>NC_139386.1:126807500-129207500 GCF_054392235.1 Sus scrofa
GATCTTGGACTTGTATTAACCTGTGAGTACCATAACTGTGACTCTGCTTGCTAACCCCTGAGTAATCACACACCTCCACCATCTCCCAACCCAGGAGATTCCTATCACAATCCTTCCTCCTTTCAAAATTGCATTTTTGGGGACTGAAACCTCAGAAAGCAATGCTTCCAAACCAAAACTCAGGAATCACTCTTCTCCCATAGCCAATCAACTCAATGACATGTTGTACTTCTTTCATCTTAGCTCCTTCATCTTGACTCATTTTCACTGCCTTCAATAACAGCTCACAACTTCATGGCGCTTACTCTGTGCCGGTCGGTTTTACAGATGTTAAATCACTTAATATTCTTAACCATAGGAGGCAAGTGTCATTGTTATTATAATTAAATTCATTTTTAAGTGAGATGCAGCGAGGTTAGACAACTTGCCCAAGACCGCATAGTTAGAGAATGGCAAATTCAGACCTGGGCAGTCGGCTCCAGAGTCTGTGCTCTTTATCATGACCCTCTGCTGGAACTGTGCTGGTACAAGCTAAGACCATTTCCTAATTTGCATTACAGCAGCAGTCATTTAACTGGCCTCTCTGTATTCACATTTGCCCCCTATAATCCATTTTCCATGCTCAACCAAAAGTATTTTTTAAATTAATCTTCAGTGTCATCACTAGCTTATTAGCATCTTTATACAGCATCTAGATTTTTCTCCCTTTGAAAGAAGTGTTTATGAAGGCATAGACACCCAGTTCTGTGGACTTGAGTCCAATACAGACAGTTTTGCAGAGTAGATGATGACATCAGAGAATGTGTCAAAAGCAGATGCAAGTGGCAAGCCTATAAGGAAAACCTAGGGAACCGTCAAATTCAAGGACTAAGAACAGATGTCCAAAGCCAGAGGATGGAGAACAGCGGGATGAGCATCAAATGGTGGTTGTGAAGATGTGGAGAACGTTTCCGGCCATTAGCCTGAGACAACATCTGTGTTCCTGTGCTGGCTTTTCTCCTCCCTGAGAGGGTGAAAAGCAGAATGAGAGGATGGGGCTGGGTTGGAATTCTGGTTCCAGCACGTAGAGCGATATAGCCTAGAGCAATGATTCAACCTTCCCTTTGATAAATTCACTGGGTGGGTTTCAGGAACAAGTCAGAAAATGTCCATTGCCTAGCATAAGATAGACTCAAATTGTAGTTATTAATGACTAGGTTGGAGAGTGTGAGGAAGACAGCTGTACGAAAAGGGCCATGAGCGATGTGGAAAACGGGTGCCCATGCATTTCAATGAAAAGTCCCAACTCTTCCCCACACAGGGCCTTTACGGTCCGACTTACCACATGTGGCAGATTTATAAATGATCTCTAGATTCAACAGTCAAGCTCCGAGCTTATTGGTATCTTTTGTTTCATTCTCCTTTCAAGAGCTAGGGATTTGCAGTTTCCTGGAAGCCAGGTCTAAGCTATTACGTGGGGACATATGGCTGCCTGTTTGACTGCTTTACCTCTTAATCTATTATCCATCAATTTGGGCTATTTTCTTTGGCAGAAATTTGAAGTTCTGACCTCTCTTATGCCCAGACTGGGCTAGTTGAGGACTAACCTCCCATGACTTACATAATTGAAATGTACACATTGGTGGCCAGTCTGCGTCCTGAGAATTCCACATAAGTGGCAATGTTTCATCACACACCTTATGAGTCCCTGAAAATCTGGGTGTGGCAGAAAGCATAAACGAGCTTTTCTTTTCTTCTTTTTTTTTTTTTTGTCTTTCCTGGGGCTGCATTCACGGCATATGGAGGTTCCCAGGCTAGGGGTCCAATTGGAGCTGTAGCTGCCGGGCTACGCCACAGCCACAGCAACGCCAGATCTGAGCCAAGTCTGTAACCTACACTACAGCTCACGGCAACACCAGATCCTTAACCCACTGAGCGGGGCCAGGGATTGAACCCGAAACCTTATGGTCCCTAGTCAGATTCGTTAACCACTGAGCCAAGACGGGAACTCCCATAAATGAGCTATTGACTGACTTCTGTTCTAATCTTACACTTATTCTTGATTACTGCATGCCTTTGGGCAGGTAAATTACTTCATCTGAGCTTCATTTTTTTTTTTTTTTTTTTTACATCCACTAAATAGGACAATGCAACTACTTCAAAATACCACTGATAAAATTAATAAACTTTCATACAGAGCTGTGTTAAAGTCATCTTACTAGAGCATGGATTCAGGGGGTTCTAGATACTTCCATGGTAAGTGTCATTTCTGTAGGTGTCTTTGCTGCAAATATTCACCAAAAAAAAAACAAAAAACATTTTTACCATAGAACAGATTGGTTATAAGGCAATTTTGGTGTAAAAGATAAAATAATAAAAAAAAATAGGAAGGACATTAAAAAGGACATAATGGACATGAGAAGTATATCATTTCTCATAATTTAAAAGGTTTTATTGAAAAATGCAAAATATTTGAATACGTTTAAAATGCATTTTCACTGCACAAATAACTGATTTTGAGTTATAGTGAAGTACCTGTCTTCCAACTCATCCATTCATAGTATTTTATACATTTTTCTTATTGATTTGTCTCTTCATTTGTCATCAAGCTTTTTCTTTTTTGCTAAAATTTCTTCCTTCATTAAGAGCAGTATCAATTTCCAATTACCAGGATGCATATTTGTAAGCTGTGTGTTGTGTGAAAGTCTCTACACTATTTTTGGTTCTTGGCATACTGTCACAAGCTCATTGATAGATGTTACAAAGTTCTATGGGACATGGGAGTTCAACTCTGCACCTTCAAATCACTGATGGATTTGCAAACTATGGTATCTCTTTTCAGTACAATACACAGTCTGGCTTTACCTTCTCTTAGTTCATGCTCCTCGTGAGCTTTATCACCGCATTTTTGATCAAGTCTGTGTACTTAGTTGTCATCAGCCACTATTTTGAGAACAGCATATCTACTCATTGCTGTATGGACCATTACGAGGGCTAAGATTTACGTAATATAAAGTGGGAGTATTGTTTCAATGGAGACATAAAACCAAACCATCAACCAGTTGAGACCAAACTGTCATCCAGCAGTTTTATTTTTTATGGCAAAATTGCCTTACAGCCAATTAGTGATGTGGCAGAAATGCTTATGGCAAAGATACCTACGGAGAGATGCCTATGGCGAAAATACTGGATATGGATTCTGGGTAGTCCAGGACAGTAGCCTTCAAGGGATAAGCAGTAAGTGCAACCTCTATAATTATTTGGACCCTCGTCCCTCAGGGCCTCTGTTGCACTGTAACATGGTCTTTATGTGCCTTTGAGGTTAGCACTGTGTTATTTCTCAGTTTTACCCCCACTGCTTAAAGAGACATGGGAAGCATAAAAGGATTTTAAATGTCTGTCTAGTTAATGTATTAACCGTGTGCCAGATACTGTGAATTCCCCACTCCACTGTCTTTCAAATTCATTTATTTCTCCTGGTTTAATTTTTCCAGTGTCTCCTCAGTGCTTTCTGAACGGAGACAAACCCCTCAGGATGACTTACAGAAAAGCTTTCATTATGAGTGTGAACATAGTGAGGACAGGGGCTCTGTCTTTTTTGTTTCAGCATCATTGAGATTGTCAACAGAGATGGTCAACATGCCAATCTACAACAGGAATAGAAGAGAGTTTTATTTGAGCCAGACTGAGGACTATCAGCCAGGAGACACAGATTCAAGAAGCACCTGGATTGTGCTGAGAGCCAGATTACAGAATGGAGGAAGTTTATAAAAGTGAAAACCACAGAATTCCACAAATTGTTTCTCAAGAATTTGCTGGGGGTAAGGGAAGCAAAAATCGGTTGGGATCAAACACAAATGAACTTCTCTATGAAACAGAAACAGACTCACAGAGAGAACAAAGTTGTGGTTGCCAAGGGGGAGAGAGAACTGGGGAGGGATGGATTAGGGATTTGGAACTAGCAGATGCAAACTATTATATATAGAATGGATAAACAATAAGGGCCTACTGTGTGGCACAGGCAACTCCATTCGACATCCTGTAATAAGTCATAACGGGAACAAATATAAAAAAATATATATATGTATAATTGATTCACTTTGCCTACAGTAGAAATTAACACAACATTGTGAATCAACTATACTTCAATAAAATACATGTTTAAAAAACTGGTTGGAGTCTGAAATGTGGCAGAGTTACAAGGAGAGACCTTGAAACCTTAAGGTTGCAGCTGCCAGCTGCCAGCAGATACTGTTTTGAGAAGGCTGGTAGTATCCTTGAGTCTGATAGAGTTCAGAAAATCCAAGTTCTCGGTGATGCAGGAATGTATCTGAAGTCACATCCACAATACCCACTAGCTCCAAGTTCATGTCTGGACCACAGTTGCTCCGTTTTGATTTTTAAATGCATTCTTTTCTTTAATAGTTAAAGCAGATGGGCAATGCATCTTTAACAGGCCACAGACAGGCTGTTTCAGTTCTCCTAAAGTTTAAGTTGAATCATGGATAAGCCCGATTGACTTCCTCATACCTTAATATGTGAAAATCTCTTCTATCAAGGTGTAGTTGACAAAACTGTCTGATATTTAAAGTGCACAGTGTGATGATCTGATATACATATATACATTGTGGAAGGATTCCGGGGGCTGTATCTTGTCATCTCTGTATCCTCACTGTCAGATTGTTAACTACTCAGTAAAAGTTTGCTCGAGTGCTTTGCATAAAACTATGGGGAATCCCTCTTGGGCTAATAAGCCTGTGAGTAGTTGGTCAGAGAGACATGTTCATGATGCTGTGGGCTTGGGTTTGACTCTCATGAGCGCTTCTTCACCTGTCATCTTGATAACCAGAGATGGCACCCCAACCCCTGTACCACTGCCTTAACAGTGGGCAACCAGGAAAAGGTATAGCATAAATCTTTGTGGGTAGAGATGACATTCTACATGGAAACATTTCAATATCCACAAGAACTGAAAAACAAAAACGATATCTAAAAACTCATCAGAGAATGAAATTCCGACTCCAGGAAAAAAAAACAAACCCAAACAAAACTTGATGTGACAAAGTACATCGTTGCCCCTGAGCATCTGCGCACCAAGCAGCAAACAAACGTCTGGGACAGGGATGGACGGACACACAGAAGGGCTTAAAACAGACTCGTCAGAAAGAACCCGAGTCTATCCGGTTTTTATTTTGGTTTCCAAATGGTGATTTACTTAAACAAAGTGGCCGTTTGGCTGGCTGAAGACATGTTAGGCTTTCTCAGATCAGAACGCCCATAAAGCAGGGGTTCCATCTGGACCCAGCACTCAGTACGGTTCACATTCAAGTGGAATTAGCATCTTTTGATAACAATGGAAACATTTTCCAGAGAAAAGCCCATTGAATGCCTATTGGTGGATCAGATTTTCAATTTGACTAATATTTAAGAGCTTCTCTTGCCTCTCTGCAGAAAATCCATGTGGAAGGGAAAAAAATCAAGGACAAAAATAATGTCAGAATGGATAATAAGGAAGGTATTAGACTCATATAGTTAAGCTTCTTCCCTGGGCAAAGCTTGTAAATTCATTAGAGTTCCAAAGAGAGCTCTTCTTGTACAAAAACGTAAAGGATGGCTAGTTTTCAGGTGTTTTATTTAGTGTACATCTCTAATTTTATGCTTCTTTTAATAAGTCTTAAACTCAAGGATCTGAATGAGGGCCCTGTCTGTCTGGCTCTTGTTCTTGGCCAATTGCAGCTTAATTAAAATTTATTTTTATTTCATTTTTTCCTTTCTTTTGTTTTAGGGCCACAGCCATGGCATATGGATGTTCCCAGGCTAGGGGTCCAACCAGAGCTGTAGCCGCTGGCCTACACCCCGGCCACAGCAATGCCAGATCCAAGCTGAGTCTGTGACCTACACCATAGCTCATGGCAATGCTGGATCCTTAACCCACTGAGCGAGGCCGGGGAGCAAACCTGCGTCCTCACGGATACTAATCAGATTCATTTCCACTGAGCCACGATGAGAACTCCCATTTAATTAAATTTAAAATGTTAATATATACATTAAATTCTTCTGATAAAATTGGGTAGTAAAGATAAATAGATCGATTGATCGATCGATTGATTGATCAATAGATAGATAACAGACAGACACATAGATATATATGTTTACATATGTGCAGGCTGGCCAAGAAAGAAAGATTGTCACATAATCTTTCTCTTCGGTGGCTTCAACCCTACAAACAAACCTAATAGATGAATTTCTAAGAATATGAAACTTAATATAGCTGTTCAGAAAGGAATCAACGGCCTGTTTACTGCACTTATCGACAATTTGTGAAAGAAGAGACCAGAAATCAGTCTAATTACCAGAGTGCCAGTTGTGCTTGTTAACACCAGCTTTGTGACCAAATGTTATTCCACAGTTGTCACATCACACGAGGGTTTCATTACTAACATAATAGTGAACAAGATCACATGAAAAGCTATTGATTGATCTGCCACACAAAGGAAGGACACACTCGTCTCTATTATAACATGTTACATCTTAGACTGTAAGCAGCAGATGTAGCCCCGCCATTCCTTTTACAAGAGAAGTGTAATTTAGACGCTGTCCTGCTTCTTTAAGCGTTTGCCAATTAGGGCCCCTTTCCTATTTGCATATGTCATCAAGGGGCTGAAGAGACAAGAAATTACCCTGCTCTCGTTCTTCCTGCTCTTTAAGCCAGACTCAATCGATTCTCTTGAATTGAATCCAGGAGATGCTTGGGGTGTGTGCAGTGTTTACTTTATCAATTGTCATTCCTGGCAATAAAAACAAATAGCTGCTGTGTGTTAGGCTGGTTTCATGTGTTTTGCCGGAGCCTCGGCTTATAATTAGGCAATCTGGAAAGGGAAGAGGAAGGACGCCAACCCCTCTCGGGGCTCTCTCTTCCCTGAACTGTCCGAGTTCCATGGCAGAAAGGTGCCCGTGGTCCCAAGTGAGCCGAAACCATCACCACCACAGTTCTTCAGGCCAGCATGTTCATTGTCTGTCTCGCAAACTCCACAAACCCTTTCACTCCATCTGTGTTTTTCGAGGGAGCAGTCACCTTTATTTTTAAATGAGCTCGAGGAATTTTATAGCTTGGAAGCGGATTCATCGACCTCAGAGCAACCCCCCAAAACAGATGGCTGTCTGCACCGTCTCACCCGAAGATGCGTGATGCATCAGACAGAACGTGGGCTTGCTCCTTACCAGCTCCATTTTCCTGCTTATGCTTACGGAACAGACACAATTGAATGAAAAACATAAAGTACTTAAAATCCATCTACCATTAATAGTTTAATTAAACTGACACATACTTCAAAAACAGAGCGACAGAAAACATTAATTTTGGTTATAAAGGGCATGGCATTATTAAAGTGCAATTAAAAGCAACATTCACTTACAGTTAACCGCTAAAACAATTTAATTATTTAACACTGGATTGTCACTTGTGACTAACTTCCCCTCTTTGATGTGGAGATGGTCTGAGTCCCTGTTGATTGTTATTGTTCGGTCCCTTGAATTCCAAATGCGGTGGCCGCCTCAGAGCAGCGCCGCTTTATTCCATCGCTGCTGGCTGGTAACACGTGGGAAAGGATGAAAACTGAACCGGCTGTTTTGCAGCGGTAATGGCTCCTCTACAATAATAAGAGAGCCTGTGTGAAAAGTTACACCTCATCTGAACACGGTCCCCAAAGTTATGCTTTCTCTTCAGGCACCCTCAACAGTAAGAGGCCATCAAGTCTCACCACCACGGAAGAGCACAGACTGATGCTGGACCTGCATTGCCTGGTTTCCAGCTGAAGATCCCTGACCTCGTCTCAAGTAACCTCAGGCCCTGTTTCTAAGCTCTACGTGCTGTGTGTCCCGGTCTGAAGATGCAGATAATAATAGCACTTACATGAACAGGATTAGATGAATAAATAGATTTAAAGCACTTAGAAGCTGCTTGACATATATTAAGTGCTCAGAAATGTTAACTTGGATCAATATTATGATCATCAAGTTATGAGAATAAAAATGAAGTCCTATTAAGCATAACCTCGAACAGTCAAGGATTAAGTAGGCATAGGTGAAGGTTCCCTTACAAGGAGTAATCCAGCCGTCAGGAGACCACTAAACTGCATGAGAAAAATTCCCTACTCAATATCAAAACTGCCAAGAACATGACAAAGACACAGCAAATGCCTGTGTAGACATTCCATTTGCGCTTGAATTTGTCCTCATGAGTCTGTATGTTTGTGTACAATTTACAGCCCTTAAAATTTTTCCCTTTAGGGAAAAAGCCAAGATTTTGCAAACATACAGTTGACTACCTGGAACCTTTGTCCATACAGATTGCCTCGCCTCTGTTGCAGATGAGAGCACTGAGGCCAGAGGAGTTACACAAGGGGCAGCACATTCAAGACCAAAGCTGGCAGCAGAGGAAGAATTAGAACTGAGGTCTCTTAGCAACCAAGCTAACATTCTTACATCTACCGGTTCATCTCAGTGAGTGAGAAACGGAGGCAAAAATGGGTTCTAGAACTTGCCTTTACATCAGAGTCAGAGGTCTTAGAATCTTGCATTGAAAGATCTCCAGGGCAGGCAACATGTGTAAGATGTCTGAAGTATCACTGTCCAGCTATCAGGAAGGCCACCCAGAATATTTGAACGGAAGGCATAGTGTCCAATAAGACGCATAGCTCATAGAGGTCATTAAAAGGCTTTACATTCTTTATGGTACCAGAATAGACTTACAGTCTTCCGTAAAATTCAGCAGAGAGCTGAGAAGAGAAATTTAGCAACTAACAAAATCTGGGGTAACCGTTTGAAAGAAGATGCACATAATATTTCTATTCCTGTGACCGGAAATAATCGGTCAGTGGTCCTTAGGATACAACATCTGAAAACCTGGCTAGCAGGGGGAAAACAAACGAAAACAAAACAAAACAAAAACAACCAAACAACAACAAAAAAAGCACCTTTAGATTGGTAGACTTTAGGGACATATATGCTAGTAGAGTTTAACTCAAAAATCATCTACTTGTCATAGCTGGAGCTAGCTCCAGGGGCAGAGGAACTGCATTAGTGCCCTTTGGAACAAACATAAGCTAATGATCCAGCATTTGTGAAGCACTCTTTGTGGCTCTGTCAGAACCTGCTAGGCTCCTGCCTCCTCATTCCCCTCTCTGCTCTGCAGATGTTCCCACCTGATTCCAAGTAGCAGTAAAGACCTGCTTATACTCTGAGATCAGGTTGGAGGCTGATCCTTGTACACGCACATATACAAAGAGAATCTAGACACTCCTTAGTACTTACCAATTTAAAAAAAATTATTTGATTGAAGTAGAATTGATTTACAAATTTGTATTAGTATCTGCTGTACAACAAAGTGATATATATATATATATATATATAGTCTATATATAGAGAGAGATATACAGATATATATATTCACAGACTATATACATATAGTTAAGGAAAGAAAGAGGAGCAGGAAGGACAGAGCTGAGACCAAATCAAAAATTAATACTCAGGATACAGGTGAAAGTTGCACTGGGTAAATGGAGCAGGTGAATGACTGACCCTTCTATTTAGTTATCTCCATATCATAATCTAAGAATAAAATAAAAGAAATGAAAGCTCATGACAATTGAGCCACAATCGGGCTTTGGGAATAGCCCAAGGCTATTAACACCTGGGAGTTTCTCCTGCAAGTCTTCTGCCTAATATGTACAGCAAAAGCAATAAATTAAAATAGGAGGCATGTTAGAGAGCTTCCTGGCTGGGCTGTCCTTTCCCCTTTTGCCTTATTGAGTGCACAGAGCTATTACAATGGCAAAACCCAATTTCCAGCAAAAGAGGCTAGGTCAACTGATTTAATTTCACCCAGACAATCTTGCCAGCTCACCCACCGAATCAAACAATAATCCCTTAGTTAGTGGATCAATAGGAAATTAAGAAGCAATTAAAGAGAAATGAAAAAAACTTAAAAATTTACATTGATCTGGCCGTAGGATTTTTTTTTTCCTCTTAGAAAATCAAGATTTAAAAACAATCGAGCCCGTTGTACTCTTCTTGCATTCTGTTGGTTTGAAAATTTCGTAGATACAAAGTTAGTGAAAAGAAAACCTGTAAAAATAGAACTTTTCATTTTAAAACGCAAACCACGAATAACATAATTACATTTATGTTAGAATAGAAAGTGTCTTCTCTTCCTACTGATTTAACCAAACAGCTAAATGGACACAAACATATTTTATGGAAATAGCTGTGACTATGTAGAGATGCTAGAGAATAAGAATCGGTTTTCCACATAATCGTTTCAATTGTAGCACAGAGGCAACATTTCAAAATTAAAACTGTCCCTTTCAACTAAGATCATTGCAGTGCTGACGAAATAACCAAAGCTTAAAAGCACTCATTTCATCCACCAAAATGAAACAAAAGGTTTTTGTTTTTTGTTTTTAAAAAACCAAGAACTCATCATCTGGGGTCCAGTTTTTATCTTTCTCAGGTCTAGTAGTTATAGCTGCAAGGTGGGAACTAGAAATACATGCTTTGGTATAGTTCTCCAACTACAAAGTTGGCGAGCCTTTGACGAACTGTTGAACCTCACTGTGTCTTTGGATCCCCTTCTATTTAAAAGGTGAGGAAAGTTGCTGCTTACCTATGAAAGAGGTGCAGAGGGTGAGCATAAGTCTATAAAGAGCTCAGAACAGAGACATCATAAAATGAGGAAATGGTGTGACTTTTAAAGCAAATCTTTCATTCAAGGATCCAACCTGCTCCTCAGGCTCTTCTAGAAAAAACTTCTTGAGGCAAAGGGAGAGGGCCCTTTCCTTAAATGGATCGCACATAACAACAAGACAGACAACAGTGCAATACAGGTGCCAAGAAAGTTAAGTGCAATACAGGTGCCAACAATGCAGGTGTCCTCCAGCAAAGGACCTCGAAAGAAGCCAGCGGGCCTTCGGCTTTAGGCTCAAGGAGGCACACCCACTGCGCAGGGCCTTCTAATTTCCCTGCTATGGGATAAAACAGCAGACAATTAGAGGCACTGCCTATTTTCCGGGCACTGACTGCTGTGGGGGCATGGACTTCTGAAGGTGCTGATGCTGGATGAAGGGTTGTATACCATAAATGACTGTATTTCCTCGTCTGATTTAAAGGTGTTTTATTAGGCAATATTAGCCATCTTTATGTTTCACACTTCATCCTTCAGATAGAGAGGTATTACGTGAGGAGCTGTGTGGGGCACTTAAAGACCTGCACACCATCAGTGATGCAATTAAAATTGGCATTTATAAAAGTATATTTTGATTCCTAATCCTGTTTTTACAAGTGCAAAATCACATTAGAAAACAATGCGATGCTAATTAAAGCTTTGTCACCCATAAGACCTTGGTGAATTGCATTTGTAATAGGCTCTGATGCAGAAGCAATTTCTGCTGGAGAAACTTAAGCAGAATATGTGACTACATTTCTTGTTACTCTATTAAAATCAATGCTATAGTTGTGTATAGTACTGTCGTGTTTTTATCTCTAAACTGAGCTTGAAATGTCATGTCATCGAAAGTTAAATTCAAAAACTGAAAAACATGTATTGCTTTATATTTGCCTGTGTAAAAACCAGTCCAAAGACCAGAGATACGGTTGACTTTTATTACGTCAACATGCACTTCAGATTATAGATGAATCCAACTTTACAAAACCAAAAGTGACCACTGGAGAAAACAAAAACAAACTGGACCTTGCTCTCATGTTTATATAATAGTTATCTATAAGCTGATAAGATCTGAAAGAAATCACTTTCTTTTTTTTATTCGTACACGGTTCTAAGGATATGGGTTTTGCAGGATCCTTGGATCAGCCTTAACCCCACTCACACCACGGTAATTAGTAAAATCCCAGATGTAATGGGCACACTAACATAAATGCAGGCTCAGTTCCTCTTGGCTTCTGAAGCCGTCACTAGGGCTCTGATTATGAAGAGAGAAGGAAACCGCACAGATTGGAATTTGAAAATCACCCAGAGCCTGCCTTGACCTTGACAAACGGCTACTAACGTTACTTAACAACTCTATGAGCCTAAATATCTGCGTGTCTGTGTGTGTAATTTAAATAGTCCTTGGACGGTGCCATTTTTATATTGAAAAATCCTTCCACAGTAACAAGTAACAAAATCCATAGCATTTTTAATGACTTAGCCAAACAGCGGAGTTTCAGCCATCAAGAATTAAACTAATGTGGCCTGGAGGAAGCAAAATGGGCATGGATAATTAATATCTATGAGAGTAATTATAGGGAAGATTTAAACTCTTAAACAATCTCAGAAAGTGGAAGTACATTAAAACTATTTTAAAATATTCAGCAATGAATCCTTGAGGTTTGTTTCAACATGTGGTTATAGACAAATTCGAAGCCATAATAGAACTCCAGTGTGGGGTATCTTCTACCCTTGTCAGAAAAAAAAAAAAAAATCTATTTATCTCTGTATATGTAGATCTTGATCTTGATGAGTCAGAAAAATGGATCAATGCAGATACAAGAATTTGAAAGAGACGAAATGTGAAATTTTGACATATACGTGCCCACAGCAAATAGGACAGTGAAAAGGTAACCCCCAAAGAAACTAGAATAAGGAGGAATCACTGAATCCGGACAGTGATGCATTAGGGACTTTGAATCAGAAAGTTGAGCACAAGGCAAATAAAGATAGCCTGAGATTTAATGGAAGTGTATGAACAATAGGTGAAAATGAAAGAAAACATCAAATGAATCCATGTATTTGGAAGAAAGAAATGCTCTATCGTAAGATGAAGGATAGTCAGGGGAAGCAGGCAGGAGACCAAAGGGAAAAAGTGCATATTTCATCTTCCGAGGGAGTGGCGGCCATTGAAAACACAACCCATAATTACAGTAAACCCAATAAACAAAGTAAATATAAAGAGCAGAAGAACTGGAAATAGAAAAAAGGAAATGATGTGGTTATTTTCTTCCCTTTAAAGCTACATCGCTCTTCCTTTTGTATTCTGCTTTTCTCATCCTTTTATTTCTCTTCAAGAGGAAGAAACAAGCAAAAATAATTTATAATCATAGATTATCAGTACCCACAGTCCATCTGCTTAGTTTAACCACAACAGAATGTGTGAGAGTGTTTGTTTTGGGGGAGAGACAAGCAGGCACTATTATTACCAATGAAACAATCCAATGTATAAAACCCAGATTCTGTTCAGTAATAAATTTCACTGTCTCTGTTATAATCCTGCTTGAAAATGCTCATAGGAATTCAACTTAAAGAATCCCCCTTCCTTTTTTTTTTTTTTTTAAAGAAGTCAATTGTTTCTGCAATGAATATTCACAATGCACATCCCCACAAAGGACAGCTAATGCATCCAAAAGTGAAACCGGTAAACAGCCACTGGCAATAGAAATTTATGGAATTAGAAAAACCGGACTGGTTAAAATACATGACTGCATTCATTGTTGCAAAATGATTGGATTCATGTCTCATCAAATTTACATTGTGAAGACTGAATATAGTATGATTAGGCATTATTTTAACAACTACATTAAAATACAATTTAAAATAAAATGGCCCTTCATATCATACTAATATCAGTGTTTTAAATAACAAAGGGAATTTTTTTAAAGGAAAGGATTAGCATCTTGTTTCAATCAGTACAAGCAATGAGATTCCAGTTGGGGTCTCAAAGATTCAGGATTTTATTAATATTCCAGAGATGCATTTGTGTTGCCTCTGGGTACACTGAAAAGCCACTTAAACCGCACTTAAAACAGCACTACAGGATCAAATTGATGTGCATCAACCATTTACAATAAAACTTGATTATTATAAAGGCATACATATTTGCATAATTACATGTTTGATTTTTTGATAATGCAGCATACAGGACAAAATGTTGCTTCATGTAGAAACACATCATCAAAAAGCACCATCTGCTGTAGTATTTAATGCACTGCACACTGATCAAAAACGTTGAAGATGGATTTCCGAGTATCAAAAAGAAGAAAGCCTGAGTTGTATTTACACAGGCAGTATGGCTGGCTGGATCATGTAGAAAGGAGAAATAAAATTCAGGCAAAACATGGTATAAAAAGATAAGAGCCACACATCTTCAAACACAGGGATGAGCACGTTCCCGAATGCGGGATGAGAGGTTTGGGTCTCTGTTTGTATGATGTCATCCTCACATTTAGTAAATTCTCAGATTCTGGATTCTATATTTAGAAACGAAACACTTTAGAATAATTGCTCATGAATAGGGTTATCCTTGGAGAGGCTTCCATTATGTGTAGCCGTGGATTTGGAGAGGAGAAAAAAAAAAACCAAAAAAAAAAACCCTCCATTTTTCATTGTGCATGAAAATGAGGGCAGTAACAATGATTATCTTGGATAGGGGATTACACACGGTTCTTTTCCTCTTGATGGTTTTTCCTCTCCAAGAGTCTTCCTAATTTTTATGGAATATACATTTAAAAACTACATAAAATTAAAAGGAAAAAAAAAACAATAAAAACGTAAAAGCGAGATCTATTTTTGTAAAAGAACTGTTCTTAGGAAGAGAAAGCAAGAGAATACATACAAAAAAAATCACTAACATGCAGAATCAACGTTCAACGTGCTTTGCGGAGCACCTAGGAGAAGAGAAGACACACCTGTGGGATGAATAAAAACCATCTGGTCGTGAAGGTGATGGTGTTGTTTTACTACTGGTGAAGTTAAGCTTCAGATCCTAAAGTTCTAGTGTCAAAAATGGAGCTGCACATCTCAAAAGGGAGAAAAGACCTCTTCATTAGAATTCCATTTATTCGGGGCCTACAAGAATTCTTGAAAACCCCACATATTCTTATGTAGGACTTTTTCTATGTGAGCCTCCAGAGAGGCCTGATTGAAAAAAAAGGAATCCTACAGATGAAGAATCCTACAGATGAAGGGTAAATTAGGGACTTTGGGAAAGAGTGAACTTACTCAATTGTTTCCTACCGCCAGTTCCAACCTCCCCGCAACGCACACACACAAAACTGAAATATTACTCTAGTCACAGATTTGACATCACAGACAGGAGAAATCCAGTCTTGTCTGTACTCTGTACAAATACTGGGAATTCACAAAATAAAAGTTAATTAATACGATGGGTTTTGTCCAGTTAGGAGTGCCCTGGTAAGAGAGGATACGTTCTGAGGGAAAGTCCTAAGAGCTTTCCCAAATGAAAAACCTGGGAATCAAAGGGAGCAAGGACATAAATCAGATACTGGGAAATGCCACTGTTTGGAACTGATTCTGGAAAATTCTAGACCTCGTGCTCCTTTGACATCGGCAGCTTCTAACTCACGCTTCCCTGTGGAAGCTCACTGCAGCAAGTTAGATCCACGCAAACAGAAATGGTCAGGTAGGTAGGCTCAAGGGTGGGGCAGGCTGGTGGGCAGAGCAGCCAGCTCTCTGAGGGTGCCCTCCATGGGGACCATGGGCCCTAACACCAGAGAGGCCACCGCACAAGGGCCAGAGTCGCAGGTGCCACCCAAGCACATCTTCTATCTTACAGCTCATCCAAAGATCCAAATCAGCCAGATCAGCTGTCTCGCTAAGAAAGTTTTGAATGACACTCATTTCTTAGCACCTGGAACGTGTGTGTGAGTGTGTGTGTGTGTTGGGAGGAAAGCACTTGGAAAATATGCCTTGGCTTACTAGAAAAAGATGAAAATGAAAATGCATTTTTTTTGGCTATAAATATCAGTATTAGGCTCACCATTTATTGTTGAAGATTTTTTCATTTTTAATGTTTCTCATCAAATTATGAAAACAGCATATATTTAAATTAGAAAATCCAGAGTCTATAGAAAAGGACAAAGAAAAAAATTAAAATGATCAGTAATCCTACTTTTCACTTACTTGGATTTTACATTTCCCATAGCAAAAGCTACAAAATATTCTTTAAAAGAGAAACCAAAACCATTGATTTATTTATAACCCTCCTTTTAAAAATTTAGCGAACTTTTATGATAAACTCAATACATGAGAATGGTATAAATTCAGAGAGCATTGGTGAACTATATGGTGCCCATGCTTCTAACAGCCCTTGCCTGGGCTCATGTGGCCAGTGCTCCCCTCCATGGAGTAAGGACCCAGGGAACGTACCCCCAGATCACTTGTTCAATGTGCTTGGAGAACCAGGGCCCAGAACACTCTGCTCAGAGGTTCACTGCCAAGGGCTTCACCTCTTCCCCGGGCAGCCCAAGAATGGGCTGGGTACACTTGCAGGTCTACAGGGGAGCCCAGGTCCAGCTGATTGTGGATGATGTCAAGGGGGCTTGGACAGGTAGGCTGAGATGTCCACCTGGGTGCTCCTGGGGCCCTTCGTACTGTGAGATGCAGTTTAAGGTGCTAAGGGAATGGGGTGTGTAATAGGAGGAGAACTGGAGGGGACCTCGACAGAGTCTGAAAATAATGTATTTGAACCTGACCTTCTCCGAGATTGTGAAGATGTATCCGTTAAGGAAGGAGACTAGAACACGTCTCACGTAATGGTTGTGTTGGCTTGATTTAAAATCCTCAAAGTTTTGGCATATGGTAAGATGGCCTACATATGTAATTTTGCTCCTAGAACTGCAAATGCCGGGGAACAAGTCTGATGTCAACAAAGACCGCGTTTAGTGGGATTTCTTGCAGGAAAAGCAGCAGTAGTTTCATTCTGAGTATTTCCATGTTTCCTCTTGGAAAACAAACAGTGAACAAGAGAATGTACAAAAATAGCCACAAATTCTATTTTCACTGAAACTAGGAAACAGAAAAGAATTTATAATCTTCCAAATAACTGAGACAAATGGAACTTGCAGGCTGCTCTGCAGAAGACTGAGAAAGAATGGCGAGAAGGTGTCGGCAGGCGGAGGGGCTGAAGGGATGCAGATCTCTGAAATATGCAGAAAGCACACACTGCTGAAGGGCAAGAACTCCACCCTGAGCAGGAACAGCTGGGAGCCAGGATGAGCTCTTACAAGAACTGAATGGTGCCAGAGGCAGCCTGAGAGGTGAGGAAAGTGCCTGGTGGAGCCCAAGGGTAGATCTTGGAATCTACCACAAAACCTAATAAAGGAGAAGTAAATCAGTAACTCAACAAAAGTGCCTTCTAAAAAGAGTGGACGATCAAGGAAGGCAAAGCGTGCACCCTTGTGGGTGTAGGGTGGGGCATCAGCTGGTGTGGGAACCAGGCAAATATAGAATGAGCTGAATAAATCCTCCAGAGTCAAATTAAGTTCTAGAAGAAAAGACGGCAGACTTTAAGGAAGATATCTATCTCTGTAGCATCAAAAGGTGTCTGACCTATAAAGTCTTGAAGGATACACTGTGCCTACTCCTTTCTCCAAGTAACTCTGGCTATTAACAAATTCGAAAAAACCAACTCATCCAATACGAATATCGGACAGAGGATAAGGACAGCACACATACAGCAGCACTGTAAGAAAAAAAATGCTTTTAAAAATTAGCAAAATGATTCTACAAGTGAAGAAATTTCAACAGGAAAAAATATCTAGAGAGCAGATTAAAAGTTACATTAAAATAACACTGAAGCGAAAACTGTTCTAAAACACCACACACCAAATTATGTTGCTTAGACCAAAGGCGTAAAAGATAGAAGGTAAACCAGCTACTGGCAGAACTCAGGAAAGAAATGGGTAAAATCAAATTATTTCAGAAATGAAGATTAATGATTAGCACTTGGGGGAGTAGACACCACAGAGAGGAAAAGACAAGATAGAAACAGGAAAAGTAAAGTGAAACAAATAAGGAATTTAAAAAAAAAAATAGAGAAAAAAATAACTATAGAAGACAAAGGAGATTCAATTTGTGCATTACTAAATTTCCCCCCAAAGTAAACCAAAACAATAAAACAGAAAAAATTACATATAATTAAAGAAAATTTTCCTGAAATGGGAGAATTTCCATCAATTTTAATGTTGAAAGGGCATCAGGAAAACTGACTCCGAATGACCAACAATGACGCTTCCACTCATTCTGTAGGGCTTCTTATCTTAGGTCAGCATCAAAGTTTATTTTTGGCTAATAAGCATAACAAAATAGTGAAGGAAATTTATGTGAAAAGGGGCAATGAAATTTTAATGATATATGCAAAACGACAGCAGCGCCTCTAATAAAGCATGAGTTTGCAGAAATTTTTGGAGAAATAGACACAAGTTGTGGGAGGCTTCAAATTACCACTTTTGATCTGACATATCAAGTGGAATGAACATAAGCAAGGACAGAGAGAACCCAAACAACAGTAGTCAACAAGGTAGAAAAAAATTTGTTTATATAACTGGGAATTGTAAATCGTTCATTACCGCAGCATAATCATTCTATTCTTGCTGAAACTCATATCTGACAAGATTATATTCCAGCGTTATTGTTAACGATGAGACCATAGAACCACTTCCATCAAAGTCAGGAACATGATATGCCTCTTACCCATTTCCTCTAGTACCTATATTATTTAACATTATATGAGGAAGTATTTACTAATAAACATTTTTAAATAGCGATTGAAGACAAAAATTATAAAGAGATAATCTGTCTTTATTGATATATAAGTGTTTAGCCTCATCTGCAAGACAATCAACTGAAGACTACAAAATACATATATATAAATATAAAAGAATTTATTATTTAATGTGGATTAAACATTTCTATCTACTTTCATTTTTATGGTTTTCATATAAAGAGATAATCAAATCGAAAATACTTTAAAACATTAAAGCTTCATTAACAACAGCAAGAGACATAAAATATCTTTGGAAAACTTTCCTAGAAATGGAGATAGCTTACACAAGGAAAACTCTAAAACCCTCTTGATAAACACAATATAAACTTTCAATTTTAAACCTCATAAATCCATTGCCAACATGCTATGTATTTGTGATGGTTAATTTTGTGTGCCAACCTGACTGGACACAGGGTCCACACATCATTTTGGGTGTGTCCGTGAGAGTGTTCTGGATGGAATTAACATTTAAGTAGATAAAATGAGCAAAGCAGATTGTCTCCCCAAATGTGAATTGGTGGGCCTTATCCAATCAGTTGAAGGCTACAATAGACCAAAAGAGCTGACCTTCCTGAATGGAATTCCTTTGGCTTAAGTGATTGAGCTGGGACATCAGTCTTTTCCTACCTTTGGCTCAAACTGAAACATTGGCTCTTCTTAGGTCTCAAGCCTGCTAGCTTTTGTCCTGGGATTTACACCATCAGCTCTCAAGTGATCAGGCCTTTGGACTTGGACTAAAACTACACATCAGCTCTTTTGGGTCTCTAGCTTGCCAAGTCAGATCTTGAGACATCTTAACACTTTGTAATCATGTGAGCCCATTCTTTATAATAAATCTCTTGATAGGTAGATAGATAGGTAGATAGATAATCTCCTGTTGGTTCTGTTTCTTTGGAGAACACTGAGCATATTCAAAGTAAAATACGATGTTAAAAAATAATCTTTTAGTACAATCAAAGATAAATAAGATCTTATTTTTTTTTTGAGGATGAATTTTTAAATGTCAAACTCCAGGTATTCATAGTTCCAAGAACTTTCTATTTTGTTCTTATGCAAAAGGTCAGTAAGTAGAGACAATAACATGCCCACGGAGACCACAGTGGTTATTGGCTTCCTAGTCCTAGGAATGTGGCTATTTCTTGAAGAGTTGCTGAATATGAAAGTTTATCCCAAAGGGGTGCTATCTTCCACTCCTCACACTTTGATCCACATGTCACCTCAGGCCATCTATTTTCAGTCAATCAAAAAACACTTACACGACGTTCTCCTGTAGCACAGTCGGTTAAGAATTCAGTGTTGTGACTACAGCAGTTCAGGTCACTGCCCTGGCACAGGTTTGATCCCTGGCCTGGGAACATCCACATGCCACAGGCATGGCCAAAAAAAAAAAAAAAAAAAAGGATATATATATATATATATATATATATATATATATATACACACACACACACATATAACTGTAAAAACCACTAAGCTAGTCACCAAATAATTACTTAGTGTTACTAGGTGACAAGTACTCTGATAGGCACTAGATATATTTTGGTCAATTAGGCAGAACCCTCTACCAAGTCAAGTAAAAGAAACAGGAAGAAACAAATAGCAACAAAATAAGTAAATAAATATATAATTACAAATTACAGAAACAATCAGGACACAGAGATAAAGAATGGATGGAAGACTGAGGAAGATAAAGTCATCAGGGAACATGTCCCTGCAAAGATGACATTTAGCCAGCACCTAAGGATATGAGTCCCTTATGAGAACGTTAGAGTGAGTGAAGTTCTGAGCAGAAGAAACACCATGTGATGGATTGAGATGAGGAAGAAACTAACCTACCAGAGACAATGTCAGGAGTCAGTGAATCTAGAGTAAGGAGGGTAAGGGAATGCCCTGTAAGATGAGCCTGGGGAGCTGGGCAGGAGCTTGACCGGCAAGGCAGCCACAGTGATGTGCCTGGACTTAAGACAAAGGGCAAAGAGAGATTTCAGGTCAGAGAGGGTCATGCCAGGATTTATGTTTCAGGAAAGACAATTTCTGTGGGCATGTACAAAATCAGTTGGGGACGGGATGGCTGTGTTGTGTGTACATGGAGGTATTGCAGTAATTGGGTCTGAAATCGTGATAGCTTGGACCAGACTGTGGCAGTGAAGATGGAGAAGAGTTGGTCACTGTGAAAGGCATTTAGGAGACAGAGATGATTGGACTTAGTGATCAAGTAGATGTAGAGAAAGGGAAACAGAGGAAGTATGGGTGTCGCCCAATTTTCGGGTCTGAGCAACTGAGTAGAAGATGATGGGGTCAAAGAAAGGGAAGACGGGGCAAGGTGCAGAGGGAGCTAAAACTGGGTCTCTGTGTATGTGAGATGATCATGAAGCATCCACGAGCAGGCGTTACACAGATAAGTATGTAAGTTAGGAGGTCACAGGAAGGTTAGAACTGGAGCTACAAATGTAGGAATTATTGGACTGAAAATGTTATATTAAGTCATGAGAATAGAGATGTCACTTATGGAAATGTAAGACCTGGGGGCTCTTTCCTCAATATCCGATCCAAATACTGAGGAAACGTAATACTTAGAGATATGATACACAGAGAAGATGCAAAGGAGATGCAGGAGGAACACAGAGACTTAGGGAAATGGGGCAAACCAGGGACACAGGTAACCATGTAATCCAGAACAGAATTTTGAGAGGAGAATGGCAAATTACTGAATGTTCTAATGTGTCTTTGCAACATGGAGGTCATTAGGGACCAACTGGGTTGTGAGGATAAATGCCAGTTTCAAGGAAATTACAAAGTGAATATGAAGTGAAGCAGGGAGGGCACTGTGTACACACAATCACACTTATTTTATGAAGTTTTATTGTGAAAAAAGAAAGAAGAATGGGATGAAACTGGAGGGAGAAGTGGATGGATACTTTTACATTTTTCAGTATGGTAATACTAGATTAGGTTTATATACTGATGGGCAATATTCAGTAGAGAAGATATACCAAAAGCACTGAAGTTCCTGAGACGATGAGAAGAATGAACTCCCAAGCATGACCAAGGGACAGGCCTTTGATTGAAAGAGGACATGCTCAGTTATAAGAGGGAAGGAGACAACAGGAATTAAGGATGGGAGTGTTCCAATTCTGTGGCAGAAAGCTCCTCTTCTACTCAATGAAGTGTGAGGTGAGGAGAATGACAGTGCGGGTGGTACCCTCTAGGGGGAGATGATGGTTGAGCAGAGTCTTCAAAGGAGATGGGCACATGGGAGGAGAAATGGGTAGAGTGAAGGGGGCATATGGAAGGCTGTGCCTAATGAAGGCAATCTGTTGACCAAGTGACCAAGTCACTGAACAAGGATAACAGACAGCTTAGTGTATTAGGCCACATTCAGTAGATTCAACAGATTGATGTAGCTGGAGCAAAGGATGCCAGAGCTAAGGTGGAGGGCCTTGGATGAAATGCTCAGGAGTTTGGACTCTGTCCTATAGGTGGGATAGAGCCATGGAAAGCTGTAAGCAGTCCTAGGAAGAATGTCACTCAGACTGCCATGCAGATAATGCATTTGAGGGATGTGGAACTAGCGATAAATCAGATGCCTGGAGTGGTCCAGGTGAGAGAGGGTGATTTCCTGAGTTAAGGCAGTAGCAGCAGGAAGAGAAGGGAAAACACAGATGAGAAAGATATTAGGAAGTTTCCGTCATGGCTCAGCAGTAAGGAACCTGACTATTATCCATGAGGACATGGGTTTGATCCCTGGCCTCGCTCAGTGGTTTAAGGACCCAGTGTTGCTGGGAGATATGGTGTAGGTCACAGACATGGCTCCAATCCCGCGTTGCTGTGGCTGTGGAATGGGCTGGCAGCTGCAGCTCTGACTCAACCCCTAGCCTGGGAACTTCTGTATGTCATGTGTATGGCTCTAAAAAGACCAAAAAAAAAAAAAAAAAAAAAAAAAAAAAGAGAGACAGAGAGAGAGAGAAAGATATACAGGCTTATTTGACAGGACCTAGTTATCAAATAGAAATAATTACATAGGGAGACAGTGAGAGGAGATGAAAATTTAGGGCATAATCCTGGCGAGCAGCTAGAATTAAAGTGCAACAGGGAAAAACAGCTAAAAGGTTGGAGAAGAATTAGGAAAAAAGAAGAGAGGTCACAGAGTCAAGGTAAGAGAGAATTATGATTAAGAACGATCATATCAAAGGCACTCACACATGCAAAGACCACAGGATCTGAAACAGAAAACTATCCATTGCGGCTATTATTTGCAAAAAGGAAAACAAATTACAAAAGGTTTTTAAGTACTGTACAGAGAAAGAAGGAATTCTAAAGAGTCAATCAAAGTCAGTTTCAAGGGAGAGTTCTCTGGTCGTTCAGCAGGTTAAGGATCTGGTGTTTTCACTGCAATGGTGCGGGTTGGATCCCTGACCCTGGGAATTGTGCATGCCACAGGCGAAGCCAAAAAGAAAAATCAGTTTTAAAAATCAGTTTTAAAGGACTCACTGCTAAAAATTTGTTTATCAAATAGTGTGAATACCAATGGTGCCTGTGTTATTTTAGGTTAATAAATATAAAACAATTATGATAATTTTCTTCAATTCACTTGCTAACTCCCCAAACTCTATTTTCCTCTTAAGGTCATAAGTTCCTCAAACATAATTTATGCTTTTATCACAGGGATTTTCAGGGACATAACCTTCAAGGTTAGAAAGGAAATAACTTACCGTACCTGAGAATAGGTTCTGCCACCAGTCAGGCACCGAATCGCCCTAGGCTTTTGTTACCTCACCTGTAAAATGAAGTATTTGAATCAGGTGATTCAGGGTCTCTTCCATGGTGAGACATCTATGAGTCTGTGAATTTAACCATTATCTCCAAAACATTTGAGCAACTCTTGTGATGCTCTTGCAATAAGACTCAGAGGGATGCCTGCCCACCAATTGTTTATGTAAAAGAAGTTTCTTCTTCCTGGGTGTCTCCATTTCCATTTTGTGAAAACAGAGACACATTTGCCAATAAAAAGCCTAGAATTACAGAAACTGAACAAGCAAAGTGCACAAACATCCAGTATTTCTTGACTAGATGAATAGAGAAGTATACACTCAGAGGCTATCTGCCCAAATATACCAGAGGCTACTAGACTTCCTTCTAAATACCCATGACCATCTACCAGTTCTTGAATCTCCAGGTATGAGGAACCCCTAATCTTACAGGAGTGCCAGTGAGTCCTTATTGTTGGCACAAAGAGTGACCGTAGTGCAGCTGAGAATGGAAACCAGTTCCATTCATCTGGGGTAGCGCCAGGCAGCATTGTCAAAGGTCTTAGCTGCAGGAAATACCATCTAGGAAGCTGAAGTTCATGGTTAAGCAGCTTTCAGGGACACAGATGGAAGGAAGAGTATTCAAACCAATTCTGCTGGAATGTAAAGCAATATCAGAGGGTGTCTTGGGAATTTTGCAGGAAAAAGGAAATCTTTTCTTCTCCTTTTTAGGGCAGCACCCATGTTATATGGAAGTTCCCAGGGTAGGGGTTGAATCAGAGCTGCCTACGCCACAGCCACAGCCACAGCCACACCAGATCCGAGTCGCATCTGTGACCTTACCACACCTCATGGAAAGGCCAGATCCTTAACCCACTGAGCAAGTCCAGGGATCGAACCCACATCGTCATGGTTCCTAGTCAGACTCTTAACCCCCTGAGCCACAGTGGGAACTCCAGAAATCCTTATTCGTAATGCAGAGACAAGGGAATGCTCGTCTCCACTGTGCTTGGCTGCTCTGGAAGACTCTGAGCTCCTTAGGCATCTAGGAGACACTGCTCATTTTTTCACCCAACACTCTGAGCCATTTGCAAAGACTGACCTAAAAATTGTCTTCATGATAGTTTTGCTCACAAGTTGTGACACACTCTGCATCATGGACGTGCCAGATCTTCGAGGATCTGAAGATGCCAATTATCTCATTCATTTAATTATGAAACATTTCAGGCATCAAAAATGGTTTTGAGTGTGTCAGCACTTATGTACCCTCTGCTCAGCTTAAGGAGCAAACCAATACAGACGACATTCAACATTGTTTTGTACCCCTGGTGCTGTCATTTCTTTTTCTCCCTAAGGTAATGAATTTCCTGAAATATGTCTGTACCATTCTCAAACATATTTTTTATATTTCACTACACATGGCTGATTCCATAAAAGGTATGCTTCACATTTTTGTTTTTAAACTTTATAAGCATGGGTGTTATAAAGTATGCTAATTCTGCAACCTGCCGCTTCTCTTGAAAGTCTGCATTTGAGGTTTATCCATGTGGCTCGAGTACATTCTTTTTGTAACTGGTCTAGCCCACTCTATAAATGAATCACAATGTAGTCATTATCTCCCTGGACACTTAGACTGATGAACTGCTGTCCTTGAAAGTGGAAATCTTCCATTGCCAGAATATTCCTGAACCCCAGTGGGTGTTTTCTCACTCCGTAATAGGAAATCTCATCTGCAGCCTCCAGGAAACATAAAGACCATTCGGTGAACAGTCGAGTCAGGAGAGGAGGCATTTTGCCTTTTCCTTACTTTCCTAGGTGGAAAAAATTCAGGGGACTTGGTGAAATGTAATTACAACGCCCTTTAATCCTATTTATCCCATAAGGGGATGTTGCTCTCTAATTCGAACACATAAATTAGAGCCAGAAAGCAGAGTACTTTGAAGAAGGAAGGGAGATTTAAGTAAACGTTTTGCAGACATTGTTCGTTCTATCTCAGGGCTACTGTGGAAAGGTCAAATATTAGAACTATTAAGAGCAATGGGCCCACTGTTTTCATCTCACTGTCACACGGCATTTCCCACAGGTGCCCTGGAACAGCCATCTGACTTGGTGCTTTGCAAAACTATGGGAACGCTTTTATTTTTGCACATGTTTACCCTTGCTTGGGTATGCATGTACACAGGTGACTGGAAAAATAGCTACCAAGCAACCACTGTGGAAAGCAGTATGGAGATTCCTCAGAAAACTAAACATAGAACTACCATTTGCCCAGCAATCCCACTCCTGGGCATCTATCCAGAGAAAACCACGATTTGCAAAGACACATGTACTCCAGTGTTCATTGCAGCACTATTTGCAGTAGCCAAGACATGGAAACAACCTAAATATCCATCGACAGAGGAGTGGATCAAGAAGATGTGGTACGAGTACACAATGGAATATTACTCAGCCATTAGAAAGAACGAAATACGTGCATTTTTAGCAACATGGATGGACCTAGAAACTATCATGCTAAGTGAAGTCAGCCGTACAATGAGACACCAACATCCAATGCTTTCACTGACATGTGGAATCTGAAAAAAGGACAGACGGAACTTCTTTGCAGAACAGATGCTGACTCACAGACATTGAAAAACTTATGGTCTCCGGAGGAGACATTTTGGGGGGTGGGGGGATGTGCCTGGGCTGTGGGATGGAAATCCTGTGAAATCAGATTGTTATGATCATTATACAACTACTGATGGGATAAATTCATTTGAGTAATAATAAAAAAAAGAAGAGAAAAAGAAAAATAGCTACCAAAAAGTAGAGGTCATTATCTCTGGGTTTCCTGGATGGGACAGCTTCCCAGATGCCACACTAACTCTGCACCCTCTGTGCTGGCCCAAAACTGGACCCTGGTGACACCGTGGGCAGCTAGACAGTTGTGAATTTGCCCTGCACTAGAATTTTCGAAAAGCCAGACTCTAAACATGAATTCCTTTTGAAATAAGACAAGACCCATAAGAGTTCCCATTTTAAAAGAATCTATCAGATATGCTTTCTGAATTAAGCTATGAATGGAAAGAGATAATTTGTTTTAATTGCAGCTATTTCACTGACAAGATAAAATTGCATCATTTAAGATGCTACTAATATGGTTAAGTAAATTCTTCTGCTGAGATCACTGTAGCCATTTAAAAAGAGAGAATTGGGGATAGGAGAGCAAAGTGGCCATAGCTTCATTTGTCTGGGAACAGCTGGGGCCGGCGGGGGATGGGGGTGAGCTGAGCAGAGCCGTGTGGAATCAACCTGCTGGCCCTCGGTCCCCACGGCCCTCTGCTGCTCATCTTCTCCACAGGTGGTCAGGTCACCCAAACTCATGTCTTCGAGGTCTTTTTCCTCTTAGCATCATTCTCTCTGCCCTGACTCCTCAGCCCTTCAAATTCCATCACAAGCACCCCGAACCCTGAAAGAGAAATTAATTCTAATTCTAACATTATCTGCTATGTTTACTAAAATTCATTTACTCAGAGTTTCAGCCCTTTGCCTATGGATGTGTATTTTCAACTTTTTTTTTTTTTTTTTAATTTCTATGATCAGGACTTCTTGAATCTTTTTTTTTTTTTTTTTTTTTTTTGCTTTTGCTTTCTTCTAGAATCACACCTGAGGCATAAGGAAGTTCCCAGGCTAGGGGTCAAATCAGAGCCACGGCCACAGCAACATGGGATCCTGAGCCCCATCTATCACCCACACCACAGCTCATGGCATCCCTGGGTCCTTAACCCACCGAGTGAGGCCAGGGATCGAATCCACATCCTCAAGGATACTAGTTGGATTTGTTACTGCTGAGCCACAGTGGGAACTCCAGGACATCCGGAATTTTGAAACCCTCTACGGCAACTTCACAGGCACTTGGCCAAGTGAGTCCCACCCAGGCAGGCCTGGAGTAACCTGCAACCCACCACCCATCCGTCTCCTCAGGTGGACAGTCCCCTTCTCATTTTGGCCTTCTTCTCTTTCTCTCGCCCTTCCATCTAAACACTAAGTCCTCCCAGGTTTAGACTTGCCTTCCATTTATCTGCTATGGTGAGCAAAGTTCTAGCATGAAGAGCAGACACTTAATGTTACATAGTAAGTCAGCGAGTGGCGGACTGTGTGGGCATTCCGGTGGAAATTCAGGAGATGCCGCAAAGGAAATTTAAACACCAGACACCACATGAGGCTGGAACTCAGTGTGTTTGATTCATTTGTCTTCATGACAGAAAGCACATGCACCCTTGCCTGGTCCCTAAAGTAAAGCCAGTGGGCTCGACACTAGACTAAACTTCACCTCCTGGCCAAGGTGATGCCACTCTAGCGAACGATTCTTCATGGCAATAGCTCAGCGCTACATGGAGGTTCCTCCAGCTGCCCAAAGGAGCGTGCCACCCTTCAGCTGGGACTTGCTTACTGGAAAACGCCTTGCATAAACCTGCGTTTGTCAGTTTAAAGCCCTCAAGCAGGCAGTTCAGAGCTGGTTCACATGGGGAGAACTGTGAATATTCAGAGGTGTCTTTTCTCTCATTCCTTAAGCTGAAATCTCTCTTAGGAGTCTCAGATAGAAGCTAGGGCTTTAACGCATTCTATTTTTTTTTTCCTCCTGCCAAAATCTCATACCAAACAAGTTCAAGATTGACTTTATTGTCTTGCCTTTCTTCTCCCCCATCCCACAGCCAGTCCTCCCAGCTCGGACATCTTTCTTCAGATCATCTAATTGAGCAACGTTGAGATCCTCTTGGATTTTTCAAAAACTATTCCTCATTCCTTGTGTTGGTTTGCATCACAGAAGAAGAAACTGGGTGGCTTAACCTAGAAATTTCTTGTCTCACAGTTCTGGAGGCTGGAAGGCACAGATCAAGGGGACGGCAGAGTTGGTTCCTTCTGCAGGCCCTCTTCTTGGTTCGTAGAGGGCTGTCTTCTCCCTGTGTCTCCGTACTGTGAGGGGCTCCAGGGGGGCTCATTGGGAAAACGGCTCGTCATGCTGACCCATGAGACAGACCACTTTGATCAAGCGACATCCTGTTTTCGCCACTGGTGCCGACGTTCCCAAGACGACGAGACCCTCCCCTCCTCCAGCGTGGGACACCACACACCTCCAGCTTTCTCGGGATTACAAGACCACCCTGCCATGAGACACCTCCGCCTTGCTCATGACTACGTGACCACCAGAGTCCAGCTGCAGGTGAAAGACAAACTAAACGCCCCCCGCTGCAGGGAACCCCATTTCCCATCTGCGGGGTATAAGAAGGACCTGCCAGAAGGGCTGGCTCTTCTCTAGGCTCTGTCACCCTCTCCCTTTCCCCTCTAATACATTTTCTTCTCTCTGCCTGAACACGCGGCTCATCCTCTTTTTCTCTGCGCGTACCTTACACATACCTCCCTCCCTCTGGGTTTGGGTCCAGATGTCCTCTTAGAAGGTCACCAGTTGTATTGGACTAGGGCCCCCCGCCCCGACCCATGACCTCATTTTAATTTAACTGTCATTTTGAAGACCTAATCTCTAAATACAGTCACATTCTGAGGTACAGGGGGTTCAACCTATAAATTCTGGAGGCACATAATCCAGCCAGAACACTGCTCACCATTCAGTAAGACCTAGTAAAGGCTGGAATCCAGCTCTACTGTTTATATTACATGTGATTAGAGAGGCAGTTACTTAACATTCTGAGTCAGGCTTCTTAGTTCCTAGCAACAGACACTAACTCCGGCTAATGTCATCAGAAAACAAATTTATTAAAGCTATCGGTGGCTAGCAGAAACTCCAAGAGGGCCAGAGAACCAGCTTGGAGATTATCAGACAAACTCTGTATTACACATCAAGACACAGCACTAAACACACAAAACAGCACCAAATACACCGGAGGGCCCAGGTGCCTCTACGTGATTTTCTCACCATCACTGAGAACCTGGCACTGCTGCCACAGTCCCTGGGACCCCTGCCTCCGGAAACGGGGTACAGTTCAAGGATCTTGTGGCTGCTTTCACCGCAGGTGTGTTTCTCGCAAGCCCTCTTTGTGGCTGTAGATTCTGGGTCACACTCTGACACAGGCACATCTGTGAGTGGAGGGTCTTGCAATATCTGTGTTATAGCTATGAGGGAATGTGGGAAAATGAGTATTTGGCATTTTCAGCTTCTGTACTGAAACTGGTTTCTGCCTCTCGGCAAAAGTCACTCACGAAGATGGACATTCCACAAATACAGAAAAGGGTTTAGATGCCGGCCAAGCCAAAAAGCAGGAAAATATACAATACCTCCTCCAATTCTAAGTCACCTTATATATATTATATATATATATTGTATACATATATAGTATGTATAATGTGTAAAATATGTATCTATTATGTATGTATATATGTAGATATTATATTATGTATCTATAATATACACTGTATATAAAATATGTACATGGCATGAAACACTCCTAATACAAGTACCTACTTCTTAGGGCTATTGTGAGCATGAAACGAGACTACATATACGAAAGTCGCATGTTGTACAGCTGAACCCAGTAGTGCACAAACACGAAATGTTTTTATTTTGTCTCTAACTATTCATTGAGCTGGGTTGTATCTCTCTTTGCCAAGATGTCTTGATAACTTGAGTGGGTCCCATTGCTTTCTAGTCACTTTCTCTTACTTAAAAGAAAAAAATCCAAGTCAAATTCAATTCATTACAGTATAGTCCCATTAAAAATTTGGACCTCACGTTCATTTTAATGTGGTTGGAATGACAGAAAATGCCACTTGGTTCAGGTAGAAACTTGGGGGGTAGAAGTTTTAGCAGATGCATGGGTTCACCGTCCTATGGGGGAAATAAGAGGACGTTTGAGGCAGGGCGTTGCCAGGTTCACCTGAGGCTCCATTCCACAAAGAGAGGGACCCTCCGTGATAGGAGGGTCGGACAGGTGGCTGCAGATGGACAAATAAACCTTTGGGGCTCAGGCACTAAGCAGTCTTAGCTTTGGTGCCAGGTGTTTAGGGGAGGGCAGGAAATGTCAGTTGCCCTGCACCTGGAGACCTTGGGATCTTCTGGGCCCAAGAAAAGTTGAACTGGAAGGCAATTCTTCCTTGGTGGGTGGGGAGGGAAAATCCTGATACCTGGTAGCAGGTGACTCTGAGACCACTTTCAGGATCGTTGAGATCACTGGACACTCCTTCTTTCTTTCTAGAAGCTCACTAGCACTCACACATGGCTCCTGGCTCAAGGGGCTCTAATGGGAAGGAGGGCATAGGTTGTTCTTATGCTCCTGCTGATTTTTGGTCTTTTAGGTCTTTGATCCTTAGGTGAGTTGAAGCTGAGGTTGGGGAAGAGAAAGCTTTTTTTTTTTTTTTTTGTCTTTTTAGGGCCACTCCCACAACATATAGAGATTCCCAAGCTAGGGGTCTAATCGGAGCTGCAGCTGCTGGTCTACACCAGAGCCACAGAAACATGGGATCTGAGCCGCATCTTTGACCTACACCACAGCAATGCCAGATCCTTAACCCACTGAGCAAGGCCAGGGATCGAACACATGTCCTTATGGATGCTAGTCAGGTTTGTTACCACTGAGCCATGACAGGAACTCCAAGAAAGGGGCTTTAAAAGCTCTTCCATAAAGGATGCTGCTCTAAGCTCTCTACTGGCTGATGATCCTGGTGCCCAGCAGGCGTTTAACGCTGGCTCCCTGCTGAGGCGCAGAGATGCTCCCGTGACCTCTTTTGACTCCTTCCTTAGTCCCTGCCCCTCGGGGCACCCAATTCAGCCTCTTGGCCAAGAACAGCCTCCTCGGGCTGGTTGAAGGAAAACAGCTCAGGATCCTTCATTCGGCTCATTCTGCCAGACAGAGAGGTCTCCGTCCAGCCCTCTTTCATGGCTGGTCTTTTCTTTCCAGCTTCTTTTGCTTTGCTCAAATAGACACCCAAGGGAGATTAGGAAATCCGTGACCTAAGCAGACATCCAGCTGACAGAGGAGGTGTCACTCCTCCCTTCAGGCTGCCTGTTGCCACGCAAGGTCCCTGGACTGTGTCCCTCAGAATCCACCCTTCCCCCTGGAGAAAAAAATGCTCCTCCAGCCGTGGCTGCTCAGAGATGGGCAGAGAAGCGCCTCAGCACCACCCCTCGCCCGCTCCAGGGGTCACGCCTGGGGCTAAGCGCTCCAATTTCACTTGAGACCCTGACTCATGTTCCTTTAACCGGCCTGTCTGCGGTCTGCTCGGGCCTGCAGGCCCCAGGCTCCAGGCCGGGACTCTGGTGGGTTCTGCACACAGAATCGGGGCCTGCCCTGCTCCAGCTCTCTCCTTTGAAGGATACAGCCTCAATGGCAAGCAGCTGGAGCTACCCCAGGCTCTGTGCGTTTCTGCTCAGAAAGATGACAATGTCCATTGGAACTTGGGCATCAACCTCCCCTCTATCTCAGGACTGTAGGACACGCTTGGGGGAAAGAGCAGAAGTGTGAAATGTATCCGACATGGTCCCATTTTTCAGGTTTTGCTCCCTCCCCCACCCCAAATTTACTGCTTTTGTTCTCATTCCGGATCCTTCACAAAGTCATTTTTTTGGGTATAAAATTTCTGTCCACAGATCCTGGTTGTTATCTGGGAGCAGACTGAGCCTCTGATGGCCTCTGAGCATCAAAACGCCCTGATGGAGTTTCTAGCCAGACACCTTCCACCACCCTGCTGTGAACACCACAAAGACTCTATCAGTTCCAGAGAAGGGATTAAGAAAATTGCATCACGGGATTTTCTCCCCCACCCTTACACCATTCTCATTACACTTTTGTTCCCAGATGTATAACCACTAATTAGGGCTCAGAATGTCTATTAACTGCAACTCTCCAGTATCCAGGGAACCTGGCAGAACCCAGCAGAGTGGGAAAGATGAAGAAGATTCTTCTACCCTCTCAGATCTAAGATCTTGGGATCTAGGGCAACCTTGTGTACATCCAGAAGAAGGGCCAAGGGAACAGAGAACCAGAGCCCAGCCCTGGAGGGAGAGGCAAAGACGAGGACTCAGAGGCTGGGGAGTCGGGACTGGGTTTTAGAAAGTGTGTCAGTGTCACACTCAATGGGGGAGCCCAGGAGGGAGGTGTGGCAGATTGAGGGGGGCCAAATCTATCTCTGGTTACTTTTACACTCTTCTAACAGCTTTTTCATCTACATTTCCCCTTTCCTGTGTTCACCTCCTTCCTATTCAATTATATTCTGGAAAGCTCCCTCCAAATCCCAAGTGGCACTTTCCTCAATAACATTCCTTTGAAAATCCTAGTCTCTTCAGAACCCTCTCCTGTCCTGCAGAGTTTTCATTTTTTCTTTATGTCTCTGAGCCACAGGGAGAAAAAAAAAAGTATTTTGTTTTGTTTTGTTTTTTGCTCTTGTTGTCATTGTGTATCTCCTGTCCCAGAGAATAATAGCAATTCATCTATTTTAAAGGAAAATTTGAAGATACCGTCAACTGAAAGGAAGAGAATAAAAAGGATCCATGCCTTAGAACTCAAGCAATCACCACTATCATTTTAATGTCTATCTGAAGTCCTTTTTCTGTTAAAGCCATTTTTACGATATTGCATTTTTCACTTGATTTTTAAAAAAAATTTAAAGCCACATTGTGAATGTGTTTTAGAGCTTTGTATAGTCTTCGAAAACGAGATTCAAAAACAAATCAACTTGGTTTTCTATCTTATTCCTGTACCAGGAGGAGTGTAAACATATGTTAGAGAGCTTTCCCAAAACATGTTCTGATTGAATCATAGTGAAGAAAAGCCATGAATGATTTTGGTCAATTTAAGTTCAACTTGGGCTAAAGAGAATTCCTAACTTATTTCCTCATTGGGTAATTATAGCTGTTGAAAGAAACCTTGTGGAAATTATTCAGGACTCATGTTTACAGAACACTATCAAGACTTGCCAAAACAAGTCATCTTGTTTGAACCACAGAGTATAAGGTCAGAAGTGGAGATTCCAAATGCCTAGACTGGGGGGACTTGGTCCTGTTGAAACAAGAAAACTTGACGAGGAAACACAGGGTTACCGAAGGCTCCTATTTCAGCTAGTTAGTTCATCAGGTTTGGAAAGAAAGACTCACATGGTTAGAAAACAAGTATTCTGGAATCGTGTTACCATCAACAACATTGCCCTCTAAGCTTCGGGTAGCTCACTGCGAGTCATGACCGACAATTAATAAATGTAGTATTTATGTAATAATGCCTGCGGCGACGCTGTTCCAGAAAGCATAGAGGAATTGACCCCAAGGTAAAAGCAATGCTCTCCCCTAAATAAGCCATCACTCACATTCACACTTCAAATGTCACCTCGGGTGATGACAATGATGAGGATAACAGCTAACTTTTAATGAGCACTTACTCTATGCCAGAAAATATTCTGAGTGCCTCAGATACATCATGAAGTCCTTTGAACTGCCTTCAGTTAACATCACGTGACAGCCCAGAAGACTGACACGTGGGGAGGTTAAGAAAATTGCCCAAGGTCATCAGCTGAGGCAGAGGAGCCGGAATTTAAACCCAGGGAGTCTGACTCCAGAGACAGTGCTCTTAACTAATTATTCCACTGTTCTTAGCATATCTACCAGTATTGTGGTTAGCCTAATTTTGAGCAATGCATTCATTATTTTCTTCTCAAACATCTGCAATGCCTGTCACGTAGGCGACTTCGTAGAGCGCTGGAAAGACTTTGGCGCACATTGCCTCATTCGATCCTATGTTTAACCTATGTTCAACGGACGACGAGAGTGGACCTCGGATGAAACAAGTAACGTGTCATTTACTGTACTACGCAAAAAGACAGAGTCAAGAACAAAGCGCATGACTACTGACAGGCCTTCTAACTTCAACTTCATGGCCCTGATCAAACACAGAGGCATCGAACAGGCATCATGCCAATGTCTCAAGTAGGCGCTCAAGACAGAGCTTTTCTCAGCATTGAAATCTGGTGACAAACATTCAGGGCAACCAACGTAAACAACAATTATGACATCCTTGGAAATCTCTGCGGCAGATAAAAACTTAGGCTTTCCTGCTGCTTTTATTGCTCTAGAACCAATAGTACGTATCTTCTTGACATGAAGAGCAGCATCTGTAAGGCTGAGATAGGGTTGATCCTGGGATACACTGGCAGAGAAGTCAGACAAGCCAAAGGGGGCTCTTTCTCTCTGAGTTCACTTTCTGGATCATTTTGGTGACAAATTTTGGAAACTTCCAGAGGTGAGCATAGATCACGAAGCCCTTACTAGGAAGGCATCAGCTATAGATGACAGCCATTTCTCCAAAGAGGGGATAACTTTCTTAAAAGGGAACATGGGCTCCTGGACACACTAGCCTTGGGTAAGTTAAAAGCTTCTGGCTCACCTCCTTCTTGGTAGACCTCAGAAACTGCAGGTGATAAAGAAAAAAAATAATAATAAAGTCGTGCAGCAGGGCAATCCACTTTTATAGATAACATTTCATGATATCCAGTTATGACAGACAGGAAAACAGGTCACATTCTACAGTGAGGGAAAAAAATCTTCGCATTCATGCTCCTGAGGTTGTCTTACTACAAGCGTTGTTATAAATGTTGCAAATGACATCCCTGAGCCTCTAGGCTGATCACATCCGAATGAGAAGTCCCACAAAATCATCTATTCTTGCCTAAGTACCTTGCTGGCTTTTGAGTCTTTTCCCTTGGTGCATCCGAAAGGAGACTAGCACGTGGACTGATGCGTCATTGTGCTGGCTTTTGAGTCTTTTCCCTTGGTGCATCCGAAAGGAGACTAGCATGTGGACTGATGCGTCATTGTACGTACATATGTCCCCAGTTTATTGGCAGAAGAGGATGAGGCCTGATATAGAGTATCAGTCTTGGGAGGGAGGTTCCTTATTTCTTATTACTGGTATTGCTAATCAGTTGTGCCTCACTAGCTGCCTCTCGGGGTGACTCACACCCAAGGAAAATAAATCAAATGCCAAGAACTGAAAAACAGAGGGTCAGAGGCTCCTTTCCTTGAATCTTCATAAGGGGCAGCTTTTGCAGCTGCGTCTGCTGGAGCTGCCCTGCACAGGAGGACTCTTCCCACCAACCCCATGAGGTGGGCAGGATACCTGAGGCCACAGCTCATGTTTGGCTGCCTCTGCGACTCCACCAAGATGTCTTTAGAAAGTTAAGCAATGAGGAACTTGCTGGTGGGGCGGTTTCCTGTAGCAGGGATGGTGGACTTACTGAGAGTGTGATTCCCAGGGGGCTGAGGCTGCTACACTGAGCAGCTTCATATCATCACCAACACTGATTTTTTTTTTTTTTTTTTTTCCTTATGGCCGCACCTGCAGCATCTGGAAGTTCCCAGGCTAGAGGTCAAATCAGAGCTGCAGCTGCTGGCGTACACCACAGCCACAGCAACGTGGGATCCTTAACCCACTGAGTGAGGCCAGGGATCGAACCCACATCCTCACGGACGCTATGTCAGGTTCTTAACCTGCTGAGCCACAACGGGAACTCCTGATTTTCTTTTCATTGCGTGGTATCACGGTGATGATGGCTGAGCCATTTATCTTAATAAATCAGAAGCAGGTTTTAAAAGCCCTCCTCCTTTACGATGCCTCATTCAGCAGTTTTGGGAAGTTAAAGGACCCAGGGGGGTTTGGCTTGATTCTGATTTGAGCTTAAGAGGAAAATTATTTATCTTCAAGCTGTTAATTAGGAAAAGGGAAACCCTGTGTTTGACTATTCCAAGGCATCTGGGACATTTCATGATACCACGCTGCCTGGGCTGCTCCATCTTGAGCAAGTCACCCAACCAGCCCACACCATCTAGCCCCGTTCACCTTTCCTTGTGTTTTCTACCGAGGTGCCATCTCATCCGAAGAGGAAGCACTTTGTGCTGTCTCCACAGAGGCAGGTCAGAAAACTGACAGGGGTAGGAGTTCCCAGTCATGGCCCATCAGAAACGAATCTGACTAGGAACCATGAGGTTGTGGGTTCGACCCCTGGCTTCCCTCAGTGGGTTAAGGATTTGGCATTGCCGTGAGCTGTGATGTAGGTCGCAGACACGGCTCAGATCCCACATTGCTGTGGCTGTGGTGTAGGCTGGCAGCTGTAGCTCTGATTGGACCCCTAGCCCGGGAACTTCCATATGCCATGGGTGCGGCCCTAAAAAGCAAAAAAAGAAAAAAGAGGAAACTGACAGATGTAGCCAAAGAAAGAGCTCAAGCCAGGGCTTTCTGTCATTTTTAAAAACTATATCATTCTTGTTTGCATTATTATTCTTCTTGAAAGTACAATCACTCCATTTTCCAGTACATTGAACGGGTACCTAAAGAAACACTTGCTAGAGGGGGTGCAGTCTTCCTCCGCAAGTTTTGATGCTTAGAGGGATTCTGTGCATGCAGATCACACCTACCACTCTCTTCACTGGAAGCTCATCCCACAATTATTTTTAAGCACCACGCAGAGAATGTGCACACACTTCCAGGAAAGGAAGTGGGGCTGCAAAAAATCACTGCCATGATAAAAATGAAGGTATTGTAGCAAGTTCCCAGAGCGAGCGAGGCTGCTATCTTGTGATGCAAATGTCTCTGGCAGAGCCTGGGGAAGACTGCCTATGGACTGGATAGGAGGGAAGAAGGGAAAGAAATTGCTTGAGCCATTGAGAGATATTCCTGAAACTGGCTTCCTTTAGCAGATCACAGCTGGGCTGTCTACCACTTCCATTTCAGCAGTTTACTTCATTATAAAGAGAATAATACTATACTTAGAAGGGACACAGCGAGGTACGCCTTCTTCAGTGTCCCAAAGAAATCTGGACAGGCCCGATGGATGCTGTGTCTCAGGATGTCAGAAAACAGCGCAGGGCAGCTGGACTAAAGGTCGTGTGTTTGGGGGTGTCTTTCTGTGTTTTCTTTTTAGTGGAAATCCGTATTTGTCCCTGACCTCTAGGCTTGCTTTTGGCAGATACTTAACTTTCAAGCGTTCCAAAAGTAAGGAGGAAGTGATTAAAAGGGAAAAGGCTCTATTTCGATTGGGGTCAATAGAGATTTGGAAGAGCCCCCCCAACACTGAAAACCATGATCTCATCATTGCAACAGGACGCACTCTTAGGAAAAATCATCACCTAAGCAAAAACTGAATAAGACGTGTTGATTTCGAATATTTCTGCCTCTCCTTTCCCCTTGCCTCTCCCTTTGTCTCTTCCTCCTCCTTTTTAAATATTCTTTACTATTAAATTCTAATGACATTGATTAAAATACTACAAAAGGGTCTTTGGGAACTGTATTTTCAAATACTTATTACCAAGATGAGATAAACGATTGTATTGATAAACAAGCTTTCTGCAACTCTTCTGCATTTCAAATGACTTTGCTTTTGAAAGCTTTCACTAGAAAGGAATAAAGGAGGTGGTGATGATGGAGCTGCTTCCGTGTGTGAGGTGCTCCTCAGAGGGATCCTATTTAACTCATAGGTAGATATTCTTACACCTGATTGTATCAAAAGACACAAAGGCCCCAGGAGACTTGATACCTAACTCAAATTCACAGTCGTGGAGCCATGATCTGAACCCAGATCGAATTCCTAAATTCCTACTTCTTCTTTTAAAAAATGTCTTACTCCATGATTGTTTATAAAGAATCTTCCCACTAATACTTCAGAAATCCCGGTGATGTCACTAATGGACTAAGAAGCCCTTTTTACAGGTCGGGGAGCACAGCACAGAGATGCATACTGCAACGAGCTGAGGGCAGGCCTCGGAGGCAGAGCAACTTGCAGAAGCCCGAGGCCTCCTTTCTTGCCATCTGTCACAGTGCCCTTAATTCCCTTCCCTCTCTCATGCCAGAATTACACCACCGTGTCCCTCAAAAGCCAAGTGGCTGCTCCTCCTGGAAAAAAGTTGTTGACCTTTATACGGTAGAATCTGGCTCCCTTCCTTTGGGTCCTGTTGAGCCCTTGTGTGTAGCGCTATTACCCCAAGCATGACTGTTGGAATTTGAGCTCCTTGCCAGTAGCCTGTGGGCTTGCACTTCAGGGACAGGCGCTGTGCTATGTCCTGTCTCTCTCCTGATTTTAAGCCATCGGACACACACTTTGGTAGTTTCTCCCAGATGTGTGATGAGCACTGACACTATCTCTTACCGGGTCCCAGACACTATTTTACGTACCATTGGTGATCCAACCTCCTAACCCTGGTGTTACTACTCACTGGAGCTTTTATCAGGCCCCGTTTACAGGTCAGGACCTGAAGTATAGGAAGTCAATTGCTCACGTTCACGGAGTTAAGAAGGGAAGAGTTTCAAACCCATGCAATGGGACACCAGAGCCCAGGCTCGTAACCATTGGACTAGATTAGGACATTCTGCACAGAGCTTCGAAGAAGTTTGCGGAATGAATAAAAGAAAGCAAACCTAGGGAAAAACCCTTCAGAAAACTGGGGCCCTCACAAAGTCAAATGAGGACATAGGGAAGGCTGTATCCAAGGACCTTCACTGCAAGGTCACATCAAGTAAATCACACACCAAGTAAAAACCTCACAGCTAATGAGCGTCCCAGGACAGACCAGCAGCCTCACCCGCTCACACCCTCACAGCAAATTAGAAAGACACCACCAAAGAAAAACACACCAAAAGGGGTCTTGGGTTGTACCCCACTCTTCATTATCTTTTCCTGATGCTTAGAATGCGTTCAGCTTTACACTTCTAGCTGGCCATGGATATTTTTGAAAGACAGGGCTGGCACCTGGCCTCAGACTTTCCCCTGATCCCCAAAGAGGCTGGCTCATAGTTCAATGATTCAGACTTCACTGATTTCTTTTCTGTCTAGAGATTCTGATGTCTCATCACTGTCTGTGTCTCTCCCAGGTGTCAGATGCCAGCTCCTCGTAGGCCCAGGTGTCTTTGCTGTATGATTCACTCTGCTCACACAGCCAACAACAACGAGGCTCCAGGCAGAAGAGGAAGCAGACGTTGGCATGGATTGTTGAAGCTGCCACATTTAATTCTTCTTTTCTGTGTATTCAGTATGACAATGTGCCAGACAGCAGAGGATGTGAAAATAAGTAAAATAGCACTTCCTTTGCCCTCAGGGAGCTTATAATTTAAGGGAGAGGGGAATGGTTGGCTATCATACTCCATTACATTACAAAGCTATATTATACACCTGCTCAAAAGGAAGAGAAAGTCATTTGGAGGGAAGTGGGGCCAGAGCGCTTACAGCTTCAAGATAATGAAAGAGAGGGCAGTTGGAGTGAAAATTAGAGCCGTCTTGTATTAAATGCCATCATTGATGTTCACATGATGGGCAGAAGAATGGATGTGTCGCGCCTGCCTGGAGAGCGACGTGTGAAAACCCTTTAATCTGTAGGTTTTAGAGCTCATTCAACCCCTTATTTTACATTCTGAGGAAGGAGAAACTAATTACTGTAAAGGGGCATGTACTTTAGCATCTGACTTACATATCAAGCACTCACTTATTAAATTGAGTATATTCCTGCATTCTTATACTCATCCATTCATTCATTCAGCCATATTAAGTGCTGACTTCCAACCAGGCACTGTTCTAGACGTTAGGGATTAAACATTAACCACATCTCTGCCTTATGGAGTTGACAGTCAAGTAGAGAGTAAACAAATCCATTTATTTAAATGAAGACATAAATGAATTTTTAGATTGCGAAATGTACTGTGAAAGAAACAAAGAGGCAAGCTAGAAAAAGAAAGGCAGCTGCATAAATGAATGAAAAAACACAGAATGGCATCTTCCTGATTAGATTTTTAAGGGAATTATAATTTCACACCGCAAGGGAACTAAATACACCTTCCGGTCTAACAGAGAACGGTTGGTTGTCAAAACCAATAGTCAACTGGAAGCCAATGTCCCCATCATGAGGGTAATTTGTGGAAGAAAAGGATACATTTAAAGTGATACCAAAAACGTTAAGTAGGACTATGGTTGTTTTCGGAACATTCCTGGTAGTCAAATTTTCAAAGTTTGAAATCATTGCCTAAGAGTGGTAATTTTTAAGAACGATCAGTTGCTAGATTTTATGCACCATTTAATACACTGCATATATGTGACATTAAAATATGCATTGTTTTCAAATACTAATACTAACAAATTTTTTGCATCCAGCAGACAGCAACTCAGAAACATGTTTTTCAGTCATTTCTTTTCTAGAAGAAACTCTCTGCCTCAGATTTATACCTTAGGCAACTTTCAAAAATTATTATTATTTTTTTTTCCAGTTACTGAAAAGCATTAGCAGCTTAAAGCAGTGATGTGCATACTATGACACAGCCTTGGATCAGTGAAGGGCTCCTAATAACACCCACTGTGGGTCCCGCGGACGCAGGTGATGCCGACCTGCTGGGTCAGGGACCGCCCTTTGAGGACCCCTGGACTGGAAACTTCAATTTGACAAAATTCAACATCGTATTTAACGTCCATAGACTCAAAATCACAAGTAATTGTCTTAAACTTGTCTTGCAATGTCTGCTGCCTTGAAGTTTGATCAGTGGGAACGAAGTACATGGAGTACTTTCTTATTTCCTTCATGTCATTTATTTTGTTTGGATCAAATCCTTATTCTGGGTACTGTTGAAATGACTCAGAAAATTTTCTTTCTCATGAAAAGTTTGAGGTGGTAAAGTTGACATCCTCAAAAATCATGAAAAATTCCAAACAGGAAGTCTTCTTGAAAGAAATCTTGGCATAAGTTGAATTATATAGCTAAATACGAAATATAATACTAAAGTAAAACTTCATTTAATGTTATAAATACTATGTCAAACAATTTTACAAAGATTAAAATCATGATTTATTCAAATCTTAATTATTCTGCCCTTTACTATTTAAATTTTATAAACATGCTAACTCGAAAAAGGATAAGTTCCTCCCAAAGTTATCTAACAACTCATTAATATTCATAAAAACCATCAATTTCTCGGATTCTTTGAAAATGTCAAATAATTGTTTTTGTGATAAAATCCATTATTTTCACGATAAAAATTAGCTATGGCAGCACATTACTTTGGCAGGAATAAATATATATTCCTTCTTTATTCTTAAGACTGTCGTAAATGTTTTATCAGAAAACGAAAGGCTTTTAGCACATAAACTCCATTGGTGTTTGTCATGCATATTATATCAGTATTAAGAGTTGGGTGAAAATTTATGCTGTGGCTAGAAATCTGGCTCGTTCAGGACCTTGGATTTGCTTAAAGTTATGTAAGTCAATTAAATTGTTTGGAAGGAACAATAGACATTAAAAAACCCAGGAAAAGAGAATTATGCCAAGGAGTCAAAATACGAGACCCTAAGGAGTAGGAATACAGGTAGAAACACGATCCCAGAAGAAAGGAAGGCACAGAACATGACAGCCTTTTCCCGAATCTGTGTATTCCACCCCATCTCTCAAAAGAAGTGGACAGGGCCGAACACACCAGGTAAAATTATGTTTATTTCTGAGGAAGGAGCCTTTTGGCACTCAAAATTCACTTCTTCCGTGTGGCTGAAGATCTGTGGGCGCCTAGCAATCATGCATTTTGAGTATCAGACACTAAACCAAGAATTTGCAGAAAACCTCAGTTACGAAAAAATTCTGTCTGCTTAAGCGGCGAGTGATCATTCCTTTCCCTTCACTGAAGATTTCCCGCCTCCTCAAGCATACAAATAGTTTTTAGTTAACAGGCAGGAGAGGGTTAACCAATAATTATACCAACCCATGCCGACCGGCAATTTGGCCATCTTCTGCGCTGATTTCCTGCTTCATCCAATTACCCAGCCTCCCGAACTACATCTGGTAGTCAAGGTCCTGCCTCTGCCGTGCAGGACGCTGGTATGACTGCCCTAAAATACACCTGTTGCGGGCAGATTCCCGCAGGTTAATTTCCACTGCCAGAGAAATTGCTCTAAATTGCATTGACTTTCAATGGGCTCCCACTGGCAAACACCTGGAGGCAATCGCCTGCAGATGACTGCCCAGAGACCCAGGTGTGTTTCTGGAGGCTGCCTTGCCCCAGTTCATCCTGATGAGATGTCTTGGTGCTCAGAGTGCAAAACAACTACCCCAGGTTAATGAGTCGCAAAGACATTAACATTCAAAAAGGCTCACAAAGAAAATGAAGCCTTAAAGGCAACAACCTCAGCCAGTTGGGGGGGGGGGGGAAGAACTTGCTCAAGAGAGAAGCAAAAGCGGGAGGTTTCGTTCTAACAGCCATGCCTGAGCCCCTTCGCAGCCCCTCCCCTTGATGGAAGCAAGTTTTTCAGCACTGGCAGTCCATATGATAACTGTCTTTTCTGGATATCACTTGCTAATGAGTTGAGGGTCTACTTGTACACACAAAGTTATTTTTCTTTTTTTTTCTGCAGCATGCAGTTTCTGAATCATCTGATTTGATGAAGACAGATTCTACGAAAATGTAGACAAAAGGTAAAATCCCTAAATGTATCTGAATGCCACAAGCTTTCTGAAAACATATTACTATTATTATTAAATGGAAACATGTCATGTTTGTATTTCTTTCTTTTTTTTTTTTTTGGCCATAACCTCTGCAAGTGGACGTTTCAGGACCAGGGACTGAACCTGCATGACAGCAGCAACCCAAGCCACAGCAGTGACAGTGCTGGACCCTTAACCCAATGAGCCACCAGGGAATGCCCAATTCTTGTATTTTTGATTTTCTCCTAAACTGGCTACAGAGAAGTTAGACTGTGTGCTGGAAATAAGACAACAGACATAAAAGAAATTTAGACTCTATTTGTCTTAAAGGTTGTCTTGTACACAGGCTATCATAATATTTTTGTTCGACGATGATCACAATTGGTATTTGGTTTTCAGCCAAAACCTGGTTCCTTCTGAGAACAGAAAGGTGAAAATTAACAACGACCCTAATGATAACAGCTAACATTTACTGACAATGTGCTCTGTGACCTGCACTATTTTAAAGCCTTTGCAGATGAGCCCATTCAGGTAGGAAGCACTATCCCCAGCATCAGGGCACACTTGATGACAATATAAATGTGGGAAGGAGCTTTTGAGTTACAAGATTGCGAGCCCCTCTGATGTTTTCCTTCCAGAAATGAGCTAGAGGAAACCCCAACACCTGCTCCCTCCTGACAGCTGTTTCAGCACAGGCTTCAGGATCCACACGCTTGGCTTTCCAATGAGTCCCACTTGCTTCTCTATTAGTTGTCTATCTTCTCTACCAGTTTTCTCTCTTTCTAGTTTGCTGCGTTGGGCTTTCTTAATTCACAGTCCTTTGCCTCGGCCATGATGTGGTAGCAGAAAGATCCAAGATGGCCAGTGGAGATGAATCATGTGCTACAAACACAACTGTATGTCTGGTTGATGACAGGGAATGAGTGGAGAACCCCAAGGCCACCAGCCCAAACCAGGAACTGTCACTGGCCGTGAGGAATGACTGCCAGTCAGTGAACTTGCCTGGCCCCTGCTTTTTCATGGAGTCCTTTATCCCAACTGTTTTTCATTCTTATTTTCATGTTATAGACCTTAACTTCCTCTCTCTGGGAGCCAAGGGATGGGGAGGAGTGAGAAAGCCAAACGCAAAATACAGATCCTAACTAGGCAGAAACAACTTGAGACAGTCTTTACATATTTTAATATTGATTAAGGAGCTAACTTTATTGGAGCCACTGTTATTCTAATACAAGTTAACACAGAGTTTACTAACCACTTTTATCACTAGTCCATTCCCCTGAGGAACACAATGTCATGTTAAATCACTGGGCCACATTTTGGCAGTATTTGGAAACGGGGGGAAAAAGCCAGTAACCTGAAGAGACTGGTCCTATGTCTGACCTTTCTTTAAGAATGGAAACCACCTGCTCTAAGCCTGGAGACTGAGTTGACTGCATCAGGCCAGATAACAGACCCTAAGGGAGCACAACTACCATAACTAACACCTGAAAATTCCAGAACATAATGATTAGATTCTCAACGGCGCTTCTCACTGTGTCTCGGGTAGCAGCCTCTGCAAGTAGTGATCAGTCACCAGCAGTCGTGTATGAGCAGTCCAAAGCACACTCTGCATTCTTGTCACATCCATTGTCATATGCCTATTGTCTGTTGCTAGGACGTAGAAACGAACCTAACCCCTTCTCAAGGACCGAACATTAATAAGAATGGCTACTGAACCTTGTTATTGAAAAAGGAAATCAGCAATTATTTACTCTTTTAATAAAGATTTAGTGAGTATTTATCATGGCCAGTGTCTGTGCTTGGGGCTTGGGGGTAAATGGTGAACGAGACAGACCGAATCCTTGACTTCAAGTCATTTATCGTGAAAGACAAAGGAATAAAGGCACTGGTTTTCAGTGCCTATTTAGAATACCAATGCTGCAGAATAAAAATGCAAAGTTACTGCAATAACAGTTTATTGCAATCATATTTATTGCAATAATAATCTAATCAACCATGAAAAACAAAACTTTTGTAAAACTAGGTTTTTAAATTTTTTTTAACTTTTGTGAAAAAGGAACCTATTTCAGCTGCTTGTTAAGAATTTAATAATAAGGGGAATCGAGGAGGTTCACTTTGACACGGTGAGCATTAGAGATTTCTGGGGCCGGAGACTGGGAACTTCTGAGCTGCCGATGGGTCAGGCAGGACCTGAGATCACAGGAGCTATAGCTGCTCATACGGATCCTCAGAAGACAGATGCCATAGAGGTCTTGCATCTACATTAAGCTTGAGGAAAATCTGAATAATGATAGATGAAGATCATTATTTAAGGCTCAATGTAGGACTTAAGCTTTGGAAAGCCTGAGAAAGAACTAAGTTTCAGGAGGGAAATAGGGAATTTATCTTCTGTTCTACGGCTCTGAAGGTGTCTCTTTCACGCAACAATAATTGGTAGCATGTTTTAGTTAAGAGACAAAAAATAAGGTATATTTTTATATTTTAATATATACTGTAAAAACACGTTTTGCTGTGTCTTCTTGAACAGCGTCTAAGTTAGGGGTAAAGTTTAAGCTGCTGCCACAAGACCTAAAAAAAGTGGCTCAAGAACAAAGGTGCTTATTCTCTTTTACCTCACAAGCTGAGATGAATGTACCATGTTGGAGGGTGGCTGTGTAGTCATTTCCTAAACTAGGGCTGACAGCATCATTGCCATAAAAAAATCCATGGCCATTATGTTTGCTCTGGTCATCCCGATTCCAGTGGCTGGAAGGGCAAAGAGTTGAAGCTTAGGGCCAGAGAGAGAAGTAAAGCAAATTTTTTTCATGCCAATTGTACTCACAGTCCATTGGTAGAAGCTTAGTCTCCTGGTCACACCACGTGCCCAGGTATAAGTCTACCGCATTGAAGATGGAGTGTATCAAATTTGATAGACAACTAAGAATCTCCACAGGTATAGGAAATCAAAGGATAAAGAATTATTAACCTTTAAACTTTAGAAAAGTTTCCAGCAAAACATAGCAATATAAAGGGAACTACAAATTTGGGCTCTCACAATTTAGAATGATCAAGGCTTCTGCTTTTTCTCTTGTCCCAGCTCTTTGAGACTTCACTTAGAAGGTGAGAGAAATAAAGTTGGGCAGAAGGACAACTGTGGGAAACCAAACTATTTCACTATCCAGTGCTTTATCAGTGGTTACACTGGATGTCGAAAGAGAAAGCCAGGGTCTTTCCCTTCAAGGTGTAGAATCGGTTCTTATATTCTCAACCCCATTGAGCAAGAACGTGGTTCCTTTCCTTTTACTCTTCTTTGATTTAAACTCTGATGCCCATAAGAAAAGTCATCGGTCATTGACTTGTATATAATTAATGGCTAAGAATCAAAACTAGACCGATAGCAAAAACTAAAAGTAATATATTAGAGAATTGCAATTATAGTGACACTTCCGCAATGCCAATCACTTACTTAGGTTTACTTAATTCATGGGATGCCTATACATAAGTCAAGAAAATGTGTTCTGATTCCCCAAACCTTTTGTGTCCTGCCAGGAATCCAGGTCTATGCCACACTTTTCTATGTTTTATCCTTAATTGAAACTGCCTTTCGTTTCCAGAGAAGTAAGATTTGATTGGCCTTAGGGCCAAAGTGCCCTCCTGCTGACAGTTCAGGTTTCTGCTCCACTGTCCAGAGCCCGTTGACTTTTATCCCTGCTCAACGAAGGATTGCCTCTTGGGTTTCACATAGCTTTGATTTAAAGAGAAAAGAATGTCTTTTTTTAGGAAATTGGGGCCATGTCACATATCTAGTAACCTCTGATAATGAACTGGAAATGCGTACATAAGAAAACAAATGGGAGAGGTCGAAGTGGCATACATCAAATATTCATGCTGAGCAGGTAAAGCACACCAAGTCAGAGCTTATGGGAGTTACAAAGATTCATCCTCTTCCTTGCCTCTTTTGTTTCCCACTTTATTTCCTTCTTCTTCTGATATTTGGCTGTCTTAGGTTTCTATCCTACTCAGTAAGAGTGGCTCTGGGGATGACTTTTCTGAGTGTGCCCCCTACCCATCTTATTCTATATTACATGTTCAAAGGGGTTTGAAAAATTTCCAAACAGATCTATCCCTTAAGAAACAATCTGAGTTTAAAAGGACGTTTCAGTTAACCAAAATCAACTGGACTGCCACTGATTCTCAGGCGAAGAAGGCAGATCGTTGCAAGGCTCAGCCAACAGTAGGGCACTGGCCTGTGGCATGGGCAGAAGCAGAAGATGTGTGTGTCCTAGAAACATAATCTGTAATTGGACAAAAACATGACCTTGGGAATAGCAGAGTGGTTGTTCAGCCTCCATGTTGACAGTACTGGGATCTTCAACAGAAGGAAAAAAGCCCTACCTGCCTGCCCATCTCTGGGACACTTTGGTGAAGGCAGTGAGACACTTTATCAGTAAGAATGTCTTGGTGTTTGAGATACAAGGCTTGGAATACTGTGGGACTATTGGTCTAGCAAAAGTAATGATGGGCAGGGAATGAAAATATAACTTCCCCAATTCTCTCTGATAAAGGAAGAGTTTCATGGCACCCACTTTTCCCTGCAGGGTTCAACTCACTTTTCTGTGATCCAGTCATAATGTCAATTTCATAAAAACATCCCATTCCTCATGTTTTCAAGGTACAATTAATCACTCACTCAATCCAGTCCAACTGCACTTTTAAAATACAATGCTTAACACACACTGCCTTTATTATAGTTAATTCTGTAGACATCAATGCCAGTGGTCAGCAAACTTTTCTGAAAAGGGCCAGATAATAAATATTTTAAGTCTTGCAGGTGTACGGCCCATATTAACCACTCAGTAAATGTTAGCCATTAATATACTTTACAGCATGATTGCTCAGTAGATAGATATTCGTTGAACAAATACAGAATGAGATATTAAATTTATGTTTCAAATTTATCTGTAATGATCAATGTTATTTGAAGATACTGAATATAAAAAATATTTATTAAAATATGTTAATAAAAGATGATGCTTTCAAATATAAATACCTATAGTAATTTAAATTGTCTATTATTGTCTTGAACCACAAAAGCTGTTTTTGAAAGAATATGGAATGCAGATATGAAAGGGGAGATAGATGGCAGGGAAAGCCAGTGCTTAATTTCATGGGAGTAAACAAAATCAATTCTGGAAATTTGTCATTTTTCAAAAAAATTGAAATATCAATAAGTTAATCCAATCAGAAAGAATAAATACAATTTTTAAAGAACAAATCAATGCCAGAATTTTTGATTATTTAATAAAGTTAAAAGATTAGTAGATGAGTAGGTCTACCAAATCAATGTCTATGTTTATTTTAATAAAATGTTGATATTTAGTCATAATTATTATTTATATTCAGCATTATGTCTCACCAAATTAATAAAAATTGGTATACACAAAAGCGTGCTACATACAAGGGAAACCAGATGCAAACATTCACATCATATTCCATTTGGGATTTTTAAATGAGAATTGTTCCCATTTCCCATCACGCACACCCCCCACACACACACACATACACACACACCCCCACACCCCCCCCACAACTTATATGCGTGTAAACTAAGTTAGTAAAATGTATGAAGCATCCGACCTTAAGAAATACCACAGGAGTTCCCATCGTGGCTCAGTGGGCAACGAATCCGACTAGGAACCATGAGGTTGCGGGTTTGATCCCTGGCCTCGCTCAGTGGGTTAAGGATCCGGTGTTGCCGTGAGCTGTGGTGTAGGTCGCAGATATGGCTCAGATCCCATGCTACTGTGGCTCTGGCGTAGGCCAGCAGCTGCAGCTCCAATTAGACCTCTAGCCTGGGAACCTCCATATGCTGCGGGCGCAGCCCAAGAAAAGACAAAAAAACCAGAAATGCCACAGATGACTAGGCTCCCTTTGTCTGCCTCCCTAAACATTCTCCACTCTTCTCTGCTCTGTTGTAAGCCTGGGAGCTCAGCCTCCTGTGACCATACGACTGCTCCCATGGGCTCCCTTGCCTGCTGGCTTCCAGTGTGTGGGGCCAGTCAGAGGCCCCAGGAGGAAGTCAAAACGTGGGAGGAGAGAGAGGCCAGACTGTTTCCTGGTCACTGCTCCTGCATCCCCCGTCTGGGAGCTGCATGCCTGGTAGGTCCTACACCCCATCACAGCTCTGAGGTTCAATGCTGCAGTGCTACAGCCCCCCTCAGGCCTCTGCTCTCATGATACATTGGTTATGCTCTTCCCCGCTCTTCCCTCAGGCTTAGGACGAGCAACAGGTCCCACTGCTGCAGGACTCTTGGTACCTCAATCTTCCTTATTTATTCCCACACCTCTGTGGGGAGTCTTTCACCAGCATCCTCTCTCCTGATACAAGAAAAATGTCCTAAGAATACCAGTAATCTAGCAAAGGCAAAATCTAGAGAAGGGTAAGAAGGAAATTAATGATAAATGTACTCCAAGTTAGGATGCTGTGAAATGTTCACTTGGGGAGGTAATACAATGGGGAAATAAAGAAACAGAAAAACCCTAGAAAGTAGTAGTAACAACCTTTTTGAATGCAGGCCTGGTAAAATGAAGCTGCAGGGCTTGGATAAGCCAGAAGATTCATTATTATATAGGAGCTGATAAGGAAAGCAATTTCTAAACATTCTACTCTACACTTTGGTCTCAGACATACCCTCATCAGCCAAGGCTCTTAATCAGTCTCTCTGTGTCCTTGGACAAGAGCCAAGCTTCCCACCAAAACGTGGCCCCTCCCACTGATCAAACCATTACTTGTAGTTTGGTCTCTATCTCTGGTTTGTATCTCCACCATGGGGTTGCACATCCTGTCCCACTTAGGCTGCCCCTAGACGTTCCCAGACTGTCTTAGTCCAAGTCTCTGTTTTGAATTCGAGTTTCCTCTGTGCTCTGAAGCCACAGGACTCTCCTCTCCACTGTCCCAGCCCCAGCTCTGGCTCCCGTTCTCCAGCCTCGCCTGCAAGCAAGATGCGCACCCCCCCCAACACACACACACACACACTACCCACTCACCAGGAAGGAATTTCAAATAACTCATTTTAAGACATGTATTCACAAAAATGTGAGTACAAATGTTCTTCTCATTTCTCAGAGGGAGAAGTCATAAATCAAAGGGTTTCAGGGAGCAAACCTGAAATAGAAACCGTATCTTCTCAATGATTTACTTCCCTAGATTCCATTTGTTAGAACAGAAGTCAAATTCTTTGGCTCATGTACTTTCTACAATAATTTTTGGAAAAAAAAAAAACAAAAACCTATATACGCTCTTGCCCATTTTAAGTTGACATCTCAAATTTTTCATCATAAGTTTTAAATAAGTTCATTTCTGGTGAACAGTGAGAATTCACTGTAACTGTAATAAATATTTCTTAATGTAATTCAATAAAATATATATTAACTATCTCATTAAATAAAGCTCACCAAGTCTGACAGAAATCTCATAACATTTTATCTGCTTTATTCAATGCATTGTCAAATAAAGACAAATCTGGACTCATGAAAGGATAGACGGAAAAAGACTATGGCAATGGCAAGAAGGCTCAGACCACAGCAACAAGCTCTCCAGGGTCAGGTGAGACAGGGCTTTCTTTCACAGAGAGGAGTAAACAAGACTCCAAGAACCCAACTGGACAGGTGAGCAGGGAATGTTGCTAGTTGTCAGTTTGGGGAAGAGGCCATTAAAAGAAACTGCTCTTTACTCTGATGTTGGCTTGGGCTGAGGGTGAGTCCACGTTCAAGGTCAAATGGGAAGAAAAGCTTAACTAGAGAAGTTGGGTCAGGTCAGGTTAACAAGCATCTTGTTCTGATGGTTCAAGTGGGGACTAAAAGTTCAGCTGGCCATTTATGAGGCAAAGAATGGAAATTTGGAGGTTCCGTGTCTGGCTTGTTCTAGGAAAACAAGGAATTATCCCCATCATTTATCTCGGTCATATGAGCAAGGGTGGTTCTTTGCAGTAAGCCATTTCCCAGAATTCAAAGGAAGGGGGGATGTCTTTAATCATAGCCGATTTCCAGAATCCCAAGGCTCAGATGAAGTTCAACATTTTCTGTAAAATCTTCCTATTGTATTAATAAGACTAAATGTCACTAACCTATACTATTCCATCTATTCCGAACTCAGAGGGACCCCATATGGGTCAACACACCCCACGGAAATTACAGGAAGTGCTATGTACTTAAGGTTCCTTGAGTTGTAATGAAGGGGCATCCACTAACCAGTGTTGCCATATATCTCACTGTTTGGGGCTCTGGGTGGTTTCACACCACATGGCAACGTACCACAGTACTTTCTAGAATGGAGGCTGCTCTGCCTCCTTTCTGTAACGGGGGAGAACTGCTTAAAGCTATTCTGCCTGGAACACCCTGGGGAAGTCTTTGCATAACTCTCCCTTAGTGTAAAAAACACCATTTGAGACTACCTGCGGTTTCTGCCAAGTAAAATTTAGCTGATATTTTTGTTGTATTCTTTAAATTGTAAAGTATCAGATAAAGCACTAGACAATAATGTTTCCTGTAACTATGTCTCCTTCTTCTCCTGGGTCATTTGAGATGTGTCTTGTACTGTGAAAACCTCTGTTAGATCTTATCAAGACCTTAGAAGATAGTTATGAGTAAGTTTTAGAAAATCTAAATTTATATATTCACTGTTGCGGGTAATGGAAACAGGAGAGCAAGGGTCAGTGATGTGTATTTCTACTTAACTAGTTAAATTTTTCATTGGCGATCTTACCTAACACTCAACATTCTCCCTTGGAAGTATAGAATATTCCGTCTATTTTCAAATGAGAAAATTCAGGTTCACAAAGGTTACTCAATTTGCTCCCGGTAACGAGAGTCAATGGAAGAGCCAAGGCTCTGAACAGTTTTGCATTACCCCAAATCCTGTCCCCAATCTTTTATGCCAGGCTTCCTATTTTAAAAATTGCTAAATTTAGAAGCAACAGAGCTTGGTAAGATATGGGTCTGCCATTGCCCTCTGTACTATCCAGTAAAAACCCATGAAACTCTCTGCTTTTGGTTTTCTTTGTCATAAGCTAGAAATAGTATCATATACCTCATATAGAGTTGAGAGGGCAAAATGAGATAAAGTATGTAAGGACACTTTGTAAACTCTAAATATTAAATATAATTAATCACGGATGTTGTCCAATTCCAATGATTTTGACTCCATCTGGTTTCCAAAATATTTCCATAAAGATTTCCAATCCTCTCCCTTCTACACACACACACACACACACACAGAGAAAATTTTATTTGGCTTTACTAAAAAATATATATATCTATATATCTAGTATAGGGCAGCTGCCTTTGGAGTACTATGTAATGTACAATCATTGGATTTATACATAATTTACCAGGAAATCATCTACTCACATAAAGTGAAAAAACATATTATTTAAGGCAAAAAAAAAAAAAGAAAGAATTCTTTCTATAGCCAACCTGGGACACAGTGAAATAGTGTTTCATTCTGGATGCCCTATTATCTGAACAAGTAGACACATTAGAAAGAGTTAAAGACACACATAAAGAAGGATGGAGGGTGACTGATTCATGAAAAGAGATGAACAGAATTAAATGTACCCGAGTCGGTCAGGCAACGACTACAGAAGGACAAGATAACTGCCTACTGTTATCTGATGGTATAAGCACCAAAACAGAAGAGAAATTATTTAGCTATCTACAAGATAATATGACTATGAGTAATGTGGTCTCTGCACACAGGTGTACAAAGAATTTTCCAGATGCAAAGCAAGGTGAAGAAAACACAAGTTTATGTAGGCAAGAGACACTGTTAACACAGTGGGCTGACTTCCTGATAATCAGGGAGGGCTGACCCCGATGCAGGGTCATGTCTGTTTTTATAGCCCAGAGATGAAAGAGAGAGGGTAGAGGTCTTACCATGCACCTGTCACCTGCTGATCGGTTGGGTAAAATGGGGTGTTCTGATATACTTGCTGGTTGGTTGGGGGTATATATTCCCCTATACAGGCGGATGGGGTAAGGAATGGGCCACGTGCATTTCCTAGTAGGGGCAGGAAGTGGGCCAGGTTTCTGGGCTGGGAAGGTCCTCAGAAACACTAACAATTACAGCGAGTCAGGTGGGATGACAAGGGTCTGGTCATTCTTATCTCGGCCGGAGGCTTTTTGAGTTTCATCTCCTTGAAGGGGCCTTGAAGTCCCACAAGTAACAGGGTGAAATTTTAAAAAGAAAAGTGAAAATTCAACTAAATTACCTGGAAAAAAAAAAAAAAAGATCCTGGCAGTGAAATCTCTTAGCCTGTGGAAGTCTCTTATAAAAAAGGTGTTACAGGGGTTTAAGAATTTCAAGAGGTCAAAAGAAGTGCAGCCCCTAGAAACACTTAAAACAAAGGAAACTTTATTATAAGAAAAAAATAGACAAAACTGAGAGGGAAGACCTAATAACGTAACATACATCCTTGCTATACTTGATGGTCCTGTTTGGTGCTTGCAATGGTCAAATCCAAAAGTTTTAAAGTGTGTGTTTTATTAAGGAACGATCTGTTATATATCAGGCTGTCTTCAACTATCATTCTTATTTATAACACTCAGTTCCAATGGTGCTATTGATGTTGAACTGAAAAAATCCTTTATGTAACCAAACGCAACATGATTTCAAAGTGTAGGCATTACAATGTCAAAGTTACTTTAAAAAGTGTATTCTAAAGAAAGAATATAAAACAGTGGGTATTTAAATTTTATTATATTTAAAACTATTTTTTGGCATTTAGTCTATTTCACACAGGGAGAACAAAATAATTTTAAGAACATATTGTTCTATCATGGTTACAGTGCAAGGATTTTTTATATTTATTTGCTGTATTCAAACTTTTGCAGTTTAAAAAAAAAATTCTTGCAGCTTAGCACAGTGAAAAGAGAGCTAAATTTGGAGTCAACACGCTTAACTTAAATCTGACTTTATCGCATCTCTCTGATCTTCAAATTTTTTTCTTTTATAAACTATGGGTTACATTAAGCTGGCCCTGAAGTAATTGCAAATAAGAAAAATAATGTTGCCTCTGAGAATATGACACTTTAAAACCAACACACTATGTCTGAGAGCAAAGACCCTCACGACATCTGGAGACACAGAATGATTTCCCTGGTAAATTCACCAACTGGTGCTGGGGGGGTTATACTTCAGCATCTTATGAATTAGGTTATTCTATGCGGAGTCTTCCTAGCTCAAGATCTATGAAATTGACTGTCAAACACTTAATCATGATAAATTCAGCAAACTAAGGATCGCGTGGAGGGTCTCTTGGGTGGCCACCCATTGGCAACCCTTTCTGCATGTCATACTTAATTTGCTCTCCATAACTGAGGGGGAAGTATCTTTCACTAATCACTGGAGATATACACAGCCTACAGAAGGCCTCTTCACCCTCTTCTGTCCCACTGTACGGCCACATGCACACTTCAAATCTTCATTCCTCATCTGCTCTTCTCCTCCGCTTTGCAACTGGTAATGTCTCTTCATCATAAGCATAAAGATCTGGCGCATTTGCAAGTCTTCCCAATCTGTACAGTGGTGAGGGATTTCCTAGGTTTCTAGCACAGATAGGAACCTTAAAAATAATTCAGTTGCAGCTTCTCATGTTATATGTGACATGGAAAGAGACTAGAAGGAACATTTAAAATCTAGTTATTATAGAAATAAATGCATCTCTTTCTTTCCAGTTGGGGAGGAAGAAATAGGCCTGGAACAAAGGGACCATTGGTAGGAAGAAAATATAATCAAGGTTTTGAATATCCCACAGGATGGTGAGTTTAAGTTGTGAGTAGGTCTGTATTTAAAAAAAAAAAGAAAGAAGATGTTTGGCTTCTTGGGCAGGCAGGGACAAGGTGGATTGAAGAAAGGGAGGAATATTGCCACGAGCTGAAACTCAGATCGGCATAAATGGCTGCTGAGGGATTTAAGGATAGGAAGACCTGATAATCCATCTTAAATTGTGTGTGTGTGGCTGAAACACAAGTCCTCTATCTCTGAAAGTAGTCACTAAATTCTGCTCACCACAAAACGTCTTTTTTTTTTCCTTTGAGAACATTTTTTATTATAATTGGATTTACAATATTCTGTCAATTTCTGCTGTACAGTACCCAGTTGTATACACACACACACACATTCTTTTTCTCACATTATCCTCCATCATGTTCCATCACAAGTGATTAGATATAGTTCCCTGTGCTATACAGCAGGATCTCATTGCATATCCACTCCAAATGCAATAGTTTGCATCTACTAAACCCAAACTCCTAGCCCATCCCACTCCCGCCCGCTCTTGGCAACCACAAGTCTATTCTCCACATCCATGAGTTTGTTTCTTTTCTCTTGATAGGTTCATTTGTGCCATATATCAGATTCCATATATGTGATATCATGCGGTATTTGTCTTTCTCTTTCTGATTTAGTATGAGAGTCTCTAGTTCCATCCACGTTGCTATAAATGACATTATTTTGTCCTTTTTTATGGTTGAGTAGTATTCTATTGTGTATATGTACCACATCTTCTTAATCCATTCATTTGTTGTTGGATATTTAGGTTGTTTCCATGTCTTGGCTATTGTGAATAGTGTTGCAGTGAACTTAGGGGTGTGTGTACCTTTTTCAATGAAAGCTTTGTCTGGATATATGCCCAGGAGTGGGACTGCTGGATCATATAGTAGTTCTATATTTAGTTTTCTGAGGTACCTCCATACTGTTTTCCATAGTGGTTGTACCAATTTATATTCCCACCAACAGAGTGGGAGGGTTCCCTTTTCTCCACACCCTCTCCAGCATTTGCTATTTGTAGACTTGCTAATGAAGGCCATTCTGACCAGTGTGAAGTGGTACCTCACAGTAGTTTTAATTTGCAAAAAGGTCTTAGAATGTTTACTTTTGTTTACATTATTTTGGAGAGGCCATCATTGTTTAATAGTCTTTATTTTGTTAGATTGTGATATGGTTATTTTGTGGAAGAAAAGGCCAAGGGGCAGAATTTCATGTCAGTTTCCATATAGAACAGTGACAGCTCGGATGAGTGGGGGAACAGACAGCCAGTTAAGCAGGGTTTGAAAGATGATGCAAGCTCCTCTCCCCTCTCGTAAATCTTAGTGAAGATTGATAGAAACATAGGCTTAGAAGAGCCCTGTCTTAGTCCATATGTGCTAAATACTACAGACCGGTTAGCTTATAAACTACAGAAATGTATTTCTCATAGTTCTGGACTTGGACAGCCCAAGACCAGGGTGCCAGCATAGCCATGCAAGAGCCCTCTCCCAGGTCACACACTTCTTGTGTCCTCATACCAGGAAGGGCCTAGTCAGTTCTCTGAGGTCTCTTTTATCAGGGCACCACCCTCATGACCTAATCACCTCCCAAAGGTCCCACATGCTAATATTACCCCCGTTGGGCTTTAGCATTTCAACATATGGAATGCGGGAAGGGGGACCCATAAACATTCAGACCATAGTAAACCTGATTTGACCATATTTCATTTGCACTCTAAAGGCTAAGTGGCTCCTATAGGCATCTGCATTGCATAAAATGGAGAAACTGAGATCCGAATTGTTCACGTGACTTCCTAGGACTGCCCAGCACAATTCAAGTGTGCTGATTCTCACGGCTTTCCTCCATTAGCAGAGGCTAAATTCAAACCTCACACTGGTCACTTGTAGCCTCTGGAGTACAGTCTCCTGCGTGCATATGACTCCCGGGTTTTTGACATTTTAGCTTAAAATGTTATTGAGGCCCCAGGATTGAGACAAAGCCAGAGGGCTCTGAATCGTTCCCTTCCTTCAACCTCTGAGCCATGGAAATGGCAGATCTACAAGGTTATGGGCCATTGAAATGACCATGGCCTGAGGAACCTGGCTGACGAGCCTTGCTGCTCAACTCTAAGCTCCTTCCTCTGATGGGGCAGGTGTGTGGTAGGGAGCTCTTAGGGTGGCAGTGAACACCAAGAGAAGACCAGCTCTCCCTCTCCCCTCACTGCTCTGATGCCAGGCATTCTTTTCCTTCTAACCCTTGCACAACCACTTCCACCAAACCTGTGGGCACTCTGGCCTTGCACTAGGCTCGTTTCTAGGTTCAAGTTTAGTTGATGGATACCAATTCATTATTTCTAGAATTACAGGGATTTTTGTTTGGTACATACGTCTCTCATAATGCATACAGCTGCCCCGAGAAAATATAAAAAGTGAAGAACTCAAGTGAGTGCTTGCTGTGTGATAGTTTGGCCCTCTCCTGGGGCTAGGAAGGCAAGAGCCAGCATCCTGGAACTGAAGTTCCATAGCAGGGGAGAGTTTGTTTCCTGGATCAAGGAGTTCCAGAACTGAGGACACATTTGTTTCCCAGATCAAGGACCAGCACTGTGGGTGTTCGGGAGTCAAATTCTACAAAGCTGGGACTCTCAGGCCTCCTACTGCCTACCTCTGTATATTGAGCTTTAAAGGAATACAGAAAAAAGCTAAACACATTTTATTGGGTAAAATTTACACCAAGCTCCTGAGAATTGAAAAAGAGAGTAAATAACATTTTCCTTCTTTATCATGTTGGCTGCCTCTTATGAATTACCTCGTAGACTGCGAGGTAAGTACACAATCAAGTTCCAAGTAAATAACATCATTAATTCAGATGGAATAAAATGTGGAACACGACCCGATCTCAACTATATTTTTTTTTTTAAAAAAATAGAATGATCTCCTGAGAAAAGGATAGGAATGTGTCATAATTTAGAAATAGATGAATCACCCAATGTTCCCTGGATAACATTTTTATGTACTGACGAGATCTATGTAATATATCTTCTTAAAAAAATAATCATCTACCCATGAAATACCTTTATTAGAGTTTACTGAGTTTAGTAGAAATGGCAGCTAATGTCTGGAGTGCCTATTAAAGCTCAGGTCATTTGCTTGATAGTGATTATAGAGCGTATTATTAAAAATGTGTATTCACCAAATGTTAACAATTCTCGCTTTATACAGGTCCACACAGAAAATAAAACTTCTAACTTGTGAAGATTAAATACCCAGTAAAATATTTATCGTTGCACAATGTATCATTAACTGTGTTGGCTGCTTTTCAGTAAGGTGCTACATAAATGAAAAATTAACCACTGTAGAATAGCAAAGAGTTTAAAATCCTGAAGCAAGTTCCTATGCATACAAAATAGCTGTGTCCTGGGCCATGTAATGTGGAAACATGTCAGTGAAGAAGACACCATAGTAGAACACTTGACAGCAAAACAAAACCAAGACCAGCAGAGGAATGGCTAAAGTAAGGAGCTGCATGCAAACGTGGGCTGGTCTGAATTAACGCTGTTGAAGAGAGCACATGCAGAGTTTGGGAGATGAGGAAATTTCACTGATACTGTAACTGCATCGCAGCAATCAGAGGCACAAGCTTGCCACTGTTGTGTTGTGAAATTCGAGAGAGATAATAAACTTCCAGAATAAAATTTCATTTCATATTTAGAGAATTAAAAAAAAAAATGATTGCCTTACTCACGCAATGCTTTAGAAACCCCTCTGGTAAAATCACCCTCCAGTCTGAAATGTTAGTGTATAGTGGATTACATTTTTAGTGTTAATCAGAACACTTCACTCAAACAGTCATCTCAGAATTCTCTCTCCTCATTGATTTTGCTTCTTTCTCCCTTTAAAACTCTGTGTTAGCAGACTTCCTTCTAGACTTTTCAGAAATGACAATTTCTCTCTTGTGTGTTCTGGAAATGATTTTAAAAAAACAAAAAACAAAAACAGCTACCTTACTCTGCTGTCTGCCTAAAACACTTAAGTGGGAGTCAAAGGTACCAAATTTTCATTCTCTGCTCCTGAAGTAGCCTAAAACACTGATGTCAGAACCCAACCAGGAAGGAAATCTCACTGCCCAGAAATTGCCTAGTTTGGATGTGCTCTCCTGTGAGGGCTTAATTAAGTTGCTGAATCAGTTTTCTGAGTTCCTGCAAGAGCACAGTACTTGACAGCGCCGCTAATCGAGGTAAGGTAACTTTTTTCTTGAGTTTCAAAACAAGTTTGGAATTAAGGATTTGTCTAGGGTCTTTTGTGGTCAGCCTCATTCTCGTAGATGCCTCCCAATATGTAAACTCCATTCATATGGGAGCCTAGTGCTAGTTAGCCACTACTGTAAGCTGAATTAACTTTGAATACCCCCATTCTTCATTCAAAACATTCCAAAACTATAAACTGTCTGGTATCTTAGAGGATTTGAAAGGATGACTACTGTGGATGAAAAATGTCACCTGCCGTATCAGTAAACAAAGGCTGTTGTGGCCATCAAGCCATCAGCCACTGCATCTGCCCTCACCTGCGCACCCCAAGGGGATTCGAGATGAAGAAAAACAGGATGCTGGCCCTGGATATTTAAGGTGCATATCAAAGGTATGAGTTCAGTGAGCCCAGACTCTTGCATCTTCTCATGTATAGAAAAAGCACTAAATTCATTAACTTGAAATGTCTATTCTTTCTTAACTGACAGTAATCTTTTGATGTTCTGACTGCCTGGTTTTTGTTGCAAAAACTCCTCTATATCCTGGCTCTTCCCTTCCACTTCAGAGCTGTCCCTCAGAGCTACATGAGCGTCTGTGTCCCGAGATTAAGTCCTCAGCAAGTCTGCCACAGAAAACATAATTCTCAATTTGTAGGTTGTACATTTTTTCAATTGACACTACCCATATAGTCTTCTTAGTTCAAAAGGTATCTTTTTTTATTACTCAGTGAATTTATTACACTTATAGTTGTACACCGATCATCACAATCCAGTTTTACAGTATTTGCATCCCACAACCCCAGCGCATCCTCCATTCCCCAACCTCACTCCTTTGGAAACCATAAGTTTTTCGAAGTCTCTGAGTCAGTATCTGTTCTGCAAAGAAGTTCAGTCTGTCCTTTTTTCAGATTCTGCATGTCAGTGATAGCATTCGATATTGGTGTCTCATTGTCTGACTGACTTCACTTAGCATGATAATTTCTAGGTCCATCCATGTTGCTAAAATGCTGTTATTTCATTCCTTCTAAGGGCTGAGTAAAATATTCCATTGGGTATATGTACCACATCTTCTTGATCCACACTCCTCTGTTGATGGACATTTAGGTTGTTTCCATGTCTCGGCTATTGCAAACAGTGCTGCAATGAACATTGGAGTACATGTGTCTTTTTGAGTCATGGTTTTCTCTGGACAGATGCCCAGAGTGGGATTGCTGGGTCAAATGGTAGTTCTATTTTTAGTCTTCTGAGGCATCTCCCCACACTCTTCCACAGTGGTTGCACCAATTTACAATCCTACCAATTTACAGTGTAATAGGGTTCCTTTTTCTCCATGCCCTCTCCAGCACTTATTGTTTATAGACTTTTTGAGATGGCCATTCTAGCTGGTGTAAGGTGGTACCTCATAGTGATTTTAATTTGCATTTCTCTAATAATGAGTGATTTTGAACATCTTCTCATGTGTTTTTGGCCATCCATATGTCTTCTTTGGAGAACGGTCTATTTAGATCTTCTACCCATTTTTTGATGGGGCTGTTTGTTTTTTTGGTATTGAGCAGTAGGAGGTGTTTATAAATTTTGGAGATTAATCCCTTGTCAGTCGATTCATTTGCAAATATCCTCTCCCATTCTATGAGTTGTCTTTTCATTTCGTTTAGGGTTTCCTTTGCTGTGCAGAAACTTTAAAGTTTAATTAAGTCCTATTTGTTTATTTTTGTTTTCATTGTCATTAAGAGGTGGATCTGACAAAATGCTGCTGTCGTTTATGCTGGAGAGTGTTTGGCCTATGTTTTCCTCTAAGAATTTTATGGTATCTGGTCTTATATCTAGGTCTTTAATACATTTTGAGTTTACTTTTGTGGATGGTGTTAGGGAGTGTTCTAATTTCATCCTTTTACATGTGGCTGTCCAGTTTTCCCAGCACCACTTATTGAACAGGCTGTCTTTTCTCAAAAAGGTATCATTTTTTACTGTAAAAATCATACAGAGTCAAGATAAAGCATATTTTTAAAAAGCATCCTCTCAGTGCCTATTTTTTGGAGTTAATTACACATATACTGGACTTTGAGCTGCTTGAGTGCAGGGAACGTATTTTAATTCATTTATCCTGAATGTGCCTGGTGAATAGTAGGCACTCAAATATTTGCTGAAATAACAGAGAATGAGTGGATAAATATACACTGCTACCGCCTTCTACATGCTCCTAGTTAATACTGCGGTTGAGAATATTATCTTGGGAGTGTGACATTGTATGGGAGGAGGAAGGGGTTAGGATAAACAGTAGCTCATATCTCCTTTTGGAGAAAAGCTTAAAAGAATTTCCATTGTTCTAGAAACGGGGTCAAGAGAGTTTATGGATGATAATGTGTCTGAACAAAATAACTGCTTTATTCTTGAAACACATGAAAGAGCTTGTGGAAAATATGATTCTAAGGGCTTGTGAAATTTGGTATTTTGCCAAATGCTGATCATTTTTTTAATTAATTAATTTTTAATGTAAGTATAGCTGATTTATGACATCATGTTAGGTATACAGCCCAGAGTTGCATATTTATATATGAAACACACACATACACACATATATAACTTTTATTCATGGTCTTTTACCTTATAGGTATTGGGTGTAGTCCTCTGTGCTATACAGTAGGTCCACATTGTTTATTTATTTTATTTATAGTAGTGTGTATATGTTAATCTCAAACTCCTAGTTTATCCCTCTTTCCCCTTAATAAGTTTGTTTTCTGTCTGTGACAAATGCTCATCATCTTTAGCTATTTTTTTTTTTGTCTTGAAAAGTGGGCATTCTCTTCCTCAGCATTACAAAAATTGCAGTTCAAATGGCCTACTTAGGTTTATCAGTCAATAGGCAAACTTCCTGCAGAGACTATATATAGTCTAATATATATATATTATATATATACACATATATTTTTTTTTCCTAATAATATAACCAGAATCTCCTTTTCGCTCAAACTACAGTGAAAAGAATTAGAGCCCTGGAGGAAACTTCCACATTTTAGACTTTCCAGAAACCTAGAAAGGATACTCTATCTTTCTTTTTAAAACAAAAGAAAATATAAAACAACCTAGCAGTGGGAAATCATTTCCTTGACTCATTGCTGCAATAGACATTCCTAAGAAATTTCCAATAAACGAAGAAACCAAGCTTAAACCTGGCTTCTTAATGAATCTGTAACAGTTGATGACAAGCTTTCTGATGTAATACATTACACAGAAACAGTGGTTGCTATTATCAGCCTGTCCTGCAGGGAACAATAATGGGATTACTTGCTAAAACATCAGTCTCACAAAGCTTCTGATAAATGCTATCATAAGCTACAGATGTAGAAACTTAAGCATAAGTAAAAAGAAACTGGGGTAAGGAGCTAGGTTACTATTCCATTGCAAGCCCAATTCATCATTGTTTTCTACTTTTTGAAGAAAGGATTCAGTAAATCATTGCTTTTGCCCTATTTTAAAAACTGGTATTAGGCATTCCATATTATGAAGAAAAACATATTTGCATTTTGTAAAATAAGAGACATGCCCTAGATTCACTCTTCGTGTCTAATTATTTTCTGTGATTCTATAGATTCACATAAAAATCTATAGATTCACTTAAAAATTATTTTTTTGTGATTCTATAGATTCACTTAAAAATCAACTTCCTTTTCCAAACGAGTTATCTGTGATAATAGTGCCCAGTCTTGTTCCTAGAACAGCATGTGTCATATATTTTTGTTGTTGCATCGAATCCACAGCAAGTCTTTCAAAAAGAAGACAGCTAACTACATTCCCAGCATTTTAGAATGTGATCCTGCCTTTAAGAAGAAAAATCAGGGACCAATACATATCTTGTACCTTTAGATCTCCTTTTTTCAAACATCATGGTGTAACAATGAGAATGCAAAATGGCTGGTGGGACTGAGTTTTAAGCTTCTGCTTCTACAATAGTCTTTAATCATGAAGAAAAATTATGTTAAAAATGTCCTTCTAATATTGACTAACAGCTGTGCTACACATTCTGCTCCTACTCGCAATTCATAAATTAAAATAACTGGCAACTTTGTACTAAATTTATGTCAGCAAACGCCTGGTCCGTGTAGGATAGGATGTTAAATCATAAACATTAAATAAGTTTTCCTAAACAAAAGACCAGCCCCATTAATTTCAATGGTTTAAATAATGGTTAAATAAACCATCCAATGTGTTCTGAGAGACTGTATTTTTTCTCCTTAAGAAATCTGAACAGATTAGCTTTAATTCACAATCGAAATTCTCCTGACTATGGGATGATAGTCAGAGGGCAACAATATATCTCAAAACTAGACGAGGTCCTGCCTGTCCCAGATACAATTGCTTCAGAGGCTCTGCTTTTAAGAGGCTGCTATAAATGAAAGCAACCACTGATTTATGTGTTTACTTCTAAATGTGTGGTATTCCCTAAAAGTAATGTCCTCTATTATGCTCTATTTACACAATTCTCCAGTAGCATTAATTTCCCCCAAAAAGATCAGCACCCCTCCCATTTTTTCTGTGATTACAACTGTAAAAGAAGGTATGACAAAAGTTTGTACACACAAATAGTCTAATTTTGATGAAAGGGGGGAAAAAGTAAATGGGTGTGTGGAGGCTGGAGAGGAAAGTGTTAGAAATACAGCAGAAATGACCTGATTTGCAAGGACAAATCCTTGACAAAGAACCATCCACTGAGACAGATTCTGATTGTCACTGAAATACAAAAGGAAAGCAGTCTTCAGTAATTCCAGTTAAAGTGACACATTAAATTCAAGCAGGAAAGAGTTTAGGCTAACTTCAGACTTCCTCAAAGCCACACTCACTGTCAGAAGACAAAGGAGCAATTTCTACAAGGTTCTGAGGGAATGCGCAGACCCAAATATTAGACCCAGATGAGATTCAGGTCCAGAGAAGTGGCAACCAAAAAAATATTCTCAAATATGCTTCTGTATCATAGAAGAAAACACAAATGTCAGAACTCCCGTAGTCTCCATACACATCTGATCTGAAACTCTCCACATGAAAACTCCTCAAAACTCAAGAGTTAAAAAAACCTTGGAATGGAGAAGCGACTGCAAAAGAACTGGAACAGGAACCATTTGAATAAAACCAAGATTATTTCCTGCAGTAATTACGGTAAATGTAAGCTTAATCACAAAGACATAGTAGACGATTTTCATAGGTGTTAAATCTTACATAACTAATAAAAAACTAAGAAGTGGAGATGAAAGTTGGGGGCAAATATAAAGTGCTAATATCATCGTCTCTCACAGCAGAGATTATTACTGAGGAAGGTTTAAACATGTTAAAAATAGCAACTCCAATGCAATATTGTTCACAATTTCTTAGGATTAGGGGACTCTGCTATGAAACAATAGTTTTGGGGACAAAGAAATATTTTGTTGGCATTCAGCAATCCTTTTATTTCTTAGGAAACTCTTCTTTGCTAAACTCAAACAAATGAAACAATTATTTTGCTTAAAACAGAAATAATTTTTCATGCTGTTTTGAAAAGATTTTGTCTTTATTTGTTTATCAGCCATCCAACCTAATAGCAATAGCTCATAAAGCTGTTGACTCAGGATAATGTCTGTGATGGAGAAAGAATTAGAAAGAATATTCCACATTTTTCTCAGTAATTTTCTTTTGGATTTTTTTATAATAAGCATACGCCATTTCTATTAAAACTATAGTCATTCTCCTAACAAAAAAGAAGAGGTTAAAAAAAAATGAGCCATTCAACAACTCCTTTATATCAAAGTCCCTTTCTTTCTACAACCCAAGATGACTTAATTGGCCATTGTCTGTCAGGACAGAGCTCAACTTAATGCACATTCTCCACCTGGGTACTGTGTTTTAACTTCAAGCAATTTGCTTTTTAACTTACCAGTTAATGTTTTCAAAAGGTTTTACCATAGTAAGATATACAAAGGACTAACGCGATATAATAAAAAGCAGCCATCTCCCACCTCACGTCTCCCACTTCCAATCTGGGTGCCTAGTCAGTTCCTTTTAACCTTTATCTTTTAGGATTTTCCTTCTTATCCCCGGCCCCCACCGCACACACACTTTTATTTTGTAGTTTTTGAAATGTCAATTGGTTTATTTCAATAATCATGACAAATTAGTTCATAGATACTACTTGCTAATTTTCCTAATTAACCACTGACCTATACAGTTTTTTATCGTTTTGAGTTCCTCCATCGGTTGCATTTTTACCCTTGAACAATATAATTTAGAGTTTATTTCCACTCCATTTCCCCAGAAGTTTAACCATACAATTAATTTTTAATTTCAGGTTTTAGATTTTCTAGTTCTAAAATGTCCATTTTATTCTCTTTTGCAGATTCCGTTGCTCTGTTCAAATTCTACATCCCTTTGTCTATTGTTCACCTGCTCTTCCAACATATCTGTGAGGGCTACTTTAGTGTTCTGTCTACTAATTCCAACCCCTGAGCCTATTTCTATGACCGCTTTGTCTATTGAGGAGTATTTGCTTTATCTTACATATCTCTGAATTAATTGCTTACTGTACTCCAGAGATAATATTTAAAAGAGCCTTACAAACAGAATAAAATGTTTCCCAGATGGGAATTTAGCAACTCGGTAACTGGTGCAAAAAAAAAAAAAAAAATGATTACTTCCATCTAAACAGTAGTTGAGCTAGTTTGGGACTAGGTTGCCACTTTAGTTGGTTTCAACTTACCTCTTATTTCAAGTGTCTTCAGGGTGAGATCGTTCCTGGATGTGTTGCAATCTCTTCCCTCTTGCAAGATTCAAGAACTGTGAGACTGCAGAGAGCTCTTCTTGCTTTCCAGCCAAAACTTTTTTCTTCTATGCTGTCACCGCCAAACAGTCAACAAAAGTCCTACAGGGGGAAAAATCAGCAAGCAGAGAGAATCAGCTTTGGGTTCAGGGGTCTAGAGATCCATTACGTTAGCCCACAATGTCATCACCTGCCTCGTTTCTCCTTACCCCTGGAAGGTGTTCCTGCCTTTGTTGGGCCTAATTTTTAACCTGCCTATACCCAGAGGGGAAAGTGAAAGATCATTCCTGTTATTGGGAAATGCCATGTCCTTCGGATATAATTCTTTTAGCCGTTCTTATGTCTACTGTTCTCAAGAGTGTTAAAAAAAATAGATAATTTTGGAGTTCCTGTCGTGGCGCAGCAGTAACAAACCCAACTACTATCGATGAAGATTCAGGTTCGATCCCTGGGCTCACTCAGTGGGTTAAGGATCCGGTGTCGCCGTGAGCTGTGGTGTAAGCCAGTAGCTGCTGCTCCAATTAGACCCCTAGCCTGGGAACATCCGGATGCCACAGGTGTGGCAAAAAAAAAACAGTTTAATTTTTAATTTTTATATTATCTCAATTTTTTGCTTTCCAGGTGATCTTCCTTGACTTTCTTTTCTTTTCTTCTTCTTTTCTTTCTTTTTTTTTCAAACTCAGGTATTCTTTCTTGCTTATATTTGGTATTTCTTCCTTTCCTGCTGCTCTCATTTTATTAAGGTACTATTTTCCAAATCCCTCTAGGAACACTAATTAGAATATCTTCTATTCTTCAAAAATATATCATTTCCCATGGGAAGGATTTTTTTCTCTCTCATTTTTTTAAAAGTATTTGAGACTTTATCCTTTGCATTGAAAATTTTCTCTGATGTTCAGAGATGCTTGTTCTTCATTTAATTAAGAGACTACAGCAAATCTGACTGTGAACACTGTGTAGGGCTTGGCATATTTTGTTTAATATGAGTGGGCAAAGAGCTGGCAGTTAAGTTTTCAGATCCTTAAGACAGAATATGCATCACTTAATTCTGGGGTGTTCTCTCTCCCACTAACTACCTTAGTTAACCCTGCCCCAAAGATGGTTTAGTTTATTTGATAGGAAATACTTGAATTGTTTTGCCATTTTGCCTTTCTTCATGTAGGTTAAACCCCTTTATGCCAGGCAGTCTGTGTGCAGATATAGGAGAGAGGTAGAGAGAGCAACTCTTTCTTCTATAGACTTTTAAAAATACTTCATTTCTACTTTTTGCAGCCAGAGTATTTCCAACTTCCAAGCCCTACAGAGTTCCTGCAGAGAAAATCTGTTTCATCCTTGGCTGCAAATCTTCTAAAGTGTCCTTGGTTTTATTATTCTTGTTCCTACCTTATTGGTTACCAACCCCCAATATACTTTTATGTTGTTGTTTTTTGTGTGTGTTTCCAGAAGGGATAGTTCTACAGAGCAACCCGGGTGATGCATACTTGCCTCACCCATTTTTGTTTGTTTGTTTTCGGTTTATACCTTTACATGCCCATTTTGTTTTATTTGAAGTCATGTCAATAGGGAGAAGGAAGAAAAAGAGATAGGCACTCTGCCATCTTGAAAGAGATTGCCTGTTTTAAATTCCTCATTTAATAAAAATGATAGAGTTAGGTTGTAATGCTATAGTTTCATCTTGGCTATAATCAAATATGACTCTTCTTGGAAGCATGAGAAGATAGGGTCACTCATTTTAACCAAAGAAGAACTCACAGTATATAAAAACAAATCCGTCCACTTGTTATAGCTTTGGGAAACAAAATGAAGTTTGCCCGAATGGTGTCTTCTCCTTCCATTGCTTTAAAAATATTTTAATGCACTAGACACGAAAAATTTTAAATGTACCTTAAGAAAGGTTTTAAAGAAATACTTAGATGGAGCTAAAAGTATTCCTGTAACTCAAATACAAATACATTCCCTCAACGAAAATTACAACTGCTTCAAAAAGCTAGAGACCATTAGATAGAAGAGAGTAAATTATCTGATGACAAACTGATTCTGCTGAAATTAAACCATGGAAGAGAAAAAAAGAATCAGTAAAAGGAATTTTAATTCCCATCTTGACTGTGCATTTTTACTTTGTCATTATCGGTGAAAGTCTTTCCACCTTTATGTAAGAGAATATGACATCTCACTGGCCTTCAAAAACAAGGGGTATGCATTATCTCAAAAAGCAAGAAGTTCATGAGTAGGAGGTTTCCTTGCTTGGTGAATTGTATAGGTTATTAATGTCTTTAGAACCCAGATTGTTTCCAAGCTTTCTCAGCATATGAGCTTATCTCTTCCTGTGGGGGAAGGTTCCTGTCATCACATGAACATAAGACGATGGCCAGTAGAAGATGAGCTATTTGTTATGTGGCACATTTGGTCTTCAATTCTAGCTTTGCACATGCATGAATAAGAGGAATGAACAGGACGGGTGGCAGAGTGTGAGTGAGAAGATGATGAGACACCAGCAACCCTGTACTCATATGCATATGGGAGCGCACAACACTGAAAAGGAGAAAGGAACCTGTTATTCTCCTTTGTGCACAAAACAGCCACCTGAGCACTGAGGGTTGCAGGCAGGTCTCTGCTACCTGTGATCTTTCAAGAATGCTTAAGACATCAGCAACGGCAGCTTCTGAGGACAAGGGTAGGGTCACCAGTGCCAGTGGAAGATAGTACATAGCAAAAAAAAGCTAATGTGTAAACAGTAGAGCAAGAAGTGAAAGATCTTCATATCATCACTATATATATATATATATATATATATATATATATATATATATATATATATATATATATTTGTCTTTTTAGAGCCAAACCCAAGGCATATGGAGGTTCCCAGGCTATGGGTCAAATCGGAGCTGTAGCCGCTGGCCTAAACCACTGCCACAGCAATGCAGGGTCCAAGCTGAGTCTGCGACCTACACCACAGCTCATGGCAACGCCGGATCCTTAACCCACTGAGCAAGGCCAGGGATGGAACCTGTGTCCTCAGGGATGCTAGTGAGATTCATTTCCGCTGAGCCTTGATGGGAACTCCTATCATCACCATATTAAAGGCACTGAAGACAGACAACCCTAGAGCTGCTGCAGAAGATGAAGGGAAGAAAACAGCAGAGGTCACGGTGAAGCTAGTGGCTCACTTTCGAGTAGATGTTAAGTATCATCTCAAGATTCCTTTGTGGGAGCTGAGGTCTGAATTAAAAATGAAACAGAGTTCATGCCCATCTTAGAGATGAGATCTCCTATGTTCTCTGTCTTCAGGGGGAAGTTTGCTTCTTCTCCCTTTTGTGAACGTTTTTCAATCAACTCTTATGTTGACGCTGCGGCAGGATGAACATTAAATCTAGTTTTCCCTTCCTTTGTTGCCTATTACATAGCTTGGATTTCAACTATAAGTAGGAAGTTTGAAGCGATGAGGGACCAGGTAGTCAAAGATAAGAACATGCACAGCCTCCACTTTCAGGTAAAACATAGAGTATATCGACCAAAAAAGGGAGGGTGGAATGAATTTCCAGCTGATAGTGATCTATCTTCTATAGAAATACCTTCATGAAAAGGGGTGGGTCCTGGTAGCCACGCCTGTGCTACTTGGCCCTGGACTCCTAGACTTGTGAGGACAGATAGTTGACTAAAAATGAGCTATTCAGACCCTCTCTCTGCATATCTGAAGCACGAAGGCAGAGAAGTAGAATCTAAAAGTCACTGGAATTGAATCGTATTAATGGCAGTGCCTAGTGACAGACTAAGCATCTGCTTAGAGCACCAGCAAAGCAGAGGTAGCGAAAAATGGAAAAGAGATGTGACATTGCACAGCAACGACAAAGCATGAAATATTTTAAAAAATTACTTTTCCAAAAATCAAGGTAGTAACCAAAAAAATGGGAAATTTGTTGGGCTTCTTTAAAATATTTTACTGATAAAGCTCTACTACATTTTTTCAGAGCATAAGTGCCTACAACCACCTTGATCCCTCATTTTCCTGAGGTGAGGTTGTCTTCTTTTTTCTTTTGGTTCTTTGAATTCAGCTATATCCTTCCAAACATCCAATTTTTTGAAGGTTTTGGAGTGCAGTTTTTAGGCTATAAAATTAAAAGTTAGGAAATATAAATATCTTATACTTGTTCAATGTCCTACTATTTAAAAAGTGCTTTCATACCACTATTTCAGTCTTTCAGGAATCCTAAGAGATACAGGTATTATTCACTTTGTTGAGCAGATAAATAAATGGATACTTAAAATATCAATAATTGTGTGCCTAGTAAATTTCACAGGTCACATGAGAAAACTGGTTCCACATTCTCTATGTCAAGTCAAACCAGCTGGGTTGGAAAAGTGACTGAAAGTGAATATAGATATACAAGAGGAAGAAAGATATACATTCCAGAGACCAACATAGATGAAGCTAAACATCCAGTATTTTAATTAAATTAATGAGTCCATCTCTGCTGTTTGCAACCAAAAGGATAAGTTTGCATCTAAATTTTATTACTGGAGTTCCCGTCCTGGCGCAGCGTAAACAAATCTGACTAGGAACCATGAGGTTGCGGTTCGATCCCTGGCCTCACTCAGTGGGTTGAGGATCCGGCACTGCCATGAGCTGTGGTGTAGGCCGGCAGCTACAGCTCTGATTAGACCCCCTAGCCTGGGAACCTCCATATGCCGTGGGTGCAGCCCTAAAAAGACAAAAAGACAAAAAATAAAATAAAACTTATTATCATGTTTATCAACTACAGACATTATCCAAAATGGTACCAGTACAATACTTTAATAATGGTAAACATTACACAAATTGTGATATTGGAACCACAAGCCTGGTTGGTGTTTAGTTCTGTCTCAATGCTTTTGATAAAGTGGTGAGATGTATTCTGGAGAGGTATATATTTATACTTCTGGAAATACTTTGTACTCTTCAGTTAATATAACACGAAGGCTTTCTGTTGTTCTTTGATCCTAACCAACAGACATCACATAATGTGTAGAATATTTACTGATTTTTAGCCATTTTTATTTTGACAAATTAAGTGCTGTTTTATTTTTTCCATGTTTAAATTAAAAATTATTTGGAGTTCCTGCTGTGGCACAATGGGTTAGGAGTCTGACTACAGCATCTCAGGTCACTGTAGAGGCATAGGTTCAATCCCCAGCCTTGCACAGTGGATTAAAGGATCTGGCTTTGCCACAGCTGTTGCGTAGGTCGCAGCTGTGGCTTGGATTCATTCCCTGGCCCAGGAACATCCATATACTACAGGTGCAGCCATTAAACAACAACAACAACCAACAACAACAACAAAAACTATTCACTGTTTGTCCATTCTCTCCCAGTATTCCACAACCACAAACCCCATAAGCCAAAAGGTGACTATTTTCACTGGATGATAAAGAGGGAAGTGTGCAATTGTAGGTGAAAAAAGGCAGCAGAGAGAATCAATAGCCCCATTCGATCATATCTGTCCCATCCTAGGGACCATAAACAGACCTTCCAAAAGGTAAAACCTAATCTATGTTGAGCTATTGGCCTTCCTCTGAATCTGAAATGCCTCTAATTTCCAGAAACGCCATTTCCAGGAATTGAATATCTCAGATTTTTTCTTGTATCATCCAAACCATAATACCGTGGAAACGCACCACAAATAATCCTAAATAATTGTTGCCTTTCTCTTTCTCCCTAGGAAACATCTTCCTGCTGTTAATAATGCAAACTGCTCCTGATTTATAGCTTCAAATACTTTACGTAATACCAATAACTTCAGGGTCAGCGGTGCCTGCAGAGCACAGCCTTGTTAATCAGTCAAAATGATTTCATGTGTTTTCTTAGAAGCATCAGAAAGGGCCAAGGATTTATGGGTGATACCATTTTATGTGCCACTGTGGTGTACAAAATTGTCATCCTGTGTTAAAACCAGCAATGGTCTTCATTGATTTTAATCATAGGCATAACCATCTCATTCTCCCAGCCCCCCAACACACAAAGAGAAAAGACATCTGAAGGCATGTTATGTGGTGACTTAAAATACTTTTGGTCATTATCAGTTTTTTTTAATGCTTTCATAGCCAAGCAAAATAAAATACCACTTCTCACAGATCATATGTCTTCCTCACTAAAATTCCAACTAGAAACACTCAGGGCTATTGAAATGAGAACATCTGAAAGGTGGAGGGGTTCTTATAAATAACCACCCACTGAAGAGACTTATAAGCCTCATTTTTCCACGAGTATTTTGTTTGTGTAATTTTATTCAAGAAAGAGCTTACATTTTACATGGTGATTCATTCACATATCAGAAATTCAATAAAAATCCCATCGTCGAGAAGATAGACTTCACAGCAAAGGAGCAAAGGAAGGATAAGCCTAAATTGAAACATGTCAGAGTAGATCAGAAGCCCCTCCATCACCCTCCCAGTGAGCCAGGTTCACTTCCCCAACAGGGGCGCTTTAGGAAAGGAGGAAGTTAGGCCCCCATGTATAGTTTGTCTTGGTTTGAAAGAAAGACTTTCATTCATGTGTTCGGTCAATCATTTGTTCTTTTACTCTCTCAACACTGAGTCAGTAGACATACATGGAGTCCCACCTACATGCCAGGCACAGGACCAGTGTAAGAGTCCAGAGGCTTCCATTTTAAGGTGTTCAGAGTCTTCTGAGGAGGATACATACAAACAATAGCAACATCAGTGGGGCGTGCAAATGGGTAGCCCAGAAGAGAAGAGGAGGCGGTGGTGGGCACTGCTGCGATGAGTGGGTCTGACTGGATCAGATTTCACAGCAGTCTTCCCAGAGACACTGCCTTGATCGAGGCAGTATTCTCAGCACCTAGCCTAGTGCTGCATATGCATCACATCGCACATGCTGCAAATTTCTGTCTGCGAGACATCCCCCTGGTAGCCACATCATGACTTTCTCCTATCTTTTCTCCACTATCTACTTCTTCCTTAGCTGACTGATCTAAATGTATAAACATCTTATCCCCACTGGGTCAATTATAATGCCCTATCCACTGCTTGGTTCAGGAAGAAGCATATGACCCAAACTGGAAAAACTAGGGTCCTTCTTCCCTATTACTCATTTATTCTTTTTCGTTTGTTTGTTTTTACTTTAGTTGGAAGAAGAGATCCCTTTCCTTTCAGGAACATTTAATGGGTTCTCAATATATATTTGTTGAAAAAAAATGACTGCATGCTTGTGAAGCAGTTAGGGTGCAAATCTGTAACTTTTAGGAATTCGTTCCTGTGCTTCGTGAAGCTCATTCTAGAAACAGTATGTTGAGAGACAGGAAAAGTGTGAAGAAGAGAGAGTCCAAAGGCATCTCTAAGCCTATGTTTTGCATCTCGAATGCCTACTCAGCTCCTTGCTGCCCCACTAATGCCTTTCAATAAACCAATTCAAGTTATTGGCACCTGGGAGAGCCCTAACAATTATTCACTAAGTATTTGTTGAAAGATTGATGGGCTAATGACGAATGAATGAATGAATAAATGAATGAATGAACAGATGAAGCACATAGGTACAACAGGCAGATATGCCATAATAGGGCAGGCCGGCTATGGTATTTTAGCCCACAGCATATTTTTATCTTCTTACAGGTGTTGCAAAGGGTCAAAAAGTGATAAATGACATTTCCCAAACTTCCGTGAAGCTAGAAGTCTGTTTGTGAATTAGGTTCAGTCAATGAGTGATATAACGGTTATGTGGGGCTTGAAAGGATAAACTGTGACTGGGCATATTGTTGCTTCTGTTGGTAATTAAGGTGGGAAGAAATATGTGTTCTGAATCCTGAGTTTGGTCAGAAGCTCCCTGGGTATGAGAGGCAGCTGCGGCAATGTAGGGGCTAGTAGCAGTTTCCTATTCTGACAGTTTGAAGGAACATACCCTTAAAACTCTACAGTCTGATGGGGTCACCCTGAACACCTCTCCTAGGATTGCAAATACTAAGCTGCTTTCTGTTAAAACACCTAAAAAGTACATTGAATCCTGACATGCTCATCATATATCTACAGGGAATTATGAAAGGTGAAGTGGGGTGGTAGTGCAGTTGTTCTCCAATGGAAGGTGGGAACTTTGCCCCCTAGGGAACATCTGGCTGTGCCTGGAGACATTTTTTTTTGTCATAAGTCATGAGAGTGGTACTACTAACATCTGGCATCTAATGGGGAAAGGCCAAGGATGCTGCTGAATATCCTATAATGCACAAGATACGGGGCCACACAACAAAACCATCTAACACTAAATATCAATATAGCAATGTCAGGAGATCCTGTACTAAAGTTTCAACAGGCTGTAGCTGGAGGATTAGAGTTTTCATTATTGGGCAAGACCAGAAGGTAAAGAGTCACATATGGTGTTCAAAAGCATGAACAGATCTCTCTGACACCTCTCAATTGGTCTTTTACCAAGTTAAGAAGGTTTAAGACTCTAAATTCTGCATATAATGTGTAAAACTGAAAAGGTTGCACTATCATGAATTTTCAGTATAGAGAGACAAGTTCCTAAGAATTCCCTGGACTTAAGACTAGCAACAGCCATTGACTTTAGTAAAAATTGTTTATAGGTATACTATAATCATCCCACTATCTGCAAATGTCTCCACTCTGGAAGACCTATAGAAAGGGTTTATGCATGCTATCACTTTGGGTGTGTTTAGAATTGATATTAAACAATCTCTGAAAGGACATTAACTCATCACATGGCTACAATGATCTGAAAAATGAAATGGTATAAAGCACACAAAACCAATAAAATCAAGAAGAAGAAAGCATAAAATACCTCTTGAATGCTTACTCCAGACCCAATAGTTTTTAGTGAACACAAATGAACAAATCTTGAAGGAATTTGAGACTGTCTTAATTATTTACCATGAAAATCATTCAAGGGTTAAAAGAAGGCTCCTGTTCAATAATCTACAATCCCTGATCCTACTAAGCAGGATATAGAATGATGCCAGCACATGAGACACAGAACAGCTGGGATCAAGAGATGTAAGAAGCTTTAAATGAAAACTAAAACAAAACCAAAAAAAAGCATGTCAAAAGTGAACTTTTAAATATTCATTTTGAACAATGGAGTTTGCAGTACTTTCTGTGTGGTGCAGATGGCTCAGGGATTCAGGGCAAACAAAGTAACAATTTCTTCATACTCCCAGCTACTCAGCCATAATAGCCAGAGAAACTCCAGGGCTTTGAAATGATTCAACTAGGTCTCTTTACCAGCCAGATCCCATGGGATCTCTGGAGCCTCCATCAGAAAAACGGGGGTGAAAGGATTGTAGGAGAGGTGGGGGGTGGTTTTGGCTTTAACGTCCACATGGTGTTTATCACTGGAGAATGACCTTCTAAATTCTGATTACAGATTCATTTATGATGAAAAATGTTTTTGAAGGAAAGGAGGGATATACCAAATTTCTCAGATAGTTTGATCCAAAAATTTAAATTAAAAAAATGAAGCAAAGGGAAAATTGTGTCCATTGTAATCAAGCAGAAATTGTTAACTGATTACAGGGAATGGTCTGAGATGTTTAACTCTAAGAGGCAACCTGTTTCTTTGTTAGAGACAGGGGTATGACCTCATCACACAGAGCTTATTCTCTGTATAATAGCTTGGAGAGAAGAAAGAGCCAAACTGCATCACTTACTGCCTGTCTTACTGTCAAGGGAAAGCTAATACTCATACAGTATAATAAAAAACAGTATTAAACTGCATCTTTGAACAATCAAAAATAACACACAAAATGGAATCCAAATAAAAGGCTAACAGCTTTTTCTGTAACAGGAGATAATTTTGCCATTTACAATGTATCAGAATGACAAACCAGGCTTTTTATTCCATAGACATTTTATTGAGCGCCTACCATGTGCAGGCACTGTTTTGGTGCTCCAGAAACATGCAGAAGTCAGTAAGAGAATGCCTTTGTTCTAAGTTCAGTTAAATAAGAAAAAATAAGAAACAATATCATAAAAGACTGTATAGGGCATCATATGAAAGAGTTTCAAGCAAAATTTCAGAGACTGTATCACCATGAGTTGGTCAGTGTCAGGAAGGGCTGGATGGAGTGGGTAAAAAGGAAAGGAATCTTAAAGAACTGGAAATATTTTGAACTGACAGAAGCAGAAGAGAAACTTTTGTAAAAATAAGTCAAAGAGAATAGAAACTAGAAAACAGCTGGACGTGAGCACAGACCAGTATGCAGTCTGGTTTACATCAGTATGTAGTCTGGAACTAATGAAGCAAAGGCAACCACATAAAAAATGCATTTGCAAGGGTTAAGTCAGATACCTGTGGACTTTCAGGGCTAGAGCAGACTTTAGAGACCCCAGAGTTTAAATGTAGTTCATTGTACAGTTGGGATAACAAAGGCTCAGACGAGATGATATCACTTATGCCAGGTGATGCCACAAGGTAATGATCCCAGTAGCCAGGGATGAATGAACATGTGTCTCCTAAATGTCCACTTCCATTGTTTTTGCTGTGGCATCTTACAGGGTAATCTGGGTTTCAGAAACACCAAGATAAGAACATTGTACTAATTAACTTGGTAAATCTTAAAGGAACACTAAAGATCTTTGAGAATGAAAATGATGTCATTGAGACTGAATCTTGGGAAACAGAGAAAGGAGAGCAGAAGAAGCATTCTGTAGAGATGTGAAGGATGGATTTGAAAAATAAACAAACAGAAAACAAGATTAACCTCCCAAAGGTCTACTTAGATTGCACATAGACACAAAAATCACCTTTCACATGTTCTTGAACATAGCTCTGGCCAGTGTTTAATACAGCTGAGAGAATGTGCACTGGAAATCAAAGATATTTAGATAAAAGAGGCATAACCCAATTGGTTAGGAAGTTTTTTGCTTAAATACAGCTTGGTTTTCATAATTCCTGATTCAGTCATAAGCACGTGAAAGCCTTGGGTAAACAAATCACTCAAGAGAATTATGGGGGAACTCCACATTTATTAAAAGAGTCGTATCTCACAAACTGTAGGTTTGGGGAACAGAAAACAATATTTTTAGTGTAGTTTAAAAAGAATCTTCATTGTGAATCCATATTACTCTCCAAAGCTTAATGGCACACCTGGTATATATGTACCAATACAAAAACATACATGTAATTTCTCTCTAATTTAAATAGCAATGAAAGAAATGTATTACCTAATTCAAAACTGGACCAGTTAAATAAAATTGTCAGTCTAGTCAAAATCACCCTCAAATATAATATAATATATATTTTGATTTTAATCTTAGAAATTACCTAATTTCTCTTGTCTTACACACACACACACACACACACACACACAAAACAGATGAATAAATGTTTCATGTGAGGCCTTTCCCCTTAGAAGCCCCTGAAGAAGTTCTCTTTGCTTATATAGTAGGTTCAGTTACTGACATGCATGTTCTGCTTCTCTTCTGAAGGTATGATATTCAAGGAAATATATTAGTGAGTATTTATTTTAGGTATAAATGAAATGAACATTAAAAGCTTGAGAAACTTTTAGACCATGATTTGAGCAAAGAACCTTGAAACTAGAATAAAAGTATTCATCATTTTAATAATAGATGCCACTGATTAAGTGCATGTTAAGTGTTCTGCATGCATCATCTCAGGAAGTCCTTAAAACAATCATGTGAAGTACACATAGCTAGCACTTCCTTCAAAAGGGTAAGTTGCCCAAAGTCCCTCTTATTGTAGCCAGGTTTTACCTGGCTTCAAGCTCATTCTCTACTCAAACCATAGCTACCCTGCCTTCTCTCAAGATGTTAATCATAGGGGCTGATTCAGGTGCAAGAAGAATCAAGCTGCCTCCAGGCAGCTCAGGTAGAAGGGATTTACATGGGAGGAGATGAGAAAACTTTATGCAAAGGCTCGATAGTGAGGAAGATCATGGACTGTTCACAGAATGAGTGAGGCGTAGCATGGCTCAAAAAGAGAGAAGGAAGGAATATGGGAGAAGCCTGGAGAGTGGACAGAGGCTACATCAAGGGGAGCCTTGTCAGGCATGCATTCAGAACACACATTTGGTGGGGAGTTAGGTACACAGAATAGTGATGAAGATCATAGACTCTGGAAGCAAGCAGATCCAGATTCAAAACCCAGGGTCCCTCTAAACGGGCTGTGTAATGTTGGAAAGTTACCTAATTGTGCAAGCAGTACTTCCTTATGTAAAATGGACACGGAGCAGCTTTCTTAAAGGCTGTGTGATGCGTACATAAGATAGTGCAGATGAAGCACTCATCATAAGGTTCACCTAATAGAGGCTTATGTTGCTGATTATTATTGCGTAGTCTTTTCATTATACTTGATCTCATGTCAGACCTTCCATGATACACTCAAAAACCTCTTTCACAATCGTATCTCTCGTATTTCTCAAGAAGAAATTTCCACCAGGAGAAAACTGGGATCACCACCATCAAACACTTCTTCTACAGGGACTTTTCTATGTCATAACTTGTGCTAATTTCCATGTTCGGTCAACAATAATTTACTGAACGTACACTGTTTCAGATACTATGTTAGGCATTATGGATGTACAGATAATTAAAGTGTATTTTCTAACCTGTAGGGGCTTGCATGATACAGGAAGCACTTTCTTTCTTGGAATACTACGTCCCAGACTCTGAGGACTTCTCTTTTGCTGCTTATCTTTTAAATGTTAGGGTTATAGGTACCCTGAATGCACGTTCCAGGGGGATGACTTCACCTGAGCCCCATGTGAAATCTTATTTCATCTTCACAGCAGTGTTTTGAGACAGTTGTCATGGACTCCATTTTAACTGATGGGGGGAAAACAACACAACCCCCCCCCCCGAAAAACCTCTGAAAACTCAGAGGAGGTGCATTCATACAGGTTATAAGTGATGGATATAGGATTGGGACAAAGGCCTATCTAACAGCAAAGGTCATAATGTACTTTCTACCAAACCATATCTTCAGGAGCTCTTCATGCATGAGTTTAGACAAGGGCAGCTACTTGAGATTGTTAGTGAGATTCGGGCTGGTTCTCGTCCTCTGCATTTCCCCTCTACAGGTCATGGAAAGTTAGTCCTAAATCGGCATCGTCTAAATATTAGGGGAGGTCAGAACTTTGGGAATTTCTTCTCAGGCTAGTCCTGGAACTAGTCAAAATTTATAGAGACTAAATTAAGAGCCAAATCTAAATAGCCAGCAGTTTAATCTCCACATAATAGCTTAGATCTGGCTTCCAGGCAACTGCAGATTCTTAACTCTCCAGAAGGGAAAGAAACTAGACACCAAAGTGCTCCTGCTTGACGGTTGAATCTAAACCTCATTTAGAAATCAGCCACATATTATAAATCTGACCATAAACTGTTCAAAGTTACTTTTGAAGGTGAAGAAAAAAAAATGACCAATTCATCCAAATGTCTGACCAGCCTCACCCAATCTCCTCATTGGTAATAAATTACTAAAATCTCAACTATCATTGCTCTGGGTCACACGTGTCTCCATGGTGCTGACAATAAAGCCTCTTCTACCTCCTGCGTTCTTCCCACAGATATTACCTATAGAAAAATTTTAAATAATACATTGTATTTAATCCAATGTATGTAAACACATATATTACTTTCGATTTGCAAAGGCACGAGGGGTTCAGTGAAATCGCACATCAGTAGAAGTGGGTTTCTACAATGGGCTGTTTTAGAAGCTTTAATTTTTCTTGCCTTTCTTGGTTTCTGCGGTGAAATGATTAGAATAAAACAGGGACACTTTTCAGTGATAGAATTAAGACCTCTCTTCAGAGTAAATCCTTCTTTACTTTGCCTCCTTTCAAGTACACGAGAAGAGCTGCTAGACAAGTTTATTTAATCACTTGGAATACGTCATGTTAACTCAAGGAAAAAGCAAAGTGCCTGAAAAGCCAGGATAAACTGTGCATAACTTTTTTACCCCTCACAAAATCTAGTTCCAATAAAAACCATCTTTACTGCCTGAGGCTAATGTGTAAGTTAGTGAAAGATTATGGTCTGGTTTTTATAGCATTTTATGTAGTATTTGACAATCCATAGGGACCTTGCCTGTTAGTCCTTTACAAATACAAAATGTAATTTCAAATTTCACTTCATCATGGTAATAGGGTATATCAGCTTCCTTTCTAAAGCCTACAGACCATCCTGTCACCTTAGGGAGCCTCAAACAACCTGACTTAATCATTTCTCAGTGACTCATTGCACACTGCCCACTCTTGTGAAAATATATAAATCCTAATTATTTTTAAAGCTCTTTTCTAAAAAATGAACTTGGTTTCTTGTAGGCACTCCAGCTAAGCATACACAGAAAAAATAGATATGAAGAGATTCTTTGTCTCTGAAGGATTGGATTCGTTTATACATTTGCTCCTGAGCAGAAAAAAGCCTCTGATATTGAGAACCTTGCTGCAGGAAGGCAGCCAATCAAAATCCCTAATGGGGAAAAGAAATGGAGACAATTGCTCATAGCGTGATGCTAATTGTACATACAGAGTAGCTGCCACGGCACACAACCCTCCCAAGCAGGAGTGAAGTTGGTTAGTCATTTGCAAGATAGATGAAACTATGTTTCTCAACATTTTGCAGATGAGAGAGGAGAAACTCAGAGACACTGACTTGCTCAAGATCTCAAGGCTAATTCTTGACTAGAGTTGACACTGGGTCTTCCAGTATTCAGTTAATTTATCCCTCCAAAATATCTCACTGCCATTTACGTTGCTAAATAAGTTTCATACCTTCTACACAGGTCATGTCTTGCCCCGATTAGTTATTTCTTATTTAATCAAATAGTTCAGTTAACCAGGACAGGGTCTTTGCTATTTAGCAGTTCATATGGAGGTGTTTGTTATTTCTTCCTGCGTGATACTCAGGCTGGGCCCTCCTCCCACAGAGGAGCTGAACACTAAGAAGAGATGGGCCCGTTGCAACTCTGATTGCTCACAATCCTAATGGGCCAGGAGTGTGATGATCTTAAGCTAGATTCCTCTCAGGAGCCTGTGGATTCCACGGCCCAATCCTGGAGCCCAGATAAGCCACTTTAGAGACAAACATCGTTCCACCATCTTGAAACCAAGGTTTACTGGTCCAGCATGTGCCCCATCATCATACCACAATTTCCAGGGCTATCTATGCTGAGCATCACTTTATCAATTTACAGATGGCAAAATGAGAATTCTACCCCATCTAGCCAACCTAACTTACAGAATGTCAATACCTCAAAATCCATCTTGAGCTATATTCCAAAGTTTCTATAACAGAATTCTAATAGACACCTAAGAGGCTGACGGAAGAATCTCTCTCTTCTTTCCAATTTGCTTTTTAAAATGTGAATGCATTGTAACTTGCAGCTGAATACTTCCGTAAAGATAATTACATATGGCAAGACAGAAAAACTTTTTGAAAAAAAATATTCCCTTGAATATGTGCCTGAATTCATTTACAACTGTTGCTGCTTTAAACACTTCAGGCAGAATAAGTGGATGGCACTAAACAGCTTAGCTGCAATTATTATGGAATGTCTGAGGTATAATTTCCCCTGCGGTTTTGTTAGGCGTACAAAATTCATAATTCTGATTTGTGGCAGGTACTTATTACCCATCACAGGTGGGGATATGCAAATATTATTCTAGTAGGGGTGAACAGCCTTTATTTCAGTATTCAGCTATTAACGAGATTTGTGAGTCTGGTACTCTGGGGCCATTTAATTAATTAGATGGTACAGATAAAATATAAATTGTTTGGTAGGCTACACAATTCCTGTCCTAGGAGGTGTAAAACTGAGGCTAAATGAACTTCGTGCAGATTGATTTGTTGTTTTTTTTTCTATAGCTCTCAGTAAATGTAAATCCTGCTCATTATTTTACTGTATTAATTCCACTCATAATCCTCATATTCTCTGAGTTTCATTAAAATAGATGTTGCGCATTTGACTGTTTTGTCAAGTGACTTTATCACTTAATCTCCATGTCCTTGCAGTGAGCACGTCCTTTAGATATATAGAAAGAATGAATCTACAGAAAACTTTGAAAATTTTTCATGTTCTTGAATAAGAATTTTTTAATTAACTTATACTATTGTGTATGCAGATATAACATTTACTAAAATAAATCCTGGGAAATTGCATGGTATTTAATAAGAGCTTTGTTGGGGTCAATCAAAAAGTAATGCAGCCTACACAAATAACCTGCACTTAAGGAGAATAATTTCCCATGCTTTTGATACCTCAAGGAGGTGAGAAGGTTGCGGCTATATGGCCAATGGCAAGTGAGTTTAACTGCTACTTTGCCTCTATTTGTTCGGCACTGGATGCCTAGCAATGCCATGAGATGGATTTGGGATCTTTCCCTGACATAACGGGGAAAGTCGCTGTGATGGATTGTCCTGCCTGGCATGGGTGTGTCATCATAGAGTGGTGGTCTTCATGCTAGATATTTGCCAGTTGGGATTTACATCCTTGGTGATAACTCAAAAGGTTTTAATCATCTTGTTGATGACCCTTACTTTGGCAATGAAGAACAAAAACTCACACCTTTTGTTTCATTCAGAAGATACTCGACTGATTTATTATTAAACAGCATAGCAATTCCCAGCTTCTAATACAAGATTTGGACATGTTTACATCAATTTTATTTTGAAACTAGAAACTAAGTACATAGATAAACGAATTTTTTTTCCTGAGTTAAAGTTGGGTTCAGAGTTGCCATTGTGGCTTAGCAGTTAATGAGCCCGACAGGCGTGGGTTCGATCCCTGGCCTCCCTCAGCGGGTTAAGGATCCAGTGTTGCTGTGACCTGTGGTGTAGGTCACAGATGCGGCTCAGATCTGGTGTTGCTGTGGCTGTGGTGTAGGCCGGCAGCTGCGGCTCTGGTTGGAACCCTGGCCTGGGAGGCTCCGTGTGCCGTAGGTGCGGCCCTAGAAAGACAAAAAGACAAAAAAAAAAAAAAAAAAAGTTGGGTTCATCTTACACTGTACTTTGGGGTGAAATGCTAATTTCTTCTAACCTACAAGACATCTAAAGTTGAAATTTGGGCTAACCATAATCGTTTCTCCTCTGAGCGCGGTTCATGCGGTTCACAATCTTCTGCCAGCCTCCCTGCACTCCCCAACTCTTTTCATTTCTTAATGAAAAGCAAGTATGTTTCTCAAAAGAAACATTCTTTTAACACCTTGAATAAATAAAAGGAGGGGCACTTAGGAAAATGCAAGAACTGAGAACAATTTCCCGAAGGGATTTAATAACCACATTTCAAATAATTGCAAGGCAGAAGCCCACATATCATGTTGACAACTTTGAACGCAATGAAAATACTTAAATGTGCAGATCTGAGAGTTCTGCGTTCCAGGTCAGCATTCAGAGTATGTATTTTCAAGGATCTTCTGTTAATCTCCATAAAAAGCCATGAAAAGATCATTTTTATTAATTTGAAAAGAGATTTATAAGGTGTTACAACCATGCATTCTACACCTCCAAGGGAAAAAAAAAATAAATGAAGAGTGCTAATTATTCAGATTCAGGATATGTTATAGAAGCCAAGACAGAATTAAACAATTAGAAAAATATTATTTGCAAAAAAATAACAAGGGAATTATGTACGGAAAAGATTGTCCAAGACAAAACTACTGAACTACTGAAGTGGTTTACACTGATAATAATGAGAAGCACCATTAACGGTGTGTTTTCTGTGAAATTGCCTTCTTTTGAATTTGCAAACTTCAAGAGTTAAGTTGGCTATAAATAATAGAACCTAGATTATCATTATGGCAACAATTTGAGATCTATTATTAATCCTAATTTGATAAATATATTTTATTTATAAGGAGGAAAACAGAGAAAATAAAGATGGAACCAATGCACACAATAGTAAATGTGCAGATTGGTTTTTGCTTTTTTCTTTTATATTATATTCATGAAAATATTTCAAGCACATACATAATATTCTGTATTGTGCAGCTTTCTCCAGGTTTCAGACTTTTGGTACCACAACCACTTAATACCCGTGCAGGTGGGGTGTTTGGAGAACAGGGAAGAATCGCTTCCAAACTGATTCTTTGGAGAGCAATTGAGGGGGTGGTGACATGAAAGGCAGTTGATGTGTGAATAGGAGATAATGAGGGATGCTCTTATGGCAGAACCTCTCGGTGGAGATCAAGACCTAAACTTACCCTTCTGAGTTCAGAAAGGAGTTGAACTGAGTGGCAAATAAGTGGCTCTGTGCATATGTCAAAAAAGGGTAAACCTTAATATAGGCAAACTAAGAAAAAAAAAGCATCATCTCAGGATGCTGAAGGTCACGTTGATTAAACCTTGTTACAAACATAAGACATGTCTACTGAAAGAGATAAGGGAATAAGGAAGCTGACCTATGTAGCTTTGGAAAACCATGTTTAGCTCTAAAGCTAAACTGTCCATAAACACTGTACTCTAGTTGGTAATTTTTTTTTCCCTCATGGAAGTTCAAGGAAGCAATTAACATGTGTACTGAGGTTGAGTAATTAAGTCAAAAGAAGGTGGATAGTGGTGCCAGGTTTCTCACTGTTGGAGGAAGAAGTTACAGATAAGCTAGGGGGAATGCTAGAATAAACTCCATGGTACTGGGTCAGAGTTGGAGACATCAGTGTGAACTCATATTTAGCTTAACACTGATACAAATTGTAAAAACAGAAACAGCCACAGAAACATGTATACACATCACTTAATATCTCTACATGCATCACTTCGTTTTTTTTGTCGAGAGGATTACCCTAGTATCAGGGAGCACACACAGCGCCTAGATCTTAGTTTCTAAATACCAGTTTAATCAAAGTAACAATGGGTCCTGGGAAAAATAATAGATTCTAGGGATGGGGCAGGAAAAATACAAGATGTGCCTCAAATACATAACAGTGGCAGAAAGCAAGAAAGTGAGCAGAAAACCAGTTACGTCAAAGGGACAGAGAAGCCCTCCAAAAGAGTGCTCAAAAGCTGGAACAACTTTTAAGTAACCAAAGAAAGAATACAAAATAATATAAATATGTATGAGTCCATACTGATACAAATAAGTGAAGACTAATCTTCCTTACATGACAATTACAAATATTCAAGCTGAATTATCCCCTCAAATGGATCTTCATCAAGAGACGGAACATAATCCCCCCCATTGCTGTTCTTTCCCCTTGAGAGTGGGCTAGGTTTCCAAAGGTTAGTGCATGGAGAAAGAAAGACAGTATTAAAAAAACCCAAAAAACCCCTGACCAACATTACCTCAGCCAGGTGATTCGACAACTGACCAGTGGTGTTGCGGGTACAGCCAGGACCTGGGGATGTGTGGACATGTGTGATAAACACTTGGCCCCTTTGGTATTCCTCCAGCAACCCATGACCCTCGTCCAATCATGAGGAAACCAGCAGATAAAAACCAAACTGAGGTATGATAAGAAACACATGGTTTTTGTCTCTAGGTTCTGGCACAGAGGCCCTAAAACCCTTGGAGTTTCCTAAGTGATAGGAATACCTTTTGCCATTCACTTGGAGTCCCTTTTGAGTAGACTGGAGTTTATGCTAATGAGGTATGTTAGGATGAGGTTCCTAAATAGCCTGAAATGGGCTGGTCACAAGAAAGACCAAGTATTTAGAGGGTTGGAACTTTTAGTCCCAGCTCTCTGACCTCTGGGGAGAGGAGAGAGGCTGGAGATTAAATTAATCACCGACGGGCAGGTGGTGATTTCAACTATCACGTCTATGTAATGAAGCCCTAAAAGGATGAGGGTCAGGAGCTTCCAGTTTGGTGAAAGTGTGCAAACGCAGGAAGGGCAGCGGGCCTAGAGAGCATGGAAGTCCTGTGCCCTTTCCCCACAGCTCTCCCTAGGTATCTCTTCCATTTGGCTGTTCCCGAATCACATCCTTTTGCTTTCTGGGACCATATCTGGGGCATATGGAGGTTCCCAGGCTAGGGGTTGAATCTGAGCTGCAGCTGCCAACCTACGCCCCAGCCATAGCAACGCAGGATCCGAGCCGCATCTTTGACTCACACCACAGTTCATGGCAATGCCAGGTCCTTAACCCACTGAGCACGGCAAGGGATTGAACCCGCATCCTCATGGTTACTAGTCAGGTTTGTTACCAGTGAGCCACGATGGGAAGTCCTACATCCCTTTTTTAATAAGCAACTGTGAAAAAAGTCTTACTAAGAGAGGTCTGTAAAACGGAGCTGGAGGCCATCAGCCTGGATAGATGAAATCTGACCTTCTGACCTGATGAAATCAGCCAGAACATCTGCCAGAAACTCATGACAGCCTAGCTACCTACAGAACCCAAACCCTAAAACAAATCCTAACTCCTTAAGCACAAATATTTTTTGACGCGTGTCAGAGTCAATCACAACCCTTGCCAGGCAACGTTTAACAACCTCATGGCTTTTTGTCTTTATAAACTCCTGACTCTTTCTCTTACCCCAAAATACTCTTTGGGGCTTACTGGAACCTGTGTTTCCTTAATTGCAATTCTTAAGACACCCCCCCCCCCAAAGCTTTGTAGTATTTGCAGACTCCTACGTCCTTTTGTTGGTTGGTATAATCTAGTAAGTAAATGTTTCTCTGAGTTCTGTCAGCCACTCTAGCAAATTAATGGGACTCAAGGAGGAGGATCAGGATTGTGGAAACCGCCAATCTATGGTTCTTGGGTCGAAGGCACAGGTGACAACTTAGACCTCAAACGGCACCTGAAGTGGATGAGTTGGGGGGAGTGTTGTCAGACTGCGCTCTTCATCTGTGGGATCTGATGTTCTTTCCAGGTAGATAGTGCTGGAATTGAGTTAATTACTTGATGTGTTGTTGGAAAAAACACACATTGGAATACTTGACTTGTGCCCCTCAAAACTGTCACAGTCATGAAAAATGAGGAAAGACAATAACCTGTCACAGATAGACCCTGGGGAGAGAGGACAACTAAGTCCAAGGCAGTACAATTTAAACAAAAAAACAAATGATGTAGTTTTATGCAGTCATTTGATTGGGTCCCGAACAAGAAAAAAAAAAAACATGATTCACACAACTTTGAAGAAAAAGTTTGTGTATATTATAGATTAAATTCATGACCAGTTATTTGTAATGCTATAGACATTTCTAGAAGTTTTGATGATTTTTGAAAAATCTCTTTCAAACTCTTTGATATACAAGCTGTACAATTTTAGGACACATTTAAGTGTTCTTGAGCATCGACTAATCTTACATACTCTTGTAAACATTTGAAAGTTGAATTTTAAAGCATTAGAAGCATTCTTAGAAGTCATTTTTGCTCTGGGACAGCTAGCAATAAATGAATCATACAAGGAGGTAACTACAAACTTCATAAATATACACAAACTCAGAAAAACAAACTAAGTGTTTCTTCAATTTTCTTGGAGTTAGATGTCCCCACAATGCCCAAAGGGACATGAAGGGCTAAGTATTTTATGGGGAAATGTGTTGATGGTGGGGAGGAGAGTGGACAGTCAATAAGGAAAGACACTGATTACAGCTAAAGTTTCATACTTTTGCAAATTTTGAGAAAATATATGACAATACAAAGATGATGTTAAGTTCCTTCCAAGCCCTAACATTCTACTAAGATACTTAGATTTAAACTTGGACTTAAGAGTCATGAGGAACTTCTGGAGGCCTTAAGGCTAAGCATCAGAGCCAGAGAGCCCACCCCAGGGAATAATCAATTGGTAAGCTGTGCCTCCTTTGCCTCTTTGTATGTGTAGGTTTCTTGTATGCCTCTCCCTGAGGAACTCAGGGCAGGGAAGGAATGGAGACGGGCAGAAAAAAAAAGTTTAAGGAAATAGCATTGAGAACTATGTCTAGATACTCATGTTGCAACAGAAGAAGGGGTGGGGGAAAAACTGTAATTGCAATGTAAGGATAACCTGACCCCCTTGCTGTACAGTGGGAAAATTAAAAAAAAAAAAGTTTAAGAAGATCTGGACTGACTACCCGGCCATAGTAAAATTTAATACTTATTTTTAAAACAGTTAAAGTAGTATATACGTGTTCTAGATACTATTCCCAGTGCTTTCTAAGTAATAATTCATGTAATCTGCATAACAACTCAGTGGTTAACTGCTGCTATCATTCCTTTTTTTAGATGAGGAAACTGAGGTGCACAAGGATTAATCTGCCCTCTGCACAAAGTAAGACAGAACCAGAATTCAAAGATTATAAACCCCACCCTCATGCTGTAAAATTTTTTTAGAAAGATGAAAGAAAAAAAAAGGAATATGAATGAAACAGAGTAGCAGCTGCAAAGTGATGAGCTGGGAAGAGAACCTGGCACCTTGATTTTGCTTATTAGTCAATACATTCCCACGAAAATATAATCAGCTTTGGACGGGTCACGCATTTCAGTTTGTTGAGTCTTCATGATGTTGTGATGTACTGACCTGTCACTTAGAATATTTAGACTGTTTGTCTGGTCTCTGAAAGTGCTTGAGTTCTGTACAAAGAAAATGAAATAAAAGGTTAGAATGAGAGAGCAATGGAAATAAAAAGAGAAATCAGAGAGTCCCAAAAAATGGGAAAAGAAGAAGGAAATACGGAATAGCACATAATGAGAAGAGGATGATAGAGATGCAGGCCTGAACTAGATGGCTAACCACATATTTCAGTACAAAAATGTTAAAGTAAAAGAGAATGAGAGCACATTTGTGTAGTGCTTTATTTAAAAAAGAATAGAAAGCGTGAAGAAAGAACCAAAGATGGACTCTGCCCTCTTCTTGGTCTCGCTCAGTTTAGAATAACAGCTAGACAGATGCTGGAGACGCATTTCCTGCAACTGAAATAATTCCCTCCAACCTTTATCCAATCCTCTCAGAGACCCTCATTCAGACTTTAGACCAATTGAGTCTTTTTGTGCTTTGGACCAGACTAAGTCATCTGGAAAGGATTCTCTGAGCCACAATTACTAATTGGTTGGTCTGAAATCAAACCTTCTTCCAAGTGACAAAGAAGAGAGCCCAGCCTTTCATCTGCTAGAGCACATCTTTTTTAAAATGGCAAGCAGCTCCCCCTTCAAGGCCCATCAGAAGTGGAGCAAGTGAAGGAAGAGAGACAAAAATAAGTTAGAAAGAAGATTTAGGTTCCATATCCACGTTGAAACATGAAGAAATGCTGATCTTGGACATAGCACATATTTGGCATGAGAACTTGGATTGCTTCTTTTACTGATGTTTGTTCAGTCTTATGAAATGACAAACATGAGAAAGCCTTGGTAAATGAGTTTATTTTGGAGCTTTGTTAAGAGCCTGTTCACTGATGGAACAGTACACAGAAAAAAAATTTTTAAATCATGAACAGTCACTCCCCCAAATAAGCAACTCTCAGCACTGACATCTTTAGCAAAGCTACGAAAGAAAAGACAAGTGCTTTCACCATTCTCTGAGGCGAGACAAATCAGGAAGCAGTCAAAGGAATAAGGGGATATGCATCATGCATACAATTGATTCTGCCTTTGGCTTATTTGGAGAGCTGAGTAAAAGGCTCTTTGGAAAAGATACCTGTGGAAGTTCAAATCCTAGCTAATTCATGGGCTAAGTCATGGCTTTTCTGCTCTCTAAAGTTCAACACAATCTCTCAATTTTTTCAATATCTTCAAAATCAGAATAACAGAATATTATAAGGTGTTGTGCTGGGTCACTATGAAAATAACTAGTTGTTAATAGAGAAAATAGTTGTGACATTCTTGCCTCAGAAAGCTAACTTGAAAATAAACATCAACCACCTTGGTTGCAAATAATATTTTAATTCACTGGGTTCTCCTTTCATCAGGGTTGCTTTCTACCTCCTGGCTTCCTGCATTAAAAACAAAGGAAGCTAGATTTTATATGAACAGCTAGATTTTGTATGAACTATATGAACAATTTTTCCTATTGTTCTTACCTTTGCCAGCATTTTCTGTGGTTAGTGTTCTGAATTTTTGCCATTCTAATAGATTTTAGTGGTATCTCGTTGTTCTAATTTACACACTTTTCCTATTCGCTTATGATATGGAGCTCTGTTATAAGCTTATTTATCACCTGTATATATTTTTCAGTTCAGGTTGGTGGTCAGTTTTTTAGTCTGGTTATTTATTTTATCATTGTTGAGTTTTAAGATATCTTTGTATATTTCAGATAACCGTCCTTTATCAGATATCTTTTGCAAATAGTTTATCCCAAACTGTGGATTGCCCTCTAATTTTCTTAACAGTGTATTTTGCAGAGCAGGCATTTTTAATTTTGACAAAGTAAAGATTATCAATTTACTCTTTCATGGATCCTGCCTTCACTGCTGTTTCTAAAAGTTATCACCAAACCCAAAGACATCCAAGTTTTCTCCTTTGTTAAATTCTAGGGGTTTTATGGTTCCATGTTTTACATTTAGTTCTATGATCTACTCTGAGTTAATTTTTGAGAATGGTATAAATTTGTGTCTAGATTCATTTTTTCACATGTGGATGTCTAGCTGTTTCAGAACTATTTGGTGAAAATACTCTTTCTTGTCCATTGTACTGCCTTTACTTCTTTGTCAAAGATCAATTAACTATATTTATGTAGATCTATTTCTAGTTCTCTGTTTTGTTCCATTGGTCTGTCTGTTCTTCCACTGATAACACACTGTCTTGATTATTGTAGCTTTATAGTATGTCTTGAAGTTGAGTAGTGTCAATTTTCTCATTTTATTTTTCTCCTTTGATCTTGTGTCAGCTATTCTGGTTCTTTTGCTTTTTCAGACTTTAGAATCACTTTGTTGATATCCACAAAATAACTTATTGGCATTTTGAATGGGATTGAATATATAAACCAATTTGGGAAGAACTGAAATCTTGATAATATTGATTCTTCCTGTCCATAAACATGGGATATCTCTCCATTTATTTAGCACTTTTTAAAATGTCTTTTAGGAGTTCCTGTCATGGTGCAGTGGTTAACGAATCCGACTAGGAACCATGAGGTTGTGGGTTCGGTCCCTGCCCTTGCTCAGTGGGTTAAGGATCTGGCGTTGCCGTGAGCTGTGGTGTAGGTTGCAGACACGGCTCGGATCCCGCGGTGCTGTGGCTCTGGCGTAGGCTGGTGGCTACAGCTCCGATTGGACCCCTAGCCTGGGAACCTCCATATGCCGCGGGAGCGGCCCAAGAAATAGCAAAAAGACAAAAAAATAAAAAAAAATAAAAAATAAAATAAAATAAAATGTCTTTTAACAGAGTTTGCAGTTTTCCTTTTATAGAACTTGTATACATGTTTTGTTAGATTCTATCTTAGTAGTTCATTTATATCCTAGTATTTCATTCCATTACATTTTGTAATGTAAATAGTACTTTGCTTTTAATTTCAAATTCCATTTGCTCACTGCTGATACATACGGAAGTGTTTATTTCTTTATATTAACCATGTATTCTGAAAACTTGCTATAATTGTTTATTAGTTTGAAGAGATTTTTTTTGGTCAGTTCTTTCAGATTTTCAGCATAGAATCATGTCAGCAGCAAGCAGACAGTTCTATTTCTTCCTCCTCAATCTGTATACTTTTTATTTCCTGTCCTTGTTTTATTGCATTAGATAGGGCTTCCAGCATAATGCTGAAAGGAGTGGTGAAAGGGGACAAATTTACCTTGCTCTTAATCTTAGTAGAAAAGCTTCTAGCTTCTCATCACTGTGATGTTAGCCAGATGGTTTTTATAAATATTATGTATCAAGTTGAGGAAGTTGCCCTCTATTTCTAGTGTCCTGAGAGTTTTTGTCGTGAATGTTAGATTGTCAAATGTTTTTTGGCAGACATTAATATGATCATGTGATTTTCTTCTTTAGCCTGTGTGATGGAATACATTAATATATTTTTTTTTTGTCTTTTGTCTTTCTAGGGATGCACCCAGGGCATATGGAGGTTCCCAGGCTAGGGGTCCAATCAGAGCTGTAGCTGCTGGCCTACATCAGAGCCATGACAACATCGGATCCTTAACCCATTGAGCGAGGCCAGGGATCGAACCCACGTCCTCATGGATGCTAGTCAGGTTTGTTAACCCCTGAGCCATGACAGGAACTCCCCATTAATATATTTTTTAGTGTGAAACAGCTTTGCATATCTGGGATGAATTTCACTTCATTGTGGCATATAATTGTTTCTATATATTGGTGGATTTGATTTGCCAATATTTTGTTGAGAAATTCTACATCTATGTTTATGACAGATATTTGTCTATAGTTTTATTTTATTATAATATCTTCGACTAGTTTTGCCATTAGAGTAATGCTTGTTTCATAGAATGAGTTAAGAATATTGCCTCTATTTCTATCTTCTATCTGCATAATTTCTTCTTTAAACATTTGGTAGAATTCATCAGTGAACCCATCTGAGTTTGAGAATATGTTTTGGAAGGTTATTTATTATTGATTCAATCATTAATAGATATAACTGTATTCAGATTTTTTTTTCTTCTTGTGTGAGTTTTAGCAGATTGTGTCTTTCAAGAAATTGGCTCATTTCCTCTAAGCTTTCAAATTTGTGGGCTTAGATTTGTTCACAGTATTCTTTATCATTCTTTTAATGTTCACAGGATTTGTAATGATGACCCTTTTTTCACTTCTGATATCAGAAATTTGTGTCTTCTTTTTTTTCTTAGAAAGTCTAGCTAAAGACTTACCAGTCTTATTAGTTTATTCAAAGAATCAGATTTTGGTTTTGCTGATCCTCTCTTTTGATTTCCTGTTTTCAAATTCATTGATTTCTACTCTAATTTTAATTATTTTTGGCCTTTTGCTTATTTTAAATTAAATTTGCCTTCTTTTTATAGTTTACTGAAATGAAATTTTGATTATTAATTTTAATGTTTTCTTCTTTTCTAATATATGCTCTTAATGCTATAAATTTACCTCTAAACACTGATTTTTCTGCATCCCACAAATTCTGATGATGCATTTTAATTTTAATTTAGCTAAAAATATTTTCAACTTCCTCTTGAGACTTCTTTGTTGAGCCCTGTGTTATTTAGAAATGTGTTGTTTAATCTCTGAGTATCTCCAGCTATCTTTCCATTATTGATCTCTGTTCTAATTCCATTATGGTATAAGAGCAGACAGGTTGCTCTATTTTTTCAATGTGCTATATATTTGCCTTCCCTTTCCACTCTTGCACACATGAAACATCCTTTTGATCATTTTGACCTCTATTTTGAGTCTTGTGTCATGTTCTAGAGGACATCATTTTTTTATTCCAGGTCTTCCCATTCAATCACTCCTCTGTTATCCCATTTTATCCCTACATTTTTTTTCCAGAGTGGCTATTAACATAAAAAATGATTTAAAAAGAAAAAGAAAGAACACAAGGACAAAGTATTAAAAATATATGTGTACAAGGATCTTCCTATGTCTGAAAGTTGTCTTAGATCCTTAGCTATAGGACTGACAACATTAATGAGGTGGCCCATAGATTATTATTGCAAATGGTCACTTATTTTCCCTAGACTAAAGTAAATAAGCAAGTGAAACAGCACACATTTCTTCAACCACACTTGTTATACCATGATCACGAAGACCAACATCACTCTGAAAATGTCTTAACACTTTCATTTGGAGAAAGGGACTGGAAAAGCAAAAGGCTAAGGATGCTTTTAACTAGTCCTGATGAATGGAAAAGTCTTTTTACTACATTCTGGAGGATTTTTGTCTAAGCCAAATTTAATCACCCAACTGGCCATATTCATTGAACAAAGCTAAATGCGAAGGTATACAGCTCTTGTTCCAATTAGACTCGGTCCCATGAGTTAGCCCCTTTTAGAGGAATTATTTCTAAGAAAAGAATGTGTCGATTTCTTAGATTAGAAAATTTCTGTGAAAAACAATATATCTTACATAAATAGTATACTCTCACCAATACATGGCTCATCACCACATGGATTTCAACAAAATGTGCCACAGTCAAGTGTCCTGAAATATAACAAATCCATATGGAAAAAAAAAATCAGCTCTAGATAATTAGCATTTCAAATGAAGCCAGCCTATGAAATCCACACACTGCAAAGAACTCTGACTTAGCCATTTAACAATTAGTATATTTTTGTAGATGTGCCAAATTTGGCTAAATAAATTGAAATTCCCATCTCATAGATTTGAAGGACATAGGATGCTCAACTGTTCCAAGTATCTTTGGAAAACTGGACTCACGCAGGCGATATTTAGATCAGATATAAGAAAGCTATTCTCTCTTGTCAAAGGCTTCCTCTTAGGAAAGAGTGAATACAGGCTTCAACTTTCAAACTTTATCTTATTTTTTATGAGACATTTTCTTATTCTTTTACAAACTGAAGTGACAGCTCCCCCAGTGTCATCCCTTTTCTAATATTTCCTGGAGATTTTGCAATGTCCTTAATATTTTATAACTGAACTAATAAATAATCCTCTCTTTTCTTCCTTTTTTTTTCCCTAGTAGGACCTACAAATGTCTACACACTTATTTAATGCTGAATTTACAGTAAACTCTAGTCTACATTTATTTATTTGGGTGCTGGTTTCCTGGTAAGGGCATCCCTGAAATCCTACAGAAGATAAATAGCATTATATGTACAGAATGTGCACAACAGCACAGAAAAATTGTTTTAGTCCAAAAATGACTTCATTTCAATTTTTATTAAAATTCAAAAACCTCTTTCATGGGAGTTCCCATTGTGGTGCAGCAGAAACAAACATGACTAGTATCCATGAAGATGTGGGTTCAATCCCCGGCCTCACTCAGTGGGTTGGGGATGTGGCATTGCCGTGAGCTGTGATGTAGGTCTCAGACTTGGCTTGGACCCCACGTTGCTGTGGCTGTGGTATAGGCTGGCAGCTGTAGCTCTGATTTGACTCCTAGCCTGGGAACTTCCATATGCCAGAGGTGTGGCACTACAAAGAAAAAAAAAAGCCTCCTTCATGATATTTAGTCAACATACTCTCACGTAAAGACACATCTCAATGTTTTAAACTAAAATTATCATCAGGATTTCCACTCACAGCCCATTATTCTCTTCTCCTTGTGGACCCTGGCATGTTTCTTTCCTGGGGTGTCCCCCATGTGTCAGGCCGCAGTGCCCTCACCTTCTTGTGTCATCTCCAGAGATGGTCTAATCCACACTCATGGTTTTTACCACACTTTATATGTTAATGACACCCCACGTGTCCAAGTTTGACCTTTCTCTAAGATTCCATCTTACATCCAATGCGCTGCTGAACAGTTAAGCCACCTCAAAATCACAGGGAAACTACAAGATTTACTTCACCTCTGAAGAATACACACCAGGTGGTAACTTGAGTTATCTTCAGGGGCATATGAGAGAGGAGAGACACTTCACTATATTGTTTTCTATTTTATTTCACTTTTTAAAGCAAGTGCGTTTGCATTTTCAAAATTACCAAACAGACGAAGAAGAGGAAGGAGGGTTCTAGTCACTCCTCTGCTCTAGCAGAATACTATAGACTGGGTGGCTTACGCAACAGGAATTTATTTCTCACAGTTCTAGAGGCTGCAAAGTGGAAGGTCAAGGTGTTGGCGGATGCAGCATCTGCTGGGGATCCGCTTCCTGGTTCATGGATGGCCATCTTCTTGTTATGTCCTCTTTTTCTGCATCCTTTCATGGTGGAAGGGGAAGGGAGCTCTCCGGAGGATCTCTTATGTGGGTTCCACTCTCATGACCTAACCGCCTCCCAAAAGTCTAACCTCCAAATACCGACACGTTGGAGATTAGGGTTTCAACTTAAGAACTCTGGGAGGACATAAACATTTAGCTCATTGCAAGAAGAACCATCCTCTGAACTTGGTCTCCCTGCTTCCAATTTTAACCTCTTCAAATCCATGCTTCATACAAGTGATCTTTCTACAATGCAAATCTGACAGTTCCACTCCTGTCCTTAAAACTTAGCTTCTTTTGGCCAAAGGATAAAAATCTAGGATCTTTAATGTGACGCATTTTTGCTTTGATGCAATACTTTCCTACCTGTCCAGTTTTATCTGACACTTCCTGCCTTGCCTTGGTCTTGATACTGTAGCATCACAAGCTTATGGCAGTTCCTACCCACTCTACGCTATTACATTGCCTACAAGCGTTTACTTATATTTTCTGCCAGTTACAGGCCAATTAATTCTCTTTTAGATCCAGATCAGGTATCTTTTCTCTAATAAGTCTTCTCTGCCTCCAATTCATACATCCTTTTTGGGGTAGGTGCAATTTTTTTGTGCTCTCATGACAGTGGTTGTCAAAGTGCAGTTCACAGATTTTAGGGGTTTTTAAAACCCTTTTAGGGGCTCTTTGAGTTTGAAACTATTTTTATAATAATGCTAAGCTGCCTTGTTCACTGTGTTGACATTTGAACAAATGGTACAAAAGCAATTCTGGGTTTAACTGCCAGCTCCTTAGCACAAACTAAGGCAGACAAACCAACAGTACCAGAAGTTATTGCATATACCACAGCCACAGGTTTGGAAAGAAAAAATATATGCTTTTAAAAATATATAGATATAAATAACATAAAATTTACTGTTTTAACCATTTTTGCATGTACACTTCAGTGGGCATGAGGAACTTTCACATTGCGCTAAAACTATTTTCTTCTTAAACTGTATTAAGGTTGTTTTTGTCCATTGTAATCAAAGACATGGTTTTTCCCCCCTCTTCTTATTGTTCTCTTTTAAGAGTTCTCTATATATTCTGAGTGTCAGTTCTTTATCAGAGAAAAAAATACTTTTAAGAATTTTCTCTATAAAGCAAAAAATTACTTTTGTTTAATATTGACCCTTGAGTACGTATCTTTTAAATATTTGGTGTAATGAAATGAAAAGCACACATAAAATATGTGTTCTGCAAGCTCAGTTTATTGTTTTTTTATTGTTTTTTTAAATGGAATACTATTTTTATTTGAAAGAAAACTAAATATTATGTTTATTTAGACTTGGTTATTTGGCAGACATTTTTCTAAAAATGAATGGAGTCTGTCACTTCAAGAAAAACAGCTAAAGTATTTGTAGTTACAATAAAACTTGCTCTTGTGAGTGAAATTAGAATTTTGGAAAGTTTTAGCAGCCATTGTGAGCTTGGTATCTCTCCCAATACTCAAAATATTTCCTTAATGAGATGGGTGATGATGTTGACAAACATGAGGGTTTTGTATTATATAATAAAATCTGTCAACTTTTGTAGAATTTATGTACTTTCATGAATCAATATTTTTCAAATGATCAAAGATGATATTATAAAGCTATTCCCTAGTAGGAGATCCATTCATATGTAAGACGGATGAATGAATATTTATGTATAATAGAAAAGTTTATTCATATTATTTCATATTCCACTTAATCCTAACCTTCAAGAAACTGCTTGCTGGAGTTCCTGTTGTGGCTCAGAGGTAATGAACCTGACTAGCATCCATGAGGACACAGGTTCAATCCCTGGCCTCGCTCAGTGGGTTAAGGATCCACCATTGCCATGAGCTGTGGTGTAGGTTGCGAACACTGCTGGGATCTGGTGTTGCTGTGGCTGTGGCATAGGCTGGCAGTTGCAGCTCCAATTCAACCCCTAGTCTGGGAACTTCCATATACTGCAGGTGCACCCCCAAAACAGCAAGCAAGCAAACAAACAAACAAAAAAACTAAAAAACTGCTTAAGTTTTGGTGTAATATAAAAGAATTGCCTTAAAAGGTTATTAAAATTCCCTTTCCGTTTCTCACAATATACCAGTTTAAGGCCATATATTCTTCAGAAACACAACCAAAATAACGCATTGCAAGAGATTAAGTACAAAGCAGATGACAATCCATGTACCTCCTCCTAAACTAGACACTAAATAAATTTGCAAAGATATAATATAAACCATTATCCTCACTAAAACTTGTGTTTTAGAACATATAGCTGTATTTTATAAAAAAATGTGTTATGTTAACATTTAAAGGGTTTATAACTTTTAAATAATTAATACATATTTTTTAATGCCTCACTTTTTTTGTTGTTGTTGTTAGGGCTGCACCCATGGCATATGGAAGTTCCCAGGCCAGGGGTCAAGTCGGAACTACAGCTGCCAGCCTACACCACAGCTTCAGCAACACCAGATCCCCTACCCACTGAGCGAGGCCAGGGATAGAACCTGCATCCTCATGGATACTAGTCAGATTTGTTTCTGCTGAACCACAACAGGAACTCCATTAAATGTATCACTTTTAATTTTTAGTAAACCTTGGTAGATTTAGCACACATAAATGAAATCTGCCTGAGACCTCAGTATTGAAGAGGATAAAGTGTTCTGAAATCAAACATATGACAATTATTTCCCTAACACGTGTCTCAGTTTTATGACTACCTTGCCTTGTAAGTACGTGCTGATGTGTCTCCACAATCCTGCTCTTAGATCCCGGAAGACGAGGCTGTTTTTTATTCAGCTTTGTATTTGATTCTTAAGTATCCAAGGGGCTTTTACAGGAAGAGGAATACATACCTCCCTTTGTAATTTAATGTTCAGTGTATTAAATTTATAACTAAAAAATAAAACTATGGAAGTTAGTTTTCTTAAACCTATAAACATCAGCAATGATTTTGACCTGTCTCTCACATAACTTGTATGGCAAGAACACATTTACAAGAACCTTAAACAACAGACAAAATATAAACAATTGCAATAATTCCAAAATTTATGTCATTCACATTTAAATTCTAGTCTAAAAGAATCAACTCCATAGATTTATTTCATTATCCCTTATTTCTGCGCCATTTGGAATACCTTCCTAGGTTTTTTTTTAATACTTCTTTTGATATTTTCCTATGGTTTCAGAAAGTATTACATTAATTGTTTCCCAGAATTTTATTAAAATTTACAGATCCCCTTTCCCCTCAGAACAGCTGATGTTGCAGGACCTAGATTTTCAATCAGTTCCTAAGGCTCTTCTCTGACCCTACAATTCAAGGGAATTAAACTCTAGTGATGTATTATTTGGCTGAGTCCCTTTTAATACATTTGGTTGTTATATATTTGGACTTTTCTCCTTCTCCCTCCCCCTCTGCCACTCTCTGTTATATATTTTCATTTCTGTAAGTTGTTGTCCTTCCAATAAATTGTTTCCAAGCCCTGTAATACTTAACTCATTGAAATGTCTCTGCAGCACAGTAACCCATTCTGACATCATGAATTTCTCATTAGTATTTCATTTTAACTCAAAAGGCCATTTAGAGTTTTCATCTCCCAGGAGATAAGGGACTGAGGTTGAACTATTAGCTCTCCTCTTTAGTTCTTTGGCTAACTAATCATTTTTAAATGCTGTAGAACCTTCTTGCCACTTGGATTTTTCTCTGGAGCCACACATTAAGATTAATTAGAGCCGCTTTCTCTCTGGTTGTTAGGAGTGACCATCAGTGTTCATCAAACCTTTCTGTTCTTGGTATACAGCTATGTTTTCTGGGATGACTCGAATGGCATGCAGAGAAACTTTATAAATAATGATATCATTTTGAAAATCTCAAAAACAATATATCACCAACTTCTTTATCAACATCCTTAAAAACTATACAGCTCATTGTTTTTCACTCTTCTTTATTGTTGCAGTCACCTCTGAAACCCTGTCTCACTTGAATTCCAGGATGACACTTTCATGGTTCTTTCTGACCATCTTTGTTTTCCTTCCTTTCTCTAACTCCTTTCTTTTTCCTTTCTTTTCTTTCTTTCTTTCTTTCTTTCTTTCTTTCTTTCTTTCTTTCTTTCTTTCTTTCTTTCTTTCTTTCTTTCTTTCTTCCTTCCTTCCTCCCTTCCTCCCTCCCTCTCTCTTTCTCTCTTTCTCTCTCTCTCTTTCTTTCTTTCTTTCTTTCTTTCCTTCTTTCCTTCTTTTCCTTCCTTCCTTCTGCAGTGTGCAGCATCTTGATGAGGAATCTCAGTTCCCAGACCAGGGATTAAACCTGAGCCACAGGGGTGAAAGCACAGAATCCTAACCACTAGACCACCAGGGAACTCCTCAAGACCATCTTTCTTCATCTCTTCTACTAGTTTTTTCCTCCTTTCTGCCTTATCTCAATCTGTACATGCCCCCATGTACACATGTACACACACACACACGACTAACAAACTTACGTCATCAGCTCAGTCCTCCCAGACCTCTAGCCTCACGTTTCTACTGTCTATTCTTCCTCTCTTGAATGCCTAACAGGAACTCAGACTGAGCATCCTCAGCATCATACTTTTGGTCCTCTTCCCTAAATCCGCTCCTCCAGCATTCCTTCCCAACCCCATAAATACCAGTTCCACTCTTCCAGTTCTTCAAACCACAAACACAACCCTACTTTTGACACCTTTCTTTCTCACTTACCCTACATCGAATCCTTTAGATAATCTCCTTGGTGTTAACTTGGAAATACACGAGGATCTGATTACATTTCGAGTCAACTCAGATGACTGCATAGCCTCCCAAGTGGTATCTCACATCTGCTCTTGCTCCGCCTGCAAGCCACTGCCACAGAGCTGCAGATGGCTGCCCATTTCACTCAGGGAAGATGCAAACTCAACTGGCCCACAAGGCTCTCCACGAGTGTACTTTCTCGACCTTTCTGACCTCAGATCCAACATTGTTTACTCTGCCTGGACCATTCTTACCATAGACAACCTCCTAGTTCTCTGACTCTTTTTAGCAACTTCTCCTCTCTGGAATTTCTTCGTCTTCTTCTCTGATTTATTTCTCTCTATAGAACTCATCACCACTAACATAACAATATTTTGCTTACTTATTTGTTTATCCTATTTGCTTATCTTTCTAGAGGAGGCAAGCTCTAGTAACTGTCCCAGAGTAGGCACTCAATAAATACAGGTTGGATATATAAAATGAATACATACAAGGACTGGACTTAAATACATAGCATTTAAATTTGAATATAAATAAGAATCCCTAGCCTTTCACAAATTCAACTTATTCAAACTAGCTGTGGTATTACTACAATTTTTATTAGCTAATCAAACGGCGTCAACATGGACATCTGGAGTTCCTTTCAATTTTGCCTTTTCTCCTTCATGTCACTGTTTCTGTTACCCTTGAAAAAATTCTTGATGAATGGCCAAAACAGAATATCCAGGTGCATTATAATTTCTTCCTGATTTAAAGTAAGGAAGTAGCTCCCATCCGGGCAGTCCTGGTTCTTTATGGTGGAGAACAGTATTAGACCAAAATCTTGATCTAGGAGTGCCCTTAAAAATTGGCAATATGTAAATCCTAGTACTATTGCTACAATTGAGAAGCTTTAGTAGTGTTAAACTCTTTAAAAATTCATTTTAAGGTCAGGATGTCACACTGATGTTTCTAATTTCTATTTTCTTCCTATGTGATTTACTTCATTGTCTACCAAGACTTTTCCTTACTTTGATCATTGTAGTACCTTTAGAATCTAGTTCAGTGGCAAACAGCAAATGCTCAGTATTTGATACCTTAATCAATGGTTTGAATGTGACACTGTGACCAAGTATAGCCTTATATGCTCTGTTTCTAACAGAAGGAGGCTAGTGTGGGAGGCCTGATCAGAAAGCAAGTTCAAAAGAGCAGGTATGCCTTAACAGTTCTTTTTGTCTTTCATGCTACAGCACGCATTATTTTTCCCAACACAACAGTAGTGGGGCCTCTAACAGAATAGATTCTATGCATTGCATATTATCCACTTGTTTTAAAATTTTACTCAATATCAAGTCTTTCTCCAAGGAATTGAAAGTGCTTTACACAGATTAGGAAGGGTGACAAGTCACTTGTGAAGTAAATAATAATGCTTTGAAATAACATAGCACTCACCATCAGTGGAGCCCAAAGCACTTCAGATGATTAATCTTATTTATTCTCACAATGTTCCTGTGAGAAAAGCAGATATTATTTCCCCTTTGCAGATAAAATCCATCACAAATTGTTCATGAAGTATGTCAGAGGGAATGTTAGAAACAGCGAAGGAATGGAGTCTGGGGGCGGGGGGGGCGGGGGGGCTGATTTGACCAACACACTTATCAGTAAGACATCCTTTTCTGCATAAAGACTTTAGTGGAACGGTCTTTCCAAAGAACCATAAAAGTAGTCTCACCAATGACATAGTCATCCAGTTATCATGTACCGAGTGTGGTGACAATAGCGCCCTCTGAGTAAGTTCAGGAAACTACTGAAAAAATGTCAAATTTAGGGTACATGGTCTTTTGTGAGAGAGAAGATTCCAGAGATTTCATTAGATTGTCAAAGGTTTTTTTGGTTTTTTTTCAAAAACATGTTATGAAATGTAGTAAAAGCAATTTACAAAATGTAAAGGAAGATTGCAATAAAGTGCCATTTATTGCATGTCTACTGGGTACCAGATATTTTATTGCCTGATGTATGTATCTAATTTAATCCTCTTATTACAGCACTAGTTACTGCCTGTCAACAGCTAACAAGTGGCAATGAGAACTAAACCTAATACCAAAGTCCCTATTCATGGTATAGCACTACCTTGCTTTTTGCTGCTAGCCCAGACACCATTGCCTGCTATTGAAAGCCAGCTCCATCTCCTTCCTATTTTATTTCTCGTTGATCATTTATAAAATAAGTGTTCTATGTATTCTAACTAAGCCTAATGCTAAAGCTTTGCTTTCAAAAGCTGAAATTACCGTAGGTATTCCCACTGGTGTCAACGAACATTTAATCGAATGACCCTTGAGTTGAAGCAGGACTGGCGGGTCAAAGTGCACTGGGCTGAAAGACCGTGTCATCCCCAATAACCACTATGCTGCCAGCATCCCTGCTGAGACAACTGCTCCCTTTCTGGCTGCTGACTCAGCGTAGAAACTGCACCAAGCAACAGGCATTTGCCTTTGGAGGATGCAAAGCTGATGAGGTGGTGCGATGGTGGTGTTGGAAGGACTCCCATTTGTGTATTCCCAGAAAAAGCTATCCTTGCTGGAAGCCTCAAGGGAATAATCATGAGGGGTGAACAGAACCTTTTTCCTACAAGAAATCCAGGATTTTCCTAATACATGATGTGGAACAAAAACTCAGCTTGATTGCTATTTTGTCTGTGCTCACCCATCTACCTGTGGGAATGGTCTGGAAGCAGAAGGCAGGCTACTGATAGACAAATAGCTGCATTGTGAATGGGTTAAGTTCCAAAACATTACCACATATCCCTGTGCTTAGGCAGTTATTATTTTACATACCAAATGCAAACATTCCTAGAAAGAGTACTCAGATGCATTAAATGTAGTGGTTTTTCACCCCATTTCCTCTGGGAGACTGAAGGCCTAGGAAAATGAGTCTGAATATCAGAGAAGGGGAGGGGAGCTTGAGGAACAGAAAGGGATTTCTAAGAGGAGAAACGTCACAGAAATAAGAGGGAAAGTGAAAATCAGATTCCCTAACTTAAACTAGAATCACAAGTAAACCTGTCAATTTTGGTGACTAAGTTTGGGACATTTTTGATAAGCAAATACAGTGAAGTTTTGGGGAGGAAGAAATTTCCTCTACCCTTCTAGGCTCTCTCTGGCTGGTCTGATAATCAAGTTAACATACGACAAAGTGATGGGAGAAAAACACATTTAATTATGTACTTACAAGGGTCCCACGAAGACAATGAGACCCAAGGACAAGACAGGGCAGCTGAGACATAAGCACTTTTCTTTTTCTGTTTTTTTTTGTTTTTGTTTTGTTTTTGTTTTGGCCACCCCAGAGCATATGGAGTTCCCAGTCCAGGCATCAGATCTGAGCCACAACTGAGCCTATGCCACAGCCTAACCCTGACTCTAACCCTAACCCTAATCCAAACCTGCACCCTGGCACTGCAGCGATGCCACCATTCTGCGGCAGGACACTGGGAACTGTTATTCCTTTTTTTTTTTTTTTAATTTCAAATTTGATTGGAGTATAGTTGACTTACAATGTTGTGTTAGCTTCAGGTGTACAGCACAGTGAGTCAGTTATATACATATATATATCCATTCTTTTTCAGATTCCTTTCCCACATAAGCCATCACAGAGTACTGAGGAGAGTTCCCTGTGCCCTACGTAGGTCCTTGTTACTCACTGATTTTGTGTATAGTGGTGGGTATATGCCAGTCCAGACCTCCCAATGTAGCCCTCCCCTCAACGTTTCCGTTTTGGTAACCCTAAGTTTGGTTTCAAAGTATGTGCTACTCTGAGCTAAGGACTGGGATGGGGGCCTGGGGCTTCAAAGACAACACGGGTAATTTATAGGACAATTAGTAGAGCAGCTGTCTGGTAATGAGATGTTTGCCCTGCCATCCGGACAGGTCCTTCAGACGGAAAGTTCTCTCTCTTTCTGGACCAGAATGGTTTTCTAAATTCTTTTAAGTAATCAAGGGACCAGCAAAAGTTTTTCTTAAATTGGCTAGGTTTTGTCCAACGTAGGACATTGTGGCAAAGCTCATTCTGAACCCCTTTAGAAGTTCACCCTATTGTTGTTTAATGCCCTGCATTCTATTGATATTATAGAAACTTCTCTCTGTGAGACTCTTCTATAAGATTTGGCTAGTGGAGCATTTAATTCTGTTTCCTCATTTAGGAAGTCCAATTTCCCTTTGGCTTTAAAACATATTTTAATTGGATACCATCTAGTTATCTATATTACACATATTCTATATATGTGTGTATATAATATACATATACACACACACATGCACATTGTATACTATATATACTATACATAGTTACTATATATACTATACATAGTTACTATGTAACTATATATACTATACATATAACTATATATGCTATATGTATAACTATATATGCTATAGTTTTATATATACACACACACACATTATATTTTACTGCTGTTTTGAAGGATTTTTTTTTTTAATGGCCACAGGAGCAGCGTATGGAAGCTCCCAGGCTAGGGGTCAAATCAGAGCTGCAGCTGCCTGCCTACAGCACACAGCAACATGGGATCTGAGCCATGTCTGCAGCCTACAACACAGCTCATGGCAATGCCAGATCCTTAGCCCACTGAGCAAGGCCAGGGATCAAAGCCGTGTCCTCATGGATACTGGTCAGGTCTGTTACCACTGAGCCACAATGGGAACTCTTTTAAGGATTTTTATTAGTGGTCATTTTTGCCTTTTTTGCTGGGAATACACATGCTCATATCTTCAACTTATTTACATTAATTTATTGAATTTGCAGTTGCTGCTAGTGGTGGTTCATGTTACACAAAATGTTATGGTCAAGGAGAGCCTCTCTTGAAAACTGAATTTGTAATAAAATCCTTAGTGATTCCATACCAAATTGTCTCTGACTTGGCCAGTTTACTCATCCGAAAGCCAGTTGATGAGCTGCAAGCCATCTTGATCCTAGTTTCATGAAAGCTAGGAAAAGAAAACTGTATTTTCTAAAACAAAAAAGTCAAACAGTCTGAGGTCTCACCTTTCCTAGTAAAATGTATGTCTACGGGGAACAAAGGCTTTCTGAAACTTGGAATCTTCAGTAGGGTTTGGTGTTATCAAGCTGAAGAGACAAATTGAATCCCTAGAAAGAATCACTCAAGACAATATAACACATCAGTACAAAGTGTCAGTACTAGAGCAGAACTAAATTTGCATTTAAAATGCATGTGTTTTTCTAGATATCACAAAAGGAAAGGAAAAATCAGCCGTTGTTTATAACATCACCCTTTCCCCCTGTTCCTCATCTGCTATTCCATCTCTGTCGTCCCTGATAGCCCAACTCCTCCTACTTTACACACCCAAAGTCTCTTTGTGAAATCAAAATGCCACAGGAAAGATCTGATTATGCCAACTGATATTTTAATGAGAAGTTAATTTAGTATATGGCCACCACCTTAAGTTTTACCATCTTGTTCCTAAATTACACGACAGAAAAAATTTACCAACAGCTAAAGAAACCCATCTCATCATGACAGTGTGTACATAACATCTGTCTTACTTTCTACCCTAGAAAAAAACATGACCTGTAACTTCCCACCTGTGCCTTTCCTTAAGTTCATCCCTTTACCTAGAATGACCTTGTCGTACCCATCCTTCAAAGTCTGATTCAAAACTACATCTCCTATGAAGCTTTCCTGGCTGCAGATAGTTCTCTCTGGATTCCCACTACAATTTACTTATTCTTACTTATAATCCATCACTTTCTAATTTACCTCAAAATTAATTATGCTCATGTCACATAACCCTGCAATAAACTAAATGTCTTAATTGGATTATCCTGCATCATTTTAAAAATATTTCAGTGCCTAGCAGAGTACAAGGCACAGAGTAGAAGTTTAATAAATGCTTGTCAAATAAATTAAAATGAATATGAATTTAGTTATAGAAGTTAAGTGACAGAGTATAGATCCAAAGAGTATTGACAGATTTTTTTTTGTGCCAGTATTTTTTGATCAAATGTGAAAACATGTGTTTCAATCTCTAAAAAATTATTTCCAGAACTGAGAGACAAGACTTTACTGATTTTAGTTTAAAATAAAACTAGATCTTGATATACTGTCAACATATACAGCAGTGAAGTTGGATTCAGATTATATAATTTTTGTAGTCTCTGGGTTTCCATTCCTCAAGAAATGTGATGTTATGTTAAATAAAGTGTAAGAAAAGGTTGTGAACAACTTGAAGAAAATTATAACTTAGCAGATAACTAACAAACGGAAAGAAGAAAAAGAAAAGTTTAGACAGAAACTATTGAAATTGTCTCTGAACCAGCAGAATAATCCACACCTGTTACCAAAAAGTAAATCACAAACTTACTGAGTTTCAGTGTTTTTGTATCTAGAGCCCAGCATTAGGGAACTGCTGAGATATAGGAAAAGTGATAGGACATAAAACCCTCTCGTGATTTAAGATATGACAAAAGATGTAGTTACCTTCAAAAGAAATAAAGCCTACCATCACCAATATTTGCTGAAACCAGCTTATAATTTGGAGGGTCTGGGGGCTGCTAAAGACTGTGTTCCACTACTCATTTTAAAGAGGCTAGTGCCCCTTCTGGCTCCCAATCTCCAAAGTTAGTTCCTGTTTCATTTCCTGGATGATAGAAGTTTTAGTTCTGCTCCTCTGTCTTCTGCTTGCCAGAAAGAAACTTCCACCAGCATGCTATGGATTTGCCCACGTTCCATTCCTTTCCAGGCTTTTTCTTCATTATCCATGGTTGCACGTTTGCCCCAGGCAAAGCCATGGGGAAAGCTGAATTTTGATTCAGCCCAACTCTAAGTTCTCCCAGACAAAACGTGTCTAGCTCACACTCCCCAGCAGAGAGTGACTCCCTAACGCAGTCACTGGTATCACCTAGTTGATGGCATCATCTGCCTTACTCAGCTCAAACAGCATCCTTTATGCTAATCCACACAGCCCCTCTCCAAAAGGGGCCCCTGCCTCACCTAAGGGCAGCATGCGTGCTGTTGGGGAACAGAGATGATGCAATCATCTCCTTTTCCTCTGATGAAGTGTTTAAGATGACCTTGGTCGAATCGCCAAATAAATTATTTCCCCTTCTAATGGCCAAAATTGTCCAGACAAGCTTAAGTAGCAATAAATTTCATAAATTATTACAGGTCAGAAAGTGCTCCTGAGTGACTCTAGTTGGGAATAGCCCATGGAAAAATGCTATAAAACCCTGCTTCCTTCTGTCCGGGCAAGGCAGAAATTGGTTCACATAAAGTTGAGTTATCAAATCTTCCGTTCACTCATCTGCTCTCGGAAGCATACAAGTAATAAACGATTTCATATATTCAGCAGACAAATAGATGGTGGGGCGCTCTCTGTTACGAGGATAAAAACAATGGTGCTTTGTTTTCTTCTTACACAAATGGCCGGCTGAGATTCATGTGGTTTTCATTTTCAGAATAAAACTGTCATTTCTGGTGTGACCTAAATGCACCACCAAAATACAGTATTCATACATTCTTAGAGAAGAATATTTGATTCTTTTCGGTAAAGAAGACTGCATTAGGAGACCCTCTGGCTTCACCAGATATTATTCAGCCATTGTGCCTTTGCACCTAAGACAGCTTCGTATTAAATTTCCTTTTTGGTTTAAGTGTTCACTTTTTGTCAACAACCTCTGCTAATATACCCGGGAGAGGAAAAACAGAGAATCAAATCCACTTTGGCCTCTAGGCATGACCCTTCTGAATTTCATTTTATGAATCACTTCGATTTCTTTTAGCAAAAGCAAATTTGCTAACAATCAAGTATTCTCAAAGCCAGAGCATCATGCAAAACAGAGCTCCTGACGGTTCAACTACCTGATCATTGATACTAGTGAGCCTTCCTGTGTTCCACTCTCGTCAGATGCAAAGTTGTTATTACAGAATAATATACGAAGTTCAAGGTAGCTTAGGACCCATCAGAGAGTGTAATGAATACTTCCCAAGGCCTGAGCAGCAGGTTCTTTCCCCTGACTAAAACAAATGCCATCACAGAAATGACTCTTAGAAAACTGGTGAGCTTTCAGAGGCTCTTCTCTGAAAGGAAGAGAAATCTCCAGTTCCTGGGAAATGGTGACAGAATAATATGCAGAGAAGTATATGGCTGTGAAAATCAGCACTTGCCTCGACAATTTCTAGATTGTGAATAGCAACCTTCTGCTGTGTTGGCTGGAAATTTGTATTTTCCATGATGCACCAGCAAACATTGACCAGAGTGTGAGCTGCTGCCGTGGACAGCAGTGCTATCAAATACTAGACGAGGGAAAAAGAAACACTTGAGTCTCTTTCTCAATGGCTAATCCGAGGGGAGGCAGTGTCAGATGTGAGTTTTAAATGAAGTTTTCCATCTTTACGTGAAGGAGATGGGGAAATTAAAATGAAAAGAGAGTTGAGGGGGAAACAAGAATCTATTTTTATACATTTTATTTGTTTCCTCCATACTGCGCACACACACACACACACACACACACACACACACACACACACGCGCCTTCTTAAAAATCACATTCTTTGCCTGCTTAATAAAATCCATCCCCGAGTCCTGCAGACCCATCATTATCTGGCCCCTCTGTACCTTTCAACCTCATCTCCGGACCCTTTTCCCTCTCAGTTTTATTCACCCCCTCAACATCTAGCAGTTGCCTATCTTTATTCTGCATTGCCCTGCTTTATAATGCTCCCATGTCTTTGAACATGCTGCTGTTGCTCTCTTAGGAGATGCTTGTCTATCACATTCTACTCCAGAAAACTCCCTCCACTCCTTTAAGATCCAGTGGAAATGCCCCTTTCCCTGGGGGCACATTCCCGACCTCTGGGAAGACTTAAGCACCTCTCTTGAATCTCCAAAGCACTGTGTACATTCTTCTTTCAGCGCAGCCATGTCATTATATTGGAAGTATGAGTTTAAAAATCTACCTCTTCTATTGGCCAAGGAGTTTCTCCAGGGCAGGATCATACTTTCATAAAGCATAATAAAAATCCTGGCACATAGAAGGTGCTCAGTTCATGCACCAACATGAACTAAAGAATGACGGCGGCTGATTCCAGTGTCCTCTAGGCAACAGGATTTGTATGAAATTTCTGTGCATCAAATTCTCCAGGCTCTCCAGCTTCAAGGAACATCATGGGTGAAAAGATCAATTGGAGATGAATCATGCAGAATGTACAGTTGCTGAAGCCACATTATTGCCCTACTCCTTTCCATTTAATTTTAAAAATTTTTCCTGAAAACACTTACCACATTTGGTTTGGTTAGTTTTTCCCCAGTTAGAATATTTGCTATGTGTTCTCATTATTAGAACATAAGCTCCATGAGGACAGAAAATATATTTACATGTATCACTGTTTCCTTGGTGCTTAGAACACTTGGGACACAAATGGAGATCAAATATTTGTTGAAAGATTGCTAAATAAATGTTGGAAGACTGACCTTTGGCTTCATTTCTTAAACAGATACATATCAAGTGCTCAGCTACTAAGGAGAAAACAGTCAACAAAACAGGCAATCTCCCTTTTTGAGGTTACATGCATTCCTAGAGGTAGTGCTACAGTCACTTTTCCATGGTGAACTCCGGATGACCCAGCTATACTTAAGGTCTTAAATGCATATGGACTATTTTGATAATGGAATAATAAATTTTCCCTATTTGATATGCTTTTTTTTTTTTTTTTGTCTTTTTAGGACTGCACCCCTGGCATAAGGAGGTTCTCGAATTTTAATTTCTAAAATTTTTCCTTAAAACACTTTACGAGTTTGAATCATATAGCTGCCATCCTATACCACAGCCACAGCAATGCAGGATCCAGACAGCATCTGTGACCTACACCACAACTCATGGCAATGCCGGATCCTTAACCCACTGAGCAAGGCCAGGGCTCAAACCCAAGTCCTCATGGATCCCAGTCAGGTTCGTTAACCACTGAGCCACGATGGGACTCTTGTTATTATATTTTCTATATAAAACACTCAAACTCACTTTTAAGTGCATTGTCTTCACTATGAGACTCCATGGTCATCATGTGCAAATACAAATAAATTAGTCTACAAATAGAAATGAAATACTTATATAAATGTTAATGCAAACACTGTTCAGAAGAAACTTGGAAGAGCTGTATTAATGCCAGAAGAGGTAAACTTCAGAACCAGGGACAAAGGGGGACACTTCACAAGGTTACAAAGGTTAACTCATCAAGAAGATGTTAATACCTTAAATGAGAGGTTAAAAACCTACAAAAGAGACTAATGAATAGAACGAAAGGAAAGAAAAGACAAATCCCAAGTCATGACTATGATGGTAACAAAGAGATCTTGGAAAGCCCTGTCGACCAACATGATCTGCTGATGTTTACAGAACATTTCCAGCCAACTACAGTAGGACACACAGGCTTTCAAGTGGGCGTAGGACATTCACCAACATAAAAACCACACTCAGCATCAATGAAAATAAATCTTACTAAAAATGAAAGGACTAAAATAACGCAAAGTCTGTCCTCTTAATACAAACATTTAAAAACATTAAACAACACACTTTCAAATAACCCAAGACTCAAAGAAAAATATCACAAGGGAAATTGAAAAATATTTTAAACTGAATGAAAATGAAAACAATGTCACAAAAACTTTAGGATGCAAATTAAGCAACAATTAGAGGAAGATACGTGGTATTACAATTCTTGAATGAATGAGAAAGTCTTCAAATCAGTGATTTAAATTTCCTTCTTAAGAAAGAAGAAAATGAAGAGAAAGTTAACCCAAAGTGAGTAGAAAGAAGAAAATAATAAACACTAGAGCAGAGTTTCAAGAAATTCAATGCAGAAAATGCTTTGAGAAAATCTATACAATCTATGTAATTGAAAGATAGTTCTTCAACAAGATAAATAAAACTGATAAGCCACGAGCGAGAATGATAGTGAGGAAAAAAAGAGACATATTTCTAATATCAGGAATAAAAGAGGGAGGACAATCACTACAGAACATCTAAGCACTGAAAGCTTAATGAGAAGATATTAGAAATATCTCATTTCAATAAATTGGATTACCTAGATGAAAAAGACCAATTTCTTGAATGATGCAAATTACCAAAACTCACTTAAAAAGACACTGAAAACCTAAATACCCCATATCTATTAAGTAACTTGAATTCATTGGTAAAGTCTACTAAACACTTAAGTATATATAGGTCAATGTCTTCTGAGATTCTGAACTTAGAGGCAAAAAATCATGAACAAAATATTAGCAATTCAAGTCCAGCAATATGTAAAATAAATAATGCATCATGACCAAGTGAGGTTTATATAAGGATTGCAAGGTTGGTTCATGGATGTGATTCATGTAATATCATGTCACTCAAAATATTGGTGTATTTCATTTAAGCTATCAAATTTATTGAAATAAGATGTTTCAAATATTTCCTCATTAAGCTTTCAGTGTTTGTAGGTTCTATGGTGATGTCCTCTCTCTCTTTTCACCATGGTTGGTAATGGATGTTAACTGGACTTATTGTGTGGTCATTCTGCAATATATACACATATCAGATTATTATATTTGTTATACATCTGAAACTAATGTAATGTCACATGTCATCTGTATCTCAATTTTAAAAAATCAGTGTAATTTATCACATCAACAGATTAAAGCATAAAAAACATACGATCCTTTCCATAAATGCAGAAAAGCAATATATAAATTTAACATATATACATACATTTTAAAAAGATCTTCCACAAACCTGAAGGAAGTTTCTCAACCTCATAAAGGATGTCTGTGCCAAATCTACATTTCACATTATACTTCCTGGTAAAAGAAGGCAAAAATGTCTGTTCTTATCACTTCCATTAAAAATTGTACTGGGATTGAAGCCATGCGAAGAGCCAAGAAAAAGAAATATAAAGCATACAAATTTAAAAAGGAAGAAGTAAAACTTTCAATTTGCAACGAACTGATTGGCTATGTAGAAATTACAGGGAGACACAGAGCTACATGCAAAAGTCCACTGTATTTGTTTCATACATTGACACCCGAAATTAGAAATTTTAAAATCCTTCAATGTTATTTACAGAAGCAGCAAAAATCAAGAACTACTTAGGGATAAACTTAAAATATTTTCAAAAGACCTGTATGACGAAAACTACAAAACAATGCTTCGAGAAATTAAAGACAAATAGAGAAATGGAAAAGTAAATGAATTACATTAGTGGATCAGAAGACTCATTGTTAAGATGGCACTTTTTCCTCATTGATCTATAGATTCAATGCGGTCTCAATCAAAATCATATTATGACATTTTATGGAAATTGATGAGTTAATTTTAAAATTACTAGGTAAATGACCAGAAGAGCCAAAACAATTTTGAGAAAGAAAAATAAATTTGGAAGATTCTCTAATTTTAATACTTATTATAAAGTTGAGTTACCACTGTGGCTCAGCAGGTTAAGAACCCAATTAGTATCCATGAGGATGTAGGTTCGATCCCTGGCCTCATTCAGTGGGTTAAGAATACAGCATTGCCGCAAGCTGTGGTGTGGGTCATGGGTTGCAGATGTGGCTCAGGTTCTGCATCGCGGTGACTGTGGCACAGCACAGTGAGCTGCAGCTCAGATTCAACCCCTAGCCTGGGAACTTCCATATGCTGCAAATGCAGCCCTAAAAACAATTTTAAAATATTAAAATAATTAAGCTAACATATTCAAGAAAATTTAACATTGAATAAAGGTTGATCAATGAACAGTAATTAGAAAAATTAACTCACACAAACCATGTATATTGATTTTTTACTGTATCTTACAATAATCTAATAAATAACAGATAGTCTTTGCCACGAGTAGTACTCGAACAATTGGACCTCTATATGTTGAAGAAGAAGAGGAAGAGCAAGGGATGAGGAGGAAGAGGCAAAAGGGGGATGGAGGAGAATGAGCCTTCATAAAACAAAACAAAACAAAACAAAGAAAAACACAAAGAAATCTTTGACGTTTACCTCACGGCACACACAAAATAAAATCAAAACGCAATACTGAAGGACTTATAAAAAGTAAAGCAATAAAAACTCGGTAGGAAACTTGGGATAAAATAATTGCAATCTTAAGGAAGTCAAACACTCAGCAATCACTAAATAAACATAAAAAGCCAAAAGCATTTAGAAATATTATAAAATGTATTCCATCAAAATTAGTATTTTCTGCTCTTTGAATGCCATTGTTAAAAAAAAATGAAATGGCAAGCCATAGATTGGGAGAAAACATTCATATTACATAAATATGAAAAAGGACGTAGGCTTGTATCCAGAATATACAGAGAATTATTACAATTCAATAAGAATAAGAGCAACGACCTAATGAAAAATGGATAAAATATTTGAACAGATAATTCACAAAAGAAGACATACAAAGAGCCACTAAATATACCCTAAAATGCTGAACGTCAGCTGTCTTTAGAGACATGCAAATTTAAACTATACCCATCGGAATGGCTGCAATTTTAAAAATGGATAAAACCAGCATTAATGAGGATGTGGGACAGCTGTAACTTTCATGTGTTTCTGGTGGGTATACAATGGTGATACTTTTTTGAAAAAATGGTTTGGCATTTTCTTATAAAGTTAAATGTGCACTTACCATATAATCTAGCAATTCCATCCTATGTTATTTACCCAAGATAGATAAGAGCATGTTCATGCAAAGCCTTGTGCACAAACATTCACAGAAACTTTTTCAGAACAGTATTAACTCTAGAAACAACTCCCGTGTCCATCAATCGGTACGTGGATAAACAAGTGGTGGTGCATCTGTACGATGGAATACTACCTAGCATTGAAAGAAAGGCATTACTAATAAACATAACAACATGTAAGAATCTCAAAACATTATACTGAGCAAAAGAATACAGACACGCACAAACATATCCTGCGTGATTCTATTGCTAAGAAACGTTAGGAAAGATAAATTGAAGTTGTTACATGGAAAGCAGATCACTGGCTGCCTGGGTCAGGGAGGAGGGAGAAGGGGCTGACTGAGTGAGTAGAAGCATAAGTGAATTTCAGGGAGGGTGATGAAAAAAGTTTTTTAATTTCAACTGTGGTGGCAACTACATGAGAGTATATATTTGTCAAAATTCTTCAAACTGTGCAATTACAATGGGAGCAATTTATTAGTTTTCAATTATGACTCAATCAAATTGATTAAAAGGAAATGGAATGTGAGCCGGCTAAGTGGGCTTCTTCCTTAGTTACCGGAAGCAATTTCTTAGTCTGCGAATGGAGAAGAATGCACGTGTGGTTTCTGAATTTTCTGCTTAAGGCAACTGACATGTTCCTCTTTGATTGCTCGGAAAATGGGCAACTTCCCAAGAGTCTCCTCTTTATTCTAGAACCAATGGAAAATGACGACATCCTACAATTTCTAATTTTCCACATTTCAAAGATATATAGCCACCTCCCCAAGTCCAAGTCATCTGGATTTGTGATGTTTCATCATGCAAAAAAATTAAACGCAAATATTTGAATACAACAAACCACATCTGATGGTGCTTTAAAGCAAAGGGTAATGCAAATGCAAAGTGCCAGGTCAGATTCACCAAAAGAGCTCAGGAAACTCCCTTAATCGAATTCAGTGTTGCACACCAGGTGTGTTTGGCTCAGTCACAAAACTGAAATTAATCTTAGTCCCTGGAAAGCAGTTACTATCTGGTCCAGAGTCCAACCCTCTGCCTTTGGAAAGAAGTGAAGAGGGATTTGGCAGCAGGAGAAAAATCTGGCAGGAGAAACTGGGGAGTGGTCAATATTTGATATATGTTGCTTTGGAAAATATTATAGGATTGGAATTAAGTAGATAGAAGTGATGATGAGTAAAATGATAGAAAAGCTGGTTGAGAAGATTTTGCTGTATTTTTAGGTCTAGTGAGATGAGGAATACTTTTTGAGCCATGTTATTTTAAAATTCAAAACAATATTTGAGGATGTCTGATCCAATTCCATATTTCAGATAATAAAATAAAGAGAAAAATGTTAAATAACATGTTTTTAGTTTATCTAATGAGTAGAAGAATCGAGAAGAAAAACCAGGCTTTCTGAGGTTGAGTTTCATGCTTTTTCTATATTACACTGTTGCCTCTTAAACATATCCTGGAAAGTCATAAAGGTCACTGTCTAACCTAGAAGGGCATAAATAGCTATTTCCAAAGTCATGTATTTGGTGATGGTGACATGAATTTTAGGGTGAAAGTTTTTCACTGGTAATAAAGGAATTCTATTTTATAAAGTGAGGACACTAAAGAAATGTCTCCATTTCAACCTAATATTTAAAAACAGTATGAATCCACCTCCAACGCTAGAAAACAACACTTTGTGTCACAATTTGATGCATAGAAATACAACTTGAAACATCAAAATTTAATACTTTATACCTGAGCTGTATTCCCCTAAAAGCAGGTAATGTGAATTATTTAAGGGTAATTTCGATCTGAGAAAAATTCTTCAGCATCATTTGCCTTTGGGAATGCAGAGAGCTTACCTTGTAATTCACTTTATAGGTCTATAGCTTTGTTTTCTGTCTTATGGTGCAACACTCTTTTGGTTAATTTGTTTTTACAATTGCACAATTTAGGAACGTAGCATCAAAACTAACTGCTGGAGGAACATTCTTTTTAGTCTTTAAAAATTATTGTTCTTTTTTTTTTTTCCCAACCAATCCATGCTAAAAATTAAGAAACACAAAATAAAAATGGGAGGTCACAGGGACAATTTGAAACATCTTATATGGAATTGTGATTTTATGTTATTCTAAACTAGTGCACCAGGTAAATGTTACGTCGCTTTCTTTTCCTTTTAAAACTAATAATACTGTAACCACAGTCTAGAGGGTCATTGGCAAGTGCTCCTCTGCTGTGTTTGATTCTGAAAAAGAAAAAGAAATTTACGATAGATGGAAAAAAGATTTTGCTGAAACGCAGTGAAAAAAAGATGAATGTTTGAATTCTTCTCGGTGGCAGTACTTATCTGAGAGGGGAAAAAAAAAAAGTTCAGTTTTAGGTAAGAGGGCACTGAGGATGAAACAGGAGAAAAGTTTGTGCAAGAAGAAAATAGGAAGGGAGATTTGAAGGGCTGGAGGGCAAAACTCACAAGTCTATGTTTACAAGGGGATCTAAGACCTCAAACAGCAGGACACACACCAGAAAGTAGTGTCTGAATTCTTAAGAAGAATATTCCCTGTATAATGTTTGGCCTTTTAAGAAACAATTTCCCCACTTTGGCCTGTTTGAATTTTTTTAGAATGTCAGTTTCCTGTCCAAGTATTAATGAGGCATTCAACTTGAGGGGATGTTTCTAAAGGGTCATGTTTTGGTTCTGCTTTTACTTTTCTCCTTAAAAATAAGTGAAAATTATTTGAGGCATACACTTAAAAGTATGGATTTGTTTTAAAAATTCTTTGAACAGTCTGTTTCCCTCCCACATAATCTGATAGGGCCTGAGTTCCGAGGGAACAGCCACAAGACAAGTAAATGTGGGATCAACAAGACTCACCAGATCTTTGCCAAAGCAAATGAGGTGTGTGATCAGTCCTAAATCTATAGCAAGATTTTTTTCAAACTGACCTTAATTACTGACAGAGTTATCCAGTCATGTAAACTTTGCAGACACTTCTAACTGTGTATTAAGATTCTCTAAGACTTCCTGTTGTGGTTCAGCAGGTTGAGAACCTGACACGGTGTCTGTGAAGGTGTGGGTTCAATCCCTGGCCTTGTTCGATGGTTAAGGATGGACCCAAGCTGCAGTGTAGGCTGCAGATGCAACTCAGATCTGGTGTTGCCCTGGCTATGGTGTAGGTCTGAGCTGCAGCTCCAGTCTAACCCTTAGCCTGGGAACTTCCATAGGCCACAGGTGCAACTGTAAAAAGAAAAAGAAAAAAAAATACTGTTGGAACCATTTAAATGAAGTTAGGAGTTTAAAGAAATTGCATGAGAACATGCTCATGGATAATTCTTATGAACAATAAAACAGACATCACCAAATGTTATTATAACTTTGTTGATATGTTTATAGCTTAGATATTACTCACAATGACATGGTAAAAGACTGAATATGAATGACTTTCTAAGGAGGATTGCTCAAAGTATTTTGGTTGGCAAAGCAGACAGTAGTGCATTCAAATATATATGCATTGTGCTAAATAAATCCAAATCAGTTATAATTTCAAGTAAATTAATCATGGTGTTAACTTAGACTGCTGGCTGGAAAAAGATAAAAAACATGTAGCAGAAAGCATTTTGTATTTAGAGGTGGTTGTAAATTAAACATGTAATAACTCAAAGGACAGCTTTCTACATGAAAATAATTTTGGAATTATATTCCCAAATGAAATTTTAAAACCAAGCATCAGAAACTATAAGAATGTTTATCATAGACAGAGCTGATCACTCTGAAGTTGAATATTCCCCGTAGAAATGAAAGGACAAAATAATCAAAGGAGAACAAATTTTCTTAGAACATAGATAATGTGGTATGAAAGATTATTTTACCAAAAGTTGAAAGAAACAGAAACACAGAGATAAATTTGTAAGATGATAAATGAAAGCATTCCAAAGACACAGAGCTGTTTTCTCACTCATCTTCATATAAATTCAGATGAGAAACCACCAGTGCATTACATCAATTATGAGCAGAGCATATATGATAAATGCATTAATTGTCAAATACCCTGCATCACGTAGTTATAAACTTGGAAAGTGTTCGTGAATAAAATACTATTTCCGGTTTGGAGTATCCAATACAAGCATTTGATTGCACCTTTACATACATCATTCGTTCTGACTGACTTAAGCAGCACCTCTATTTCCTTTTCTTGAATTTGGGAGATAAGCCTTATACAATGGGTTAAAAAAAAAAATCACTGAATTCTAATTCTGCATTTACCCCCCAATCAGGAGTGGCTCTGGGAAAGTCCTAACAACTCATGGAACTTTGGTTTCACCTTCTATAAATCAAGGTGGGGAAGGGAATAGAACTTTCGTAAACTCTAGAAAATTCATGATTTTTGTGTCACACACCAACTACTTGGTTATGGACCATTTTGAATTATTCAGTAGTCTTCTCAGCTAGATTTTAAGTGCCCTAGATATATTTTCCGTTACCTAGCGCAGTGCTGGGTGTTAACCAGATGTTGTAAAAACACTTCCTGATGGGATGGCTATTCGCTGGAAAAATATCAGAGGCCAAGAAAAGGCCTATTCACTTACTTGGATATTCGCTACTCTAGAACTGCCCCTCTCACCATTGTGAAACCAGATGGTTAAAGAGTTTGTTTGAAAAGAAAGCCTTTTCATCATCAGCTTAAAATACACTATCTTCCGATTGTTAGGTTACATTATCTATAACCTCGAAGACTTGTTCATGCATAATTCTGTCACGCATCTGAAAGTAAAATGAGTTAATGTGTGACCTACCTACAGAAATAGCAGAAAGTCATTTTAAGACAGCCTGGGAAAGGAAGTGAAAGAACTTTCAAATCACATTCTTCTTTAGCTGGCATTTGTATAACTTTATGTCTGTCCTTGTCAATTCTAATGATAAACATATATATTAGGAGAAAAAGGGATACTCCCCAATTAGCTTCCTTCTAGGCCCTGATAAAGCGATTATATAGTCTCAAGTGAGTTTTTTTCACAAGGTCCTTCACTGAGGATGGTTGTGTTGTGATTGTGATACAGACACCGGACGCCCCAGCTACATGGCTTAGCAGCGAACCTCAAACCTTACAGCGACAGTTACAGGGAAAATACATTCAAAGTACTAAAAGGTTTAGCAGGGTTTTCAGAAACATGCTATTTTTAAGTTTTCCCGAATGCAACAGGGGCTCTGCGGATTCCTTAAGGAAAGAAAAACGATGAAGGCAAAATGCGAGTGAGAGGAAACATTTTATTTCATGAGCCTTTTTCCTCTCACCCTGTCTGCTTCGACCAAATCACACTTGGATGTATCGAAACTGTCTACAGAAGTCACATTTATTTTTGAAATTCTTTAGGCCACGCCCCTGGCAAGCAGAAGTTCCTGGGCCAGGGACTGAACTTGTACTACAGCAGTGGCCAGAGCCACAGCAGCTCCAACGCTGAAATTTGAAGGAATGAGTGTGTTTCATATCACATAAAGTCATTCTTTTGCATGAAGTGTTTTCAAGGGGCAAGGGACAGTCTTCATTTGCGGACAGTGAGGTGCATATTTTTTTTTGTTGCATGCTCTCTCTTCTCAGAAGAAACCATCTCCTCCTTTTCTGCAAGGTCATGTACAGCCAGGCACTTTCCAACTGTGGAGCTTTTTCATTGCTCCTCTATTCATATTCTTCTCCAGTAATTCCCTATTGTTTTCCTTCTGCCTCCAAAATACCCACCTCCTGTCTTGGGAAAACCTGTACAAAACTTCTAACTCTGAAAGCCTTCTTAATCATTTGTTGCCTGTCAAAAGATCTCAAAGGAGTTGTCAACTCATGCCCACACTGGCTTCCTTCTGCCCCACTCGACTGAAGCTGCATTCACACTTTTCATATCCCCAGCTTGCATGTAAGCTTTTTGAGGGAAGAAACTGTATCATGTAGTTTTGGGGTTTTCTTACCACTGATAAGCTCAGGGCAGGCTGCCCCCAGATGTACCACTTTGGCAGCACATTATTTTGCGCTGAAAATAATCGAGGCCCAAAAGACTAAAGAAGAACGTTTCACCTTCCCCCTTATTGCCTAAAAGAATGTAAGATAGGAGGCCAGTCCCAGGCAGGAGCTATCACCGCATACAAGCAGAGTAAAGGGTCAGGTGTGGTGGACAGGGAGGAAGCCAGCAAAGCCCTCTCTGTGCACCGTTATCTTTGGATGGCTCAGCAAACATTTGTTTACCAAACATTAACTCTTTTTATCTTCCTGTGAATTACCTCACTTCCCCTTGAAGCCTCAGTCCCTCCCCTTCTTCTTCTTACTCCAGAATATCCATGTATATAGAGTTCACCTTGCCTTCTTGTCTTCGGAATTTTTCATACATGGATCCCCTGGGGCAAGGAGTAAATGTAATCTCCTATTAATCTGCCTTGTGTCTTTTGATTTGCAGCCAAAAGAACTAAGAGGGGAAAGGGGGGAATGTCCCCTCCCCTACGCCGCTGTAAACTGAAAAATAAGAGATGAGTGAATCAAACTGGGCCATGGCCTTTGCATGCCCAATTGAATCCACATGACTGCGAGGATAAGCAAATCACCCTCCATGACCCTGAGCCCCTCTCTGTCCTGGGAGATCTCCCCCCACCCCTTGCCGACTCCCCACCTGCCCTTTTTCTCTGGTGGAAAAAGAGTCAACAGTCTTTCTTCTTTACATATTTACTGTTGATTCCTAGGAGTTCAAGCCAGGAAATTACAAAGTAGCGAGTGTGTGGTAGTGAGTTTCTAATAAAATGGGAAAACAGGTTGGAACCAGGAGAGAAACTCCGACTTTCCAGATTTCTATCAAACAGTATTTATTAAGCGCCCAGAACACGCTGTCCAGCTCTGAGAAGGCGACAGAAGATATATTTGGATATGGACCTTGATCTGAAGGACCTCACATGTTCATAAAACACACAGAAATATGGGATGTAATTTTAAAATAACTTTCAAGTAATTTTAAAATAACTTTAAGACAGACTGCCAGATCCTTTCCAAAAATGGGAAGACTGTTAGTTGCCCTACACAGTTTACAATGTTTCTCTAAAGGTCAAAGGTATGATGGAGTCCCACTCTGGGGCAGCAGAATTGGTGGCATCTGTTCAGGCCAGGTTCAATCCCTGGCCTGGCACAGAGGGTTAAAGGATCCATGTGGCAGAGGTTCCAACTACAGCTTGGATCTGATCCCTGGCCCAGAACTCCATATGCCACAGGGAAGCCAAAAAAGGAGAAAAAAAAAAAAATACGTGAAAATAATTGAAAATATAAAACTACAAACTAAACATTTCCAATTAACTTCTGGCATCATGTCACACTTTTTTTTTTTTTTTAATTTACTGAATTCCTATCTCTTCAAATAGATATAGACTTTTATAAATGCAGAGTTCCCTGGTGGCCCAGTGGGTTAAGGATCCAGCACTGTCACTACTGTGGCTCAGGTTGCTGTAAAAATGTCATCACCGAAATTAAAGATCAAGAATTTGAAGTTCAAAAATGACCAAATCAGAATACATATTTGTTTAATGCTCTTTACTAAAAATTCTAAGATGTATTTTCAACTAACTTAAAATATACTTTTAACCTGCACAGACTCTCAAGAGTTTAACCCCGTTTCTTATTTAATAGATAGTAGGGGTGCCGCCATAGTCACGGTGACTAAAGAGATGGATCTAAATTATTCCAGAGACTTGACTACTTTAAATTACACAGTAGTGACCAGTCATTTCAAGTCCATTTACACACACACATTTCAAGTCCATTTACAAGGTACAGAACTTATCTTTAACATATTTTTCTAACATCATTAGATGGTATGTACATGACCTTTAAGCACTAGAAAGAATTTGAAAAGTAAAATAAAACATAGAATCACAAATCCTAGAGTCAGAAAAGACCTTATAGGTGCTCTAGTTTAATCACATTCCAAATAGGCAATGACCCAAGGAGTTTTGCACATCCGTAGTGTAACAATAATAGCCTCGCTCGCCCACTGCTCTATGATCTTCTATACAACAGATGGATTCTTTTAAAAGTTAAGTCATTCTTCTACCCAGCCTCCTTCCCTGCTTACTCAAGTAATCCTCAATTCTTACCTAGAAGGCCCTACACAATCTACCACGCCTTCTTCCCTCACCAGTCCCAACCTCTCTTCCCCTTCTGCCACGTTTCCTTTTGCTCACTTCCACCCAGCCACTGGCCACTTGATAGTCTTCAAATCTACAAAGTGCGTGTAATGCAAGTCCTTTGTACTTGCTCTTCCCTTTGCCTGTGTTACTCTCCCCGCTAAAAGTGCAAGGTTCTGTTCCCCACTTTCATGAGGATTCTGCTCAAATGTTACCTTAATTAGATGTTTTGATTAAATTCACCACAAATTTGCACTCCTCTTAAAACACGCTAATTTTTTTTTTTTTTTTTTTTACTTTTCTTCATGGCATTTGTCAAAGTGTAGCAATGTCATTTATATATTTATATTTATTATCTGTCTTGCTCCACTAAAATGGAAATTCCATGAGTGCACAGAACTTGTCTACTGTGTTCACCAATGGCTGTATCCTAGAAACCTGCCTCTGATCTGGTTCCCTATCCAAAATTACTGATTGAAAGGAAAATTCATAACCTCATGATCGAACCCATCTGTCTTTTTCGACAAGTGTAATGATAAGATTATTTATAATACTAAGTAAAAAGGTACTGCCTTCTCTTTCCTACCTATAGAATTGGTCCTACCTTCTAAGTCACAGGGACCATCCCCTCTCACAGCAACACAATCCTTCAAATATTTGAAGAAAGTTGCAAATCACTCATGAGTTAGCATTACGAGTTTCTTTCATCAGTCTCCAAATGCTGTGGATTCTAATCATCTCGTTCATCATCTCTGTCACCCCTTCCCTGGATGTGTTCCAGTTCACTAATTTTTCAAACTCTAGGTCATGACCCTAGAGTAGTTCATGGAATAAATATGGCCCAATTGGAGGAGTGATAGAGTGATACAGCTTAGAGTACGGTCAGTGTAGCCAGACAGTCCTGGGTCAGGTAAGTTCAGTCACTTATTGATGGCCAAGTGACTTTACCACTTCTCACCTCAGATCTTCATCTTCAAAATGAGGATCATAACTATGTCTAGATACTCATGTTGCAACAGAAGAAAGGGTGGGGAAAAAACTGTAATTGCAATGTATACATGCAAGGATAACCTGACCCCCTTGCTGTACAGTGGGAAAAAAAAAAATGAGGATCATGAGAGTAATATTTACCTCAAAAGGTTATTACGAGGATTAAGACTTAATACGCTAAACAGCAAGCTCTTCAAAGCCCGTTACATAGTGGGAGAAGAATATGACTCCAAAAAGAAAGAGAAGGTGAGAAAGAGGAAAGAAGGAGTCTTCTTTCCAGGGAGCAGGTAGTAGGCCATGCTTTTCCACCCTGGGTCCAAGGCAGGAAGGAAACGAGAAAGAAGAGAGCAGAACAGGCTGGTATCCTTTCACCTCGAGAGAGTGGCCAGCTCTCCTCACCACTCTGCCTCTGTGGAAGCAGGAAAAACCAAGCTATCTGAAAACTAAAACTAAAGCATTTGGCATTGAAAATGAAACAACTTTGGAACATTTCACCATCAAAATCAGTTGAAAATACCATGCATAAAGTCTTAAGCATTCAGCTCCATTATCACTCATATTACAAATGATGTCTGTCTAGACTACAAGGCAGGACTTGTAAAGGGAGAAGTATCAAGTAAATGCAATAATATCACCCCTAATGGATTTCAGAGAAGTGGATTCCAGTTTTTAAATTTCAGTGCCATGAAGTTGGCATATTAGATAATTTTTCTTTTTAAGGCGAGTTTTAAAGAAGTCTCACTATCGCAATTTATCATTAACCTCTTCCAAACTCCAAACCCAGTAAATAGCAATCATTGCACTATTTTTAAATGAAGTTAAAATGGTCAGAGTGCTCTGTGATAGGCTTCTACAGGTACTAGTTTTCTCCTTGGAGTAGAACGTTTTAGGATAACTCTAGACTGCTCCCTGAAGACAGGGCTTCTTTCATGGCTATTAAATCAGGTTTGGATGAAGCATTGTAAACTGAATTAAGACCCAGCTTTTCAAGAGCAACATTGCTGGGAAAAGAAACAAGGGAAGTCATTTCCTTTTGCCAAGATGTGTACAACCTGAGAAAATATGCCAGAGTGCTCTCTGAAGGCTTAAACCCTATTCACTCTAATACTGATTTTCATACTTTCAAGAGCAACTCATGAAGAAATTCCAGAAATACTGCCCTTGATATATCATTTTCTTAGAGTCCTGATGTCCTTACTTTTTTTTTTTCACTACATTTTCATAACAAAATGGTGAAGCATTTTTATATCTATTGTTTTGGCATTATTACATTTAACTCTTCTACTAGATCACTGCTATTTAAAAAGCCTTTTAAGTTTCCCACCTGCATTATTTTGGAGTCTTCCTAACTTGTCATTTCAATTCAAGCCTCTCTTTTATTCTCTGCAAACTGCACAGTGCTGCCAGATTAATCATCTGCTAATCACACTCCAATAGACAAAAATCTTTCAATAATTTCCCTTCACAATCTGAAAGTATACCAACTTTTAGATGTTCTATATCTGTCATTAAACAATGGTATCCCCTACTATCTTTTACCTCCTCATCCATTTAGATCAGTTTCTGAAACATGAATTTCATGGCTTTGCTCATGTTGTTCCCTTCATCTAAATCCCTTTCTGTCTCCCCCCCCCAAATGATTTTAGTTTAAATTCTACAGATCCTCCTAATGTTGTCTTTTCCGCAAAATTTCCCTTGCCACCAACTCCTTAAGCTTGAAATTACTCTCCTCTCGACTTCCCAGCATTTTATTTGTATCTCCCTTTATAACGCATTTTATATTTAACCTCAATTAAGACAAGAGGTGTACACAAGTGTCTCTTTCACCAACTGAAACTGCCTTGGGAAGAGGAACCATGTCTCACTTAATTCGACATCCTTCACTGTGTCTAACACAATTTCTTGCCATATGGTTGAGTTCCTGTCCCAGAAATAAACAAACCTGTCTTTTATCCATTAGACACTAGACTGTGATCTACCTGAGGGCAAGGGAAACATGCCTACAACCACGAATCATCATTTTAACCAGCTACCTAACAGTGTGCCCGGAACGCAGTAAGGCTTCAGAAAGCTCTGCTGACTCAAACAACAAAACGTTGCCGCCTCACGGACTTGGAGAAAAGACAGAAAAGACCTGCGGATGCCTGATGGGAGAGGGAGGGAGTGGGAGGGATCGGGAGCTTGGGCTTATCAGACACAACTTAGAATAGATTTACAAGGAGATCCTGCTGAGTAGCATTGAGAACTTTGTCTAGATACTCATGTTGCAACAGAACAAAGGGTGGGGAAAAAAAAATGTAATTGTAATGTATACATGTAAGGATAACCTGACCCCCTTGCTGTATAGTGGGAAAATAAAAAAAAAAAAACATTGCCACCATACCCAGTGACTTTTTGAATGAACGACTGGAAAATAGTATGTTCAAGAGATAGAAATCAGATCTTAGCCCTTATTATGTTATTTATGTCGGAGGAAAATCATCCACAAAAGAAAAGGCCTCCATTCTTCATTTTCTTCATACAGAAAACTGTGATCTTTCTTTTCAAGGCTCAAGGAAATGTCAGGGGTATTTTTTTTCAAGATAGCTTGGATGCTATCTTTTTATAAGCTTCTTATATATTTATACATTTATTAAAATTATTATATATTTATTAAATATATGTATTATATGTTTTATATATTTATATATAAAATACGATTTTTTAATAAACTTCTTAACTTACTCATAAACATTTTGGCAGGAACTATGATGCCCACTAGCACAAAAGGATTGGGGTAATAAACAAAACAGGAAAGAAGGTAGAGTTTTGAAAGATAAGTGTTTCTTCGTGTTTCTTCCAAGCTGTTGCGGATACAGGCTTCACTCAAGACAACCAAGGTGACTGTCAGTCTGCCACCAAGTTACCCCCCGTTTCTATTTTTATTACTTGCTACTGTATTTTCCTAGGCAGCTGTATTTATGCTTAAGAAAAAAAAAATCAATTCTTCCCCTTTTATTGAAAAATTATGTACAACAAATTGTAACTCTAACCTAATCTACAAGGTTTAATGTAGGCGGCTTTGATTTACTGGCCCATTCATAATCTGCTCCTGATGAGCTTCCCTGGAAACAATCCACTCACTTGTCTAAGTGATATCGAGGTGTTTGTTTTTAATCTGTCCAAAGTCATCCTATGGACAAATGCATTACTGAAGAATTATGTTTTAATTTATCTTCATGCAGCGCTTTTGATGGGCATTTGCATTAACACAATAAGATTTGCTTCTTTACACTAGTATCTATTCAAATCAGAAATTACCTGAGCACATAGTCTCAGATGGTGGTCAAAAATTGTACAAAGAAGTAAGAATAGGACTTCTTAATATCACACAGCCCTGCTGCTCATCAATGAGGCTTTTTCTGTTCTAATGCTTTTGTCATGTATATGAAAGTCATTATGTAGTTTAGAAAACAGAAGATGAAGTGAAAGAGGAAGATCAGGGACCTAGGATGCATTAATATTCCACCAGCATCAAAGATATTTCCCTCGAGGGGCTCCTACAGGCCACGCTGTTATTACAGTGCCTATCCATTATCTTGTGCTGTTCTTGGTATTAAGACAATAATGGAGAGAATAGGATTATGTGCAGATGATAGGAAATGTGAAGGCAATTCAGCAAGATAGGAAATGAATGGAGACATGATTCTTTCATCGAAGCCAGGATGGTTTAGCATAGGGTAAAGGAGAAGATAAATGAAGCAAAATGGAATCTTTACAGGTTAGCCGGGGTAAAAACAAGTGTTTTCATAGAATCCTGTGAGTTTAACCTTCTTGATAGAAAAATGCCGTGGTGTCTTTCTTTAAAATCCAAGTATATGTGCCTGAAGAGATGATGTGTTTTGGTTCTAAAAATTCACTTGTTGTTGGAAAAGATGTCCAGGGCATTCGCGGTCAGAAGGTGACCTGAAGGAGTGCCACAACCTTTTAATTCACTCCCATCGCTGAGAAATTCGAGCTGTTATGTAAGATTCTCGGGTGGTAATAAGGAGCCTAGCAACTCTCCCAAACCGTGCCTCACCAAACAATGCACCGTAATCAGGAGCGCGGTAAACTGAGAGCCCCGACAGGAGTGTTCCATTAGGAAAAATGCTTAATCCAGTTTGTTGGAGCCCCTGTTGTCTTTTGACACTAACCCTCCCTGTCTGTACACACACACAGATCACACAGAGGCAATCACCCAGCCAGACTTTGAAAACAGGAAAGAAAAACCCTGGCTTTTTGCAACGATCACCTGTATTGGATGCCTAAGGCGAATGGGACTCAAAGGTTGGCATTTCATGATGACGGCAGAAAAACAAGAGCGGCAGATTGTGTCATTTGCAGACAGGGCACTGGCATAAATAAATGTTTCTGTTTATATCTAAAAAAGGAACATTTAATTAAATGAAGGCGCACTCGTCTACAGATAGTATGACAGGGCCAGAGAGAGTGCTTTCTTTCTGTGTTCACATATGCTGCCTACTCTTCAAACATTGCATTTGATCCTGACTTAAATTGGATAGAAATTTAACCAAACTGAGATCAACAATATAATAACGTCCTCTAAACTCAAAGAGTTACCAAGGGGAATTGAAGAGAAAATATTAGAGGAAATCAGCATGTAGATACACTGTATCTATAAGCTTGTCTACGAATATGAAAGCTGTGGATGTCCAGGCTGCATGTGAAATGTAGATTAATATATCCTGCCTGGAATTGCACTGCAGCCATTACAACTTAGTTCAAAATACATTTTTTTTTCCTAAACAGGGTTAAGGAATAGAACCTCACACACACACACACACAAACACACACACACATACACATAACATATACACAGACAGGACTAAAGAAAAAGCCAGCAGGAAGAGCAGGAAAAAATATATATACATAAATTTTTTATCCAAAGCGTGGATCCAACTATTTGTATGGGGGGAAAAAAAGTATATAGAAAGAGCAAAATGTAATCAGGATTTTGGACAGCATCTGGTCGGTTTCTTGCCCCTCCCCCAGCCCTTTCTGGGCTCTTTGGTGCATCTTCCTGGTCCCCTGGTTTTAAAAATGGCTCCATACTGCTCTCTGCTGCTGGTTTAGAATTTTCTACTTGGAAATCTTAGAGCTTGCTGCTCTGGCTATACGTCAGGTCCTGATTGGAGCTCATAACTCATAGGACTGGCTCCTAATTTAAAACAAGGCAGGTTGGCATTTTGCAGATTTGGACTGTTGAATCCAGCTTCCTGGCTCTTCTTTTTTTTTTTTCCCCCGCTAAATTATTTGGACTCTTTAACTTTAAGAAGCTCTCACACTAGCCACAAGAATCATTTAAATTTAAGACTGTCCTCTTAAGGAAATTATGTATTATCAAAAAATCCCACTGGAGATGCCTATCTTTAAGAAAGTGAGGTGGAAAGGAGAGGACATTCTGGAGATGGATGTGGAGACTAATTAATATTACTCCTTAATATCCACATCACATTGAACTCAATTTCAAACAAGGAAATTAATAAAATAACGCATGTATGATAGAGCACAGTGCAAGGTATGCACTCAATAAATGTGAGATTTGAATCAAATCCAAGCAATTGAAATATCAGATAAAGAACTGCAATTTAGGGAAAAATTAACCTCAGGAAAAATATATTTCAAACATTAGATAAAGTATTCAAAGTTCATTTTACTCTCCTTTGAAAACATAAGATGGAGGAAAGAGTGATTTTTTAAAATCTGTCTTAATATAAAATACCAGAATATTAGGATTTTTGCCCCAAAGCATATTATTTTACAGAGGCTAACAAATTCGAGCATAAAGTGTTTACTAGGGGGCTTGTTCAGTGATAAAATATTTCCCCCTCGGAAATAAAAATGATTATGAAAGGCAGTTAAGAGCTGTAATTGGATGCTGTAATGTGTGGCAACATGACCACATGACTTAATCCAAGAGCATATGGTCAATTGTGTGACCCTGCTTGACAGACAGGAAGTTGTTATAATCCATGTCATTATTTGGAACTGCATCTAAAGCACACAACCCTATTACCCTGCTCAACAGAAACATGAAAGAAGGAAATGAAAAGGATGGTGGGAACTAATACATAAAATTAGTGAGTATCATTTACCAGGGCTTTTGCCCTTGAAATTTACTGTAACCTAGAGAGATTCTGTTGTGTGAACGGCCCACAGGATGGGGGAGGGATTCAGGGCAGACTTCCACCCAAAACTTCGAGACTGATAATGCCACACACACATCAAGAAGATACGAAAAGGTTTATTAGCACATCGTGAGGCTTTCTGGAGAAAGCAAAGTGGCCCCCGAGCAACTCCAAGCATGGCTTGAAAAAGCAGGGGAAAAGCCATGTGCTGGAACCTTCAGCCTGACAGAACCTCTTAGACATCATAAAAACTCTTGAGTCTTGGTGTTTCAGAGGTCCAGCCAGGCCGAGTGTTCAAGCACACAGTTTAAATTTCCCACAGATGCCAAAGGAAGGATGGCCTGAACTTTCTCATGAGCTCACCCAGAGGTGGAGCAGAAAGGAAAAGAAGTGAGGCTTAAAAGCTGTCAGCAACCACACACGTGTGTTTAAAAAAAGGAGTCAGACACTTTATTGCAAAAGCTTTCAATTTATATTAGCAGCAGTTCGAATTTAGGTAGATGATGGTGAAAAGCTCTTTAAATATCTTCTAAGATACCTCTCTGAATCCAACGGATAATCTCTGAAGTCAGGTCATTTCCAAAAGGTAGTAAAGGCAGTTCACTCTACTCCTAGACACTGAAGGCTTCAGATGTCGTTTTTGAAGTGAAGAAACGGAGAGACAGAGAGAGAACAGTTTGTTTTATGAACACCATTATCCACGCGATTTTTTCAATAAGCATGGATTGGAGTGTCTGGCTGTTTCAGGTGAGGCTGATGAATAATACACTGGCCCTGTCCTCAAGGAGTTTTTAGTCGACAGGTGGAGAGTACATTCATAAATAAATAATATCCGTACCGGCAGTGTTAGGAGCAGAAACGAAGGACAGAAGGAGCAGGCAGTTATTCACTCTGTCCTGAGGGCTGAAGAAATCATAAGAGGAATTCTTGAAAGCAAGATTTTCAATGATGAATGCAAGATTACCAGGCAAATAAGAAAGCAAAAGGATTTGAGGCAAAGAAAAAAAAACACCATCGTCAGGCGATGAAGGTATAAAGCGCCCTGGCATTTTCAGGCAAGTATAGGCAGTTCAGTAGCACTGACGCATAAAATATAAAACATGTGGTGACCAAAGATGAGACTCAAAGTGCCAGAACGTGGAGGAAATGGCCTGTCGTGGGAAAATCCTTGCACTTTATCCAATAGTTCAAAAGCTTTCAACTTCTTTGATCGCAAATTCCTAGACATGCAAAAAATTTGATGATTATTTCCCAGAGTAGATACGTAATTTCCTAAATGATTTACAGGTATTAATAATGCCTTTCACAGATCTTAAGGTATAGTAAACAGCTACGACAAGTTCATCATTAATGATATTCCTAAGTTAATTCAACTCAGTGTGGCTATCACCAAGACAAACTACCAATTTCCATTCGGGGAAAAATAATCACCTGAAAACAGGAAATAATTAATGGAACTGAAAGTTTAAAACAGAAGATCTAGCCGACCATTAAAATGGCAATTTCAGGAGCTTGAAAATTCTCCTGGAAACAACCTGAACATTTTTATAGGTTTATTAACCCTTGATAATAATTTTTATTTCTTTTCCCGTACAACTTGTGTGATGGTTAATTTTATCTATCAAGGTGACCAGGCCATGGGGGCGCCTGGATTAAATGTTACATCTGGATATCTCAGCATCACACAATCCGTCCACTGAGGGCCGGAAGAGAACAAGGATTCTACTCCCTTCCTGCCCGCCTGCTTGAGCTGGGACATGGGTCTCCTGTTCTTGGACTTGGATTTAAACCATCAGCTCCCCTGGTCCTCAGGCTTTGGCACTCAGACTGGACTTATACCACTAGCTTTCCTGGGTCTCTAGTTTGCAAATGGCAGATCATAGGACTTCTCAGCTTCCATAACAGTCTGAGCCGATTCCTCATAATAAATCAATCTTTCATATATGCTATTGATTCTATTTCTCTGAAGAACGCTAATACAAACCTATACGAGCAAACTACCTTCCCCGACAGAGAGAAGAAAATCTGCCTTATGCATCTAAGTAGATATGGGTCTTATAAGGCTTGGGGCTTATACAATTTAGAGAGCACTTTTAATGAAAAAGCAGACAAAAATGCTATTTCTACAAATTTTACAATATGATCATGTAACACTTTGCCTGGACCACACTCCTGGTCTTTGCGAATAATTCCATCTCTGGTGCTGCCTGTATCCTGAACTCTTTGGAGTGATGGCCACCTGCCCCCTGGTTGATCATCCAATTTAAATTCATGAGGAAGTTGAGTTCTTTGAAGATCTAGATCATCAGTACAGTGAAAATTCTCCTGTCACTAAAAGAAGAAATAAAACACTTAAAAAATAAGTAACAAAAAATATCTGGGCTATACTTTATTTTTAGGACTATTTTAACAGCATTGCCCAAGGATTAAAAATGAAAACGTCAGAGATGGTGTCAGCAGCAGGTCTAACAACACCAGTGTGGATTTCCTAAATGTACTGCAGCATTGCACCATACAGTTGGGATCTAAGGTCATATTAGAAAACTGCTTAGAAGCCATTTCTCCTCCAACTGTTTGCAAGTAATGAATGTTTGGGTACATACAATATATTAAATTTGCAAATAAATATTTGCTGCCAACTCTATGCACCGGTTCCACGCAATATGTTCAATAGCATTTAAGGCTAAACCCACAGCAGGAGAGTTTGGCATCTGGTTCACTCCATCTAAAGCAATCCTAGAGAGGAGAGCTTTCCAGCTTAGACATGAATGAGCAACATAATATAAACTTCCACTTAAAAACAAAGCATGCAGCATTTGAGCATGTATATATCGAGCTTTGTATAATATATTTTTTGAATTTCCATTTTGTTCCACACTTGCACTAGATATGTGGTGCTTAAAGAAACTTCTGCATGACTATGCTTTTTGCTTAAATAAATGATAAATGACATGTCTGTGGTGTTACTTTTTCCCTACCAAAATCACTTAATAACTGCTATTTTACCAAATGTCCATGTTAACAGCTGCTGTTCCCCTCCCCCCTGCCATGTGGTATCGGTAACCAAGAAGCGTAGCCAAACACAAGCACATACTTACTATGTGAAAGATTGTTTCTACACTAAACCGGGATTTGCCATCCAGTCCACTACTGTAAAATTATTCACACCTCTGGGTTGAAAGACAAAGACAAGGGACAGGACTTATTGTAACATCTAAGTGTGAATTATCCTAGAGCAAATTGGAAGCAAAATTTACATCGTACCATAATTACTAATGGGCATGCTCAAGTACTAACAAGATTCTTGGGCTTTACTGGACAATTGTCTTCCTCTGGGACTTATCAAAGCAAAGGAGAATAAGCTATGTCATGGTTCCACTTTTACCCAAGGGCCACTATGAAAAAGAAACTACTATGAGTGCATGCTGATGCTTGTTGGGTAAACACTCTGCTTATTCATTAATGAAAGTGATGTCACCAATGAGCAAATAACCTGCTTTATGGAAAACTACTTTTCTATTGATCAAAGAGGTTACAACCTTTTGGTGTTATTTCGACTTAACAAAGAGTTCCAATGGCTTTATTTCTACATAGAAACAAGTAAAGCCTCATAAATGTTAGTTTCACGTGACTCTCCAAATCTTAAAGAGCGCTCATTTCACCTTACAACATCACCAACAGGATTCCTTCTTTCGTCTTGCTTGCTCCTTTTATTATCTAGGTTTTTATCAAATTTTATTTTCCTCCTTTTTAACAATGATACTCATCTCTTAATTTTCCTTCAGATAGGTTTTCTCTTTCCATGACATTAATTTTTATTACTTCCATCTTATTTTGTGCATGTATTTTAATTGATTTCAATCCCCACCCCCACACTGTAGGGGTATCTAACCACCTAAATCTTTTTTTATCTTCCACCAAGTCAGCTCTTCTTTGAAAGTGTCAATGATTGACAGCAAAGACTGCTGAGGGTGGTACTGAGTCAGCAGAACCATCGTAAGATGAATAAACCACGGGAATGTCAAACGTGGAAGGAAGAGGATGCTGAAATAATGGACTAAGCTAAATAACAAAAAATGTAGTTGATTAAAGCTGAGTTTTCTGAATTCTAGGTAGTCATAGCTATGTTTCGAAGAAACAAATATTCTCTTTAAAACTGTACACTTAAAACATGGCTCTATATTATGTTACAAGTTGTTAGTTCAACTCATATGCCACCTGAAACCTGCAACTTTGTACTTTTAAAATTTTTGCATATGCAACGTGTATTAGTCCTGTTTTAGCCTCATGGCAATCTAACATATGTCTGAGCAGATCCTTCAAAGAAAAGATAGATTTAAGTGAAAAGACTCTTTTGAAAGCCTTGTGCTTATTCAGGTGATGAAACAACGTCATGAATGTCACATTGTTCATGACCAATTGAACATGGCAGAGCTCTTGCAGGGATTAAATGCAAACTTTTCCTATTTACCTATGTCCCTAATCTATAGGATTACACAGAAGGCTATTGTTTTCTTTAACAAAAGTATACAGAAAGTTCTTGTATAGAAAGGTGACAGAAGAAATATTTAAGAAACTTTGACATGTGCCCTAATCGCCTATCTACTAAAAACATCAGAGAAGCTTTAATAATACATCAGTCACTTTATATTTTATGTTAGATCCTAAAATTGGATCCTGAAATTCAATGGAGACAGCTTTCATTTACTGAAGAAAAAAAAAAAAAGTATAACTGAGGCAAAGTTTTTAGGTATTCTAAATACGCAAATCTAATATAACATGACAAAATGGTCTATCACTTAAATTTTATTATCCCATATTATAGATGAGGAAACTAAGGCTAAGCAAGGCTAATTAATATATCTGAATGAAAATTAATAGTAAATAATGGAAAAAAGAGCAAGTAAAGTTTCAATGACATATTCAGTTAATATCTACTAGATTGAAAATATTGTCCCGTTTAAAGCCAATTTAAACTTTTTTATCTTGAAATTTAATCTTGGAGTCTGTGTCAGATTGGATTACTCCTGAGAAATTGGTCCTGTCAAATTTGTCTGGCTAAATCATGCAGTAGGAACACAGAGTACCGGACCCACCACCCAGGCAATGTGACTATGTTCTGGCAGTCCTTGACCAATCCAAACAAATAAATTTTTCAGCACTGGCCAAATGGATGCAGGTTTAACATGTCTGTTAATCACAACAGGAGCTTTACCAGTGAAACATAAATTTTGTTTTACTATCACAGAGACTTTTACATGTAAGCTGTTCAGCAGGGAACTCATTTTAGATTCTAATCTCTGTGGGAAATGCAGGCAAAGTCCAAAGAGAAACCAACCAAGCACAAGTTAAGGACTGTATAAGTGGATCCTGCTAGGCCAGGGAAGCAGGTGTCCAAAGGGTTTGGGTAGCCTGATAAGGAGTGGGTGGATTTGTGAGGAGATCAATTAATTGAAGAAAAAGTCCCGAGACCACCTACTGCTTGCATTCTTAATACCTAAATCTATCCAGAGTTCGCCATTCATCAAAAAAGGTAGGCATTTGCCATGCTGTACAGTGGAAAAATAAATTAATTAATTAAAAAAAAAAGGTAGGCATTTGACGTTTGCAGCCATACGGACGGACCTAGAGATTATCATATTAAGTGAAGTAAGTCAGCGAGAGAAAGACAAATATCATATGATGTCATTTATATGTAGAATCTAAAATATGATACAAATGAACTTATTTACAAAACAGAAACAGACTCGCTGACAAAACAAACTTATGGTTACCTAAGGGGAAAGCTGGGTGGGAGGGATAAATGAGGAGTTTGAGATTAGCGGACACAAACTAGTATATATAAAAGAGATAAACAGGAAGTCCCCATTGTTGATCACAGATAACGAGTCCAACTAGTATCCATGATCACGCAGGTTCGATCCCTGGCCTTGCTCAGTGGGTTAAAGGATCCGGTGTTGCTGTGACCTGTGATATAGATCCCAGAAGCGGCTCGGATCCTGTGTTGGTGTGGCTGTGCCTGTAGCTCTGATTCAATCCCTAGCCAGGGAACTTTCATATGCTGCAGGTACGACCCTAAAAAGCAAAAAACATAAATAAATGAAAGAGATAAATAGTAAGGACCTACTGTATAGCACAGGGAACTATATGCAATATCCTGTAATAAACCATAATGGAAAATAATATGAAAAAGAATATGCATACACATGCATAACTGAATCTCTTCACTATACATCAGAAACTAATGCAACATTATAAATCAGCCAAGCTTTGATTAAAACAAAATTAGGCATTTTAATATATAAAAACTAACTTAGATATTAAAAAATAAAAGTAAACAATATTTTAATGAGCAAAAATACGAGTTAATTCACAAAAGGAAAACTATAAGAATCATTTATGAATTAAGAACAATATTGCTTCACTGGCCATTAAAGAAATGCAGATCAATTCACTGCAGCACTATTCACAATAGCCAAGACATGGAAGCAACCTAAATGTCCATCAACAGATGAATGGATTAAGATGTGTTATATATATGCAAGTAAATACTACTCAGCCATAAAAGAATAAAATAATGCCATTTGTAGCAACATGGATGGAACCAGACATTCTCATACTATGTGATGTAAGTCAGAAAGAGAAAGGCAAATACCATATTATATAACTTTACCTGGAATCTAATATATGGCACAAATGAACCGATCTACAGAAGAGAAACAAACTCATGGACACGGAGAACAGACTTGCCAAGGGGCAGGGGGGAGGGAGTGGGATGGAGTGGGAGTCTGGGGTTAGTAGATGCAAACTATTACATTTGGAGTGGATAAGCAATGAGATCCCGCTGTATAGCACAGGGAACTGTATCTAATCCCTTGCGATGGAACATGATGGAGGATAATGAGAGAAAAAGAGTGCATGTGTGTATATATATGTACGTATGTATGCATAACTGGGTCACTTTGTTGTACAGCAGAAATTGATAGACATTGTAAATCAACTATAATAAAATAAGAGCTAGAAGGGAAGAAAAGAAATGCAGATCAAACAATGGCATACCAATTGTTGCTTATCAGACCAAAAAAAAAAAAATAAACAATTCTCAATGTTAGTCATACATTTCAAATTGAAAAAGGCATGACTTCTTGTAAATAATTGGACACCTGCAGCAGCGATTTCTCTTGCTATTTAGCCAAAGAAAATAACTAAATGAATAGGCAAATGTGTATGTGTACACATCTTCAGCTAGCATTGTTTATAAAAGAGATTTCTAAATATCCAACAGTTTAGGATTAGTTCAATACATTTTAGAGCATCTGGATAGTTATCATGTAGCCATTACAAATGATCATGAAAATCATTTCCACGAATATACATAGAAAGATGACCCAATGCACTATTAAGTAGACCACATTTTCAGAAATATGTGGATTATGATCCATTAAAAAAAAACTTATCTATGTAATATGCACTTTACAGAAAAGAATCTGGAATGACTTAGCCAAACATTTCAGTGATTATCTCTGAAGACTGAAGTTATTCACAAAATATCCTTTCTTTGATTATCTGTGTCATCTAAGTTTCTGCAAAAAATACCTATGGAATTTATAATAAAAACTATTTATTGAACATTTAAAAATCAGAGTCATTTATGAAGTTACATGTATACAAAGGGTTTAGGAGTAAATACCTAGGATTAAGCAATAATTAAAAAAAAAAAACAAAACTATATGGTAAAGGTGTTCCAAGTTAGAATTTTTATATTCTAGTCCAACTTTCCAACGGAAGAAACTTTTCTTGTAAGCAGAAGATATAAACTAAGGTCTAACATTCATTTTCAAAATCATTGAAAGAAAAGGTAAAGTATAATCCATATCCTAAAACCCAATGAGATTCATATGCTTCAGATACACAAATTCACCTAGCTTTGGGGAGTGTCTGCTGTTTGTCGCACATGCTTCTTTTGTGAATATATTTAAAGCCCTGAGAGAAGAGGTAGAATTATCATCCCTAATTTCTTAATGAGAAAAAAACCCAGCTGTATCAGAGTAACTACTGAATATACCGTACAGCAGTATCTTAAAGGAAGTGGCCCTTTACTGCTTCAGCAATTCACAGAACAGTCTTTGAAGGTATTCAAAACCAGATTCCTCAGTCCTACCTACCTCAGACCTACTGCATCTGCATCACCTATGCTATTTGAATTTTTAAAGACATAAGGTAGAAATATCTCTCTAATCTAGATTTTTCTTTCCTGAGACACTGATTATCTTTAAGCAAGTGTGGTCATTAAATCTAGCAAGAGGGGTCTGGACTCTGAGCCCCACCTTTAGTGGGCCCTGCATTTCTCTACCCAAAATTAAATTTCTTAGGGAATATCCCAATTTACAGCTCTGGAAAAATGCAAGAAATTAGCAGGCTATTCACAACTGTTGCATACGGTGGCTCAGAATACTTTTTGATATAAATAATTCAATAGAAATCTTCTCTTTTCTCATTTGGAAAGTATTTTTGTCAAATTAGAGGGGCATAATTTATTTAAAATGCGAATTGATTTGAACTTTTAGATATTTGGACATGTATGAGCTTCCATGTGTAGGCTTGCCCTGGAATCTATAAATGCTAGAGTTGGGTTTGCTCTTATATACAATGTAAATCTGATCATGCTTCCAGTTTTTTCAGCAACCCAAATCTAATTTTGTGATGTCCAACCTTAATCAGAATGAAGGCTATCAACCTACCCTTCTGAACACTGACTTTCTTATCTTGCCTAACTATCCTAACTTGATTTTTCTATTCCCCCCTTAGAAAACTTCTGCACTGATTTATCTATTGATATATTGACATAGTGAGTCATAATCTTACTGAATTCTACGTATTTTTGTGAGCAACTATAAAAATTTTTAGAAATGAAATTGGTTAAAAAGAAAAGGAGGGGAAGCAGAAAGGATAGGAAAAAAAGGAGAAAGGAGGATTTATCTAAGGTCCGTTCTCCATAAAGTAAGAGAGGACAAATGTGAATGCAGTTCTATCTGCAATTTCAATTCCAACATATCATATTGTCAGTGAGATTTTATAAGCAAACGTAATTATCAAAGGATATACTGCAGTATGATATGAAGTTATTTTTCCAGATAAAGTGAAATGCTAATTCTTAAAACAGACATTCTGGGAGTTCCTGTGTAGCTCAGCAGGCTCCTGTGAACCTGACTAGTATCCATGAGGATGCAGGTTTAAACTCTGGCCTCCGTCAGTGGGTTAAGGATCTGGCATTGCCATGAGCTGTGGTGTAGGTCGCAAACTCAGCTCAGATCCCACATTGCTATGGCTGTAACAGGCCAGCAACTGCAGCTCTGACTTGACACCTAGCCTGCAAACTTCCATATGCCACAGGTATGGCCCTAAAAAGGAAAAAAAAAAAGTGAGACATTTTATGAAAAAATAATTTCCAAAACCTGTTAGCATTCATATGCTTTAGGATCATCATTATAAACATCAATTATTGTTTATAATTATATGCAGGTGATTTTAGCCTTTCAAACATTTGATTTTTTCATAGAACTATCAAATTCACAACTTCATTCATGGATTAATTCAACAAAATACTTATTGAGCACTTAATGGTACTTAGAATGCAGCAATGAACAGTAAAAGGCAACAATCCTTGTTCTCATTTGGCTGATTTCCTGTTTCCCTAAGGGGAATACAGACATTAAGAAAAAAACATTTGGAAAATAAGTACATATAGTACGCTACATGGCAGTTAGTATATAAAAAAAAAAAAAAAAAAAAAAAAAAGCGGAGAGAGGTAGGAAAGACCAAGAGTCCTGCGGTAGCCAAATAGGAATTCGAATTTTAAGTAGAGTGGTTGGGTAGGTCTCACTGAGAAGGTAAGAGCTGAACAAAGCCTTGATGAAGGTGATGTAATTATCCAAGTGGATCTCTGGGAAAAGAACATTCTAGACAAAAGTAACAGATGACGGACAAGGCAGGAACAGAAGGGAGCCATGGAATAAGCATCAAATGGGCTCTTTTATTCACCAGCTGATCAGGGATGATATTTATCCTCAGCAAGGTGTTGCTTTCTGGCTTACACGTGCGGTAACACAGGCGAGGGGGTCTGCAGTGTGACCACTCACGTACCGTGGCCGTGCCATGCGTGCCACTCTTCCAGAAGCCAGCGGATGACGGGGCTCCGTGAGCTTGCCTACCCAGCCCAGCCTCAGTCCCGGTGAATTCTTTTTTTTTTTTTTTTTTTTGTCGTTTTGCCTTTTCTTGGGCCACTCCCGCGGCATATGGAGGTTCTCAGGCCAGGGGTCCAATCGGAGCTGTAGCCGCCAGCCTATGCCAGAGCCACAGCAACGCGGGATCCGAGCCGCATCTGGAATCCACACCACAGCTCATGGCAACGCCAGATCCTAAACCCACTGAGCAAGGCCAGGGATCAAACCCACAACCTCATGGTTCCTAGTCGGATTCGTTAACCACTGCGCCACGATGGGAACTCCAGTCCCAGGGAATTCTGCTCTGCAGCCCCAACCTCTCTGAAGTCTTCATCGCCCAGTTTCTCTGTAGGCAGCTGGCGGGGAGGGTGGGGGGGGCCGCAGAGCCAGCAACAGAGTTGCATGCAGATGAGGAGGCTTATACATACACTCTGAAAGGATTTTCTTTTTTCTTTTTTGGCCTCACCTTGGGCACATGGAAGTTCCTGGGCTAGGGACTGAATCCGAGCTGGAGCTGTAACCGACACCATAGCTGCAGAAACACCAGATCCACTGCACTGGGCTGGAGATGGAACCCAAACTCCACAGAAACAAGCGGGATCGTTAACTCCCTGTGCCACAGCGGGAACTCCTGAATGATTTTCAAGGTCTTCTCACTCATGTTTTCCAGGTAAGTAGGCTCCTGAGGAAGAGGTTTAAATGTGATGGCTGTCCTCCAATTTTTCTGACACATCTCTGTATTTTTCATGTCCAACGAGAGAAGTACTGGAACACCGTGATCATCATTTCAGAATCCCTGGAACGTATGTAACCTCTCTCTCTGGTTGCTTGGAACAGAAGGAGGCACTTCATAATTGCAACTTTGTACATTATGCTATGGCTCTCTGGGAACAGAACTCTACCTTGCACCCTGAAGGTCTGTTTCGCAACACTGAGTCATCAAGAGTGGACGAAATTTTCCGAAATACATTCATGAATTGGGAGACTGTCTATAATATTTATTTCTCATGAGAATGTTTTATTGTTTGCTCCTATGCTAGCAAAACTGCTGCCACCTACAGCCTTCTCTCTTCTCTTTCCTTCTTTGTTACTTGCTGTTTATAATATGGGGAGAGTTTTAGACAGGAAGGCAGGAGACCTGCTTGTGGTTTATTTTTGTTTTTAATTCATTTTTTAATCTCAGACAAACCGCTAAACTTCTAAAAGACATCAGACTCTGCCACCATCAAATATGCAACTTGGGCATATTAACTTTGGTATCTGAGATTAGTTTAAGCAGAGGACATTTGAAATTGGGAGAAACCAAAAGAAGGGGGAGGAGGTGGGAAGAGAGTGAGAGGAGAAGAAGAAGAAAAGAGAGAGAGAGAGAAAGGGGGGGGAGGGAGGAGGGAGGAAGGGGAAGAAAGAAATCCTCTTAGACTTTTAGAATTTCCCTTATCTGACTAGGAACATCAGCTTCTGCAAAGTAAGGCTGCCATAAATTCCTCTTCAGGACAGATCTACCCGCAAAGGGAGAACATGAAGAAAACCTACCCGAATCCTTTCTCCAGGGGAATTTTATGGCTGTGAAGGAGATGGAGAAAGGCCGCTTGTATTTGTGTGGGCAAACAGTATCACCAACTCTTATCTCCTGTTTGTCCTCCGTTTTTCTTAACAACAACCCAAATATTTTGGTTTGCCTTTCTGCTTGCTCTTCTTCACCTTTTAAGACGGTGTGTAAGCCCGAAATTTTAACCATCCCTCTGACTTACTCATCAGTGGGTTCCCTCCTGTGTGAGTTGCTTGTAGCAAGGGCTTTTCTTCGATTAATCTGTCTTGTCAGTTTAATTTGCAGCATCCTAAAATGAACCTAGGACAGGAAGGACAAGTTTTTTCTCCTCCAACCGTTCTTTAAACCTTAGTTCCCGTAAACCTATAATGGGATAATAACTAACTCGCTAGATTATTTTGAGTACTACAGAGATTTACAGGAAATGATTGAGAATGATTCAGTCTGTACCGAACAGGTAGCTAGTTTATTAAAGACACGAGTTTTAGAAAAATGAAATGTGATGCGGGAGTTTTTATGGTCCTTGGAAAAAGATCTAATTTGATCATAAAATAGCATTATTAATTGCCATTAGATTAGTATTCTTGCTCCTAGAAAATGCCTGGTTTCAGACACTGTTCTAAAGACCAAACGCAGAGTGATAATATGTAGCCCAAACTGGGCATCCCTGAGTAAGTATTATTAGTAAAACAAAAATACAGGAGAAATTTAGTGCCTCCAAGTTTGTTCTCATCACAGCGGGACTACTGTGGGAAATCTTCTAGCCGCTCTCCCTAAGATGCAAAACCTTGGTGATTACAAAGGGAATAGCTGAACTCCACAAAACTGTTGTGTGTTTACCCTGTAATAAAACATTCTGGTTGTTAAGGAATTGTCTTTCTCTCCCATCCTTTCTCAGCTTGTCGCTACCTCTGGAATAGAAATCATAGAGCAGCACAGTCTCCTGGTAGAATCTTTGAATTTTCACATCAGTGTTGAAAATTATATATAAGACGTCATCAGTTAATAGGCTTATCCCCCCCACCCCAATTTTGCATTCCTCTTTGATTTATTTTAAAATAATTCTTTGGTTTGCCCCTGGGAAGAAGGCTTTTTCGGGGGTGGGAATTTGTTTCATCTGTCTAGGAAGGCCTGCAAGAGCTCACTGGTGTTTCACATGTCAAAGTGAGGCATTTGCAAACCTCTCTCAGGATGAAAAGAGGGAACTATCCACAAAGGTACTGGGCTCCATCTGGTGTCAACTACTGACCATGAGAAAGATAAGACATCTATTGCTGAAACTAGAGACTTTTTTTGTTTGTTTTTACCTTTCTTTCAGTATTTCCTGCAAACACAGCAGTATGGAGGATGGTGGAAAAAAGAAAAGGATGATCAGAGAAGGGAGGAAGGCAAGGGGGTAAGAGTGAGGGGACCTGTCAAGGCTGGAAAGATAATCTCGGGACACATCTTAGGGGAAATCCTCCTTTTGAGTCCAAGTAAGCTGATAAAACGCCACGCTTTCTGGGCTGAGGGAGGGGGGAGAGGCAGAAACGCTGCTCTTTTGCCTTGGGAGTGATGGAACCTGAGGCTCTCAGGTGAAAAACTAATGAGTGAATCAAGTGAAATGCATGATTACATCCTCCACCACTTTGATTTGAGGGCAGTTTTTATTAAATCACAACCGCGATTATTGCTCATCCCCAAGCAAAGAGTAGGAAAGTGGAGAGCTTGTCCCCCAAGGAAAGCAAAACAGCAAAACCAATACAGCATCTTTTTTTCGGTGGGCACTGACTACTGCTGTCTACTTTCCAAAAACAGCATCAGTAGTTTAATATATATATAACTCTATATACATATATATATATGTATGTATAATAGTTTAGACTTAGATGTAGCTTTATGCCGATTTACATAAAGGTAATTCATTTCTTTGGTTCCAGAGCCCTCTCATACCTCTATCATATAAAGAAACACTTCTATTTGTTTTATACACATATGTGCATAGACATTCAAATACAAATATGAAAAACCCATTTGAAAGGATACAGAAACAAATGATTTGTAGCATCTGAGCACAAAAGCAGCATTTCACAGAGTACTATCCAGGGACAAGCTACAGTAGAATTACCTGGATATGTCTATTAAAATGCAAATTTTAGGTGGCTGCAGAACCAGTGAATCAGAATTTCTGCCCTGGGTCCTAGTTTGTGCCAAGGTAGGGCCTGAGGGACATTTTTAGCAAGCAAACCAGGTTATTCCTGTGTGCTTTCAAGTTTGTGAACCACTATCCCACACGTATCTTGTATCCTGGGATCTAAGTGTAGTGGTTAGTTGCTGTGTACAAATCAGCACACATTGATTAAGCACCGCATTAACTCTTACAAGTGACAAATGACAAATTCAGGCAGCCACAGGGAAAGAAGAATGCATACGTGTCAGAAGAGAATTCCTATCCTTGGTGCAGGTGTTGCTGGTATTGAGTTGTAGTCTGTGTTCCGTTATCACTGCACAGAGGAGATGAAGCAAGCTAGTGTGAATTCAGCTACAATGCACTGGTCTGAAATACCTAGGTTGGAGTTCCCGTCGTGGCTCAGTGGTTAACGAACCCGACTAAGAACCACAAGGTTTCGGGTTCGGTCCCTGGCCTTGCTCAGTGGGTTGAGGATCCAGCGTTGCTGTGAGCTGTGGTGTAGATTGCAGATGCGGCTGGGATCCCGCATTGCTGTGGCTCTGGCATAGGCCGGCGGCTACAGCTCCCATTAGACCCCTGGCCTGGGAACCTCCATATGCCGCGGGAGCGGCCCTAGAAAAGGCAAAAACACACAAAAAAATAAAATAATGAAATACCTAGGTCGAGAAATGGCACAAAATTGTCCCCCAGAATCAAAGCATCTGAGTTCTACTGCTGAATGCATTACTACCTCTTGCATTTATGAAGTACCTCTTGCATACGAGGCTTGTTTCGGAAGATTTTGTGTCTTCTATCCCCATAGGCATAAATCATAGTATTTTCTTTTGGTAAATCCGTCCCCAATCTGATTCTGGCAGTAGGAGTACAGGAGAAGTAACAGAAAACTCTGACCTTGGCTTTGTCAGAAAAGGAAGCTGCATGAAATATAATCAGAGATTATCTACAGGTTTTCTAAACTTTTCATTTTATGGGTGATGATAAATAATGAGATATATACTTATTAACCCAGCTGTAGATTCATGAGTATGTCCATTCCTTCCAAATCTTTTAAACGATGTGAGTTAGACATATTTAAAATAGGCATGTCTGAAAAATACCCCTCCAGCATAAAAGAAATTGCATGGTGATTATCTGGCAGTATGTTACACATACACACAGAATACATGTACAATATTATTGAAAGTCCAGGGCAAAAGGCCTAATTATATGCCATTATTAGATCAATAACTTCACTCAGTTTGACTTTAGGCACAAAGAGAATAGGCAAACACCTGAAATTCTGTGAGTTTTAAAGGAGAAAACTGATCATTCTGGAGGTTGAAAATGGTAAATGATGGCAGTGAGTAAAAATGGGAAATGCGAGACGGTAAAAGAATGAGCCATGGCCAGCTGAAGAGTGTTGAATGATTACATTATGCATATTTGAATTTACACTCTCTCCCTCAGTTATTCCTGCCACCCCATCCATTGTTCTCCTACCTTCCAGGAAAACAGAAATGAATAGCCAGACTCCTTCAAGAAGTGGCTTCTGTCCCCTTGTTCCTCAGTGCCATCTGCCTCATCAGGAAAGCAGATGTCTGATAAGGCAGCTATTCTGAGCACGTGGCAAGAGCAGGAAGACGCCTCTCCCCACCGGAGGATTTTTCCAGAAAGCTCTCGAAACCACTCTCCTTTGCCCTTCCACCTGCCACAATTGCATGAGTTCAGGTTTCTGCACTAAAGCCAACTTAGAGCATCCAATGAGCAAGTAGAATCACTAGGTTTAAATTCATCACTGGGGCTGGACCCAGAATGGAAAGGAAATTTCCATTTTGTTTGGCATCCATTCAGTACTGCAGAGAAAGAGGGATGTGAAAGCTTTTCTGCAGTTCAGCCTATCTCTAAGAATATCTAGAGATAAGGCTATGTTTAAATTACACAGAACTCAGTTTCCTTTTAACCAATGCCTGCTGAACACAGACACCAGCCCGTGAGAGAGAAATGATATGATCGCATGAATATTCTGAAGGGAGATGCCATATTTCAACTTTCTCTGCAATACTTTCAAATGCATCACACCGGTGGGGGGGAGGGAGGCTAACAGAGATGTATGTTCGAGTACATCCTATTGATATCAGACCTGAATAGAATCCTCAAGAGAAATGTTTTTCTTTAAGAGGAGGCTAATAAAAAAAGTGAGACAATTGGATGCCATCTTATGGAAAAATCTAGTAGGTGCCTGTCTTGTTCCCAGGGCACCCATTCATTTCAAAGAAGACCTAAAAGGAAGAGACTCAAAAGTCTGCATATACATGAAAAGAATTTGTGTGACCAGTCAGAGTACATTGTATTTCACTCAAACCTGTGTTCATTCCAAATGTTATTTTTCATTCCTTCCGGAATCTGAAGTTCAAGAGCGCTGAGTTAAGAACTAACAGTTCTGCTATGTAGCTTTGGTGAAACTATGCACACATGCACACATACACACACACATGCACATACACTCAAATGTACTAGATGCTAAGGGATATGGTTAATGGGATCCTTGGTTTATTTCTATTTGACTCATCAGTTTATTCTACACCAACAGTTCTATTCTTATTTATCACTATTGTTTGTATCTCTTCAAAACTGATTGCTCTTTCTTCCCAAGAAATTGTTTCCAAATGAACATTGGCCTTGCTTTAGCTTCTGCGACATTTTCTTCCAGTGGCTTGGATGGATTAGCCATAAGGATGCCTCTGACCTAGGAACATCTTAGAACATTTGCGTACAGGGCAAAATGTCCACAGGTGCAGTTAGTTATAACTTGTTGGCTAAGATTATAGCCATAGAATTCACACCCAGGTTCCAGTAGCTTTTCATTTCTAAACTTCTGGCATTGGTGAATGAGAACCTCTAGACAGATACGTAGTCCTAACAGCCTCATCAAAGTTTCCAGCTAAAGCAGTTTCCAGATACAGAACTGATTTTGACACCTTTTTGTTCTACCAGTTGAAAAGTATCAGGCTAACTAGATAGGAGAGTAAAATAAGGTCCACAATTGTTTGTCTGCAATTCCTGAATCCCCCACAGCTCTACAGACTAAATAAGCTGGGCTCAAATTTTGGCATTAAAGCTCAAATTTTGGCATGAAGCCTAACTGAGAAGAGACTATTCATAGATTTTGTTTATACTACTTAATGTGAGTATTCATATGTTTCTCCACAGAGATATTTATGCAATTGGTAATAGATGTTACCTCAGAACCTGGTAAGGCTATCATACAACATAGCATGTGATAGGATAGGATAGGATATAACATTGCATAACATAATTATTACCAGAAATAAATTAATTCCTAGACCCTTCTGGTCCAACACGTTTCAGATAAGGAGTTGGGAACTTGTACCTACTTTAAACACATTTTCCTCATAAAGAAATTAGACAACTTCCTGTAAGGTTCAATACTTCCCCCAGTGAACCTGAATAACACAGAGTTAAAGACAAAACAATCATAAAAGAGTCACTGATTCATCCATGTCTCATAGCCCATCTCTCTCATGGGGTGTAAAGCAAATTTCTCCTGATTTTAAGCTGAGATGTTGGCCACGATGTGGTGGGGGGTGGAGAAGAGTTTCGCTCTCTTTGAACAGTATGGACTCCTGGATCACCATGCCTGACAGAGATGCTACAGAGGGGTCCAGCAAGAGGGGTAGTATAGGATACTATCAAGACAAATTCTAAATGTACACCCCCAACTAGACTAGACAGGAGCAGTCAGAGGCATGTCCATGAAGGGTTTTGTAAAAAAATTATTATTGGGATATAGTTGATTTGCAATATTGTATTAGCTTCAGGAGTACAGCAAAGTGAGTCGGTTATACATATGTATGTATCCATTCTATTTTCCCATATAGTTTATTCCAGAACACTGAGCAGACCTCCCTGTGATAGACAGCAGGGCCTTCTTAGTTATCTATTTTATATAGTAATGTGTATGCTAATCTTACATTCGCAATTTATTCCTCCCCATCCTTCCCCTTTCATAACCCTAAGTTTGATTTTGGTGTTTGTGCGCTCGTTTCTGTTTTGATACAATAAGTACTTTTGTATCATTTTCAGTAGATTCCACATATAAGTTATATCATATGATATTTGTCTTTGACTTATTTCACTTCCCATGATAATCTCTAGGTCCATCCATGTTGCTGCAAATGGCACTATATTGTTCTTTGTTATGGCTGAGTAATACTCCATTGTCTATAGGTACCACATCTTCTTTATCCAGTCCTCTATTGAGACATTTAGGTTGCTTCCACGACTTGACTTTCATAAATAGTGCTACAATTAACAATGTGGTGCATGTATCTTTTCAAATTATGGTTTTCTCTAGATGCCCAGGAGTGGGGTTGCTGGTTCATGTGGTAGTTCTATATTTAGTTTTTTGAGGAACCTCCATAATGTTTTCCAAGGGGGTTTCGCCAATTTACCTTCCCACCAACAAGTGTAGGAGAGTCCCCTTCTCTCCACACCTTCTCCAGCATTTATTGTTTGTAGATGCTTTGATAATGGCCATTCTGATTCTAAGGTGATACCTCAATGTACTTTTGATTTGCATCTCTCTAATAATTAGCAATGTGGAGCACGTTTTCATGTGCTTTTTGGCCATCTGTCTGTCTTCTTTGGAGAAATGTCTATTTATATCTTCTCACCATTTTTGACTGGGCTATTTTTTATTTTTGGCATAAAGGTGTATGCATATTTTGGAGTTGTTTCATTTGCAACAATTTTCTCCCATTCTGTGGGTTGTCCTTTCATTATTATTTTTTTAATGGTTTTCTTTGCTGTGCAGAAGATTTTAAGTTTAATTAGGTCCTATTTGTTTATTTTTGTTTCTATTTTCTTTACTCTACGAGATGGATCAAAAAAGACACTCTTGCGATTTATGTCAGAGTGTTCCACCTATGTTTTTTTTTTTAGTATCCAGTCTTGTTTATGTTTTTAATCCATTTGGAGTTTATTTTTGTGTATGTTGTTAGAGAATGTTCTAATTTTATTCTTTTACAGCTAGCTATCCAGTTTTTCCTGCACCACTTATTGAAGAGGCTCTCTTTTCTCCCTTGTATATTCTTGCCTCCTTTGTCAAAGATAGTTGACCATTTATGCATCAGTTTACCTCTGGCCTTTCTATCCTGTTCCCTTGATCTATATTTCTGGTTTTGTGCCAGTACCATAGTATTTTAATGGCTGTAGCTTTGTAGTATAGTCTGGAGTCTGGGAGCCTGATTCTTCCAGCTTTGTTTTTCTTTTTTAAGATTTGGCTATTTGAGGTCTTTTGTGTTTTCATACAAATTTTAGCATAGGCACATAGGAACATAGGTAACATAGGCACATAGACATGGGTGAGGGGTTCTAACACAGTTCTTTTCTGAGCTACCTTTTGTTTTTACATCCAATATTATCATGCTAAGAATTACCACCCTAAACTGAACCACACTTTTCAAATAGAAACTCACAGAAAATTTTACAAAAAAAAAAATCTATAGGAACCTGTGATTCATCCCATCTTCCTTCCTCCTCTGCACCATATTTAGTTAATCTTTTTCTTTTTAAAATTTTCTTAAATTATAGTTGATTTGAAATGTTGTACCAATTTCTGCTGTACAGCAATGTGACCCAGTCATACATATATATACATTCCCTTTCTTATATTACCTTCCATCATGGTCTACCCCAAGAGACTGGATAGTTTCCTGTGCTATACCGTAGGACCTCATTGCTTATCCATTCCAAGTGTAATAGTTTGCATCTCTAGTTAATCTTTTTTAATACATCCCCTCCTCTGCCCTGCTCTGCTCGCACCGTTTATTCTTTAGCTATCCTCTGCACTGCTGACAAGTTTATTTTCATAAAACAAAAACAGGATCATTTGCCCAGAACCCCTCACCCATATCTATGTGCCTATGTTACCAACTGACACTTCAGCTGACACACAAGTCCCTCAGCCCACAAACTCCATGTGCTTCTTTAGCCTCTTGCTTTTGCCCTGCTCCTGAAAGCAGTCCTGCAGGCATCCTCAACTCCAGGTCCTCTGGACCACTTGCTCATCCAGGTGGACCCCATGCTCTCTCACATGGAGTGTCCAGTGCTTTCTTCTGGTTGCAATGTCCTGTCCCTACTTCTCCACTTGGTAAACCTCTACTCACCCTTCAAGACTCAGACCCCAGAACTTACTTGCAGGCCTTTGTAGAAGACCCTGGCATAGTGAACAAGCCATTCTATTGTGGTCCTACATCATCTTCTACATAAGATCACTTATTCCATAATATTGTACTTGCATGTCAGTCTCCCATAAGCTCTGAACTCCTTGAGAATAAGACAGAAAGTTTCTTCATCTTTACAGTCTCAGTGTCTATTGATAGAGTTCTTAGTTCAAGATGTGAGAACATTAAATACCTCTTGAAAAAAAAATCATTCATGAATATCACACTCAAAACAAAAATGAAAACAAAAACAGAACAAATTCTTCCACCAAGAAACTTCTAAGAACTGATAACTATACCTTTGTAAGGCACAGATTTACCTAGCAGGCTGATAACTAGCCTTCCATGTTTCAATTTTAAATATTATTTTACCAATCTGTAATTGCTAAATGCAAAATGTGCCAATGGCACAGTTTAACAGAAGATATTTTGCATGGAGCATGATTGATAAGTGAACTAAGGAAATTGCACATTCCACAACTCTCTCCTTCCTACACCCCACCATCCACTTCTAAATCCTAGCAAGGTAAGTGGGTTCTTATAAATGCCAGTCCCTTTGAGACTAACCTGAAGAGAGTCTCATTTTAGAACACACATCGCCAGAAGTTGAAAGAATCTTAATAATGCTTCATCACTCCCGATCCACCTTCTGTGCTTTCATTGCCCTAAAAAAAATTCATTGCATTTTATTTTAACTTGAAATACTCATATCTATGCATGTATATTGTGTACATTATACTAGAATGGCTGGAACTGCCTATATAATTGGGCTAAGGCTTTTCCTCGGGGAAATCCTGTAAAATTATCTTCCATTACATTTTTAAAACACTACTCATTAAAAGCAGAAATAAACTTTTACACTCATGGCTAACAATGCAGAAAAGAGTCTCCACCCTGCAGCTTATCTCAATTTCAGAAAGGAGGAGGTATTTTCCAGATGGGTTGCTCTTTGATTTGATTTTCACTCACAATTACCATCAAGATCTTTTCCCCCCCAGCTTGTTTTGTGGTAGTTTTATGCTTTTTCTTGTACCCCATTTTCTGAATCAATGTTTTCTAAAAACACTACCCAATTTACTGCTCATTTGCAGTTCAGAAGCATTTGCAATTTTTCTCCCTCTGATAAACTTTCACTATTGCTAGTCATGGATGCCAAAAGAGAGAAAGAAAGGAGGAAAGAAAGAAATTGCCCTTCTTCACAGCCCTCTGCGTCCTTCTTTCCTGCTGCTGAATTCACTGTTTTGATTCCTTCATGCGCTGGCGAACCTTCCAGCATGACATATGAGAATTTTTAAAACGAAGCTCTCAATTAGGAGGCACATAGTGGTGATATACACACAGAGCTTCAATTTAAACCATTACTGCATACCATCTTTTTCCTTTTATAATAATCCATTAAATGCTTTCAAGTATGGAGAAGGAATAGCAACCTGTAGATCCAAATGGAACCCCGATGACCTATAAAATACATCCTGCCTCCCTGCCTGAGTTGTTGGAGCTCCCTTCGCTAATGGATGGCGTTGTTATTTCACCATCCTGACAACCACACACATCAATTATACATTCTCCAGTGTTTATGAATCACTTTTTGAAGGCAACCTGTCTTTCGGTTGTTATATACGTCATTTTTTCTTAACCTCTGAACAAAACCTTGTGTGTGTGTGTGTGTGTGTGTGTGTGTGTGTGTGTGTGTGCGCGCGTGTGTGAAGATGACGCTCCTGTTTTAAATATATTGACTGAGAATTGGCAAATACCATGGGGGACATTTAACGTTTACCCTTCCAAGCTTAAACTGCACTAATATTTGTTCAGTAATTTTCTATGACAACAATAGCAATACACGCGAGTATAATGTGTACTACGATATTTTCTTCCTGAAAAAATGCCATTTGCATTGCTTTGTATGTGTGAGTTAAGGCTTAATTTCCCATTTATACATACATACACATATATGCTTACCTGTCTACTTTTTAAAATTCATTTAAACTAATATTGCTAGTCAAGACATGCAGTCTTATAAGTAGTAACACAAAGACAAAACAATTATGAGAGAGTCAATCTTTAGTTTTAAAACTATTTCTCTAAATGATTTATATCTCCAAATGGATGAAATATTGTATCAAAACTTTTAACCAGCAGTTCCCTTCATGGCTCAGTGGTTAATGAACCCAACTAGGATCCATGAGGATGCAGGTTTGATCCCTGGCTTTGCTCAGTGGGTTAAAGATCTGATGTTGCCATGAGCTGTGGTGTAGTTCTCATACATGGTTCGAATCCCATGTTGCTGTGGCTGGGGCGTAGGCTGGCAGCTGTAGCTCTGATTGGACCCCTAGCCTGGGAACTTCCATATGCTACATGTGTGGCCCTAAAAAGCAAAACAAAAAAACAAACAAGCAAAAAGGAAACAAACAAAAAAAATTTTAGCCTGCATTTGCAACATAATCACCCAAAGTTTCCAAATCATCTTCTTACTCTAAATCAACATATTATTATAATACCCACCCAAAAAATGAAAATTAAAGAAAGCCTGGGGCTATCTGAAACCCTCAGGAAGACGAACACATAACAAGAGCAGCTGGTTATCAATGCCGTTCCTTAAAAATATTTGAGACAGAAATTGTTCTTTTTTGGATTTTTAGGGCTGCACCCACGACATATGGAGGTTCCCAGGCGAGGGGTCGAATCAGAGCTACAGCTGCTGGCCTATGCCACAGCCACAGCAGTGCCAGATGCAAGCTGTATCTGTGACCTACACCACAACTCACAGCAATGCTGTGAGCAAGCATTGAGCAAGGCCAGGGATCAAACCCTCAACCTCATAGTTCTTAGTCGATTCTTAGTCGGTTTCTGCTGTGCCATGACGAGAACTCCGTTCTTTCTCTTTTTTTTTAATGGCTTATACTACTTTAAACTAAGATTTCTTGTTGGTTAGATGCTGCCTGTGTTGTTTTGTGTTGTTTGGATTGTTTTTTCATTTTTGCCTTAAGAGGATCTTAGTAAGTTTAAAATATTCTCTTAATTGTCCAATCTCAAAGAGAATCAAGGATATGTGTTTGCCATCTTACAATGCATACCACCACTACTAATAATACTATAATATCAAACTCTTACTACGATACAAGAAATGTAATAAGTTCTTTACAATCATTATCTCATTTAACCATCCCCAAAATCCTAGGTTTTAGCATTCCATTTCACAGATGACAGTTCCTTTACAACTATAAAGACTAAACCCCAAACCTTTTAAACTTTTCTCCCTAGGTTATATTAAATAACAGTCGTTTTATGTAGAACAGCTAACAATCAGTAAAAGTGACAAAGTTTATTGCTAAGAAACGTTATAAACTCTATATTATAGGAAGCTTTGAAATTGGGGGAAATTCTAGAACATTAGGCATTGTCTTGCTGTCTTGTTATCAAGTGCTTTTCAGACCTTTTCTCCTCTTTCAATTCTTGCCTCTGGGAACATCATAAATGTTCTTCAAAAGGCCCAATGTTTCTCCAAAGTTCCAGCTGCACGTTTCCAACCACTTGTTATACCTCTCCACGAGAATATCCTACCAATTCTTTATGCCCCAAATATCCAGTTTCTCTAGACTTCCCTGCTTCCATAAGTGGCATTCATTCAGTACACCTGTATCACAGCTCTGCTCGTCCCTTCCTTCTCCTTAGGCATTACAATCTGTAATCATTAATTTAGTTGTCAATCATCCATATGGTTGTCAAGCCCACCTTGGAAATGCCTTTCATAGGTAGCCTGGCCCTCCTTCTCATTTCTGCAACCACCACCCCATACAACATCTCCTTTATTTTTCATGTAGGACTCTGTATAAACCCCTATTTGGTCTCCCAGCTCCCACCATATTCTAAATATCTCTCCCAATCTCGATGTATCATATATCTGATAGGGATAGAGTAGGATAGTTACACAGGCAGTTGTAGAAGTCCCAGTAGGGGACCACAGACAGAGCTATAGCTGCCACCCAACACCGCAGCTACAGCAATGCCAGATCTGAGCCATGTCTGTGACCTGCACCACAGCTCACAGCAATGCAATGCCTCAACCCACTAAGCGAGGCCATGGATCAAACCAGCGTATTCCATGGACACTAGTCAGATTCATTCCCGCTGAGCCACAAAGGGAACTCCCCCTTCACTCTTCTGATAAGGACACTAATTTCATCATGGGCCCCACCCTCATGACCTCATCTAAACCTAATTAACTTCTAAAGACCCCATCTTCAAATATCATCACTTTGGGGGGTTAGGGCTTCAACACACGAATTTAGTGGGGGACACGCACATTCCATCAATAACATGTCTGCTCCACTTATGTGCTTTAATCACATTTGGAATGTTCTCTCTCTCTTCTGCTCCCTATCAAGACTGCCCATTCTTCAAACCTCAATAAAGCTTCCTCCTCTGTAAAGCCCTTTAGATCTTTCCGAAGCAGTTTTAATACCTCCTCCTTTTCAACTCCCTTTTGAACACTCTGCTTTTCTTAACAGACTTGCTTTTACTTGAGGTATAACCAGTCTTATACTTGTTTAAGTTGTCCTGCTAGATTATCAGTGCTTTATGGAGAGGAAACTGTATTTTAATCATATTTTTATCCCCTGCAGCACTTAGCAAAATGTTTAGCATCCAAAGAGAACTCAAGAATGTTTATGAAATCAGATTGCAAAAATTGTTAAACCTGGAGAGGGACTTGGGGAAAAAAGCATAACATTATTTCTGGGAAAAAAAGAATTATCAGCAAAGTATAATCTAACATCCCAGTTATTTAAGAATCAAAAATCATGCCAAGTGAATACTATTTTTAAAACAAAGGTAGAGAGGCATAACAAACCACATTTTTGTATTGTTAGCTCAATGTTGGGAGTCAACTGGACCAGAAGAATTTTTTTTTTTTTGAGGGTCCTTGCCCATGGCATGAGGAAGTTCCCAGGCCAGGGACTGAACCTACACCACAGCAGTGACCCAAGCTGATGCACTGAAAAATGCCAGATTCTTAACCCGCTGCACCACAAGGGAACTCCAAGTCTGGAAGAATTTCTTATTCTCATTTTGTGGCGATCAGGAGAGAAGCAGATTTGAACTTATGTTGGAAAGGGTTAGGGAGGAGTCATGCATGGAACTCCTTTCGCTTGGAATACTTTTTCTCTTTTTTTAAATCCAATTCTCCTCGATCCCCCAAATGATGTAGATACTGCTTCCTCTTACCCTCGTCCCCAGGTCTGTGTTAAATATCTAAGAATCCATTAGTATCCTTATTGATTTGAATGTTTCTCTGCAAGCTGTGAATTTCTTGAGAGCAGGAATTTTATAAATCATTACATATTCAACTCAACTCAGTGCCTGGCACAGACTGGATGCTTAGTAAGTATGTGTTAACTGAGTTAATTGATCAATTACACTGTTTTCACTATTTGCTGACTTTTGATCCCGGATCTGTCAACGATCTTTGAACCTTGCTCTCCACAACCGGAGGTCAAGACTGAGATGAGGCTAAGGTTGTGACGAGGCTCAGTCAAGATAATGCATGCGTCTAAAATACATGGTACATTATACATTATTAATGTATATATGGTACATATATACATTATTGTCTATAAAGTACGTACTATTATTAACATCTATAAAAAATCAATTTTTAAATGAATTATGACACTTTAATTTCGTTTCTGCCAAGGATGCTTTTGGAACACTTCTCCCTACAAATTATTCAGCATCCAGAATTATCACTAGGGCGTAAATGCAATACTGTTGCATATTTCTTGGTACATACTTATTTCATAAACATAGTATTTTTATTATATAAGTCATTCCTCCATCCCATTATCATAGTTAATTAAAAACTGACACATGAATTTACACTTCTATCCAGTGCTTAACTGTCAAAAAAATATGCTCTCCCTGCAAACAGCAAGGCATTAGGCAACAGGAAACCCAGGACTGTGATCCTGAGAGAAAGTAAACAAAGTGAGCCCTATAATTGCGCCAGTTGGATGCCTAGAGGCAGTTTACAGAGCGCAGCAGAGAGTGAGGGGCCTGCACAGAGCCCAGAAGTCTCAGTGAGCTGAGGATGCAGACAGCCCAGTTCATGAACTGGCAGGTGGGAATGGGAGCCAAGAGGGAGCTGCACACAGAGGCCCCTCTGGAGAACTGCTTGGTGATCCTACACCATTTCACTGAATTTCCACATTAGGTGGAAATAGCCACAGGCTGAGAAGAGAAACTCCAAGAGGCAGCATGCCAAAATACATTGAGAGTTCACACAAATCTGGCAATAGTTTGTAGTCCCATCAACCAGAAGAGAGACTTCATATTACATGAGGTCACTGGGCAGAGTCCTCAGCACCGTGTGGGTTTTAAAATATTGTTTAAAAGTATCAAAATGATCCCTTCTATTTTAACGACTAGGTGTTTTACTGAAGAGAAATAAAAACACACATCCACACAAAGATGCGTACATGAACGGTCAGAGCAGCTTGACTCAATTTAGCCAGACAAGCCAATGTCATCAACTGGTGAAGAGATGACGTAATTGTGGTATGTCCATACATCGAAATACCCTCCAAAACAAAAAGAAAGAAAGAAAGAACAATGAGAAAAGAACTACGGATACACACACACAAAAAGGAGATGAATCTCAACAGTGTTATGCTAAGGGTAGAAAGCTAGAACCAGAGATTACATTCTATATGATTTTATATGTATATAAAATTCAAAAAAACAAAGTGCAGTGAAAGAAAGCAGATCAGTGTTTGGAAATGGCAAAGTATAAAGAAAGAAATTTTTCTGCGTAGTTTGAGGGGATGATATAAATGCTCTATTTTTTTGTAGGGGTGATCACTTGAGTATGTATATTTTTTATTTTCTTGTCTTTTGTCTTTTTTTAGGGCCACATCCGTGGCATATGGAGATTCCCAGGCTGGGGTCTAATCAGAGCTGTTGCCGCTGGCCTATGCCAGAGCCACAGCAACCCCAGATCCGAGCTACATCTGGGACCTACACCACAGTTCATGGCAACGCCGGATCCTTAACTCACTGAACGAGGCCAGGGATTGAACCCGCAACCTCATGGTTCCTAGTTGGATTCGTTTCTGCTGCACTATGATGGGAACTCCATACATTTTTTAAAATTCATCAAATTGTGCACCAAAACTGATGAAATGTAGTGTATGTTAATCATATTCTAATAGCTTATTTATTAAATCGACCATGTGTCTAAAAAAGCATTATTAGGCTATGATTTATGAATCTTTAGTCCTCCGCAGAACCCATTTTCGAGCTTTACAGGTGGGCTTCAGTGCTCGATATGTGCTCTGTAGCCACCTTTAGTTTCACAAAAGACTAAGAAAGTGAATAGGAAAAGTGCAATCCTTTTCTACTCTCCGTGGTAGAAAGGGCCAAGGCCAAAGAGAACTGGGAAGGCCATTGAGTTATCCAGTCAACAGGGTCTACACTGCCTCACATTAATTTTAAAATATAAAACAGAATAATTATTAATATACTCGGGATATCAAGTTTTCTCAGACCAACTTGGTTGGAATTGTCAAAGCATGTTGCATCCTAGTTAACTGTATTTCCTAATTAACTAGAAGAGTATTTTGTTTATAGTTTTATCACAAATCTTTTTTAGACAATTTAAGGTCTTTTTTTCCTTATTAAGTACAACATAAGGACGGTATTTAAATTTTGGTTTTATTAATACTGACTCTTCCAGTGCTCAGATTCATCACTGTGAGCATAAGGTTTCGTTTGCAGATGCAGGCAGAGATGGATATAGCGCGCTGTTTCTCACTGGGTTCCACAGAAGGCAGGTCCTGCAAAATCTCTCCCCTCTAAGTGTCACCTAGTTAATTATGTTAAGATAATGTTGCCCATTACGGCCACCTCTTACAATGCCATAGAGCATATTATTAACTTTTCTGAAGTATCCTACCAAAAACAGAAAACAAAACAACACAAAAAAATCTTGTTAATTCTGTCGTAACTTCTCTGAGTAGAGGAGTTATTGTTCTTCTAATTTGTTTACATCAACCTCCTAGGAACTGGAATCCCAATGGGATTCCAATGGCTGCAGCTTCTGGAGAAAGACCACAAACAATGGAGCTAGACAGACTGGGTTTGAATCCTGACTTGCCTCAAAGATGACCACAAATACGTTTTCATATCTTTGATTCTCAGTATTTCATCTAGAGAGCGTTCTTAGAAGAATTAGAAGTCATGTCTCGAAACCATCTAACAGTGCCTGGTGGAGTGCGGAGCTCCAGAATTCTAATTCATCACCAATTTATCACCATTATCCTCCTCCTCATCATCCTGTGGCTTTCTTCCCAGAAACGCTAGAATTGAAATTGGCTTATTTAATTTCTCCCAAAATTACTGATAAATCCTTTAAAAAAAAAATACGCACTGCTTCTGCTCTTAACGAGGGTGGGGGAGTCTGACTGAGGTTGCAGCTTTAGTGTTTTCTACTTGGTCGAAGTCTTACTTATTCTACTTCAGACAATAGTATCCCATTGTTTCAGCAGGGTTATTGGACTCTAACCCAGCTCTCCAATGCATCTTAGGCTGAAATCAAATCCATAGTTTTATTTAGCTGTCCTTTATTCTTGTGTAGCTCAGGAGAGTCTTAGGTATCACTCGACACTTATCATAATCACCTACAGAGGTTTCAGGATGGCTGAGTTAATTGGAGGGTTGTCAAAAGGTATTAATGGTTTACCTGGTTATACTTTTGAAGATCCTACCTTGCCCATAACTGTGGGTCTTTTGCATTTTTCCAGCGGTAATAATAGCAATAATAATTGATGACAGCAAGAGTAATAAAACTAGTCTTAATATTTTATACTGTAAACCACTGGTTGTTTAAGCATGTCAAGACCTTTTCTAAATAAATGTTTTCAAAAAGCAATAACCAGGATTTCTGAACCATTACGTAATGCCAGGGAGAAGGTCATATAACTTTCCTATGAAACTCCTTACTCCTTTTTTTTCTTTTCTTTTTTTTTGCATCAGGTAAAATGCTCCTCCACAATAATTGTATTGGCTGTCCATCACAGCACTTCAGGGAAGCATGCTGTTAACGGGGTCATTTCTCCTTCACAGTGGAGGATACGGAAGCATAGACACATTAGTGGTAACTTGTCCAAATCAACACCGTGAACTAGTGAACCAAATCACTGTGTGACAACGACACCACTCAGAGGCAGGCGCCACACAGGAAGTGGCACCGCGAAGGTTAATTCCAGATTAAGCTGGGGCGGCATGCACATTGGGTCATTCTGGGAAGATGTGCTAAAAGGCACAGAGACAAGGTTAGTCATGGTTCATAAACCCTACCTGAGAGTGCTCTCCAATGTACGTTTAGGCATTCAACTTTATTGCCACAAAATCGTTGTGGCAGGAAGACTGTCTTTTATTATCAAAGTGGAGAGAGAACTCAATGCTTTTTCTTCTTCCTAATAAGTATCAACAGCTTCATCCACCTTGGGCTGCCGGAGTTAAGTCTATTCTGTTCATAAAAAATGCTTTGCAAAGAATGTTTTACTAAAATCATACGAAGTAATAAAGTTATGCCTGCTGGTTACACACTCAAGAGCTGTTTCCAGTAGCAGAGGTTCACAGCAGCTGGACTCACTCAGCCAGCGCAGTTAATTGCAGAGATCAAGCCAAGCCTTTCTTCGCAGACCCATCCAGAAAGAAGCAAGGTGCAAGCTGCCCCACATAGATTCCCTAGAGTGCCATGAATCCCAGATTAATCTCCATCCCTCTTTCTCTCTTTCTCTCCTCACCCCCTCTCTTCCTCTCCCCTCCCTTCTTTAACATCCTATCCAGTCTCAAAAAGGAAAGCTCGAGTGCAACAAGGGTAAATTCTTTCATAATCATTCCACATTGAGGAGATGCTTGTCTCTTCATTTTCCAGGTCTCCAGACTTGCAAAATCTAAGACATTGAGCACAACAAATATGGAGACAATGATGGGTATTTCTAGGCTCAATATTAATTCCAGAGGCACTTATAGTATCAGCATTCTACGAGGTAATACTCATTTTAGCAAGCTAAAATCAATTCATGATATTTCATTGAGGTAATGGGAATATATACACTGATTTATCAAAGGAAGGTAAGGATGAATGCCAATGAAATTCATTTTGTTGTATGATGAATACTAATTTTGGAGGGCATGGCTCTACATTTATACCTTGTAATAATGCTTTGACTCCTACCAGTGCAATGTGAATGTTTGTGCACAGCTTTAAATTTTGAATGCTTTCTGTCTCAAATTGTCTTGTCTTTAGGTTAAAATGTATAACTTTAACTAGCAATACTAAACAATGGTGAGGATTTAAAGCAACCAGAACTCTCATACATTGCTGGTGGAGACATAAATGGTGCATCCAATTAGGAAAATAATTTGGCAGGTAAAGTTAAACATATATACTTGTCCATCAGTTTCAGTCCTAGGTATTTATCCAAGAGAAATAAAAACATGTGTCCACAAAAAGAATTATATAAGAATGCTCATAGCAGTTTTATTCATAAGAGCCCCCTCTTTCCAAATAGAAATAACTCAAGTATTCACCAATTAGAGAAGGAGTAAGCAAATTATGGTATGTGCATATATTATATAGAACATTTCTCCAGGATACAAAGGAATGGATTTTTGATGTGGCCAACAGCAGAAATGAATCTCAAAAATGTTGAGTGAAGGGAGTTCTCTTGCAGTGCAGTGGGTTAAGGATCTGGCATTGTCACTGCAGCAGCTTTGGGCCAGGAACCTCCACATGCCCCCAGTGCAGCCAACAACAACAACAAAAAAAAAACGTAAAAAACAAAAAAAATGTTGAGTTAAAGAAGCTGGACATGAACATGCATAATTGCATAATGTATGACTTTAGCGATACAAAATTCAAAAACATACAAAAGTAACTTTTAGTAATGGAAAGTCAAATATTGGTAGGGAGTGATTTTGTTTGGAAAGTACAGACAACTTCCTATGATAATAGAAATGTTCTAGATTTTACTAGAGGTGTCATTTATATGGACTTGTGTATTTGTCTACGTTTGTTGAACTACATACTTTAAAGACCTGTGCATTTCACTGCATATAAAGTACAACTCTGACCACCGCTGCCCCACCCTCAATACAGGTCCCGCTCTGCTGCTGAATTCTCTTATCATCAGGGTTTCCTCGTGGCCTCTCACACCTCGCCTCGATCTCTGGAGTCTTTCCCTGGGTTTCCACAAGAGCCTCCTGTGAACTCTGTGACATTACCATACAGCCTGAACTGCCCACGTGTGCTTCCCATCTAGCTACGTTTTCCTTATAACCTAAATGTTTCCTTCCAGGGATTCTGATTCCTTTTCATCATCATAAATAAATCAATATTAAACCTCCTTTTTTTTTCTTTTCAACGTAGGCTCCAGGTCCTCACATCTGCTACAATCTACCTCCAAGAAGAGTTCATTTCAATGTGGCAGTTAAGCAGGTTAGCCTAATCCTCTGATGCGTTAAAAAGAGAAGGGTCACTACATGTATGTGTTTTATAAAGCAATGTGTGAGAACTAGGGACTTAATTGGTGTATTATGATGTTATGATGAAGGTAACACTAAGACAGGTGCATGTCATTTATCTGGGGCTTGTCCACTCCAATAGCCCTGGACAATGTCTTCTGTGGCACAAAGGCGGGAGACAGCTAAGAGTCTACTCTTCATTGTTTGCATACCAAGAATGCCAACTGCAGTCAACATTGGCCCTTTCTAGGTTACTTCAGTGAGGATGGGAGAGCTCTCAGGGTGAGCACCACGGTGCAGTCATCGGTGTTAATCTCATCACCCCAGCTGGCACTTCGGGGGGTGTGAGCAGTAATAATTTTTCTGGGGTTTTGAGCTTGTCAAAATGAGCACAAAGCGAATAGGAAAAAAAATCACGAGATTCTTTACAAATGCTGACCTACATGGTGTTTTACAGTCTTGTCTGGCAATTACTCTACTGTCCCAGGACGTAAAGTCACGTCACGGTTTCCGACATGAGCTTTGATCTCCATAGAACGATTTCACTGAATCTAGTGGCGTGGATTAGCAAATCCCATCCCACACTCCATAAATTTGGGGCTACTATTCCTTTAGTGTGGCTTCTTTATATTCCACTTTATTATGACTGTATCTCTATAAATGCAGACACTGTTTCTGTGGATATAATTTCATAAAGCAAAACTATCTTCTACCTCTAGTAGTGAAATTCAAGTGGCAACTATGACAAGCAAAGAAAAATGAATGCAGTTAACTTCAACCATCCCTGCTCATCTGAAAGCTTATGTCAGTTTCTAAATAAGCTTTTCATTTTTCTATTCAGTCTGCTGATCTTTGTTGATTTACAGCATGAATGAGCATGGCACATTGCAACTTGTAGAGTGTATTTTTCCTAAATAATAAAACATTTATTGCAGACACATCAAGCTAACTAGTGGCTCTAAATTATTGTGGCAATGAAGTGCCATGTTAACAACTCATTTACATCTGTCTGGTGACTCTCCATTACCAAGGTAAGTAATTTAATTCCATCTAGGAACATGACTTTGTGAAGTGTATTTACTGCAATTTGGAAAAATATATATTTAAATCAGAGTAGAAATTATGATTAGATCATTCTAACTAAATGCAAACAAAATAAAGTATTTAGTCAGGATAGACTGAATTGCCTCTCATAAAATTTTTGGTAAAGATGAGTTCGGATATCTTCAGAAAGCTTTACAATGTTACACTCAGCCATCTAGGTTCAACATATGCTACTTGTGAATGTCTATGCTTTGTAATTCAGTTTGATCGTCTCTTACTAGTTTTAGTTTTCAGTTCTCACTTTGAGTAAGTTACAAAAGGGTGAGTTAGTTGTATGCCTCATGACCGGGGCCACAGCTCATCACAAACTGAGGGGTGTGTCCTCCTTACTGCCCATGCAGGGCCCTGAGTGTATATGAGCAAATGGTCATGCTGATGTGAGGCCCTTCTCCTGTTTGTTCCCTTCCTCCTTCATCCTAGATCCTGATGCCCATTCATCTTCCTGTACCCCACTAAGCACCTATTCTAACTATTTAGATATATCCTTATGCATATGTTCTTTTCAAATATAGTGTCTTTGTATGTGTCTTGAGTTTATATTAACGATATTGCTCTATTTCTTTCTTTATTCCTTCAATACAATTTCTATTAGCATCCATTAATTTGTGGCTTCCACCTGCAGCTTCCACATTTACTTAGGTATTCTCCAACTAGATTGCCTCCAACTCCCTGCTATGCTAGGTGATGAATACCTTCACATGCCCTCTTATGAACCTATGAAAGAATTTCTCTGTGCTGTAGCAGAAGTGAGCTTCCTGGGTCCCATTCAGCAGGCACACATGCTTAGCAAGGATGAACACATGGCATTAAGGATGGATCCAGGCTCATAAGCACGTATACATACACAGCATGTACACATACTTACATACAGAGAGGGACACAGAGCTAAGGACCAATGAAGACTTACTCATTAAGGATGTACTCAGAGTGGGTGGGGACAAACACACTCTTAAATCAAGGTGTCCAAAGACACAGGACACACGCACAGGATGTACATACAATCAGCATGTACCTACACTCAGCATATACACACACTCAGTGCAGATGGTCCCTTCTGAAGTTTGTACAGGTACCTAATTTCATAAGCTCTGCAGAATGTTGCTGAGAATAGCTGTAATCTTACCAACCATGCCAGCATTCCCATCTCCTCATATTGCTTACAACTTTTGCTGTAATTTCCTTTTGCTTAGCTCATGTATGTAAATTATTATTTTGTTTTCATTGTATTTATCATATTTTTAATGAGTTTGAGCATCTTTAAGATACCCAAGATCAGGGAGTTCCCATTGGCTCAGTGGTTAACGAATCTGACGAGGAACCATGAGGTTGCAGGTTCAATCCCTGGCCTCGCTCAGTGGGTTAAGGATTTGGCGTTGCCGGGAGCTGTGGTGTAGGTCGCAGACGCCGCCCAGATCCCACGTTGCTGTGCCTGTGGTGTAGGCTGGCAGCTATATCTCCGATTGGACCCCTAGCCTGGGAACCTCTATATGCCATGGGTGTGGCCCTAAAAAGACAAAAAGACAAACAAAAAAAAATATACCTGAGATCAGTTTGGGCTTACCTTTCTGATAATTATAAATGTGAAACATTTGCATATATATATATATATTTTTTTGCCTTTTTTTTTTGGGGGGGGGGCCGCACTTGCAGCATATGGAGGTTCCCAAGCTAGGCGCTGAATCGGAGCTGTAGCCACCAGGCTATGCCAGAGCCACAGCAATGCCAGATCCGTGCCGCGTCTGCAACCTACCCCAAGCTCATGGCAACATCGGATCCTTAATCCACTGAGCGAGGCCTGGGATCGAACACGCAACCTCATGGTTCCTAGTCGGATTCATTTCCGCTGCACCACAAGGGGAACTCCCATTTGCGCATTTTGAATTGATTTTGTCATATTTTGGTTGTGATTTCAGGAATTCCTTCCATATATATATTATTATACATTATTATATTATATATAAATGTAACACATACTATATTATTAGATAATATGTACTATATGCTGTCATTCTTCATTACATAGCAATAGATAATTCCATATAGTAAAAATCATTTATTGTTTTGCACCATGGTTTTTGCTTTTAGAAAGTAGACTTTCTCTACTCATGCTCCAGGTTACAAGACAGTTTTCCTCCTTTTCTTCCAATAGTTTCATAGTTTATCTTTTACACTTAGATTAAACATCAGAACTGCTCTTTCGTATGCAAAGTAAATTTGTCACCCAGGTGTATTTCTTTTTTAATAATTAGTAAGCAGTTTCCAAACACACTTTGCTAAATAATACATATTGCACTTGTGGTGCTATATTTATCATTTTTGCCACATACAAATGATACCTCTTCCTGACTGCTGTTCCTTTGGTACACTTATTCTTAGTAAACCCATGCTGCTTTTACTAAATAGTTTTGAGGTTTATCTAAGTATCTGAAAGGGAGACTGCCTCTCCACTCTTCTTTTAGGGATCGTTATTCTCCAATATATAGTTTAGAAGGAGTTTATCAAGTTCCTAAAAATATTCATCAGTAATTTTATTTGAGATTGCATTGACTTTAAAGGTTAAATAAAGAAAATTTGTGTCTTCTGATAAGTTGCTTCATCCATAAACCTGGACTCCTTTCCTATTTAGTTAGATCTGTTTTTAAATCCTTAAATAAAGGCATTAATTACTTTCATCAAGGTGATGTTCCTCCTTTGTTAGGTTATTTTGTTACTTTTGTAAATTGCACATTATCAGTTGTATTTTTTATTTATTGTTGCTATAAAGCAGGGGTTAGCAAGTTTTCTTCTGTAAAAGACCAGTAGCAATAATCTAGGCTATGCGGGCCAGACAGTCTCTGTTGTGAGAATTCAACTCTGCCATAGAATCAAGAAAGAAGCCCTAGACAATGTCCAAACAAACGGCCATGGCTCTGTCCAATAAGTTTATTTACCAAACAAGGGATGGCCAGATTTGACCAGCAGGCAATGGTTTGTCAATCCCTTCTACAGAAGAACAGCGTTACTTTGTTTTTTGAAGTAAATTTGCTGAACTCTCTAATAATTGGAATAATTATTGATCATATGTATTTCTTAAATATTGATAAAATATTACCTATAGATAATGGCAGTTTATCTGTTCATTTTCAATGACTAAAATTTATTTCCTTTTCCCTAATTAAAAAGTTAGCTGTTCATTATTGCATTAAATAATAGCAGTGATGGGAGGCATCCTTGTCTTGATCCTAGCCTTTTGGGAAACACCTCCAGAGTTTCTTGATTAAATATGATATGTCATATAGTTTGGGTTTCGTTAATTTTTATCATTTGATAAAGTTAAGGACATTCTTTTCTATTTCTGGTATAATGATGTTTTATGAGAAACAGATGGTCTATTATTAACTATCATTTCATTTTTATAATACGCTTCATTAGAGCATGATGTATTCCTTTAATTTTTTAATTTTTTAATATTTTTACTAAGGTATAGTTGATTTACAAGGTTTCAATTTCTGTTGTACAGCAAAGTGACCCAATCATACACAGTTCCCCGTGCTGTGCAGCGGGGCCCCATTGCCCATCTATTCCAAATGTAACAGTCTGCGTCCACCAACCCCAAACTCCCTTTTCTTTATGTCAGCTTTTTTTGAGATAAAAATTACATACCATAAGTGCATCCATTTTAAGTGTACAGTGCAATGAGTTCTAACAAATATTTACACCCATGTACATTCCACCCAAGTTAAGATAGGGCCAATTTCCCTCAAATACACACACAAATAAAGGAGTTTATACTTTTGCACTCATTGCATTTCCATTCCTAAAGTCAGTAAATAATTAATCTGCCTGCATCACCACAGACTAGTTTTGCGCCTTTTTAGATTTTCATATAAATTAGATCATATACTATGTTCACTTTTGTGTATGCTTTCTTTTGATGACCATGGTTTTAATTTAATTTATGTTGCTGAAACTATAAGTATTTCATTTTTTTTATTGCTGGGTACAATTTATTTTCTCAATCTAGTGAAATTTGTACACATATGTTTCAGTTAGAATGTACTTTTCAGCTCCGGAAGTTCCACTTGGTATATTGCTACGTTTTCTGTTTCTCTTCTCATTTTGAAATGCTTTTACTACATTTTTTTTAAGTATATGGAACATATGAGGTTGGCTCCTTTAATTTTTTCCAGATAACTTTATTATTTCTCTCCTGTGCCTATTTCTAATAATTTGCGTTTATCCATTTTATGAGTCATAGTTTCTTGCATTTTTGCATGCCTGATAACATTTTTTGGATGCTGAACATAGTTAATTTTATATTGTTACTGGATTTTTTGGAACAAATATTGGAAAATGTTCTGAATGCCTGCAATTTAGCAGGAATCGGTTTAATCTTTGCAATGCTTGCTCTCACGTTAGTTTGGATCAGTCCAAAGTAAGGCTAATTTAGCCCCTAATTCAGACCCATTACTAAAGGAATCTACCTTTTTCTCCATGTTTGCTGAGATAACTGTGCCTAATGGGAGCAGAAATATTCTCAGCACTGGATGAGCTCTGAGAATTGTTTGCTTTCCAGTGGCTCTCTCCCGGCATTATGGAGTTGCATCCACACATCTGCCTCTCAAGGCTCAGTCTGGAAGGCATCGCTCTGCAGATGCCATGAGTTCTCTCTCTGGGAACCCTTCCCCACCCTCCCCTGACTCAGGGATCTTAGCCTTGTTTTATTCTACTCACAGCCAATGTCTAAAATAGTTTTCCATACACTTTATCCAGTTTTTTTTTTCTTCTTTGTTTAGGATGCCATATAAACCCACCATTTCTAGTCAATTCAGTTTCCTCAAATTCAAAAGGACTTTCTGAATTTCTCCTGAATTCAAAGAAATCTATGTTTTCTGCTTGGGTTAATTCCCCATGCACTAATCTAGAAAGTGCCCCCCCAGGAAGACAGAAGGGAAGATGGTGGGGTTTACTTCATTTGTTTACCTTTTCCCTGAGATCATATGTTGTACAGCCTATTGCTAAATCTGGAGAAAAAAGAAAAAGAAAAAGAAGGGCTGTTTCTTTTCTTTTTCTTGGTCACACCAGAATTGTCATTCTAGTACCATTTACTCTGTCAGGGCTGCTTGGATGTCCAATGTAGTCTCAGGTAAGGCACTGCTATGTTTAGTTAACTAATGTGTGATTTAGGATTTTCACATCAGTGGTATTTCTGTGAGATGGAACTTTTCTCTGTTTGAGTTATCCCACCTTGTAGTATAATCAATGTTATACTAGTCTCAGCAGTGAATTAAACAACATTTCTTTTTCTACATTTTGGGGAAAACATGGCAGAAGGAGATATCTTTCTGTAAAACTTGTTTACGACTTACTTTTTTTCTCTTTTTTACAGTTGCGCCTGTACCTGCAGCCTATGGAGGTTCCCAGGCTAGGGGTCCAACTGGAGGTGCAGCTGCCAGCCTACATCATAGCAGCAGCAACACGGGGATCCAAGCTGCCATCCGAGACCTACACCACAGCTCAAGGCAATGCCAGATCCTTAACCCACTGATCAAGGCCAGGGATTGAACCCACATCCTCAAGGATACTAGTTGGGTTTGTTACCGCTGAGCCACAACGGGAACTCCCACAACTTACTTTTAAAGGAGTCTGAGTCAGGAGCATTTAGGGTGAAGGTTTTCAGATAAAACATTTTATTTTCTTTGGTAGGTTTCAATGTGGGCAAATTTCCCCATTTTGTGATAATTTTGGCATTTTCTAATTTTGCAGGTATTATTCTACTTTGTCTAGATTTTCAAATCTATTTATTTATTATATTATTTTTAAAAAATCCCTATTGTATTGTATTATTTTCCCCCTCTTCATTCTGTATCTTTAACGTTTACATCTCACCAATCAACCACATGGACACAAATTTCCATTTCAGAATCTGTTTCCTAGGAAATCCAACATAACACAATTGGTTATTCCCATAGCTTAAAAATAAAGTGAATTTCAATCTAATACTATGAACAAAAATAAGCTCGAGGTAATTAGAAACAAAGTAAATTTGTTTTAAAGAAAGTGGAGAATGTTATGAACTCAGGGTGGAGAAGTCTTCCTTGGACAAAGCACATTATTAAATATGTGAGGAAAAGATTGACAAATATCTATATGTCAAAATAAAATGCTATGTGCATTAAGTGTAACTATTTTAAAAGTGGATCAAGCCACCAACTGTGGGAGGTTCTTTGAGATGCATATAGCCAATAAAATGTTGGCATCCAGAATATATAAAGAACTCTTAAAAATCAACAAGAAAAAGATGAAGCAGCGTAAGAGAAAATTGAACAGAGTATATAAACAGGCAATTCAGGAAAAGGGAGCATATATATGTGAAACAACATATATATATGAAATATATACATGAGAAAATATATTCAAATCCACTCTAGTTAGGAAAATTAAAACTGCAATATTATACTACCACTTTATACCCATCAGATTGGCAAAAATATCTAAGTGTGACAATATCAAATATAGATGAAGAAGTAGACACTGTTAGCAAAAGTCTGAATTTGTAAAGTCATTCTGGAGAACAACTCTGTAATTATATGCTCCTAAGAATATAAGTCAGATAATTATTTCTTATATACACAAAGACATAAGACGTGTTCATAAAAGTTGCCGTTTATAACAGAAAATTACCAAGAAATTATCCATAAACATTTGAATAGATAAATTAATTGCAATATAATTGTACAAAAGGGGCATTGTCAATAATGGGAATGAATGATGCAGAGCTCCGTGCTCCTCCAGGGATGACTTATAAGTATAATACAGTAACGTTGTATGTCTTAACTAAGACAGAGGGACAAAGATGTTCATTATACTATTCTTCCAACCTTTTTGTTCAACTTAAATGTTATCATAATTCTTGCAAAGACATAAAATATAAATTGCCTTAAATTCAAAATAAAGAGAGACCACATCTGGCAATAAGAAAAAGAAAATCAGAAAGTATTTTGTTAAAAGGCAAAAAAGACTTCAATAGTGGAATTAAGAAGAAGGATAATGGAGTTCCCTTGTAGCACAGCAGGTTAAGGCTCGCATTGTCACTGCAGTGGCTAGGGTTCTGCTGTAGAGAGGGTTTGATCCCTAACCTGGGAACTTCCACATGCCTTGGGAGGTAAACAAAAACAAAAAGAAAAAACAAAACAAAACAAAACAAAAAACAAAATAACTAAGAGGAAAGATGAGATTCCCAAGGAAAGTTACAATGAACTAAATCATGAGGTATAAAACAAAGGATATGTATGGAAATTAAAATGTGGTCCAGTTCTTATATAATAATGTCAGAAACAGTAAAATTTACCATGTCTTACAGAAAAAAACAGTTAAGGTACAAAGATGTTAATTAACACACCCAAACTTAGAGTATGCTAGTCAAGATTTGAAAACAGTTTCTCTGATTTGGAAACGTTTTTCTCAACTACTATGCTATACTGAGCGAGGTTTTTTTTTGCAGTTAACCATTTCACAAAATTTACGGATTTTGCGAGGTCAAGTTATCAGCCTAAGTTTACAAATCAAATCAGTGGTTGATTAAAATGATAATAAAGTGATTTCAAAGTCTGTGATTTTAACTAATGTCACGTGTTCCAGATATATAAAGTTAGATATGGGGCATAGAAATTAGGAGATTAATTAAAACACTACTCCATAAGTAAACTTCACAATTTTAGAGAATTCTTGCCTGTTGTAACTAAAGTGAGGAGTTACAGATAACTTTCAGGTTTCTAGCTAGAATAATGTAACATACTTATGCACTATTAGCTTTTCCAACACTCTTACATTTAGTATTTTATTTGCTTCTGATAAATAACCCGCGATGTAAATAAAGCAAATACATTACTTTATCATTATTTGACAGATGAGAAAAGAAAACACACAATGTTAAGTGCTTTGTCCAGTAAACTAGCAGCAATACCAATATCAGGACTGTAACTTCTATTCCCCAGGCATCTGCCTGTCTCACTTGCTTCTTCTGCTATCAACAATTTCAAAAGGAAGAAAAAATTCAAGAAAGAAGGAAGGAAAAATGGACGGAAGCTAGGGAAAGAGGAAAGACAGAAGGAAAAAAGGGAAATAAAAAAAGGAAAGAAAGGAGGAATGGAAGAAGGAAACACATTTATTGATTTACAATGTATAAACTAAGAAGTGCACATAAGTGTGCAGTTCCATGAATTATCAAAAAGTGAACACTCCCGTGTGACCAGGTGAGGAAGTAGAATATTACCAGCAAAATAGAAGACTGCTGTCCTTCATGTCCTAAGGCAATCACCCTGATTCCATCAATACAGATTATTTTTTTCTAATTTTGAAATTTATATGAATAGAATCATGTAGTATATATTCCTACATGTCTGGCTTATTTCCATTATCATTATGTGACAGAGATTTATTCATGCTATCGTATGTAATAGCAGTTGATGGATTTTCATTATGATACAGAATTACATACATTTTATGAATATGTCACACATCATTTTCATTCTACTCTTGATAAGCAATGAATTGGTTCCAATATTTGGCTACTGCCAATAATGCTTCTATGAATATTCTTGGGCATGCCTTTTGGGTATGTTGGATGCATACCTAAAAGTAAAATTTCTGGGTCACAGAATATGTATATTGGTATTTATCAGCCTTTAGTAGGTGCTGCCAAATAATTTTTTAAAGTAGTTTTATCAGTTTCCCCCCTCATCATAATGTATGTGTTTCCTTTCTATCTCAGCGCTGTTTCCTTTCATCACTCTTTTTCGTTTTAGCACTTCTGGTGGGTATATAATAATAGTATGATCACAGACATAATTTTCTTTTTCATTTCTCTGATGAGTATTGTGGTTGGATATCTGCTCACAAGTTAACTAGCTGTTTTTACACCAACATTGTGAAATGCTTGTCAAAAATATATTTCCCCTTTTTATTTATTGGGTTACTATTTTCTTATTGATTTGTTCTTTTTAAATGGTTGATAGAAACATTTTACTTGTTAATATATTGTTATTTTCTCCCACTTCATGGTTTGGTTTTTCACTCTCTTAAGAGAATGATTTTTTTTTTTTTTTTTGGTAATGAACAGAGTTCTTGAATTCAATATAGTTCAATATATCAATCTAATTATTTATGATTAATGTTGTTTGTGTCCTATTTAAGAATTCATCACCATACCAAGTTCATGAAAATATTCTCTAATGTTTTATTATAGGTTTCATTCTTTTATCTTTTATATTTTAATCTACAATTGACTTTGATAAAGTTTTTGAGTAGCATGTGACGTACAGATCTGATTTTATACTTCTTAGTACACCTGTATATCTATTCTTACATTAATATTCCACTAGCTTATTAGGGGCTTTACATTGTCTTGATATCTGATAAGAAAGTCTCCAATAATATTTCTTTCAGTATTGCCTTGTTTGTTCTTGGCTCTTTATATTGTTATATAAACTTTAGAATTACTTCACTAATTTTCACCAAAAAAAGTTCTGCATTGAATAAGTAGAACTGCAAAGTATAGATCAGTTTCTGGAGAAGCGTTGTCCTTAAAGTGTTGCATAGAATATATCCCACCTTTATTTAAATTGTCTTTAATTTTCTCATTAACATTTCAAAATTTTGAGTGTAGAGTCCTAGTTCATCCTTTATTACATATATCTCAAAGTGATGTTTGTTTTACAACTAAAAGTGGTTTCATTTGAAACTTTCATTGAATAATGCTGTTTTCCTTGTATATGAAAATACAAATGATTTTGAGTTATTTCCAGGCATGCTGTTGAAATCACACATTTTTTATAATTAATTGTAATTAATCCTAATTATAATAAATATGTAGTCCCTTTTGATTTCTAAATGCATAATTCATGGCATCTGCAATGATATTTTTAAATCCCTATTCCTTTTGTTTATTTTTCTTGCCTTATTGCCTTGGCTAGGATGTCTAGAAAATGTTTAGTAGAACTAGGTATCAAGATAATCATATGGATTATTTCTTCATTTGGTTAATATGACAGATTAAAATGGATTTATTTTTGAATGATAAGCCAACAGTATATTCCTAGAAAAAACTCTATCTAGTTTTTAAATATACATACAGAGAGAAACATTTTTGTTAATACTTTGTTTAAATGTTTGAGAATTTTCTAATTTTCTGTTATTCTGTTACTTTTTCTAGCTTAAATGCACCATAATGTTCAGAATGATTTCAATACTTCAAGTTGTGTTGAGAATTGTTTTAAAGTTCAACACACAGTCAGCTTTGGTAGGTTGTTTACGTGCACTAGAAAATAATATGTATTCTGCAGATGTTATGTGAAGCATTTTTATAAAAGTTTACTTATCTTTTAATTATGCTGTTTAAATTTTCTACAGCTTTAGTAACAATTTCAGTTAGCCTGGTTTATTCATTACCAACTGAGGCAAGTTAAAACTTTACACTATGATTTTTGATTTGTTTACTTATTTTATTATTAGGTTTCTAACCTTAAAGTTATCATTGTCTAATATTGATATAAGTACAAAAACTTTATTTACTTAGTATTTGAATATTTTCCATGTTTTACTTCAATCTTTAAAAAAATTATAATTAAGATGTAATTCTTTAATATATAATGCTAGTATTTTAATGCAATTACTTTTAATTAGCTTATTTGGTAATACATATTTAATAAAATTACAGATACATTTAGATTTCAATTATGATTTACTGTTTGTTTTTCTACTTGTTCCACCTTTTCAATAGTCCTTTTTCCTTCACATTTGATTTCTTTGGAAGAAATGTTTGTTATTATTCCATTTTTAATTATCAAGTTCACTACTTATACATTTTTAACTTCTTTTCTAGTGGCTACCCTAGAAATTAAAACATACACCTTTGACTAGTTGATATAAATTACTACTTTTTCCTTTTTCAAAAGAATACAATAAACTTAGAACAATCTAACTCTATTCACATACCCCTCTCTCCTTTTTTGATGTTACTGAACATTTTAATCTTACCTTAAAATATCATAGGTTATAATTATTATTGTTGTTCTATATAATCAATATTCATCTAGATTTACCAAATGGCCTTTTTTTTTTTTTTTTTTTTTTTTTTTTGTCTTTTTGCCTTTTCTTGGGCTGCTCCCATGGCATATGGAGGTTCCCAGGCTAGGGGTCCAATTGGAGCTGTAGCCACCGGCCTACACCAAAGCCACAGCAACATGGGGATCCGAGCCACGTCTGCAACCTACATCATAGCTCATGGCAATGCCTGATCCCTAACCCAGTGAGCAAGGCCAGGGATCGAATCTGCAACTTTGTGGTTCCTGGTCGGATTCATTAACCACTGAGCCACAATGGGAACTAGATTTACCAAATGGCGCTTATTCTTTCCTGCTTTATCTGAGATAATTTTTCTTCTGTCAGAATTACTCCCTTTAATGATTCCTTAGTATACTTACATTTGTGGAAGGCTACTCTCTGATTCAATTATCTGAAATGTCCTTAATTTTTCTCTGCTTGTAAGGGATATTTTCAGAGTACTGAATTCTATATTGGTAGTTGTTTTTAATTCATTACTTTTAATAAGTCATTCCAATGTCTTTTTGCTTCTTGACTTTCTTAAGAAATCAGATGTCAACTGCATTACCGTTCTAGTAAAGATTATGGGTCTTTTTCTCTGGCTGCCATTCAATGTTTTCTTTGCTTTGGTTTTCAGTATTTGCCTTATTATGCCTTCATATGGTTTTCTTTGGGGAAGTATCATTTCTTCAATATATAGCTTGATATCTATTATCACTTTTCAAATATTTTCAGTGATAGCTCCTTAACAATTTTTCTCCTCCATTATTTGCCTAGTTTTCTGTTGAATCCTTCTATGAGGTCTTATTTTCATTACTGTTTTTCAGTCCTAGATTTTGCATTTACTTTTTTCATAATTCCCATTTTCTTTATATAGAGTTACAGAGAGAAAGGAAAGAGGAGAGAAGAGAGAGCAATATTTCTAGTTGTTCCCAGTAGAAGATGTATCTGCAATAAGTATTTCTGCTATTGTTGGAATCACAGTCAACTTTTAAGTATGCGAAAAGATGCCTAACCACCCTTGTAATAAAAAGTACATGTTATAACTACAATGCAATACCACCTTTCACATCAAATAGATGAAAATCTAGTTTAATAATCTTCTGTGTAGGAGACTGTATAGGGAAACCAGTAATCTCATGCATTCTTTGTGGGAATAAAAATCAATTACATAGTGCAATTTGACTCTGTCAATCAAAATTAAAATGCACATATCTCATGATCTAACAAATATATCTACACAATGGCTTCTACCTGTGAGCAGGAATGTCTATGGCTACAGTATTTATATTAACAATGATTTGAAATAATCTAAATTTTCCAAATGAGGGACTGGTCAAATAAATTTTTTAACTAGCCAAAGAACTGAAATAATCTAAGTCCATTCATTGTGAACTGGTTAAACAAAACTGGGGGGAAAACTTCAATACAATAATAACATGGTTTTAATTAAAGATAAATTTTACTAAAATAAAGAAGTAATGATGAATTACGGTACATAGTGGACATAATTTTTTATAAACTGGATTTCTATGTATTTACTTTGAACTATTTCTGTTAAGTTTTGAAAAAAGGCACAAAAGAGAACATTTGCACACTTGAATATGCAGAAAAGATATATAAAAGTGGCTTTATAACATAGAACAAAATAATCATATCCCTATACCTATCTCTACTAGTCTAAATCCTATCTGGCTGCAACAGCCAATTCTCCAAGAAGTTCTCTTGATCTTCCCTTCAAAGGTAAACTCATATTCCTCTGAACCTCAAAGGACTTGTTTGTGTTAAAAAATATTAATCCAGTCAACCTTTAAAGGAAGAGTTTGTGTGCTTGGCTAAAACTGCTACTATGCAGTAAAATCCTCAATAACAAAGTTTTCGTTTCGTTTTTACAAATCTTTAAATTCCAGAGCAATATATTTTAACTTATCATATATTAAGAGAACAAATAATATTAGTTGAATTGAGTGAAGTTCTTATTAAGTGAATGAAAGCAATCAAAGAATGATATTTTACTGCATGTGAAAGATTTTCTACCTCACAGGCTGTGAAGAACAGGCTCAATCGAGAGCATTAAATGAGTTCCAAGCTTATGAACATCATTTACAATATCTGATTGCACCTAAGATTTGAAGAAATCATTGAAGCTTGGGTCTTTATGATCAGCATATTTAGTGTAAATTGCAATTGCTTCATAATATGGAAAGAACTTCATATCAAGGTTCCCCCAAGCCTCTTGTTAATAAAATTAAATACAGGTTTAGATTTTTCTAAAAAACAGTGTGTTGTGCTAAATTTGATTCTACTGCTTAATGAAGACTGCTTCATCTGATTCTTTGAAGCAGTACAAAGAGAGGAGGCAGACAATTTAGGGATATCATTTACTCAAATTTACAGCCATTCACCCTGAAAACACAATTAGGTGTACTAGACTACAGGAGGGAAAAAAAAAAAAAAAAAACGCCTTCTTATTAAAATTTAGCTGGTAAAATGCAGCATGAGGAAGTCCTCACTCTTGTCTCTACTTTGAGCCTCTAGGATAGATACTGAATAAGAAATAAGAGACAGAACTTGAAATCTATCTCACCATCTAAATTAAAATAAGAAGGGGAGGGGCTCCTTAGTCCAGTCTTCTAGGATGAATGACTGAAAAAATAAAACAATAGCTTAAAATGCTTTTCAAGTTTGAGAGGCCTTCTCTTTGAGACAGTAATGTGCATGCACACGGCACACAAACCAAATAGTACACATTGCTACTCCAACTAAGCTCCAGCCACAGTGGGCTCGCTTTACCTCTGAGAGAAGAGGGGTATTGATGTGCGTCAGGGTCAAGATCAAGGTTTAGGTCAAGACATCAGTAGTTGGGTCACACTTGTAAGAACTAAAACCCTTGCCTGGCAAGATGGATATCCGAGAGCTACTGCGACTCTGTACGAGAGAGTGTCTTTTTGAATCTCCTCTTTGGTCATCTCCAAGACCACATTCTTTTCTGGACTGTCTCTAAGTAAACCCTGCTGGCTGGTCCTGTAAAGGAGACCCGGAGCTACTTGTACTTCTCTTTTGCGGAACTCCTTACTCTAGGAAAGGCAGTAGACCAGAGAGAGAAACATCACCTACCTTCTAGAACTGTCTCTAATCTGGGCTAAAGATCTGTGGCTCATACCTTCCCAGGAAACCATCTTGATTTTCAGCTCAATGTAACAGAGATGTTGCCACTCATTAGTCTTTCTCATACTGCTGATAAGGTAGATTACTTAATCTGATTAAGCAAATATTTGGGGCATTACCCAATGCAGGGGCACCAAACAATCGACTTTATTTATTTATTTATTTTACAGGAATAGACTATTTCCTCGAGAGAAACCTACTATCATTGTGGGAAAAAATGAGGAAACATGCTAAATTTCTTAGGCTTAATTTAGAGCCACAAAATTTGGAAATAACAATCACCAAGGAAAGAAGACAGTAACCTCTTCGGTTTTGTCCTAAAGAAAGCCCTGATCCCAGGGCACTGCTACAGATTAATACGGTCCTTCTGAACTGATTAGTGAGAACCTTGTCCCCAAGAGGATGACCGTATTGGAGGAGAAACGTTGGGAGATGGGTCAGCACCCTAATAAAAGAGACCCCGGAGAAATCCTTCGATCCTTCTGCCATGTAAGACGGCACTGAAAAAAAAAAAAAAAAGAAGAAAAAAAACAAACAAAAAAATCCAGTCCTCTCTGAACTAAGAAATGAGCGTTCACCAGACACCAAATCTGCTGGCACCTTGATTTTGGATTTCCCAGGCTCCAGAACTGCGCGAAATCAATGTGTTGTTTGTAAGGTACTCAGTCTATGTTTCTGTTATAGCAGCCTCTGCAAACGAAGACACGTTTCTTAGCAGTATTTGGACCTCACAGCACGGCTGGACTCTTCGCAGTTTTTAAAATTCTATTCAAATTTGTATGTGCAGCTAGGTCACATGTGCTCTCGAAGCTGGCATATTTCCTCATTCATCTCTAAACTGAAGGACTTTGTTCCCCTGCCTGTCTCCCCCATAAATACTCTGGGTAGTTCAGATGATGTCTTAGAAATTTGATTTTGTGAATAGCCATTCCCATATTCTATCTGCAGGATAACTAACTTTCTAAAAGTAAAATGGTTATTTGGGCTCCATCCTTTATTAGATGTCACTGAATGAGTTACTTCACCTCATTATGTCTCAGTTTTCTCAAATCAGACAAATAGGGATAATATACTACCTACTGCACAGGACTGTTGGGGATTAAATGAGATAATGCATCGAGATCAGCACCGGATTCATAATAAAGACCTAATAAATATTAGCCGTTATTATTTCTATTTTTCAGTGGCTTGTTGCATTGTCACAGATAGAGCCTTTTTGCCAGATAGAAAGTTCAAAAGCACGAATCTCAGAGATACCACTTCTGACAATAACAAAGCCCCAGTGCCAGGAAGAAGTAGAATTAAAGAGACATTTGGAAAAGAACAAGAAGGAACTGTTCCACTCCTGAGGTGGCAAGAAGCAAGCTCCAAAGAAGAGGGAAGGTGACGGTAGGGACACTGTGAGAATGCAGCAGGGCCAGGAGAGGTGAGGATGAGAGAAGGGTGGCAGATACACGAACTGAATATTTCTGGTGCCTTTGTGGGAATCGGCTTTGAATGTCATGAGGTAAGATGGGAGAATTTTAAGAACAGATGTTGAGTATGATGCATCAGGGTAGGGCTGAATTTAGAAAAAAAAGTAAGAAAAACTGTAGTAAAAAAAAACTTGATATGACCTGAACATCAGTTTGCATTAGAATGAAAACTCCCCACAAATCAGTGGGACAGCTGACAAGTGTAGAATAAAAAAAAAAAAAATAAAAGAATTAAAGAGGATATGTTATAAAAGAACAGTAAGGAGAGAGGTGAGCAAAACTTTAAAAGAGTAATATATCTGTAATGAAATTCACAATACTAGAGAACCAGCATTACTACCTAAAGTTAATGAAATTCAAAAACAAATATCATTTCATAATGCAAAACAAAAACAAAACAACAAAACCACAGGAGCAGCTACTCCCCCCAGCCTTAATAAGAAAATGTTACTGCAAATAAGAACACGTTAGCTGTTACAAAAGCCTTCATTATGAAGTGTCAGTTCTGGATTCTGCCACTTAAACAGAACAAAACAACAATTTTTAAATTATTCTCTTTACTGCCACTGGGTGAGTTATGAACCAAAGAAATTAACAAAGGCAAATAAAAAAATGAAAGCAGGAATTCCTGTTGCGGCTCAGTAGAATCCAACTAGTATGCACAAGGATGTGGGTTTGATCCTTGGTCTCACTCAGTGTATCCAGCACTGCTGTGAGCTGTGGTGTAGGTCACAGTGGTGGCTGGGATCCCACGTTGCTGTGGTGGTGTAGGCCAGCAGCTGCAGCAGTGACAATGCCGGATCCCTAACCCTCTGAGCCACCAGGGAGCTCCCTCAGTCTTTAGTTTAAATTCTGTCTGCCACGCCTCAGCCCAGAAAGAAAGAACACAAAACAAAACAAAAGGCAGGGTCCCTTCATCCTTCAATTGCTGCAACATAATCAAGTCCACAGAAACAGAGGGCTTTACCTTTTTTTTCATCTTTCCTCATTTAATTCTTTCCTACTCAAAGGCCTCAATTGTCTTTTGAACTGACTCTTCCACACTCCACTCCTTCATGAAGGGGTGGAACATCCTGTTTCTCACAGCATTCTTGGTTATTAATTTTAGAAGTTCAACCAAAAGGAGACCATGCCAAGAAAAAAAAATGCTATAACTCACTGAAATAAATGTAATATTCTAGGACCTAAGAGACAGTGACTGGCAGACCTTGTATTGATGCATCTCTTGAGAGAGGGGTTCGAGGGGTTGTGAACTAAGAAGAAACACGGTCTAACTCTTTAAAATTACAAAGTGTATGATCTGAGTGAACACAGATTTGTTCAACATGAAGTAGAAGTTTTTAGAACTTGGGTAATAAACTTTGATGCAATAAAAGAAGAATTACTGTGGTGCTACTCTAAAAGCATACAGAGTGACTGCTACATATCCTATATTGTTCCAGATACTGGAGACATATTACTCTTAATTTTAAAGATTTTGTTCTCACCTGTAGAAAAGTTATGACCTAAGAGAAGACATACATACAGAATTGGATAATTTTATTCAAAGTAATAAATGCTATGTTAGGATCTTGCCCAAGGTGTAATGGATACACTGAAGTGAATGAAAGGAGGGCCAGGAAGACACATCCAGTGAGTCATGCATAAGCTGAGCCCAGAAGAATGAGTAGGAATGAACCAGTAGGAAACGGAATGAAAGGTGAGAAACACATTTCCATGCAGAAATGTCAGGAGCAAAGGCAGGGAGGCATGAAACAGCTTGGTGTGAACAGCCAAGAACAAGCAGTTTGCTGTTGCTGGAGCATAAAATGCGAAGAGGAGAGGAGGCCTGAGCAGTAGGTAGAAATGGTTTGGGTTGTATCTTACAGTATAAGAGATAATAAAAAGGTTTTAGGAAAAGGAGTGACATGCCGTTTTACTTTTCACCAAGATCTCTTTGGGAGTCATGACAGAAGGAAGATTGAGTATGACTGATCAGACTATTAGACTATATTAACTCTTCATTCAATCCCTGTAACGAGATTACACACTCACATCTGAATTGCAGCGCCTCCTACTACAGTTCATAGAATCCACAGAGATCAGGCTTGTGTTTAGCCAATGGGACATGGGCAAGAATTACAGTACATCAGTTCCCATCTGAGGCTTTATGAAGCTTTGCAAGTTTTCTCCTCTGTCTTCTTGAAAAGAATAGGTACCAGTCAGCCATTCTTTTTTCAGTCTGAGTTCCAGACTGATGAACATGATCCAAGCCTGAAACCAATCCAAGCTCTGCTAAACTGCCGCAGATCTATGTATAAGTTAATACGCATGAAATACATGTTTGTTACTTAAATAACACTATATCACTGAGACTTAGAGGTTATTTTTTATGCAGCATTAGCACAAATGAAATCAGATTAATACAGGGAGAAAAACAAAACATAGGAAGATCAGTCAGGAGACCGTGGATACAGACTAGGAGAAGGACAACCACTTAGAATTTAGCAGTAATAGGAGGTCCCACAGTGGTTCAGCAGTTAATGAACCCGACTAGCATCCATGAGGATGCAGGTTCGATCCCTGGCCTCGCTCAGTGGGTTAAGGATCTGGCGTTGCCATGAGCTGTGGTGTAGGTGGCAGATGTGGCTTGGATCCCATATTGCTGTGGCTGTGGCGTGGGCTGGCAGCTACAGCTCCGATTGGACCGCTAGCCTGGGAACCTCCATATGCCGCAGGATCGGCCCTAGAAATGGCAAAAAGACACACACAAAAAAACAAAAACAGGGGATGTAATTTTTAAACAGTAGCTTAATGAGTAGAGGGGGGCTCCTCACAGGGCGGTCAGTCAAGGACTCTTTTAAGAAGTGTCCTCTGAGCTGAGGCTTGATGGATGAGCATGAACTGCTTCAGGCAGATGTACTGTTTTCTAGGACGAAGGAATAGTGGCGACAAAAAGGCCTCAAGGCAGGATGGGCTTGGTGTTCCGTTTTTTTTTTTTGCTATTTCTTGCGCTGCTCCCGCAGCATATGGAGGTTCCCAGGCTAGGGGTCTAATCGGAGCCGTAGCCACCGGCCTACACCAGAGCCACAGCAACGAAGGATCCGAGCCGCGTCTGCAACCTACAGCACAGCTCACGGCAACGCCGGATCATTGACCCACTGAGCAAGGGCAGGGACCGAACCCGCAACCTCATGGTTCCCAGTTGGATTCGTTAACCACTGCGCCACGACGGGAACTCCCTTGGTGTTCATTTTTGAGGTTCATTCCTGAACAGGGAGTGGGGCGAAACATGTCTTTGGTTGCAGAACCCTTTACTCTGTGTTCTCCATAAGATGTCCAGGAAAAGATATCCAGCTAAAAAAAAAAAACAACAAAAAAAAAAACCAGGCAGGAGTCCCTGAAGATAGGCACAGGTAGGTAAGAGATTATTAAAAACCTTGAGTCATCACATTGTAGGTGATATTTTTAAAGGTAAGAGTGACTGAGACTGTCCAGGATAATTTAAAAGAGTGAAAAGTAATGTTTTCCTAAGAATAAATCCTAAGGGTCAAAGATATTTTTAGGATTTTTAGAGGGAGACACATCCAAAAGAGAGGCTGAGCAGGAAATCCATGGACTAAGAAAAGGTGAGGTAACAGAAAATCAAATACATTTGTCAGTTTTTGTTGCTATTTTCCTGTATAACAATCACACAGTCTTACAATGAAACAAGTTGATTGTTATGTTCATAGGTCTGCAGGTTGGCTGTACCTCCATCCATCTAGGCCGTGCAGACTGCACCAGGCTGGACCCCAGGCCACTTGATGGATGCAGATCTACTGCACATGTTCTGATTCTAGAGCTCAGGATGAAGGTTTAGCAGCTGCCTCTAGTAAGCTTTTCTAGTGGAAAATCACAGTAACTCAAGGATGTGAGAAGAAACACACATTCCCTCCAAAGGCTTTGACTTAGAAATGGCACATTTTCACTCTGCCACTATTTCACTGGCCAAAGCAAGTCACATAGTCCCTCCCAACATCAGCACGGCGGGAAGCATATTTTGTCCATTCTACAGGGCAGTTCTGTGAGGTCACGTGGTACAGGGCTCAGACAGATGCTTCTAATTCCAGGGAAAAGGATCGAAGTGGGAGCAATGATCTATCTAATCTGCCACGTCAAGGAGATAGACAGGTTGTTTGTTTTTGCTTTTTAGAGCCACATCTGGGGCACATGGAAGTCCCTGGGCTAGGGGTCAAATCAGCCTACACCACAGCTCATGGCAACGCCCGACCCCTGACCCACTGAGCGAGGCCAGGGATCGAACCCACATCTTCATGGATACTAGTCGGATTCGTTTCCACTGCACCACAATGGGAATTCCCGATCGACAGCTTTAAGAAGAGAGAGATCAATAGGGCAATTATTACAAAGACGTCTAATAACACAAGAACTGAACAGACTCCACCACGCTGGTCTAACAGGATCACTGCTGCTGATGCTAATCGGAGCACATGTTTGGGAGTGGCAAGGACAGAAGCTAAGGAATAAAGAGTAACAAGAAATTCAGAGAATGGTAATAAGCTGCTCTTTTAAACCTGGATACTAAAAGAAGAGAAATCAAAATGAAATGATTCTGTTTGCTGGTCTGTAGGTATAATTGCTTTTTAGAATGTGAGAAATTGAAGCCTGCTTTTCTATCACATTATCATCAGTAACTTTTATTGAGGGCTTACTATGAAGCATGTACAGTTTTAAGAACTTTGTATGTACTATTTTATTTAGCCCTACAGTAAAGCAGTGGGGCTATTATTAACTTACCCATTTCATAGATGAGATGTATGCAACACAGAGATTACATATATTGCCCAAGATCAGGAAGCTGATAAACGACTATCAAACCTTGGTACTCGACAAGGGCTCACAGGCCATCAGCCTTGGTGTTATTTGGAAATGTATATGAAATTCAGAATTCAAGCCCACTGAAACCTATAAAAGCAGAATTTGTTTACACCAAGATACCTTGGCAATTTTTACTCATTAAAATTTAAGAAACACTTTAATATAACTATTTACTTTTATTTATCTAAAATCTATTACCTAATTTTATGATAAGAGCACCTGGTTTTTCTAGAAACTTCTGACTTTAATTCTTCCTATTCTTCAAAGCAATGCATCTACAATACATTTAAGAACTCATCGAGCAGGGGAGAGCCTTATTATTCATGGATTCCATTTTCGTGAATTTATCGACTTGCTACAATTTACACGTAACCTCCAAATGAACACTTGCTTCATGTGCGTGGTCATCTGTGAACGAGCACAAGGTTATAAAAGATTTGAGCTGTTGACACACATTCCCAGCAAGGTCCAGCTAAACAATACTCTGCCTTCTTGTTTCAGTTTTCAAAATGTACGTTATGTTTTTCATATTTTGTGTTTTTCATTAGTAATTTTGGCATTTAAAAGGGTGTAAAGTGCAGTACTGAAGTATTGCCTGGTGTTCCTAAGGGAAGACCGTTTCCTTGTACCTTTATAGAGAACATGCATATTAGACAGGGCTTCATTCAAGCATGAGCTACAGCATTGTTGGCATGAGTTCAATGTTAGTGAGTCAACAACATAGTAACATCCAGAAAAAGGAGGAAGTTTGTCTACCTGTATATAAGGCAAAGTTGCTCCATGAAGTCCTAAGTTACGTAACAGGTATCATGCAGGATGAAGCCATGGAAAAGTAGTGTAAGGGAGGAAAACTTGCCTTCCCAAAACGTCTCTTTGGCATGCAGATTATTTTGTGCTGAAAACAATCACGGTCCAAAGACTAAAGAAAGATTTTGACCTTCCCCCAACTGCCTAATAAATAAATTTAGATAGAGGGCCTGTTACTGGGATAGAGCTATCCTCAGAGATACCTGCAAAGAATACGGATGGGCTTGAGGTGGTAGGAAAAACTCAGCAGAGGCTAGAGATCAGTCCACTCTTTGCCTCGCTGTCTCTGCTTGGCCCAGCAAACACAAGTTTATCAAACACTTGCTTTGTTCTCTTCACGTGAATTTTTTGACGTCCCAAATCCCTACCCCCACCATCCTCTTTTGTCCTTAGCTGAAGATTGTATGTAAAGTAAGGGGTTTGGCAATTCGGTGAGTTGCTCAGGTTTTCTGGGCCTCTCTCATGTGCACATGTTATTAAAGTTTGATTTTCTCCTGTTAATCTGTCTCGGTTCACTTTAATTCTTAGATCAGTCAGAAGAACCTAGAAGGGTAGCGGAAAAGGTCTTCCTCCCTTCCTGTTAAACACGTGGATTCCTACATGAAACTAAATTTTTTTAAAAAGTAGTGAGCAGCATTATCATGAGACTGAAAGACAGAAAATTTATGGCCACATTACTCAGAGTTAGTAAAATATTAAAACTTTCATTTAAAAAAAAATACGAGTAAGGGGTATCTTTAACCACTTCTATGTCAATTTTGTTATGACATCTTTTCACTACTGCCATTTCCAGGGAGCGAATGTAAGGACATGAGTTGACTGCAGATCCCAGAATCTTTGTGTCCAAAGCTAACTTTGCCATTAAGAATTACGCAGGAAGGACTAGGGCCAACTGGCACAGAACTATGTTGACTGAGGAGAAACACACAACCTAAAAATGGCGAGTGATGTTTTATTCAGGGACCTTACTGAGGACTATGGTGTGGGAGACAGCCTCTCAGGCGGCTCTGAGGAACTGCTCCAAAGACACGGGGAGGAGCCAGAATATATATGGGTTCTTTATGAAAAACAAAAAACAAAAAATAGAAACACCCCTCAAAATCATGTAGTCACACATCAAAAGATTACTGCTAATCGCAAAAAACATACATCTCAAATTGACAAATTTATTGCTTTTCTATCTATATACAGGAAGATACAAGAGTCTGGGCTCACGGAAATCATTCCTTAGGTATGCATCTTAACTAGGTAAGGTCAGTATCCTGTTTTTCTCCATCCCAAATTCTCCTGAGGGTGCAGACACTTTACAGGGTGGCTGCAGTAGCTGATGGCTGATGGCTTGGTGGCAAGGAACATTCGCTGTTTACTGGAATGTCAGGCAACATTTTTTGGTCCACAATCAACAGAATGGGGCTTTGGCCTGAACAATGGACTTTGGCCTGTGAGAGCAGCAGCAATGTAGCAAGGCTGAGTAACCCACAAGATGGTCTGTAGGCACATTCCTCCACCTCTCCAGAGTCGACGGAAAGCAGCATGGAGCACCAGCCCAACTCCCTGAACAACAAAGGGCTACTTTTGCAAGGTGGTTTGAGACAAGTTGCTAGAAAGTAGTGTAGACCACTAACCAAGCAGTATTGATTCAGTGATGCTTGTTAATGTCGTTCTATGTGTTGCTCCTATTCCTGCATTTCCAATTACTCCCCAGGTACTGCAAAAGCAACTCCATTGGAAAACTCCATTAGGACACAAGGCTGTCTCCACTTGGTTTTAATATGTAAACGTGGCACAATTTAAATATTTTGTCTGCACAGATACTTTTTTCTCTTTATTACAAATAAATTAGCACACAAAATTATCTGAACAGTAAGGCACAAATAAGTGAGCATTACTGTTTGCTGGTTGAAGAGATAAGCAGTTAAACATCTAGAGGTGAAGTGGAGGACAATTAACATCCCAGCCCACTCAATTATCATACAATGCCCACTTCGCAGGGAATTAGAGCTATTACAATCTGCTACTATGAATAAATGAGTATTTTAGCTCTCAGAGGGTAATGCAATAGTCTTGAAAATAATCTTTTTATGAGATTGTGGCTTTATCAGTTATAGTTTAGAGTCAGGATAAACACTGATTATGTATCGCATTATAATGACTGCTGGAGGGTGCTTGCGTTTGGGTTTTCAATGTTATTAATTTTGCAATTTTACTCTTCTTGTCTAATAGGCTTTGTGAAATCAGTCTTGGCAAAGAGACTCCAGCTCACTTTTAATACTATCTTCCTTAGTGAATTTCAGCAGGGAAAAAAAAAAAAATTAAGTTGCAGAAAAGGAAATGTTTTCTCAGGACTTGTGGCCCAGTGTTTTTCAATGTAAATGGGTGGCTGGGACAGCATGGTCTTGCTGACACTTAACCATGCTGGAAACACTTAAGAACAGCTTAGGCACAGCTTCAAAGTGAAAGAAAAACAAAAGAGAACACTGTGTCTGTGTGTGTGCTCTCTCTCTCTCATGCAATGTAGAGAAGCATTTGGTTTGTTTGCAGTGTTCAACGAAAATCTTTTTCCTGGGACATTTTGACCCAGTTCTTTGACTCTTTATCAACGGAGTTGCTGTTATCCTGGGCAGCTGCCAAGGTTCAGAGGTTTTTGTTTTTCTGTTTTTCTCCTCATTTGACCAGCAGACAAAAGCAAAACTAAAGACATGATAGCTTTAGAGAAGACTTAACTACAAAAGAAAGCCTTAGAGGGCCTCCCCGTAGTGGACCATATATGAAATTAAATGGGCCAGCCATTGCATCAGCTGTGAACAAATTGTACCAACTGGGAATGAAAATAAAACACTCAACTGCTAACTGTTAGAATCTGTAAATAATAAAACTAATTCCCGTGGGCTCCAAAAATACATGCAAAGGGTGTTTATCAGGACCCCATTGTCCTATTCACAGGTAAAGTGGCTTATTTGTTTCTCAAAAAACAAGTAGAGCTGGAAAGACTGGATACAAAAAAAAAAAGTCCATGTGGTTTAAAAAAACTCCAGGGATTAAGGAAACTGTATCCAAAGATTACCAACTGAGGATCATGAAAGGGTAGTGAATTTCAATCTAACTTTTCAGCACATACATATCCGAGCCTAAAATTCCCTACGGTTGAAAACTGGCAATGAACCCCAGAAACTATATAGACAAAGCTCAGGTGAATTTGGTTTGCAGCTGGTACGTGTTCACCTACCTTCTAGTTGCCTCCCGTTTAATAACGTATGTTAGAAACAGATGGACAGAGTATTCCGAGGTGGTCTTGACTCTCTCCAGTATCGGTAGCAATGGAAAACCGGACTTTGAATATTTAACAGCAGAAATGAACTAAGTCCCAAGAAGAAATTAGATGCTATACATGCAATCTACAGCACTGCTTTAATGCACTTGTTTAATCTTAAAGCATGTGTTTCATCCAACGAAACATAAGAAGAATCCTCAAATGCTTGAAAAGCACATATACACACATTCGTGTTTCCTTAAAGCAAACACTTTAGATCAATTAAAATAACATACATGTGTTAGGGATTAGTACTAATTACATTAATACTTATCTGTTCCTTGGGGAGCAAAAAAAACCCCCAAAACAAAAACATTTATACGAGTTAAATGCCAACTACTTATTCATCTCTCAGCACGAAATAGGGAGACTTAGCCACTTTCTTGCTGAAGGACCTTGAGCAAACCCCTAAATGGCTGAAGTCTCATTTTCCTCATCTGTAAATACAGATGATGTCGACTTAAAAAAAATGCATAACCTCAAAGTTGAGAGTTAAGTTTAATTTGGGGCAAAATGAGGATTAAGCCTGGGAGACAGCATCTCAGGTAGCCCTGAGAAACCACTCTGAGGAGGTGAGGGAGGAGCTAGGATACATTGGAGTTTTCGCAACAAAGGGCAGGTGGCAGAAACAAAAAAGAGGTCTGGGCTCACTGAAACCATTCCTTTGACATGCACCTCAGCTATCTGGGCCAGTTCTGGAGTTTTCACAGCCCTCCGGGCTCACCCATGGAGGTGACTGCGAAATGTTGCCCCAAAGAGGCAGGGGGAAAAGTGTCAGTATATGTGATACAGGTGAAGGGGGAGGTACCTGCAGCCATGCACACGTTTTACAAAAGCTTGTTGCTGGTCTTGTGAGGGTCACTACTAGTCATAAGGAGCAGACCTCACCATGAAGGAGTTTGGTGTTTTTCTAGATATGAGGAGATGCAAGAACTGGGCACATAAAATCTTCTAAGAATATCTAACTATCTGAAGACCTGATGTTCCAGTTTTCCCAGAGCACAGAGTGCTTCACTCCTGATCTCCAGCCTGAGCTCCTTCCTGGGGTGCTGCAGGTCAACTGCTGCAGGGGCTCATGATTTAATCCAAGGAGAGGCTGATGGCAAGTGTCAAACTCCAGTTCATAGTGAAAACATGCACCCTGCATGCTCAGACGGTTCTGGTGGGAAAGACACTGGATGCATTTAAACTATAAAGCACAATCCAACATGCTTTCATTGTGCCTGGCACCACCCTGGCAATAGAACACAGCACTCTTCCTTATGGACTTCTCAGATGAGTGGAAGACAGGACACACATATTTATCAGTGTAACACAGTGTGCTAAATGAAGAAATATACTATGAGATAGACTCATAATGTTCAGTAGGCACAGAGCCTGAGGTGAAGAGAGCATTGAAGGAAATGTTGGCGAGAATGACAACTGAGTTAGATCTTAAAGAAACTATAAAGCTGTATATACACATTAGGATGTTCTATTAAAATAAATTTTATGATTGCTAAGGAAAAATAATATATTAACATATATAGATAATACTACAATATAAAACAAAAATATAAATAGTAACAAATAATAAAAATATAAATTTGTTCATATAGATTTTAATAATGTTAAGAAGATACATATTTCAATTAAGATATTAAACCCAACTACATACTGTCTAAAGGAGATGCACTTAAAATATAAAGATACAGATAGACTTGAAAAGATCAGAAAAAGATAAGCCATGCAAATAGCAATCCTAAAATAGTTGGAGTGGCTACATTAGTATCAGACAAAACAGACTTGAAGATGAAGAATATCGTATGTTGGAGAGGAAACAATTTTATCCTACCCGTCTACATTCTTCCAGCTGGCCTATGACTTAGGTAGGCATGAGACAGATAAACAGGAGAAAGACCAATTTAATTTCTTACACACAGGAAATCATGAAAATGATGCTCGCAGAATGACCCAAAGCAGGCTTTCCCATTTTTTGACATTAAAACAACCACCACCACAAATTTGAGAGAATCTGACAGGACAAGGGAGCTTAAATTTGAAGTTTAATTAGTGAGAAATTTAAGGGAACTCTGCGCTGGGGTAGTAAAGTAGTAATGAAGTAACAAGGTTTGTGTATATCGGCTTCTCAGCTACGAAGTCCCTTTCCCTGGTGATAAGATGTCTCTTGTTAGCGGCATGGTGCAGCGAAAGTATTCTTCTTGCAGGAGATTTATTTCCTGCTTAAGGAGACAAAGGAGGGTCAAAATGTGCTTGTGCTGGCTGCTTTTCAAGTAACTTTGATTCAAAATAATCGATATGCCACTGAGGCATATTTTAAGATAGCCTTCTCTGGCCCCAACATGGACATAGTGATAATTTCCAAATGATGAAAGGGTAAATTTATCCACAAGACATAAATCATAAGTCAAAACATATAAATCAAAAATTTCCAGATTTAAGGAGAAAAAATAGACAATGCCAATATCTTAAGTGAAGGAGTTTAACATTCTTCTCTTGGTTGTACAACTAAACTAAAATTTAATAAAGGCATAAATGACCTGGAAAATACTGTCAACTGCCCCGATTTATTTGATATTTGACACTGTAACCTACAACTGGAGAATGCAAACTATTTTCAGTTACACATGGTGTGTGCATTCACGTATGTCATCATGGTGCCTTAGAGAAAAGAGGTGTAGCAGATAAATTTCACTGAGACATGAGTTACAGGGTAGTTGGCAGAGTTCAGTGTTAATGAATCAGCAATATATATTAAATGTCTTTAACAGAAACAAACATAACAAGTTTATATATATTGATTGGCAGATGAAAATGTTGTGACCAGAGGCTTGCAGGAACCTAACACTTTATTTCCCCTAGGAGCAATGGTTCCGTCTTCACTAAGTCAGTGTTTGAAGTGGCTTTAAAGAACACAACCACCACCGATAATAAGAACTGATTGTATATGAAAGGAATATAAGCACAGGAGAGTGAGAGTCATCAGGGAAAAACAAATATAAACTATCATGAAAAAATTACTATAGACCATTTCAAAATGACACAAATTAAAGACTGACAACAAAATTAATGGTGCGGTTGTAGAGTATCTAGAATTCATACATTTTATTGGCACTAGATAATGAAACACAATGTTAAGGCAGGTTGTTATAAAATTCAACCTACACCTATACAATAACTCAGAAATTCTACTTCAAGGTATTTATACTCAAGAGATACAGAACTTCTTCATGTAGTAGCATTATTCATACTAGGCAAAACCTAAAAATAGAAAATGTGTCAACAAAGTAGATAAAGAACTGTGATATAATTATAGAATGGAATGATACTTAACAGCTTATAAGAAAAAAATTTACTGTATACACAGCTCATAAGATGGATCTCAAAAACATGGTAAGTGAAAGAAAATTTATACAAAAAATAAACACTATTATTTCTTTTACATGAAATTCTAAAACAAGTAAAAATAACCTGTATTGGGGAAAAAAATCAGAAGAGCTTCCAGGTGCAAGGACTGGGGTTGAGTGCGCAGATTAACTGGGAACGGATATTAGGGAACTTTCTCGGGTTATGGTTCTCTTCTCCAAAGGGATTTGGCTTTCGTGAGGGTATACATTTATCAAAACTCAGCGACTTTACACTATGTGCATTTTCACGTAAATTTCACGACAAAAGAAAAAATTAGAAATATTGAATTCTAATTAATCACATGTATGTTGAAGTGTTTAGAAGGACGTGTAATAATGTCTGAGATTTACTGTGAAAAGTGTCAAAATTAAGTGGACTTATGGATAGACATATGGACATTTAAATTAATGGATATGTGACAAGCAGATAAAATAAATGGTAATAATGATAACGACAGAGTCGAGGTAGTAGGCATACAGAAACTCAATGTAGTATTCTTTCACATTTTCTGTGTGCTTACAATTTTTCATAATAAAATACTGAAAAAAAGAATGATTTAATAATGTACCAAAATTTATGCCTACAAATGAATATTTATCTCTAAAATAATGACCCCAAGAATCTATGCACTTAATCCAGTTTTATGTCATTTGCTAAAATAAATAAATAATTATGTTTTGTGACTCCTCTTTTAGTTGCCTTCAGGAAACAGTTTATAAAGGAGAGAAGAAAATCAGTGTTGTTACCTTAGTCACACCTAATATTCTAATCTCACACATTATTATTGAAAAGAATAATCCTATTTTTTCTATAGACTTGAATGCAACTAAATTCTGAGTATTACTAAAGCAAATCCAGACCTAAAAGATAAAACTATTCTGCCACTGATAATTTTTTTTAAATCCTTAAGTTTTTAAGGCAATCTCCAAAGAAATTCCCCAGAACGTTCTCAATAATGCAGCAACATTCAAATGACTGTGTGACCCCACAGGATAACTACTTTAAATCGAATGACCCATTCCCTCCTCCCTTATTCCCCCTTCCCCTATTTTCTATCTCATTCTGTCTTTAATCAATCAATGTCTGAGCGCGAGTATAGGTGCTAAAGAGAAAATTTTGGTATTATTCAGGCATTCAAGAACTCAGTTAAGTGGAAGAATTAAGCATTTGGAAAAAGATAAATTACCATTCAACAGACTATGGACAAAATACTATGTTTACATATGTAAATTCCGATGTTTATTTAAACTCTATCACATTACTTTATATTCCTATATAGTAAATACAGGTCAACCTCTCATATTTATTATCTTTAACTTTCTTTATATTTTTGTCCTACTTTTTCATTATTTCTCAAATATTCTATCCACTAGTCACTATTTTGTGGATAGTTGAGATTTGACACTTGCCTTATTCTTCTCTTCCTTCTAAATTAATGGATATTTCTTACATCTTCCCCATAATTGTCACTGCAATCACCCCAACCCCATCCTTGGGTAATGTTTTTTTTTTTGTCTTTTTGTCTTTTTAGGGTTGCACCTGCATCATACAGAGATTCCCAGGCTAGGGGTCTAATCAGAGCTGTAGCCACCAACCTATGCCACAGCCACAGCAACACGGGATCCGAATCTGCAACCTACACCACAGCTCACTCACGGCAACACTGGATCCTTAACCCACTGAGCGAAGCCAGGGATAGAACCCCCAACCTCACGGTTCCTAGTCGGATTTGTTTCTGCTGTGCCACAACACGAACTCCAGGTAACATTTTTTTATTTTTCCTTCCTTTACATCTCACATGTAGTTAATAAGAAAGATAAATATTCTCTTCACCATGTGAGTTATAATTTCCATTACAAATATAATACCAGTTAATACCCATAGAGATTACACATTGACAACAAAAATGGCCAAGTTTCCTTGCATTTTGCAATCTAAAAATACTCTCTTAAACAATTAATACGTTAACAGGAAGATTTTTAGAAAGCAAATGATAAAAGCAGGCAAAGTTTGGAGAAAAAATGGTGACAGTCAGAACTCTACCCATGGCAGGAGGCCATGGAGCTGAGGAAGGACATCTGAGGCTACGTCACTTCCCCCAACAGAAAAAAGAATGGAAGCAAATATATCTAAATATTAACAATGATTAATTCTGAGGTGGAGGTATAGGTTACTGCTATTTTTTTTCCTTTGGATTAATTTGTATTTTTCGAATCCCCAAAAGTGAAAGAATGAAAGAGGTGATAGAAGGAGGAAGAGGACACAGAGGGAAAGAGGAAAAGAGGAAGGGAGGAAAGAAGGGGGGAAGGAGAGAAGGAGGGTAGGAGAAGAGAAAGATCCAAACACCTTCACTGACACAGTGGAAATGAAGATGGAGAGAAGGAGTTACGGACCAGGGCGAATCAACAGCATTCAACACCTGCTCAAATAGGAGTGCAAAGAGAGAAAGCGGCTTTTAACTCGGTTATTGGTCCATGTGTTTTTGCCATGAATTTAGCCTCTCAGGAAGACAGAAGAAATAGCCATTTATGAAGAGAACAGCCAGGTTAGTGTTAAACATATTGAGTCTGTGCCTACAGGATGGCCAGATGGAGTCTCTGGAACTAACCTTCTGAAGTTAATGTTCAAGCGTTATATTGATGTTAAGAACGTGAGAATTATCAGAAGTAGTGGTAGCTGCAGCCTAACTCTAGATGACATTCTCCAGAAAGCCTGTTGAGAGAAACAGCTCCTAAATTAAATGTGATGCATAGCTCTGGGGAAATACAAAGCAACTACAATCAAGTAAAACCAAAATAATATGGTGTGATCCAGTATGGCTCTTGATGTTCAAACTCTAACTCCACCTTTTATTAGCTTCTGACCTCAGACATAAGGAACCCAGTTTTGTCCCAGTAGTCTTGTCTACAAATGCGATAATAACGGTGCCTAATACATAGTGTTCTTAGGATTCAGTGAGTTAACATACGCATATCACTTAGAACTTTGCCTGGCATGTCCAAGCACTTAACGCATGTGAAATATTATCACTAACTTAGAAATCACAGACCCTTTCAACCTGAAGGAGGCCATTTACTTCCTCCCCCGAGAAAACTCATATATGATTCAATTAAGAGGCTGATTGGTCCCCTGGAGTCCACCGGTGGAATCCAAGTCAAGTGCTCTTGATGCAGAGTAAGGAGGCAACAAGGCCAAGAATGGGACCCTCATGGAAACCCAACATTACTGAGTAGGCAGAAAAATTAAGACGATCCTCCTACACTATGACTTCCATCCGTTTCACCCATCTCTCTCCTGTAAAGGAATCGCCACCTAATATGGCAAGTTAATTCTGCAGCCAATTCAAAGGACCCTACCAGTGTGTTCCTCTTTATACCCAGCAGTCATCAGACTCATCTTTCTTGTCGCTCCGCTTCTGGGAAGGTAGGCGGTTTGCCAGTCTCCTCACTTTTGATTTTGAGTTTCTGACCCGTATTTTTTTTTTCTCCAGAGTCCAAATTTTTCTGCTCTTTTAAATCTAAAGCATTCTCCAGAGTCCACCTGTGCTAAGAAGCATTTCCTAATTAACCCTACCCCTTTGCTGATCATGCATTGATACCTTCCCAAATTGATGGGCAGATCTACTACCACTTTCTCTTATGTTCTTCATTAGTTCTTAGGAAAGAGCAATTGGGTCTATTTAAACAGACTTCAATAAACACTCAATCTGTGTCCACTTACATCTATTTTAAAATATATTTAACAAACGAAGGAGTCAGAGGAAAAGGAGCACCTTGATAATATGATGCCCCGAGTCCTTCCTAGTATGAGAAGATAAAACTAAGTCAATACAGAAAGTTTTTCTTTTCCAATTGTCTCAGCAAAAGCCCCTTTCTGCTTTAATCTATGTCCTAGAGTCATGATACTACACTATCAAAGATCTCATTTATTTCAGGTTTAAGAAAGCCAGCTGACCTAGATACTAGGTCCTTCTAAAGGAGCTATATCAGAACTCCCTGACACAAAAGACACTTCCATTTTACATTTCACATGAAAAGCAAATTACCATAGCAATTGACCTCAAAGAGTGCATAATGAATACGACGGTCAAAATCCAACATTAAGTAACACATGCATTTTTTTTTTTTTTTGCTTCTACAAAGTCACTTTTGAAACAAGCCTTCCTTTAAATTGGTTACTTTAAAAAATCCTAATGTATGCAATAAAAATACCTTGCACGTAGCATTTTGGAATTCATCCTCCCTATTCTCTCTGTGGTCATGGTAGAGCAGATCCTATATTCACAGAAATAGAGAAAATTATCTGAACTAATAGAGGGGAACAGAGGTGGGAATGTTTTTTGAAAAAACGACTCTCTGCCTCTGTCTTTAGACCATGTATACTTACATATAACCACACTCTTACTCTAGGTGGGGAAGGCTTACGTATGGTGTTCACAGTTATCGGGGATGCCTGGGGCGATAATGCTCGCAGAGGACTTTTAATTAAGAAGAGGAGGTATTTATGTCAACAGGAAATGAAGAGCAAGACGTGCCAAGGCAGGTTGAGAGCTTACACATGTTTCCCATTGCAGATTGCTGACTTCTCACCCAAATCAGGAGATATTTAAGGAAATTGTCATGACCACTGAATACATGTCATCTGAAAAGGATACAATATTCAGATTGTTCAGTATTTTCAGGTATTTAAAACTAAGTGAAGCTAACCTCTGTTTAGACTTTTCTTTGACTTCTAGAACATCCATAAATCTGCTACAGTAACTCAACTGCTTGTTTTTCAATCCGAGTGTTTGTCCTGGTGCCTTCTTAGTACTCCACGTTTTTCTCTCTGATGCTGGCGACCTTTTCCTCCCCTTCCTCTTACTAAATCCCACGTTCTGTGAGGAGAGGCAGAGCTTTCTGCGGAGTCTTTCTGTGCCCTACTTCTGCAGCTGGCACCTCATCCCCTGTCACACTAAATCGACACTTCTGGAAGTAGCAGCTTCAGAGTGACTGACAAGAGCCACTGCTGGCCCAAGTGTCAATTTAGTGCAGCAGGGGATGGAGCTGCAGCTGCAGCAGGAGAGAGACCTTGTTTCATACTTAGAAAACAACTGCAAAATTGCCAGAGGGAGGGGAAGCCGGCTGGAGAATAGAAAGAATGAGACTAAGAAAGGGAAGGAAAACAAAGCAGATGTTGGGTGTGGGAAGAGAAAATAAATGCTTTCATAGAAAAATAAAAGTCAAAAGAAGAAAAAGTGAAGGGAACTGCCAAGAAGAAAAAATAAAAGTTATTTTATCCTAAGGTTATGTATTTCATTTTTCTACATTTAGAAATACATGCTACATAATAAACATATATCCTCTACAATATGGAGCTATTTATTGTCTGTTTATACCTTCCAAGAGGAAAACAAATAAGCTAATAATTAAACCAACAGATTCTAAGCTAAGTGTTTACTACCCAATGGGTCCAGTGCTTGAGAAGGACTGATCCAGTGCTGTGTCTCAGTAAGAATATGAGAAAAAAAGCAAAGAAAAGACCCTGAGATGTATAACTTGGGGACCAATGTGCATTGTCAACCCAGAAAAAATTAATTAAGAGTTGAAAACGAGAGAATTCACTATAAATAAGCTTCATTAAGATAATATCAATTCTTCCATTTTCTTTTAGACTTTAATATCTTAGGGACATTTCTAGCCATATTCACACACAGGGACATGCTGGAAGAGACAGTTCACACAGACTCTACACTCTTGGTCGTGGCTGCTAATGTTTCGGACTTGAACACAGATATTTCCAGAAGCTCATTAAAAAGGATTATAAGTTGCTACACACATACACAAACACACACATATGTGTAACATGTGGGCATATACACATATTAATCCATCATCTAATTTGAACACTCCGGTTTCTCTATAATATTATAGTTGTAGGCAACCTCTAACACCCCCCCAAAAACAGAACAGAAAATGCTTTCTGGTCTCTTAAAGAACTAGACACAAAACTTCAAGTCAGTCCAATATTAATAATAATGCCCAGGTGGCTGAATCAACCATTATGGTACTTAAACCAGGTTGGTTTGCACATCACACCTGCAGATGATCCTGATTTTACACCTGCAGATTTTACTAGAGTACAGGGAATTAATTAAATAAGGGTTTCTAAAGTGTATTCCACAGATACTAGGTCAATGTCAAATCACTTAGAGAAAGTCTGTGTATTCTGTAATCCATATGCTGGTGGCCAGAATGCAAAGGAAACTATCCATATATATTTTCATTTAAAAAGGCAGTAACAAATTAATATGAGAGAAGATCAAATTATTCTCATATATAAATAAAGATATATTGAGACATGGAGAGGATCAAAAGCTATCACTACTGTGCTGTGTCTGGAAAAAAAAATTAGATAAAACCTGAATACATGTTCCAGCCAATCAAGAGACTAATTGAAGTACATAAATAAAAATTACTATGATAATGGCAGCTTGTCTTGTAGCCATTTTAAATCTATTTAAATCTAAAGATATTTTAAAATATTTTATCAAAGAATACGAACATCAAAATTAAATTGGAAAAAATACAAAGATAATAATAATAAAAATCTAAAATTTCAGATTGTATGCACTTTAACAAAAAAGTTAACAGTTCAAATAGAAATGAAATAGGTAAATAAAAATATGTAAATGGTGAGAGCAAGTATGGGGAAGGCGCACAGAGGGACTAAAAAATACTGTTTTATTGTTGAAAATGATAGAGAATTATAAACTAAAATACATTGGAAAAATGAAATGAGAATGTAAAAATTTAGAAACAGGACAAATCATTAAAGTAAAAATAAGCAGCTCACATCGCAGGAGATTTTAATAGACAGAAAATGGCAAGGACACATGGTTTTGAAAACTCTAAATGTCAAAAATAGAGCGAAATCAGCGAGTAAAAGCAAAACAAAACTAAGTGAGTTAATAAACAACTATATAAAAAGTCGTCTCTCTGGTTAAGGCAAAATCAAAATCCCACTCTGTCCTGTGACAGTAACTCCTACAACAGAAATGAAAAGGGAGACTATGGGAACGCCTCATCAAACACACATCGAGGAAGGCATCAAAATGAAGGAGGAGGAGGAAATAAAAAGACGGGGAAGGACAAGAATGCTGTGGTTATAATAATGAAAGAAAGACTTTAAGGACTGATGGCAAAAGCACTGAATGGGATTCCGAGGATCAATTTTGTCAGAAGCAAACCCTCACCATTTTATACCACACAGTTTTGAAACTTTAAAATTCGCCGGCAGAACTGGAGGCTAAAAACCATGGGTTGCCAAACAGCACTGCATTGGTAATCCAAAACTAAGTTTAATCATCTCTCACTGTGTAGAAACATCTGCATCATCCCAGAATTATTTTGTTGTTCTTTCGTGTGGTGTCATCTTGAATAGCACTGTGCTTTTTAACACGCTCACACAACAGAGTTTCACCTGTTCCAGCGAACCCCAAGTCATCTCCTCCCCACAGCAAATTGTACCCACAGTTTAGCATCCTGTCCAATCTGCTCAGCTCAGGTTCCTAGTATGATAAAAACTAATAACATACACTGAATGCCCACCATGTGCCAAGCACTGTTTGAAGAATTTTGCAGAGTTCCTTTTGTGGCTCAGCGGGTTAAGAATCTGAGGTGTCTGTGGGGATGCAGGTTCGACCCCTGGCTTTGCTCAGTAGGTTAAGGATCTGGTGTTGCTGCAATCGATGGCAGCACAGATCACAGATGCATGCGGCTTGGATCTGGTGTTGCCATGGCTGTGGCATAGGCCACCAGCTACAGCTCTGATTCAACCCCTAGCCTGGGAACATCCATATGCTGCAAGTATAGTCATAAAAAGAAAAAAAAATATTGATGACAGAAGCTTATATTTGTGGAACTTCTACGAGTTCAAAAACACATATTCAATCAATAGCCATTGACATGAAGGTTCTTTTTTATTTAGAAAAAGGCATGAATACACTCAACTTATAGGTGAATTTAAATTATTTATTCAAAAATCACTTAATGAACACCTATTCACCCACTATTTTGCCAAATGCTGAACTTAGCGGATGAAAGAAAAAAGTTATAAAATGTGGTGTTTCCTGAAAGATTGGAAGGGAAAGGAAGATATAAACAAAATACAAGTTAGAAAGTGGCAAATGCCATACAAGAAATTAGTCTATTGGAGGCTGAGGATCAGTTTGACCAGAGATTTATCAGGGAAAGCTTAGAGAAAGAGGTTGATCTTGAGCTAGAACTTATACATGGCTAGGGTTTAGAGGTGCAGAAATGGGGGGAGTGGAGGATGGAGGCACACAGAAAAAGTTAACTTCTATGGCTTTACTTACATTTTGGAACATTAAAGATAAATAAATTGGTCCATGAAAAATCTGATTATCATCAGCCTTCCCATTACATGGAATAAACGCATTTTGCAAAGGCGTCGCAAAATTCTCCCATCTCTTGTCCTGGTAAGCTGACCACCATGTTTGTATAGGTTTAAGTTAGAAAAGAGATGATCCAGATACCAGATGAAAGGAAATCAATAAACAGGTAAAGTGAAGTGAAATCTAAGATCCAAAGAGAAAAAACAGAATTTTTTTGTGGTTAACATTCAGAGTAGATACTGTCTTAATATAATATTTCTGCTCGGTAACTCGTTCAACATGATAGCGAGTTTCTCCGGTCTTCAAAAAGTCCAGAACTGATGTGGTACTATTTATTCTTACGGTTTTCCTGATGGTCTAGTGTAATAGATTGTTTTCTAGACATTGCTTGGCAGTCTTTGCTTTACTTCTCAAATCAAAAATGTAAATAATGGTCACATTTCCCTAAGGTTATTATTTGGTACATTTCAAAAGAGTTTTCTATTGAAAAGTCCAGTATTTAAATGCAATGCCACCTATACTGTCTTCTTCAAAGGAGCTGGCATCATTGCCTCCGAGGCTGTCAGTGACCCAGCTGGACAGAGACGGGGCAAAAATCACTATCCCGGTTTTATAGGCACCTTCAAGCTTATCCACTTCCTTCAGATCAGGCAATTTGTCACAAGCCCAATCTTAGAATTCAGTCTTCTAACTTAAAGTCCAGTGGGTTTTCTATCAGACTCCGCTGACTGGTATGAACCTTTATATATAGAAAAATCATAAGGAACAATTTCTCAGAGCATTGAACGATTTATCCCGGACTATTGTCCTATCTAAGCCCTGGGGCCCCACTTCCCTCCCTCGCTGCCTTTCCTCCTCTCCTCGGGGCTTAAGATTTCCCCTTTGAAACTTAAATTCACTGTACTCTACTCTGGAAAGGAAACTTTGCTTCTTCACACTCTCTTTTTCTGTGTATTAAGAGAACTAATACCTTTCTGAAAAGAGCTGTGCTTCCATCAAAGGCAGGCTGAACCCCTTTCTTCGACAGTGCATCTCACTATCACACCATTAATAGTTTCTGTCTCTGAGAGAGCACAGACACTATCATCCTAAATTCTCTATATTTTAGAGAAACGGAAACAAACCCTCAAATTTCAAAGCCCGTTGTTTTTCAGAAAGATATGGCCCCAGGCTTACTGGACATCACAGTATTCACCTGGAATGCTGCAATTATAATAGCACACATTCCTGACTTCAATGTAAGAGGAGAACTTGACCGATCCATGCCTGAAAAATTTAAAAATCCTTAGTAAGACAGGATCCTAGAATGAGGAACCATTCTATTACTATTTTATTCTTTCGCTGTATTTATGATGAATACTATTGGTAATTTATGACATATAAACATATATTATTTTCCTATTTATTTATTTTGACCCAAAAGTGATTCAGTTTTAATAGGTTATTTTGTATGATTTCTATTAGCATTATAGAAGATATATTAGGTCTTTTGCTGTCTTATATGGTCTCTTTCATTATTGTTTGGTTTGCTTTTCCAGGGTTTCTTGCTCTTTTGTTTGTTCTTACTCTTTTGGACTTGGATATATTTTCCTTGTTAAATAAATCAGCAATGGGAATTCCCACTGTGGCTCAGCAGGTTAAGAACCTAACATAATATCCATGAGGATTTGAGTTTGATCCCCGGTCTTGCTCAATGGGCTAAGGATCTGGCTGCAAGCTGCAGAGTAGGTCATGGATGCAGCTTGGATCTGGTGTTGCCGTGGCTGTGGCATAGGCCTGCAGCTGCAGCTCTGATTCTTTCCCTAGACTGGAAACTTCCATATGCTGCAGGTGTGGCAAAAAAAAAAAAAAATCAACAATATTTTGAGTTTGTTTTTAATTTTAATGGAATGCCATTTAGAATTTTAGATTATAATCTACTTCTCTGTGTCTTACGGGACAATAGTTACTGACTGTCCTATAATAAATACGACGAAATAAGCATATTCATATTTCCTACTTCTTTACCACACTTTGGTCTTTTCCTTGATTTCTAGTTCCACACCTTTAGATTCTGTATCAATTATTGTTGTAGTTTGATGTAAACTTGTACTTAAATAATTAACCAGAGCTTTTATCCCATTACTTATTCCTGATTCTTTAAACTTTAATTCCTTGCTGAGTTGTTCAGTATTACATTTTTAAGTAGGATTTTCAGAAACATCACATGAGCAAAGCAAGGCTTAGGCCCCTGTTTTCTAAGAATGCTGTTTCCAAATCAAACTTCGGTCAGCTAGCCCAGCTCCCAATAAAACCAATCAACTGACATGGGGCTGTGGTGAAGGAAGGTACAGCATTTACTGCAAGGTGCCAAGCAAAGAGCAGCTCCCAGTCAAAAGTCAAAGGAATTCCCCAAGAGCTTTCAGAGAAGGGTTTTTAAAGACAATGAGGAAGACGGTCACAGGATGCAGGATCAGCCCCTGTGCAAGTCTCTGATTGGCTGGTGAGGAGTCAACAGGGTGACATTTGGGGAATTTAAATCATTGGTCTTCCAGCTCCAACCAGTCTGGGGTCTACATGCTGGTGGTTGGCAGTTTCCATCTGGTGGGGCCATGGTTTCTGTAGAAACAGCTCAGGAATGTGCATCATCAGATTGCTATCTATATTCCTCAGAGATGAACCAAGGATCCTGTGACTGTTTAATGGTCAGCTTATGGTTTAAGTTACTACTACTTTTCTTGCTTGCCTGTCTTTCCTTTGTCTCTGCATTTCCCCCATTTCTCTAAGTATTAGCTTCTTGAGCCTGCTCTTGGAAACTCAGGGAAGGCCTAGGAGACCGAAGCTTTTCCTACAAACAAGAAGCAGGGGTCTATCACCAGGAGGTCTCCACAGGGTCCTCCTCAGTTTCCTTTCTTTTTTTTTATGAGAGTTGCAACGTTTATTTCAGGTTCTCTCTTTTTTGTTTTGCTTTGTTTGTTTTTTTCTTTCTTTTTTTGCCACATAGGCAGTATGGAGGAGTTCCTGGGCCAGGAATCAAACCTACACCACACGGCAGCAACCAGAGCCACAGCAGTGAGTATGCAGGAGCCTCAACCCACGAGGCCATCAGAGAACTCCCCTACTCAGCTTCACTGCCTTCCTGTCACCTTTATTTTTTACTGCATTCTGGAGACTGGTGGGGAATAGTGGTGTCCTAAGTCTATTTCTCCTCAAAACTTCATAGGTAGTTTCACAGCTCTGTGTCATTGAAAACTGCTGAGGATCCCAGACTAGGCTGATTCCTTTTTATGCCTTGATCCTTATATATTCTTTAGCTTCCTTTGACTATTAAAATTTAAACACATATCTTCATGGTACTTCTTGGAATATAGAGCTCTTAAGATCTGAAGATGCTAATGTTCTTTTAGTTCAAAACTGTTTTCTTTTAGAAATGTATGTAAACAACTTATCTATATTTTAGATCTCTATTTCTCTCCATCTAAATCTATGATATTCTGTCAATACATTATCTCATAGTCTTTTATTTTTTATTGTATGTGTACCCATGCCCATTTTCCATGTTGCTCTTTACTATCTCTGTAATAGCCCTAAAGAAAGGCAGGATAATACAGGGAGTGGCCCCACAGCAAAGCAGTTATGGTAGTCATTAGGCTTATTTACAAATATTCTGATTTTCCTTTTACTTCCACAAAACGGTAAGACTGCATTTCTCCATCCCACTCCTAATGCTTGGCCAAAATATTTGAGCCTGGGTGGCATGTGACACTTCTGAGCAGGATCATTTCACTGCCAGTGCAGGACCCTGAATGTTTCTTAACCCTTGTATGATGATCTTGGAAGGATGAATCAAGATAGAGCCTCCCAGGAGTTCCTGCCATAGCTCTGTGGGTTAAGAATCCAACTGCAATCACTCAGGTCAGTGCAAAGGTGCAGAATCAATCCCCAGCCCAGCGCAGTGGGTTAAAGGATCCTGCATTGATGCAGGTGAGGTTCAGATTCAATCCCTGGACTGGGAACTTCTATATGTCATGAGAGCAGCTATTTAAAAAAAAAAGAAAAAAGTCTTTCGCATCACCGTGAACAAGGATTTTTTTCTTCTTCTTCGTCTTTGACATCGTCATTGTTGTCATCGTTGTCTTCTTCTTCTTCATCTTCTTCTTCTTCATCTTTGTCTTCTTCTTTGTCTTCGTCTTCTTCTTCTCCTTCTCCTTCTTTTTCATCTTTTTAGGGCTGCACCCATGGCATATGGAGGTTCCCAGGCTAAGGGTCAAATTGGAGCTATAGCTGCCGGCTTACACCACAGCCACAGCAACACCAGATCTGAGCCGCGTCTGTGACCTACACCATAGCTCATGGCAATGCCGGATCCTTAACCCACTGAGTAAGACCAGGGATCAAACCTGTGTCCTCATGGACGCTAGTGGAAGATTTGCTTCCACTAAGCCATAATGGGAACTTCCCGAACAAGGATTTTCAATAGTCAAATGGTTTATATTACTTTGTTTATATTACTGGTTTATATTACTTTGTAGTTATTTAGCTGTCTGAGGTGGAAGACAGCCTTATGCTGTGCTCCACCTCTTCTTATGGCCTGACAGCTCATTTCTCTTTCTCACTGAATATCATTTCCAGTGTATGGATGCACCTAAGCATGTTTATCAATCCACTTATTGAAGGATGACTTGTCACTTCCAAGTTTTGGCAATCATAAAGAAAGCTACTATAAACATTTGTATACAGGGTTTCTGTGCACACAAAATTTTCCTCTACGGATGTATTTTTACCACTTCTTCCCTGGATTTGTACAGCTGCTGAGAAATGGAAGAAAGAATGTTCTTGAGGGTGAACCAGTCACTTTGATAAGAACCATGGGTTTGAAGAGTTTTATATTCTCTCTGATTAGCTGACATTTAGTACCAGCTGCAGAGCTGACTCCTGTGAAACTATGTTCCATTTCTCCTTCATTTTAGTATTTTTTTTTCAGATATTTTCTTTCTTGGCTAGCTGGAAATGTGTATCAAAAAAGAAACTGTATTAGAAGAATACAAATACAAGCCACAGTCTGAGAGGAAATATTGGCAAAACACATTATCTGATAATCTGATAAAAACTGGTAATGAAAGTATACAAAGTACTCTTAAAACTCAGCAATGACAAAAATGTTTTAACTGGGTAATGATCTGAGCGGACACCTTACCAAAGCAGATATACAGTGGGCAAATAAGCATAGAAAAATACGCTCAGCATCATGTATCATTAAGGGATTGCAGATTAAAACAATGAGCTATCATTACGCACTTAGAATGGATAAAATCCAAAGTATCAACAACACCAAATGCTGCCGAGGATGTGGAGCAACAGGAGCCTCATTCATTGCTGGTGGGAACGCAAATGGGTGCAGCCACTTTGGATGACAGTTTGGCAGTGCCTTACAAAATTAAACATATTTTTCCCATGTGATCCAGCAATCACCCTTTTTGGTATTTACCCACATGAATCAAAAACTTATGTTCACACAGAAACCCTGCACACAAATGTTTACAGTAGCTTTCTTTATGATTGCCAAAACTCGGAAGTGCCAAGACGTCCTTCAATAGGTGGATTGATAAACACGCTTTGGTGCATCCATACATTGGAAATAATATTCAGTGAGAAAAAGAAATGAGCTATCAAGCCATAAGAAGACATGGAGAAACCCAAAATACATATTGCTAAGTGAAATAAGCCAATTTACAGAGCCGTAATACTGCATGAATCCAACTATATGACAACCTGGAGAAAGAAAAACTATGGAGGCAAAAAAGACAATAAAAATATTGGTGGTTGCCAGGGGCTGGGGGGGAGGGAGGGAGGAAAGAAGAGATGGAGCACAGCGTAAGGCAGTGAAAGTCTTCTGTAAGATACGTTAGTGATGGATACGTGTTGGTATGCATTCGTCAAAACCCATAGAAAGTGCTGCACAAAGAGTGAAGCCTAAGGTAAATTTTAGACATTAGAATGACAAAGATTCTGTTCTATTTAGCAAGGCCTTACCTCAAGAGAAGCTATTTTACCAAAACTGACTTACTGGCTTTTTATCAGAGCCTACCTAACCTGGAGGAAGGGAAATGTCCAACTCCAGCCCTCTCCAGCCCTCCTGTACCACCTAAGGGAGTGGGGCAAAAACTGGAGAACCATTTTGTAAAATTCACAGCCAGGCTCACAGGCTCATTATTAAAGACTGAAACCTAATCAGAAAACTATAGAAAATTCTTCCCCACCTGCAAACATCTTACTACTACCCTACTAAAGGCCTCCTCACCACAGTTTCTTTTACCTAATATGTCATTTCCACCTTTTGACAAAAAAATTACAAAGCATACTAAAAGGCAAAAAAAAAAAAAAAAAAAAAAAAAAGTTTAAAGAGACTGAGAAAGCAAGGCAGTGTCCTTGATGATCTCTGAGTTACCTTCAGATCATTTTGTCCTCTTCTTGAAGAAGAGCCCATGTTTCCTGCTGCCTAGCTCTGTGGCCTTGCTCTGTAGGATCTAAGAAGTCCAACACACTTTTCTGTATTTCATCCTGCCTCTACCCCCTTCAGTTCAGAATGGCAGTGTTTATAGTCCTAAAACCTCATACATAATCTCTTTTCTCAAGTGACAGCCCGTCTACCACCTTCTTGCTCTCTTCCAAACATGCTTTATCACTTCATGTAATATGGACAAGCCAAAACTTTTCCAACTCTCTGCTACTTTACCACAAGAATTACCTTTCTTCTAGTTTCCAATAACATGTTACTCATTTCCCAATCTTAACTCATTCTAGCATCAACTCCAAAGTCTACAGTCTAAGACCTCACTAAAATGATCATTTGTTCATGATTATTTATGTAATCTCTAATAAGATAGGAGCATTTTCTTTAGCTCTCCTTGTTTCTTTCAGATTCCTCACCAGAATCACTTTTAATGTCCATAGCATGCACCTCAAACTCTTCTAGCCTCTACCCATTACCCAGGTCCAAAGCCACTTTCACATGTATTGATACTCGTTACAGCAGAATCAAAATCTGTGTAAGTCCAGGTTCTCAGAATCAAAATCTGTGTAAGTCAGGGTTCTCCAAAGAAACAGAACCAATATGTATGATATGTTTGTAGCTGGCTAATCATCCCTGGAAATGGTGCCATATTAGGGTTGCAGGACTGGTCTCTGCTTCTGGCAGATTGGGCACTGAGCACTGGCTGTAGCCAGGTCAACCTTGTGGCATGGACGGCCACATTGTGGAGCCCATGCAGGACCTCCATCCCTGCCAACACTGCCACTTTGTTCAGGAGCCCACTGGGCAAGACAAAGGTGACTGAGAAAAGAGGCTGACTATCCACAGAACCAATCATTCTATCCACTTGATAATTAAACTCCTCCACTGCTGAGGTCACCTTTTGGGGAGAATTCACATATCTTCATTTTTGCCCATTCATTGAGGTCTATCCTTATACTTCCTCCCCAAATTTCCTTATCACCAATTTTCCTACTCTTTCCTAAAAAATGCCCACACTTTAACAGGAGACACCTTGCAATGCTGGGAGTTCAACTCATTTTGTAATTCAGTCAATTGCAAAGTAAGATTCCACATTTGATCTTCAGCAATCTAGCCTATATTTTCAATGATAGGAGACAAAGTTCTCCTTTAAGACACACACAGACGCTTTCAGGTCATTTATGTAGAGCTTGACCTGGAAATTTAAATCCCTGAACTTATCCTTTTCTTGTATCGCTTTGCCCAGCAATATTAGGAGGAACAAGCCAATATCATTATACGTGTTAGATTTCCAAAAATGTTTGAAAATATCATATACACAGCCACCCAGCTCTGTGCTTCTTCTGAATGGTTGATTAGGAGTAAACAGTGGAGATAGTTTACATGTCTATTGCCAGATCACAGCATGGACAATCAGTGCTATCTTTATTACTAGAAGTAGAGTCATTACAGTTTTTAAATCTAATCCTATTAGAGATCCCATTTCAGAAACCCCAGAATCAAATCAGAAAATTTATCCTAAAGCTCTCTTCTTCAAGAATCATTCTTGGCACCAAAATCCATACAGTCAGCTCAGTCTGCCATAACAAAATATCATAGACTGGGTCCCTTAAACAAGGAGAATTTATTTTTTACAGTTTCAGAGGCTGGGAAGTCTGAGATCAGGGCACCAGCTTGATCATGGCCATTTCAATGCAGACATCCACCTTCTCACTATGTCCTCACATGGTCGAGAGAGAAAATGAAGCTCTGTGCTATGTCTTATAAATGCACTACTCCCATCAGGAGGGCCCCACTTTCATAGCCTCATCTAAATAAAACTAAATATGGTCCAAAGGTCCCATCTCCACACATCAACACTCTGAGGGTCAGGGTTTCAACATATGAATTTGGGAGGACACAGTTCAATCCACAGTACCAATATTCAAAAAGGAAAGGAATCATCACTATAGAAACCACAAACATTAGAAGAAGAATAAATAAGTACTATGAATACATTTGTGTTAAGGTTATCAGAAAATTTAGATAAAGTACACACATTTTTTTGAAGGACGCAAATTACCAAATCTGACGCATGAAAAAAAATAGAAAACCTGAGTAATGTTATATTAATTAAATTGAATTTGCCATTAAAAATTTTCACTCTAAGAAAATTTTAGGCCCAAAGACCCACCAATGAATTCTATCAATCATGTAATACTTTACAAATTATTTTAGAAAATAGGAAAAGAGGGAACATTTACCTATTCATTTTATTAGGTTTAGTGTATCAGGTATCCATTACTACATAACAAATTTTCCCCAGTTTTTTTTTTCTTTTTTTTATAGCCACACCTGTGACATATTGAAGTTCCTGGGCTAGGGGTGGAATTGGAGCTACAGCTTCAGTCCTACACCACAGCCACAGCAGCACTGGATGTGAGCCACATCTGTGACCTACACCTATAGCTTGTGGCAATGCCAGGTCCTTAACCCACTGAGCGAGGCCAGGGATCAAACCTGCCTCCTCACAGAGACAACATCAGGTCCCTAGTCCTCTGAGCCACAATGGGAACTCCCTCAAAATTTAATGTATGGAAAAAAATATTTATTATTTTACAGGAATTCAAGAGAAGCTTAGTTGGATGTTTCTGGCTTAAAAGAATCTCGCGTAAGACTGTACGATGTTGGTCATGTTGGCAGGCATTTCAAGACTCAACCAAGAAAGGATTTTTTTGACAAAGATGCTAAAATAATTCCAGAAAGAAAACAGTCTTTTAAACATATGGTGCTGGATCAAGTGCATTTCCACACACACAAATAAATTCTACCTCATACCATTCACAAAAATTAACTCAAAATGGACCACTGACTTAGATGAAAAGTTAAACTTTAATACTTCTAAAAGAAAATACAAGAGAAACAATTTGTAATCAGAGTAGAGGGGAAAATAATTTTCTTCAATAGGATATTTTAAAGTATGAACTATAAAAACATTAACAAACCAAAAAATTAAAAGTGTACACTCTTCAAAAGACTCCATAATGAAATACAAAGGCAAAGATCAGGCAAAGAGAAAATATCTGCAATACAGACATACGACAAAGATCTTGGCTCATTGCATATTTCTTACAATTTAATAATTTAAATACATCCACCTAAAATGAACAGGAGATTTGAACAGACACTATACAAAACAAGATACATGAAAAGCCAATAAAAACGCAAAAGATGATCAATATTATTATTAGGTCAGTGCAAATTAAAACTGCAATTAAGTAAAATTACACACACAGAAGAATGACTGAAATTAAAAATACGGACAATACCACTGTTAATAAAGATGTGGAACTGGAATTCTCAGACATATTTGGTAGAAATGGGAATAGTACAACTACCTTTACTTTGGGAAACAGCTTGGCAGGTTCATGTGGCACTGAATATACACTAAAGATACGAGGCAGCCACTCTCTCAGGTGTACACTGAAGATAAATTAAAATACATGCCCACACAAAGACTTGTATGAGAATGGTCACGGCAGTACTGCCTTTCTTTGGGACTGCCCAAACCAGTGCCCTGGGCCTGGAATTGTCCTCCGTGTGGGAGTCACGTGCCATGTGCCAAGTGTGGCTTGGCTCCAGATTCTCCTTCCTTATTAGAAGGAGATGTTCCCTTATGCTGCGAACACAGAGAACTGCCTTGTGCTATTTAAGCACATGCATCAGATGGCACCTGGCCAGCCGCACGATATATCTGGCCCCAGGGGAAGGAACCGGGTCAGACCGTGTCCAGGACCCTCTGGCCATGTGGGACCACCACACCCTACGGTCACTGATCATACTGCCTCTCTTCTCCTTTCTGTGGGTAAACTCTGTTACAATTAATGTCTGGGGTGAGAGCCCTCCCTGGTGACTCCAAAGAAGTCACGCACTGGCCTGGGTGTGTGGGCTCCCACTTCAGTGGGACATCTCTGGGGTCCCTCGAAAGGTGGGAATACTCACTTGCTATTGGTAGCTGGGTCTTTGTGCTCGTGGGAGATTTATTCATATCAGCCCAGGCTAGAAACCACCCAGCTTTCCATCATTAGGTGAAAAGAAAATAAATTGTAGTCTATCTATAAAATGGAATCTTACCATAAAAGGAATGAACTGCTAAGACCTCCCAAAATTTATTTTCGTTTATTTACTTTTTTGTCTTTTTAGGGCTGCACCTGTGGCATATGGAGGTTCCTAGGCTAGGGGTTGAATCAGAGCTGTAGCTGCTGGTCTACAGCACAGCCACAGCAATGCCAGATCTGAGCCACGTCTGTGACCTACATCACAGCTCACGGCAACGCTGGATTCTCAACCCACCGAGCAAAGCCAGGGATTGAATCTGCATCCTCATGGATGCTAGGTGGATTCATTTCTCCTGAGCCATCATGGGAACTCCCTGAAATTTAAATAAGCCTCAAAAAGATTACGTGAGCAAAAATGAGCCAGACGCAAGAGTACATTTACATGATTTCACTTATAGAAAATACTAAAGAAAGGCAATTCTTTTTTTTTTTTTCTTTCTTTTTTAGGGCCACATCCATAGCATATGGAAGTTCCCAGGCTAGGGATCAAATGGGAGTTGCAGCTGCCAGCCTACACAGCAGCCACAGCAATGGATCCATGCCATGTCTGCAAGCTACACCACAGCTCATGGCAGTGCCAGATCTTTCACCCACTGAGAGAGGCCAGGGATCAAACCCACATTTGGGTTTGTTTCCACTGAGGCACAACGGAAACTCCTGAAAGGCAAACTTAACATACAGGGGTTTTCTGGGTTTGGGTTGGAGTAGGTAGAGGCTGGCCAGGCAGGGGGCAAGGGAATCTCGGGATGATGGAAATGGTTTATCCAGATTGTGCTGGTGGCTGGATGGTCTGTGGCACTTGCTGAACTGTATACGTAAAACATGTCCATTTTATGTATTATAAATTACACCTCAATGAAGTTGATTTCAAAAATTAAATACATGTAAATTGACTAAACGCTCCAATGAAAAACCAAAGACTGTCAGATTAAATTTTAAAAATTCATTATATGCTATTTTAAAATGACACTGCTAAACCCAGACGATTCAGAAACCATTAAAGGAATACTCAGAGGAACACATAACAGACAAAAGTCAACAACAACAACAACCAAAGCTGTTGTAAACAATGAATGAAAGATTTAACTGCTGACTGAGAAAGATGTCCATGATGGGTTAAGAGCCCAGCATGTAGCATAGATGGGTGTGCGTATGAGTCAGGGACTCGGTGGGGAAGAGCCCATTGGTAAGGCTTAAATGAGGAGCATGAGATGAGGGACCAGGAGGGAGGGCAGGGGTGAGGGAGCCGACAAAGGATGCTGAGGCACCCGGGAGAGCAGCAACAGGAAGGCACTGCCACCCCGCTCTGAGAGGAGGACCAGGGACACAGCCAGCCTGGCAGCAACGGAGGAGGGGCTCTGGCTGGGAGAAGAGGAACAAAGGGCCATGAACTCTCCTCTCTTTCTCGGAGGTTCTTCCAACGCCCCTCGCAAGCCAAACCCTAGAAAAGCAATCAGTGTCATCAGCACAGATCAGCCTCTGTGCATAAAATGGACAGAGGATAAAATGGAAGAAGGTGTGAGCAGCTCGAGGGACAAGTGTAAAATCATCAAAACCCAAACACACGAAAGTACCAAAGCAGAGCAAACAAATCACCTGAAATCGCCCTCACGCACGCTCTCTCGACCTCATCTCTGTACCTATCTTAATATGCTTTTTGGAACCTGGAGAAATGACTAGAAAAACACAAGATAATTGATATTGACTTAAACAGGAAGCATGAGAATTTCAGAGCGGTTGGGGAGGGAAGTATCTTAACTTTTATAAATTTATATCATTTTATTTATTTCAATGTGCAGTTGTATTTTATGAATATACACTGACACAAAGTGGCATTATTATAAATGACCAACATATAAACTTGCATGGAAAATTACATTTCACAAGAACTGTAAATACTGATAGTGGTGACTTGTTCCTTTCTGTGAGTTCTCAAAATGTTTTCAAAATATTCTCAGGTTAGCGTCCTTTTTTTCATCAAGATTAAACTGACAATAAAACAGCTTCAAACAGAACAAACAGGCTGTAGACTAACAAATCGCATCATGACTGAACCGGAAGTGATAATCCTTGACCACTGAAACCATCTGTGTGGGGCTGATGTGCCAGAACACTTAAGCGTCATGGTTACTCTCTTTGAAAGTTACTAAATTTGGGAGTCATTGTGCCTCAGCAGTAACCAATCCGACTCGTGTCCATGAGGATGCAGGTTCGATCCCCGGCCTCACTCAGTGGGTTAAAGATCCGATGTTGCTGTGAGCTGTGGGGTAGGTCGCAGATGCAACTTGGATCTGGCATTGCTGTGACTGTGGTGTAGGCCAGCGGCTGTAGCTCCAATTTGACCCCTGGCCTGGGAGCTTCCATGTGCCATGGGTGTGGCCCTAAAAAGCAAAAAAAAAAAAGGAAGAAAAAGAAAGTTACTAAATTTACAATTCATAGGCACATGAGTGAGTGATTATCTGTTTGCACGTGTGTATGTCTCTGTGGCTATGTCTAATATATGGATGTTTTTATAAAAAATGGAAGTTTGCAATATAAAAGTACAGCAAGAAATCCCTCCTCCACTAAACCCTGATTCCACTCTCCAGACACCCTCGTCCATGACTCTCCACCGTTCCTGGCTCCACGTGCTTCTGTGCAGTCTTCCTCGTCTGCATGCTCCTTGGCTACATCTGAAGTGAATGGTGGGGAGCACGCCCTCTGGGGACGGAATGGCTTGTACACCCGCTTTCAGCTGAAGCAAGCTTGGGAGCCAGCAGCCTGTTTCAGTCTGGCTTGGGGCAGGGGGAGGGGGCTAGCGATACAATTCAATTCAAAACATGGCACGTTTCCACCCATTTGTTCACTCAAGATACAATGAACATCCCTAAACCGAACATCCGATCCCTAGACTTAAAACCTAAAAATTAAATTCCATCAGCATGTTCTTTCTCTGTACCTTCTCCCGTCTTACTCAGAGTGCGAACCACTATGCTAAACTCCGGGTTTTTCAATTTTTTGCCAAACGCGCATACCAGCACACACGTATAGGCTTAAAAAATGATTATTGAAGTTGAAATTGTTTTTAATTTACCCCGAACGTAACCTTCTGTGGCCCACTTCTTGAGCTCAAGCCCAGCCTAACCATGCTGCTGCAGGTATCTGCAGCAGTTTCCTACATCACGTCGTATTTCATCGCGTAAATATACCAGTTTTCTCTCTTTTCTAGTCTTTTGTACGTTCTGATTTCCTGCTATTCCTAATAATACTTTTGTGTCCATTTCTGTACTTCTCTCCTGGCATAAAGGTGCAAGAGTGTCTCTCTAACACATACCTAGGAATATAATTGCTGGGTATTAGGCTATGTTCAACTTTACGAAGCAAAAACCAAACTGTCTTCCAATTTACGCTCCTAGCAGCCGAGTGTACGATATTCTTCCAGCCCTCATCATCCCCAGTAGTTTCATAAGACTTCTAAATATTTGCCACATAAATGAATGTAAAATGGTATTTAATTCTGGTGACAATTTTATTATTTATTTACTACTCGATAACCTATTATCTACATTCTTCCACTAGAATATAATCTTCATAAAGCCGGGGGGGCGGGGAGGGGAACTTAGTAGACTTCTGATCTATTTGCTTTTCGTCAATTTCAAGCGCCAGGAAGTATAATAAGCAAAGCCGGGCTGAGACCTAATTCTGAAAACCAAGAGGACTTCCCTGGCCTCTCTTTTAGTCGAATGATGAGTACCTTTAGGCTATCGGAAACTAGAGGTGGAAGGATCACACTCTATCTGATCTCTTTTGTAGGACTAAATCTCTTTGTTCTCTGAGAAGTTTTACTGAGACTTTCATGCTCAAAGTGGTTTTCAAACTTATCTCTTACTGTCTGAAGTCCAGGAGCGATTCACCTTTCCCCAGTTTTGGATCCTCCAAAAATATATATATATAGATCTTCTCTATTCCCTCGTATTTCCGTCTCTGCACCAGTCAGTCCTTCCTTGAGTTGATTTATTTTACTACTTTGCCAAAGGCAGTGGGTAGTGACCAAGATAAACCGTCTTCTTTCCAGTCACTTCTAAAGCAGCGGGTTCTCAACTGGGGGCAGTTTACCCCCTCTGAGGGCATTCTGACAATGTTTCCAAACATCTTTGATTGGCATGACCAGGAAGATACAGTGGCATCCAGTGGGAAGAGACCAGGGATGCTGTAGACCATTCTACCACCCACAGGACAGCCTCCCCCGAGAAAGAATTGTCTGGTCTAAAGTGTCCACTGCACCTCTGTCGAGAAATCCTCATCTAGAAAAACATGGTCCTCCGAGGTGAGAGTATTATGAGATGTTTTACCATTGTATAACATGAGCTGCCATCTTTCTAACCTTTTCCAACTATGTTTTTGCTGCCTAGTGCTAAGCTAATGTCATAAATCTTAGGGACCTTCTTAATATTGATACCTCACATTGAGGTAACAATTGCTATGTCCAGGTTGGTCTAAGGGCTGTAAGAAAAATACCTAAATGTCAGTGACTTACCGCAATAACAAAGGGTATAATGGGTCTGTTTATGTTTGGTTAGCTTTCTTCCAAGGTGTGACTCAAAGACTCATGTTGCTTGCTTTTCTCGGTATTTCAGAATATTCTACTAGGAAGGTGGGAAGAGAGAAAAAGCGGAAAAGAACACGGGAGGATTTTTAGACCTGAAATGGTATTCATGGTTTCCATTTACTTACTTAGATTGTTTTGTTTTGTTTTATTAGATCCACATCCTCGGAGTATGGAAGTTCCCAGGCTAGGGGTCAAATTGGAGCGACAACGGCCAGCCTACACCACAGCCACAGCAACGTGGAATCCGAGTCGCATCTGAGACCTGCTCCGCAGCTCACGGCGGCCATTTACTTTCTTTGACCTGCCACATGGTCTGTCTTGGTTTTAGTTTTGATGTTCATAGAAATGTCTCTTGTATTAAGCTCTTTTTTATTTATTTGTTTGGTTTCTCAAGAAGGAAATACATGAGACTCTCCTTATTTCAGAAGTACCAGGCTTTTGGGAGAAAAACGCCCATTAATCAAAAAAGAAAATCAAATTGCCTCTACTGGTTTGGTTATTGCCCAACTTTGATGTAAGTCTGCCTATATTTCTGTTTTCATAACTCTTCAGCATATTACTTTTTTTAGGTATGTTAACACTTTTATTCACTAGACTGTGAATTAGGTAATTCTGCTTACCTCTACTCAACTTGTTTGTAGGATTTAAAGCTGAGAATTCAGAGGATACACTTATTCTCATTATTGCTGAGTCTTGCTAGTGAGGCATTGTCTCTCCAGGTCGTCATTATTTCAGAAAAATTATATTATTTCTTTATTGACTTAAGGGAGGAGGGTGCACAGGTTTATGAATTTCTGTGTCTAGAAAGAAGCCAGACTGGCACTGTCACGAAAGGATTTTGCCCAATTCACCAGATAAGTCAATCCACAGCTGCAGATGGTGACTTTAGGGGTTTCTAATGGTGGGGGTCTGTAAAAAGCCCACAAAAGCACTCCAGGAGAGAAAGAACCAATTGTTGGACATTTTCCACCTAGAAGGCATCAGACAGGAAAGAGAAACAGTAACAACATCAGCAACTGAAACGGTCCACAACCCCCTTCTCGTTCACTTCTTCACTTGCTCAGACAGACTTGGTTTGAGCACCACAGGTGACTTGGTTCGAGCACCACAGGTGACTTGGTTCGAGCACCACAGGTGCCAGGCACCATTCTAAGATCCAGGGATACACATAAAACAAAGATAGTTGCTCTCTTGGAACTTACATTGTAATGGGAGAAAGACAGACAATTAACATACTAGGTAAATTCTATAAGACGTTTGAAGATGAACTCAGACATCAACAATGATCTTGACTGGAAGATAAAGCCTGTTTTCACTGAATGAAAACGTGGAAGCAGAGAGCAATTCTTGGAGAAAAGTGACTGCAAAAGGGAGATACAAGCCATGAGGGCAAGGACAAAGATACTGCTCTTTGTTTATGTGCTAAGGGGAAGAGTTTGAATATACAGAGGAGAACTGGTCATGAGAGAGTGAGGGTCCAGAAGAAGCGACAGGGGGTAAAATTCATACGAGAAGGTTGAACTGTTTCACTTGAAAGAAGGGTTTTTATACCAGTCGCTTTCCAAATCTCTCTCTCTCACATGTACACACACACAAACCCACATGTACATAGTGACGAGGCCCTTCTATGTGTACAGATCGTGATATTATGTTCCCATATCTGCTAATAACATCCAAAGGATGGTTGATCTTTTTGATCCCATGCCTCATCTGATAATGCAATAGGATAAAACCTCCTGACAAACACAGCTTCCAGTTTTGTTTTGTTTTTTTTTCTTTTTACAGCTGCAACTGTGGCATACGGAAGTTCCCAGGCTAGGGGTGGAGTCTAAGCCACAGCTGAAGCCTACACCACAGCCATAGCAATGCCAGATCTGAGCCATACCTGCAACTTACGCTGCAGCTTGTGGCAACGCCGGATCCTTAACCCACGAGGCAAGGCCAGGTATCAAACCTGTATCCCTCACAAGACAACGTTGGGTTCTTAACCTACTGAGCCACACGGGAACTCCCAGCTTCCACTTTTGTACTCCCTTTGACTCCTGTGGTTTGCAGAAAGTGATAAATAATTCAGAGAGTCTTATTAAGGGCCGATAGATAGATCGATAGATAGACAGACAGATCATTCTGCAAGCATATTCTCTTGCATGACATTACAGGAAAATATTTTCTGAATTAAATGTGAGGATTTCAGGATATTTTCATTTTCTAAGTCTTCCTCAGACGTTTAGAAGGCCAGCTCCCTCTTGTCTTTTCGCATGTGGCTGACTTAGAAACGACAGTAAGTGACAATAAGAATTTAAACAATCTATCTAAATCTCTTTTTGAATCTTGAGCATATGGTGTAGCTGATCCTGTTTCTAAAAATCTAGCCCACTAAGCCTTTGTCGATGTTCACGCTGCCTCATTTTCTTTCCTTCGCAAATGGCACCCATCGCATGAAAGGAAAATAGCAAAGGTTATCCTACTCTGCAAATAAGGTACCTCATCGAATTCTAATAACTATGGTCTAATCTTGGCTCTTCCAATAATACTAAAATAATTGAAAACCACACCATGAACAAGTCTGAAAGCACCAACGTGACATAAAACTAATTAATCACTATCAATTTAATATGTGCCCTATCCGTTCAAGCAGCTCAGCTCCTCTTGACTTTATGGATGATATTCACTCAGCTCACTGTGCACATCAATCCTCCAGAAAGCGGAGTTCTGTCTCACCTCCACTTACAAAAGTAGTTTAATACTGTGAACTCTTTCTGTCGTAATTCTCCAGGTCAATCCTATCATCTTTCAGAGACTACTCTTCCTCAAAGGAGTGCATGAACCAGAGCGGTGAATTTGCATTGCAGCGTTTTGAAAGTATTTCTGGGACCCCTTTCCTTTCTGAAAGGGTTCATCTTCTTTCAAGATCCCAGGGGAGACCTCTCCACTGGCATTTCTCTTTCTCTTGAAGCACCACAAAGGTCAATGGTAATTTTTCCCCTTTATTTATGTGTCGTAGGTGGTATTATGTACAAAATGGAGTGAATCTATTGTAATAAAAACATGTCCATCATCCTCAATGCTAAGCCTCAGTGTTATTCACATACAGATGAGCACATTATCTCTTATTTATATCTCGAATTAAAAACTATAAGCACTCTTTAGCTTTTTATGAAACAAAGCCCACTATGTGGTCTCAGGCAGAGTTGCTGAAATGTTCAAAGCAGCTATTTTTTTATCTGTTATAAGTAGGAAACAATACCATTTATCCCATGTGCCTAAAGTGTTGGATAAATGTTATCTATTATTTTTTTCCTTACTCTTACTATCATTTCTCAATTGCTGTATGGCCTGAAATGCGTCCCCAAGCACTGCAGGTCGGCTCTGCAGGAGGAAACCATAAGGTGAATCTAGACCAGATGTTCCAGGGTCACTGTATCTTCAGTAACAGGACACGGGCTGTGTAAGAGGCTGGTGAGCAGAGGGGGAGGATATTTTTATAGGACAAGGACAAAGCTCCTTATGAAGGGATCACCTAGGCCAGGAACTGTCAGAAGTCCCGTCAGCACAGCAAAAGCATAAGATTTGGGAGTCCTTTTCTCCTTAGACTTGCTCCCTACCTTTGCAAAAGGAGGGACTCTTCATGATATTTGCACACTTCTATGATGGTGAGCTTATTTTCCCAGCCAGATCTTTCCAGCACAAAGATCTGGAAATGTACATCCACCTTGAAAGTAGCATCGCTAAGATCTCTTCCCTTGAGAGCTGGGACTCTACCGTTGGTGTCCGTCATTCGGGAATTTCCATTGAAATTTCATCCTGAGCAGGACAGCAGGTTTTGTTTTTCTCCCATGGTGTTTAAAATAGACATTTATTAAGAATACAAAGTTAGGGAGTTCCCGTAGTGCCTCAGCAGTAAAGAACCCGACTAGTATCCACGAGGTTGCAGGGTTGGTCCCTGGCCTCACTCAGTGGGTTAAGGGTCCTGCATTGCTGTGGCTGTGGTGTAGGCCGGCAGCTGCAGCTCTGATTCGACCCCTAGCCTGGGAACTTCCATATGCCACAGGTGTGGCCCTAAAGAACCGCCCCCTCCAAAGAAAAAAAAAGAATACAAGGTTAGAATAGGAGGCCACCCTTATATCACTGTTTTCAAACATGTGGTGAAGTTAGTGCTATGTCATTCAGGATACGCTAGAGCAGTCAATATTTTCCAGTCGTCATACCCGAAGCTGGTGGGAAGACTGTGGCAGGTTTAGGTTAGTCTTCAAACAGGTTCACCCTGTGGGGGGATTTATTTCTCAGCCTCCTTAATTCTGCACTTGGTTGCAGGGTTTACTCTGGCCAGCGGGATGGGTGGAGGCATGATGGCAGAGAGCAGAGGCTTGAGGAGAGCTCTCAGCCGGGGGCTCACTCTGTTGCACCCCAGCCTTTGCCCTGGAAGAACTGGCCTGGGATTGCTTGCTGACCCCTGTAGGAGGAGGAGAAACAGCTGGAGTTCAGCACAGTTCCCAGCGTAAGCCTGACTAATCAGCTGCCCACAGACACCTGAGAATAAGTGATTACTGCCTTAATCCACTAATGGGCTCTGTGGCATTTTTTGGCATACAACAGCAGTTGACACAGTGGTCACAGCATGTCACATTGCACCATGTTGCACAACTTATGCTGGTTTCTATTCTTACTTTATTGAATATTTAATTAAGCTCAACCCAGATACCAAAGAACCATCATAGGAAACTGTGACATCATAGGGAAAAGAGTACATAAAAGAAAGACATTGAAAAACCAGCTAGATGGCTCCCACTGTCTTTCTCTAACACATAACTCTTTTTATTTTCTTTTAGGACCACACCTGGGGCATAAGGAAGTTCCCGGACTAAGGGTTGAATTGGAGCTGTAGCTGCCAACCTACACCACAGCCACAACAATGCCAGATCAGACCCGTGTCTGCAACCTACGTCACCGCTCACAGCAACACTGGATCCTTAGCCCACTGAGCAAGGCCAGGGATTGAACCCCTGTCCTCATGGATACTAGTCAGGTTCATAACCACTGAGTCCCCATGGGAACACCACACTATTATCGTTTAAGACATTATTTTTAAAAATGAATACATCAATCATACCACAGTGCTTTCAGCACATTCTTTGAGAGACACTCTTGGTACCCTAGCCCAGCCCCACCTACAGCGCTTTCTTCCAAGTCAATTTCAGTAGTTGTTTAAGGATGTCCTTGAGACCCAGGTATAGCTAATCAAGATATAAAAGCAGAAATATGTGTGTGTGTGTGGGGGGGGGTTCTAAGATACTTTTTAAAATAAAAAGACCTAGGTGGCATGCCCTTTCAGCCACTACCTCCTGCATAGAACATAAATACCATAAGGATGGATGGAAATACAGCCGCCATTTTTGTGACCTTGAGTTGACATATGGGAAAAAGGCCAAGAGATACAGAGAGAGGGTAGTTCTACCATCACTAAGCTTCTGAGCTAACACTGGCAGCACCGTTTTCCAGGCTCCTACTTATATCTGGAAAATAACATCTTTCTTAAGTCAATCCTCTATTCCTTGCAGTATTTGAAAGCCTCTCCACTGCACTTTATACAAGTAAAAAGAAAAGCCATGATGTACAGCGGCCCAGAGTCCACATGTTAAGCTCATTAGTCTAGCTGTTCTCAGAAACCAAAATCATCATTATATACTATCTACCACTATCAAATCCCTCAACACGTTTATTACCTGAAAATAAAGGCATTAATCCTTGAATTAAATTGATTAATTTCTAAGTTTTTACCATATTCAAAGAAACAAAAGATGCTTTAAGATTAGGATCTATCCCCTTGGTGAATGAACAAAAGAAAATTTTCTGGAGTGATTAAAGACAAAATGCTTTTGAAAAGGTTATCCATATATCAAAAGCTCAAAACATCAATATCAAATAGTTAGTAAAATTTAGGCGTACTGTAAGATACAATTAACTTGTCTTCCGAGTATTACAGGTTCTGCTGTAAGCCTAATTGTGCACTCTTTCCATGGCTTTCTTGTATTCACAGTAGAGATTAGGAAATCGTTAGCTTAGTCATTAATTGGTAAAGATTTCTTTCCACTGGTGAATTTTCATTGAATATTAACACATGATTAACCCCACCTCACATATCAAGAGAAACGATGTGAAACCATGTGAAACCTTGGAAATATTCTGTGTCTACTGAAACCTGCTAAATAATTCTAGATCTTGGATCCAATGCCTTAGTTCCAATATTAAAATAATGCCCTTCCATAAATCATGGAAGAAATACAAGTGGTGCAATTATAGGATTTATAAACCTCGCTTCAAGAAAAGGTCAGTAGAAATCAACTTGACCTAAGAATTCAAGTTACATATACCATGCATATTTGATTGACCCATAAGGTTTTCATCTGCGTTCGAAACCTAACTCTGGATACCGGTGAACCTTTTTATTGCACTTAGTCCTAAGACTTGAATTCAGATCAGCTAGAATGTGTGATGTGGCTGGCTACTTCTGAAATGAGTTTGATTTGATAATCCAAAAATAAAAGTTGGGGGGAGGGCAGTAAAGCCTATTTGGCTTGAGTTCTGTTGTGATATAAAATCAAAACCATCAAAAGGAAAAAACTCCCTTCCACGCAAATATAACTTGCAAGCTATTCTAGATATACAGGGGGACTAGAGAGCAGCTAAAATAGACAGATAAAGCCAAGCGAAGGAGCTAGAAGCAAAAGGAAACTAGTGGTGGAAAAGAATGGAGACCAGCAGGCCGCCCTGGGGGCTCAGGGAAACCGTGAACAAGGACCTCGAGGAACCAACCTCCAGTCACGACTGCCCGCTGCGCAGACGGCTGTCTCCTCCCTAATGTGCTCGGAAAACAAGGAGGTGTGCTTGTCCCATGTCCGGGAGATCTGAGAGGAATCCCTCATCAAGGAAGTCACTGCTTTTTCTTTTCTTTTAAAGAGAATAGTCTGGCTTGATGGTGGGGAGGAAGAAGGGGGGAAAGAGGCACTCTTGCCTGGATCTGTGTCAGGGAGCAACTGGGAATATGAAAGGCAAAAACTTCCGTTGTTGTCCGGAATCTGTGCCCTTTACTAAATCCCCGAATGATGACACACCTGACACATCGAGGCAGGGGACGGAGGTGGCGGTATTAACAACATCCCAGGCCTCGTGCATGGCGTGTGGAGAGCAGTTACTACTGTGTTATTCCTGGAGCCAAATCTAAAAGACGGTCCCTCTGTCATGTCCCTTTCTGTGGGTTCACATTCTTAAGGCCACGTGCTCAAAAGATGCTGTTCCTTCCTCTCCCCAGGCACAGCTGCTGGATACTGAAGCTCTGTGTGAAACTCAGAGCATTAAAATGTCACTTCAGGATTAGTTCTTGGCGGGGGGGGGGGGGGGGGGCTTTCAGGAGAGGAGGATGGGGAAATAATTGGTGTATAGCTTTCCTTCACTTTGTGCTTCTTGTGATAATCTAAGCTCTTTGAATGAAGAAAAGTCAGGAGCTCAAGAAGCACGTGGTCACAGACCAGGGTCTCCATGTGGAGACAGAAACGGAAATCTGAGCCTTGAATGGCCACGAGGCTGGGATGATGTGGCCACCAAATATTTTTATTCAGTTTCATTTTTCTCCCCATCCTTAGCCCCCAGAATTCTAGCCAACCGAACCCTCTGCTCTTCTCTGAAATCCACCTGATCTCGCCTGTTGGGCACTCACTGGTCTCCGAGAAAACCTGTGCCTTGCCCTCTATCCTGCCACGTCACACTTCTGGTCCTCTGTCAACGCTCCAGAAAACTCCCCCCCACCCAGGCAGACTCTCTCCTCTCTGCTTCTTTGGGATCTTGAGAATGCATTAATTTGAGCAATTTCACAACTTGGCTTACTCGGCTATTTTTCAAAAGACCATAAATAACCTGAAGACAAAAACTTTATTGTGTTCATCTTTTTATGCTGTACGGCAGGCACATAATAGGTGCTCTAAAATATCCACGTTTCAGTGAACTAAGAGTTGCTTTTTCCTCTTTTTATGTTATGCTTGATATCAGTTCTCTTCTTAGCCGAAGGAAGAAAAAAAAAAGCTTGTTGATTAAATCCAATTGATAGAACCCATTCTTCACCCCTGACGTTAACGTGGTAAGTTCTCCACCTGTGCTAAGATTATAGAAATAGATGTTGATAATAGTTCAGTATAATTTTCCAGATGATGGGTTGTTGGGGACAGGCTCTGACTTATCAATTTGTCTCTTTGCATTGAAATCATGTTTTTCCTCACTAAAAGAGCTGTGGGCTGGGCTCAGGGATGTCGCAGAAACCCAGTGCTTACAGAAGGAGAGCTGCCAAGTGAAGCCACAGAACAGGCATATTTGCTCTGATTGGTCTTGGGCAGGATCCTTTATTTGCATGGGGAATAGGTTATCTGGAGGCGGGGTGAGGAGTGGGCCACTTTCCTTCCCTACCGGGCTGTTCCTCGTGGGGAAGGAGCATTACAAATGAGACAGGGCCAGAGGCTTTGGGGTTTAATCTTGAAGGGGACTTGAAGCCTGTCACAGCACCACAGGGGGGGTGGCCCTGTTATTTCCTGGAGGTGTTGATGATGTCACTGGCTCTTCCAGTCTGGAGCAGTAGATCTGACCACCCAGAGAAAAGAGTCCGAGTGCATGCTCGCTGCAGTCTGGGCTCCTCCAAAGCAGCCAGTTCTCAAGTCTCCAGAACACTGATTCTTTGGGGGGAAAAGGATGCAGTTTGGTAGCCCTCAGATTATCACTGCTGTGACCAGGAAGCCTCCTAAGGGTCAGTGTGATTCTCATTCTACTGTTTCCCTTCTGGGGAAAACAAAAGGAAAAAGGTTTTTAATCATGCCCCCATTTACATCACACAAGATCCTCCTGGGGGTGCCTCTTCTCTTCCTTTTTCTTGCTTTCATTGAGCCGCAGTTCCATTTTTTTTTCATCTGGATCAAGAAGCAGCCCGGGAGAATAAGGATTTTCATTTGAATCAAATACATTAAATCGAGGCAGCTAATATTAAGCCAATGCTCAGTGAAACCAGTGCCAGGAAAATCTGGTGTTTGGCGCCTCGTCACATTTCGTGTGAACGAGTAAGACAGAAATCTTTCAGTTCCATGGAATGAAGGCGGCTTTTCCACAGGAAGAAGCCTGGGGGATGACGTGGTCACTTCTGATGACATCCAGTCCCCAAGAGAAACTAATGAAGATGGCTCCGCAGCAGAGCAGGCTCCAAAGTCTCAGTTACGCCCTTTCCCGGCTCCTCCAGCTCCAGGAGAAGTGTCGGAAAAGTAGCAGCCCCTCTTCCTAAGAGCAAGGCTAACAGACACATTTTTTAACTGAAATATGTTGCGAATTAACGCTCTGTAACCCTCCTTCTTCCAAGCCTAAAATAAAAATAATGACCAGTTTACCGTAAGGAAGAATTGGCCTAATCCGTACATACTGGTCTGAGCATAACTAAGTGAAATGGGGTTGAAGTGGGGGCTGCGAGGAGAGGTCTCCATAAATAGCCAGGGGGTGCCCCCCAAAGCCATTACCTAAAAGAAAAAAACCCACCTTCGGATTTCACAGATTCCCTTCCTCCTCCACGTCGAGCAGAGCAGAGTTTATGGGGAGCAGATGGTCCCATGCACACACCCGACACGGACGGTCGTGCCAAGCTTATGCTTCCCTCACGTTCTTCGTGAAAACAGGCATGCTGAAAATATGTTTGCGGGTGGCATGGACATGCTGTGCACATTTTAGCCGTCATGTCAAAGCAGGAAAAATTCAGAGCCATAACAAGGAAAAACAAAAACCACTGAAAAAGTATTTTTTCTCCACCAGGCAACAGTCATTTCCATGCCGGAACATGTGAGTCATAAACGCATTGTGTTGAGTTCCATTCAAAGAAAAGAGGGCTGGGTGTGATGGGCACCCAGACAGAAGATCGTGGAATAGGACCAGGCATCACCGGCTGTAACAAAGGGTTTTCAGTTCCTGCCAGTTTCAGAGCGAGGGCCCCTGCTTCCGCGGTGAGGGAAGCCGGAAAGGAAGAAGAAAATGAGCAGGCTGATTAAATGTCACGTCATTTTGCACCTTCGGTGTCTCTACAGAACATTGCCCTTTGCCTCTTTTTGGCTCTAGTGTTTTATATCATGCGAAGGGCCACCTATTTGGCATGAATTAAGTAGCTATTATAAATGACAAAGCAAATATTAACATATTTAAAACAATAATAGCTGCTGAGCCCTCAAGCTGTTATTTAGCTTGCCAAACCAGGTCATCAATGAGTCCATCCTTGCATTCTGGGTTTTTCTGCAGTTAAGGATAAGGGTCTTAAAAAAAAATCAGGAATCTGTATTCTCTGCCTTACATAGTAAACACCGGCTCAGAGGAAGCCTTGTCCTAGACAGTGTATCAGCAAAGCCCACACATCAAGTCCTTACTTATAAGTCATTTCATCCCATGGATCATAATAACCTATCATAATATTTAGACCTGGAAGAAATCTTAGAGATCAATTCATTTATTTTTTCTCAAATATGGAATTGATTCCACTGAATTTTAAGCAACAGGCTTATACCCACACCATAAAGCCTAACACTTCCAGAGACCGTCAACCCTTCACCACCTTGGATTTTTGACAAGTGCAAGTTTTCTTTCATTAGTTCGAGAAATATCCACTCATCACCTTCTGAGACCCAAATCCTTTTTGAGCACTAAAAATATAAAGAGAAATAAGGAAGAAGTCTGTGCCCTCAAGGTAGCTCACAGCCTAGTTAGGGAGCTTGACAAATAAACACTTTCAAGGCGATGTGATAATTATCGTGGGAGACGAAACTGTATTGGAGTCATTGTTCTGCATACTTGTTTCTTTATAACCTTCGCCTAAGCTTATAATTATATATATACATAAGCAGAATTATCTGTTTAATTACTCTCTCCTCTGTTAAAATGTAAGCTTCATGAGAGAAGGGACAAAACCTGCTCAGCAATTATCTCCAGAGCTCAGTGTCTCAAACCCATAAGAAATATGTGTTGGATAAATGTGAATGAATATGACCTATCACCTTCAGGAGGGCACTTTAGGCAAGTGAAACACAAGCGGGATAAGAACGCTCCCAGCGGACAAGCAGCATCTGAAGAGGCAGGAGATGAGAGAGGAGCATGGAAAGGGTTGCCAGAGTTTCAGCTTGGAAGGAACTTTGAGCTGAAACACAAGGATGCCAAGACGTAAGGCTGAACAGGAAGTGGTATGGATTTTGAAGAGCTTCTACACTGTGCTAAGGAATTTGCATTTCCTTATTATTATGACAGGGATCTACTAACAGATTTCAAGCAAGGGAATGACACCATCAATTCATGTTTTAGAGGGACTGGGCTGGCCAGACTGTGGAGCGTGGGTGGGAGGTGGGTGAACTAGAAGCTACCTCGGTGTTCATGCACAGATAGAGGTGAGCGTAGAGCGAGGAGGGTTTGTCAACAAGTAAGAATGATCTTATGGAGGAGATGCAAGGATCCATTACTGCCTCCCAGATTTCTGGCTGGAGAGATTTGTAGGACTAAAACTGTGACATAACATACCGCAGGAAGTTACTGTGTTTCTTGGGGAGGGTGTTATATTGAAGTTCTCTTTGAACACCTAGGTGGTTGGCAAACTATATAAATCTGAGTTCAATAAACAGATTTGGGAGTGATCAATATATGGATAATAATTAAAACCTGAGCAGGAATGACTTCCCAAAAAAAGCATGCGTGGAAAGAGAAGATAAGAGTGCCAAAGAAAGAAGAAGACAACTGTTAGGAAACTAAGAAGAAGCAGTCAGAGAAGTAGAGAAAAACAAACAAGCAAACAATGGAGCAACACCACGGAAATCATGAAAGGAAAGGATTTCCAAAGACAGGCTTCAAGAACAAACAGTTACCTGTGTCAACATAACAGTGGAAATGTAAGACCAGGGCTGAACCGTCTTTATCATTATATTTAGAATGTAGGTCATAGGTGATTTGGATGAGAGTCATTGAGAGGAGTGAGAAAAGTGGAAGCTAGGAAGCTGGCTTTCATTTCGCGGCCAACTCTTTATAGTGCAATGTCATCTATTTATTATTCTGAATCGAGTTTCCCTTCACATAGATGGTTAATTATCTGGGGAGAAAGGAGTGCAAATTTTCCAAGTTTCAAGGAAGAACTATAGTAAATATTTTATTTTGTTTCAACAAATATTTATCAAGCATCTGCTATGTGTCAAGCTCTGCGCAAGGTGTTACAGACACAAAGATGAACAAGCCATGATCCCTGTCCCCAAGGGGTTCAAAATATATTTAGGGAGCTCTAAATACAACCTCAATATTGTAAGTGCTACAGTAAAGGTATGCACAGATGCTGTGATAACGTGAAAGATGAAATCGCAGGTTTTGCTTAGGCTACTTGGGAATGGAGGTTGCAGAGAAGAAAGGATACTTTTAACAGGACCGTGAAGAACTGATAAGATGATATGGTCGTATCTCCGTTTAGCGCAGGGTGTACTTTTCTGAGAATGAACGAACTAATGAATGATTAAGTAATATGAGCTGTCTTTGTGGCGTCGTCTCTGTGGATCTGGATACCAAGCATCATACACTAAACCAGCTGTGGAATTCTCTTTAATTTCCCTCAAGCATGGTAAGTTCCCACCGATAATTTCATTCACATGCTGTTTGTACAATAGCAGATCAATCCTCCCAGCTGCAGGCATCTATATGATGCCCTTTATAAGGCAAAAAATACTTCCCATCTCCAAGTGCTGATCTGCGCTTTCTGATTGTTGACGATTACCTTGAACGTGCCCTACAAGATACAAAACTTCATGGTGTAGTTTCTCGGCAACTTTGCGGTACCTCCAAAAACATTGCTTCTGCTCATCTTGTCAGCGATGAAGGGTCAAAGCTAGGAGACTGGAGACGTCTCTCCAAGCACCAAAAGCGCTCGTGCACACACACACCTCAAAAAGGTCAAGCTTCAACTGTAGATGAGTTGGAGAGCTCAGTACAAGCTGGCCGTGACAGTCTCAATCCAGTAGAGCACTGCTTCCCTCCCTCTTGCCACCCACAGGGACCATTCAAGCCTAGCAAATCCAGAAGCACCGCAGGGAGGCAGGGAAGAAGAGAGGAAGCTCTAGCTGGATAACTATAAGAAGTCTGCACATCTCACTCACTTTCTGGAGGAGACCAAGCCAAAGAAGGCCCTCTCAAGGGAAGGAAGATGCTTTTACTCTATGTAAAGTCAGGTGTTTTATTATTACACTGAACTAGATATACCAATCAATAAAGGGCCATTTTTTGGGAACTAGAAGAAACAAGAAAATGTTTTCTCTGTGACCAGGAAAGTCTTGGCACTCACCTTAGCTTTTACCCTAAGAGCAGAGGAAAATGAGCCCTCAAGTGCAGGTTTGAATAGGCAGAGGCAGGAGAAAGGGATTTTAGGAGTAATCTTCCAGCCGTTCTTTGCTCATATAAAGCAAGCAGCATCAAGTTTAATAAACACTTACTACTAAATGCTTCATGCCCTCTGAGTTTCCTTCCTCTTCTCCTTTCTCTTTCTCCACCAGATATAACCTCTTGAATTGGTGTTTATCATTGAATTTATTCTTTTACTATGTATGTTAATTGCTCAAGAATGTATACTATTATTTTTTTGCAATTTTCAGTACTTTATATTAGTGGTGTCATTCTCTCTATATTCCTAAGCTACTGGGTTGTTTTGTTTTGTTTTGTTTTGAGGAAATCATAATCCTGGATTTTATAATTGTAATTTGTTTGTTTTCACTGGTATGGAGTATTCCATTATTTAAACATAGCATATTGTAGGTATTCTCCTGTTTATGGACACTTAAATTGTTTCTCGTGTCTTACTATTATGAATAATGCTGATCTGAATATTCTTGTACTTATTTTCTTTTTTATGATCAAGAATTTCTTTAGAATGTATACCTAAGAGTGAAATTGCTAGTTTGTTTTTTCAACTTATACTGTATAGAATGTGATTGATCACATCCTTGGTTAATGATACACTGTCATCATTTATTCTTAGTCTATGTTTGGCTGTTTCTATTTGGTTACTTTTTTTTTTTTTTTTTTTTGCTTTTTAGAGTGGCACCTGCAGCACATGGAAGTTCCCAGGCTAGGGGTCGAATTGGAGCTACAGCTGCTAGCCACAGCCACAGCCACAGCAACACTAGATCCTAGCCACATCTGCGACCTACACCTCAGCTCCCAGCAATGCCAGATCTTTAACCCACTGAGCAAGGCCAGGGATCAAAGCCACATCCTCACTGATACTAGTTAGGTTCGTTACCACTGAGCCACTACAGAAACTCCCTATATTGATTGATTTTTAAATGCTAGGTTAAAGCAACTCTTATTCCTGGGGAAAATGCAACTTGATCATGATGTAATCAACTTTTTATGTAGGATTCAATTTGCTACAATTTTGCAAGGATGTCTGCCTCCGTGTTTATTTATAAGGGATATTAGCCTGTAGTTTCTTTTGTTGTCTTTGTCTGGATTTGGTATGAGAGGAATACTGGCCTTATGGAATGTGAGAGGAATACTGGCCTTGTAAGAAGTGTTCCCTCTTATTTGGTTGTCTGTCAAAGATTGTGTAGAATTCGTATTATTTCCTCATGTTTGGTAAAATTTACCAGTAAAGTCATCTTCAGTTTTCTTTGTAGGAAGGGTTTTAACTAAAAATTCACTTTAAAAATACATAGAAAGCCATCAGGTTATTTATTTATCCTTGAGTTTGGTGGTTTGTGCCTTTCAAGGAATTAGTCCATTGCTAAGTGATTGCATTTATTGGCACAAAATCGTTCATGTTATTCTCTCATTGGTGTATTAAAATTTGTAATTATGTCACTTCCCATTTCTGATACTGGTAATTTTTGCCTTCTTTCTTTTTTCCTGGGCAGAGGATAATCAATTTTATTGGTTTTCTAAAATACAAAATAACCCCCACGAATCCCAAGATTTTGGTTTTACCCATTTGCCCTATTGTTTTTCTTTTTTCTATTTTGTTGATTTCTGCTCTGATCTGTATGATCTCTTTCTTCAGATAACTTTAGGTTTCATTTGCCCTTTTTTTTTTTTTTGAGTCTGTTTAGGTGAAACTGAGGTCATTTGTTTTAGGCTTTTCTTTTTACTAATATAAGACATAGAGTGCTATACATTTTCCTCTTGGTACTACTTTAGCTGTATCTTGCAAATTTTGATATCCCATTTTCTCATTTTCATTGTTAAAAATATAATCCATTTTAAATTACTTTTTTGTGTATGTGTGTTATAAGGGTTAATACTCATGCATTTCTTTTGATAAAGTTAAAAATAAATTAAAAAATACTAGAAATACTTATAAAATGATAGTAAAAAGAAAACAAGGAAACAATAAACATAAGATTCATACTGATGATTACTCTGAGGTAATGAGAGGTAAGGCACGAGATGAGGGAACCGTGTTGTCTATATATAAGGTATCGGAAAGTACGAGTTGAAAATAGGGAGTTCCCATAGTGGCTCAGCAGAAATGAATCCCACTAGTATCTATGAATATGTGGGTTCAATCCTTGGCCTCACTCAATGGGTTAAGGATTCCATGTTGCCTTGAGCTGTGGTATAGGTTGCAGATGTGGCTCGGATCTAACATGGCTGTGGCTGTGACCCCTAGCCTGCAAACTTCCATATGCCACATGTATGGCTCTAAAAAAAGAAAAAACAAAAACAAAAAACCAATCAATGTAATATAGTATCAGATGAAAAAGGAAAACCAATATGACTAGCTGAATAGACGCAAAATATGTATTTGACAAAATTCATACACATTTTTAAAAAAATGAAATACTTAGGAATAGATATGACAAAAATACAAAAGACATACAATAAAAATCATAAAATATTACTAGGAGAAATTACAAACCTAAAATAATAGAATATAATGTATTATTTGTATGGATGCAAACTTTGAATATTGTTAAGGTGTTAGTTCTCCCTATGGTCTATAGGTTAAATGCAATCCCAATCAATACCCTACCAGTTTTTTGGTAGAAACTGACAAGTTGTTTTAAAAAGTCCCATGAATGGAGAGTCCTGTGTAATAAATCAATGACGTTAGAACATTCCCTCACACCATACTCATGATACACATGATCTGCTGATACTCACAGCAGAAAAAGAGAAGCTCAATCTGCACCTCACATCATATAGAAAAACAAACTCAAAATGAATTTTAGACCACAATGCAAAAACTAAAACTATAAACCTTCTAGAAAAAAACCTGAACAATCCTTGTGGTCTTATTTAGGCAAAGATTTCTTAAATAATACCAAAAGCAAGATTCGCAAAAGAAAAAAAAGCTAATAAACCAAAATTCATCAAATTTAAAAGATGTTCTCCAAAAACTCTATTGAAAGAATGAGAAGTTAAGATATAAAATACTTGTAATATCTGCAATATCTGATAAAGAACTTGTATCCAGAATATACAAAGAACTCTCAAAACCCAAGAAGAAAGAAAACAACCTAAAAAATGAGTTAAACATTTGAACAGACACTTCAATAAGCAAGATATACGATGGCCATTAAGCACTGATTGTTGTAAAATGACATAACCCCTCTGGAAAACAGGATTTCAGTTTCCTGTGGAGTTGAATATAGTCATACATACTGTTTGTTTTGATTATATAAAACTATGAAATGAAGGCTAATTTATATTGACAGAAAGCAGATTAATGGCTGCCTGAGTTAGGGTCATGGATGTGGGGAGTGACAGGAACAGAAGGAATATTTGGGGGGGGTGACGGATATGTTTATCTTGATTGTGATGATGGTTTCATGGAATGCGTATGCACCTAAACTTAGCAAATCGTGAACTTTAAACATCCACTATTTGTTGTATGCAAATTAATCCTTAAGAAAGCTCTTAATTAGACAACTCCCATTATGAGGTATATTGGTCCCCATTATGAAGGTGCATCCATTCATCTATCTTTCTCGTTTTCTTAAATTTTCCATTATATATTTATAAGCCATGGGATTCGTTGCATAGTTGAAAATTATTATGTAGTCCTGCTTAATTGGACTCTACATCATGATTCAGTATGGCTGCGGTGTGCAGGGATTGGCAGAGGTCCTTGAAGACCAATACCGCCTTTCCGCCACAGAAACAGAGTATTGAGCTTGGCGTATGGCTGCCCAGAATAAAGAATACATTTCCCAACCTCTTTTCACTTTTGAGTGTGGCTATTTGACAAAGTTGTGACAGACGGGTGTGAGTGCAAATAAAGTGTATACCTTCCCTTTTTACTTTGAGATGATATTCTTATTTCCTTCTTTCTGACACACTACTGTTTAAAAGGCTACTTGGGGCCAACAGTTTTGCACCCAGATGGTAGGAGAGCAACAGGATGGGGGAGTTTGGATGCCTGCACCTCCTTGTGGATCAAAGCTGTCACATTAGCCCTGGAATTCCTCCCTCCAGATTGTTATAAAAGAAACATATACTACCGTTCTGTCCACACCACTGTGATTCCAGGTCTCTGTCTTCCGTCAAACTTGCTTTCTAATATCACAGATTTTTTTTTTTATCTTTTTGTCCTGTTAGGGCCGCACCCGTGGCACATGGAGGTTCCCAGGCTAGGGGTCTAATTGGAGCTGTAGCCACCAGCCTATGCCAGAGCCGCAGCAACGCCAGATCCAAGCCGCATCTGAGACCTACACCACAGCTCACAGCAACGCTGGATCGTTAACCCACTGAGCGAGGCCAGGGATCGAACTCACAACCTCATGGTTCCTAGTCAGATTCGTTTCCACTGCACCACGACGGGAACTCCCCTCATAGAATTTGATACCTGTACCAGGGTAGCTCCCATACTAAACCCTAAAATAAAAGGTGATCGGAAGAGTTCAAATATCAGAATCTAGAAAGGTGATGAGTCTTTTGCTCCTAAAAAACTGTTTAAACTCCAGCCTATGTTTAGAAAGCAGACAAGTTCCTCAAGGAAGTAGCAATAGGGAGAAATGTAGGGAAAATTCAAAATGGTGGGATGCAATGATTATTTCTCACTTTCAGTAAATCTCTATCCAAGAGAGATACAGGCTTACGCAGTGTTGCCAGCGGGGATGAGGAAGAACAGAGCTCTGGAAAAAGGAGACGTTCTTTTTGCCAATGGCCTTCAATAAAAGTAGACTTTGAATCTGTCTATTTACAATCTTTCATGGCCCTAAAATCCAATCACTCTTTGTTCCCCAGTTATTACAAGTGATAGAATTAAAACTGAAATGTGTATGCCTTATAAGTTGATTTTCAACTTATCTAGTATTTGAGGCAAGTACAGGTCAGAGCAACAAAAAGCTGTTTTCATGAAATATAAGAATCGGGAATAACCTTACAGAAAACACCTATTTTCTTCACAATTTCTGTACAACCAAATAAAGGGAAAAGCTAAAATTAAAACATCGACAGAACGTTGTAAACCAGCTATAATGGAAAAAATAAAAATCACTATAAAACATTTATGAAGTAAAATCCTTCGTTAATTTCAAAAAGATCTAAAAAAATGAAGCAAGTAGATAATATTGAGAGGAATTCATGCGGTGGTTGTCCATGTAGTATTAACTTATTTAATATTTTAATTTAACTGAGGAGTTTGTTATATTAATGCATTGTGTTTGGAGCCCAGCAGTATAAGTTGTAACATTTTACAATACCCGAACTCTGATGAAATTATTCAAGTGTCATAACAAGTCGAGTAGAAAAATCATAGAGAGCCGATTAACGAAGTAATAGTTGTAGTTCATAGGGGGCTGCTAATCCCACTGAAGTACAGAAGTTATGGTTATCATGATCAGCGACATAGGAGAAGAGAAATAGGAAATGTGAAATTCATATTAAAACTATGACATAACAAGCAATTATGATAAATTGACAGTGAGTCATGCAGTTAAATTTAAGCTGACTTTCCTAGGAAACCATTACCTGCTGAAGCTGAACCTTTATATGGATATTTGTCCCATGGGGAGAGTACCCAACACCTGTTTTGATTAAACTTACATTCCCGGAGTTCCCGTCGTGGCTTAGTGGTTGACGAATCCGACTAGGAACCATGAGGTTGTGGGTTCGGTCCCTGCCCTTGCCCAGTGGGTTGACGACCCGGCGTTGCCCTGAGCTGTGGTGTAGGTTGCAGACGCGGCTCGGATCCCGCGTTGCTGTGGCTCTGGCGTAGGCCGGTGGCTACAGCTCCGATTCAACCCCTAGCCTGGGAACCTCCATATGCCGCGGGAGCAGCCCAAGAAATGGCAAAAAGACAAAAAAAAAAAAATTACATTCCTGTATGTGCCTACTTCACGATGAAGGACGCTCTGTCAGGGATCCTTCTCGATCTTCTCTGAACCTTCTTCCCATTTGGGGGAGCCTCCCTCTGCCTTCCCTCTGTTTCTCTTCCTCCTTTGCGAGGATTTCTCATGCAACCGGAGTAGCTTTGTTCACAGGCTCAGACGGCAGGGGTGCTAGGATTGTATGACTTTAATGATGGCGAACAAGGGGCTCTTAGCCAGTGACTGACCTGAGAGGGCAGGTAAAGGTCCATCCTCCTGGTGGTGCAATGGGATCCCTCGAATGCATAACTTACACCTGAGAGAAGCCCCCGCCAGATGAGGAGGAAGCGACCCCGCAGCAGGTGGCCTGGGATTACCTCCTTAAGGCTACTGCCCCCGTCTCTTATTTTCCAACTCCTACCTTGCTGGCTTCTCCTAGGAGCCCCTCCTCAATAAGCCGCTTCCACAAGAAACTACGTTTCAGGGAGTGTATGGGGGGAAACAGGATGTAGAAAAAAGAGCTTATTAATAGACTTACCATAGACAACATCAGAACAAGTAAAGTGTGCGGGTAGGTTATGTTCTAACATTACAATAATCATGTAAAATTTAAATTACTAATCCAAGAAAAGCTAATGGGTGGAACAATTTAATAGAATTGATTCTAGGAGTTCCCGTCGTGGCTCAGTGGTTGACGAATCCGACTAGGAACCATGAGGTTGCGAGTTCCATCCCTGGCCTTGCTTAGTGGGTTAAGGATCCGGTGTTGCCGTGAGCTGTGGTGGAGGTTGCAGATGCGGCTCGGATCCCTCATTGCTGTGGCTCTGGTGTAGGCTGGCAGATAAAGCTCTGATTAGACCCTTAGCCTGGGAACCTCCATATGCTGGGAGAGTGGCCCTAAAAATGGCAAAAAGACAAAAAAAAAAAGAATTGATTCTAAAGCACTTTTAGAAAAAAATGGTTATAACACTGAAAAAGAAAGATTTAGCAGAAAACTATAGTACAGCCTTTAGGTAAACAGCCCTTTCTTTGCACTGGAAAGTAACTGAGCACATTGTACTATAGGTTAGTACTTATTCCTAAGAAAATTTACATTTGTTTTTTTGTTTGTTTTTTTGTTTTTTTTTGGGGGGGCCATGCCTCTAGCAAGCAGAAGTTCAAGAGCCAGGGATCAAACCCAAGCCACAGCAAGGACTTAAGCCACAACAGTGACAACTCTGGGTCCTTCATCCACTGAGCTGTGAGAGACTCCGAAAGTTTCTATTTTACGAGATAGCACAGATGTGGCTATTAGTGTGGCATTTCACAAAGCAGTTCACAATAACCAGGCACCTCTAAGGTCAAGTTTCTGCTCGTCTACACCATGGACATTTTTACCAGGTACACTTTTGTTGTCAGAAGGTGTTATGTGCATCACAGGATGTTTGGAAGCATCCCTGGCCTCTACCCACTGGATACCAGGAGCACCTCCTATGTAGTCATGACAACCAAGAATGTTTCCAGACTTTACCAAAATGTCCCCCGTGAGCCACATCACTGCTCTCAAGTTATCTTCTTCCTCAAAAAGAGCTATCAACTCCTTTGTGAGGAAGAAGTAGATACATATTTGAAGTAAGAAACATAAAACAGGGTTTTTTAATGCCTACTACCTTATAAATTTGTAAGCCATTCACTTTTTAGAAAATCACATTGTAAATGAAGGTATAATAATCTTTATGACTTTATTGGTTTACAAGACTAGACTGTCTTTTGAAACATCCTAAATTACTCAATGGCAAAGCAACCCTACCCAAAATTACAGAATTAATCACATAGAGCTAACGGTGAACAATTTTCAAATGAAACTCTTGCCAACATGTATTGAAACTCTGACCAAAAACATACAAATATTTGTTCATTGGTTGCCAGTTATTTAAGTGGACATAATTCCTAACAAATGATCTTTTCAGATAGAAAGAGAGATATAAATAAGTTCTTCACAGTTGTCTATAAGAACATTATAGTATATGAATGATTTATTTTGCACACAGCATCATCAGATTACAGATTTTTCAGGAGAGGTGGGGATTAAGGGATGGAGAAAGGGTTACGAAAGGCACAGTTATCTGAATTCCAGCAAGGCATTGATAGGAAAGGGAAATATGGGCTGGAAAATACTACAGTTAATTGGTTTAAATTCAAAAAGTTTATACTATGGAATCAAAAGGGTCTCACACAGTATAAAACAGATCAGTATGAGACGGAAGGGAAGGGGGCAAGGCACAACCTTTAAAAAGGTGACAGCCCTTGAGGACATGACAAAAACTGGCTGGCATCAATAAAATCCAAGACGGTGGAAAATCAGACTTCCAGGGGACCTTGAGTCTCATTATACGCTCGTTGTAATATACATTAGGATGGTAAGTGACACTAGCCAATTCCTGGAAATCCACACCGCTTCCCCAAAACAGTTGGAATAATCCTACCACTTATTAGCCCATACGTTACCCAGCCCATAAAAACGAACCGTCCCACATTCCGGGCAGCTCTCTCATCTTTTGAGATGGACTGCATTCTGCGGAATGTGTTTCTGCCAGGGCCACTCTCTATCCTTTTGAGATGGTCCACACTTAGTTCTCTCAATAAATCTACTTTTTGCCCATCATTTTGCCTCTCACTGAACTCCTTCTGCGCTGAGATGTAAAGAACCTGAACGTCAGTAAGTCCTGGGACCAAGTGTGTGATTTAAATTAAAAGACAGTGGGTTCAAGTCCCAATCTGGGTTTTGGCTGGGTTTGGGTCCTAGCACATGGGTTCAAGTCCCAACCTGAGTTGTGCGGTTTCAAGCATGCACGTAGCTTCCTCTCATTCAGTGATTTATCAGTGCTCTGAATGAGACCTAGAAAGCATATATGCCTATCAAGTTTGCAGATGGCAATGTTTAATATATATATATATATATATATGTGGATATATTAGACAACAGAATAAAATTTTCACATCTGAAGAAAAGTTTCTAATTTAACAAAATGAAAAGAAAGGAATAAAGGAAGAAGTCAGTATACTAGCTTCAAAATGAAATGCAATTGCTCCTCTTAACACTTTTCTCTGTCAATGGCAGATCCACCCCCACAACCCCTGTACTGCATCCGGTTAGTCACCAGGGTCTCCAGTCTGGTCAGGAAGCATGGCTGGAATCTGTGACCTCCACTCCACAGGTAGCATCATTACCTGAATTCAGACCTCATTATTGCTGCCTGACTGCAAAAGGTGCCTGGTACAACCTTTTCTCACTTATGCCCATGGGGGATTTATCCTAGCATGGCAGCCAGAGCATTCTCTCTAAAACGTGCATTGGACCAGCTCTGTCTTTGCTGAAAACCCAGATCCAGTCTCCAGCAGCTTAGAGGACAACCCTCTATCAGTTGCCTCTACATTCTTCCCTAGGCCGTCCTGTTACTCCTGTCTCACTCCTTACTCTCTGTTAATATTCAGTTACAGATACTCTGTTATTCAAACACCACGTTACTTCTTGGTTCCACGGGTTTGTTATCAAACACAAGTTCCTGAGCCCAATGCACAGTGAGGCCAAACAAAACGTTGGAATGTGAAGCAGGAAAAGGTTTACGGCAGCGCCAATCAATGAGAATGGGTGGCGCATGCTCAAAAACCCTGTACCTTCGGATGGTTTTCTGGGAAAGGTTTTTATAGACAAGATTTGGGGTGAGGGCTGCAGGATGTGTGACTTTCTTCTGATTGGTTGGTGGTGAGATAATAGGGCCTGTTCTGGGAATCTGTGCTCAGCCCTAAGTTAGCATCCTCCACCTGCATGAGGACCTTCGCTCCTGGAGAAGAACTTAAAGATACTGTTCTGCGTATCCCTCGAGGAGGAACCAGGACCCAGCTCTGCGTCGTTGCTTGCTGCTGCTTGATCGCACCTCCTTTGTTTCTGCATTCCATCACTTCCTCGAGCAGCAACTGTTTGAATCTGCTCTTTGGTATTCAGGGAAATCTAAGAGGCTGAAGCCTTTTTTCCTACAAAGAAAGAAACGCTGGGAACACAAACGCTTGGCTTCAAGTTCACTGGGGTAGCTCTCTCTGTTTATAATGCTATTTCCAAATCTACTCTATCATCATTCAATTCAGGCATGAGTTCCTCCAGAAGGCCTCTTTCCCCAGCCTTAGGCTAGTGTTCTTACAGCACCCTGCCTATGGTATTCAGAAAAGAAAGACAGACAACCTGTCTCATGGCAAGTTAATTCTTAGACCAGCCAGAAGAACCGAGAAGGGTAGAGGAAAATTTCTTCCTTCCCAACAGTGAAAAACTGATAACACGAGCTGACAATTCATTCAATGTCTACTCTTAACAGCTCTGCTGTGCTAATGTGATTATCTCCATGTTACAGAGAAGGAAACCGAGACCATGGAAGATGCTGATTTTCCAAGACCACACGCCCATGAGGGGCAGCCTTGAGATTTGAACCACTTAATCCCAAGGTCTGAACTCCTTGTGGTATGTCATAGTCATGCTAACTCCCTGATACCCACAAAGTCCTTACATGTTTCTCACTGAATTGAGAATTACATCAACAGCTGTGTGGTTCTTCCTAAATTTATCTGATCCTAAACAAAATAACATATTTGTACTTTAAATAACTTTGATTACAAATAAAATAAAAATAACAGATCGTAAAATCTTGGTAGACATATATACTTAGATTTTAAAATAATCTCTAGAATGGATTGTTATTAGAAATTCATTTATTTTTTTGTTTTGATGCAATATAGAAAATTAATCACTTTTATATTAGAGCAAAAATGAACAAAATAAAGCAAAATAAAAATGAGGTAAATCATTTATTTCATGCTTATTATAAAATTTGTTTAAAAAATATGAATAGCATTTTAAGTCACTCTTTCTCCTCCTACTTCTTTTGCAAAAACCTTCTTAACGTGAGGAACAAGATTGCTGAACCAGATCCTCACACTATCAGGTGTAGCACCAAGTACATTCTTGTATTTTGTTTTCTCTGCAAAATGTTTGAAATGCATCTATAGGAAAACTGACTTATCGCAGTCATCCTATCACCGCTAGGTCGCCAAACTTGACTTGGGTCTCCTCACCTTCCTCAAAGCAAAGCTAATTTACTGACACCGGGCTGAGGTGACGGGAAGTATGGCATGGATTTGCAGGGGGCCAAGCAAGGAGTACCGGTGGCCTCAACTCCCCGATGTCTTTCAGGGAAGGATTTTTAAAGGCAACATTTGGCGTTGAGGGCTACAGAGGGCATGACTTTCTTCTGATTGGTTGTTGGTGAGGTAACAAGGTGGTGTTTAAGGAATCTTAATCGGCCGTCTGGTTCCAACCAGTCTGGGGTGTCTGTGTTTGTGCCCAGCATATAATCACTCTCCTCTACCTGGGTTGGAGGGCAGGTCTTAGTTCTGGAGAGAACAACTCAGAGATATGTGTCAGATTGTTCTGTGTATCCCTTGAGGATGAGCTAGAACTCTGTTTCATCAATGAATTATTCTCAATACTTTTCTTGTTTAGCTGCTTTTCCTTTGTTTCTGCATTTTCTCACTCTCTTAATTAGTAATTGCGCCTGCTCTCTGGAACTCGGGGAAGAACTGGGAGACTAACGCTCTTTTTACACAAACAAGAATCAGGGGACACCAAGGGGCTTTTTTACTCTAGAGGACCCCATGGGCACCTGCTTGGTTTCAACCCCTTGCCCCCCAACTTCCTTGATCCTCCTCAATACTGGGGGGAACAGAGGCAGGGCAAGAAAGGAAATGGAGCTTGGGATACAGAGGCTAAACATAAACTTGGAGGGGGAACTTGGTTTTAGGGGGACTGAGCTTCAGTAAGAATACAAACTGCCTATTTGCCACATTCTGTAAAACTTAAATTAGAATGCTCCAAACATCATTAATTGCTTCATCCTGGATAGCTCATTTCTTCGTTTGTTTAGCATCCAAAAGCTGAAATAATGTCCAAACACACTACTTATTGAGAGCTGAAAAACGGCGAGATCCTGTTTTAAAATTATCTTCTTTATAAATAAGTATTTAATAATATCACAAATACATCTCTTAAAAACATGAGACATGGATCAGCAATAATCAAACAATTGCATAAAACACCAATCCACAACTCACACTAAGTAGAAGATGGAAAAGAGATCCCCACCCCACCCCTTCCGTGTGTGTGTGTCTTTTTAGGGCCTCATATAGAAGTTACCAGGCTAGAAGTTGAATCAGAGCTACAGCTGCTGGCTTATACCACAGCCACAGCAACACCAAATCCGAGCCGTGTCTGCGACCTCCACCATAGCTCATGGCAATGCCGGATCCTTAAGCCACTGATCAGGGCCAGGGATCAAACCCACATCCTCATGGATACTAGTCGGGTTCATCATTGCTGAGCCACAACGGCAACTCTCGAGATCGTACATTTTTATATCAGGTCTCATGCAATTACCTAGATCCTAAGGGTATAGGAAACACCATTCCTTAAAGGCAAATGAATGCATGATAACAAGAATAATTTTATATAAATGGGTATATAAGTCTTAGAAAAATTTATTGTCAGCATAGGTTTTCTATTTTTTAATCCCCCCTTGGAATACTATGAAAATTTTCTCAGGGAAAACTGAATTACTGGCTTGGAGGGTAGTCAGCTATGTTAATAGTTTAGTTCTTTCAATTTCCTCTGAATCCTTAATAGGGAAACCTGTCAGAGAGTTGAAGATAATTTCCACAAATGAGACTACAGAAAGATGCTTGAAACAAAGCAAATATAACAGCAAATAAGAACACAGAATTTCAACTGTGAATGGACTTATTATTAAGCTTCCATTCACAGGTGCTTGTTCTCTCTCTTTCTCTCTCTTTCAGCCCCACACATTGCAGCACACACAGTAATACTGTTATCTATTTAGATCCCCAGCTCAGATCTTACTAAGACAAAAAGTGTTACTGAACTGAGCGCCTAGAGTCATGCCTGGGGCCCTCGCCTGGGCCGAAACCCCTCGTCTCAGCCAGGGAAGTTCTTTTTCTGCTCAGATTTGCACTGTCAGTAACTAAACCAATACTGAGACTGGAACAGCCCAAGCTTAATTCAATGGCCAAAAGAATGAAGAGTGGAGAATGGAGTTCGCAAATCAATTTCTCAGCCCAATTTGTGGCAGAGACACCACATATGTGAGAGGGTCGAGGTAAAAGGAAGAGAATTGGAAAGAGTGGGAGGAATGCTTATGCCTTCTCCAGGAACAGGAGAGTGTCCGGGACCCAGAACTGATGCAAGACTCCTTTTCAGGCCTTTCCAGTTGTCTTCACCGACAGCAGTAAACTGTGGGGAGCTGGTGGGGGTCATTTAGCGGACGAATTACAAGGAGCGCAAGGGCTGCTGGGAGGCAAGCCCTGCACCGTTTTGGGGTCTAACCGGCTGGAAAGCGGTCCCCATCTTGGCATGGAGATCATTTTTTCTCTGTCTGTACCTCAAGGCTGATTTGTTCTCTGTGGGGAATGGATTCCTTTGGCCTTCAAAGTTCTTCATTCTAATCAAGTTGTGCTCATCTGCATTGAAAGAGCTGCTAATTGAGGTTCCCACTGGTCGCTGCACACTCGCACCCTCTCCTTGCTTTCTCTTTGTGACAGAAGGTGAATTGTGAATTTTCTGTTTTCACATTGGCTCCTGTTTAATCTACACCTGCCCGCTGTGTCACGTAGTAATCACTGGTCAAGCTCGCTCTTTCGTTTTGCCACAATGATACAATACTGGCTGTTAATTTTTTGTTTTTTGAACAACGGAAATCTTTAGATCTAGGAAGATTTTCTCAAGGTTGAATTTGAATTTGTAGCCAAAGGGTAAGAGACCTTGAGCTGTTACCCCATGGGAAGGAAGGGAGAAAAAAAGGAGACTTACCAAAAGTTTTATTTAAAATTCTAGACTTTTAACTTATGCTCCTGAATTTAAGAACATAGGAAATACATCTTGTGTCTGAATGAATTAAGAGCTGAAGCCATTCCAAATTGTTTTGAGCCATGTTTTCACAATGTTAATTTATTTAAGCTGTTCAGACCTCATCTCAAATCACATCCATCATAATAATGCTAACACTTTTAGATCTAGGACACAATTTGTCATTTAAAAGAAATGCATAGAATGCTATATTTGAGACACCTTATTTTAAATTACAACAAATCTCTAAAGCAAATATGCCCTGCCCTGGAGCTACATTTGTTAATTCTCCATTAAAATGCATCCTTTTCTCACAGTTCTAATGAGCATACTCACCCATTTACCATGAAATCATTATTAAATATTGATCAGAACCCTTGCTTCCTCCAAAGGTATAGTATGTAGTTAATCATAGCTTCAAAGAGCAGCTTTTGTATTTTAAACACATTTTGGAACTTTCTAAGGCAAATCATGTAAAGATTAGTCCTTAGATTTTAAACTCTGCCTTTAAACTATGCCATTAGCAAAATGAGGCTTATTTAACCATGATTTGTGCTAGCAACACATGAAAATGAGACAACTCCAAGAATATATAAAAACGAACACTGGAGTAAAATTTTTTCTCCTTGTAATTGTTAGAGAAAAAAATTTATTCCTGACACTTGTTAAAGACAGTGCTGAAGAATGTATGCAACAGGGGACTGTGGTGACAGGTGCAGAGACCACTGCAGTGGGGTCTGCAAGTGACCATTTGAAACACCGCTGACTCAAACCCAGACTAAAACCCAGATTGAGACTTGAACCCACACGCCTGGACTCAAACTCTGCCAAAAGCCAGACCTGAACCCACCGTTTTTTAATTAGAATCATTCACCTGGTGTCTGGCCTTACTGAGGCTAAGGGTCTTCGTGTCTTAGCATAGTAGGAATTCAGCGAGACACAAAGTAGCAAGAGAGAGATTTATTAAGACAGGATGCTTGTGAGGGATACAGGTGGGCAGGCGAGGAGGCTCCACCCTGAGGATGAGTGGCTACGCTGTTAGAATCCTTGTTCTTGGAGTAGATGTCAGACTTGCATCACCAGCTCCTCCTTTGTAATGGGTAAAGGTATTTAACCCTATGAGGTCAAACTAGGACTGTCATGGTGCTTATTCAAATCAGCAGAAGGGTGGTCGTGTGTGCTAAAATATGTTGAATCATCTCAGGCTTCTGTATAATTGGTTTCCTACTCTGGAATGTTATCTTTCCCTTGACTTCCTGTCCTTGGTCCTAAAGATCATTATCTCGCTGAACTTGAAGGCAGGCCCCATTTTATCTTTCACTGAATGACCCGAGGCGTATCTCATGCTTTTACTTACGGTTTTACCGTTAAGCAAGACCTCCCTCGTTCCATGACATTCTGATGGCTTTCTTGAGCGATTATCAACTTACAGTGGTCTCCCAAAGTTCCCTAGGTCTCCCTCTCTGTCTGTGGTCCCCTCCCGGGACCTGTACAACTGCCATACAAGTATCCTACTCCAGCCCTATCACATTGCAGCTCTGAATACAACAAGATAAAGGAGGGATTTATAACTAAGAGGTGGATGTGGGGCGTGTTGGTGGACGGAAAATCACCACGAGGAAATATGGGGGTTGAGGGGGCATTCTGGTGAAAGCGACCTAACAGGATTCTTGCTGAAAGCAGGCCAGGATGATCAGACATGACCAAGGGTGGCAGAAGATGAGAAACCAATCAGATATCAAGGATGGCTAAAGTGGCCAAATAGGATGCTTGCTAAAATTGGACAATGGAGAGATGAAATTGTAGGAAATTGTAGGAAGACAGATTAGCCCCAGCTCTAAGACATAAAGCTGGAATAGGCTGCCTTGGAGGGTGTAGTACACTTGCTATCTCCTGTGATTTTTTAGGTCTCGGCTGGAGAGCCACATGATGACGAGGTGAAGGGGAGAATGGACGAGCTAAATTTTAAATCCCTTCCGAGCCTGAATTTCTCCCTTCAGGCAACTGCTGTCGTCTAACGAGCTTTACTGGGTACAGGGTACACACTTTGTACCCTGATGAATATACCTCCTTCCTCCTCCTGATGGTGAGGTCACTGTCAGATTCATCATCGCTTACCTTTAAAAAAATATTTTAGCTAATTAACACCTTATACACAGCAGGGGCTCAATGGTCTGTGTTTAAAGAATTAAACATATAGTCCTGTACTCACTGGTACGTTGTTTTCCAAAGTCATCCAGCCTACCTGTCCTTGCTGGTCAAGCCTTCCTGTCTGGCCTTCTTGAGGTGATCAATGAGGCAGGTGACAGTGATACCATTTAATATTTACATGTATGAGTTGCTACTAGCAGTTGACAGATGGGTTTTACACAATGATTTTGGAGAAGTTAATCCAGAAAGATAGATGCTTGCACAACCACTGGTGGAACCCAGAGTATTTAACCTCGAGTGCGGTTTTCTCATTTAGAAACCTGATCAAAACTTAGAGAGGCGGCCAAACGACATCATTGAGTGCAAAAAGCCAAAATCAGAGAAAACGCTAGTTACTACATACACTAAGGCAGAAAGGGAGAAATACACAGGGGTTCACTTCCCTAGAAAAAGTAGATGCTCCCTAATCTTGCGGGATAAAACGGTCAAAGCCAAAGCAGGGAGAGAGAAAGTCAGAAACAGAAGGTGTCAGGGAGGAAGGAAGGTTCCTCTACCCTTCTCGGTTCTTCCGGCTGCTCTACGAACTAAATCGACCTGAGACAGACTAACAGGAGAAAACGACACAAAAGTTGAAAAACATGGATACGTGGAAGAGACCCAGGAAAACGGAGTAAATTGCCAAAGGACCCAAACACCCTTACTTCAATACCATCCTTAGTTCAAGACGAAAGAGGGTGTTGGGGGTCGTGGTTTGAACCGTCCAAGGGGAGGAAGGTAACTGACATGGAGATGGAAGGGCAAGTTGGTAAACAAGTGGTCGCTGGGCGCCGTGCAGACTATGGGATACAGAAAACTGACAGATTTGGCTAGATTCCTCCCTGACACACCTGGTCCATACGGTTGTTTCCTATGGTGATGGCCCCCTTCCTAGAACAGGTCCTCTACCTGATATTTTTTAGGCAGTTAGTGGGGAAGCTCAAAGTATTTTTCTCACTCATCTGAGCCTTGATTTTTTTTTTTTTTTAAAGCTGGAAATAGTCTGAAGGCAAATTAGAGATATTTGAGGGTGGCAAATTTTGTTCCCCTGCAGGAGGCAGGATATGGCGCTTAGATAAGAAGGAGACTTTTGGAGAAGTCGGTAGGTCATCTGCATGGAGGTGGTGGTGCTTAGGGAGTCCAAAAACATATGCAGATGGTTTAGCAGGATGGCAGGTGATTTGGCGAGTGGAGCCTGGCTATCTGCAAAGAGTATTCAAAATTAAAATTAATCATCAAAGCTTCACTGTGTTCCTGGCTTTAAGAATGCTAGACACTCCAGCAAGGAGCTTCTACAAAGTAAGATGGATGCACATACTTCTTTTAGTATCTAAAAATATAAGTCTTAGAGTTCGGCCATGCTCATTCTCTGGCTGGCTAGAAAGATGTCAAGAGAAAGGAAACTTCAAGTGGCTGGTCTGCAGAGCATTAGAGGCGGGAAGCAAACGAGAGAGCAGAAGACACGACACTGAACGTGGAGCAATCATACTCTCTAAAAATACGGCCTGATTAAGTTATTGGATTCTGGGTATCAGTTTGTTCACTCATGCATTCATTCACATAGCCTGTGTTTCATTAAGCCCCTTCCATGTGGCGTGTGCTCCCGGTGAAGAAGACACACATGCAAAGTACACTGACCTCGTCAAGCTTAGAGTCCAGTGGGGAAAGTGACCAAGACAGGGTGTAAAATTCAGCGCCCACTGATATCCACCTGCCTTTACTGCAGCTGCTTAGTAGCCCTGCGGTGATGGATCCGAACGAAGAGATCAACTCTAAGTACTTCCAGAGGTAGCCTGGCTCTTACCTGTAACACTACTGATGCTTTCAAACCCTTAACTACAGCTCATCAAGACGGACCGAAGTGATGCCCAAAACTTTCTAAACCTTTACTGAAATTGTTTAGGGCCTCTCCAAGAGGCTGTAGGAACAGTGGTAAAATTATAAGTAGTTTTCTTTATAACCTGTAACTAAATGCAGACTGTAACAATGATTAATTTTTTTAATATTCTTAGTGTTTCAGGACTATTATATTAATAAGGCCATCATGCATCACTGTTGTATTCCAACAGAACTATTAGTCTCTGTACCAAGTTAGAATAATTACAGTCTAATGATTTACACCATTATGAAAGCACTAAATATTTTACTAAACTGAGTACAGTATATAAAAATTAATTTAAATGGCTTCAGGCTTGAAACAATAGAATCAATGATGAAAAAATGTCTTTCATTTTGAAGATGAAAACAAAAGTACCGAGGGGGAATGGTTTGTAAAAGTAAAATCTGAACTGTAATAAAAATATCAAGGTTTTAAGATAAAAGTATGGACAGCATCTTGTGTTATTTTGATTTTGTCTTATAAAGTCATCTTCTTGGTTAACTTGGGGGAAAGGATAACATTTCTAAAACTGCAGACTTGAGCATCTTCTTCCTTTCATGTGGCTGTGATAACTCCAGGGGATGAGAGGAAACGTGTATACACTGATGGGGAGATGCACCCTGAAATACATACGAACGCACACCTCACAAACAGAGCACACTACTGCAACCCAGCAGGGCCCTAAGGGGCCTTCCTCAGGCAGGTCCTTCCCCCATATCCTCTGTGAAGGACCTAGATCACAGCATCTGGTGCACATTTACAGATCTGAAACTTCCCCAGGAGTTCCCTGGTGGCTCAGTGGGTTAAGGACCTGGTGTCACTTGTGACAGGTTTGATCTCTGGCCTGGTAACCTCTGCATGCTGTAGGCATGGCAATAAATTCAAAAGTAAATAAATAAATAAGGCATTGGGCATCCCTCTATCTGAAAAGCCCCACCAAATGGAGAAATGGAAGGTGTTAGCTCCTTGATGACCTGAGCACACAGCCCCCAGACCTACTGGCACCCAAGCCTGGGCACTGTTAACCCCGTGACACTGCCCTGTTACCTCACCATCAGCCAGTCCGAGAACTGTGCGTGAGCTGATCACATACTCTGCGTATCTCCTACTGTTTCTGCTTCACACACCGACTAACACACGGTACAGTCTCACCTTATCGAAAATCTCCTTCTCATTTATTTTGAGGAATTTAACAAAAGTCAGCTCAATATGTTCATTTGCAAATGTGCCACCTGTGTGGTCCAAGAGGTTTCGAATCAGAAATCCATCTTTAATTATTTAATTATTATTTTTTAAATGTTTCTGCGAATTCAAAATAGCCCCCACAGTAGGAATGGATGCCAGATGCCAGAAATTACAGATTGCAGTTGCTTTTTTTTTTTTTTTTTTGTCTTTTTTTAGGACCGCACTTGCGGCATATGGAGGTTCCCAGGCTAGGGGTCGAATCACAGCTACAGCTGCCGGCCTACACCACAGCCACAGCAACGCCAGCTCTGAGCCGAATCTGCAATCTACACCACAGCTCATGGCAGCACCGGATCCTTAACCCGCTGAGGGAGGCCAGGGATCAAACCGGCAACCTCAGGGTTCCTAGTCAGGTTCGTTTCTGCTGTGCCACAAAGGGAACTCCTAGTTTTTTGTTTTTTTGTTTTTTTAATGGCCTCACCTGCAGCATATGGATGTTTCCAGGTCAGGGGTCAAGTCAGAGCTGCAGCTGGGGCCTGAGCCACAGCCACGGCAACACCAGATCCGAGTCACATCTGCAACCTGTGCTGCAGTTTGCAGCAACGCCAGATCCTTAACCCATTGAGTGAAGCCAGGGATCCAACCCACATCCTCACAGAGACTACATCAGGTTCTTAACCCACTGAGCTACAATGAGAACTCTCCAATTGCTTTTTTTTTATACCTAATAAATTGCTAAGCCCCTCTATAGAGGCAGCTGGTTCTGGAGCTCCACAGGCAGTGTATTCTTTGCTGCATTAACAAGTTAAAATTTGTTTTTTAAAGAGTAGCTTCAGCTCCCCAGCACAGAACTGGGAGGAAAATTTCAGGATCTTCAGGCCCAGTTAGGGCCTCTCCTGGGCCCCTTAGAGAAAGAACTCTGGGAGCTTTTTAGAAGTTGACTCCAAGAAGCTTGCACGAAGCACCTCGGACAAGTACAAAAATTCTTTCCCAAGACGGGACATGAGACAGAGCATTCCTGGGGTTCTCCCAGATCTAATGAGCAAAAGATGACCCTCTGCAGTTGCTGCTGAAGGGATGGCGCTGGGTGGCAGGAAACTCGAGGCCCGGAGGAGCCCCCCCGCTGAGTTCTCAGCCCTGCCCTGCCCCGACCAGCGACCAGCGGCAGGGCCCAGAGGATGCCTCACCCTTGAGGCAGCGCTCAGAGAGCCGAGGATGGAGCGCCCCTCCCAATGACACCGGAAAGGGGGTGGGAAGGCGAGCCTAGCTGAGTGTAACTGCCCGCTTTTATTATTTTCACTGGAAACCAGTGTCGACTGAGAAAAATGCACTAGGTGAAAGCTGTGCGTTAGGGTTTATTGGGGGCAAAATGAGGACTATAGGCCGGGAGACGGCCTCTCAGAGGTCGGGGGGGGGGGTTAGTATCATTACCTCCAGTTTCCGTGGAGGGGGGTCTGTGTAGCCAGGCACACACCTTGGCAGAGGCTTACTGCTGGTCACGAGGAGCAGATGTCACCATGAATGATTTTCGCACTCTTCTAGATATGAGGAGATGTAGGACTTGGGCTCACAAAATCTCCTGAACAGACCTAGCAAAAGGCCCGTTCTGTTCTGCCAGTTTTCCCCGGAGCAGAGTGCCTCATCCTGATCCTGGCCCTGAACTTTCAGGATGTGTCAGTGGCTGCAGTGGCTCATGATTTAATCCTCGTGGAGGGAGATGGCAAATGCCAATTTTTAGTTGGTAGGAATAAATCAAAACTGACTCTCATATTAATCACGTATTTTACACTTTCACATTGTAAAAGCTCAGGGTAGAGCATAATGTTGATTTTTAAAAATCACTTAATGATCTGAGATTTTTTTGGATCTTTCTCATTCCTCAAAAATAAATTAGACCTTATTTTACCAAAAAAAAAAGATAAACAAAAATGCTTTTTTGATAGAAATAAATAAATACCTATACAAAACCAAATCCTATTGAATGAGTCAAAACTTAATTATCACAGAACTGGAATCATAAAGTTGAATTTAGGAGTTCCCATTGTGGCACAGCAGAAACGAATCCGAATCTGACTGGTATCCATAAAGACGAAGGTTCAATTCCTGGCCTTGCTCAGTGAGTGAAGGATCCTGCATTGCCAGCAGCTATAGCTCCCATTCGACCCCTCGCCTGGGCTTCCATAGGTGCGGCCCTGAAAAGCAAAAAAAAAAAAAAAAGGTGAATTTATTCATATTTATTTTAAGAAAAATATTTGAATGGCAGCGTCTCGCACTGCCCTGGCACCCATTCTGATTCCCTGTTAGAGTGCTTCCCAGCCCAGCAGATGGGGCAGGGATGGGGACACAGCCCGCTGAAGCCAAGATCGGGCTTCAAGACAGAGGTTGAACCACTCAAGACCAGTGTTTGTTGATCAGACGAGAAAGAACTTTATACAGTAGATGAGAGAAAGGTGTTTCAACACCTGAATTCACCCCCAGGTCTTTAAAGCAAGGGTCTAATTTTTCGCAGCAGCAGCTCTTACACAGGTGTAGGAAGAATGTTTACTTCCGTTGCACTAATTTGTTCTAAATTGAGAAAACATTTAGGAACGGAAAAAACAAGGAGACTCCTGTTTTCCCAGGACAGGAATAAAAAGGAAAAGGAGAAGAAAACTAGACCATGAAGCTTCATATTTCAACTTTTTCTCCACTGGATTGACTCAATGATGTCTATTTTATTGTGGTGTTTCAAAAGCGCATTTCACAGGTGTGGCTAAAATAATAAATACGCTTGCTTCTTTCGCTAACGAGTAATTAAAGAGGTGGTTGGCAGACAAAAATAAATGTATGCCTAATACATAAAGCTTGTTATTTGGGGTTAAATAAAATTTTCTGCACACCTTATTTTGGGAGATGGTGGTCGTCTTAGAACATTGGGGAAAGAAAACTATCTTTGAATTAAGAGAAAACTTGCTTCTCCTCCAACATAGTTTAAAATTTTCTGCTTCCATCAATCTTAACAACTCCTCGGGAAAAAAAAAAAAAGAAAAAGCACTCCATCTTTTTTTGGTAACTGCAACAGTGAGGTGAAAAAAATAAATAAACTACTTCCTTAGACTGTAAAGCACATCCCTTCCAAGGAAAAAAAAACCCAGCATCTAGGCATCCACCTGCATAATAAACAACATGGCTTGCAGAAGTGGGCTCTTCCTGAGAAGCACAGTTTAAAGTGCAGTTTTTGTGCTTAATGATTCAAATCAAAATTTAAATAAAATCCACCACGTTCACATTTTCCCAACCCCTCTCTCCACCTCCCTCGACACTTTTCTTCATGTGAAATAACCCAAATCTCTTTAGCTTTTCCTCCAAGGACCCATTTTCTAAACTAATCATTTTCAGTCACTCTCTTTTGAACTTTCTCCAAGTTTTCTACATCTTGCTTCAAACAAAGGACTTCAAATTGGACCCTGTGCACCCATAAAAGCCTGATGAATGCTGATCACAAAAGTAGCTCCTCCTCACAGAAGAAAAGAATCTTTTTTTTTTTTTTTTTTTTTTTTTTTTGGCAGCACCTGGGCATGTGGAAGTCCTGGGCCAGGCAGCAAACCTGTGCCACAGCAGTGACCTGAGCTGCTGCAGTGACAACGTTAGATCCTTAGCCCGCTGCACCATAAGGGAACTCCAAAGAAAATAATCTTGATCTCTTCCTAACTGTTGGCAGCTAATGCCACCTCTGACTCAAGGGGTACAGTTCTAATTTTCTGCCTCTCCATTTAAACTCCTAGGTCATAACATCGTGCAGCTATTCCTGAAACACCCCCTGTGTGCCAGGCTCTGTGCTAGATACTTTAACTGCCTTTTAAACGATGAAAATATTGCTGTTATCCTGGTTTTGCAGCAGAGGTTCAATAAGCTCCCCAAGGTCACCGAACCTATTTGCGGGAAGATGAGGTTCCATTCTAGGTGTAACTGATCCTAAAGTCCAGTGACAACAAAGATTCTTTATGAACACCCAGGTTTACTAACATAAAAATCATACCGGAAGTCCTGAAAACTGAGAGCGAGTGCTGAAAACACTCCACAGGGCAGAGTTTCTGTGCTGCGATGCCCCAGACCACACACCAGGAGAGGCACCAGCAGGGAGGCCGAGCACCTGAGCCCTGAGGAGCATTTCCAAAGGCAGGGCAGAACCAGGGCTATCTGGCGCCCTCCTGTGGACAGTGTTAGGTGACGCGACAAAGAAGCTTAACCATCTAACAGTGATTCAACAAACAGCTGAAATACAGGCACAAAGAATGCAATGAGACATTTCAGCCAAGGACAGCAGACTAGCTGGTTAACCTGGTCAACCAGTTAGTCCCCAATTAGGTACACATATTGCTGTTTATTGCACATTTTAAGAATATGTATTAATATAATGAAAATGAAATTCAAAATGTGAAGAATCTCTGAAGTACCTGGGATAAAACCTGAGAACCAGAATTTGGCTCCTTTATTTATTTATTTATTTACTTGCTTTTTAGAGCCGCACCCGCGGCATATGGAAGTTCCCAGGCTAGGGGTCAAACTGCCAGCCAAGGGTCCAAGCCACGACTGCGACCTACACCACAGCTCACAGCAACGCCAGATCCTTGACCCACTGAGCGAGGCCAGGACTCGATCCCGCATCCTCACGGATACTAGTCGTACTCATTTTCACTACACCACAGCAGGAACTCCCCGCCTCCTTTAAACAAAAAGGCCTTCGATCACTTATTGCCCAGTGTTTTACCTGTGGCTCATGAAATTTTGAGGTGTATATAATAAAGGTAAAAGATACTGATGCAAGAAACATAAGTTAACAGTATTTTAGATCAGAAAGAAAAATACAGATATACCTTGTTTTCCTGGGCTTTGCTTTCCAGCACATGGCAGATATTTCATTTTTTACAAACTGAAGGTAGGTGGGGACTCTCCACTGAACAAGCCTACGAGAGCTCACTTTGTCTCCGCTCATTTGGGTACTTCTTATGATATTGCAAACGTTTCCTTATTATTATATTGGTTATACTGATTTGTGATCAGTGATATTTGATGTTACTACTACAACTCCCTGAAGACTCAGATGATGGTTGGCATTTATTAGCAATGAAGTATTTTTAAATTAAAGTAGAAGACACAATGTTTTTTGCACACTTAACGGACTACAATACAATGAAAACATAACTTTTGTATGCACTGGGAATCCAAAAAAATTGTGTGACTCCCTTTATTTCGATTTTAGCTTTATTTTGGTGGTTTGTAACTCAGCTCTCAACATCTGTGAAGTATTCCTGGATCAGCCACTTGATTTTACCAACAAACTAATAACTATATTAGAGAGACTTTAATTCATTATTCATTCTTCATGCACACATGGATATATTTTTCACTCATTTTATTTAGGGACCATATAAACAAGATGACACCTAAGTCAATTTCAAGAGGAAATCAACATAATGCATACTTTTCTTTACGCTATAAATGATTTTAAGGTTGTCATAGAGCAGTTATCTTTTTTTTTTTTCTTTTTTTAGGGCTGCACTCGGGACAATATGGAGGTTCCCAGGCTAGGGGACTAATCGGAGCTACAGCCGCCAGTCTACACTACAGCCACAGAAATGCCAGATCCTTAACCCACTGAGCAAGGCTAGGGATTGAAACTGCAACCTCATGGTTCCTGGTGGGATTCAGTTCTGCTGCACCATGATGGAAACTCCCAGTTATCTTCTGTTTTTAATAAACTAAAAGTGTCACTGATAATTAAACACCTTAGTTCTTCTTTTTTTTTTTAAATCATTTAAATTTCCAAGAACAGCAGACACATTTCCAGGTTCCTATCTTTCCTGCATGATAGATGGAAATGTAACACACACATTTATGACTCATCTACTTTGTTGTATATGCAACATCACTGCACTGATGTTCATTGTGTTAACACGGCTAAGCAGCATTCTCCAAACTCTGGTTTCTTACTACATTTCTTTAGTATGTTATGCTTTGTTCTCTGAAAATTCCTAGACTCCTTGCATCCGAGGTTACTGTTTTCAATACCTGAACTGGATGGAATCAATGACTCATGACGGAGGAGAAAGCAACTTTCAGTTTCTCCGGTTCACAGATTTCCCCTGATGTAGAAACCACCGCCAGAAGCACCCCTTGTGTTGCCATTCTCAACTCTACAGACCCTGCTGCCTTCTAGCCCTTGATTGTCTCTCCGAACCCTTTCCCTTGCATCCCTCTTTTCCTTAAATGGCTTCTGTGCACGCTCCAGTGATACTCTTTTCCCGACTTAGGATTGTTCTCCTTTCTTTATGGCAGGAGAGCTTGTGGTTTAAAATGCAGCCCCTGGGAATAAATCGGTCTAGACTTGCATTTAGCGTCTACCACACTCTCTAACTCTACGACCTGGAAACATTCCTTCAATCTCGCTTTGCTTCATTTTCTCACTTGAAAACAGACACAATAATAGCACTCACCTTACATTACTGGGACAACGACACGATTTAATACATCTAAAAGAAGAATATTGGCATATGCTCACTGTTTGGTAATTAGATTGATTATTATTGTTATTATTCTTCTTCTTCTCACGTATTCCTTCTCACATAATCAAGAAGTTTATTTTTATCCACCAATTCAAACTTCTGTAATCCCCAAGTAAGAGAGGCCTCATGTGTCCTATGCATGATATAAATAAAAGAATACCAATCTTAAGAGGAAAAAAAAAAAAAAACTTAAAAGGAATTCTGCCTTTTACTTAGATTTTTGAAAAACCACTGGAGGATTTGGGTTTACAAAATGGAATATGTTATTGCTGCCGAGAAAAATATCTTAAAACTCCTTCCTCTCCGGCTCTACCATTCCCAGGGTCGTCCCTACAGATGGAAATGCTCCCATGAACCTTGTCTCTTTACCACGGAACTCTTTCAATCTGCAAAATTCCTTGAGCCTAAACTACAAAGGTGTTCATTCCACCAGTCCTGTCCTCCCCCCCTTTTTTTATGTCTTGTGTTCCTTCTGTTTATCTAGTTGTTCTCAAACAAAGGAGAAACTTGGAAATACACAGACATGCTTTAAAAATACCTATGTGTTAGACCAACCCCAGACATCCTGAAGTAATTGGTCACAGGCGTTACCCAGGAATTGCTATTTTTCAAAGTTCCCTGGGTGGTGATCCCAATGCCCAGCCAGGGTGAGGAGCCACTGGTCATCCTTTCTCCAGCGTGAATCTTCCAGATTCTCCCTTTCTCCCCGTGCCGAAGCTCATGACGAAGTCCAGGAGCTGGAAGTGAGAAAGCTCAAGGTGCAAGTGTCCACGGCCAGAAACTCCATCAGGGAGAATGCGACGAGAAAGGCCTCTAGATACTTATTTGTGATTCCTGTCACTGCTTTCCTTCTCTCCTCTGCTCCCGGAGCACTTTCTTTCTTTCCGTATCTCTGTCACCTCCTGCCATGGACTGTGGCCCTCACGCAAGCATTTATTAGCTGAAGTATTGTTTGGATTTCTTCGGGGAACCTTATCCTGGCCGCCTCGTGGGTAAAGGGACCCGCATTTATAATGATGCTCAGCTTTCTTCAGGCAATATGAAAAACCGACGTGTACGTTTTGAGAAGCAGCTGATGTGCAAGGCTGAACACTCTGTACAGGGTGAGGCCGGGATCATGACTCACTGTCTTCCATTTATTATCCATGTGACCTCGGATGTCGTATGTAAAACAGGGCTGATGACATTTTATCTACGATACCACTGTATGGCAGAGGTAAATTAAATCATCGCTTCCTGTCTTTTTCAGTCTTATTATGTACTACTTTGTGTCTTCCATAATAATTTACTGCAAACTTAGATTGGCATTTACAGTAAATTCACAGACTTGAATTTGCATCAGGTAAACTTTAAAAAAAAAAAAAAATCTCTTCTGCACAGGGTTGCAATTCTGTAATTTTTTAACACATTTTTTGAGGAGAATATGGACACCAAATGGAATTCTATGTTATTTTGGTTGCTAAGCACTCAGAGCACGGCCAGCCTGGGGAGTCAGGGAAATGGCATGACGTTCTAGAAACATCTGTGCCATGTCTGTGTCCTGCTGCCACCATGCCCCTCCTGCTACCTCCAATCTTCATACCCTTCCTCGTGCTCTAGGAAGTGTTAGGCACACATGGTTTTACTAAACGTCTTTGCTCAAATGCCACCTCCTTCAACAGGACGCCTGTGACTGGCTTCCTAAAACAAAGGTTCCTTCCGCCCTCTACCTCCTTCGCCAATTTCGCTTTTCTTGGGAGACCTGGTGACACCTGACTTAGCCTTCAGGGTTGCCTAAGCCTTCCTCCCCTAGGAAGGGTAGGCTCAGTCTTCCACCACTGAGAGCTCCTGCATGCCAACATTCATGCAGCACCTGGTGCATAATAAACCCTCTCTTGGGTAGAAAAATAGTTTTAAATTGGAAAGGTAACTACTAGAGTTCCCGTGGTGGCTCAGTGGTGACAGTATCCACGAGGATGTGGGTTCCATCCCTGGCCCAGCTTAGGGGGTTCGGGATCTGGCACTGCTGTGGCTGTGGTATAGGCCGGCAGCTGCCGCTCTGATTGGACCCCTAGCCTGGGAACTTCCATATGCCATGGTGTGGCTCTTAAAAGACAGAAAAATAAAAATAAAATAATAAATAAAAATGTAACTATCATTCTGATAGTCTGAGTGTCTGCCTTTCATTTGAAGCAGAGGAACCGAGGCCCCGAGAGGTAAAATGACTTCCCGCTTCAGCTGGAAGAGCCAGTGCTCCTGGGACTGCGGCAGGTTGTCACCTACAGCCCTCAACCCCATGCTCCACCAGAGTGCCTGTTTGTATCTCTTCGTGGAGACCTGATCCCATGAGCTATGCAAGCACGTCTAAAAAGGATTCAGTTCTGAAAAATAATATGTATTGGGGGGAAATTTTAGCTAAAAAAAAAAATCCCTGAACAAAAATGAAAATTAATCTAATTAAATGTCTGTGAGATGTAGCATGTCAACTACTCATTCGGCTCCTTGTTCAACTGCTCCTCAACACGAGTCTTATTTTTCAGAGAGAAACTAAACCGAGCTGGGGATGTGAGTACATTAAAATACGTTTGATATGAGGAAGGGTGGAGAGATTTCTGAAAGTGAAAATGCCTAAAACCACTCTTGCCTGTTAAGATATTCAAAGGATGGGAGAATAACAGCTATTGCTAGATATTATATCAAAACAACTGTGAAGAACGTTTTCTGAGGCTTTCGGAGGAAAGTTATCACAAGCCGATAGCATGGACTTCTAAATCCTGGTATAAATCTTTTTACAGAAAAAAAGAAATTTTTTTCTAGCAAAATCCTCCTGTGAACTAACTGGGCAAATAGCAGTGATCATTAGCAGATGAGAAAATCATGTTCATGAGCTCAGGTTCTGCCGTCCAATTTGCGTCACTGCTACATCACATATTTACTGTGGGTAAGCATGTTGAGACCTCCAAAACACATTTTCCCTGTAAGTGGAGACCCTAACAGCCATGAACTGCAAAGTCTTTTTGTAAGAATTTTGTAAAATAATAGATGTAACATATTTAGCATTACTGCGGGCACAGAGAAGCGTTCAATGGAGTTAGGCATTATTAGCTATTCCTAGGATTGCTGTTCGTTATTATTGTTATTCTTATTATTGTTTAAGGTATCAGAGTCCCCCTCAAGTTGTGAGAGCTCTTGACACAGTTCCTAACCCCAGTCTCTCAGAGAAATTTCACAGATGCAGATTTCGCAGATGCCAACCCCCGGTCTGAATGGGGCAGGATGGCCGCAGTTCACAGTCTGTCTCCTGACTGAGAGAGAAGGGACCCTCTCAGGGCATCTATCTCCAACAGGTCTCTGGGAGGGGAATGGTCACGTGCCTGGCTCTTCAAGGACTACCCCCCACGTGTCAGCTTCATGCCCCTCAGGGCAGCATTGAGGGAACAGGAAGAAAAGGAATCGAAACAGAAGACTCTCTCCTCTCCAAGTCCCCAGCCCCATTTCTTTAATACCTTTCAGTTTATGAGATTTGACAAGGAAATAAAGGCATTGCCTCAGGCCGTTCCAATCTCACAATGTAAGTATTCTCTTAAATTGCCACATCTAGGAAAGCCTTTATATCCATGTCATTCCTCAAGGAAAATTGGGAGGATATGGGCCAGGGTGTGGGGAAAATCTTATTAAAACGTTCACACACGTGCACTCAAAGTCCCCTACCTCTCCATCTGAAAAACTCCTCTTTCTACTCACTTTGCATCACTCATCAAAAATGTCACAAGAAGCCAAGTGAATAGGATCCTTCCAAACGCTCTGAAAAAGTACGGCCCACAAAGGGAAGGAAAAACAGAGCGTCTCGCCAGGCATAGTGTTAGAGTCATGAAATACATATTGAAATATGAGTGTACGGTAAACCCACCAGGGTAGGCAGCTAGAGAGAATCGAAGATGAAGGCGTGATTTGATTTAGAAGAGTACGTGAAGCCAGGAATGGGAACAGTCTTCTGGAACTGGATCTCACTAAAAGAAAACTTTCCTGAATATTTTATGCTACTCGACAGAAGAAAAAACAAAAAACAAAAAAACCATGCATGTGTGTGTGTATATATCCACTTCAAGCTCTTTAGGCAAAATAATGTTTAAAAATACACAGAAACCTAAACATCTCTCAAGATCAAACAGAAAAAATTACATTGGCTGAAAACAGTATCAGGGTGGAAGGGTGGGAAGGCCACAGAAACAAAGCGATTTTGAAGGGACGGTTGTCTTGGTGATCTTATCGGCAGTGATGAATTAAGGCCTCCTCAGTTCTAGAGGAAAATGCTACATTTAGATTTCATTCTTATTCAAAGTGCCAGTTAAAGGGGAGGGTGGTGGTGAAAATAAACTTTTTAAGCTAGCCAAGAAATAAGAGACTCTTTCCTCCAAGTGCCTGTCCTAAAATATTACCTGGAGAGAGATTCCAGCAGAATGAAAAGCAAGATGAAATTGTAGCGACAAAAGTGTAAGCAACCAACCAACCGACAGACGAGTCGTCTGAACGAATCCAGATGAACTTCAAAACGCAACTCCGGGAAGCTGCCCGGCACACTTGGAACAGGACAGACTCCTCCCCGGGACTGGAAGGCAGGGGTCTGTGACCACCATCCCCTCGTGAAGAGCAAAAATGGATCCCATTCAGCAGACTGTTCTTTTTAAAAGCAGCAAGATTGGAAGGAGAGCTTGAGGAAGAAGGGCATATGCGTCTTCGGCAACAAAGAGAAAGAAAGACTGTCAGAAATTCCAAAACCAAAACCAAAAAATTCGAGCAATAAAATGATTTTCCACATATGAAAAAAAAAGGAAAACTAACCTACAGAGAAAATGATCTTCGTCCTGCAAATACCAAGGAACAACTGTGATACTCATGTTCGCCCCCTAGAGATGGCAACGCCACTGTTGTTAAGACGGTGCCGCTCGATGGGGGTTTGTTCATCAAAGAAATGTGTTTCCTGAAGCATCGAAGTCAAAAGAAGGCCATCTGTCTTTCTCAGAGGTCATTCAATGATATATCCATTCCACACAGTTCTCAAGGTTGTAGCACAACAGGACAACCACTTAAATGTAAGGAGATGTATTTAAGTCAAATTTAATTCTCCGAGGTAGAATCTGACTTGGTAATTAGCACCACTGGATTGGTAGATACCATACCTTCTGCAGTCTTCGAATGGCTGATCATACAGGAGCTGGCTCAAGGACATGGCCTTTCCTCCTGTGATGCTCTCTGGGGAACCATGCGGGGCTGGCAGATGAAGGATGCAGCCTTGGGGAACAGGAGACCCAAGTGCAAGATGTCTCAACTTCCTCCTCACAGGGTCCAGCTACTGAATTGCCTCTAGCACAAGACGGCAGAGGCAGAAAATCCCTGAGGGAGGCAGGACAGAGAGCCGTGCCGCAGACGGACGATCACAGCAGTGTTCCCAGATTCTGCTAGATGCGTCTTCTGCCTCGTAACTTGCCCGCATCCACCGCTGCTCCACTCCAAACTCGTCTCATGACAGCCAGAGAGACCGTTTTAAATGGGCCTAAATGCGAACTTGGAACTCACCTGCCTAAACATCACAGGCTTTCTATTGCCTCTGAGGTTTAAATCTGCAAGACTTGCAAAGGCTTTAAGTGCTCAGAAGACCAAGATTTGTTCAGAGTGACTGCAAGGGGGCATCATCCGCCCGAATTCCCTCCCAGTCTTGTCTCAGGCTGCTCTGCTCCTTGCTCCCCACACAGCAGTGACAAAGGCCTTCTTTCCATTCTTCTCTCTCTTGCGGGGTTTCCGTGTAAGCTCTTCCTAGTTGACTTTGCCCACCCACCCTCTCTAAACTCCTAGGCTCGTCTTAGGGAAGGTTTTACTGCCTCTACAGATCAAGTGAAATTGCATAAAACGTTCTTTTGGAATGAAGAACTATCACTAATGTTTCTACACCATGTAAAATCTGTGGCCTCTCAAAGCACTCTGCAACTCCTTCACCGCCTTTGGTTCGCGTGACTCGAATGCCGGAGTCATTTGTGAACTGTTGACTATTTGTCTACTGTGATACATTTCAATTTGATGAGAATCAACCACATGTATTTTGTTCATTATTGAATCCTCAGTGCCAGGCATATAGCGCCCCCAAAGTATCTGTTAAATTAATGAATATGCACTAAAAAAGGCTGACAGAGGGACAGTCATTTTGTGCCCCTTTACCAGGAGCCAATGGTGATCCCATGTGATCACCTGAAAACACAACCTTTCTCTTGAGGCACCTTTTGCAGCTTTTGGAGACCTGATGGGATATTTCCTCCTAAAGGCACTGATGCTGACGTATCTGAAACTCGATGACACAGACATTTCCCCAAAAGGAGGGAGACTCAGGCAGCACCCCCCCCCACCCGCTCTCCATGATAGGACATCACTTGCAAGAGTACACACCTCCTCAGAACCATTCATGAATAGAGCTTCACCCTGCTCACTCAGCAGAGAAGCTGGGACCCTACCTCCCAGCATTCCCAAGTGAAAGGCAGACCTGGTCCTCAAAGAGCTTCCTGTTAAGTGGGAGCAAGGGGGACATTAAGCCAATGACAGCCACACGGGGTGGCAACTCTAAGAGAGGACCTCAGAAGAGCACCACCTAGGACACCAGGAAAGGTTATCAGAAAACCAAGTCTCAGAAGGTGGGTCTCGTGAGAAGACGGTGCCCTGAGAACACATGGCAAAATGCTGCTTGTGTAACGGCCAAGCCAGAGAAGAAAAGGCAGGTCAGAAGAATCCCAATCGCAGGGTTGGGTGCTGAGTGATGGACAGACCAGGGCAGGGCACGGAGCAAGGAGGACATTTAGGAGCAAGGTGACAGAAAGCTGTGACGGCTTTTAAGCCTGGAAGTGGGAGTGGGGAATCAGATTTGCTTCTCAGAAAGAGCAGGTCCAAACAGTGGTACCGATGAGAAGAAGGGGAACTGGACAGAGGTCCTCAAAGAATTTCACAAAATATTTTTCACACTTTGAGATGGGCATTGAGATGAACAAAGGCAATGATTTATGCATATTGAAATATGGATATACTCTCCTACTAGTTGAGAAAATGTTTACATACATCATTTCCCTGGAAATAAATTAGGAAATGAGGATAATGGTTCTGCAAAGCCTAAAGACTGCTGGTACTCATTATCCAATTAATTGATATGAATAAATTGGGTCAATCAAGCTAAATGAGAGTCAGTCACTGCATACAAGTAGGGAGAGAGAGAGAGGGAGTGCTAAGTGCTTATTATTTTTTTTTTGGTTGGTATTTTTTTAACAATAAAATACTGAGTGTAGTACAGGAGACTATACCCGATATTTTGTAATAACCTATAAGGGAAAAGACTCTGAAAAAGAATATATGTATTTATTATAACATACATAATCACTTTCTGTGCACCTGATTCAATACAAGATTGTAAGCAACTATACTTCAATAAAAGCAAATAATAATAGTAAAGGCAGGGATTCTTATCTCTACTCAATATTTTGTAATAACCTATAAGGGAGAAGAATCTGAAAAAGAACATAAATATTCTTTATATATATATATATAAAATCCATAAATATATATATAAAACTGAACCACTGTGCTGAACACTTGAGTCAATACAACATTGGAAATCAGCTATATTTCAATAATATAATAACAAAAGCCAGGATCCTGCGTCTTGTTGAGGAGCACTAGGTCAGGCGTGTCTACTGATCCCCTGACCCTCAGCAACAGGGCTCGGCACAGGGTGGATGGCGTGGCCCTAATTAGAGGGACAGGGGGTCGGGCTGGGCTGCAGAAGCCTCAACCAGCATCTCGAGGCCACTGCTGTATTATTTCTAAAACCTTGAGGGTTTCTTACATGTCAATGTATAATCCACACCACTAGATAAAAGCACACCCACAAATCTTTTTCAGAAAAGGCCCCTCTCTCCCTGGGCCTTCCCTGAAGCTGCTGTAGAGCAACGGCCTTGAGGCACTCAGCGGTCCTGTTGTTGAACGGAGATGGCGCGCAAGGCACAGGCTTAGACCCTTGGGAGACACGTTGTCCAGCAGAAGGGTCTTTGATGCGCTGACTTAAATGGCTCTGAGATCTCACCAGGGGTCTTTCCAGCCATATTCTTGGCTTTCTCTTTTCCTGAGGACGCCCTGAAGAAAATGATGGTTTCCACAGGCTCTTGGTTTGAGAACCTTCTACTGGCTCTTAAGTTTATCTGGAATCTCATCTTACTTGGACACTGAATAGTTCATTCATCTCTCTCCTCTCACATTTGCAGTCTAAGCATCTGGAAGAAGCCCCGCAGGGCCTTCAACACTGCGTGGCGATCTGCTCGCCCGGGCCGTGGACCTCATCGGGTGGACTTGCTACCTTCCACGCTACCGCAGGGGACAGTTTCTGCCAAGAGTTTCCTGCCTTCACATCCTCACCGGCAACCTCCTTAAGTGCTGCCAGGCTTTTGCCTGCCACCTACTCACAAAATCAGTGCCACATGTTTAAGGATTTATTATAGGAGCACCCTTCTTCCAGGACTCAAATTCTCTTTCAGCAGTTCTCTACTGCTGTTTGATAAGCCACTCCAAGACTCAGGGGCACAAAAGCACATCCGCTCATGTTCACGAGCCCCGGTCCATCACCATGGTCGCCTTGCTCAGGGGCCTGTGGCCACCAGCTGTGCTCGTGCTGGGCAAGGGGGACCCTGACTCCCCCACTTCCCGCTCACTGCCTCCTTCGGTCTCCTTGATGCAGGGTGGGGGTGGAGGCTCAGCTCCCACTGGGACCCAGTGACACTGGGGTGGGGTGGGGAATGCGGGTGCCGACCAGCCCTGCTTCACGCCACCTTCTTTACTCTTGCTTTGTGGGGCCTTCAACTTCCACCCGAGGGTGTGGAAATTGAAGGCCCAGAAGAGGCCAGGAACATGGGAGGTGGGGTGACGGTGGAGGGCTGACTGCACTCCCCAATTCGTGTCTCTTTGTTTAGTCTCACAGGAGAGGGTGGAAGCTGGCTTGGCTGGACCCGCTGCCCATGGCGGTGGGTGGTGAACCATAGCAGGGACTAGCTTGGCCTTGCACCTTCTCACTGTGTCCCAGCTCCGCCCTGGACACCCCTGGAAATCAGAGCACTGCCCACTTCTGCCAGACAGAGGGCAGAAGACAAGCTCCCACTCAGTCCCTTCTGCAGGGGAACTGGAGCACTGCAACTTCCTTCCACCTGCAAAGGGCTTGATTAGTTTCCCCTTGGTCTGCTCATACCCTGAGCAGAGGACTCAAAATAACACTTGCTTCATCTGGGGGGGAGGATAACACAAATGACAACTCTCTGCTATCGTTTCTGAAACTGCAGTGGAACGACGTGATTTTTCTTGCTGGTATTTGTTGGGTTTAGAGCAGGACCTGCCAAAAAGGTTTTGTGTTAGGCTACCTTTCTCCTGATCTTCTGGCTGGGGGCAGCAGACTTTTCTTGGAGTCATTTTGTCTGTGCCTGACGATGGTTCTGAGTTGGAAGCTCTTGGAACTTCCCACATGAGAGAGATACAGAGGCAATGTGGAGGCCCAGGTGACAGCTGCCATGTCGTGTCTCAAGCACAGCTGTCCCTAGACTATACCCCTTCTCCTTTCCACCTTTCAGAGTCTTCTTTCGTTGAGTAATGTCTGTTTTTTCGGTTGTAAGGAGGTCCTACAAGGAATGGAGCTACCCTATCTTTGCCAGAAAAACATACCTGGAAATGCCCAAGTATATCTTTCACTCTCCACGAAGAGACGAGCGGGCATTAACTATCTTGGGCTAAAGACGATAAAGAAAGCAGAACCCAGGCCTACAAATGGAAAAACAAAGGTATGGCCTCAAGGACACCAAAGACAAGACAAATGGTTTTTATACCACAAAGGAAACAAAGAGGAAAGGATTATTTTATTTAGGGTCATGAAGTCTTAATTGAATTTATATTCTTTCCTATTGGGTTTATTGTCTGAATGGTTCAAAGAACGACAGAGCTGGGACTAGATATGCTCGCTCCTCTCTCTAGCAGACTTTCAACTACTGATTTTAGTCTCTTGGTTTCTCATTTTGAACAATACTACACAAGTTGGAATAGAGATTTATATGGGTCAGTCTGAAGCTCAACGAGTTTGGCATCAATAATCATGCCAACATATGCAGTTGTGGTTTTGTTTTATCACAAGTAGCCCTATATCTTGAGAAAATTTTCACTTAGGACTATAATTAAAATGCAAAATTACCAATATGTCAATACTTACATTAGCTATTATCTGATTATAAGTGGGACAGGACGCAGGATTTAAGAATGAGGCAAAAGAGTAAGCTATTTAATCTAAAAATCCATTTACCCACTGACCCCTCCTAATTCAGCTCACAGGTATGACGTCTCAGAGGAGGGAAAAAAATGCTCTTCAGTTAAAAGACAAGGGGAGGGTTCCAGCCTGAGATGAAGGAATACCCAGAGATTATTACCTTCTTGACTCTTAGAGAAGCAGTGTGTGGACGGTGGCACGATTTGTGGTATCAAACAATTTGACAGGCTGTCTTTTAATATTTGCAGAAATTCTTTCATGTGAATTTGAGGGGAAAACGGGACAACGAACACTCGAGTTGTCCTTTGGGAGCACTGTCACTGTCCATCCAGTTGCAATGGTTTCCTCCAGTTTCTTAACGAGCACAATTCAATTAATTCTTCATTGTTCTTTCTGCTGACGTCGTGTACAGGTGTCTTTATCAAATAAACCCCTTCCCAAGTTTTTGTGATTAAGGTGGGGAAGTTCAAGGGCTTTATCTGAAAGACCACTGATTTATTCTAGACTTTATTCTCATTTTGTTTTATGGCTATTTTAAGATCTATAGTGACTTGTTGGAGACCTGGCAACAGAGATATTTCTCATTCCTGTTTTTGCTTTCATATTAAATCCCCTGGTTCTGGCTTACGGCTGTTCAAAGGAAAGTGAAGCGTTGAGGTCACATCTGCTGCAGGATCTATCCCCGAATGCTGTCGAAAGGTGTTAAAGAGCCTATTCCGGACGCTGCGATGGACTCATCTTTTCTTTGCTTGGAGGACAAGATTACAGTGCAATCTATTTTCACAGACCAGACTTTGAGGATGGCATCTTACAGCTCTTGCTCAACTTCTGCAGCCTTTCTAACCCCTCTAATCTCTGCAGGTCAGGGTCTACTCGTTCGTCCTCGGCGTCTTTTCACTCTGACTTTTCCATCCAGTTTCTTGTTTGTTTGCTTCTTGCATCAGAGATTTCTATTGACATATGGGCCAAGTGATACAAATCTGGGATTCCCGAATTACCTGGTCTTAGAACCACCTAATTTTTTTGTAAATTTCTGTCTATATGGTATGTGTAGGCTTTAGAAAGTGGCTCTCAATTCAAAGACCAGGGTTTAAAATCCATCACAACAGAACTTGATCCATTCCGAAGTAGATTTAATTGTAAGAAACATTTGAGATTTGGGAGTTTCTTGTTGGCCAGAAGGGAAGGAAGAGATGTCTGGAAGAATAGGAGTGAGGGGTCACGTAGAAGCCTGGGAACAAGGAGGAACTGAGGCAGTTATAGTCAGATTGCCATTCAAGAGGACCTACAAAAGATGGTTTCAAGGTTTTGTTTTTTTTCTTTTTCATTTTTAAACATTTTTCATTTGCCTTGGGTAAGGAATCTTTTGAAAGCATTAATTTTGGAAACTGGATTTTTTTTTTTGTCTCTTTTTGCCTTTTCTTGAGCCACCCCCGTGGCACATGGGGGTTCCCAGGCTAGGGGTCTAATCAGAGCTGTAGCCGCCGGCCGACGCCAGAGCTACAGCAATGCGGGATCCAAGCCACATCTGCAACCCACACCACAGCTCATGGCAACGCCGGATCGTTAACCCACTGAGCAAGGGCAGGGATCGAACCCGCAACCTCATGGTTCCTAGTCGGATTGGTTAACCACTGCGCCACGATGGGAACTCAGGGAAACTGGATTTCTCTCGGAAGTTTTTTATGTGAATGAAAAATGCAAACCATTTCCTTTCTAAAATGCCTCTCAAATTGAAAGTTCGCTGAAATCACTCCTGAAATAATGCCACTTAAGTGGATTAATAAGTTATAGTGAAAATACATGTTAGAAGCAAAATCCCCAAAGTTCTGCTGAGATCCAGGAGCTCAAAGATCTTGACTCAGATAGTGTTCTCCCCTGCGGTCCTTGGTCCCGTCACTCTGAGGTCTCTCTGAGGATGAGGAGGTGTGAGCAGACTGAGGCAACATCACTGCAGCAACAGTCTTCTGAATATGTTGCTTATGCACTTTGTGTTTTAGGCTCCCGTACGAATCAGCTCAGGCTGCCATAATAGAATACTGCAGATGGGGTGGCTTATACAACCCAAATGTATTTTCCCACAGTTCTGGAGACTAGAAAGTCCAAGATCCAGGTGCCAGCCAATCTGGTTCCTGGTGAGAGCCTTTTGCTGGCTGCAGACAGCTGCCTTCTCAGTGTGTCTTTATGGCACACACACACAGAGAGGGCAAGCTCCGTGTCTCTTCTTATAAGGACACCAATCCTATGGGATCAGGGCCTCATCCTTATGACCTCATTTAACCTTAATTACCTCTAAAAAATCCATTATCTCCAAATATAGTCACATTCAGGGTTAAGAATTCAAGGTATGAATTTTGGAGTGACACAAACATGCAGTCCATTGAAGCCTCCAATCTAACCATCCGCTGTCTCAGATGTTCGTGGGAGTTTGGACTAAAGCCCTAGCCTTGCACCAGACTCTCATGGATAAAACAAGACAAGATCCCATATGACTTTAACAGGTGACCCACGATAAAGTTTTTCCCACAAGGAGCCCAGTATGAGAAAACTCTCTGAATCCCTCAAGAGATAGGTACATCACACCCAATGCCATTCTCCTCCTTTAATCATCTTATTTATTTTTTTCTTTTTAGGGCCCCACCTACGGCATATGGAAGTTCCTAGCCTAGGGGTCGAACTGGAGCTGCAGTTGCCAGCCTACACCATAGCCACAGCAACTCCAGGTCTGCAACCTACACCATAGCACAAGGCAATGCCAGATCCTTAACCCACTGAGTGAGGCCAGGGATCAAACCTGCATCCTCATGGATACTAGTCAGGTTCTTAACCCATTGAGCCACAATTGGAACTCCTGAGCATCTTCTTAGATATTTTCCACAGAAAGTGCTGAGGACAGACAAAGAGATAAAAAGATAGTGTTTCTAATCACAAGATGCCTTTTCTCCAAGGAAAAGAGTTCCAAATCTGCTCAGAAAAATCAAAGGATTCCTGAACAAGGAGTTCTTATTTCAAGGAGACGTTTGGATGCGGAACATAAAGGAATCACAAGCTCTGACTCACTTGAGGAACCTATTATTATTCACCGCAGTCAGAGAGACCCAAGACAGAAAGGTCAAGGCGTCTCCCCCAGGAGTATGCTCTTCCAATTCCAGGGTCTTGAGAGACCATATTTTGGTATATTCTTGAGGACTTTCTACTGCTGAATCACCAAAAGACCACCGGAAAAACCTGCTGATAAAGCAAAACTAAATCTACTGGGTGTAACACAGTGAAGACGACCATTCTTTGATAGAGTCTTAATCACGTCTGAGCTGAGAAGGCTGGTGTCAGGAAAGGATATTTCTAAGTTCGGGGGGATAGTTTAAAGGGAAGTTTTGCAAGGAGGCATATTAGTGGGGATTTTGAAGATTTTACGATACAACAGTCTTGGATTGGTGGGCATAGTGAGGTAAGAGTTTTAAAACAGGTTCTGGTGAGGCAAGCTGTTAGTCTTGATAAGTAATCTCTTTCAGTTGGTTCAAGTCTTATCTTCCAGGAGCAGGTATTTCCTAGAGCAAGTAGCTAAATTATTTTTGCCTGGCCCTGGTATTGTTTGGCATGAAAATAGGAAAGTAAGCTTGGTCAAAGATTTGTTTAGCACAGGGAAGCAAGGGAGGTTGTCTCAGCATTCACTGAGACAGAGAATAATTCTGGAGTATTACATTTGAAGATCTTTCTTGATGGATATCTTTGAATAAAATTTAACCAAAACGGCAAATTGCCTCTCCTTATATTTTTATTTTATAGGATTAACAAACTGAGTTACAAACAAAAATGTGTTTACACTACTAAAATAATAACAACAACAACAAAAGTAGCTCTCAAAAAAAGAAAAGTGCTCTCAATCTTAAGAACACACAATAATGTCAAATACAGCCGCATTCAGGGTTAGGACTTCAAAGTATGAATTTTGGTCACATCCAGGGATGTGACGTCTATTTGTCACTCGAAGAGTAAGAAGGTCTGCATTTGACTTACAAAGGGATAAAGATCATAATTTAAATATCTCTACAAACATACTGTTCAATTTGGAAGCATATATATATATACACATTAAATTATATATATATATTTGGGTGTGCGCCTACATGTCCCATCACACATGAGAAAAAGCAGTGTGTGAACTCAAGCCCTCTTTGCACATGGAGAGTGAGGATGAGTGTTCACTTTCTCATCAAATAGTTGTAGAGGGCGCAGGCTACAGACCAGACTCTATGACAAACACTACTACTGCTGAGAGGAACGAGGACTCCCTGGCTTCACAGAGCTTACAGCAGAGGAGGCTATGGACCCATGTAAAGGAATGATTCTAAACAGATGTGGAGAGTGGAGGGGGAACCCGGAGGCGTGAGTGGAAGTCTAGACAGAGGAATCGGGGACTGCTGGCATTGGCACCAAGCCTTGAAAGGGGCGTGAGCCACGCAGAGGAGAGGCGGGTATGCGGGCAGCTGTGACACACCACGTGGCCACGCAGCAGGGGTATGTGTGGGAATCAGCGGGCTCTCCTCCAACACGTGGAGGGTCTAGAATGGAGGGTGGTCCCTGCTTCCTGCATCTACGTGTTTAAAAGTTACCCATCGAGCTCCAGAAAGTGTGAAATAAAAAATATTTTATCTCCTACCTTGAATATATACTTTTATGACAAGAAAATTGAAATATACATGGAAAGCTATGGTTATATATAACTAAAAGTTGGCGAAATAGCAAAGGCAACCTAATTTAATTATTATTGAATGTTTCTGAGATGAACCAGTACTGTTTGGATGAACAAAAATATTAAGACAGACAAGTTCATAAATTATTCTATATCTGTTTCGTGACATTTTCTTGCTTTTAATTCAGCAAAATCACCGTGTTGTTCTAAACAGGATTTTTTATATACTTGTGTTCCATTAATAAAACCTACAGAATGAAACAATAAAGTGCAATTGTGTATACTTTCATTGAAAACACAAAGTCAATGTAAAAAATAAAAATTATTTAATGAGTGTTTCCAAACTATTTCTTTTTAAAACATTACAAATAGAGATTTAACAAAAATAGTGGCTACTCTACCAAAAGTAAAAGACAAAAATTAGAGTTAGTCAATATCAGATTTTTAATCAAAACAAAGTTGAAAATTTTATTTGATTTTTAAAAATATTTTAATGAAATATATTTCATGCAAATTAAAATACATTAAATTGATTTTAATGAAAATTAATAATTTTAACTTTTAAGTAATTTTTAATTTTAATAAGTATTATTAAACATTTTTACAAAAATGAAACTATCTAGAAGCTTAGTTTCCATGTCCACCCATTTGCCAGTGCAAAGAACTGGCACCATGCTTCATGAATGCTACATGTGCTCCTATATTTAACAAGTTTAAGAGTAAAGTGAATTGTTTAACATCGAAAAATGTTCCCTGACAACCACGTACAGCGTACTGAAAATAGCCCTATTTCTTGTTAGTGCTTATAGAATAATAAAATGGAACACAAAAAGAAGCAGGAAAACAGATGCTCAGAACTCCTGGGAAAGAGTACTTTATTACAGAAGAATCTATTGCATTTGTGCTATGTGGATGAACTGATTTTACAAATTTAACACGTGGAGCCTTCTAAACAGAGGTTCCAAACAGGGGGTGGGGTTGGGGGTGGGGGGTCCCTGGATAACAGGGCAGTTCTAGAATCAAATGGCCAAGTGAAAGGAAATGATGACCAGATCATCAAGCGCCATGCTAGGGAGGGTCAATGACATTGTCCACTATTCCGGGAACAGAACAAATATAAAACACGGCTCCCTCACTGTGTTCCTCCTACTGAGAAATCTGGGTACTGGCTCTAGAGATGAGGAATCCATTTGGGGAGTTCTCTTGTGGCACAGCTGGTTAAAGATTGGGCATTGTCCCTACAGTGGCTCGGGTCACTGCTTTGGTGCAGGTTCAGTCCCTGGCTCAGGAACTTCCCACACGCCATGGGCACAGCCAAAAAAAAAAAAAAAAAAATCCATTTTGGAAATATTCTGTGGAGCCCTGACCCGAGAAAGAAGTCAAAAGGACGTAACAGCTTACCATGTCTTTTGAGAGTCCTCTGTGTTCCCAGGAAGAAATTTACATTTGGGACGAGAAGATACATACTTAGAATCACCCATACAGATTTACGTTTACACATAACACATTGAAAAAAAAAATTCCTGACAAGTGATTTTCTGTAACTTTAATAAAGTAATATATCTAAATCCCAGATTTCAGCACACAACTTACCAAGAAACTAGAGATTCCATCACCTGCAGGGGAAAGCCCCAGATGCTCACATTGGCACTGACCCCCGCGCATCTCTTAGACCATGAACCAGAGCCTCCTTGAGGGCCTCCCACCTTCTCCTGCCCTGTAAGCCATTCTCTCCTACACAGCCTGAGAGAGAAATGAAAAGACGCCTCTCCCTGATTCAAAAGCTGGTTACTGGCTTTGCACACAGGAGAACACATAACTTCCACCCCATGAACGGCAAGAGGCTGCAAGATTTGACTTTGCCTACATCTCAAACTGAACCATCTGCACGATCCTTGTTCATTAGGCTGCAGCCTCATCAGCTTTCATGAACTCTCATTAAGCTCCTTTCTGCCTCCAGGCTTTTATACTTGCTATCCTTCTACCTGGAAGGTTCTTCTGTTAGTCTTCATGTGACTGATGCTCAAAGACTCCTTCCCTGACCGCCTCACGTAAAAACATCCCTGGTTGTTGTTTGTTCAGGACCCTTTCTCATGGGGTTTTCTGCTCTTTATGAGCATATCACCATCACTTATCTGTGTCCTTTTAAAAGGCAGAAACGGTACTTTATAGTATTTTTTTTTTAAACTCCAGATTGAATGCTACACAGCTGGGGCAACACCGGATCCTTTAACCCACTGTGCCAGGCCGGGGACCAAATCTGCACCTCTGCAGCGACTCAAGCTGCCACAGGAGGATTCTTAACCCACTGTGCCACAGCAAGAAACTCCGAGTGTTATATTTTGTCTTCATAAATTGAAGATGCAGGCTTCAGTATACTGCGAGTGCTAAGTAATGGTAGTTACATGGAATTGAAAATTTTCTCCTCACTTCTAACAGGGAAGGATACATACATAAACTCCAGGGACAGAGTGCCTGGCATCAAAGCTCAGCATGGCTGCTTACTTAATCACGTCAGGGAAGTCACCTGCATTTATGCCTCAGTTTCTTAATCTAGAAAATGGGGCTGAAGACATGGGATAACCCAATGGATCACTGTAAACATTCAGTTACTTAACACATGTCAAATATTTAGCAGAGCTTCCGCTCCTGGTCAATATTCAAAAAATGTCACTTGTTTACCTGAAGTGCGTTTCTCATAAACATTTTTCTTTTCTTTTCTTTTTTTTTTAGAACAACTGGAACCAATGAAAGAAGCTCTTCCAGTATCTGTTCTCATGTAACAGTAATAAACCTTAGTTTATGGCAAATTTGTGATTATCTTGGCACTAGCCTCTTTTCTAATTGGGCACACACATAAATTGTGACTTGAGCGGCTTGACTGTTGTGTAACTTCAGGAGTATGTATATTGCCAGTCTGTGCCACTTGGCAGCTTGAAAATTTTTCATTTAATTTAATTTAAAAAGGGAGAAATGCAGTACATGTGAGATTAGTACTATCTAAATCTGCTTAAATCTATATACCCATATGTTTTGTTCAAAATGTTTTACACTCTTCAGAAGAAAAAGAAAACAGATCTGATTATGCATCACCTCCCTGCTCAAAAATTTTCTATAGGTCTCAGGGTAGGGAAGAAAAGTGAAATATCTCAACAGACACGCAAAAGAAATAAAATGAACAAAGGCAATGAAACACTAACTGGAATGCAAATAAATAAAAAGACAAGTAATCATATAAAAATCAAGCTTACGGTAACCAAAGAAAATCAAACCAAAGCCAAGGTGTAACTTTTATCTAGCAAATAGAAAGATTTAAAAAATGAATATTTGAAGTTCCCCTGTGTACAGTGGGTTAAGGATCTGGCATTGCTGCAGCTGTGGCACAGGTCACAACTGCAGTGTGGGTTTGATCCCTGGCCCAGGAACTTCCATATGTTGCGGGTGTGGCCAAAATAAATAAATAACTAAAAAATAAAAATTAAAAATGAATATTCAATGTTGGCAAGAATGCGAGGAAATACACCCTTGTACATAGTACTGCTGGGAAGGAAATTTGGTTCAACCTTTCAGAAAAATTTGCAAACAGGCACTAAAAGTCTAAAAATGTCATAGTCTGTGAACTTAAAATATTTTCCCCATAAATAGTATAAGAAAAGAATCAGAAATTTTGACAAAGTTTTAGTACAGATTTTCATTATGTTATGACTTACAGTAATGAAATGTTAGAAATAAGCTAAGGTCCATCTAAAGTAATTTATGTCACAGCCACACAATGAAGTAGTACTTATGCAAGTACATAAACAGTGCTTTTGAACATATATGGTGACATTAGAAAATATTATGTTTTATACCGATTATATAAGGTAGTATATAAATGAATAATTTGTACAATAATGCTGATTACACAACATATATATTTGTGTATATGTTGTGTGTGTGAAAGAAAACATTAAAATGATATCAACGGCTTACTTATAGGTATTACAGCAAAAAAGCTGCCTTGTTTTTATTGATGTTAGTGCCTGCTTCGACATTTATAAAATTTTCCATCATGGACATGAGGTATGGTTCTCTAATCAGGTAAATAATTCCATTAGAGTTAATAAGAAAAATTTCATGTTGGCATTAAAAGCTCTGTGCAGTTCAACACAACCTACTACAGTATAATACTGAATTCTAGCTACTAGAAAAACAGGATTAGAAGACAGGTACCCAGGATTCTCCATAGATTCTGCTCTGACTTGGGAGAAGATCACTTAGCCACTTTGAGCCTCGGTTTCCTCAACTGGAAGGGAGATTAGCAATCTCTGCCTATTCCACTAAAGTTCCTGTGATTCTTAAGTGACATAGCACACTGTACTTACTCAATGTTCAAATGATACCTGTAAGTCAGTGGAGTGTTTTAATACGTCGGAGAGATGAGGTATAGAAATATGAATAGCCATTACAGGTCTTAACCAAAATAAGAATAAACAGATACTAAAAATGAAGCAAAAATATGCTACAACTAGGTGATTCATACTTTGGTCACCGAAACCAAAAGCTATGATTTGACCTTCCCACCCTTTCTGTCCATTCGATCATAAACGACCACTCTTGGTAAATTTAGTGAACGAAAACTTACAATTCCTTTCAGGAAAGCTAAAAATGTCTCCCATTCTATTTTCCAGTAGATAAGAGAAATTCCAGGTATCAAATTTTCTCTTGTGTGTATGGAGCAGGGAAAAGTCAAATTTTTGTTTCAATTTGATCCATACTTTTTTTCCCTGAAGAGCCAAAACTAAATATTTGCTTCTTAGCATACTGGAATTACGCCTTTTGATCATTATTCTCAGTAGAATATATTGCATTTATTTAGCACCTTTACATGTGTCAAAATATTTTTACTTAAACTATCTTCACTGACTCTCACAACCACCCAGGGAGGTGCCATTAGCAGTTTTCCTTTAATTCCGCAGTGTCCCCAGTCATCTACGAGAGCCCTCTTATATCAGCTAGCAAGAGCCAGCTGCACATTTTTTTTTTTCTGGAATTTTGCAAGCTGGTTGTCAAGCACAGACAAGATTAAAAACTAAATTATATAAATTGGATGTATAGCCTAGATATAGTTAAATAAATTATATTTAAATGGTTTTAAATACTTAAAATTCACTACTTCCTAATTATTTTGTTACACTTTACTATTATCGATGCTCTTGTATTTATTTGTGCCCAAGGGATCTCTGTAGCAGAAATACTATATAATGGTATGCTGCCAAATCTGTTTTCAGGGACATCACAGTGGGAGCCTGAAATCAGCCAGAATGGGAGTGCTTACACCACTGAAATTGGCAAGCAGTATAAATCATGGCTTGACTTATTGCTATGCTGATTGTCTAGACCTAAGAACATGGTGGAGTGGATGTCGCTAATGAAGATCAAACTTAAATGTATACCGTGTCTACAGCCAGTATGCTATGAATTGCACAAAAATTTGAGGAAATATTCGTCCAGTACTTGAAAGCTGCTACCCACTTAGTGAAGAAGTCACCTGTGTCATTGATAAACGAACAAGTTCCAACTTATTTTTCATTTTTGTCTTACCCATTGAAATGAATGAAAATAGCTAACATTTCAAGTTAGAACAACTCATTCATCGATTGCAACTGTAAATTAGCTACTCTAATAAGAGCAGGCAAAAATCAAAGAAATCATTCTGCAAGAATCAACTGGCTATGTGGAATTTATACTAAAGAGTTTATGTAATTATTACTTGTGAATTATGTCCTATGCATCCTTCGTAACAGTAAAACTTATTATAAAGTCATGCATGTATAGATGTTTATACATTTTGGAAAAGAGCTAGGTGTTAAACATTTATTGGCACACCAGTATCATACAAAGACAGTGACCTGGTAACACTCAGAACAGATAAATAGGAAAACAATGCAAGTTGAATGATGACCTCTATCAATTAATGACTTTATTTTTATTTAATGCCTCATCATGCTGGAACACATCCTAAATATACACCTTTCTCAGACCCCCCCACCGAAACATCAGATACACCCCAATTGTCTATCACTTTCCATGCACTCATCAGTTTGTCCCTGGTGTCAGAGAGAGTATCAGCCACAATGTACTCCTCAAATGTCTTCTTCTCTCTCTGAGACCCAGGCCCCCACAACCACCAGCCATCAAGGCCATCACCTCTCCAAACCGAAATGTCTAGTCTGAATGGCTTTGGGGCCTCCATGCCAAGCCTGTGGATACTGATTTGCCCCTATACTTGTGGACATGAGTAAAATACCACCCCACGTGGTGGAGTGTAGGATCTGCTTCCCTAAACCATCACTAATGGGTTGGATCAGTCAACTCAGAGCTGAGTTGTTGCCAGTGAACTTTGGCCATAAGAAATAAGAGATGGGATGGATCCAGGCAGATAAATTTTCCTCCTTTCACGTTTTCATGAACTACTATTAAGTTCCTCCTTGCAGCTTTGCAAAGAAGTCCAAATGTTGATCTGATACACTTGCTGAGCAACATAGTTACAATGGCTACTCCCAAGCTACTCCATGGCCAGTATGGTAACTGACCATCTTCCACTGCTCCACATTCTTCCTTACGCGGCTTCTATGTCCTACACCGGCATCCACACCTTACTCCTTACCTTAGGATCTGTTTTCTAGAGAATCCAGGCTAAGACACAAAACCTTAGCTAACAATGATGTATTTATTTTAGAAATCCAACGGTGTGGGTTTCCTGGGGCTGCTTTTTTACAAAGTATAATTTCTTCGCAAATCACAATTTTACAAACCGAGTGTCTTAAAACAACAGAAGTATATTCTCTCTCAGCTCTCGAGGCCAGAAATCCAGAGTGGATGTGTCAGCATGGCTGCACCCTCTCGGAAGGCCCTAGGAGAGGGTCCCTTCTTTGTCTCTTCCAGTGGCTTCCGGAGTTGCGGGGCTTGTAGCCACATCACTCTGATGGCCTCCTTCTCTTCAAAGACCCCTCTGCCTCTCTTGTAAAGATGCACGGGACTGCTCTCAGAGCCCCTCTACATAATCCAGGGTTAGCTCCTCCTCGCAAGAGTCTTAACTGAATCACAGTTTTGTCCATATGAGGGTAATAGTCACAAATCCAGAGATTAGGACCTGGACTATCTTTTTGGAGGGCAAAACTGACTCACCACACCATGAAAAAAAATTTTTTTGCTCATAGTCACGAATCAATTATATTTTAGGAAGTGGAAGTATTTTTCTATACTAGACCCTTTTTGTAAATGATGCAGAACATGGTACTCATGTGATAGTATAATTAGATATACATGTATTCAAACAAAATGCAAAAATCAAGCACAAGAGAGTAGAGATTAAACAATGCAAAAGTTTTTATCCTGTTATTCATCTGCTTAAACATTAGGGTCATATCAACTGCTCTGGCATACACAGAAGACAATGACAGCCTTTGAAATGCAGAATAAGTGTTTTGAAGTGGTACTGGTTTGGAGGGAAAGAATTTCTAATTATTAAAGCAAAATCTTTTTTAAAAAAATAACTGCTTAGAGTTTGCCTTTCTGCTTTACAGCTTTTTTTTTTTTTCTTTACACAAAAGATTTTTGGCTCCATTTCTGCCTTTTCTTAAAAAAAAAGAAGAAAGCTAGTATGAAGGGTTACTGGAGGGGAAGGGACCGGAGAAGAGGCAGGCTCTGCAAAGTGAACAGCTGGGGTGTGGCTGATCTGAAGGTGGCTGCTAACATCACATTGAATAAGATCCCAGCGTGAATTCCAGCTGTGATCATGTACTCTGTTCTTTTCCATCTACAGTGTGTACAAAAGGAAGAGTCGTCATTTGCATATTTGAATTCCACATGCATTTTTATTCATTTGTGAGTGTCTTCAATTTTTCTTCTTCAATTTGCTTTATAAGAATAGGCTCCTTTCTCTGGGCTGGGGGGAAAAAATCCTGGCACAAAATAATATGATGTGTTTATATTTGAGTTTCTAAATATAATTCTTACCATACTCATCTATCATTGTCTCATTTATCATTTATTCTTTGTACTGTAGTTACAATTACGACATCCAGGAGAAAGGCAGGTTTTCTGATTTCTAAATGCCCCTGGGTCTTTCCTTGCTCACTGAGCAGTTATAAATGAAATACATTTAACTCACTGGGTTGTAGGTTTCTGCAATGCAATTTTCAGTTTACAGGTAAAACAAGTTATCATTAGAAGCTGATAACAAACTATACAATCAGAGTCATTGGGGAAAGAAATGCTTCTCCTTTGGTCATCTTTATATTAATTCATAATTTGATAAATAGATTTTATGACTTGGGTATCTTGCATTCCCTAAAATGACTCTGCTTATAAATATCTCACCCTTTCCTAATGCCTAGAGCTCAAGTGTCAATGTTTGATTTTATAAAACAGGCATATCTTTGTCTCTTCTTTCACTAATTGCTATGTAAAAGCCCCACTGCCTATTTATTGGGAGTAAGCTTCAGTGCCCTGGACCAAACTCACGCAGGCCACTATGATCAGCTTTCCTGAATTCCACTTGTTACAGTCCCATACATCTTTAGCAAATGGTCACATTTTGATTATTATAATATTTCCACCTTCAAAGAAAGTTCTGGATTTCTTTGGTAATATTCCTTGATATATCTACTCATCTATAGATACAGATACAGACAGCTGGATAGATCCTCTCCAAGAAAAATGAAAGCCTTTGGAAGACAAAGATTAAATCTTATTCAACTTTGCATGTGTCACAATATTCTCCATACATACGTTACTGGTTGGGAGACACAGTGAAGACTGGCTAACAACAGCAACTGGAATGTTCAATGAGTTCCTTACAAAAGATATCAGCTCAGGAGATCCAAATTCATAAACGATTTTTGGAAGAAAACTTCTGACAATATGACTCAAAACCTAAAATTGTTTCTATTCTTTATGTAAAAAGTATACACGTATTCCAGGAAAATTAAGAGTGTGGCAAATGTGTAAGGATGTTCAGTTCAGCATTGTTATGAACATATAAAAATTAGACAAAGAAACCCTAAAAGTCCAACGATAAGGGACTATTTAAAATATGGTGTGTGTCATCAATGAACTCCTATGGACTCACAAAAATGATTAATACTCCTTAATGGGCAAAGCGATTTAAAATTTAAGTGTAGGAGTTCCCATCATGGCACAGTGGTTAACGAATCCGACTAGGAACCATGAGGTTGCGGGTTCGATCCCTGGCCTTGCTCAGTGGGTTAAGGATCCGCGAGCTGTGGTGTAGGTCACAGACTCGGCTTGGATCCCGCAAAGTTGCCGTGGCTGTGGCGTAGGTTGGCGACTACAAGCTCTGATTCGACCCCTAGCCTGGGAATCTCCATATGCTGTGGGAGCGGCCCAAGAAATGGCAAAAAAACAAAAAAAAAACAAAACAAAACAAAAAAAAAGACTTTGTATGTGAATAATAGATTATTTAAATCTATTAATATAACCTATCACACCCACAGCCTAAAGAAGAATCATATGATCTACAGATGGGAAAAACACGCTTGACAAAATCATTACCCTCCATGACTAAAAAAACCTCTCAGATAACTAGGAATATACAGGAATTTCCTCAACTTGATAAAGAACATCTACAAATAACCTATAGCACGGTGAATGGTAAGAAATTAGTATCAGGAAAAAGGCAAGAAATGAGATCTCTTGTCTCTCTTATTTGACATCTAGTTAATACAATAAGGCAAGAAAAGGAAATAAAAGGTATATAGATTAGAAAGGAAAAAATAAACCTGTCTTTGTTCACAGATGGATGATATCATTGTCTATGCAGAAAATCCCAAAGAATCAACAAAAAAACTTGTGAACTGATAAATGATTAGAACATTGCAAGATTAAAGGTTAATATACAAAAGGTACTTGCTTTCCTATATGCCTGCAAAGGACAATTGGAATTTAAAATTAATAATACATCCTACTTCCATCCATGTTGCTGCAAATGGCATTATTTCACTCTTTTTTATGGCTAAGTAGTATTTCATTGTGTATATATACCACATCTTCCTAATCCAATCATCCATCAATGGACATTTGGGTTGTTTCCATGAGATCCTGCTGTGTAGCACTGAGAACTATGTCTAGATACTTATAACAGAGCATGACAATGGGAGAAAAAATTATGTATACATGTATGTGTAGCTGGGTCCCCATGCTGTGTAGTGGAAGAAAAAATTGTGTTGGGGAAAATAACAATAAAAATAAATAAAATAAAATAAAATATATCTTTGAAAAAATACATCCTATACATTAATAAAAAATTAAATACTTAGATGCAAATTTTAAAAATATGTACACATTCTATATAAGGAAAACTATGAAACACTGAGGAAATAAACCAAAGATGTTCTAAATAAATGGAGACATAGTCCATGCTCATGGTTAGGAAGACTCAATGTTGTTGAGATATCAGTTCTTCCCATTTTAATCTAGAGAGTCAACATAACCTCAATTAAAATCTCAGTGAGTTATTTTGTGAGTTAGCTGATTCTACGGTTTAAATGGAAAGGTGAAAAAGCCCACTAGAGCCAACACAATAATAAATAAGAGGAAATAATTTGGAGGCCTGGAAGTAATATTTGTATTATTCATGTACACATTAACTATAAAGCTAAAGCTATAAACCACATTAACAAAAGAAGGAAAAAAATTGTATGCTCATGTCAGTAGATACAGAAAAAGCATCTGACAAAATTCAACACCCTTTCAATGACAGAAAATCTCAACAAACTGGGTGGAGAAGGCATGTACCTCAACATAATAAAGGCCACATACGCAAGTCCACAGCTCACAACATATTAAATGGTGAAAAGCTGACAGCTTTCCACCTAAGATCAGGAACAAGCCACGGTGTGCTCTCACCACTTTTGTTCAGCCTCTACTGTTAGTCCAAGCCAGAGGAAGTCAGACAGGAAAAAGAAATAAAATATATTCACGCTGGAAAAGAAGAGTTAAATTATCTGCTTTGCGGATGACATGATCTCATATATAGAAAAAACCAAAGACTCCCTCAAAAAAAAAGAAAAACTGTTAAAACTAATAAAAGAATCCAGGAAAGTTGTGAGAAACAAAATCAGCATACAACACACAAAGTGTACTAACCACAATTCATCCAATAAACAAATTAAGAAAACAATACCATTTACAATAGCGTAACAAGAAATGAAAAATTTAGGAATGAATTTAACCAAGGAAGTGATAGAGCTGTACAGTGACAACTATAAATCACTGATGAAAGAAACTGAAGAGAAAAAAATGGAAAGCTATCTTGAAGTGGGTGTGTGTGTGTGTGTGTGTATATATATATATATATATATATATATATATATTTGATATGTACAATAAAATATTAGTTCTGCCATAAAACGGAAGGAAATCTTGCCATTTGCTACAACATGGATCAAACTGGGGGACATTCCGCCAAGTGAAATGAGCCAAAAGCAGAAAGACAAATACTGCGTGATCTCACTTTACACGTGGACTTTTAAAAGTTGGAAACTCGGAACCAGGGAGGAGCATGGTGGTTTCCAGGGGGAAAAGAGGGGGATAAGGGGGAGGGGGAGGGGCTGGTCAAGGGGTAGAGTTTCAGTTGCAGGAGGAATTAGTTTTGGGGAGCTAATGTGGAGCATGGTGATTTCAGTTAATAATACTGTATTTCATACTTGAAATTCACTAAAAAGGAAGATCTTAAGTGTATTCATCCCAAAAGGACAAAAAAGGCAACTAGGTGAAGGGATGGATATATGAATTACCTTGACTGTAATAACCACGCCATAAAATTTATCTATAGTATTACAGCATCACATCATACACTTGGAAAAATCACATTGCACAACCTCTAGATAATTTTTCTTTGCCAATTATACCTCAATAAAGCTGGAAAGATACTTGAGTAAACAAAAATGTCAGAAATCAGATCCATTTGTTGCTGGGCATAGAGAGAAAATAGACAGCAAATGAATATGAGAAAATGTTGGGGGCAATAGATATATCTATTATCTTATTGTGATCATGGCTTGTATATATTTATAAATAGATAAAATATAGTACATAATATGTTCATAAATATATCAAATATATACTTGATATATAAGTGGTATTATATATTTTTATATTTATAAATATAAACTATGATCACAACATAATGAACACATCTATATATACGCCAATCCCAACACGTTGTGTACTCTCTCTGTATGCGTGCAGCTTATTGTACAGGAATTATACTTCATAAAACTACAACAAAGTAAAAAGGAACAGTGAAACAGCTAATCTTGAGGAAATGCATGCTTCTCCTGTGCAACTGGAAATACTCTGTTCCTAAAATAGTTCACTACACTATTCTAATGTCATGGCAACCTGGGAATGGACAATAGGGTTACTGACACATTACCATCTGGTTTTTAAGATCTAGAGCAATCATTGTCAAGTGGAAACTGCCACCACGTGTTGCTAAATTCAGTCTGTTCTCACTTTGCTCGAGCTCCTGGCAGCACCTGACGAGTTGATCACCCCTCTCCCTGGAAAAGTCATCTTCTTGTCTTCTGCATTCACCTCTACTTCACTGGCTACTTCTCAAAATGTTTTGCTTTTGTCTTCCCGGTATCAAATGGTGGCGTGCCCTGGTTCTTGGACCTCTTCTCTATATCTAAATCCATGTGTATGGTTGTCTCATCAGTATTACTGCTAGCAATATCATCCAAATGTTGCATTCCAGAGGTATATTCCCAATGAACATTCTACATCTCCATCTGCATGTTCAATAGCGATTTCAAACCGAATGGGCCCCCAATAAAACCCCCGGTGTCTCTTCCAAACTGCTCTACTCAGTTTCCTCACTTAATATAGTGGCCAGATCATTCTTTCAGTTGCTTATGCCAAATATCTTGCTTTATCTTGCATCTGCTCTGTCAGGAAATCCTGCTGGCTCCACCGTCAGATACATTCTTTATCCACCTTCTCAACCACCTCTCTTACTAGCATCATCACCCATCACCCAGCCTCCCAAGTATCTTCCCTGCTTTCACCACTACCCCTCCAATCTATTATTAAGGCAAAGAGGGTAAAAATGTGCACAATTTGTTTTACTTCTCTCACCTGGTCTCCTCTTCTTCCAAAATTCCATTCTGATCACACTGACTAACTAGCAGTTTTTCAAACACATTAGAATCACTTACTTCAGTAAATTTGTTTTTCCTCCGGATATCTACACGGTTTGCTCTTTTATCTTCTTCTTTAACCAAATCTTTTTGGAGGCCTTTCCACAGTCTCTGTCTAAAACTGAAGGCAGATCCAAGCCCCTTCCAAGCCCTAAGGACTCTCATTTTAGTTCTTTCCAAACATTTACAACTTTCGAATATATTTTTCCATTTACCTATTTCATTTATTATTTGCTTCTTTACCTTCTAAAATGTAAACTCCATTATTTCAGGGATTTTTCTCCCCCTGTTTTCTTCACTGCTGTATCTTTGGCACCCTGAAGAGTAGTTCATTGTACACATTCAATAAATAAATAAATGCATGAGTAGATGAAGATATTGCTCACAATATAGAATGAAATTGTTTTTAATCCTTAATACATACTCTAAATGGATAGATTTATATTTTAGTTATCATATCATTGCAAAATGATTTAAAGTGGATTTTTTGTTAAGATTTGAGGATGTCACCTGTGTGATTGTTGGGTTTTAAATTCTGAATAAAGATAAAGCAGCGTGTCACTGCTGAGCTCAACACTTAACAAAAAATACAAAACTTTCTAGTGGAATCACCACTGGTACACAAACCATTAGAATACAAGTGAGCTTCGCCACAGTAAAACAATATAGCTCTTCCTTGTCAAGTCAGATGCCAGTAACTTTTTTCCTATATTTTCAACCTGGCATAGAAAGTAAAACACGGCTCAAGGGATTTTTCCATGAGTACATAGCAGACGTAAGTGTAACAGGACAGAAAGCATACAGACGGGTAATAGTCAAGGGAAGTTTCTTTGCCTTACAGACTTAATTTTTTACCTCAAAAACTGTATTTAGAGATGTACTTTCGATTCTACAAAACGAAAATCCCTTTACAAACAAAAGCACATGTCAATATTCTACAGATTGTTTTAATGATTTACGTTGTCACAGCAATATCTTCTCATGGACCCTCCGTTTAACGTATGTTGGAAGTCAAAGAACTGACTAACTTCCAGGGTGATGAGCTAGAATCATTTTGGAATTTAAATGCACAATCATACTTTTCTTAGACTCCCTAAGAGACATGATAACATTTGTATTTGCCGATGGTATAGCGGGCACGATAAAATCAGCAATTTTCCTCTTACCCACGGTAACGAAGCTGTTCCACTCTTATGGTGTAGACAGGCTGGGTTCAGAATGTCCTCTTTGTACCTCAGAGCTTCCAACTCAAGAACTAACCTCTTGATTATTTGCCTTTTTACAAAGCTCATTTTCTCATTGTCCCAATAGATCTGCCTTTATGCTTCAAAAATTTTAAACAAAATGGCCTGTCTTAAATATATCTATTCTATTTGAATACCTTCAATAGGCTACATTTTCTTTTTTTTTTTTTTAGTTTTATGTTTTCTCTAGAACTTAACGCTTTCTTTTATTCTGAGTATAAACCTGGTCTCTCTGAAGATAATTAAGAAAATGACACCTAGAAAGGTTATACGCCAGGCTTTTCACCTTCATGGATCCATGTTTAAGCCCCCTGGCTCATTTCTTTTATGTCTGTTTCTTCTGAAGAAAGTAGTTTTTGAGCTAAAGGAGGAGTGTAATGTCGTATGTCTACAGTATCGGTAGCAGTAAAGGTCCAGGTTATCAATCTGTTAATCAACTGGATTGCATTAAATTCATTTTTGAAAAGATTATTGGTGGAATCTGCATTAAGATAAATGTTCATGTACTTATGGCATTAAGTATCCAGACAACAAAAATTGAACCTTCCCTTCCCCACACAGGCCTGCTTATTAGAACTGGCTTTCAGACCCAGTCTCCAGTCTCTTGATGCTCATCAGTTGCCCTGTGACAGTCCTCGCCCTCTTCTCCGCAACTGAATTCCAGTTGGTGGAGATGCTGGAATCCTGCCTAGTCATCGCTAAGTTCCCCAGAGATAGATCTTGTTCCTGCAGCCTCGGTTTTCTGCTAGGGTTTCTGCTACATGTGGATGAAATTGCCAAGGATGGTTACTAGGTCACCTGACTCCCAAATACTAACTGATACTGGTTGCTCTTCTGTCTTCATTAATTTCACAGGTTAAACCCCTGTTCAGAATTAGCATGGAGAACGCTGCACTCCTCAGATACTACGTCTAACACACCCTGCCATCCTCTCTAGAGCTCTCCATGAGAGCTGAGTGAGTGCTCCCACTTTTCCCCCTGCCTTGGTGAGGAGCTCTTAGCCTCCCCCCTCCTCCCTCTGTTGCTAGGATACAGCATTCCAGATTCGCCCCCATACAGTAATGGCCCCACATCTCATTTCTCCCCAGAGACGTGCCCGGCTTGGTGCTCTTCCTACAGCCATTCTTCATAGATCTTTTGGTTGGCTTCTGTTCCCAGTACATTGGTGGTTTTGAGGCTTCTGCCTTTGGCCTCTTTTCTTCTCATTCTTCTTTGGTGACTGCATCTACTCCCATGATTTTCATGGCTTCTTAGCTGCCAGCTCTTCACGTTGAGTCTAGATCTCTCTCGTGTGCTTTAGGTGTATATGTCCAGTTCGCTGAAGACGTCTCTGCCTGGATTTCTACTCCACCAGGGCAGTTCCCTGAATTCAGTGCTCTTTCATTCTTCTGAGCCATGTACATGTTGGTTTTTATATGACACATGCATCCCTCCATTGTTTCGACACACAAGTCAAAGGCCATGTCTTCTGTAAAAGCTTTCCTAAGCGTTATGGTGACACCCTTATGTCCAAGCTGGTAAGAAATACTGAGGTGGAGGGGCAGTAGTTTTAAGCAGTCACAGGATGGGGAGGAATTCCTACAGAACAAATAGAAATTGAGTGTGGACAACCTTGGGGAATTATTAGGTACGCTGTGGTCAAAATAATCTTGCTCATCTTTCACCATTGCCTTTGGTAATAGTTCTTAGAGCTTAGTATTAACATTAGTAATAAATAAGAATTTATCCAGCTGAATTATAGGAAATAGAAGGATTAGAAACCCAATTCGCTGCCAATATTTTTAAAGCGGGATTGTTATACTGTAACCCATTAGATGTACAATGTTTTCCTCTACTGTTTATGAAAATATAAATTTACCAAAAATGAAAAAAAATTATTGTAAACATACACGATAAAAACACTGCTAGAAAAATAGCTATACATAAAAAAAAATCACCCATTTTGTAAACTGCAAAAATGTCCAATCATATTCTGTGTAACATTGAGGACAATGACAGACCTGATTTGGCCAGCTAGTTCTAATTTGACAAAATTATATCTTCATATTCAGCTCTAGTAACAATAAACACTGTTTTCTCAAAACATGTCATTTTACTACTAACAGAAACCTGGAATCCTTAATAATAATCATGGCCCAAAGTAACAACACAAGGATGTGACAACAGAACACAGGTCCAGCTTCGATATCCTCTGTGGAAATGACAGCACCTGGCACCAGGGTACCTGATCATGATGCAGTTGTTTGTGATTTTACAGTAATGTCTAAGGTCAGTGAATATACATATTGGTAATAAACATTCATGAAACAATGAATCCAAGCTGGCAGCCTGGTATGGTGGAATGAGCCAGACCTGAGAATTAGGAATCCCAGAAGCCAACATCAAGTGTGCTGCTAAATATATCCTAGGCTAAGTTATGTATTTCCCTTAGCCCTCAGTTTTTCTATCTATAAAAATGTCTGGTCCAAAACTTTAAGTCCCCTCTAGTTCTGAGATTCTTCTATTTTTAGACAACATAAATATGGGGCCAAGACATGAAGCTGCTGGAAAGTGGAAGGCAAATTTAAGGTAATTTTATAAATGTACCTGTTTCTTCTGGCATTTTTTTTTTATAATCCCCTCAGAGATCAGGAACATAAGAAAATCAGAGAAGGAGAAACTCAAGAGAGGGGATTTATATGTTCTTTTAAGTATTTGGAGCTTCACGACTGAACCACATTTGACTGGGCACATTTACAGAAAGTTATCATCACTGCCACAATAAGGAGATGAGTGGGCTCCAGGCACTCTGCCATCCTTCCTTCTCCATCAGGGACAGACTACTTATGACCACAGGCCTGAGATTATAAACACCTACTTTATAAAACCACCATGGGCTAGTTATTCAACTACTGCCTCTCCACTCTAGATGCACCCTTCCAGATTCTTTTTGGTGATGTGGGGTGTGGGACTGTGAAAACTGTTTCTTCTTTGCCAGTAAGGAGCACAAGACAGAGAAGGGGTAGAGGGATTCTTTTCCTGTGTTTTTGCTGTTCTCAACAGCATTCCCTCATCAATACTCTTTGTTCCAGCAGTAGCAATTGGTTCCATCTCTAGGTTCTTTTGGTAATCTCAGAACCAGCCCCCTACAGCTACTTCCTAGGTATCTTTGGCAGCTAGGCATATTTGTTCTCAGGGCTTTGAGCTCCTGTTCTTCAAAGCTGCTAGTTCTGCCAATTCTATACCCTTTTCTTTGGCCCCCAAGCCCACGCAGAGATGCTTCCTAAGGTTGCCTTACATTTCCTCAGTGTTTCATTCTGTTCTTTTAACCTTTCAACACTTGTGTAGGACACCCTCGCATTCAATTCCCACCCTAGTATGGTTTTAGTGTTCCAGATTTGGTTCTTGCCCATATACCATCCGTGATTTGAAAACTACCTTTATGTGACAGCTATTGTGCCCCACAACCAGCACTTTCAATAGAGATGAATGAATGGACATTCATCAACCAACTTCAGAAGCTTCATAAAGGGTGTCAACTGAAAAAAATGCACAACCTAAAAGTTGAGAGTTACATTTTACTTGGTGGACAAAACTGGGGACTTAAGCCCAGGACATGCAGCCTCTCAGCTCCGAGCTCCCAAGAGGTTAGGGAAGAGCCAGAATTTATAGGAGTTTTGCAACTAAGACGAGGTAGCAAGAATATCAAAGGATTACTGTTAATTAAAGAAAACCACATGTCTCAAGTGAAGAAATTTTGACCCCTTCTGTGTATGGGAAGATGCAAGAATATGCGATCACTGAAATCACTGCTTTGATGTGCACCTCAGCTATCTTGGGCCGTATCCTCTGCTTTCTCATCCTCTGTCTCCTCAGGGTGCACCATTAAGGGGTGGCCGCAGTGACTGAGGGCTTGGCAGCAGTCTCCATCCTGAGTTCCCTCGGGGCACATCTTTGGGGTGACTGCAGTGGCTTGACAGTGCTAATATCCTTTGTTTAGTGATATGGCAGGGAACACTTTTTCATTGACAAGGGTCAATGATCAACCCCTTTTCATCATCACTCATAACACTTGTTAGTATCGTTATTCCAAACTATGAACGTCCATGACTAATAGATTCAGACCTCTTCAAACGTCATCTCTCAAAACCTACTGCAGCCACCATAGTTCAGGAGAGGACAAAGGAAGGACTGATTGTACTGAGTGGAAAGGGAAGGACACAGAAGTGTAGGCTTGTCTAAGGCTTCAGAGCAATGGCGTGTAAGAGTGAGAAATCTAACTCAAGTTTCTGGAATCTTAGATTAGACCTTATTAGATTGCTTCGAAAAGCTAATTCTTAAGAATTTTATAACAAAGTTGAAGGAAGCATTTTTCAAGTCTTCCTGACACTATGAGAACAAATTCCAGTGGAAATATGTAGTGACATTAACTTGCACATATACAGTACTATGTAATTAACAAGGCACTTTTACAACTATTCCGTTGGGTTCATCTCACCACTCTACGACAATGGAGAACTGTTATCTGCATTGACAGGAACCGAGATTACCAGAGGTTCAAATGACTTACTCAAGATCACCCATCTAATAAGTAGATAAATGCCAACTCTTATAAAGTAAATAGCTCTATCTGTCCCCAGCCCAGTAATCTCTACTGTGTTAATCTGCCTAGTGATTACCATATATGTTCATGCCAACATTAATGTAACTCATTTCATTCTCTATAAACAAAAAAAATACCCATCAACAATTAACAGGAGCCATCAGAAGATGACTGTATTCTTCACTGAGTTATTTCATAATGGATAATATTTTAAAGTTACCAAAAGCAGAAAAACATCAAATGAGTCAAAACTACCATAATGGATAGGAAGGGGAAAAAGCTACTCTGTTACTGTATGAAATCCTTATTAAGCAAAACAACGACTGAAGCCAACCAAGTCTTACCAAATCCCTTTTAGAAAGGAACCCTCCTTTGCCTGGGCAATACGTTATTAGCATCTGAAAGAAAACCAGGATTTTGCTCTAAGCAGCAGATTCAAAGTTAATGTGCTAAGGATACTGCCTCTTTGTGTTTCATTCAATAATACAATACTTTATTGAATAAAGAGAGCCATTTAGTCTTTACATATTGAGCAATTGTTCATCTGCAAAAATGTCAGAATGCCAAAAAAAGCAAAGGAGCAAGTTACAAAGGATTTTCAGTTTCTTAGATGAGACCTTAAAGCAATACATAATATCATTCAGAAATTATATATATATAATTTAAAGAGAGAGAGAAAGGGAGTCATACTGTTCCCAATCCAACAGTAAATGCTAAATCCAGAAGACTTCTCAGTTTGCATTTTCAGGAATTCAATATGACTGTTTAAAATTATATTTAGGTCAAGTATCAGCCATGATATTTTATTTCAAGCCATAGTCTATCATAAGAAATAGCAATAGGAAGAAAAAAAATTTTTATTATTTTAAACCATGTTGACAGACTAAATAAAATTAACAGTCAACAACTATAGTAACTACAAGTGCATTGGAGAGTGTGACTTAACATTGTGTATTGTGTCTGCTGTAACTGATCCTGTGATTCAGAGACAGGGTGGACTATGCTAAAGAGATCCAAGGCCCACAGCGGCCCAAGGTCTTCCAGGTCAAGTCTTTGCTAGGGCATGTTCAAGCTTCTACCACTGTATATCCTGCCTCTCCATGCCACAAGCTCACTGCAATATTGGAGGGTCCCTGTCAACTCTCAATGTAGGAAGATGCCCATGAGAAAGCCACCTCGTCCTCCCTCAGGCATGCCTTTCTCATCTTGGAGAGGCAGCAGTGAGTGATGGTTTGGAGCGAGAGCCTAACACTCTGCTCAGGAATGGAACCTGGGCAGCCTGGGTGAAAACCAGGCATCCTAGCCACTAGACTAGCTAGAGGCTAAAAGCAGAATTGCCTTGATTTTTACCCCCTGTTGAAAGCAAGAATGTTTCAAGGAGGCAAAGACAGTAAAAACAGGTATACATTCTACCGATAGAAACACAGGCGAACATGTGGGAGAATATGCACAGGGAAGCAGTCCATTGATCTAAGGCAGAAGCAGAGCAGTAAGACACGCCCAAAGGAGAAGTGAGGGTGAGGCCGTCCCCTGAATGAGGAGCGTGCCAGAGAGTCACTAAGATAGGACAGTTCTTCCAGGCCTTTGTCTTCCTCTGCCAATTATCTTGTTAACTTCTCCCACCTGGCCAGACCCAGGGCCCTCCCCGGTCTCCGTGCTCATCTGTAGGCCAAGACAGAGTCCAAAGCAGAGCACGGCGGGAAGGTTATCTAGCCTTATTATGGCCGGGAGCCCCCTCCCTTTCTGACCCAGAGGGGTCTCTCTGTGCTTGTGAGGTTGGGGTCTCCCTGCTCTGAGGATGGGGAGTACCTGAGCTCTCAGTCTTTTGTCCAAGCAGGGTTCAGCCCTTCTCTCGATCCTGTCATTACCATTGATTAACAGGTTCCCCGAAGACAAGTACCAGTTATTTGTCTTGTGCCTTTGTTACTTCTATCCCGGAGTAAAGACAGGTAGATGGTTACAAATGTTTGTCCTGGAGCCCACCTATCTCCTGCCTCAGGAGGGGTAAAAAAGAGCCTAGTTGTACTTATCTTCTGCCTCGAGAAGTGTAAATAAGTGGAATAAGTGTAAAGAAGAGGCTAGTTGTAAATGTCTATTCTGGAGCCCATCTATTTCCTGCCTCACTACCGTGTTAAAACCCTCTGCTAACGGTAAAACCAGAATCAGCGCCTCCCTTCCAGCTCTGTTGGTAAGGTGACACTGCTGGGGAAAAAGTGGAAATCTCCCATAAGATTCTAATAAATCTACATGGTATGGGCTTTGGAAATAACCATAAGTATTGTTAAAAAAAAAAAAAAAAAAAGGCCCAAAATGGAGTCACTTGTGTTAAACTCCATGTCAGCAAATCAAGACTTAATACCTAATCTAATTGTCCTTTTAGCATCTCCCAGGAATGTGACCTTTAATCAGTCGATACGGAATTACATGATTAACACTAGAAGACACCCATGATAGACAGCCACCTTCCCCAACAAGACTGGAGCATTTAAAAAAAGAAAAAAAAATAAGGCAACATAGTGACCGGATTAGAGTTAATGAGAAAAATGTTAAAGTTAGACCAGGCAATTCACAAGAAATGAATAGAGGGATAACATTTGTAATTTGCTTGCCTCACACCAAACTCTAGGACAGGCCTTTCACAGCTTTATCCCTAGGCTCCCAAGAAAGCAGAATGAGGCTATCCTTCAAAGTATATCCAACTCACAAATCCTAGGTCTTAGAAGAAGGCCCATGGTGCTAAGTTCTTGGTATGAACCTGTGGGCACTGGAGGAGGTAAGCAGGGATTAGCGTGGGGAGCAGGTTCTTCATTACTTAGTTTACCAGTAAAGCCTTTAGGTGAGCCAGTCATAACTTTGGAATGTCTGCCTGCACTAAGGGATGCAAAATGTACTGCCCCAAGATTCAGCAACTTGACATTTACCTCTTCACCTTGGCATTGGAGTTTTCTTTCTGAAGATGAATTTTTATCAACTGAAAATTTTTAAGGTGTCTATGAACTATTTCCCTGTTGCCAGGCTGGGAATCCCACAGGTTGTGGATTTGGAGGCTCTGTGATAAGGTTATATCACCTAGACTTGGGTAGAACAAGAGAAAGAACATGAAAAGAGAGGTTTGGGAATTCTGTGCTAATGGTGAGAACAATAAAAACATCTGATCTCCCTGCTCTTTAAGTTCTGTTCTGTCCTAGGCACGGGGCCAAGTACTTTATGTACATTTACTGTATCATTCAATCGTCACGACCGTCAGGGAAAAATCTTTATAGATGAAAAAGCAGTGGCACGAACTCTTCAAAGTCACAGGAATCGCAAGTTGCAGAGCTGCACTTGAACCCACTTATCACCAGCCAATGTCCTTAACCTATACCTCTACTGCAGTCCCTGTCACCTCTGAGAGGGTATCAGGACAAAATGGGGGTGGGTGGATGCTGCTGAGAAGAAAGTCGAGGTCATAAATTGGGGCAGCTGAGAGTGACAATGACAGCTGAACTAGCAGCAACATACACAATCAGGGCTTGGGATAAAGGAAAGGGAACCAAATATAAGATGCATATGGGGGGGAGGATACACTAATTTGGCAAAGCTTGATCTCGAGGAAGGAATGAGCCCTGTTTTATGCAAAGCCCTTATGGACCCACCGTGGGCTCTTGGAAGCCGCCTCTCTAAACTAGATATTAGGAAGCAATATTCACAACTACTTAAAATTGCTGATGAAAATGTTGCAGCCAGAAAGACCTAGATCATAAAGCGGTATTTCTAAGTTCCTCAGGACTTGATGTGCAAATAATTGTCCTGAGATACCTTAATGAGGGCGAGTCTAATTTTTCCCATTTGTATAAATCTGCAGATGGTAAAAAATATTAGTGGTTCTTTCTGTTCAAGCTCTTCAGACTTACATTCTTAAGGGAAAATTAAAGTATATCAGCTCCTTCTGTACCAGGTATTTTGTCATTGCCATTAATGCTAGCGACCTCCTACTGAGAGGAAATCTTATAATCACATGCCGTGAAGAGATGAAGTCACTGACTTTTTTCTTGTTTGGGATATTTTAATGTCTTGGAAGCCTAACAACTTTTTGAGGTATTATTTATTTTAGCTTTATTTATTATAGCTTCTGGATTTATTTTTCATTCTTCCATTTCATTAGCTTTTGACACGACTTGCCATGTGTCTTATTTTAATCATCCATCCATGTCAAGTACATCTGGGGGGTGGGTTCAGTACAACTGCAACTCCTAACACCTGGAATTTTCAAACATGAAAAAAATATCTGTATCGGAAGCCACCGCTATTTCAAGATGAATTCTATCCTTTCTTCTCTGCTGACCCCTAAGGCCTTGGGGCTATGTATTGTTATGAAGAAGTTTAAGGGACAGGCAGCTCTAAGGACCACGTTCAGAATGTGATTCACTCAGGGTAGAAGGTAATATTTACTCCAGGTATTAATGGTCACAATCCACAAAAGCAAAAACTGGTTCCACTCTACCTCTCCTCCGATATAACACACAAAAATGACTGGCGAAACGCGCCACTTTCTAATAACAGCTTCCAGAGGTCACAGAGAGGCGAAATTGTCACTGCGTTGTGCAAACTGTTGGGCGGAGGCCCCTCTCAAAGACACTTGTGTTTTTTCTTGATATTATGACGGAAAACTGCCAGCCACCGACATTCCAGCTGAAAGCTTCTCCAAAGAACCCAATTTCTCTGTGACTCTGAGTAAACACAGGAAAACAATATTATACATTCCGGGACTACACCTGTCAGAAGGCATTGCTTTGGCCCACAATCTGAATTTTCTCTGGTGCTGCAACTATTTACTCTGTTAACTTGGGTATAAGTGAGATAACCACCTATTTGTGCCCTTCCCTGAGAAGTGCTCACAAGAGTATCAGGGACAAAACAGGGTAGCAACCACGTCCAAAGAGTCCTGAGCTTGCTCTCTTGAATACAGCTGTTTTCAGGAAGCAGCCTGGTGAACCCAGATGGGAAGGAAAGAGTCCGGTGTAGAAACTGTGACACTGGTCCACAATCAAATTTCTATTTGGACCAGCCTCAGGCCAGCAGAGCACAGCCAGCTTCACAGCATGAAAGAGCAACATGATTTACGGCAAACTTTTTTGGTGCGTGGAAACGCGAGAATGATGCTTGAGTTGCCATTTGCGCTTGACACTTAAGCTGGAAAGGAAGGGGGCTGGGACCAGAGAACTCCATGGAGTAAGGTTCAGAGCTCTTTAACTTTGGGGTAGAGGAAGCTCCAGTAGCGAATGTGGGTAAGACAGCAAAATAATCATTCTAGAATATGGATCCCAGGTGAGGAAATGCTAGGAATGAAACTTTACTGATGTGAAGAAAGAATTCTTCTGGGCCCGTAATGGTGCATGAGAAAATCCTGGGAATTGCGAAGCCAGGGGTAGAGTGCATAGGACGGAGAGATCCCCAGGCCTGGTTCTGGAGAAGACTTCTATACGGCCCGTCAGCTCTTCCCTGAAAGCACATGCAGTATGGCTCTCCTGCCTGTTTTCTAACTTAAGTCTGCTTTAAGAAAGGAGTTAGAATTCACTTGTAATTAAAAGTAATATAATAACCTAAGGAGCGTCTCTCTCAGACACACATATACTCAAATACACAGCATTTGTTTAGGTAAAGCTATGAGCTAAAGCAATAAAACTCTTATGCTAGAAGCCACAGCGATAAAACTTTTATGGTACAATCAGGTATTGAAAAGAAATAACAGGAATTCCCTAGTGGCCTAGCAGTTAAGGACTCAGTACTGTCACTACTGTGGCTTGGGTTCTATTTCTGGCAGGGGAGCTTCTGCATGCTACAGAGGGACCACTGAAATTATATTATATTACACTTCAGAAGCATAAATGCAGAAAAAGTTTATTTCAGCCTTGACGCTTCTGTCTTCCCTTAGCAAGCATCTGTTGCAATGTCTTTTATTCCTGACCTATAAAATCCTGAGGACGAGGAAATGGATCTGTCGTTTTCCCTATACCCCCAACGAGCAGGATGCTATCAGAACAAAAGTAGGCCATAGTAAAATTCTGTTGCATAAAAGGGTAAAGGACCAAATTAAATTTTCAACCAGAAAGCTAACTATCATCAAAAGTCGTAAGAAGGAAACCATTCTCAAGCTTAGGGGATAAGGAAGGGTGACGGCCTTCTGTATTTTCTTTCTTTGTTTTGTTTTCATTTTAAGGGCCAAGATCTAGCTTCTCACACTTACCATTATGTTGTTGGCACAGGAGAAAGGAAGCGGCAAAAAGGCCCTGAGGGGACGGCCACTGCAGATCAGAGAGTAGACGGAAGGAAGGCAGAGCTTCCCTGTTTCATTCATATGTGAACCATCTCTGGTCTCCCGACATCTGACAAAAGAGCACAATGCTCATTCATCCAGGAGGAGAGCCAGTTCTCCACAAGTACATTACGGGTAGGTATACACCCAGAGGTCCAAGCTGTGTGCTCACAGCAACACACATGCCACTGTGGTGAGCTGTCTGCATCAGTGTATTTCTAAAAAACAAAAATCATGGCTCAGCACAGCATCGAATAGGAGAAAGAAAGAAAATTAATCCAGAGGCAAGTAAGAAAATAATGCCATCGACTCACATTGGAAGAACTTACTTTGTCTGATTAAAACTGAGTAAGGCACTGAAAGTCAGGGACACGAGCCGCTCGCTTCAGGAGTCCCAATTGTCTGTCCTCCTTATTTCAATTCCCACTTCCTCTCTGCAAAGACAAGCTACTGGGAACTTCCGTTTTTATTCCCTGCGGTTTGAAACACTTGGAAAGCTGTGGGTTTTGAAACTTCAGTGTAAAATATTGACGTTCACCACAGCACAACTCATCTTTTGACAGCCTTGTAACTGAGTAACACTGACATAAAAGCATGTGTTGGATATTGCACTTCATTTATATCTGAGCTCATTATCATCTTGCTCTTTTGGAAAAGATTGTCGGCATCTATTCTGATGCAGACAGTGGCTCTGGCTATGGAGGCAGATGCACCAGAGCTCTAGAGATGAACATCGACTGGCGTTCAGCAGGTGGCTCTGCCAATGAAAGGACATCACGAGAGGGTCTAGCTTTCCTCTGCGGGAGCAATGAGCCTTTCCCTGAGGTGCTGCTGGAGCAGGCTCAGGCTCTCCAGGCCTGGGCCACACAGAGGACAACACTGCAGCTACCAGACTCCCGGGTTCCTGACTCAGCGAAGAGATTCCACCACCAGAGAGCCTCGGCTCTGTTTGATCTAAGCAGCTTAAATAGAAGCAACAAGAGTCTCTGTGCCTCCTTATGTTTGCGGGAAATGAACCTTGCTGTAAAGGACAATGAGATTCATCGTACCCCAGCATAAGCCCAGAGACAACTGAACTGCTGAAGGAACATCCTCCCTATCTGTACACAGGGAGGCTTACGGATTTAATATCAGTGCAGAAGCTCTGTCAATGTGGCATTTTCCTGCTCAAACCCATGGGGGGGGGGAAAAAACATGGGGAAAAACGATGTTCTGTGTTGGCCTAAGACTCAAAGATACCCCTCCGTATAATTCCTACAGAAAATAGAGAGGTCTCTTTTCCTGGACTGCAGATCTGCTTTCCAGCCATCGTGTATGGAGTGGAGGGACCCACGGAACTGTCAGTGGAAGGAGGGCGCAACACAGGCAAGTGACATGATCTCAGCTGATTCCAGAGTTTCTTGGTCATGGTCTTAAATCTTCCATGAGATACAAGCCCAGAAATCATTGAAAAATTAAACTGTATCGAGTTCACATAACTTTAGGTATACTATCACTTTTTAATAAAATAGAAAATGATGGCACCGTTGTTAAAAATGATGGTGACGGGGGAGATGGCTAAGGTTTCGTGTGTCTGGGACGTATGCGGACGGTACTGTGTTCTTTCAGTGGATTGTCTCAACTAGTCTAACCAACCAGCCTATGGAGCAGACTCTTATTAACCTTCCTCTTTAGTAGATGAAGAAACTGAGACCTTCTGAGGTTAAGTGACTTGCCTAAGGCCACTCAGCTGGTCAGCGGTGGAGCTATGTTTATAACTTAGAGCCAGAAATAATCTTAGAGATCATCAAATTCAGGGCTCGGCAAACTTGGTCTGTGAAGGACCAGACCATGGGAATTTCAGGCTTTGTGTTGTAACTACTGCACTCTGTTGCTGAAGTATGAAAGGAGCCATAACCTCCCCCCCCAACACACACACAAATGGGAACAGCTGCGTCGCAATATGTCCAAAACAGGTGGGGATCTGGACTTGGATGCTACAGTTTGATGACTCCTAATCTAGCTCATCACCCACTTTATACATGAGAAAATCAAGGTACATAAGATGAGATCCTCTTTATTTATTAGAAACAGGATAAAAGGTGGGCCTCAGTCCTATCATCTTTTCATTATACCAAATCCAAGAGATTTCACCAATTAATATGGTAATAAATTGTAAGATCCTATATTAAAACAAAGGCAAAATTAACTTGAAACTGTGGCAGTCTCTTATAGATCCTTTTGTTCAATAAAGGCTGATTTTGAACCGAGACTTGTCGACTTTACTTGGTTTGTATTGATGTGGTTTGCACAGCTCAAAGACCAAGCAGAAAAATCCAAAACACATCTCATTAAGTCAAATCAGGAATTAAGGGAGGCCAGTGCTCAAATTGTGATAGACAAGATGATGAAGCTAGCTGCAGAGTCTCGCCAGTATGTATGCAAAAATTCAATTGTGAGGAAAGCAAGGCACAGGCCCTTAGCTCAGCTCCTTACCCCTGCAGCTGCTGTCTAGAATTTTCTCTGAGGCTTCATGTAAACCTGTTAATACATTCCCTAATTGAAAAAGGCACATTTCCCGCCCACTATCTCTATTGTCAAAATCCACAGCCTCCGAAATTTCACTTGAAATGCAATTCATCACAAAACTGAGACACGATTGTTGCAAGTTCCGACTTCTCGGAACATTTTTTTCATTAAACTGAACTTTAAAATGTTTTAAATAATAAAGTCACCAGGAAAAAAAAAAGATTGGGTTATATCAAAGAGGCAATAAAGATTTGATCTTTGACTAATGAAATGAAAGGAACCGGTAACAATAACATTAACTGGTAAGATGAACATTAACAGCTAACATTTACCGAGTCTTTATGCCAGACTCTAGCCTAAGGATTTTATATTTATTTCTAAACCACATATGAAGGCACAGAGGATAAGAGGTAGAGTAAACTGTCTCCCCACAGCTGTACGAGTTGCAAGTTGGCAAGACTACAATCCAGGCAGCTGACCTGGGGGGCCAAGAACTGATCCATCGCCAGTGCCTGCGCCCTTGAGTCTGGTTGCTGAGATTCATGCCCTGTGCATCCCCCACCCCTGTGGGGGTGACTGCGTGACTTTGAGCTGGTCAGATTCTCTGAGTCTAGGTTTCCTCATCCATGAGACCAGCATGATTCAGGGACCTCCTTACAGTATTTGTGCATACACCATGCTTAGCAATGCACCAACTTAAATTTCTGGAGTTATTAAGTATCAACATGATTACATTTCTTTAAATAGATAAATAAACACTCCTCTAAACCCTTAGGGCCAAGCACAACTGGATCTGAATTCTAACTGCACAGTCGACCAGCAACGTGATGTCAAGTCAGATGGGCAAATGTTCCGATCCCCTGGTTTCTTCTTCTTTAAAATGGGGATTAAAAGCACTGACTTCGCAGAGGTCACATAAAGACACACAGAGATGCTGCCTTCAAGATCCTTCTCACAGGACCCAGGAGGGTGTTAGGAAAATGGCCCTTATGCTCGGCCCTGCCCCAGCCCTTCCAGCTCCTTTCTAGCTGTGAGAATCTCAGTGCCTCCAAAGCTCTGCCAGACCTCAGGCACTGTCCTGGGAATGAACTTGAAACAGCTGTCGGGGTGCTCCCCTCTCACTGAGCACAGAGTCTAGTGGGAGAGAAACACAAGGAAATAGCGGTAACTACAGTAAAGTAAATACGGGATGACGAAGCACCGAACAGGAGTTCGGTACAAGATCGACAGAATGTCTCAGAAACGATCTGATCTGAGAATTACGAAGAATTAGCAAGACAAGAGAAATTTTGTAAATGCCTTAGGCAGAGGAGAGCATAAGAGAAAGCTCTGAGGCATACAATGTAGAACATTCCAGAAAATGAGATCAATTTTCAGTATGGCTGGAGGCGCAAGTTCTAGAGAGAAAGGCCTCCGATGAGGCTGCAGAAGCAGGGCCTGGAAACATCACTGATTCCCTGAGGGGATTTTCAGGAGGGTGGGACAGATGGGTGTTTTAGAGAGATTATTCCAGGTCTATCTTCTTGGGTCCTACTCCACTCTACATTCTTATATCCTCTCTCTGGATAACCACAGCTCGGAACATTCATGCCATTCACTTAACATGCAGTCAGGTAGAGCTTATCATTTTAATCATAAGCATTCTTCGTATATTTGGGGGCTTTACTTCTTAATATCTTTCACAGGACCCTGCAAACTAAGTGCTCAAAACTGGTGCCCTGTCCCCATCACTCCCGAAATCCAGGGCCACATCTCATAGTCCTTTTCTAGCTCCCAGAGTAGCAGGCAGAGTTGTGCATAGTTGAGTAATGAATAGTTTCACACTTAACTGGGGAAAAATAATAGTGTGCTTGTCTTCGTCATTCAAAGCTGCCCTCAACCCACTTTGTTGTCTGCTGTTCTAAATACATAACCTCAAATGGAAACCCAACTAAATAGACAACACACATTCCTCACGCGTAAACTATCTTCACTGCCAGTTAAGATGACCTTCTTATTCAATTATTTGTCATCATTGTGATGTCAGAAATTCACAAAAATCGGAAGCCCGTTAGCACAGAAAGTGATCAAAGAAAGAGGGGAGGTGTGCCCGCAGGACATCCAGAGGTGGGCAGGCAAGCTTTGTAACAAAAACCGAGGGTGGGACCAGTCACAGTCTGCCAACGAACCTGCATGGAGGCAGCCACCCTGAGCAGAGCAGGCGCCTCTGACAGCTCAGGGAATAAGATGACCAATTTCATCACATGTCAGAGAAATACTGCCCACGAGAGTAGGTGAAAGGGTTGGTCAGGTACCAATGAAGGGGTTAATTAAAACAGTCCACAGAGATGGTGACAGAAGTTGGCATTTGGTTGCTTGCTTGAAACTGTATAGATTCGACGCTGAAGAACGGAACTTCATCCTGTATGAGAGCCAGGAATTGCCCAATTGTGCTGCCCTGGTGACACTTCCTAAAGCAGTTACAGAGTAAACAGAAGTGACGCTTTTATAAGTCGACTCTTTAATGAGGTATAAAATTCCTATTTTCCCCCCAATGGTCCTCTGATTTAATAGGTGGCTTGGATTTCTCTTCCATGACTCCTAAGAAAGCTGAAAGTAAGTCACTCTGAGCATCAGCTGGAGAGGCAGAAGCTTAGCCCTGAGGACACAACAGCTACAGATGGTGAGATACAGCCAGGTAAGAAACGCACTCCAACTTTTGTGTTAAAAAAGGAAGAAATTCATTAAGCTGCCTCAAGCTAACATCATCGTGGCCATGAGGAAACGGGATTCCTTTTAGAGGGTCACAAAACATTTTATGAAGATTTTTAACAAGGACACCCCTTAAAAAACCACATTCCTGGCGCGATCAACAGTCAGTGAGGAACTCTGTGACCATAAATCAAAATTGTTGGTAAAACCATATCAGTCTCAAAGTGATCACCCTTGGAGCAGCGGTCTGTCAGGGAGTCAGCCGGGGTGTCCTGGAGTCCAGGAGTCGCTTCTGGAAGAGGAGAAGGACTAACCTTGTTCATCATCTTCATAGATTTACAGTCACCAGAACACAGGTTCAGTTTTCAGTTACCTAGCAAACGAGAGAGAGTGAAGACAGCGTTGCCTGGTGAAGAGAAGGCCGTAGTCCTTGAGAGCACCTTTGAGTACAGACTTTACACCAGGCACTGAGCCCATTTAATGGAGGTGGGATTTGAGGATGGTCACATCACGACACGGACACTGAGAAGAATGATCACGGTGGAAGCAGCCATCACTTCCTGCTTCTCTCTTCCGAGCCAGGCCCTCTGCATCTTATTATATGACCTCTTATTCTCCCAAGACACTTCATTTGAATGACATCACCTTCACTGAGAGCTACAAAGGGCAGGAACCATCAATTTCTCTTTCTGACAAATTTCTTTCTAAAAACATATACTCTGAAAATGGCAAGGGTATTTGACAGAGTTGGTGGAGACCTAAATACCTTCATGCAATACCGAGAAAACCTCCATGGTATCTTTCAGGTATTGATCAGTTCTATTAAGACACCTTGCTGGGTGAACCTTCCATCGGCAGATTAAAGGTCAGCATCATAAATCATTTCCATTCTCAGGGATACCACTGTTTTTTTAGTGCCTTGTCCACAGTTGAAGGTAAGGTGAGAATCTGTTCATCCCGCTGGGATTCTGGCTAGTACATAAATCCTGTTCACTTCCTGTAAAAGTTTGAGCTCTGGGTATCTCTAAGTTTCTGAATGAGCTAAATCCATCAAATACTCTCTCTTTTGAAGTCGCCCTATTCTGAATCCCACCAGTTAAGATTTTTTGTTTGCTTTGGTTTTTTACAAATTGTATCTAGCCTTTAATGTCAAAGTTCCTGCCATTTCCTCCTTCTGGCTATTGATTTTCATTTTTTTCTGTCTGGAGTCCCAAGGCACATATTATCTATATCTGTTTTGTCCAGCTCAAAGCCACCAGCTTCCATATGGCTATCAAGCACTTGAAATGTGGTTAGTCTGAACTGAGATGTTCTGTAAGTGAAAATCATACACTGGATTTGAAAAATGAATGTAGAATATTTCAATAATTTATATGTATTAATATATCCATACCATTGACATGTTAAGGTGATAATATTTTAATACATTGGATTAAATGGAAATAGTACTAAGTTAAATTCAGCTATTTCTTTTTATGTTTTAATATGCACACTAGAAAAGTTAAAGTTATATGTATGGCTGACATCTCTAGTTCAAGTTATAGTTCTATTGGACAACGTTGATCTATATCCTTCCATTTCAAAGTGTGATTCATAGGCCAGAATCATTTGACCTTGGAGTCTGCTATAAATGCAGAATCTCAGGCCCTATCCCTAACCAACTAGTGGAATGCTACTAATTTTGACAGCATTGTAGTTGTAACATGCATACGTGTTACATCTCAACAAGACTCATTTTGGAGCAAAGACAACAATTTGTATTTCTTGCATAATTCTCCTAGTACCTATAAGAGAAGGAGACACCTAAGAGACATTGAATAAATTATTTGACAATTTAAAATTATCCTCTATGAGGGAACCCTCCTGCACTGTTGGTGGGAATGTCAACTGGTACAGCCACTATGGAGAACAGTTTGGAGATACCTTAGAAATCTATACATAGAACTTCCATATGACCCCGCAATCCCACTCTTGGGCATATATCCGGACAAAACTCTACTTAAAAGAGACACATGCACCCGCATGTTCACTGCAGCACTATTCACAATAGCCAGGACATGGAAACAATCCAAATGTCCATCGACAGAGGATTGGATTCGGAAGATGTGGTATATATACACAATGGAATACTACTCAGCCATAAAAAAGAATGACATAATGCCATTTGCAGCAACATGGATGGAAGCAGAGAATCTCATACAGAGTGAAATGAGCCAGAAAGACAAAGACAAATACCATATGATATCACTTATAACTGGAATCTAATATCCAGCACAAATGAACATCCTCACAGAAAAGAAAATCATGGACTTGGAAAATAGACTTGTGGCTGCCTGATGGGAGGGGGAGGGAGTGGGAGGGATCGGGAGCTTGGGTTTATCAGACACAACTTAGAACAGATTTACAAGGAGATCCTGCTGAGTAGCATTGAGAACTTTGTCTAGATACTCAATGTTGCAACAGAAAAAAGGGTGGGAAAAAAAAATGTAATTGTAATGTATACATGTAAGGATAACTTGATCCCCTTGCTGTACAGTGGGAAATTAAAAAATAAAAATAAAAAAAAAATAAAATAAAATAAAATAAAATAAAATAAAATAATCCTTTATGAAGTCAGACGGTTCCATCATTTTCCATATCAATTCATACATGTGTTAAATTTTAATTTGTGTTCAAAAATGGTTTAAAAGATGGCAAATTGTCTTCAAATAAAAATGAAGAGAAAATGTAACGGCTTAATTATGGTATTAAGTTCATTTATATACTTTGTAGCTCTGCCCCAAAATAAACTTTGAAGAAGCAAAGGATTTATGAAAATCTTGTAATGCTAAAATTGACTTATCCACATGGGATGTTTCATAAAGCATCAAGTTATTACATTCTTCCTTTCTTAGAGTTTCCAACTGAGGTTAAATCCACCCCCTTATTATCAATAAGCAAATCATTATAGAAATGCATATTCCAAAATTTAGAAACACCTTTTGCAGCTTAATAACCAAAAAAAAAAAAAAAAAAAAAAAACCATCAAAAAATGGGCAGAAGATCTAAATAGACAATTCTCCAAAGACATATGGATGGCCAAAAAACACATGAAAAGATGTTCAGCATCACTCATTATTAGAAAAATGCAAATCAAAACCACGATGAGGTACCACCTTACACCAGCCAGAATGGCCATCATCCAAAAGTCTACAAACAATAAACGCTAGAAAGAGTGTGGAGAAAGGGGAACCCTATTACACTGTTGGTGGGAATGTAAACTGGTGCAACCACTGTGGAAAACAGTATGGAGATTCCTCGGAAAACTAAAAACAGAATTACCATTTGATCCAGCAATCCCATTCCTGGGCATCTATCCATGACTCAAAAAGACACATGTATTCTAATGTTCACTGCGGAACTATTTACAATAGTCAAGACATGGAAATGACCTAAATGTCCATCAACAGAGGAGTGGATAAAGAAGGTATGGTACCTACACACAATGGAATATTACTCAGCTGTTAAAAGGAAAGAAATAATGGCATTTTTAGCAGCATGGATGGACCTAGGAATTATCATGCTAAGTGAAGCCAGTCAAACAGTGAGACACCAACATCAAATGCGATCACTCACATGTGGAATCTAAAAAAAGGTCACAATGAACTTCTTTGCAGAAGAGATACTGACTCACAGACTTTGAAAAACTTATGGTTTCCAAATGAGACAGGCTGGGGGGAGGGTGGATGAGCAGGGGGTTTGGGATGGATTTCCACCCCATAAAATTGGGTTGTGACGACCATTGCACAACTATAAATAAATTAAAAAAAAGAAATGCATATTAAAACCTAGAACTTTAGGTGCTCATGTAGTTGGCATACATGACCAGAAAATAATTTGATCATAATAATTTTTTTAAAAGGGTGGAAGAGAAGAAGCTAGATATGGGGGGCATGTTCAGTGCAATTCCCCACAAGGTTAAGGTCTACTTCGGGGCCATAAACAGCTGTCCTAGTCTCAGTGACAAGCAAATGAGATAGACGATGTAAATACTCTTTAAAAAGATTAAGAACTACACATCTATATTATTCCCAGTGAAGAATGATGTTCAGAAGGATGACCTTGAGACCTTGGCACAATTAATCATCAAGATCCTATTACAGACACTAAAACCACCAAGGAAAGAAGCTCAACAATTTATGTTTGAAATGGTAGTGAAAACTGAATTATTCCAATTAAATGGGCCAGAGTACCTCTGTTCTCTGAGCACTCTAGTTTTGAGGTTTTTAAGGTCCCCCAAGTAGGGCTTCAGATCCTTCCAGGGACTAGGTAGTCTGGGATTTTATATTTAAAGATTCCATGTTACTATTGTTCTGAAGTAAGCCTTTGAAGCTAACCTCAAAAGTAGTTTTGGTGCAGGGTTATAACTGTTGTTCAATCTCAAAACAACAAAAATCTCCATTAGCCGATAATGCATCAACTAAAATTTCCATTAGATTGCAATGTGTCACTGTAAGTCCTACATTTGTTAGTTATTTTCTATGATGTCAGGATAATGTTATAAAGATAGCCAAATTTTTTGCTGAAAAGAAATAACAGTGGTTCCGAAACATTTTACTACCTCACAATTCCCACTGGGACCACAAGGGCAAGGCTTCTAACATCCTGAGCCCCGCTTACAAAAGGAAACTCTTCCTGAGATCCATAAAGGCAAAGACGGTTCCTCCGGGTATACACTACCTCAGTTCCCCCAACGATGCAAGAGAGAGATAAAATGAGGGGTGAGAGGAGGGGGAGCTTGGTAATCCTTTTTATGGGAACCATACATTCTTTCTGTGGGCTACAGCCATCAAAATATTTCTCTATAAATATTTCCGAGTGGAATCAATTTATCTAAGTCCTTGGTGCTAGGAATACCATTTACATCTGTATCTACACCTGGTAGAGTAAGACAAGCAAAAATAGTTTATATACTCATTTAGCCAATAGATAGAAAGCCAAGAAACAATCTCAAATACTCAGCTATACGCTAACCACAATGGAGCCTGTCAAGTTCCCTGAAACAAGAGGAAATGCAGATTGCAAGCAGCTGGCTCTGCCTTAGCTGAATAAACGCTGGATGGGAGAGAAGGTGCTATTTGCCACCTTCTATCCAGGGCACAAAAACAAAGCAGAACGCAAAATAATCAAGTTTAGACTGTCCAATGCCCCAAACACAATTTCTCCTTAAAAGTTACTCCAATTGTATTTTCATGTTCACCATTTAGAACTTTTCAACAAAATAAAGATTGAAAAGAAGAGCTTGGAGGGGATTATCATCTCACAGAATCTGGAAAATGGAGTTGGGTGCACCCCACTTAGAGGAGCGACAGAAGGCGAATGCACTGGAGCTGAAGTAGGATGAGCGAGACCAAGCACGGGACAATCAGAACCCAGGTAATACGGATGGGAAGGGATAAGGAAGCAGTATGGTTTAGTCAGCATTCTGCTTTCTTCAAGGTTCTTGGCACACTAAAGCCAACAATTTGGGGCATGTTTTGCAGCTTATAAATACCAACTGCCACCGTGGCAGTACCAGCGGCAGGCAGAGAGTTGTGGACCCACATTATCTGTTTTAATGTTGACTGTAATTCTGGTCTTTCGTAATTATTGGGTTTTTTTCCCCCTTAAACTGTCTTGTTTTTAGCAGCACTGTGCATAATTTATTGCCAGTGGCATATCAATTGGAAGAAAGCGAAAACTTTAAATACTGGCTAACAAAATAAAAGGCATTTTATTACAAAGAAGAAATTAACAACAACAACAAAACAAATACAATTTATAAGGCCAGTTTTCCCTTTTGTGTTCTATGTTTGCAAACTACTTTCAGCAGCTCAGGAAAGATTTGGAAGAGCAGGAGCCCTGCACAATTTCTATCTCTGACCTTGATAATAACAAGGAATCTACAAGCTTTAGTTTTATACCCTACTAATACCTCGCAAATATGTGAGCCTGGGAAGTCGCAGCCCAGCATGCTGACTGCTTTTCCAACTTTTGATTTATCAAAGCCAATTAAGTAGTTAAAGAACATTTGCACAGCCCAAATCTTAGCTAAATAAACAGCATTTCCACGGCCCATTTCAGCCAGAATGTGTAAGAAGAAAATATCCCAAGGATAAATATTCTCTTGTATCTAGTATTATGAATACAAACAAGATAGTAGATAAAATATCCAATTTTTTGGATGATAGCCTTCAAAATGCATAGATTATGCTGGCCTTTCCACATGGATACTCCAAGGTAGGTTACTAGGAAGTCCAATTAGTAATGAGAACTTGTTCTCGGAGCATTCTTTCACAGTCTTACTCTAACTAGAATCTGGGGCTCTTCCTGGGGGACCCTGCTTCCCAGAAAGCCCACTCAGAGGGGGTCAACGTTTCTCTCCCACAACTCTTGTCCTACTGTACATGCATAAATGTCTCTAAACTCTTCCTTGCAGCTATGGGACCATTCTCCCTGCCCTCTTCTCAGAACCCCCCCGCCCCCTGGGCCTGCTTTGACTCTCATCTCGGCCAACTGTGTCATTTTACTCTTCATTCAATGGCAACCCCTGCCCGCCCCCCAACACACACACACACACACACACACACACACACACACACACAGCCAGGTCATTTCTTCTTATTTGAATGCCTGGCTCTTACTCACTCTAGAACTTGGGCTGCCCTTCTTTTTGGTGATTATGTAAGTGACCCTCTAACCAGCTTACAGCTCAGTGCTTTGGGCAGCTTTCCTCCACTGAGCTCGTACTCCACCTGTCTCACCACTTTCTCTTGATGGTCATGCTCTAAACCCTGTCATCAGCAATAACAAGATCTTTCCCTCATCTCAGTCTCACTCCCCTCACTCTGCTGACTCCCTCCAATCTTCCCAGTTCATTCCTTTTCGTATCCCCACCCCAACAATTTTTTAACCCTATCGGGACCTCTAATGGTGATGACCGTACAACCCTTCAATAATTTTCGACTCTTTATGTCTTCACGTCCCTCCTTGTTCACTTTAAACTCCCTCGATCACTGCTCTGTTGTAAACCTACTGGACTCTTTTGCTTCTCACGTCTTGCTGTGATAGATTCCCTTAACAAAACTACTATCCTGTTTAAAGTCAACTCTCCTCCTACCCCACCCCTGCACTTATGCAGATGAATGGGCTGGAGCAAAATATGCAACTGCTCTGGTGAATCTCATCATTAATTCATGAATTTCAAGTGGCTTCTTAGCACTGCTATACAATCATATTATACATGATTATATTATATATTACATTGTATATCATAGCCCATCATAAATTCTCTCTCTCACTGTTTTTTTTTTTTTTTTGTCTTTCTGTCTTTTCTAGAGCCGCACCCACAGCATATGGAGGTTCCCAGACTAGGGGTCCAATCGGAGCTGTAGCCGCCAGCCTACTCCAGAGCCACAGCAACATGGGATCCAAGCCGCGCCCGTCTGCAACCTACACCGCAGCTCACAGCAACGCCGGATCCTTAACCCACTGAGCAACACCAGCGACTGAACCTGCAACCTCATGGTTCCTAGTCAGATTCATTAACCACTGAGCCACAACGGGAACTCCCTAAATTCTCTTTTTGAAAGTGTATATCTCAATCGCATTGCATATCCCTCGTTCATTCACTCAGCCACTCCTCCCTGACCATTTTATACCCGCTTTTACCTGGAAACCCCAATGTCTCCTTCACTATTTTCATTCACAACTGATGACTCTTGTTTCCTGCTTCACTGTAAAGTCAAATCCATCAGGGGGTCTTCTTCCAAGTACATGTAGCTGTTGGCAGAATCTATTTCCTTTCAGCTGTAAAACGCTCGTCAGCTTGGCCCTTCAAGGCCAGCAAGAGGGTGTTTCTATCTTCTAGACTCTTTCTAATTCCATCTGTCTCACTCAGGATAATCTCCCTTTGATTAACCCAAAGTCAACTGATAAGGGACCCACAAGTACATTTACAAAATCCCCTCACCTTTGCCAAATAAAGCAACCTAGTTGTGGAGTGAAATCCCATCACTTTCATAGGTCCTGCTCACACTCAAGGGGAGGTGTCTATGCAGGGAGTATACAGCAGGCAGCAGGGATTTTGAGGGCCATCCTAGAATTCTGCTTACCTCACTAAACAATTCAACAGATTAGAATAATGGCCTCTCCTTGTGCTAAGCAAATAAGAAAACAAAAATTGATAGTGGTGCTCCTGTATCCATGGGGGATATGTTCCAAGACCCCCAGTGAATTCCTGAAGCTGCAGATAGTACCAGACCCTTTATACACTATGTTTTTTCCTATACATATACACCTATGATAAGGTTCAATTTATAAATTAGGTACAGCAAGAGATTAAAGAAATAATAACTACTAATAAAATAGAGCAATTATCACAATGTACAGTTGGCCCTTAAACAATGTGGGTTTGAACTGTACGGCCCACTGATATGTCGATATTTTTAACAGTAAATACTACATGGTCTGTGTCTGGTTGAATTTGTGGGTGCAGAGGAACCTTGGATATGAAGAGCTAACTATAAATTACATGCAAATTAATGCCCATGTCTTTCAAGAGTTAGTTGTACTGTAATAAAAATTGTGTGACTGCGATCTTTCTCAAAATATTTTACTGTACTATAGTCACCCTTGTTGTGTTGATATGAGATGACAAAATATCTACGTGATGAGATAAGTGAGTGACAGAGGAATCGTGATGCAGAGCTAGGCTACTACTGACCTTCTGATAATGGGTCAAAAGGAGAATCATCTGCCTCGGGTAACCCTGGACCATTGAGGTGGGTGTTGATGGTTGGACGTCAGAAGCAGACGATGTTGATGGTTGGGGATCCCAGGTGGGAGGAAGCAGAAAGGAGCATGATTTCACATGCTACTCACAACGATGCACAACTTAAAGTTTATGAATTGTTTGTTTCCGGAATTTTCCATTTAATATTATTGGACCATGGTTGACTCTTCTAACTGAAACCATGGGACGTGAAACCATGGATAAGGATGGACTACCGTATTTAAACAAAAAATGGTCTTTGGATCTATTCCTGCCACAGAGATTCAAAAATTCTTGGAAGTTACTAAAGAGCAGAAATGCCTTTGTTAAGCTAGTGAGGTGACTCTGAGTAGGACCCCCTAGAAAGACTCTGGAGTATATTAGGGGATGGGAAGTTGAGTTTAATCAGTCATGATTAGTAATTAAATCAACCGTGCCTATGCACTAAAACCAGATAGAAACTCTCGCACAGTGAGGTTAGAGAAGTTCCCGTGCTGGTGACCATACTGACGTGCTGGGAGAGTGGCATTTCCTAAGAGGGGCCACACCTCCTCACACTTTGCCTTCAGTGTTTCTTTCCTTTGTTTTGGCTCTTGCTGAGTTACATCTGCTATAACAAAACTATGATTTTAAGTATAGCACTTTCCTGAGTATTGTGAGTCATTCTAGTGAATTATCAAGTCTGAGAGAGGGTTCTGGGAACCCCCAAATGTGTAATCAACTAAACAAAATTGTGGGTGCCTTGGGGGCACCTGGGGCTTGCAGGTGGAATCTAAAATGGGTCTGTCCAGTGGTACAGACCCCCTTAGCCTGGAGGGTCTGCACTACTTCAGGCAGTTATTGTCAGGACTGAATTGAATCATATGACACCAAGTTGGTGTCCAAGAATTAATGATGGAAAAACAAAAGAAATAGATTCAGATAGCTAATTAACTTTTAACTATCACCTACAATTAGAGTTTCAGAATTATCTGGAAGTAATAATAAAGACAATGAAACAAAGAGACAATAAATTCCAGCAAGATATATATAAAGGTACGCTGAGAAAAGGCCATCAAAATCTAGAAGAAGAATCACAAACTGAACCAACACCACTTATTCCCTTAGTTGCAAAGGATAACGTTTCTTACTAGATTTCCCATGAGAAGCATTTTCCTTTTTCAGTTTGTTGTATACAGTTGTGCCTGATTTAGCTGGACAGCAACATGGCACCATTTCTGATTTTAGCACATGAGTCCTGCTGCTCTCAGAATCATTTCATAATTTTCACAAAGCCATGAATTTGAGAGTCCCCTCCAAGCGGGTATCAAACAGAAGTGAATGAAGAAAGGGAGTGGCTACTATAGAAGTCTCTTATCCTTGAGCCAAGAAAAGTGAGCATTTGAGGGAAGGTGTGATCAAAATTGCCAAAACTTTAAGGAGGCAAAAAGCGAAGAACCACTGATTGATTATTACAAAGCCCTTTTCAGGGGGCATTTTATCAGGGCTTGTCTTCAAATGGAAATCGAGACAGTCACACTATTTCAGGAGCTGTGGGCTCACTGCAGAGTGTGCAGAACTAGTTATGCCCTTCAGTGGCCTGGCTGACTGCTTCTAATATTTACTCTTAAGCAGATTTCCCACGTGTATCCCACCAGAAGCCCCCCATACTCTTCTCAAGAGCTCACTGGGCTATTTTCCAACAAAGGAAACACAGATGGAACAAAAGGAGTTTCTGATTAGCTACATCTATTGAACAGCCTAAAGAGCAGGAGATCTGAAATTCGCAGGCAGTCAGAGATACTGGCTGTTAATACGGCCTCTTGTTTCAGGTTCGGCTTCCCCAGGATGGGGAAGTTGCAGAGGCGAAAGTCATCAAGTGGCTCCCAGGTGAGGGGACAAAAGAACAGGAGCAACCCTGTGTAGCATAACTGTCTCATAACATAAAACTGATATCTTTGACCTTCCTAGTTGGGTTCTATAACCTCAGGTCCACTAGATTAGAAAACAGAAGTTAATAATTCCGGGGCTCGACTCGACTATGCTGTGTCACTTTGAACAAGATACTTGACCTTTTGGCTGCACATTTTTGCTCCTCTATAAAACGATAATAATAACATTTTGCCACCTACCTCTTAGCAAGTTTGTTATTTCTGATAGATAGATAGATAGATTTTGCATTTCCACAGTGTGCTGGTGAGTGTACAGCACTGTTCTCCAGAGTTTCAGGTCACGAGGCACAAGCATCGCAGTTTTTGTACGGCTGTCCACATCCACAGAGCTCATATTCCTAGAGCCGCTGTTGCCACTTAACAGCTCTGTCTACATCACACACAGCAGCACTGGCTAACAGTTAGTGACACACCGTATGTTCTTTTTTAGTTTTTCATACTGAACAGTTAAAAACCTACTCCCAGAAAGTGGCTGAAAGAGAAATTTCTGTCCCTTGTGTGGCCTGGGTGAGCATTCTTGTCTTGGTCTGCTCAGGCTGCCATGACAAAATACCATAGGCTGGGGGGCTTGCAGAACAGAGAGGTTGATTTTCTCACAGTTCTGGAGGCTGGAAGTCCAAGATCCAGCCGACTCAGTTTCTGAGAGAACTCTCTCCCGGGCTTGCAGCCTCTGTTATGTCCTCACACAGCCATTCCAAGGGTGTGCTCTCGGGCAGAGCGACAGAGGAAGCGCTCCGGTACTTCTTCTTCTAAGGACACAAATCCTACTGGATCAAGGTTAGAACCTCATTTACCTTTAATTACCTCCTAAAAGTTCCATCTCCAGATTCAGTCACCTGGGGGTTTGGGGCCTCAATATAGGGATTGTGGGGGGAAACACAATTCAGACGACAGCCATCCTGCAGGAAGCATGCTCGTGGGAGGTTTGGACCAAGAACCATCTTGGTGACGTGGAGGGTGGGAGGCTGGGCCAGTGCGTCCAACACCATGAGAAATGGGACCGACTAAACCAAAGGCTCTCAAACCTTTTAGAGAAGTAGACTCTTACCTTCAAATTACGTTTGACAAGGGAGCCCAGTATGCGAATAGCTAAAAATGGAGTTGTTCTCTTTAAGGCTGAGAGGCTCTTCACTCCTCTCCAGAACTTCCACTCCACACCAGCTCTTCAAAGAGGACCATGAAAGGTTCATCAGAGCACTTTATGGAAAATAGCCCTGCCTATCTGTAATCATACATCACATTTTCCAGCACCAACCAAGCACTCCATCTCTTTTCAATTTTTTTCTGGGAAAACACTTAGGTTTAACTAAGAGTAGACTCTTACTTGTCTTTTCGTGTGTCTATATCCCTTTTCTCTCAAACGTGTTGTGCTCTCTTGCTGGGCAGATGATATACCTCAGATCTCTTTGATCTTCAAAATCATACCCAATGTTTTACACCCCAAATACTGGAGTTTGAAATTTTTTGATGGATAATGGATTTCCACCGGGTCATATATTAGTACAGACTCATAGAATCTTAGAAAAGGACAAGATCTTGGATATCACCTCGTTAAATTCACTTATTTTACAGAGCAGACTAAGGCCAAGGTTCTCTCTTAGCCAGTCAGTGTCTGAACGGTGAAGAGGGTCAACATCCCTGCGTCCCCAGAACAGCGGTCCTTTCGTCAGGCCTGTGCACGCTCAGAATTGATTACGTGCAACTCCTAGTGTTGAACAGAGACTCGTGTTTGGGAAATTTTGTGCATTAAATTTTACTGGAAGTCCAGAACCTCAGCAAATTCAAAGTAAACCAGGGATGCTCAGCCAGTGATTTTCATTAAACATCTGACATTTATCTTATAGAGGTGAGTTTATCTTACCACAATTCTTCACTGCAGGCATGGGAAAATAGCAGCACTTACTGCGTGAAGGTAAATATTATGGCAAGACAAATATTAACTTTTGAAAGAAACCACTCTAGCTGGTTAAAAATCACAAATGACATCAGTTATTTAAGGGGTATGCTTTCATCGTGTCTCCATGGACAATAGAGTTTCTTGAACTAAATCAGATTTTCACACAGATTTAATATTGGGGTAAGGGTATCAGATACTCTGCTCAATACAAAGGAGCTTCCAGGAGCAACCGACAGCGTGTGGTACAGAAGGGATTCACCCAGGGGCATCTGACCTCTCTCTACATGGCTACACACCTCTCCTCACTGCGCTGATCCCTTCCGTGCCTACAAGTATTGAATCTGGGACCTAGCCATCCCTCCGGACTCAATCTCTGGCTCAGCAGCGTCTAAGACATCCAAAGATTTTCAAACAGTTTCAGTCAGACGGTGACTTGGCAATGCCTTCCAATCATGTCCTCCTGGTGTGCTCCTCCCTGTCGCTTAGGGAGGGAGGGTTGTGCTAGAATAAATAATTAATCTGCCCAACCTCCCTCACCAGAGTTTGGAGGGAAAAAAATAGAGGGAGGTCATCTTATACTTTCTGCAGCAGCTGAAACAGCCTGTTAACTATTTGGAGTGGGCCTTGGAAGCTGTTGCTTCACACAATAAAATTTACTTCTTCTTGTTCTTCTTCAAAGAAAGAGTATCTTGTCCAGTCTTCAAGCTAGCACCTGATAAAATGGCCCATGGAAAGACTTAAAAGATGATAAAGAACCATCCCACGGATGCTTACACCAGGATCCCAGAACAAAAGAGACCATTCCAGGGATGGATAAATGTCCCCTGATGGATTGCCACTTTCTACACATACATGGAGGTGGCCTTGGGCAATACAGTGAGGGGGGAGCCACAGGGAAAGAACTGTTTTGAATGGAAGACATTAGGGCTCAGCGACACGAATATACAGAAATTAGCTTAAAAGGTTTTGAAGAGTTTGTTAATGAAAGAAATGTTTCTGACGTGTGTGTGTGTTCACGTGGGTGGGTCCATGGATGCGTTTTTTCACCTGAGCTTACTTAAGGAATAACTGCTTCATGGAAAACACTGCCAATGGACCTGAGAACACTAGGTACGCTGTAACACTGCCAGCTCTGAGTGCTCAGCACAAGGACAAAAATAAAAATGGTCAACCAAGGAAAAAAGATTATACTGCGAATATGGTGTCGTTGTATTATTAAATGAATATGCAACGCTTAGCTAAATAGTTCACACAATTTTAGACTCACAGAAGACCCTGGGAGCTAATTCACTTATTTTGGTGATGGTCTCATAGATTAAGATAATTTTGTATCTCTTTTTTCAGAACTGTGTCTAAAGACAGGGATTCATTCCATCTCTCCACAACAGTATAATTCTTCTTTTTATGACAGATTTTATTGTTAGAAATGGCCACCTGGAGTCGATCCCTATAACCAGATAATTAATAGAAAAAATAATACTCTCACCAGCAAACAATGGTAGAAGCCTACATATTATGAGTTGATAACTTAAACACCAATGAAATGTTTTCTTATAAATTGTCCCCTGACTCCAAAGAAGATTCAAGTGGAGAAGTCTGAACTGGTACATAGCTTCCAAAAGAGATTTTTCTTAAGAGGCAATATTTAATTGAAGGAAAAATGCTAGCTATTAAAAAGTAAAAAGGCCCATAGCTTTATGGTATTACCTTATGCAAGCCGACTAAATAACACAGCAAAGCAATGACGATTTCACAGACTCTAGAAAGAGATCCGTTCATAGAAAGACCTTGTGGCCATAATGTGGTAAAAGCTATTGTTTATGTAGAGTATTGCAAAGAAATCCAGCTACACAAAAGAAATGCAAAAAGAAGGAAAGTGCTTGTCCCCGAGGCAAAGCTGCTATAAAGTGGGAATAATAGGAGACATGGGTCTCCCGAGATTAATGACTCCAGGAGGGTCCACTTTTGCTATGAACTGCAAATCGGTCCTCCTGGGAGGTAGTTTCAGGTCTGGGATTTAGGGTTCCCCAAGGCTTCTATTTCAAAGACCAAACCATCTATGATGACAAATGGTGGAGGTACCACATCAAATCATATCTTTACGTGCATGGTTGGGTTTTCAATCACTCTTTCTTGAGGAGAAAAATACAATGACAAATTTGAATTCAACGCCACAGGAAATGTTGAAATAGTAGTACCAATAAAAATAAAGCAGGCACAAAAAGGGAGAGGGAAACATGCACTTGCGTTCTAGTTCAGGGCGTGTGGGCAAAATACACGACGCCCCGGGTACGAGCAACCCTGCGCAGGAAAGAGAGACTTTTGCCAACTTGGGCTTGCGAACGTGTTCATACTTCACTTCATTGTTGACGCTTCTGTCCCGCTGATAAAACAAAACTCTCGAGTTTGTTTTGTAGAAGTAGTTCAAATTAAACTCAACGTAACCAAAGATCACCCAGGCTGGCTAAGCATGAGATCCTGCTGTATGGCACCGGGAGCTATCTCTTGTCACTTATGATGGAGGATGATAATGTGAGAAAAAAGAATGTATACATGTATGTGTAGCTGGGTCACCATGCTGTATAGGAAAAAACTGACAGAACACTGTAAATCAGCTATAATGGAAAAAATCAAAATCATCATAAAAAAAATTAAAAAGAGCTCTTAGCAATAAAATGGTGGGGGTGTTAACTCTAGCTTGACAAGGTGGATGTTACCTCAGAGCATCCACGCTGAAGGAAGCTGGAGGGGCTTGCCAGCCAGGGGAATGCAGAACAGCTAGAGTCTAACCTAGAACAGGGACAAAGAAACTTAAAAGACACCTGGGTTTTCCTATTCAATTTAGCAAGTCAACACATCTGAATGAGTTTACACATCTTCAACTTCATTGGTTTTCAACTCTTTTCTCATTAGACAAAGTGATGCAACACTATTTGTTCTTTGATTAGAAAAATCCCTAAACTATGGCATACTGAACTGTGTGCTCAAAAAAAAAAAAAAATACTGGTTAGTTGGATTTGTTTGAAATATTCTGGGAAATATTGGCTAGGGGAAAATAAAATGACAAAAGAGACTATGTTTGTTTGTTTTTTAAATCATCTCCTCCCCCAAAGAAATCAGACTTCTCTTCTGAAATCTTCCCAGTAGGAACCATGGAAAAATGACAGGGAACTGCTGGTTGGTTTTTCTTGCTGCTAAAACATATGTTGTTGTGTCATGTCCTAAACAGAAAACTGAAGCATCCCTTTCAAATTCTCAGCACCACTGACACTTCCAACAAGTGCTTTCGTATTGGTTTTGGTCTTATCTGTTTCTAACAGACAGCCTCATGCCTTGGAAATTTGACCTGAAATAAAAATTCAGCCCCAAGTATCTGCTGTCAATTGCGCAGAAAATAGGAGATGACAGCAAAGTCACTTCTGCATGCTGAATTAGATCTCTTTCCAACATCTTCTAATGTCATTATTAGCACTCAAATACACTGTGTCAAAATGTGTCTGCGTAGGGAGATGGACCAAGCAACATCGCATTTCCCTCTCAGTCATTCTGACAAGCCGTTTTTAACACATACCTCTGCACAGGGAATTATTTAGGAAAGGTACCTAGCTCGTCATAGAGACTGGTAGACGAAGGCATTCAAAATGGACATACACAGTCAATCCAGTTATAATTAACCACCTCCAAAGGCAGGGCAAGGCAATGTAAACCCGGCCTTCTGAATCTAGAATTCCAAGACGTCAGCTCAACTTGAAATCCAAAGAATTCAATGGCTCAGAAGTGAGAGCTGATTTTGATTCAGGGTGTTCCGTGGTGGTTCCAACAAGAATGAAGTTTCCATCCCCCCATGAATTTTTACCATGTATATAATAGCATTATGCTGAAGTAATGAGACTAATTCTAAAATTAGCCAGTAATCCTTAATTTTTCAAAAGGTATCCTGCATACCTGGTCGGGGATGAATGAACTTTGAGTTTTTATGAAATTTCCTCTACCTCATCCTCAAAGCTCTACTTGAAATATTTTGAGAAAGTAAAGTTGATGAAATTATCTAACAGGTTATGTATTATATAGTTTCCATACAAGAGAACCAGATTTGTTCTCCTGACTTAGGATATCTAGGGTGAATGAATAGAAAGAGGAGGTCAATGGAATTATATGCAAGCTAAAATGGAGCATTCTCATGTTCCTTCGGAGTCTGAGAAATTGAAAAGAGTTCATTTCAAGAGAAGTGAGTTTTCCTGTTGTAGAGTTAGTCACTTGTTTGGATGCTCACACATAGATTGAATATTGGCAATAGTTCTAGTAACTGAATTCGAATTCCTCTCCTTCAACCCCTGGAGAGCAATGATTCAATTACTCTTTAATTCAAAATAAATCAAAGCCATTTCCATTCAAGCAACATACTTGTGCCATTTCCAAAATTCCAGAGAAAGCATTCTGAAACTGTAGTTATTTAGGAACTATAAGTCTTTCTAGGTTCCTGACACTTGCTTAAAATAATAAAATTATAACTGGACATCTACTTTCCTAACTGTCTCTGAGGCCCTCAGCTCTTCTTGACTTTTGTCTACTCTTCATTGTCCTGTGCATGTCGCTGGAACTGACACCTCATACTTGTTCCTGGATACTAACCTTAGCTTCTACTCTGGATTACAACACGAGCTCACTCTGTGAATTATGTCTCCTGGCTGCCTTGGGGAAATATACCAATGAGTCCCTTCCTGGAGTCAGGAGTTGACCTCATTCCAGTTCATGCAAGGCCAGTGCTTCTCACAGGCCTATAAACTACACATCAGGGCAAGAACTTAAATATCCTCTAGTTTATGCAAGATGTATTTTAGCAAAATGTTTAACAGATATAAAGATAATTTTAAAATACTGCTAATATCCAAATACCAAATATTCTATTGTGCTCTGGCCTAAAGCACACAGAAATTCTGAGGGTTATCAGCATCATTCTTTATCCCCCTCCCTTTTTTTTGGCTCTGCCTCACCAGATACTTCACACACACACACACACACACACAGAGGAATACATGCACATACATTTCAAAGTAAGAATTCTCAGTCCCAAAAGATTTAATCAGCAGAGAATACAACAGCTCTGGACATAAAATGCGATTGTCCAAACCAGCCTTGGAACAGACCCTTGCTCAGGCACATGTTAGGAGAGGTGGGAAGTGGCAATTAAGTCAAATACTCATGAAATCATCAAAAAGTTTTCAGTTACAATTGGGCCAGTTTTCCGGGTAATGTTCTGGAAGCCAGCTCTGAACATACCTGAGGAAGGAGCCTCCTCTGGGTTCTACTGGAGACAACAGAACTTCTCTGACAGAAGCTGCCTATCAAATGGGCACAGAAAGAAAAGAAACACTTCTTGAATACCTCCCGTGTGCCATCAATGTCCTGGGCATACATGAGTACGCTCTTTCTTTCTATCTCACTATGCCCAGAAATTAGGTATAAGCATCCTCACTACTAGTGATCAAGTAAAGTACAAAATCCTGAAACTCTTCCCCCATTGCTCCTCTATTTGCTCAGAATTCCTTCTTGGCCTCCCCTCAGACCGAGGTCCTTGAGATTTTCTCCTCTCCCCTCATTGCCGGACAGAAGAGTGATGCTGGCTCACTTCAGCAAAATGCAGGAGCATCTAAACCTGCAGACATGGTGAGCGGAGTGAGAGAATAGGAGTAGCAAAGGGGGGAAGCTGAGGTTGGAGTAAGAAACTATGATTCCCAGGTGACGTCTGGAAAGAAGTCCGAGATGAGCTTTGAGAGCTGAAATGGCAGCAACAGGTCGTGGACACAAGAGTGAAGATCTCCAGGTCAGAATGATTGAAGTGGTCATTGGTCCAGACAGATTCTGGGCACGTGGCCATCCCATACGACTGCCACACAGCTGTGGTCCTCACCCTGGTTTGTGTGGTTCCACTTGGAATGGATGGCAGAGGGACAAGCAGACCACTCACCCTTCAGCAGTTGCCTTCTCTCCAAAGAACCCCAACCCCACCCCAGCCCAGGCCATTTGTCACCACATACGTGCTGTTGTAGCATCCCTTTGTATCTATCACTGCAATGCAACTGCTCATCTATATCTAAAAACTCAGAACATTTGCTCGCATGGACCATGTCTTAACCCACCTCATGCACGGCCCTGAAGATTATATACTAAGCACCCAATGAACACCTGCTGAATGAAGGGATGCATGCCTGAGGGAACTGCAGGGTTACTCTGTACTTGGGTGCAGTTCATCCTCCTGGCTTCTCTATCATGCATGATACTTCTTTAATTCTTAGGTGTGCATTGACGTTAAACAGCTTAACATTTTTGAAATCAGAATATTTTTAGCAAAGTGATATATTCGCTAGTGTAATGGGTTCTCCAGCTTTCTCTCTGCCACAAACACTGCTATTAAAACAATGGTATGCCTTCTATATGGTAAAATCAAGGAAACAGAGAGCATATTTTATGAGCAGAGCAAAGATTCTTAGAGGTGCTGAGTCTTAGTCTGGAGAATGATGCCTTTCAATGGTGGAATCCTGGGCCGTAGTTGGGGGGATATAACCTGAGCTTGTCCAAGTCCCCCTGGCCCCACCACCTTCCTAAAGCAGAGCAGCACTGTCGGAGGAGCTACAGAAAGAGTTGGTTCTGCACCCTAACCCTGAAGGATGCTCCAGGGAGAATCCGTTCCTGTGCATCTTATGGAAAAGGAGTAGGACGTGATATAAAGCTATCAGGAAGGGGCTATTAGACCACTGCACAAAGATTGGTAGTACAAATACCAAGTAGAAAACATGCAGATGAACCTACTGAATTTCCAGACTCGTTTCTGTGCTGCTTTCACGACAATATCGCTTTTCTTTCCTGCATAACAGTGTTGTGAATGAACCTCACCTCCCTTTCCAAGCTGTTTTTCTCAAGGGCTGGGACCATGCCTAATTCATTTTTTCCAGCACTGTCAGGTAATTATTAGAATAGCAGGTAATATTAGAGTGCTTATTACACATGAAAACACTGTGCTAAGACTTTGCATGTTTTCTTTCAATTAATTTAATAAGTCTTTACACAGCCTGATTATTATCTCCATTTTATTGATGAAAAAACTGTGATTTAGAGGAGTCAAGTGTCTAGCTCCAAATCGCAAAGCTAGTAAGTGGCAGATTAGGGGCACCCACTCGAGGTGGAGGGACTCCACAGCTTCACTTTAGTGTAAGAGGTTTCATGCAGGTTCATGTTGAGAAGCTGTACCCTGAATACATCTGTCTTGAAATATGAGGTGCTGGTGCTATTGGGTTTTACAGGTATCTTTCAAAAACAATTCATAGAGGACTTAACTCACAAACATTACATGAAGTAAGAACCTACATGGTATTCCATTTCAAACTTCTCTATATACTAGGAACCCATTTTATTCAGTTTTTTCTGCCCTGCCCTGCCCCCCAGCATATGGAGTTCCCGGGCCACGGACCAGATCTGAGCGACAGTGGTGGCAACACTGGATCTGTGCCAGGCTGGGGATCAAACCTGCATTCTTAGTGCTGCCAAAATGCTGCCTACCCCATTGTGTCACAGCGGGAACTCCTAGGAATCCAGGTGAGGCCACAGACAACAGTGAGACAAATTCGCATCATTTTTACGGATTAAAAAAAAATACAGGTCCTAGTCAAACAGCTAGTTAGTAGAAGAACCACCCAGACAGAGAATCACCTCCAGTTTTTTTATCTGAAATAAAACTTGGTTTTCATTCTGATATCTTGTTGCCTTTCTGAAAAGATTTCTGTGTGTGAAGGAACATTTGGGTTCAATACAAAAATATCTCTGCACTCTGATTTTGTGATGCATTGCTAAAAATAAACAGTGCTTGCAAATGACTACTTATTCATCACAAAGTATTAGTGGTTGTAAATCATTTAGAAAGTGTAAAATGCAATTAAAATATGAACTAATACAACAAAGCCCATCTTTCACAGTTTTAGGGGTGCTAGGAGGAAATGCAGAAAATAATGGAAAAGTTTAAGTTGAGAGGGTCGAATGAATTACTTTGGAAAATGCTTGTCATATTTTAATCCTAACGCCAATAATAAGAAAGCGAGCTAGGATGCCAGAATACGCGGTCATCATCCTAGGAGCTTGGCTATTTGTGCTGTCATCTTGCTGACATGGAGGTTTCAAAGTTTTTCTACCCTCTACGTGCAAAGGACACTCTGCCTTGATTGCTCATCAGATGTTACCCCATCTTACATCATTCTGGTTTGGGGTCCTCAAACTTCAGATGGCCCTTTCGCTGCCCCCCACAAAGAGAATAGGACCCCATTTCCTGGCCCTGGGGGACAAGGCCCTCCCTGGCTGACTGTCCGCTGACCTCTGCGAGTGCGTTTCCCAGAGCACCTTGTTTCTGCCCTCCCTTATTGCTCTGGCTTTTGTTCTGGTTGTTTTCTCTCCCTGACATGGCTTTTCATGATGTTTGCCATCAATATTGAGCTGTATTTCATGCTCACTTAAAACCTACCCTGTCCATTAAGGCGACGGAGCTTCCTCAGCTGGAATTAATGTCTCGCTCTACGGTACTCTCACAGCATCTTGGTGATGCAGCATCTTGGTGATTCGGTGAGAGCTCAGTTACATTATACCCCAGATGAGCAGCATTTTGTCAGTAGACATCTGCTTCATCACACTGGTGGATACTTAGTTATTGTTACTTGTGGACCCCTCCCAGCACCTGGAACAGTGTGTGTGCCAGAAAGGACACTAACAGGCGGGGGAAAGAGAGGGAAAGTGAAACAAGAGGAATAATCTGGATAACCTTGAGCAAAGGCTTTGCGAATGTGGACCCTGAAAAGAGTCGAGCTTCCGCATGGGCACCCCCGGACTGCGCTCTGGGAAATGAGCCCTCCTTCAGGAACAGAGAGAGCCAGAGCTTCCCAACCAGCTTGCCAGTGATCAGAGCCCAGGGGTTATATGTGTGCCAAGAGCCTATGGGTCCTCAGGCAGGACCTAGAGTATAAGAGGTAGAGCAGGCGGTGTAGACAACCCCGAAGAGGATCATTTTCTCTGTGGGCCTTGCCATGAAAGTCGGAGATGCTCTTGGGTCGCCCAAGCAAACTTGGGTCTGCTCTGCTGCAGGCAGTAATGCTGACCTGTGGACCCCGGGCTGAGGTGAGGGAAAGTGCAGAGTTTACTGGGGGCACCAAGCAAGGAGTCGAGGCAGCTGGTCCGCAAAAGACCTGAAATCCCCGACGACTTTTAAGAAAGGGTTTTTAAAGGTCGGGTGAGGCAGCGGAGTCGCAGAGTACAAGATCCACCCCAGGCACAATTCTCTGATGGGCTGATGGTGAGGCTGCAGCGTGGTGTCACGTTATCGTGACTCAAGCCCCAGCAGGTCTGGGGGCTGAGTGCTCATGGTCACCAGGGAGTTAAGTTCTTCCATTTGGTGGGGGTTTTATTAGCATCTGCAAAACGACTCAGGAAATGTGCATCAGACATTATTACCTGATATCTCAGAGAGGAGGATATGGGGGAGGGGTCTCTCCTGGGAAGATTCCATAGGGTCCTGCTCGGTCATACTTGCCCAGATAAAAAGGAAAAAAAAAAAATCTTTGCAATGTGCGGATACACATTAGATATCACTAAAGCTTTTAGACATCAAGACCTTCCTTGGACATCTTGGAAAAAATTACCTGTTTGCATATAGTCTAACATACCAGTGTTTCAGGACCCATTTGAAAAGAATGAGCCAAATACCCCTTTCCCCCAGTGAAAAAATGGTGACTGAAAAACTTTTCGGACAGAGAAAAGCAGAAAGAGAACATGACTCAGATACGAAATGCAGTTTAGTTAACATTTCCCTCATCCACGTGAGTGCAGTCAGGATAGCTTCTCTAATCTTATACAAATGATCTTTTAAGATTTAATATCCTTTTTCTTGTTTAAATATGTATCAAACCCTACAATGGACTTACCTTAAAAATAAATCAAGCTACATAATGTCAGAAAATAACACTTTATGCATATGAAGTTCCAGGGCCATGGAAACAGTAATATAAACCCTCAGTGTAATGCCTGTTTTATCAGCCCAGTGAGATTTAAAACCATGACCTTCACGGACCTGAAGCACTCAGCATCATTGTGGATACATACTGAACTAACGGGCTGGCCGGGAATCTGCCCTATGGGTAAAGCATCAAAATTGACTAAGTCTTAGTTTCTACATCTGTGAAATGGGCATAATATATATACTTGGGTGTCTTCCTGCGAAGGTGAAATGCAATAACGTTAATAAGTTTCCTGACACCAGGGCTGGCAGCATGTAGGTAGTACTCAAAAAGAGTAGCATTAATAAAAATAACTTGAAAAAATCCTCTAGATCTATTAAAATCTTGCTATACTTGAAAAATGGAGACGTAGAATTTTCGTTTCAAAAATTTCCTCACATTTTAAAATTTAGCAAAACACGTCAATGTGAAAATTCTATTTTTCCACTGAATTCAATGAATGAAAGAAGAATTCATGAAGTTGTCTACGAAACTAGCTTTTGGTGATGACTAAACCACCCACACACGTCAGAACAAAACATATTTCCACTGTGAAATAAACTGCCACCGAAGTTACTTGGACATCAGCCTTCATAGGAACTGGTTTTGTTCTGCTTTGTTTTGTTTGCTTGGATTTGTAGAGCATTCTGTCTTCAATAGCAGATGTGAGTCTGCTGCAGAAGAAGTTGAAATAAACCACACGACAAAGAACTTTAATGGGAAGCGCCAAGTGTTGGCAACACTATGTGATCTATATCTCAAAAAACAAATTAACACCACACACTTTCAGGACGTATAGACAGAGATCAATGAAAAGATGTTCTTGCAAATGGAATATTGAAAGGCAAGCAATTGTACACCTCTGCCTTCAGCATCTTTCCAAAGAAAAGCAAGTTGCAATATAGCAGAGGCTGCTTTTTCTTTCTTTTTCAATGTAGAGCTAGTTCAACTTAGAGGTATCGCACAAACCTCTCTTGAAAAAAATTGTTAGGAATTACATCCATGAACGTGGTGATTTAAAAAAAAAAAAAAGGACTTGTCTCCAGCTGGTCCATTCCGAAAAACGAAGGGTACACTTACCCTCTATCTCAAACACCCTCTTCCCACTTTTCTTTGTGTGTGTGCGTGCCACGTGTGCATGCCTGACCTCACGAGCATCTCCGGCTCTCTATGGGAGGAAAACGGTTTCCACACTGGGGTATGTGAATCCTAGTGGGTTCTGGATGGGGGCTGCTGTCCCCTCTGCAGACACATGAGACGTGGTGCCGAGCCAGAGTGGATGGGTTAGGGGGCTGCGGAGGGGGATGGGAGAGGTGACAGGAGGACAGAGATTCGTGCTTTGTGTACCTTTTTAAAAAAAAAATCCCCATCATGCTACAAAGAGGGCTAATTTATGCTTCATTTCAGTTCATTACATGTTTTGTATCCTTTTCCTGTCATTTGAAGAAAGATTATGCAATTTAGAAAATTCATAGGGATGCTATTTTTTCATCAGAACACAGTGCTGCGTCCCACGCCTGCTTCGTTGTTGGAAACAGGGTCTCCTCCCAGCAGTTTCTGGCTCTCCTGCAGGTGCAGCCGCCAGATACAGGAGGCTCTGGAAACCGAGAAGAAGCTTTGGTGGAGTGACGGGGACCTCTCTCCAACAGTGAAAGATGTGACTCTGGTCTGGTTTATTGGTCCCTTCTATTAGTCAAAATCTGTGTTCCTGTGAAATGCAATGTTTTTAAACCACCATCTAATTAGCTGAAATAGAAAAAAAAAAAAAGAGAGAGAGGGAAGAAAAGCTCTATTGGATAAATTGATAAGTCACACTTTTCTAAAAATCTAAATTGCCTTTTGATTGGTTTTCTGGTAATTGCTATAGGGTAATCGGAAGCTTTCAGCACATTTTTCCTCTTGTCAAACGCAAAACAAAACTACAGAATGAAAGCAGCCATTATAAGCAGTTGCAGGGTTGGTTTTTTTTTTTTTTTAGCCAGTTATAATTAAAGGGTTTGTAGCTGCTGTTATTTTGCTCTGGCCATTACCAATGTGATCAATTTTGTATCCCCTCAAGTCAGTTGTATCCCCCCCCCCCGAGTTTTGTTTTGTTTTGTTTTCCGATCATCAAAGGTTTATAGTATGTGTAAGTGATATGTCTTCAGAAGGAAAAGTTCATGAATCAAATGAAACTAAATTCTGATGATGCTGAGCATGAAAACTGTCCTTTTTCTTATCAAATTTCTCCTTGCATGCATCTGTCCTTGGGGCATTGTCCTGTTTTCTCTCACTTTCTCACTCTGTAATCAGCCAACATCAAAAATTTCTTTAATTACAGAAGATAATTATAGAATCCATTTTTTCTGGTTCTAGACACCATTCGAATTTTCCAACTTATGAGGCCTCTTATTTGAAAGTCCCTTGATGACACTTTATTCTTTGAATCAAGAGATGGTCCCTTTGATATATTCTCTAACTACAGAAAGATGATTCATCTTTCCATTTTATCAGGCATGCACTTTTGACTCCATTGATATCAGCCTGGATGAGATCTCTAAATGTTTGGTGTTAGATTTTTTTTTTTTTTCCCAAAAACATAATGAGCATGAGCAGAGAAATTAGTTAATTGCTGAAATCCCCCAGCAGGGTGTTAGACATGGAGCCACGGTGTTTCCACCTTCTGAGTTAAGTTCTGCACTTTGCAGTGATGAGTTTGAAGTGATAGTGGAAGATGCAAAAAGGGTCTGTGATTATTGGGATAAAGTGCTAGTCTCTACCCCAGAACCTGCCGCATCCATCCCTAACATTTACTCTAAAAGGCTTTCAGCTTTTAAATCCACCCTCCAAAATTAGTAGGGGGTTAAAGTAGAACCCATTGGGAGGTTACATTTATTTAATATTCAGTCCTTTCTTGGATGAAATATTGCAGTCTATCCTCATAGGCATTTGTCAAACCATTAGAGTAATGGTTTATAGCTATTAAATGAAATTGCAGTTCTGTTTGTAAGTTCCATTTACACAGGATAAGCAAAGTGCCTTCATTTAGATTTAAAATACCTGAAATCTTAGCTGCAGCACATGAAGATTATGTAGGCTGTTAACCAGTTCATCCCCGAGATGTGAACACATCACAGATGCTGCTCCAGGTGTCTGTGGCTCACCAAAACATCAGCCAGCACCGAGTCACAGGGTCATGTACTGTGCCACTCATCCCTTTAGGGCTGGAAGGCCTGGCACTGGATGATTTTTTTTTTTTTTTTTTTTGAACAGCTTACACACTTTTGTTTTTTTGAATCAAATGAAAAGGTGCTTTTAATCATTGTTTCCAGCACAGGAATATTTGATAGAGTTCCCTCTGATAATACATGGAGAATCATGCCTGGCGTTAAAATAGAGCTTTTCTCAGGAACTTTCTATGTGCCTTCCCCCCATGCTTTTCACTTTCTAAGCAATTTGCACAGACACCGCTGAGTACAAAGGGACCGAGATAAATGAAGTCTTTGGAACTTCGCCCTTCTCACGAGGTGATGAGTTCGATTGCTTTCAACAGCAGAGACACTCTTATGTTCAAATGATTAATTACCAAAACTCACATTTTGGGTTGTAAAAGATCCTCCAGATCTCGCCCCTTCCTCCAGAGAATAAGCTAATGCTATGCCAATGGGCCTCCTAGTTTACCCTGAGTTCCCAATGGATTCTCAGGGCGTGCCCGCTCCTACACACTCTCTGAGGCCCATGTGCGTGCACACGTGCTTCTCTTCTCAAAGCTCCATGTTTTAAGGCGGCGTGACATGCCTCAGTCAGACTCCCTGTCCACACACACCTTTGTGTGGAAGAGACAAGGCGCCCCTCCACGTCCACCTGCTCTGTAGGTGTACGGCTCAGCAGTTGCAGCAGGATTTGAACTTCAGGCCCCTCTGCCCTCCTTGACCACTTCTCTTGTGCGGGGCCCAGTCCGCACAACTGTCTAAGGCAGCTCTGACCCATCCTAAATAACAGCAAACACGGCTGGGATGGCCGTGGAAAGATACTGCTCAGGCCTCAGCCCACAACAGGCGTGGTGATTGGCAAAGATACTGCCCCTTTGACGCCACCATCACATTTGTGCCAAGGCCACCCTTCCCCAAGCTGCTCCAATGAATAAGCATGGGAGAAAAGTCAAATGCTCCCTTTGTCCTGAGAAAATCACCTGAATCGCCCATTTAGTAACCCAAACGTAATGCAATTGATACGTATCATTCCAGGAGAAAATGCTGTGGTAACAATTATGTAGAATTCAAATACTTCCAGACTGAGAAACTAAGGCTTTTGCTTGGTACTCATGATCATTTTAGAAGTTGGAGTCAAGGGTGCAGCAGAGGGAGGCAAGCCTCTCCCTCCACCATTCAGAGCTGCTGGGAAGGGCAAGAGGTTGCCCAGGCCCCAGGTCTCAGACATCTCACTGAGGCTGGCTTCTACTCAATCACAAACAAAGAAAAATGACAATTACAGAAAAGGTTGGATCCCCTTCTGAGTGAAGATCCTCGGGAGTTCCGCAAAAGTCTGGGACAGCTGTGGCCCTCGACAGGAATAAACTCCTGAACTTGCGGGCTTCCCGGACTGCGGCACGCCTGTGGCGAACTTTCTTTTCTGGAGATCGACCAGGATATCTCAGGTGTTGTTTAGACTGCGAGGAGGGCGTCCCCGTTATAATATAACCACCATCTGAATGAAAACGCACTTGCTCAACAAGCACTGAACTGTTTTGCTCACGTTACATACGCAGCATTTCATCCTTTTCACAGCCTAGAAGGCTGCTGCCATCGTGGTGTCAAAACTGATGAGACCAAGACATGGTGGAACCGGGTGGAACTAGGACCCTCAGACCCCAGATTATCACGCGCCAGAGTTCACCCGGGAAAATTCTTTGCCAAAAGGGAAGGACCGATCCCTCGTGTGTAGCACTCGCCCTGAGGCAGGACGGGGACTGCATATCTGTAATAATGTTGCTTTGAACGAGCATGACTTTGAGATAATAAGAAGGGTGCACCACTGAAGCGGCCTGTGGTATTTTTGTTCTCTTTGCCTGGGGAAAGTTTCCACCATGTCCCCCGGAGTCTCTGGACACTCTTGCTATTAAGATGGTCACTGGGCATGTTCAACTCCAGGATGTCTCCCATCAGTAATCAAATCACCAAGTAGCAGGCCATGTACTTGGTCATTTCCAAACTCTACATGCACTCAGGTTGCCGGTTTCTCCCCGTTCCCCCAGCTCAGCTCTGCTTCAGGGTAGAAGCCTGCAACGAACGGAGGGGATGCAAGTGACCTAGAAATTCAATTCCTTCTCCCCCACTGCAATGGCATTCCCAGGGCTGAAGGGGTCACAGACGCCTTCAGAGGCGATGTGATGCAGGAAACCTCACTTAACTCACACCCCTGTGGCCTGCGCTGCTTTCCTCCGCCCCCGGCTAGTGTTTGAAGCCCTCTCTCCCGTGCACTTGATGGAACACGTCATGTAGACAGTGTCTTTCCTTTGGCTTGTGGCTTGTGGTCCCCCTCACTCCTGCACCTGAGCGGACCATGGGAGCCTGTGTTGGCTGGGGTTCCTTTAGTCCCTGCTGGAAGCCATCCTGGACTTCACTTGTAAATGACCCTAGGCAGACATGTCTGGCCCCTAAAAGCCCCTAACCTGCTGTCAGGGGAAGGTGGTCCCTTCTCAAATGCAGCCCCACAGGCCATTTCAGCTGGTCCCCAATCTGCAGATTTTTTTTTTTCAAGTTTGAATCAAATATACCAGGCTCCCAGATTCCAGGAACCACTTATAAAGCTAAGTAATGTCTTTGAAACTTTTCTTTCTTTTTTTTTTTTTTGCCTCTAGACTTTCAGAAAAGGGGATATTTAAAGCTAGCATTACACAGCCACACAAATCGAAGCTGTCTCATAGGCTACTACGAAAGCCCTCCCTTTGCTAAACTGACAAAATTACCCACCAGTCACGGCCAGTAACACGATCCTTGAGTAGCTCAGTAAGACGGCAGGTGTGGGAGCACACAGCGGTGAGCAGATGGAATCACTAAGACAAAGGGACTTGGTGATATTGCAGAGTTTACTCCCGAGGGACCAGTGCTGGCTTGAAATCTCGAGTAAGTGTGGAAAACAACAGTTTCCTATCTTGCCAGTCGGTAGAGCGATTTTGCTTTTCTTCCATGGCGATGGAGCAAGCTTAATAAACAACACAGTGTTCTTAGGTTTTAAAGAATCAGGGCTATGAACTAGAGGACAGAGTAGTTTTCTTCTCCAGGATAGCTGAGGAAGCACACAAGGTCACCCCTCCTCCTCTGCAAAATTTCAATGAAATCACAGAATAAACGGGCAACTGAAGCCTAAAAGGCATTGGGAAGCTCAGGGAACATGCGGGGTAGAGGGAGTGAAGGTGTCAGAAAAACAGGGTGAGGAATTTGTAGAAGATATGAGAACTAAAACAAGTGGGCCAAAGTGTCAACAAAAGCCACAGAGATAAAAGAGAGGGTGGTGTTGAGTCTGCCAGCAAACTGTGGATTTTTGCAAGATTCCAGGGAGAACTGGCAGAAGGGTAATTCTGGCTACCTTGCAAGGTGGGAACAGCCCTGCCCACACCTCCACCTGCTCTCAGGGGAACAGATCTCATTTGGTTACTGAAAGTGAGACTTCTGACACCAAAGACTGTCAGAGATGGTTCTGTGACTAGCAACCAGTGTCCTTGTTAGGGCAACCAGGAGGAAAAACGGGGTGCCCCTGTCCCAGAAGACAAACTCCCATCACACCCCACCACAAATCCCCCCCAGCAACATGTCAGCTCTTGGGCTAAACAAACCGTGGGTTAAAGAGGAAAGCAAAGCTTACAATACAGACAACTTAGAAAGCAATGATAGTAACCACAAAGCAACATCTATGGGAGGCTTCTGCGCCCTATCCTAAAATCAGAGCCTGGACTTTCTCCTCAGTTGATCCTGCAGCCCAGTTTGGGTTCTTCGACATACAAACGACGTAGGTCCCAACTTTAGCCCTTATAATGAAGCACCTCTATGGATAATGGGGCTTCACGTGCCACACCACTCTGAGGTCCTTCTTCATCCCTGGCACTAGAGATTCCCTTTCCTGCTACTGTACTCAGAAAGGCACTTTGAGAATGAGGGCAATCTGCCTGTGACATCCGTCACCCCACTGATCGCCAGGGTTGATGCGGCTGACCCGCTGGCGAGCCGGGTTTTCCCCTCGCCCCAACTCCACGAGCATCCCTCCCGAAGCTGCATCCTCAACCATGGACACCCTTCCCCGAGACGGGAGGACCGTTCTTCAATCAAAGGTATGTGAGTAGCTGCACCCTCCTGCTAGAACCTCCACACACGCTCTCAAGAGAGATACTTTTACACTCCATTTATTCAGCTAGGATGGGGAATCTCCTGGACATCAGCTCGTTCTGCCGTCTTACAAAGAATCTCCGAATTAATTTCTATTTAAAAATGTGCCTTCATGTGACTTGATTATTTACTTCTCCCGGCCTCATTTCGCGCCGCAAGCACTCCAACTACACTGTTGGTTGCTGTTTCCCAAATCATGCTTTTATTTGTTGTCGCTATTTCTCCAGCCTTTACATATGAAAAACAGAAGTGCATCTTTCACAAAACTGTCCAGGTGTCATCTTACCTGTGAAGTCTTTTGGGGACGCTTCAGAGGGAGTGAGTAACCCCTTCCTCCGTACTCCCACGCCCTTCTTCATCTCAACGGTATGACAGCACTTCTTCTTTTGTTCTGCAATTACTTAGATGTCTGTGCTCTTGAGGTCCTTCTTGTGCTCTTCTGTGCTCTTAGATGTCTGTGCTATGAGGTCCTTCTTGAGATCACTGGAATCTTAATAACTTTCTGGTACCACCAGCACCCAGCAGGGCAGAAAAAAGTAGGTAGCCACCAACTTGTGTAGAATAAACGAATGAGTCCCCAGGAGAAGGGGTCAGTAGTTATGCAAAGGAAAGGCACACCTTGTCTACTTGGCAGGAGGAGACACTGCTAGCAAGTGAGGAAAACTGGTTGGAAAAAACTCAGCTGCCTGGGGTCAAATGCACAGTGTACTGAGGAGTCATTTCAATATCTCAGTCCAAAGAGAAGCTTGGTACTATGACTTCCTACAGAAACACTTAAAATTAATTGGAAGGAAGAAAAGGCTAAAGGTTAAAGGGGTCAGTGAGGAGTAAATGGCAAACCTCAGAGTCCCTGAGAACGGTGTGTAGGACAGTCTTTAGGATACTTAATAAACCGAATAATCCTTCCAACCTTCTCCCACAAGCTCCACAGGATACAATTACCTTTCTGCCAGTTCTGCCTGGAATCACTGAAATATCCACAGTTTGCCCATGGGCTGGCAGGTTTTAAAGTGTGTAGCAATGACTTATAAAATAGCCCAAGAACAGTTACTAAGAGTGAGCTTCCTCCTTGCTTTTGGGCTTACTTGCCTTTTCCATGAATCCCCCTGACTGCTCCTGACACATTATTCTCAATGACATTTACTGGGAAGTCCCAATAAATACAGGCGTTGTTCTCGTCAATACAAATAAAAATGCACTGCTTTTCTATAAAGAGAATTACCAGCCTGCTGCTCAAAATGCAGCAATTAGTTCATTGTTCTCTACCTAACTTCTAGATGTTGACATGTGTAAAAGACCTCTGGCTAACATGGTGATCAGAAAACTTACAGGTGCTCCACAAATGTTACTGAATGAGTGATTTATTAATATATTTTAAAGGTGTGCAATGATCTCAAATTTTAGTTTAAGACATTCTGAATCACAGACCCTATTTATCCTTTAATAAAAGTCAGATACAATAAATACCCAACTTCTAAGAAACAGCTGCTTACAGCTATAAACAACCAGTTCAATCAATGATTTTAGCTGTATCTTTTGAAAACTCAAAAATCATTTACCTTACTCCATATTCAAGCAAATTAACATGATCAAAGATATCATACATTTCAGCAGCTAAAAATAGATTCTAAAAGCACACACATTAAATGATTCTATGAGCAAAATAATCCAACCATCTTTTTCACCTTTAAAGTTATAAATAATATACATTAACCTGTAAAATACTTCTATGCTAAATCCTTGAATTTCCAGATTCTTTGATAACCAGAATGTTCTGGCTCACTGGCTATCCTAACGAATAAAAAAGAACTATAACCACACTATAACCCAATTATCAATTTTCAAAGAAAGATAATAAAATGCACCTAGGCTTGGCTTAAAATAATTTGATTGGTGGATTCAGACCATGGTAGGGCATCATGGTACCTCAAGCCTGTTAACATAAACTTTAGCTGTAGAAGAATTACGTTTTAGAAAGAGCTTCATTGTCTTAGCATTTCAGAATGAACCCTATTTTATGAACTATTCACCAGCCCAAGTCGGACTTCACCCCAAATACAACCTGACCAGGCAATTTGCAATGCGGGAGCCAGAAACATACGTATTTGGGAGCTGAAAAGAAGGTGAGGTGATGGGGATTTTTCTGCACCATACAAGTTTAAAATGGTGGGGCGTGTCTGTCGTCTTAGAAGACGTACTATGTCTCTAACAACCCACACGATAAAGTGATTTAACATGTACGTTCAGTAGGCTTCCCGGGGTCACCATATTGCTAAAGTCAACTCTACTTGAGCCTGGTGTTTCTAATCTTATTTTCTTGGTATTTTCTGCCTGGTTCTGTCTTTCCACCTCCCTGATTGGCTTTCATCTTCTTGACTCTTCTCTTACCAGGTGGTAAACAATTCCCTGCTGAGTGATAAACAAACCTCGAGGCTAGACGGACCTCTGGGAGTTGCAGCTGCCACAGTTAAAAGAAGAAGCCTAAACTCTTAGAGAGATGAAGAACCTTTAAAGGAGGTGGAGAGCAAAGCCTTGAAGTTTTTCCCCAGTTTCACCATTTGTACTAAAGATGGCTGAAAAGAAGTCACTAAGAGAGAAAGATAGCTACAGGCGACAGAACATGGGGAAGAGCTATTCAAAGCAATGATCTTCAAACACCTTTTCTCAGAAAGAAATAACAAAGCCCTAAGTCAAATATTATTTCAATGGCAACCACCATGGTTTCTGCTATTGTAATAGTATTTTCTCATATTTCTGTGCTGCTTTGACGTTTACAAAGCTCTTTCCCATAGGTTATCTCATTTGCTGATCACAATCTGGCCCCAAACTGCCTTTGCAGGCTTCCCCTCAACACACCCTCTGCCTCGCTCAGGGTCTCTGATCAGACCCCACACACTTTTATCTCTAGGCATTCACCATGACCCTCATGCTTACGCATTCAAGTTTCCCCTTCCAGTTGGCCTATCCAAATCTTATTCCGCATCTAAGACCAAGCTCATACTACTACTTCCTGGAAAGACCCCCTGGAGGAATCTCACCTTCCTTGTACACTATGACAATCCATGTCTAGGCCCGTCGCTTAATAGCAATCATGGTCTGTGTCTCATTAGATCTGTTCTATCACTGTCATTTTGAAATCTCCTGTTATTTAAACTTTTCCCACCAAGTCTTGCTTCCTTAGGTAAACTCTGCATCTCATGAAATCGGGTCTGCGAACCTGAGCCGTTAGTTTGCACAGGTGCAGTTACCTGCTCTTCCCACAGTGGTGGAGTAGCAGGCAATGTTGCTGACTTGTGGACAGTTAGTGTGTCCAGGGAGCAGGGAGCAGCATGTCGAGCCTGTGCATTCCGCTGTCACATGTGCTGTTCTACCTAATTATAAGCTTCTTAAAGGTGGAGGCCCAGCTTTATTAATAGAATGTCTGTCAGTGAATTAAACTAGAAATAAGAGCACTAAGGAGGAAGGAGGTCAACCAGTAACTAAGAAACCAGAAGAGATTATAGAGCATGCCGACAGTAAGCACTAGGAAGTCAGAACTAAGCAAACAAGGAAGAGAAATTTTGGAAACAAAAAAGTAGTCATGTGGCAGGGCAACTGTATATGCTTAGATCAAATATCCATCAAATGGCTTTAGACCTAAGTGGGAAGAATTCAGAGAGCTACGAGTCCACTGAATGGCAGAGGGTTTGGGTAGCAGGGATGTGAGGGCTTCCGTTCAGGATTATGTGACACCGTCTTAAGGGTCGGGGAACAGATGGGGCAGAAGTAGAATCTGTGTTTCCCCATCAGCTGGAATTCACAGCAGAGTGGACTGCATACAGCAAGGGCTCAAGAGGCATGTTCTCAGTTGGGTTATTGAGATATGTACATTCGTGTGTGTGTGTGTGTGTGTGTGTGTGTGTGTGTGTGTGTGTGTGTATTTGTAAGGCCACGTCTAGGTTTTCCGTTTATTCTTAAGGTTGACAGGTCTGGAGTTCCCGTCGTGACGCAGTGGTTAACGAATCCGACTAGGAACCATGAGGTTGCGGGTTCGATCCCTGCCCTTGCTCAGTGGGTTAAGGATCTGGTGTTGCCGGGAGCTGTGGTGTAGGTTGCAGACGCGGCTCGAATCCCGTGTTGCTGTGGCTCTGGCGTAGGGCGGCAGCTACAGCTCCAATTGGACCCCTAGCCTGGGAACCTCCATATGCCACAGGAGCGGCCCAAGAAATGACCAAAAAAAAAAAAAAAGGTTGACAGGTCAACCTGATCCGGAAAAAAAAAAGCTTTAGTCAGTGTGAGAAAAGTCCAATCTGGGAAGCAAACACGACTCACCACATCCTACCCTCCCTATATCACAATTCTTGGGAGAGCCTCTCATTTGTGGTTCCTTTTTCTCCAACTCACTTGTCGGGAATTCGTTATTGTCTCTAGAGAACAGACTCGTGGTTGCCAAGGAGCAGGGGGAGGGAGTGGGATGGACTGGGAGTAAGAACGTGTATGGGTGTATATAAATGTATATAATACACACATATGTATGGATACACACACATATATGCGACTGAGTCGCTTTGCTGTACAGCGGAAACTGGCACAACATTATACGTCAACTACCCTTTAAATCACTTTTTAAAAAAAGAGTAAAAACAACATCAAAAAAGACTTAGCTGTCTCTAAGGACCCCTGGAGTCGTGGCTTACACTCTGATTATTATTAAAACGTTAAGGCGAAAATACTTGCATTAACTAAGGGGTAGATCCATGTCAGCAGACCCAGAGGGGGTTTTGACCTTCGCAACTAATGATGTACGAGGAGCAATGATTATACTTGTTGGCAACAAAAAAAAGAAAAAGAAAAAGAAAAAGAAAAATTAATTACTGATAAAATAGAAATAGTGCAATTTTACAATCCACTAGTCTCAAAGTTACTCTCATCGTCAGGATGGTTTTATAAAATTCTATTTATGTATGAAATCTAAGTTTTCACATTTTTAAAGGCTTTCTCTAGTATTAGGCTATTTTTGTATCACATACATAATAACCCCCAAGTTATTTTTTAATTGCATACATAATAACCCTCAACAATTTGCAGCTGAGAACAATGGCATATATGTGTTATCTCTCAGCGTTTCCATGGGTCAGGAATCTGAGCACAGTTTAGCTGGGTGGTTTGGCTCAGGATCTTTTATGAGTAGGCATGACATTGGCCAGGGCCACTGTTATCAGAAGTTCTGACTGGGGATGGAGCATCCACTTCTAAGATGTCTCGTTTTCTGGCTGGCAAATTGGTGCTGGTTGTGGATGCTTCACTCAGTTCACTGCCACATGGGCTTTGCCCAGGTAGGAACATTGGAGTGTCCTTCTAATGCGGTAAGTGACTAAGAGAACGAGCAAGACGGGCAATGTCTTCCGTGGTCTAACTCAGAAGTCACAACCTTCACCTCTGCTGGGTACTGCTGATCACAAAGGCCAACTGACACAATGTGGGTGAGGACTCAGCTCCAGGCAGGAAGATCTCTGGGGCCCACCACGAAGGCTGCCTACCGCAAGTGTGGTACAAACTGATGAGCCAAAAACATCACCTTTCGGGGCGGTACACTCTTCAGAGATAGTGAGTTAAAAACAGTGTCAGCTATGCCCATCCCTAATCAATGTGGTGCTATTATTCTCAAAGACCCAGGAGGAAAGAATTTACAGCAAATCATTTTTTAAGTCATGTGATGACTTTGAAAACTTATTGGAGAAGAACAAATAGAGCGAGACAATGAGGTTTTCACCAGGAAATGCGGTGGGAAAACTGGTCAGCCTTGTATATTTTACCATGGGAGCAACACGAATTTCAGCGGCCTGCCACAAACAGCCCTGGTCAGAGCAAGACAATGCTCGTGTGTCCTCAATGGAACAAATGGAAATCTTCCTCGTTTTTTTCTATAAAAATGGAAATCTGCGATTTTATAACATAAACCCACATCCATTAACAGTAAGAGAGAATTACTTCAAACTAACCGAACTTTCAACAAATACTCCGTCCAGTATATGGAACATTATAGCTAAGATGGATTGAGCTCAGAGAGTAAACCAGAATCTTAAGGGTTAAAAATATTTAGCATTCAACTGCTAGTTCACTTCTTGCCCTCTGATAACCAGGAACAAAATTGCTTTTCTGTTGCATAAAGTATCTTTCAAATTCAATTGCTTATCTCCTCATTCATTCAAGAAAGGGAGACCTCAGATTTACAGGAACCAGAGCCCATAATACAAATATAGTATATTAAACATACAGCAGACATCTTCTGAAAAATAACCAAAACACAGTCTATTGATTTTAACCTTCTATATCAAGGTATCCTCCAGTGGTCTCAACTGGATGCTGGCTATGAGAAATTCCAATTATTTGAATTTCTATATATAGGATAAGCATTTAGTTATCAACACACACCATAAAACATATTTTCATCTGTTATTAAAGGACTATTACTATGTGGAATTGAATGTATTTCTACTGTGAACTCAACTGCCAGTGAAGCGGGAGAGGCAGCATTTTCTGCAAAGATTCCCTTAGCAGACCCGTTGTACGAGCACTGTCTCGTGGCAACCTTTGGATTTGCCTTTGGATACATAACATAAAACATCATGGAGAGATTTCTGATAGTCCTCTTCATCCCTCATTTTTTTCTCCTCCTCTCATATGCAAGTATTCATTGCCTTGGTTTTAACAAACTGATTGGTTGTTAAGAATTGTTTTTCCATAGTATCTCTATGCCCGATGCCTGCAAGCTTATAGAAACACTTCTGGTGCAGGGAGATCTCTTACAGAATCCAGAGTTCACTTAATTTCAGCAAAATGCCAAACAGTGGGGCTGAGACGTACATGACTTCTTATTGCATTGATTCCAATTTTGATTAAAACAAGTTTGCAGACTAGGAAATGGAGCCAAATTAAATGTATTTTTAGAATGGCATGGAACTTGGTGATATCCGTGTTTGCTAGAATCTCCTAAAGAGCATCACTGCTCTTCATGGTTCAGAGACCAGCAAAATTAGAGCAGGATGGAAAGGGGAGATGAGGGAGAGAGCCAGAGGAGAGCTGGTTTCATCAGGAAGGTAAAAAAAAAATAAATCTAATTCGCATCCTCTATCAGCAAGAACTGGGCAGCTGATTTCTGAGAAGGTTTGGTAGGTTTCCCATGTACGTTTCTACATGATTCCCATAGGGGAGGGGTCATAGCAGGGAAAAGAAAGCAGGTTCTGGGCTTTACTAGGTTTAACTCTCATTTTACTGTACACTTTATAACTCTAAATGACTTATTTCAGATAAAAGGAGTAAGTAAAAATGCATAAAATAAAATTTTAGAATAAAAGTCGTCCACCGTCCTAGAATAACCACTACCAACAACCCAGTGCATGTCTGTCCAGAGCTCTCCATTCCCATATTAAGTTCACGGATGGACTCGTGTTATCTGCGCAAGTCCATATCCCAGGATGTGCATGGACATAGTTAATATTATTACTCTTTCCTCGCCGTGTGACATCGTTTAATATTTTTAGCTATGAAATAATTCATCATACAAGTGCACCACAATTTCTTGTCCATTTTGGTTTCATTTTTAACTTCTCACCTTTAAATATAACATTAAATACAGCAAACAGTAACTTTGCATATACATTTTGGTCTGTGCTTCTAATTGCATCAGAAAAGATTTCTAAATTAGGAACATGTAATTGCAATTTATTTACGTAAAGACCTTTTCCAATACGATCCGTCACGCAGCAAATAATTTAAAGGAAAAGAGTATAAAATCTAATCAAGCTCTGAAGCACCTGAATCCAAATTTTGATAAAGTCTTTGGTCACTTGCTTTATTTTTTTAGCCCCTCTTTTATTCAAGTATAATTTGTATACAGTGAATCCTCTGGTTTTAAGTTTGATGAATTTGGACAAGTGAATGCACCCATATAACTGTGGTCACGTATATGCCCATTTAACCCTATCAATATAGAGAGAATATTTCCACCACCCCAGGAAGCTCACAAGCGCTCCTTCTCAGTTAAACTCCATTCTCAGCAGAAACCCACTATTGCTATCTTTTCGCTATAGATTAGTTGCACCTGTTCTAGATCTTCATATGAAATGTGTTCTTGTGTCTTGCTTCCTTCCTTCAGCATAATGGTTTTGAGGTTCATCCACATTGCTGCATGTGTCAGTATCGAGTGCCTTTTTATTCTTGAGTAGTACTGGAGGGCTATACTAAACTGGTCTGTTCATGCTCTTATTGGTGGAACTTCAGTTCTTCCCAGTTCGGGGGCTACTATGAATAAAGCTGCTATGAAATTCTCTTTACATGTATTATTTCACTTTTCTTGGGTAAGTACCTAGGAGCATAATTTCTGGGTCATAAGATAGGTTATGTTTAACTTCATACGAACCTGCCAAACTATATCCTAGATGGTTGTACCATTTTATTTATTCTCCCCCTGCATACTTATGAGTTAGGTTGTGCTATCTCCTCATCAACATTTACTGTTCAAAGACTTAAAATTTCAGCCATTCTAGTAGGTGTGACATGGTATCTAACTCTGACTATATTTGGATTTCCCGTGTGACTAATAATGTTAAGCTCTTTTGCTTTGTCTTGCTTTTTCAGCCATACTCAAGGCATGCATAACCTTCTGGGCCAGGGATTGAACTTGCGCCACAGCAGTGACCAAGTCACAGCAGTGACAATGTTGGATCCTTAAAGTACAAGGCCACCAGGGAACTCCCCAAGCCATTTTTTTAATGTATTTATTTACTACATATCCTTGTGAAGTCTCTGAACAGTTAAACTCTTTTGCCACTTTTTTATTATTGAATAGAAGAAAGTTTTTCATACAGAAGGGTTTGAGGTCTTTATTTAATATGTATATTTATTTTATTTTGTTAAACATTAAATAAATAATATAAATTTTAACACATAACTGTAATATCTTATTACCATCTGTGTCTCACCTAATTATTTTTTTTTTTACTATTTTCTTTTCATGAGCAGAAGTTTTTCATTTTACACAGTATATATTATCATTTAAAAAATTATTACTGGGAGTTCCTGTCGTGACTCATTGGTAACGAACCTGATAGGATCCATGAGGATGCGGGTTCCATTCCTGACCTCACTCAGTGGGTTAAGGACCCGGCATTGCCATGAGCTATGGTGTAGGTCAAAGATGGGGTTCAGATTCCGCTTTGTTGTGGCTGTGCAGCTATAGCTCCAATTAGACCCCTAGCCAGGGAATTTCTATATGCCATACATGTATATATATATATACACACACGATTTGTTTATTTTGTTTATAACATCTTTGCTTATCGTAAGTTCTTCTTAAGCTTTGCCATTTTAAATTTTACATTAAAGATTAAGATTCATATTGGATTAATATTTGTGTATGCTATGAAATAGGACCAAAGTATATGATTATCCATGTGAATTTCTAGGTGTTCCAAAACCAGTTTTTTGTTTGTTTTTTATAATTTTTTTATTAGTTGCTTTGGCACCTTTGGTGAAAACCTATTGACTTCTAAGTGCAGGTCTATTCCTGGATATCTGCTCTGCCCCACGGATTAAATGCTAAACAGTTCCAAGCAACAGCTATCTGATTCCACAGCCTATGATGACCATGTCCCACTTACCTCTCAAATCCCTCAGATACTGCACCAGCCAAGGCATTCCCTTCCACTGTACCCCATCACAGTTCATCATCCTTTTCAACAATGGCACCAAAATAGCAAGTCAAGGGCAACCAGGACTCTACCTACCACCTGTGCAGTCTTTATTGCCACCTGGTCAGAGGATGCTCCAGCTCCAAAATCTCATTTTAAAGTCAGCTTCCTAGGACCAACCCTGGCACCAACTGGATACAGACACTCAAACAGAGATTGGCATGCAGGAGGTTTATCGGGAAGTACACTTGGGAATGACGGCTGTGGGGAGCGGGGCTGGGGGGGCGGAGAGGCAGGAATGGACAGAATGAGGAGTTGAACTATAAAGCAGTTGTACAGCCACCCCAACTCGATGGGTGGCTAGGAAACTGGGAATCCCCTTCAGAGGTATATCAAATTGAAACAAGGGAGCGCCACACTTTGAAACGCTGCATCCATTAGTTATTTGATGTGGGCTGCCCCTGGAGGCGTAATAATCTTAGGTACAGCAGCTCCCTTCCACTGAGACAACAACCCTGTCCAAATAAAAACACTGGCCATGGGTATCATGGTTAGCATCTGGAATTAAGGGGGGGGGGAATCCTTAAAATTTACTACCAGTTTATCAACATAAGTATAGATGCCAACCATGGTACCCATGGCCCACAAACTGGGTTAAAAAAAAAAAAAGGCATAAAGATAGGTTGATCTACTGTCTGAGTTTATCACCCTCAAAAGCAGGGCCTGAGAAAGAGCCTGGAGTTCAGGCAGTCTTTTGGGGATTTTACCCAAGGGCGTGTAAGTGACGGAGGAGGGATGGGGAGACCAAAGCGGGGGAAAACCCAGTAAACAACAGGTCAATGAACAGGTTATCACGGTAGGAAACTGGGGCCCAGCTGTGCGGGAATCTAGTAGAATACTCCTCAGAATGTCTTGTGGAGAGATGAGGAAGCCGGAGTCCTAATCCTCGAACTCCCGTCTCTCTGGGCTTGAGGACTGCCCCAGAGGCCAGCGCTCCCCTGCCAACAAGCCTCCATGGTTCCAGAAAAATCCTCAGGCTGAAAAGAGAGATGTTCAACTGTCCGAGGTGGAACATTTTCTATGAGTAGGAACCTCACACATGGGCCTAGGGGATACCAGCCAGATTATCAAAGGGTACCTTCCCCAGCCACAAATCCTACATTCTTTATTCTCTCTTTTTTTTTTTTTTTTTTTTTTTTTGGTCTTTTCAGGGCTACACCTGCATCATATGGCAGTTCCCAGGCTAGGGGTCGAATCGGAGCTACAGCTGTCAGTCTACATCACAACCACAGAAACGCCATATCCAAGCTGCATGTGTGACCCACACCACAGCTCACATCAACATTAGATCCTTAACCCACTCAGCTGGGCCAGGGATTGAACCCGCATCCTCATGGATGCTAGTCAGGTTCGTTACAGCTGAGCCACAATGGGAACTCCCTACATTCTTGATCTCCTCTGGAGGTAGCAGGCATAGGCAGAAGAGCTAAGAATGAAGAGACCCACTACCCATCACCCATCAAGAGGCCCATCATCCCAGCAAGAACCTGGGGAGTTGGAGGAGAAGTGTAACCAGCGGTGATGAGTGCAGCTCTCATTGTGTTGGCTTGTACTCCTCCTCCACTGGCAAGTTTTACTCTGTTACATTGAGATGATTTAAGGACAATGACGCCTTTATTTGTGTGCTTACTTTAGGGAAACTATGGTTCACTAAATAATAATACATAATAACGGATGACATAATTTTCTACAATGTGACAATGTTCTAAACATGCTACATATATCAGCATGAATCTTCAAATATTATGGAAGTAAGTCTAGTATAAATATTACCTCATGTTATAGATTAGGCATCTGAAGCACAGAGAAACTGTATTAGTCAGCTGTTGTTATGATGATACTGCATAACAAACAACACAAAATCTCAATGACTTATAACAACAAACTTTTTTTTTTTCTCTAATAAGTTTATGAGTCTTCTAGGAAGGTTCTGTGGACTAAATTGGGATTAGCTGACTAGGCTCCAGGTTGCAAGTGTGGTTTGACTCCAAGCTGCAATTTGAGTTAGTTCTGTTCAAAATTTCTCTCTTCTGGGATCAGCAACTACCCAGAGAATAGTCTTCTCACAGCTGACAACAGAAGCACAAGAGACCAGAATCATTTAACTGTGGTACTCTACGCTGGTAATGTTCTGATCAAAGCCTCCTCTTGATATCTTTAACAAAATAAACGACATAGCCAAAACTAACATCATTGGAGTGGAAAAATATAGACTCCCATGGAAGAGATGAAAGAAAGTGAAACTTTGCAGGACACTAATACGATCCATCACCAATATTAAATAACTTGCTTTGGTCACTAATAAATGGTAGAATAAGACCAAAACCCAATTTTTTTTAAACCCCTCCTCTAAACTTTATAATAGTCTGACTCATCGAGAAGGGCTAAAGGGAGCTAGTGGTAATTTGGGGAAACTTAAAAGCTAATCTTTTAGAAATATATTTCTAAAATTAATCTATATATGACAAATCACTGGTGGGCAAGTAGGAGAATGGGAAAAATGATTCTACTCTTAGTATTTGGGAGGGCATGACTCAACAAGTTAACTGTAAATTGCTGGGTAGTTAAGAAAAATGATCCAAGAATGTCCAATAAAACTGAATTCAAAGAGCTAATTTCAAATTTTTATATTACTACTTTTAAACAAGTAGCTTGAATATGGTTTCTGGTCTGTTCCAATCCTCAGCCTCCTCCACTAAAAAATTAGGGACAGTACTTAGTGCACTTGAACTCTGTGCTTTTAATTAGCCCTTTAGGCTGATTTGAGAGAACTTTTGAAAGAGGTCCCCTCCCACTTTGCCTCCATAGTACGTAGGTAGCTAGATAGAAATGCAAAGTTGGAGTGAGCACCAACTACTTTCAATTAGTAATAATAATTTAAAAATCAGTTTGGATATCCAAAACATATAAAGAGCTCGTACAACCATAGCAAAACCATACAAACAAACAATAACAACAACAAAACACCAAATAACTGAATTTAGAAAAATGGGAAAAGGACCCGAATAAACATTTCTCCAAAGAAGATAGTCGGATGGCTAATAGGTACCTTAAAAGATACCTATCACTACTCAACATCACTACTCATTAAGGAAATGCAAATCAAAACCACAATGAGCTATCACCTCACACCTGTGAGAACGGCTAGCATGAAAAAGAGGTGACAAATGCTGGCAAGGATATAAAGAAAAGGGAACCCTCGTACACTGTTAGTAGGAATGTAAACTGGTGTAGCCACTATGGGAAACAATATGGAGGTTTCTCAAAAAATTAAAAATGGCACTAACATTCTGGGAATAACGGAGCCACTTTGCTATGCAATTCCACTACTGAGTATATTGGAAGGAAATAAAATCACTCTCTCAGATATCTGCATCCCCACATGCACAGATGAATATATAAAGAAAACAGGGCAATGAATATCATTCCAAGAATATCTCAAATATCAAAGAAAGGAAAGGTCCAGTTGACTTTTTTTTTTTTTCTGAAGCTGATTAAGAACTATTAGGATTGTTCCATGTACACTGATTTAGGTGGCTGTATAAGGCCAAGTATCTCACAGCCTGTACACCACACTGTGACTTCTCTGAAGTCTTGAAACATTTATTCTCATGTGTATTTCTTAAAGTACCTAGACATGCTTTGCATATTGAAAGCTTCAAATAAAGTTTTGTTGTATTAATGAATTAACAATAAATGAATCTCAATGATTGATTCATTCTTTGTATCCACATAAATCACAGTGGATGTAGAGTGGATACAATGTGGCAAGATATGGCTCATGCTCCTTAAACCTAACGATCAGATATTTACAAGGTCAGAGAGAATAAAAGAGTGATTACATACGTATAGAGCACTATCAGTCTGCTGTGCATAAAACCCACAATTGTCCCCGCAAGAACAGCCAGGATGAATCCCAAGATGGAGATTCAGGCATGGGAGAAAGCCTCTTTAGCAAGTGATGCTGGGAAAAATGGGCAAAAGACCTGAAGAGACATTCCTCCAAAGAAGATATACAGATGGCCAACAAGCACATGAAAAAATGCTCAGCATCACTGATTATTAGAGAAATGTAAATCAAAGCTACAATGAGGTACCACCTCATACTGGTCAGAATGGCCATCATTAAAAAGTCTACAAATAAATGCTGGAGAGGGTGTGGAGAAAAGGGTACCCTCCTACACTGTTGGTGGGAACGTAATTTGGTAGAACCACTATGGAAAACAGTACGGAGGTTCTTCAGAAAATGAAATACAGAACTACCATATAATCCAGCAATCGCACTCCTGGGCATATATCTGGACAAAACATAATTCAAAAGGATACATGCACCCCTATGTTCACAGCAGCACTAGTCACAATAGCCAAGACATGGAAACAACCGAAATGTCCATCAACAGATGAATGGATAAAGAAGATGTGGTACATATATACAGTGGAATGCTACTTGGTCACAAAAAATGCCATTTGCAGCTACATGGATACAACTAGAGATTATGATGCTAAGCAAAGTAAGTCAGAAAGAGAAAGACAAATACCATATGATATCACTAATATGTGAAATCTAAATATGACACCATGACACTATTTATGAAACAGACTCACAGACATAGAGTTGCCACGGGGAGGGTGGGGCCAGGGGGAATGGCTGACTGGGAGATTAGGGTTAGTAGATGCAAACTATTACACATAAAATGGATAAAAAACAAGGTCCCGTTGTATAGCAAGGGTATAGCCAACATTCTGGGATAAACCATAATGGAAAAGAATGTATGTGAATAACGGAGCCACTTTGCTATGCAGCAGAAATTAAGGTGACTTTGTAATTAAGCTGTAATTTAAAAAATTTTTAAAAGAACTTCTTGCATAATTTTCATGTTCAAAGTATGTTAAATAAAATTTTGGTTATTTGAAGAAAGGCTAGTTAATCTGGTGTGAGAATGGCCCACTTCTGTCTTCTCAGGCCAAACCAGAACTCAGGATTTTATTCATTTGCCTCAAAGTAAAACTTAAGCTTTTTTAAGGACAAAACATCCTAAAACTCTGCTCTTATGGTCACAGCTACCATTTATACACTAAATGCTAGACTCTCTCTTTCTTTCTCTCTCTCTTCATTTATGTGTATTTTCCACAGTAGCGATAAATGTCATTAAGAATGCTTACCTTCATTTTACAGATGAGGAAACTCACCCTCAGATCGATACTCTGCCCTTGTCCATATAGGTGGCAAGCAGCAGAGGCAGCAGAGCAGGGTTCAGACCAAGGTCTGACTGACTCCCAAGTCCATGTTCTTTGTAATAGTCCATAGCATCCAGTGGTCAAAACAAATCTCTCTCCATCAGAAGCTTTCCTGAATCCTCAGCTGGAAGAGGACCTGGCTTGTGTCTTCTGCATCTCTTACCATGTTTTACCCTTACACTCAATCCGATAATATGTTGTCTGTCTTTGCCTTTGCTTCCATTTCCTGACTACGGCTCCCCTTCCTCAGCAGCTCTTTGACGTCCAGTCACTTAGACATAGTATTTATACCCCTGCCAATCATTCACACTTTCTTCCTATTAGTGGGCATCTCTTGTTCAGTTCCTTCAGTTCTGCCTTCTCCAGCTTCTATCTTCAGTCAGCATGCATCAACCAGCCACCAAAAGGTGCCTCGCTGCCTCCCACAGTGTTAACCAAACTGCCTGCCATTCCGTCCTCCTCTAGGACTGAACACAGAGCCGAGCCCAGGGTATTTTTCTTGTTAAAAAACATGCCATGACTTGGTCATTTAAAAGGCCCACTATCTCTACTTTGTGTTATCTTCGGGCAACAGAGTGCTTCCTGAAACAACCCCATAAATTAAGTAAGCAGCTCCAATTACAATTTGGCTTTTCCACTGCTTGGTAGGTCTCCTGTCACCTCTCACTGAAATCCTGGTTCATGATCTGAAATGCATATTCTAAACCTTGTCCTCAGTCTTCAGCTACCAGTTCTCTCTCCCCAGACCCCAGACTTTCCCACCTCCCATTCTTTTTTTTTTTTTTTTGTCTTTTTGCCTCTTTTAAAGGGCTGCACCAGCGGCATATGGAGGTTACCATGCTAGGGGTCTAATCGGAGCTGTAGCCGCCGGCCTTCACCAGAGCCACAGCAACACGGGATCCGAGCCACGTTTGCCACCCACACCACAGCTCATGGCATCAGGGCAATGCCAGATCCTTACCCACTGAGCGAGGCCAGGGATCGAACCTGCAAGCTCATGGTTCCTAGTCGGATTCGTTAGCCACTGAGCCACGACGGGAACTCCCCACCTCCCTTTCTGATGCTACCTCCTGATTCAAGTTGATGGTCCTGAGGTTAACATCTCAAAGGAGAGAGCTTCCCTTTTCATTTCCACATATATCTGCTCATAGGGGCTAGGCTTTGGAACCAACGGACATGAGTTCCTATCTCGGCTTTACAATGTTATCTGTAGCTATAGACCCTTGACCAAATTTCTTAACTTTCCCAAGGTCTGGTTTCCATATCACTGAAATGGAAACAATAAAGCCTAGTGTGGAGAGTTTATGAGATTGTTGTGGGCATGTCTGGGGAGGGTTGTTTGGGCCTTTCCCCATTTTCTAGCCATAGAACCACACTCTCCCTTTGGCTTGTTGAGTCTGATTGTTTCCAGTGGGATGGGCCAGAAGGCCCTGGCCTGACCAATAAGAGGACCAATGCTCTTGGCGGCGGCAACTGTCTCATGGACATCATCCAAGAGGGGTCAACTGGGGCCCACCTGATAAGGACAGCGACAGACACTTCTCACAATTGCTGGGATTGCTGACTACAAGGTACATGCCCACCTGGAGTTGTTGGTGGTTATTTCTGCCATAGAGAAAGGGGAGCCTGCCTAAGAATGGAGTTAAAACAGAAGAAAGTAGAGCTGAGGAATTTAAATAGGCAGAGTTCTAACACTGTTATTGCACTCAATTCCTGGACTTTCTAGTATAGCAGGGTAATGCATTCCATGTTTCTTAAGCCCGAGTTGGATTCATGTCACATGCAACCAGAGCCTCTGACTAATAAGCACCTGCAGCCTCCGGCATGATGCTGACACGTGCAGTCCTTCCTGCGCATGATGTGCAGCAGTAACTTCTCGCCGCCCTCCTCTCTACCCACAATCCCCTCAATAATATGACGCCCGCAACGATCACTTTGCTCTCCAACATCCTGAGTTTCTCTGCTGACTTGAGTACTGCTTCCAGTATGTCCAATAGTAAAGATTCATTGTTTATGTTCTGTTTTTTTAAACACTTCATAGTTTATAAGGCGCTTTGATCACAACTAACCCTATGGGACTGGTCACCATAACCTGCCTCTTCTTCCTTCAAAGTGTCTCCTCTCTTTCCCCTCCTGTAGCTCTAGCGTAGGCCCACCTTCCCTAGACAACCACACTCATTCAAAATTACTCCCCCTATGAATCCTGCCACTAAATTCAGCTCCTTAAAATACCACTCTCAGAAAGCATGCCTCTTCTCGACTAAAGAGTCAAAAATATTCCAAGTAGCTTTTCAAATACAACCAATTCACTTCTCCCAATTAATCTAATATTGCCTCCTAATTGGCCCCACCTCACTTATCTAGTCTTACCTTGTAGCCAGATTGTTCTACCCTTTACCAGCTTCTACCTCTTACCAGCTGAGTGACTTTGATCAATTTATTTCCCTGCTGAAGACTCTGGCCTCATCACTACAACCATGTCAATTTCCTTACCATTCCTTACTCATACTAGACTCATTTTTTTCGGTTGTTTCTCTTTATAAAACATTTTAACAAGTTTCCTAGCAGTTAAGCGTTAAGGATCCAGGTTTGTCACTGCTGTGGCTAGGGTTGGCCCAAGAACTTTTGCATGCCATGGGCATGGCCAAAAAAAAAAAAAAAAAAAAAATTAAAGCATAATTTATATAACACAAAATTCACCCACATGAAGTTTCTAAATCATTTTTAGTAAGTTTACCCAGTTGTGCGACCATCACCATAACAGAGTCCTGGAATATTTTCATCACCCCAGAAAGAGCCTTCCCGCTCATTTACAGTTAATCTCATTTCCACCTGCAGCCCCGTTTTCTGTCTCCATAGACATGCCTGCTCTGGACATTTGATATAAGTGGAATCGTAAAATGCGTGTTCTTTGGCATTTGGCTTCTTTCACGTAACCAATAAACCAGACTCATTCCTGCCTTCATCCTTTGTAGGCTCTCTCTTATTTCTTCTCCCTTCCTTTCCATCCACCCAAATCCTCCTCGTTATTGACGTTGTCATTTTGAGGTATGATTTGAGACATACCACTTTTATAACATCACCTTAGTTTCATTTCAGTCTACAATTTCTATCTTCTTTACTGTGATTCTTCATGGGATCTCTAGGCTTGGGTTCCTTAGTTGCTCTGCACAGTTATTTTTCTCGCCAAGAAAAATGAAAACTCTTTATAAAAAATGTTAGACACATTTGGGAACAAAATAAATGTTCCTTTAAAAAAATAATGAATTAGGTATGCCTGCACACACTTTCCTTTACCAAGATCAGTTGCCAAGAATCATGCTCGTGTAGGGTTTACTTTAAGAGATCACTTGATTCAGCTTTAGGAAGGAAGGACCTGGATGCATGACTTACTGATATCCAGGTATCTTATGACCAAATAGCCACTGAGAGACAGCCCAAGGGTTTTAGAAACCCTATTCTCCTCTTATCATCAGTTCCCCCTTAAGCCCCCAAATATTAGGAACTGTCAGTTCCTTAAGGATAGACTCAATGCATCTGATCAGTCTTTGTTCCACCTTAATGCATAGCTACTATCCTGCAGAGAGCAGGTACTGAATCAACATGTGTCTAATGAATGAATACAAGAGTGCACACACGAGCCAGACCTTCAAGTGAGCAAGCAGGATGTGGTCACTCACGGCAGTCTCTGATGTCCTAAACAGTCAGAAGTTAGTACAGCTGCAGTTAAGAATTTTAGTTTGCACGCTGCAGATGCCAGGTAAAGATCTGTAATTACTGCATGTCAATTTGTCAAACGCAAATTTTAAAACGTAAGAATTTAGCCATAGAGACATCACAGAAAAAGGACAGACCCCAGATCTAAAGCAAGTGAAAAGTGGATCTCTCATACTCACAAAATCAAACTGCCTACTTTCTCAGGCTAATCCATTCATGCTTCCAGGAGCTACTATATGCCATTTCCTCTGGTGAAGATTCTCTTATATCTAAGCCTTGGTTATATTCCTATTGTGCTCTTACCATATTTAACCTTTCAATAAAATTTATTGAATACCTTCTTTGTGCAGGCATTACTGGAAGGGCTTATAATACAGCAGTGAACAAAAGAGAACAAAACATCAACTTGTATTCTTAGAACTTCCATTCCAGTTGGTCACGTGTTATCATATTTTCCTGCTTTAGTATCTATATGCTAAATCCCCAAGTGCCAGAAATCAATCCTCTATTGGTTGAATACGTAGTAAATGCACTACCACTTATTGAGCATGTCAATATCTCATTTAATTTTGACTACTGCCCTAAGAGGTACACACACACCTTTGTATCAATAACGTTTTGCTGCTCTGGTTCAGAGAAGTCCGTTAACTTGACCAAGACCACAAAGTCAATAAGTGAGAGATTCAGAATTCAATACAATTATTTAACCCCCAAACTAGGTCCTGCTTTATCAAGGCAAAAGGATAATAGGAGAAAAGTCATTAGGATGAGAAGCCAGTTTAACTGGATTTGCATGGACCAGATGAAAACTCCACATCATACCTAAAGCATCTGGAACTTAATTTCAGGAGGAACCAACTTTATTGAAAAAGGATAACTATATTGAAATCAATAACAAAAGAAGAACATAACTTGTTAAACCTTGAAAATTAATGAGATAGTATCTCAAAAAGTCATTCACTATATCTACCTAAACCAGTACATTTTCTCCTAAAATGTCCTGCTTTCTCTAGTCCTAAGAATAAAAGTGGTAGAAAAAAGTATTGTTTAATACATAACATCTATATTATTTGCCCCCAAACCTAAAAATGTTGGTGTTATCTCACAACAATTTGTTTTGATTATTCACACTGTTATATTGTTTTTTAATTATTACATATGTCTGAGTATCATCCCCCAAGGCTGCAGAAAATGCAAGGTCCCTGAGAGCATCCATTTCTTTTATGCGCCACAGCATTTAACATGATGCTGAGTACAGACTTAGCTCCGAATCTAAGAATGGAGATAAATTTAGAAAACCTGGCCCAGGGCTGCCTCTTTTCCCTGTCAAATTCTGCCTCCGAGATTTTGTCCTCTTAATCCACGTCACTGAGAACGACGCCAGCTTTTGTTACCTTTCCGCGTCGTTCCGAAAGGCCACATCAGTGATTATTTGTCTTATCACATAATAGGGAGAAAAGGAGATTTTATTTTAAAACGAGCACTGCTCCCTTTAGCGAATTTCTTAAACAATGCGCCCAAATTCCCATGAATGGTGGGATGAATCTGTGCCTGTGAGCGAGGGAGCGAGCGAGAGCAGAGGCAAGAGTGCGCGCACTCGTGGGTGGGTGAGCATCTTCATAAGCCCCCCGGCTTCTCCGGAGGAGCTTACAGTACGTGCCATGGAAACAGTGGTTACCATGGAAAGAGTGCACCATGGGGATGAGCTGAAGAAATGCCTACGTAAAACCATCTTACCATGTAACCTTACACTTTCCGGCGTTTGAAAAAATATGACAGGATTAGAGCACAGGACTCTGGGGAGTCTCAGCCCTCTCCGTGATCTTCCAAAACAATCTAGAAAGCGAGGTGATAAACTGCAGAGCGCTGTGTACCTTGCTAAAGGGCTTGACAAGCAGTTAGGCAGAGAAATTGCCAGCATCGTTTATCTATGGACTGCACTGCACACTATTAAATATTTTCTGTTAAAACCCACAAAGTATTACAAATGAAGAGAAAACATGGATAAAATTAACTTAAAGGGAACGGTGTCCCGACTTACTGAGATCAGAATTGATGTGTTTCATCTAACTTATCTGTTAATAGGCTTTCTTGATGCCCTCGTGTTACCACCATCTCCAAAGCACTGGACAAACCAGTACATTTGTTTATCTTTATCACTCTTTGCTTACTAAAGAACTTGCTTTTATTAAAGAGATCAATCACCTGCACACAGTTTAATAGCCTGCGCTGTACACACAAGGTAAAAAAAAATTTTTTTTAAGTGAAAAAGGGTAAAGGGTGAGAGCCCTGTTTTAACAAAGCCCTCGAAGCATTAAAGAGGCAATAAAATACACTTTCAATAACATATAGTGTGTACATATATAATAATCTTAGAGGTAGAAAACTTGATATCGAGATTAGTCATCTAAAAATTTCTAAAAAGGAACATGAAGGCTTAAAAGCCAGACATTTGTGCCTCCCAGCCCAGCGCCCAAACCAGGAGTCAGTCCATCCTGGTTCAGCAAGGATGTTGCCTCCAAGGGTCCCGGCTTTAAGCCCCAGTTCCGAGGGCATCGCTGAGACGCCGGGGAGAGCTCACTGTCCACACTGTAGTGTGAGGGAGACAGCGGCAGCTTTGCTCCTGAAGCTGCTCTCCTACCACGCTGAAAAACAACCCAGCCGCAATCTCTCAGCGCAAGGAACATAATATCATATTTTATCTAGTCTTCTGGGATTAAAAATATTGATTGAAATTTTCATTGGAAGCTTTTCTTAAAAGACACTTTCTTCCAAACCTCTTCTTTCTACTCCATTGCAAGTCAGCTATTTTTCTTGCCAAAATGCAGGAAAGCAATTAGGCTCAAGGGTTTTCTAAGCCGCACCAGTTCAGGGCAAATCTATTGAACTCTGCTGAGAAATTCTGGTTCATTCACTGTGAAAATTCTGATGGTTTTATCTGCTTTCTTCATAGCCACTTAGTTGTAGAGACCCATGTAACGGGTGTAGTGCAGGATTTAGGGAGAGGCCATCCTAATTAAAGTGCTGCCATGTTAAACAGGGAGGCACTAAATACATTCCTTTAATAACTGCAATTTCAAGTTCAAATACATGTTGGAAAGAACTGAAGCTAAAACTCAAAGGAAATTTAGCAGAAACAGTGATGGCTGAGAGAAAATATGAAGCTGATCAGCAAAGTGCCTCCCAGGTTTCGAGAATAACGCAGGAGGAAGCGCGGGCTGAGGCTTCCTCTCCCATCAGCTATTCCTGCTGCCGGTGATTGCAGCCGTATTTCACAGAGAACATATGGCCGTGTTTACAGCCATCAGGCAGCATTTCACAGAGCTACGACACCATGTGTCCACCAACTAGCCTTCCTGATTGCAGTTAATTAGAGAGGGGGGAGGGAGGCATTCAAAAAATAATTCTAAGGCACAAGGCTGCTCAAAGTTCCAAGGATGCTCAAAGTTCCCAGGCCTATTTGCAAGAGCAGGGGATGAGAAAGACTGTTTATAAAATTATAAGAATCCCAGAGAAGTGGACATTGTGCTCAAGTAGTTCCCTAAGAAGCAGGCCAAAGACAACAACAACAACAAACCAAAGAAAAAGTAAGTGTGTGAACACCGAAATGGGCAGGCAGCACGTGCACTATGCAAGGTGTTGCTTGGCAAACCTGCGACAGCAAGAAAACACCTGAACAATCCCTAAAGCACCTTCTTTATGGAAAGATTCTAAATCAAAACTATCATAACAACATCTCCAAGAGTCACTTGATAGTCAGCAAATCCATGATGCAGTGATCTCAGTATTACATGCCATTGAATTTGCGTTTTCAACAATTTTGTGGTCTAGCAATGCTTTCTTCTTTCCTTGGACCCCAAAGTAAAGTACAAGGTAACACAGGTCACCAGGTAAAAACCCTACATGATTTAAGGGCCTCAGCTTTTCAAAACTCCATCTTTTGAATTTGCAAAATTTCTTCCATAAGCCCCTGGAAAAAAGACTTGGCTGTAGAGGATTCCAGAGAGAGTAAACTGGGCTCACATCCAAATGAAGCTTTAGTTTAGTAATTCTCTTCCTCCTAGAGTTGACAAACTTTCCCTCCGAAGGGTGGCTCTGTGTGTGTGTGTGTGTGTGTGTTTGCACTGTTCCATCTCCTACAGACACGTGTACCTTCAGGCTCTTTTGAAAGTCTGAGAACACATACATTGGTAATTGAGTCATTTTTTTTTCTTTTATTTCTCTGCTTCTCCAGAACTGGACTATAATGACATTAGATAGGTCGCATGATGGCAATTTAATGGCCTGAACTCAATCCACAGGTACATCGTTGTGGTTGCCTTGGGATCTGTTCCCATTGCTATGACACGACAGAAAATACCAGCAGAGTCAGGATGGATGGCCACCTGCAGTGGTGGAGATGGTGTCAGCCAGCACAGAAGACGTGACTCTGAAACCCCAGGGCAGCCTGGCAGCTGCGAATTCACCCTCACTGCCCCCTTGCCACCCCACCCCTGCTATTAACACAGACACCTCACTCAGCAACATGCGTCTATTATGCTCTCTGCTCAGCCCTCAGGGCACAGGAACAAATAAAACACGCAGAGGCCTGACCCTCAAGCAGCTTCTCGAGGAGGAGGACATAAGCATTTAAATAACCAAATGCACTCACTGAAACACCACAGCTGCCAAATGATAGACTCATGTGCTTGGTAACATGGAAGCGTGTAGTGACAGTGGAGCTGAGCAGCCTTTAAAGGCCAATGCAGTTGGAAGGGGACTTGGAGGGAGGGATTTAAGGGCTAGAAACTTAAGAGCCGCACACTAAATCCAAAATATATGCAATTTGGGGGTGTAGCTCAGTGGTAGAGCATTTGATCGCAAGATACATGCAATGCCTTCAAAGGCCTGTGTGGATAACTGGTCCGATTGCAGCCTCCCTCAAAGAATAAACATGACAACTACATTGAAGAAATTATCTGAGCACACTGGAGAGAAATACGTATAAATTCAAAGCATTATAATATTTAGATAATTAACTAAATGTAATATCCAGAGCCCTGGTGAATGCTTTCATTTCTTAGAGAAATTTAGAGCATGATAATCTAATTTTTTCAGGAAGCCACACAAGAGTGATCATCTTTTGCATGGGTCAGAAATCAGAAGAGATTATGTATGTGTATATACTTAACATTTTATATTATATATGTGTAAATATATTTATATCAAATATAAAAATATAAGGATGAATTTCTATTAAAATCTTTTGTAGAATGTAGGCATCATCAATACATGAGTAGGTTATGTTGTGGCTGTATCTCTTTCATCTTGTTTTCTTGTGGCTAACTCTAAAACGAAGTCAACAGGCACTAGGCATCCAGCACAGGGCCAATCCACTGACATCCTGTCCCACATGTTTGTACTCTGAGAGCAGCTGGGTAGTTGGTCAGGGACAGTGCAGATTGTAGACCCCAAAATGCTGACCATCTTGTCCATCACAGAAAGGTTTGCTGATCCCGCCTCTGAAATATGTAATCACACAATATCAACCTACTTTTTCCTTTTTTTTTTTTTTTTTGGATTTGGATTTTTGGCAGAAAACTGATTCCTGGGAGAAGAAGTTCTGTAACCAGATGAGTGGAAAACATCACATATTCTATTTCCCTCTGGAATATTTAAAATGTGTCTTGGTGTATTAAGGGCTTTACAAAGTCCTATGTAAAAGAAACCTATTTAGATTTATTTCCCAAATATAATTGGCCTTTTTTTCCTCCATGAATATGTGTTAACAAATACAGCAAACGCAATGGACTAGTCACTCATGAGTAACTCAGAGCCCATTTTCCCGTGCCTTCTGTAATAGCAAGGCTGGCACATTCTGTACTTTATAGTGAAGCTAAAATGAAGCAAGACCCTATCATCCTTCCCCCACATCCATGTCTTTCCACCTGCCTTTTGTCTGTAGGAAAACTTCAGCCAAAGAATAAGTTAAATCAGAGAAGTGAGAAAATGCAGAAGCAACGGAAAGCAGTCAAACAGGACAAAATAATAATTTAGTCATTAAGCAAAGTGAAGGATCTTTAGTTCCTCCTCAAGAGCTATAGATAATACTCTGAGCCATATCCTTTGAGCTGTTTTCTAGATACTTAAACCCCCACCAGGTGGAAGAAATTAACTACACGATGCTCAGACTGTAGCCATGACATAAAGCTGCCACAATTCCATGAAACAGGCTCAAGGAAATAGGAACAAACCACCCCTGGAAGTGAAGACTAACATTACTTAAAACAATCAAGATGACGCTCATCAGACGACTGCAGGACCAATTTCAACCGTCAAAGCTGACCGTGCTGTTTCTGCATGTCGCCTCCTCTCTCTACCTACAAAAGCTCTTGCTCACTGATTATCAGGCAGGGGCAGGGGAGTTGGCCCTTGAACATGAATCTGCCCTCCCCTGCCATAGTTGCTAGCTGAAATAAAGCAAACTTTCCACCAGCCTTGCTTCTTTACTGGCTTTAGAGTGGCAAGAGCAGCCAGATCCCACCTTTGGTAACACAGCCTGCCTTGTACCTAACCTTGGCCAGGTATTAGGGTTATAGACAGGAAAAGGTAGAGACCCTCAAGTTAGGCACCTTCCAGAATCTACAAGCAAGCTTTCCCCTCTATCCTTTCCTGGTGGTCTTTGCCTTTCCTCTACCCTCTTGGCCATAAGTCAGTGGGGGCAGTAGCCACCCTGTGTTCTAAGACCTACGGATGAGGGCAAAGCCCTACATGACGAGGAAGGCAGAACAGAAAGTTGGCCAAAGCCTGGGTGCCCAACTGCATCACTGAGAGACCACGCTTAGCCACAACTAAACACTCCTGGACTTCTTACCACATTAAATAAGTAAACACTTCCGTTTATGGCAGTGTCGTCAGAAGGAAAGTGGTTCTCAGACTTTAGTATGTAAATAAATCCACTGGGATTTCGTACAGTGCAGGTTCTGGTTCAGCAGATCTGGGCTAGGACCCCCTTCTCTCCCTGGCGATGCAGAATCATTACCCTGGTGATCCATGAATCACATGTTGAGTAGCAAGATAATAAGCTTTCTGTTCTTTGCAGCGAAACACCATAAGTAATAGCTCCTCTGAATTCATTTCCTAGGGAACACACTTCAGGAAATTCAAGGATTCTCATTGTCATGCTCCCTATTACCACGCAACATTTAGACGTAGGTTCCACGTAGGGAAACATTCAGAAGATCTGGACTTTGCTCCTACATCATTTCTCATTCAGTGTAGCTTTGCATTATGGCCCATGAGGCTGTGCAAAGCCGCAGTGCACCCTGGGCACAAAGGGCAAAAATTTCACCTTGACATCCGCCTGTTTGATTTCTTCAGGATAACAACAAATGTGATACAGAGATTATTGCTTTAACATCGTAAAATGACAGATTCCTTAAAGAGTCACCCAAGCCCTTATTTATAGGTCAGGAATCTACGGACAAGAAGGGCCAACAGATCCCCTAAGTCACCTGGGGAAATGGAGGTGGGAAAGCAGGGCTGACTGGGGCTGCTACCTGTGAGCTCAGGTCTTGGGGCACCAATCTGACCAATACTATCTCCTGCTTTAGACAGGAAAACCTTCCACAAGAAAAGGTGGGCGCCTCAAAAAAGGCATGTCCCTGACATCACAGATACACAGCAAGAGGAAAATAGCACAGCCCTGCTCCCAAACGCCCCTGCTTCCTGTGTATGAAGCGACAGCAAAAGCGGACATTTCCCTTCTCATCACGATTAACCCAGAGCTTCAGCAAATCCCCGATCTATTTAGAGATACAGATCCGTGAAGAAGGTTTTCCTGATTCTGTCGAAAATACAGTTCCACTTGACCTAATTGCAGTTTGGGGAGATTCCAAGTCTCACTTTTTTCCACTTTTCCAAGTTAAACTCTAGGTTTGACAATGGGGTGTGTGAATTTGCTGAAGCATTTCAGGCAACCTTTATTAATTAAAGAAAAAAGGTTTCCTCTTAGGGTCTTGAGAGTTTTAAGAGAAAATGAAGAGGAAAGGCAGGCAGGGCTAAAATAGCTGAAATGTTCTGTTTTGCTTTTTTTTTTTTTTTTTTTTTTTCTTTTTAATAATTGGTGCTAAAGAAGGAGCGTGGGCTTTGGATTTTAAGTGCTATCATCGGAGGAAGGAGCTGACTTCTAAGTGTTTTGACATGTAGAGGAAGGGGTCGGGCCGGTGGCTGGCAATAACTTTGTCCTGATCTCTGTTTGATCACACGCCCACACTTCTGTCCACCAGCGGGCTTTTAACACCAAGTACTGCTCCTTCCTTCTGAGTCTCTCCCTGCTCATTTAGTTTGTTACGATGCTTTAATTAGTCATCAGCCAATTTCATTTTAAGTTTCTATGATAATCCTGTTTCAAAGCTCATGGACCCAAGGTCAAATTTAAAAGGTGATTTCCTCTAGGTGGTGAGGCCAGGCCACTGGATGCCCCCAAAATAGCCATGGAAATTCCTAAATCTTTGCCCTGCTCAATGATTCTAACACAATTTCTGTGAATTTCCACCCAAGGACTCGTTATTTGAGACACCATCTAAGCACTTACTTCCTCAAACTGAAGTTGCGAAGGCCAGAGGGCCCAGAGATCTAGATTCTAGACTCAGCTCAGTCCATCCCTGGGAACTGAGGCAAGACCTTTATGCTCGGGGATACTGACTCTTACCACTGCCACTTAGGAATGCATGGTGACTGTGTGATGGTCCCTTGAAGCGACTTAGGCCCCAAGCCCTGGAATCTGTGGTTACCTGCCGTGGTGTCGTGGGTTGGATCCTGTCCCCTCGACAGGCATATTGAAGCGCCCCCCCCACCAGCCTATGAACATAACCTTATTTGGAAAGAGAGACTTTGTAGATGGGATCAACTTAAGACAAGGTCCTGATGGTGGGTCCTAATCCATTAGGACTGGTGTCTCCGTGAGAAGAAAATGCCAGGTGAAGACAGAGACACAGACGGAACACCTGTGCCCACAGCGGCAGAGCGGGGAGAGATGGACCTGCTCACCAAAGACTGCCCAGGGCTGAGGCTGCCTCCAGAAGCTAGGAAGAGGCGAGGGAGCATCTATGGGGAGCCTCAGGAGGAACATGGCTTTGTGACACTCGGTTGGATCTCTAGCTTCCAGAACTGCGAGACAGTAAGCTACTGCTGTTTTAGGGCATCAGATTTGCGGTATTACCTTCCAGTTTGCAGTCAATGGGAATGAAAGAAGGGTGTCACATAAGTTCTTCACTAGATCCTGCCAACACCCCTTCAATCCTCACCCTGTGGGGACATCACTGGGTTTGGCAAGTGTGGCCGGTGTCCTTTGGGGGAGCTTTACCTCTTTGAATCACTCCTGGCAACTCATTAATAGTCAGACGCCTCCTTATAAATAGCCATGTTTTCTGTGCATTAGGGTACTTCCCCTTTAAGGACTGGAGACAACTGTTCAAAGGATGATCCTAGCTGACAGGGCAACATCTGTCACTTAGGGTCTTGCTGTGACTGACTGTGTGATCACCCCAAAGTGAGGTGCAGCAGGGCCCTGGCATGCACAATGGTTCCTGCAGGCCAGTGCTCCCAGGAAGAGGGGAGACACTCCATGTGAAGACTTAGATGCTGGGGCAGAGGGGAGGAAAAAAAAAAAAAGAAGTTGTAGTACAAAAAGTAAACAACCAACACACAAAATGTGCAGAAGACATAAACAGGTGCTTCTCCAAAGACATACGGATATGGACGGCCAACAGTCACATGAAAAGATGCTCAGCATCACTAATTACCAGAGAAATGCAAATCAAAACCACAATGAGGTACCACTTCACACCAGATGGGATGGCCATCCTTAAAAAAGTCTACAAATAACAAATGCTAGAGACGGTGTGGAGAAAGGGGAGCCCTCCTACACTGTTGGTGGAAATGTAAGTTGGTGCAGCCACTGGGGAAAGCAGTATGGACGTTCCTCAGAAAACTAAAAATAGAACTACCATATGATCTAGCAATCCTACTCCTGGGTATATAGCCAGGCAAAAGTATAATTCGGAAAGATACATGCACCCCCATATTCATAGCAGCACTATTTATAGCAGCCAAGCTATGGAAACAATCTAAATGTGCATGGACAGATGAATGGATAAAGATGTGGTGTATATATATATAAAATATTTCATTTTATATATGTATGTAATATATGTATATTATATATAATGAAACATTACTCAGCCATCAAAAATAATGAAATAATGCCATTTGCAGCAACATGGATGGACTCAAGATTATCATACTAAATTAGGTCAGAAAGACATACACCATGTGTTATCACTTATCTGCAGAATCTAAAACACAACACAAATGAACATATCTACAAAACAGAAACAGACTCACAGACGTAGAGAACGGATTTGTGGTTGCCAAGGAGAAGGGGAGATGGGAGAGGGAAGGAGTAAGAATTTGGGACTAACAGACACAAACTAGTACATATAGGATGGATAAACAACAAGGTCCTTCTGAACAGCACAGGAACTATACTCAATATTCTGTGATATGGAGTTCCCGTCGTGGCGCAGTGGTTAACGAATCCGACTAGGAACCATGAGGTTGCGGGTTCGGTCCCTGCCCTTGCTCAGTGGGTTAACGATCTGGCGTTGCCGTGAGCTGTGGTGTAGGTTGCAGACGCGGCTCGGATCCCGCGTTGCTGTGGCTCTGGCGTAGGCCGGTGGCTACAGCTCTGATTGGACCCCTAGCCTGGGAACCTCCATGGGCCGCAGGAGCGGCCCAAGAAATAGCAACAACAACAACAACAACAACAACAACAAAAAAAAAAAAGACAAAAGACAAAAAAAAAAAATATCCTGTGATAAACCATAACGGAAAGGAACATGAAAAAGAATGTATATGTATACCTGAGTCACTCTGCTGTGCAGTAGAAATTAGCATGACATTGTAAGTCAACCATTCTTCACAATTTTTGAAAAAAAGAAGTTGTAGTAAATCATGATCAATTTCATAACCCCAGAAGCCGACCCCAAATAAGCATAAAAAAAGATTACATGGAGCCATTTGAGAGATCCAGGAAATGTAAAAGGCTTTCATGAAAATATGCATCTATTTAGGACAGTGATTTCTCAAAACAGCTACAGTGGTCTGTCTATTGGGCTTATGGACAAAACCACAGGTTGGGGGATTCAAGAGGCAAAAGGGCTTGTGTTCCAATACAGCCACTAACAGGTGTCACATATGTCATAGGCAACTTAGTGCTCAAATATGAAAAAGTGGGTTCATCACTACCTTATTAGATGGCCATGAAAACTTTTGGAAATAACCTATATAAAATGCTAACATAGCATCTGGCAGAGAGTTACACTCTTAAAAGATGAAATTTAGTGATCAGTTACCAATGCCGAGCACTGTGCTGAGAGCGCGGGTTACATCACTGAAGGCAAGAGAGTGTAGCAGTTCCTAAAGTGACTGCTGGATTCATATCCCAGCTCTACCACTTACGCTTTACACAGCCTTGGGAAGTTAAATAGTATCTGCAGGCCTCAGCTTCCCCACCTCTAAGAGCAGAGAGTGGTACCTGCTTTGCGGATTTACAGTCAGAAATTCACAAGTAGCTATGGCCAAAGAACTCAGAAACAGTGCCTGGCACATAATAAGCATTTATAAGTGTTCATAAGTGTTATTACTGCCCCTTCAATCTTTACAACCCTTTGCTGAAGATACTGTTATTAGCTACATTTTCTCAACAAAGCAGCTGAGTCAAGAGTCTAAGTGAGCGGTGGCGCCAGGATTCAAGTACAAGCAGTCTTAAACTGCTCCAAATTGGATTACTGCTGATATAGAGGCCACCCAATCTCTCTTGACCTTTCACCTGCCCTTTCCAAAATGAACTGGCTTTGTGACTGTGGGAAATTCCTTAAGCACTCGGTGTTGCATTTGTATACTGGGGGAGGTAAGACTGACGCCCTGTCACAGGTGAGGCTACAATGAGATACATGGTAAGTTCCGTATTGCAGAGCCTGGCAAAGAGAAAGCCCTCGAGATATGTTAGCTACTGTGATAAGTATCATTAGGAAAAGCCCTAAAAACAACGAATCATTTAGTGCCATACCACCTTTTAAAAAAATGAGACCAAGTTGCATTTATTTTTTTCTTCCAGTTTTACTGGGACACAACTGACACACAGCACTGCATGCGTTTAAGGTGCGCAGCACAAGGATTTGACTCACATACACTATGAAATATATGACATCCATTATGTCGTATAGACCCAAAATTAAATAGAAAAAATATATTTTTCCTTGTGATAAAAACTCTTAGGATTTACTCCCATATATATTTATCCTGTTGCACATTAAATCTCTAGGACTTATTTATCTTGTAACTGGAAGTTTATACCTTGCGACCGCCTTCATCAACTACCCTTCCACCCCCGCCCCCTCTAGTAACCACAAATCGAACCCCTTTTGCTGTGAGTTTGTTTGCTTGTTTTTAAAATATAATTGATAGGAGTTCCCGTCGTGGCGTAGTGGTTAACGAATCCGACTAGGAACCGTGAGGTCGCTGGTTCGATCCCTGGCCTTGCTCAGTGGGTTAACGATCCGGCGTTGCCGTGAGCTGTGGTGTAGGTTGCAGACGCGGCTCGGATCCCGCGTTGCTGTGGCTCTGGCATAGGCTGGCAGCTACAGCTCTGATTTGACCCCTAGCCTGGGAACCTCCATATGCCGCGGGAGCGGCCCAAGAAATAGCAAAAAGACAAAAAAAAAAAAAAAAAAAAATATATATATATATATATATATATATATATATATATATATATATATATATATATATAATTGACCTGCAGCCCTGTTAGTTCCTAGCGCACATCATAGTGACTGGGTATTTCTATACATTTCCAAATGACCACCACGATAAGTCTAGTTACCATCTGTCACCGCAAAGAGATATTTTATTCCCCACATTGTACCCTTCATCGCCATGACACATTAGTCTGTAACCGAAAGGCTGTGCCTCCTAATCCCCCTCGCCTATTCTCATCACTGATCCAAGATGTTTTCCTCATGTTGTGACACTGTCCTAGGACTTTTCTGAAATAGCAGTGCGACTGATCCTGGAGAAAACACCTGGCCATTTTTCCAACCTTCAGAACCAGTCTTTGTGTCTTTTGATGATGGACAGGGCCCTACTTTGGACTGGACTTGATGATGAGCAAAGTGCCAGCTGGTCAAGGCAGCTGAGAGTGAGCTGGCAAACAAATGACTTCACTGGCCCTGGAGTACTCACTAGCGCAGACCCAGGGTACAGAAACTAAAACGTAGCGAGTGACATCATGGCACTGGGACACTGGTCCGAAAAGGAAAATCATTCAAGGTTAAGTGCAGGGTGAGAACTATCAGTGATAAAGCAGCACAGCTTCCAGAGGGGCCGAGCGTATTCTCTGAACCATTAGTGTAACTCTTCTCACACAGTGTGGAAAATGAGGGTGGGATAATTGATTTTGCATTAGCGATTTCAAGCATAGTATGTAAGAAATATTACAAGCCGACTCCCTCGTTGCTTGCCAAAGCAAGCTTAAGAAACTGGGAAGAAAAGAGATTCTTTTTTAAGCACAGCGAAGGCCTTTATATTCCAGGTGCCGAGGAGCAGGACCACGGGCCCGATCAGCTCCGAGGTGTCGGCAGTACGTGATCAGGTGTCCAGTAGATTTGTCAGGTGCAGGGATACTCAAAGCCTAGGTGCGGGGAGCGGCTCTAGGTAAACACAAGTGTGGCTGAAGTAGAGTTCTGGTGTGTCTGTGACAAACGGGGCCCTGTGGCAAGCATCCAGAAAGGCCTTTGCTAACCGTCACAATGGCCACGCAGAGAGCCACAGCCCAGGTGACGTGAGCCGCAGCACATCTCACCAGGGGTTCAGTGGGGAAGGAGAAAGAGCCCTCTGATGACTCAAAATATGCTTGTAAAGAAAGCAGACAACTGGCCTCAAAGGAGCATTTCTTCCTAAGCCCCTTTCTGTGAGGGCTTCAACAATCTCTCCATAGGATTCTGCAGGAGAGTCCTGTTTCTGACTCCAGCTTACAGGCATTCCCTTCAAGTCCTGATGGGAGAAGCAGTGGCCAGCAAGATGGCCAAGGTCAGGCTACTGATGAGCTACAACGCTGTGAGGAGACAGGGCCTGATGCAAACGGAGTTTTCAACACAGGAAGAAGTAATTAAACAAGAGTTAAAAAGACCTGGGTTCATCAATAGCTAAGTATGTCCACGAAGGCCATGAAATGCTGTGACCGTTCTCTAGCAAGGCCTATTTCTAACAAAATCACAGCAATGACCACAATAATTTTAGTGATGGTCGGGTAAATGCTTTAAGCTAATCATGATAACAAACTGAACCGCATGTGAGAGGATCCTAGTTTTGCGTGGTATACACAATTTGGACTCTTTCTGCGAGACGAACATAACACCACCAGTGTGTAATTTCTAGGCCACCTCAGGTAGGGTTACCAGATAAAATATAGGAACCTTGGTCAAATGTGAACTGAAGATAAACAATGAATAATTTTTATTCAAAATATGTGCCGGGCAAAATTTGGGACATACTTGAATTAAAAAAAAATCTTGGGAGTTCCCGTCGTGGCGCAGTGGTTAACGAATCCGACTAGGAACCATGAGGTTGCGGGTTCGGTCCCTGCCCTTGCTCAGTGGGTTAACGATCCGGCGTTGCCGTGAGCTGTGGTGTAGGTTGCAGACATGGCTCGGATCCCGCGTTGCTGTGGCTCTGGCGTAGGCTGGTGGCCACAGCTCTGATTGGACCCCTAGCCTGGGAACCTCCATATGCCGCGGGAGTGGCCCAGAAATAGCAAAAAAAAAAGACAAAAAAAAAAATCTTGTTTTTTATTATCTGAAATTCACATTTATTACTGAACATCCTGTATTTTTTTACTTCCTAAATCTGGCAACCTTACATAGAAGGCCTTGGAAGAAGCCCAGAGAAACTGAGAGGAGCCCAGAGGTGAAGCATCCTAATTTCACAGTTAATCTGTCCCTATACATGTGTTGTCAATCACTGCTTTTCACAGATGCAGAAACTGGGGCCATGATCAGTCTTACAGTACCGGATGTAGGGAAAATACCCATTTAAAAGATTTGTAACTACTGTAAGGATTTTACAGGCGTGTGTAAAAAAAGAAAAATATCTTGTACATCCTATGAGATAGTGTGAAAGGAATTAGAGTTGCTCTGTCAAAATAAGAGCACGGGAAACTTGTGATTATCGGTTTCATGAATCAAGAAACTATAGCAACTCAGAATTGAGAGCGACCATGTAACTTAAACTTGTCCAGCCAGGCTTCAACACTCCAGCAACTCCTCACAGACTTTCCTTTGTCAAGGTATAGCCGGTCCAAACCTCAGCCTCTTTAGTATGTGTAGGATGTGTGCAAGGTGCTGTTTGGGGGGCTTTTTTTTTTTCTTTAAATGAAATGTGACCCTCATGCAATCTGAGCCATGCCTGTGGGGCTGAAAGGAGATTCTCTGCCCGTTTCTGAGATCCTGCCCCACTCCCAGGCTCACTTAGGAATTCAGGAGGCTTAAAGCGTAGAAGCCATTACCATCCAGCCCTTCCCAATTATCCCAAGATCCCAACTTCCCAAGCCACCAGAGGTCCCCGTGAGACTGGTGCCCTTTTTTTTAAGCACCCCGCTTGGAACGATGCAGTGGGACTGAAATAGAAAACGCTCTGCCTGGGATCCAGGCTTCCTGGGTGCGTCATCCCCCTTGAGGCTCCGCTAGAGAGCGGCCCTCACGACCCCAAGGTCCCGCTCATCTCTGACCTGGGGTTTCTCAGAGACAGGCTCTCTTGCCTTCTTCCCATAAGGCATCACAAAAATGTATCGTTTTTCCCCAAAGTATGTCTCTGAAAACGTCTCACGTAGGAAACCTACTACCTCTTGGGGCAACTTGCTCTATCACTGATCAGCTCTGATAGCTTTTTTTGAGTCCAGAGCTTTTACCCCCGGTCTCAGTTCAACCTATCTGAGGTAGGCCCTGAATGTTGTCAGTTCTGTTGGGGATTTTACTTGTGGCTGTGACTAAAAAAGAAGACTGACCGTGAAGGGGCCTGTGAAGGTGACGGCAGTTCACCCCCATGTTTTCACAGAAGGGGGCAGCCAGACGTTACCGTTTCCCAGACAGGCAGGGGGCTGGGTGCTGCCCGAGCAAGGGCCAGTGTGACAGGCAGGGGTCCTCACACGGCAAGCATCAGCAACAATCTGAACCCTTCAGGCAGGGTCAGTGCCTGGTGTCCCTGTGAACAGTTAGATCTGTTGGCCCGTCCTGCATTTGTCTGGCTCTTTCTCAGCTCTGAAACGAACCTGTAACATGCCCACTGTTCCCTAACCGCTGAAAGGTCAGGGATCAGAAGACCGGAGCAGCCAGATAGGAAAGGGAAGATCCACCAGACAGACCAGAATGAGGGATGCACCTGGAGCTGAAATCTGAAAAGGTTTGTGTAGTCTTTTCCCCAAGTGCATCTTTTCGCTGCAGACTCCACCTGGAGTGGAAATGCCAGGTTGCTCGGAGAGGAGGCTGTCCTTGTCGTGAGTCCTGGCCAATTGGAAGTTGGCAGCACCTGTGCTCTCTTGAGCGCTTGCTCTTGCCAAGCTTCTAGGACATCCCCCCAGACCAAGGGGACTGGCCCATTGGGCAACATTCCGCCAAGCACACAAACTTCACACAGAGCGACCCCGACTTTCCAGAACCGCTCTTAGCAAAACAGGCAAAAATCACCGCGTTTCACTCCTCCCTGCTCAGATTCTTCAGAATGTCACCATCACGGGCTCCCGAAAAGTGAAGGATAGCCCAAATTTGTTCTAAGGTAAGGCTAATTAAGCGACACGCCTAAATTGAGAGGAAAAACAAAAACACAGATGAAACCACTTTTGACAGATTACATTCAATTGCGGCCCTACTAGAACTTAACCTTTGGTTCAGGATCAGTTATAATATCATTAACTTTATCTAAAGAAATATATTTATCCTGGGCACAGAACAGAAAAGGTCAGGGACAAGATTCCAAAACTTTAAAAGAGAAAGACAAATCTCTAAATTACTAAGTGAATTCAACCTTTTGGAAAAACATTTTATATTCATTAAGAACCTTTTTACTGTAAGGGGAAAAATTACTAAATCCTTGGCTGAGGACCAATGGTGGGAACTATGCGAATGCCCACTTCACTCGAACTCTTGTGTAATTAAAAACATCCTACATATTCTACATATTCTGCAACGGGGACCATTAAATAAATTACACAAATTACGAATTTTCAAATGCTCTGTAAATTAAATATAAGTACCCCAAACAAATCCAAATCCAATCACAGCTGTTTGGAAGAGTTTGTTGCTTAAAACTTCACTTATCATCAAATAATAGAATTAGTCAATTACCAGTGACAACGGAGGGATGATTAGAGCATCAAAGCAAAAGGGCAGAAGGCTTAGGCTCCCAGAAAAGTCACAGACTGCAATAAACCAAAAAGGGTATTCTTGCCAAATTTCATTTGACTTGCTGCTCAGCAATAGCTTTTTGCCAAATGGTGCCAAGACCCACTATCAAAATATGCATGAGACACACTAGGCATACGACCCTAGGCTCATGATTCTTCTAAGGACCTATGAAAATATTTTTATTTATTTTAAAAGTATGGAGAGGAGCTCCCTAGTGGTTCAGGGGGTTAAAGAGCCAGCACTGTCGCTGCTGTGGCTTGCTCACTGCTGTGGTGTGGGTTCAATCCTTGTCCCGTAAACTCCCATGTGCCGCAAAAGTGACTAAAGAAAATACAAGTGTAAAGAAAAACACAAACTTTTAGATCAAAGAAAATGTTATATTTTGTTATACTTAATGTAATATTATTACCTTCATCTCAAGGCCATGCAGTTATAAAATACAACTTTTACTTTTATTTCTAATGGAGGAGAAAGGGCCAATGAAGACAGAGCACCTGGGCCTCCTGAATTCAACATGCGGCCCTGCCTAGACCTTTCCCAGGACCATAAGGCGAGGATGCCGCCTTGGGGAATGGCAGGAGCCGGCTGGATGTCAGGAGGAAGATGGAAGAAAGGCAGGTTGGATGGGGGGAGTAAAGAGTGGGGTGGGTTTAGAGGTCCAAGAGAGGCGCGGCTGCGGCTGCAGGCCGCAGGAAGAGCTCTGTTTCCCCAGAGGGTAGCAGGGCTGGGCTTACGTGAATAAAGTCAACAGCTCTATGGTCTTCACCGCTGTATCCCGAGTTCAGGAAAGACACCTGACTCATAACAGACACGCATATCTGAGAACATATAAATGAGTCCAAGGGGTGATGCAGAAACTATGGGCAGAAACATGTCCCTGTCAAATTCGTCATCCCACTTCTACAGCTACTTGCACCAGCCTGTGTTCATTCCTCAACAATGTCCTTACGTTTTCAATGCCCATCTCTATCAGCTTTGTGCCACCGAGAATAAATCCCCACTGGGACAGCCTGGGCAGTGGCTAAAGCATGCATCTTGGTTAAGTCTTGACTCCTTCACGAACCAGCTCTATAACTTTGAGAAAGTTCTTTAGCCTCTCTTAACTTTCATTGCTTCATGAATTATCAGTTCCTACACCACGCAGTCATAAAGATGAAATGAGGTAATTAATGCCTATCATGTGCTAAGCCCAAGGAGTCCTACACGATATAAAACCTCCTTTTGTGTCAACTCTGCATTAATGAAATTTAATGAAATCTTTTTCCTAATGCTCTCAAAATCTACCCTCAAGTATTTGCAGTTAACTCATTTTCCATACAACTCTTAACTAAAGCCATTACTAAGTTCAAGAGTAAGGATGACTGGAAGCAAAACAGCTGCTTGAGAACCCAGCTGACAGTGAGCCCTGCATCACTAGTGGGATAGTGAGACGCCAGGAGTATGACCTGTGGTTGGCGGACATTTCAATGCGCTACTTGAGATGAAAGGTGGGGAGACATGGGGAGAAGGCGAGAAGACCAAGTGGCCTCATCAAGCCACCTTCAGAGTGGGCTGGACCTCAGATCCCATGATTCATGAGGAGGCAAGTCTGGGCTAAGAGCCGGGCAGAGGACATTTAAAGGCTGCCACCAAGGTCACAACCTCTTCTCCATCCTTCCACTACCACGTCCTTAGCCTGGCTTCCAAACAGATACAAAATGCACATTTAATGATTTGATCTGAAAGGGTAACACATATTTACTGGCTGGGACAGTCTCGGCCTCAACTCATCTGGAGGGAGAAATGCATGATAACACGCACTGCCTGCTCTTCTCATTAGCTCCCCCCCCGCCATGGTTCCTTCAGTTTCACACAAACAATTATTTTCCCTTCTTCTTGTATCCCTCCTGACCCCCTTTAATTCCTCCTTTAATTTTTCATCCTCGATAAATTTGTTCAAACACATTAATATGTTTGAGCATCTATTATTTAATAGTTATAACACTACAATTTGCTAGGCAGTAAAAACAGATGCTCTTATTTTTTTGTTGTTAAATTTCCCTTTATATTCTTTCAACAGTTTTTTAAAAATTGAGATATAATTGATACATAACATTTCATTAGTTTCCGCTGTACGACGTCACGATTCCGCGTACAGAGACATTGCAAAATGATCACCACAATGTCTAGTTAACATCCAGCACCATCAAATATATATTATCTGTATTTCTTTCTTTTCTTTACTTTTCTTTTTGTCTTTTTGCCTTTTCTGGGGCCGCTCCTGCGGCATATGGAGGTTCCCAGGCTAGGGGTCCAGTCGGAGCTGCAGCCACCGGCCTACGCCAGAGCCACAGCAACACGGGATCCGAGCCGCGTCTGCAACCTACACCACAGCTCACGGCAACGCCAGATCGTTAACCCACTGAGCAAGGGCAGGGACCGAACCCGCAACCTCATGGTTTCTAGTCGGATTCATTAACCACTGCGCCACGACGGGAACTCCTAGATGATCTGTATTTCTGAAACAAGGTTGAAATTCTTTTGCCAACAGAGTTACAACCATAACCTAAAAGCATGGAAGCCACTGTCCTTTCTGAGATCTGATGTCAGCTATCTAATTCCTTCACTCATTCATTTATCCAAAAAAACAGCCCCACATTTATTAAGCACCTGCTAAGGGTCAGTCACTGCTCTAGGCTCTGCACATAGGGCAATGGGACTTGTGAGCTCAGCAATCGTCTAGCTCTGTCTTGGGGACATGGGGAGAATAAAAATGTTTGACTCTATAACAGGGGTTCCAGTGAACATCGAGCCCAGCCCCTTCGTAGTAGTAAGTGCCAGTTTACTAAAAGAAAACTACTTGGAAGAGAGGCCAAGAATTATCTACATTATTTTTGAAATAAATGTCTATTCACCGAAGAGTTAATAATGTGGGAGGTTTTGCATATTTTATAGCTGTGTAGTCACTCCTCTTCTATCCTGAAATAGCAAGTGTTCTCTCTCCCACCTCTCAAGATATCAGTGTGACTAGTATCCAAATAGTAAACATTCATCGGCTTAAACGTGAAGCTATCCTTTAAAAAATTTAGTTTTAAATTCTATCCCTCTAATCTGAAGTTTTCCCAGAAACATTCCTAAAATGAAGGGGCAACGAAAAAAGGCGACTCAATGCCAAGGGGCTTGCAAACATAACACGGAGTTGCTTCAACACGTCGAAAAGCAGGAGTTAGGTATTCAAGCAGACATCATGTAGCTAAATGCCACCTATTGGCCCCAGAGGCCTTCTCTCTTCCGGCCCCAGAGGCCTTCTCTCTTCCAGCCCCATCCCCTGTTTGGGCAGGGATGATGTCTACTGATTATACTAAGCACATGGAATAATGTGACTTGGGGGCCTTGTAAGTCAGGTTTTAGGTGGGTTTCAACTCTTCCGTTTAATGTATGCAATTACAGTAAATTTACTCATTTTACAGAGTGTCCGACAGTGTCCATTTGAACCTTTTAAACGAGGTCCTATTTGCATTGTTATTTCTGTTAGAGACAAATGGTTGGATTTTGTCAATCGCTCCCCTAACGGCCAAACCCTCCATGCAGCTATCAGACTTAAAAGCGTGCCTCTCCTCTTGTTCTACCTTCAGCCTCTTCTCGGCTCTTCCCAGGTACCAGTGACAAATACGTTCAAAAACACAGACGAGGAAATAGTCATCTCTATTCCAACAACGTTTTTACTTCGGCGCATTTATAAATAATCTTTTCTCCCTTAGGTATATTCCATATATTTAATCCATAGATGAACTGGGTTTATTTTCACACGTATTCTCCACTTACTCTGGTGATACAGAATCTGACCCTGAAAGACCATCTTAATGCTCCCTGGACCAGTCACTCCACTTGCAGATAAAGACTTCTGCGTTATCATTTTGCTTAATAACTAACCAAGAACACAGAGGTTAACCTATTTATGCGCCCCCTTCTCTGCCCAGCAGAAAGTTCCAGAAAATAGAAACACATGGCATCAAGCAGAAACGGTTCCATTATGATATGCCAGTTATTTTCCCAAGTCACTGAATTCTGTTTGGCCTTCTCCTCCAGCTCTAAGTCTCCTGAAACCCCCACTCACTTTCAACCTTCTCATTTTCTTTTACACACTGTCACACCTGACCGTCCTCTCTGTCATTTTTACTTCCCAAGAGCAACTTCTGTTAGTCCCCAGGTCTCGTCTCTGTGCCTTCCTTTGGGCTGCCTCCCTGTCTAATCCTCCAAGTTCATCCTCAACGAGCTTCTGAAGGCCCACTGCTACCTGGAGCCGTATTATGCTGATTTTTCTCTCAGATGCACTCTTCAGGCCTCACTCCCATGAATGCTGTCCTGGCCAAATCAAAGTGCCAGCGTTTTAGAAGAAAGACACTATCTGTTTCCATTCCTCTTAAAGTACCATGTTTGATTCTAAAAATAATATCTCCCATCAAAATAATCATCTTGAACTCAGTGTCGGAGCCTATCAGCCAGCCCATGGGCAGATCTGCAAAGTCAGCTTCCATTGTTCCTTTTCTGCAAGTTTCCTAGACGATCTAGGGCCAAAAGTCCCCCAGAAGGTGAAAAGGAAGGAGAGATATTTCTTATAATAAAAGGATAAGAAAATCCATTGCACACATCATATGGGTCATTTTGTGCTGGCAGCAAAAGGGCTGACTATTCTTAAGATACAGAAATGAAAAGATGGGTGATTTAATAAAAGTTCTGAGGCTTCACTGGTCTTATCTCCCATTTCTTTTTATTTTCAGAGATGGTTTGAAGGGAGTTCACACAATAGTAACAATCTGTCATCAGTTTGGTGCTCTAAAAGCTCCAGTTATCCAAAAATGTTTCTATCGGCACTTCCTCTTCAAGAAGAGTAATTACTCCAATTATTCCCCAAATTTCTGATCATTCTGTAGTATGTGCACAAAACCTAAAGTGGTATATTTTACACGTTCAAACATGTATACATAGACATACATATATACACATATATACGTGTAGGAAGACTTTCATTGCATCCATATTCAGGAAGGAAAAGTTCTCTCCATTCTCAGGGCTTATCGACACAGTATTTTGTTTTTATGGAAACACCAGAAAGAAGGAGCCGATTATGCAAGACTCCATTTAGTTTTGATCACCTTAAAGTATGGCCTGCCGAGGTTTTATAGGCTCACATGAAAAAAAGAAAAATATGTACCACCTAATTCCAGATATCTTGTGTCTTATGAACCACAAGACATAAAATCATCAAGTCTCCAGGGCAAGAAAGAACCTGGTGTGGAAATAAGAAAATCAAAACAACCAATAATAAAGATCAAAAATAAAAATGTCCATTCCTGAATAAGCCTTTTTTAAAAAAGAAAGTATCTGCTACATTCCCCGTGTTGTACAATACATCCTTGCAGCTCACTTTGCATCGAATAGTTCGTACCTCCTAATTCCCTACCCCTATCGGCCCCTCCCCCTGCCCTCTCCCTACAGGTAACCACGAGTTTTTCTTTATCTATGAGAGTCTGCTTTGGGGGGGGGGGGATAAATTCACCAGTTTGTTGTACTTTTAGATTCTGCATATAAGTGATATCATACAGTACCTGTCTTTCTCTAACTTATTTTACTTAGCATGATGCATTTTTTGAAGTTTTACATTTTGCTCTGTCTTACTTATTTGTTTTGGGTCTACATACATCTGATCAGAATCTTCCTGTTATTTGTTTATAGCGGTTTTCATAATCCAGCCAACATTTAAGGTACATTATTTACCAGGCAATGATAGGATATGATTTGTTAAAAATGGTGACGTGTTACTTATTTACTTAAACAAAGGTCACCCACTCAGGTGTCTTTAGGACAAGCTACTGAGTAATTCCAATGCACTAGCCACTCATACTGCATCCCTATCAGTGGGAGACTGGGAATTATAGCTAAATTAAGCTGGAAAACCAGTGCTATTACCACAAGTAAAGCCAACACACTTCTCTGGACAAAAATGATGAAAAGGGAGAGAGTGGGATGGATGGGGAATTTGGGATTAGCAGATGCAAACAATTAGATTTAGAATGCATGAGCAATGAGGTCCTGCTGTATAGCACAGGGAGCTATATCCAGTCTCTTGGGATAGACCATGATGGAAGATAATATGAGAAAAAGAGTGTATATAATATGTATGACTGGTCACTTTGCTGTACAGCAGAAATTGGCACAACACTGTAAATCAACTATAATAAAAAAAAAAGATAGCATTCTATAATTATTTTAAGGAAATATTTATCTATGGAACAATGAACTATATCTCTTACTAAAATTATTAGATTTCAGAATTGTGTCTATTTGAGGGATTTAAAAATTTTTTTTAATTCTCTCTTAATTAGCTGATTTCAAGGAGAAATTCAAAATCAAAAGGTGGTACAGCAGCAAGGTCCATCCTATAACCAGAGCAAATGAATAACGACTTATTTTTTTATTGTTATAGGAATATAATCTCTGTTCCCACAGCAACACAGGATGATAAATGAAGTTATTTAGCATAAAATGTCCAATGCTTCTTTTGCATCTTCCTTTGGTCCATACCTGCTCAGTCATGGTTCAATAAAATACGAGCTTGCTCAATCAGTGGGGAAGGCATTTGCAAGGTGGGTGACCCCTGCCTAGAGAAAGCTTATAGGTTGGAGACGTAACATACACAGGCACAAAGGGTTATAATAAAAGAAATGTGGAACTGCTACACATGAGTTGTTTCTGAAGTGTGGTAATGGATACAAAGAAAAGAGAGAAGATTGGGGATCTAACAAGGCATTCCAAATGGTCCCTGAAGATGGACCAGGACAATGTCTTGTCAGAAAAGAGCTAGCTGGCGTCATGCGGCACATAGGAATGACGATAGTGAGGATTCAGAGGAAGGAAAGCTGTGAGCAGTTCGCATCGTGTGGGGGACATGGAACCATGGAGGAGCAAAGTGGATGAAAAGATTATCAGACACTTGGGTTGAGCCCTTTCCTTACTGGCTGCTCCTTTCCCACTCTTGGGCTTTTTCTTCCTCATTTTCTCCCCAACCATCCTAAATGACGGAGCCCACATCTCAGTCCTTGGGCCTCTTCCATTTTCTCCGTACACACAAAGTTTTCATGATCTATCCCGACTCTCGTGGTCTTAAGTACCATGCTTATCCTGATGACCTCAGTGCTTACCTTGACCTCTAGACTTACACCTCCCATTGCCTCCAGGGCACCTAGACTGAGAAGCCCAACAGGTGTCCCAGTACTATGAGTGCAAAGACTGCCTGGTGTTCTCTGCTGAAACTGCTCCTCCAAGCTTCTTCAGTCGAACTGATTTCCTTCCAGGTGCTCAGGCCAAAAGATCTTGGGAGTCCCCATGGATGCCTCTCTCTCACACCCACACACAATTACGAAAAAGTCCTGTTGACTCGACTTGCAAAATAGAACCAGAATTTGACCACTTCTCACCCCCTCTGCTGCTGCCCCCTGGACGGAGCCATGTCATCCCACCTGGATTTTTTCTTCTTCTACACCTGCCTTCCAGGTCCTTCTTGCACTTACCCTCCCCTCCTGCACACAAAATTCTCAACACCAGAGCTGCAGTGATTCTGTCCAAATGCACGTCAGAGCATGGCTTTCCTCGGCTCACACTGCTGAAAGGGCATTCATTTTGCTCACGGGAAAGCTCCAATCCTTCCAGGGGCCGCTCACACATTTGTTCACTCAGCTTCAGCCCAGGTGGCCTCTTTGCTGCTCTCATCATTTGCTCAGCCTTGGCGGCTCTTCCTCTTGAGAGCCACCAAGCTCCCTCCCTTTCTCCTGCTGTTGCCTCCATGTCCCTTCCTACTGAGGCCTACTCCGGCCACCTTGTCAAGAACTGCACGCACCCTCCCCGGCCCCCCCCAAGCCCCTTCTTTAGTTTTCTCCTTTGTACTTTTCATGGTCTGACACATGTTTGTTTATATGTTCATCCTGTTTATTTTCAGCCTCCCTCTTTGATGTAAGCTCTAAGAGGGCAGGGATGTTTGCAGCTTTTGTTCACTGCTGCATCTCCAGCATTCAAAATGGTATCTTGGAGGGAACAGGAAGGGAATGACTATTCTGTGACTGAACGTACAAAGCCTCTTAAATGTTTTCAGACAATTAGAAACCACTGAAGATGTGTGAATTGAGTCTGAAGGAAGAGGAACAAAGCACCAATTCTGTGCCAAAAACTTGCACTGTATATCTGAGGTGGAAATGGCATTTCAGGGGCAAATGTTCAAAAATAGAACGAAAGAAAAAATACCACGACCTCTCTCCCAACCCCATGATAATTTCATCTCTGTTTATCTCTGCCTTGATAATTTCATCAAGCCAGCTTGGCATTATATATAAAATAAGGACATCAGAGCAAAAACATACCAAAGTTAAAGTTCTGATTCTAATAGGGAAAGTCAACATCATCTATAAAATGGATATTATAATCAAAATTCTCTTTTGTGGATTATCAGAATTAACAATAATTAATATACAAAAAAGATCTATAAAGATTTTTCACAATGTATCAAATCTTATCTCTTTTCAAAATAATTAATCTGGAAAAAGAGAACACATCCAGTCTCTTAAATATATCCACCTGTCTTTCCATTGTTTATTTATTAAAATTCTTGCCAATGTTATGGGTAGAAACTATCAACCAACATTTGACTAATATGCTCAGCAATAAAATCTGCCTGCCACACAATTCCTTCTGCCCTGAACTATTAGTTTTTCTATAATCCACTCTTTCAAATTCTGCTGCCATCTCTGACTATTCCATCAATGCCCAATCTTTTTCAGTCCTCTAAAAATACTTTTTTTGTGTGTGTGTGTGTCTTTTTGCTATTTCTTTGGGCCGCTTCCGTGGCATATGGAGGTTCCCAGGCTAGGGGTCCAATCGGAGCCGTAGCCACCGGCCTACGCCAGAGCCACAGCAACGTGGGATCTGAGCCGCGTCTGCAACCTACACCACAGCTCACGGCAACGCCGGATCGTTAACCCACTGAGCAAGGCCAGGAACCGAACCCGCAACCTCATGGTTCCTAGTCGGATTCGTTAACCACTGCGCCACGACCGGAACTCCTAAAAATACTTTTATTTTATAAAGTCTTATTGACTGGAAAATGCACTCATCTTTTGTTCAGTACTTCCTCCATAAAGAAGACTTTAAAATTAAATTTAAGAACAAAAGAGATTGGGCCCACCACATCCCACTCCAAACTGCCCATTACTTTCTGTATTAGGCAAAGGAGGTTAATTCAGTGGTCTTTAAACTCTTTGGTTTCAGGACCCCTTTGCATTCTTAAAGAGCTTTGGTTTATGTGAGTTAAACCTCTCAATACTCACCACATCAGAAATTCAAAAAGAGAGGCATCTTAAAACAGAAGAATACACAAAGACATGTTTCGTTAGACATCTGATCAATGACATTATCGAAAAATATCTAGCAAGTGGAAAACTCTGCTATATGATTATAAGAGAATGAGAGTAAAAAGGGCAAATAACATCCTAGCATTATTATGAAAATTGTTTTTACTTACCAACCCCCTTGAAAGGGTCTCAGAGCCAACTAGAAGCTCCTGGGTCACACTTTGAGAACCACATGGCCAGTCTTTGTTCAGTAACTAATAAACCCCCAATTCTCAGTGACTTAACACAATGAAGATTTATGTTTTGCTCACATAACGTCCACTGTGGACTGGTGGATAGGACCTCTGGATCTTACAGCTACACCTGGAACACATGACCTCGTCTCAACAAGGGAAGAGACGGATGAAGAGGCACCTAAGCTGGCTCCAAACCGCTCTGATCCAGAAGCACACATGACACTTCTGGTCATGGGGCAAGCGCCAGAAGCAGTCACATGGCCCCAACTCATGGCAAGGGAGCCTGGAAAACTGGAAGGCCACTGCACTGACCTCCATTAAAACTTCTGCAGGAAAGCCCCTTCACCAAGCATAGCATTCAGAACTTTTATGTTCTATTCAGTCTGCTGAGCAGAATCTAGGTTTGAGGCATTCAGCCAGGAAGTGGCCAGCAGAGAAGTGGCAGACAACTTTAGCATAACATTCTCTAAGAAAATAAAGTGAATGAATCCAGCCACATCATCACAATCTAGGACTTGTCTGATTTAATGGGCACGCCAGAGGTTGCATTTTATGTCTCATTTAATCCTTACAAAAACCTTATGTGTTATGCTATGATTTATGCCAATGTTTCAGCTGAGAAAACTGAGACAGAGAGGTCCAGGGTCATGTGAGTAACACGGGGCAGGCGGGGAAGGGGCTAGATTTGAGCTGCTGGACTCGGGACCCCACTTTTAACTACTTGGCCCCAGTACTGCTCCATCAGGTGTCTTTTCCTTGAGAAAATCCTTCCCTATGTGTGGACATGATGGTGTTTCAGCAGATTAATATTCTCCCCCAAACTGGGTAAGGGCCATGTGATCTAACTGCTGCAATCCAACTGCATCAGTGTCACTTGGCAAATCAAAAGACCAATAAAGGCTGCCCTGGTTAAATCTCATTTATTCCGACTTAACTCCCTCCGTTGAGAGGTCCAAGCACAGAGGGAAAGTGCAGGGGGTACGGGGATCTAGACCCATCTTTGCGGGGGGTAAGTCAGGTCAACTCTCCGCGTTGTTTTCCCCATGTTTACGGGAAAGAAGTTCAGAAACGTTGGAATCCGACAGATCTAGGATAGGACCCCAGCAATGCCACAAACTGTTTCCACAACCTCAGGCAAGGTATTAAGTGTGCCAAGCACGGTTTCTTTACCCATGAAATGAAATCAGGATTGAGAGTCTTTAAACACTGAAGAAAGGTGATATATGGGAAGCGCCATTGAGGGCACACACATCAGTCAGGTACATGCCGCCCAACCCCACCCACTCCACCTCTTCCCTGCGTGTGTGCTCCAAACAGCATGCCAAGCTCTGTGCCCACACAAAACTCTGCATGATTCCATTTAAGTCTTTTACTCAAATTCCCACATCTGCCACCCCTCACCAGAGCAGGCACCTTGATTAACATATGAAAAACTCATTTATATACTACTACTATCTAATGTGAACTCTATAGTTTCTATAAGGCTGTCTTCTTTTATACTCTTCAAACAATGTGACACATACATCTAGGCAGGTTTTTTCCCTAAGATGAAAATGCACAAAATTTAGACTGTAGAATTTCATTTTGATTTGCTTAGACTTTTGCATTCTTTATTTGGGAAACAAGAATAGTCTATACATATAGTGTTTTAAAAGAGACAAAATGTTGAGAATTGGTGGAAATTTTGTAAAGCTTTTTATTAATATGTGTCAGGACCCTAAGTTATCACAGATCTATCCTGAGTAAAGAAAATAATCATAAATATGGAAAAGGCTTTAGGTGCAAAGATGTTCAGCACAGAATTATTTAAAGTAGTTAAAATGGTGTGCTCTAAATTATCCAAAATTGAACACTAGATATGTAAATTAGCATAAATCTCCATTATGGTATTTCATGATATATGTGAAAATTTATAATGATATAGTATATAATTTCGGAATACATTTAGCTGCCAATAAGAGAAAAACCTGACCAACAACAGATTTAATAAAAAGATCTTCTTTTTTTATATATATAAACTCTTATTTTTACATAACAAGAGTCCGGAGGGCAATGGCTGCTGTTCTGAATGCAGCTGCTCCTCGATAACCTCAGAACTTTCAGGCTCTGCCACTTGGTGCCCCCAGTCACTGGCCACCCTTGGCCTTTCCTCCTTATGCTCACTGCCTCACGGTAGCAAGGGGACTGCTGCGGCCTCAAGTATCACATCAGGTTTCAGAGCAGGGACAAGGGGGAAATAGTGGTACTTGGATCTTTCCTCAGGAAGTGAAAGATTGTTCCTGGAAAACCCCCCTTTGTGTCCCTTGGTTCAGAGCTGCTATCACGGCCACCTCAAGCTTTCAGGGAGGTGGAGCAGTGGCTGTTTGGCTCTGCCTTGTCTACAGTGGAGGCAGTAATGGCAGACGAAGTGGCCAATCGGGAGTGTGCAAGGGAGCAGCTGCCAGCAGGTAGGTGGGATGCAGAATTGCAGCAGCTGAGAGGGGCTGAAGCAGCCACCTGGCAGTGTGTTGGGGAGGGTGACCTCGGCATCCCGTCCCAGCTAGAAGGGCAATGTCAGCCTTCTCCCCAAGCTGGAGGCTGGAGAGTAGGCTGCCTGGAGGGAATCTTTAAATGCACACAGGGCAGTGAAGCTGATGGAAGACCATTTCTGGTGCCAAAAAGGTTCTTTCATTTTATAGAATGTTCAGCTAAATAGCTCACGGTACTGAATCGCTCCCTTCTGCGAGGTATCCTGGAAGTGTGATTCATGGTATACTACAGTGGTTAGGACTATAATACAGGCATTAAAGCCTGACAGACTTAGAATCAAATCCTATCTGAGCCATTTTCCGTATAAACTTGGGCAAGTTATACAATTTCTCTGATCTTCAGTTTCCTCATCTTTAAAATGTGAAAGTAACAATTATTGTCATAAATTAATAACATTATATATTTTATGTATCATACACTGGTAATATTAATGTTATCTATATTAATCAATATTAAATAATACATAATTAACAGTAACTGTCAAAGAGTCACTGTTGGTGTTGTTATAGTGATAACTGCCTTACTCTTTTGTTCTGAGGATAAATACAATCAGGAGTGTAAAGCACTCGGCTACACAACACAGGCCAGTCAATCTTCTTTGATCTGGACCTGAATTTAGCAGATGTCAAAGGAAAAGCAAGAGAGCAGTCCGAGCAGAAGAACAATTATTAGCAAATAATGATAATAATGCTAATACCACTAGTCAGACCATCCTGGCATCAGGTGATGCCCAGGATGGTCTGACTTGCATCACCTCACTGAATCCCCACAGCAGTTGGTGTGGCGGTACATTAGCGAGGCTGAGCTGGGTTATGCTGTGGTAGGAGTAAGTCCCAAATCTTGGTGGCTCAATACAACAAAAGTGTGTTTCTCCCTCACGCAGGGTCGTGCGGTACACACAAGCCCCTTGCGACAGATCTCCAAGTGCCTGGAACGTCTGCCACCTCCTTCTCAGCACCTGCAGCCACACGCACTGAGGGCTGGGGTGCATCACGCGTGCGTCTAGCTTCTGTAAGTGGGTGTCGTAACATCCTCCTGACATGCACACGCTGACCACGCCTTGTTCACACAGCCCAGGTAATACGCCTGTCGCCTTGCTTTGGCACTCTGCTTCTTCACTGTACCCCCCCACCCCCCCGGAAGAGTCCTCCTCATGAGGGCACACTTTCAAATACAAAGCAGCCAACCCAGAGCCCACACCCCCAACTACCCCTTCTGCTGGGTTCTTGTTATTCGCCCTCATCAATAGGTACCAGACAACGTGGCCCCTATGCCCCAGGGTCTGCTGAAATCATTCAGGCTAGCCTGGCTGCCCTGCTTCACCAGGAAAGGTCTCGCCCACAGTTCCTTCCTCTGCCTCTGCCTCATGACCCATCCCGGGGCTTCCTTTGTGATGCCTACCCCCCCATGCCACGATGTGCCTCTTTCTCCTGGGAACTGAGACTAGGAAACTGTCTTTTCAATGGCAACTGTTCCATTATCTTTGGCCTCAAATTTTCTGTTGATACAGTACATCTTGAGATGCAGGGGTAGAAAGAACATAGAGAATCACACCCTGGCCTCTGAATGTTTTCATCCAGACCAGTCGGTGCCCATCTGCACAGGGATGAGGAGGACCAACCAGTTGCACAGGGATGAGGAGGACCAGTCCTCCCAGAGTGTGCAGAAGAACCCGAAACACTGGTGAACAGAGCAGGTGTCTACACAGGTGGATGTGTATCCAGCTTGGGAGCAATAAACAGAGAGATTGCACATGATGGGCGGGGAGGAGGGGGACTGCTGTCCATCTGACCAGAGCCCTTGGAGGCCAACACTGGAGCCAGTGGAAAAGTTGGCTGTGCATTTATCATTTAGCCATTTTATTAGTTTCACCAAAAGTTTACGTGGGTAGCCAGGAAGCCCACTGCATCCGCGAATTCTCTGTGACCCACTTTAACACACTCTTGTCGCGCCGTAAAAGTAAAAATTTTGTGCCTTTCCCTTTTCAAATTCCTAGGAACCTAATGGTCTTCCATGAGATTTCAAAAATAATTGCCAGGCCTGCACTACTTCCATTCTCTGCTTTTGTGCTCTGCAGTGATTTTCCTGTCCTGGATACTCGGAAACACACTGCTTCTCAGCACTGCCTTTCCTCATCAACTATTATTACCTGAAGTATTCCTTCTGCTATTACCCTTTGTCACCAGGCCTGGCTCATGAGACAAGACAAGCCTTCCTTCTCTTTTCTGTCATTTCCCATTTGCTCTCTTTCCATATTAAGAAGCCAGTCCACCTTTTCCCTTTGTCACCTTTCTCTTTCTTGCATGCTTTCAAAATGTTATTTTTCTCTCCTGTGACTTTTTTCGTGTTACCAACAGCATCTATTGTATGGACCTGCCTTTACCAACTTTGTCCTTCCCTGTCCTGTTCCCATCCCTGCCACGGTAAATTCTCACAAACATCTTTCCCGTGGTCCACTTTCCATTTTTATGTCTTTCCATTTTATCACTCCTCTCTCTCATGTTTCTATTAGAAATTATTATAGCATTATGTCATTAAAATCTATATCACTTAGCGGTGTCATTTTCCTGCCACCCTGTCCGAGGCCTTTGGTTCTCACAATATAATGGAAAGCTACTCGTACGCATTTCATAAAAGAGAGCGAGAGGAAGTGACAGAACCTAAAGGTAAATTACAAAGATCTGCACAGAGTGAACAGAAGAATGGGCCTGTCCACCGATGCATCTCCTCAAGGTAGGATGGTCAGTTTGAAACATCGTGGTGGGAAGAGGCAAGAAGGAAGCTAGAAACCGTTCCCTGTCTTTTTCCTCCTCATGTCATTTTCTTCCTAAATTATTTGTCTCAGTTCATCTGAGGCTTATTTATTTATGTCATAAATACTTACCGTGAGTTTAGTGCGTGCTGAGGGTAAATGAAATACACTCTCGGAAACCCTGGGGTCAGGACTTGGTCCTGTCGCTTGGCGGTTATACGCGCAATGAGGTCAGTTTTTCATTCAACTGAAATTTCCAAAAATGATTTCTTGCTAGGAAAGGCGCCAGCGCGCATGCAGCACTGCATTTCGCGGTGGGCTCCGGGCGCTTCCCCCCGGAGCGGGTGCCGAGGTCCAGGCTGGTGGGGTCGGGGCTACGGTTTCCTGGTCACCGGCCCCCCCACAGCGCGGCCCCCTCCACAGCGGCCGGCGGGTGGTTTAACCCAGGTAGAGGGTTTCTGGGAGACACTTACGAAGGGGGATGGGAGGAAAGGAGAGTCTGTGAAATATGCCGGGAAGGCAGTGGAAGGAAAAGAGGGCTTGAGCCATTTCTTCTTTTTTTTTTTTTTTTTTTTTTTTTTTTTTGTCTTTTGTCTTTTTGTTGTTGTTGTTGTTGCTATTTCTTGGGCCGCTCCCGCGGCATATGGAGATTCCCAGGCTAGGGGTCTAATCGGAGCTGTAGCCACCAGCCTACACCAGAGCCACAGCAACACGGGATCCGAGCCGCATCTGCGACCTACACCACAGCTCACGGCAACGCCGGATCGTCAACCCACTGAGCAAGGGCAGGGACCGAACCCGCAACCTCATGGTTCCTAGTCGGATTCGTTAACCACTGCGCCACGACGGGAACTCCTTGAGCCATTTCTTAAGCATCCACTTTGCTCTTTGTCATTTCCTTGGAGGACTAACAAAAGATTCAAAATGTGCGTAATTATGTGGGGTGTCCAGGCTGGGCTTTTTTGCGTGGGACAACATGCAAAGTTGGGATCAGTGGGGCTCCAGAATTTATCTGGATTATCTATGACCTTCAGCAAGTCGCTCACTCACCTCCCTCAGAAAAAGTCTGCTCACCTGGAGAAACAGACGAAGAGATGACGTGTGAAAACTCTTAAAACTGACCATTTAATCCACAGACGGTGGAAGGCAGCCAGAGGCTGAAATCACAGCTCCCACAGGCGGCTCCTGGCACGGGGCTGACCCAGTGGGCTCACGGCCAGCCTCCTCTGAGCCCGAGCTCACCCCGCCTGCCCCCTGCCTCCGACGGTCCGTCCCCAAGCTGGCACCCTGGCAGCGCGAAGCGGCCCTCTGTCTCAGCGTCGAGGACTGTGACCAGAGCACCACACAGGCAGAGCCTTTACATAATCAGCACGGTGAGGCTGCTGTCTGCCGGGAGGGTCACCTTCCTGCAGGCACCCAGATTTCAGGTGTAGGGTCAGGGAGCCCAGAGAAGAGGCCTCTGTGTGCAAGGACTAGATGAAAGGGGGGGACGCTTTCTAGGGGGTGGTGTCCCGAATCCTTTGTTCCGACCGCAGAGGAGGAGGAACCCGTCATGGTACTGGAGGGAAACCACTGTATGATTCCCGGGGCCCCTCTGACAGGCCACCAGGCCAGGCGGAACTGCAAGGTAGCCAGAGTCCTCAGCAATCAAAACACCCTGAGCAGGCGTCAGAGTCCCAAGGCCTCGGGAATGTCAGCCTGTCTCTTGGAGCACAGATAGGATTTTTTGCCCCTCTTCCGACCAGACACTGTACCCAGCAGGGCCCTTCCCCATTTGGGCCTTTGTTTCACGCTTTGCTTTGAACCTTGAAGAAACTGTTTGGATGGTTCGTGAGCCAGGCTGACCAGGCTGACCAGACACTGAAAAGAGAAGTGGATTTTACCCTAAACCGAGGAAAACATCCAGTTGACATAAGACTTAAAATTGTCCTGAGAGGCTTAAAGGTGCATGCTTCTAGGTCCCCAACGGGCACTTTAGGTGGCCAGCAGAGAGGTCCTCCTTCAAGCCCAGAACGATCCTGGCTGCTTGAAGCAGAGTTACAGCCTACAGGAATCAGGCCTTTTTATAACCACCAGTCTTGTTCCCAAGCAAGTAATGGGGTCTCAGAGCCCAAGCAACCCATCTTTCTGCGGCTGCTGTTACTGTCGCCTGCCTACAGGAACACAGCAACCTGCAGGTACAGAAGCCCCTTGAGCCTTATTTCCAATTGTCAAAAACCAGGCCAATCAAACTGCCTTAGTAAATGGCCAGAAAGTATCTGACTAGATTCCACCATTCATTTTTCACTCCATTCATTTATTTAACGAAAACGTATTGATCACCTACATGCCGTTCACTAAGTGCTTGGAGAAACCTCAGTGAACATAACAAACCACAAGCATAAATGTTCATGTTCCTGGACAGCTGCATGCAAAGCAATGAAACTAGAACACACCCTCACACCATGCACAAAAATAAACTCCAAATGGCTGAAAGACTTAAATATATGACAGGACACCATCAAACTCCTAGAAGAAAACATAGGCAAAACACTCTCTGACATCAACATCATGAATATTTTCTCAGGTCAGTCTCCCAAAGCAATAGAAATTAGAGCAAAAATAAACCCATGGGACCTCATCAAACTGAAAAGCTTTTGCACAGCAAAGGAAACCAAAAAGAAAACAAAAAGACAACTTACAGAATGGGAGAAAATCGTTTCAAATGATGCAACTGACAAGGGCTTAATCTCTAGAATATATAAGCAACTTATACAACTCAACAGCAAAAAAACCAATCAATCAATGGAAAAATGGGCAAAAGACCTGAATAGGCATTTCTCCAAAGAAGATACACAGATGGCCAGCAAACACATGAAAAAATGCTCAACATCGCTGATTATAAGAGAAATGCAAATCAAAACTACCATGAGATACCACCTCACACCAGTCAGAATGGCCATCATTAATAAATCCACAAATAACAAGTGCTGGAGGGGCTGTGGAGAAAAGGGAACCCTCCTGCACTGCTGGTGGGAATGTAAACTGGTACAGCCACTATGGAGAACAGTTTGGAGAAACCTTAGAAATCTATACATAGAACTTCCATATGACCCTGCAGTCCCACTCTTGGGCATCTATCCGGACAAAGCTCTACTTAAAGGAGACACATGCACCCGCATGTTCATTGCAGCACTATTCACAATAGCCAGGACATGGAAACAACCCAAATGTCCATCGACAGATGATTGGATTCGGAAGATGTGGTATATATACACAATGGAATACTACTCAGCCATAAAAAAGGATGACATCATGCCATTTGCAGCAACATGGATGGAACTAGAGAATCTCATACTGAGTGAAATGAGCCAGAAAGACAAAGACAAATACCATATGATATCACTTATAACTGGAATCTAATATCCAGCACAAATGAACATCTCCTCAGAAAAGAAAATCATGGACTTGGAGAAGAGACTTGTGGCTGCCTGATGGGAGGGGGAGGGAGTGGGAGGGATCGGGAGCTTGGGCTTATCAGACACAACCTAGAATAGATTTACAAGGAGATCCCGCTAAATAGCATTGAGAACTATGTCTAGATACTCATGTTGCAACAGAAGAAATGGTGGGGGAAAAATGTAATTGTAATGTATACATGTAAGGATAACCTGACCCCCTTGCTGTACAGTGGGAAAATAAAATAAAAAATAAAAATAAAAAAAAAAATAAAGTAGGAAACAAACAAACAAAAAAAAAAATGTTCATGTTCCTGCTCGGTGAAGGTGCTCAATGCTATGGGAGAAAGAAAAAGGAGAGAAAGACAAGACGATGGGATTAGGAGGGTAGGCTGTGATATTACATAGGGTTAAACTGAGAAGGTTAACTTGTGAGTAGGAAAAAAATATAAGAGGGCACCCTAACCAACATCTCTCTTGCAAACGTGAGATCTGATTTGGAATGACTGGATTCACATCTAAATAGAGATACACAGAGGCTGGGCACCTGGAAAGTATGGTCTGAGAGTCAGGGTTCAAGCATGAGTTAACCCTTTACAGTGGACGGTGACGGCTCCCTCAGCATCCACCCATTCTTCTCTTTGTAACTTCCCCCGATTTTATATTGATATCCTTACCTCTGCCATGCAGCCCATATGCTTTGGAAGAAACTGACCCCACTGTAACCCAGGAATAAAACCTGCGCCTCAGGCCCAAAGCCAATCAAGCACCTGTGTCCTGCCCAGTTACTGACTCAGTGGGGTGCCCCTGACCCAATCAGAAGAGTAGAGTGGAGAAACTATTTGGCAGAGAATCCTGGAAGGGCGTCCCCATTTCCTTGCTCTTGTGTAACAGGCTTATATAATCTGGGTAACTGCTTCAGGCATTTTGCTACAGCGGAGCAGTAGGCCTTTGGACTATATATTAGAACACAGAGGTCACGGTCAAGAAAATCCCAAAAGAACAGACCCAGAGCCCAGATCAGACCATGCCTGTGGACCCTTTGGGGACAATGAAGTCACGTTCTTATACAGACCAATAAAAGTGAAGTTTTTTGTTACTTGCAACCCACAGCACTTTAAATCAAACAAAAGAAGGCTGTGGACGGGGCCCCAGCTTGTAACTTCGTGTGAAATGTCTCATCCCAGTAATCCATCCGGCCCTAAATTTAACCTCTCTGTTAAAGACACGATTTATGGACCAAATCAACAATTTTTTGTGAGTCACAGAGAAACAGGTTCTGAAATCGGTAAAAGAGAGACTTCTAGAAAACTAAAAATAGTAGAACATACTGAATTAGAAATGAAAGGTGCAGATGTTAAGGCAGGCTCAGGAAGATCAATTCTAAGGTAATTTAGGGGAAGGAAATGACAGACGCTCTCAACCTCCAGCATAGTAAATTGTTTCTTGATTCCCTCTTAATGAAAATATTGCATTCTTTTTTTCTTTTCTGCAATACCCTCAATGGATTTTCTTGCCCTCTTTTTTGGCTTTTACTTTTTGCATAGATTCGGTATTTTTGTTTTTAATAAAAGTGGAGGTGTTTCTGAGAATTTCTATTGCAACAGCAGGGCTTGAACTTCAGGTCAGCTGAAAGGAAGAGTGTGTGCTGTTTCCATGGAAACCATAGCAGTATAATGTCAGGTACTAAGAGACATCAAGAATGAAGGGATAAAATCCCTGCATCATTTTAATAAACACGTCCTACTTACCATTATTTAACCACAGTCTGCACACATACGCTCTATCTCTTAATAGCCACTCTTCATAAATTTCTTTTGACCACATCTAACCTTTCTAAGTTGGTCCTGATTATGCTGCTGAGTAAATAAAGATGAAAAGAATGCTTTCCATTAGATTATTATAAATGCCTTATTATTCTGAAAACGCATTAGACATATATATGTTTTAATTAGAAAATAATGTATGAGGACTCAATAATAAGGGTTAACTTAAACCCACAACGACAAACGGGTAAATTAAACAGGGCTTACGTTCTGTCCTTAGTTCTTCATCTAATATCTCAGGCTTCAATCTGGGTCATTTGCAGTAAAAAAAATTGAAATGGTTTTTACCCAACACCCCTCTTCTACTCATGTCTCTCCCCTCAAGTTTATGTTCCCAAAGTACCATGTCTGGGGGAGCAAGAACACTGCCTCCACGCCTCCAGTCTCCCAGGCAGCAAGGGACGTAGACAAATGCTCGCTGGCTCTCATGGGGGAGAGGCGTGAGCAGCCCTGTGAAGGAAGAGTCTGTCCACACTTCTTTGTACCTTCCTGATCTTAGCGTCCCCACGACCACTGCCGACCCCCTCCCACCAGTGATCAGATGTCCACTGTTTCCTCAAGGTCTCCACCACACCTATGAGTCATCAAGAGGGAAGGACAGAGAAGGAAAGAAGGAACAGGGGAGGCAGAAGAGGAGAAGGAAGAAAAGGAAGGAGGAGAGGGGGGGAGGGAGGAGGGAGCTGGAAAGTGCCGTAAATCAGCTTGAGCAAAGAGAGAGTCAGGGCTTTTCCACGTGTCAAGGACCCTGTAAAGGTCACTGGCTGGAGGAACAATCTGTGCAGAGCAGCACACAAAATCCTTTTGTTTGTCTCCCAAAGTCAGTTAAGGGAAATTGTGCCCAATTCCAGAAAAAGTGAAAGCATGTCCCATTAGGAGCAGTGACTAGAACTCAGGGAGCAGGGCCTAAGAAATTATAAACACTAAAGAGAACGAGAACCTTTCTCCCTTCAGTAGGTGATAATCAGAAAGAGGTCAACTCCTGGTGTGCTCGGTGACTTCACAAATCCATTCAGGAGAAGAGCCACAGCCAGAGGGCTGAGGGCCTTGTGACAACCAGTGAGTCACAGAGTGAGAGGCTGGTGCAGGAGCAGGAGCGGAAGGGAGAAGAAGGTCCCTGACAATAACAGCCACGCGGTGCTCAGAGAACCCCCCAGGGATGCATGAGCCAGAAAGGGGATGCGTGGAGCTGAGGACCAGCAAGCCCATGATTAAGGAACAGGAGCCCGAGACTTTGGATCCCCTGTTCGTAAGTGGATCCCTCCTGTTGGGTTCAACTGCAATCAAGAAAAAAACAGCAGGCCCATCACGAAATCATCAACAAGTCAAAGAAAACCAAAAGACCAAGAAGCACAATCTTGCCTCTAGGAGGTCACAGTTAAGATGCTAACAGGGACATTTCTTGCCTGATCTAGTCATCACCATCATCATGACACACACACACACACACACACCCCTGGTCTGAAACGTAAGTGCTTCAGATTTTAGGTTTATATGTGGCAAACAAAAATCCCAAAGGATGACCTGACATCTTGGTAATAATCTCACAATGTGTTAAGGAATCATTGAGCCTACATTTTATATAATCATCTGATTCTATACAAAATTTTCATATGCAATACCAAGTACCGTTTTGAGTTTATTGCTTTGGTGATTCTTGATCACAATGCCAGGAAATTCAGATGTCAATAATCTGTTCTTTTGATCTTCAATATCAACTACGGGTTTGGGATCCACAACTGACCTTGAGACGAATTTCCCTCTCCACCCTACTGAAGACCCTCCCATAAAGCAAAAGGTGACAATAGCAGAGTGTGGTTACTATTCCTCGAACGGAAAAAAGAAAAGAGATAGTATTCCAGAAGAGACAGAGCCAGCTAATTAACTATACCAACATGCTTTTAAAATGGCAAAACTTCATTAGAGTTGAATATCGCAGTGGGTGCTTGTGTACTGACTATTTCCAAATCTAATATGCTTCGGGCCCAATAGCACAGTTTCACTATCTGAAGGTAGGTTCTATGGGAGAAAACGGTTCATCTCATTGACCACAACCCCAGAGACTCTTAAATATTTTAGGTGAAGCAGGATGAGACAGGTTTCCTGGTCCTTCCTGAGTCTTAGAGAATGGAAGAATAGGAGAAAATATAATCAGTATCTATATTTATACAGTTCAGTCTGGAAGATAATTTAGGGAGCATCTAGTTCAAGTGTGGTCAAATCTTGCCTAGAAACATGCTGGCCTCTAAAATTTAAAATACACAAGTGAAGTTACTTGAATAGGCTTTCTTGAGATATACACTATTGAGTTTGTCATAGGCCTTTAGAGTCCAGCTGTGCCCACATATTATTATCTGCCTCGATTTTGAAATTTTTCACCCAGCCCTAAGAGAACCAGAAAATGGAGCCCCAGGAGCATTAAATAACTTGCTCAAGATCACAGTGTGACAGAATTAACAAAGCACATGTCTGTAAGGATAAGGATGGAGATGGGTGAAAACAGGACTCATTCAATTTCTTCCTAGTCCACAGATGATGGGAGTTAACTAGAGATGAGCCAGGGAAGTCACAGCCAAAGGAAAAAGTCCTTCTCTTTCTTCCTTCTCTCTATTGCCATGGCCGGAATCATGTCCCCTGCCCTGGATTCATATGTTGAAACCCTAACCCCCAAAGTGATAGACAGTATTTAGAAGTGGGCCTTTAAAGGGTCAAGAGGTCATGAGAATGAGGCCTTTCTAAAGGGATTAGTGCCCTTATACGAAGACATACCATAGAGCTAGCTCTCTCCCTCCACCACGGGAGGACATAGGGAGAAGACGGCCATCTATCTGCAAGGCAGGAAGAGGACTCTCACCAGGGAACTGAATCTGTTGACACCTTGATCTTTGACTCCCCAGCCTCCAGGACTTTAAAAGTAAATGTCTATTGTCTAGCCACCTATTCTACACTATTTTATTATAGCAGGCCTAGCTAATACAGACAGATTTTTGGCACCCAGAAGTGGAATGCTGCTGTAACAAACCATGTGAGAAGAGCTTTGGAACTGGTCAATGAGTAGAGGCTGGAAGATGTTGGAGGTGCATGCTAAAGTACGGACAATTAAGGGCAATTTTGGTGAGATCTCAGATGGAAATGATGAACATGCTACTGCTAACAGGAGGAAAGGTTGTCCTAACTGTAAAGCGGCAAAGAACTTGACTGAATTGTGTTCTAATGTTCTGCGGAAGGCAGAATTTACAAGCGATGAAATCAGATATTTACTTGAGATTTCTAAGCAAAGCGCTGAAGGAGCAGCTTGGAGCCTCCTGACTTCTTATAGTAAAATGTGGGAAAAGAGAAATGAATTGAATAAGAAAGTATGAAGCAAAAAGCAACCAGAACTTGAAGACTTAGAAAATTCTTGGTATGTCCATATTACAAAAAATGAGAAAGCATGTTCAGAAGAGAATAGCAACAGTGTGGCTCAGTAAAGAGGAGACAGGATCACACCAGCAAAGACACTTACAGCTTGAACTCAGGGAGACAGAGAAAGTGGCACAGATAAAGGAAGACAACCAGACATGGCTTGTACAAGATGGGACCATAAAGCTATTCCGCTGCAAATTAGCATAATTCCTGACGGAAAGGATGAATGACCCGAAAGACCATTCAGAGATCATTATGTTGCTTCTCCCCTCGGAGACCCAGGGGGCAGCACTGGTTCCTCCCAGGTTTCAAAGGATAGGGCTGCCTTTCCAGTTTCTGAAGCCAGGATTCCCCCCATCCAGTGCCTCAAGGTTGAACCCCACCAAGCCAAAGCGCAGGGCTGCCCCACAGAGCTATGGAGTAAAGTTGTGACCCCAGTCAATCTGAAAGGTGCAATATCAAGCCAGAGAGGGTTATTCTCCAGCCTTAAGATCCAGTGGAATTTGCCTTGCTAGATTTTGAACTTCCTTGGGATTTATTGCCCCTTTCTTCCTTCCAACTTCTCCCTTCTGGAAGGGGAAGATCTACTTTATGCCTGTTTCACCATGGTACTTTGAAAGCACATAACTTGTCTGGCTTCCCAGGTTCCTAACTGGGGAGGCATTCTGTCTCAGGATGTGTATCCCCCACAAGTCTCACCCGTATCTATTTTAGAAGAGATGATGGATATAGACTTTAGAGTTGATGCTGGAAGGCTGGGATGGAATGAATTCTACAAATACAAAGTATACTTTGTTGGGTCGGGGGCAGAATGCTATGAACTGAATCATCACAAACTAAGACATCTACCATCCATCTCCAAGACCCACATCCTAGGGTGTGCCCAGAGCCAAACCAGTCTATCACTTGAAGATTCCAGGAGAAATTCTATTGGTGACATTAGGGTCTTCATTTTCTCCAAAGGGGTATTTTCAACTGCAAACATGTCCATTCACATCTGAATCCTTCTTTCATATTGAAATCAATGGAGGTTCAGTGTAATAAGATCTTATTCTTAGCCATTAGTCATTATATTTATTTTTACAACTCAGCTTTTTTTCCCAATATAGGAATTTCTTGGATCATAGATCATTTTATAGATTTTCAAACTTAGGACGAAAAAACTGGTTTAAAAGAAATCTTCTCTAAGTACAACCTTAATGGAATTTACACTTCTGACCTTTGAAATATGAATCCAAAGTGACCTATCTGACTACACTATTATTTCTCATTCTCCATATGCCTGCCCACATACTGAAATCAGTTCTCAGACTGTTCTTTCAGAGAGTTCTCCAGGGTCAACAAAACCCAAGATTACAAATAAGAAATTAATTTAAGAAATCAAATAACAAGTATCACTAGGGTCAGGACAGACTCCTTCAGTGGTCTGGTCAACATGCAGGGCAAATGGCATGCAAAGCAGTCTCTATCTACCATTAATTTAATTGTGTGTATGTGTGTGTGTGAGAGACAGAGAGACGGGGCTGGGGGGGCGGGGAGATTAGGGGGAGAGAGGGAATGTTTGGATTGAAAGAGAAAGGAAAGATTTAAATTCACCTACAAACTGCACAATCAGTAAGGCACTCTTTTTTAAAAATTTTATTGGAGTATAGTTGACTTATAATGCTGTTTTAAGATGTACAGCAAAGTGAATTGGTTATATACATACATACATACACATACACATATATACATTTTTTCACACATAGGTTATTATAAACTATTGACTAGATTTCTCTGAGCTATACAGTAGGTTCTTGTTAATCATCTATTTTATACAGTAAGGAACCTTTAGAATAAGATGCATTTGCAAACCTTTAAGGGCAGAAGGAATAGGCATGTAATACTGGAGAACAGAAAATCAGGAGCTACGGACTTTTATTCCTCATTGAACAGTATAAATTCTGTATTGCTTTGGGTTGTAGCTGGCCTCTCTCACCTCAGTAATCAGTCTCCCTCCAAAAGGAACAACTTAACCTTATTTTTAATGCTCTGTAAGATGTTTTGATTAGAGAAAAATTCCAAAATTAAAACTTCAATGAAGACTGGGTCAAGCAAGAAGAAAATCTTTAAGAAGAAACCTCACTGCTAATGGCCAGACAGCCCTTCCCTACAGTGGCTCCTGCTCTTGAACAGGTGTTGGACAGAGCCCCTGTTTCTCTGATCATAACTCACCTCACCAGTGCTTATTTTCAGCTAAGGGTGTGTCCTTATCCTTATTACATGTCCTTCTTAATAAAAACTAAAATGACAAGTGAATCTTGGGCTTCTTGAATCAGCCTAGGGCTTCCCTTACAAAAATGTTTTTTAATAGGTGAAGTAACTCATAAAAGGCCATGTTTTCATCTTTTTTAATGTTCCTCATTCAGTGCATAACTGAAACCCAAATGTAAAATTATTTTATGACTTTTTTTTTCCATAATGATGAGTCATGACTAAAAAAAGCCTACAAAGGAGATGTAGGTACAGTAGGCAGAAACAACAAAGGAGGGCTCCTTGGGCTTCCTCCGGACACAGGGTCACTGCAGAAACAAGCAGGTCACTGACCTTTGAGCCGAATTAAGCATCAGTCTACACTGTGGGAAACATCAGGGAGATGGCACAAGTTTGGTACTAGGCTTCACCATTTAGTATTAAAGATAGGCAGTACTGGAGTTTCCCATCTTGGCTCAGCGGAAACAAATCTGACTAGTATCCATGAGGATGCAGATTCGATCCCTGGCCTCGCTCAGTGGGTTAAGGATCCAGCATTGCTGTGGCTGTGGCGCAGGCCAGCAGCTATAGCTCCAATTCAATGCTTAGCCTGGGAACCTCCATATGCCATGGTGTGGCCCTAAAAAGAAAAAGAAAAGAAAAAAGAAACACAGTATCTTGAGTCATAAGCCAATTTTATTCGCAATACTTTGTGTCAGCATCAGAATTCTCATCAACTCTGTCTTTGAAATGTTTGACGTTCAATTATTGGTTCTAATACTGCTCAGTTCTTATTCATATTTTTCTCATAATTCTATATTAGTGATTTTTTTTAAAAAAAGATTTAGGCAGCAGTCTGATCAATGGTTTTGAGATCATTCCCATGAGACTTCAGATCCTAGCTCTGCCACATACTTACCTATGTGACCTTGGGAGTAATATTTTCCTCTCCTAGTTTACTTATCTGAAGAGATGGTTAGTGATTTAAAAAAATTATTAGGAAGTTTAAATCCTTAACAAACTAGAGGGCATCACTGCCCAGTAACTTCTCCTCCAAAGATGCAAGCTCTTTAAATGTTGCTCTACCTAAGCGTCAACCTAAGGTCTTCTTTTAGTCCATGTAGACTCCTGATGGTGACTATAATGCACTTCATCTTGATCACCCAGCGTCCCTTCAAATTTCCTCTGTCACCGGTTTTTCCTCTGCCAGTGGAAGACCACTCTAGCTATTTTCTAGTTACTCTTAGCTAACAAAAAGTCCCAAAGTCACCGATGTAGAAAAACTAGCAAGCTCTGTAATGAAAATATCCAGTATTGTCTGCTACTATTTGGTGCTCCTAACTCAATTTAGAGTTGCCATTTCTCACCTCTCTTAGCTAAGGCGTGGTGTAATTCTGAAGCAAAAGGAGTCCTGTGGCCAGCCTTTTCTCTCATCCCACCTGTGATGCTCTAACCCCTCCTCCCTGGACTTTGACCCGGTCGGTCCTGGAGCAGGGGGAACAGAAAGCAGGAGAGCACTTGACTGACTGGCGCTGTGTGCTGGGATAAGCTCCCTGTTTAGGGTTCAGTTTAGGCAGATGTTTAGAGTCCCCAGCTGACTCTTGGAATTCGATATACCCCCAAACGAACCCTTTACTGTGCCCCACCACATGCTCCTCTTAACAGCCTTGAGCGCCAGCCATCAATTGGGTAACACGATGCATCCAGATTCCTTCTTGTCTTTTCTCTCTCCCTCACCTCATACCAAATTCGTCATCACTTTCTACTGAATATATTTACTGGCAACATCTCCAGTGTGTTCCCCCTTCTGCAGCCTCACTACCACTGCCCCGTTCAGGCTCCTGGCATCTCTTCTCCAGGTCACCCTCAGGCAGTCATAGCTGGCCATCCATCACTTCTTGGATATCACAAAGCGATATTTCCTCCTATTTCATACTGACGCCTTTCTCTCTATAAAGTGATCTTCGTAACATTACCCCGATCGTGCCACGCTCCTGTGCGCAAACCTGCCAGAACTCCCTCTGCCAAGGAGGCGGTCCAGACTGATGTAAGTTTTTGTAAATTTCTGTCTCTTCTTTACTCCTCCAGTACTTTCCTCACACGTCTCCAGTGGAAACTGATTAGACAGGACAGCTTCCTGTTTGCATCTTTCTCCTCCATTAGACAGTGGGTTCTTGATTTGGGGAACAACAGAAAAATTCAAGAAAACCTGATAAATAAGTGAATATATGGATGAACTAAACAGTTGGGAATTAAAGAAGCAGAGAGAATACACAACATGAACAGGTTGGTTGTTCTTTAAATATGAATTTTCTCCTAAGATAAACAAAGTAAGACTGTTCAATCATGAGCTATTTTTTGTAGAAGGACTTTCTGTTTCTAATACCTTATAAAAATTCTGTTTTTTTTTTCTTTTTAGGGCCACACCTGTAGCATATGGAAATTCCCAGGCTAGGGGTGGCATCAGAGCTGCAGCTGCCGGCCTATGCCATAGCCACATCAATGCAGGATCTGAACTACATCTGCAACCTACACCACAGCTCGCAGCAATGCCAGATCCTTAACCCACTGAACGAGTCCAGAGATCAAACCCATGTCCTCATGGGGTTCTGATCTGCAGCTTGGGTTCTTATCCTGCTGAGCCACAATGAGAACTCCAAAAATTTTGTTTTTAAATACTTCTGCTTATGATCTTTGGGGTGAAGGGTGACATGTTCTACATAGTCTTTGCTGCTAATTTCTGGGAAGGAGAAGGAGGAATTGTACTTATTGCTTTGCAAACAAATGTGCTGTGAGCCTGTGGTGTGAAGTCCTGGAGGACAAAAACCACATTTTGTTCACTCTGTCCTCCACACAAAGCTCCTGGTTCACTGGAGGGGCCCGACAATTTTTTTGGAAAACACAAGCAAATCCTATATCCTTGAGAATAAATTTATAAATATACTCATCTTCAAACTTAGAGCTTTGGGACACATATAGGATAAAACGTAAGAATTAAATAAAAAGCTTCTGAAAGAAATGGGTCTAAGATAAACAGTGAATCTGACTCACGGGATCCACATCAGAATACGGTTGTTGTGGATGAGCAGGCTTTTTCAAGTTTTCTGTCTGCCAAAGGTTTCTTTCAAGAGCGCACGTGGAGGGAGGTGGAGGAGGATGAGGGGGTGGGGTGATGGGGAGGTGGGCAATCTCATTCTCACCCTGGAACATACAGAGCAGGAAGCGAAAAGGACGTCCCCAGGCACGAGAACTGTTGGACAGCAGAGGCTGCTCCCAGACTTAACCATCAGGTTTTGCAGAATCATATTTTCCCCCAAGTGACATTAAGCCCTCTAACCATGTGGCACTCGAGAGGTTAACACGATGGGCAAAGTAGCCCTGGTTCCTCCCGCAAGGGCGTCCTGGCATTGTCAGCTAATGTTCTACATTCTGCTAATGTGAATGACAACTGCAGAATTTCCCAGTGCCCAAGAAGGAAAGGGATATCATCAAACATTCCAACATCTCCCAATTCTCCCTCCCGGCTCACTGTCTGTATCCCTGTATAAACGGCCTCATTTTTAACAGAAGTATGACAAACACAACAATAGCAACATTTTACAGCAGCACTAAAGCGCATTTTTAAGATGCATTTCATTTCAAAACCACTCTAATTTAAGCCTTTTGGAGTCTTTATTCTCCTTCTTTCCAGAAGCAGCCTCTGTTTCCGAATGCCACCGGGAGAGCTGCGGAATGTGGATAGCATCTGCCAGGGACAAGATGCTGCCTCCCAAGTCTTTAGTGATTCACAGGTTGTAAATGTACTTGATTGTGTGGCTGTGCATTTATACCAGGAATTCATAAATCGGTGTTTGCAACTTTCAAATGGTTAGCAGTTAATATCACTCCGTCTCTAATATACTCACAAATGCCAAAATCACACTCTCTACCACATCAATTCTGATAGGTACAATTCAAATTTTTTTCCTTAGTGCTTCCTTTTATCTAGAATATAAGAAGTAAACAGCATTTTGCTTACTTTTACTTTTCCCCAAATCAATCTTAAATAAATCCTCCCATTACAAATACAGATTTTCAGACTATGTTAAATTACCCTGAAACACTTCTCCTCTAATGGATATATTTACTTTACAAAACATGCAGCTTTATCCCAATTCTGTATGTGATTTGGTCAAGCTGACAGTACGGAGAAAAACGCTACACAGAGGTTGCTGACGGTTGTCCCCTAGGACCAAAAAGCTACTATGCACAGCCTAAAGTATCATAAGGATTAAAGCTCAAACTGCCGGGTTCTGTTTTTAAAATATCTCAGGGCAGAAGGACAAGCTGACCTAATCAGGAGGTCATTTGAATAGATTTCACAGTGCAAGGCACAGCTTACGCCTGATTGACATTCCAAACCAGAGAATTTTTTTCATCTGGGATTAATGGACTTGACATCCATTTTCCCACTGCTTTTGCCAAACATGTAGCTCAGAATTTATTGTTAAATACCACTGAGCTCATAGGAAACTCAACTCTTACGACTATGAAAATATTGTGCCAGAGGCCAGAGTTTCTCCAAAGAGTTTGGATCATACTAAGAAGTATAAAATGGTCCATGGTCTTGGTTCATTGGATATCACAATTTCTCCAATGTGAGATGCCTTTTTGAATGGATAATGGATTGCATGAGTTAGTGACATGATACATCCATAGTTCGGTGATAAGATTTTAAATGTATCTTAAAAGAGCCGCAGAACAAGGAGGGAATAAGTCAGAGGAGGAGGTTTCCCTCTAGTGTCATAAATGGCTGACTGTTTCACTTGCCCGGCTTCTACACACATTCCAGTAGTAAGAACTGATAAGAGTAAAAGTGTGAAAACCCAAAACGCCCATCTATCGTTTCACTGATTTAAATGATCTAGAATTTCGCTGGTATAGACGTGAGACATATCCTCCTAGTCAGTCTGCCACTATCAGAACATAATGTCAGACCCTTAAAAGGTTGCATACTCTTTTTAATTATTAAACAGTCTTCTGGTGCATAGACTAAGAACATCTGCCATTCATATCTCTAAAGAGAGCATATGGTACAGCAACCAACCGTCATGGCTAAACTATCTGGGTCTGCAATCCTGCTCTATGTGACTTCAGGCAAGTTATTCAACCTAATCTCGGATTCCCCACATGCAGGACATGGATAATTATAGTAATTTCTCCATAGGGTTGTTGAAAATATTAAAAAGAACAAAGCATGAAAGGCTTTAGGACCTCACCAAAAAGGAAATCTCATCAAATGTTACTATTTTTATATTGTATACACAAATATATTATATATTATTTTATATAGTTATTTTCAAGTAAGTAAAATAGTTGATTTTTAAAATCACTTTTTTTGTGTGTGTTTTTTAGGGCCACACCCGCAGCATAAGGAGATTCCCAGGCTAGGGGTCCAATCGGAGCTACAGCTGTCGGCCTACGCCAGAGCCACAGCAATTCGGGATCCGAGCCGCGTCTGTGACCTACACCACAGCTCACGGCAACGCCGGATCGTTAACCCACTGAGCAAGGGCAGGGACCGAACCCGCAACCTCATGGTTCCTAGTCGGATTCGTTAACCATTGCGCCATGACGGGAACTCCCTAAATCACTTTTAAAGTAACATATTTCTGTTCACAAGCCACATGAACTAATAAATACGATTTACCAAATGGGTCTTTAATATAACAACACAAATGACCCTGTGACATGCATCTAAAAACAAATTCCCAGTGAGTTGAGAATAACAGCAATCCTCACAACAGTGCTAAGGGGAAAGTGACACTTGCAACATTTTTGCTCATTTGCTATATTGTATAATTGGAGTCGAAGTCCTGGATGAAGCCTAAATGCTGGTTAACAGTGACAGCAAAGGATGAACAATGGACCAGTCCATGAAGCTGAATTCAGGTGATTGTTTTATTATGAAAGAAAATCAACTGTTACCAAATTAAACCAGCACGTGTGAGTTACAGGTGTCACCACATGAAGGTGTGGACTGACGGGGGCTCTGCTTCGAAACGCAACATGCCCAATTTAAGCCTACTTTTGGAACAATAAACACATTTTCATTTAAGGCTTTTGTGAAAGCATAACATCTTACTTTGAGCATTTAAATGCTTAGTTTCACCATGAGCCATCTAAACCCAAGGTGAGTTCATTAGTTGTTCATTATCCCTGCCTGCTGCAGACGTTAGCCCTGTCACTAGGCTCTGGCTGCAGCCCCCCTGACATGCCCACCGCACTGGCCCTTCTCTCTCGTTCTGTCCTAGGCTAGGAGTCCAGAGGCAGGACCCGCTGGCCAGTCCTAATAGAGGATCTAATTCCTACTTAGAAGCAAACAGTAAGAAAGCAAATCAATTCGATCTAAAAGCATACAGTGGCAATGCCATTTCGCAAGGGATGCTGTTTAAACAGTTAACTCTGAGTGAACTCTTCCTGCTCTTTGATTGGGAAGCGTTGCAGACCTTAATTACTGTGTTCTGTGAGCCTATGACAGATCGTCCCTTTTTTACAGGATTCTTGCCAGGATAAAGCAGGACTTTTTTTTTTTTTTTTTTTTTAAGACTACACTTAATTAGAGCTAGAGTAATTAACTCTTTGTGGGTTTGATCCTGTTGCACCATTAAACTTTGATTCTGGCTGGAATCATCTGTTCCTACTGTCTTAATAGAAATTTTTTAAATAAAAACAATTTGGAGCTAAATGTATCAAAAGTAAAACCAAGCTGGTTTCTCCAGATGTGCAAAGAAACGGGTAACACCTAACTCACAGGGTTGCTATGACCACGCCTGGCACACATGAGGTGCTCAATAATTGTGAACCAACTTTTCCAGTCTTTGCCATCTTCAATAATAAAATACAGCACTCTGCATTTTAATTCTTTGACTCTATTGTAGTACATAGCAGAATGGCTGTCAATCTGACGAGCTTTCAAACCACTAGCACCCCACTGCCATCCTGCTCCTCAGAGAGTGTCCTTTTGGGTGACACTGTCTGTTCATAGATCTAAGAAGAAGAGATGACAGACCTGACTTAAAACAGGGAAGGCTGGGATATGAAAGGTTATACTGAATGATAGAGAATGCTGGGAGTAGCAGAGGAAAAGAATTTCACTCTTCATTAGCGATACCCAAATAAAAATTGATCACATTAGGCTCACCATGACAAAGAATAATTCAATCAGCAGCATCTTTTAAGATAAAATATAAAGTTTCTCCTGAAAAGTAATTTAGAAAAAGGTGAGAAAAATTCATCTAACTAAAGATAGCTCTATTGCTGTCTCTCTTTTTTTTTCAGAAAAATGACTTTATAGATTTTGTAAAAAAAAATGATATGTGTTCATTATAAGAAAAAGAAAAGTCAAGTAATAAGGACGAGAACAAGGGAAGGGGGGAGGGGATTATCAAAAGCCTACCACCCTCCAAAAAGCCATGGTTAACAACTAGAGACCACTGTTTTAGGCATCTCTTTCCTCATACACGCAGTGGTAAATGTGATTATATTTGAATTAACTCAATAAGAAGTCAAAAAAATCTCACTCAGATTAAATAAAAGCATTGTGAAAAATGCTGGGAGGTTGGAATTACTACATATTACAAACTAAATGTTTTAATTTTAGGTGAAATCCATTGATTTCCTGCTACAACAGAGCAAGAAGTTGACACACCTGGACTTCCTCTCCTGATTATTTTATGTGTTATCTGTTCAGGTTTGTAACATTTACATTCCATTAATTGAGGCAGATTCTAATTTTAGTTATATATTTAGCTGGCGTAGAAACTGATCACTCCTATTTTTAGCTGTATGTTCATCATTTCAGATTTTTTTGGTTTTGATTCACTTCTAGGTGAGCTGGATTAGGTCATCCAGTTAAATTTAGATTGTTTGTTTTGTGAGTTCTGTATTCCTAAAGTTCTTGAACACAAACACGTTGGACTGTTAGGCTTCAGGGACATCTTGCCTGTGTAAAAATCCCTGTGGCCCACATTCCCCAAGAATGCAACAGATACTGGTTTCTAACACTGAGGGTACAGGGAGGAATGCAATGTTAACCTGGTATCTTCACCTCTGTTCAGATGCTGGAGTTTTGTCTTGACGTCCATTTATTTTTGTAAGACGCAGGTTCGCTACTTCACTAGGATATGTCCTGGAACTGATTTTTCACTCTGCTAGGGTGTCCTGGCAGTATGAGACCAGCTGACGTGCTGATTCAAGTCCTTATACTAGGAAGAACTTTTAACTTTTATTTCTGTCTAATTATTTCTGGAATCAGAATTAATGCCGGAATCACATGTAAGGCCAAGGGAATGTAGGATAGTGCCCAAGGGGTACCCAATACACCATGCAATCGCTCACCAACGAAGGCTAACATCAGTGAGACCAACACCAGCCAAGGCAGGTTTACCGCAAGAAGGATTACTAAGGATAAAGAGGGACATTTCTTAATGTTAAAAAGGTCTATCCCTCAGAAAAATAATATAAGTCTATAACTGCACATATTTAATAATGGGGAAGAGCTAAACAAAGACTAACGGAATGAAAAGAGCTGGACAGATCCATAATCACGGTAGATTTTAACATACCTCTTTCAATACTGGATTGAATAAGTAGATACTAAAATATCATCGAGATACAGGAGATGCGAACACCACGATTAACAAACTAAATATATTTGACATATGCAGAACACTATAACTAAAAAATGAACATCTTTTTAAGGCAAAATGGACATTTACCAAAATTGACAATATGCTTGTCTATAAAGCACATCTCAACACATTTCAAAGAACCGAAATCAAAGAGAATATGTACCCTAACTACAGTGAGATTAATCTAGAAATACTAAAAAGGTAAGTAGGAAATTCTCAAATACTTGGAAATTAAGCAATGTACTTCTAAATCCTCCCTGGGTGAAAGAAAAAGAAAGTAAATTAGAAAATGTTTTTAACTGAGTGAAACAAAAAGAACCCCAAAATTTGTGATTCGTAGCAGAAGTGCTTAGACAGATGTTTAGTGTTAAAATGCATGTGTACTAGAGAATAAATAAAGACTAAAATAATATGTAATTAAGTATCACTTTTCAAAAATCAGCAAGTTAAATGCAGAGAAATTAAATGAAAGGAAATTATAAAGACAAGAGCAAAAAAATTAATGAAATGGTTGTACCAGCTTACATTCCCACCAACAGTGCAGGAGGGTTCCCTTTTCTCCACACTCTCTCCAGCACTTGTTATTTGTGGACTTATTAATGATGGCCATTCTGACTGTTGTGAGGTGGTACCTCATGGTAGTTTTGATTTGCATTTCTCTAATCATCAGGGATGTTGAGCATTTTTTCATGTGCTTGTTGGCCATCTACTGTACATCTTCCTTGGAGAAACGTCTATTCAGGTCTTTTGCCCATTTTTCCACTGGGTTGTTGGCTTTTTTGCTGTTGAGTTGTATAAGTTGCTTGTATATTCTAGAGATTAAGCCCTTGTTGATTGCATCAGTCGAAACTATTTTCTCCCATTCTGTAAATTGTCTTTTTGTTTTCTTTTTGTTTTCCTTTGCTGTGCAAAAGCTTGTCAATTTTCAGCAACGTGGATGGAACTAGAGACTCTCATACTGAGTGAAGTAGTCAGAAAGAGAAAGACAAATACCATATGATATCACTTGTATTTGGAATCTAATATAGGGCACAAATGAACCTTTCCACAGAAAAGAAAATCATGGACTTGGAGAATAGCCTTGTGGTTGCCAAGGGGAAGGGGGAGGGAGTGGGGTGGATTGGGAGCTTGGGGTTAATGGATGCAAACTATTGCCTTTGGAACGGATTAGCAATGAGATTCTGCTCTGCAGCACTGGGAACTATGTCTAGTCACTTATGATGGAGCATGATGATATGGGAAATAGAATGTGTACATGTATGTGTAACTGGGTCACCATGCTGTACATTAGAAAAAAAATTATATTGGGGAAATAATTCTTTTAAAAATTAAAAAAAAATAATGAAATGGAAAATGTACACAATAGAGGAAATCCAAAAAAGCCAAAATTTTATCATCTAAGTTAAAATTAACAAATTTCTAGCAAAACTCATCAAGACAAGACAAAAAAGAGAGAGAAGGCAAATGCTACCATTCGGGAGTGAAAAGAGGGCATCACTACAATGTCTACAAACATTTTAAAAAGAAAATACTATAAGCAAATTTATGCAAATAAATCTGAAAATTTAAAAGACATTTTCCTTGAAAGAGTACAGGAAATAATACACCTTTGATATAGGTTATCAAAGTTACAATAGGAAAAACCTTTAATACAGGTATCAAATAACCTTTGATACAAGTTAACAAAGTTAAAACAGGAAAAAATAGAAAATCTGAATAATCCTATATCTAAGCAAATTAAATTCTTTAAAAAAATCTTGTCAGAAAGAAAACTCCTTATGGCTTCACTGGTAAATTTCGCCAGTTAAGAAACAAATAATAATAATCTTATATGTACTTTACGAGAGCATGAAAAAGAGGCACCACATCCCAAAGTGATTTTAATTTGGTCAGCAAAATCTTGTTACCAAAACATGACAAGGCTATTGCAAGAAAGGAAGATTAAGTGAACTTGCCGACTAGGAGCACAGAGGCAAAATGCTAAACAAACCCAACAAACCACTCATATCCAGAGCATATCACCAAGCTCTACAAGTCAAAAATACAGACCCAATAGAAATATGGGCAAAAGACTGGAAGACACACATGCTAATTTCCTCTACTGCCATCATAACAAATTACCACAAAACTGGTGGATAAAAACAATACAAATTTAGTACCTTACAGCCCTACAGTTTCGAAGTTGGAAACGGGTCTCACTGTGCTAAAGTCAAGGTGTTAGCATGGCTGCATCCCTGCTGTAGGTTCTAGGGCAAAATCTGTTCCCTTGCCTCTTCCAGCTTCTAAAGGCTGCCAAGCGCTCCTTGGCCCACGGCCCCATTCTTCCATCTTCAAGGTCCGCAGCACTGAGCCGAGTCTCTCTCACGCTGCCATCTCTGGTTCTCAATTCTGATTCCTGTTCTACTCAAAGATTCTTGTGATTACACTGGGTTCACCTAGATAATCCAGAATAATCTCCCTGTTTTGAGATCAGCTGATTAATAACCATAATTCTATCTGCAGCTTTAGTTCTCCTTTGCCACGTAACCTAACATATTCACAGGTTCCGGGATATTAGGACACAGACATCTAGGGAGACGTTTTTCTACCTACTACAAAACACATCACAAAAGAGGATCTAGAATAAACATAAATAAAGACATGAAAAAATATTCAACCTCACTAGTAACTAGGAAAATGTAAACTTAAGCCACAGGATATGTCACTATATTCACCCGGGATGGATAATATTTAAAAGTCTGGTAAGAACGTAGAACGCTAGGAATTCTCATATATTGCTGGTGAGATGTTCTAATTAGTGCAATTGTTACTTAACTCAGACTTGTCTACCACCGCACGACAGGCCAGTAAGTCGGGTAACCAGGTGTCGAGCCAAGGAAAGCCGCTGATGGAGAAGGCGGTGGACTAGTGTCCTTAAAAGCCATCTCAGTATCTGGGTGCCGGCCAAGGGCGTTTGGACGTTTAAAGGCAGTGTGAGGGAGGAGGCTGCAGGGGCAAGAGCAGCTCAGGCACAGTTCTCGGAGTGGCTGGCATCAAGGTGAAGTTTCGAGCATCACCAATCTTCTGTTTCAACCAATGTAGGGTCTGCCCGCCTGCAGTCAGTTCTCATCTGGTGGGGGTCTGCTTCCTACAAAAACAACTTAGGAATGTGTGTCAGGCCTTGATCTACATCTCTCAGAGAACTGAGAATCTGGTGACTCTGCTGTGTGGTTGATTTATAGTCTACATTATAGTCTAAACTGTTAACCAGTTTCCTGGACCAGTGGCTCTTTTTTGTTTCTACATCTTCACATTTCCTAAGCGTTAACTCCTCAGCCAGCCTTTTGAGACTCAGGGGAGGACTGGGAGCCGAAAGCAAAAGCCTTTCACTTCAAAGGACAGGGACAAGGGCTTGAGCGCAGACTCACAACAACTTTGGGAAACTAGGGGTATCTACTCAAGCATAAAATATTAATGCTCAAACCCAGCCATTCTAACCACTAAGTGTACATCCATGAGAAGTGGGTACATACACGCACCGAATGCCATATACACAAATATTCAAAGCAGCAGTAATTTTAATAGCCACAAACCAGAAACTACTGAAATGCCTATCTAAAGTGGAATGAATAAGAAATAAACTGTGGCCTATTCCTATAATGGACCGTGACACAGCCTTAAAGATGGATGACCGTTCACTACACAGAACAATATGGATGAATCCCACAAACTTAATACTGAGTGAATGAGGCCAGATACCAAAAAAGTACATATTATAGGATGCCTTCATTATAAAGTTGAAAAGCAGACAAGACTAATTTCTTGTAACAGTTATCTCAGAATAGTGGTTACCTTTGGGTATAGAAGCCTTGAGAGACAGCATGCATGAGGCTCTTTTGGAGACTCATAAGGGTCTATTTTGTAAAAAATATACTTCTCGTTTTTACAACTTTCTATGTATTATATACCTCAATTAAGGTTTCAATAAAGCTACTGAAATAGTGCTATGTGTACTTTGTCTCAAAAAATGTGGGGCTTTATTTAGTGTTGATGGATATATGAAAACAGACTCCTGGTTAAAGCAGCCTATAGTCCTAAAACATAGCTCACAGTAGACAGATGCTTCCTGTCAGGAGAGCCAAATACCAAAAGGCAAGAGGTTAAAATGAATTAAAATTTATCCATTTTTGAATCAAATGAAAATGTTACAGACTTCAGAGACTATATTCTTTCTTATATTTGGATTTTTTTCAGTGACCTAAAAGTAGCCATTTGAAATTAGCCAAGTAACATTATATTCAACCTTTTGAAATGAGAGTTTTTGCCTTTTTATGAGAAATTGGCATTTTCATCATCAAGGAGGTACACAACCTCCCTGACACAGTGATTCTCCCATGAAAACATTTCCATTTTCTTTTTTAAAATAATGTGCTTACCAAGAGCCCAGCCATGATCTGCAGACAGAAAAAGAACAGCAGCAATGTGTGCCCACAGGGGGAAAAGAGAAGAGAAATTTCAGACTGTAAAACCAGGACTCTAAAGCATCATAATGAGAATCCATCCCCATAGTAACATGACTAAACCCACTTCCCGTTTTCATTTTGATCTGTTTTTACAGCATATCACATGGATATGGATAACAATAATAATAAACAGTATTTTTTATATGGCGCTTTATGTTTTTAAAGAACTTCCATAATGACAGGTTTTATTGGAAGATTAGAGTCATTTGAATGAGAGTCACCTTGCTTCAAATCCCTATCAGGCCCCTTCCAAGTCACCTGACTTTGGACAAGTTTCTTCATTGACCTTCGGCTGCCTCACGTGTTCAGGGGAGGAAGAACCACTGATGTTTAAGGGAGGCCGACAGGTGATGCATGTGAGTCTCTGGTACGCAGTTTAGTAGGACGATAATGAGGAGACTGCGGTACATAGTAGCCACTTGATAAACGGGAGCACTTGCTACGACTTCCTCATTTGACCCGTATGACCACCTACGAAGGCAGATTCAGTAAGTGTTTGTTTGCCTACCAAAATGCCCACCCCATACTGGGCATTCAGGAGCAGTGAGGAATTCATAAGTGACCAAACACAAGCAAGTAATAAGGGAGGATCCGCTGTCCTAATTTTGTATGAGGAAATTGAGGCTCAGGTTTACCTGTGGTCCCACTGCTACTAATTAGAAAAGTTGGGTTGTTGCAAACCCAGTTTTTCTTACTCCAAGCCCAATGTTCGTTCCTCTATTCCAGCAGTGCTCATGACAATATTTACTTGCCTTGCCTGGATGTTGGCATTTTATCTTAATTTTGAGTGTGCGATTTGTTCTAAGTTAAGGAGTGTCTGGACTCGGCTCAGGAAGAAATTTGGTAAACAAGTTTCACGCTTCTGCTGATAGCATGTGATATTTTAAATACACCTAAACTATGATAAAATGTGGAAGCACTGAATTTATATAGTACGTATGTTTAATATAAAATAAAAATATCACCACAGAAAGTATTAAGCAAATAAATCCTCCCTGGGTTTCTTCTGGAAGCTATTGCCTTAGAAAATTAAACACAGCCAGATAAATGTCTTTCCCAAAGGCATTATGGTAATTCCAACGTAGCGTGTTAGGTCATTTAACTAAGGTTTAGAGAGTATCTTCCACCAGCTAACATCTGGGCCATCCACATCCCTTGCCTTTACTGATGAAAATGCGTTTATTGGGGCCAGCATGCTGGGAAACTTCTGTACATGTCCATAAAATCATAAAACTGCATTTTAAAATGTCAATCTGTTATCCAGTACAGTACGTGCAGAATGGAAACCATCCAGAAGCACTGGGAAGTAAATGAGCTTTTCAGTGGGGAGAACTCTGAAAAGCAAGATGAAGGCAGGTAAGAAAAGAATACTCAGGAAAGGAAACCTCAGTGAAATTAAGGACAGGGCCATCAGGACAGCACCCAGACTTGGGCAGCCACTGTCCTTCCCCACGCACTGAGGCTGGAAGGCCCCAGCCTGAGGAGCCCCATGCAGACTGCTCATCTCCAGCCTGCCCACTGGCAGGTGCATAACTAAATGCTTGTCCCCCTATTGCAACTGGAGCGAAAGTGGACTGAGAAGCCTAGTGGGAGAGGAAACATTTCAACAGAGACAGCCGTTGCACAGTGAAGTTTCTAGAACAGTACAGTGCCCTAAAGAGCACTGAAGTAGGACATGTAGGGTCAACTGGGGGCCTCAGAGGAGAGGCTCTGGCACCAGGCGTAGCATTTCCCATGGATTTGCCACCACCAGCAAAATCACTGTTGACGCCTTTGGTTCACGATTACATTTTCAATGATTACTGCTAATATATACGAAATCCATCAATTTCTTTATATTTATAGCCAGTAATTTCACTGAATGATCTCAAGTGTTTCTTCCCAGTGCTCTTAGGGTATCCAAGCTCCTTAACAGGCATATCTCAAAACATTGCAGGTTGAGTTCTAGACCACAGGAATGAAACAAATATAGCATTTAAGCAAGTCACATGAATTTTCTGGTTTTCCAGTGCATATAAAAGCTGTGTTTTCACTACAGTGCAGTCTGTTAAGTGTGCAATAGCATTATGTCTCAGAAAACAATGTACATATCTTAACTGACAAGTACTATATTATTAAAAAAATGCTAACCATACCTGACAACTCAGGGTTGCCACAAACCTTCAATTTGTTTACAAAAAAACCCAAAAAAACCACAGTATCTGCAAAGCACAATAAAATGAGGTATGCCTGCATTCTTTTGCCATATAGAAACTTTTTCATTGTCTTCAGATGAGGCACATTCTTTCTGGCATCCAGCAATTTGCACATCCTATGCTTATAACCCCGCTACCCTCCATCTTCTCTCTTCATTCCTAATAATGCTTTGGGTTTAACAGTAAACACCATTTATTCTGGAACATCTTTCTTAAGTGCCCAGCTACCACCATCACCACCACCCCTATTGATGAAATCTGAATAAGCGCCTCTACCATGTGTCTGCACAGCAACCATGTGTTAGCACAGCTGCCCTACCACAGAATTTTTCATGTTTTATTGAAACTGCTTTTTCCTTTTTCTCTCTGGATAGACTATTGAGTTCTGTGTGTGTAGAAGATACATCTATCTTTATGTTTTGTGATTAGCACAGGATTAGCTAAAGATTGTATTGAATGGATGAATAAATGGCTGAATGAATGAATAAGTTAGATCTAAATTTCTCCATAAATTTCTCCATAAGACTTATAAGGATCTGAATCCCCTCCTGCTTACTTCTGTCATCTCATAGCTTGCCGTTCAGTATATAACCATCTACTCATCAGCCATTTTGAGTTTATTTCAGATCTTTTTTTTTTTTTTTTTTTTAATAGGGCTGCACCATGACATATGGAAATTCCCAGGCTTGGGGTTGAATTGGAGCTGCAGCCGCCAGCTTACACCACAGCAATGCAGATCCGAGCCACATCTGCAGCCTACACCACAGCTCACGGCAGCACCAGATCCTTAACCAACTGAGCAAAGCCAGGGGTCAAACCCGAATCCCCCCGGATACTAGTCAGATTCGTTTCCACGGAGCTACGACAGGCACTCTTCCTTTTTCACTCTCCTGAAGCGTTCCCTCTCCTGAACAACTCCGACTTGTCTGTGAAGCCTCAGTCCCGTTGATCCTTCCCCTCCGTTCCTTTGCACCCCACTTGGGTTGGGTGCTCCCCCGGAGCACTTCACCTGGACCCTCAATTCCTCTTATGACAATTCAAATTTTTCAGGAGTTTCCTGGTCACTAATTAGTATCTTCTTCTAGACTATAAGCTCACAGAATTTAATAGTCATTGAATGCCTGAACAAATGAAATAGTTAAATGATCTTTAAAAACATGAACAAAATGTGTGGTATCATTCCGGCATTGCTTTCCTATCCCTTCCCACTACAAAACGAATCAGTCTGAAAGGACATTGTGGACGTTCTGATTCTGTCTGGAGCCTTTTACTTTCTTCATTTTTCAAAATCATCCACAGAGCCTCCTCTGCATCCTATACTCTCAAAAACTGCCATTGCTGTTTTCTTTCATCTGAGCTTTTATATCAGCTCTAAAGACTTCTCAGCCCCTCTGTTAGCAACTGCTCAAAGTTTACACTTGAGGTGCCAAGTCTTTAATAACTGTATCTCTATAGCTTTGGCACATCTCATTCCCACCAGCTATTGTTCAGATTCCCACAAGTGCTGAAACATGAGAGCTCCTCTCCTCTGTCTCTCTTCAGAATGACTGTTGCCTTTTTCATGACACATGGAGTTTGTCCATTTTCACTGAGACACACCTCTTTGTTGAGTCTGTCTGGCCTGTCTTAGAGGAATGAAAACACCTGTTCGTCAGTGGCCCCTTCGGCTCCTATGTGATTAGAATGAAGACAGCATCAGCTAGACTGAGCAGAATGCCTGGTGTTTCACACTTTTGATCATCACTCCTTGGATACAGGCACTTGGGCTTAAAACTATTTGTTTCATGTCCATTATGGATGGGTTACATTGCACCTTTACAAAATAAGGACCGAGGAAGGAAGGAGTCATCAGTGCAGATCAGCCACCATTCTGCAGATGCTCTCCAAGATGCGAGATGACAGTTATCTCATCTCTGGTACCAAAAAGATTATGTATCGTCATGCATCAAATGGCATCTACCCGGATTCCCACTCTCGGTCATCTGTTCCCGTGTCTTCTCAAATAAATTCACCCCCTTTCTCTTGCTCTGCTCTGAGTCACAGCAAACCATCTTTCTCAGACTCCTTCAGATAACGTCAGGGACGAAGTCTTTTCTGTGACTCCAGAGAAGCCAGGTGCTGCTAGAGAGCACTTTTATCTGCTGTACTTTCATCTCCCACCAGAGCCCAGCTTCTGGATTCTGACATCAACTTCTCCTGTTATTCCAGCACTAGGAACAGTATGGCTTCCTGTCATGACCGTCTGGGATGCTGCCTCATGCCCTATGTGGCTTTTGAGCCCTTCCATCACCTCTGAAGCAATTTTCAATATTAATTTCTCTCTGTTAAAACACCCAGAGAGAATGATTTTTCCCTGAGTGAACCCTAACAACCAGGAAAAATCTAAAATGTTCAACCAAGAAATCCTATAGTGCAAATAATATTTTCAACATCCTAAGTCTTCAATGCAAAGTAACTATAAATCACTGATAATATTTATCTCCTACTCCACCCCCTCAATGATAATATTTATTTGGCATTCCATTTCCGTACATTTTTCATTAAAAATGTGAAAGAAAACTAGTCCCAGTTCACGTTTTAATAAAATTCGCACTGAAAACTGAAATCTTAAAATGGAAGTCACAAGGTTAATAAGGAGGAGAATTTAAGAGTAAACTGAAAAGCCCAGAGTTAAGACCCTATTACATCTTATTTCAGAGACACTAAAATATATTTTAAGTAGAAAGTGATGAGGCATTGTCCAAATGTTCTGAGAAATTTCAAATACTGTGGATTCAGTAGCAAAAAATATTTTCCCCCCCAAAATTTTCTGAATATTTAAGAATCCAGATTTGTTAAAAAAAAATTCTGTATAGCTCAAATTTTATGTTAAAAATTTAATCTCAATATCAATATATATAAATATTGAATCATTATGTTGTATAATGCTGATATCAATTAATATAATGCTGTATATCAATTACATACCAATAAAAAACTTAATCTCTTCTGTAGAGAACCTGGAGTCTTAAGTTCCTTAACCAACTTTAAAGCATCATCATTTAAAAGGCAGTTACCTTCTCTAGCACTGAAAACACATCTAACAGAATTTTAGTGATATTAAGCCAACAGCCCCACAGCTTAGAGTCTAGAGCACCCAGAGCACTGAAATTAGCAAAACATTGTTCTTCAAACTTCAGAGACAACATAGCTTTCTTTCCACATCATACACAAACAGTCAAAAGTCCTCAAAGGGGGAGTCACCTTGAACCCCACATCAGAGGACTTTTGCTGGGAGTACCCTCAGATACCGCCAACGGCAAAGCTACTGCAGAGGAATTGACAATGCACGGGAGCACTGGGAATCATTCATCTGCTCTCCAGCTTTCTCTCTCAATCTTCCCAGAATAACCGCTCACTCTGCCCAGGGTTTCCTGTGGCGGCTGAAAGACCACACACTTCTTGGTGACCTCCTCTCCGGAAGACCCTCGCTCGCTGTCTGATGGCAGACAGAATCCTAGAAGTCAGGGGGCCACGAGGACAAAGCGGAAGTGTGACATCCCAGGCTCCCTAGGCCTCTGTGCTCCAGCTTCTCCTAGCCTAGCCTGGACAGGCGGGGCAGAAAACGTCACTCTAAAAGGAGCACCCCTCACCTGGTCTCCCCCCTCTGCTGAGCCTACCAACATCATATATTTACCTTGGAAACTAACAGGAAGTACTTCTTTTAATTCCAGTGTTTTTATTAAAAGAAGTTTGGGTGAGAATTACCAAACTCTTCATACAGTTTATTAAACTGGAGTTTCCTAGTGGTGCAGTGGGTGAAGGATCAGCATCGTCACCGCTGTGGCTCTGGCCTCAGTGGTGGCTTAGGTTAGATCCCTAGCCTGGAAACTTTGGTATGCCGCAGGCACAGTGTCCCCACTCCTCCAAAAAAAAAAAAAAAAAAAAAAAAAGCAGAAATCTACATTGTATAGAAATTCCCTTTATTATATCCCAAGAAGATAGTGATCCAGCCTTGTTTTCAGTGCTTCCAATGACGTGGAGCTCACCAACCCACAAGGCACCCATTTCATTGTTAGAGCTAACATCTAGAATGGACTTTCTTAGGTTGAACTCAATGCTCTCTCTTATTTTAATAGCTCCCACTTATAAAGCCATCATGATGTGCCAGGAACTATTACTTTATATAACACTTTTAACTAAACCTCACAAAAAACCGACACGGTAGACATTATCCCACTTCCTAGTTGAGGAAAAGAAAGCTCAGAAAGTTTAAATGTACCTGCCTAAGATCACAGCAAAGCATCTGCACTCGCAGTGGCTTTCCCTAATAAACCACACTGTTTTCAATGACAAAGAAATTAAATTATTGGAAATCAAAACATAAACTATTAAATAAAATGTCATCCTTTAAAGTGCCATACCTTTGGGATATTTACATGTGTCCTCTCTCCAAACAGCTGGAACAGCTGCTGTTAGGCAAGAGAACAATGATATATTATTTTTCTTCCCAGTAAAACTGGGTGGTTTTGAAGAAATAGATAAGTGCCTGGGTATTAAAATCTGTCTCTGTGAGGAGACACATGAATATGAATGGGGCCACCATGTGTCCCTCTTCTCGTCTGTGTACAAACTTGGTCACATGTGCTCATGCATGCTCACGCGCGCGCGCACACACACGAATCGGGAAGACCTGATCTGTCATCCCGTGTAAATGAATGAGGCCTCCCCACTTCCCACAGGAGAGAGTCTGAGTAAACTCCAAAGGTGGTGGCAGGTAGAAGATGACGAAAAAGAGGAGAAGACGGGAAGAAAGAAGTGCAAAGGTGGCATTTTAGATACCAGAATTAATGCCAAATGAGGAGGCAGCCTCGACAAAGCCAAGAGACGACCCATCCCACAAAGGGCTGGGGAGATGATATGGCTGAAAAAGGTCAGATCCCGCCCCTCAGGATGTCATGAGCGACTGGGAAAATACCAGTTAATAACTCCACTAATAGTAAGCCCACTGCAGTTAATGCCCTTAATCTCTGTCAACCACAGCAGGGCAGCTAGAAGCAAGGAGTCTGGGAGGCACGCCTGGCCCCACCAGTGGAGCTGTCGGATCCTCTGTGGAAGAGCACTGCTGACCCAACTCTGCTAAAAAGCCGTGGTCTCTACGCCAGGCCCTTCTCAGGAACTGACACTCCGTGTGGTTGGTGAGTCTGCATGGAGCTTAATAAAATCCCCAGGTGAGTGACTTCTCATCGGTGTAACTATTATCTTCCTATGATTATTATTATCGGAAAATCATGAAAAGTATCACAGTCCTTCTCAATCTTCAAACGGATGTCACTTCCAGCATTCACCCGAAACCCACGGCATAAAGGCCAAAGACGCGACACCTCACGTACCAAATCTACGGTGGCCAACTGTCCCTCTCTGCCTGCGACTGAGGGGTTTCCCAGGATGTGGGCCCTTCGCTGCTAAAACTGGGACCGTCTTGGGCAGAACCGAACAGCAGGTCAACCTCACGAGGCCATCCCTTGATCAAGCAGCAGACCCCCGTGTGTGCTGAGCCACGCCTCCCACCCAGTAGGTTTACAAAAGAGGACCGGGGACCCACTCAGGGACACGAAGAAATAAACCAACCGATCAAATAAGGGGGAAGTGGAGGAGGAGGAGGAGAGTAATACTGGTGCCAGGGGACATGTCAGAAGGAACTTTTATTGCCGGTGCCTCCCACACGCAGAAGAGGGAGCCCTGTCATGGGACCTGATTGATGTGGTGACAGTCCCTTAGCTTCAATACGCAGCGGCAATACATTTTTACAAAGCTGCAACCTTCTCCTCCAAAAGGAAAATACAATAATAAATTACGGAAAAGTTAAGCATATATATCACTACGGCTCTGTTCTGTGTCCAGAGCACACCGCAAAGGCAAATTAAATAACTGTCCAAAGTGAATACATACGTATTCATTCCTTCAGCAAAATGTCTACTGAGGACCCACCGCACACCGGGCTCCACGCGGGGCTCTGGGGACCCACAGGCACGCGAGGGGCTCCGTTCGCTTCTGTTAGGCACCTCATTTAAAGCCTCCACTGTGTTCATCACATCCACCTCCTAGTTCGGGGCTCTTCTAGCCTATCCAGACGTTCTCCAGGGCTTGGGCCAGGCACAGAAAACACTCAGTAATTCAATTGCCTCATTTACCACTGTTCCCCTAAGAAGAAACCATAGCGGATGAATTTTTAATACACTCAGCTTACATTTTCTTCGTTGGGAGCCTATTTCTGTCCACCAGCATAGCGTCGCATCGGGTAGCGCAGACATATTAAAGACAAATGAAGGTGGAAACCCCAACAGGAGGGAAATTATTGTTCTGGCCATTACCTACCACTCTTTGCAGTGAGTCCCTTCCGAAACCACTTTCCCCTCCTAATTCATTATCATTACCGTAGCTCTAGAGTCTTTATGGCTCTATCCTGCACCTGGAGCAGCAACCACCCTTCGAGAATTCAGGCCAGAAAACACAAGCAGACCCAGCCCCAGTGATCAGAATAACACATTCCTATCTGTGATGTGACATCGCCCTCTCCTCTGCTAAGCTCAGACACGGCTCCATTGTTTCAGCTGATGATGCCTGACAGGGGGGATGACGGATTCAAGTGACAGACAGGGTTTCAATAGAGAGAGAAGCCTGTTTAAGCGCGGGCCTGTCTGCTCCAGTAAATCTCCAGTTTTATCAGCTGGGTGCAACTGGCTCATTTCGCCTCGATCAGTGGCAGTCCATCTTTTTACAGCCCCTTGTCAGGGACAGGCTTCAGGTGCCTCGGCGTGCCAGGTCTGATATGAGTCAAGCCCAGTGTGAACAAGGATTAACCTCTCAGATGGCGGAGATTCCCTTTAAGTGTATTCCAGGCAGAGACCAGAGAAACTATAAACTCGATTAAACAAGGTAAACTTTCCTGCCTTCCTGGGCAGCAGGCAGCTCATCTGCATTCCTTCAGCGGTGTGGATAAACATAACCGCTGACCTGGGCAGCGCTCAGCCGGGCGAGCCCGCAGCCCGCGCCGCGAGGTGCGAGGAGGAATATTTGAACGTCGTCCTGGCAAAACCGGACAGCCTGTCAGAAACATGAAAACGGCTTTTGAAATCTGCATGTCTGGGCGAGGGTATAAAATATTCATGCCTCAGATTAAAATATTTTATTGAATTAATATTGATTTACGATTAATTTTTAAATAGATTCATATTTCATGAGGCACTCACAATGAACCTACCAATTGGGCCTCGGCGAGTGAAACCAATTACACAAATCGTTAAGGAAGCAACCAAGAAAGCAACTCTCAACGCCTGGGGAGAGACGAAAAGAATGTGAAAATCCGCCTTTATGATAAACAGCGTCCATATAGCGACTGGAAAACAAACAAAAAAACAAAACAAAAACACACCTCATTGCCCTGCTCACTTTGATACAGGAGCTTCTTTTTAAGGCAAGCCTGTGGGGCACGCCCTCTATCAGTTTGGGTTTTTTTGGTGTTTTAAGAAAAATATCTATGTTTGGCCTCACATCGGGAAAACCTCACTGCAGTGACTTTTGTTTTTAATTGCAATTAATTCTCCCGTTCCAAGAGGAAGGGTAATAATAACAGCAACCAAAAAGCGAGGCCGGCTGAAGGGCTCATCCCTCCAGTACTGGGCAGAGCCTCGCAGCCAAGTGCTGACAGCCGAAAACAAAAGACATTGATTGCTGCGCCCAAGGAGCATCCTCAGACACAAAGCGATGGCGGTGAGACAGGCTCCCAAGTGCTTTGCCACAGGTTCTATTTCCATCCGAGTCCAGGAAATCAACTTTCCACCTCCTCCGTTTTCCTAGTATTCTTTCCATAACCTGGACTGCTGTCTGAAAACCCCCAGCCCATCACGTCACTGAGCTCCCTGGGGAAAGGAAAATGTCCTTTAATTTATACAAGATAGTTTTACAGTCCGTCTAAGCAACAGACCCCTTCGTCTTTATTCACCCTTCTTTTCTTTCTAGGTCTCATTCACGGTTTCCTTCGCGTATCGAACCCTGCTAAACTGGACCACCCTCGCTCAGTCCTCTTCTGGCACAAAACACCAGTACGGAAAGTCACAGGACAAAATGAGGATAGGCTTCACTTTGTGATGAAGGGTTTTAATGTGAGCAAGAAGGTTTTCAAAGCCATGGGAAATCTGTAGGCGCTGCTAGACGGGGTAGAAGAGCCACATGGGGCTAAGCGATGCCCAGGGTCTCCTAATTAGACAGAGCCATTGTTTAGATTCAGACAATACCTGTTTACAGTTCAATAAACAACTTGTCACAGTTGCTTGCTCAAAGCAGACCTAGATGTCAATGCAAACAGTTAGTACAGAGGTAGTGAAATAAATTGGTCTCCTGAGTAAATAAATTGAGCAGCAATGTGAAACTGCCTCATCAGGACTGAGGAAGATAATCATTTATAAAGGTTTAAAATGGCGTTTCATAAGTATTGACATTTAGAAAAATGTCTTTCCCCATCTAAATGGCTACCCCCACCTTTTCCTATTTTCAACAGCCACTGCAAAAGAAAATAATAATAAAACAAAAAGAGAGAATAAAGTATTTCTGGAGTCATTTCATTGCAGTTTTGAAATGTGTCACATATAAAATTTACTCAATATCCAAAAGATGCCAGGGCTTGAAGAAAAATTATGGGTAAGAACAGCACCTGCCTTCAAGGATTTTCCATTCTGTCATCACAGGATGGAACCAGACAAGAAGATAAGACGGCGGAAAGGTCAGGCAGCCCAACACCCAGCTGTGTGTGGTTAATGTTGTTTCTTGTTGAGGAGTGACTGAACGAATGCCAAAGGGAGGAGCAAGCAAAGAAAGAACAGAGCTGAGGCCTGTGCTTAGAAACCAGAGCCCGGGTGAGGAAGGAAGCGGGAGAAGAAGTGAGGTGACACTGGCTGGTGACTTCTTTTTCTGGGGATAACGACCGCACGTAGTGGCATTCCCTTTCTCAAAGATCTTTGAAAGAAGATGCCTGTACTTGGAGATACAGCTAAACAACCGAATGCAAGGTGTTAGCAACAAATTGCTATGCGTGCATATAGAGAAATCACAGGGGCCCTGTCAAGACTCCTGTGCACATGTAAACATCAGGAAGCAGAGCAGCAAATTCCAATTCTTTAGGTGCCGTGAGAAAATTGGGCAGCGATGTTTGTTCGCTGTCATCTTTAAACTCCAGCTACAATATACAGTGTCCGCCGGCCACTGCAGGGACAGAGGGGAATAATCCAAAAGCCTTCAGTCAACAGTATTTGGGGGGCGGGGGGCGGGGGAAAAGGCGAGGAAGATGAAGTTCTATATGTTTAATGGAGAGCACTTCTCATTCCCACAACATTTTTTCACTCTTTCCCCTTTTTCTTTTTTTTTAACCTGGCCTCTGTGGACCATCCCCACAGAGCCCCCTGAGTGAAAGCGCTCCTGCCCCCAGAATGGTAGAGGGACTCCGCCTATTCGACCAATTTAACCACCACAACTCTGACTTTTTCTAAGAACCCACTTAACCTGCCCATTATTGACAGTAAACTAAATTCTGCCACCACGAGCAACATTCATTTCCCCTAAACACGGAAGTTTAAAAACTTGCACTTGGCGTTTACAGTAGCAGGAGGCTTTTTCCGAACCAAGAAAGTAAAACTAGAGTGCAGTCAATACTATTATAAATCCCAATGATCCTTTCTTGAGATGAATATTTAACATCTGCCCTGGTAACGCACACTCCCCGTGTTCCTAGCTCTCTCAACCACACCTGCACTTTCAAGTGAGGTTCACAAACTGGCGGTAAGATTTCTTTCACTGGCATTTGTGTTGTGGTCACAGGCCTGAGAGCACATAATGCCGGGATTACTGCTGACCTGCCCTGCGTGGAAATCTGAGCTCAGTGGTGTCTTTATAAAATGTTCGCTTTCGAGGCTACTCTAGACAAAATTGGCAGTGGATGTAGTTTTTCACCTCTATTCCCAGCTTCCGTGTTGAGACAAAAATCTCATTTACTCCCTACTTCTCCAGAGGGCCCAGTCATCTTTGTTCCCCCTCCCCTTTTAAGGCCTCTTCTTGAGAAGGCCCGGGAACTCAGAGAGAAAAGAGAAGGAACAGGGATAGGAAAACCTAGGTTCGAGTCCCATCTCTTCCTGGCTGTGTAACCTGTTCAAGCCACTTTACCTTGCATTCCTCACGCGTAAAACAGGGACAGCAGAATCACTTGTTTCCCAAAGAGGGCGCACGTGGTAGGAAAAGTTACAAAACAAACAGATGAAAGTGCTTTGAGGCTTGGCCAATGAGTGCTATTTCCATAAATGACTATTTATACACTCAAAAAATTTAGCTGAACATCTAGAGTGATTGGTGCTGGATCCGGAGTGGATATGATAGTCTCTGTCCTTGGAGACCGTCTAATGGAGAGGGTCGTGGAAAAGCAACACTCATAGCATTAGATTAGAATCATTGTCGAGTGTTATGGGGCCACTAATATGGAAGCAATCAAAAATTCTGGACACAGGTCATCAAAATTTTGTTATTATTAATATATATGTGTAATTTAATACATTATATATTATATATAAAATAGGCAAAGGTTAAGCACTCCCTCTTAGGAAGGGTGACTAGATTTTAACTGTAGTTGGTCTAAAGCTCAGGGAATGGAGTTCTAACACCTCGAATCTTTAAGGCTTAGGAAGCAACGAGGGAAGCGGAAAGGGGCCTCAGGACCAGGTCAGCTACTGTCGGGTGCCTGCAAGTCACATGGAAGTGAGCACTTCAGTTACAGCAAACTCTCCCGATTTTAACCATCTTAAGTCATTTTACACCATTTTCCTTCGCCTGCACTTTTTGGATCTTGACTCAAATATGATAACTGGAAAAAACAACAATGACGACAATGACACTTCAGGCGATGAACCTACTTCTGGCTTAGAGGTTTGGGAGTCCTGCAGGGCAGGCGTCTGCACACGCTCTTCCCCGGTTCGCCCTCACAGGCTGGCGATCCCCGAATTTGTTTCATCTACAGACACCTCTGAATGAGGTGTAACCTGAATGTGCAACCTGTTCAAGCCACTTTACCTCTTCCTGCCAACTCCTGCTGGTGGATGCCATGCATGGACCTCTAGCCAGTCCACCGTCAACTCCAAAACCAGACTCACCTCTCAGACTAAGAACCTGCTCCCCTCCTGAGTTTCTTGTCTCCGCGTAGACACCACCACTTACTTCTTGACTCACGTAAGAAAGCGGGAGCTCCTCCTTTGCTCTTCCTTTTGTCTTATCTCCCCCTGGTCCCTCGCTCCACTGAGCAGGCCTTGTCATGTCACGTCCTTGCCATGTTTAGACCTACACCCTTCTCTCCTTCCCTCTTCGATTACCAGAGTTCAGCCTGTATCACCCTTTACCTCAAATCAGAAATACCCCCTCACTCGCTCCCTAATCTCACTTCCTATAATTCACTCTCCAGATGCTACCAAAGTGAGAGTGATCTTCAAAAACCTAGAAAGAGCTCGGAGCCCTCCTTCTTAAAATCCTTCAAAGGCTCTCCGCAGTTTACAAAACAAAAAGAAAAACTCTCAAAATGACATCAAAGACGCTAAATTGTCTGCCCTTGCAGTTGTCTTGACTTCAAAATTTTTCTAAGTCCCTGACTCTCCCTTTGCTTTTACCAAATCCCTTTGCCTGCGAAGGCTGCCTCTCATCCCCAACCTCCCGTCCTCACAAACATCTAGGCATTTGCCAAGACTCAATCCAGACCGCCCCTTCTCCAGGAATTCTTTACCGTCCTAGAACTCTGAGGCAGAATGAACCACCTCCTCCTTTGTGCCCTCCCCTGGTGCCCTGCCCAGACATCCACGACACATCTCCCTTCTCCTGGAAAGAAAGCACCCAGTGACAAGGTCCTTACCAACTTATTTTGTATACCCAGAACCCAGTACCCTATCCAGCACACATCTGTCAGCCAATCAATGCTGAGTGAATAAATGAATGAAATATGCAACCCATTCCAATAAAAGGAGTTTCACGTATCGCATGTCTAAGAAAAGTGGCTGGCATGTACTAAGCGCGCAATGAAATTTTCTTGAATGAATGAATGAATGAATGAACAAGAAAACAAACAAATCACATTATATTTTCCCAGTGAACCGGAGATCTGGTCACCATTTTCTACATACACCTTTTACATATATTTTTTCTGTAACATAACAACGCCCACAGCAGGCTAAGGCAGTGTGCATTATGCCACTACTAAATGCTGATGCGACTGGACATGGCCTTGCTGGCTAATTGTTTCATTACTGGAAGTTCCTTGAGGGCTTCCTTCTTAGCACCAACCTTCTCAAATATACTCCTAAGGACTCAAAAACTAAACACCGCTTTGTTTTTCCACTCCACTGCTGAACAACAACTAAGCCAAGCCAGGGAAAATTCTACTAAGCCAAGGAGAGAACATAAACACAAATTCTATTCCTAGTATGTTTAGATCGCTGAGATTTACATAAAAATTCAGAGTTAACCTTACGAGTGTACAAAATAGACACTTTCTAGAGGTGAGATGAACCGTCAAATATTTCCTACCACCGTCACACTAGAATGCTAAGATTTCTATTACAAAATGATAACCTCTGGCTTCTCAATCTTCGAGAGAATCCTTTTAAAATTCAGATACTCTTGGGGAGAAGCAGGGTTGGTATCTAGCCTATATGCACAATCAGTAAAGCCAGGGTGCTTTTTTTATGGCTGGCAACAGTTTTGATTATTCAGTGCTAGTCTATTATCGGATGTTAAGTGTACAGGCCCAGAAGGAGCCTCACCCTGAGCCCGCTTTCCTAGATTTAGAAATGAAAGGGCTTTATAAATCATCTAGCGCTCCTTACATTACATTTAAGAGATTTATTTTTTCATGGACATTTTTATACATTCATTCATTCAACCAGCATTTGTTGAAGGCCTACTATGTGCCAACATTCCTCTAAGAACTCAGATCACAGGAGTGAAGAAAACAGACAAAAATCTAAGCACTCGTGTGGTTTACATTATACTGGGGAGAAACAGATGATCAACAATACATAAGTAAAATTTTCTACTTGGCTTCTTGGGTTTGTCCAATGATGATTATCGTTATGAATGAAGATAGAACAGAGGCGAGAAACAGAACATGCCAGGCAAGCCAAGGTGACTTCAATTTTAAATTCAATTATCAAATATCTGAGCAAGAAGGGGGAAAGCTAGTCCAAACTCATGGGGAGAAATGTGTACGATTTGTTAAAAGACAAACAAAACAAAGAGAACGGTGGGGTTAGTACGGAGAGAACAAAGGGAGGAGAAGCAGAGGATGAGGTGCAGAGGGTTGGTGATCCTTTGTCAATATTTTAAAGACTTAGATCTTTGCTCTGAGAGAGATGGGGAGCAATTGGAGAGTTTCAAGCAGAAGAGAGGCACGCTCTGACTTTCATTCTTAAAGGATCACGTTATTACTATGTTGAGAAGAGACTGAAATATAACAACAAAAGAAGCAGATAAGCTAGCTAGGAGGTGACTGCACTGAGCAGGGAGAGAGACGACAGTGGTGTGGATGGACTAGGACGGCAGTGGCAGTAGGTGGTAAGAAGCGGACAGACTGTGGCAACGGAGCCAATAGGATTTGCTAACAGATTGATTGTGAGGAGTAAGAGAAGGAAAAAAGAGTAACTCTGAGGGATTTTGGCCTGAGCAACTGGAAGGATGGTATTTTCGTCAACTGAAACGGCAGGACTGTGGAAACCGAAGTTGTGGGGGATCTGTAACAATCAGGAGCCCCGTTTGGGGCATGCCGTATGTGAGGTATAAATCGGACATCCCAAGAGCGGAGTAAAGTAGTCCGTCGAATAAGCAGATGAGGAAATGGACACACAGAGAAGGTGTGAATTGTATCGGGTCATCCAACTACAAAGGCACCATCAGAGCAGGACAAAATAGAAGAAGATTCCTAAAAGAAAAAGCAAGACAGAGACAAAGGTGAGGTCAACCTTCTTCACTGTTTGGCCAGGAAGTGGGAAGCCAAACCAGACAAAAGCTCATCAGCCAGAGAATGTTACCCAACTGATAGTTTCTAATGTTCATTTTTCCATTAAAGTCCTGGTTCTAGCTACTAAATTTGTTCCAGCATCAAGTACCCCTTAAAGGGTGCAGTGAGAACGTGCATAGAGAATGGGTGTGAGCTAATATGGCAGAAATCTATCTGAACTTCTCTGCCCACATGGACTGCAGACACTCCCTGGACACCAAAAACCAGAGCAACTTAGAATTCCTGGAGACAGGTCCCAGAGTTCAGATTGGTAACAAAACCTGTGTAAGAATTCCAAATCAGCTGAGATTGGATGAATGCCGGCAGAAGACGTAGAAAGGATCTGACCACTTGAGGATCCTTGTTCAAAGAATGCCTGGAAAGGGTTCCCGACTACTCATGTGATGATACTATTCTTTGGCAAAGATTCAGAAGAGTGCCCAATTCACAGCCTTCTCGAAAGCTGCAAATCTCTAGGAGGTCACTGGGTCCGGCAATGGCTGAAACAAACCTTATAGAACCACCATAACCTGGGGCACAGTTACCAGACTGCCTAAGATAACATGGCAGAGGAGAAGGAAGAGAAAGCGAACCACTATTGGTTGGCCTGATGGAGCCCTCTAGGCACCCAGCCTCTGCACAGCTTCCATTTCTACGTAGCCAACTGGTCACTGGGGTCTGAAATAGCTGATGAACCCAAATGATTTCAACTTTTCAAGTCTTCGTCCCATTAAACTCCATCGACCACAAATGTGTTGGAGTGCTTTTAGAATGCAGGGTGTCCAGTTCACACCAGACACCAGCCACTTACCGGAAAGAGATCAGAGGACCCGGCCTCATAGTTCAGTGAAAAGGATTAAGCTGGAGGATTTGAGAGGTAGTGCCCGCAAGAAAAACACAAACCAAAATCAAGCTGTGCCAGTCATTGACCTACTGTTTCTCAGTGCCAAACCAACTCATTCGCATTCTGCTTCTTTGCACCATATTTTCAATATTTTCTTGCCAGGTGGATTCCTGTTCAGTTTCTGTCGGCGAAGGAGATTGGTGTGAAAGGGAGACAGGAGGAGGGAAGAGGGAAAGCTCTTTCTACTTACAGTTCCTATAAGTTTTTCTCCAGCAACGGAAAACAGCTAACACACCAACAATGCTACCTACATCCCTCAGAGGCACAACCACCAGCTGGCTCCCTCATAAAGCTGAACAGCAGCCAAGCAGTAGCCTCCTTCAAGATCCACGCAACAGCCACACGATAGCTATCACTCAAGAGTCAGGGTACCGGCCACACAGACCAGTCCTCTGTGCCACCACCAGTAGCCTTTTGTTCCTTCAACCCCAAGAGCAGCAGCAGCCTTCCACGGCACTCATATTGGGCTTACCTTGGTATTCTCTTTCTATTCCTTCAGATGTCTAATACCACTACGTGGCAGCTTCAAAATGCATCACAAACGCTTCTACACAGTTTTCTCCAAAAGGTGGACCCCCATTCATCTCCTCGTGATTGGGGGCTGGGCTTAGTGACTTCCTTCAGATGAGTGGGATATGACAGAAATGATGGTGTGTGGCTCGGTCACGAGAGGTACCATGGCCTCCCCCTGCTCTCTCTGAGCTCACTCTCTGAGGGAAGCTAACTGCTACGTCAGGAGGACATGCTAACAGCCTTGTGGGGAGCTCCATGAGAAGGCCAGTGAGAAGCCGAGGCCTCCTGCTGGTAACTACATAATTACACCGTCTCAGAAGCAGATCCTCCATCCCCAGCCAAGCCTTCAGAGAACTAAAATCCCACTTGACAGTTTGACTAAAACCTCATGAGAGACCCTAAGCTCTTCCTGGATTCCTCAACCTCAGAAACTATGCTCAATTCTTTAAGCCATTAAATATTGAGGTAATTTGTTATGCGACAACAGGTAACGACTGCACCATGTAATCAGTTCCTTGAAGTCCTCCACTTGAAAGAGCTATCACGGTTTATTTCTGGATCTCTTGACTGATAGAGGTCTGGGTGACAAGAGTGGACTCCAGAACTGACCCGCAAAGATAGAATTCCGTAATGGGGTTACTTACCTCCTTAACTCTGAACACAGTGACAATCTTCTTGCCAGTGGCAAAGGGGAGGCTGGTAACCTGTCTCAGGAAAGAGCACCAAGACAGCTTAAAACCAGTGGCCGCTCAGGATGAATTTTCTACTGAGGGCAAGGCTTTGAGTAACAGAACCGCTAAGGAACTTGACAGTTATAGTAAATGACTGTAACGTCGAGAACCAGAACGAGCTTTCTCTGACATCAAGCCTTAGAGGACCAGGAATGTTCTTTGGTGTCCATAAAAAAGCCTTTTATTTCTTGGAGTCATAAGACAGATATGAACAATCAAAATCTAATTTTGTGAGTTGCGGAATTATAAGATGACTTTAGAGTCAAAGTTTTTACATGAAAGTTTAGGTATTCTTTGGAAGCTATGGATGACTGACATTTGGAAGGAAGAAATTTTGTTCAACTTAGACACAGCTGTGTATTTTTAATTTAATATCCCTGAGCCTCGCTTGCCAGCAGAAGCCCCTTTCCATATTTGGGGTAGAAATATTCTCATTTTACTTGAAGGCCCTACGATAACCTCCTCTATGGCTGATGCCTTCAAAAAACAACATGCATTCTTCTCACCACCTCTCACTGCCTCAAGACTAAAGTCAGATCTCAACACGCTCCAAGAAGGCAAGTGCCAAGTCATATTCAGGAAAAGAGAGTTCACAAGCCAAATGAATAGCAAGATTTTACAAATATACATTTGCAGCAACTTGGAGAATCAATGTGGGAGTAGATCCTAAGGTTATTAACCCAGAGAGATAAAATATAACATTAGATCAAAGCTGTATTATTGTGGTTTAAATTAAAAGAGAATTAAGTAAATATGAGAGGTTCCATCAGTTTGTTTGAATGCTTACTGAAATACGAACTCCAAGGTGACCTTACTTCAATCAGGATGAGACACCAGAACCTATTTGGCATAAAACAGAAGAAAGTACTGAAAGGCTTAGAAAGACAAGAACACTGGAGTGAACTGATTAGCCTTCACACCCCGTCCCCGAGAGAGTCGAGCGTACACTCCCCTCACTAAAGCATTGAGAAAGGCATTAATGAGGGGCCCCGATCTCCTGGGAGAGCTCTGCAGTGAGTGGCTATCATCTGCAAGCCAGGGATGATGGTGAGATATGCCACCACTGAAAAGGGCTTGCTTGCTGATTGTAAAGCGGATAGGGGAATTCTGGAATGTTAGAATCCAGGTAGGATCACTAAACCACTAAAGGCAAGGTAGGCATAATTACCATACAAAGCAATTATGTTTGGCCTGCAGGTATCGTCAACAGCGGCTAATTGATTACAAGGTTTCAATAAAACTAATAGGCTACTAAATAATTTCGTATGTAATATAATTATAGCAAGAAAAACTCTCCATCGAGTGAGCAGAAATCTGACTTGACCATCACATGACGAAGCACGTCTTCTCACGCAGGGCAAGTTCACAGGCTCAGAGTTCTTGGTCCCTTTGCAGATGGTTCACTCACCACTGGCATAATTATATTCTGGAGTATTCTTCTAAATAAGCCGTCCACAAGGGTGCTTCTAAAGGGGGATCGCACTCAGGAAAGAAAAGCCTTCGGGCCTATCTTGAGATGGCTAGTTCCCACCTCTGTTGACAGGCTAACTCATAATGCCACGGTGACCCACTAGTCAGTGAGGGGACTATGGGGGTCAACTAATAAAAATGGATTTTTGGACCTCTGGTAACAGCCCCACCTCCTAAAGATGTAATTAGAAAAGTCATTCTTGTGAGTGAAACTCGCCATATGAACTCTCTTGCAGAGGGAGGACTATTAAGATGTAAAGGTGAGGTCTCTGGAACTTCCTCTCCCAACCAGAGCAGTAAACCACATCTGATCCCTGATGAAATTCTAGAGATCACTGCCTTCATCACAAGTTTAAAAGGTGGAAAAATGATTATTCTTATAATATTCCAAATGTAATTCTCCTTTCTTGGCCTATGTAAAAGGCAGATGGATCATGGGTTGTTCTAAAGTTATTGAAGACTCTAATTTCAGCAGCTCCTCCTCATACAGTACCTTTAAAGGGGCAAATTAATATAACCTCCGGATCCTAGCATGTAACTACTAACCCAGCAAATGCCTTTTTATCTATACCACATAGTAAGGCCTGCCACAACTAGTTTATTCTCACCTAGCAGGGACAGCAGGAAAACGTCACTCCTGGCTTCAGGGCTGGGTCAACATTTCCATTGCCTGACATAACCTAGTACCTAGAACGTGATCATCTTGACGTTTCACAGAAGATCACACCAACCACACTGACGACATCAGGCTTACTGGGCCTTACGAATGAAAACTGGCAGGAGTTTTAAATGCCTTAGTAACATGTATTCCAGAAAGTGGGAAACAAACCCCACAAATTTTTAGGGACCTGCAACTTCACTGAGTCTTTTAGATACCCAGTGTGCCTGCTGATACGACTGACCATAGCCAATCCATGAAGCAGAAGATCTGATAAAGAAATCCCCAGCATTTTCAGCTATTCAAGGCTTCATCCCATTAAAATTCATATATCGCAAATCGGCATATCTTGAGTATCCTCTAGACACAGTAATCAGTGCCTTCCAAATAGCAAACATTTGTTGAGCTTTGGTAGCCCAGGGACTTTGAGCATGATTTGCTTTGTGTTGCAATTCATGGGATTAAGGAGGGTAGGTCTGAATGGGAGGGTGGGGGTGGCGGATGCTTTGCATCATCCATGGGCATCAACAGTACAGACAGTGAGGTCCTGCTACAAGCACTATTTCCTTCCATTGTCTCACCACTAATTAATCCCAAGATGCTCTCCTCCCAACCTGGACTTAGTCTCAGAATCCTTCCAAACGCAGTATACCAAATAATCTCCACCAACTCATTGCAAGAAATAAAACTCTCTCTTAAAACAGAGTGAATCCAGGTATATGGCCATTGGATAGAACCCACAAAAACTGACCAAGGGGAAGAGGGAGCAAAGTGAAGGCTGAGAAGTGAAATCTATATATATCTGAGTAAAAAAGTGAAGAACCACAGTATTTAGTGTTGTCAGGGATAGAACTATCACTGATACCTATTAGGTCTGACAGTGAATGCAAAAAAAAATTCCTTCTGAAGAAAGTTTATTTGCTTGACACCACACTAGCTCTGGGCTAGAGGAAGCGTGCTCTGAAGTTTCATGGGAGCTGTGCTTCAGTCTGCCTGCTCTGCAGGTGCAAAGTGGCTCTCTCTAAGCATCCACAGCCAAGAATGTACAGGCATTTAAGGACAAACACTGGGAAGCTCTCTTCTATTCTGCCAAAAAATGAGGATAGTATTTAATATGTATCTACTTCGCAGATGTACATTTCTTTATTAAGAAATCAGCTTGCAAGCAAGTTAAGCAAGACCCTCAGAGCAAAGTCATGGATGAATGCAACAGTATTATTATGACAGATTATTAAGCTCTTTTCTTAAAGAGCCCTGGAATTAGGGAAGTTGTAGTCCATGGCTTTCTTGCTTGTCACATCCCAAAAAGGAACCAGAAACAAACATTTTGCATTAAAGGATCTCAATAAATGTTTGTTGAAATAAATTGGAATTGACAAAATATCAATTCTAAAATTTTATTTTTTTTGTTCTTCTTTCTAAATTTTAGCTCATTCAATTAATTTAATCAAGACATTGGAGATTTTTGCTTCCCCCAAATCCTTTCTTCAGTCAAAGCCAAGGAATAGACTGACTGATTAATTCCATTCGAATTCATTCAGAAACAACACTTTCTCTTAGACGTGAGACGTGAGCAACACCAAATGCTGACAAGGACATAAAGCAACAGCAACTGCCATACGTCGCTGGTACAAGTATAAAATGGTAGAGTCACTTTGGAAGACAGTTTGGCAGTTTCTCAGAAAACGAAACATGTTCTTATCATGTGATCCAGCAGTCACACTCCTTGGCATTTACCCAAAGGAACGGAAAATTTATGTTCACACGGAAACCTCCACACAGATGTTTATAGCAGCTTTATACATAAGCGCCAAGACTCAGAAGCAACCAAGATGTCCTTGAGGAGGTGAATGGATAAATAACCTGTGGTACATCCACATCATGGGACAGTCCTCAGCACTAAAAGAAATGAGCTTTCAAGCCATGAAAAGACATGAAGGAACCTTACGTGCACATTACTAAATGAAAGAAAGCACTCTGAAAAGGCTATCTACTGTATGATTCCAACCACATGACATTCTGGAAAAGGCGAAGCTATAGAGACAGTGAAAAAAAAAATCAGTGCTTCAGAGAGGAGGGGAACATACAGGAATTTGGGGGCAGTGAAAATACTCTACATGGTGTTGTAATAATGGGTATACGTCATTATACATTTGCCCATACTCAGAATGTATAACACCAAGAGTGAATTCAAGGTAAATACGGAATTTGAGTAATTAAGATGTATCAATGTATGTTCGCCCTTGATTGAAAAAAAAGGTACCATTCTGGTGCATGGTGTTGACACAGGAGAAGAGAGGCACATTTGGGTACAGCGAGTATGTGGGAAATCTCTCTGCCTCCCTCTCAATTTTAAGTATACCTAGAACAGCTCCCCCGAAACAGTCTTTAAAAATAAACATATAAAAACTAAATACTATAGCTTACATTGTTTTCATTTGGCCTAGATCTAGAACCACTCATGAATGGTAGGCAAACATTACTGGTTAGACTCACAGCTTCCTACAGTCACATGGGCAGAGGAGGAAGGTCAACGGGTACTCCAGTCATACTGCCATCCTTCTCTTCTGCCACATACCAAACATACCAAACCAAACGCATTCCTACTTAAGAGTTTTACATTTACGCTTTCCTCTGCCTCAAGCATTCTTTCCCTAGTAACCACATGGCTTGCTCTCTTATTCCTCTAAATCTTTATTCCAAGTCACTTTTTCACTGAAGCTCTCCCTGGTCATCTTATTTAAAAGTTCAATTCCAACCTCCCATGATTCGAGGAAATCTGTTCAATACTCTGTGATAAGCTATATGGGGAAAGAATCCAAAAAAGAATGGATATATATGTTTATGTACGGCTGACTCACTTTGCTGTACACCTGAAACTAACACGACATTGTAAGTCACCTATACACCAGTAAAATTTATTTTTTTAAAAAAGTTCCACCCCCTTCCTTGTTTTGTTTTGCCTCAGTGTATATTGCCTTCTAATGCATCATGCGTTTTGCCTTTTTATTCCACTAGCACATCAATTAGGACATCAACTCCATCAGGATAAGAATAGTTTTTCATTACTATATCTTCAGCCTTTAGAATGTTATCTGGTACACAGCAGGTCAATAAATATTTGTTGAGTGACTAAATGGATATGCAAACATGTTAATAAAAAAAAGTGACTTGAAAAACGGCATGGATCGTAGCACTGGGAACTATATCTAGTCACTTATGATGGAGAATGACAATGTGAGAAAAAAGAATCTATACATGTATGTGTAACTGGGTCATCATGCTGTACAGTAGAAAATTGACAGAACACTGTAAACCAGCTATAATGGAAAAAAATAAAGTCATTATATAAAAAGTTAAAAAAAATGGCATGGAAAGTGGTGGATAGCCTTCAAATCTTCTCTTTTTTTCCTAAACCCAGGCAACCTTTCACCTAGATCTTGAATACACTCTATTTCATAATCTTATTCCAAAAATACTGAGCTGTTTTGGGAAAAGACAGACGGCACTGATAAATTATGAATGCCCTAGGAAATTTCAAAAAGTTCTATTCCCCACATTGTTCATAATACATTATACTTTGACATTTATAAAAATGAAAAACAAATAGAAATTAATCTCATCTTTAAAATATGAATCTAATGTTACTGGATTATATTTACATCACATATTTTAAAAGTTTATATAATATTTAGCTTTAAAATCCATCACTATTTCACAATTTATAATTTTTATATCAATAAATATTTATTTTTAATAGTTATTAATATTTCTGCAACCAATACCTTTGCTAATCCAACAATACTCTTTTTTATTCTTTGTCTGTATTATAAAAAAAATTTTAATCCTCAATTGTTAACCTTCTTTCAAAGGCTACTTTTTTTTTTTTTTTTTTGGTCTTTTTTTGCTATTTCTTTGGGCCGCTTCTGCGGCATGTGGAGGTTCCCAGGCTAGGGGTCCAATCGGAGCTGTAGCTGCCAGCCTACGCCAGAGCCACAGCAACGCGTGATCCGAGCTGCGTCTGCAACCTACACCACAGCTCACGGCAACGCCAGATCCTTAACCCAATGAGCAAGGGCAGGGACCGAACCCGAAACCTCATGGTTCCTAGTCGGATTCGTTAACCACTGCGCCACGACGGGAACTCCTCAAAGGCTACTTTTTGAAAGAAGGCTATATACCATAGGACATGGAAGCAAGCTATTGGGGGGTACGATTAGACAAGTTGGAGAATATTTAAAAATGGAAATGATCAAAACTATATGATTCTGGTAAGCATAGCTTCTGAACCAAAAGTTTTACCTGTGCCCACTGGCCACCTGCGGTTAACAGGCCTTTACGGACAAACGTCCTGAGAAGAGACTAAGATAAAATTGCCAAAAAGAGGTCCATTCATATGCCCCATTTGGAGGGGATTCTTGAAAAGGAGGACAGGGAAAGGAGTATTTTAAGATTTCAGACTGAAGCTTTTAGGAGAGTGGGGATGGGGGTGGGGGGTCTGGGCAGAAAGCAATGACCACAATGGGCTTACCCCAAGCAATCCAAGGTACAAACATTCTGTCCTGATTATATGTTGATTTAGAGTCATGAGCAAAACTTCCACTTCAGCAGTTTTCAGGGATACATTAAATGAACTTCTGTGGCAGAGATAATTCAGAGCAAGTTAGAAGACCGTACTCATTTTTTGCAAACGACTCCACATTGAAGCAAATACAGTAATATTCTTTCCCTTGCAACCCACATAGTTCTTCATTGTTTTAAGACAGATCATAGAATCTAAACCGAAACAGAAGATATGGCCAATGTCTTTTACAAAAGTTTGAGGACCTGATAATTACATTTTAATTAAGCTGTTGAATTCCTTTTCTCCTCCTTCAAATTTGAAGCTCCTGCTTTACATATGGCTACTTAACATACGCTACAGTCTATTTATTAAATTGTTCTTGTCTGTCAACCCCAAAAAACATAGGCTCAAGAAAGTCAGGAATAGAAGGGCAAAAGGAGTGAAGAGGAGCAAAGGGTACAGATTTCTAGCTGTAAAATGCCTAAGTCATGGGGACATGATGTACAATATGATGCCTATGGTTAAAAATAGTGTATCTCATATTTGAAAGCTGCTATAAGAGAGCAGATTTTAACAGTCTTTATCACAAGATAAAAAAGAAAAAAAACCCATGGAACTATATATATGGTGACGATTTATTGTGATGATCATTTTGTAATATATACAAATATTGAATCATCATGTTGTACACTTGAAACTAATATGTTATATGACCACTACATCCCAATTTTTAAAAAATAAAGTTTTAAAAGGTCAGAGATTTTTTGTTTTTATTGTCATAGTTATTCACTTACATATCCTCAGTACCTATGGCAGTGCCTAGTATACGGAAGACACTTAATAAATATTTATGTAATGAAGACATAAATGAATGATGCTGTGAAAGTAGCCTCCTGTATGTGTAGATACATCTAAAAAGACAATTCCAAAGTCTTTATATATTTCCATGAAACTAAGTATTATAAGATTTTTCTTAAATATCTAAGTGACACTCTTCTTAGCATATATAAAAGGGAATCCTGGCTTGAAGAGCTTACCAGTTTGTTAGGGAGAAAAAACTCTACCATGAAATAATTAGAGAATAAAAAAGTATAAAATGAACTATGAAACTGTCACTTGGATCATCTACACAAAGTTCACAGGCAGAACAAGGTAATGCGATCTTCACAGAAAGCTTCACAACGAAAGTGATTTGAATGAGGCTTGAGGGATAAGGATAACTTCAGGCTGCAGAAAGAAAAAACAAGGGCATATACAAGTTGCGAAATCATAATTCATGGAAAGATACCATAAGAATATAAGCTTGAAGGGCATCCAAGGATTCACACTAGAGAAGTGAAGGCCCACCACATTATGACACATTCTGAGTGTCAGGTTGAACATTCAAGCATGTATTGTTTCATCAGAAATATTTACTGCAGTGTTTTCCAAGTGCTAGGAGCTGTGCTAGATTCTGGGGATCATAATGTGAACAAAATGGAGTCCCTGCCCTTTGAAGCTCACACGCTGGGGGACAGATAAAAACCAAGCGCCTTGTGAGACATAAATTGGGTCAATCCTAGGAAAGTTTAATATTGAAAAAGGTAGTCAAAGAAGGCCATTTGAGTTGAGTCCTTCATAAGCATAGGAAAGGAACAATTAACAGACAAAAGATTTCAATTATTTCTTGCATATGAATATGAGAAGGGTATGGAGAAGCGATCGCTGAGAAAAAGGCACCAGAAAGGCACTCATAGAACATGCACAGAGCCGGTGACAGACAGACAAAGAGCTGACTGCCCTGCAGAGGTCTGGAGAGGCCTAACACACAGACGCGGCAAGTATGAGGACAACAAAGCATAAGAGATGGGTAAAAACCATGGGGAGTAAAGGAAATTTGGGATAATCAACACCAACAATTCCAGATAAAAATAATGGTTAAATTTTTTCTGAATTTGTTGAAAACCCTAGACCCAAAGATCCAAGAAGCTCAACAAAAGCAATGCAGAAGAAACATGAAAAAAAAACCATGCTAGGACACATCATGATCAAGTTGCTGAAAACTAGTATTAAAGAGAAAGTCATGAGTAGTGGGAAGAAAAAAGATACATTTTGTACAATGAAGGAAAGATAAGAACAACAGAGCACTGCTCACCAGGAATTTTTCAAGCTAAAAGACATGGAGAGTTCTTTCATAACACTAAAAAGAGAAAGGGAAAAAAAAAAAAAAAAAAAAAAAAAAAAAAAACTGCCAACCTAAAGTCTTTACTCACTCAATTATCATCCAGAAATAGTGACAAAATAAATACTTTTTCAGACAAACTTAAGTAAATACATTTTACATTTTAGACAAAATGCATAAAAGATCCATTTCACCAAAGTTCCTTGAAGAAGAAACAGAGTAAGTGAATAGCCTGATATGCATTTTAAAGTGTTATAGATAAAACCCTTCCCATAAAGACAAACCAGGGCCCAGATGCCTTCCTTGGTGAATTCTACCCATTATTTGTGGAAGAAAAAATTATTCTATACAAACTCTCCTAGAACAATACAAAAGAACACTACCCGATTCATTTTATGAAGCCATTGTTACCCTAGTACCCAAACCAGAAAAAGACATTTTAAGAAAATGGCAGTAAATATACATTTTATGAACATAGATATAAAAATCCTAAACATAATTTTAACACATTCAACTTAGCAATATATGAGTAGAAAATACATGAAAACCAAGAGGTTTTCATCCTAACAATGCAAGATTGTTTTAATGTTCAAAAATCCAATTAAGTAATTAACCATATTAATCAATCAAGAAAGAATAACAATATAATCACCCCAATAATTGCAAGAAAAGCATTTGACAAAATTCTACACCTACTTATGATAAAAATTCTCAGCATTCTACAAACAGAAGGGAACTTCTGCCACCTGATAAAAGCATCTACCAAAAAACCCTACAGGTAGCATTGTTTTAATGAAAGACTGCATTACTGCCCCTTGTAATCAGGAACAAGAGAAGTATGTCCATTCTCAATGATCATAGTCTTATACTTGTAAGTATTATTATGCTTATATGTACTGAAGGCACTAGATAGTGTATTAAGGCAAGAAAAAGTGAGAAATTCTTGAAAATATAAAAACTAAACTCTAATTTTACATAAATGATAGGCTCTCTCCTGTAGAAAGTCCAAAGCAAATAATGAAACAGTGAATTTATTAAGTTCTCAAGATATAAAATTAATATACCATTAATTGCATTTATATATGCTAGCATAAAATAATTAGAAATTTAAATTTAAAGAACCACTACTTTTGGCACTAGCTTTAAAAATATGATATACTTGTGGATACATTAAAAAATACATACAAGACCCACGCACCTACAGCCAACTAATCTATGACAAAGGAGGCAAGAATATACAATGGAAAAAGGACAGCTTGTTCAATAAGTGGTGCTGGGAAAACTGGACAGCCACATGGAAAAGAATGAAATTAGAACACTCCCTAACACCATACACAAAAATAAACTCCAGATGGATTAAAGACCTAGATATAAGACCAGACACTATAAAACTCTTAGAGGAAAACATAGGCTAAACACTCTGACATAAACGACAGAAACTTCTTCTCAGATCCACCTCTTAGAGTATTGACAATAAAAACAAAAATAAACAAATGGGACCTAATCAAACTTCAAAGTTTCTGCACAGCAAAGGAAACCCTAAACAACACAGAATGGGAGAAAATCTTTGCAAGTGAATTGACTGATAAGGGATTCATCTCCAAAATTTATAAACAACTTCTGCAGCTCCAAACCAAAAAAACAAACAAGCCTATCCAAAGCTGGGCAGAAGATCTAAACAGACAGTTCTCCAAAGAAGACATACAGATGGCCGAGAAACACATGAAAGGATGTTCAACATCACTCATGAGAAATGCAAATCAAAACCACTTTGAGGTACACCTTACACCAGCCAGAATGGCCATCATCAAAAAGTCTACAAACAATAAGTGCTGGAGAGGGTGTGGAGAAAAAGGAACCCTATGACACTGTTGGTGGGATTGTAAATTGGTGCAACTACTCTGGAAAGCAGTATGGAGATTCCTCAGGAAACTAAACATAGAGCGACCATTTGATCCAGCAATCCCACTCCTGGGCATCTATCCAGAGAAAACCACAACTCGCAAAGACACATGTACTCCAATGTTCATTGCAGCACTATTTGCAATAGCCAAGACATGGAAACAACCTAAATGTCCATCAACAGAGGAGTGGATCCAGAAGATGTGGTACATATACACAATGGAATATTACTCAGCCATTAAAAAGAACGAAATACCAGCAATTTTTGCAACATGGATGGACCTAGAAACTATCATGCTAAGTGAAGTCAGCCATACAATGAGACACCAACATCCAATGCTTTCACTGACAGGCGGAATCTGAAAAAAGGACAAACGGAACTTCTTTGTAGAACAGATGCTGACTCACAGACATTGAAAAACTTACGGTCTCCAGAGGAGACAGTTTGGGGGGTGGGGGGATGTGCTTGGGCTGTGGGATGGAAATCCTGTGAAATCAAATTGTTATGATCATTATATAACTACAGATGTGATAAATTCATTTGAGTAATAAAAAAATAAGTAAATAAATAAAATAAAAAATAAAAAGATTTTGATATAACCATAAAAAAAAATACATACAAGAGATGTGGACTGAAAACAACAAAACTTTGCTGAGATAAATTAAAATGACCTAAGTAAGTGGAAAGGGATACCATGTTTATGGATCAGAAGACTGAATATCATTAACATGTCAGTTCTCCCCAAACTGAGCTATAGATTCAAAACAGTATCAATCAAAATATCAGTGGACTTTTTGTGGAAATTGTCAAGCTTTTTCTTTTTCTTTTTTTTTTCTTTTTTTTTATGGCCACAGTCACAGCAACACCAAATCCAAAGTGCATCTGCGACCTATGCCACATCTTGTGGCAACACTGGATCCTTAACCCACTGATCCAAGACAGGGATTGAACCTAAATCCAATGGACACTATGTCAGGTTCTTAACCTACTGAGCCACAACAGGAACTCCTTGACAAGCTTTTTCTCAAACTTAGGCAGAAAATCAAAGGACCTAGAATTGCCAAAACAATTTTGAAAAGAAGAACAAAGATGCAGGAATCACACTACCTGATTTCAATATTTAATTTAAAACTACAGTAATCAAAACAATATAGCAGTGGTAGAGACAGACATACAGATCAAAGAAATGAAATAATGTCCAGAAATCAACCTACACATATATGGTCAACTGATTTTTAACAAAGGTGATAAAGTAACTCAATGGGGAAAAGCTTCTTCTCAACAAACGGTGCTAAAAGAATGATATCTATGTGCAAGAAAAAAATAAATAAACCTTGAGCTATACTTCATATCATTCAAAAAAATTAACTAGAATTGGGTGATTGACCTTAATGCGAAAGCTAAAACTATACAATTCTAAATAACAAATTTAAGAGAAAAATCTTTGTAACCATGGATTAGAATGAACATTTGTTTTTACAAAGGACCAAAAATGGATGAATCATAAGAGAGAATTGATATATTGGACTTCACCAAAATGAAAAACATGTGGTCCTCAAAAGTCAAGAAAATAAAAAGTCAAATCATGAAATAGGAGAAAGTATTTGTAAAACATATATCTGATAAAGGACTTTTAACCAGAATATGTAAAGCACTCTTACAACTCAATAATAAAAAGAGACACAACCTCACTTTAAAAAAAAAAAAAAAAGAATGAAAGATTTGAAAGAATACTTCCACAAAAAAGACATCAAATGACAAACAAGCGCATTAAAAAGTCAATATAATTAGTCACCAGGAAAATGTAATGTAAAATAAGAATGAGATACAATATAAATCCACTAAATGGAACCATAGCAAATATTAGCAAGAGTAAGGACACACTGGAATTCTCATATATTGGCAAACATGTAAAGTAGTATTGAAACTCTTATGTTTAAAAAGTGGTTTGGCAGTTTCTTATAAAATTAAACATTTATCCAAACTCCCAGAAATTATTACTCCTAGTATTTTACCCCTCAAAAGTGAAAACATCATGTTCACACAAAGACCCAAACCTTAATGCTGTTCACGGCGTTACTCGTAAGAGCTCAGAGCTGGAAGCAACCCTAATGTTTATCAGCTGATGAACGGACGGACACACTTTGGTACATCTGTTCACGCGATACTGCTTTTCAATAAATTTAAAAAAACTAATGATGTTTGCAATAAAATTATGAACCGAAAATACTATGCTAAGTGCAATAAGCCAGACAAGAAGACTATGTACAGTAATATTTCATTTATATGAAATTCTGGATAAAACAAAACTATTGCGAGGAAAAGTTGAGCAGCAACTGCACGGGCAGGTGGGGGAGGACTGACTATGGAGGAAACAGGGAGCTTTTCACCAACAGTGTGACTGCCAATCGCATACATTTGTCGGCCCGTGTTGTACGCTGTAGTTGCTGAATTTTATCTTACAGAGATAATCTCTCAAAAACCACAAAAAATACAATTGGTATGTCTTCTGTACAACACTATGGACCCCTTGATTATCAGAACTGTGTCTCGCTAAAGCCTGCAGCAGGCCCCAAAACATAATAGAAAGATAATAAATGAAGAAACAAGTGAATGAATGAGTAATTGGTACAGAACTTAATATCCTATAAGAAGTCATAAAGGAATGCTTTACAGACCTTCTGTCTGCCTTAAATCCCGAAAACACTTTGGTTCTAGAGTTACTGAGGGTCTTGGAAGATATTTGGGACTTCTCAATACATGCTTCTGTGTCTGACTGCCCTTTATTTTATTTTATTTTTATTTTTAGGGCTACACCTGCAGCACATGGAAGTTCCTGGGCTAAGGGTCGAATTAGGGCTGCAGCTGCCAGCCTATGCCACAGCCACAGCCACACCAGATCTGAGCTGCACCTGTGACCTACGCTGCAGTCTGCACCAATGCTGGATCCTTAACCCACTGAGTGAGGCCATGGGAGTGAACCCGCGTGGATACTAGTCGGGTTCTTAACAAGGGAACCTGTCAGCCCTTTTAGAAGACACTGTGCTTCCTGGCGGCAGGCTTCTGTCCAGTAAAGATTCCTGGCGAGATTCTACATAACCTCGAGTATACTGATATCTTTATCACTGCTCTAATCCTAAAATTTTATTTATTGTTCACTTTTCCAAACAATACTCTCTAAGAACCTGTATCACTGCATTTCTTTGGCAATTTCAGATAGTTGTTTGGATGACCTGGGAATAAAGTTTGATCCCAAGGTGAATCACTTCATATATAATTCAATTTTTAATAATCACAAATAGAGCCTTTTAGCTACTCTCCCCTCAAAAAACTAATTTCACTTGTCAACAAAGTCTGGGTCAGCAACACAGATTTGGAATTTGGACTTGACTTTGCTTTTTATTTATATAAAAAAAAAAAAAGAAACAAAACTTTGAAGGCTTACATCTTCGCCAGAACAATACATTGTGCAAATATAAATCAGTTCCAAATGAGCAGCCTGCTTGGACCTACTACACTCTGCCTTCCACTCTGCCTTCCGAGAGTGAGACCAGCACACAAGGCACCGAGGCTCCTTCGGTCACTGACCACAGCAAGTGCTAAGGAAGAACTAAGCTGCTGCTGGAAGACCACGCATTAGCAGTCATCGTATTTCTGCAGCCATGCTCACTGTCTCCCCACGGGCTGTGGCTGAGTAGGCCCCTTCTCAAAACCTTGGGGAGACAGGGCTGTGATTCCTGTGGTTACACTTTGGAAGAATGACTCACTAACATGCGGAAGTGTCAGTTAAAGGGTTAAGTTATCTTGCCAGAAAAATTTGTGATTAGAAAGTGTCTTCTGCGGCTTAAAGGAGTAGAAAGTCTGACACAGACGCAGGAGGCCCACTCTGGCACTCACTCTTACACCGGCTGTCGCAAACGATGCTGAGTGGACCCCCAGAGACTTAGAGTGTTCCATCGAGTGACGGAGATCTTGGATTTACACCGGAAAAGCTGCACACAGATACAAGGCAGGATGATACACTCAGATGTAATTATCAGAAGGGAGTGATACCGGCTCACCAAAAGCACCGATATAAATAGAATGGTTATGAATGACAGAAGATAAAAAAAAATAAGCAAGAAGACAAAAGGAGAAAATATGACAAAAAATAAGAAATATGGTCAGCAAGCCCAGAAAATCCAAGAACTATTTAAGGGCAGTTACAAAAAAAAGAAAACCATGGCAATAAATGAATAGAGAGGAAAAGGGTCTTGAAATGATAAGACAGTTTTTCCTTGAGCGTAAACGTGCGTGCACACACACACACACACACACACACACATACACACACACACACTTAAATTTTCATATTGAAAATGCCATCTTAATGCCAGGCACAAAGAGTAAAGGTCCACGCTTGGAAATATTCTGATAGAGTTTCAGAACTTCAAATACAAAGAGAAAATCTAAAATTTGTGAATTTGGGAGAGGTGGCAGCTTTCTTTACATAAACTCTGAATGTTTAAAGAATGTTCCAATTCCTTTGAGATTCCTAAGGAAAATTATTTTGAACATATATTTCTATAACCAAATGTAAGGACAAAATCAAGATATTTTGTGACATGCAAAAATTAAAAAGCTTCCCTCCTACATAAACTCTTTTAAAAAATATTTGCATATGTATTTCTGTTAAAATATGCCACAATGAAAGCATATGTCTCTTCTGTCAATAACCAAAAAAAAAAAAAAGGAGAACAGTTAGGAACTCAGAAAAGGAAACAAAATGCTTTATCAAAAAGTCATTCAAGTATGAATAAAATTATAATGTAGCATGATTTCGAGTTATTGCCCGAGTTTAAGAAAAGACATGCCACTTTTACTTGATATTTGCAGCATTTTCCATTAAACGTCACACGTTTAAATACATAGGATTATATTTTCCTCTTTTGGGATAAAATCAAACTAACATGGACTTAATAATAAATAATATGGACCGAATAATGAACTTGTGAATGTTATTTGGGGTTATTTAGGTTTTCAAGTCGACGTATATACAGCACATAGAAAAATTAATTATAGTTATAGAACAGAAGGTAAATGTTTAAAGATCCTAACAATGTAAAAGTAATACAGAAGCCCAGAGACCAGGAGGAGGAAATAGGGTCAGATGGGGCCTGGCAATGATGTGTATTTAATTAAGCATTCTTTAAATCATTGATTTAAAGCTCATTAATCCCATCCTCCCTGGCAAAGACTAAGGACAGCCAAGAGGAGATCCAGATGCCAGGGAACCCTATCAGTGGGTATCTGAACATGCAGAAATGGCATCACAGAAATAATCTGCCACACCTCTAATGCGCCCATCCCCTCCCAAGGCTCTTCTGCGACCCCACTCCCTTTTCCTTTGTTTCATAGTCTCTAGTAAACAACAGCAAGTAATCTGTGATTCCTAAATTTCATGGCAGTCTTCCATTGGACAACCAAGTCCATACTTAGCTTTCATAATAATGACTCTCAAATATATTTTGAGTCTCCTTTTTTCCACAAGATGAAAATACAGTCTTGACTCTGATGAGCAGGATCGCTTTTTAAATGCATTAGGATATTAATTACTGAAACTCTAGAATTTGTACAGATAAACCTTGTAATCTTATGGGCTTAACATAGAAATTTATTTTTTGTTCAGCAGGGAGTGATAGTGGAGACAGTTCGGCTTAATTCAGGGACCTAAACTAACAGAGGCTCTGCCGTCTTCAATGCATGACTTCACATAGCTTCAGGTATAGACACCCAGCCAGCAGATGGCATAAAAGAGAAAATAAAGGGTTGTGTGGCCATTTCATGGGACGGATTTAAAAGTGGGTTCATCACGTCTGTCTACATTCTATTAGCCAGGACACAGTCATACATCCACACCTACTTGCCAGGGAAACTGGAAAACATGGTCTAGCCAATTGTCCAGGAGAGGGAGGAACACCGGTCTGGTGAACAGCTAGCCAGTCTGCTGCAATAATGTTTTCAGGACAAAAATATGAAATGCTTTCAGTGTGGTTAACCACTGGTTCAGCCCTTTTTTGTCATTTAGTTTACAAGTAGCTCTAGAACAGGAAATAAGGCTTAAACATCTTTGCTTTCTTAGCACCTTCACTTGCACAAGAGGTGTTTGAGAAAATCTTGAAGGAATTAATTTACTTAATTATATTCTAGTAGCAAAGGCAAATTAATGCAGCAACCAGAGTGAAAAATAACCTTCTTTCTCAATGAAAAGATCAAGTCAAGTATTTGTGAACTGATTATATTTTTATTAAAATATCTACAATACAATGAACCCATAATTGGTTATTCCAAATAATAGTTGAGTTAGTGAATTTCAATATTTGTTTTATTACTGAATGTGAAAGCAATGGTAAGGGCTGCAAAACATACATATTCTCTCATTTTTCTTAAGAGAACAAAAACATGCAGGAAATGTTTAATGATACAATGAATTGGTAATTTCCTAATTTGCTACAAAAGAAGGAGCATTTATCAGGTGATGTTTACATGTGTATGCTGCAACAAACCATTAAAGTAATAGACTCAAATCCCATAAATCAAGCAAAGGAGTCTGCAACGATAGCAACCATTATAAGGGTCCCTCAATCTCCAATTCCCAGAGTTCAAGGAAAGGAGGAATGAGGGACAATAACTGACGGAGGTCAAACTTCAAATAACAGGAATAAGAAAGTCTGTAAAACAAACGGCTGAGCTTGTGTTACTCAACAAACAAGTGGGGACTGGAGTGGAACTGGAGAGAAAGAGATGCAAAAAGGTCTCAGAAGACATTCACTGTCTTCTGCAATTTAATCATAAGCCTTTACCGTATCTCTTAAAAATAACCAAAGAACAGCAACAGAAAAGATTTATGTAAGTATGTGAGTACAAAAAATTAGGTTTCCTAGATCCATAAAACAAATACCCTTTATCCAATTGAGATTACTTAAATAAGAATATCATGAAGCAGATACCAAAAGTGTGGGTCAGGGAGTGGGCTGTTTAAAACTGAGATTGTGGGAATTTGCACACAGAATAGATTTTGGGTTCTCACCCCACACACATGCATACACACACATACACACAAACGCACTATGTGCAATGATGGATGCATTAATTAACTTGTGTTAATCATTTCACAATGTAAATGTGTATCAAGCCATCACATCGTGCAGTTTAAACATATACAACTTGTGCTTGTCCACTGTACCTCAGTAAAGCTGGTGGACATCTGTGGTGATGGAGGGTCAGAGTTCCTTGTAAAGATAAGGTCTAGAAAGGAATCCTGGGGTGAGTGGCTGAGATGACCAGACCGACAGCACCCGACGGCTGGAGGAGGGCAGAACAGGAACTGAGAGGTCAGTTGACTGGGGAATATATATGCACAGAAGCCAAGGATGACAAGAGTGGTGCTGAGAGACTGACAGGGAGTCAGGAGCTAAAACCTATAAGACACCAGGGACCCAGGGCTCAGTAGATAACCACAACCCAGAGAGATGGGGTGCGGGTAGCAGAATGTGATGACATGAGATGCAAAGCTTGCTCTTCTTTTTATGGAGAGGTCGCCATGGTGTGCAGACAGCAATGAAAATACACGGAGATGGGAAATGTATGTGAGAGGAACAGACATCAAACGACAGAGCTGCAAGGAAAGCAGTGTCTTCACGGAAAAGTCAGGGAAATTCAGTAGACTTGGCTATGGCAGATTATTGCGTGTCTTCTGTGTGAAGACCCTTTCATGAACTGGCCTGGTGTCATCACTAAATAGTGCTTCCCGATGCTTTCTGCAGCAGAGCAGTGCATTCAAAAGGGCTAAAAGACTGAAAAACCACTTTGAGGCTTCTGTTCATACATGCTTCAGACTCTGAGATAGAGAAGCCATGGAAAATGTGAAGCCCGAAGATACAGCCTTGTAAGTACAGAGGAGCTCACTGCCCTTCAGGGATCAATTGCAACACATCACTTCTTTTGCGGGGGGGCTGCACCCATCACATACGGAGGTTCCCAGGCTAGGGGTCCAACTGGAGCTGCAGCTGCCGGCCTACACCACAGCCACAGCAACGCCGGATCCTTAACCCACTGAGAGAGGCCAGGGATCAAACCCGCAACCTCATGGTTCCTAGTCGGATTCATTTCCACTATGCCACAGTGTGTAACTCCATAACACATCACTTCTTAATTTCATTTGCTTCCGTTTTATATTGGGGAAGGGCTTAGCTTGTTAAAATGGAAGCCTGGGTTCCAGTAGTGCTCAGGACACCCAACGAAGAAAGCTGAGGAGGTCAGCACACTGGCTGTACTGCTAGGCCAAGGTTTACATCTTAAGGTAGATTTTACTAGGATTTCACGCTCTGTTTTTTTAAGTTTTATTGAAATGCAGCTGATTTCCAATGCTGTGATAATTTCTGCTGTACAACAAAGTGATTCAGCCATAAATCTAAACACATCCATTCTTTTTCAGATTCTTTTCCCACATAGACCATCACAGAATACTGGGTAGAGGGAGTTCCCATCGTGGCTCAGTGGTAACAAACCTGACTAGTATCCATGAGGATGCAGGTTCGACCCCTGCCTCGCTCAGTAGGGTAAGGATCTGGCATTGCCATGAGCTGCAGCGTAGGCTGCAGACACAGCTCGAATCCCAAGTTGCCGTGGCTGTGGCCGTGGTATAGGCCAGAAGCTGCAGCTCTGATTCAACCCTAGCCTAGGAACTTCCATATGCCACAGGTATGGCCCAAAAGGCAAAAAAAATAAAAAAGAATACTGGGTGTAGAGTTCCCTGTGCCATACAGCAGGTCCCTGTTGGCCGACTATTCCATATACCATCGTGAACATAGGCCAGTCCCCAAACCCCAGTCCATCCCTCCCATTACCACCTGTTCCCTTTCAAACCCCTTTGTTGTCAAAGTCTGTGAGTCTGCTTCTGTTCTGCAAATAAGTTCGTTTGTATCCCTTTTTGCTTTTTTAGATTCCACATATAAGTGAAATCATGTGTTGTCTTTCACTAACTTCACTTAGTATAATAATCTCTAGGTCCATCTGCACTGTTGTAAATTACATTATTTCATTCTTTTTTATGGCTTAGTAATATTCCGTTGTATATATGTACCACATTTTCCTTATCCATTTCTCCATCAACATTCTCACATTTGAAATATGCTTTAGTTTGCACTGTCGTAACGGAAACCTAACTGGATTTGGGGATGTGAAAGGGGACAGGGAGAAAAGTTCTCAACCCATTACTTTTTTTAACCCCAAAAAAAATCCTATGAAAAAATAATAAGCAGAAAATGTTTAGAAAATCATCCTCAAGAGGAATTCAGGCATACCTTGGGGCATGGTGTCTTTGATGAACTGAGATCCATATACATTTATTTAGAACTAAGACTTTCTGGCTTTGTGACCACATCCAAGAGTTAGACAAACAGTTTACATTTTAACTCAGCATAAATACACATTAACAAAGGCATATACTACACACATGAAAATGTTCAAGAAAAAGTATTTGTTCTTAAACATCAAATGCACTCTCATATTTCTATTCTATTTCCTACTTTAATTGCTGATCATGACTTCTTAAACTAACTATATACCCACAAATCTTAGCTGGAAAAACACTGATTTTTGAGTGGCAATATGGAAGTATCTCATTCGTCTTTTTTTTTCCTACCAAAATGTAAAATGTTTACTTCTTCAGTCTCTGAAATAAAACAAATACCACTATCTTAAAAAAAAAAAAAAACACTAATAACCAGCATAAGAAGAAAACTGTACAATAATCGTAACAGCTCTCATTTATTGAATTCTGGGCACGGAGCTAAATTCTTTGTATTCATTATCTTATTTAATCATCACATCAACCCTGTGAGGTAGGTACTTTTTCCAAGGTATATTCTCTGTTATACAAGTGAGGGAATCGAGGGTTTTAACCCTACAACACACTATGTTGTCCACACTGCCTAGTTTTTCTTATCACAATTTACCAACTACTAATGGACCCAAGAAGGGACAAGACATGATTGACATCTTTGGAGATTTCTAGTCACACTATGGTTACCCTCCCACACGAAGCACAATTAAAAGACCATACAATACATAACACTTTCCCTGTGTTCATTATCTTTACAACTGAGCTTCTTAAGGTATTACAGCTTGAACTTCAAAAAACTCACAAATAGTTTTCAGGATTCTGATGCCTTTCTCTGTTTCTATTTTCTATTCCCTGGTATCAGATGGCTTCCATCTTCTCAAAACGCTGCTGCTAGTTACCTAATTTAACATTGTTAGTGGCAGCCAGAGAAACTCTGAGATATAGCCATTTCATCAATTATCTCCAGCTGGAAGGATTTAGTGCTTTTTAAATAGGGCCACAATATCAAGTTCATCTACACTATTAGTGAGGTCTTTATCACTGCCAAGCTCAGAAAAGCACTAAAGCACTTAAAATGTTTCTCTGCCTTTGTATTTGGGTACAGTTTCTTTTCTTGCTTTTTCAGAGCTTTAGGCTTCATCTCCAAGAGAACCACCATTCAAAACCAAGTCAAGGCAGAAGTGTGGAATGAATATACCTTAGGTCAAGCAAAGAGTTAACCAGCATTTACTGGTTCCCCCTATGTGCAAAGCTTTGTACTAGAACCTACACAATCTTCAAAAGGAAGAGCTGTCTTACATGATCATTAGAGCTGCCCATCAAAGATCTCTCCTGTTCCCAGGTATGCAGTAACATCACATTTCTCCACCCCTTGCAGTTAGGTGTGCTAAAATGACTTGCTTAACAAATGAGCAGTGTCACTTCCAGGTGACAAGTTTTAAGAGCCAGTGTGCAACCTGCTGTGCTCTCTTTCCCTCTGCTATGCTGCACATAAATAATCCAAATAGTAGCTGCTCCTTCAGCTTGAGTCTAGAACTAAAACAAAGCCGAATAAAGTCCTAAATTGACCCACAATAAATATATGGTATGAATGATTTTTTTTAAAGAAGCCTTCTGCTTTAAGTCAGTGCATTTTGAAAACTGCATCTTGACTTATATAGCTCGCTCTGACCCCTGGTAATTTTCAGAGATTTTAGGGAGTTCCCATGGCGGCACAGCAGAAACAAATCCAACTAGTGTCCATGAGGATGCAGGTTCGACCCCTGGTCTTGCTCAGTGGGTCGGGGATCTGGCATTGCCATGAGCTGTGGTATATAGGTTGCAGATGCGACTTGGATCCCGAGTTACTGTGGCTGTGGTGCAGGCTGGCGACTGTAGCTCTGATTCAACCCTCAGCCTGAGAACTTCCACATGTTGTGGGTATGGCCATAAAAAGCAAAAAAAAAAAAAAAAAAAAATCTCTGAGGAGATTTTAAAACCCCTTTGTAAAACACACCAGGAGGAAGAGGTTCAAGATGACAGTGTAGGGAGATCCTAAGCTTACCTCCTCCCACAGATACCCTGAAGCTAAAACTACATATAGAACAATTCTCTCTGAAAAGGACCGGAAGACTAGCACAGCAGATCTTCCATAGCAAATGACAGGAGAAAGGCCTCATCAATTTGGGAGAAGGTACAGAGACATGATCTTGCCAGGACACCTACCGTCGGTGCTGTGACCCACAGCGGGAGGGTATGCTACAAACACATAGTTCCTCCCTGGATCCCACATCAGGGCCTTGGCACCTGCACCAGAAAGACACGCTCCCAAAACATTTGGCTTTGAACACCAGCAGAGCTTACATCCAGGAGAACCAAAGGGCTGTAGGAAACTGAGGCTCCACTCTCAAAGCGTTCATGCACAGACTCATTTGCTCTGAGTTCCAGCACAAACACAGCAGCCTGAAAAATGCCTGGGCCATCTGTGAAGAAAATTCACTGACTGGTCTCAGGGCATACAACGGAGGGGCAGAGATTGCTGGAACTCTCTCTGTAAATGGAGCTGCTGGTAGGAACCATTTGTTTTCTTCTGCTGCTTTCCCAGCCTAGAGTTGGTGTAAACCATTTCTGACACTCTCTACCTGCCTCACTGAAGCCACCTGCCCCACCCTGGGATTCTCCTTCAGCCCCACCACACCCAGCTCAGCAGGCAGGGTCCACCTTGCACTCTTCCATGCAACCCTGACCTGGCACTCCTCCAGCATGGCTCCCATGCCACTGATCTCAATGGGAGGACCGACCCTGGCCGAGCTCTTCTTCACCACAGTCCCTGTCCCACCAGGCCCAGAGGGTACACTCACTCCACGCAGGGGACACCCCTTGAACACCTGGCACTGGTGGCCAAAGGGGCTTGCGTTTCTGGGCTCCACAATACTAAAACGATCAAACAGTTATTGGAAGGCTATTATCCCCAGGACACTGCACAGACAGGAGACTGAAACACATCCTCTCCCAGTGACCACTCCTTCAAGAATGGGAGAGACAGCTGTTCTGCTAAGAAACAAACATAGAAAGTCAAGAAAAATGGGGAAACAGAAAGAAATACATTCCAAATGAGAGAACAAAATAGGATCCCAAGAAAAAAGCCTAATGAAACAGAGATAAGTAAGTTACCTGATACAGAGTTCAAAGTAATGATCATAGAGACGCTTACCAATCTCAGGAAAAGAATGGATGAACACGGAGAGAACTTACCAAAGGGTCAGAAAATATACGAAAATACCAAACAGAAGTCAGAGAAGTGAAGAACACAGTAAACGAATTGAAAAATATATTAGAGGGGTTCAACAGTAGACTAAATGAAGCAGAAAAACCAGTGACCTGGAAGCTAAGACAGTGGAATTCACACAGACAATGCAATAAAAGGAAGTAAAAAAAAAAAATGTGAAGGTGGCTTAATGAATGTATGGAAAAACACTGAGTGGAATCTACTGGTATTAAAAGGAGTCCCAGAAGGAAAAGAGAGGAAGAAAAGGACAGAAAACTTATTTGAAGAAATACTGGTTGAAAACTTCCCTAACTTGGGGAAGGAAAGAGACATCTAGGTTCAGGGGGAACAGAAAGTTCCACATAAAATGAACCCAAAGATATCCACATTAAGATACATTACAATGAAAACATCAAAAGTTAATTTTAAAAGCATCCAGAGAAAAATACCATGTTACATACAAGGAAAGTCCCAAAAGACTATCAAGGTTTTTTTTAGCAGAAACTATGCAGGCCAAAAAGGAGTGACATGATATATTCAAAGCACCGGAAGCAAAAAACTTCCAACCAAGAATACTTTACCTGGCACGGCTATCATTCAGAATGGAAGGAGAGAGAAAGAATTTTCTAGACAAGCCAAAACTAAGGTACTTTACTACCACTAGACTGGACTTCAAAGAAATATTAAAAAGACTTCTCTAAGCTTAAAAGAAAGGTCATTAATTAGTAACAAAAAAGCAAAAGAAAGTAAAAATCTCACTGGTAAAAGGTAAATATATGTAAAGGTAGCAGATTAATCAATTATTACTCAAAACTATTACGAAGGTTAAAGGACAAAAGTAAAAATAACTACAACAATTAGTGAAGGGACACACAAATTATAAAATGTGACATTAAAGACAAACAATGGGAGTTCCCCTCTTGGTGCAGCAGAAACAAATCCAGCTAGGAACCATGAGGTTGTGGGTTTGACCCCTGACCTCACTCAGTGGGTTAAGGATCCAGCATTGCCATGAGCTGTGGTGTAGATCACAGGTGCAGCTACAGCTCCAATTAGCCCCCTAGCCTGGTAACCGCCATATGCTGCAGATGTGGCCCTAAAAAGACAAAAATAATAATAATAATAATAATGTAAGAAGAGGGAGTAAAAATGTGGAGTTTCATAATGTGTTCAAACTTAATTTGCAATCAACTTAAAATAGACCAGTATATACACAGACTGATATTACGTGAGCCTCATGGTAACTGTATAGCAAAAACCTATAATGAAAACAAAAAAATAACAAGAATTGAATCTAAACATAACACTGAAGAAAGTCATCAAACCACACAGGGGATAGAGTAGGAAAAGAAGAAAGTAACATAGCATAACAACAAAACATCCAGAAAACAATTAGCAAAATGAAAGTAAGTACATACTTATCTGTAATTACTTTAAATGTAAATGGACTAAATTCATCAATCAAAAAACATAGCTGCTTAAGAGTTAAAGAAAAAGACTCATCTATTTGTTGTCTATAAGAGACTCACTTCAGATTTAAAGACATACACAGACTAAAAGTGAAGGTATGAAAGAAAATCATTCATGCAAATTAAAACCAAAAGAAAGCTGGAATAGCTAAACTCACATCAGACAAAATAAACATTATTTTATTATAGTCTTATAACAACAAAGCAGACTATAATAAAAGACAAAAGATAGACATTAGCTGATAAAGGGATCAATTCAACAAGAAGATATAACATCTTTAAATACTCACATATTCAACACAGGGACATCTAAATATATAAAGTCCTAAAACACCTAAATATATAACAGTCCTAAAAGGAGAAATCAATAGCAATGCAATAACAGTAGGGGGCTTTAATACCCCACTTACATCAATGAACAGATCATCCAGACAGAAAATTAAAGAGGAAACATTTGCCTTAAATGATACATTAGATCAGATAGACTTAATAGATATACACAAAATATACCATCCAAATGCTGCAGAATACACACTCTTCTCACATACACATGGAATATTCCTAGGCTAGATCAAGTCTCAATAAATTTAAGAAGACTGAAATCATGTCAAGCATTTTTTCAGACAACAACAGTATGAAACTAGAAATCAAGCACAAAAAGAAACCTGGAAAAATCACAAATATACAGATATTAAACAACATGGTACTTGACAACCAATGGGCCAATGAGGAAATTAAAAAATAGCTTGAAACAATAAAAATGAAAACACTATCTTACACCATACACACACAAAAATTCAAAATGTATTAGACACTTGAATGGAAAACCTGAAACCATAAAATTCCTAGAAGAAAACATAGGCAGTAACCTTTTTATATCAGTCTTAGTGATGTTTTATCTGATCTGGCTCCAAAGGAAAGAAAAACAAAATCAATAATAAATAGATAAGGCTATATCAAACTAAAAAGCTTCTGCACAGCAAAGAATACCATTAACAAAACAAACGGAAACTGACTAAATGGGACAGATATTTGCAAATCATCTATCTTATAAGCAGTTAATGTCCAAAATATATTTTTTAAAAACCCATACAAATCAACAACAATAAAAACAACAAATAGGCAGACATCCGAAGAGGCATTTTTTCAAAGACATACAAATGGCCAACAGACACATGCAAAGATTTTCAGCACCACTAATTATCATGAAAATGTAAATCGAAATCACAGTGAGATATCATCTCAGGCCTGTTAGAATGGCTATTATCAAAAAGACAAGAAACTACAGTCATTGAAGAGGATGTGAAGAAAAGGGAACCTTCATATACTGTTGGTATGGTACAGTTGGTGAACTGGTACAGTTACTATGAAAAAGAATATAGAATCTTCAAAAAATTAAGAATAGAACTGCTATTGATCCAGCTATTCCGCTTCTGGGTATTTACATTAAAAAAATGAAAACACTAATTTGAAAATACACATGCATACTTGTATTATTGCAGCATTATTTACAATAGCCCAGATATGGAACCAACCTAAGTTGTCTATAAATTCCTGAATGGATAAAGAGTATATAAGATATACATGGAAATGGAATATTATGCAGCTATAAAAAAGCAACACATCTTGCCATTTGCAACATGGAGTGACCTTAAGGGTACTATGCTAAGTGGAATAAGTCAAAGAGACACTGTTTTCTTATTTGTGGAATCTAAAAAACAAGTGAACAAACAAAAACTCATAAATGCAGAGAACAGACTGGTGGTTACCAGAGGGAAAGGGAGTTAGGGGAACAGAAGAATGGATAAAGAGGATCAATGTACAGTGATGGATGGTAGCCACACTTATGGGTGATCCTTTTGTTGTGTATATAAATATTGATTTATAAAGCTGAATACCTGAAATTTATATAATGTTATATACCAATTCTACCTCAATTTTAACAAATAGAAAGTAAAGAAGCACTAACTATAAATGGAAAATCTTAATTTTGTAAATAGAGGATAAAAGAGCAAAGGAATCACTAAATAAATGAATAAACCATAAACGTCAGAGGTTTAAGATGGGTAGGAATTTCAGCTTGGGCTGTGCAGGAGGCATAGGGAATGTGTGTAAAGGTTCAGAGAAGAAAATTAACAAGTCACGTGAGCAAAGTCACATTTGATTTGCTATTGGAAAAAAGAAGAAAGAATTGAAATACTTGAGAGAAGAAAAAAAAAGACAACTAGAAAGGGGCTGCAAAGATCAGAGAGGAGTTTAGGCATCGATATTCACTCATTCATTCTTCACTCATTCATTGACTGATTGATTCATTCACGTATTCAGTAGGTTCTCTTGTAGCCAGACTCTTGGAGACCAAAGATAATGAGTTATAACCTCATCGTTTTGTAGGGTTCTCGTCTTAGATCTCATCACTTTGCAGGGTCGACAGAAACAAATAATCCTAATACATTATAGTGTTTAGAAGATGTTTATATTACCAGAAACGCAAAGCCAGGAAGGAGATAATTTGCATGTAGGGAAGGGTATAAATGAGGAAAAGAAGGAGGAATCCAATAAGATTTTAAAACAAAACATGACTTTTGATCAGATTCTTCAAGGAACTTTTTTTTTACCACACAGGCAAAGGAAGGAAAGACATTTCGGTCAAGGAGAAGAATATTGATTCATTAGTCACTGGTTCAACATCTGTTTTTATGAGTCATTGGTTCTACGTCAGGCGTTTCCTTAAAGTACTCAGTGTTTGTCTCACCACGAGGCTAATTAGTGTATACTCACCAAACATGTGCCACCTACCAGGCACTGTGCTGGGCCTGGGACACACAATGAGCAAAGACAGCCTCCCTCACCTCGCTTTCTAGCTGGGGAAACATGAGATACTTAGTTAAACAAGCCATTACAGTCAGTTATGGTCAATGTTCTAACAGGGGAAGGCAGGCTGCTATGACAGAACGCAGAACTTTCTCACGGAAGCAAGAGAAAGCGTGTCATGTTAAAGGCAAGGAGTTCAGCATGGCCAGCCATGGAAGACAGAAGGCCAGAGGGAAAGCTGGGGAAAAGTCAGGAGCCAGTTTCAGTCTAGCTTTTATCCTAAATCTGTGGAGAGTCTTTGAAAGGTTTTTAAAAAGGGGGCATGGCAAACTGCGCACAGTAGGAGCTCCTGTGGCAGACAGAAGGATGGAAATGAAGCAGGCTCAGAGGCAGAGAGATCAAGGCAGAAACCTTTGTAGGAATCTGGGAGAAAGACAATGTTCGTTTATTAGGTTCCTGACTGTAGAGAAGGAAAGTCTTGGGCACATTTGAGCAGTATCTGGGGTAATGATAGGGATGAAAGAGCAGAGCTAAGGATTACCGTGAGGCCTCTGGTTTCCAGTTTTGACAAATGGACAAACAGTAAAGCTGTTCTGTGAAAGAGAAAGTACAGGATTTGTAAAATCATTGTGAATTTAAAAAAAAATCACATGTAAGGAACCAGACTCGCTTAACACAGTAAAAAATGGAGCTCTACCTGGAGCTCTGACGTTTGGTTTAAATTGAGATTGCATATGCCTTTCAATGTCAGTGCTAAAGCAGCAGATTGAAAGGCAGAATCTGCCAGATTCTGAGCAAGAGATTGAAGGAGATTTCATGTAGAAAGATAATCCTGGAGACAGTCTGGGTGGAGGATTGAAAGAGAAAATGGCTAAGGATAAAACAGGAGATGACTTCACTTGTCCAGGAAAGCAGTAAGGTCATAAACTAAGCCATCGTGGGGTTCCAGGGAAAAGAACAAACAGAGAGTTAGCAGAAAGAACCAAGAGATTTTAATGATAATTGTAAATGAAGGGTAAAGGAGAGAGAGGTACTGAAGACCAGCAGATACTCAGTTTGGGAGACAACAGGAGTGGCAATTCTATGAATGGAGGGATGCTCTTCCAGAAGGGGAGGAGTTATAGAGAAAAAAATTACATGCTAGGTCAGGAAACGTTAAGTAGGACATACCTGTGGATCACAGAAAGCACTCAACAGCATTTTTGTAATCATGTCTGGAGTTTAGGAGGAAGGTTGGGAATGGGAGATAGGGTAGCAAGAGTCTTCAGCATCTATTACAGCCCAGGGAATGGGTGGTAATTGCCCATGGAGGAAAAATGGAAATTCGAGTAGAAAGAGGGGACGTCTTGGGAAGTCTGGTGTCTAAGACGTTGCTGGGTAAAGGCAGATGCTTGAAACGGCAGCCACTAGAGCCTCTGAAGCTGGAGACCTACTGAGAGACAAAAGATTCCATAATGCTTGACATGTATCTATGCGTTAGAAGAACTGAAAACTGACAAGCTGGTGAAAGGAAGACCAACTCAAGAACTCAAAGAGCAGATCAGCCCCAATATATGGTCAGTTTCAACTCCATCATAAATAACACTTAATGAGGAGATAAATGATGATAAGAAGTCTTTGACCATCATGGATAATGACTATGTCAGTTTTTGGTTTCTTTCTTCACACAGTCTTTTTTCCTCTAAGTTGGACTGGTTTTTATTGAATAAAAAAATACTAGATAAAAAGTGACTGTTCAGTCAGCCACTGGTACAGTCAAGAACAACAGTAACTATTATTAGTTGAGCAAATGGCCCAGAAAGAATAGAAAAAGAACTTATAGTAAATTTGGCTGTTTGACTACTCAACTGAGAACCTGTCATAAGGCATCAATTTAAGGGTGCCTGCAGCAATGTTCAGCTCCAAACAAGGTCTGTAAAAAATGGCAAGTGCACAAGCAAAGAGGCTCCACCTATTCATGCATAATACTCGTTCCATAGCTATTTGGGAACTCTAGGGACAGCTCTGCTGCTTAGTTTACAAGTCCTGGCTAGCACAGGTACGACATGACGACACGTCAGTACATACCAAACGCCAGTGCAAAATATTAGTTTTGAATTTAACCAGGCGTCTCATTAAAATGAAAAAATATGCTGTAAACTTTCTAAAACACATAAGCCTCTGTCTGATTTCTTGTATTTCAAGAAAAGCCATAAACCAGGTCCCCAGCTAAGTGCTGTATAAGGGAGTGAGTCATTTCCTTGCAGGCAATGATTTCAATTATGCTGTAATTACCAACCTGATCGTGTAGCAAGGAGAAAACAAAACATCTGAGTAATAGCACTGTACCTTACAAACTGCCAAACGTTCATCAATGATTTCATCAAACACTGGCAATGGCCATTCGGTGCTTTTGTAATAACAGACCTGCCAGCTTGATTTGAACAGAAGAAACTTAGAAAGCTTAAGCGCTGAGTTCATAATTAGCTTTATCACTACAATCCAGGCAAAACCCAGACATCCATATTTTAATTGGGTTGCTAACATATTTGAAAACAGTATTTCTAATGAGATTGTTTTTTTCCAAATTCAGAAATAATGAGAGAAACAAAAGCCAGTTATATTTCAAAATATCTTAATACTTAGTATTGGGAGGTTAAAAAACTATTATCTATTTAGCATAAGTCAACATTCTCCTAAAACTAAGATTTTCTTCAGCGAAAAAGTACTTGGAAGATATGACAGAAAGAGCTGGATTAACAAACTGGAATAGAATAAATGGTTGTTTTAACTTTCTAATGCTGCTGTAACAAAATACCACAAACAAGGGGCTTAGTGACAAAAACGTATTGTCTCACAGTCAATGGCGGCTAGTAATCCCAAATCAAGGTGGCAGCAGGACTGGTTCCTTCTGAGGGTTGTGAGGGAGGGATCAGCTCCAGGCCTCTCTCCTTGACTTATAGATGCACCTCTCCCTGTGTCTCTCCACGTCCTCTCCCCTTTAGGAATGTATCTGTGTCCAAAGTTCCCTTTTTATGAAGACACCAGTCAAAGTGGCTTAAGGCCCACCCTAATAACTCATGTTAACTTGACTCCCTCTGTAAGGACCATCTCAGATAAGGTCATATATTAACCTTATGTGGGCCAAGAAACAAGTCAATCTGTAGCAATGGTTAAAATATGCTTTGGGGGAGAGTAAAGGAATGGCCTTAAGTCCATCTGTTGACTGGCTGTCCATGATCCCCAGGTATAAGGTAAAAACAAGACAAATAGAGATGCATTACCAGAGAGCTTGTTACTGAGAGAAGTAGATTGATATGCCAGTCCAGAGCCTTCTGTACAAAAATATCAACAGGTGGTTTTTTGCAGACTCATCCCATTATTGCCTCAGTAAAGCTGAGTAGGATGAATAGCTGGCCTATATCACTTATGATCATTACAATTCACCAAATTTTTAGAGTTCTAGTAGTGTGGAACCATTGAATTTGACATTTAAATTTCTCTATTAGTGACACTCTTAGGCATTCTAAGAAATACCATCTCTAGAAAAATGTTTTCCTCTCTAAAGCTGAACAACAGAATGATACCCCAAGGCATCAAATTAAGGTGAATTTGGCTTTGCATCTGAGAAACTCTAAAGAGACTTAGACTCCTTCACCCACTCACCTAGGCTCACAAAGAGGTTTAGTCTGAGGAAAGGAAATAACCTTACCAGAATGGTGCCAATTATAGAGGCCTGGGTATAAAAAGGTATCAATTTGTGAATTACTTCTTGTGGTAGAACTTTAACTGCATACCCAATATCAATCATTAACTATGTTATACTCACTCTACGAAGGATTATTTAATTATGGAAAGGATTATTTAATTATGAAAACATAAAGATTATATGGTGGCCTCACTTTGTGATACTACAGTGAAACACAGATGACAACTCCACTCACGTACACAGGGTTTTAACTTTTGAGGGTCCTTAAGGAGACAACCAAGGTGACATAGAAAATTTTCTAACATAAAATGCATAGCTCAACATAAAGTAAAGGAAAAAACTTTTTGAAGGAAAGAGACTCTGGAAGAAGACAACTTCAAATAAAAGCTATCATTTATGTCCCAGGTGAGGTGAAGGATAACAGTATCCACAAAATATAAATATCACTGTAAAAATTTAAAGAAAAAAAATGAGTTCAAAAATCTTGAAATTAAATTTTAAGGTTGAAGAGACAACAAACTCAATAGAAAAATATGAAAATCTCCAAAAAGTAAAGCAAAAACATAGAGGTGGATAAAAGTAGAAAATATTAAGAAAATGAGAGGAGGCGTTCCCGTCGTGACACAGTGGTTAACGAATCTGACTAGGAACCATGAGGTTCAGGTTCGATCCCTGGCCTTGCTCAGTGGGTTAAGGATCCAGCGTTGCCGTGAGCTATGGTGTAGGTCGCAGACGCAGCTCGGATCCCGCGTTGCTGTGGCTCTGGCGTAGGCCGGTGGCTACGGCTCCAATTAGACCCCTAGCCTGGGAACCTCCATATGCTGTGGGAGTGGCCCAAGAAATGGCAAAAAGACAAAAAAAAAAAAAAAAAAAAAGGAAAATTAGAGGAGAGTTGAAGAGATCAAACAACAGATAATAAGAGTTCCATACCAAGATGACAGAGAAAATGAGGTGAAAATATTACTTTAAAAAATCAGAAAAATATCCCAGATTTGAAGGGTAGTAATTTCAAAAATTAAAAGTTCATCAAAAAAAAAAAGTTCCCATCGTGGCTCAGTGGTAACGAACCCAACTAATATCCATGAGGATATTGGTTCAATCCCTGGCCCACTCAGTGGGTTAAGGATCTGGTGTTGCCCTGAGCTGTGGTGTAGGTCGCAAAAGCGGCTGGGATCCTGCATTGCTGTGGCTGTGGTGAGGCCAGCAGTTATAGCTCTGATTTGACCCATAGCCCGGGAACTTCCATATGCCATGGGTGCAGCCCTAAAAAGACAAAAAAAAAAAAAGTTCATCCAGTACCCACCACAATTAAAGAAAATGGACTTACAGTAGAGTAGAGCATATTATTATAAAATTTTGGAACACTAAAGACAAAAAGAAAGACCTAAAAGTTCCAGAGAGAGAAGAAATCAAGTTACATGCAAAGGATCAGGAGTCAGAATGGCTTTCCCATATTCTGCAGTCACACCTGTTTGATTTTTTAAAAACAAGAGAAACTGAAATATAATGAAGCAATAACTTCAAATTTCAGAAGATGATTTCCAACCTATGATTCTCTATCTAGGGAAAAACAGCAAAAAAGCATAGGGATCAACTATCTAGGGAAAAATAGCAAGAAAGCCTAAGGATCAACTTTCAAGATCATTTCAGGCATGCAAGTCTCTAACTTGTGTTCCCTCAGAAACAATCCCTAAGATGAGGACTTCAGTGCAAAGAGTTTATTTGCAGGTGATCCCAGGGAGCACCGGTAGGGAAATGGAGGACGGAGAGGAGGAAGAGAGGGAGCAAAAAGGATGTTTTATTGGCGAGGTCCCCTCTATGCACAACTGGAACTCACTCCTGAGGAACCGCATGAAACAGACAGAATATGCATCTGAATCACTCTTACCAACGGGTGAAAAAACGGATCCACTGTGATTGCCTGAGGGCCTCGCCTGTTTACACACACAGAGAAACCGTCAGCTAGAGAGCCGGGGTGCTGGCAGTCATCTCCAACAACATACACGGAGTTCTGCCTGTCAAAGTAACCCAGGAAGGGCACCAACACCTGCTACAGGCTGCAAACACTTTCTCGGGAAGTTACAGAAGGAGGCACTTTGTCAGAGTGATGGCCTGCATGCTCCAGAAAGGAGAAGGGCATTGTGGGCGGGAGACAAAGGATGCAACTTGGGAGACAGGCGAAGGGTCCCCTTTGGGATGATGGTAAGTGGAGCTCAAGATGACGACTGGACAGCAATCAGCAGAGAACTGAGGAGGTCAGTAAACTTCAGGACAGATGTCCCCAAGGACATGAAATTGATACACTAGCCAATGTTTCATCAAAAGAGATTGAGAAAATTGAGGGAGACATTGAAGGTAAATAAGGGTTAAGTATATAAGAGACTAAACAAAAGAGCAAGGTAACTGCTAACCTAAGGGAAAAGCAAAAAGTTGTGAAAAAAAAAAAAAAAAGTACAGCGTACTGTATGAACGAGGAACTGGCCCGCATTTGTCCTCCTGACCCTTTACCACATCTGCATTGACCTCACTTTGTAAAGCCATTTACCCTTCATAAGAATGCATTATAATTCATGTAACACCCCCCTAATAATCAATATTTCAATATCTGGTTTTTTTCTATTGCAAATAATGCTGGAATGAACATCTTTGAAATTTTCCATAGGATAACTGAAATTTTCTATATGATACATTACTACTAAGATGAAATTTATGGGTTAAATGGCATGCACATTTAAAATTTTGATGGCTTTTTTTGTCGAATTCTTCTCCCCCCCAATTTCTTAATCAATTTATACTCCCACCAACAGTACCCAGTCCCTTTTTTCATATCCTCTGCTACAGTGGATATATTATCAATCTTTCTGTAGATTTTTTTTTCTGTTTGACACTTAAAATGAAAAGGACAAGAAAGGGGAATTTCTCTTTTTTTCTTAATTATACCCATATATTATTTTAATTTTGCTTCAATGCACTATTTTTAAAGTTAAACTTACACAAATAAGCAAACACAATTAATTAAACTGAATCTTCATACTATACAGGCAACGTTTTCAAAATAAATACTGTTCTAAAGACAGGAAACATTATAGTTATCCTTAATGATGAATTATTTCCCTCTGTTACAATTCACAATCTATTCTGTCATCTGTAAGAGAGCTGCCAAATAACCAATATAGTTGTCAAGAGATTACCTTTGATATTTTAAAGGATCCATATATCTTACACTGTTCATTAATCTCTTAAGTACTCAATGTTGTAAATTCCAGGACCTTCAACCAAGAAGGATACGGATGTAAGGAGAAGAAAAATATATAATTCCCACTTCTCAAATGAAATATAGGACGATTAATGAAAATTAGTGACAGTAAATGGGAAAGTATATTAAATTCTGTGGATTGATGCTCACTCCTTAACCTGTCCAGTCTCTTAGTTCTATACTAAAGATCCTGGCATCCACAAGTATAGACCCAGTTTGTGGCACAGGATTTTATACACTGTCACCTAAATTTCTAAGAACCTCTAGTCCACTTTCTCTGGTATTAAAAATCTTCTTAAGACAAGTTTGTTTATTTGTTTGACCTAGGTATTTTTCTGAAAGGATCTGAAGCTAATTATTTTGTCCTAGGTATACAAAGATAGATCTAGTGTTTTATCACTTTCACAAAACCATGGACCACCCCCTGCCAAAAAATAAAATAAAAAACTTAAAAGAGTAACTTAGCAGAATCTCATAATCACAAAATAAGAGGTTAAACATTAGTTCTTTTAAATAACTATTAGCTATCAAGCTAAATAATTTTTTTAAATTTTTTTTATTTTTTTTCTCTCTCTCTTTTTAGGGCCACACCCACGGCACATGGAGGTTCCCAGGTTAGGAGTCCAACTGCAGCTGCAGCCGCCAGCCTACACCACAGCCACAGCAATGCAGGATCCGAGCCACGTCTGTGACCTACACCACGGCTCACAGCAATGCCAGATCCTTAACCCACTGAGTAAGGCCAGGGATCGAACCTGCATCCTCATGGATGCCAGTCAGGTTTATTAACTGCTGAGTCATGACGGGAACTCCAAGCTAAATAATTTAAGTAAAAATAAATCACATATATTTGGCCATTTTCCCCCAAATTAACTACTGCAAATTTGAAAATTTCAAAAATCCTAAAAGAGACTCTGATTTCATGACCATCCCAATTGTGGCTTTAGAAAGGCTGTGGTTCCAGTCATTGTTTTGAAGTGTGTTTGTAGAGAATCTCTTTAACAAGATTCAAAATACAATCTGGGCACTGTTTGCATTTGGTACACGTAGGGAAGAGAGCAGAGCACCTCCCCTCTCTGCCTGCCCAGCGAACCTTGCATACTTTCATTATTAAAGGGATCTTGGTGAACTCAAATGCCATGGGTACAGAAGACAGAGGCATGGGATGCGTATGAACCAGAAAGCTGGATACTGCAAAGCATCACATAGTACGCGAGGGCCAGAGAGCTTTCCCATTCTCTGCGGTCAGACCCATACTGGAATAGTCATTCCATCCTGGGCTCCACAGGAATATAGAGATGTTGAAGAGAGCGGGGAGGCGAGCCCTCACAATGGTTAAAGGGTTGGACTAAGAAAGACGTGAACAGACTGCTAAACCTGGAAAAGGTGGGAGCTCTATTTAAAAATGGTTTCCAAGTAATGGGACCGATTAATAGACAAAAATAGAAACTCGGCTGCTTTTCATTCCCACTGTGAGCAGAACAAGAGAAAACAGGTGGAACTAAATATGAGGGCGAAGGCTGCCAAGAGTTTAGCAAGTTAGGAGCGACAGTGTGTATAGCAACCAGTTATATTTCAATCCACACAATCTGTAAAGTGAGGCGATGGCGGAGGTAAATGTGCCATCACCACCAGCAGCTAAAACAATGAGCGGGTGTTGGAGGGAGGAGGAAATAATTCTAAAATCACCACGCCTAAATCCCATTCCAGATCATGATAACTTGTGTGGCAATCTTGACTATAAAGCAGCCCTGCGGCTAAGCTGCCTGGGTTTGAATCCTGGCGCTTCCATACTAGCTTTGTGTCCTTAGACAAGCTGCTTAATCTGTCTGTTCTTCCATTTTCTCATCCGTAAAAAGAGGGAATTCTACTGTTTGCCTTATGGAGTTGTTGAGAAGACTGACAGGTTTGACTGGGAGCAAGGCCACTCTTGTGATTGTTACTATTATTGCTCCTCAATCAGAAGGCATGTGAGTTGGAGGAATGCATTCTGGGTGCGGATTAATCTGTTCAGAATTCTTTCCTCACTGGGATCGGCAGCAAGAACACTAACTCTGGATATTTATGCTGCTGACGACCCTGAGGCGGGCGCTATGAGACCCTCAGGCATGGGTCATGCAAAACACATTTCATGTATATCAAAGACTTTAGCTACCTAATTCTCTAGGAGTGGTGACCTACGTTTATTTTATACAATAATTCCTTCTTTATAAGGTATTATATTGACTACAACATTAATTTCTAGTCATAATGCATAATAAAGATCACTTACTACATAATATATATCACTTAATTAATTAATCAAAGACTGACTACAGATCCAGAGTAGGCAGGCCTGGCCTTTGGCCAACTACCCTGCATATTCCTGTCTGCTGCCTTGTAACTGATGCCAAAGCGGTTTTTCTTGCCCACCCACAATTTTGACCAGGTTACCTAATGCAAAAATTGGTTAAGGAAAACCACACCCAATATTAAAGGGCTATTTGTTTGGGAAAATAAATCTTTGATACATTTACTAAAAAGCTATGGATTGGCACAGCTTGCAGGGGGAACTTGCAATATTTTTGCGTTACACCTCTAAAAGAATATTCATAGCTAATGTGAAATGGTAGGACTATGTTGGGTAATTAAAACTACTTTAAGACTCTTGATATTTAGGTCACTAACAACAACTAAATAACATGATCTACGTTCCTATTGTCTGTCAGTTTGCTATGTCATTATGTCACTTGCCCAATCCAAATTTAAAGTAAATAAACCATGTTTTACTGTGCACCTATTCTGCACACAGAAATGCTGTATCTGTACCTTTACGGTAATGATTTAAAAACTGTTCCAGTCATATGTACAAATACACAAACACGTCTCTGTACAATTTTCCTTTTCACAATCCCATGAAGAAATAAGTTTAAGAAAAGTGACTTAAACACGGTTAGGCAAAAATGCTACATATTTGAAATAATTTCTGTAGACTGATGATCTAATAAACCCAGAATCTTTATGTTTAAGCAGAAAACAGTCCTTGGCTTCTGTTGGTTACCCAAAGTGGTGGAGATGAGCCATGCCAATAACAGATAACCCCTCAAGGATGAAGGAAGCCGAGCCCAGCTCTCTCCCTGAATACCTCAGAGCCATGGGACAGCCTGGGTGGCACCCATTTATACACCTAAATCATGTAACTCTGAATACGAACGTTCTAAACACACTTAGAGAGAGAAACGATACTTTCAACAATACTTTCACCCAACTCTCTCAGGCCAGAGAGACAGATTTATTTCTACATTTAGAAAGACTCCTTTGGAGGCCTCTACATATGCTCTCCTCTAATGTAGTAAATGATACCATGACTGAGGTCAACAGACAAAAAGTGATGGAAATATTTTCAATAGACGTGATGGACAAAAGATTAGCATCCCTACTACACTCAGAGCTTCTATACATACCATAAGTAACACAACAGAAAAATGCGCAAATGATATAAAGTGATATTTCATCTAAGAATAAACATGTAGGAATTCCCGTTGTGGCTCCGCAGCTTAAGGACCCATGTTGTCTTTGTGAGGATGCAGGTTCAATCCCTGGCCTTGCTCAGTGGGTTAAGGATTTGGAGTGGCCACAAGCTGTGGCATAGGTACCAGATGCATCTCAGATCTAGTGGACTCGGCTGTGGCTCAGATTTGACCCCTGACCCAGGGAACTTCCATACGCCCTTAGGTGCAGCCATAAGAGGAAAAAACAAGAACAAACATGTATTACCAATAATAAAGTAATGGAAAGATAATCTCAGGAGCTCTCATTAAAATGTAAATGAAAGCTATGAGATGCCATTTTTCAGACATCAGATCTATTAAAAAAAAAAAATGTGCCACCATAACCAGTGCAGCTGACAATACATAAAACCTAACTCTCAGGAATCACTGAAGATTGACTATGATCAATTACAACATACCTTCTATAAAGTACTCCTGCAATATTTACTGAACTTCTTAAAGTACAAATATCTGACGCAGCAAAGCCTTTTGGGAAATCTGTGCTTGGAGCCGGTATTTGTGGACTCAAGCTCCTGTGCCCCAATAACCTCACGGGTAACCACACTTCATTTTCTATCCACGTGTTTTGGTAAGACTGGCCTCCTGCTCAGGTCCAGAGGGGAGCACGTGGCCTCTGCTCAGCCACGGAACACTGGCCCCTGCCCACAGTTGAGGAAGGTGCCGCCAAGTCAAAAGTCCCACCCAGGAGTTCTGATAAAGCTACTGGGAAAGAAAAGTTCTCTTAGAAACAAAGAATGTAGTTTAAGACTGAAACTGATAATGGCTATTTTGTCGGTAAAAGAGGAAAGAGTGCCTGAGAACTAAGCTTAGAGAAGAGAAAGCTGAAATAAAGAACCAGAGAGAAACAGGCCCCTACAGACATGGTTTCGGTCCCTGGATCCAAGACAAGAACACCTAAAGCCAAGAGTCACCTGGACTTTCCAACGACCTGAGCCAACTGAGTTGGCCTCAAGAGGTGGGGCGCCTCGTGGAAGTCACAGGGCTCATTAGCGGCAGAGCGTTGCCGGGCAATGAGGCCTTCAGACTACCAGCCAGCTTCTTCTTTCCTCAGGTATTACAGGTCCACAGATGCTGCTAACCTTTCTCATCTGAGAGTAACGCAGAGAAAACAGATGCCTCTCCAAACAAAACATCATGAATATGTTTATAACATCCCGCTCCGAGCAGCTCTGCCTTCAAAGATTTTTGCACCACAGTCAGATTTTCTCTTCGGTAAATTGTTAGCACTATTTTTAGGAGGCCTTTTCTCTGGCAGATCCAGGCGCTCCCGCATTTGAGCCTGTCATCTCCTCAGTGTGTATTTAGTAGTTTCAGCGCTTTGCTCACTGTTTGCATATCATGACACCGGGCAGAGTTCAGCAATACAGAATGTCTTATCCATTTCCTCTTAATCCATTTTAAATTCATCCTGAGCCCATCAGAGCAGGAGATGGAATGAGAGTTTTATAATTACCTTTTGCAAACAGAACATTAAATTATTACACAGTGGAATCCTCTAGTTTCTTGGACATAAGATGGCTATCACTTGCTGGTGAATGCAAGTGCCTGCCTCTGTGAGTACACACATGTACTCTGGAAATCAGCCCTGTTAGCTTGAAGTTATTGATCGATTTGGGTAGATTACTGCAATAGATTCTTAGAGTGCTTTAAGATTAAGAGATGTGCTTGGCTTTCTTCTGTCATGTATCTCAAAGGAAAACCATGAGACGAGACACACAATGAAAAACAGCAGGTAATACCATATGAGACTCCTTATTAAAAACATAAAGTGCCTTTCACTCCTGCTTTTATTAAGTCTACTTTTCAAGCTAAATGGGGGTTAGGTGAGGCGATTATAATACAAGTCACATCTAACTATTTCATTATCCATGTCCTACAGCAAGAGAGCCCCCAGAATACCTTTGAAAGCTCCAGAGTGATGGCAGCAGGTTGAATATAATGAACAATGTTACAAATGGGGACATGAGACGGCTGGTCTGGTGGGGATGGAATCTCCTAGAAATTGCAAGGCTGTAATTACGGAACACCGGCTCGGTCTCAGTTGACTTTGAACACTGGAAACCATCCTTGGCGGATTACATTTTTCTCAGCTAGTTAAAATGATGCTAGTCAGAGGCTGAAATTTATAAAGCATAATAGTACATGCCTTACCCAGCCAAGGCATGGTTGGATTTGATTACTCTAATTTTTGTCTAGTTTCTAAGACCATTCCACTGGGCACCGCGCATCGGAATTAAAATTGCGTCATCTTCTATCCTAGGGTTTTTACATTCTTCTATCCTAGGGTTAAATTGCCATAAGTTATATTTTTAAAGAAGTGGGCAGTCTAATTTTTGGTGGAGGGGACTCTAAGCTTTATGGGTCAGCACTTTTTCTGAATATCTTATTTGAAATGATCACTAGATTAAGGACGGAAAGAAGGAAAGTACATGGAGAAAGAGACAAGGAAGGAGGGAGAAAGGGGGAAAAGTATCAATGGTAGTGATGACGAAACAGTGGGACTGAAACCAGCATATTCGGTTCCATTTCCTTGATGCACCTTATCCACGCGGCCCAAAACAACAAGAAAAAACGAACACGCTGATAAGGTCCACTTTAATCTGTTTTGATTCCCAGCCCACATTTGGGGGCAGGGGAGTTAGTACAAATTTATTAAAGCGCTTGAATCAGCTCTGTTCGCTGACCTCCCACATGGATAAGTCAGAATCCAGGGGAGCATAACCCTCTTTTCCTGCCCTGGAACTACAGATAAAATGCAGTTCACTTCAACTCAGAGAACACAGCGCAGGCAGGACCACGCCCAGCAGGGCAAATGTAGGGCTGCTGTAAACCACAAACAGCCCCTAGCTTTCTCCCTCATCCTCGGCAGCACGGGAATCTGGTTAAAGAGACCGATGAAGCATGGAGAGCAATGCCACAAAGGGCACAGCCTAAGGCGGACGTGTGGAGAGGGTGCTGTTGGCAGGGAGTTAGCCCCGGCCACCAATCCCTCACTGGCACCTGTGAGCAGCATAGAAAGACAATTCGCCATCTCCATCCACGGCCTTCGCTTTGGCATCCCCTGATGGTGTCACCACCACCTCTTCCCCCACCTTCTGTCCCCTCACCCCTGCCCTAAAGCCCTAGGGCCCTAGAGCCCCTAGGACCACACTGCAGCAGTTCGGCCCCACCGCAGTCAGCTGCTATCAGTCTCCAGCCCCACAATGAGGCCAAGGGCATGGGAGCGCCAGCAGGTGAGGGTTCTCTCTCACTCACGGGGTCTTAGACATGGTGTCAGTGCCCACATGCCTTCAGCCCATGCCAGACGTCCTCTGCGACGGTCACCACACAGGCCAACGCCTTCCTGCATCTCTACCTGGCGGGGTGGCGGGGGGTATCCGCTGGCCAAGGAGCATGCTTAGCCTGGGCTTAGAAGGAGACCAGAATGTTCAGCAGTGACCCTCAAGATGGGGGGCAGGATTCGGGGGGTAACCATGCAAGTTTCCTCAGAGCTCTTCAGTCTCCCACAGGATCCCTCATGGGAGGGCCCAGCAATGACTGTTTCTCAGCTTTCCTGTCTTGCCTCATCATGTCCTAGGTCACTTCCTAAATAAACTACTTGACTTAAACCACTGTCCCCAGGAGTCCTTTGAGGGGAAGACCATCTGAGAGCCTTGGCATTACAGCTACATCCTACCCAAACCAGAGCTGTTCCTGGACCCAAAGAGCCATCTCTGATCTCCCAAGGAAGCAAAAGATGTCCTTTATTAATCAAATTGCTACTTCTTCCAGGACAAAGCCAAATGCGCCACCAGACCAGATATGGGGGAAACTGCAGCCAGCTGGGGTGGAGCAGGCTCCTCCAAAGTGTTCTCTTAGGAGAGCGGGGCCCTTGGGCCCTTGCCCTCGTGCTGGCATTCCACCCTGGGTGATGTAATCCAAAATTCACTGCCCTCAGAGGGGAGCAATGGACTCAGAGTGCGCAGCACTAGATTTTACTACACTGGGAAATAATGGAAAAAGATTCATTTTAAGCCTGAATATACGATATGAATGATGTAACTGCAGTTTACCACAATTCTATTACGGTACCACGGTAGCAGTCAAAAATAAATACATGAGACCCTGCCGCCTCCCGGGGCCTCCAGCAATCCAGTTATTAGTGAAGTCCAAATGTAGCATTCTCAGAAGCAGCACGCTGTGGGTGCAGGACCGGATGGATGGCCACGGGTCTCTGTCTGACGGCAGCACACGGTGAAATGGGCTACGGAGACAGGCTCTGCTGGGATGTGTCTGGGTCCGGTCCAGCAGGCTGACCACCAGCTAGAAGCTCTGCCTGTGGGAGACAAGCGTGTCCAAGGGGATGTGCGGCGGGAGCAGAAGCACCAGAGCAGCAAGCACGAGGAGCGGAGGCTGCAAGGTGTCTGGCTGGGTTACAGGAGTCAATTCAGGAGCTAGACCCAGGCACGTTCAAAGACTCTCTCCCCTGGGGATCTGCAGAGGCTTGAGGGGAGCCAGGCAGAGCTGCACCCTGTGTTAATCAGGCTAAGAGGGGAGAGGCCCTCTTCCCAGCTTCATCTTTTTCTAGAGCGAAGAAAGATTCTCACCTCCTATGTTGCTAAAGCTCTGAATGGGATGAGGGATCCAACAACGGGATTAAAGAACTACCAGAACCACTACCATTCTGAGGCTTCCATTGCTGAGGTCGCCTGAAAATCTGGGAAGCGGGCCGGTCTCGTCCTCAGCTTCCCCACCTACTCTTCTTTAAGGTCCCCTCCTCAAGCCTTGGCACACTCGGTGCCCCTCTAACCCAATCCACTCCCTGAGCTTCTGGATCAGGATCATAGAATTTTAGAGCTATTCCTCAAGCACCTACTAAGTTCTGTGTCAACAAAAACACATAGTCCCCGACTTGACAGAACTTCTGTGGATTGGGGGATACGGCATAATCAAAGGCTCACACTGATACCTGCTACTCAGCACCTGTGGAAGAGGTTGTGAAGCGTGTACAGTCATGAGACGTATACCACGAAGACAGGGCTTAAGAGAAAGGTCAGAGAGAACTGAGCAGGTGGAGGCCAAACGGAACTCTCAAAGAAAATTAGATATTAACAAGTGAAGGGCTGGGAACAGGATGGGGCTTAGAGGAAACTGCATGTGCAAAGGTGCTGTGGCCAGAGAGAGAGAGCAGCGGGAAGCCACAGAAGGGTAAGAAGTCGCCAGACAGAGGAGAGAGTTGGGTGGAGAAAGAACCTAATCAGATTTGTGTTAATAAAGACTACACTGGCTGAAATATGAGAAACGGCTGGAAAGAACAAGAAGGGAAGCAGACAAACCAAGAGGCAGGCTACTCTGGTGGCCTGGAAGAGGGGTTCGTGGGATGACGTGGGGGTGGGCAAAAGGGATAGAGCAGAAAGAGCAGTTTTGAGATGGATTAAGGAGGTAAATCATTGGGACTTGGTGATGGATCAGAAATGAGGACTGAATAGAATGTGTATATATATGTATGTATGACTGGGTCACTTTGCTGTACAGGAGAACTTGGCACGATATTGTAAATTAACGATAACAATTAAAAAAATAAAAAGAAACGAGGACTGAAGAAGAAGCAACAGAAAGGATTCAGGCTTGCAGAAGAGGGTAGACGGTGGTGTCACTCAGAGAAGACCAGGTTTGAAGGGGAAATTCATGAGTTGATGCAGATATGACGAGTTTGAGTTTGAGGTGCCTTCTGGACACAGAGAGATGACAACTTGGCAGTGAACTGATGAATCGGGAAATCCTCTCAACACGAGAGTCTCTTGTACCACATTCCCCGTGGATGACTGTCCAACCTCACCTTGAACATCCACTCCCACAAGGCATCTCAGGCCATGGCGAGATGGTTTGAACAGAAGGGGAGCTGTTCTCGCGCTCATTCCAAATCTACAAATCCCACTCCCGCCTGATTCCGCCCTTTTCAGACACCCAGAGTAAAAATGGTCCAGCTTCTCGTCCGCAGGATGTGTAAAGAGGTTAGCGTGACTCCCCCGACCCAGCTGCCCCCCACAAAGCCTTACTGCCTCCAGAAGTTCTCTGCTCTTTCATGTTTATCCTGCTCCATAATTTCTAGACCTTCCACCATCTCAGCTGCTATTCTCCGACTGGATTCTGTTTTGCTGACCTGCCTCGTAAACGCTTTCTCTCTTCTCACCTGACTTTGCTCCCCAGTAAGTCTGTCCCTTAAGGCTCTGTCCTGAAGGTCATGATGTCAGCACAAGATGAAGAGGGCACAACTGTACGCAAAGGCCCAGATGGGCCACGAAGATCCACACAGATTTGTTATAATCATCCATAAGGAATCCTAGGGACTTGACCCCTTAAATTTTCCAAAGCCATTAGAACATACCTGCTAAGCCCAGTCCCTTGATTTCAAGGTTCTAATTCTTTGAGGAGCCTTGGACTCACTTGAAAATCTGATGAAAGCTGTGTGGCTACCCACAAAATGCATACTGGCACATCCACAAAGAATTCTGCATGAGAGGTGGGGGTTCAGTGTCCTCCTGAAGTCCAACTCTGGAACCAGGCGTAGAGCCCATGTTTCCATTTAAACTCCTCCTCGAGTGCCCTCTCCCCCAGCCCCTAGCACGTTTCCTCCATTTCTCTTAAGCTGAGGATCCAAGCACAAAATTAAATTCATGACGATTATACAGCTGGGACTTGAGCGACAACTTCATTAACTCTAAGAAAAGACTCTGCCTTGCAGAGCACCATGCGACTGAAGCCTAAATCCTCCTCATGAAGACGCTAAAGCAAAATCACCTTTTTGTTTCTCGCCCTGTGACAGGAACCCACACAGCTAAAACACCTTGCTACATTAAGTGACCTTCCCACAGCACCTTCAAAGGGGTTGGATTTCTTTGGGAACTTTCCAAAGGTCTGGGTGGAGTAGAAGAGGTTTTAATTACTGAGAAATGGGTAAACACGTCTTCAAAAAAAAGCTGTCTCCAGATAGAATCATTCAGCTAGAATGAAGGCTTATTACGACCGTGGCTACAGCTCCATTTCTTTTACAGCACGAAGAAACCAGCTGATTTCCATCTCCACCGCCTCGATCAGATATCCAAAGAAGTGACAAAGGAGGCTGAAATCATCCTGGCTCTCTGTGAAGCATGTGTGCCACGCATGATTACATAATGTTGGAGCAACCTACATTCACAGCTGCTTCTCCGCTCAGACTGGAGGAGACTGAGAAGCTATGATTAGGGCCAATGGCTTGTCTTTTTTGTTGCTGTTTTCTGCAGAACGTTGTACGAGCACGTGCGTATGTGCATGTCCTTTCTTTCTTTACCATTTATTAAAGGTCTACTGTGCGCAATGTAAGGAACTCAGAGATGAATTAGACCTGTCATTAATGATAATTTTTTTATCCTCTAGTTGGGGAGATAAGACTCAAATGAAGGACAGTTGTTCCAGATCACATGCTACAGGTATTCCGAAAAGGAGAAGCGGTCTTTCACAGGAGATTTACCTAATGTTCGAAAAGCAGATATTCTTTCATGCAATTTGAATTGCCCATGTTCTTTTTATATCAATCAAAAGCTGGGGGAGGGAGGAGCAAAAAAAAACGTTTAGTAAAATACCATCTGAAGTTAACATCCCTCAGCTAAATCAACCAAAAATTGAAAATAAGTAAAATCTACATATATAATAACCATCTACAGACATGAGCTGAAAATATATGGGAACCAAAGTCTAGAACTATTCATGTTAGTAGAGGGTGCAGTTTTTGCCAAATTCATTCCTAATGACATTTCACTGAAAATAACAAAACTGCAGCAAGACCCCACACTAATAGGCCCCCCAACAAGGACAATTCGAATGAGATGCAATTGACTTCTTCCCTCTACCTAACCCTGCTCTCGGATCTCACACAGGCTACAGAGGAGGGAAGGAATGGAGCAGAATGGGAAGAGGAAGGTGGTCTGATGGGAGGGCCAGGCAGCCTCTCCTCGGAGGAAGGAGGAGCGTGGCTCCCTGGATCCCTGGCTCTTGGCTCAGTCTCCCCAGATGAGGCCAATAAAATGAGCACAAATTAACCAGGAACTGCTGCTGCAGCCAGAGAATGCCCAACCTTTCACAGGACGCTGGATCACTGCCGGCGATCCTGCCCAAGTCAGGAAGGACAGCCATCGCTAGGTGGCGTCATGCTGCAGCTGGGATCCAGCAGATCCGGAGCCCTCGGCCCTTCGCGGGAACTCGGTGGCAGCAAGATGAACAGACTTGTTCATTTTATTAAACTCAAGATATCTCGAACCTTCACTTTATAGAATTGGGTTTTTTTGGACCCAGTTATTTTGGCAGGGTTTTACTTGGTGAAGTATCTCCTAGGTCATCGCTTTTATCCAAAAACAAATTTATGAAAAGGTCAGCTATAGTTTGTAGGAATGATGGACAACTCAAACGGAAACTGAAATCTGCAATATTTTATGACGGATATGTGGTGGCAAGAAAAAATATTGAATGAGAGGTGTACAAATATGAAAGTTTCCTCAGTTTATTCAGGTTTTTAAACCATATCTAGGTACTTCAAAAATCTGCCATTATAACCTCAAAAAAATTCAGAAGCATCCACAAACTAAAAACACAAAATGAGGGGGAAAAAACACTAAAATCATGGGGCCAATTCAACAAAACCAAGAGCCCAGATATTCCAGAGACTGTACCCAGGAGTACACACACACACACACACACACACACACACACACACACACACACACACCCTCATGCCAGAATTCATGTGATCATGAAGAGATTTCTTTTGAAATTCCAAAGTGTATATTTTACCTTAATGGTAGAACTGGTTAATCCAATAAATATTTAGTAGCATCAACCCAACCACTGACACATTGTAATCAGGGTTTTTTATACAAAGATTTTAAAAACTGAAAGAAAATAAAAGATCATCACCCACGTAAATCCTGCTCTGCCTACTGACTGCACTGTATCTGATCTACAGATTGGGTCTCCATACCCGCGTCCCCTCAACACACACAACCGCAACACAGCTTGGTGCGACAGGCAAAGCAACAAAGGAATATCCCAGAACAGGCATGAAATGTGACGAGAGTTCTTGATTTATTTTAAGAAAACCTCTTCTTTTATCAAACGATGAGGCATCTGAGGTGTAAAGAAGGGCTGCCAGTCTACCATGAAGGAACCCATTAATGTACGGATGAGACCTTTGACGCGGCTAATGTAGACATCACCACTTTAACAGATAGAAACACTTCTTGTTAGCATGTAAAATGAGCGTTTGGGGTCACTATCACACCTGTACCTCCCCCTAGCCTCCTTGGCTCTTGTGACTATGACACTCGGTCAAGAGCACTGCAAGAACTCTGTGGCTCCGCTTTTTGCACCATCTGGTACACTGCACTTCTGAAAAAAGGGAGTTAATTGGCTATATCTGAGCAGTCACAAGATTTATAGGTTTGATTATCCAAAATAGATGCTTTTACCCTGATATATGTGGCATTTTCACTGTTGTATTAATAATAATAAAAGCATGCCAAATGAATGAAAAAGCATCATTGTAAAAGGGATTTGTGGGTGCAATGAAACAGTATGGGTGCCCCGTGGTTCCCACAATGAAGATGTAACTATTTTCATATACAAGTTATTAGCTCAAGTTGTTCTTTATTATACCATAACTTTGCTCCTATAGCAACATGGTTGCAGCAGAAAAATAATTACGCCTGGGTGTTAGATGCCAGATGTTTTTAAAACAAAGGTGGCAGTTTAATTCTAAGCAAGTTTAAATGGTTACATATAAGCAGTCCCAAGGAAAAAAAAATAAAATATTTCTTCTAAACCAGCCCTATGGAATAGAAACATATGCAAGCACATATGCAATCTTAAATTTTCTAGGAGCTATGTTTTTAAAAAGTAAAAAGGAACAAGGGAGCTTGATTTTAACAGTATATCTTAGCTCAACAGATCCAAAATATTGTTTCGACAAGAAATTAGTGTAAGAATTTATTAATGATAATATATTAGGAGTTCCCTTCCTGGCTCAGCAGTTAACAAACCTGACTAGGATCCATGAGGATGCGGGTTCGATCCCTGGCCATGCTCAGGGGGTTACGCATCCGCCCTTGCCATGAGCTGTGGTGCAGGTCGCAGACACAGCTTGGATTTGGTGTGGCTGTGGCTGTGGCGTAGGCCAGCAGCTGTAGCTCTGATTCAACCCCTAGCCTGGGAACTTCTATATGCCGTGGTGTAGCCCTAAAAAGAAAAGAAAGAAAGAAAGAAATACGTTACATCATTTTTTCCTGTTAAGTTTTCTAAACCTGGTGTGTGTTTTACACTTACGACACACCTCAATTCAGACGAGCCAAATTCCAAGTATCCCATGGCTACAAACGGCTAGCGGCTATCGTAATGAACAGCACAGTTCCAGATTTTTCCCTTGCTTACATTTTAGGACTACAGTTAATCCTTTCCATGCAGCATATAAAAATATTCAGGTAAGATGACGCTGGGAAGGCTCTCCACAATTTGCTAATCAGTGTAAAATATCTACATACGTCCCCTTCTCAGAGGGTGGCGAAGTACTGTCACTCAATCAAGATGATGAGTTTTAAGTTCAACCTATAAAACATATTTTTAAAAATCACCTTCTTTAAAAATCCTGCAGTCCCATAACTATGCCCTGGTAACTCTGCCTGTCTCTAGGATGGAGGCAAGCCCAGAGATCAGAGGTGAGTGACAAAGCTCTAGGTGACATGTTCCACGTTCTCACCTAGCTGTGGGAGCAGGTGCTGCATGCACTTGTAGTGAAAATTAAAGGGAATAATGTGTGAAGAACATCAGGGCAGCAAATATTGGCCTAGCTGGGAATTACCAAAGAAAGAGAAGCCTCTGTACTTGCCTTCAAGCTCTAGGTTTGAATGAATCCAGGTAACAGGACAGAAGCCATGACACTGGAAGAACCCAACAGAGCCCAAGGAAGCAGAAGGCTGCGTTCAGCTAGAGGATGTTTCCGAGGGTGGATGTGCGTGGTGTCGCCTAGTCTGCCCATCCAACCTTCCCTGAAACACGTGCTTATGGACGAAATTAAGTGGGTTTTTATTCACGTGTTTGTTTTCAAGTAAACATCAGCCTCAAAAGAGGAAGTCATAAAAGAGCAACTTGTAGTCTGAGAAGGAAGGAAAGGAAGTCTGGAGGAGGAACTGTCCCATTGTCTCTGGCTAAGAGGTGGTACTCAGTTCACCCAACGTGTGGGTACGTTTTTTCTTTTTACTTTACCTGAAAGGCTTCTCTTACTCCCCATCCACCACCTGTTGCCAGCTATGGGGGCAGCATACAGAACTCAGGCCTGGGGAAATGGCCCAGCTTTGCTTGCCCTGAAGTCCAGTCCACCGGTGAGGCAGTGCAGAATAAAGGGAATTCGTAAATTCTGCATGTTTGCTGGTATGAATGGTCAGGTGAGTTAATAATAAAAGGCTGCGAAAGAGATGAGTCAGACGGGGTTGGAAAGAAGGGATAATGCTCAGGCTCTCTTCCGTCATTACGGTATTTCTCCCTGCTACCTGTGTCCTGGAGTTGGGTCACAACCAGCAGCTTTTATGGTCTCCCCACAAGAGAGAGCTCACAGGAGAAAGAATTCAACCAATTCCAACTAGACACATGGAAAATGGGGTGCTATCAATGTCTTCGTCAGTTCAGGCTGCTATGACAAAAATATCAGGGACTGAGTGGCTCAAACAACAGACATTTATTTCTCACTGTTCTGGAAGCAGGAAGTCCTAGACGGAGACGCCAGCAGATTCAGCGTCTGATGAGAGCCCACTTCTAGGCTGGAGATTGCCAACTTCACACTGTGTCCTCACATGGCAGAAAGAGCGCTAGAAAGCTCTCTGGGTTCTCTTGTAATGAGGACACTAACCCCACTTATGAGGGCTCTGCCTTCATGACCTAATCACCTCCCGAAGGCCCCATCTCCTACTATCATCACCCTGTGGGTTTGGATTTCAACATACGAATATCACGAGGACACATTCAGTCCACAATTATCACTAATCCTCAAGGATATAAGCTCCCTGAAGAGAGAGCTTCTGTTTGTCTTGATACCCAGTGCCTAGACTTAAAAAATACTTAAAAGGTGCTTAACAGTAAGTGCTTAAATATTGAGGGAAGGAAGAAAAGGAGACCAGCAAGTGTGGGTTTGTCGTATCATGGCTGTCCCCTTGTAATGTCCCCAGAGGCAAGACAAAGGACCAGTTAAAACCTACTAAAGCCAAGTCCAAGTATGAGAGCAGATGGGAGAGCGGTCCAGGCAGGCACTGCAGAAAGAGATGCAGACTAGAAGATTTGGGAGCTACCACTCCCAGCTTTTAAACACAAGCAAAATCATCTCACTTGTCGATCAACTTTTTACATTTCTCTCTATTGATTTATCACTAAATAATCTACCCTGAAATCTAATGACTTTGTTTTTAGAAGTCTAATCTTAAATTCAGCCCAGAGGTCATTTTTAGTTATTCTTAATCATACCATCGCCTAACGAGCTGAATAATTTCCCTCCACCTTTGATATTTACGGGGTTCAAATATCTGCAGTACATTATCATATCTCCCATTAGTTGTTGCTGAGTGAGGTTTTAAGGATTAGACACACTTAGACCCTTCAAAGGTGGAAAATGCCTCCAATCAATGCCCCCATTACTCCAACCATTTCTGTCACTCTTCCTGAGAGTGTCTTCAGCCTCGCTGTACCTCTCTACACTAAGTCTGTACCTCAACTTGATGTTCCAACGTCATACAGTGACATATTTTTCTTGATTCATCTTCATCAAAATACCCCAAGAGTGATTATTTAAAATCAGATTCTTAGATCATACAACCAAACCTAATGTATCAGATCGTCTGGGAGGTGAGTCCAGAAATGCAAAGTGTTAAGTTAACAAGGACCTAGGTTTTTCTCGGACACATGAAAACTACAAAAAGTCATTACTGAGAAATCCTCAATATGAAGCTTGAAAACCTTTTCTATACAGGTGCTAGGTCATGAAAAAGTAAACATTTTTTTTAATCACACACTATTATTTGTGATCATTCTACAAGTAAAGGCAGCAAGGGGAGGGCAGAAGGGATCTCAGACACTCAAGAGAGGAGACAAGCAGTATTGGGTATATTACCTGCGGTCTTTTTCTCCATTACACTACAACCTTCGGAATCGCCTGTGTCTATTTCCGGTTCATGGAATTGCATTTATCATATTCTTGCTTTTTTTTTGTCTTTTTGCTATTTCTTCGGGCCAATCCCGCGGCATATGGAGGTTCCCAGGCTAGGGGTCCAGTCGGAGCTGTAGCTACTGGCCTACGCCAGAGCCACAGCAACGTGGGATCCGAGCCGCATCTGCAACCTACACCACAGCTCACGGCAACACCAGATCCTTAACCCACTGAGCAAGGGCAGGGACCGAACCCACAACCTCATGGTTCCTAGTCGGATTCGTTAACCACTGCGCCACGACGGGAACTCCATACTCTTGCTTTTTATGGCATACTTCCATTGCTGGTTCATGTGGTGCTCATTTATTTGTTTGTTTGTTTGCTTGCTTATTTAAAATAGAATACACACCAGTGATTCCACAGCCTAACACAGAAACTAGAATATTTACAATAACTTACATCTTCCTGTGTGATCTTTTATTTCTTGTCTTTCTACCCAGCTCTCCTTACTATATAGTCTACAAGTGCAAATTCTGGACTGGCAAGGGATATACTAAGATTTTTAATAAGGTTCTTCTTTCCTACTGAAAAAAAAATAATTTGGAAAAAATGCCTAAGTTATTCAATTCAGATAGAAAATAGAGGCTTTAAAAGGAGAGGAAGCCTGAAAAATGAGTGTAAAGTCGGATTATCAAGAACTCTGAGGGCTATACTATTAAATTTGGACTGTTATTTTATTAATTTTATTAAGGTTGTATTTTTGGTTCTTCAGGAAGATTCATCAATCAGTGGTACATAGCCTAGAGATGAGGAGAAACAGGAGCAATGGCTAAAAGCTATTTATTCAACAAATGTGTATTAAGTGCTTGGCACACTGTGTGCCAGGCGCAATGTCAGGGCTCCAGGGAAACAAAGATAGTTCTTCCATGGAGTTCCCATTGTAACTCAGTGGGTTAAGAACCCAACTAGTATCCATGAGGATGCAGCTTCAATCCCTGGCCCCGCACAGTGGGTTAAAGATCTGGTGTGGCCACGAGCTGTCGTGTAGGTCACAGACATGGCTCAGATCTGGCGTTGCTATGCTATGGTGTAGGCTGGCAGCTGCAGCTCTGATTCGACCCCTAGGATGGGAATTTCCATCTGCTGTGGGTATGGTCCTAAAAGAGAAAAAAAAAGAAAAAGAGATGCTTTCTTCCCCCAAGGTCTCAGAGTCAATTGGAGAAACAAATAAATTCAGCCACGTGCCATAGGTAAAAAGAGAGAGATCTGTACCATGGAGAAGAGAGATCCAGAGAATAGAGAGTTAATTCTCTTAACTCTCAGGGACTATACAGGAGAGTTTTCACAGAGAAGGTCATGTTGAAGCTGAGTCTTCAAAGATGACTTTGAAAGAACTCTAAATAAAATAAAAATTTGAGTCTCAGAAGTAGGACAGGAAAAGGACTAGCGTCAGTACCTTTAAATCGAAATTCTACCTAGTGTTCACTTGGTTTCCAGAGCTTCACTGTCATACATGTAACCATGCTGAAGCCAGGCCGTGTGACTCAAGTCTCAACAGTACACAGTCGATGAGCCTCTGTTCGAGCAGCCAGAGGATGTCCCAAGTCACTCAAGCGCTTTGGACTGCATCTGAAGAGGAACTACAATCCACAGTTACATGTTTTCTAAACTTTAATGTACTCTCCCATTTGCTTTCCCTACGCTTTGGCACACTTTTCATGCCACTCTCCTAGAAACTCTGTAAAAATAGCTCCTTCAGCACACCAAGTCTGAGCACTCTGGTTGTGCTACCCTTTTGTGCCTATCTTTCTCACTTTGCATCACAAAACCAAAAATTGTGGTCTAGTGATAGCAGAACAATCCTCAGGCAGCAAGAGAGGCAGAGAAACTGCAGGCAAAGGCAAAGCCAAAACCCTTTTTTGAAGCTTAAGGGATGGGAAAAGCTGAAAATACTGCTTACTTTTGTCTATAATTATCATAATATCCAAACACTTATTCTTCTAAAACACTGAATTTATCAATAATATGTAAAACTTGGTTCTCCCAGAACTCCCTGAGATTTCTGAAATTTTGGAAGACTTAAAAAAAAAAAAAAAAAAAAAAAAAAAGAAACAAAGAAAGAACAGGGTAGAAAGACAGGTGAAAACCAGATTGAGGGAGGCTACAAATCCAAGCCAAGAAGCTTAAATGTATACCCCTATCAATGGAGAGTGAGACATCAAGGGTTTCTGGCAGGAGATCATCTTAAGAGGACATCAAATAGTTGGAGGAAAAAGAGTTATCAGGTCAGTGACAATCCCTTATTATCTCAGTACAGACATGACTCTACATATTTAAGGATACGAACATAGTTTCTTCTCTTAAAATCCTTTATCACTCGCTACAAAGAAAGGCTGGCTTGTAGTATCCCTTGTTTTCCTAGCATCTAAAGCCATTTTCTGCTCATATCCGTTTTACCTTCTCCTCATACCAAGAATATCCTTTTTTCCTTTCAAGTCAAGCAACCAAACTCCCTTTCATCAAAGGCAACCTCAAAGCCCTTTTTTTTCTACATTCTAAGTAAATAACTGGCATGTACAAACACTGAATCTTTTCCTTTGCTCTTATTTATTTCCATTAATTTCAAGACGTCAAATCTTCCTTATCAGGATATCTCCTCCATAGATTCAAATATCAATTATCCTAACTTTGCTGCTGCAGTTTTTAGAAATATAACCTTTAGAGTTGGCAGTAAAAAATCCTTTTCTTCGTCCTTTAAAAAAAAAATCACCCCAAACTTAACACCCTATGTAGCTTAGCCCCTAATCTAAGAGATTTCCATTTGTCAAAATACAAAGGTAGAATTTTTCAATTTTGTTAAGTTTCAAGTATAAGTAAAACTGATGATCTTGAATGAATTACAGTTTAATCACTGACATGAGTCTCTCTCTTCTGAATAGGCCCAGGTGCTCACCTCACTTCTGCATGTGTTCTACAGCTGGACCTCAGTTCTATGTATGTTCTAGATGTGTATATCATTTCTTCATGTGCTACAGATTCTTACTGTTACAAAGTACATGTTTAGACATTGTGAGCCCATTAACATAGATGAATAATTAATATTTTATATATTTGTCTTTTAAATCATATAGGAAACCAAAAAAAAAAGTTACAAACCAAAAATACAATACTAGCTTTTATATTTACCTATGTAGTTGTCTTTATTGAAGTTCTTTATCTCTTTGTCTGGCTTCAAATCACTGTCTCATTTCAGCTTGAAGGACACCTTAGCATTTTTTACAGGGCAGGTCCACTGGCAATGAACTTCTTCAGCTTTTGTTTATTAGAGAATGTCTTAATTTCTTTTTCATATTTGAATAATAGTTTTGCCAAATGCAGAATTCTTGGTTGGCCTTAATTTTGCCACTGGCACTTTAAACATACCACTCACTGCTTTCTCTCCTCTGTACTTTCTTATGTGAAGACAGCTGTTAATCTTGTATGTGATGAACTGCTTTAATTTTGCTGCTCTCAAAATTCTCCCTGTGCTTAGCTTTTGATAATTTAATAACAAGGTGTCTTGGTATAGATCTCTTGGAGTTTATCCTCCTTCAAGTTTGTTGAGCTCCTTGGATATGGAGATTCATGTCTTTCATCTAATTGGGAAAATTTTCAGCCATCATTTCTTCAAATGTTACTTTTTCCCCTTTCTCTCTTTTCCTTCTGCAATTCCCATAATGTGTATGTTGGAATACTTGATGAAGTGCCACAAATTCTTTAAAATATGTTTCTTTTTCTTCACTCTTTTCTCTTTCTGCACTTCAAACTGTTTGATTTCAATTGTACTATCCTCAAGTTTGCTGTTCTTTCTTCTACCTGCTCTGCTGTTGAATCCTTCTAGTGAATTTCTTGTTCAGCTGTTGTACTTTTCAGCTCTAGAGTTTATATTCCGTTCTTTTTTATACTGTTAGTGTCTGACTGATACACTTTATTTTTTAATTCATTGTCCTCCCTGTTTTAATTTCTTTGGAGGGGGGTATTTCTTTATCCACAGTTTCATTTAGATCTTTGATTTCAAGTCTTTGTCTAGTAAATCCAATGTCTGCACTGGCTCATGGATGTTTGCTATCTATTTAGTTCCTGTGACTATGTCATCCTTTCTTGCATCTTTGTATGTCTTGTGATTTTTGTTAAAATTCTTAGTGATACTTTGAACATCATAATGTAAACATGGCTTGATGTTATTAATTGCTGAGAGCTTTGGTCATCTATTTGTTAAGTGACTTTTCTAAACTATTTTTGCAAAGATAGTATTTTTGGTCATATGCGATCCCCTAAGTCTCTGTTTTGTTCTTAGCAGACAAACAGTGATTTGACAGAGATTTCCATAAATGCTGACATTCAGCAATTGCTTTTTCATTAAACTCTCCTCTTGTTGCTGTAAGGTTTTTGCTAGATTTGAGTTCTGAAAAACTCATGTTTCCATCATCTTTTACCAGCTTAATATCTGCTTCAGTGGAGGGACAAATTCTTGGAGCTCCCTACTTCACCAATTTCCATGATATCCTTCATGTACCTCACTTGTGCAGATGCCTTCTATGTACACATCACTTTCAAATGTCCTCTAAACACATGCTTCCATGTGACTAATTATTTGAAATTATTTATAGCCTTACAAGGCTATAAGTAAGAAGACTGACTTTTTCCTACTTGTTTATCACTCACTCTGTGGAAGAGCAATTTCTTTCATAACTACATATGTTTTTTCTTTTCCATGTGATTCTCAGAATAGGCCTTAATCATTGCTCTTTACCAATTTTCCTCTAAACCTACAGACTAGAATTTGTAAAGTATTCCAAAAAGCCATGCTGACAAAAAAGCACCAACATTCCTTTTTGTTCTGGCCTTCCAGTAGTTCCCTATAAGGAATAATGAGTTAATGCTCCTAAACCCCTCTGAAGTATTAGGATATTACATATTACTGAGAAGAGGCAAGAGCCGTATGTTAAAAATTAATTGGAGGAAACCACTTGCAGATTGTAATAATGAAACATCCCAAGTTCCAAGGGCACAGGGGACTTCAAGTAAACAAGCCCTCATTAATTTGGCTAATTAGTCACTTGCTGTATTTGCTCGTTTATAAGCAGCACCCTCTTAAGCAGAAAATTGAGCTGTAAAGTGCTAAGAGCCATATGTGTGGTAAAGATGGCATCAGTATCCTACACCTAGGATTCAAAGCACATCTCGTACATTCAAAAATGTATTTAGGAGATGTGGACATTTCAGGCCTATCCACATAACCTGGAGGGAAGATAAGAAAACAGGCCCTATTCTGCTGGATGGCAGGAAAGAGGAAAGGTTAGGAAGAAATTGATGGAAAACAGTGTTAATTTTTTTCCCATGAGGAGGCCAATGGCTCTTTCAGACTAGACCTCACACACAAGGATAGTACCTTGTTACTGGTCAACATAGAGGCAAGTTTGATTCCTGCGAATGGCAAATATGCAACCCCATATACTCCAGCTACTAGAAATCTTGTCTCATAATGGGTTTACATGATAAACATGTAAACTAGGCAAAGCCTGGAGAACTATTCTGCCATCCAAAGAGAGCCTCCGTCTATTGAGATGAATATTTTGTCTGCCAGATGCAGTGTCTCTCTTTCTCTGACTGAGATAAAAGATTTTGTTCAAGTCTTACTTTCCATTTCCTGTTTATAACAACTTACAATAGCACCATCACTCCCTTGGCTTCCTGATTAGCAACTGGAGTCTATCTGGTTCTGATAGCATTACATTTATAAGCCAGCTCTCAGGCTGAGTCAGACCTAATGCAATCCATCATGGGTTCAATTTTGTCTCAATCATTGAAAAATTGTCTTGATCTTGTTCTTAAACTCTAGCAATCTATTAATTCCATTAAAAATTACTACATACACATAATGTACAAAAGCACTAATTTGTAGAAAATACAAAGATGAATAAGATTTTTCCTATTTCAACTCCTTTCCCTTTAAGATAAGGGCTTAAAATTTGCCTCTGTAATGACTATCATCTGCAGGACAAAGAACATGTTAACTGGTAGTAGAATATAATAGCTAACTTCCTGTCATCTAGAAACCTGAAATAGCTTCCAAATTCCGACTCACTTAGAAATGCACGATTCTAAATACATTCATTTAAAAGTCTCATATAGCCCTAAACAAGATTTCACCACTGAATCTGTCCCAGGACAGTGCTCTACCTGCTTTCCAAACACAGCCTAGGTGGGCCAGGGTGGCAGAGAAACTGGGAACAAACAGGGCTTATTTAGTTGGTGCAAAGAGCAAATGTAAATATCCTTATTAGCAGACAAAGAGCTAGAATATATTTTTGAGTGTTGCTAATGAGTGGAAGAAGCAAGCTGCTTTTATCATGCAGTGGTGCAAATTAGATATTTATGGGTTTCCTGTGGTGTTGAAGGTGTTGCTCCTTTCCAGTATTTTAGGAAGAAAAGCTTTGTGTTCTAAGAATAGTTTCATTGATGATTTTCCCTTGGGCACAAAGCTATTCTGATCTGGACTAGTAAATTTTATCTGAAGCGCCAGAAACTCTCAGGGAGTGCGAAGTGTACCCTGAGGCTTTGGGGAGTTTTAGCATTTGTCTACAAAGCTTTACTGAGATATAATTCACATACTATACATTTCAAATGCACAATTCAGTGGTTTGCCGTATATTCGCAGATACGTACAACCTTCTCCACCGTCGATTCTAGAACATTTTTATCACCTTGGAAAGAAACCCTGCACCCTTTAGCTCTCATTCTTGATGCTTCCCATTCCCCCCCACAACAATTACTAATCTACTTTCTGTCTCTATAAATTTCCCTGTTCTAGAAATTTAATACAAATAGATGTATATAATATGTAGTCCTTTGTGACTGCCTTCTTTCATTTAGCATAATGTTTTAAATGTTTCATCCATGTTGTAGCATATATCAGAACTTCATTCCTTTTAATGGTCAAATAAAATTCCATTGTAGGACTACATCATATTTTGTTTATTCATTTGTCAGTGGATGGACATTTGGGTTGTTTCTACTGGTTTGGAATTATGAATAATGCCAATAAAAACATTTGTATGTTAAGTTTTTACGTGGACATACGCTTTCATCTCTCTTGGATATATACCTAGGAACAGAGTTGCTGAGACATACAGGGTCTCTATGTTTAATCATTGGAGGAACTGCCAGACTGTTTACCAAAGTGACTGCATCATTTAACAATCCCATTTGCAGCCCCAGAAGTAGATGAGGATTCTGATTTCTCTACATCCTTGCCAACACTTGTTATAATTTGACTTTTTCTTTCTAGTCATCCTAGTATGTATGAAGGAGTATTTCATGATTTTGATTTGCATTTCTGTGATGACTAATGTTGCCAGAATTCAGCTTCGGTCTGCAGGTGCTGAACTGAAACACAGAGACAGAGTTTTGGATAAAGGGGGGAAAAAAATAGCTTTGCCAGGCAAAGGCGGGTCACAGTAGACTAATGCTTTAAAGACTGGGTCCCCCCTTAAAAAGAACTGTGAGGAGGGGGAGTTCCCGTCATGGCCCAGTGGTTAACAAATCTGACTAGGAACCATGAGGTTGCGGGTTCGGTCCCTGCCCTTGCTCAGTGGGTTAAGGATCTGGCGTTGCCGTGAGCTGTGGTGTAGGTTGCAGACATGGCTTGGATCCCGAGTTGCCGTGGCTGTGGTGTAGGCCGGCGGCTACAGCCCCGATTTGACCCCTAGCCTGGGAACCTTCATGTGCCACAGGAGCGGCGCTAGAAAAGGCAAAAAGAAAAAAAAAAAAAAGAACTGTGAGGAATTTTAGAGTAAAAATGAGAAAACCGGGTTTTCAGATAGGAATCAAGATTAGGACAAACATGCGTTCTTCTTTCTTTGGGGGACTCTTGGTCATCAAACTGGAGTCAGGAGGTGTTCACGATGGTGGTCTTCCGGGTTATGGCCTCGAGTAACAGGACTTGCCAAAAGGGCACATTGATCAGAGATTAGAACTAGGAAAGTTCCTGCAAAACATCATGTGCCAATCATCTTTAACCCACAGGCAATTTTGCTCAGGGTTCCTAATCTTCACCTTACAGGTGATTGTGTTTAGGGTGCAATTAAGTCAGGAAGAAGGATAAGGATGGACTCAAAGCTGTTTAACTTCAAAGTATTCATTTCTAAGGAAGCATGAGGAATATAGCTTTTCTCTTAGGTGTATAAGATGCCTATATTATTGGGTGTATCCCTTGACAGAGAACCGGGATCCTGCCCCAAGGCTGTACTATTGTTTCTTGACTGTTCCTCCCTTGTGTTTGCATCCCCTTCCTTCTCTGACCAGCAACTGTCTGAACCTGCCCCTTGGAACTCAGGGAAGGTCATGGAGGCTAAATGAGGCCCATTTCCTAAGAACAAGAAATGGGGGCACAGACAGACCGTTGCACTCAAGTGCCCCACAGGGCCGTGTCTGGTTTCACCAATGATGCCAAGCAACTTTTCCTTTGCTTCTTGGCTGTTAAGAAAAAATGTCTACTCAGATCCTTTGCCTAGTTTTTAATTGGGTTATTTGCCATTTTATTATTGACTTGTAAGAGCCCTTCATATATTCTGGATATAAGTCCCTTACCAGAACACACGATTTGCCAATGTTTTTCCCATTCTGCGGTTTGTCTTTTCACTTTCTTGATGTTTTGGAACACCTTCGCAGCACGGTGTGACCTTGCAGCATGACCCCAGCAGCATGGGTCAGTTTTTATCACTGCCTAACTCTTGCACCTCCTTCTCTGACGTGACCACCTCTGAGCCCTCCCACTCATCTCCACACCCCTTCTTTCTTCTTGCCTCAAGCCACACTGTCCTTCTTTCTATCTTTCAAACATACCTTTTTCCTACATTTGAATCCTGACGTTCACATATCAAATCAAATGTCCCTTCCTCAAGGAGGCCTCCCCCTCCACCCATCTGTATCACCCCTATCTAATTGTTATCAAATCCTCTGCTTAATTTTCCTCACTACATGTCTTAGTTGCTTATTTAATTACATAAATACTAAAGTATTCCACCAAAGTATAAGCTCTATTAGTGCAGGAATCTTATCTGTTTTGTTCATTGTTGTATCCTAAGTTCCTAGAATAGTGCCTGCCATATAGCAGTAGGTGCTCAATAAATATTTAGCCCCAACACTGTGCCAGGAACTAGGGGCAAAAAAGTAAATAAGACAGATCCCCAAACAGGGGCAGTGTTTCTTTAGATATAAACTTTGTGGTCAGTGTTCCTGGTGGAGGTATATGACTGTTAGCAGACAACTCATTTGGCAGGATAAGTTAATTTTTAACTGTTTATTTTTAAATAAACTGTCTTAAATATGAAATTACTCAAAACTACCTTATTCAACTTTATTCTGCTCACACATACACTCTTCCTTGCATTTTATCCCCTGCTAATTCACACTCTAAAATTTTTCACATTTTCACTGTGAGTAAAGAGAAATGAAAGGACTTGACTGTACTCTTCTTCCACAACCCATGACTAATAATTAATAACCGTAATCATAATCACATCTATGCTTTTTAGAAAAAGTTTGCTTCTCTGGCCTCTGAGAAAGGAGGGAAAAACTATCTCCCCCTTCTGATCTAGTTGAAAGGCCTGGCTGGCCACCAGGAGGCTGGGTTTCAGTCCCATTTACCTAGAAATAGCTATAACCTTAAGTCTTGTATGGTTTTTTAGGCTCCAATTTCCTCCCCTGTAATTTTCAGTTGATGAGATTTTTCCTACCTAACTTATGGAATGTGTGTGATGATTGAATAAGGCAGATGTGAAAATATTTCCAGCTCTACCAGGGCAGGGGATGTGTCCTAATCAACTCGGTTATCTCCAGGGATTCCCAATTTAATCAGGTGCAAAAACACTTCCTAGGAGAATCCACACTGTGTGTCTCCACATCCTGGCCTAACAGGTTTCCTCTGTCTCTGGACTGTCCTTCCCCTTCCCTTTTCTCCCTAACTCCCTTCCAGGCCTCGATGTGTGTGTAACATGCTTCCATTCTAAGGCATGCTGGCTCTGAGTATTCCCAACTGAGAAACTTCGATGCTGCAACCACGTAGGGACCAACGGCTTCAAGATTACATGAAAATGACAGAAGATACACTGTATAATGAGAACCACACAAGCATACTCTATATAACAAACTAGAAAGGACATACATTGTGTTTCTGAGTCTCCAAGTCCTAAGAAACTCAGCATGGCCAAGAGGTAAAGTATCTGCTGAGGTGATCTAGAGCTCTCTTCTGCAGGCTCCGGGATGCTTTTCTCTGCCCACGCTGCTCACCTCCTCTTCCATCTGCATACTGTATTCACTCCTTGCTTCAAAGTGTTTCAGAAGTTGAGAATCCAGCGTATGCAGATCTTCAAACCATGTGCAGTTGTGCAGATGGTGCCCTAACAAGAAGCACTCTGCTTGGTGGGGGCGGGGTGGAGGGGGAAGAGTAGGGGCTGAAATCCACTCTGTCCTCCGTTAGCCATACCAGGAAGAAGAGGGGTCTTTTGTAATCTCTTCACCCAGGGGCAGTGACATTTGGCAACGCACAGCATAAGAGCTAGCAGCAGCTCTCTTTCAAAATACCAAGTGAAGATGCAGTCTTTGTCAGTTCACTTCCACAGAAGACTGCACCCCCCCTAAAACCCTGGGTAAAGGGGTCAGCTCCTGGATGTGGCTTTGCCTCTCTCTAACCTCAGTGTGTCTGGTCCAGGGCATGGTTTCTGCGTGATGTGCACTCTCTCCTCTTAATCAGTGCTCACCATCCTGAAAGAGGAAGCAGCTTTTAAAGCTTTTGGTAAAATACTCACTTCTTGATTGGAGTCTGAACTGAGAACTAGTTACTCTCTAGGATAACTCTTCTATTTCCAGTCACTCACCCAGTGGTAGCAACTCAGGTTAAGGGCAGTTAACTTATATAATGCTTAGTATCCTGTGGGGCACACACACACACACACACACACACACGAGCTGAAATTCAGCATCTAGTGAGGAGAGCCACTTGATCTATCAATCCTGCCCCCATTCCCTTTCCTCAGAAATGTTTATGATACATTTCACAATACCGAGGTAAGGAGTAAAGATAACTATAAAACATCTGACTGAATACCAAGGAAGGATGAAAGCACTTGCCCTATTTTATTCAACATTTCATAAGACCTTAATGAAACTTTAAGTTTAAAGGCGCTCCACATGATTTGAAAACATATTTAAATTGTTCTATAAAAAACTTTCATAGGAGTTCCCATCGTGGCTCAGTGGTTAACACACCCAATTAGCATCCATGAGGACGTGGGTTCGATCCCTGGCTTCGCTCAGTGAGTTAAGGATCCGGCGTTGCCATGAGCTGTGGTGTAGGTCGCAAACGTGGCTTGGATCCGGCATTGCTGTGGCTGTGGTGTAGGCCGGAGGCTCTAGCTCCAATTCGACCCCTAGCCTGGGAACCTCCACATGCCGTGAAAGACAAAAAGACAAAAAGTCAAAAAAAAAATTTTTCATAGACACCCCGAACTCCATCATCAGTAAAATAAACATGCTGTCATTAAAAGAAGTGGGCTTCTTTTAAATGTTCTAAAATGTAAAAATATTACTTCAAAGTTAAGTCCAACACGCCACAAAGGGAAGAGGAGAAAGCTGTTGAAAGGATTAATAATGAGAAATGACTGAACTGTTTCATATCCCTCTCTCTCTGTTTTCCCCTTTCTTGTTAAAAGCAAAGATACTATAACAAATAAAAGTTTAATAAGTAAAAAATACATTTTAAATGAAAAACCATGATTAACTTATTAAGAACCATTAAGTATATAATTACAAGGATTCTATTACATTAAGATACCAATTTCTTTAAAGCCAGAAATAATACCTACTGAAACTTTAATTATTTAAATGAGAAGAGAAAGAGGCATGTTATCTTCCCTGACAAAGATTAAAATCAATTTAATTGCTTCTCTGCTGCCTTGACATGATTCTTGCTGTGAGTCAAGCAACCAAAAAGGGAAATTAATACCGCAGCTGTTAATCAAGTGATATCCATGCACTCTGTTTGATTACATCAGGGAGAGAAGGGCTGCTTGGCTGACGGTGTGGCCACACCAGTCGGTGGTCGGGAGCCGGGTTAGCCCAGCTCTAAGAGGGGCTGAGGCTGGACTCCACTTTCAGAGCCCGTGATGGTGCGAGGTGAGGCACGGCCTCAGGAAATTGCAGGTTGCTGTGTCTGAGCCTCAGTAAAGGCAGTTCCATCAAGACAGAGGTCTGTTCCAAATTAAATTCACCCTTCAGCGCCTGACGCTACTGGCCCCCGTGTGAAGTACAAAGAAACACAAGGGCATCGTCAGGGCTGGAGAACGAGAAAGAATACGAGAACGTGGCTAAGATGGATGCTTTTTGCCTGTAGAGCATAACCATATATTTTTCAGGAGAGACAGCAGCAGTTTCTGGAGGTCAAACACCAACTCTCTGGCCCGAATTAGAACATGCATTTGAAAGCAAGGTACAGTGGCGCGCGAGGCGCACCTCAAGGCCCCGTATCTGCTGATTTAAAAGCAGGGCTTTTGTTAAACACCCGCACTGGGTGAACATCCAGCAGCTTCCACCCGTGGCAAACTAATGTATCTGATTGTAAGGAAATGGTATTTTGAAATATTGATGAGACTGGAAATACAAACCAGCACCCAGCCTCATCCTGCCTTATCAGCCCTTGTTAGCTGCACAGATGACAGAGGCACCAGAATAACTGGGGTTGTCAAAACTAAAGGATCTCAGGCGCTCTGCACCCACGGAGTTCAGATTCATCAAGGGCCCCCTTTTCAGGAACTTTTAACCTTCCCCTGCCTGTTTGTCTTCTCTTGGCAGAGACAGAGAGGATAATATATACATTCCAGGGGAAAAAATTCTTCTGAGAACCTGAGCTTTTCCTCACGTAGGAGAAAACCTGCAGGTAAGAACTGAGAAATTCTTTCACATGAAAAGTTTTGTATTCGAGCTTTCGTATTGTAACACTCCTACCGGGGGTGTGAAAAGATCATGGGGAAAAGCTCCCAGCCAGACCAGCTGGAGGAGAGTCTTAGATTTAGCAGGATACCCAGAGAGGAAAAACAAAACAAACAAAAACCCATGCTGCTCTCAAAAGAGAACTCAACATTTTTTTTTAATATTTCAAAAAAAATAATCACTGGCTCGACTCAGCCCCTGGGATGGGTTAAGATGGCCATCAGCGCTTATTTTATCTGAGCCCAGTTCACCTGTCCCCGGGATCTGTGGGTGACTCTGCCTGGCTCTTTTTCATCAAATACAGCTCATCCTCCTATATTGGATCACCTTGCTGTTAGGCTGGCACTGTCCCTCCCCATTTCAATTTGACCAAATTGAAACAGATGCCCAGAGGCCGTGGAGATCAAGACTGGTATAACAAAATTTGGAGCCAGTTTCCAAGCTTAAATCAATATTTAACGGTAAGCCTGCTTTTATTTATTTATTTTTTGGCAGGCTTTTACTGGCAAATATCATTTTAAACTGAAAGCCAGAAGCCTTAATTATAGAGGATGCTGCTCAGGCTATATTTTGAAAAACAATAACTCATTTGACAAGACAACCTGGTAGTTTAAGGGATTGTACTTCCCCAGAATAAGGCGAAAAGGAGACTGTTATTGTTTTCTATATCCTTCAAGGATGTATTTAATTACCTCATCTTCAAGCATGCAGAGACAATCCCAACGGGGGTAGGGAGCAGGGAGCCGGCGGGGGGTGGTGAGAGCCATTCTGCGTCTTGGTCAAACCAAGCAGAAGCCCCCAGGCCCACGTGACACCAGAGGCACAAACAGTCCAGGACAGAGCAGGGGTGGGAGCCCAGGAAAGAGTGCAGTGGAAAACGTTTACCGAGGCGGGGAAAGGTCACCCGCAAAACTTACACAGGTGGACCTGGCAGACTTGTCCAGATGCGCTTTTGGGTGGCAAATCTCTGAATGAACCCACACAAATGCTAGCTAGGGAAGACGTGACTCTAGGTCACAAACCTAAGCCCACTGGGCTTGCTGAGCCAAGCAAGAGGCTTTATTTCCTTAGCATAATTGTTAGAATGAGTGGCAGGTGCCAAAATACTCTTTTCACCTTGCCTACTTTGAACAGTGATAAAACAAAATAAAAACAAACGATCCATGTAAGTTATTATTAAAGTTTAAGAAAAAAAATCAATGCACACGCAAGATGTACAAAATGAATCCACATCCATCTTAGCGAGCACCCTTCCGCAGCTAATAATTATTTACTAATCTCAAGGAATCTATTCCAAAATGTGCAGTCAAAAATTAGCAAGCACTAGCATATGTTCCACAGCTACAGACCCCACAAGCCTATCCTTGTAATGCTGCCATTTACCTTCAAGAGTATTTTGAGATTTTTCTAAAGAGGGAAGTTGTCATTCACGTGAATACGTGGAACTAAGCCTGCTGGGTTTGGGGGAGAGAGACTATTATTCACCAAGAAACAGAAGGGACTCGAAGCCACCACGTAAAGCAGAAAAGCAGTCTCTGCATGGGCACCAAGCCTCCTTCTCCCCTGTCTGCCAGCACATGTCATCAGGAATGGCAGTCTTTCTCTATGTTGCCCCTTTCTATATGTTATGTCGTTTTAGAAACGCAGGCCAGCCTCCAGGTACAGTTGTCTTTCTCCTGGAAGGTAAAAAAAAAATCCCCAAAAGCTGCTCTTCCCCAGAACACCCCCCCATCCCCACCCCACCCCCTACCCCCCACGCGGGCCTTCCAAGACACTTAACACTTGCCTGTTGCTTCTCCTCCAGCTTCTGGGCAAAATGACTTTCCCAGGACTTCTTCCAGACATCCCCATAGGGTCTCACGCCCACCTCCGTGAGCAGACCGAGGTGGGGGAGCCCCCTCTACACCAACACACACACAGTTGTAGGGCTTTAATTTCACTCCTTCCACTTCCCTTTGCAGCTTGTCTGTCTCTCCCAGGTCTGCCACCCGCAGCAGGAGATTAAAAGAACCGAGGACGTAGGAGCTCTTGTGAGAACCACGGGAATTTGGCAGAACCTTTATAGGAACCATATGGCAGCAACTTTGCAGTTACAGGAAACACTTCTAAGGGAGAAGATATTATTCCCAAGGAATTTTTCTCATCCATCTCAAATGGACTGAGCAGCGCTGCCAAAGGACAGGAATACTATTTTCTGGAAATACTGCCTGAACGTAGGTTACACAAGACCATAATGTATCGAGTGATAACAGGTCGTCATCAGATCCCATACGTCACTGATCTTAAAAAAGGAGAAAGACAATACGTGGTATTTCTGATATTCCTTGGCTATTCAAACCTGCTTACCGCACATTTTACTCATCTGTGTGGTGAAGGGACTGAACAAGATAAATGGTTTTCAACTTGTTATTTTATAGCAGACTCCTTTTTGCAATGAAAATGTTATTCAGAGGAACCTTCAGAACATAAAGATAAGGCCGGAGCAGATCTGGGTGAAGCAAAGGTAGAAGGTCTGGGCCCACTTTCTTATTAACCTCCTTGCTTTTTTTTTTTTTTTGTCTTCTCTCTCTGTTTCTTTTTTGAAAGGGTCTTTCTGAATATTTCTCTTTGTTAATTTTAAACAAGCGGAACAAGGAGAGAAACCCATCCCGCCAGCTGTACCAGAACCACATGTGCTTTACCTTCTGGTTGAGAAAGGCAAGCTACACGCCCAGCGCCTTCAGTGGGTCTGGGACTGCCACCAGCCCCGCAGGCCGCATGCATGTCACGTGACAATCCAGGGGCAGGACTCAGCTAACAGCCAGGACCAGCCCTCCTAGAGGAGGTCCCAGGACGCTGCCTCTGAACCAGGCAGCCAAGGCGTTGCCGCAAACAGATGCAGCCAAGGGAAGAAGAGACCGACTGAAGGGCACCACTACGCCCAAGCCACTCCTGACGTCAAGGATGCTCTGGTGACAATGGAGCAGAACTTTCACACCACAGAAGTGCATGTATACGGAATGAAATTTTTTCAACATGTTTAAACTCAAGTTCACTTCTGGAGTAATACCTACGTTTTATTCCCTAGGTGATCTTTATTTCCTCCTCCCTCAACTTTTTAGAAGCTTATAATGTCTTAAGCCAAAGAACAGCTCAGACACTTTAACAGAAATGCTCCTGAAGCAAGAGAACCGAGCCCAACTCCTGGTCAGCTGGAGGCACATGCTGGCTGTGCCCTGCCAAGAAAGAACATGAAAGACTTTCAGTGTGGTCGCTAAAGATGCATATGTGTTTCTTATCCTTCATTAAGAACATGCTGTAGAACAAAAGGCAAGCACTGATATGCTTTCCTTCCTCTGGGCATAAGTTACGATAGGATACTGCATGTTTAAGAAGTCAGCATTCCCAACATACGAGGAAGCAATGCAAAGGAAACACGTGCGACTCGTTCCAGTTCTCTGACGACTGTCTGACACAGGTTTGTGAAGCAGTAGTCATTCCCCTGGTGTAGCTGCAGAAGCCATCACTTTGTCCCGGACGCATGACTTTGAATACTTCCCTTAGCTTTTCAGAGCCCCTCAGGTGAAACTGTGATGATGATGATGATACCCAGGTCCCATCTGGATCTACTTCACAAGCAGGAAAGGGCTGGTACTCGAGTACGAGACCAAGAGCCTATTTCTAGCGTCTAGGTACCGAGACTGGTGGAGTCAGTGTCACACTGAGACATGCTGGTAGCCCAGCAAGCCAACACTGGGTGGTCCTTCATCGGGCAGGTTTTTATTTCGTTTTGTTTTAATATCTGTTCAGCATTATCCAGAGGACATGTAAGGGCTGAAACGAGAAAGAGCAGCATGGGCTATAGGCCACCGTTGTCTATCTTCTCTATTTTTTCTTAGCAAAATTTAGCTCTTGCCAACTATTGCTACCCAAACAATTTATTTACCTGGGGCGTCCTAGAACCCTCCATCCCAAAGCTGCTTGTCTGCGTTTTTCTTGTATTATGTATACAGTACTCTCCATGAGAGGAGTTCCAAAAATACCATTTTCTCCATCCTTTCATATTTCCAAAGATAGTTAGACTCTAAGGGTCTTCCAGGACTCTGAATTACGGACGCTCTAGGAAATGACCCAGCTGGCCTCCCACTTTCAGCCGAGTCTGGGGTAGGGTTTCCTCCCTGACGACTGCCCAGCTAAGCTGACCTTCCAATTTAATTTAGTTCTGAACAGCCATCCTATCAGATCAGCCAAATAACAGCAGAGTAAATGACAACCAAAAGGTTTGGTGGTGTGGGTCAGGCTGGGAAAAACAACAGCAGTTAACAAATCACAAAGACAAAAAAAAAAAAAAGGGTGAAAGTGGAAGAGGCTCTCCTTTGGAGTTGGAACCAGGGACTGGAAGCAAGCAGAAGTAGGGCAGGAACAAAGGAAAGCTGCCTTGGTCCCTGAGAAGGACATTCTTGGGCAACTGCAGTCGGTGACTTCGCAGTGTCCTAACACTTACCACTTGCTGGTTAGGGTGACTCAGCCATGGTCAAGGTCAAGAAAGACATGCTCCAGACTTGTGAGAACCAAGTAAGAGAAGGCATTATAAAGGCTCTTGTAATTAGGAAGGCTCTGCTCTGTAATTAGTAAGCAAATGCTATGATCACTATCTCTACCCTCCTAATTACTCACGCCTCTCAACCACGATTTGCTCAATATTCTTAGTCCTCCCAGCGAATGCAATTAACTCGAGAGAAAGACATTAATAAGGATTGTGAGATTTGGATTCAGAGAGAGCTGAGTTCAAATTCCAACCCAATCACTCACCGGCTGTATGAGCATAAGCAACTCACCTAACCTTGAGCCTCAGTTTTCTATTCTTCAAAATGGGGATAACAATAACAGCTTGAAGGGATATCATGGGACTGAAGGCAGCATTTCCCAAAGGAAATGGCCTATGATAAGCAGTCAATAAACGGCATTTGTTGTTATTATCATTAGTTATTGAATTGAACTATCAGCCCAGGCTCTTTGATGGAGAGGATTTCCTCCTATAAAGAGAGGACAATTCCTCAGGCACTCCAGCCAGAGGAAGAGGCACTCAGCTTAAACTCATTAACATTTTCAAATATTCAGATGGCGGCAAGAAAACTCCAGGGTCACCACAAAGTACCTTCAGTTTATATTTCTGTGTCTTAGGATAGGGCAGGTGGGTAGAAAAAAGGGAGGCTCAAATGTTCAGAGAACACAATTAATGGATGTCTTTGACTGAAGGAAAACTCTTCTATTGACTTGGGATGTGGGGATTTTCAAGTTCTAAATTGACTATCAGTGTCTTCAAAGATTAGAGAAGAATACTTGAACTCCCCAGATTGTGTGAAAAATTGTAGGAGCATTTCACATTTCCGTGGAATGGAAGGAAAAAAACATCTCAGCAAAGATTCACTCCTGAGAGATTCACTGAAACATGCTGGAAAGTCTGGTTGAAATCCACAGACCCCAGGCGGTCCAGAGACACAGACGGCTTCCGGCTTCTGGGAGAAGCACTAGAGCAGGTTTTGAGTCGATTTTCTCCTGGATGGAAGCAGTGTGCTTTGTGGAGAGGCCGAAGTATTCTTGAGCCAAAGGCCAGCAATTCCACAGGTGTTGGCCGCACACACCCCCTGCCTCCAGGAAGGGTTAAGCTGGAGAGGCTGGCGGAGCGCACCGCGCAGATGCTGGTTGGGTGTGGTTTCCTGCGGTGCGCATGCGCCCCAGTCCAGTGCTCCCTCTGCCCCAGGTGATACCAGCTGCCTGCCAGCCTCTCATGTCTCCATCAGGTGTCCATGAGCCTCACGGCCGCACCCCTACCCTCATGCTCCTCTCTCAGAAAGAATAAATATTAGAAAAAAATTTGGTTTGATTTCCCTGCCCGTGCCGCCCTGTGTCATCTGCGATAACTTGGGAAAATCTGAGATTTCACTTCTCTGAGAAAAGAGCGCACATTGTGATAAAGAAGGTATGTGAGGTCTCCCAGGAGCTCCTCATCACGTTCCTAGCACACAGGAAACTGAGTTTACTATTCAATCCTCTACTTGCAGCAGCGAACAGATGTCTCCCCTGCCCCCTCTGCTAAAAACCTAGAGCGCTGTATCCCAGGAACAGATTAAAGTAGTAGCTGGAAGCATACCCAGGCTGAGGATTTACAGATGTTCAATAAAACCTGCAAACAGCCCATCAAAATCCCTGCACAGAGCTGGAAAGGGCACCGGTCCAGCTCCGTTGGAAATGGGTCCATAGTGAGGGAAAGAAACAAGAATCAGAGCTGTTCCAGAGATGCCTGTCACAAAGGATGCTGAGGAGCTCAAGTGCATCCTTCAAGAATAGCAACTTTTCAATCCATCGCCGTCTGATTTTGAACTTCGGAATTCTCACTTCGCCATTGAAAATGTGCAGCTTAGTCAGAGGGTGTAACATATCGTACTGCCAAAAAACGGTAAGATGTACCAGCTGAGCTGAGCTAGATGTGAGGCAGACAACACAAATGCCCTAAGAAGCCACTGAGTAGCCGGCCAGAGGGCTCGGCACTGGAACGGGCATCCGCGTCTTGATACCCTTCTCTTGAGTGCCCTATTTGTACATATTTGTAAAAAGCACTGCTCACCCCGCCCTTTATTCCCCAAATACGGCAGATGGCTTCAGTGTGGTGTTTCAAATCAGATGTTAGGCAGAGACCAAGCCGAAGCCCAGAGCATCTGGGTTTTCAAGAAGCAGAACACAGAGCATGCGAGAGGACTCAGAGACAGAGGGGAGAAACTGTGCAGGGTGTTTACCGGCCACTTTTAGCCAGAGGGAAAATAACCGCCCAAATCCTGTCATTATTCTTTCTTTACACTTAGCGGGAACAAAAGGCTTGCAATGCGAAGTAAATAGATCAGCTCCTTTAAGGAGGTAGACATTTTGGGTAAATTCCTTTCTTCAGTATACAGACACACACACACACACACACACACACACACAATGCTATCCCAATTTTTCTGTCTAAAACTTTTAAATACAGTACTAAAACTTTTAAATACAAATGTACAAAAAAAAGAATAATTCGGTTTCATGCAATATTCATGTTTTTCAAAAACCTAAGTGGGTTGAGCTCATAATACACGAAGCATAGGATTCTGTTTCTGAAAATTATACGTTGTCTTTTTAAAGGGTCATCACGTACAACACACAAGGTGAGGCAAACAACACACAAGGTGCAGAAATTGCTTGTTGTGTCAACAACTGAAGAAAGACTGAGGAACCAGAGTGCATGCAGAGTATCCAGCTGGAAACTCATCAGCCTTGTCACAGGGCCAGCCTGTTATTAACAATAACCTATGAGATCTCAGGCAAGCCGTCTAGTCTTTTCCACGGCTCCAGTTTGCTCTTTTGTAAAGTGAGGCAGCTGGATCACAACAACTCCAGGACCCCGTCTTGTCACCAATATTCTTCAGATATGCGAAATTCCACCTAATTAAATAATCCATGTAAAGTCCTTAATAGAATGTCTTGCACATAAGTGGTGGTTATTATTCCTAAATATAAATTCTCATATCTGCCACAGTTGTTCTATCAGTTGTCCTTTGAACACTGTCCACTGTCTGCTTTAACTTAAGGAAAAAAGCAACACTGCACAGCTCAGACCTAGAAAGTGACTCCAGCTGGGTCCAGGGAGAAATGGAGGAAGCAGTGTTCTCATCCCGACCTTATTTCTAGCAAGTCAGTAAGCCGAGAATTATCCCAGACTTCTCTTTTCCAACTTCTGCCTCCTCCTTCCTCCTTTCCTCCTCACACTTCATTCAGTAGTTACGCACTGCCTGGCCATTATATATATTTGATGAATATCTGTAGAGTCAACACCACTGATAACTGAAAGTCACAAGTGTTTACCACCTGACAGGTACTCTTCTAAACATGCTATATGTACTCACTCATGTAACTTTTTCAACAACTCCATCATCACCATTTAAGAGATGATGAGACTGAGTTAGAGATTAACTGGTTTTCTCAGAGACACATGGCTAGTAAATGGCAGAACTGCTTCTCAAATTTAATCAATGTAGCATCAGAGTCCATGTGTTTGCCCCCCCCACCTTTTTTTTTTTGTCTTTTGCCATTTCTTGGGCCACTCCCACGGCATATGGAGGTTCCCAGGCTAGGGGTTTAATCGGAGCTGTAGCCACCAACCTACACCAGAGCCACAGCAACTCGGGATCCAAGCCCTGTCTGCAACCTACACCACAGCTCATGGCAACGCCGCATCCTTAACCCACTGAGCAAGGCCAGGGATCGAACCTGCAACCTCATGGTTCCTAGTCAGATTCGAACCACGACAGGAACTCCCTCGCCCCTATTTTTTATTGTCTCTATCATGGGACACTTAGGTTTGAGCCTGCCCCCCAGAGTCAAAGCATACTCAGTCCAAGTTGGATTCAACAGGTGGTATATTGCTTGTGCTTAGCTCAGTTGGTCCTACAGATATTGTTTTTTAAATTTGTTTCACCATCCCCATTGAACAGGTGTGTCCTGGAGCTCTAGAGTGACACGGACACCACTCCAGAGATGTAGAAAGTAACTCTCCTGCCCCTCTCTGGCAGCCAGAGGGCAACCCAGTTTTGTGCAGGCACATAAGCCAACAGGATGGGGGGCAGCAGGAGAGAAGATTCAAAGGGTAGACCGAGAGCAGCGTGAGAAGGGAGAGGAATACAGACTGGATTCAGTGACGACTGGGAAGAAATAGGAGTCCATAAGCAGGGTGCAAGGTGACTCAAGCTGCATTTCAGGAAAGCCAACCTGGCAGCAGTGCAAGGCGCAGGGAGGTGCGGGGACAGGCAGGAAGCAGGGGTATCGGTTTGTCAACTCACTTCCCCAGCCAGCTCTGCTGAGCCACCACAAGGGCTGCAAGCTGAGCCCTGGGAACGGAATGTTGAGATCCAGCTGAGAGACATTGTGGAGGCAGAACTGGCCTTTGTGCCTCATTAGATGAAGCGGTCGAGGGAGAGAGGAGATCAAGGCATCCTCAGGGACCAGCAGAATGGTCCTGGTTACAATGGTTATAATGGTAATATCACTGGGTCGTAACAGTGAACAAGAAAGACGTGGGCTTTACCTTCCTGCAGCTTAGAGTCTAGTGGAGACACAAAATAAATAAGCTAATCAAACATGCCAAGTTCTAGAAAAGAAACCAATAAATAGGGTACAAAGTTTAGAGGAAGAAAAAATGTCTACATAGAAGTAGGAAAATGAACAGTGAAGTCTCGTGTCACCAAGAATCAGCAAACCTCAATAAGGAACAGCACACAATACCAGACCCTAGGAGGTTATGCAATTTCATATTAGGTGGCCACTCATGGCTTTGGAGAGCAGGATCTGTGGAGTGGATGGGACAGAACATTGTGGTCAGTTGATTCAAGGTGACGGAGGCAAGAAGCAGCAGTGAAAATCAACCCATACCCCACTTTCTGAAAGTTTGCAAAGCAAGGTGATAAACAGGTGGTGAGCTTAAAACGGGAGCAGCTCAAAGAGGACTCTCTAAGGTCAGAGAAAGCGTAGCTTCTTTGCAGACCAAGGGAGAGGTTAAAGATTCAGGAGAAGGGCTCAGGTGCAGGAGGGAGCCCAGAGGAGAGAGAGGGAGATGTCACAGCAGAAGTGCAGGAGCGAGCCTTGGAAGAAAGCAGGAAGAATGCTTCGTCCAGAGGGGAGATGCATCACGTGGGGCCAGGAAGGTCAGATAACCAGGTGTCCTTTTCTCAATGTTGAATGGGGCCAGGAAGCAGCTGAGGACATGCTTCCCCCTCCAGGTGGGCTGCATCTGCGAGGCACTGCCACCACGTTGGGGAGAGAGAGAGAGAGAGAGAGCTGTAGGCCAGGAGAGGATCCTGAAATAGTCTGTTATTACAAATTCAATACACAAACGGTATTTGCAAAGTCACACCAGCATTTATCTCAGGAAATCAATAAAAAGTATTAAGTGGCTCTGATTTTCCTTCTGCCATCAGAAAACAGGAAAAACTAGTAAGCTGTTTGGACAGACATCACTTAAATCAATTACCTACAAATAATTGAATTTATTTTCAAGTACAACAAAATAGGAAAATCATTTCAATTGCCTCTTTTAAATGGATGTGTTTCCATGGCCAGCCATGCAGAGGCAGGAAGGAAAGAAAGGAGAGACAATAGCCTTCGCTGAGTCCCTACTGGGCGCCAGCTGTCTCGGACTCCGTATAAGACACCTTCCCTCACTTAATCCTAATACCCGATTAAGGTAGACATTGCCATCTTTTTATGGATGAAACCGAGGCTCAAACAAGTTAGAGAGCTATTCTCCTGAAAATTCATCCCTTGAAATAACTCCCATCTGATGTTTACATCTGGAGGCTGGCTTGGCACCAACCTCAAGAGCACTGTGTCTGGCATTCCTGCTGCCATGGTAGCCCTGGGCACAAGACAATCCTCTTCTGAGGATTTATAATCAAAAAGGCCTGGCCAGTGCATCAGTTTATCACAACCCTTTGCAGCACACATGGTCTCAGATGCCTTTTGTGCCCAGAGTCCTATCTCTGATAACTGCCTGGCCCCCAGCCCCCTCCAAAGGGGCAGGCCCCAGGGGTCTTACTGTGACCCTTCTCCCTTTGGGTCACAGCTAAGGGGTGTCCCAGGGTGGAGCATCTCCCCCAGTCAGCTACTATCTACCAGGAGTCCAACAAGACCCTGAGAATGCACCTCTTTGTGACGGACTTGGGGACTAAAAACCACAGAGATGTGGGGTGAGGCTGGTGCCAAGCCAGAGAGATGAGTAAATTCTAGTTCGGCCATGGGATTAGAATGACGTGAACAGGCAGAAGGAGCCGGTCTCAGAAGAGAATGCACAGAAACGCAGAGGATTAGGGGTAAGAAACCACATGGCCCTGGGAGAGAGACCATGTCTGTTCCTGACTGCTGTCTCTTTGGGGCCCATCCACGCACACTGCATCTCGGGCCCTCTTTGCCCATGACATTGTCTAATGCGGCCTTAAACTAAACCCTGCTCTTTGAGAGGATGTCTGCTGCTTATGAAAAAGGTTGTTGACTAAAAACGCATTCATTAACAATATAATAACATACGCTGACCCTTAGCGTTGTGCCTTCTATGTGCTATGCATTCATTAACTCTTCTGACCTATACCACGACGTGTTAATTCTATTCTCATTTTACAGGTATGCAGAAAAGTTAACTCCACTGTAAATTCATTGCCCAGCACAAGCGGGACGCTACTCCCACCCCCAAATAAACTCCACTTTGCCTGTGTTTCAACTCAGAGTTAACTCAGGTCTTAAATCCAAGAGGGTTTTCTAACCAGTTTAATTGGTAGGATGGGAGTAATTCATTTCTTTTTCAACTATAGAACAAGTTGAAAATAGCAACAGAAAACAAAATTTATTCCTGAACCCAAAATTAAAACTTAATAATGTGCAAGCAAATTGCATTGAGCTTTTATCACATTTTGCCCTTGCTGAACATTTTTGGCTTCAGCAGCTGCTCCATGAAATGTAACTGTCACTACAGTGAATAAATAAGCAACTATTGCTGTGATACAGCTGCCCCTTATAACAGCATTAGGGGAAAGGCATGCAGGCCGCAACAGAGCCACATTCTTGCTGAATACGGATGGGATTTCATGCAATCTGTAGCCACCCCCTGAGAGTCCAGGGAATGCACAAGGGCAAATGAGCTTCAGAGGAGGCATCTGCTCTTCGGCCTGCCCAGCAGACCTCCTTCTCCTGGGCATGCTTCCAAACCTAACTCCACTCCAACTAAGCGGTGCCCAGGGGAGAGCTGCCATCTTTCCACATGACCCGGCCTACTTGGCCACAGCCAATCGGTCCAAGCCAGGCCAACCAGAGCCATCCCTCGTGATTTTGTGTCCTGGAACCGAGAAAGAGAATCAGAATCTAGGAATGGGACGTTTTAAAGGTAAAACTCAGGAGTTCCAGCAAGCCTTGCTTTCTACCACGTCGACCACACAGAGGAAGGCATCCTGCAGAGAAAGAATGAAGGCAACACTGAGAGACAAAAGAAGACTCTTAGCAGCCTCGAAAACCCAGTTACAGAAGTTCCTGGGCTCAACTGGATCTCTGTCACCCCTCACTACCCTGCTCAATCCTTTCTCGGATTATGTAGGCCATTAAATGCTCCTGTTGTCTCAAATGCCTTGATTTAGGTCTCCGTCACAGTATGTGAGAGTCCTGGTACGGTCTGGTCATTTATTCTCAATTTCTTGGCCTCCTGTAAGAAAGGATCACGTTCTCTTTTCCACAAAAACATGAATGGCCAAGATATATTTCTTTTCTTCCCCCCGTCTTTCCTCTCATCAACATTTCCCTACTATCCAGACCAGCCTCCCAATTCCAAGTGTCTTAGAAATCAGAGAATGTTTCAGAATCAGAGCCACACTGCAGAACCTCAGGAGAGCCATTTAGCAACGTGAACCGCCATCCCTGGAGCTGTGCATACACAGTCATACTGAGCAGCCCTGCTGATACCTCGCAAGGATTCTTCCAGGCTGAAGAGATCGTGACTGGCCTGTTCACTCAGCAACGTTAGCAAGCAGCTTCTGGGGGGCAAAATGGCGGGTGTGGTCCCCAAAACCACCAGTGTGCCGTACAAGAACAAAGCATCATGTTCCTGGACCACAGACTCAGACATGGCAGCAGGGCCCAGCCATCTCGAACGTGGGGTATCAGGAGCAAACAGTGCTGGCAAGGCCAAGGGGAAGATGAAGGGCACGGAAGGCTGGGAAAGTCATAGCAGAGAGCGTCCAATGCCTCATTCAGGGTCTCAGTCCTGGTCAGCAGGAGAGATGAGAAGAGAATCTTCATCTTCACTCTACAAATGATTCCGCTTATTAGCAACCGTCCATTCACACTTCCAGTTGCGACACAATGCCAGGGGCCCTGGGGTCACGCTGGATGTGGCGCCCCTGCACGGTCTGCTGAGTTAGAAAGGAAATGGACGCTAGAACTTCCACTATCACTGGTATCTTATGAAGAAGTCTTCTGAGTTTTACAAGCCTCAGATTACACCTCAACAAAAGAGCGTCCAGAAGGCCTCCTGCCAGGAGTCCCGGCCTGGCCTTCCCAGCAAGGGCTTGGAGGAGGCTGTTCCTACAGCCTCTGTCTCCGTCAGAACTTGCTCAGGAATCAGGGTAGAATAATGTGGAAGTGACCAATAGATAAAACTTTATAAAGCAGAAGAAAGAGGGGCAGGGGCAGGGCTCCACATAGAGGATGGCACATTCTCTTTCTAAAGGATTCTCCTTTTAGGGAAAGTCTCTTTCTATCCTCAGCGCCCCATTCTAGATCAGTTCAGTGGCCCTCACACTCAAGCACCAAAGAAGCTCTCTAGAGCCTTGCTAGTCAAGCTGCGGCCACAGACTGTTGCAGAATCTCACCTCCACCCCAACCCCATTGAATCAGCCTCTGCACTATAATACTATGCTCAGTCTAAGAAGTACTGACTTAGGGAAGTTATTTAAAATGCAGATTCCCATGCATTACTTCCAAAGATTCTAATTCTGCAGGTCTAGGGAAGAGCTAAGAAATCTACACTTCACAGAGTTCCCGTCATGGCTACTTCTGCCAAGCACATTGGGTAATTCTTTTTATTTCAGAGTTTCCTGGATCATATTTTGCAAAATACTTGTTTAGTTGATCCCCTCGAATTCAAATTTCCTTTAATTCTGGATAGAGCAATATCTCATTCTTTCAGCATCTTTGAAGGAGTAAGGGAAGGAAACGTAGAAAAAGGTAGTTTCCTCTCTTCACAGGAAGCTGATGGTCGGGGAAAAACAAACTACCAACTCCCCATTCTACCTCTCCACCAAGTAATATGTTTCCCTTCTAAGCTGGAACAAGCAGCAGAAAGCAAATGGGAAAACCAAGAAACCAGGAGCCAGATTATGGGAAAACGGTACAGAGGAGAGGCAGCCAAGTGGAGCACACGTGGGAGGCAGAAGGGAAGCAAAACAGATCACTGCTCCGAGCTCGGGATTAGTGGTTATAATTCAAGTAATAGGAAACAAGCAGGACCTCTCTGAAGGAAACTTAAAGCTATCCTGAGAGACTTAAAGAAGACATGAATAAACAAAGTATATATTATTCTTGGATTGGAAGAGAGTATCATAAACATATCAGTTTTCTCTAAATTAATGTAGAAACATTATGTTTTCCAAATTGACAAAACGATACATAAGCTCATCTGCAAAAATAAATATGTGAGAACAGTTAGAGGAGAACAGGGGGTGCGGAGAGGGAGGAGCTACAGCTTTACCAAATATGGAAATATACCATAAAGATACACTACTTGGAAAGTTTGCCACTGATGCTTGTATAATCAGACCCTAGTTGCCAAAGACGTCTGGTATGAGCTAAATAATAAATGATATACTAAATAGTATTATTTATTAAACTGAATAAATACTGTAAAAAAATATTTAATAGTGTTGAACCAGTTGAACAGTCATTTGCAAAAAAAAAAATGTTGTTTATACAAAAATAAACTGTAAATGGAGCAAAAATTCAAATATAAATATACATAAATAGGAAACCCCAAAGGTACTAAAATCATACTTCGGGGAATGGGAAAGGCCATTCTAAACATAAAATAATGCTCAGTAACTATGAAGAGATTACTAAATCTGAATACATTGTCTAATTAAAAAAAATGCACAAACTAAAAGTTGAGAGTTAACTGAGGACTTAAGCCTGGAATACAGCCTCTCAGATGCTCTGAGAGACTGCTCCAGAGAGGTAAGAGAGAAGCCAGGATATACGGGAGTTTTTGCAACAAAGACCAAGTAGCTGGAACATCAACAGATTACTGCTAATTAAAGCAAACCCAGAAAACTCAAGTTAAGGAATTCAGTGCTTTTCTACGTGTGGGACGATGCAAGCGTCTGGGCTCAGTGAAGTCACTCCCTTGATATGCACCTCAGCCGTATGGGACCAGGACCCTGTGATTTCTCATTCTGAGCTTCCTCAGGGTACATGGTTAGGCGTGGCTGCAGTGTGATGGCTGCATGGTGACAACGTCTTTTGTTTACTGATATGGCAGGCAACATTTTTTCACTGACAACTTAAAACCTAAAATGTTCTTTCTGACAAAGGTCAAGATAGAAATTTTTAAACTAGAAAAAAAACTGCAGTACATATAACAGACTAATAATACGGAAAAAAGAATTCAACAGAAAAATAGGAAAAAGATATAGGCTAGCAATTTATATTAAAAGAAATATAAATGACCAGTAAATACATGAAAAGATACTTAATGTTACGCGTAATTAATAAATGTAAATTTTAAAATGGGATACCATATTTTACAGATGAGCAAAGGTTTTAATCGTCTCATAATACCTCATGTTGAATCTCATGCACTATGGGCAAGATTACAAGTCAGTACTAACTGTTTGGAGGTCAACTTGGCAAGATTAATCCAAGTCAGAAATGCAATATATACTCTTCAATCAACAAGTTCTACCTATAGGGATTTATTTTATGAAAACAGTTGGATACCTGTGTAAAGGCATCTGCAGATGAACATTTGTAAAACATCGAAGACCACTGTCAACTGCGAACTAGATAAGTGATTATAGCACATCCAAACCATCATGCAAACATGAGACAGAACAAGGCAGATCTATATTTACTTCCAAAGGAGAATGACTAAGAAACACTAAATGGTGGAGCTCCCTCGCAGTGCCGTGGGTTAAGGATCCAGCGCTGTCGCTGCAGCGTCTCAGAGGTTGCTGCTGTAGCATGGGTTTGATCCCTGCCGTGGGAACTGCCACACGCTGTGAGTGTGACCAGAAAAAGAAAAAAACAAGAAATACTAAATGGTAAGGGGCTGCTCATTTCAGAGCAAGACAGACAGTATAATCCTTAATTACAAGCATGACATCTGAAAAACAGTGCCGTTTTGCAACCAGGTCTCTTAGTAATGACCTCCATGACATTAAATGAAATACTTAACCTCTCTGTGCCTTACTTTTTACAGATTTAAAATGGAATAATACGAGTTCCCGTTGTGGTGCAGTGGTCAACGAATCCCACCAGGAACCATGAGGTTGTGGGTTTGATCCCTGGCCTCAGTCAGTGGGTTAAGGGTCCGGTGTTGCTGTGGCTGTGGTGTAGGCCAGCAGCTACAGCTCCGATTCGACCCCTAGCCTGGGAACCTCCATATGCTGAGGGAAGCGGCCCTAGAAAAAGGCACAAAGACAGTAAATAAATAAATAAAATGGGAAGGATAATAATATGCACATCATAGGGTTGTTGTGAGGCCTAAAATGAGACGGTCGTGGACAATGCTTAGCACGGCTCAGAGTTAGCACTGCACCCAAGAAACCATCGCTGTGGCCGTCTCTGGGAAGTAGGGCCAGGCATGGGACTTTTACGTTACACTTTTCCATACAGTTTGACTTTCTGCAATTCAAACCTATCATTACTTTTAAAAAAAAAAAAAATTCTCAGTTGACATTTCTGGTTAAAGAATCATAACAGAAATTGATTTTAAAAGAGTATTTAATGAATATTTCAGTATTTGTCATATTCTCAAATTCCCCTCAAAATAAATGCCTATACTCTGGCCTCAAATAATAAAACTAAATAGCAGCTCTCTAGCATCCGTAAATCTCACACTAGCTATCCAGACATGAGGGCTGCATTTGCCTGCTGACAGATAACAGCAGTGAGTCATGAGGCTTAGTTGACTTATTTGTTGTTATAATGTACCATTATTCATTCATTCTCCAAAGTACAGAAGACAGACTGACCTTGGCAGCATTCTTTAGGAGTGCGAAGTCTATAAGCCAAATATCTAATCATCAGAATCAAAATCTGATTTCTGGATCATCAGAAAAATCGGCCTCTTCTGCTGCCAAATGATCCTCCTGCTGACCATATTTTCAGTCAATCAGACTATAATCCTATCACGGCCAGTGAGCGAGTGTGAGGATTGCATTTTGTTTCATAGCTGGTCTAAACATGATTACTGCTTTCATCACACAGCCATATCATCAAGTCAATAAGGGTTTTCTGTACTGGCTTTTCATGTTGCACAGACTGGATAGAGGAACTTGGGTAAATCCAATTTGCTGCACAAACCCCAGCTCTGCAGAGAATAGTTTCATACCTGTTCACCTTGGCTTCTCCAAGATAAACCATGGTCCATTAGTACATTTCTCTTATTCCAAACGTATAAAAAAAACTCATCAACCCCAAGTCCACCCCAAAATAGACTTTTAAGACATTGCTATTACTCAAGGCATGGGTGCTGTGAAAATTACACTATCACATTTCATTCTTCGCACATCCCTAAGTAGTTTTTAAATCATACAACAGTCTTCCCTTTTGAAGCCTACAGTTTCTGAACACAGTAACTACTAGTGAAACAAGATTTTGTGGGCAGAAACCAGCAGCATTCGACCGTCAATATATTCTTCCGGCCTCAAACTTAAGTTCAGTCCCCAAAGGACGTGGAATCCCACCTTTCTACTCCAAGTTCCATGGGCCCAGAGCTGGCTATGAAGAGAAGGTCCAGTATTGCAAGCAAATGTTTCCTTGAAAAGTCTTGTAACTGGTCATGAGAGGTGGAAAACATCTTAAAGATTTCTAGAAAGAGGAGAAAAAGCTTATCTCATAGTTATCCTTGTAAAATAGGTAATTAGTTATTCAAGGAAAAAAATATCTGGAAAAGAAGAAAAACAGACCAGGAGTCAGCTCAAGGACGCCTACCACCAATGTCTCCCTTGCTCCAAGAAACATATTAATTTCACCAGGAAGAATGCAACTCTTCCACACTGAATAACAAAGACAACCTCCCACCGATTCCATGTTTCTGTCCAGCTACTATATCCATTCCACAGTAAAACATCTGGAGCTATTAATAGTCCCCTCTTCACTTCCTCACCTCCCAAGCTCTCTTCACTCCACCACAAGCAGACTTCCGTTCCCACCGCACACAGGAACTGCCCTTCTCAAGGTCACTAGTGAACTCAGTGTTGCCAAAAATAGGGATCATTTTCCAAACTCATCCAACTCAACTTCTCAACCACCACCTCATTGAAAGCTCTCATCTTTTGTCATTGATGATCCCACAGAATCCTGATTTTCCTACTACATGCAAGTCTCTCCACCTCAGTCTCATTTGCCAGGTCATCATCTTCTACTTCCCTCTGAAACCTGGAGTGTCCCACACCGGGTCCGAACACTCTTCCTTTCTATCTTGTCTTCCTTCCTGGGATCTCATCCAGTTACATGACTTCAACTACCATCCACATCTACGGATTTCCAAGGGAGACCACAACTACCATCCACATCTACGGATTTCCAAGGGAGACCTCCACTACAAATATCTCCCTTACACTCGAGCGGGCCATCCAAACGCCTTACTGATGTTGCTACATCGAGCCCTAGTAGAAGTCTCAAACAGAGCTCTAATTTTCTCCCCCAATCCTGTTCCTCCTTCTGTCTTCTCCATTTGAGTAATGGAGTTTCAAAGCCAAAATCCACAATACTTTCTTAACCTGTTTCCCTCATCACCACCAATATCTAATTATCAAGTCCATCAACTCAAATTCCACCCTACCAGTCCCTCTACCCTAACTCAGAACACATCCATCTCTCACGTGACCTCACACGATAGCCTCTTTATTATTCCTCTGGCTAGCAAGACATTTTTTTTAGTATTAATCAGATCATGCTCCTCCCTGCTTAAAATTTCCCAAAGGTTCTCCATCATCCTTAAAGCTTAAAATTTCCCAAAGGTTCTCCATCATCCTTAGAGCAATAATATCCAAACTTCTTACACTGCCTTCTTAAGCCCTGCATGATTTGGACCCTAACTTGCCTCACTCACTGTGATCCAGGCAGGCTGACTTTCTTTCCATTCCTTGAACACACTGAGCTTTAGTTCACTTCAAATGTTTGCACGATGTATTCCTCCTGCAAGATTCTTCCCCTGAATCTTCATGGGGCTGGTTTCTTCTGCCTATAATGGATCATGAGTTACATGTAGCTACTTCAGAGTAATTCCTCTAACCATCTACCTAAAACAGCCCACCAATCCCATCTCCTTCTGTCATTCTCTTTAACAACCTCCTACTTCCATTCCTTCATAACATTCATAGCTGCCTGAAATTAGTATTTTTTCAATCATTTGTCTATTGTCTATCCCCCCGCAACAGAATATACACTCCATGCATATTCAACAAGGACCATGGGTATTTTTCACCCCCATCATCCAGAAGAGTGTTTGGCACATACTAAGAACCCAATAAAATGTGTGAGAAGAATTAATAAATGAATGAATAACACCAATAGTGCATGTGTGGGCTTTGCATTCCTTCTTGTAACCATTCCAAATACTTATCAGCTGCTTCACTGTGGTGTTCACTTTGGATACAAAAATATGCAAGGGTGCCTCTGCTCTTGAGAAGGGGCATCCCCAAAACCAAGTTCATCCAAAGGATTACCAAAGAGAAGCCGAAGGTAGGAGACAAACTAGCAAGAAAGTGTACCAACCCTTGTATTTGTTGCATCAAATAATTACCTGTGGATACACAGAGCTGAAAGAGGCAGCTTTCAAAGAATATCAAAGATAAAATCAGACTGGACTAATCAGGAGATAATTATTATAGAAAATAAAATTATCATGGCAACAAAGTAAGCCAATGGTTTAGAAACTAGACAGAGGAAAAAGAAGAACAAAAGTAATAAAGTCAAGAAATATTTTTTAGCATGGTGATGACATAAACCAGGCACTTGTGAAAGGAGGAAAGGAAAAAAAAAAAAAGAGGGAGAGAACCAGGGATAAAGAAAAGAATGGAAAATAAAAAGAAAGATGAAGAATGGGAGAAGATAGAATAGCATGGAGAAGATGACAAAAGAAAAAATTAAATGAAAAAGACTTGAGTCAATAATCAGAGAGGTAGAAAATTGGCGTGACCGTGAAGGCTGATGAGGCACATGAATCAGGCCCATGAATTGCAAGTTGCACTAGACCTTGAGCTTCTCAAAGGACTAGAACGCAGCTTAGTTTTTATTCCCAGCTCCTGGTGTAATTGTTAAAGTGAAAGTTCTGAATGAGGTTCTATGCTATGATGGAAAACTCCAAAGTAAGGTATCTGATCACAGAACAGAAATTTCAAAGCAATGCCAATACTAGTCTGCTCAGACTGCCGTAACAAAATACCAGAGACTGGGTTCTTTAAACAACAGAAATTTACTGTCTCACAGTTCTGGTGGCTAGAAGTTTAAGATCAAGGCAGCACAGGTTTCTAATGAAATCTCTTTTCCTGTGTCCTCACAAGGCTTTTCCTCCATGCACATGTGGAATGAGAAAGAACTCTCTAAAGTTTCTCCGTCTCCTTACAAGGACTCAAGTCCTAATGGATTAGGGCCCTAACCTTATCACCTCATTTAACCTTAATTAAACCCTTAAAGGCCCTGTCTGCAAATACAGTCACATTGGGAGAAGAGGCTAAAACATATGAATTTGGGGAAGGGACATAGTTCAATCCCCAAGAGGTGCCAAGAAAGAGTTAGAGGGCTCTACAAGTCTCACGGAGGATACAAACGCATTAAGAAAGTGGGAAGGGTGGGATGGGGCAAGCCAGTCACACCTAGAAAGGGGATTTTAAAAATCAAGTAAAATATCAGATTTGCCACTGATCTTATAAAATGTGCTTTTAATGGAAAGAGAGCTGACAGAGGTTAAAATGTGATATGCTTCATGTCACATGCTTTAAGAACTGATGTCAACACTTACTCAACTAAGGGGAGGAAAGAACTCCCACGTGCACACACCCCCTTCCCCACTGGTGGGCAGAGCCCGGGATGGGGGAAGGCCTGGGCCTAAGCATTTAGCAACCCCTCGGGAGCGCCTGTTGGGTCTCTGCACTGCAGAAGCCAGGCAAGAATCCACAAAGAGTACATGGCTCCCGGGTAACTCTTTCTTTTTAGGGGGCAAAAAGAAACACCGTTTGAAGGTAAGAGAAGAGAAACAGGGAGAAGAGGGAGATGAAATTAAATTGCTGTTACGCTGCATAAAAAAGCAAGGGTGCCACTGTGGGAGCACCAGCACGCGGACACTGGGGCTCATTCACACCTGTGTGCGTGCGTGCGTGCGTGCGTGTATCTGCAAGTTTCAATGGTCTGAATTTTGAGAACAATAAAGAAGTGTGTTTACCTCTCACTTCTATGGGACAACCTCCTAGGTGACCGGACATGGTGTCCAGGTCCCCTCGGGATTATCTACACAGACTCAGAATTCTGTGCATATGGAGCTAGGGGTCTGGGCTGGGGAGATCTTTCTGGAGGATGTTACTCCAGAACGAGCAACTCATATTGAAAACCTCAGGATGGGGAATACGATGTACCTCTGTGAAGAGAAGAGTCATAGAGAGCCACGTGGTGGAGGCTGGAGGAAGGACACCCTTGCTGAAAGGGCTGACTTGGAAGTGAGCACAAAATCACAAGCAGGGCATCTGCAAGGGGATCCCCCCCACGGTGGGTTTGCCAGGGACAACGGGGAAAGTCGTATTTCGAGCATAGTTTAAACACCCCCACCCTAAGATTCCTTTTAGTTAATAATATCCCCAAATATACAGCCTTGTAAAAAGGCACTGTGGGAACAAGAGATGAGCCAGCAAAGGAAGTGCAACTGACCACATTCGTGGTACCCCGACGGCTGCGTGGAGGGACCTGCACCCCAGGCAGGTACTGCAGAGACGGGATCCTGAGCGGAAATTTCAGACAGGGCAGCTCGGGGAGCACTGATGATGGGGAGGGCAAGTGGGAGCAGGTGTGAAACAACCCTCCTTTTCTAAGTCTTCAGAAGAAGGAAAGCTATAGGGAAGGAAAGGTGGACACTTGAGTCGCCCCTGCGCGTATCTCAAACACCTACTGTGGCCCCTCAGGCCAGGGTGGCTGCTCCTTTGACTAGAGTTCTCTGCTAAGAAGTCACATACTTCAGCCCACGTCTTCCCAGGGAGAAAAAGCCCTGCTCGGGCCTCCAGCATGGGCCACTGGCTGGAGGAGCCCCCCTGGGGGAGAGGGACAAGGTGGCCTGAGGAGGTTTCCCTCTCTCAAGGCACCTCTTCCTCGTATTCCGACAGGAAGCAGGCCAAGGACGGACAGTTTTCCCTTCTGTGGCATGTCTGTGCATGTGTTTCTCCCACTGCTCACTCCTCTCCCATCAAGAACATTCAGACTCAGACCAGGGGCTTTTGAGGCTTGTGGCGCTGACCCTGTGGTGTTTGCTAACGTACACACTTTTCATTATTTGCCGATGGTGTGGCAACCACTGTGTGAACAATACGTCCCTATTTCCTAAGAATGCGCCCAGTTCCTGCAAAAACATATTAACAAAGTTAAAATAACTATTCACTGAGCCTAGAAGCAAAACCTGAATAATCTGGAAGTTGAGCAAATTAAGATTTCTATATATTAGTATTATTCTGTGATCTACAAAGGATTCACATTTACGTTCTGACATCTTGAAGGTTCGTCTTCAGCCTCCTTTTTCAAATCAAACCCTGTCACACGCTACCTAAAGCCCTCCACTCCTCAGCCTCAGGGCCTGTGGGTCCTGCTGCGTCCCCCGGGGTGCCAAGTGCTCCAGTGGCATTCAGCACAAAACATCGCAGTCTTAACAGTTAGGCTTTAATTCCATTACTGTGGACTTGAACCTGACCTCTAATTAGACAATGAACCAAGGAAAATCTAATCGCTTTTCTCATATTTCTTCACGTGGCATTTGTGATTACTGTCAGGTCACATTCGAACTCACAGAGGTTCCCCAAATGTGGATAACAACCGTACCTTTCTAAACAAAAGCTGAAGAAATGCCCTTAATCAGAGTGGAGGGGTTTCCGTCTTTGCTGCGTCTGCTTCCTCCCTTTCCAGAATTGGCTGTGGAGGTCTCACCCCTTCCATGAGATTAGTCAAGGTTAGGCTACTCAAGTAGCCAGAGGCATTTGCAACAGGCTACAATTGGTCTCGGTCTTGTAACACTTTTCTTTAGTTTTACAAGACAGACATATGACCTTTCCTTCAGCCAGGAACAAGGGGGTAAATGGATTACTTGACTTACTAGGTATGACACTGCTGTTGAGAAATGTGCTTTTTTATTTTTTTGGCTGTGCCCGTGGCATACCAAAGTTCCTGGGCCAGGGATCAAACCCGAGCCACAGCAGTGATAACGGCGGATCCTTAACCCACTGAGCCACCAAGGAACTCTGAGACATGTACTTAAAACATATGTGGCAAGCTGAATGTGGTGTGGCCACTAGGACACTATTTTGTTAATTTGGGCTGTCACCTGCGTAGGGAAGTAGTTCTGTTTTAACGATACATATAAAGAATAGCCTGGTCCTTGGCGTGGAAAAGGCCTTGTGCTGAGAACAGCTAGATGATGTGGAACCAGAGACAACATCCGTGGGCCACGCTACTTACTCATCCCCTGGGACTGCGTGCATGAGGAGGCGAGAAAGGGGACTGGCGCCCCCGCCTGTTGCTTCATGAACTACCACTGGCCTTGCGGAGACAGACAAACGAGGGAAACAAGGAAATCAACAGCTCAGGTCCAAGCTCTTACCCTCTGCCTCCCAGCTAAGTGTCCCCTACTGAAACCCACCAACGTCACCACCACCAACAGAATGAAAACTAAGGTCCTTGTGCATCTTTGCATCAGAGTTCTGGGACAGATTTCATAAAGAACCAAAGAGACACTATCAATTAATACGGAAGGCAAACACTATTAGCCCCCAACTGAGAATTTTAATGGCAACCCGGGGAGCAAAACAACAACCAAAAGAACAAAATTTCTCACCAAATGTTGACAGACATTTCACAGCCCCAATATCTCATTTGTATTAAACTATTTAATGTCCTGGATTTACTTTCAGAGTAGCAGGTATGAAATGCCATGCGTTTGATGCACCTACAGAGACCGTCACCGAATCTTGCGCAGGAGAGGAACACCGCGAGCGGGGGAGGCCTTCCCGCCTGGCGGGTCAAAGAGCCTCCCTTCTCTGCTTCTCCTGAGAGGGAAGGTGACTCTTCTGCTTCTGAGGAGGTCGAAACACAAGAGAGGAAGCAAGTCCAGAGGAAGGATTACCTTGGATACGTACTCTTTTCCCGGGACCCTGGATAATCCAAAGTGCAAGCTGGTACAGGACAGCTAAACCTTAGTCCAGCTCCCCTTTGTGTCTGTGAATGTAACTCCGTGCTAGTGGCATGAAAGCATGAAACCACAAAATCCCAGCAAGACAAAGTGCAGACAACTTACAACCCAGATAGTGCAGCTAAGGAGAGATCGAATTACAAACTGTAAGCTAAGAAGCAATTACAAATAAAAAAGCTTCTGGGCGGTGGAGAATTTTTTTCAGGAAGCACTCAGTCAGGAAGTTTTTCACCAAAAAGCAGAGAGACTTATAAGACGTCTTTGAGGGCCGAAGCAGGCCTATTTGCAAAACTGGAGGAGAGCACGTTTCCAGAGTTCACAGGGACCTGTACAGTAGGAACAACTATCTAGAGCTAACAACACAAGGTGGATAAGTCTCGGTGCCCCCTTGAGGTCCTTAGCCACGAGACAGCCTAGCGAGCGCCAAGACCGGTGGTTTAAAAGGCAGATGACTAAGCCGGGGATCTCCTGTTACTACCTCTAAGATTTGGGGGGCCCGTCTTTTAACCTCTCCCGGCCTCAGCCTCCTCAGAGGAAAGGAGTATCTGCACCCAGAATTAGCAGGAGCCGGTTCATAGCAGGTGCTCAACAAACATGTCCCTGGTCCTTTTTTGCACAACTATAGACTAAAAATGAGAACTGTACAATTTCCCTTCCTCTCTACAAGGCCGGTCATGATGGAAACCAACAAGAGAGACCCTCATGTTGTTGAGAAGACAGTGTCCTGGGAAGCCAAAGACCCGAATTCAACTCCCCGCTCTGCCCGTTTCTCCCTCTGTGCTTCTGACCTTCCGTCTCTCTGAGCCCCCAGTTTTTCACCTGAAAACTGAGAATATGTGACTAGATAGTTGATCCCTATGGCTTCTTCCAAACCGAAATTCTTGGATTTCACCAATGGTTGTTATTGCTGGTAACCGTCTAAGCCACTGAAGAGATATTTAAAGTCCAGTACTTTTGTGTTAGAAGCAGCAACATGCAATAGAAACCCGTGGGGCTTGGGGTTTGAGTTCCAGATTTGCCATCGACGAGTTCAGAGACCTCTGAACATTGCTCCCTTGTCTGAAAAATGGGGGAAGCAACAGTTACGACATCACACACTGGGTGTAAAGGTTTAGTGTGTCCGTCCACGGAAGTGCTGAACAGGATCTGACACAGAGGAAGCACTCAATAAATGTTAGCTGCTCTCGTTACTGCTGCTATTATTGTGTTATTATTATTACTACCATTTTCTATTGCGGGGAGCTGCAATAAGCACTAAGTACAGTGGTTTTACCCACTATGAATTTAAAACATCATGGTTGTGTCTCTGTATAAATAAAGTTGTAATGGTCTTCTTATGTGCTCTGGTGCTTTCCAGCTGCACTTGTGTCATTATGAGCACCCAGAGCCAGGACTGCCCACACACCTGTAGCCCAACTGGAAGGTTCAGGAGGGGGGGTCTGAGTGTGACGGAGATCCCAATATGTGGAGAAGACCAAGCTCAAAAAAGCGAACCGAAGCACTACCATAATTTGTGAAAAGATGAGGGCAGTTATGCAAGCATTTTGCTGAGGTCTGAGAAAACCAAGCGAAGGCATACACAAATGAAAAAAGACATACGACTTCAAAGCAACAGACACTTTGAACACTTGTTAAAGAGTCACTTTCTGAATACTGTGACATGAGAAATATGCATCAGTATATATAGGAGGGCAACATTATTTCCCAAACAATTAAAACTGATGATTGAGAGCAGATTTTTATGCCAACTAACCTCATTTAAATTAGTAGCAGATGCCTTCTAGAAGTTTTACTTACTTTTAAAATACATTTAATGGCATTCTGTTTAGTGCCTATGAAAGTTCAGTCTCACCAACCATGGTCAGCCAGAGTACAAGGTGAACACCAGGGATTATTACTGCAATAAGATACAGTTGCTGCCCTCAAGGAACTTACAGTCTAACGTATGAGCAATTAGAACCCAGCCCAGGAGGCAGAGCTACCCTGTATGGTTCAGACATTAAGAAATCAGTAAGGGCTTGTGTACACAGGATAAATTCTTTGTGAAGGTGCTTCAGGTATTTATATATTGATAACGTTTTATCCCTTCAGTTTCCCCTAAACTTGACTTTTAACTCTACTTTTAGGTGTCTCGGCAAATTCTTCTCATCTTAGCTGGCACTAAGTCCAGATGTAAAAGCAGCTTGCTAGTGATTCAGAGAAATGACTTCAACTCTCTCCTAGATTTTTATTGACCTTCAACACTCAACCAAATTTTCTTAAGCTTAATTATTAGAATATTATCATTTAAAACAATTTCCTGGAGTTCCCGTCATGGCACAGTGGAAACAAATCCGACTAGCAACCATAAGGTTGCCGGTTCGATCCCTGACCTTGCTCAGTGGGTTAAGGATGCAGCATTGCTGTGAGCTATGGTGTAAGTCACAGACACGGCTTGGATCTGGCGTTGCTATGGCTGTGGCATAGACCAGCAGCAACAGCTCCGATTCCACCCCTAGCCTGGGAATCTCCATGTGCCATGGGTGTGGCCCTAAAAAGACAAAAAAAAAAATTCCAAATGTAACCTTTCCCTATCTCCTATACAATATTCTTGAAGATGACAGAGAAAATCCAAACTATCTACAAAATAATTATAATCAAAACACAGTGAATGAGACCCTACGGAAAAGAGCCAAAACAAAACTTGGAGGAAAAGTACTAGCCTCTGAATATTAAAAGCGAGTGAGAGAGAGAAATGTAAAAAGCAGGACAATGAAATTAAGAAGGATAAGGAAAAATGAATTAATCAGAAAAAAAGGAATGAATGAATGGGGCTAAAAATTAATTTTAAAAGTGGTTAAAAACACCAAAATATAAGTAATTATTAACATTAATAAATAAAACAGACTAAAAGCAAATAAACATACAAAATAAGAAATAAGAAAGGGAAAACATCTCAGACTCAAAGAGAATTTGAAGAATCTTAAAAGATTTTTTTTTCCAGTTTCATATACTGGGTGATTTTCTAGGAAAAAATAACATACTAAGACTTACCAGCAGAGCATCCCTGATGGTCTGAAAAAAAATTAGGAAGATATGTCATTTTTCCCCTCTATCTGCTACCCCCAAGCTCAGAAATGGATGATCTGTATCAACATAAAAATCCATGGACTTTCTAAAAGCATAGCTGCTTCTATAGCACGCCAAGTAGCCAGAGCAGTATCTTTCTACCTAGCCTTTCTAGCCATATGGAGACTATATCTTCAAGATGATGTTGCAAGTCTAAGATACTGAAAAGGGGGAAAGGTAGCAGTGGTTCATTGCATTCTTCTGAGCAAAAACCTTTAGATGGTGTGGCCACAAAAAGAACCCTGGCAGAAGTTCCTGTTTAGATTTTTATTTTATAAATTTCATCATTTCAAAGAATAAGAAAACCAGGAAAATCAGGTACAAAAGGACTCCATCCTTAGACTGCAATGACATGTTACACCTAGGTCAAGTGAAATTTCCCACTTTGCACTGATCTGAGAAGCTGCCATCACCACTTAGAAGAAGAGCATAGTAGGTCAAGGACACTCCAAATACTGTACTGGAGTTCCCGTTGTGGTGCAGTGGAAATGAATCCAACTAGTATCCATGAGGATGCAGGTTCAATCCCTGGCCTCGGTCACCAGGTCGGGGATCCAGCGTTGCTGTGAGCTGTGGCATAGGTCCCAGATGTGGCTCGGATCCTGCGTTGCTGTGGCTGTGTCCAGCAGCTGTAGCTCCAATTGGACCCCTAGCCTGGAAACTTCCATATGCTGCAAGTGAGGCCCTAAAAACCAACAACCAAAAAAAACCACTGTCACTGTGCTGACAAACATCAGATACAAGCGCCAATCTCAGAAAGCCTCTAGCTCAACACCCATAGGTCTTGCACTAGGATCAGGCTGAGATGAAGGAGATGGATTGAAGTTCTGATCCCTAAACAAGAGAACTAAATCATAGCCTGTACTTACCTCTAGAAAATCTAAGTGCTTAAACACTCCAAATGTCCCTATCTCTCCTCATTACAGCCTCTAGAACTTTATTTACTGATTCTTGTAATAAAGTCACTAGCAATTTTTATTTGTACCTGAAAGAATACCACTCCTACTTACTTCTGTTATGTGTTTCACCAGGTTAAGTAACTACACTTGTTCCACTTCAGGACCTGGGCCTTAAAATCCAACTAGTCTTACCCTGTTATACACTCACTACAGATAACGTCTGCGGCATATTAATGGAGGATGGCATCAGATTCACCCAAAGCTGGAAGGCCCTCTGATCCATTTCTAAGTCCAGCACACAAGTAAAAGCAGTTTCCAGTGTCGAGCCTTCTCAAAACACATGGAAGCCACAGGTAAGCTTCGGACAATGCAGATCTGCTGTGCGGAATACTTCCTACTCGCCCTGCCAATCACCCTCCTGCCTTCTTCACCCTGGTCTCTGCCCTGGGAGCTGGTCTGTGCAGACCACATCAACTGGTGCCTGTGCCCTCTGGCTTTCACCTGGGTTGAGCCAATGTGGAGCACCTGTAAGAGATGGACAGGAGGACAGTGGTGACTCTTTCCCTAGAGTCACTGACAGATGGCTGTGTCTCTTTACCAAAGGTCACTGTTCCATGCAAGAAGGCTGACTCTGTGAAAACTTCCCTGCCTTGGTAACTTTGGGTCTCAGCGTGGTGACAGCTTAGGTGCCACCAAGACATTGAGGCACTGTACCATTTCTTATGGTTTCCTTATACCTGCACCATTGTAAATAGTTTCTTGATAAGTAGATCTTCTTTAATTATTTTATACTAAGGGTGCCATCTCTTCATCCCCATGAAGATGGACAGATACACAGTCTTGATTGGGGAGCTTCTAAAATCAGACATAGGCAAATTTTACCCATCAAAATGCAAGTCATCACCTGCCTGGCCCAAGCAAAGTGTAGGCAGAATGCATTTACTCCTAGATCAAAACAGATCTTCTTTAAAGAAGCTGAACAGAAGGGACAGCAAATGTTCACAGCATGTTTTCTGATGTCCCTGAGAAAAGACTTCACTCTGGCATCTGGGAGCTGCCTTCCCCTGCCTCATCAGAGTGTGACTACATAGTGACACCCCGTCACACCCACCCCACACAGAGCTCCCCTTAGAATTCCCACTCAGAGAAGAGACCTCAAGAGGAAGACTCCTATCTCTACAACACGATATGGAATCCAACCCAGGACCTAATCCTACTTTTCTAGAGATTAAGAAACAGCCATGGGTGACCAGCAACATGAGAACAAAAAGCATGAAAGAGAAATTTTAAATTTTACTTTTTAAAAAAGCCAGAGAAAAGAAGATATGTTTTAAAGTCTAATTAATGTAAACAGAAAGAGTCTAAAATGTCTATCACATTCACAAAACAAAATCAGGGTGCTATCCGAAAGTAATCATTACTAAAAATTACAAATTAAGATACTAGAAATCTTCAATTATTCTTGAAATAAAATTCTTAGAAGAAAATTAGAAAACTCAATCAAAGAAATTTCCTAAAATTGAAGCAAATGAATAAAGACATGAAAAAATGGAGAAAAAGATTCAAAAGGTACCAACATCCTAAATTAATGTCTTCCATAAGAGAAAATCAAAAACTACAAGGGAGGAAATTACCAAAGAAATAATACAAGAAAATTCCCCAGTGCTAAAGAAAGACATGTATTTTCAGATTAAAAGTACAAACAAAATGCCTAGTGTGATGAATTAAAAAAAAAAACAAAAAACAAGAACCCACCCATACCGAAACATCACTGTGAAATGTCAAAACCCTGACAAAACAAGAAACCCAAAAGACCAACAAATGTACAAAGCTATTTTTTAAATCAGCAAAGAGAAATTCAAATTAAGGTATCAAGGAGATATTATTTTATATCTATTAGACTGGCAACAATTATAGAGTTGGTGAGAGTGTAGACTGATGCAGACATTCTAGAGAACAATCCAGCAATCAAAATGATTATAAGCGTGACTCGGCAATTTCACCCTGCACCTATACCCCAAAGAAATTCTCACAGGTCCTTAGGGGTAGGAAATGAGAACATGGATTTCGGTTTTCTTGTAGAGTGCAGAACTGGAAGATATCTGGGTGTCTAGACGTGAGAAAGGTTATGCTCAACGTGGCGGAGGCGCACCGCGGAGTAGTGCACAGCAGCCAGAGGCAATGGATCAGATGTGCCCATAACAACATGAATGGATTTAACAAATACGCCCACTGGGGGAAAAAACCATAAGAAACAAAATGAAACAAACATATGACAGTAAGCACCCTTCCAAGAAAGAAGAACTTATACCAGGTAGCTAAATTGAGGGGATTTAGCATGGAAGTTAATTTAAAACTTTAGAAGAGCTGGGAAAGAAAACAGGAAATATAAGACAATGCAGAAATCAATAACTTTTACAGTGTTTCTTCTTTTTTCAGCCACACCCATGGCATGTGGAAGCCCCCAGGCCAGGGATCGGATCCCAGCTGCAGCTGCATATACCGCAGCCATAGCAACTCTGGATCCTTAACCCAATGCACCAGGCCAGGGATTGAACCTGCGCCACTACAGAGACAACAGAGACAGCGTCAGATCATTAACCCACTGCACCACAGCGGGAACTCCCTGTAGTGTTTCTTGACATTTTTTTCCATGACTACTCCTCTGAAAAGACTTTAGATATATTTTTCCTAACCGTCCCCACTAGGACACACTGTCTATCTGTTTAATGCACTGCATATATCTGTGCTTTCCACATTTAAAAGCAAGACTTCTCTCCCCCAAGACTCCTTCCCCTAAGGGAAAAATAGCTCCTGTGGGGGCAATACTTCCTCCATTGAAATGCACCTGCTAGAGAAACAAAAAGGAAAGGTGTTAAGGGAAAATTACTGGGAGCCTTAAAGCCAGGACCACCTGGCTATGCTGGAAGCACAGTCGTGATGCGGCCACTGTTAAAGCCACTACCAGAAGCGAAGGCTGGAGTGGGCGGAATACACTGACTTCTCCCTTCCTCCTTTCCGCTACCTTCACACCAATGCCTCCCTCTGGCGAAACCTAACCAGAAGCCAGCCAAGTCTGGGAAACGCACTTTGCAGAGATCATCCCCTTGCGTATGGCAGAGAACAGCACAACAACAAATTTCAAGGGATGGATCTGAGAGGGAATAGGCGAATGACCAACAGAGTAACACAATGCTGTACACTTATGCGAAAAACAAAAGGATGCAAACAAAAGAACATATACTTGCAAAAAGATGCACATTGAGCACATTAAAATGACTGCTTGAGTGAGGAAGGAAGATAGAAGGGGAACAGAGAACAAAGATTAAAGGGATTCAAAAAATAAGAGAAAGGTTACCTTTGGGGAATTTTCATGAGGAGATATTCCAGCAAAACAAGGATATAAGCAAAAAAAAAAAAAAAAAGGACGACACAGAAACCAGGAAATACTGCTACAGGGTAGCACTAATGGGTTCCAGGATGACAGCTATGCAGGATGACTCAGGAAAAGACAAGTCCAGATTAGAGTAGGCGAACAGCAGGTTGTAGAAGGAAGGATTTCAAAAAATTAACATGAGTCCTCAATAGTAGTAAAGGCACATTAAGAATTTTTTAAAGGAAGTGAAGCTATCTCAAAAGAAAATAGTACAAGAGCAATAGAAAGCAAGCAGAACTCCAGAAAAACAACAAAAAAGTACAGGTGAAAGTGAGGCTCCCAATACAAAGTAAAACGCATCACTAGGAGTAATTCATGGAATGAAAGAAAGGGGATACATTTGCCTTTGACCTTAGTGCTAAGAAGAGTCTGCACCTAGCGGCTTAGACCTGTACTAAGGAGATCAAGGTGCTATGCCATCCTAGCACGCTGCGACCTATGGTTGGCTAATACTAACTAAAGCTGACCAGTCCTCAACAGAACAATAATATGTAAACCTTAATCCCCTTGACGAATAAAGCAAAAAAAACCCAAAAAACAAAAAAACAGTACAGGACACATAAAAGATGCTCCATAAATGCTTACTTAGTGAACATGTCCATAGATAAAGGACAAACGAATGAATGAAAATAATGGAATATTTTAGAGAAAGTTGCTCTATAATATCTTGATTTTATGTTTTCTTATACATACATATATATATATATATAAAACTATGCATGAATACCCTTCCAACAAAAATTTTATGGTATTTATTTATTATATCCACGTTTATTTATTTATAGTCCTTCTTTCCAAAAGATGGGTTTCTGAGAGGCCAACCACATAAATCACCTTTATAGCATGCTCATTTTAAATCAATCTAACATTTAATCAATTTAAGCATTCATCCATTTAAGCTGGGTGTTTTTAGGTTAATATCTTCCTTATCAAGAAAACCCCTCATTTCCAGGTTTTTACTTGTTTCAGAAGCAAAAGAGTCAGCATTTTTTAATAGTCTGAAATAACAAAGTTTTCTTCTTGCTACTTCTTTGAAGACAGTGGTCTAAATGGGGGCCAGGACGTTGGAACGCTCCATCTGCCCTCTGGCTGAGCAAGGAAGGGACACCTTCTTTCTGGGCTCTCCTTCTCTGAGTGGCATATCTTTTCCACAGCTCCGAGCGAGCGGCTGGAATGCTGGCTTCAGGAGGGGGATGGGGAACAGATGTCACTCACTGACTCTGGGTAATGAGATTTCATATTCCGTCGAAATCCTGAATAGGACAGGAGAGGCCTCATTAGTGGCTTCACGACTGAACAGGTGTAGAGGTCCCACGTGCACAACAAGCAGGGAGAGGCCACTGCAGCTCCACAGGCGGGTACATCTAGGAAACTGGAGAGGGGCAGAGTGCTCCACCACGCCTGCCACCTCAGGGAAACTGCAGCTTTGAGGAGCCAGGCCAGTGTTAATTCTGACCACTGTACAGACCTCATCCAGGGGCCAGAAAAATGGCTGAAGGCAGGAGATGGGGCATATTCAGAACGAATGATACCACACAAAGGAGGTCACGTCCTTATGTCTTTCGTTCCACATGGCATGTCGTAAAATTTCAGTGCTCCATAGCCAACACCACAATATCCCTCTTAAGGCCACCAGTCAGAAAATGCGACTGCAGGGTAGAATGAAATCCTGCCTCCAAAACTAATGGCAGAAAGCTCTTTAGAAGACAAGTCGCACTGGAAACAGCGTGTGAATAAAGGCTGGCAATTTGGCAGCTGTCTCCCGGCCGAGTGGCCTTCACTGGAAGTAACAACCAAAAAACCCACCCTGCTGCCTGTTTGTTCAAAGACATCCACGCCTTCCGAGATCCCGGTGACTCAGAGGCGTATCCCACCCAGGTCTGTTGCCTGGTACCTTGACAGCAACAAAGAGCTCAGCACGGTTAAATGGGGAATACGCTTACGTGAGGAGGCTTCGGAGGCCTTCAAATAGTGGCAGGGATTCAAGACCTCCCCACCTAAATTCCCCAGGTCTTTCTAAGAGGCCCGCACCGTGGAACAGCTTCCACGTGCCAGAATCCCTGCTTAATTCTTCTTCCATCAACTTCATTAAATTCGACTCCATAGTAATCTCAGTTGTTTAGGATAACTGAAGGGCAGGTCAAGCACACAATCATTCTACGACTTGGCAGTCCCGCTCTGCAAACAGTCTGGTTTCTCCAGTCTTCGAGGGGTCACATGTATATGATGAAACCACCACATGCCAGTCACTGTGCTAGGCGCTCAATACGCATTGTCTCATCTGTCCTCACATCAGCATTACCAAGGGCTGAGGATTTGAAAGGCGAAATCACATGATCGAGGTCAAGGGCTCATGTGGCTGAGTCACAGTAGAAATATCAGTCTCTGGCACCAAAGCCCAGGCTCGTTTCACGGCATCCTGCTGCCTCTTACCATCACAGAAACCTGACTCCAAAAAATACTGAATCAATGCCAAATATTGTCAAGTGAGGCTCTTGCTGGGCCTGTTTTAATAAATGACTGGGAACCATTATATAATAATTATTATTAGCACATCATTGCCATGGAAGTGGCTGATGCTAAAGTGGTTTGGGAACCACTGGAAAATGATTCATTGCCTTCAATAGACGAAGTATGGCCTCTGTAAACTGATCTGTGCTCTGCTACAGCACCTTCTGCCTCAAGGAGTGCAGAAGGCAAGTTTCAACCCAACCCACGTTCACATGATCTCAAAATCTGTACTGCTGAAGTAGTAAATGTGACTTTTACTGGTTCTCACCTTCCATTTACTAGTGTATCAAATAATCTACGTATGTGGTCTGACTTCCTGACTGGCCTGGGCTTCTCAGAGCCCGCTCTACGCACGTTAGCCCCTATTCACTCTCCCTCCCTCACTGCCCACCCAGGCCACGCGGAGCCCTGAGCAAACAAGGCTCTCTCAACATGCTGTCAACTAAACATGAGTCCTGTTTGGAGTTTGTGGTGTTAGTATATTACAAAAGCAAGCAAAAAATAGAACCCCTGGAAGCAAATGTACCACTGTGTGTGGTGCAGGATGCTGGTAGTAGGGAGGCTGGGGGGGGCAAGTGAAGGGCACAGGGCACATGGGAACTCTGGTGCATTCTGTTCAGTGCTTCCTGTGAACCTAAAACTGCTCTTCTCTTACTGCACTAACCGAAACACGGAGAACTCAAGGAAGCCTCTGCCCCTTCCTCATTCACAGACAATTTCTGAGCAGCGTTTCCAACTCATTGCGCCTCATCCCTGCCAGGCAGAGCCAGAGCCTTCACCCCAATGGAGGAACCCGTTTGTGCATCGTAAGATCATCGTATTTGGACTGGACATTAGCAGGAGCAGCCACCTTTGAAAAGGTGGCATGAACCCCGCCCTAGGGAGCTTTCCAGTTTTGAATGTACTTAAGCCACCCAACCAGAGTGGCTGGGTCATGCAGAGATAAACAGGCCATTCTGTTCAAAGACTGTGGGGCAAGGGAGGTAGTTAAGAGTTTAGGATAATGAAAAACAGGCACAATTTAGTATACATAAATGATACAAGTTGTGTTTTTAAAAATGAGGGAATATATACTCATATTTGTTCATATATGCATTAAAAAACTCCAGGCAAGGAGTTCCTGTTGTGGCTCACTGGTAATGAACCTGACTAGTATCCATGGGAACATGGGTTTGATCCCTCAGTGGGTTAAGGGATCCAGCATTGCCATGAGCTATGGTGTAGGTCACAGATACGGCTTGGATCCCACGTTACTGTGGCTCTGGTGTAGGTCAGAAGCTGCAGCTCTGATCCAACCCCTAGCCTGAGAACTTCCATACGCCACAGGTGTAGCCCTAAAAAGAAAAAAAAAAATTTCTGAGGTGATGATAAAGAAACCAATAAAAGGGTTTAACCATTTGAAAGGGTGGTAGTGGCAAATAAAGTGGGGATAGAAAGCCTTTTATGTTAATTTTTTGAGTTAGTGAATGCCTCACTAACCATTTAAAAGTTTCTATATGCCCAATACACAAAAATATCTCAAGATCTAGATTTAATCTATCCAGAGTCTCATCCCCACTTTTAAATCATGTGAACTTGGACAATCACTTAATTTCCCTAAGTCACCATCACCTGTAAAATGAAGTAATACATAGTTTACAGAGTCCCCTTTAGGATTTAATTACATAATCCCCGCAGCATGCATAGCACATTAGTACTCATTATTAGCTATTAACATTATCACTGTTATTGATAGATTATTAGTATTTAAGAAACTTACTGCACATCACAGAGTCTAGGAAGATACACATGAGAGAACTTCCTCTTATATTCAAGTTATTGATCTATCCTTCGAATAATCTCCTACTACTGAGTCAATAAATGAGTATTTATTCTTGTAATTTCTAAGACCTAACCACTGGGACATATATGCTCTTTACAAAAGTCATACTATTACACATCCCAGTAGTAAGATTAATAATACTAACTTCTTAAGAATAACAATCTATATGATTTCCAAAATTTCATCTGATATCCATCAAAAACATCCATTTCATTTTTATTTCCCTTAGATAAAATTTTGGTAAAAAATGGCAAAGGTAACAAAACAAAATATGTGGTTTTTGAGAGGTGAGGAAAACGGACAGATTTTACCAAGAAAGAATTAAGGCAACAGAAAATCTCCTTCCGAATTAGATTTCAGGGGCCCTTATAGGAGGTAAAAGGTTTGTTCACGAGAACTAATCAACCAACCAAAAAAACGAATAAACCAAAAAACTCAATAGGGTGGAGAAGAAGCAAAACTGGAAAAATCTGTGAACTCCCATAAGGAAATTAAAAATATACAAGATTAAGTGCTTAAATATACTATTCAGTAGTTAGCTTTCTTCACCTTTTTTGTAAAGCTCCATATGGCATTCCTCATTTAAGAGCCTGTAATATGTATTTAAATCCTCCCAAATCAGTCATATTTTGGGAAAACAAAAGGTGGATTCCAGGTCATGACATGTCACCTGGGCCTGAAGTTGTCCAGCCTAAGGGACTGAGGCAACAAACTTTCCAGCCCGGGCTAGGAATCCTTCCGTACTTTATCACCTGGTCAGGTCAGAGCGAGGTGAGCAAATGTCTTGGGAAAGAATTTTAAAGCCTCACTAACAAATACTTCCTATGCCATCCCCCTCAATATACTCTAAATAAATGGCATCGACTCCAACCTACAATCTGATGGACGGTAGCAAATAAAAGAAAAGCAATGGATGATCTGGTTGCCCGAATTCTAGCAGACGATTGATTCAATACGCACAAGAGTTTATTCTGGAAAACCGTTCAGGAGTGATTTAGTTGATCTCACCTTTATTCGGAAGGCCACTAAAAATAAAGAAGGCACGGCACGTATAAATAAGCACATGAATTAAGTCAGGAAGGGAGTCAAAATAAGAGTGGTTATGTTTAGGCTTTATTTACTAAATATCAAGAGTAAATTTTCAATCCAGGACAATAAATATGTAGCCACTGTTTTATTACAAACATCTGAGCTACAAAAGGTCAATCCAAGGAACCATTAGCAAGATTTTCACCCACTCTCAGTTCCCTGGAGGCACACTTTGGGAACAATCTTAGACTGGCTTTTCTGGATGTTTTCCAATTTGTTTATGGGATTAATTTAATTATTTGATGTCAATTTTTTCTAACCACCTGACTGGCACTCTAATAATCTTCTTTTGGAACAATCAAATTTGGCAATTTTTTTAATATAAAATGATTTAATTCCAGGGGTGGCAATCAAACTAAACAGAATCCTTATTAACCAGTAATCAAATTGTACACTAGGCGATATTGAAGTTACAATGTGAAATATTAGTAACACTTCATAGTGACAGTCCCTGTCTAAGGGCTTAGAAAGCCTTGCTGGGATTGCTTATGGTCTCAGGGCAGGGTCTTAAAGGTTTAGGAGTTACCAAAAAGAAACTGAGGCACCAGTCAGGGTAAACCATGTGACAGATGAGGCCAAGTACCACACACATAAAACACTTTATTCTCCTTCGGGAGTTAAAATAATTGGAGGTCGGGCGTCATTCTCTCTGTAAATCCAATTCAAGTGAGGCTGTGTGACTGCAAGGCACTGAAAAACTAAAGTAACTCAACAACTGACCCTGGGGCATTGATTCATTCAAAACTCGTCCAGTCCACGGGTGCATTTCCCGCCCCCTCTCTCCTGTGCACCCCCTCCCCCGCTGGCTCTATTTCACTAAGACCTCCCTGTGACCCAGCTACCATCATCCTTAGCTCACGGTTCAGATTTACGCCGTCTCTAGGCTTAAAACGAAGGTTAAACTTCAAATGGTTGATGGAAATTTATAAGGAAATATCTACTTTCCCAGCACAGGGAAAATGTTGTGATTTGTTGAAATCTGTACAAATCAAATGAAGTCATTACACATGACCCTGATCTTCCTCAGATGCTGCCACATTAGCAGTAACTAGGACATGATTTTTGATCAATCTAATCTCACAATCTTTCACCACACCTTTAATCAATGAAAATCGGTCTGTGTTCTTACAATGATGATCAGAACTAGATCTAACTCTGCGGGCACCCTCGGCACTCTTTATATAGAACGAACACATCTGCCCTTCTGCACCGACAAACTCACACTACACCCCAGCTTTCTACTCTCTGGGATTAAGGGGGAGTTTTCTACAGCATTCTGAGCGAACTCTTAAGAAGCCTCCAACACCTTTCCGAAGTCTGCTCAAATTTGCCCTCACTTTTGAGACGACACGTGGGTGGCAGCTGTCCTCCTCCTGTCATCAAAAAGAAAACACACACACACACGTCTTCCAAAGAGTACACAAATAAAACACCAAATGATCCTTTAACCTTACGCTCATGGTAGAAAACACAGGAAAAAAAAACAAAACTTCAAACTCAGAGACCCACAGTTGTAAACCTTCCTGCAATTCTCATTGGTGCAAAATGACAAACGGTGAAGGACTCAGCCACGAGCAGTGCTTCACACAGCTTATTGGCTTTCAATAAAGCCATTTACACCTTTTTGCTTGGCCTGCTAGTAGCATGCTGCTTTCCCAAAGGCTCTGCCGATGGATTAAAAAGTGTGGACAATGTCCCCACTTGCCACGCAGAGTTGTTTCTGGAAATACTCTTGAGGAGGAGAATGCCCCTGCCGGAGGCCTGCCAGCGGCCAGGGCATGTACACTTTCCTGAAGAAGATGGACGGACGTCGGCTTTTGCGTCGGAGACAGCCTTTGTCCCTTCTTTCAGGGCGCTGGACTGCTCACACTTTATTGGCAACAGTGCTTGATTGTATAGACAGTTTTTCACTACAGATTACATCACGTGTTAAAAGTCCATTGGTTAACTATTACCTGGCATAGCAGCCATGCATCCTGTTTTAAGATCTCTATCTTAACTAAACTTAGTACTTTGAAGAGGCCATAGACACAAGAATTTGGCATTTACAAACTTTGTTTGTAGACTGGTGTTTATCTTCAAAGCGTTATGGCAGGGAGACAGTGTAAGTAAATATAAACCGACTTAATTAAACTAGCGATCACTAAAAAGCTTTTAAAATCAAAGACAAAACTCACAGCTAGGTTTTTGGATAAGACATGGCTAACTTCTATGGACCCATTAAAATCCTGACTCTAAAGTTCACTATATAACTAGTTAATAGATAAACACTATGGTTTAACAAAGTTGGATGTAAACAGGGGAAAGTCCTTCAGGATGAAGTTTTTATTACACTATTGTTGTAATTTTGTTAAGTCACACATCACCACAGGGAAATAAGAATGGGAAATAAGAATAATCAGTACATAATCAGGAAAGACTGAGGAAAACTGAATAACAAATAAAACAACAGGAAAGACTAGGTCACCCGAGAAACAATCCATGTTCTCCGGCGCAAACATGGACATTGTTTTCCCGGGAAAGCCCCAGTTCTTCCCCATCAACATCAAAGTGAGAGCTGTGTAACCTGAGGCCTGCCCTCGGCCTGTACCGTGCAGGCAGGCTCTCATCCTGACCAGAGGCCCACCTTCGGCTTGTACCGTTCAGGTGAGCTCCCTTCCTTGGTTAAGAACCTGCCTTCAGGTTTTTCTGCCATCAGGCAAGGTCCTTTTTTTGAGTCCCTGCATATTCTCGGCTCCCCGCATGTCCCAACTCTGATCAGAAAGGAATAAGGAAACAAAAATGAGCAAAATGACATTTGATGTCTTTCCCTGACTGGTTTAATTACTTGGAAAAGAAAAAAAAAAAAAAAACACAGTCCTCCAGAACAAAAAGGCATTTGGTTGAAATATAGCATAGTTCATATTTGCATTGCACCAGTGCGCCTTCCAACAGAGAGAACACAGGAAATTAAGAAGAGGCTGCCTTAGGAAAGTATTTTACATCCTAAGTGAAGGGTGATTGTTTTTATTGCAGCCTCCACAGTAACACCTCAGTGTCCACTGAAAAATGAGAGATTGTTTTATGAGGAAATTAAACTGAAGCCAGAGCTAATATGATTCACTCTGTTGCTGGCCTTCCTTCTGTCTTACTACAGTTTTAATGTCACAAACCATTGACCCTCCAATATAAAAAATAAATAAAATAATGACTGGGGAGGAGGAAAATATGACAATCGAAAGGCAGAAGGAAGAAAGAAGAAACTTTGCGTGACACGACATTGATCTGATGGCGGCCAACCTCCAGCGTCAACCACGTCCCTCTCTTTGTGCTTCGTGCGCGTCGGTACTTTGAGTTGCAGGAACTGACGCCAAGATGGGCCAGGACTGTTATAACCAATCATGGCAGAGCCACCCCCCTTGACAGTGACTGGTTTACAAACCAAGGCCAATCCATCAACTGATGAAAGGATGAATAAAATGTATCATATACCATACTCTACAATATTATTCAGCAATAAAAATACAGAGTACTGACAGATGCTACAACAAAGAAAAAAACCTGAAAACATGTGAGTGAAGAAGGCAGTCAGTCACAAAGGATCACATACTGTATGATCCCGTTTATACGAAATGTCCAGAAAGGGCAAATCCATAGTAGATGAGTGGCTTTCCAGGGCTGAGGATGATGGAGGACCTGGGGGAAAATGGGTAGCAGGTGGGGAGTCTTTTTGGAAGTAAGGAAAATACTCTAAAAGTAATTGTAGTAATGGACGCACAATATACCAAAATACACCAAAAGCTAGTGAGTTGTACACTTCAAAAATGAATTGTATGGTGTATAAATTTTATTTCAATAAAGCTGTTAAAAAGGCCAAATCCAAGAGTCCCATGAAATCCCCTGGCCATGTTCATTCATTTATTCAATCAATAAATATGTACTAGAGGACCCTGAAGTCAGGCACTGTTCTAGACACAAAACAGACAAAACCTCTGCACCGAGATTAGGAAAAATAAGCAAACAAAGGAAAAGCTAAGTAAAATGCATGGTTAGTTAGATGATAATAAGTGAACTAGAGAGAAATAAAGATGCACAGTTGGGGTTGGAATTTTAGACAAAATGGTCAGGAAGGCCTTACAGAAAGATGCATTTGAATAAAAGCCAGAGGGAGTTATTAGTTCAGACATGGGCATGTGACCCAGGCTGGCCCAATCTGATAAAAGAGAAAGAAGGAGCTTTTGTTAAATAGCTGAGGGAGAAGGACTTTATTTCTCCTTCTCTCTCTCTCTCTCACACACACACATACACACCCAGATGTGGAAGAGGAAGTATGTAGTCCCCAACTACAACCACAAGGAGCTTCAGGGTGAAGCCACCACAGGATGACAGAGTGGAGGCACAGGAAGAACTTGGATTTTTTTTGCATCATTGATGACTAACACGGAAACCTTTCCCTGCCTCGCCACTTTCAGGTGTGTGACCCAATACAGTTTCTTACTGTTTGGACCACATTAAATGTGTAGGCATAGCTTCAATAAGAAAACTATCAAGTGTCCTTTTGAAGAGATGTCTCACTCTTTATCTCAGGCCCCTATGGAGACACTGCTGTGGCACACAGGTGCCAGTGGCAAGGCAGGAGCAGAGCAGGGCACCCTGTGAAACTCCCTGCATCGACCAAACACCAGTGACTACGAGGAAACAGGAAAACATGCAGTGTCAGAACATCCACAAGGCCTGGCCTCTCTCGGCAGTTAATTCAACCAAAAATTATTGGGTATCTCCTCCTTGCAAAGCACTGCACTATATGCCAGGAATACAACAGTTTAAACCCTGGGGAAGGGTCGAGTGCAGAAGGAGAGACAGAGAAGTAAGCAGGTATCTGCTGAACGAGGCATGAAAGAAAGAAACTAGGAAGTGAGAAACAGAATAGGAAGGAAAACTACTTCGCAGCACCTGATGAGAAAGGGCCTCTCCAAGGAGGTGACGCAGCAGCTCTGTTAGCATCCCCGCTGCCCATGGACCCCTGTCTCCATGAGCAAAGACGAGCATTACCCCGTGGGAAGAGTGGGAGCGAGATGCAGCGTTGCAAGAATATATCTTCAGGACCCTTTCAGGAATATATCAGAGAGAATCGAATTCTCCTTTTCAGAAAGTTTTAAGTTAGTTGTAGTCCTGCTGAACAGACAAATATCTCACCGCAGAAGCAGGCCAATTTTTGACAGGACACCTTGCCAAGTGTGAGGGGCCAAAGAGGGATAACAGTAGGATGGAGGCTGCCTTAAGGAACCTCATGGTTCCTAGTCGGATTCGTTAACCACTGAGCCAAGACAGGAGCTCTCCCAGTCACAATTTTTTAAAAAGACTCTCAGACAAACTAGGAATAGAGCTCTATAATCCCATAAAAGCTCACACTAAAAATATAGCACGTATGACACATAAATGTGAAACACTGAAAACTTTCCCTCTGATAATAGAGAATAAGACATGAAAAGATTACTTCTATTCAATATTGGCCTAGACAATCTATTAAGACCAATATGAGGGTCTAGACAGTATATTAAGAAAATTTTTTAAAATTACCAAGATTGGAAAGAAAAAAATAAAATTCTCATTGTTTGAAGATATGTTTTGCACTGAAAAACAAATGTGTGAATAAACTATTAGAATTAATAAATGAATGTATCAGATTTTCTGAATAAAGTTCAATATTTTAAAATCAATTTTATTTACATGCATTAGTCATAAACAGTTTGAAAAGGGCATATTAAAAAGACACCATTTATAATACCATCAAAAATATAATCAATATGAATAGCTAACAAAAGGTCTGCAAGACTGCTACACAGCAAACTATAAAACATTACTTAGAAAAATTAAAGAAAATCTAAATAAATAGACACATCACATCAATGAATTAGAAAACCCAACACTGTAAAAATAATTCTCCTCAAACTTACATGGATTTAATGCAAACTTCCAAAAGATATGTTTTGTCGAAACTGGCAAGAGAATTCCAACTTTCACATGGAAATGCCATGGATAAAGACTAGCAAAGAAAGACACTGTAGAAGAAGAAAAAAATTAGGAGAACTTGCTTTCCCAGCTACCAAGACTCATTCTTAAAGCTACACTAAGACAGTGTGGTATTCGTGCAAAAATAGAAAAGCAAACCAAAGGAACACCACAGAGAGCCCAGAAACATAACCACACACATAGGGTCACGTAGTTTACAATCAAGCTTGGCACTGCCTCACAGTAGGATAAGGATGTTCTTTTCAGTAAATGACAATGAGTCAATTAAATATCCAATTTAAAAAATCTTAACCTCTACCTTATACCACATACATGCGAGAAAATTCTAAATTTATCAGAGACCTAAGTGTGAAAAGGCAAAATAATAAATCTTCTAGAAGGAAAAAAACAGAAAATATCACCATGAGCTTCAGATTAGATAAATATTCCTTAAGAAGGATACTAAAGGCATTATCCATAAAAAGTTAATAAATTTGACCACATTAAAATTAAGAATTCTGTCTACCAAGGCACACCATCATAAGAGTGAAGAGGCAAGTAAAAAATAAAAGATTTTTGCAACACATGTAACCAATAAAAGGTTAATATTGACAGTAATTAAAAAGACCCTATAAATCATTTTTTTTAGTATGACAGACATCAAAGAGATTAACTCCTATGTTTTCTTCTGGGAATTCTATTGTTTCAGGTCTTACATTCAAGCCTTTATTCCATTTTGAGTTGATTTTTCCATATAGTGTAAGAATGTGGTCCAGTTTGATTCTTTTGCATGTGGCCATTCATTTTCCCAACATCATTTATTGTAGGGACTATACTATCCTTTCCCCATCAGGGTACATTCTTGGCGCCCTGATCATAAATTAATTGACATATATGCATGGGTTTATTTCTGGCTCTCTACTCTATCACCTTGATCTAGTCTTCTTTTGTATCAGAACCATTATGTTTTGATAGCAACAACTTTGTACTATGGTTTGAAATCAAGAAATGTGATAATGCCTCTACCTTTGTTCTTTTCTCAAAGTGCTTTATCTATGCAGGGTTACGGCTGTACACAGATTTAAAGACTTTTTGTTCTCTTTCTGTGAGGACCGCTGTTGAAATGTTGATAGGGATTATACTGAATCTGCAGATTCCTCCGAGAAGTATGGGCATTTTAACAACATTAATCCTTCCAATTCTTGAGCATTAAATATCTTCCCATTTATTTCTGTCTTCGATTTATTTCATCAATGTCTTATGGTACAATGTATGGTCTTTCAACACCTTGGTTAAATTTATTTCTAAGTATTTCATTATTTTAATGCAATGGTATATGGGATCGTTTTCTGAATTTCTCTTTCTGACAGTTCGTAACCAGTCTATGAAAATGCAACTGATTTTTGTATATTGATTTTAAATCCTGAAACTTTACTGAAATTGTTTATTAATTTTAACAGGTGATTTTTTGGTGGAGTCTTCAAGGTTTCCTTTTTTTTTTCTTTAAGTTTTATTGAAGTATAGTTGATTTACAAAGTTGTGTTAATTTCTGCTGTATAACAAAGAGAATCAGATATACATATACACATATCCATTCTTTTTGAGATTCTTTTCCCATATAGGTTGCCACAAACTATTGAGTAGTTACCTGTGCTATAGAGCAGGTCCCCATTGACAATTCATTCCATATACAATAACTTTCACATGTCAAGCCCAAAGCCCAATCCATCGCTCCTCCCACCTTGCCCCTTTGGTAAACATAAGTTTTTTTTTTGAGGTCTATGAGTCTGTTTCTGTTTTGGAAGTAAGTTCATTTGTATCATAAGCGTGATATCATATGATGTTTGTCTCTCTCTTTCTGACTTAGTTCACTTAGTATGATAAGGTCCATCCAGGTTGCTGCAAACGGCATTAGCAATTTTTTTTTATGGCTGAGTAATATACCATTGTATATATGAACCATATCTTCTTTATTTACTCCTCTGTCAATGGACATTTAGGTTGCTTCCATGTCTTGGCTATTGAAAATAGTGCTGGAGTTCCCGTCGTGGCGCAGTGGTTAACGAATCCGACTAGGAACCATGAGGTTGCGGGTTCGGTCCCTGCTCTTGCTCAGTGGGTTAACGATCCGGCGTTGCCGTGAGCTGTGGTGTAGGTTGCAGACGTGGCTCGGATCCCGCGTTGCTGTGGCTCTGGCATAGGCCGGTGGCTACAGCTCCAATTCGACCCCTAGCCTGGGAACCTCCACATGCCACGGGAGCGGCCCAAGAAATAGCAACAACAACAACAACAACAAAAAAGACAAAAATATTAAAAAAAAAAAAGATACTTGATATTATTTCAATTTTCTTAAATTTGCCGAAGCTTGAATTGTGGTCCAGCATGTGATCTATCTTGAAGAATGTTCCATGTGCACTTGAGAATGTATTATGCTGCTTTTGGGTGAAATGTTCTATAAATATCATTAAAGTCCAGCTGGTCTAACACATCATTTAAGGTCTGTGTTTCATTATTGAATTTCTGTCTGGATTATCTGTAAGTAGAGTGTTGAAGTCTCCCACCATTACTGTGTTTTTGTCTATTTCTCCTTCTACTCCTATTAGCATTTGCCTGATATACTGAGGTGTTCCTATACTGGGTGCATACATATTTACAATTATTATATCTTCTTTTTGGATTGATTCTGTGATCATTATGTAGTGTCCTTCTTTATCTCCTATAACTGTCTTTATTTTAAAGTATATTTTGTCTGGTGTGAGTATTGCTTTCCCAGGTTTCTTTTGATTTCCATTAGCATGGAATAACTTTTTCCATCCCCTCACTTTCAGTTTCTATGTGTCCCTAGATCTGAAGTGGGTTTCTTGTAGACAGCATATATATGGGTCTTCTTTCTGCATTCATTCAGCCAGTCTATGTCTTTTGGTTGGATCATTTAATGTGTTTACATTTAAGGTAGTTATCAATATGTATGTTCTTATTTTCATTTTGTTAATTTTTTTTTTTTTGCTGGTCTTTTTTCTTCCCTTATTTATTTATCTTCTCTTGTGGTTGATGATTTTTTCATGTTGTGTCTGAATTGCTTTTTCTTTTTTGTGTGTGTCTGTTGTAGGTTTTTGGTTTATTGTTCCCATGAGGTTTTGATGTAATGATCTACATATATACAGAATTGTTTTAAGTTGCTGTTATCTTAATTTCAACCACCTTTCCAATATCCTGCAATCATACTCTCCTCTTCTCATGATTGTTGGTTTTGATATCCTATTTGTGTGTGGATGATTTCCTACTTTACCACATGTTTGCCTTTACTGGCGAGCCTTTTCATTTGAAACTTTCTTGTTTCTAGTTGTGGCCTTTTCTTTTCTGCTTGAAGTTCCTTTACCATTTGTTGAAAAGCTGATTTGATGGTGCTGAAGTCTCTTAGCTTTTACTTGTCTGTAAAGCTGGAATCTGAATGAGGGCCTTTCTGGATAGAGTATTCTTTTTTCCTTTCTTTTTTTTTTTTTTTCTTTTTTAGGACCACACCTGTGGCATATGGAAGTTCCTGGCTAGGGGTCGGATTGGAGCTGCAGTTTCAGGCCAATGCCACAGCAACAAGGCCAGATCTGCAACCTGTGCCACAGCTTGTGGCAATGCTGGATCCTTAACCCACTGAGCGAGGCTAGGGATAGAAACCACATCCTCAAAAACATTACGTCAGGTTCTTAACCCACTGAGCCACAGTAGGAATTTCTGGGTACAGTATCCTAGGTTGTAGGTTTTTCCCTTTCCTCACTTTATTACATCATGCCACTCCCTTCTGGCTTGCAGTTTCTACTGAAAAATCAGCTGATAATCTTATAAGGATTCCCTTGTATGTATTTATTGCTTTTCCCTTGTTTTTAATATTTTTTCTTGGTCTTTGATTTTGTTCAGTTTGATTAACATACGTCTCAGCAGGTTCCTCCTCCAGTTTATTCTGTATGCAACTTGCTGTGCTTCTTGGACTTGAGTGTTTCTTTTTCCATGTTAGGGATGTTTTTGGCTATTATCTCTTCAAATAACTTCTCAGGCCTTTTCTCTCTCTTCCCTTTCTGGGACCCCTATAACATGAATGTTGGGGCATTTAATGTTGTCCCAGAGGTCTCTTAGACTGTCCTCATTTCTTTTCATTCTTTTTTCTTTATTCTGTTCCATGGCAGTGATTTCCACTAATATGTCTTCCATTTCACTTATTCATTCTTCTGCATCATGTATTCTGCTGTCGACCCTTCTGGTGTACTTTTCACTTCAGCTATTGTATTGCTTATATCTGTCTGTTCTTTTAAATCTTCTAGCTCTTTGTTAAACATTTCTTGTAATCTCTCATTCTGTGCCTCCATTTTTTCCCACAATCTTGGATCATTTTTACTACCATTACTCTGAATTATTTTTCAAGTAGGTTACCTATCTCCACTTCACTTATATGTTCTTCTGGGGTTTTATCTTCTTCCTTCATCTGGAACACATTCCTCTGCCAGCTCATTTTGTTCAGCTTTCTGTGCTCAGGGTCTCCTTTCTGCAGACTGCAGGGTTATAGCTCCTCTTGCTTGTGATTTCTGCCTCCTGGTGGGTGAAGCTGATCCAGGGGTTTATGTAGGCTTCCTTGTAAAAGAACTAGTGCCTGCTCAATGGTGAATGGAGCTGTGTCTTGTCTCCCTGGTGGGCAGGGCCATGTCAAGGAGTGTGATTAGAGATGACTTAGGCAGCCAGTATGCTGTTGTGTATGGCTGTTTTCCCACTCTGTTGGTTGTTTGGCCTGAGGCTTCCAACCACTGGAGCCTACAGGCTGTAGAGTAGGGCCAGATCTTATTTCCAAAACAGCAGCCTCCAGGGGTGCCCACATAGATGACTCTTCCCTTGGGCCTCTTCCTCCACTGTCCTGCCCCCACAGTGAGTCACAGCCAACCCCTGCCCACCCAGGAGACCCTCCAAGAGCTATAGATAGATCTGTCCCAGATTCTTATGGAGTCCCTGCTTTGCACTGGGATCCAATGCATGTGAAGCCTTGTGTGAGTCCTCCAAGAGTGGAGTCTCTGTTTCCCCCAGTCCTGTGGAGCTTCTGCACTCAAGCTCCACTGGGCTTCAAAGCCAAATGCTCTGGCGGCTTCTCCTCCTAATGTCAGATCCTCAGGCTGAGAACCTTATGTGGGGTTCAGAATTCTCACTCCTATGGGATAACCTCTGTGATTACAGTTATTTTCCATTTTGTGGGTCATCTACACAGCAGGAATGGGATTTGCTTATATTGCAAAATCACCCCCCTACCATCTTTTGTGGCTTTTTCTTTGTCTTTGGGTGTGTAACATCTTTTTTGATAGTTTCCAGTCTTTTTTGTCAATGGTCATTTAGCAGTTAGTTGTGATTTGGTGTCATCATGAGAGGAAGTGAGCTTCAGTCCTTCTACTTCACCACCTGTCTCTTTCTCTCCTTCAGGGTTTTCTGTATCATGCCATCTGCAAATGGAAAGAGTTTTACTTCTTCATTTCAATTTGAATGTCTTCTATTTCTTTTTCTTACCTAATTGCTCTGGCTAGAACTTCCAATACTACGTTGAACAAAAGTGCTAAAAGTGGGCATCCTTGTCTTGTTTCTTATCTTAGAGGAAAGCTTTCAGTTTCTCATTGTAGAGCATGGCATTAACCATTGGTTTGTCCCATATGGCCTTTATTAGGTTGATGCATTTTTCCTCTACACCTACTTTATTCAGTTTTTAATCATAAACAGATGCTGAATTTTATCCAATGCTTTTTTCCACCCATTGAGATTATCATATGATTTTTATCCTTCATTTCGTTAATACAGTGTATCACATTGACAGATTCAAAGATGCTGAAACACCTCTGCTTCATTGGAATAAATCCCCTTTGATCATGGTGTATGATTCTTGTTTTTAAATTTTTTATTACAGTTGTTTTACAATGTTCTGTCAATTCCTGCTGCACAGCAAAGTGATCCAGTCATACATATATACATACACTCTTTTTCTCATATTATCTTCCATGATTCTTTTCATGTATCACTGCATTCAGTTTGCTAAAAAAAGAAATTTTAAGATTTTTACATCTGTATTCATCAGGAATATCTGCCTATAGTTTTGGGTGGGTCTTTTTTTTTTGTAGTGTTTTTGTCTGATTTTGATATCAAAAATGCTGTAATGCTGACCCCATAAAGAGAGTTTGGGAGTGTTCCCACCTCATCTACTTTTCAGATGAGTCTAAGAAGTGTTTTCTTATTTCCTCTTTAAATATATAGTAGAATTCACCAGTAAAGCCATCTGTTCCTGGACTTTATTTTGCAGGGATTTTTTTTTTTATTACTACTTCAATCTCCTCACTAGTAATTAGTCTGTTCAGATTTTCTAGTTCTTCATGATTCAGTCTTCACAGGTTATATGCTGCCAAGAATTTATTTCTTCTGGGTTGTCTAATTTGTTTGTGTATAATTGTTCAGAGTAGTCTCTTGCGATCCTTTGTATTTCTGTGGTAATAGCTGTAACATCTCTTTCATATCTGAATTAATTTGTTTGCGTTATTTCAGTAGTTATTTCTAGAAGTTGCTAGTCTATAAAACATGACTGCACTATAGCTGTTCCCATATCCTATATGAACCATTTGAAGTAGCAGTCTTGTCAACTTATTCAAGAATACAAGCCTGTTCCCTAGATAATTTCATGTGAAAATCCCTGAACAAGAGATTTAAATGCCTCCACAATGACAGAGGACTCTTCAGGAATATCTAAGTTACATACATAGCTATTTGAACAGAAATGTTATGTGAGATTCAGTGAGGCAATATATGCAAATAAGCTTTGAAAAGTGTAGCCCACTGAATTAAATACAAGAATTTGTTAATTAAAACAACCTACAAATTTATTGATAGACAGAGAAGAAGCTGGATACAATTTCTCAAATAAGATTCAACTTACAGTTAGCAAATAAATAAGATATAGCACAGCCTGATTTAGCAACAATAAAATTTAAAGTATTCTGCTTAATACAAGTGAAAGGTTCATACTACTCATCCCCGTTTGCCCTGGGCCCCAGGGCAACCAGATTCCTCCTAGTCAGTGACTCAGGGAAAGAAAAAGGAAATAGGAGCCTTCAAGCTGTACTGAAACACATCTGAGACTGTCCCAAGAACAAGCAATCAAGCCTTAAGTCCATCAACAACACCACACAAAGGTTAGAGAACCACTCTACCTCCTTGGATCACTATATTATATCTCTTTCTTCTGGGTTTATCCTTGATAAATCTTTTGCTTTCTTTTACCCTCAGAATATTCCAGAGCATCTTTGGTACCCAAAGATATGGAGACTAAAGGGAACTGTAAGATTCATAGCCATCTGATTCATCCAAATAATTTAACTGAAATAAACACATCAAAAATAGTACCACTTCCACAAAAACAAATCTATCTCCACAATACATGGGCATTTGTCATGGGCTTGCTATACTTATTTTGAAATAACAGCACAGTACCAACATGTAGATTACTGTGGAAGTTAGGTGCCTGACTTTTAGTTTTATCTACCTTGAGATGAAAAACATAATTGTTCAATGCTTCAGTTTACCACATTGTGAAAGAAGTTATTTTGTTTATGCTCCATAGCCCTCAGAGCAGAGGCCATTGTTGACCAAAACTTTTGAATATGGAGGAAGATAACAGATTCATTCAAAAGGGTACTGACTGACCCCTCTAGAGCATACACAGCTGTGAATGCTAAAAGAACCAGGCTGTGAGAACAATTTGCAACATCCACGTGTGACATCTGTTTCTCCCATTGATTGCCAAGGTCAGTTCTCTCACACTGACCAAAAAGGCAAGTGCCAACATTCTCTCCTATAATTCCTGGAGCTACAAGGTAGAACCAAGAAGACCTTCCCAAAAAAGCAGGAATGCCTTCCGATAAATATCTGAGAGTGGCCGCCTTTTCCTTGTTCAAAAGAAGAAGTTAATAATGTACAAACACCATGTTAAAATATAAATAACTAAAAGTGAATTAAAGTTAAAAAGGGTCAAACAGCTTTCTTCCATTTTTGCTGAAAATAAATTTAGGTTCACTCCCTTGACTCTACCCAAGACTTATCCCTTACTCTCCATCTTCTCCCTAAGTGGAAAAATTTGTCAAAAGAAAAACTGAACTGCAAAAATTCCATTCCCAAACATTCTTTTTTGTTCTCAGGGCTGATTTTCTGGGCTAGTTTGTGCCAGCATCTAAGACACACCAAGAAAGGGATTCAAACAGTTTTGGGTTAGTTAGCTATATCCTATCCCTCTATTAGAAGCGGTGATGAGGCAAGCTAGGATTGGTAAAAAAAAAAAAAAGAGAGAAAAAATTAGTGTTTGCTAAATGAAGGTGTACCCAATGACACCAGCAAAAGCCCCAATATTAAACAGTTATATATGATATTTCTAGATCTCAGAGAGGAGTCAACTGGCAAACTCAAGAGTGCTACTAATAAGAGTAACCACTGCTTACTGAACATGTAATTCTGTGTCATTTATATGTACTATCTTAGTACCTAAGACAGTTTTATTCTTCTCATATTGCCAATGAGAAAACTGGGCCATTGACCCTTTATCAACAGGGGTTTGAACTGCATGGGTCTACTTACACACAGATATTTTTCAGAGTAAATACCGCAGTCCTACATAGTCCGTGGTAGTTTGCATCCAAGGATATGGAGGAACTGTGAATTCAGAGGGCTAACTATAAATTATACTGGGATTAACTGCTGCATTGTTCAAGGGTCAACTATTTTAGTTATCTATTACTGCATAACAAGTTATACCCCAAATTTAGCAACTTAAACAGCAAACATACTATTTCACACAGTGTCTGAGGGTCAGAACTCTAGGAACAGCTTTGCTAGGTACTCTGACCTGGGATCTCACAAGGTTGCAGTTAAGATGTTGGCTGGGGCTGCAGTCATGTGAAGATCTGGCGGGGACTGAAGGAGCTTCAACCAAGTACACTCATGTGGCTTTTGGTGGGAGACCTGAGGTCTCTGCCATGTGGGTCTCATTGTAGGGTTTCCTGGCATCTCCAAGAATAAGTGATCTAAAAATGTGGGAACCACCAAAACAGAAGCCTTCATATTCTATAGCTTATTCTCAGAAGTGACATACCATCGTTTCTTCAGATTTTATTGTTCACACAAACCAACTGGTAAACATGAGCGGTGATGACACAAGGGTGTCAATACCAGAAGGTGGGAAACACTGGGGCCTCTCCTGGAAGCTGGCTACCACAGAAGAGTAAAGTTAGTACTTAACTTTTGTCGTGAACAAAGAGGAAAGTGAGTATTGGAAAAAGGAAGATTTATGCCCATATTTTTATTATTTGGAGCCCTAGTCCTTCAGAATGACTAAGCTATTACAGAGCCAGTATGGAGAAAAACAGACTTGATGGACCATTCTTCTTGTCTGAAAGCTCACCCATAATGACTTTAACCAGAAAGTTTCTACCCAGTGTGACTCCAGCATGGCTGGAAGTCTTATCAGGATACTGGTGTAATTTAGTGCAGGATGCTCAACCTGTTTGCTTATTCTTCTTCCTTCTACCATTGTTACAAAGTTCTGTCCAAATCCAAATCTCTGCCAAAAACAAAGACATGGAATGGAGCACAGGATACAACTCAAGAAGTTGAACTCATTTTGCAGATTTAAATAGTAAAACAGAATATTGTTTTCTTAAGGTTTCTTGTAATTCCCCTCCTTGAGAATAGATTCATATGCTCAGTTCTGCAAACATCAGGGGAAGAAATAAGTTTTCAGTGACTTTTTAAAAGATTAGTAGCCATATTTCTTTAACAGACATTCATTTCCTGGATTAGACACTAAGGAATTTATGTTATCATTCTATTTTATTTATTCTACGCATCTGTGGATTATAGAGTAGATCATGTTACGTATAATGCTTTGAAAGGACCCTTCAGAGAAAGAACTAAATGAATTTTCCCATCTATCCTTAATATTTCCCCTACTGAATGCAGACAGCAACAGGAAAATTCAAAGCTATTATTTTTAATGTCAAATGCCTTACTAGTCCAATAAAAGAGGGAAGATATTAAACTTTTTTATACAACAAGAACCAGATAGCACATATCTTCAAGAAACACATCTTAATCAAACTGAACATAGGAAATTAAAAAGAGGATAGATGAGTGAAGGTATCCACCCTCATTTAATTAAAAAAAAGCACTAGCAATTCTTATGAACAAGAGAGCATGTATTTTCCCCTCTGTTCCTTTCATAGGAATAGTGTGGATTAATTTTGGTTCAGAAGGTTCTGAAAAGAACACCTGAGAACTGCTGTACTTGTAGCCCTCAGACGAAAATGAAGAGCCTTTCTTTGAGGCAAGCTCATCTAACACTGGCAAGTAACACCAAAAAAGAGAAGGAGGTGTAGCTCCATAGCGTTGGCCAAGGGGATGAACTGCCTTTCTGATGACCTGACAGAGTGGCTGTAGATGAGATGACCCTTTTAAAGCTGCTGAGAAACAAAAGGCTCCATCCAAGTAGAAGGTGGGGAAAGTAGCAGTGTGTCTGCTAAAGTTATCTCCATAAAATGTGTCAAAACTGAGTTCAAAATGAATGCAGCCAAACCAGCATACCCTAAGGAAAAGCCACTACGCAAACATTTAGGGAGCACTCCCTGCAAGCGAGGCACTGTGCATTTGTACACTTAATCCCCACAACCCTGAACCCTATGGTGGGTGCCACTTTACAGGTGACCCAACAAGTTTCAAAAAGTCTAGCAACTTTCCCAAGATCATGCAGCTCTACAGAGGCAAAACCTGAATTTGAAGGCAAATATGTCTGGTTCCCAGCCAAGGTGTCAGCCTGTACCATGCCATCTCTGTAATTCTACAGGTGCTTCGTTCTCCAGAGCTAAGAATTTCTCTACTCATCTTCAGAGCATGGAACACAAAACAGAGCCTCACTCTGAAAACACACACACAAACACACACACCATATCCTCACATGCACAGCTTTTGACATTATGTTCTGCAAGTCAGAAATACTCAACACAAAACGTGGTTTAATTACATTGTTACACAGCTAAGCCAGGATTGAAAATATGTGGAAACATGTATGATTTTTCATGTCACACTTAAGCATCGGTAGAGAAGAATTCAAATGAAAATGTTACTGGCTTGACATGCATCTTAGTCCTGTCAAGCCGCTATAACAAAAATGCCATGAACTGAATGGCTTACAAATAACAGACTTTTGTTTCTCACACTTCTGGAATCTGGGAAGTCCACGATCAAAGAGCCAGCAGGGTCAATGACTGGTGAGAGCCCACTTCCCAGTTCACAGCAAACCATCTGCTGTGTCCTCACAAGGCAGGAAGGGCGAGGTGAGGAAGCCTTGGGGTCCCTTTTATAAGAAAGGGTCTTACCTGGAGATCAGCTTTAGCCTTGTCCCCATGGAGCGCTGGCCACGCACTGCACCACAGCGCCCCCTAGGGGCAAGGGGGTGAACAATCGCTCTGGTTTAAGGGACGGAGGGGCTTCCGAGGGCACAGGACATTCATCACTAAAACTAGGATGATCCTAAGCAAACCAGAATTTGGTCACTTAATAGGATAACCGGTTTTGGCCTCAATCGGGATAAGGGAGAGAGTTGGTGGTGAGTCAGAGAGCACGTCTCTCAAGAAGGGAAAGCTGTAAGCATGAGAAGTGGGGAATGGGCTCACCAGCAGGCAAAGAGGACCAGGCAGGACACCCCAAACCCACTACAGATCCTGACTGACGTGGCTTCCTCGGGCTCCACATCCTGGCTGTTGCGTGTGAAAAGTCCCCCACTATGTTTACAGCCTAAAAACGACAACCAATTTTCTCATTCAACTAAAAGATTAAATTACCTTCAATAATTCATCACCCTTCTTTTTTTGTTGTCATTGTTCATTATCTGCTTTCATTCCCTTTGCATGAGATGAAAAAGAAGACAGCCTGTAATGAGTGAAAGTTAAATTTGATGTTTTGCAATACCTCTGAGTTTCCAGGGAAGCTAAACTCTCTAAACAACATTGCAGATGTGTATCAGTCCCACAACAGTGGCTTCTTAGCCAGTGGGCGATGCAGGCTCTGGGGTCAGTGGCAATGGACTTTTATTCTCTTGCTTAGTCTTTCCGAGCCACAGCCACTGCTTCTTAAAATGGGGCACAAATTCTGGCCTCACAGAATAGTTGGGAGGATTAATTACAGAGTAAATGTTCCACAAGTGGTGGCTTTTACTGATAACTGTTGAACACAATCTGAAAGCTTGATTTCTAAACCAATCAGCACTGTAAAGTGCATGAGAGACTTTCACTAATTAAAATCTAGGTGGTGGCCAGAACAGAGTTCCCCATCTGCAGAAAATGTAGAAATACTTATTCATCCTAGAGTGCATTCGACAGCCACTCAGAAAGATTTATATCTTGGACTTTTATCAAATGATTCTAAAACATTCACTAATTACTTTAGAGACAGTCAAAGGCCATTAAAAAATTTTAAACCTAAAGCAAATGCTGAATTACGTGACTTTATTGTTAGCGCGTGTTTGTATGTGGGTGTGGGTATTTAAATAAAGCTACGGTATGTAATTCAATTTGGGAGCAGGAATGAGGGGGTGAAAACTATTCCAGCTGCATCTCAACCAGGCTCTTTACACTGTGAACATGGTTCAGTAACTGCACTTACACACAAATGGGTTTATCCTTGTAATTCAAATAATTGCTTTAATATTTTCAGCACCAACCATGTAGGAAGGCGCTGGGTAAAGCTGTAGAAGATTCCCGAGGAAGGAAAGTATCTACAGATCAGCATGTGAAACTGTATCCTCCCCCCACTTTCTTCACCTGTATAAAAGGGAAAAACAGACATGCTAAATAACACCCATTTCATGGTTTATCAGAATAAAATAAGATCAATATGCCAAGCCTTTGGTAAACTGTACAGGCTCTTATATGACAGTTTTACTATCCTAAGTATTGCGAAACTCAGAATACCATTATGCACACACACACACACACAGAGTTACAGCCAAATGTGCAAACCGTAAGAGTGGGAGGGGAAGCTGCTTTTCTCTTCTCAGCTTTTTGACAAGAAGGCAAATTTTCTTCCCTAAAATAAACTTAGTTTGAGATAGAACTGAAAAGATTTGGCAAATGCAAATATCCACTGGTAACTAGAAGTGGATTATAAACAATACCTACTCAGGGTTATAAGCATTAATGGGGTTAAGTGGAATTTCACACTTGAGGAATTTCATATGCTCAATCCTGACCCAACTTCAGAAAATATGCGGCTCTACTGTATAATGCCCTAGAGACTCAGGAGGCATGCTGTTAGTTTGTGGGCAACAAGCAGCAGAATTTCAATCAGAAGGGAAAATTAAACACATGGCACTCTCCCCTGGCCTTCTGTTTCTCTCCGAGTGGGAAAGAATCTCGCATGACTCCCCCAACCCTCAGAGCCAGTGAGTCTCCTCTGACCACTCCCCCCTCTCCACCCCACCCCTCCCTCTTCACCCCACTCGCCCCTCCACCCCACCCCACCCCACCCCAACCCACTCCCCCTCTCCACCCCACCCCTCCGCCTGAAGGCTCAGCTCCCAGACATTTCCCTGCATCGTGCCTTCAAGACTCAGGCCCCGGGAATCTCCCAGCTGCAGGCTTCCCCCAAATCACCTCATCACCTGTCTGCCACCAGCTTGATCCTCCTAAAACATTGGTTCCAAAGAATAACAGGCCTACCAAACACTCCTAGAAAATCCAAAGTTCAGCAGGCAGGCCTGGTTGGAAGTGCCACTTACCGTATCTCCTTCCTAGAGACTCACTTGAGCAAATTAAAGCCCCTGAGAAGTCCTAAATATCCCTGGTGATCTTTATTTTCTCTGGGCTCGTCAAGCTGATCAATTATAGCTATAATTAATTCATTATACTAGTACTATTGCCACTTTACAGATGAGAAAACTGAGGCCATGCAAGGTGAGATAACTCACCAAAGCCACACAGTTACTGAATGGTAGAGCTGGGCTTCAAACCAGTGAGGCTGACTCCTAAGCTAAACACTCGCATGTCCTACAGAACTATAAATTGAGAAACACTCTCTTGGAGCGCACGATCAAAGATATGCACCGAGTCTCCCTACACACCATGTATATCCTCTGACCACAGCGCCTTGCTTCTCAGAGTGGGGCCCAAGGACCGGCAGCCCTGGCATCACAGGGCTGCTAGTGAGAACGCGGAATCTCAGCACATCCCCCACCAACTGCCACCAGCCCTACCGAGTAAGGATCTGCATTAAATAACACAGAATTGCCAGTTTGAGAACCACGGCCCTCAAAGCATTCAAGTCTCTAGAGCATAATCTAACCTCAAAAATGTTTTCAGCCTCTTCTACTGTTCCGCCACAAGCACGTTTTCTGGACCCCCCCCCAGCCAGGCGGAACAAGGGGGCAGCACACCGCAGCGCTCTGCCTCAGCCCCCACCTGCCTGTCTCTACCCGAAGGTTCTTCCAGGTAGTTCTGGGCTTCCCCTGCATGCACCTCACACGTGCCCTAGAGTCTGGAATCCACTCTCTTCCTCCTCCCTCAGTCTGTGGCCATCTCCATTCTCTGCTGACACCAAAGCTGATACCAAAAGCCACTGGGGCAGTGCCTGAGCTGCTGCCTAAAGCCAGCCCCAGATCCTCAGCTCCTTGTGGACGCAGCACCACATGGAGCCCAGAGCCTGCGCACTCAAGACAGAGAAAGAGGCAGAGCAGGCTGGGAAATCCATCCAGCAGGACAGAAGGAGTGTTTGTTTTACAAAATGATTCCTTACGAGGAGGCTCAAAGTAGATACATTTCCAAATATCTACAATGATTTGACGGACAAGAGTGTTTTCCACACATCCTTCCAGAGCTGTAACCGGGGCCAAAAGTGAGATGCACGCACACACACTTTCGGAGAAAGGCATGCGCTGTGGGGAGCACAGAGAGGAAGGCAAGGGCGAAGTCGTACAGCCTAACCCCGGCCGGGCCAGGGCTTAAGCAGCACGTTCTCCTGCAAGAGTCACGTTAACGGGTCCAGTCTGCAGAGATGAACGCAGGTGTCTCCCACACTGGAGAAAGGGCTCCGGGGGTAAAAGAAAGTGACCGAAGATCTGACCGGTGACAGCCCGAAAACCCAGCAGACGAAGCTATGGGTGGCCTTTCTCCCCTAGTTGTCCAACGCGGAAGGCAGCCGGGACAGGGAGCATCCAGCGAACTCGAAGACGTTCCGCTCTCATGCTGCACAAAGAGCAAAGCAGGTGAGATGTGTGCAGCAACCACGCGGGCCAGAGACAGGACACCCGACCAAGGCTCTGGGCTCCCCTGCACGCCCGGCTCGGCCTCGCCCGCCCACCCAACCAATCTCAGGGTCCAGACGGATTTTTATGTGGTCATCCACTTCCCCCCACCTTTGCCACAGCCCTCCCTGACCAGACCATATTGTATCTGGTCTCCTATCTGGTCCCCCTGTATTTACTCCTGCCTGTCCCCAGCTCACTCTCCGCCCTGGGGCTGGGTCCATCTCCGAAGGGCACCAGCTGGCCCTGCCACACTCCTATGTGAAGTCTTCCCCACTCCCCAGTGCTCCCCAGATGCCACACAGCCTCTTACGGGACCCGAGCAAGGAGAGCCCACGTGACCTGGCCCTCTAACCGCCCAGTTCTCACAACTGCTCCTCTCCGCCCGGCCCTCTTCGCCCCCTTTCCACTCCTCGGACACACCAAGCTTTGTCCCACTCACAGGCTAGTTAGTACTAGTCTCAAACTTAAAACAGGGTCTTAAGCTGGTCAGTTGGCAGTTCCTCAGTTTCTTCATCTGTAAAATGGGATGATTCAGTGCTCCCACTTATTTCCAATGGAACTATGAGCTGTTTTCCCCAAAATACAGTTTTGATGTAGTTTAAAACACAGTCTCAGAAACTAACAAAAAAAAAAATTAAGTACACATTCTTTAGGGACTAAATTTAATGAACTAAGCCTGGTTGTCAGTAAGTAGTATTATTTTGAATTTTACCAGATAGTTCACACCTGAAAGCAAATTCTTAAGTAGGCTAAACATGCCTACCTTGGGTTTTGGTACAGGGGATGACTTTGCTCTTCTAACAAACAATGCTCCACCAAGCGGGCTGCCCGGTCGAAGCGCACACCTCCATAGGGTTCCTCACTCACTCTCCCCATCCTTACCCACTCTGCCCCAGGGATGCTCGGTGCTCACGATCTGTAGGGTTACTGTGGGAATGAGGGTCAGGCTTGGCACCACCTGCCACCCACTGTTTCACTTGCTTCCATGTCCCACTCCCTGATGCAAGCACCTCCCCCAACCACCTTCGTCAGCAGGTACGTTTACTTCATGACACAGGAGTTCTCTAAGGGTGATTTTCCCCTGTTTGGTTAATAAAAAGGGAATCCATGTGAATCACGGAGCAGAGATTCCTCCACCCGACCACAGGTTAGTGCTGAAAGGCTAAGTCCGTCTACTCACAAGCAGGAGGGAGCAACGCTCCTGTTTCCCTTTTTTGTGACGTCCACGTGTGACCACTAACGGCAGCGGGCTGGCAAAGCTGGAACATCTTCTGAGACAAATTTTGATCTCCATTTCTCTTGAACGTTCCTAAAAATCCCTATGAGTTTGTAAGTAGGGGAGTTTCCGAACTCAAAGTCCTGTTTTACTCTATTTTCTGGCTTCTAATATTTTGGCAGATGGGATGTTTCCATTATTTCCATACGTGTGTTCTAATAAGTGGTCTCTCCTAAGAGTTACTCATTCTCTGCTGCACTGGATGCCTTGCCTCTGCTCTTTCTACACCCTCGGGCTTTAGGCCGACCACCCCTTTCAGCCCACAAAGTGCCCGAAAACAGGATCTGAAGAACCGAAAAGGAAGATGTCCCGCAGCATGCTCTACACATCTAAATGCAAGGTGTGCCGACTGTGTTCAGGGGGCACTTCCGAGTTCTCCCTTGTGGTTTGTTTTCTATAGAACTTCAGACAAACAGATGAATAATTCACAGAGAGTCTACGTTTATTTTAGAATTAAATTGGGCATTTTTCTAGAAAATAGCGTCTGTCCTTTAGCTGTAATGATATCTGAAACAGTAGCCATTATTTGTGAGCGCTCACTACGTGCCCGGCACTGTGCCAAGCGCTTTTCCGACACGTCGTGTTTAATCCTCCAAACCGCCATACAAGATAGAGACTGTCATTCCCGCTTTCAGGTAAAGAAATTGAGACTTAAAGAAATGAAATAACGTGCCCAAGTGACAGGTATAAGTGATAGCATTAAAACGCTCTATCTGACTCCACCGTATGTGCTCTTAATGAACACACTCTATTGTTTCTCAGGGGCTGCGAAAGGTTTTTACTGACCATCGACAAATGTATTTACCTTCCACTTCATGCTACTGCATCAGTCTACCAACAAGTCTTCTTGGTTCTAAGCTTTTCCCTCTCTAGTCCCCTACCCATCTAGCCATCAGAAGAGTGTCTCCCAAGGAGTGATTCAGAAACCACCTGCATCAGAATCAGCTGGAGGCCTATGAAGACTGCAGCTCCCAAGACCCACCCCAGAGATGCTGAATCTGAATCAGTTGCAACGTTCCAGGTGACTTTCAGAAGCACTCTATCAATATAGTATCTGCCCACTGTCTTCAAATGGTTTCCGAAAAACTGCGATAATACCATCTGCAGAGGGCTAAATAATAACCTCCCAAAGATACCTACATCCTAATCTTTGAAATCTGTGAATATGTAACTTTACAAGACAAAGCGACTCTGCAGATATGATTAAGTTAGGATCTTAAGATGGGGAGAGTACTATCCTGAATTATTCAGGTAGGTCCAGTGTAATCACCAGGGTGATTATAAGAGAGAAGTAGGAGAGTCAGAGTCAGAGAGAGTAAGTGACAGTGGAACCAGACACTGAAATGACAGGGGGCAGGGGTGCACAGGGCAGCCAGGCAGCCTCTAGAAGCTGGAAACGGCAAGGAAACAGAGTCTTCCCTGGAGCCGCCGAAAGCAACAAAGACCTGCCAACTCACTGCAGACGCTTTACTTTCAGACTATAAGAGCATGTATTTGTTACTCTAAGCCGCTAAAGTTAGTGCCCACTTATGCAGCACATACACTCAGCCACTAAATTCATGGTAACCTGTTACAGCAGCAAAGTCCTCCGTAGGTCTACCATGAGCCAACTCCTACTTAGCTTCTTCCCTTATACCTCTCGAATCTCCACCTGGAACTTCATGCTCCAGCAAAGCCAAACCACGTCTACCCCTCCAAACACATCAAGCTCCTTAACAGCCACACTCGTGTTTCCTCCCCCGAAACTTGTTGGTTTCAGGAACACCAATTTACCCTGGAAAGAAGCCCAGGTATGTCACTCCTTAGCACCTAGAGATGCAACTAATCACTTCCCCTCTGTAATGGAACTTGGAAAACATATCAACTATAGGCACACACACACACAACGCTGTCTGCATTGTACTCTGCTATAAATATCTGAACCCAGCAACAACCACCCACTCATCTTTATACCCCAGGCCCATTCACAGTGCCTGGTCCTGGGTCAATGCCCAAAGTTGGCTGAATTGAACTAAACCCAGAGTAGCTGCCTGGAAAGCTAGAGATCTATTCCCAAATCCTGCCTTTAAAGAAAGTACTTACGAAAGTCCTATTTTATAACTTCCCTCAGATTCTGCATCACTGCTCTCTACCCACATATCCTCAGTGGTAACATTCCTATCCTTTTGAGAGGTTTGGATTTGGAGGTCAAAAAACAAATACTGAACTCAATACCTACTGACAGGGAAGATGATCGAGCCATAAAGTATTATTTTAGATCAAAATGAATCTGAACTATCAAATGTTTACGGCCCATAAACTAGCTCTGATGACTCTATGGGTATACAAGTTCTGGTATTTTGGTTTTTTAAAGCCTATAAAGAATTTATGATATTATCAAAGTATACTGTTCCCCAAAAAAGCCAAAAACATGACTCTCATACAAAATAAAGTGAACCCATGTGAATGAATTTATTGTGCTCACAAATTAGTGAGGAAAACAGTAAGATGGGAAACTAATTTAAAGAGCATCTGTGGAAATTTTTTATAAAGAAATGATAAAGAATGTTAAAACACGATTGTTAAATTAGATACAAATGGGTTAGAGTCCTCTAAGGCACTAAATCAAAACCTTTTGGTTACCTTACCTGCAGAACCAAAACAATTTCCATCAACACAACACACACACATGCATGAGTCAATAAAGAACTTCATATAGTTCAAAGCCTTTATCGTAGATAATGTATAAAACTGGTAAACAGAAACCTCAGCTAAACTGAGTCAGGAGACCAGAAGGGGTGCTCCCACACCGTGTGACAACAGCGGAGCCCAAAAGGAAGAAGGACCCCTCTTCTTCCCTGGCAATGACTCAGCCAGTGGAAAGGCCATGGACTCTCTGTTCACTCCAGCCCTCCCAGCTCCCCGTTCCCCTCTGTAAAAGAGGTCTCCTTTCCTTGCTGGGCGGGGACATCCACATGGCTTCCTATGGTTGCCGACCCCGAGTTATAATTCTCTGCCGATCCCCAGTAAGCCCATCTTTGCTGGAGAAATATCTGGCAGTCTACCTGTTTCAGGACAATAATAACAAATCAATGAACAGCACATTCTCTCAGAAAAGTAAATAAACCTAGAATGAATGTGTGGTTATCCTCCTAAGTCTAATTTACAGATTCTGGATAATTTTTCCTAATATTAAAAAAATTACAAAGACGGCATCTAGTACCACAAAACTTCAGAGAAAACACAGCTCACTGGGAAATTTGGAGATTCACATGGAACTGGGAGGAAAAAGACAAGCTGATACCAGTAGACTTTAAGTATTATTTCCTAATACATTTGGAGCAAATCTCTCTCCAAAGATATAACTCTAATGTTTTTCATAAAAAAACAACTAAAAGAGATTTCGAAATTCACTTTTCTTTTGCATAACATGCCTATTCTGAAAATTAATGTGTGGTTTTAGCGCCTGTTCGCATACTGAATCCAGAATCCTTCAATCCAGCTCCTTTGGGGCTCCATTACCTGTACTACTCCCTGTATACCTCCTACCCTTTTCTCCCCCACTGCCCCTGTGTTGCGACCACACACCAAACGACGCTGCACTGTCTACACACACCGTGGCCTCCTTACCACTGCGTGGGGGTGTGTGTGTTGGGGGATGGGGCTCGGGCCCGTGGTCTGGCCACGAGAAACCCTAGAAGAAATGATGCCTGAGTAGAGCAGGGATCAAGCAGACGGTAACGCTGAAATAAAGCTCCAGGTAAATGAAGACAGACAGAAAAAACAAAAGAACGATGGAGACTGGGTATAGAAGGGAGGTCAGTACTGAAGGGTCATCACTCATATGGATGCACAGGCTGTAAACAGTCGCCAGGCTGTGATCCACACGGAGGAACCCAGAGGAGGAGAGACATGCTGCTGGGCCGTGACCCTGTGTACTGTCCTCACACTCGGCACCTTCCTTCTATGTGAGCTGACTCTGACTTGCGTAACTACGGTAAGATCGTTTTCTATTTGGTCGCCTTCTCAATAACCACAAAGTCATAGGGATGGCCTTTTGACAGTATTCACTGACAGCTTTTGAAAACGAAATGAGTGCGCACAACTGTGCATTGTTCTCTTATGGAGTCAGTCAAGTCAGATTCATTAGGTATAAACTCTGAGAAAGAATGTTAGTTGTATTTACAATGAATCATGTAAATAGATAAAGCGCATTAATGTTTTATTAAGAACTATTGCAATCTACAAAAATGGTAGAAAATATGCTTTGTTTAGCTTGAAATATTAGTTTTCAACATTCATGTTTTCTGTCTTTCCCACTGAGTGATAATCTAGTTACCTGAGTTTGAAGATAAGGAGACTTCTTATTCACTTTTACCTTCCCGCTGTGAACGTTAACGTTTGAGGACGTAAGTAGGAACATGCAGGAATTGACAGGTGAAGAATGCTGCATACACCTGGTGAGTAGGAGACTTGAGGAGAGTCACACCTACACATTATAATTTTGAGTCACTATAAATATTGACAGGAACATGCTGACAAAAGATACCAGGACATGCCACTCCAAAAGGTGCCACTTTGGTATATGACTTACTCTGAGTTAAAGGCAACTGAGAACCAGCAACTTCAGGGGGAGCTCTTTACCTTCCCCTAACTGCCTAAAACACCTCCCATTTGTAAAGCTACCTAGATAAGGAGCTTCTGCTGGAGACAATTCTTATCCCCGGACAGACTCTCATCTGCATAAGAAGATAACACTTGTTTACCATCTACTTCTTCCAGTCATCCTTCCTAAACTCTCTTCTCCTGCTGAGAAGCTCAAAATCCATTTCTCCTTCATTTAGCCTAAGATGGTGTATAAACATCAATCTCTGGCCACCTCCTGGAGCTATATTATTCTTTGTGAACTCCTGTGCATACATATGTAATTAAAACTGTTTTTTCCCTTATTGACCTCCCTTTATCAGTTTGATTGGTGGGCCCTCACCATTGAACTTAGGAGTGTAGAGGGGGAAATATTTTTCTTCCCCTATACAGGAGTTGGGAAAGAAGAAGGGATAAGAGAAGAGGAAGCAAAACTGGTACAGGAAAAGAAAAAATTATATCAGTACAAGGCGAGAGTAACAGCATACAATACAATGCCACAGTGGTAATAAGTGAGAAAAGTGACAAAAACAAAAATTACAAATCTAAAAGTACCAAAAAAATACAAGGAAATTTCCTAATCAAAGTCTAAATACTTAGAAGGAAAACAAAACATTAGATTTTCCAAATATTTGTTAAGCTTATCTGATATCCTCAAAGAAATTTGCTGGAAGTTGAAGGAGTTCCTGTGACAAAAAAGGAATTAGCATTGTTGAGCACCCCTGTGCTAGAATTTATCTGTGTTACTTCTTATCTGATATTTCATTTAAAGATAATGGAGACCTAGCCTCTCAATTTAAGAACAACAACCAGGGGAGGAAACAGACCTGGTCACGGATGAAAGAGGTAAGAGTAGACTAAGGAGAATGGAGCACAGGAAAAAACCAAGTCAACTTGAAGGGTAAGGAAAGACTTCACAAAAGAGAGACACGTGAGCAGAAACTGAAGACAGAACAAGGGCAGCAGCCGGCTGCCCAAAGAACCAACACCCCGGAAGTGAGCTAACATGGCCCAGAGAGGGCGGCAGGCCAGGAGAGGTACACAGGGCCCCAGCAGAGGAGGGGCCCCGACGGCCCTCCCAGTCCTACTGTGCTCAGAGCCAATTCCGGAACCATAAACTACAGGCTGAGGGATGAACAGGGAAGGGGAGAAAAAAACTGCCACCCTAAAATGTGTCTCTCTGGCAGGAGCATTCACTTAGGCTGATTATTTTAAAGCCCAAAAGACTCCGGAAAAAAACCTCTGACCTCCTCGCTAACTGCCTAAAGAACACAGCTAGGGGAACCTGTTCCAGGAAGGGGGCTATCCCCATAAATATGGTAGGAACTAGATGTGTAGGCAGGGAGGGACCTAGCAAAACAAAGTTCATTGGTTAAATTTCCTGTGTCCCATTGTCCCTGCCTGACCCAGCAAACACTTGTGCATCTAACACCTGCTTTCCATCTCCATGTCAGCTGCCTTCCGCCTCTTTGAAATCCCAAAGGACCACCTCCTGAGAGGTTCCTAGGAGGAGGGAGACAGACTCCCCACCCCCCAGTGTGGCTCTTCACATTGCAGACATGGGTAGGGCCCGCACAAGACCTACACCCTTTCCCAGAATATGGGGGCTCAAGTTGGGCCACAAGAGACAGTGGCCCGTGGAAAACCACTGCCTGCACAGACTCACCACCTACAAGGATTCACTGCCCTCTGTCATGGGCCTCGATCCCTACCCATCCCTTGACCTTCCTCTCCTCCTTCTTCATTGTTCCCGCCATCAACTCCAGCCAGAGTCCCACCATGGACCCTTTATAAGTCTAGCATCTCCTCACAGTCGGGGCTGGCACTATTGTGAGCTCAGCCCATAGCCCTTGGACGTCTTAAGCTCTCCTGCTTTATCAACTTGGTGCCCCTTCCTTCCTTGGCAAATCTAACATCTCCAACACCCTCTTTTGTCTTTAGTTGAAGACAGTACTTCAAGGTGAAGATTTCAGCCATTTGGGCAAGTTACTGAGTTTTCCTGGGTCTCTTCCATGTATACAGGTTATTAAATTTTTGTGTGATTTTTTTTTTTTCCTGTTAATCTGTCTCATGCTAACTCAACTGTTAGACCGGCGTAAAAATCTAGACGGGCAGAGGAAAATTTCTTCCTCCCTAACAACAGTAAATGGTGTTCTTTGATTTTCTCACTTCTTTTTGAAAAATGGATCTGCTTTAAAAATATATATACACAAAATCCTAAAATCCTAACTAGAGAAGAGATGAAAGTGGAGTGGCTCTGAGAGAAGCAGAACAATAGGGTGGGCATAGATCTCTTCCCATTTCCTCCACCTCCCACCAACTTGGCTCAGCAAAAAAAAAAAAAAAAAAAAAAAAAAAAAGCATCATCAGAAACATCTTCCTGACAGACCAAGGTAGAAAGTGACTGCTATAAAAAATTAGCTCCAAAGCCTTTTCATACTTTTTTTTATACTTCCATAACAACTTTTAACAAAGTAAAGCAAGACTGTATATCATCTCAAATTTTGTTTGCCAGGTCTATGATCTCTCATGAAAATGTGTCAGAAGTTGTCAATCACTTTTGAAGTGAAAAGTTCAACCGATAACATATTGCAGGGTTCTTTTCCTTTTTTCCTTTTTTTTTTTTTTAATCATTGAAATGCTCTAAAAATCATTCTTCTATTTCACAGGCATCTGTGATGGAGCAAAAGTACTGAGTTCTGTCAAGTTCACATGAAACGGAAATTCACAGAAGTCAACACTTCCAATCGATGCAAATGATCTTGATGGAGAAATTGACAAGATTCACTGAGGGCTGCATCCTCACTCCTACTCTCATCAAGCCAGAGAAGCCTGAAGCCCTGCTGTCTGTCATTAAACTAATTGGGAAACTTGGGAAGGAGTACAGGGGGCAAGAGCTGAAGCAGAAGTCAAAAAAAAAAAGTAAGACAGGATAAAAGGGCAATTTTAAAATCATTACTTTTTAACAAGGAACACAGCTATTGTTCTGAACCCCAAATCACGGATGTGATAGTCAAAAAGACAAAAGAATAGCGGGGTAAATTGTTGAAACAAATCTCTTTGTAGTCGGTAGTAAAAACCTCATTGCAATTCAAAAGATAAATGGCAATTAAGTAGTTTCTGTTAAGTGTTTATTGTTCACCTTTTATGTGGGTGGCCTTTTAAGTGATTTTCCTTTTAAAGGAACAGGGAAAGTTTGTTCTCTTCCACATTTGAACTAAACATGATGCAAATGCATGCAACCATCAATTTTAAAATAATAATCGTCTTGATTTTCTAAGCCGATAAACCAACTACTATACACCACTTCCTTTTCAGGCTGTTGTTTGCTTGGCTTATCACAGTTAACTATCGCACTGTGACTCTGCGTGAAGACGGTAATGTAATTAAATCCTATTAACACATCAGGAATAAAGCCCTTTAATGGGCACACAAGGCTTTGAGAGGCGGCTCGTTCCTGAGCAGATTTAATATCCTTAAATTAAGCAAGTGTGAATGGGAAGATGAATCTTATTAAAAACTTAAATCTGATTATATTTGAAAATTATTGGTTTCTTAATGTAATAAATTATCCAATACAGACTAGAACAAATAATCTGTCCTAGCTTCACATAACTCCACTCTATAACGAGTGACAAAAGAAATTATGTGTGACTGTGGGGCAAAAAGAAAGGTCTTTTTATAAAAGTCATTTTGCATAATGAAATACCTAAATCATTTTAATAAACATTTGGGGGGAAAAAAGTGCAAATGACACAGTTGGAGAGGGAATCATTTACCCTATTCAGAAAGGGAATGTGGAAATAGTGAAGCTAATGGTTTTTTTTAAATTGCCATTCTGGCCAATTTGTTGTAAATTCTGAAAAGAAAAGCTGCAGCTTATGTTGTTGGTAGCGAATTCCTTCTCCAGAAGGCGAGTGCAAATGTGAGCCATCTGCCAGGCATTCTGCTGAGAAGGCTGGAGTCTCCAGCAAGGGGCCAACAGGCTCCGCCTGCTAGCACGCACACCCACTGCACAGGCCGAGAAGTCTGCGTTTTCCCCAAAGGTGGGCTCTGCGCTGCCTCCTTCCCCATCATCACGGGGACCACCGGGCGCCCACCCGCTCTCCTCCGATCCAGCTGGCACCAGGCAGGCTTTCACATGATGAGTCTGATGATGTTCGCAAGGAGAACCCCCAGAGAAGCGTTTTCTGTGGAAACTGACTGAAGCAGAAATGCAAGACCTGTTCAATTATTTAACCAGACAAATGCTTCACAGTGTGCGTTTCTTAACTTAATCCTATTTTAGCAAAACCTGGCGTCGCCCACTGCACTGCGCATCAGAACCCTGGGCGGGTGTTATCCTTTTGCAACTGGACCCTTGGGGAGGGCCAGGAAATGTCCTCAGCCTCACCTGCAAGCCACCATCTCACCAGTAGACAGGCATGCTCAACAGGACACACTGGGCAAGCAGGCACCGCAGGGCTGTCATCTCTGAAGCCAAGGTCTGCTCCCACACGGGCAAGTACTTCCTCCTGCTCCGCTCCAGGAAACTGGAAGGCTCAACTGTTTGGCACGTGTGCCCAAACGGCTCATTCAACCACATGACCAAGCACGTTAAATACCGCTTGGCGCCGGGTGATGGGGCAGAGGGAGAGGTCACCTCCGGTGAAAAGCCATCCTAGGAAATCCGGCTTCACTTCTCCCCAGAGGCGGCACCGGCCGGCCCAAGGCCTTCCCGCTCTGATTACCATGTCCCCACAGGCCTCTTGCTGGAGGTCCTCAAACCTGCCAGCCGGTATCTGATCTTCCTGCTGGAGTACGGCTGCTCTCACCGCCTAGGATGCCTTCTCCAAAACCCCTCTGCTCACACATCATCCCAGTGGAGTCTTGCAGATGCTCCAGAGTCTGATTTCCTGGGTTCAAATCCCGACTTCCTCACCTACCACCTGTATGCCTGTGGACACGCTGCTTAACTTCTCCAGGCCTCAGCTGACTCACGTGTAAGACAAGCACGGTAGTAATATAACCTTGGCCAAAGACTAACGAGGATGGGACATCTAAAGCTTTCAGCATAGGAGTTCCTGTTGTGGCTGGGCAGTAATGAACCCAACTAGTGTCTGTGAGGATGCAGGTGCCATCCCTTGCCTCGCTCAGTGGGTTAAGGATCCGGCATTGCCGTGAGCTACGGTGTAGGTTGCAGATGAGGCTTGGATCCCACATTGCTGTGGCTGTGGTTTAGACCAGCAGCTGCAGCTCCGATTCACCCCTAGCCTGGGAACATCCACGTGCCGCAGGTACAGCCCTAAAAAGACAAAATAGTAACAATAAAGCTTTTATCAGAGTACCTAGGATGACATGTATTCGACGGATGTAACTGGATGTAATTATGATATATCGTCTCTACTGTGGGACTCAAGGCTCTTGTTTGCCACCCTCTCTCGCTCACTGTCCAATGTTAGTCACTCTTTCTCTGTATGGCCGAGTATTTCTGCACATTCATCCCACTGCCATCTAGAAACTGGCACTTGCCATCTGCCTCCTCAAGGATGAAGTCACTAACCACTGCAGCCACTGACCTTCAACACATCCTGAAAGGGGTTCAGGGCCAAGATGAGGAACGAGGTACTCGATGCTCCATGAAAAACTGGCACAACAGGCCTTCAGGTAGATGTTTTCAGGAGAAGATTTTATGAGCCAAATTCTTGCATCTCCTCATATCCAGAAAAGCACTAAAATCCTTAATGGTGACACCTGCTCATTGTGACTACACGTACCCCCTCTTTCCTAACATAATACTGACCCCCCCACACACACACGCCTCTTTGGAGTGTACCTCACAGCTACTGAGACCCTAACTTCCAAGCCACAGTCCTCATTTTGCCCCAAACAAAACCTAACTCACAACTCTCACATTATGCTTTTTTTTTTTTCAGTTGACAAGACATTTTAATTGGGTGCTTATTTATATCTGTCTTTTCTACTAGACAGTAAGTTCCTGAAGAACTTGTTCTTACTATCTTTGTATCCATAAGGCATAATACAATATCAGGAACACAGTAATTCCTTATGTGAAATAAAATCCATATTCTATGACAAGACAAATTGAAACCTAAATTCTCCTCTGCCCTGCGCCCTCCCCTCTCCCCCAACTGAGCACTGTGTATCTACATGATGCATCAACCACGCACCCCACTGGCAGGGATACCTGCTCAACCATAAAGAGCCACACTCTTCTAGCATCAGCAAGACAGCTCCTCAAAAACTAACATTCCTTCCTGAGCGGGTAAGAGGTCACATGACCTACCAGATGACGCTTTGACCTGGATGATGAAAACTCTCAATAATACGCTATTTGATGTACAGCCTCTGTCTCAAAAACTTATATAACTGTACCTTGACTTCTAAGAGACAGAACAGTTCCCAGGTCATAAATCCTTAACTTTGGCTCAAATAAAATTTTCCATTTCTTTCACAGATTGAGTGATTAATATTTCATTGATACTTGATAAATATTTACTAACTAAATATAAGAACTAATGAATGAATGAGTTTAGTAAAAGCTGCATTTAGCATATAACCCAAGATAGGGAGAGGGTAAATATTTCCCACCATAAATATAGGAAGACGGCTGCAGATGACTAGAAAAGGACTTTCGGGTATTGAGGAACAGGAACTTTTGGTACATTGCTAAGTATAAATTAGTACACTGAAAGTGTAAATTGCCTCAATAACTATAGAAAACTCTTTAGCAGCATCTAATAAATCTAAATATATACCTACCCTGCAGCCCAACATTTCCTCTATTTAATAGTATGCAGCAGAAATGAATAAATACCTTCACAAAAAGACATGTAGAACAAGGTCTAAAGCAACATGATCTATAAGAGCCTCAAATTTGAAACAACACAGACATTCATCAGCAAGAGAATGGATTAAAAATGCCTATGACTTATTTACACAACGAAGTAAATACGTCCCCCAAATTTTTAAAAGAGGAATACTGATATAGGCAACAATAGGAATAAAACCCCAAAACCAAAATATTACGCTCAGCAAAAGAAGTCAGACATATGAAAGTATGCATTATATGGTTCCATTTAATGAAGTTCAAGAACAAGGCTAATTTATGACAGCAAAAGTCAGAACAGTAGCTCCCTCAAGGAGGATCTTTCTGGGGGGAAAGTAACTATTCTATATCTTGATCCCAATGGTGATTTCACAGGTACATACATTTGTAAAAATTCATTGAGCAATACACTTCAGGTTTGTACACTTTATATAAATTATTCCTCAAAAAAATTGTCGTAATGACAGGCATGAAAATTGGTACAACCTTTCCAGAGTGCCATTTGGCAATGTAGGTCAAAAGCATCCCAACCACTGACTCAGAAATCATACTTCTAGGAATTTATCCAAATAAAATAATTAAACAAATGCACCAAGATATACATATAAAGTTATCTGTCAACCTAATATTTATAATAGGAAAAACTGAAAATAATATAAGCATTTAATGATGTGGAATGATGCACGATGAAATGGTCAGAAAAGAGGAAATTTCCCTGCACTTCTAGGTTCTACTGGCTGCTCTAAGAATTAAATTAGCATGAGACAGATGCATAGGAGAAAATCACACAAAAGGTTAAAAATGCGTTTCCATGAGAGACCCAGGAAAGGTCAGTAACTCACCACAATGGCTGAAACCCTGACCTTAAATATCATCATTAGCTAAGAACAAAAGAGGACCCAACACAGAGTTGAATTTTTACAGTTTTTGCCAGATTCCTCCCTGTTTACATGCCTAGTTCATATTATAGTTATTTATGGTGACAGCTCCCTGCCTGAACAGGTCCTCTATCTACATTCTTTAGGTGGCTGGAGGGAAGGTCAAAGGTTCTTCCTAAGTCTTTTGGGCCATAATTATTTTCAGCTCAAAGCCATCTGTATGCCAAAGAGATATTTTGGGGTAGCAATTTTTTTTTTGTCTTTTTTACTTTAGGGCCACACCAGTGGCATATGGAAGTTCCCAGGCTAGCGGTTGAATCAGAGCTGTAGCTGCTAGTCTATGCCACAGCCACAGCAATGTAGGATCCCAGCGGCGTCTGCAACCTACACCACAGCTCATGGCAACACCGGATCCTTAACCCACTGAGGGAGGCCAGGGATCGAAGCTGCATCCTCATGGATGCTAGTCAGATTCGTTTCCGCTGAGCCACAATGGGAACTCCTAGGGTAGCAAAGTTTGTTCCCCTAAAAAATTCCAGTCTGGTATTAAAAAAGAAGATGTAGGTCTACAGTTACTAAAAAAGGAAGATAACCAAAAAATATTATTAAGTGAAAAAAAAAAAGATTACAGAGCAAGATTTTGGTATGATCTTATTCTGTTAACATACAAACACACATATATACACAAGTGTGTATATATATATATATATATATATATATATGTATATATGTATATATATATATATATACACACACATGCATGCTTATATTTGTCCAGGAAAAGGTCTCCAAATAGATACAATAAGGTACCACAGGGGTTCTTTCTGGATGGAATTTCAGATGATTTGGTTGTTTTGTTTTCGTCTTTTTCTTTTCTTTCTTTTTTTATGATCATTTACCAGTTGTGAGATTTAAATAAAAACATAGATACGTGATAGCTGGATATATACAAATGTGTGTGTGTAGACATCCCTTTGGAGGAAATGAGTCAATGAGACCTAAGGCCATAAATGATAAAAGAAGGCCACACTCTCCCAAGGAAAATGCTCTCCTCATAAGGCAAAGAGACTACAGGTACATTCTCCGCAAGACAAAAGTAAGTCCCGCCTGACTGCCCAAAACAGAAACAATCCCTGATGAACGACTTTGAAAAGACTTGCTATGCCGGAAAAACTCAAATGGGAGACTGTCTCTCTTTGGGCCCCCTCGTGTACCATGTTTAAGTAAATCATGACCTGCCAGAATCCAAAATGAGTATCCACTTAGACTCTTGAATTTATTGGATGACCCAATTCAAGAATGTGGTTTATATATATACCAGAGAATTCTTTTAACATCAGATTTTAGAAAACAAAAGTTGGCAAGAGGGAATTTAGAGACAGACAGAGAGACAGGGACAGAAATGGAGAGGAGACAAAGATGGCCATCTCTGGCCACTGCCTGTGAAAGGTAGTCTCATTTCTGGCATTTCCATGAGACAGTGCTTTATACTGATTTCTTTTTCTTTTTCTTCCTCTTAGATTTTCTATTGATTCTCAATGGTTGGATGTAGAGAAAACTAAGATTCCTTCTGCATTTTTCTCAATGCGTAATTATTATAACTCGAGGAATTCAAATCTGTCCAAGATTCTAACCCACTTAAGCAGCCTTGCTCCATCCCACACGTCCCACACGACACACCAGTCTCTTCTACTCTCTTTTCAGACCTAAATGTCCTGGTCCAAAACACATTACACTTTTTATATAATTATTATCTATTTTGGGGAAAAAAATCTGAAACTTACAGAAGAATTGAAAATACAAAGAACTTTTTCCTTGAATGATTTTAAAGTTGCTGACCTGATGCTCTATCACCCCCAGGAAATTTTAACATGTGTTTCCTACAAACACATTCTCTCCCATAGCCACAATCAGGAAATGAACACCGATACATCACCACCATCTAATCCTCAGAACCCCCATCAGGTTGCAGCAATTGCCCAAACAATGTCCTGTAGATGAGAAAGATGCAGTTCAGAATCATACATGGCATTGCATTTAGTTTTCACATCTTACCTAGCTCCTTAAATCTGGAGATAGGTTAAGTGTCAGTCTTTCCTTGACACTTATGACTTCAACATTTGTGAAGAGTGTAGGCAAATTATTTAGCAAATGTTCCTCAAGTTGGATTTTTCTGTTGTTTCTCATGAGGCGCGTTATGCATCTTTGATAGGAAACCACAGGAATGATGCTGTGTTCACCTCTTACATCCTATCAGGCGGCACACAATTTTGATTTGTCAGTAATGATGTTTACTTTGGTCACTTAAGCTGGTATCTGCTAGGCTTCTCCACTGAAGTTACTCTTTCTCCCTTTGTAATTAATAAATTGCTGAATAAAACAATATTTAAAAGCAGTCAAAGAAAGAAACAAAATCAGAAGTAATACGCAAAAGAAGACATACAGGTAGCCAGTATGCACATGAAAAGATGGTCAACATAACTAATGACTGGAGAAAAGCAAGTCACGATTACAATGAGGTACCACCTTGCACACATCGGATTGGCAAATAACAAATGTTTGAGAGGGTGTGGGGAAAAGAGAACCCGCTTACACTGTTGGTGGGAATGTAAATTGGTGCAGCCACCATGGAAAACAGTATGGAGGTTCCTCAGAAAACTAAAAATAGAATGACCATACGATTCAGCAGTCCCACTCCTGAGCATATATACAAACAAAATCATAATTCAAAAAGATACATGCACCCCTATGTTCACTGCAACATTATTTAGAGTAGCCAAGACATGGAAGCAACCTAAATGTCCACTGACAGATGAATGGGTTAAGAAGATGTGATACACATACACAATGGAATTCGACTCAGCCATAAAAAAGAATAAAATAATGCCATTTGCAGCAACATGGATGGAACTAGAGATTCTCATATTAAGTGATATCACTTATACACGGAATCTAAAATATGGCACAAATGAACCATCTACAGAAAAGAAACAGACTCACAGACATGGAAAAAAGGCTTATGGCTGCCAAGGGGTAAAGGGGAGGGAGTGGATGAACTGGGAGTTTGGGGTTAATAGATGCAAATGATTACATTTAGAATAGATGAGCAGTGGGGTCCTGCACAGGGATCTATCTCTTGGGATAGAACATGATGGAGAATGATGATATGAGAAAAAGAATGTCTGTATATATATATGACTCAGTATATATATATACAGTTGATCTGTTAATTACAAAGTGGAGAAGCCCAGCAGATACCAGCTTAAGTGATCGAAGTAAACATCATTACTGACAAATCAACCATACTTTAATTAAAATTTTTAAAAAAGGAAAAGAGGTGATTTTCTTTAAATAGGCCCGTTGCTGCTAGACCAACTTCTCGTCTTAGGAATCCCCATGTTCACCACGTTCCCCGTAGTCACACTCCAGGCCCTTCCTGACTTCTCTGGGTACTCTCGCCCCTTGTCACTGTCCCAACTCCCTGCAGGCTGGAGATGGCTCCAGAGGGATAGCTGAGCCTGGGGTCTGCACTCTCGTCGCCTCCCAGGCGCTGCAGATCTCTGGGCTCCATCTCTCAGCGGCTTATCTTGCCCCATTGTTCTGTGCAAGCAGGAACAGCTTCCAGGCATTGGACTCCTGGAGACTCTACAGCGTTTCCTGTATCAACTTTAAAAATCTCTTTTTGGTGGAATCATATCTAATGTCCACACATAATGAAAGGCTCTACTACTGGCAGCCAAAGAAAATCCTCACCAATTTTAAATCCACCAGCATTTCTTCCTTTCACCCCTACTTCCATACATACATAGATACACGAGCACGCGTGTGGGTGCGTGTATGCGTGTGTGTGTGTGCATGCACGCATGTTTTATCATTTCTTCCAGACCTGCTGATGGGTTTGTGCTGTTTCTCTCATAGTGAACAATCTGATTACCAACCCTGCATATTTATAAACAATTAACTAACCAAGAATTAGAGTCGGATTAACTAGTACAACTGAAGATTAAAATATTACATGGTCTCAAAGTGGCTACTCCTGTGCCCTAAACACTTAGCTCTTGGCCACAGTATCTGAGCACATCGGTCACACACATTCAGCTCTATCAAGGTCAAATCCCCTTGTGACCTTTAAATGATGTCTGAAAATGCTTATTAAATCTTGTCCTTGCAGAAATACTTCTATATCCAGTGTCATGACGGAGACTTCTTGGAACATATTTGCATACACTGGACACCTTTAACCAGCCGTAGATTCTGGGACATGGCTCACTGTATGAGCCAGAGATCCTTTATTTGTGGCAGAAACTAAAAACCTCTATAGGACAAGAACAGGCCAGAAAAGGAGCTTTTGGAACATAGTAATTTACACATATATCTTCAGAGCAGGCCACAAACATAATCTATGGGAACCCTCAGGTCTCTGGCCTTTAATAAGACAAGCAACAAGTCAAGTTTTATGTGAGAAATTTTCAGTTTTAAAATGTTGATCAGAGATGCTGTTCTGTATAGTGAGCACCCCACAGAAACACGACGTGCAGAGGTACCCACAGTTTGCCAACTAGCAGGGCTGGGTCTGCAAGTTTTCTCTCAGCTGTAAAGAATTCTGGGAATTAAAGCCCATTGGCCATAAAACTTGTTCCGGTCAGAGCCAACTACAACTGTTGCTAATTAGTTATGGTTCGTAGCTTCCAGACACAAGTATCCAAACAAGTATCCACAAGCAGCCCAGTTTTCCAGCCGGTTCTGGAAAATGCAATGCCATGACCACCTATGCTGATAAGAGGAGGCAAGTGCACATATGTACACATAAACACATGTACACCCTACCTCCCTTGAAGGAAGAAGACACATTTTTCCACATCAGTAAAATCTACTCAGGGCTTTATTCCAGTTTTATAGCACTCAAACCCTAAGAAAACAGTTGCTAAAAGAAAAACTCCAAAAGAACAGAGAAAAGTTACTATTCTCATTATAAACACAAGTGCAGGCTATGCTTTGGCCATCTCAGTGAGTTTAGATCATGATGTCATATGGAGTAGTCATTTGGGCATATTTAAAGGGTTAATAGATGCAGACGATTGCCTTTGGAATGGATTAGCTATGAGATCCTGCTCTGTAGAACTGGGAACTATGTCTAGTCACTTGTGATGGAGCATGATAATGTGAGAAAAAACAATGTATACATATATGTGCAATTGGGTCATCATGCTGTACAGTAGAAAAAAAAATATGTATTGGGGAAATAAGAGAAAGAAAGAAAGAAAGAAAGAAAGAAAGAAAGAAAGAAAGACAGACAGACAGACAGACAGACAGACAGAAAGACTATCTGCTTTTAATATGTGTTCCTTAACCACTCTCATCTCTTCAAGACCACACTCCTGTGCTTCTCAAACACCCCATTTTATCTACTTTCACCCACTGCCTATGCAGAGCTACCACTGGGGGCAGGATTCCCCAGGTCCTGCACCTTGGAGGGATGCAGAGCCATGGCAGAAAGAGAGAGAGATGCAGAACTAGTGTCTGGCAGCTAAGACCTCAGCATGCAACGATAACCCCTCACTGTCCTCCGACCTAAAGAAGACCTACTCCTGGCCCTTCCAGCCCCTACCAAATGCTTTCCTTGATCCTTTTATACCTGTTGATCAAAAATAACCTTTGTGTTCATTTCAACCAAATTTCACCTGCATAAAAAAAATGTGAGGGTAATGGGAACAAACTTGGCTCTGTCCCAGGCTCCATGCCTCCTGCACATGAACATGAGTCTCTTCCCTGTGTCCTTCCAACTTCCCCTTTGTAAGGCTGACAGCTGGGGTCTCTCAGATGTGCCTCCAACATGGTAAACTCCCACACTCATCTACCTTTAAGTCTGAAATCTGAAAATCAAAAAGAACAGGTTCCCCCAACATGCCAGCTTTATTTAACACATAAATCAATAAATGCCCTCCCTCTCCTTATCGAATACATTTGAATTGTTTAATCATATGCCTGTTTTTAGATTATATGGAGAGCACAGTTTCTGTTGTGTAGACACGTAATAAGTGTTAGGAGAAAGAACACATAAAGGAAATGAAGAGTCGCCCAGATTGGCTACAGTGCACCTGTCCGTGCTGAGAAGCTTTTTACACCTGGCCAGTGAACTTCCCTCCGCTCCTCACATCTTACGCCTCCTTCCGCACCTTTTTCTTCGCAAGTCCCCACCCTCGCTCCAATAAATTCAACAACTGAAATTGAAAATTTCAAAACCCTTCACATGCCCTCTCTCACTTGTCTATCTCTTGATCAACATGTTTTAGTCATGCTGACTTCCTTTCAACTCCCTACCCATACCTTTGTGCCTACTGCCTTCCATACCCAAACACAACTTCTCCACTCCAATGCCATTTCTTCTGTCCAACATGATTCACCCTTCAGGTCTCAGCTTAAACGTCCTTTCTTTAGTGACTTCCAAGACTAAGTTAGGAACCCTACTGCTATAATGCCTCCATAGTACTTATCATAACTATATTTGAAATAGTTTAATTAGTTATTACTAGTTTATCCCATTAGACTATAAGCTGCTTGAGGAAATTCCAGGGACATGATCATCTGAGCGGATATGGACAATCCCTACAGCTATAAACTACAGAATTGCTGGATTAAATCTTCACTATTTATTCCAACTCAAAAAAGAGAAAAAGAAATCTATGAGCATAAGAAGAAAATAAGATGTTAAAGAAGAGAAAAAAATCAGAGCATTGAGCAAGAGTTAACTCCTCCATGTAGATGTAAAATTATGACAACAAAAGCATGAGACCTGGGAGGGAAGAAGTGCAAGTGTACTGTTATAAGGGTCTTACATTATACATGAGTTAGTATAACATCATTTAAGCTAGACTATGATAAACACTATAAATCACAAATCAGCTATTTAAAAAAATGAAGAGTTGTAACCTTAAGCATGCTTTTTTTAATGCCAATAAATTTGACAGTAGAGATAAAATGAACCTATTTCTTGAGAGACACAAATTACCAGAGTTCATTCAAGAAAAAATAGATAATCCGAATAGCTTTATGTCTGTTAAAGAAATTGAATTTGTCATTAAAAACTTTCCCACAATGAAAACTCAAGGCCCAGAAAGGTTCATTGGTAAATTGCATCAAGCATTTAAGGAGTAAATAAAACCAATTCTGCATATACTTATCCAGAAAACTGAAGAGGAGGAAATACTTCCTATCTCATCTTATCAGCAATATGCTGATAAAAAAAACCAAAGATATTATGAGAAGGAAAAAAAAAAACCTACTCACCAACTCATAATATAGATGAAATTCTTCAGAAAATTTTATGAAATCAAGCTCAACAATAAAATATTATAAAGAAATCTCACTGATTATAAACCAATGATATTTAACCCAGGCATGCAAGGTTGGTTTAACATGAGAAAATCAAACAATGTAATTGACCATACCAACAGAGTAAAGAAGAAAAACCATATGATCATCTAAATTGATATAGAAAAAGCCTTTGACAAAATTCAATAGCCATTTTTTTAATCTCCCAATACATTAGGACCAAAAGACATTTATTCAACCTGATAAAGGACATCTATGGAAAACATAATGTAACATCATACTTAATAGTGGGATACCAAATGCTTTCTTCCTAAGGTCAGGAACAAAACAAAGATATCCTTTCTCATCACTCCTATTCAAAGTGCTGAATGTTATAAGTTCAAGAAGGCAAGGGGAAAAAAAGACATTGAGGTTGGAAAGATGAAAGTAAAACTGTGTCTATTCTCAGAGAACATAATTGCCTGTATAGAAATTCCAAAGAACTACAAAAAGATACCGTTAATACTAATACTTGAATTTTTATACAGTTGTAGGATATAAGATCAAACTAAAAAGTCAACTGTATTTCTATATGCTAATGATGAACTCTCAAAAATCAATATTTTTAAGTGATATAGTTCTTAATAACATCACCAAAATAAAATACATATGAATAAATTTGACAAAAGATACACAAAATCTGATATATAAATTCTGTATACTGAGAACACTAGAACATCTCTTAGAGAAATCAAAGGATATCTAAATAAATAGATATGTCATGTTCATGAGTCATATAACTGAATGTTGTTAAGATGTCAATTTTTCTGGAAATTGATATACAGATTCAATATATACCAAATAAGCTCCAGGAGGTTTTTAGAAGAAATCAACAAGCTGATTCTAAAATTTATATGGAAATACAAAAAAAAACATGTAGTAACTAAAAAGAACTTAGAAAATGAACAAAGTTGGAGAACTTATACTAACAAACTTCAAAATTTATTATAAAACTACAACAATCAAAACAGTCTGGCCCTGGCATTAAGACAGACAAATAAATAGGGAGTTCCTGTTGTGACTCAGTGGGTTAACAACCCGACTAGTATCCATGAGGATGTGTGTTCAATCCCTCGCCTCACTCAGTAGGTTAAGGATCTGGCATTGCTGCAATCTGCATAGGTCGCAGGTGTGGTTTGGACCTGGCAATGCTGTGGCTGTGGAATAGGCCAGCAGCTGCAGCTCCAATTCAACTCCTAGCCTGGGAACTTTCATATGCCACAGATGAGGCCCTAAAAAGAGAAGAAAAAAAGAAAAAAAGATAGAGAGCAATAGGACAGAACAGTCCAGAAATAACCCCCCACACATATAATCACTTGCTTTTTTTAAATCTTCATTTTTAAATCATTATGGATACACAGGAAGTTGAAAAAAATTGTATAGGAAGATCCTATGAACCCTTCACTCAGCGCCCCTAATGCTAACGACTTGCGTGTTAAAAGTACAATATCACAATCAGGAAAATGACATTACCACAATCCACAGGACTTGTTTAGATATCCTTAGTTTCACAATCATTATGCAATTTAATCACATATGTACTTTCATGTAATCACACCGTACCAAGTGACACAACTGTTCATCACCATAAGGCTCCCTCTTGCTACCTCTCTACACCCACACCCTGTTTCTTCATCTCCCACTTCCTAGCCTCTGGGAACCACTAATATTTTTTCCATCCCTGTAATTTTTCTTTCAAAAATCCTACATAATTTTAATCATACAGTGCATAATATTTTAATAATAATTTTTTTTCCACTGAGCATATAATTTCCTTATAAGCCACCCAAATTGTTCCACATAGGATCAATTTGTTTTTGACAAAGGTATAAAAACAATTAATTAGAAAAAAAAATGAGAACCTGTTTAACAAATGATTTGGAATCAAGTGATACCTTCATGCAAAAAAAAGTTCAAGCCATACTTTATATAATATGTAAAAATTATTTCAAAATGGATCACAGATTTAAATGTAAAACCAAAATCATAAAACTTCTAGAAGACAATACAGGTGAAAATATTCATGATCTTGAGTTAGGTAAAGATTTCCTTGATGTGACACCAAAAGAATGACACATAAAAGAATATACCAATAAACTGAATTCATCAAAATTAAGAAGTTCTGCTTTTTTTTAATGAAATACAATTTTTTTTGGCCAAGCCTGTGGCATGCAAAAGTTCTCAGGCCAGGTATCAACCCACACAATAGTAGTGACCTGAGCCACAGCAGTGACAATGCCAGATCCTTAACTACTAAGCCACCAGGGAACTCTGAAATACACAATTTTTAATATGTCCTCAACCAGAAGAGTGATTATCCTTTTAATGTGCCCCTATAATATCCAGCAGCAAATTAGAAATAATAATAGAATCTGATTTAACAATAGCCTCCTATGAAAATACAGCTTTATGATAATTTCAAAAAAAAATCCCTTTTCTCCCCTCTAACCTCAATTCCAATGAAACTCTATTCCCAAATTCTTCTTATAAGGACATATTGGAATTGCCACTGATTTTTATTTAGAGTTTTACATTTTTAAGGCGCTTCTCACTCCTTGACAAAGGTAATCAAGAGTTCAAAAGTTTAGGTCCTGCTGTATAGCACAGAGAATGATATCGAATCACTTGTGATTGAACATGATGGAGGATAATATGAGAAAAGAATGTATATATGTATGTATAATTGGATCACTCTGCCGTACAGCAGAAATTGACAGAACATTGTCCACAACTATAACAAAAAAAAATTTTTTTTTTTTTTTTTTTTAAGTTCAAAAGTCTAAAGACAAAGAGATGCTGACTGAGTGGACCAGAGAATATCTCAGTTCAGAACTGGTTCTCAGCTGTGGAATGAAGATTACAAACCTGGCAAATGGATTCAATCTTCCCAGATGAGAATCCAGATCTGTCTTATTAGCCATGTGACCTTAAATAAGTTACACAGTCTCTCTGAGCCTTGAGGTTTTCTCATCTGAACAATGGGATGATAGTAACACTTTGTTGATGGAGTCCTGAGGATTGAATGAGACAACTGATATAAGTCACTTACTACAAATAAATTATGATAGTGAGGCTCTGGCGAGTAGAATTATGGTATATAATTCTTCTTTCAATCACTTATTCATTCAATAATAGACAACTTGTTGTATTCAAGGAATGTTCTGGGAGCTACAAAAAGATAGATCAGTTACAAACCTTGACCTTTTAGTCTTGAAATGAAACTAACAATGAACATAAATCGTTCTGGGATATAAAGTGACAAATAGCATAAAGTTAAGACTATAGATTCTATATTTAGTCTCTTGTATGTTCAAATATTAACTTCATTACTAGCTACCTGTATAACCTAAGATCAGTTGCTTAACCTCATTACATTTTTCCTCTTCTCATCTGTGAAAAAAAAATAGAGATAATATCAGTTTTCACCTCATGGTGGTGTTGTCAGCATCAGATGAGAAAATGTATTAAAGTGCTTAGCACTTCGGCTGGCACGTGGAAACTAAGGTCCCCTATTTCCATAAAAGAGATCCAGAAGGAGCACTACGGGAATTCGGGGGATAGGGGAATACTCTTTTTCCTCTTTGGGGAAGGGAAGGCCTCACGCACATGGCTGCCAGATCACAAAGCCAATTTATACATTTACCAGAGGATACACACTGAGTATTACCTACCATGAGGCTGGTCCAACCACCCTTGGGGTAGGTTTTATAAGGATACGAAACTCCCATCCTCCAGATAAGAAAACTGAAATTCAGAGAACTGGGAGTTTTTCATGGGAATAATACAAAGATTTATTAACTGAAAAGCAGCAAAAGGAACACTGGCATCCTGGGGATAATAACTGCAGGAAACAACTACCATCCTTATTTCTGGGGAAACACAGGGGAGATTTTTTGTTTTGCTTCTCGCTATTTTTTAAATTTAATTTAATTTTTATTTTATGTTGGAGTATAGCTGGTTTATAATGTTGTGTTAGTTTCAGGTGTAAAGCAAAGTAATTCAGTTATACATATACATATGTCCATTCTTTTTCAGATTCTTTTCTCATATAGGTTATTACAGAATATTAAGCAGAGTTCCCTATGCTGTACAGTAGGTTCTTATTGATTATTTATTTTATAGAACACACACTTTTCAAAATATACTGTTAAAGGAATGAAAGCACAAGACAAAGACAAGAAGAGAATATCTGCAAAGCATACATGTGTTAAAGCACTTGTATCCAGGATACATAAATTACTCTTTAAAGAAAAAAATAAGAAAACAAACAACCCAATTTTTAAAATGGAAAAAGATTTGAACAGACATTTCACCAAAAATATAACAATGATGGGGAGAGGGATACATCAGGAGTCTGGTATTGACATATACACACTACTGTAATATAAAACAGATTAACAAACAAAGACCTACTGCAGAGCACAGGGAACTATACTCAATATTTTGTGATAACCTATAAGGGGAGAGAATCTGAAAAAAAGATATATTGCATGTATACTGAATCTCTTTGCTGTACACCTGAAACTAATACAACATTGTAAATGAACTATACTTCAATTTTTTTCAAAAGCATCCCCCAAAAATATATTTATTAAAAAATATGTAAAAAATTATTTTTAAAAAACTAAGGACACATATATCAAATCATCCCATTACACACCTTAAACTAACACAATGTTCTATATCAATTATATTGCAATAAAGGTGAAAAAAACTAGATATCAAAAAATATATATAGCAATGATGAATAAGCTCATAAAAATGTTCATCATCATTAAGTCATTAGGGAAGTGCAAATTAAAACACAATACATCCCTACATAGCTGTTAGAATGTCCAAAATTAAATTGACTACCCATACCAACTGTTGGTGAGAATCTTAAATAACTGGAACTCTCATACATTTCTGGTGGGTAAGAAAACTATTTCTATTACTTTAGAAAACAATGATGTGGTTTCTTAAAATTATTAAATACACCCACCACAGAATTCCACTCATAAGCTATTCACCCAAGAAAAAAGCAATCATATTTCTCTACAAAGACTGGTACATGAATGTTCATAGCAGTTTTATTTGTAACAGCCAGGCATTGGAAACAACACAGATGTTCACCAACAGATAAAGAGATAAATAAATTGTAGTAGGTACATATGTATTAGGATTCTCTAGAGAAACAGAACCAATTGAATGTAAAAGGAGATTTATTATGAAGAAATGCCTCATATGATTATGAAGTCTGAGAAGTCCCAAAGTCTGCAAGCTGGACACCCAGGAAAGCCAGCAGTATTAATTCAATCTAAGTCCAGAGGCCTGATAACCAAAGGAATTGATGATATAAATCCCAGTCTGAGAACACAAGACGCGATGAGATGTCCCAACTCAAGCAATGAGCCAGAAAAAAAAAAAAAAAAAAAAAGGTGAAAATCTTCTTCCAACACACTTTTGTTCTATTCAAGCCCTCAAAAGACTGGATGATACCCACCTACCCGAGGAAGGGCAACCTACTTTCCTAACGCCACCAGCTGGAATGCTTATCTCATCTGGGACACCCTCACAGACACACCTAGAAATAATGTCCCATCAGATCTCTGAGCACCCCCCGATCCAGTCAAGTTAACACCTAAAATTAGCTATCACACCATACAATGGAATACGACTCAGCAACAGCAGTAATAAGCTATCGATACATTCAAAAACATGGACAGATCTCAAAATTATTTTGCTGAATGAAAGAAGCCAGACAAAAAGAGTATGCATTGTATAATTCTATTTATATAAAACTTTGGAAAATATATTCTATAGTGACAGAAAGCAAAGCAGTAGTAACCTAGGGATGGTGAGGGTGGGGAGTGAGAGAGATGAAAAGTTCTGGGGATATAACATGACTACAGTTAGCAGTACCGCATTGCATATTTGAAAGTTGCTAAAACTGATAAAGTTCTCACCACAAAAAAATGTAATTACATGAGTGACGGACGTGTTAACTAACCTTACTGCAGTAACCATTTCACAATACATATGTATGTGTATTAAAGCATGACACGGAATACCTTAAACTAACATACCATTATATGTCAACTATATCTCAATAAAGCTAGGAAGAAAGTATTGAGAGGAAAATAACTGTCAATTTAGAAGATTTATATCCAGCTAAATTATCATTAAAAATGAAGATCAAAGAAAATATTCCAGACCAAGATTAAGAAAAAGGTTTTGATGAGAGAACTACTAAAGGCTGTCCTTCAGTAAAAAGGAAATCAAACCCAGAGGAAATTAGTGATATAAGAAACAATGATGAGCAAAGAAACCGGCAAATGTGGCAGAAATTCTAAATAAGCACTGACTGTAAAAGAATAAAAACTCAAAACAATCACTAATACTGAACAGTTAAATACGACAATTAAAATACTAGGTAACAATAACATGGAAACTAGTAGGTCAAAGGCCACTGGAATACTTACTATTCTAAATTCCATATGCTATTCAGAAGGATCACAAGATGTTGATTAACTCTGACTTAGTTAAGCACTGATATTAAAATTTAAAGACAACTGCCATAGGAACAACCACGCAGAAGCAAAGTCTGATTTCCACAGAAGCAACACAGAGAAAGTGTATACTGAAAAGGTTAAACAAACAGTTTGTTACTTTCTTCATCCCACAGAGCACACCTGTATGCTCTTAATGTAATGTTATATCTATTACTGATCTTCGTAACTACAAAGATTCTCCCCAAAAACAGAACCACTAGAATATATAACTGTATTCCTTAAGTCTTGGAACTAAATCCACAAGAGGTGCTGAGGCAGTATAAGTGTAAGATTAGGAGCTGGGCCTCATGGGTATAAATTCCAGCTCTGTCACTGATTAGCTGAATGATCTTGAGTAGGTTAATCTCTGATTATCTCCGTTGCCTTACCTACACTGCTATTGTACTGTGTTGCAATCAATTATTGATGTATAAAGTGCTTAATAAGGTATTCGACACAAAGTAAGCATTCAATAAATAGTAGTTTCTATTATTTCTGCACCTCTTTGTCTTTCTCAGGACATGTTGTTAACCTATGAAAATAAGGCCTGATCAGCTGTGACAAGTGCTAGCCCAAGACTGATCCCTTTCATTCTGGCTTCTTAGAAAAAGAATCTAGCTCCCACTACTCTATGGGGGCTAGCTACGGCCTCGGGTTTAAGACAATCAAACCTAGTCAACCCCAAGCTTCCTGGCTCCTCACGGGAGAGCCTGGCTCTCCCCCCACCATTAACACTGAGCTGGCAAGATAAGGCTGGAGCCAGGGTTCTACCACGTCATGGTACTGTGACATCCACGCCATTGATTTTGCCAAAGGAGGGCCCAGTGCTTCCCTACCCAAGGATTTTATAAGTCTGACAGCCCTCGCTCTCACCTGACCCTGCTGGCTCTCTACGTGCTTCCAGGAATGCAATGGACAGTGGTAAACCTGCACTCAGCTGCTGCTCCAGCTCAGAAAGCTCTCCCCACTAACACTGCTCCAGAAAGCTTTGTGTGCATACTGCTTGGCCATTTGCCCTCCTCCACAGGACAATCAGCTAATCAGACATAAGATATAGCAACAGGTATCAAACTTCAGTTGATCCTTGAATAACACAGGTTTGAACTGCACAGGCTCCACTTATACACAAATTTTTTTTCAATAGTAAATGTTACAGTACTACACACGCAACTGGATGACTCCAAGGATGGAGAAGTGCATACACAGAGGAAGCACAGACGAGGAGGGCCCACTATAAATTATACTCAGATCTTCGAGTGTTTGCAGGGTCGGTGCCCCTAACTACCTTGCATTTTCAAGGGTCAACCGTACATGGATCCCAATCTACTGTCTCTAACTGACCTTCCCTGACACACTGCAGGCATCCGTAGCCCTTGTGATCTCTTCAGGGATCAGCCCGGATGTCTTCTTTGTTCTATCTTCTCCTTGAGCATAAAGTCTTTGATCCCTCTTCTCTCATCTATTCTGCAGCTGCCCAGTCTGTCATTTACTGCTTCCTTTCCCTGGTCAGTTTCACTGGCAACTTATACTCCAATTGAGACTAAGGTCTCATCCAGTATTGAGCAAACAAACTGAGCTCCTGCTCTCTGGTTGGGGAGGTTACGATGCAGTGGTCGAGGTGGGTAAAGAGACTGAAGTCCCTAGAAGGACTCCCTAACAATGCCAACCCTGGATTGGTTACTGTCTGATCCCTACACGGCTGTTTGAGGAAACCACTGTGGAAAGCCAGGAAAGATTATCAACTTCAACCGGCTAGCCTCTATGTACCCACTATGGCTAGGAGATGAACTGATTTCTGAGGAAGCAATAAATACAAAGTGGTAGTTGGAAACAATGAAATAAGAAATTGTTAGAAATACAAGATTCATATTTGCAACAACCTAGATGATTTAAATAATAGGCTAATCAACCCTCTTTTTTTTTTAACCCTGGATGGCACATTTATTTATTTTTTTGGTTTTTTTTTTTTTTTTTTTTTTTGCCTTTTCTAGGGCTGCTCCAGCGTCATATGGAGGTTCCCAGGCTAGGGGTCCAATTGGAGCTATAGCCACTGGCCTACACCAGAGCCACAGCAACGCAGGATCCGAGCCGCGTCTGCAACCTACACCACAGCTCATGGCAACACCGGATCCTTAACCCACTGAGCAAGGGCAGGGATCGAACCCGCAACCTCATGGTTCCTAGTCAGATCCATTAACCACTGAGCCACGACGGGAACTCCAGATTTATTTTTTCAATCAAGAGGCTAAATGTACATAGCAAATTTAATGCTGATTAAAAGAACATCAGAGATCACTAGATAGATGTGGGTTTCGTTCCTCTCTACCTCCGTCTTTCATGCATTCAATAAATACGTCAGACATTAGACTGACTCACATACACAGGATGGAAACTCCAGGATACTGTTTGAATCTCTGTGTGCTTCCATATAAGAAACAACAATATCGGTATTACTACAAGAGAAACTTGCCCTGGAACTGGTGACTTCAGAGAAGGATTTAGCATAAGGCATGTCTAAGGGGGTTTCATTAGGGAGGTAGCAGGAGGTGCCTAGTTGCAGCAGTCTCAGCCCAAGGCAGCTCGGGGCTGTGGCCCCAAAGGCAGGGTTACAGCAGGGTTCTGCTGAAGAACTGCCTGGAAGGTCACCCTTCTTCCCACTTGAACCTGAGTGCAAAGAAACCTGGTGGCTATTTCTTCAACTTGAACAAATCTTTGACCTGAAGGCAAGGGAGACTCTCTCTGTAAATCTTCACACCTAAACAAAATCTGTCAACTTTTAGGGGAAACAAATACAAAAACCAAAATGTGCTTTTAAAAAAAAACAAAAAAAAAAAACTAATCCATATCCTGAGAAAGATCTCACCTTGACTTCTTTGAGGACTCATCTATTCAACTCCCCAACCCGTTCTATGCTCCTTATTAATTATCAAAATCACTTATGCACTGGTTATTTAGTAGTCTTCTAAGTTCTTAGGGAAACAAACACATTTTTTTTTAATTTGCCAAAATCTGCTCTTCTCTTTCCCTCAGAAGCACACAGTGAGTTCTTGTGGTTTCTTAGATGGATGACAGATTTTGATCTAATTAATCCAGAGCCCTGTGTATAGAAATGACTGTAAAGCAAACATGTCTATTAACAAAAAGCAGTGATTACTGGTTGGCACTGGGCCAGTAACTCTACATAAGCAATGAACGGATGCCTACAACTGTCTCTGTGCCATATGGGTTCTGCTGTAGCAATGAATTCGATCCAATGCAAGGTTAAGAGATGTCAGCTTTAACTGGGGTTTAATTGATACTGGTAAGAGGTTCTAAATAAAGAAACAGTGTGTGCACCATCAGAAACAGGCAAGATGGCAGGTTCTACCCTCCCAGTTTTTTGGCAACTCTGTCACAGTCAGACATTCAGATTAGTTTTCAAACTCAACTTTTTTGAAGATGACTTTTTTTTTTTTTTGGGGAAGCTGGGTTAACGGGCTTATTAGCAGCTAACTGAAGAGGAATACTCGCTCGGTCATTAGTCTGTGGTTACTTTCTCTCTTCACCACAAAGTTACTGAATGCACAAACCACGTAGAAAATTCAAACTCAACATGTCCAGCATGAACTCATTATCTTTCCCCAGCACACTCTTGCATCTACATTCCTTGATCAGATAGCAGCCCCTCTGATTACCCAAGTGAGAGATCTTAAAGTCATCTTGATGCCTCCAACTTCCTCATGCTCCACAGCCAGTAAGTTCCATAAATTCAACGTCTCAATGGCTCTCGCAGGTGTCTACTTCTCCCCCACTGCCAGCCGCTCAGCCTTCCTCCCCCCTCACCGTATTCACAACAGCCTCCCAGCTAGAAGGCCTACCTCTCTCCTCCCAGCTGCTGGACACTGTCTTGCTAAAACCCCCTGATGTTCCCTTTTCCGCCTGTCCCAAACAGAACTCGGACTTTGCTCGAGCCACCGTGGAGTGCTCATCCTCCCCCAGGGGTGTGCACGCATCTTTGTCTGTGCTGCTCCCTTTGCTCAAAATACCCTCACCGCCTCATCCTAAATTTTTACCTGAAAATTCAGAGGGAAAAGCTCAAATCTTACTTTTCTGAGCCTTTCCCACCCTCAAGCAGAACTCACCTCTTCTTTCTCCCACAGCCCTTGGTTCATAACTTTATTACAGCGCGGATCTGATGCATTAGAGTGGTGTTTATGTCTATCTATCCATCTCAATTATGATTCCCTATGATTCCTATCCATCTCAGTTATGGAAAATCAAGCCATTTATCTTGATACAGCTGAGTTCCCCACAGTGTTGGGCCTGACTCTCTCGGCGGAGTGAGGAACACACAGAAGAGCCTATTCAAGCCATGCGGATGGTCTTACCGAACCCACGTTAACAACAGCACTCAGCATCTCACCCATGACATGACAGGAGGAGACAGCCCTTCTGCAGGAGACGGACTCAAGTTCAACCAGGTGCATCTCCCTCTCATTTAGCAATGACAACAACTGATGTTTGAGCGTTACATTTTGCCAAACACTTTACTATTATTGTTTCATTTATTATTCAGAACGTTCTATAGAGTAAGGATTTTTCTCTGCCTTTTTTTTTTCTCTTGGGTTTGGCACTTATTGAATAAACAATGCATACTGTCCATGAATAAATAATATCCTCATTATATTATTACCCTCAGTTTACTGATAAAGAAATTGAAATGTAGCGAAGTTAAAGAACTTGTTCCACTTTATATACTGAATTATTTCCTTCTAAAATCCATATACTGAAGCCCTAACCTCCAATATGACTCAATTTGGAGACACGGATTTTAAGGAGGCAATTAGGGTTAAATGGGGTCTAAGAGTCCCGTAGGATTGGCGGCCTTATAAGAAGAGGAAGAGTGAGATCTCTCTCCATGCTCATGCACAAAGAAGGACCATGTGAGGACATAGCAATGAAGCAGCTGTCTGCAAGCCAGGAAGAGAGTCCTCACAAAAACCCAGCCTTGCTGGCACCCTGATCTCAGATTTCCAGGCTGCAGAATGGTGAGAAAATAAATTTCTGATGCTTAAGCCACACAGTCCACGACATTTTGTTATGAAATCCCAACTGACTCATATATCAAGTTATTTAGTGCAAGTAGTAAATGGAAGGATCAAGATCTGAACCTAGATTAACAAATTCCAGAACCTTTACTCAACTGCTTTGCAGTACTTATCAAATGACGTGATTCCTTAGTGGGCCTGAATTCAATCAAAGGTTCACAAGCAGCCTTTTTTTTTTAGGAAAAAGAATCCTATAGAATAGAACTGAACGGAGACTACCAGAGCATGTCACATTTAGAAAGGATAAAGATTATTTTACAAAGCATTTCCTCCAGGTGAGTGTGGGGAAACGGGGAAGCGTATAAGAACCCCAGTGTAAAACAGAGTTCTTACTGGGAGTTACAGTCAAAAATATTTTCAAAAACTAAATGTATGTAAAATGAATTCAATTAATTGATCCAATAAAGAAGATAATATCCACTGGAGAGTTTTCATAGCAGACATCAGTGACCCAACCATGAAAGCCTGGAGATTACAGGCAGGAATTCAGGAAATTCAATTACAAGGGAAAAAGCAGGCATTAATTCTGTTTCTGGAAAACTTGGATGGATTTTCAAGCCTACAGTCACACCATCAATATTTTTTTAAATGCTGAGACAGTGTAGACATTCGTAATTTTCTTTCAGGCTCTCTCTTGATTTCTGCATGGGGGTCAGGCCCCTTGACTACAGTGGGAGGAGAGTCTGGGATATTGATCCAAGTGTGAAAGAATTAATAGCACAGGCTACCATCATCTCAGGGACCATATCCGGGTGGAGGCCAAGCGGGTAGCTGTCACCACGAAATGATCTGTCTGGAGCCTGAGCATCAAAGCCAGACATGCTCCAGAAAGACAGATATAGCATATGCTGTCCTCGGGTCAGCCCCATGAACCGTTCTAAGGTGCACCTATCTGACTGTGAAGAGTGGGAAGCCTTTTATTCTGGGGTCAGCACAAGCATCCTTGGCTTGGTGCCTCTCCAAAGTGCAGCTGACCCCAAAAGGGGGCCTCAAACTGAGAGCATGTGTCCCAGTGACAGAGGCCAAGCAATTCTTTACCAAGGACTCTCCTCTACCAATTTCTAGAGATGATACCTTTTCCTCGGGGTGGATATGGTCCTTCATGTGGGGTAGGGAGAGTAGGTGAGGTGGGTTCAGCTCTCTCTTCACTCCTTGTTTCAGCAGCAACCTTATTCAAGGCCCTATACCCTCTGTGACCCAGGTCAGAACCTAACACAGGTTTGACTTGTGGAACTCTAATGTAAAGTGCATTTGTGGGTTTTTTTTGGGGGGGGGGGGTTCTGACTGCCCAACACCTAGTCCAACATAATTTAGTAACAGATCCCAGTGTCTGACAATATCCTCTCCTCTTGCAGTGTATGATATCTGTTTATCAAGAAGCCCCATCATCCCCAGCCAAGGGGGAAGGCATGTGACCCTAACTGGCCAATCGGATACTCCTTTCCTGGAATTTGAGTTGTGAGCATAATAATAAAATAGTTAAAATTCTGTTATTACTGAGGCAGTACTTCATTCTGACAGGAGAGTTGGGTAGTTGCTTCTATCCAGACCTACTGGAGCTACATGTTTGCTGTCTGTTCCAAGAACACCTGCATATCTTTCTATAAATATCCCTTTTGCTTCAATTAGCTAGCATTGGCATCTATTGCTTATAACAAAAAATTCCTAATAGCTTCATGTACTAAAGACAAAGACCAGGCCTAGAGTTTAGGGATTGGGGGATGGAGGGTAGGGAGGATACTAAACCTATAAGTGGCAGAGAACTAAGCCCAACCAAGAGACTACGAGCCAGACTCCAAATGACTTATTTCTAAATCCTTACACACCTTAGTACGTGCTTTATACATAGCTTGTACTCAAAATACGCCTATTGCCTTGTAGATAAAATTTACAACAAAGTGAGTATGGCTAGGAGAGAAAGATAAATGGTGGTGAACCCTTATTGTGAACAGTGTAAGTTTTGAAGGAAAGAAATTGCTCTCAAAGAAGTTACTGTTACCTCTTAGCCTCCCTCTCTCTTTCTCTCCACATTCCCCACCATTTTCGACAACAAATAAAAATTTCAAAGTCCTATCTTAGCCCTCTCATTTGTTAGTGCAGAAAAGGCAGTGTCTGTCATACCATGGAGTAAAGCATCGATGCAATGTAAAATAAAACCAATGTAAAATAAAGGCTTTTCAAAGAATTCCTAAATTCTGATCTTTTCTGATATTCCCCTGACTCCAGTTAATAAAAATAGCTGCAGTTAATAAAACATTCTATCCACTCCTTTTCAATGCTGCCTATTATTCTTGAATGCTCAAAAGCCCCAGGCTCCCAGCCAGGTCAAAAGGTCTCACAAAACATCCACGAATTATTTCGAAGCAGTGAGCCTCCCACAGCATGTCTCCCCGGAAGCTGTAAGGCAAGAAAATCCATCCTTTCTGATCGAAAGTCAGAATTCACTGGAGGAGAGATAAAGAAACCACCAGATAAAGGTTTATTCTCTTTTTGCACCTTCACCTGTAATCCCAGGTACGTTCCTCACCTAGTGGGAGCCTTCTTTCCCAGGCGAAGAACCCCACGCACTTTCTATGACAATGTATTTCCAATTCCTTTTGATAGCCACTACAAATTTGGTTTAAAAAAACAAAACCAATTCCATTCTCCAGTATGCTGGAAGGCACTAGCAGTTTTCTCTCCCAAGCACAGAAGGGAAAAAATGCTGCCACCTTTAGCCCTCTTGTCTTTTCTCTTTCAATCAGATTTTGGCAGGTTCAAGTTGAGCCGCTGAAGAGGAGCCTCTGTTCCCTCCCCTGTCACACTAAACCTGTGCATACAACCTTTTGGCTTTGCTGGATGTTGTCATAACACTGCGATCCTTGCAAGCCACACAGTACTTAGAGCATGAGCCATCCACTTTTGATTTCTTATCCACAATCTTCTTCATGTGCGCACTGTGGCTTTAGAATGAGGCCCCCCCTAAACCTCAAACTCCTGTAGCTACTCCAATACATAAGCCCATCCTGATCCGGTCCCCACCCACCAGCAATCAGCTGGGCTGAGGTTCAGCATCACAGGCCCTGCTGACACTGCCAACGGCCAAAAGGCTTTGAAAGTCAAAAGGTAACAGGTTCCAAGGAAGGTGACCAGAGACATGCAAATAACCCTGCTGTAATGGTCGCATTTTTTACAAATCAAATCGCGCTCTTCGGTAAACAGAATCCATACTCTCCCAATAATTCAAAACACTGAATTCTTAGTGTATCTTCTCCCTCTGCTACAACGCCTTCAACGAGGATGTGATCGTTCTGTCAGAATCAAGGGTCCAGAATCTACTCACTTTAAGAATTCCTCAAATTATTCTTCATGCTTGTTTAGAACAACTTAAAAGTTGGAGGAGATAGTGGGGTATTTTTTTACTTTGTTTCTACTGCATAATCTTAGTACCTGACAATAAACAATTTTAAGCTGAGTAAATATTACAAGTACCACTTCCTGAGCCCATCGCACTTCATATTCACTCATTCAAGAGACATTTCTTGAGCACCTATTTTTTGCTGGGCTTAGTGCTGGGCACAATACAGGAAGCAGTAAAGTGGACGGCAGGTTTTTAAATTTTAGCATTTGGAATGTGCCATGGGCCAGCTTCCCCTGTTGAAACAACCCCCTTCATTAGCATAGAGTCTTTTTTGTAGAAATTGCTTTGCGGTCCCATTTCTAGGCAAAATTAGAACTTCTGGTAGAGCCTGCACTTCCACTTAGGCTTCTATCAGATTTGAGATTTTAAAAATCATGACATTTTATTGCAGCAAAATGGAGTCCTCAGGCCAAAGCGTTCTGCAGCAACACATTTAGAACAAAAGATTTATTCTAACAGAAAATATTCCAAAGTCCTGCTGATGGTGCACAGAGAGGGTGCTGGGTGGACTTCTGAAGGTCTTCCCCCCGGCAGTGACCAGGGGCCATGTCAGCAGGTGGATCTGAGTGGCAGATTGTGTGGCTGCTGTCCCCTTTCCTCACCATGGCAACTTGCAGGGTTCTCCTCCTCGAGAGAGCTTTACAGTGACTTCCATCCTCTGTAAGCCCCACCCAATTTCCTCCTCGGGGTGACCGAAGACATCGGGGAACTGAACACCAGCTCTCCTTAAGCAAAAATAAAGGAGACGGGGCTTCTCAACTCTTCCAACACAGCCAGGCCTCCTTCGCTGGGTAATCAGGGTGCTGCTACATCAGGCCCTAAGCAACCTGCCCACCTCCTCCTCCTTAATGGAGAATTCTGTCAAATGCTCGTTTAGCACCGTCTGAATGGGCCCCACGCTTTCTCATATGATTCCTTCGCTCAAAACACCTTCCCCACCTAGAATCCCCTTCAAAGTTCTCACTAGGTTTTAATAACTAAGTCATTAAAACCTAGTGAGAACCCCACCCCCTCAAAAAAGCCTTCTCTTGACTGATCCAGACTGAAGCCACCACACGCACCTTTGCACATATTCCAGGAATTACACAGCTGAAAGATCTCGGGGTTCTGGATTAGACAACGGGGTAGCAGGAATGCACTCCAAAGACGAGATTCAAAATCTCAAACGGGGCTCAAATGATCAGGGCTGGACGGCTGATGATGGATGTAATTACGATGCTTCTTGCCAGAAAATTGCTTGGGAATGAGGCGAGGGCCACGGAGAGAACCTGAGCCTTTTTCCATACAATCGCTACTAAGGTACACTATTTAGAGTCTGAGGCAGAAATGACAATTGGTCTGACCTAATGGGAAAATTCTGAAGATTTTGTATTTTCCCAAAGGAAGTAGGAAGTAAAGAAACATCTTCATAGCACGGAGATCGGCTGCTGACTCTAATTACAATAATCGCTCATTCTGAAATTACTTTTTTTCCCCTCACTGGTTCTTTTATCGCAGACACCCAATTTGAAATCAAAGATAACTGACGTCACCCCTGAATTTTTCATTACTTGGAGTACGGGAAATGGAGGATCCATATCTCCCAGGCCCCCGGAGCCACGCATGTGCACGGCTCGGTCTGTCTTGCCTGAAATAAATTTGCTACAATCACTGTTTTTACAATATGCTAAAGATATATTACCAAAATAAGCCTGCTCCTCCACAGAATAAGTGAGCCGAAGGCATTGTGTTCCATCTTTACAATGAAATGCAGATTTCTCATTGAAAGACTAATCTTCACTTTCAAAAGATTGAACAAAATGGTGCTTAAGAAGAATTATAGCTGGTTAAATATAAGCTGCTAAAAACATCGAGGCCAAGAATATTCTTTAAGTGCCAAAGCAGTTTCATCTGCTTATGATTTAAACCAAATTTTTTCCAGCAGATCTTGCACCAGTATTTTCTTCTGAGATGAGCAAACAAAAATCGGTACATACGCTGACCCGGAGCCTTCTTTAGCCTAAAGAATCTTATTTCTCCATAATTGCGTCTCTAAGCCATTGCTCCATACTGTCCAGTCTGGCCCCCTCCCCTTGACATCTCGCTAGCAGGACCGAAGGGCCCCGGGTCAAAAGCCCCTCCCCAGGCCTGGGCCCACTAACAGCAGAGCTGAAGGGCGTCCAGGTGTGACAGTCATGCTCCTGGGGTGACATCCGTGCTCACATTCACTCCGGATTTCCTCTCAGACCACTGCTTACTCACGGAGACCAGTTCCAGGAGACTTTTCTTAAAATTAATTATCCACCCCTTCCTCAGAAGGCTCAGAACCCACTTCAATGTCTGTCATTCCTGTCACCTGCTCAGCTGCATACAGTTCTCTCTATCTGCCACCTACCCCATCCTTCCCCTTCCCCACCTGCCAAGCCCTTCCCGGGGCCTCTGGAGCTCAGGGTCTGTCAGGAGGAAACACAGCTATCTACTCAACCTCTCTGAATACGTGAAGTTCTCAGTCCAGCTGAAGTCGCAGGGCACTGCTTCCTCTGCAGCCCTCCCACGTGGTGCGGGTTTGCTCTCTGATGCCATCTGTCCCGAAGGAGCGGCAGTTCTCCCCATTTCTCAGGGCCACTTCCAGACCAGCACTCCTGATTCTGCCCCGCAGGCTTCCGCTCCAGTGCCCAGAGCGCTGCCATGACCGACCTTCCCTTTGGTCAACCGCTCTCATTCAATGAAAGAATTTGTCCCTTGCTCACTGCCTTTCTCTCCACGTCTATTTCTGTAATAATTTGGGGGGGGGGGTTCAATGGCCACAAAGATGTGTCAGGTCCTTGACCTTTTCACTTGCCACTGAAACCATCCTGCACCCTCCGAAGCCACGTTCAATGTCAAACCCGGCCTCTTCTCATTAGCAGTAATTTCCCTTCTTCGAATGTTCCGTTTCCAGTCATCTCTCTTTTTACAAACCAGGATCTTTCAGCTTTTCTTTTACCTCAACTCCAGCAATGCCTTGCCACCCCCCAGGACACCCAAATCCTTGGTCTCACCACTCCTATACCGCCTGTCCATCAGGTTCTCACGGCCCCTCCCTGAGATTAAATGCCATTTCTAAAATCACTGCCTCGCATCCACTCGCACCTCTCCTGCTCGGCTCTCTCAGCACGTGCTCAGCTGACAAAACTGCAATCCTGGTTCCTGGAGGCTTTCTGCCTACTCTGTGCCCGCACCCAAACTGCCACTAAATGCTAAAGAAACACACTCAATGCATCTGGTGACTCCCATTTTCAAATCACGACCACAAACTTCAACTACGTCCTCAACAGTCACCAGGAATCCCAGCCTGATGTCCTCACCAAGTCACTCTGCTGCCTCTGAGACAAGCGTATCTCACACACTCCGTGCTCCAAACTCCAGCATCTCCTCCACGCTCCTCCCCGAGGGGGCAGCATCACTTCTCATTTTAGGAATTAAAGAGGAACACTCAGAAGAGAGCTTCCCATCCTGCAACCAAGTCTGGCTTCCTATCAGCTGCTGCGTCCACTCTCGGGCTGCCCTCCCATCCCGGTGACTGAGCTGAGGGTCCTTCCGGAGGCCACCCCTTCCTGTTAGGTGCGGGCCAACCCCTCTCACCTGCTCAAGGACTTTGGCACAGCGACAAAGCCCACGCTCCTGAGTAAGCGTCTTGGGCTTCTGCTACCAGACCGCACACATCAGCAAACACACTGTAACATTCTCCTTTGGGGAGAAGAGCCTTCCGGGACCCCACATCGTCCTCCTCTTCCTGTCAACACCCCTCTCCATTTCTGGTCACATTCTTAAGGACAAGTGGATAGGACTTCAACATAGAGATTTGTGGGCAGACACACTTCCACCTGTAACACTCACACATGCTCACAAAGTCACACATCCATGTACTCCCATGCACACGCAGAAGCACACATATACACACATTTATACACAAACTCACACACACACACCCATATATACCTGCACACTCAGATACTCCCACATGCTCACGCTCCTTCCTGAAGTGCACCTGCACACTCAGATTATGCCTCCGCGTGCACACACGTCTCACATCTGCAGGGGATCCGCCCTCCCTCCAACTCTGCCTCCCGTGGACTCTGTGTCCTCAGGCAGAAAGGTGACCGAAGCCAAGGGAAGCGGAGCCTTCACCCAGGCTGAGTCAAACTGGAGCTAGGGAGCAATCCCTTCACTCTCTGGTGGCAAACTGGGGAAGATGCACCCCAGGCTGTGGTCGGCAGCGCTGTCCCAGGTCATCCAGGGAAGAAGCCTGACCGCATGAGGAATGCGAAGGTGACCCATGGGACAGGAGAAAGTGAGCCTCGGCGACCCCTCCTCCCAGGTCCAGCCTCCCGAGAGGTCAGCCGCACTCGGACTTCCTCACAGCTCGGACCTGCCCTCATTAGTTGGTTTGGCTTTTCTGTCCTTGTAATTTAAAGAAGCCAGATTCCTTAAAAGGGGGTTCCAAAGGGAGCCTAGGAGGCCTGAAAGGTACCATGATGACAAAAGGCAAGTAAGTGACCAAAAGGGAACTTGTCACCATGCCTGGGTTTCCTTTGTCATTTCTTTTTTTCAAATTGAAGTACAGCTTTAGATGAACGATACAGCGATTCAACGGTTAAACACACTATGAAGTGACGGATCACCAAGGTAAGTCTCGCAACCCTCTGTTGCCAAAGTTTTGTTCCATTTTGTCTCCTTGTTCCCGTGCTGTCCTTTCTCCATTCACGCGGCCTTCTTTCAACACCTCACCAATCTCTCTCCCCTGAAAACACTGAAATCTTCCCTTCTTACAAGAAGGGTCTCTATTTGTATGCCAGTTTCTTCAGAAGCATAAAACGCCCACCCTATGAAAGACAGTTGACCATTTTATCCTGTAACTCAGAATGGTGATTGTTTTTTCACTGCACTTTCTCACAATTTAGAATGATTTTACTTGTGTGCATTTTCTGGGGTTTCTCTCTCCTCCCCATGAGCCTAAGGCCCAGAGGACAGAACGTGGGTGTCTACTGTTCCCACTTTACCCCTGGAACCCTGCACCCTGGAACAGCGTGGTGGCCCTCGAGGATGCGTGGGGGAGGAGAGAGGAGGCGGGGAGGGAGGTGGACGCCACTCCCGGTAACTTCCCAGCTGGGCCCCCAAACCCAGCCTTCTGAGAAGACGATGGCCAACTGGCAACTTCACCTCTGCTGTCGACGCCTCTTGTCACGTTCGGCTCCTCCGTGACCCTCCCTTAGCTCCCCTGGCCGCCCCCCAGGAACGGCCCTGGTGTGTGAGCTGCAGTTTTGAGGGCTGGTGTCCAGGCCCCTTAGGTTTTAGCGCAGCCCCAGGTGGGTCACTCACCAGGCATGACCTTGCTCTGCTTTCCGCCAATGAAAAAACATGTGAAGAATCTGAAGGTTACCAAACAAGTCTTAATCACCCACCCCTGCATTTTCATAATTTCTTAACCCCTAAGGCCGCAGACAATAATGGATTTCTCGAGGCAGAGCAGCGAAAAGCAACGCCTCGCTCAGAAACAGGCACGGGGACCAGTACCCACCTCGGCCTGGGGAGCCTCTCTGGGGCTGAGGGTGAAGAGCTGCTCTGAAGGCTCGGCCACAAAATCTGACGGGGGGTGGGGGGTGGGGCGACTGCTTTTCAACGGAACACACGTGGGGCAAATGACTGTGCTTTGTGAACATTCCAGAGTCTTCGATACCAAAGCTCTCCTGCCCCACAAGCAGTCCTCCAGGGGAGAAAAGTAAGCGGCTGTGGTGTTTTCAATGCCCTGAAAACCACATCACTGCTTCCCTCTCTTCAGATTCTCAGCCTCTGGAAAACCAAACTGGCAAGTTGCTGGCAATTCCTGTCCACGAAGCATCGCGTGGCAGAAATCTGCAGGGAACGCTACGCTCGCTTTGCCTGTACCTCTGCAGCCTTTAAATCACCCTCTCTCTCTACCCATGCTCCTCGAACAGTATTTCCATGTGAGGGCATCCATCAGACAGCGTCGCCCTCGGATGTCAAAACGCTCCAGTCAGACCACGCGAATAAATCCTGGTTACTTCTATGTTCCAGAGAGAAAGCGTACCTTTTTAGGTCATGGTCAAGAGCTGTGAGCGGCACTTGGTAAGACACCGACTTCTCACGTGCAGGTGGCTGGTGTTAAACGTAGTGCATTTTGCTAACAGAGCGACCCTGGGCCGGTAGCTCCTCCTCGACGGCGGCCCTAACGCTTTAAACTGCTTTGCCGAATCCCTAAGTCTAAGCAACCCTCCTGCCCCAGTTTAGGGTGTGGATTAAAAACATGCCCCGGTTTAGACTCCACTGTTCAGGTCTGATGGCCGTGGGACACACAGGCTCATGAATCTCCGCTAGGCTACTCGTAGCCAGGGAGAAGCCGCTTTCTTCAGTCAACGTCCCCTGCTTCTCAGTAATAGGGTGCCTTCCATCACCCAGAGGTTTCTTCCTTTTAACTGCGTGTTGGTTGAAGCATGACTCTGAGACAGGAGGCCTATTCAGGAATAGAAACTGCAGCCCGATGTGCCCATTACTTACCTGAGACAGGGCCTGAGAACAGCTGTGCCTTCCGGAGCCCAGACACTGTGGCAGGTGGATTTGGGCTGCTGGGCCGGCTGGCAACGTTGCCAAAAAGCCATGGGGGTGCAGGGAGACGAGGGGAGGCTGGGTCTGGGGACTCTCTCCTCCCCCCAACCCTGGAAAAGCGGAAGGGGAAATAACGCAGCCACTCTGTCTTTGCTCTCTACTTCAAAAAAAAAAAAAAAAAAAAAAAAAGAAGAAGAAGACTACAGGAAAATTCAACATCTCTGCACACCAGAACAACACATCTGGGGTTTTCCAACCCACTTTTCGTCTCTCCGAGTCAGGAGTCTGTTTTCAAAGCCATCCCTGCTCTTTGAAAGAAAACTAATATTTTTTTTTTTGAATCTCCATTTTGACCCTGGCATGCTATTAGTTGCTTTCAGTGCATCATTGCCTTAATTCTTCCCAGGCAGCTGACCTGGTGCATGTGTCATGCACGACCTTGGGGGAAGACCTCTGCTCTGTCTCAGCCTCCCGAGTCCTGACCTCCCGGGCCCCTTTTTTCCTAACCCAGCTCTGCTTACGACAAGGATGATGTTTCACTCTGAGTTGTTCATCCTTCCAGGAATGACAGATGTCGGATTAAACTGCAAACGCCCCCAACTTTACATTCACTGCCTTGACCTCCAGTCAATAAATGCATTCTGGGGCTCCACCGTGGGAGACTCCTTATTGCCGCCTCCTCAGCAACGCCAGAACGGCTGCTCCTGGCCCCGCAGAGCTCGCACTACTTTGCACGTACATGTCTCACCCCTGACGTGAGGCAGGAGAGTGTCTTCAAATGGGATTTCCTTGAATGCTAGCAGAAGCATCTGAGGGACCTCTGGGCGGTCCCCTGTCCCGAGCCGAACCTTGCCGTGCTACAGAAATGGGTTATTACCCATCCCTAGAAGAGCCATGGCTTCTCTCTTGGCCGGAACATTTACAGCGACTTCCCCGTGGGACCCAGCGTGCACGGGGCCCTCTGCCTTCAGACAAAACGGTGCCATCATCGCGAGTAACTCCCTGGCAGAAGCACCTGAAGGTCGTTCTTCCCTCTATCACCCAACAGAGCCAAACCCCAGCTTCGACCCCGTCCTCGCTGCCCTATCCCTTTGCCCACCCCGTCTCCTCCACTGGGCTCCCGAAAGTCCCTGCCCTTCTCACGATCACCCGTACACTCTCCAGTAAAGCTTCAGACCCTCCCAAGAGGGGGGTGGCTGCTGAGCTGGATTCCCAGAGAACAGGAACACGGGGCGCACTGCCCGCCCAAATGTGTCTGGGGACACCCTGATCGGGGATTATTTGTCTGTAAGAAACAGACCCTAACTCTAAGGAGCTCTAGTGGAAAGGAAGCTTACTGGTATTTCAGGGAATAGTGAGGAAACAAATTTCAGGCACTGATGCCAGGAACTAGTGCTGCACAACCGCGGAGCTCCAACCCCAACTTCTGCTCCATTCTCCTCTCTGGCCATCAGCTCCCTCTGCCTGTCTTGGTGCGAAATCATTTTAAAATATTTTTATATTTTTTCAACCCTTTTAAAATTAGATTTCACTGGTCTTTTCCCCCCACTGCTTAAAAACGCTATCGACTGATTGGTGTCTCGGGTGGTGGAAAAGAAAGACTCCTATCAAGCCTTTCCTCTCAAGCATTTCCCAATGCCTGGAGCAGGACTTCTCCGCCTATTCAAGATATTTTTGTCAGTATTCTCTGTGCCAAATATCCGGCAATTTCATGTAGTCTTTTTCTACTTATCTGTACCACAGCTTCAACCACTGGTTTATACAGTGTGTCTTTAATTCCCAAACTAGATTACACACTATTAAATATTAAAACCTGCTATTTTTATTTTCTTGCTTCTGTATTTCCTTGACTCTCATATCGCGTAGTTAAATACTCATTGGAGATTGATTCTTTGCATATCTATTATGATAGGCCTTCAACATCTTATTCAATAAATAACCTCCTAGGATATGTATCAGCCACTACTCTTTCGGCGATGAACTGCAGAAATCCACCCAAACTAGGTTAGGCCAAAAAAAAGGAAAGAAGAAGAAAGGAATGTATTAGAAGCTGTTGGAGAATGCCACACCTGAATCACAGAAACGAATGGCAGAGGTCTCGGGCAGGTCAAAGGTCAGGGGGACTGGGAGACTCAGAATGTTTTCTCCCCCTCTCCCTCTCCTCTCCTCTCTCCCTCTTCCTCGCCCCTCCCTCCGACTTTCTCTGTCTTGGTTTTTGCTCCCACTCTCACTCTTGATGGTTCCTGAGCTTCACGCTGACATCTTCCACTGCTGGAGAAGACCTGGCTGGCTTTCCTGGCTTCAGTTTTAAAACCTGCGGCTAGTTGCCCAGTTTGAGTCAGGTGCCACCCTTGAATCAATAGTGTTTCTGGGGATGTGGATGCACTGTGGGCTTCGCCTAAGTGAACAGAGGAGAAAAGCACACCTCAAACTAAAGAGGTGATACTACCTACTGCAAATGAATAAGCCCCCAGACCCCGATGGTTTAACATGATAGTTTATTCCTCCTTCACGACACAGCTCTGGTCAGGTGACACCGGGGAAGACTAGCAAACAGGTTCTGGCGGGCGTGCGCAGTCTCCATCAGAAGAGGCGTCCTGCTTCCTGGTCTCCCAAACAACAGGTGCCCACCACGCTGGACATAGACGGCAGCCCATAACCCAACTGCTGAGGGGCAATTATCTATGGGAAAAAATCTACAAACAAAAAAGATGTAGATACACAGCAAAACTGAACATGACATTATGAAAGCCACTCAAGGAACACAGGAAAAATGAGGGTTTTAAGAAAATGTTTCATACACTCTGATGGACTACCCCGAGGAGTGTTCTCGTGCTGGATGATCTTACAGTCTTAGGAAGAAGCAGGGTTTTGCTTCCTCCTCCACTACCCCAGAAAATGATACAAATCGTTTTATCTGTATACCTATCCCCCAAAGGTCCAAGGGGCCAGAGACTATAAGGCACTAACGCAGTAAAAGCTGGACTCAAGATCTTTCCTTGCTCCAGCTCCTTGATGCCAGGCTTGACTACGGTTCCTCGTAGGATCTTATTTGCCACAAAGAGTCTGCAGCTGGGTCTTTCCCCTTTCCAGCCTTGACCTCATCATTTCCATTAGGCAGCCTCTGCGAACAAACCACACCACAATCTTTATCCATCTCTCTCGGTCAACTCCAGGTCAAAGGGCTGCCCCAGATTCTCACCAGCGGGTTTCTAGGATGCCTCTGGGCCCTGCTCCCCTCCACCTTCTTCTGCTTCTCCTCCTCCGATGTAAGACCAACCAGCTCTACCACCTCCCTGTGTCACTACTGAGAATCCATTCCATACACAATCCAGGCGGGCTACTGGCTGCCTCTCTCATCTTTTATTTTTCTTATTCCCCACACCAAAGTAACTGTTGGGCCAGAACTTGGAGAGGTGGTGGGAGAACAGGACAATCATGGAGGAAGCTAAAAACTGCAGGAGAGGGAGTTCCCATCGTGGCTCAGCGGTTAGCGAACCTGACTAGCATCCGTGAGGACACAGGTTCGATCCTTGGCCTCACTCAGCGGGTTAACGATCTGGCGTTGCCGTGAGCTATGGTATAGGTCACAGTCGCGGCTGAGATCCCGCATTGCTGTGGCTGTGGTGTAGGCCAGTGGCTGAAGCTCCAATTCGACTACTAGCCTGGGAACCTCCGTATACCACCTAAAAGAGAGACAAAAAAAAAAAATCAAAAATTAAATAAAAAATAAAAACTGCAGGACAGAAAGAAAATCTACCCATGTACAATAACAGCTCCAAGGAAGTTTTCCAAATGGATGAATGGATACAAATATTTGTAATTTAGGGAGAATCCCAAGTCAAAGCTTGAAGCTCACAAAAGCACCCCAAATCACTGTCTTTAAGTCATCATCAGGACTCCTGGAACTTGAGCCCAATCTGAAGAGAGCACAGCAAGCATCAAGCAGCGCTCCCCTGTAATCCTCCGCGTTCCCACAATGCCTTTATGAAAGCACCTGCCAGACAAATCGTTGGTCTCCTCACCTGTCCTTGACTGGAAACACTGAAGCGGGGCAGAGGTGGGGCAACCCACCCTCCACGGGACAGAGCAGCAGCGAGAGTTCAGAGAATGAAACTCCGGATTTCAGCCCTGGTGCCTCTCTGAGCGTGCAGCCATTCTGCTGCACGTGTTTTTCATAATGTACCTCGGGGGAGGGTGAATGATTGCTGGGTTTTGCTTTTTTAGGTGGATAGGGAGAATTCAGGTGGAGAACACTAGTAAAATGCAAGAAGTTAAAGCATTATTGGTATAACAAATAGGGAATGTTTTGTTCCAGTTGAAAGAGCTCCAATATTTCATCCCAAAGTCATCTTCTGGGAAAACCGAAATGTACGGAGTCTGACACACACTGAATAAGATTTAGTGGGCGCATTTCCAGGGTGTGCACAGGGCTTGGGTTTTGCTGATTTTACACTTGCTCTTTAACCGCAAGTCTACCTGGCCAAGTATCTACGGTGACTCATGAGAGCAAACTTTCAGAGCAATGTCATCTACAGAAGACAACATTTTTATTATCCATGAGTTTCTCTTTTCAGACGCCTGCATTTGCAAGACATAATCGCTAATCATAGTCAGCTTTCTCCTGTAAAATCAAATTATGCAAAAACAGTTTCATAAACAGTTTTTTTCCCATCGTAAAAAAGACTGAAAGAAAAAATGCCCAGGTATTAACAATGATTCCTAGACGAAGGCATTACGATGTGTGATTTTTTTTCTTCTACTTCTATTTTCTCTTCTGTCTGAAATCTCTGCCATCGGTTCAGATTACTTTTTTTAATCAGAAATGAAAAATAAAGCTAAAATCAAGAGAGGAAGAAACGTTCGGTTCTCTGTGCGTCCGTGTCACCTCTAGAAAGCGGGTCAAGGCCCCAGAGCTGCAGGAGGGAGGCAGCGGAGAGGCAGTGGGGGGGGGGGGGTCAACCTGATCACCCACCTGCTGTAAACCCAGGACAGCTTGACCTTTAAACCCGTGTCTGCGTGACCTTTGGCATTTGCTTCAGGCCTCCCTGCCTCAGATTTCTCCTTGCCCATCTTTAAACCGGGGCGAATAAGCATAATACCTACTCATAGAGCTGAGTGCATTGAAAGGACTAAGTGAGGTGAAATTTTAAAAAATGAAATCAGTGTCTGGTACATGCTAGTAACTTAATAAACATGAGGTATTGCGTTACCAAGAAAGAAGAAACTCCTCGAGCTATTTTAAGCAAAGGACATTTGACATAGGGAGATGACTCACGGAAGGTGACTGGAGAGATGGGAGGCGGAGGGGCTTGGTGATGAGCCCCAGTGGGAAGCTGCCACCCCCTCTAGTTTGAAGGGAAGAGACAGGACGACTTGGCAGAAAGTGGGACCGCGGTGGATGCGCTGAGTGTGGACCTGAGCCACAGAGGAGGCCCAGCTGCCACCAGAGAAGCACCCGAAGCAGAAGGAAGGGGAGAGATCCTGGCTGCTCCCTCTTCCCGCCCTCCAGCCTCCTGCAGGTGTCTCCCGCCGCCACACCTCTCTTCAAGCTCCACAGCACAGGAGCCTGGGAAATGTAGTTTCTGCCAATATAGGTCAGGCTTCGGAAGGACAGGGAATGAGGTTGACGTGGCATGGCCATTACCCCGATTTTCCAAGAAACAGCTCTTTAAGGAACTTCACATTTGCTTGAAACCATGTTAAGAGGCGTTCCACCCTGCCACTGTTTTTAGCTTCCTCCTAAGCAAATTCTAACACCAAGCAACAGGTGCAGTGACTAGCCCCAAACAAAGAACAAGCTCTTCCATCCTCACACCAAGACTCAAGCCTCTCACTCCCTGGAAGTGCTGTAAAGTACAGCGACCCCTCCTGGAAGGCCGCTCAAGGCAAGTTTCTAATTTCTCCATGTGGCCTTCAAGGCACACACAACACGGACATTCTCCTGCAGAGTGAGACTTCCTGCACTTCAGCTTTCTCTATCTGGGTAATGGAGCGCTATTACCTATCATTCCCGGAAGCCAAATGCTGCTCAGGTATATTACAAACTGTGAAGCACTTCGCACAGATGACTCATCATTACCTTCTGATTCCTGCTCTTTTTGCTACTCCATGCCACTCCTCTACCAAGGACAATTTGGTCATTGTGATATGTGAAAATACATCATGAACACGTATCCAGAAAGAGAAGCCACCAACTCAAATTGCTTCTGCTAAATTTCCATGTGGTCCCAAAACAAAGCAGCCTTAAGGGACGCTGACACAGAAAATGAACTTGGTCACATGTTAGAGTGCTCAGCCAGGCCTGAGTGTACAAATGCAGTCATATTGGGGGCCGGATTCTGAAACATGACGGTACATCTAAAAGCAGGCTTTTGTTATTTCAAAAGCAAATGTAAGCACATTTCCAAACACAAGGTATTGAGCAAACAAAAAATCCAGCCAACCCTAAAACAGGGTCACAAACATCGCCCGTGGTGGGATGTCCGCTCCCAGGCAGGCATCGTACCAGCCGTCACCTGGTCCTACCCTCACGGCATCCTGCAAGACGAGTACATCCATCCCCAATCCCCTGATGGGGAAACTCGGGTCCAGCGATCCCAAGTACCTTCCTCAAGGCCATGCGGCCAGTAAACAGCAGAGCTGAAAGGTGGATCCGTCCTAAAGCCGCGACCCTCCTTCACCCACTGCAGCCACAGCAGGATGTGAGCGTCTGCAGAGATCCCGATTCCCTTCACCCTCCTTGGGCTACTCCAAGCACCGCTGAACCCCCAGCAGCTCCAGTCCCCGCCACATGGCCCACACCCAGAAAGAGTGCCCAGCGGGCTCCCCTGTCTGTAGGAAACATGGCCTGACGATGCCCTCAGGCCTCTGCTGACTGTCGAGGCGCGTGTCACCCCACTGCCACTCTCTGCCCTTAATCCCCACAACCCCACCTGCTCCCACCCAAGGATGGACCATGGCAGGGACACGGAGACAGGGCCATGCCTGGAAAATGGGCTGACAGGCACGCGCAGCGCCTCATCCACCGAAACTCTTCCACCCAAATTTCCTTCCTCCTCTCTGGAGTTCACTCGGGTCGGACCTGCACGGTGGCGACCACACGGCTCGCCAGCACCCTCCGCCTGCTCTCTTAGAGGAGAGGGTTCCTCTAACAGACCTCTGGTCTGATGCACCAGCCTGGCCGGTGCTTCTCAGAGGACCCCGCCAGCCAGCAGCCCTCTCGAGCTCTCCTGCCATCTCTCTCCTCACTCGTCCTGATCCCAGGACTCAGATCCAGGGTCCCAGGCCCAACTTCAGCATCAGCGCGCCTGGCCCATCAGCCTATTCCACCCACAGCCCTACTCCCAGGCCCAGAGTGGAGATGGGACTAAATATTTTCCCATTTTCAACACCCCTGCCCCCATGCATCAATTCAGTACCCGCCTCCCAGGAACCCCTCCCCTCGCCCCGCTTGAAAGGCGCCCCTCATCAGGAAAGAAAAAGAAAGTTATAAATCTACTGCCTTTAAGGTGTAAATATTAACAGCTTAATATGCTAGCTCTCCAGGCAGTCTGCATTTTAAAGAGGCCAAATCGAGAGGGCAATCACTTAACCCAAAGAAATGAATAAATCTACAGATATTTCCTAAGTACCCAACTCCGAGAGCTCAAGAGAAGCTGGATTCAAATTTAAAGAGTAGAGCTCCTGGGTGGAATTTAAATGGTGCTGCCATTGGCTGGGAGATCTTTTTCTCATCAGACCACACACACCCCCTACCCCCGCAGCTGCCTCCCACCCCCGCCATGCCCCAACACTTTGAAGGCAATCCTGCACAAAACCTGCTCTCTCCCAAACACTGCCTTCCCTTTTAAAGGGTGACCAGACCTGCTCTTGTTCATGCCAGGGACAGAGGAGTCTCCGTTCAGCCTGAGGCCACCCAAACCCCTGCAGGTAGGGGGGCGTCTCTGGATCATTCTCTACCCTTGCCTTCCCTGGTTTCCTTCAATTGGCAGCAGCCTTTTAGGTACTGCCAGCGGGAGAACCCTGGTGTGGCATGCCCTCTCACAGAGGGGCTCAGCGTGGGTCTTACAAAGCACTGGCCAGGCCCTGCCCCGAGGCCCTCGGGCTAGCAGTCTCCTTCACCCGGGCTCCTTCACCCGGGCTCGCTCCCCTACACATAAGAAAACAAGCAACAGCTATTGGAGATATTCCTTTATCTTCCTAAAAACTGAGACGGAAGAGTAAGTTACTAATGCCTTCAGAGTACTTCAAGATACATGACGCAATAAGTAATTTCCTCTTGTTGGCTGGAAGGTGTCATGGGTGTTCGAATAATAAAGCAAAATAAAAACCTCAAACCATTTAATATTGTGGGTGATTATGGAGGCATTCAAATGAACGCTCTCGGTGTGTGGCCTCTAAGACAAGCCTATGACATGCATGCAGATCTCTTTTCACTCGAAAAAAAAAAAAAACCCTCACACATACACACACATGCACATATGCAAAAGTAACACGAAAATTAACCACGTAATACAAAGTTAATGCACCATTACTTTTCTTCGTTTTAACACAAAAGTCTAGAAATGTGCAGTTATTGTAAATCAAGGGCTTCGGTTCCATGGGATCCAGGAGTCTGGCAGACAGTGGCCCCCAAGTTATTAGTCTGCAGATCTGCTTCCACTTTGGTCAATGACCAGGGGACACTCACAGAGGCATTTAGCCAACGTGCAACTCCATTTTTCATCTATTAGAGCAAATCAATGCATTCAAAGAACTTCAAGGTCCCCAGTTACCTTCTCAGGAAGCCTGTGAATATTCATGCCAGGTAGCTCCAAAATCTTCCTCACCCTCAAGCAAAAATCCCACTGCGAACCAAAGACATTCCCAAACCAGAGGGATGCCATGTGCCCCTTGAGTCAGACTGCTGAAGCACTGGTTGAATACTGGGTCACCTACTGGTTGAATAGAAAAGGACACTCCACCCAAGGAAAAAGGAACTAAGCCAAGAAAGGGCTGAATCTGGTGACCACGTCCTCCCAGCGATGGGAACCCGGGCTGCTACAGCCAGGGCTACTCACAAAGGCCTCAGCAGCTTTAAGGAGCCTCATTCACAGTAGCCAAGATCTGGAAGCAACCTACGTGTCCACTGAAAGAGGAGTGGATAAAGATGTGGTGTGTGGGTGTGCATGCAATGAATATTACTCAGCCATAAAAGAAAGAATGAAATCTTGCCATTTGGGACAACATGGATGGACCGAGCGGGTACTATGCTAAATGAAATAAGTCAGACAGACATAAATACTGAATGATTTCACTTACATGTGGAATCTAAAAAACAAAACAAGTGAACAAACATAACAAAACAAACAGACTCATAGAAAGAGAGATCAAACAGGTATCTGCCAAAGGGGAGGGGGGTAGAGGGCTAAAAAAAAAAAAAAAGAGGTAATTATGTGGGCTAACGAATGCTAATTAGCTTGACTGTGGTGACCATTTAACAAGGTATATTTATACAAAACCATTACATTGTACACCTTATGTACATATTTTGTCAATACCTCAATAAAACTGAAATTTTTTTCTTTAATTTTTAATATAAATTTAAAAACAAGAGTAAAAGCTAAGAGGCTGCACCTTCCCCACACACCCCCATAACCCTTACTCTGCAGGAAAGAGTCACCTCAAAATGCCTAACTCCTCGACTAAAGAAAGCTTCTCCAGTGGGTGCTAGTTACAGCTCAAGGCACTAAATGCACCTTGTCTACGTGGTATCCTCTCCTTCCGAGCTGTCCCTGATGACACCTGTCCCCAATCTAGTTCCCCGAGTCCACGCCTCTCTCCATGCCCCAGTAATACCTTTGATATTATGCTGTAAATACTGTTCTACCCCTATGTCTTCCTATAAATGATGAGCTCCCTGAGGGTAGAGGATTGTCGAGAAGGAAAACTAATTTTTCCTCTACCCTCCTGAGTTCTTGGCTGAGACCCCGTCAATAAAAGAGAGATGGGACAGAGATGGGATGGCAAGAAAGTTTTGTTAACATGTAGTTCCCGTGTAAACACGGGAGACGCCCAGGGAAAACGAGTAACTCAGAGGCGGCTTAGAACTCAGGCCCGAATACCATTAATACCACCTGAACGGGGAAAGGGGAGGAGGGATGTAGACAAAACAGGGGGCAGCCAATAATTTCCAGGGAAGACGAATGGCCCTTCGAAGAACACACGGGAGGTGCAATAGTTTGCAACCGTTTATCTGGGTGTGGTGTCAGCTTCTCTTCGCCTCTCTTGTGATAGAGTCGACTTCCCTGGACGATGAAACTCCTGAGGGGACTGGTAACGGCCGTGTTCCTTTTGGAGGATCTGACGTGAGGCAGACAAGTGAAGGTCAGAGAAAGCTTCTCTGGCATTTGCTGCTTTTCAAGTGCCTACAGCTCAACAGAATCGACATGCCAAAGAGGCACGTTTGGGGGTGGCCTACTTTAGGATGGCATAGCCTTCGGGATTATGCTCTTCCGTAAGGACTAGCACAGGTCCTGGAACAGAGCTGTGCTCAATCAACTGCGGAGGAATAACTGAATGAAGGAGATTCAATACAGCTGTGCCCTTAAACAGCTAAAAATTCAGGAAGGTGGGTAAGACTAGAAGCCAAGGCTTTAAAACAAAGCAGAATATAAAAAGCTAAAACCAAACGCTATAGGATTTTTAAATGAAGACATTCATTTAAAATCTCAGGAGGGAAAGACAAAAAGAGGAGGCTTTAAAGGGGATTTTTTTTTTTTTTTTTTTGTCTTTTGTTGTTGTTGTTGTTGCTATTTCTTGGGCCGCTCCCGCGGCATATGGAGGTTCCCAGGCTAGGGGTCGAATCGGAGCTGTAGCCTCCGGCCTACGCCAGAGCCATGGCAACATGGGATCCGAGCCGCGTCTGCAACCTACACCACAGCTCACGGCAACGCCGGATCGTTAACCCCCTGGGCAAGGGCAGGGACCGAACCCACAACCTCACGGTTCCTAGTCGGATTCGTTAACCACTGCGCCACGACGGGAACTCCTAAAGGGTATTTTAAACGAGGCATGACACCCGAGTAGAGGACGGACCTCTGCAGTCCCCACAGCAGCGCTACCAAACCCCTCACTCCCTCCACGTCAGCCGCACCAACCTCTTGCTTTTCTCTCAAACTCTCTGCCTCAGGGCATTTGCACATTCGAGTCCCTCTCCCTGGAATGCTGTTCCCCCAGATATTCACACGGTGAACTCCACGTCTGCCATGTCGCTACTTGAAGTGACCTGCTCAGCGAGGCTAAAGTGCATTCTAAACTGCCACCACAGACACCCCACCGAGGCTGCCACACGCCCTCACCCTTCCCTGTTTGGGTGTTTAAAAACAGTTCTTATCAAAGACATGGTAAAGCAACTTCTCAGACTCAGTAATTATACACGTGGGTTCCTGTTTTTACTTCAAACTTGCCCAGAGGAAAAAGGCTCCTGAGAAAACCAATTCCAAAAATTCTCTCTTGTTAGCGGGGGGAAAGGGTCAGTGTTACAGACGTCATACAATCAAGGACGGCTGGTTAAAAGTTATTAGGCCTGTCGCAAGACATGCAATTAGCTGGGCAGAAACATCTAACTTCCAAAGGGGAATCTTAATCTTCTTCAAGTCCAGTGACACAACTAGCGTGTCTGACACTCGGAGCAGGCCATTTTTTTCTCTCTTCCCCTTTCAACAGAAGTGGCTTTAAGAATAACTGGGAAATTAATAATAAAAATAGCCAGAGGAGAATCAGAAATGTAAACATTTTCTTTAATTGATTTTCCTATACATAAGAATGCCAGTAATAAAACTTAACAATAAACACAGAAAAAATAAACGAAATATTACATTACGAAAAAGAAATAAAAGTGATGGGTTAATAATTTTCATCAAATTTATGTATTTTGTGGAAAAAAAGAAAAACTTAAACCTATATAACTTTTGCCTCAGAAGTGAATAAATGGCGGTTCAGTGACAATTAAATAATAAGAACTTTCTAAAGGTGCATTTCTATTTTAAAGATATTGTTCAAATGCCGAAAAATATCTCTTCTATAAACTAAAATTTTTACTTGCCAAACAAACCTCTGACACCCCGTTCTTCACACTCTGTTTTATGGCTTTAAGTGGAAAACATAAATGAATTCTCAGGTGGTCATACAGTGACAGACCTCATAGAACCTAAATCCCACTTCTTTGCCTCTACAATGACTCTGCTGTTATTATTTACGTCAAACCTCCTATTTAAGCACAAGCACAGCTACTAAGCCAGGGACAGGAGGCAGGCGTGCTCCTGAGGCAAATTCTAAGGATCGTGAACTTCCTAGGAGGCGGAAGTTGGAGTGGGGTGGGCAGGGGAGGGCATTTCACAATCTAAATTCATTTTCCTGCAGACCACAATGTTTACTAAAGAGCAAGTAATACAATGTGCTAACTGGAAGCTTATATATATCAAAACTCACTAGTAACTATGGTAATTGTTTAGACTTAGACAAAAAAAAAAAAAAACCTCTTCCAGGGAGGAATACTCTATGACACACACTGTTTAAAAGTTCCAATCCACAGTGACAATTACAAGCAGATGAGCGTGTTGTTGTTTTCTGACCAATCTGTACTTCTCTCCAGACAGTGAATGAATGCTTGCACCAAGGAGTCTTCCCATGGCCTTGCCTTCGATAAGCCTCCGCTCTCATCTAAAGGAGTATTTTGAAACATTCTATCAGAAATCTCAGGAGTTCCCGTTGTGGCTCAGCAGTAACAAACCCAACTAATATCCATGAGGTTGCGGGTTTGACCCCTGGCCTCACTCAGTGGGTTAAGGATCCAGCATTGCCGTGAGCTGTGGTGCAGGTCGCAGACACGGCTCGGATCCCACATTGCTATAGCTGTGGCTGGAGCATCGGGCAGCAGCTGCAGCTCTGATTTGATCCCTAGCCTAGAAATTCCATATGCCACAGGTGTGGCCCTAAAATGGAAAAAAAAAAAAAAAAAAGGAAATCTCAAAATTTGGGTTTGAGGCCATTCTCTTTCTTGTATAAAAGATAATTACTCAGTCACTTTCTTTATTGTGTCTCTCCTCCGTAAGGGGAGAGACACATGCCTGTTTCACTCACTGCTGTGTCCCAAACATCTAGAACAGCATCGGGCACACAGGAAGTGCTCAGTGTTTACTGGATTAAATCGAAAAATCTCTCCTAGTTCTCAGCTATTATCACTTTATGGATAGATTCTCATATGTGCTGAATTAACTACAGTTCTCCCCAAAAGCTATGCCAAGGATCCAGCACACTGCTTCTTCAGTTTTCAAAGCATCCGAATTAAGAATTCCTGTCCCCAACCGCAGCCCCATGTCCTTTCCCAGAGCTTGGGGCTTAGCAGCTAATTCTCCAAGTCTGTTCCAAGAACACTACTCCTAGGTTTAGTAATAACTGTTCTGCAAGAGAAGGCACAGTCAAGAGCCCCTGTGTGATTAAATTATTTTAGGAAATTTTTTATTAAACAAAATTAAGGGAGGAAGGAATATTTTGCTTCTTTTCCCCACTGCTACACTTTCCAGGGCCTGTATTATACTGTCATTGTGACTCCCCAGTACGGCATAATATGCAGACTTTGCAGAACTTATTTGATCATAATTAGGAGAGTCTCTGAAAAACCAGGGAAGTGGTCTCCTGACTTGCAAGTGCTGTGGACTCTTCATCTAAACATGGGCATGATAAAAGCGTCATAGGACAGTTGTGAGAACTAAAAAAATCATCCACAGGCAGCACATCAAACAGCACCTGACACGTGATCCACACTCAGCAAATGCTGGCTACTGTCCATGTAACTTGATGTATGGTTACCTAGATCTGAAGAGCCCCCAGGAACTTTCTCATCTTATTTCATAATCGGATAAACCAAGGCAGAGAAAAAAAAAATTGGTTTTAAAAAGTCCTAGGAGTTTCCTTGTGGCACAGCACGCTAAGCATCCAGCACTGTCACTGCAGTGGCTTGGGTTACTGTCGTGGCGCAGGTTCGATCCCAGCCCCAGGAACTTCCACATGCCATAGGATTGGCAAAAAAAAAAAAAAAAAAAAAAACCCGACCTAAATCTGTTGTAAGATACACAAAAGAAATATTAAGCCAATGAAGCAGTGAAAATATAGTTTCCCACAAGTTTAACATGATACCTTATAGTTATGTTTATCACTCTTGTGTTCCCATCGACCTAGAGAAATGTCATAAAATGCCAGAATAAACAAGGTTCATCTTCTCTGGAGTATCAATTTTGCTTCAAGATGTTGAGATAAAAAAATGAAGTAATTTAACTTGTAAGCAAATGTAAATATATATCTTTTAAAGAAAATTACTCCAGAATAAAATGGTAACTCTTATGAAATTTAAAGAAAAACAAACATTCAAAATATTTCCTGCCTGCAGGAGGCAGCCTTGAGCAAAGTCCGGAGCCCTTGAGCCCTCTTTCCCCTTCCTCTGACGCAAGGGGTTCTCTGACAGGAGCTCCAAGAGCCAGTGCCCAGGATTGAGCCCTGTGCATAAACGAAGCAAGGAGAAAAGAACATGTGTCATCAAATATGATTCACAATTCAAATATATTTTAATATCATATTATTTTCACGCTCCAAGAAGCCAGCTGATAACGTGATTGTTTTGTAAAAGAGTAAAACTCTTCAGATAATGTAAATATTTTATAGCTATTGCACGGATTTAATAAGCAAAAGACTTGCTAGCATGAGCTAGGTTCAACCCAAACCACTGTACAATTTAATTCAACACAATATTCCTCTGTTTAAAGTGCATGTAATTGCCAATTTATATAGTCACCAAGACCAAAGGTTTGCTAAATGAAGTTCTGCAAACAAATACAGTATGGAAATCTTTATCCCCAAGTACCATACACCAAGAAAGAATGAAACTAATCACTAATCAATTAGGTATCTATTTCATTCCCAAGGACTTCTTTCAACTGTAGAAATATTCAGTGAGTGAAATCAAACCCACCTATGTAAGTATTTCTCTAGATTTTATCACCGTAAAGTTTTAGAAAATCCCTACAAACTCAAGAGAATGCGTAAAATGAAACTGACATTATCTTAAACAGTATTAGATCGTCATTCCCTCCTCTTTGATAAAGATTTCCTTTATGGAGAGTTATTCTTAAATGGAACTGGTTCTTCCAGAACTTCCCCCAAGTGCTCTCGTTCACTCGATGAACTTCTTATTTAATGGAGGAACAACATATATACAGAGCTGCTTTATGGGGAGATGTTTCAATTAAAGACATTATGTTGTAAAAACTCATTCTGCAACTTTCCTTTTCCCAAGCTGAGATGTTTGAGATGCACATTGCTACCTGTAGAGAGATCTATTTCCACTCACGGAAAGAAAACACTCGACATTCATGGTAGAGCTTGTTTCTGGGGAGCTGGGAAGGAGACCAAGGACAAAAAATTAATTGATCAAATTCAAATAAATTGATTAAAGGTTTAAAAATACATTATTTTCTCACCCAAGTAAACAAAGACAAATTTTCCTCTTTTTTTTTAACATAAGAAGCTGTGGGTTTCCTAGATGGCAGAGCCCTTGACTCTGCTCCCTCCTTCCTTCTTTAGCAACTATTTTTAAGGCCCTGCTCTAGGGCAGGCGCTGTCCTAGGTGCTGGAGATACAGTCGTGAAAAGACAAAGATCCAGCTTCAGAGTTTACACTCCAGAGTGCGCAGGCTGTCAGTGAACATATTAAATAATTGCCTGGATTTTTCAAGATGATAAACACCATAGAAAGTAGCAGAGACAGAGCCCCAGGGGTGGGGATGGTCGAGGAGGCGTCACTGCAGAGATACCATCCGACAGGCTGAAGAAAGAAAAGGGGGTGTGAGCCACGTGGCTACTTAGGAATCAAAACATTCCAGGCAGAAGGAAAAGCGAGTACAAAGGCCCTGAGGTGCGAGTGTGCAGGGCCTGCTCACAAAACAGCAGGGAGCCCCGTGTGGCTGCAGTGGAGTAGGCAAGGCTGTGTAGCAGGAAATGACGTCGGGTGTGTCATTCGGAGGCTGGGGGAGCTGGCTGCAGGGAAGCCCAGCTGCACAGGAAACTGTACCATCTGCTCCGACCCCGGGGTCAGTGCCCCTCAACACGCGGCCAGCAGACGGCAGCATCAGCATCACCCGGGAGTTTGCAGAAATACACATTCTTGGATGTGTCCCCTGAATCAGAATGTCTGGGGGCATGTGACCTCTCCAAGTGATGCTTACGCGTGCCACACTTTGTAATGATAAAACAAAAACAAAAACAAAAACACCCCATCAATCTTAGCTTGAGAAATCCTGAGCTGAGAGTTCCATTCTGTCCCTTACGAATATTAAGTCTAATATTAAACTAACTGCACAATCTGTCCAGGCCTCAGCTTCCCTCGTCTGCAAAGCAGACAGGCTTGTGTCTGTCCTGTTTTAACAGGAGACTTCCTTTTGAAATGTTTTCAGTCAAATTTGATGTTACTGTTAAAGAAATGTGGTTGTAAATCTCTGGACAAACATGAGTTTTGTTATTACGACCGTCAGCCTCCAGGTCTACCCACCCCAGAGGGTTGCTCTCTTCTGCGGGGGCCCCAGGGCCAATGGGTGGGTTAAGACTTGCGCACGAAACGTGTACAGAGAGCCTGGTCGGGGTTTATGACGCCTGGCACGGAGCCGCAACACTTGAGGCTGCAGCTGGCGCGGTGCTGTTCCCATACAGATGGTCCCTGACCTCACTGTGGCAGGCGAGAGCCTCTCAGCCACGCATTTCAGACCACGATAATGGGACAAGGGGGATGCTGTGGGGTACTCAGCCCAGAACATTCCACCACTCTTTCTACCCCAAAGGATCTGCTAGGTTCTATGCAAACAACACTTGTCTGCTGAGACTTGGGAGAGGGGCTGGGGAGGACAGTGAATTTGGAGTCAAGAGAGATGGGCTCAAACCCCCAGGTTTACGAGCAATAAGCCAGGTGACACAGAGAGCGCACATCGCCAGGCAGGCCTGCCCGCCTTCCCTGAATGCCCTCCAAGACGCTGGGCGGGCAAGCACGATGACGTCCCCGGAAACTCTCGGTAAAAAAATTAAGCAGCATAAAAAAAGAGAATAGGGTCTAAGCCAGTCAGTCCCTCAGTCTGCCAGTCAGTGAACATTTAGCAACTATGTACCAAGACCGCAGTGTACTTGGCTCCGTGCGAGGCCCTGGAGCAACGAATACGAGAGACTAAAATCACACCCCATGTGGCACTTCCATTCTGGGGTAGGAGCAGGGAGAATGAAGCACAACATAAAAAAATATAGTCTGTCAAATGGTGATAAGCGCATTCGAGAACAATCAAGCAGGAAAGGGGCAGGGGGAGGCTGGGGGAGGGTCGCAGAGTCAGAAGGGGCGGCTCCTCCCTGCGAGGGTGGATTTGACCAAAGGCCTGGAGGAGGGGGCTCCGTTCCTCCCACCACAGAATCCGCCTTAACTCCATGCACCATCCGCTTCCACAGAGCAGTGAATGGAAGCAGGTCTCCGCACACAGGGGCTTGCTTTGCGGCCACTTTACAACTACACACCTCCCCCCAAAGCAAGGACCCTCGGAAACTCAAAGGGATGAAAAAAATCCACTACTTTCAAATGGCAGCATCCCAGTTAACACATATCTATGCAAATCAGTACACATCATGTGGGAATAAAAATCAGGCAGAGTTAAGAGGCAGGGGTCTAAAGAGCTCACAGTGAAGGGCTATCACGGCAGATGAACCCCCCCACACACACACTTCTGCATTATTTCCAAATCCAAACACCTTTCCATTTTCAGGATATGACGCAGTTTCCTAAGACACCTCCAAAGGATCCGGGTGCTCTCCTGTCTCTCTTTCCCCTGAGAAAGCCACCCATGCAGTTCATCTGAAATGTCACCAAGGTTTTAGACTGACTACAGCCAACCCACTCTCAGCCCCAGAGGAGTTCTAAGAGCACGTCTCATTTCCCTTATTTTCCACCGTCTCCCTGTTCTTCTCTCACCAATAACACCCTTGGTCCCGTCCATCTCGCCTCACAGTCCGTGTGTCTGGCTCTGTGCACGTCCACCTGCTTGCTTCTACCTCACTTTCATCCGGTCCTTAGACCCTCCTGGGGCGGCTCAGCCTTCAATCAGACAAACGTCGCTCCACTTCTCTGATCTGTGAAAATCAAGTGGCTCCAAACTAGAGTTAACTGCAAAGAATTTAGGTTTGTGACAAGTTGACTCCTTAGGACAGATGACGTCGTGGCACGTTCCCGAGCAAGCACGTACTCTGATGGCCTCAGGTTCCAGGGAAGCCCATCCAGTCGTAAGTCACGATCTGGGACACGCCATCCCGCAGAGACAGGAGGCGCTAGCAGTGATGACCGCAAAGGGGCAACCCCTTCTCCTCGGCTAGCTCTCAGTCGCTCCTACCCCGCCCAAAAAAATAAGAGTACCAGATCTTACAAAAACTCTGATGCCTGTTTTTTGGTGGGGAAAAAAAAAATCTGTTCTTGAAAGTTTGTTTCCCCAGTTAATATCTGCAACTTAAAAAAAAAGAACAGGAGGGAAGGATGTTTTCCTTTTCTTTCACACGGTGGCTGTTCTCGGCATTAATAGTCCAAGCCACGCAGCTCCCTCCATACCAGGGGACCCTTCTGGGCACCCTGGTCACCTGCACAGATCTCTCCTACGTTAGTTCAAGGTGACAGAGAAGTCACTCTCCCCCTCTGCGGACTATTCTCCACTGGAGCTGCCGGGTGAAAAATACAAGCAGCACTTTAGAGGCTGAGAGCGTTCCTGTCCCCAGAAGTTACGGGCCCTCTCTCCTGTGGAGGGCACTGGTCCCGGGGCTCCTCAGAACTCGCGGTGGGCAGACCCGTCAGGAACCAAAGTGCTTGAGGAAAAAAGAAATGTGTTGGGTTGCGCGACGAGAAGCCGGGGTAGCTCTGGACGGCCAAGGCTGGATTCAGCTGCTCCCACGTTGTCGTCAGAAAGGTGCCCCTCTAAACCCATCACTCCACTGCGTGGCAAGAAGGCTGCCAGCAGCTCCACGTCCGTTTTCTGGTATCTCATAGATGGCAGCAAACCTGGAGGAAAAGGCCTCTTCCCGAAGTTTCAAAGAAAACCTTAGGGTTGTATTTCTTTCCTTTTTTTTAGAGGATGACCTGAGGGGGTGAAATGGGTAGACCACGTGCCCAGCCTGGAGCGGACAGTGAGGCTGAAGCACAGAAAGAGTGACGCAGGAAGAAGCGCTCCCAAATGAAATGCGATTGCGACCAGAAAAGGCATGAGCAGGTCCGGGGCAGACAAAGGCAACAATCCGCCTCAGGCAGATGAATCAAGGGGAACATCAGCCCGCCTGCGAGCACGCGCTCATCTCCAGCGGACCTAGACCGTGTCCAGGGCCCGATGCTCAGGGTGCTGGAGGATCTTCGAACCCGATGGTGAAGGGGGGACGCAAACAGTGCATGTGACGCAGCGGCGTTAGAGGAGAACGGACCCCCCCTTGCTGAGGACACAGTCACACTCCCAGCCCGAGGCCCACACCTTCCCCAGAAAACCAGGGGCAACACCTGGCTCCTGCCGAGGCTGCAGAGTAGGGCTTTCCTGGTGCTGCTTTCTCTTCTCTTCCAAGTTGGCCTCGATGATTCTCCCAGGCTAACCTTCTTGGAAAGTACATCCCCTCTTTACTGAGGGTGGGGCCACAAGACCATGGGCAACTGCACCAATAACTAACAGAATTTTAAATCCAGAACTATAAACACCTGATATCAGTCATGTCAAAACAAATTCAGCAGCACCAGAGCAAAGATTACAAATCAGCCGGGAAGCCAGCTTTCTCACCGTCTAAAATTGAGGGAGGCAGGGAGAAAAACTGCACTTTGCCCCAGACGTTGCATCTCCTTAAAGAGGCTGTCAGGTTCCTCGGTCAGTGAGGGACAGCCCCCGGGTCCAGCGCTGCGTGGACAAAAAAAAGGACCAGAAGGGAGTTCCCGTCGTGGCGCAGTGGTTAACGAATCCGACTAGGAACCATGAGGTTGCGGGTTCGGTCCCTACCCTTGCTCAGTGGGTTAACGATCCGGCGTTGCCGTGAGCTGTGGTGTAGGTTGCAGATGCGGCTCAGATCCCACGTTGCTGTGGCTCTGGCGTAGGCCGGTGGCTACAGCTCCGATTGGACCCCTAGCCTGGGAACCTCCATACGCCGCGAGAACAGCCCAAGAAAATGGCAAAAAGACAAAAAGACAAAAAAAAAAAAAAAAAAAAAGGACCAGAAGATATGATTCCACTCATACACTTGTGGAGTGGTTATGGAGAGAACCAAAGCCGAAACTGATGGAACCCAGAGGTGGCAATGACGGTGAGTATTCCAGGAACCTCTGGCAGTCCACGAAGGAAGGGATATTTTCGGGATCCTCCAGGTGACTGAGGAAGGTGTGTCACACAACATGGGAAGAATGTCACTGTTATTAATTATATCTGACAGGATTCTTTGGCTATAAACTCTGGAAAGCCACTCGAGCTTGCTTAAGCAAGAAGAGGGTGTATCCAAAGCAGCTCGCAGAACTGAAAGGGGAGCAAAAAAATAAATAAATAAAATGGATGCAGGACAGGCAAGAATAAAGGTCGCTCTGGGATCAAGGCATCAGCAGCAAATTGATGACCTGACAGGGCGCAGCTTGGGGGAACCGTCTCCAGCTGCTTTTCCACTCAGGTGTTAGTCTGATCAAGCTTAGTGTCTCCAGAGAAAAGCTGGTTGGCCCTGATAGGGTCACATGTCACTGCCAGGCCGCAGTGGGTGACAGCATGGGGGGAGGTGTGGAAGGCCCCCCGATTAGCTTTCCCACCGAGGCTGCACCCAATGTGGAAAAGGCAGCTCTGAATGGGAAAAATGGGAGGTGGGGAAAAAAATCCTACAATGTTGTAGTCCTTTATTCCTACTCGATAACCACTCTGTTCATTTTCTCCACCTCCTTAACACAGAGATAAGAACAGTACCAGCCTCCCAGAGCACTGCAGAATTAAATGAGATGATACATGGCATGTAGGCAGAATCCTATAAATGTTTACTCCTTTTAAATTCTTATTATTACCTGTATTTATTAACCACGTGAGGTTCAGTTCACAACCGAGCAACGCCTTGGAGGAGAAAGGGGACTCGGGCGAGGAGAGTGGAGGGAGCCTCTGGGCACCAGCACAGGGGCGGGAATGTACCCGGTGCGTGTTGAGAATCAGGGGGTGTGATCTGGCTGCAGTGACGGGGCGGGGGGGGGGGGTAGTGCCCAGAATCCTCTGCGCTTCAACATTCTCTGATGGCTGCTGTTGAGAGCTGCTGCCTCCACGCAAACCCTCCAGGGGATCTCAGGGAGCTCCAGAGCCATCAGGCGTGGATGATGAAAACACCAAGTGAATCAGCTTTTGTCTAGAATGGCTACCACTGCGTCACAGTCAACAGCATGGTGTTGGGGGTCAAACCCCAGCTTGAATCCAAGCTCCACCCCTAACTGGCTGTGAGTCCTTGGGGACATTAGCAAATCTCTTTAGTTTCCTCAATGGTCAAATGGAAAAACACGAGTAACTTTCCCACAGGTTACTGTGAGAATTAAATGAGACAAAGCGGATACTGTGTTAGCCTTGATGAGCAGTACTATTGATAGGCTATCTCCTGCTATAAAGAAGGTAGGAACCCCCAACCAACCCTTAGAAAGGAGAATGGGAGTTCCCTCGTAGCCTAGAGGTTAAGGATTTGACATCGTCACTGCTGTGTCTCAGATTTGACCCCTGGCCTGGGAACTTCCACATGCCATGCACACGATCAGAAGAAGGAGAAGGAGGAGGAGGAGGAAAAAGGGGAGAGGGAGAGGAGGAGGAGGAGGAGGAGAGGAGCGGAGAGGGAAGAATGCCAACACAGCTAACTCCCAAGTCTGGAACTCCAACTTGTGCTCAATTTGCTATGCTTCTGTTTGCCCTGAGACATTCGCATTCTTTAGTTTAATTTGCCTTTGAGTGAGTGTAATGCACACCCATTACCTTCTATAAGCTGCACGTGGGCCTGGGCAGCGGGGATACAAGGATGAGCACACATACCCTTTGTTCTCAGGCAGCATCATATGACAAATTATAAAGACACTGAGTATTCAGAGGAGGACCAAGGGAAGTCTGGGACATTGGAGAAGCCCCACCATAGGAAATGACCCCTGAGCTGAGTCTCAGAGGAGGACTAAGCTGGCCAGGCACCACTGTCGAGAGAGGATGCTCCGGGCAAGAGAAGCAAAGGCCCAGCCACAGAGGCGTGACAGTGCATGCGGCCTGGGGAGCCACAGGCAGTTAAGCATCGTGTCAAGCACAAACCACCACATACGGAGGCAGAAGAGACAGGACGCTTTGATGTCCTCCCTGAAGACACTTTCATGCCACAAAGCCCCACTCACCTCCCGGCTCTCACCTCTCGTCACTTCCCCTCCACTCCGCGCACTCACACACTGACCTGCCTGTGGTCTCTAAACACCGCGTTTATGTCCCCACCCACGGCCTCTGCCTCCGCAGTTTGCTCTTTCCTCCCATGTCTGTGGCTCCCTCTCATGAAGGTCCAAGTTCAAATACCAGCTCCCAAGAGAGACTTAACACCTAAATCAGAATCTAATACACTGAAAGCATTTGAAAAATATTTGCTGTGACTGATGAATGCCAAGGTACAGGTTAAGAACTCAGACTCTAGGATCAAAAGGCTTGGAGCTGCATCTTTCTCTACCACTGGCCGTGGTGTGACCTTAGACAGGTCACTCAGCCTCTCTGTACCTTAGTTTCCTTCTATAGAATGGAGATAATTATTGCATCTACCTCATATGAGTGTTATGAGAGCCATGTAAAGTGCTTAGCCCAGTGCCTGAAATACAGTAAATGCTCGCTACACTTTAGGCATTTATCCTGTATGGGAAGCCACTTAAGGAACTATGATCAAGATAAAACAGAAGACATCTGCTTTTCTGAGATAATTGCTAAATTCTCTGTATAGACTTAAAATAATCAAACGATCAATCATCCCAGATAAACAGCGGAGCGATGGAAAGAGAAGCATGAGGCAGGATCCCCAAAACGGAAACCCTCAGGCGTGCCAAGGCGTACAGGGAACCGAAGTCGTCAGGCCGCTGTCTAACCACGAAGCTGGGAGAGTTATTCACAAGGTCCTGAATCTGAGATTTCAGCAAGCATGGTAAGGCGCTGGCACATACGCGGTCCTGGAGAAAGGTCCCAGATGACGGACGCCCCATCCCGGATGCATTCGATGAGCAGGTGCACATTTCAGCACCATGTCAGCTCTGCACTGCCCGTGAATGCGCCTTCTACCTGCGATGCCAGCACAAGTTTCCCAGATCTGCCACACCTGGCTTCTGCCTAAGTCAGCTTCGAATGGGGACAATCAGGGGCCCTCACTGCCCAGCCACCCATTCCTCACAGCTGAGCTAAAGGAAACCCCCAGCAGAGTCAAACCAGCCCTCAATGCGCCGTGTTCTTCGATGTCAATTACTCACAACCCAGAGTCCACTCCGACCAGGTGAAAGGAAGGACATTTCCGGTAAGAATGCTGAAATAAATACACCCTGCAAGGGAGCAAGCTGTCACTCCAGGAATTGTGTGCCTATGCTGGTATGGCATATAAGTGACACAGACTGTCAACCAGCCAGTCTATTCAATACACAAACATATGCACAGACATAACAGCACTGAGTTTCTGATGGGCATTTCTCAGCGAGTGAGTGTATTACTCAAAAAACAGAGATTGGGGGTGAGGTGAAATGGGAAAGAGAGGGACACCCCCATCAGCCTGCTATGTTTTCATCACGAGTATCAGCTGCTCTGTTCCATCCTAAAAGGGAACTACTCTCTTTCCCATCATCATGTCATTTTTATTATGCCAACAAATGATAAGGCAAAAACCCATCATCACAAACCAGCCTGTGAAAAACCCACTAACAATATGAAGTTGAAAATCAAGAAGAAAGTCTTGCATTTCCTTTCACCTGCAGGGGGAAAAAATGATGAAGCCCAAGGCAAGCCCCCATCACCATTCAGCAGTCCATCTTACTTTAAAATACACGGCACACAGACTGAACAGGAAGATTTCTGCTATGCGCGGCAATTGTTCCATTTTCTGTATTTCATAACCTGCAATTTTGAAGCCAAGCTTGGTACACATGCTTGTAAAATAGTCATATCAGATAAAAGCAGAGGGATGCTAAACTATTGGAAAATAAATCAAATTCTCAGCAAGCAGTTATATCCATCATGTTGCAGCGAGCACACGTATAGTTTAAGCTCCGCGCACAGTCTATCCATTGTAATGATTTGGGGGTCAGGATCCTGCCACATGCGTTTAGCATTCGCTAAGAAGTAAGCCCAAGAGTGCAGCAGGGAAGAGAGTGGAGCTGTGGCTCGTGGGCCGGGAAGTTGCCCTCAATGCATCTCTCTGAGTACAGCCATTGCCTCGAAGTACAAGGCAGAGAAGAATTAGCACATGCATAGAACCTGACCGTTTCGAGGTGCTTACAGGAGCATTATCTCGCTTGATCCTCCAAAGAACCTCGAGAGGCAAACAGAGGAGAGCATTCCCATGTTACAGCAGCAAAAAGAGATCTGGAAACATCTGCAAAACGCTGAGAAAAAAATCTGAACACCCACCCACATGCACTTCCTCTCAAAACTGGATCGGAGGAGATGTGCGAAGGATTCCAGCACCATCTTTGCCCCAAACCCAACATATGAGCAACTGATTACAACGACCAGTCCCTGTCTTGGACTTTTTTCCTTTTAATGCAAATAGGCTATTTCGTTAAATTCATTACAAAAGGTTAGTTTATGAGACAACTGCTCAACACTCTGTGACCCCTCATTTAAGCACCAAATAGGAAAATTATTCAGAGAAAGGAACCAGAGCTTGTTAACGCCATTAAAGAACAATGTCTTGTCATGAGGTCTTAAAAAATAATTTATAATATTCTATTGTAAAAAGTAAAGAGATTGAAAAATCCTTGCACTTTACTTGGGGAAAAAACAAAAACAAAAAAACAAAAATGAAACACATCAAGCTTCAAATTCCAAATCGGAATATCACAGTGCAGCCAGGTTTGTTCAGCGTTACACAGCAACAGCCTTAACCTTGTCCACACGGGGGCGCTAACAGAGATGAAGGTGCAACGGGGAGCCTCCAGGTCCCTCCCAGGATGAGCTCTTCCAGGCTCCTTCCTGCCCCACCAGCTTAGACTCCAAACTAATCACCGGAATCTTCAACTTCACAGGACACTAGTCCTTCCACTTCAGGAGAGATGGCAAACTCAACTCTGGAGCCCTGTGACAATTCCCGTCTCTCACCCCTAAAGAAGGTCACAGAAACCCATAAACTGGCCCCTGTATTAGTCTTCTCATGCTGCTGTAACAAAACACCACAGACTGGGCGGCACTATTCCCCACCCTCGTGACCTCAACTAAACCTAATTATCTCCCCAAAGCCCCATCTCCAAATACCATCACATTTGGAGGTTGGGGCTTCCACGTAGGAAACTGGCGGGGGCGGGGGTGTCACAACTGAGTCCACAGCAGCCCCATTTATAATTCTTGATGTATATGCTCTGACCTGCTCAACAGCAATTCCTTTACTCATTCTCGTCATACCCCCCCTCTTAAATTCATACGTGAAGCCAAAGAATTGCCCTGGTTATAGCTAAGGTTGTATATATAAGAATGCTACCATACACTGTATAAAAGAATAGAAAAACAAACACCAATGCATTAAAGACCCTTTTCATGGTCCTGAAAACCCTTTCAAGTGTTCCCCTAAAGTTTTAGAAACTCTCTGATGATCAAATTTTCTTTTCCCAGCATTAGGCAATTAATAGAAATAAATATCGGTTTCATTCTTAGTCTTCACGTTTTTAGTCTTATTTGCTATTTCAGCAATTGTTTTTCTCTCGACTTTTCAAAATAAACATACACTATTTCAGCTGCATTACAGATGAAAAGTTGTGTAAGAAACTAAACATTTCATAATATTTCTTTGGGAAAAGTGCTTTCTAAGTGCCAAATAAGCATTTTTTTTAAAAAAAAATATACTGATGGGGAAGAAATAACCTGTAAGTTGGAGACTATTCTGTAAAAGACATCACATTTACCAACATAACATTTAAGATTTGAAGCAATATAATTAAATTTAGAAATTTTTTAAAAAGGAGAGAGACATACACATGGGTCAGATGACAGCAAAGGTATAATTACTGATTCACATGAAAGTAGAAAACTTAATTGCAATGCCAGGGTTTCCACATATGAATTGAAGAATAAATCTATCCAACTTATTAGAAAAGCTGACGCCAATTCAAAACAACTTTGTAAAAAATATATTCTAGGAACCAAGACTATTTCTGTCGCATTTCAAACAGAGAAGGCACAACCAATCAAAACAAGAAACAACCAGAGAAAACAACCAAGAAACCAACCAGAGAGATCTAGAGACACCTGCCGCTGTGGGCGGCTCAAAAACCCCCAGTTCTCAATCTGAAAAGACGCGGCAATTGCAAGGACTCCCAGACTCCTCCAGGCCTAGAGCAGACTGCCTTGGCCCAAGCTCGCCAAGATACGCCGTGAACCCACACTTCAAAACCAAAGGACACATCAGGTCCTGCTGAAGAGGAGGTTCAGCTAAATCTGTTACTGTTTCCAACACCCTATTCCTTCCAACGCCGCTTTCCAGTTCTTAAAAACCACTAAGACATCTTTGGAGGAAGCGCCCAGCAATGATCAATGAATGATACCGGATCACTACTCACCATGGTGTCTATTTCTGCACATTTGAGCGCCGAGGTCTAGAGACGAGCAGATCCAAGGTCTGGGGTGCCAGGAACGGCGTCTTCCCAGGATCCCGATGAATTTTTATCACCCATTTTGAAATCATCTTTCCCAAAAGCTTCATGTGTAAAGGTCACTGAGCCGGGAGGAAAAGAAATCAAAAGAAAAAGTCTGAGAGGCAGGACCAGCAGAAGATGTCCAGCCCCTTCCTGCTACTCCATCATTTCAAAGCATTGCCCTACTGGGCTCGGTACATCCCGCCTTCCTGGGGCTTTTGATCCATTAAGAGGGTGAGAATCAGTTACCACCGCGCTTTTAAAAAGACATCAGACATGGTAATGCTAACAGTAAATTAGTTTACACAGCAGCTTCAGTCCAGTGGGTTCCAGGACTCTATCACATATCATTGAATTTTAGAGTTTGGGGATTACTGACTTTATTCCTTGGTGCGGTTTCTTTTTTGCAAAAACTGTGGGGCATTTTTAATGTTATATCGAGCAAAGTAAACCATTAACCACTAGCACCGGGGCCCCAATACACCATATATCTACGTTGTCGGAAGGCACCTGCCCAGGGTGCCCAGGCGTCCAGCCGCACACCCACTGGCCGGCGGGGCGAGGAGTTCCCCGCGTGGAGCCCCGGAGGGCCAGCATCCAGGGCCCGGCCGGGACGCCCCCAGCCCCAAGACCAGGCCCCGGACAGCCCCGCTCCACGCCCCGCACCAAGTCCGCCAGCCCCGCGGGCCTCCCTCCACCCACCCACTCCCCAGCCCGACCACCACCCACCCGCCCCAGCAAGCCGAGCCTCACCCTACAAGCCCAGGGCCGCCCGGGCACCCGGCGCCGCCGCCCCCGAGCCGGGCCGCAGTCCCGGGCCTTCGCGGGAAACCTCCCCGCCCGCGGCGGCTTCTGGACGCTAAACCCCGGAGGCCCGGATGTGCGATCCGGCTGTGACCCCCGCGAGGAGCCCGCCAGGGGGCGCGCGTCCGCTCCCGCCGCCCACCTGCCCCGACCCCGCCCCGACCCCGCCGCCGCACCGGCTCTGGGGGGCAGGGATTCACGCGAATGTGAAATATTTCGCCTACACACTTAAAAATATGCCCTATACACTATGCTAAAAACTTAAAGTAAATTACTGGAAGGAAAATTCTGTTCTCAAAGAAATGAATGGCTACAACTTGGGCGGGAATGAATAAATACATGTCGACTGAATGAATGGTTATTTAGAGAGCATTAATTTGTGCCAAACTTACTGCTGTGCCCATGCTCATTATCTCATCAGTTTGGTGGTGGTCTTTTTTGATGAATGGGGAAGGAACAGAGCTGATCAATGGTGGCAATGGACCTCGGCGAGTTCTGTGTGAGGTTTGGAAAGTCAATACAGGACTGGTGGCCAGGAAACCAGGTTCTAACACTGGCCAGGCCACTACCTTGGTGTGATCTTGACTACGATTCTTAATTCTTTTGGTCCTCGGGTTCCTCGGGTTCCCTTCTCTAAAATCCTAGGATTCTATAAATGCATGCCAACCTGCACCTGCAGTTCGGTTAAAGATTCTTTCAGACGAGTGGCTGGATGAAATTCTCCCAGATGTGATGTAAAACCGCACAGTTCTGTAAGTGCAACACTCTCGTATTAGTCATGCTTTGAGTGCACTACCTCGATTTTCTAATCTATGCAAGTGCTTAATTTGTTGTATGTAATTTGTTCCCTTTCAAGTTAATATCCCTGTATTATAAAAATCAATAAACACACATTGAAAATAATTACAAAGATATAAACCTCTTACTTTGCAAAAATATGTGGTAATGCATGCATTTTTCTACCCAGCAACATTTACTATGGGTTAAAATGATGTTCTATGCAATCTTAGGCAGAAGAAAATATTTCCTAGGGAAATTTCAAACATCCACACCAAAAAAGAATACACATAATCAACATAACGATCTCAAGAATGGAATGCACAGAAATAAAATTGCCTCCTTTGGTTCTTCAGAGAGAATAGCTAGTTAAAGATAAAAATCAATGCTAGCGAGAGGGGTGGCTTTATTAGCCAGGATCAACTTACTGATGTTCAGTGGGTGCCTTTGTTTATGGTTTTGCTACTAAAGCGTTGCAGGATCAATGAAGTTGCCCTGGATTTCTTAGTCTCTACAACTATTAGTGCCAGCACCACGCGGGCCAGCGAGGCAGGCAGCGTGGAAACACAGGCCCACGTGGCAGGAGCTTTGTTTCCTGGCTCTGACCACTGCTTCCTAGAAGACCTTAAAGCTAGAATCCAATGGATTATGCATGAGGATTCAGTATTTTCCAAAGTGTGCTTTACAAGATACTCATTCGAGTCAATAAAAATTTAGAAATAGTGCATGTTTACCTCCTTCTTCAAGAGTGAGAAGGCATATTAGCATATTAAATTCTCCAAGAAGTCTCTTGTAGAGATAGATGCCTAAACTGGTTTAGCCATTATCTCCAGATTTATTTGCCCATAAAATCCCCCTCACCTTGATACCTAGTAACACCTGACAAAGCATTCCAGGGAACACACTCTCTCTAGCCACTTCTCTGAAGATTAAAGGCAAGCGAGGGACGAGGGACACCATGGACCTCCCACTATAGGCCTGACTTTGCTCCCTGGGCTTTGCAGGCACAGTTTCATTTCATCTCTACAACAGTCCTGTGAAATAATATCTTATCACCCCCATCTAACAGATAAAGGAACTAAAAATTATGTGGAAGACTGACTGAGAAGGATGCTCACAAATAAGCAAAAAAACGCAGATTACAGATATTTATAAATATATACGTATATTTATTACATCATCTAGAAAAAAGATTAACTAGCAGACTATGGGTTTTTTAAATTAAAAAAAAAAAAAAGCATTAGTTGCCAGTATTTGAAATCCAGGAGATTTCAAAGTTAAGAAAAAATCAGAAGCTTTAGCAATGAGAGGTCACTTCCTTTGGGTAACGGTCCCCTGATGCGAAGCAGGAGCTGCCCCTGAGGTGAGGCCTGCAGTCTCCACTTCCCCACGCTCCCATCTGGCTGGCTTGACTCACATATGTGATTGCTTCAGGCAAACATTCAGGTGTGTGACGTCTGGTCTAGAAGGATATGCAGAAAAGAGCTCTTTTTTTAAAAAGTGCTATCCGAGTTCCCATCGTGGCTCAGCAGTAATGAACCTCGCTGGTCTCCATGAGGATGTGAGTTCAGTCACTGGCCTCACTCAGTGGGTTAAGGATCCGGCATTGCCATGAGCTGCGGTGCAGGTTGCAGATGCGGCTCAGATATGGATTTGCCGTGGCTGTGACGTAGGCCAGCAGCTGAAGCTCTGATTCGACCCCCTAGCCTGGGAACGTCCATGTGCAGTAGGTGGGGCCCTAAGAAGAAAAGAAAAATGCTATGGGAGTTCCCTGATGGCCTAGGGGTGGAGGATCTGATGTCACTGCTGTCGTGAGGGTTCAATCCTTGGCCTGGGAACTTCCACACGCCTCGGTCGAGGCTTAAAAAGATAAAAATAAAATACAGCACTATGGTTGGTTTTAGGTTACAACCAGTCAGAACAGCTCCTTCCCTCTCGGCGCTCGTACTCTAGCAGGAGAGACATATTTAAACAAGGAATCTTATAACGCCTTTCAAAGTATTAAATTGGAAAGCATTACAATGAGAAAACAAAGGGAAAGCTTGGGGACTCGGGACAGGAGCACACGGAAGAAGTGACCTTTAGGCAGAGGACTGAAAGATTAATAGGACGTTTCCAAGAGACAAAAAGGGCAAAATGTTTTATAGGCAGACCCCCGTCAATAAATATTTATTGAGCAACTTCCACAGGTTATAATCATTTGGGGAGACAAGACCACAGGCCACCAATAAGAGCACAGGTGTCAGGGTTAATAACTTGATCTGGGTCCTAAGGCAAGGAGGTGTTCTTCCATCACAAAGTCTCTCCGACGGGCAAGAAGAAGGCTGAAAAGCTGTGTACTATGATAATGAGAACAGACTGTTCCCAAATGCAGTACCAATTCCATGTCCATCGTGCACTGGACCCCTGTGTCCAAGCCTCATATCTACAGGGATCTCATGTAGAAGGAATGGGCCAGTGAGCGGGGGAGGGGGTGTCACTGGGCCAGGGGGACAGGTAGGCCAGGGCTTTGGTATGAGAGCAAGTGCTGTATCCGTACAAAGGCTGTATCTGCTGTGAATAAACCGCAGCATCTGAAAAGTTAGATCTTCCGATCTTTCCGTCGTGCCAGATCTCATCCTCCCAACCAACTATGTGTGGCATATTAGCATATTAAATGCTCCAAGAAGTCTCTTGTAGAGATAGATGCCTAAACTGGTTTAACCATACTCTCCAGATTTACTTGCCCATAAAATCCCCCTCACCTTGATACCTATTAACACCTCACAAAGCATTCCAGGGAACACACTCTCTCTAGCCACTTCATATATATATGCATATAACCCATATAAAAAAATAAATTATGGATTTCCTGTCATGGCGCAGTGGAAACAAATCCGACTAGGAACCAAGAGGTTGCAGGTTCTATCTCTGGCCATGCTCAGTGCATTAAGGATCCAGCATTGCTGTGGCTGTGGTGTGGGCCAGCAGCTATAGCTCTGATTCAGCCCCTTGTCTGGGAACTTCCATATGCCACAGGTGCAGGCCTAAAAATGACATCTTTATAATATTGAGTATTTCTATCCATTTGTTCGGGGTTTTTCAATAGACTTCTTTTGTGTTAATTAGGCATGTTTTAAAGTTTGTTGTTTAAATAGATCATTCACGTTTCATCTAACATGTGCCCTTAGGTATTTAATATTATGAGTTGCTACTCTATGAAGAGTATTGGCTTCCATCCTATCATCTGTTTGTATATGAAAGCTATTAATTCCCACTAATTACCAAGTTCTTTCTTTGTAGTGTTTTTAAACTAATTCTCTTGCAAATTCCAGATAAAAATTATATTATCTACAAATAATGTCTGTTTTATTCTCTCCTTTTCAGGTACCTACTTTGGCTACTACCTCTCAAAAAATGTTAAATAGTACCACTGGTAATGTATATCCATACCTTTTTTCTTGTCTTTAGAAGGAATGCTTGTACTCGCCATTAAACTTGACTCTAGCTTTTCCACTGAGCCAATATATCTTACCATGTTAAGGAACTATTCATCTATTCCCATCAAGTACATTGACGTCCATAAATGCTTTTTTAGACTATAATTTGGATCCTATAACACAGTGGCAGGTATTAAAATGGAGCCATAAATTTCTTCTACATCCCGCCCTTAGAGAAGTGGGACCTCTGCCTCCTATTCTGAATCAGGGTGGACGTGAGACAACTTCAACCAACAGGACACAGCACAAGGGATGCTATGTGACTCCAGAGCTAGTTCATAACAGGCCAGGCAGCTTTCTCCTTGCTCCCTGTACACTGGCTCTTGGATTCCCATTGCAAGAAGTCTGATGATCCCGGAACCGCCATGCTATGAGGAAGCCCAAGCAGCACAGAGATCACACCTAAGGGCTCCAGTTAATAGTCCAGCTGAGCTCAGCCTTCAGTCGTCCAGCCCATGCACCAGCCTGTGAATGAAGACCCTCCTAAATGGCTCTCATTCTCAGTCACTCAGATGAGGCCCCAGATATTCTGAAGCAAGGACAAGCTGTCTCTTCTATGTCTTGTCTGAACTCCCACAGACTCTAAGAATTTAATATAATGGTTATTTTATACCACTAAGACAGTACATTTGCGTATGATGCAATAGATAACCAGAGCAAATGTAAAACACTTTTCTTTGTCTTGTTTTATATTTTTTGGCCTGAATTCAACTCTGTCTGATATTTAGATGCAACCCTTAATTTCTCTTGTTTGAATTTGCCCCTTTTGTTCATCCTGTTACTTTCAACTTTTCTAAATCATTTAAAATACAGCATACAGTTAGGTTTTTCTTTATACTCCAGTCTAAACATCTTTCTCACTCAATAGTTGAGCCAAACTTATTTATAATTTTAATGACAGATAAGTTTGGCTTCCATTCACTTATATTCCTTCTTTCTTTCTCCCTCTTTCTTTCTTTCTTGCCACTGCATCCAGCAAACTTGACATGGGATCTCAGTTCCCAGACCAGGGATTAAACCCCGTGCTGCAGCGATGAAAGCACTGAATGCTAACCATGAGACCAGCAGGGAACCCCCACCACCACCCTCCGCCACCTCTTATTTTTTCAAGTTTAGCATAGTTTTTCACTATGTGGTCAACTTTGAGAGACAGAAAAAGAGATGGCATGTGTTTATGTGTGTATAGTTATTCTGCTTTTCAGAAAAGTTTATGTTTTTATTCTATAGGTTATAGCTATAATTACAATGTTACAAAATAGCCTCAGTCTTCTACTTTTAAATAGTATCTATTCATTTCTAATTCTTTCTCTCTCTCTCCTCCTTTTTCTCTCTCCTCTTTCTTCCTCTGTCTACCATCTAATGTTATATCATTATCTTTCTAAGTGTTATCTTTGTACTGCTAAGTCAGCATTTCACTTTTATTACTTCATTCCATTTGGCAAATTTAAATGAAATCATTTGTCGGCTATTACCAGTGAGGATTCGGCAAACTTATTCTACCTCCGACTTTTACCCCCCTCTTTACTGCACTGTGGTTAGTTGTATCACTCCTGCATTACCATGAATATAATATTTGCATTCTGTTCTTTCAGCCTAATTTCCTTCTTTTTTTTTTTTTAATGGTCTTTTTAGGGCCGCACCTGTGGCATATGGAAGTTCCCAGGTCTAATGGGAGCTACAGCTGCCAGCCTACACCACAGCCACAGCAACACAGGATCTGAGCTGCATCTGCGACCTACACCACAGCACACGGCTACACCAGATCCTTAATCCACTGAGCGAGGCCAGGGGTCAAACCTGTGTCCTCATGGATACTAGTTGGGTTCATTACTGCTGAGGCACAATGAGAACTCATCTCATCCTAATTTCCATAGTTGCCTTAGTCTTCACTTCATTTAAACTTCATTTAAATACATTTAAACCTACTACAACAAAAAATGAAGACCCCTTATCTTATATCGCATATAAAAAATAACTCAAAATGAATAAAGACCTAAAGTAAAAGCTAAAAACTCTAGACCTCTTAAAAGAAAACATAAGGGAAAAGCTTTACAGCATTGGTTTTGGCAATAATTCATTATATATGATACCAAAAGCATGGACAACAAAAAAAAATAGATAAATTGGATTATATCAAAATTTAAAACTATGCTTCAAAGACAATCAATAATGTAAAAAAAAAAAGACAAGTGCTTTAATGAGAGAAAGTATCTGCACATCAAATATATACGATAAAGAGTTGACATCCAGATATATAAAGGACTCATAACGACAACAAAATCTTTTAATGGGCAAAGGATTTGGATAGACATTCTCCAAAAAGACATAAAAATGGTCAATTTTCAAGATATACATGAAAAGATGCTCAACATTACTAATCATTAAGGAAATGAAAATCAAAACCACAATGAGATCCTACCTCGTACATATTATGACGGCTACTATGAATAAAAACAGAAAATAACAAGTGTTGGTGACAATGTGAGAATTTGGAATCCTTGTGCCCTTTGGGTGGGAATGTAAAACAGTAACACGACTGTGGAAAAGAGTATGGCATTGCCTCAAAAAATGAAAAGTAGAACTACCATGTGATCCAGCAATTTCTCTTATGGTGTATCCCCAAGGAGTTGAAACCCATATTGCTAAAAGATGTTTGTAGATCCACTTTCATAGCAGCTTTATTATTTATCACAATAGCCAAAAGGTGCACATAATCCAAGTGCTTATCTGTAGATGAACGGTTCTTAAAAAAGGCGGCCTATACACACAAGGCAATAAAGTCATATCCTAGAGCCACTGCAGGTGTGGTTCCAAGACCACTGCAATAAAGTGGATGATGCAATAAGTGACACGCAAGAAGTTTTTGCTTTCCCCGTGTATATAAAGTTATATGTACACCATACCGTCATCTAAGTCTGAAATACCATGTGCCTAAAAAATAACATACATACCTTAATTTAAAAATACTTTATCTGTAAAAGCAATGCCAAAGCAATTGTAATCATAGCATTGAAAATCACTGATCACAGATGACCATAACAAACAAAATAAAGAAAAAGTCACAGGAAGACATGAAGTGAGAGAATGCTGTCAGGAAAAGAGTCCCCTAGACTTGCTCATCACAGAAGTGCCACAAACGTTCAATGTGTAAGAAACACAGTATCTGCAAAGCACAATAAAACAAGGCACGCCTGTATTATTCAGTCTTAAAAAGAAAGGAAATTCTAACCCATACTATGCCATGGATGAACACAGTCTGCCATCCAGGACGGCTCATTCTACATTCCTGGGCACTTTATTGCTGCTCTGGGTTCTGCCCCTGGACCTGAAAGCCCTCAGCAAGGAGTATGTGAAGGATGAAGTTAGGAGGCATAAGACCTTTGGTGTGACAAGGCCCAGGGTTTATTGCAGGAATGGGAGGTACATGCAGCAGTGCTATGGCAACTAGCTAATGAAAACAGAAGAAATTCAACTGAAAAAGCATGTTTTGGAACCATCCTCCCAGAAGAAAAACTTAATGACTTTTGTGGTGAACAAATTGGACAGTTCCACAAGCTGATGCAAGAAGCCACTAAACCCAATGGCCAATTTAGTAACACTGACTCTATGAAACCAAAAATCTAGTCTATTACAATAAAGCTTAACAAAGCATTTAAAGTTCCAAAGGATTATTATGCTCAGTGAAATAAGCCAGTCACAAAAAGACAAATATGGTATATGATCCACTTAAAGAGTGTCCCTAGACTAGTCAGTTTCACACAGACAGAAAGTAGAATAATGGTGGGTGCCAGGAATGAGGGAGAGAGAAATGGGGAGTCATTTAGTGGGTAGAGGAAAGGAGTCCGAAATTGGTTGTACACCAATGTAAACCTACTTAATACTACTGAACTGTAAATTTTTTTAATGGTTAAGATTGTATACTTTATGTTATGTGTATTTTACCGGAACTAAAACTAAATTTTTTAAGAGAGAAAAAAATGTATGTTAAAAGAACCTCAAAGACATACCGATTGCAAAGCACAGCCATTCTTTGGAGCTCAATTTGAACAAACCAAGATCAAAAAAATTGATTAGGGGTTCTACGGTGGCTCAGTGGGCTAAGGATCTGACATTGTCACTGGCGTGGCTCGGGTCAGTGCTGTGGCATGGGTTCGATCAAAAAAAAGAAAGTATAAGATATTCACAAAATGTGAACACTGGATATTTGATGGTATTAAAGAAATAATGTCATTTATTTTTAGGTGTGATGATACTGGGGTTGTATTTTTTAAATATCCCTTATATCTCTTTTGCTTTAAAGTTACATGTGAGCATTTTTATGGATGAAATGACATCATGGATGAATTCTCAGTGAAGGAGAGGGAGAAAAATGACAAGGGGTATGAATGAGACAAGAGTGGCCGTGATAATGGTTGAAGCTGGATAACAGGTACAAGGAAGGTCATTATACTATTCACTCTACTTTTGCAACTTGGAAATTTTTCCTAATAAAAAATTTCAGTTTCAGGAAGAAAAAAAGTTCACTGCCAATTTTTTTGGCCCCAGACATGCAAGGCATCTCATAACTGGCAGAACTTTTCTCCCCAGGAGTCGTTTGTTCACGAAAGCCTCGCGGCAAGTCTTCTCTGACATCTTCCAGCCTCATCGGGCTCACACTTTCCCCGAGAATCTGAGCGGTACAGCTCCCCAGGTTCCTGGTATTGAAGGTTGCTGTGGGAATGATTATGACGTCAGCCCGATGGTTTTCCCAAGTTACTTCCGGTTTTACCGCCCAGAGAATTCTTCATTTTAAGAGTTCACTCCCACCAGGGTATTTCTTGTTATGATGGACTGGGTGAATTTTCCCTGGTATGCACACTGTATTTTCGGTTTGTAGAATCACATTTTATTATCAGAAAGTTTCCCTGAAATAAATCTTTAAATGTTTGAGTGTTCTTTCATTGTTTATGTTTTTCTCTTAGAACTCAGTTGATGTCTCCAGGACGTCCTGGTCTTGTCATTTATGTCCATTATTTTTGGCATTGTTTTTATGATGTCTCTTTTCCTTATGTTTCTTCTGGCTGTGTCTTCACTCTGTGATTATTTATTCCTCGCATTTCGGGTCATCTTCTATATTTTTCGCTTACTCCCCACCGCTCCTCTGCATTCTTCTGTTTTTGCTCAGTGGTCTTCATTCATCAAGGTAAGCACTCCACTGAGTATACTTTTATTTTAATTCATAGCAAATTGCTGGGATGAGATTTTCGTCTGGTTGGGAATGTTCTCTATCGGCAAGATAGTTTTGCTGCTCCTTTGTTCCTGTAGGATCTTTCTATCAATGCCTTTTTTTTTTTTTTTTAACTTATCATTGAATGAGTTGCACTTTCTCAAACCACCTATTTTTCCAGAAGTTCTCTGATTGGGGAGGGGCCAGGGTGGCCTTTCAGACTGTCTTTGCCATCTCTGCTGCCCCGGAATGAGGCTGTTCCCTGCAAATACAGCTCATTTCCAGGTTCTTGGTTCAGCGCCACACTGTATTTCTTGGAGCCAAGCCAGGGGATACGCACTCCTGCACCAGCCCTGCCAACCTGAATTCCTGGGCAACTTTTCCCCTTCAGGATGGTATTTTTGCTGGCACTTCCTTCGATCTGTCATCCCTAATCCTCTGGGCTCTTTCTTTTTTTTCTTTCCTCCTCTGCAGCTACTACACAACTTCAGCCTCTCTTGGCAGTTCTTACAGGTGCTGCAGGGTCTGTGGTTTATATTTGCCTCCTAGTTTTTCTGAAAATGACAAAGACTCTTCTATTTTTTTCCCCTTTGTATGCTCCCTAGGACACAAAGACGGGGAATGCTGTCATGCAGCGCCTCATGCATCCCAGAAGCCTGACGACATTATTAGGGAGACACTCTTGAGAAGCCTTATGCCCCCCATTTTATTGTGGTTGACTTTGGTTTTGTTACTCTGATTTTAATGAATTTACCCGCCATAAAAATGGTTCACTTTCTTCTCACTCAGTGTGTGTATAAAACTTGTTTAGTCCGTTGGAGGCTTTCTGAGCCAGAGAAAACCATCTCATCTGGGAAAGCATAAAAATAAGGTAAAGGGAATGATAAGCCCAGCTGCAATAGAATTCTTCCACTCAGTCAATCCTGAAATGGAGGCAGGATTATTGCAAACCAACTTATGGTGCCTCACCAGCTGCTGAATTGGATCCCCCTTTAACTCTGCAAGATGACAGGGTGAACTTATTTTCTTTCATGCAATGAAACCAGGATCTTTCATGGTCAGTAAGAGTGCAGAAGCATCTGGATTCATTGACTGCAACAGACCTTAATAGTGTGTAACTCGCTGGGGGAAAATTGTGTGTATCATATTGTCATTTTGCATCTGTTACTCTGATTAGGATCATTGTAATACATTCACATTCATTAATGGTGGCTACTTTGGATCCCTAAATAATTAATGGAATCATAGGTGTCTCCCTAAGCAACCACCTGATGGCACTGTGTATGAGGCAGTGCTGTGAGCTCTGAATAAACAGCTCTGACACAGCTCCATCTGTTTTGCTAGGCACCTCCTCTTGCTCCAGCTTTCTTAGCCAAGTCAGGAAAAACAGGCAGAGCTAAGAGTAGAAACCAAAGCAGACTCCGTGCATCACGGCGGTTTTAAATACAAGACGCCAGGCCCCAGCTCATCTAAGTGAATCAGAATCCCTGAATGCTGGGTCCCGGGAATCAGCATTCCAATAGATGTCCCAGGGTTTCTTTGGTGCCTTAAAGACTGTGAAGCTCTGGATTGAGACCTCTGGCTCAGAAAAAATCAGCAAGAGAGAGGAAAAATATCATGTTCTGAATCCCAGTCCACTGGAAGGCCACCACATTGTGTATGAATTTCCCAAATGCCTAATATGGTTCCAGGGCTGGAAGGAAAGAATTTCCCCTACTTTAAATTACAAAAGAAATAAATAAATAAAAATACTCATCCTCCTCCACCTGATTTTGTGGATTGCGTAGCCCAGTTCAACACGTATGCTGAGGGTGACGACATGCGAAGCAAAAATGTTAATATTCTGAGATTTTTCTGAGAGCAAATCTAAAGGAATAAAAAAAGAAAAGCCAATTTATTAGGCTACAATTAAAAACACATACACAATTAACTGTGGAAGTGCTTGCTTTCCAATATCCCGAGGACAACAATTCCTGGCAGACTTTTCAATTTATCTGCATTTCATCAAAGTGGAAGACTATACACATAAATGGCAGTGGCATATCCTGAGGCATTACAGAGGTCATGAAAAGATCTATAATCCACACAAATTGCAAACATTAATAAAGATAATGCCCTAGTCAGGAACTGCGGAGTTAATGTATATTTGTAAACGTCTCAAGACTAGATGGAAAGAGGAGTAGGAGGGGGAAAAAAAATGAAAGTAGAAAATGAGGGTGGGGGAGGGGACCAAGAGAAAAGACCAAGGAACTCTGATGCAATTTCTGTCCCAGAAGACATTCTGCTGGGGTGGAGGGAAGCCAGCCTGGCCTGGCTCTCTTCCAGGCGGCACCTCGAAAAGTCCTCCAGAAAGTCCCTACAGATGAGTTCCAAAGCCCCACCCACAATGACCATTAGAAAATCAAACAACGAATGGCATATCAAAGTAATCAAAAGAGGTCAGAGGATTCTTGCAAACTCCACATGCCTAAGTTACAGCTCAAAACGGCAAGTGCACATTGGGGCTAATACAGTCACATCGGACTGTAATTTACATGTAGACGATAGACATTCGTTACATGAATTCCTCAATTTCGACTTTGTTAATCCATATTCCCAGGGTTAAACACGGTATGGCCTGGCCTCATAGTAAGTGCCCAATAAACACCTGATGAATGAATAAATAGATATGTGAAATGGTGAATGGATGCATCAGTTTTCAAAGAAATACCCATCTCCACATTCACCTGTTAGGAAATCATTGCACACAGAACAGCACATCGACCCCATCGTCATCAATCCTTTTGGCCAGACATTGGTCCCCAAGCTTCTGCACAAGTTAGAGAGGTGTAGTCATGGTCATATCTGCTTATAAGAGACTGTACCAAGAGCTGTAATAAATGAGGCTCCGGCCACGAGCACTTCCAGGCTGAAGGCTTACACACCACGAGGGGTTTTGTCCAGCATTTCTTTGTACTATCATTTTAGCATTTCTTTGTACTATCATTTTACTACAAGAATTAATCTCAACTTTTAATCATTTGCTCTTTGACCTAAAGCATATGGATTTATAGCACACTTTTTTCAAGGCTAAAGGATCTTTATCTTGGATTTCCCATAGTTTAAAGGTCCGTCTTAGCTAATCGGAGCTAATTTGAGATCAACAAAACCTTCCAGTCTCTATCTAGGGCCTATAAAAGTATTTTTAAAAACCAATACGATTTTCCAACTGGGTCAAAATTCATTTCATGGCAAGCATAGGAAGGACCCACCTTTAATAAACAGATTCTTTAATCTGCAGCTTTCAGTTGACAGATGTCTTGATGGAGAAAACGAAGAATGAGACGTTAGACCTCCTGGCTTTGAAACATGTTTTCACCACTATTAGGTGTGTGACCTTGAACCAATCATGAAGTCACACTAGATCTGTTTGCCCCACTGAAAAATGAAGGGTTGAACCCTCTGTTACATCTGTAAACATACTCGTATCATTTATCATAGTCCATTTATTCCATAAGTTTGCCTTCTTGATCAACAAGGTTGTGCGTTACCTGAGGATGTGTTATAAACATTCTTCTTTCACCTCTTCTATTGCTTCCAGACACTGCTAAACACAGAGAGCTAAGCAGCACTCGACTGGACTGAAGTAAATCAAGCTTCCCCACATTTGAAAGCCTTCCCAAATTTAAGGAAAGCAAGCTCTGGACAATCAAAACAATAGGCTGCATTTGGGAGTTTTTCCCTATTCTTTTATTAATCTCACACATGTGTGTCCCCGTGGTGTGTGTGTGTGTGTGTGTGTGTGTGTGTGTGTGTGTGTACAATAATCCATGCCTCTTTCACTCTTGGTTAAAAACTGTATGGTTTTGTACATGATTTGTACATGATTTACCCAAGTGAAATTTCCATGGAAATTGAAAAAATACTCAATTTCTCTTTTCACTAAATGGCTTAAAATGCATGACAATTAACAAATGAGTCACAGGCAGCCTCTTCCTCTAACTAATGCACTGCAAGCCGGAGTCATCAATTACAGCAAGGATACAATATCCGCTTTACCAAAACCCTGGGTTTCCTAAACTTTGTGCCTCTTCTGTTTGTTTGTTTGCCTTCCTATCCTCTTTCTTCTTGTTTTATTCATAAATTGTCTCCTGCAAATTATAGCAAAGGTGTCTCCCTTCTCTATTGTCACTCTTGCGATCTATACTTAACCGCAGGGTAACAGCAATAGAAGCCATAACTAACAGCACCAACTCCAGCCTTCTGAATCTGCAAGCTTGGGAAGAATCTCATATCGGGGTGTTCCGTGCTAGATTGAATGTGGATGTTGTTGTCTGAAGCGAAGAGAATTATTTGTACAGCTGGAATATAACATTTGCATAAGTTACAATTAAAAGGGAAAATATAATTACAAATTTTCAACTTAATTTGAATGGTTTTTAAAATGCTCACTTGGCATAGGCAACAGCTTGCAGGCAAACAGAACGCACTCTGAGAGTCGCACTCCTTTGTTTGAGCATCACTCGTGAACTCATTGTGAAGGGTTTGCTTTAACCCCTGAATCCCAACCGAAACCAGCACGGAGAACCTAAGGCACAAGACCCTGTTTGTTTTCAGAACAGGATTACAACATACACAGCGATTCATAAATATTTGCATCTTTTAATTGTTTCTAAAAATGAAATAGCAAGTGACATCCAACAGCAATGTTATTTCTTCCGTGGAGCGAACGAGCAGTGGAATTTTAACTAGTTTCCTTCCCTTTCAGCTCTCAGATCTGCGCTCTTTGGTCACATCTGAACAAAGTTTTCCTCATATCACAGTCTCTTTAATGGCTCCAGTTTCGGATTTTTTTTCCCCCTCCTTAATTGCATGTCTTTTTCTTGTAGCTACTTCATGCTGAAGGCATGTCATTCTTCTCAGATACAGGCTCGGCTAGGTGTCCACACATCGAGTCCATTTCTTTGTTTGTTTTTCAGGATTTCTTCGCTAAGAAGCAAATGAATCCTTCTGTTATCCTCAAACGTAAGAATCAAAATGTTCATAAAATACTTTGTCCAGCATATTTACTTGAAACCCTGCTTTTCCAGAGTCGTGACGAATGTGATTATTATGTAACATGCGTTGTGTGGCATCAATGAGTTTTGAAAAAGAGAGAAAAGAGAGAACATTATTCCATTCAAACTTTCTCAGGAAAAAAAAAATGGATTAAAAAAACGTAAATGGGAAAAAATGCTATTATTATGAATTACATAATTAACTATGCCTTTCTATTTTCTTGATCCTTCTTTTTGTAGCTATCTTCGAAGAATGAGACACCAGAACATACTCTTGGCGGGGGGAAAGAAACGTATTATAAAAACTGATCCTTTGTTCTATTTGCCCTGGAATCTGAAAAGGAAATTTTATGGGAAAGAGAAAAATATAAAGTAATAATATAACCTTACTTCATCTTTTTCTAAGAAACCACAAAAGTGCTCCTGTGATTGGAGAGTATTATTAAGTAGCATGATTTTTTTTTTAAATCATAGAAACCCTGTTTATTTATAGAATAACAAATATAGGACAAAGAGAGAACAACCATGCCTCCTTCAGGAAAATGCACTGCTGCTTAGAATGCCGTGTGGGAACCAGGAAGGAAAGTACCTAAATGGGGGCCTTGCAGGTGGTCGTTTTTTGTGCAACAGACTTCCAATAACTTTATTACTCAAAACCAGGATATAAATTGAATACATATATGTGATAAATACATATACATTTTATTTATATTAAAAAACTTCCAAGATTTTAACAAGCTTTACCTCTTGGCCCACCGGCTTTGTCTTTTCTCATCAATGCATTATGGATAATTGTATCAGACCCGAGGTTGACATTCAAAGTCATAGCCAGGGAGTTCCCATTGTGGCTCAGTGGTAATGAACCCAACCAGTATCCATAAGGATGTGAGTTCGATACTTAGGCCCGCTCAGTGGGTTAAGGAGCTGGTGTTGCTGCCACAAGCTGCAGCATAGGTCACAGAGGAGGCTGGGATCCAGCATTGCATTGCTAATGGTTGTGGTATAGGCCAGCAGATGCAGCTCAGATTCCACCCTTAGCCTGGGAATTTCCATATGCCACAGGTGTGGCCCTAAAAAGCAAAACAAAAACAAACAAACAAAAAAAAAAACAAGCAAACAACAACAACGTCAGAGCCAAAGGTGGATCATTTTCTAAAATAAATGGTATTCCTCAGACAATGGAACATTTTTACCACCGAGATAATTTCAGTTGCCACATATCCAAATATTTTCATTGCTACCTATTTATTTTTAAAATTATAACATCACACCAAACTTGTGCTTTCACTGATTTTATTACTTAGAGTTATTCTTCGAAATGGATTTGAAGAGAAATATGGAGAAAAATATCACAGATGGTATGAGGCATAGCAAAGCCATAAAAGGGGTACAGAAATGACAAAAGTTTAGGAAATAGTATCCCAGAAAGTCACTTCTCCATCACGGACTGGGTTCTTTTTTTTTTTTTTTTTCTTTTTTTCTTCCAAGATTTTATTTTATTTTATTTTTGGTCCTCAGGTCAATAGAATTTTCCAAGCAAGAATATCAGCATTGCATACAAATTGGGGTTTTGTTTGTTTGTTTTGTTTGCTTCCTAATTCCCAAAGTTCATTAATGTCTCAGAACTGTCCAAATTTTCATGTTAAGCCATGAAATCCAAACTTTTTACTTTCTAAAATGATGGATTTTATACTGAAAGAGATAAGGATACCACAGAATACTATTTTAAAGTGATTTCAATTTTCTGGAAAAGGGATATAAAATATTGTATATTTTCTTTTTTTATAATTTATTTTTTTCCCACTGTACAGCAAGGGGATCAAGTTATCCTTACATGTATACATTTTCCCCCCATCCTTTGTTCTGTTGCAATATTAGTATCTAGACATAGTTCTCAATGCTACTCAGTAGGATCTCCTTGTAAATCTATTCCAAGTTGTGTCTGATAAGCCCAAGCTCCCAATCCCTCCTACTCCCTCCCTCTCCCATCAGGCAGCCCCAAGTCTATTTTCCAAGTCCATGATTTTCTTTTCTGAGGAGATGTTCATTTGTGCTGGATATTAGCTTCCAGTTATAAGTGATGTCATATGGTATTTGTCTTTGTCTTTCTGGCTCATTTCACTCAGTATGAGATTCTCTAGTTCCATCCATGTTGCTGCAAATGGCATTATGTCACTCTTTTTTATGGTTGAGTAGTATTCTATTGTGTATATATACCACATCTTCCTAATCCAATCATCTGGGTTTTTTTTGTTGTTGTTTTTGTTTTGTTTTGTTTTGTTTTGTCTTTTTTTGCTGTTTCTTTGGGCCGCTCCCGCGGCATATGGAGGTTCCCAGGCTAGGGGTCCAATCGGAGCTGTAGCCCCCCCGCCTACGCCAGAGCCACAGCAACTCAGGATCTGAGCCGCGTCTGCGACCTACACCACAGCTCACGGCCACGCCAGATCGTTAACCCACTGAGCAAGGGCAGGGATCAAGCCTGCAACCTCATGGTTCCTAGTCGGATTCGTTAACCACTGCGCCATGGCGGGAACTCCGAAATCTGGTTTTTCATTACTGAGTGTCTTTAGAGAGAACTTTTTGTTTTCTCTTGAGTTTTAAATTTGTGTCATTTCAAAATTTTATATTTCCAGTTCTCCAAAAAGGCTAGAATCAGGCTAAAAATAGCCCTAAGTCAGTGTTCACTTATCTGTGGTTCTAAGATAGATCATTTATCTGATGATTATTAATCATAGATAGTATGATTTGGTGCCCACTCCCATCACAGGCATTGAAAGTAGAGTGACCATCAGAGCTGAAGCAAAAGGACCGGCTTTCCCATTTTGGTGGGAAGAGTAATACAAGTAATAACTAATGGAGTGGAAGGACCATTATGTTTTGTTGCTCTTTGTAGGATCCCGAAGAAGTCATGCCATTTGGAACAATAATCAAGGGAAGTCTAGAGTAAGAGATGCTTTACTATTAAGAGAAAATCTATCATCCTTAAAGCTGTTTCTTTACATCCTTTTTCATATAAACTATACCTCCTAGAGCAAATGCCAGCATGAATAGGTGGGATGGAGCAGGTGTTTTCACACCAAATTCCTGGGGGCGGGGGACTGTAGGGTGAAGGGCAGTGGGTGTGGGAAGCTCTGCAGGCTCCACCAGCCCTTCACCCACGGCAACTCCACTCTTACCTGTGTGATATATGGGAATCACTGAAGATTTCATTTAAAAAAAAAAAAAGATTCCACTGTTTTTAAATCTTGGAAAAGCATGAGAATAAAAAGCCCTCGTGTGCTTGGATTGACCCTGGGAAAATGGAAAAGGTTTCTAAGGATGGTGACTGTTTTTTTAGACTAATAGTTTCTTTTGAATTCTTCAAAAGGCTCATTAAGTCATATCCTGCTCTTCTGTGACCTTGGAAATCATTCCCAACTCCCCCTACCTCCTACTTGTTGGAGGGGAAGGAGCATCACATAGATCAGATTGGTTCCGTTACTCTCCCTCTACAGTTTTACATAAATTTGCCAAATGACTAGGCTCTCTATTCTGACAACAGTCAGACAAGTCTAAATAGTTCTTACAGACAGAGCTGACAACATTCAAAAGTAGTTTGGGTAAAAGAGACTCAAGAATTTCAAATGGGCATTTGAGTCCCAAAGGGAAGACATACATCCTTGGTCAGAGCATGGTGATATCAAGAGAAACTTTGTTCATGTGCCAGTTAGAAGCGTCATGAGACTTAAGTACAGTGACATGTAAATAACTGATTAGTTAAGAATCCATGGAAACTGGAGCATCTCCAAGAGATAACCATGCTGACCATGCTTGCCTGGCAGCTTCTTAGACTGAGGGTGAGTGCTGTCATAACCATCCATAACAGCTCGAAGGTGGCCAGAAGATTCCACAAAGGTCCCTAGAAGGTGAGATGACCTGAATGAAGCATTCAAGACAATCAGCTGTGACTCTGTCCCCATGGCTGGGTCCTCTAGAGCAGTCGTTCTAGAACTTCTTGGGGCCATGCCAGTAGAATAGCATATTCAGGAATCACCTCTACTTCTGCTGAGGCAGGGTAGGAGCAGGCATAGAGAGAGAAAACTATATCAAAAGGAGTGAGGAAACTGGACAGCTACAGGTCAGACAATGAAATTATAATATCTCCTCACAGCATATGTGAAAATAAACTCAAAATGGATTAAAGACCTAAATGTAAGACCTGAAACTATAAAACTTCTAGAAGAGAACACAGACAGAACACTCCTTCACATAAATTGTAGCAATATTTTTTGGGATCTGTCTCCAAAGGCAAAAGAAATAAAAGCAAAAATAAGCAAATGTGACCTTACTAAACTTTAAAACTTTTGCACAGGAAAGGAGGCCATCAATAAAACAAGACAACCTACAAGACGGAAGAAAATTATTTACAAATGATATGACCAACAAGGGGTTAATGTCCAAACTATATAATATAAACAGCTTATACAACCCAATATCAAAAAGCCCCAAACAACCCCATTAAAAATGGGCAGAAGACCTAAATAGATTTTTTTTCAAAGATATACAGATGGCTAATAGGCACATGAAAAGATGCTCAACATCTCTAATTATTAGAAAATTCCAATCAAAACTACAAAGAGATATTGCCTCACACCGGTCAGAATGACCATCATCAAAAAAGTCAACAAATAAGGGTTCCCTGATGGCTCAGCAGGTTAAGGATCTGGTGTTGCCACTGGCTCAGGTCACTGCTGTGGTGTGGGTTTGATCCCTGGCCCAGGAACTTCCACATGCTGAGCAGCTCCCCCCTCAAAAAAAAAGTCTACAAATAACAAGTGCTGGAGAGGGTATGGAGAAAAGAATACCCTTGTACACTGTTGTTGGGAATGTGAATTGATGCAGCCTCTATAGAAAACAGTATGGAGGTCTCCCAAAAAAACTAAAAATAGAACTAACATATGATCTAGCAATTCCACTCCTGGGCATATAACAACAACAACAACAACAACAACAAAAACAAAAAAACCCTCAGGAGTTCCCATTGTGGCTCAGTGGCTTATGAACCCAACTAGTATCCATGAGGATGCGGGTTTGATCCCTGGCCTTGCTCAGTAGGTTAAAGATCTGGTGTTGTCCTGAGCTGCCGTGTGGGTCACAGACATGGCTTGGGTCCCACATTGCTGTGGCTGTGGCGTAGGCTGGAAGCTGCAGCTCCAATTTGACCCCTAGCATGGGAACTTCCATACGCAATAGGTGCATCCCTAAAAAGCAAAAACAAAACAAAACAAACAAAAAAACCAAAAAAAAAAAAAAGCCCAAAACCACTAATTCAAAAAAGATAAATGCACCCCAATGTTCATAGCAGCATTATTTACAATAGCCAAGATATGGAAGCAACCCAAGTTTTCATTAACAGACAAATGCATAAAAAAGATGTGTAAATATTACTCAGCCTAAGAAGGAGTGAAATTCTGCCATTTGCAGCAACATGAATGAACCTAGAGAATATTATGCTTATTGGGAAGTAAGACAGAGAAAGATAAATACTGTATGATATTAATTATATGTGGACTCTAAAAAATAATACAAATGAATGTATATACAAAACAAAAACAGACTCATGGATATAGAAAACAAACCAGTGGTTCATGAATGGGCAGGTATAAATTAGGGGTATGGGATTATGCGATACGAACTACAACGTATAAAATAGGTAAGCAAACGGAGTTCCCGTCGTGGCGCAGTGGTTAACGAATCTGACTAGGAACCATGAGGTTGCGGGTTCGGTCCCTGCCCTTGCTCAGTGGGTTAACGATCCGGCGTTGCCCTGAGCTGTGGTGTAGGTTGCAGACGCGGCTCGGATCCCGCGTTGCTGTGGCTCTGGTGTAGGCCAGTGGCTACAGCTCCGATTGGACCCCTAGCCTGGGAACCTCCATATGCCGGGGGAGCGGCACAAAGAAATAGCAAAAAGACAAAAAAAAAAAAAAAAAGAAAAAGTAAGCAACAAGGATATTATTAGGAGATATTATAGGGGTTATCCCCTAATAACTTATAATGGAGTGTAATCTGTAAAAATACTAATCACTCTGCTATATACCTGAAACTAACTATACTTTAGTTTTTTGGTTTTTGGTGGGGTTTTTTTTGTTTTGTTTTTTGGGTTTTTTTGCTTTTTAAGTCCACACCTGTAGCATATGGAAGTTCCCAGGCTCGGGGTCAAATCTGAGCTACAGCTGCCACCCTACACCACAGCTACAGCAATGTGGGATCTGAGCTGCATTTGCAACCTACACCATAACTCAGAGCAACATGGGATACTTAACCCACTGAGCGAGGCCAGGGTTCGAACACGCATCCTCATGGATACTAATTGGATTCATTTCAATTGTGCCACAATGGGAACTCCTATACTTTAGTTTTTAAAAAAAAAAGTAATAAGGAAAGAGAAACTTATTTTGATAGAAAGCATTGTAAGTATTAGTTCACATTAGAACCATGAAGACAGGATCTTGTCCTCATCTGTATTATAAGAAGTTGTCCACAAAATACCCACAGACTAAGCTGAGTTTGAACCACAGATTGAAAATCTCTACTTGACAGGAACATTGGAAAGCTGCTTCTGTCTAGCTTTCACATGTTCAAGATGCTGTGGGTTCCCCCCACCCTTCCACCCCGACCCTTGCCTACAAAAAAATGTCCCAATTCCCTAACATGCATCAAGGCCCTTCGAGATCCAGAGGATGAGGGTTTGATCCCTGGCCTTGCCCAGTGGGTTAAGGACCTGGAGTAGCCACAAGCTGCAGTGTAGGTCACAGATGTAGCTTGGATCTGGCATCGCTGTGGCTGTGGCATAGGCCTCAGCTGCAGCTCCGATTCGACTTCTGGTACCCAGGAACATCCATACGCTGCAGGTGCAGAAAAGAAACAAACAAAACAAAACAGAACCCTCATTCCCCGAAGAATTCATGACTCCTCCTTTGTGTTAGATATTGTTCAAGCACCTGCTTTAGCATCTAACTTGGGAGAGAGTGTGGGGGAAGCGGTTCTCCCTGCACCTGGGGTTGGACATACCTGCACAGATCTAGAAAACCAATGCTGTGCGTCCAGGGCTCTGCACAGCTCTGAGGGGGCAGCTGATAAGTCCCCTGAAGCCAGAGGAGGGGAGGTATGGCGTACCATATGGTTATTAGTTTCTTGCACCTGTCCCCAGTCCAACCCCATGGACATATGTCCAGATCCTTATAGACTGATGACTAAGAGCATGAATTCTAAAGCAAAGTTTCTGGATTCAAATCTCAGTTCTGTCACTTACTAGTTGCCTTGAGCGAGTCAGTTTACCTCTCTAGCCTTGGTGGAGATGATAATAAGATAGTTCCTGCCTCCTGAGTCCATCATGAAGATCATACAAATCAGGGGATAGAAAGCTCCCCAGAAGTACCTGTCACACAATAAAGCGTCATATAATAAGCCTCAGCTGTTACACTTAGAAAGTGATATCACTTATAACTGGAATCTAATATCCAGCACAAATGAACATCTCCTCAGAAAAGAAAATCATGGACTTGGAGAAAAGACTTGTGGCTGCCTGATGGGAGGGGGAGGGAGTGGGAGGGATCGGGAGCTTGGGCTTATCAGACACAACTTAGAATAGATTTACAAGGAGATCCTGCTGAATAGCTTTGAGAACTTTGTCTAGATACTCATGTTGCAACAGAACAAAGGGTGGGGGAAAAAATGTAATTGTAATGTATACAAGTAAGGATAACTTGATCCCCTTGCTGTACAGTGGGAAAATAAAAAAATTATAAAAAAAAAAAGAAAGTGAGATGGCATTTAAGTAAAAACTGAAAATGCTGGAAGGTCTTAGGCACACAGGGCACTAAGAACCCCTAGGTTAAGAGAAAATAAAAAGAGGGCGCTCTTCCCAAATCCATCGACCAGAGGTGGTGTCGGACTTTGAGATGATGGCATCTAGCGGAACCAGAAGCAACTGGAGTCCCAGCAGAAGCCTTGGACTCTGGACAGAGGCAGTAGCACTCAGATCCATCCTCCACAGAGAGGCCGTGGGAACAATGGCCTTGGCTGTGCCATCTCTGTGGTACCCAGAGGTGGTGTTGCAAGACATCCAAGGTGCCAGAGAGTGCACAGCAATGCAGTAGAAGTGACAGAGGAGCCTGGGCCAAGTGCAGACACCACTGGACACAGTCACAGTCAGCAAAGGCAGTGATGACAGCATGGGGAGGGGAGTGTATCTATACTCAGTGGACACCACCAGCTGAGACACCAGCCCAGCTCACATGCGGGTGAACACATTCCCTGAGGTCAACCAGGGGTAAGTGGAGGGGTCGCTTTGCCAGAGTGCCAAGGCCCCTAGGAGTCCAATGTGATGAATCCATCCAATTGTCATCGGTGTGACCACGTTTTTTCCAGAAGGGGAATCCTGAGACATTTTGAAGAGCATAAACTTTGGTTTCAGTCATCCTTACACTCCACTCAACTGAAGATACTCCCTGAGCATCTGTTCTCTGCTCCAGGTTCTACTCTATTGGTGGAAATTCCACACTGAGCAGGTGAAAAAATTCCTCCACACATAGAGCTTACCCTCTAGAGGGGCCACAGACAAAAAAAAAAAAAAATAAGAAATCATGTTTTCTTTACTTTTTGAGAGGTCTTTTCTTTTTGAGAGCTGTGAAGCCAGCAAGCCAGGTGACCTGATGTACAGGTGGGTAGAGGGAGCTATTTCAATATGGCAGCCAAGCAAAGCCTCTCATTCATGGTGAGGGCTGATGGCCAGGTGGCGGTGCAGGGAAGGGCTGGAGACAGAGAGTGGGACCCTAAGGTTTGGACACTTGACTTATTGGAGGAACAAAAAGAATAATGCTAAGTCCAAAACAGGGGTCAGCAAACTCTGGTCTGTGGGTCAAATTCCATCTGCTGCCTGTTTATATAAATAAAGTTTTATCCCAACATTTGCTCATCTGTTACCTCATCTGTAGCTGCATTCTTACTGTAGTAGCAGAGGTGAGTAGATGCAACACAGACTGTATGGCCTGAAAAACCTTGAAGATTGACCACCTGGCCCTTTACAGAAAAAGTATGCTGATCTCTGGTCTAAAGCCTAGTGAATGCACTTGGGTGGCAGCAGTGGGAACTGAAGTTTAAGGGGTGCTATGAGGTGAGCAAATGGCAGGACACCATCAACAATGGCAAAGAACTTGGGTTTTATTCTACACATAATGGAAAGCCATTGAGGGGACCGAGCATGGGAGACTCGGAATCTGATTTTTCATCTGCCACTGTAGAAGCGTGTGCAGATGGAGCGTGGGGACAACATGGTGGCAGGGACACCAACCAGAGAGCCCAGGGAGAGAGGAAGGTGCCGAGGCTGAGGATGGCAGCGGCGCAGATGGGGACAAGCAGTCAAGATACATTATCTCAGGTGTAACAGGTTTGAGAATCCCAACTCAGCTGTATCACCTTAGGCAAGTTACTCAAACTCTTTAAGCCTCTGTGCCTTGTGAGTCAAACCCTCAGAGCACTATTGTGCGGATTAAATTTCAAAATACACCTGAGGTGCCTGTCAAAAAATAAGGGCTCAATAAATGTTGGCTGTTATTGTTGCTGTTGTTGTTGCTGTTGACAGGTGAGGCCCACGCAAAACTAGGTCACAGCATGCACCCTGTGCTCGTGGTGTTCGTGGTTCGTGGCCCTCTTCCCTCCAACCAGATGGGTGCATGCCTAGGAGACAGGGAAGAATTTATTCATTTTTATATCCCCAAAACTGTGCCTGGCACATGGCAGATGTTGAATAAATGTTTATTGATTTAACTATTAAGGGCTTTTTTTTTTTGAACAAAAGAAAGGTATTATTCATTCTGCCATTTTTCACCAGAAGTGTTTTGTTTTTCAGATTGACACGGTACATTTTTACGACTTACATCGTCCTGGAGATACAGACGGAGTTGTCGCTAATGAGAGCTAGTGCCCAGCATCCTGTCCATGGCAGAGGAACTTGGATACGGCTCCCCAGGAAATCTCTAACCTGATAACATATGTCAATGATTGCAATTATATAAATCAGGACTGAAAAGTCGCCGTGCACAAGAAATTCAATCATGTCAGATGCTTCTACATATGACACATCTCTGGATTGTTTGAAAGTGTCAACTTGTTTTTAGACATTTATTTCAAAGTAGCTGGACACTTCAATTGTCTGTCCAGACACACTGACGTCTACCCCTGTTTTTTCTTATTACCTTGTTTCTTGCACTGATTCGTTATTCTGCCTCGAATTGAGATTTCCGAATTTTCCCCAAATTTCTTATTCTTTGACACTGCCATTCACAAAGAAGGCTTCCCTTCATCAAAGTGTTAAATTTTCTCACCATAAAATGATCAAGACTGTCTACGCCATGATTTAATGATTTAAAATGAAATTAAATATGACATGCAAATTTTAAGTGAAATATGGCATCTATAAATTGGTATATATTTGGTGACATTTCACTTTTCAAAAAGGGGTTAAATACCATAATGGTTTTATAATAAAATTGTTAACCCCCAAATGGGCTCTCTCAAATAAACTACTACTAGATACTTTACCTGTGCTATTCACAGTAGCTACTTGTGTCCTTTCTACGCACTTGTTGCCGTATCTAAAAAATTAACTAGAAATTCTTTAAAATTAAAATCAGACTAGATGAAAAACTATCTCAACCATGATCACCAAACCACAGCAGTACTGTGCAAACTTATCACTTTAGCTGACAAACTCGAAAAGTATGGGAATCTGAAAAATAAAAATATTTAAAATAACAGGACATGAAAGAAGAGAATCCCTTATTATAGTAAAGAAAAGGTAGAAATCCCTGAAACAGCAGCAAGCAGCCATGAGGAGGAAGATTTTTTTTTTAACACGAAGCCTGGCATCTCACAAATAACGTATGTTCCATATTATGTGGCAGTTGCTATGGTAACAACCTTTATTTTCTGAAACAGTACACAGATGTGTACAACATACTAACTTGCTGGTTATAAATTACAGCTTTTCCCATAGTTCAATAACTTAAGAATTCTACGTTTTTGAAATCTCAGAAGTTCTGTTGTTATTAAATTTCTTTTATGAGATAATTTTCCTTGTACTTTCAAAATGAGTGTTCCCAAACAGGCCAAAAGAACGGAGGGATGAGAAAATGGGGCATATCAGAGAGGAGTGGCACACGGAGTACTGTTTTCTACAAAGAGTCTGGATGAAACCCACTGAAAGGAGGGGAAAATTATTGTAATTAATTAGGCATCGTGTACAATAGCGAGGAGAAATAAGTCGCAAGCAAAATGATGTTACAAATAAAATTAGGAACTGATTTCTTAATACAAGGTGCCATATTTGCAGTTTTAAACTAAATGAAGATAATCTCTTAGAAATGGTACAAGTATTAATATAATCTTACAAGCTACAACGGTGTGGGTGTGGGGAGGGACTCAGCCAGGTTTCTTGACTTCAAACGAAGTTTTCTGAATCTCAAAAAGGCCTGAGTCTGGGAGAGAGTTTATATTATTCTGTTTAAGAAGGCATTAGCATCCCTTTGTTAGGTTACAAAACAAAAGACAGATTTACTGATTGGGATTTTATCTCTTTATACTTTAACCTTAATCAACAAATATTTATTAAATGCCTTGTACGTGCAGAGAGCTGACTCTCCGCTCTTAGATGCGTGTAGGTGTGTCTAGAAACAGAAATTACGGGAAAATTGAGCTCTGTATATGATTTTTTTCCTACTCTGAAATTTGACATTACCTTTTCTATGGGCTGGATCTGAATATTTTCTTTAAATAGACAGCTCACTTTGTAGATTTTTAAACCTTATCAAAAAGAGTCATCTCTGCAGCATGGATCAGGCTGAAGTGTATTACCTGAGGAACATGTTTGTAAACAAGGTTATATATTTAGCCTTTACAGTTAAAAATCCATGTATATGAAACAAGAAAAATATTTCTCATGATAAGAAAGGGTGTACGTATCCTTACAGAAAAAGTAACAAAGCACCTCTAATTTAGAAAGGCCAGAAATTACTCCAATGAGGGATTTTCTTCACAAACATAAAACACTTAGAACTGCTATTTCGAGTCACAAAACAGTTACGTTCAAATTCAGAAGTGTCTCATAGCAGCAAAAACAGGATGAGAAACACCTGAACACCGTGCAGAGGCGGACAAATCATTTTGAAAAACTTGCACCGTTAAGTGGCTGGGAAAGTTTTTTTCAAAGGCTTTCCGCACATGCTCCTTTCTGTGTCTTCCCTGTGGCTATATTAAAAACAGGACCATGACTAATCCATTCCAATTCTTATGTTATCAGAGAAGAGTTAAGTTACCACCTAATGGGGCCTCAGAGGCTAGAACTCGGAACCCGGTAGAAAAAGAGTACTTCACCGCTAGATGCATTTTAAAAGTATTGCTTAAATTACATTTAAGTCATCAGATAATTATGAACTTTCTTCTCCCTTATATTTATATGGCATATTTATTGAATTGCACAGTATGCTTTTACAATAAAGTGCTTTTTACGTTGCCGCCTTTGTTCATCCAAAATAAAACTGACAGTTATCCTTTTATAAGCTATTCCGAGAACATTTTCTCTTCTTTGAAGCTGATTGATGCACTACTTTAAATGTTCCTGCAAATATCTTTTCAATTCAAGTTTTTGCATAATGTAATAAGAAGATAAAAGAATTCCATACTTCAACAAGAGACATTACAATGCAAGGAGAGACATTATCAAGAGCATTAACATGTTCCTAATAGCAATAAAACCTTTTAACTGTCTGCTGTAGAACACGCTCCCACCAAACCACCACATCTTATGGTAATTGGCTCCAATTGCTGAATCTTACATTGTAAAGTTACAAAGAGTTAGGCAGAACTGAAAAACAAACCTAGAATACTCATCTTGTTAGCGTTTGCATTATCAAATGTTTGCTTTCTACCCCCAAAAGAGGACTGGTCTGGTCCACTCCCCGGTTCTTCCCTGTGCTCTGGTAGTTTTGCATCCTGTCTCATTTTTATTCCTACTCACGCTGATATACATACGTCTTTTCCCCAAATAATCCTTTTCTACCTCCAAAACATCACCGTAACACAAATAGCCTTTTCCTCCGAATTTCAGTGTAACAGATGTGTTCCCTGTGCATGCCTGTGTCGCTGCTCATGCACTTCATGTGTTCTCTCATCACAGGAGGATAGGACGGGGGAAACTAGTCCATGAGGACGCTTTGATTTTTCTTTACAACACACCACTACTAAATTCCATGAGTAGCCTCTCCATGCTGGCTGAGAGGAAATAGAATTTCAAACTCAAGTCGAGCCCAGATTCTGCTAAATTAAATAGCAAAGAAAAAAAATAGGTCTAGGCTTTATTCCTCTTAGATGGGGAGCAGGGCGATGGGGAATTGACACAAGTCGGTCCTTGGTGATTAACCTGCAGTTTATGGTTGTGTTTCCAGGTGACGTGCCCATCATGCAGGCAGCTTCTCGGGGGCTGTCGAGAGCAGCCTGTCTGCTTGGAGCAGTGCGAATCTATCAGGATCCAGAACCGGGCTCTGAAAAGCCTGTCATTTCATGTCTTTAAAACAGCCTCTGATTTAATGTACAAGATGTCAAGAAGTAAAGGACAATAAAATAAAAGCCAAAAAAGAGAACTATTTCAATTAAGAAGCGTTTCTATACCAATTCTTGGAAATCACGTAAAATAAAAGCTGTCAGAATCAATCTGTGTTTAAAGGTTGATTTTTGCAGTGCTTACATGCAACCTGCAAGGCAGGGAAAAATACAAATTATTAACAGAGCAATTGAACCTAAGAATGTCCTTCTCACCAGATAGATATTAAATGTTCCTAATGGATCTAGGAAAAGCATTTGTATGGTGGGGGCTGCATCTTAGAGAGAGAAGGCAAAAAACAAACCCTCATACATAAAAAAAGTCACAAAGATATCTCCAGTCCTATAAGAAGAAGGAGTTTCCTGCATTTCCAAGAATTTAATATTTTGATTGCCAATAATTAAAAGCCTCACGTATGACTCTAGGAATTTACTTTCATTGTCATGATTTTCCAATGGTGTCTGAGTGTCCTTTCCCAAGAATGACAAATATTTCTTCAAGGACTGCCCTATAACCCCAATAATCAAATATCTTAAAGGGGAATTGAGAAAAAAATCTTTATGAAATTCAAGGCACCCTTTTATCTAAGAGTATAATAATATTAAAGAAAGATATAAGCATTGCCCCAAATAAATAAAATCTCCCCGATGTGACTTCTTATAGAAGACGTAACTTTCATTTCATATGTTTAAAAGATATGCTGTTTAAGAAACAGACCTTATAACTTCAACTTACTCCCGTCCTTAGAATTTTTAATGATGTTCTGCTTTTCATTCCACATTTTCTATTAAGAAGGATGGTGGACAAGGGAAGAAGAGAGTCATGTGCTGTGCTGTCCCTAACGGCTTTGTAAATTTCAGGGACATCCTGCTTCCAACAGCCTAATTCTGCTTCCTTTATATACAAAGATTAAGTTTCTCAGAAGAGAATACTTTAAAGAAGAAAATTCACTCCCTCATCATCAAATTGAGAAGTCTTCTTAAGGGGACTGTTCCACAAGCAATAAGAGAAACGGTCTCAGCATTGCCTCCAATCAAAAGAAGAAAAATTACAGAATCAGCTCACTCGTGATTTCCTTAATATACTTAAAAGAGATAAAATCCCATCGATGCCTCTAAAAATAAAAATGGAAGAAAAGGCAACTTTATTGATTCCCTCCCACCCACGAACATGTAGCTTATTGATAACACTAAACACCATCTAAGCCTTTAGCGATTTTCCACCAAAAGTCTGCCTCCAAATGAAGGTTTAAATCATTGTATTAATATATTAGTGGGGAAATTATCACGGGAGACACTGGAAATTAATTAAAAACCCTGCACTCAGTTTGTTTGTGAGAGAAGATAAATATCACACATGGGAAAAGATGCCTGACAGCCGCCATAGTTTTCAGATCCAAAATTAGACCCTGACAGCTATGTCTTTGTATGGCTTTCCTTGGGGTATGATATGCAGAGATTTAGAATATGAAGATTTCTGATCGAAGTATTTATTACTGACACTTTCGAAACATTCCATGTGTGGCATCAGCAAAGCATGCTCCACCTCAGACAGAAATGTCAGGTTTTCTTCCAAGATTTTTTTTCTCCTATTTCTCTTCCCCATTCCCATCCCTCCCTCCCCATCCGCCACCACCCCCCTTCTCCTCGCAAATACGGTCTTTTTCAGAAGTTCAACAGCAGCCCCTGGTGGAACTCAGCAGTTGCTTCAGCCTGAGTGCAGTTTTTCAAGTAACTCCATCCATCCAGTGAATAAAAAGAAAACTATATCCCTGTGTATGCTACCACATTGCCACGTGCTGTTCCTACAGGTCAGAGATCAGAATACAACCCCGAATGTACAAAGGCTGTGTGTTGTGATGGTATGGTAATTTCGGCCAATTTCAGTAGCTGGAGTTTTGCAAAATATATATAAATGTCACAAACAATAAACATCTGTCTCAAATGTCACATTCATTTTATGCATGAAGACCAGTAATTAACTGCTAGCGAATAATGCTTTTACCACAGAGTGTGTGCAGTGAAGAAGCTCCACACACGTGAGCCGGCAATCACCATTTTGTTTGGCTCATGTTGTGACAGATTCAGCTTTGTCACTTAGCAAAATGAGCCATACAAAGTGACAGTTCCATGCAAAGAACGGATTTCTCTGGTCAGGGCGCAGAAAGCACCCAAGAATGCCATGGTCTGGGCCCATCAAAACGGCAAACTGGGCTGAAGAAAGGCCACAAATTCCTTTTCAGAGAGACCATGACCGGCCTTTTCCTGCTTAAAGGACAGACACAGATTATCACGGGGGGTGGGGTGGTACAGGGTGGGGTATGTCGCTCTTTGCAGCAGGCAGGGTAAGCCTGCCCTTCGCAAAGGTGCCTGCCTGCCAGAGGGGCTCCAGTCCAGCTCCCTTCCCATGAGGCCATCTGCCCGGAGCTGTCACTTTCTCATAGCACAAAGGCCTGGCTGTGTTGCTCAGCCTGGTGCCTTTGGGGTTGCATCACTGCAGACAGGTTGCTTTTGCCTAATTCACACAAAGGGGTCCTATAGGCTAGAGGGGGTCCAGGGGCTGGGCAAGAAGGGCGAGAACTCCACCCCTAAGAAGTTTGCTTTCCTGGCTCAGAGTCTCAAGTGTGCTGGGGCTGGGGAAGTGGGGGAGCATTTGCCCTCCATGGGGCTCATGTTAGGACAAAGGAACAACTGGAAATTGACTCAAAAGTCCCCAAAGGTATGCTTGAGTAAATGCACGCAACATCTTTCACTTGTGTATTTTGGCTTTTCTCTTTTTAAACGATGCCATTTATTAAAAGGAAAAGCAAATTGTATTTTTAAATTTAAGCTTAAAATAGCCTGATGATAAATACTGGAATAGAATAAATATGAATTTTTATGAAAAAGTGGTTTTTAAAGATTCCAAGTATTGTACCTCACATCAGCCCTCCACTTGGCCCTCACGTCACTTGGCGCTCTTGACTGGCCTCAGGGGAAACTGAGTCAGTGAGCTCATGTGTTGAGACCACAGATTATCCCATGAAAGGTCCCTTAATGAGTACCGAATGGGCTTCAAGCACTGTACTTGACGCTGGAGAATAAGTATAAAAAGAAATAAGACTTGGTCTCCAATGAGTTGCAATCTAGTGAAAGAGATGGATCCATCTGGATAACAGGGTAGCAGCACGCAGCATCCTAAAAGACACAGCGGGGGCACCCAGCTGGCTTTCTTTAGGAATGACACCTGCACAAAGTCTTACAGAAATACTAGAAATTAGCTACAGAAAAGAGGGTTAGCGATCAATGTTTGAGGAGAATCACTATGACCAAAAGGGGTGAATGTGTAAAGTGACATGGTGTACCCAAAGATCTGGGGGCAGGTGGATACGGCCAGAGGGTAAAGCACCAGATGAGTGACTGACAGAGGAGAGGTGGGAGAGGTGGGCAGGGGCAGGCGTGGAGAGCCTTGTCTGCCCTCCTAAGGAGACTGTCATTGCCCTACAAGCCATGGGAAACGATGCAAAGACTCACATAAGGGAGAGACATTGCTGGGGAAAGAATGAGACCGCGGGAGTTTGTCATGATTGCCCAAGAGAAAGAAGATGAAGACTTGAAGCCCGGAGGTGGAGATGGGGCTGGAGAGGAACATTTCAGCGACGGTCAGAGGCAAAAACAGAGAGCAGTGAGTGCCTCCCTGGATGTGGGCAGTGCAGGGCGAGGCTTGCATAAGTCCCACGGTTCAGGGCTAGGAGACCACGCAGACCGAGGCCACCAGGCGAGTTAGAGACTACGGGGGCCAGGACAGCTTTGAGGGAGAGGAGGACGCTAAAGAAGCCCTACCCATCCTCCAATAGGTACCACTGGCCTCCAGATGCTCCTTCAAACCCTGAATATTAAAACGTCCCGGCTGGAAAGGACCTCACAGATCATTCAGTCCAATCGCTTCCACACGGTGTGCTGGGGGGTCCTGGGGCAGCAGAGGAGGCAGGGCTCCACACCGCATGCCCCGACTCAATCTAATACACCTACTGTAGATATTACAATCCTTCAGAAGACTTAGTTTGAGACAAGAAAGCCAAAGACTGAAAACCACTGATGGGAGTTCCCATCGTGGCTCAGCAGAAACAAATCTGACTAGCATCCACGAGGATGCAGATTCGAGCCCTGGCCTCGCTCAGTGGGTTAAGGATCCAGTGTTGCCATGAGCTGTGGTGTAGGATGCAGACTCAGCTTGGATCCTGCGTTGCTGTGGCTGTGGCTGTGGTGTAGGCTGGCAGCTGCAGTTCCCATTCGACCCCCAGCCTGGGAGCTTCCATATGCCACAAGTGCGGCCCTAAAGAGACCAAAAAAAAAAAAAAAAAAAAAAAAAAAAACAACAACAAAAAAAAACCTGACAACCTCTTCCTTTTAGAGAGAGGAGATGGAATAACTTGTCTGCAGAGACAAGCTCACCACAGAGGCTGTGCTGGTCTGCGACGCTCAGTTCACCCCACGTGGAGTCCCCATGTCCCCTGTGCTGAGCTTTCCTGCATAAGGAATTGTGCGCTTTGGCTGTGCTTTATGGGGTTCACGTCACAGACCTCAGCTCCGGCGTTCAGCAGTTTCTTCAGTTTTATTCTGCCAATAAATACTTACGGAGCCTCTTCTGCGGGCCGAGACTTCTCTCACGGAGGCCACCCGTGCGTTTCTACTTGGACCTCCGGCTGCAGCTTCTGATTCTTTGGCAGCGTTCTAATGGTGTCCCCGACTGGCACTCAACTGTGACTGGATGTCCTCTGACCCAAGACGTAGCTGGGTATATCAGGGGTTATTTTAGTCCCAAGCAAACAGTACGACTATCAAAGGCCTGCATTCCCTAGTTTACTGGAGGGATATAGCTAATTTATATATATATTTTTTTTTTTTGTCTTTTGTTGTTGTTGTTATTGTTGTTGTTGTTGCTATTTCTTGGGCCGCTCCCCGGCATTATTGTTGTTGTTGTTATTGTTGCTATTTCTTGGGCCACTCCCCCGGCATTATTGTTGTTGTTGTTGTTGTTGCTATTTCTTGGGCCGCTCCCGCGGCATATGGAGGTTCCCAGGCTAGGGGTCGAATAGGAGCTGTAGCCACCAGCCTACGCCAGAGCCACAGCAACGTGGGATCCGAGCCGCATCTGCAACCTACAGCACAGCTCACGGCAACGCCGGATCGTTAACCCACTGAGCAAGGGCAGGGACCGAACCCGCAACCTCATGGTTCCTAGTCGGATTCGTTAACCACTGCGCCACGACGGGAACTCCTAATTTATATTTTTAATCTATTTTTTTAATCCACTTTTTACAATCCATGAAGCTCCTAAAGTACAGTAAAGAGCTATTCACTGTTTTTCAGGAATCCTTTCAGATGTTACATTAATTTTTCCAGCCACATTTCAGTGCTCACTGGAAACAATGACCCCGAACTCACTGATATATGAAATAATTACAGGATAGATAGCTCCTTTCAAAAACACTGAGATACACAGATTTTGACAGATTGCTTTCAAAAAGTGAGCATTCAAGCCAATAAACTCAACAACCCCTCCTCGTCGTCTTCGTCGTCGTTGTCATCATGCTGACTCACCATTAGGGTAATTCCTAAAACAAGGAAAAGCAAATCTTTGTTCCATCTAGAGGAATACACAAATGTTACCTGCGGGATGATGGCAGCCTGGTAAGCTCTTTCTCAAACATCATCTCATCTTGAAAATCTGGTCCCAACCCCTAGAAGGAAGCAATGAGCTGCCCCTTTGTCAAGTGTGAGTGTGGAGAACAGGAGCCAGTGGGGACGCCCTCCTGCTCAAGGGCTGCCAGAGATGAGAGGCACACAGGCCTTTTCTGAACGGCATTTGAGGTCTTAGATGCAGACACAAAACCATGGCCCTGTCTCTCCCAGAGGGGAGGGGAATGCATTCTTCATCTTATTAACTCCTTAAAATAAGGCCCCAGGGAATCAAGTCTTTCTTCAACTGCCTCTTGACACTTCACCACCCAGTCAATCCCTCATTTTCTTTCTCTACTCCTCCCATTTGCAGACAATTTTAAAATCAGAAACTCTGTATACACCAATACATATAAAATCCAGTTAGTGGAGGTGGGTTGCAGGTGACAGAGAAGGAGGGGGAAAAAAAAGGAAGAACATCCAAGATTATAGCTCTGATTTCGAGGCTCACCTGTTACAACCCCATTTCTTTCCAGATGAAAAATCCCAATCAAACGGCTCATCTAAGCTTATCCCACTGTCCTCATACAATGTGATCCGCAGGCCCCCGTTGTTACCAGCCTCCTTTAGGTTGTAAACTGGACGCACTGAATCTCAGAGGGAGCAAACCTTCCATTAGCCCTTGCCCCTGCTGACCTCCCACTTCTCATTTGCATGAGTAAATCCAGAGTTAATGTTCTCTTCAGATGATTGTGTTTGTGGTATTTTGGTCCAGTGTCCTGAAAAATCTCCCTCTAGCAATTTCTTTTGCTTTTTTTTTTTTTTTTTCTTTTTAGGGGTGTACCCGAGGCATACAGAGGTTCCCAGGCTAGGGGTCGAACAGAAGCTGTAGCTGCAGACCTACACCACAGCCACAGCAATGCCAGATCTGAGCTGCATCTGCAACCTACACCACAACTCACAGTAACTCCAGATCTTAACCCACTGAAAGAGGCCAGGGATAGAACCTGCATCCTCATACATGCTAGTCAGATTCGTTTCCTCTGAGCCACGATGGGAACTCCAGCAATTTCTTTAATTCACTCAACAAAAGTTTGTTGGAAGCTCATTTAGCCCTCGGCAGTACTAAGAAAGTGTTCTTTTGCTCTCTTGCATATCTGCTCACAACCTTGTCACTGTGTGGTCATGATGTGGGAACCGTATTTCTTTCCCAAATCCAATCAATTTACCTATCAGCTTTTTCACACAAAGAGGGTTAAAATGGTCTAAATATCCCTTTCAGCCCAGCCTCTCTGTGACATTAACAATACTGGTTTATTACTTCTATGTGCCTCCTTTGGGTGTTCTAGCTTCTTTCTTTCTGTGAATTCCCCAGACTGCCCTCTGGACTGGCCCTGTCTGCATGCAATGCCATCACGTTCCAAATTAAAGGGATCCCGCATTGCTCAGGAAGGCTCGCTGGGAGTATTTAACAAAATGAAGTGCCTTGATGAGCTCTTCAAATTCCTCGGAGTCCAATGACTGAAGGAGTCCTGGAACGCAGAACTGAATGTGGCTTAGAAACACGATGAAGATGGAGCAGAGAATTTTCTGGCAGATCCTTGGAAGCATGTGATGAAATGCTATTAAAAGATCTAAAACCATTCATGTGACTATGACAATTACCATAGGCCTACCCACCGAGGATTGAAAGAAATTACCTGGACAGCTTATAAGAGAGCAAATCATGTGAAAGAAATGGAAAATGTGGGAGCTACCATTCTGGCTCAGTGGTAGTGAAGCCCACTGGTACCCATGAGGACGTGAGTTCTACCCCTGGCCTTGCTCAATGGATTAAGGATCTGGCATTGCCATGAGCCGCAGTGTAGGTCGCAGACTCAACTCAGATCCCACATTGCTGTAGCTGTGGTGTAGGTCAGCAGTTGCAGCTCTGATTAAATCCCTAGCCTGGGAACTTCCATGTGCTGCAGGTGTGGCCATTAAAAAAAAAAAAAAAAAAGGGAGAAAAAAAAAAGGAAAATGTGATCCAGCTCTAAAAGGTAGTATTTCCAGTGGGTAAGACCCAGCTTATCTAAGTATTCAATAAACAGTAGTTATTATTACTTTTTCTCATCTGAGCATTTCAATTTGCTGCTTATTACTATGACTAAAAATATTACACAAAGCTTCCAGTAAGTCTGTGAAAATTTGCTTTAATTACCATGTTAGATATAATTTTACTTTTGGAAATAATAATGCATTATATGCTAAAAAAAATTTTTTTAATCTTAAAAAAAAAGTTTTAATATTATTCTTGCTTCCCTGCTTCCCAGACCTTTTATTAAATTTAGTCAGGGTAGGGTCAAAAGCCAAAGCAAACATTCGGTTAGTCAGTAGCATCCTACTGACACTAGGAAAGTCCTACTGTTACGAGAAATCAACAGTAAAAGTAAAACAGCCTAATGACTGCTTGAAAAAAAATCCATCGTTTTCAAAACCATCAGAATGCTCTAGAATATCTGAGAAGTACTTTTCCAAGCCATATAAATCACTAGATTTAATCACACATTGGCTGAACATTACTTTTGCACAAAGGATTGAGCATGCGGCTCTGAGAGAAGTTAGGGAGGCGCCTGTCCTCAAGGAGCTTGCTGTCCTGAAGAAAAGTTCACTTCCTTAGGGTTTGATTCTACTCCTCAGACTATTCTGAAGAAAAATGAGGAGAACCAATTTTTTCTCTGAACTGTTAGCAACCTTTGGTTGAATCACTATGTCTTATACCATAGCTTAAAGAATATATTTTCCTTGTGCACTTTGATATTTGAGAGTAATGAATTCAAAAATCAATGGGAAAAAAAAAAAGAAAAAAAAAAAAGGAGTTCCCATTATGGCTCAGCAGAAACGAATCTGACTAGTATCCATGAGGATGCAGGTTCAATTCCTGGCCCCGCTCAGTGGGTTAAGGATCCGGCGTCACCGTGAGCTGTGGTGTAGGTCACAGACGTAGCTTGGATCTGGCGTTGCTGTGGCTGTGGCTGTGGCTGGGGTGCAGGCCAGCAGCTACATCTCTGATTCAACCCCTAGCCTGGGAACCTCCATGTGCCGCAGGGGCGTCCATAAAAAGCAAAAAAAAAAAATTATTGGGAAAAGGAGGTCTGTACTGACCACCTAGGGAAAATATGCAAAATCCCTTCAAAATTCCCACCAGGAATAGAAGAGAAGTGGCTTCAGATACAAGCACTCTGAAACCTTCCCAAGCTTTCTCCACTGGAATTCTAATTAGTAAGACCCCTTTAAGCAATTTTAAAGCTGCTTAATTTAAATACAGGGAGTGTTTCCTTGGGCTCTCTAATACTTTGGCAGAGCTGATCCTATTTCCTGAGATTAAATAGAAGAAAATTCTTTCCTCAGGAGATTGAACTACACACAATAAGATCATTCATTAGAATGTTCATATAAATTCAAAATATACCATGGAAAGAATAAATGTCTTCTTCATAAAAAGGAACATTCCAGAAATGCTAAGTGGAGCCATGACTGGTTTTACTCTTGAGTTTTGGCCTTTGTGGGTTACAAGTTCTTCAGGAAGAATTACTGAGGTGATAATTCATTTTGACAACGAAACCAAGTACAGAATAACTAAAAATACAAAATCCTTTTTTCCTAAAAACAAACAAACAAAAAAATCAATAATATTTGCTCCCTCAAAGTTTTGCTTCCATGCATGAATATAAAGCTATCCCTTTTGTAATCTCATTTATTCCACTTTGTACCACCCAAGACTTAGCAACAGGAAAATCTCAGAAGCCTTATACCAAAACCTGCCGTTCAAATGTCCGCTTGGTAAGGCGAGTGGGGGAAGGCTGTGCTTCTACAACTTTTTTGTTGTCCAAGAAAACAAAGCGGAAGACTTTTCAATCCCTTGCCATTCTTCTGTACATTTACATCACCTCCCTAAATTTGACAGCTAAATAGTGTTCTGACAGGGTAGTTGAGACTTGTGTGTCAGATTTAGAAATGTTATTGGGGAGGCTTACTTTGATGCTGAGATTTGAGAAGCCTATTTCCCTGCTAAACAAATGTATTATAGAGTGATGGATAACTGAGATTCAAAGGATTACAATGAGAGATCAAGGAGTTCACCTGTAATATCTATTGCATTGACAGCCGACTTTATTGAAGTTTCACAATATTAACTGCCTCTCTGTGGACTGGCTTAGCTGGCTAGGTGATTATCAATTTATCACCAGTCAAAACATAGATTGCTTCATGTACAGTGTCTGTGGCATAATCATGTACCTTGAATCCGATCAAACTGGAATGATCCTACCAGGTTGATTCTGTAAGAGTGAGGGTGAAACATCAGTTCGGAACTGGAACTTCTCTAATGAAATTGTGTCTAATTCGCGGTTGATAGAACGTTTTTCTTGGATCCTAGATCAAGGATGCACCACTCTAAAAAGAGATAAAAGCAGAGCCTGAGAGATAGGATAGGGAGAATATTAGAGGATATTTACTCCCTCTTCCTGAGCTTTGCTTCCTCTAACCACCCCTCACGTCCACTCCAGAGCAGCAAGTAGGAAACGGACTGGTTCTTGAAATAGACTTGTACCTGGAAACTCTGCCTAGCATTATGGGGATTGACTGAATTACATGAAGGAAATTATCTGGAATAGCCACAGACCAACACTGAGATGCTTACATTGCCTCTCTGAATCTGTTTTCAATATAGCAAGAGTTTTAAAGAGTTTAATCATTCCACCCTATTTCCTTCTCCACATATTTAGTTCCATCAGTAGCCACTCCAATTAATATTTGCTAAACGCAGGAATAGAGGAATAAGATTTTTGCCTTAGGCAAAAGTTAATAGCTACACCAGCAAACACTTAATGATCACTTACTATGTGTTGGATACTAGCACTTCTCACATATTATTAACTTATTTAATCTTCTTAATTATCCTGTGAGGAAAGCGCTATTATTTTCCCTGTGCTATCAACAAGAAAAATTGATGGACAGAAATATTAAGTAACTTGCCTAAGATTATCCAGCCTGAAAGTTGAACCCAGGCAGATGACTCTAGAATCTTACAGATTCTGAAACCCAGACTCTTTTCAGTCATACATTGATTGGATTGGGTGAATCTGTTCCTGTTCTAGCTGCTTACCATTATATAAAATGAAACTTCTCCAGAGAAAAATAGCATCATCCATATCCTCTACAATTTTTCATACAAAATGTCTGGCATTCAACAAAAAATTATCAGATATACCAAGAAATCATATCTGAAAGAAAGAAAGAAAGAGCCGTAGATAATTCAGGTATTAGAGTTATCAAACACAGGCAAGTATGTTCAAAACATAGATGAAAAGATAACCTTACCAGAGAAATAGAATCCATAAAAAAGGAATAAAGCAGAAATTCTAAAACTGAAAAATACAATAATTAAAATTAAGAACTCAATAGATGAATTTAACTGCAGATTAAACATAGGTAAGAACAGGGTTAGTATTATAAGACAGATAGCTCAGTAGAGAATATTCATGCCAAAAGACAAAAAAAAAAAAAGGAATAGAAAATTAGAAATGATTGATTTAAAGAGACACACAAGAGAGGGCAAAGTTCTAACTGAGTATGACTGGAGCTCCAGAAGTACAGAAATAGAGTAGAGAGGAAATGGAGACAAAAACATTGTTTGAACAGATAATGTCTGAGAATTTTCCAAAACAGATGAACAATATCAAGCCCCAAGTAGGTTAAAGAAATTACTAGTCACATCATAGTAAAACTGCAAAATAACAAAGAATAAGCCATAAGAACATCCAGATTAAAAAAAAAAAAAAAGTAGTACCTTAAAAGGAACTACAATGACTACTAATTTCTCAACAGAAACTATAGGAGCCTGAAGAAAATAGAATGATATATCAAAGTGCTGAAAGAAAGTATTGACAACTTAGAAGTCTATACACAAAGAAAATATCCTTCAAACATAAAGACATCAAAAAATAAAAAGCATTTGTTGTCAGAAGACAAAAAAGAAATGCTAAAGGGAATTGTTTAGACAAGAGGAAAATGATACCAGATGGAAAGACAGTAAAGAATGAAATGTAAAAGAAGGTGCAAACAAGCATAAATATAAAAGACCATTGACTAGAACACAATAATAACATGCGGTGAAGTTTAAATACATGTATAATTAAAATGAAAGCAATAACTTAAACAGCAGAAAGAAATAAATGGATTCAAAGTGTTCTTAAATCCTACCATTGTCTGGGAAATGGTAAAGCTACTAATTTATATTAAACTCTAAAATAAGTTAAATATACTAAATATATTAAATACATATATAAATTATATAATGTATAAATATATATATTTAACTTATATTCATTGGCTATAACAGACTCTAATCCATATTAAAGTCTAATTATAAATTAGAGTCTGTTATATCCAGTAAATATAATTTCAAATATATCAGTGTTATACTAAATGTAAATAGACTAAATAGTTCAACTGAAAGACAAGGCTCAACTCAACAACAACAACAAACAAAAGACAAAATTGAAAAATGGACAGAAGATCTAAATAGACATTTCTCCAAAGAAGACTTAGGGATGGCCAGTAGGTACCTGAAAAGATGCTCAGCATTGCTAATTATTGGAGAAATGCAAATCGAAACTAACTAAATTGGTACAACCACTATGGAAAACAGTATGGAGGTTCCTCGAAAAAATAAAAATAGAATTACCATATGATCCAGCAATTCCATTCCTGGGTATATATCCAGATAAAACTATTAATTCAAAAAAGATACATGCACCCCTATTGTGAATAGCAGCACTATTCACAAGCGCCAATACATGGGAATAAACTATATGTCCAGCAACAGATGAATGGATTAAGAAGATGTGATACACAAACACACAATGGTATACTACTCAGCCATAAAATAGAACAAATGAATGCCATTTGCAGCAACATGGATAGAAATAGAGATTCTCATACTGAGTGAAGTAAGTCAGAAAGGGAAAGACAAGAACATATGATATCACTTATATGTAGAATCTAAAATATGGCACAAGTGAACTTATCTAAAAAATAGAAACAGACTCAGACATGGGGAAAGGGAGATGCGAGAGAGTGGGATGGGCTGGGGAGTTTTGGGTTAGTAGATGCAAACTGTTTAATTTAGAATGAAAAACAACAAGATCCTACTGTATAGCACAGGGAACTGGGATAGACCATGATTGGGGGAAAAAAAAAAAATATATATATATATATATATGACAGAATCACTTTGCTGTATGTACAGCAGAAATTGGCACAACATTGTAAATCAACTATATTTCCATAAAAACAGAAAGACAAAGCTTGTCCAACTAGATGAAAAAATGAAAATTTAATTACATGTTGCTTAAATAAGCACATCTTAACTATAAGGATACCGAAAGGGTGATAGTAAAAGAATGGAGACATATGTAAATACCATTATTAATCATAAAAAGGACATTTTAAACAGATGCATAAAAGTTAATATACTAGATATGGAGATGAAAAACGGATAAAACTAAACGACAAGTTAGGGATGGCTATATAAATGAAAAAACTATTTTTAAAACACACACGATTAACAAAAAGTCCAGGAGAGAAGCTTGAGAGTCGACTAGGCAGCAACATAAATGAGGAGATCAAGGGGCTTCTGTGTCTCTAAGCTGCACAGCGTTTATTTTTCTATTATTCTTTAAATTGTAAACATATGTGATACATTATCTCTCTTCAGTATATATGCTTTATTTTACAATAAAATCACGTTTAAATAGTAAAAAAAAAAGTAATCAGAAATATATAATTTTATTTATCTATTTATTTATTTTGCTTTGTAAGGCCACATCTAGGGCACATGAAAGTTCCCAGGCTAGGGGTCAAATTGGAGCTACAGCTGCTGGCCTACACTATAGCCACAGCAACGCCAGTTCTAAGCCGTGTTTGCGACCTACACCACAGTTCATGGCAGTGCAGGATCCTTAACCCACTGAGTGAGGCAGGGATTGAACCCACATCCTCATGGATCCTAGTTGGCTTCATTAACACTGAGCCATGATGGGAACTCCAGAAAGATATAATTTTAAATTCATATTCTCTCAAGTAAAGCAAAAACTGACCCAACTAAAGGGAGAATGAGATAAGCCCAAGATGATTACAGGAGATTTTAATAAACGTTTCTCAATTACTCACTGAACAATGAGACAAAATGATGTATTAATAAATTTGCCTGAATGGATGCATATAAAGCTCTACTTCTAATAAAGGAACTTGAGACATTTATCAAAGCTGACTATAAAGTGGACCATGAAACAAGTCCCCTAGTCCCCCCCAAATTCCAAAATATTGAAACTATTAATGTATTCTCTGATCCCAGTAGAATTAAGCCAGAAATCAGTAACAATGCAACTAGAATATCCTCCAGATATTTGGAAATTGGTTACAGAAGAAATCAAAATAGAAATTAGAAAATGTTTTGAACTCAAAAATAATGGCAGTTTGACATATCCACACTTGTGAATCCAGGTTCAGCTGTGCTTAGTGGGAAAAGTCAGTGACAGAGGTTACACTGAGAATGAGGATAATGACTGAGAGGCAGCATAAAAGGCCCTCTTGGGGATTGTGACTGTTCTAGGTCTTGCTGGAGACGGTGACTTCCTGAGTCTTATCCCTTTGTGAAAGATTCACCAAGCTGTACATTTATGATTTGGGCATTCTCCTATATGTCTGTTATTTTGAAAGAAAATTTTTACTTAAAAAAAATCTAGAAATTATTCCTGACTCCTCTTTTTCGTGTACTTTATAGCTAGATCATCAACATTTCCTGTTGGCTTTAATTCAAAATTTTTACCTGATCTGGCCACTTCGCACTACCTTCCAGGCGCCAATCTTAGCTAAACCAGTAGTGTCTCTTTCTGGATTTATTTTTGTCACATCTGGTCTTCCTGTATCCTTCCTCTCCCCCATTAGTCTATTATCAACACAGTCACCACAGTGAGCCGTTCAAGCTGAATCAATCAGGTCGAGTCGCCACTGGAGTTCCTACTGTGCACAGCAGGTTAAGGATCTGGACTGTCTTTGCAGTGGCTGGGTCGCTGCTGAGGTGCTGATTCAATCCCCTGCAGGGGGTTAAGGATCCGGCATTGCCGCAGCCGTGGCACAGGTCGCAGCTGTGGCGATCCCTGGCCAGGGAACTTCTAGATGCCGAGGATGCAGCCAAAAAAACAATAATAATAATAATCATGTCACCACCCTCCACCAAATGGACCAGCTGGCTTCTCACCTCATTCACAATAAAAGCCAAATAATTGTCACGACTCTTACCTGAATGATCTGGATTACCATCTTCTCGCTTCATCTCCTACCCTCCACCTCTGATTTACTCTGTTCCAGTCTTACTGCTTCCTTATTCTTCACAGAACACACCTGTCCCAGGACTCAGTCCTGCCCATGGCGTTTGCACTCACCAGGTCCTCTGCAGGCTGGTTTCGTCCCCTAGAATCACGCAGCTCATTCTTTTACTTCCTTCAGGTCTCTGCATAAAAATCACCTTTGTCCCTGACCATTATCATTGCAATTCCCTCCACCAATAACAGCTTCCAATCCCACTTCAGTTCAATTCACCAAATGGGTACCCAGGGTCAGTAAGAACAGGCGCTGGCCTAGTGCTCAGGACAAATGAGCAAACAAAACAGGCAAGAGCCCCTGCCTTCACGGGGCTTCATTACAGCAGGAGGAGGCCATGGTGTCGGATGGCCAATCCAGAAAGGTGAAACTGGTTCTTGAGGTGAAAATATCTTAGATGTTACAAAGGTCTGTTATCCTTGGAAAGGCTGTTAGCACATAAACAGCAGTACACTTTGTCTATGGTACTAAAAGTAACACCAGAGGATGGGCAGTGAGCACAGGGAAGAGCGGGGAGGTTTTAAAAAACGCCTGAAAAGGCTACTTGGGGAGGCTGGAACTTAAAAAAAAAATAAAATAAAATAAACACTGAAGCAGAACAAAGCTCTGCTTGAGAGATGGAGACTTAGCAGGGTTTAAAAAATGTGTTCTTCTGGAAGAAGAGAGACTGCGGCAGAGACAGAAGGAGCAGGAAAGGACAGCATTGTGGGTGGTAGAAACAAGGTATCACAGGCTCCAGAAAAAGGAAAAGGCAAATGACGCAAACCGCAGCAGAGGCCAAGCAAGATGAGGTCTGGGCAGGCTCTATTGGATTTAGCAATTAGGGGGTCACTGATCATTTAGCCTCTTTGTGCTTTAGTCTCCATACTTGTTCAATTGAGTCGGAAAATAATCTCCAAGGCAACTTAACAGCTCTAAAGACTCTCTCACCTGGGCTGGGTCTCTTTACACACGGAGGGGCACAGAAAACATCCACATATTATACACACTCCCAACCCACATGCTAATCTCTTTCTTTCATCTAATTTTCCTCTCTCTCTGTAGCTGTATTCACCTTCGGCGAATTCCAGTTATCTTTGTTTAATTACAACAGTGCCTTTTAAATACCAGCCGTGAAAGTCTATAGTGCCCTGATAAGCTGAGCCACTGGATAATAAACTGGTTAATATCACTTCCCATAAACATTCCTACTGCCTAGTAAATACCTTTTATAATGCAATAAACTCTTTAGAATGTGGATACCAGATTTTGTTTCATGTTTAAAAAATGACTTTATAACACAAATGAACTTATTTACAAAACAGAAACAGACTCGCAGACATAGAAAACAAATTTATGTTTACCAAGGAGAAAAGGAGGGGGGATACATTACGAGTTTGGGATTAACAGATACACACGACTTCCTATATGTAAAATAGATAAACAAGGATTTACTACAGCACAGGGAATTATATATATATTTACGTAATATATTTAATATATACACATGTAATATATATAACTGATCACCTTGCTGTACACCTGAATTTAACAAATATTGTAAATCAAAATATAGTTCAATTAAAATCAATCAATAAATATTTTAAAACCCAGATTCATTCAAATGGGGCAAAAAAAAAGATCTCCTCTTGAACTATCATTCATTCATTAAATATTTACTAAGTGCCTACTGTGTGTCAAACAATGCAGGATGTGCTTGGGGAAATTATCAGTGAATAAGACAAAAAGGTCATAGTTCCAGGAGCCTAGGGAGAAAAGCAGGGGAGTCCCTGAGAAGGTGACAGTGTTAGCACCACTCAGTCACTGCCATCATCCTGCCACATGGGTAATGTCCTTGGATTTGGACCTGTTCCTGACAGTAGAGACATAGGACTAGGTGAAGGATCTATTTATCAGGGGGAAAGAAGGCAGCAGAGACAGCAGTCACTCAAAACTGGGGGTTCTTAACCTTTTGGGGGCCATAGACCCCTTCTCAGAATCATGGCTGAAATAAGATTATATATTGCTTCTCAGCATTTTGGCTAAGATCAAATATGGTATCTGTCCTAATCAGTTTAAAATAAGATTACAAATGAAACCAATTATATTAAAACACAGTTACCATTTTTTTTTTTTTTTTGTCTTCTTAGGGCTGTACCCACAGCATATGGAGGTTCCCAGGCTAGGGGTTGAATCGGAGCTGTAGCCTACACCACAGCCACAGCAACACCAGATCCGAGCTGCGTCTGCAACCTACACCACTGCTCATGGCAACGCCGGATTCTTAACCCACTGAAGATCAAACCTGCATCCTCATGGATAGTAGTCAGATTTGCTTCCACTGAGCCACAAGGGGAGCTCCCCAGTTACCATTTTTGTAATGATGTGAATGATTATATCTTTATTTGTGATATAGTAATATATGTACTTCTTTACTAACACAGCAAATAATCAGGTAGAGTAGCTATCTTAATAACGACTATAATTTTGAAACACTGAGGTGCATAAGTGACATGTTGAGGTCCTTACCGCCCTATAATGTGTTATGAAAATACCCATGATTTCTATTGAAAAAGCCACAGACACTATTAAAAATGCTGTGGTCTGCTGCCTATGCTTATAATGGAACAGAATGTTAAACTTCAGTTAGAGGTTAATGAAAGCACAGATTTTTTTTTTTTTTTCTTTTTAGGGCCATACCTGTGGCATACGGAGGTTCCCAGGATAGAGGTCGAATCAGAGCTATAGCTGCTGGCCTATACCACAGCCACAGCAACATGGGATCCGAGCTGCATCTGTGACCTACACCACAGCTCACAGCAATGCCATGTCCTCAACCCACTGAGCGAGGCCAGGGATCAAACCTGCATCCTCATGGATACTAGTTGGGTTTGTTTCTGCTGAGCCACGATGGGAACTCCCAGAATTTTTTTCCTGTACGAATTTACAGAGTCCCCTGAATTCCACCCAGAGACCCTTGCAGACACTGGCGCCCTCCTCTAGAGCAGAAAGCTACATCAGGATTCCCTCTTTCAATCACAAGGCTCCACAGTCAGGAGAGCTCCATCCCTGGGTTTTCCCGGAAGAGGATGCCCATTACGTGGAGGACACTGCCATCCCACGGCCCCTCCTGAAGAGGCTGGCGTTAATAACAGCCACGACAAAGAGGACTTGTGGGGCATCAGAACAAACCTGCAAATTAATGCACTGGCTCATCACAATTCATTAATCAAACTCAGACTGGATTAAACTGGATTAAACAACAGATTATTAAAGACTCAAAATTATACCTACAGAAAAAAAAAAAAAAAAGCAGCTCCCAGAGGGTCAAATGTAATGTGAATGGTTTTGCATAAAACCATAAACCTGCTATTAAATTAAAAACAGGAAAAATTATGTCCACTGCTTATCTCCAGTCCTCTTTATATACATACATAAAGAATGTTACGCTAATTTATGTCTTTGCTGTTCCTGGTTACACGGTAAAAGACTAAAAGGTTAAAATGCAGTGGTTCTTTTGATGTTTGGGTGAGCAACTTACACTAACATGTCCTGACGGACGGAAAGAAATTAATGAAATTACTCCCATAATTCATTACTAATGGAACACTGTCAGGGCTTTCAACTGACAGTTCACACACATCCGCCACAGGCACCGAGACACCTGGCGGTGACTGACCGTAAGGCTCACTCCTGATGATGCTCAACAAAGCAGAACTTCGCTGCCTTGTCCCACAGGTTCCTGACCCCTCACCTCTGTGCTGCTGCTCTTGATGAACAGGCCTGTTCTCTCTGTGAACAAAAGCAGGAAGGGGGAAACAAGGATTTGAATTGTACTCTCTCTTCAGGAAATTTAGGTAGACCTGCTGGGGATTCCTAAAGACACACACACACTCAGAAGGCTATGACTGGGCAGATCACAGTGCTGCAACCAACTGTGCAACAAATTTTTTTTAAAGGTTAATATTTTAGAGCAGCGATCTGAGATGAAGAGCATGATGATAATAAGAAGTAGGAGAAAAAACTAATTTAAAGAACTGTATGATTTTGTGACATCTTTGCTCTTTCCCCATTAGGACGAAATCATTAGTTCTTCCTGTTTTTGCAGAAACAGAAGCAAAAATTACTAGCACACATGCTGATGACGGTAGGAAAGTGACAGTTCTGGAAATAAAAAATGTTTTATTCAGTGTAGGTACCTGCTTGATATTTATAGGGTATTCTGGTCTTAGTGTCTATTTTAAACCCTAAATTCCTAAAGGGGAGGGACGAGGCCTTTGTTTTACACCTGAAGATAATTAATAACTTCTCTTTGAAGTGACACCAAGATGATACAGACTCTTACGGCAAAATAGGCCAAGTGATCATATCATATATGTAAAATACATTATAATATGCATATATAGCAAAGTCCAAAATAGTCACCCTATTCAAAACATTTTATGCACACAAGGAGAGTCTAACACAATGGGACACAAGACTGGATTTTGCTTATATTCTTGCAGTTAAGGTCCTAAGCAGCAAGTACACAGTCCAATTTTGTTGTCCCCTCTCAAACCCTGGCAATCTTTTCTGCCAGTTCAAGATCATAATCCACCTTAACACAGCAGTAGAAAGGACCTCCATCAACTGCTCAGTGACCACTTAAAAGGAAATCTATTCGCTCCACCCAGGTAGAGTATCTGGCACATAGGAAGGACCCCATAAATATTTACTGAAATGAAAAAATGCAGCTCCCTCTCCTCTTTCCGAATGAAAACGTACTATGTTAGGACGGTTCTTCCAAAATCAATTTAACCACTACTAAGTCCCACAAAGTGTTATCATAGAGATTAACTGCAAATAAATGCTTTATAAAAATACTTTCTATTTTTGCAGTGAGCCTCCAATCTCAGGCAAATGCTTATTACTCTCTCATGTGGGATACACCAGAAAAAAAAGCTGTATTTATTTGAAAACACAATTATAAAACCCGTATCATAGAAACTAGGGACATTGTAGGCCACCAAAATTAACGAAAATGGAGCAGACCTTAACTTTTGAATAGGAGTACTTTGGGCAGAAGAGTCCTACTGAGATTCCTTACTTCTCTAAGGTGAAATAAGTAGGCAAATTACAGTAACTGCTACAGTGTAGACAGCCCTTGCTCTGGCCAGGCATCTGCTTGGTGGGTGACTCCTGCAACAACGATCCTATCATGTACACAGGAGCATCACCAGTGTACCGAACAGGAAATTCAGAGAGCTTCAGCAGCTCACCTGGGGCCACACGAGGGAGTTGAAGAGCCAACGCAAAACGTCCCATCTGACTCCACAGCCCCGGGACAGGACTATGCTCTATGCTGCTGCTCTTGTTCCAGACCTTTCCCATGTGTGCCCTCTATTAGCACTGCCTCAAACCTACAAAGTAATCACCAGGAGCTCCCTTCCTGGCTCAGCAGAAATGAACTCAACTAGTGTCCATGAGGACACAGGTTCAACCCCTGGCCTCACTCAGTGGGTTAAGCCATGAGCTGTGGTATAAGTCAGAGACATGGCTCAGATCCCGCCTTGCTGTGGCTTGGTTGTAGGCCAGCAGCTGCAGCTCCGATTTGACCCCTAGCCTGCGAACCTCCATATGCCTCAGGTGCAGCCCTAAAGAGCGCAAAAAAAAAAAAAAAAAAAAAGTAATCACTGGAGGAAAAGATCTGGGCCCCCCACCATCCTTCACCAATTCTCCTTGGCCCACAAAATATAAGTGGCAGAAAAACAAAGTGGTTAGCAGTCTGAGCCATGGCGTCCGGTGGCCTAGACTAAACCCCAGATCTATGACTTTCCTGAACAGGCAATTTTCCTAACTTCCCTGTGCCTTGGCTTTCTCCTAAACACCACAGAAGTGGTAATAAGGCTAATGTTGTGAGGCCGTTGTGATAATTAAATGTGTCAATAAATGTGAAGTGTTTGGTGCCTGACACATTGAAAGGGCTGAATAATGTTGAATGTTCTTTTTAGCTCTTTGGGCTATAATGGAACGGAGATTTGGTTATCCACAATTCAGCAAGTTAGTTGACCAGCTTCCAAACACTCGGATTTACTAAGCACCTCATATAATGCAACCTAGACAACAAAATAGCCTGAAAGCAGTTCTTATTCAAGACATTGGGTTGTACATGCTTTGACACAGTGGACAACTGGGCAAGTCCCAGGGCTATAACTCTGTGCTCCACCCCACTCAGGAGCACCTGGTTCATCCCCATGGTTGAGTGACACAGATGAGCTGGTCTACATCTACTGCTCAGTTTTATTTCTAAATTGTTTAATATTTTATCCATATCCACCATTTTATCTTTCTGCCCTTAATTTTTCAGCTCTTACATAATAGCAAGGGATAGAGATGAGCACGTATTAGTGAAAGTAGAATGGGAAGGAATACTTGTCATATATTTTGTCCATAAAATCATTAAATCTATCAATTTAATCTATTCTCTTAACATTGAGGAAAGAGGGAATGCATACTTAAGCTTGCAACCTAATTTCTAACGTACAAATACAGAAATTAAGGATCAAAATCACCCAGTCAATAATTACAATTTTGAGATTTGAACACACAACAAACTGCCTTCAGGCACCTGCTATTTCTACAGCTTTAACTTCCCTTCTAATGAAAGGAAGAATTCAAACAACCTCTTTCAGTGTTATTATTTCTTAGATACAACTCATTTTAACAAATTATGACTATTTGATTTTTTTTTAATGGCCACACCTGCAGCACATGGAAGTTCCCAGGCTAGTAACTGAATCCGAGCCACAGCTACAACCTACACTGCAGCAATGGCAATGCTGGATCCTTTAACTCACTGTGCTGAGCCAGGGATCAAACCCATGCCTCTGCAGTGACCTGAGCTACTGCAGTCAGATTCTTAAACCAATGTGTCACAGCAGGAACGCCCACTACCTCATTCTTTTAGCCAATTACATAATAATAATAAAAATATATTGAAAATAAACTCAAAATTGATTAAAGACCTAAATGTAAGGCCAGATACTATAAAACTCCTAGTGGAAAATGTAGGCAGAACATTCTCTGACAGAAATCGTAGCAATATCTTGTTAGATCCACCTCCTAGAATAATAACAATTAAAAACAAAAATAAACCAATGGGACCTAAATAAACTTAAAGCTTTTGCACAGCACAGTAAACCATTAAAAAAAAAAAAAAAAAAAAAGACAATCCACAGAATGGGAGAAAATCTTCACAAACAAAGCAACCGACAAGAATTAATCTCCAAAATGTACAAATATCTCGTGGAGCTTTGTCTAAAAAAAACCCAAAAACCCAGTCAAAAAATGGGCAGAAGATTTTTTTTTTTTGTCCTTTTTTTTTTCCTTCTTTTCCAGGGCCACACCCGCGGCATATGGAGGTTCCCAGGCTAGGGGTCTAATTGGAGCTGTTGCTACCGGCCTACGCCAGAGCCACAGCAGTGCCAAATCCGAGCTGCCTCTTCGACCTACACCACAGCTCATGGCAACGCCAGATCCTTAACCCACTGAGCAAGGCCAGGGATCAAACCTGCAGCCTCATGGTTCCTAGTCAGATTCGTTAACCACTGAGCCACGACGGGAACTCCTAGGCAGAAGATTTAAACAGACATTTCTCCAAAGAAGACATACAGATGGGAAAAAAAAAAAAATGAAAAGATGCTCAACCTCACTAATTATTGGAGAAATGCAAGTCGAAACTACAATGAGATATCATCTCACATGAGTCCAAATGGCCATCATCAAAAAAGTCTACAAACAAAATGAGAGTTCCCTTCATGGCACAAGTGGTTAAAGAGAACAGCTATGATCTACGAGGAAGCAGGTTCAGTTCCTGGCCTCGATTAGTGGGTTAAGGATCCCGCATTGCTGTGGCTGTGATGTAGGCCAGCAGCATATAGCTCTGATTCGACCCCTAGCCTGGGAACTTCCATATGCCACAGGTGTGGCCCCAACAACAACAAAAAAAGTCTACAGACAATAAATGCTGGAGAGGGTATGGAGAAAAGGGGACCCTCCTACACTCTTGGTGGGAATTGGTACAACCACTATGGAGAACAGTATGGGGGGGGTCCTTAAAAAACTAAATATAGAACTACCATATGATCTAGCAATCCCATTCCTGGTCATATATGCAGAGAAACTCTAATTTGAAAAGATATGTGCACCCCACTGTTCACTGCACACTATAATAGCCAAGACATGGATGCAACCTAAATGTCCACCAACAGAGGAATGGATAAAGAAGCTGTGGTGCATATATACAGTGGAATATTAGCCATAAAAAAAAAAAGAAAGAAAGAATGCCATTTGCAGCGTCATGGATGGACTTAGAGATTATCACACTGAGTGAAGTAAGTCAGACTGAGAAAGATAAATATTACGATATCACTTATATGTGGAATCTAATAAAAATGATACAAAAGAACTTATTTATAAAACAGAAACAAACCCACAGATTTCAAAACCAATCTTACAGTTACCACAGGTGAAACCTTTGTGGGGAGGGAAGAATAGGGAGGGTGGGAATGACATTTTACTGTATAAGATAGATGATTAATGAGAACCTACTATATATATATAGCACAGGAAAATCTACTCAATAGTTTGTAATAACCTATATGGGAAACAAGAACGGATATGTTTATATGTAAGATTGATTCATTTTTGCTGTACACCTGAAATACCACATTGTAAGTCAACTATACCCCAATAAAATTAAATTATATATATTGATAGCAATGAAGCTGTTAAATTATGAGAATAGCTTGAAACACCACCTTCCCTATTGGTGCCAAAATGTGATAAAACTAAGTATCTCAGTATTTTATAATTTTTATTACAACTGATGCAATGCTGAATTAAAATCATGTCGTACACCTTAAAAAAAAACAAACAAACAATCATGGGTCATACAATGCACACATCCGTATAACCTGAATTAATCCTTTGGAACATGATACTCATTAAATGAAGGTTGAAAAACCACTGACATTCCCTGGAAAGGGGAAACTGTAAAATTACTGCAAGTTAGAGGAGCGAATGAACTCTGCAGATTCTGCCGACAAACCCTCTCTAGACTCTTTCGTCTTAATCAGAAAAAGCCAAGGGATCCAGTTAATTTTTGGAAGAAGATAATAAGGACACAGCAAGCTAAGGTAAACTGAATAAACATTCCTTCTGTTCTGAAGAGCCCCACTCTTCATATCCTAAGTCACCCCCTGGTGAAAAGGTCGAAGTGACACTCTGACCACAAGTCAAAAATCCATACAACCACAGGTGAACTGGGCTGTTGAGCCTTATCCTAAGTTATATTTCATAAAATCACTCTCTGTGGATCAATGAAATGCAAATGCTAAAATTATCTTGTAGTGCCATCAAAATAAAAGGAACCTTGAGAATAAAGTTGTCATTCTTAATTAAAATGAGCTTAATTCCTTTACTCTAACTCAAGTAGATATTAATGCTATACGCACTTAACTGACTAAAGGAAGATTCTACCCATACCCCCAATGAGAGAACACTTAATTTATATATGATGCAATTTATAACTATTTAGCAGTGTGGTAAAGTTAAGTCTCTTTGGCCTACTCTTTAAATGATTAAATACTCCCCATCCAACTAAATAGATGTCTTCAGAGTTGCATTTTGCATGCTAAAACATTCTTTAAACACATAAGCCATCGCTCAAGGTTTAAGAGGAAAAAAATCCAAGTGACAGTACATTCATTACGTCTTTATTAAAGACAGATTTTTCCATAGGGTTATGCACAGCTGAAAATGAGGCTCAGTTTAATAACAAAGCAGCTTTCCTAGTACTACAAAAATTATAAAATTTTAATGTTTAATGTGTTCCTTAATTATATAAAACTGCAAAGAATAACATCCTTGAAATTTACTATGCAAATGCTCTTAATTTATGACAAATTGCTCCTTAAAACGCAAGTATTAAATCTCTATTAGATTTGTTGAGGTAATGTACTAATATGCATCACTAAGGTCTTAAATTTCTAAGTAGCGATGCTGTTTGTTAGATGCAAATAAGGATTTCCTTAATTAAAATACACTATCTCCAGCCTCTCAGCAGATTTAGCTCAGTCTTTATATAGGACAGGTTCATTATCTACCTCAAGTTAATAAAAGTATGACCTACAGTGGTTATTTCCTTTAAAATTTAATTTTAATTACTATTTTGTTAATGGAAATAAAGCACTAAAGAATTGTGAAGATGATCCAAAAGCAATTTTGAAAACTTAATTAAAATACCTCTTGAAGGCTTCAAAGGAATTTAGCACTTACATGGTTTGATAACTGTTGGCCTTACAAATATAGCATTAGATACTAACACTATAAAAAAAAACTTCGGATGAAGCATACTTTAGAATTATAGTGCTTCCTTAGTCTGCATCGTGAACTAATGGTCCAACAAAACAGACGTAAACATAAAACTTTTAATTCAGAATTCCAACATTAGGCGAAGGTTCTCAACAAAGAAATGAAATGAATATCCATCACACAATGCCTTCACAATACATAAACCTTAAATGCATTCAGAGTTTTTGCATAAAACCATCGTGGTTTAATCCAGATAATTGCAGATGTGTTCGGTTTGTCTTCTGGTCCTTCGGGACCTGAATATAAAATTAAAAGGCTGGTAAGATGTCATATAAAATTCAGTACCAGAGTTTTATTAGACCGCTTCCTCTCCAATCTAAATTTCAAAGGTTTACATATATATTATTGATCTTATCTGTGAAAATATTGGTTCAGTAAGTAGACTTTAAACATAACACAATCCATAGAATTTATTGAGATTCACCACTCCTCATGAAATAGATAAGAATATGAGATGCAGGGTATAACAAAGAGTGTGCTCCAGGCAAGAAACACAGTCTTTGTGATGTTCAAAATACATTTAGCAGCTCTTATATTACAAACCTTGCAATGTTATGGTTCGGAATGCAATGTGCATTTTTGTACCAGACTACTTGACTACTTCCAGCAAGTAAAATCCCTGAATTCATTTGCAATAATGACTTTTTCTTATTATTAATCATTTAATGGAAAAGGCATTTTGCCAGACACTACCCCCTACCCTGTCCAAAAAAATAAAAAATTAAAAAATTAAAAAATCCAATATGCTATTCCATTAGTCTAAAGGCATGGATCTATTCTTTTAAACATAGGAATTCTAACCTCAGAAATTAAAGAAATTCATTAAAAATGAAAAATAAACATATAACTGAATGATGGGATAACAGTTAAGTTACCACTGCATTCCTATAATACCCTGTATTAACTTAGAAATGTGATTTGAATTCATATCTCCAAAATTTGACCTAATTGAACTAATTAAAGAAATTCTATGAAAACAGGAGTCCATCTTTTGGTTTTGCTTTATCTTGTTTTTATTATTTTTTATTATTTATTTTATTTACTTTTTTTTTTTTTTTTTGTCTTTTTGCCTTTTGAGGTCCACTCCCACGGCATATGGAGGTTCCCAGGCTAGCGGTCTAATCGGAGCTATAGCCACCAGCCTAAGCCAGAGCCACAGCAACTCGGGATCTGAGCCGCACTGCGACCCACATCACAGGTCATGGCAACACTGGGTCCTTAGACCACTGAGCAAGGCCAGGGATTGAACCCACAACCTCATGGTTCCTAGTCAGATTCGTTAACCACTGAGCCACGACAGGAACTCCAGCTTTAGCTTGTTTTTTTGTTTTTGTTTTTTTTTTTTTTGTCTTTTTGTCTTTTGTTGTTGTTGTTGTTGTTGTTGTTGTTGCTATTTCTTGGGCTGTTCCTGCGGCATATGGAGGTTCCCAGGCTAGGGGTCCAATCGGAGCTGTAGCCATCAGCCTACGCCAGAGCCACAGCAACGCGGGATCCGAGCCACGTCTGCAACCTACACCACAACACACGGCAATGCCGGATCGTTAACCCACTGAGCAAGGGCAGGGACCGAACCCGCAACCTCATGGTTCCTAGTCGGATTCGTTAACCACTGCGCCACGACGGGAACTCCTATCTTGTTTTTAATTCATCACACAGGAACTGCCGATTGATAACTGAGCTATTTCTAAGACTTTATTTACATGTCAGGTTTTTAAAACTTAAGATGAATATTACTCTAGAAGCAATAAATAGGGATAGAATTTATCCTAAAAAAAAATCTATAAAAGCCTAATTTAGCCTTATGGCATTGCTGAAAGACTTACAATGAAATATAGCAGGAAGCAAAACTGTTTCAGTACTAGTAATTAAAGAAAATGGAAAGTTAAATTGAATAAAAGTTTATTATTCTTAAATGCTCTGGGAATAATAGATTTGATTCGAAGAGAAAGTAAATGTAGATGAGACATTTGTTTGAATTCTGAAGGGGACTTCTGAGCTTTTTCAAAGTCTTTGGAGGTTGTTGCCATCAATTCTCTATTAGGGCTTAATTTCATGTGAATACTTATAACAACATGTACTACTTTTGCAGTTAAGGTAAGTTTTAAAATGAGTGCCTTTTCCTTCTTTTGTTGCAGATATTTGTTAATATTAACTTTATTTTTATCAACAATGACATGAGTAACTTTTTTGTTTGTTTTTTGGGGCTGCACCCATAGCATATGGAGGTTCCCAGGCTAGGGGTCAAATCGGAGCTGTAGCTGCCAGCCTACACCACAGTCACAGCAATAACCAGATCCAAGCTATGTCTGCGACCTACGCCACAACTCATGGCAACACCAGATCCTTAACCCACTAAGCGAGGCCAGGGATCGAACATGCATCCTCATGGACACTGGTCAGATTTGTTTCCACCAAGCCATGATGGTAACTCCTGGTATAAGTAATTTTAACTGATAATCAAAATGGAGAAAGAGCAATGATGGAGAAAGATTTTTCTGCAAATAACTAAATATGCACTGTAAAAAAAAGAAAGGGGGGTGTAAGGACCGATGAAAAAAATATTACAGAGAAGGGGATAGGGAGTTAATAAAAAAGCATGAACATTGCAAAAAAATGGCAACTTGGGGTTTGTGGGTCCTTGGAATTCTTTTATCTAGTTGTTTGTGTGTGTGTGTAAAACAGAGAAGAAGGAGAGGGAGAAAGTATGATTTAATGACATCTGTCCTTCCACTGAAGTTAATTTTTAAAATCTCAGTTGTTCCTTTTGGAAGCAAAACACGCCAAAGCGGTAGATGATTCACATGATCCCTTAAATACAAAATACAGCAGCTGATGTTTCTACATTAACGAGCACTGAGAAGAGACATAACAGACAAGTCTTAGAATAATTCAGAGTTTTTACATAAAACCACAGTGGTTTAGCTGTATTATTACAAAACATTTTGTTTGTATTTTGGCTCTCCAGGACCTATGCAAATTATTGAGCTGATAATGAAATTCACAAATTCAGTACCAGGACTATATTAAGCAAGAACCAAAACCAGAAAAAGAAAAGAAAAAGAAAACAAAAAACCCGCGGAGCCTTTAACATGCTCATAGGCGCTGGGACTCTCTAAGAGTGTGTACAGTGCTGCCTGCATGAATCTGAAGTTTCTTCAGGGGGTACCCATCAGTTTTAGCGTTCCTTGAAAACACTCAGGGTTAGTGTAAGGAATAAGACAGAGATTCCCACTACCACCCTTACTGTCCCATATGTTTTGGAGGATCTAGCCAAGGTAGTAAAACAGGAGAAAGAAGTGAGGAGCTAGCATTATCATTCTTTGCAAATGACATCAGAAAATCCAAAAGAATCAACTAGAATCTATTGAAAGAGCGCAGAGGAATGGCAAAATACAAAAGCAATAATTTTCACTTACACGAACAACAATCAGTTGGAAAATATAATAGGGAAAAATATACCACGCAAAATAAGAATTTAAAGGAGGGGAAAGAGAGAGCGAGATCACCCAAAAGAAAGATGGGCAGAGAATATTAACAAGCAATTAGGAGAAATATGCAAATAGCCAATTAACATATGAACAGATGTTCAAACTCAATAATAATCAAAAAAATATAAATGAAAGCAAGATACCATTTTCCCTTTATGAGAACTGAAATGATTAAAAACATGGTAATGCCCTATCTTGACATGAAATGTGGAAGGAAAAGACACTCGTATACGAGTAGTATTACTCAAGAGTCTACGTAGGAAATAAAGAGCACATTCAAGTCGGGTAATTTGAAGAGCATTTAATAAAAGGCCTATTCACAAGGAAGTTGGCGATGTGGAGGGAACCCAAAAGGGATGGGGAGGTCTCCAAGGCTAGAGCAACAGAGCTCAGCAGAGAGGCTCCTGGACCAGAACTGTGCCTGGGTCTAGGGAGGCAGGCAGCCCTTAGCAGCCCCATCGGCCTCGAAGAGCACCAAACAAGGTAGAGGAAGGCAGCGGGTGCACTCCAAAGGGTAAGAGAAGATACCTCACATCAGTGTTCAGGGGAATACAAATCAGCAAGGCCAAATCAGATGATAATTTGGCAGCACATAATGTAAATTTAAATATTCGCACATACGGGAGTTCCCACTGTGGCTCAGTGGAAATGAACCCAACTAGTATCCATGAGAACTCAGGTTCCATCCCTGGCCTAACTCAGTGGGTTAAGAACCGGCATTGCCATGAGCTATGCTGTAGGTCATAGACACGGCTCAGATCCCCAGTTGCTGTGGCTGTGGTGTAGGCTGGCAACTACAGCTCCGATTCGACCCCTGGCCTGGGAACCTCCATATGCCACAGGTGTGGCCCTAAAAAAAAAAGCAAATAAATAAATAAATAATTATTCACACATACAACAAAGGAAGCAAGAACGTACAGTGGAGAAGACAAGTCTCTTCCATAACTGGTGCTGGGAAAATTAGACAGCTACATGTAAAAAGAATGAAATTAGAAAATTCTCTGACACTGCACACAAAAATAAACTCAAAATGGATTAAAGAGCTAAATGTAAGACTGGAAACCATAAAATTCCTAGACACATAGGCAGAATAGTCTTTAACATAAATCATAGCAATATTTTTTCATCTGTCCACTAAAGTAAAGGAAATAAAAGGAAAAAATAAACAAGTGGAACCTAATTAAGTGTGAAAGCTTTTTGTGTGTGGGTGTGCTGCACCGTGGCATATGGAAGTTCCCAGGGCAGGGACTGAATCCGAGCCATAGCTGTGACCTGTGCCATAGCTATGGCAATGCCAGAGACTCAACCCATTGCACCACAATGGGAACTCCCAATTTAAAAGCTTTTGTAGGGAGTTCCCGTCGTGGCGCAGTGGTTAACGAATCCGACTAGGAACCATGAGGTTGCGGGTTCGGTCCCTGCCCTTGCTCAGCGGGTTAACGATCCGGCGTTGCCGTGAGCTGTGGTGTAGGTTGCAGACGCGGCTCGGATCCCGAGTTGCTGTGGCTCTGGCGTAGGCCTGGTGGCTGCAGCTCCGATTCGACCCCTAGCCTGGGAACCTCCATATGCCGAGGGAGCGGCCCAAGAAATAGCAAAAAAAGACAAAAAATTAAAAATAAATAAATAAATAAAAGCTTTTGTACAGCAAAGGAAACCACTGCAAAACAAAAACACAAACTACTAAATGGGAAAAAAATATTTTCAGATGATATGACTGATAAGGGCTTAATATCCAACATACATAAACAGCTCAAACAACTCAACATTAAACACACACACACACACACACACACACACAATTAAAAACGGGCAGAAGACCTGAATTGACATTTTTCCAAAGAGGACATGTTACAGTTGACCAACAGGCACATGAAAAGATACTCAACATCACAAATTATCAGGGAAATGCAAATCAAAACCACAATGAGATATCATCTCATGCTTGTCAGAATGGTTATGCTAGAAAAGAATACGGATAACAAACATTGGTGAAAAATGTGGAGAAAAGGGAACTCTCATATACTGTTGGTGGGAATGTAAATTGATACAGCCACTGTGGAAAACAGTACGTAGATTTCTCAAAAACTAAAAATGGAACAACCATGGGATCCAGGAATTTCACTCCTGGGTACATGTCTGAAAGAAACAAAAACACTATTTCAAAAAGATGCCTGTACCCCAATGTTCATAACAGCATTGTTTACAATTGCCAAGATACAGAAGCAAGCTAAGTGTCCATCAACATGGATAAAGAAGATATGGTGTATATACAATGGAATACTACTCAGCCATAAAAAAGGAATGAAATTTTGCCATTTGTAGCAACATGGATGGACTTGAAGGACATTATGCTAAGTGAAATAAGTCAGAGAAAGACAAATACTATACGACATGACATATGTAAAATCTAGAATACAACAGACTAGTGTGTATAACAAAAAAAAAACTGACTCGCAGATATAGGGAACAAACAAATAGTGACCAGTGGGGAGAGGGGAGGAGGGGGCAAGATAGAGGGAGAAAATTAAGAGGTACAAATTATTATGTACAAAATAAGCTACAAGGATATATTGTACAATACAGGGAATATAGCCAATATTTTACAATAACTATAAATGGAATATAACCTTTTAAAAATTGTGAATCACTATAATGTACACTTGTAACTCACATAACATTGTACATTCACTATATTTCAATTAAAAAATAAAGAAATATATATATATTCACATATACCATAATATTTGTTTAGTCATAAAAGAAAAAAAAGTAAGAAAAATTCAAACTACTATCTCTGAAGAGGGTTGAGAGAGAGCTCAGGGCTCTAGGGTCAGCCAGATATGGGTTTGCATCCTGATTTAGCTGCTGTCAGTATTCTTTCAATTGCAAAACAGAGAGAAAATCAAATTGACCTGAGAAAAACATTTTGGTCAAGGATCACACCACCAAACCATGAGGAAGCCTTTGGAAACACCTGGACGCAGGGACTAGAACCTCATTAGGTTCTTTCTTCCTCTCCCCCTCACCTAATGACTCTCCCCTCCCAGAGTCCACGAGCTCTGCTTCCCACAGTTGATTTCATCTCAGGCCTGCTGTTACCACAAGTTCAAGCCATGGCCACAGGCAATACTAAAAATAAACTCTTCAAGACTCAGGGCCTGAGAGAAAAGAGTTCCTGGTGCTTCAACTGTCCCAGGAAATGGCACTGATCAGACAAGTTAGGGCCACAGGGCCAACCACGAAAGAATCATATGGCAAGCCAGGGCAACAGGGCATGACAATTGGCCCTTCCTGGCACAAATGTCCACTCTGTGGCCACTGGGCAACAGGGCATGACAATTGGTCCTTCCTGGCACAAATGTCCACTCTGTGGCCACTGGGCAACAGGGCATGACAATTGGTCCTTCCTGGCACAAATGTCCACTCTGTGGCCAGGGCAACCGGGCATGACAATTGGTCCTTCCTGGCACAAATGTCCACTCTGTGGCCAGAGGACATGAGCATTTTGTTTGTCCCCCTCCCCAACTAGAGGTTTATGATAGAGGAAACACAGTCTCCCCTAAAGAGAAATTTTCTTCTGGATAATAAAGAAGTAAATAAACACTATCTGTATAGTGACATTGAACAAATTACCCAACATCTCTGAGCCCCAGTTTCTTTATAAAATGAAGGAGGTGATGGTACCTAAATCATAGGTTTGTTGTGGGATTAACCTTATAGGTTAATCTTATTATCTTATTATTTTTGCATTTTCATATTATTATTTTTTAATTTTTTAATTTTTTTTAGGGCTGCACTGTGGCATATGGAGGTACCCAGGCTAGGGGTCAAATCGGAGCTGAGGTGCAGGTGCCAGACTACGCCACAGCCATAGCAACAGGAGATCCGAGCCATGCCTGCAACGTACACCAGAGCTCATGGCAACGCCAGATCCTTAACCCACTGAGCAAGGCCAGGGATCGAACCTGCAGCCTCATGGTTACTAGTTGGATTCGTTTCGGCTGCTCCACAATAGGAACTCCCATATTATTTTATTTTTTAAAAGAATATGTATTATTTTATTCATGAATACAAAAGTTATTTCCATTTTGAGAAGAAAAAGAGTCCAACAACATTGAGGAAAAGCCAACAGGCAAGTTAATCATTAATTATTTAAAATCTGCATTAGTTTTATATTTACTGCTTACAACACACCTATTACTAAGTTGCCACATTGCGGGGTTTACATGTGCTATCAAGTTTAATCCTCACAGTTACTTCATGAAGGAAGTGCAATTCCTATTTTACTGACAAAACAGAAACACAGAGAAGTAAACTAACTTCCTCAGGGACACAGAGCCGGTAGTAAAGAAAGCTGTTGTGTATGGAGTTCCTGCTATGGCTCCACAGGTTAGGAACTCGACTAGTCTCCAAGAGGATATGGTTTTGATCCCTGGCCTCACTCAGTGGGTTAAGGATCCAGCATTGCCATGAGCTGCAGCATAGGTCGCAGATGCGGCTCAGATCCAGTGTTACTGTGGTTAGGCCTGCAGCTGCAGCTCCAATTTGAGGGAGCCCTCACTTCCATGTGAGGCACGTGCAGCCCTAAAAGGGAAAAAAAAAAAAAAGCTGCTTAGGTATGTCTAAAGAAGCCTGCAAACTATAAGCTATGGGGCGAATCCCATGTACCTCATGTTTTTCTCTGGCCCAGATGCTGAGGATAGCTTTTTCACCTTTTAATTGTTGGAACAAATGAAGAGAATACTTTGTGACACATGCAAATTAAATAAACTTCAAATTTCAATGTCCATAAGTACTGTTTTGCTGGAACAAAGTCATACCCACCTGTTTACATCTCTCTACGGCTGTTCTAGTGCTGAAGTGGCAGACGGAAGAAGCTGGGACAGAGCTCACAGGACTGGCAAAGCCTGGAATATTTACTGTCTGCTCCTTTACAGCAAAGTTGCCAACTCTGGTCTAAATCCAGAACCCATTATGCTGCAAGTGCATCTCACTGCCTCTTCTAGATACTGCTTAAAAATGATCTCTTGGGTGCTGTCTTTAGGAGTCTCTCGCTGCCCAAGCAAGAGAATTTCAGTGCAAGAAAAGAGAAGACATGTGCCAGTTCACCTTGGAGGAATGCAGAGAGAGAAAGGAGGCAAAAAATGTCTGCAGCCATCACCTCAATGCATCTGACCTCCAAAAATAAGCAAGGTTGGGGCAGTTAGCACTTGGACGGGAGAGGACAACCGCACTGAACGATGACATCTGCCCAGAGTCGCAGAAGCAAAACACGGTTGCGGGTTGTCACTTGGCACATGGAGTGACCACTCATGGACACAACACACTGTTAGGATGAACACCTGAACTTATTCACAACTAGTGGGACAGGAAACTTTTTGTAATAAAAAATTTAGATATAAAACCTGCACTAGATTCTAAATTTATACTCCTTAAAACAACAACAACAAAAAAGGGTTGGGGTAAGAAATGACGTATAAAAATTCTTGAGATTGAAACTACAAAACCTTGAATCAGTTTGTAAATGATCCACAGATAGTCTGCTTTTCACTGTACGTAAAAAATATGGACTCCAGTGAGTTCCTGTCGTGGCTCAGTGGTTAACGAATCTGACTAGGAACCACGAGGTTGCGGGTTCGATCCCTGGTCTTGCCCAGTGGGTTAAGGATCCAGTGCTGCCGTGAGCTGTGGTGTAGGTCGCAGATGCAGCTTGAATCCTGCGTTGCTGTGGCTCTGTCGTAGGCCGGCAGTTACAGCTCCGATTGGACCCCTAGCCTGGGAACATCCATATGCCGTGGGAAGCGGCCCAAGAAAAGGCAAAAAGACAAAAGAAGAAAAAAAAAAGTGGACTCCAGATTCAAAGCAATCCTAGGGGGTTTCGAGAATAGTCCCTGCTTCATTATACCAGTGCCACATTTACACCATGCTTGGAAAATAAGTATCTACGATTTTGTCAGAAATCTCTTAAGGCTGTACAACCATGTGTTCATACAGTCCTTTCCCGTAATCTTTATACTTAAATGATGCTTCTGATAAAATAAAAACATCAACATTAATTTTTAATCAGAAGTTCCTATTGTGGCTTGGCCGTAATGAACCTGAATAGTATCTGTGAGGATGCAGGTGTAATACCTGGCCCCGCTCAGTGGCTTAAGGATCTGATGTTGCCAAGAGCTCTGGTGTAGGTGTCCCAGACACAGCCTGGATCCCTTGTCGCCGTGGCTGTGGCGTAGGCTGGCAATTGCAGCTCCTGGATCCCTTGTCGCCATGGCTGTGGCGTAGGCTGGCAATTGCAGCTCGACCCCTAGCCTGAGAACTTCCCTATGCCATGGGTGTGGTCCTAAAAAGACAAAAAAAAAAAAAAAAGTAATTTTTAATGAGAGATGGAATAGTAAATCCATGACTTCATTTTACTTTATCACAGATTTAGTGTATAGCTTAAATTTATATATGAATCTTACCCAAGCTCTAAGTTCTTTATCTATGAATCTAAGCTAATGTGGGATATTTTAAAAATGAGGCTTAGAAATTATATGAATTCCCTTGCAGTCTCTCACAATACTTGTCAAGTAAACACAAGCCATTATCATCATGGTATCACTAGACTCTTCCTCACAGTTAAAAGTCTGAGTTCCCCAAGAATTAAGGGGCGCCCGGGCCCGCAGAGGGCTAGACTGAAGACACAGTGAGAGTGCCGACCGCCTCTTGTTCACGGCATGATCTTAAGCTAGTAACTTCATTGTCTCTTAGCCTCCACTTTCCTTACTGTTGAACAGTTGTGTATATGACTGTCTATTAAAGCCCTTTGTTCACCGCCAAGGGCTATAAGAAAGGTGAGTTCTGATTCCTTGTTCCTAGGATCTCAAAGACTGCTGATTTAGAAACACGATACACTTCAGAGATAGAGCCAAATCATTTTTAAGTTTCCGATGACTGCTTAGGGTTAAGAAAGCGCGACATACGTTTCATGGGCAGCATAACAAGTAGGAATTAAATAGGGAAAGGCGGATGTGTTGAGAGAAATAGAGAAAATCTTATTGAACCAGCGCCGAGTTTCTTTGTCTCATGGGCTGGATAAAGCTACGTGAAGTCTTGATTAGAGATTGCATGTTACCTGGCAGCTTAACCATTCTCTACGACAGGCTTCGGGTTCCAAAGCTGATGACAAAACCACTGTGTGTCTAAAAACTGATCTTTTCAGTTCCACCGTGTGGGCAGGTTGAGAAGGCGATGCCTGTTAATGAACATCTGAGTCCCGTCACGGTAATTGAGGCATAAACTTAAGATTTATATGGCAGATAATGTCAAGAATTCCAGAGCATGCTTTTCCCACCCTGTGCCCCTTCCCACCTCAGTGTGACAAGGAGAAGAGTCCACAGCCTTAGCCCAGGTCCACTGCGAAATAAAGTGAAATGTGACACCTCAGACAATATTGGCAAATGTATACTTTATAGAGGTCTGGTCTTACAGAATTTTCTTGTTCTCCTTGTGTGTGTTTTTGTGTAGGGAAAGGAGAAACAGACTCCATTGTTTTTTCTCATCTGGTTAAACGTTGTAATATTAGGCCAATGATAAGATATCAACTACTTTTACTTCGAAATTATTTTAGTTACAGATAATGATCTGTTTGGCTTTGTTCAAAATCAGCTCCAGGACGATCCTTCTTATATTTCCATTAACTATGAAATTAAATAGAGGAGGCAATTTTTAAAAGAGAAATATTGCTTTTAGCCTGAAACCTAAGTGTTGAGTTTCTGCCTGCAGTGGGTTTTTTTCAATTAAATTATAAACCATGGGTAATAGAGATTTATAATGGGAGTGCTGATACAATCTTAACTATAGGGAAACCATCCGACAGGCTCTATGCAGTATATGGATGGATTATTTGCATTAAATTATTTTTAGGAAATGCAAACAAAACAAAGAAAAATGTAAAGCTTGTTGCATTATTAGCATAAAATTAAAGTCCTTGAATGCATAACTGTTCCATACCCAAAGCATTAACGGATTTTATTCTTAGAGTTCAAAGACCTCCTGATTAATATGCAAAACAGTCTCACTTTATAAGCAGGCTTTTTTTTTCTCTCCTCTCAGAAGAGAGACAGTTCCTTGCTGGAGGAAAATACTATGAAGTTTAGAAAACACTAATATTGATATAAAAGCTCACACAGCTACATAGCGGAAAATAATAACAACTAGACACTATTAGAATATTTATATTTTTTCAGTCTGTGTATAACTATAAATACTATGTTTAACCATATAATAGCTAGCTTAAGGAGATTAAGTTTACAAAATAAAAATAGAAAACACTGTCTTTCTAGAAAGGTTTACCTATTTGTACAGTATTTTTTTTTTTAATTATTAGAAAGAAAATTGAATAGAAAGAGAAATTCTGGATCTAGCAACTCCAAATCTTATTTTACAAAGCAGGCTCCCTCCAATTTACCTGGCCCCAGTCACCAAGATTTATTAATAAGAAAACACAATAATAAAGTTTAAATTGCACGATTTTTAAAAAGCATGTTAACAAATAAATGACTCTCCAAAATTTTTTTTCTTATTTTTCTAAATAAATATCACAATACTTGAATCCTTGGAAGTGATTTACTGGTTTATTTTCTGTAATAAATTACTATTCAGTGTGGACAGTACACAACAACTGATTTTTATTCTGAACATTGATGTATTTTTAAATAATTTATGCTCTTTAGAATATTTGACATGTTGCAAATCAAAGTGTAACCACCACAACACATTGTCAAGTTTGAGAAAGTGGAGCAATTTCTTTTGTCCAAGACAGAATGTTTCTAAAAAAGAGATATGAGGTCTTAAAATACAGTGCAGTCCCAAATGTGTCTCCTTCATTTGAACAATGGCGCATCAATCTAGTAGGACCCAACCTCCAGCTGGAATACCAGGTTCGCTACCTGATTAGAAATAATATTCCCTTAATGTCCAGTATTCATATGGCAAGTATTGATTAAGAATTTACTAGTACCGGGGAGTGTGTTGGGCTCCACAGAGTTATGGTTATTCCACTTGGGCCTCATATTTATATTTCACATTCACAATCACCAACTATAACCTGATACAGCTAGCTTTGAGATTGTTCTATCCAGTACTGTGTTAAATTCTTAGCATGCTCAGGGTGTAAAACCATGCCAAGCACAGCAGATAAAAAGTTATTTTTTTCAAAAACTCTTCTAGAGTTAGTAAAAGAAGAAGGATAAAATATTCATCTGTCTTGAATTTTGAGTCCTTAACATGTGGTTGATCTTCAATAAGCAATTGAGAATAGATGAATGGTTAGATGACAATATTAAACCATATTCCCATTCTACTCAAAATTAATATGATTCAGAAATGTCTAAAAGAATACCTTGATATTGAAGGAATACAGATTACGTATTTAAAAACTACTTTGAATGTGAAAATGGTTGTCTTATCAATGGGAGACTCAACATGCATCATATGTGTCAACAAGAAGGATGCTCCAAAGATGACTAGATGATTTTAAACTTGTTCAACTCAGAAAGGGTCCAGGACACCAACATAACGGCTGAGATTTAAATTGTTTTTCTATTTTTGCCAAGGAAAAAAGCACTAGTCTTTTTGCTAACTCTGCTAATTTTGCTAACCCTGAGGTTGAAATCAGCATTGTTATTGGCAGAAAAAAAAAAAAATTCTTTCGTTATTTTTGTACTCTCTAAAGCTTTAAAATGGAATATAACAAAAGTGTTTCATTTGTAAAGTACTTTACAATTTACCAAGTGTTTTCATATAAGCCACCTCCTCTTAAGGGACTTCTGAGGCCTCCCTAACAAATTACTATCCACGGATCATTACCTGTGACAGTTCTATTGTATTTCTTGCTAGTTAAACCACACCTATAATATAGAATTCATTTCTGGGTGCCACATTTTCAGAGGGACATTGACCAATTAGAGTGTAATGAAAGGCAAATGTCCAAGTGAATAGGAGAAGCTGTAATTTTTGATAAATTATTCAAGCAACTTGGGAAGTGAAGAATAAGGAAAGGCATAATATCAGCTTTCAAATATGGGAAGGGCTGTCGTGGAGAGATGAGTACACTAATTCTGTGTTGCTCCGGAGGCCAGAACCAGGATAAAAAGCTGGGAGTTAAAAAGGCAGATTCTGATTCAAGGCAAGAAAATAACTTTTTACCCACTTGTGCTGTCCAGTAACAAAAACAGCTGCCTCACAAGGGCGGTACCAGTCTCTGGAGGTTTTCGAGCAGAAGGTGGATGTCTGTCAGAGTTATAATTTTTAAAAATTACTGTACCAGGTGGAGAATTCGACCAAAAACCTCTCGGTTTCTAAGTCTGAGATTCTAATTTTCTAGATAAAATGAATTACATAAATGCAGTACAAAGCGAAATATTGTGTTCATTTCTCTAAGAGCAAAATATTTTCAGTTGAGGTTTTAAAAGTAACTGTAAGATTCTGTGATCTGCAGAATGATTCCTTTCAATCAAAAAGAGTTATTCGGGGAGTTCCCGCTGTGGTGCAGTGGGTTAAGAATCCAACTGCAGCAGCTCAGGTTGCTGCAGAGGTGCAGGTCTGTTCCCTACCCAGCACAGTAGGTTAAAGGATCTGGTGTAGCTGCAGCTGAGGCTCAGATGCAATATGCTTCAGGTGTGGCCATAAAATTTAAAACATTTTTTTTTAATTAAAAAAAAAAGAGTCATTTGGCCATTTAAAACATCCAATGTATGAAACAAGAAGTATAGGGAGTTTCAGGCAATGGGCCCTGTATGTCCTATTCATACATAAATAATTGAAATCATAAGAAAACATTTTATTTATAAGGAAACCATATAAAACTTACTGTAAGTATGAATTTAAGGATGATTTAATACATCAAGAATAAAGGGAATTTTCTCTCCTCTCTAACATGCCAGAACAGAGTGGAGCAGATATTTTCCTAGAAGGTTGTAACTATTGAACAATAATCGTTCCCTTGGCTCCATGAGTCTTCCTTGATTATATATGGGACTAAAGAGCTAATGCAATTCTCTTTAAAAGTAGGTTTACAGACCTAGGTCCTAGTCTTGGTTTTGCTACCAGATGTATTCATGGCCTTAGGTAAGTAACATGCTTCAGTATTATGCTCTTAAAAAAAAAAAAAAAAAGCCGTTGGAGTAAAGCATCATTTTAGTTTTCTTCTGGTTCTAAGGTCCATGACTTTACATATATGATAACCCACTTAAGCAGTCTAGCATTGCCGATATTCAGGAACAAATTTTTAAAGCCTGTAATTGTGAATACCAATGGAAATAACAAGAAGAAAAAAAGAGGTGAAGAAGACACACTGCGATTGGCTAACTTACAGACTGAAAGAAAATACACTTTCATTGGGTGATGATGGCTATAAAAGCTAAGCCCTGTTACCCCAAGGTCATAAAACTTGGGAGAACTGGCAAGAAAGGGAGAGAAGAGACCACAAAGAAGAAAAAGGGCAAAAAAAGAGGGAAGAGAGGACAGGAATGAAATCAATAAGCACCCAGTCTCTGCAATGGCAGGATTTTCAAAAGCATCAGAAAATGGTGAGTGGGAAAAAGAGAGAAAGAAATAGAGAAGACAGAGCAAAAAGAAAAGAGAGCAACAAACACCTGCTGGAGACTGAAACCATGTGGGCAGCTCAGCAGGGGTGGAAGCAGAGCTTCATTCACCTCCACAGGCCTGGACCAGGCTTCCTTCTCCCACCACAAGTGGAGCCATAGCTGTTGTGACAACCTGGACGCAGTGAGCTTAGACGGAATGCGTTCAATCCATTTTGCCTATCAGATGAGTTTAAAACATCTTTAAAATAATTTCATCACTAAAATGTTTCCAAGAGACTTGCTAATTAAGGAAATGAACTTTGGATCATGAGGAACCTCATTCATCCGAAGTTAACTGAGATGCTCCCTGGTACCTGGAGTGAATTTATACATATATATATATGATTTATAAATAGATATAAATAACTTCATACTTGAGGGCCTTGAACAAATCTCTAGCCATAAAGAAATCAAATATATTCTGCTCTTCTCTCTTTCTCCTTCTACTCGGATTTCTTGGGAATTCACGTGTGTGGGCTGACGATGTAAATCCAGCAGTGGGCTTAATGAAAACCACGAGTGCACATAAGTTAAATTCACAGCAGATTTTTCTCCATTTCTTTCCCCTGTGTGTTATTTTCATAGGAATATGTGTCTTCAAAAGAATTCTAAGCAAAAAGCTTAATGTCATCCTAGGTCTACTGGCTATCTTAACACCATGCAACTTTCCAATAATCCTAAGCAATGATTCTGGGAAACAGAAAGATTATTATAAAAAAAGTAAAAGCACACCACATTAGCTTGTAATTAATTAGAAGCATGAGAACATAAACTAAGAACATGATAATATGATATCTCCTTACAAAGAGTCAAGGAAATATTAATCTTAAGGATATGATGCAGATTGGTGTTTGAAAATACTAACTTACCTGTCTTCTCCCCTGCATTTCCTTGTATCCTTCTCCCAGCCCAAACAATTAGAGTTTCTCTCCAATAAGGAAGCCCTGTTGAAGCCAAACATGGTTAAACAAAATAATTCAATTCTTTGACAATATGTTTCAAAAGCTTACTTTTTTTTTTTTTTTTCAATTTTTTTTGGCTGCACCCGCAGCATATGGAAGTTCCCAAGAGGGAACCTACACCACGGCTGTGGCAATGCCAGATTCTTAATCCATTGCACCACAGTAGGAACTCCCTGGAAGCTTACTTTGAATTAAGAAAATATAGATTTCTAAGAACTCCAAACAAAAGTTCAAGCCATAAAAAACAGATATGGGATAATTCACAGTCATATTTTAGCATCTACTATTTATACTAGGTATCAAACTTCATATCTATCAGGACTAGACTTAATGATATGATGGAACACTTCAAACATGGCTTAAAGCCACAAAGGTATAATCTTTTACAAAAAAAAAAAAAAATCAGAAGGCAATTCGTGTTTCTGCTCCACTTTTGCCCTCAAGCTCGCCTCATACTTCGAGATTACCACTGGCAGTTCTGCCATCCTGTCCACATTCCTGGCAGGAGATGGGAAGACTCCCGGTGAGGCCACACCTTCTGAAAGTCACACATGGTACCTCCATTTACCCAGAATTTAGGTCTCTGATCACACTGAGCTTCAAGGAAAGCTGCAAAGGGCAGTTTTTATTCTAGACAGCAATGTACCCAGGTAAGAAACTACTAGGAAAATTGTGAAGGAAAAAACTACTAAGAAAGGCTAGAATGGAAATTAGTAAACACCTCGTGGTCTCTATCCCATGAGGCTTCTCTCCCCAGAGGACATACTATTCTCTGGGCTGGGGATTAAAGGGGCCTTCGAGGAGATATTCTGAGTGAGATTATAGAGCCTGAAGATAAGTGGAACCAACCTAAAGGACCAAGTAAGCAAAGGGGGTGTTCAGAGACCCCCTAGAGGGAGGGAGCCCAGGAACAGCCCAGTGAGCAGAGTCAGGGCCCTCACGCTATGGGCTCTGAGCAAGGGAGCATCCCAGCTCAGCAGTGCAGAGAGAGGAGTGGGGCTAGAAATCCTGGCCCCTGGATTCTGGCAAGAACCTCCCAACAGCACAGTGGCCTATTAATGCATCAGAAAAAAAATGGGCTCCTCTAGGCCCTGAGGCGTGCCACCATGGGCACTCTCCCTCACCGCAGCCTAGGATATTCAGAAGCGCACTGAAGCAGAGATCATGAAACTAAACATCAAGATGGGTCCTATGATCAGAGGTTTGGTTTGAGATCTTTTTTCCAATATAAAAAAAAAACTTTTAATTGTGACATAATTGACATACAACATCATATTAGTTTCAGGTGAACAACTTGATGGTTTTGTAAGAAACATAGTAAGTCTAGTTAACATCCATAATCACATAATTACAATTTTTTTCTTGTGTTGAGAACTTTTAGGATCTAGCAACTTTCAAATATACAACACAGAATTTTTTTATTAAACTATGGCTGATTTACAATGTTGTGCCAATTTCTACTGTATAGCAAAATGACTCAGTCATACATATATACACACATTCCTTTTTTTTTTTTTTTTTTTTTTTTTTTTTTACTATTCGTTTCCATTAAGGTCTATCCCAGGAGATTCGATATAGTTCCTTGTGTGATATAGCAGGACTTTATATTCATATGTACACAAAGCAGTCGTTCCAGAATTCAGAGAGAGAGTTGAAATTCCTCTAATTTTCCATTTGTATTCATTTCACCTAAATGAGTGTTTACTGAGCTTCCAGTAAGCAAGGTTCTACCCTCAAAAAATGCTTGTCTAGTAGTGGGGACAATAAAAGTACATCTAAAACTAGAACATAAAGTACAGTATACCCTGAGAAAGAGAAAAGAGGACAGGAAAAGGAAGCTCAATTAACTTCCTACCATGAGGTTCACAGCGTGCAGGCTATATTGGTACATTATTTAATCCAGTGACAAGTCTAAAAAGTAAGGGGCATTATTCTTTTTTTTTTTTTTTCTTTGCTTTTTAGGACCACACTTGTGGCATAGAGAAGTTCCCAGACTAGGAGTTGAATCGGAGCTGCAGCTGCTAGCCTACACCACAGCATATGGCAATGCCAGATCCTCAACCCACTGAAGGCGGCCAGGGATCGAACCTGCATTCTCACGGACAGTGGTCAGGTTCGTAACCCACTGAGGCACCGTGGAAACTCGTGTAAGTAGTATTATTCTCACTTTACATATGGTACAATTGAAGCTGGCTACAAGAATTTAGACCAGAGAAGAATTATTGATCCCAGAGTGGAAAGCAAACACTTTATAGAGGAAAAAGTTCTGGAAACAGGAAAAAAAAAATCTATCAACAGACAGCTGACAGAAGAATGGACAAGAGGAAAGGTCATTTCAGGGAGAAAGATGAACCTGAGCAGATGCAGAAGGAAAAATAAGAAGTATTTACCCAGTTTTACAAAGGCAAAGGAATATGCAGAGGATGAATGGAAGATAAATCCAGAAATACTGGTTTGTCATCAAGTTGAGAAGGTTTTGAAAGTAGCAGAGTGAAGAGTTTACACCTAATCCAGTAGGAAATGGGTGTGATTTGATTATCTGAGGAAGGTTTATCAAATTCAGGTCTACCCATCCTTATCCACAGTTCTAATACACAAAAGTTCTAAAGAGCAAAAGCTATGGGGTTTTTTTAATAATGTATTTGGAGACAAAAGCCAGTTTGATCTGAATGTAGTTGGTATCATGGTTTAACATGAACAATGAGAGACTATTTATTTCTTTATACCATTTGTACCACTATTTACCTTACTTAGTTGTGAATATTCATACATTTCACTGAAGAAATAACAATGTTTGATTACAGCATGCTGCCCCAGTCCCCACTATGAGGACTTTGTAATATATAGCATTTTCTCCGTATTACCTTTCCAAAACTCCCAGAATTAACAAGAAAAATATGCACTCTAAAATATGTCTGACCCCAAGAGGTTAATATGAGATATTATTAACTACAGCAATATATAGGAGGGGACAGGTGGAAACAGAGGTGAGAAGACTAGTTTGGACACTTCCAAAAGTCCTGGTCAGAAAAAAAAAGAAAGTACGGTGGCTATGAGAATGGAAAAGACGGGTAAATGGAAGAATCACTGAGAACTGGATTTGGTGGCTAATTGAATGCAGCGGAGTGAGGAAGCAGGCAAAGGAAACGCCTGGGAGCCTAGTGACAGTTTCAGTAACAATATCAACAATGACAAAATGGAATCGTCAATGCGTTTGGTCTACTTCTACTGGATTTACAGTGTTGGCAGAACATCTAGGTTGTGATGTCAGGCAGAGTGAGAAATGGGTGTTTAGCAGTCAGTATGCGAGAAGTGTAACTCTGAGACTCAGCTACGCAGAGGGGATAATGAAAGCTACGGAAATGGATGAAATTCCCAAGAAACAAAGAAGTGAAAGAATATACACAGAATTTGGGGAAACCGCTAGCAGTTTACAACATAGTTTTCTTAGTTGCATGAAAGTTCGACTGTTTAAGATTAGCAGAGGCTCATCACCTCTTAATGATGGAGAAGCAGCGTTGTGCGTTGACAGACCTATCAGGTTCCTATGAAACAGAGCACAATGCCAGAATTCCCTCCTAATAACACTTCAGGGGGTCTGTTGCCAACCGTGAACTGAGCAAACATCATTTTGAGATGCCCCAAAGCAGATGAGTTCACTTTTTTTCTAAAATCAATGTGTCCTTGAGTCTACATTTTTTATACTCACAGGCCAGGGGGAAATGTAGCTTTCTCTGGAGTCTATTATTGCAGCCCGCTCAGTCTCAAGAGGGGCCATTCAAGCCAAAGTAAACTACAGTTTGTCAAAATGTAAACTTATTTTGAAAATGGTATCTTTTTTACCCATGCTGCTACAGATTCAGATCAGTATTTAATGCTCTGTAGCAGTGAAAACATGGTAGGAAGAGACTCCAATGTGTTAAGCAGATGTGAGTGGAAAGCCACACGCCTCGCCTCGAAAAGCAAAGCTACAGGTGGGTTTTTTCTTGAGAGTTGTGATGGCAACTTTTATGTGTCACCTTAGCTGGATCCCATTGCCCGGAGACTGTGGTCAAACGTTATTGTGGATGTTTCTGTGAGGGTGTCTGGGGTGAGATTTACATTTAAATTGGTGGACTTCATAGTAGAGTCCCCTCTATACCGTGGGTGGATCTCGTGCAATCAGGTGAAAACACGAACAGAACAAAACGACTGACCTCCTCCGGGCCTCTGGACTTCCAGCCTCGGCCTCCAGACTTGACCTGCAGCACCGACGCTCCAGTCTCACAGCTCTGGGACTTGAACTCTAACATGGGTGCTTCCTGGGCCTGCTGGCCCATTCTGCAAATTTTGGATTTGCCAGTGTCCGTAACTACTTGAGCCAATTCCTTAAAATAAAAAATATACATCCTATCGATTCTGTTTCTCTGGAAAATCCTGACTGAAACAAGAGGGAAGGAAGGAATAACGCTGCCTAACACCAACTGATCTGAAGAAACTAGAGAAACTGAAACCTGTGATCCAGGTTATTCAGGAAAAAAGCAATCTAGTCAAAACCCAAATGGTGAAAAGCAAACCAACGGGGGCATTAGATTAGTTGAGATGACAAACTGATCAAAAAAAAAAAAGGATGCCACTTCCCAACAAACATTTCTAAAATACTCTGTTGATGGTTCATCAAAATTATTACTAGATGAAAAACCAGTAACTGAGAGTACTCAACCCAAACAATTGATTTTCAAGCCAATTTCTGAAATCCAATCTGATTTTGGAGAAGTTATTTTAAAGTATATCATGGGTGGCCAAAACTTACATCCATTACCTTGTCGGTTCACAACTTGGCCGTCATGCATGGAGGGCAGGGGAGAGACCCAAGAAAGAGGCAGACCACTCCAGACTGGTAGGTGATGGCTTTAATAAGCAAATGAACTTACAAACAAGGCTTGCCTTGGATGGTCACGGATGAGTCGATCTCTGCACCTGCCAGAATCGTGAATGTTTCCACAGAGGCCTGAACTGGTTTGGTCAGTTATTCAGTTCAGGTGCTCTCAGCCACACATTACTCTCTCAAGGCTGCATCCTCGATGGCTTCTAGCATGGGCACAGTGGGCAGGATGTACACTCCAAGGACAGGGCGGGGTGAGGAGCCTCTGAATCCCCAGGTCTAGCTCTCAGGTCACCTGGGGTTCACATTCTCTCAACAACCTCCTCCAACACTCAAATTCATTTTATTATTAAGTCTTCGTTCCAACAGACCTATAATGACAGCAGAGAAGAAGCAAGGAAATATAATGACTTCCTCTCAATTAGGCTCCTTCTTCAGACGTCCTTAATTCCTAAGTCAATGGTACCATCTTTCACCGAGCTATGAAGGACAAAAACCTAAATATCAGCTTTAATTTCTTTCTCCATCTTCTACATCTAGTCTGGCATCAAGTCTGCTCAGCTCTGTCTCCAGAATGTATCTACTATCCGACTGCTTTTCTCCAATGCCATTACAACCAGACACCATCCCCCTCAGCTGGGTCACTGCAACAGGCTCCTAACTGGCCTTCCATCTTCCACTGTTGCTCTTCTATTGCTCATTTACTCTGTAACAGCCTGACGATCTTACTAAAGGGTACATCAGATATCACACCTGTTTCCAGTGCAATGCATTCCCACTGCACTTACCAAAGGAAAAAAAAGCAGGGGGGGGGGGGGCGGGCGGGGGGAAGAAGGCTTATATTGGGTTTTAAGACTCAACAGGAGATGTTGGCTCCTACATCTGTCTTGCTCCAAACTACTCACTGCGCATGTACATGGTAGACTTTACGCCATACACCATCCTTCGGGCCTCAGCTCTTTTGTACTCTTCCTGCCACCTGGAATTCCAGCGGCCTCCTTTTCCTACGCTTGGTCCCTTTCATCCAGGTATTGGTTCCGATGCCATCCCCTTTCAGATTTGCCTAACCATGCTACTTAAAATAACTTACCTTTCTGCACTCATCTTACTATTTTGTCCGTGGCAGAGCCAGACTTTAGGATTGGACAAGTTGCTATTAGTTACACATATTTAAGAATCATCTTTAATATTTTTCTTATTTACCAAAATGTTGTAATAACTCTGGCATTTTTTAAAGCCAAGCCACCTTTCACTGGGGAAGAAGTACTTGGTCCAAGGGAAGCACTGCAGAGAATGCCTTCACTGGTCAAATGGACAGGCCGAGTCCTCCTCTGGAAGTCAGTCATCCCAGGGCTTGCTCAGCGGGTCTGCGTACAAAGTAAAAATGGCAGCAGGGATGGAGGTTATACATGGACCCAGAAACGTGAAATTCTTCCCACCAATACTGGTCTTACTATTGTCACTGCTGAATGTCTAATTGGCTAGGAACTGAGACTAATGCTGAGCTGTCACTAGGGCTTCACTTCTTGGGAGACGCCAGTTAACAGGTGGCTAATGACATTGGATCTCTTCTCTAGTGGGAGGGCCAGCAATGTGTCCTCATGAAAATACATAGTCTAGATATGTACCCTAAGTTCCTTCCTATAACACTATTCATCACAACCTTTACAAAAATGGTCATCTCTCACAACATAACTCCTAAATGAGAAATGCATTTCACAACAAAAGAAATGCAGCAATGGGCTTAAAACTACGAAATTCCTAGTTTTTCCATGTACCAAATTACCCAGAAGTGGCTGGTTTGGTAGAATAATAGAATGACTCACTAAGACCAAGTCATTAGGCCAGCTGGGAGGCAAAACCCTAAGAGAACCGAGGTGCCACCTTATAAGATGCAGATAACTTTGAACCCGTGATCAATGTACGAGTTATTTCTTCCACTGCCAGAATACATGGGTCCGGGAATCATGGAATAAAAATAAGACAAATTTCTCTCAGTATTATGTTTAATAACCCACTCATGTTTTTTTCTTCCCATCCCTATAAACGGGCTATGCTGATTTGGCAGTCTTAGTTCCCACAGCGGGCGGGGGGGATGAAAACTACCAGGACACACACAATGGTTCAGGTTGGAAGTTGACAGGATGGGCTCAAGAGAGAGGAGGAGCAGAACAGGGAGCTCACCTCCTCCCGCAAAACCATTAAAAATACATTTACAAGTGGAGCAACTCACGCAGGACATCTGAACACCGGCAGAAAACCTCAGACTTCTAAAAGGACCAGAAAACCTCCATGTAACTGGGTAGGGCAAAAGGCAAAAGAAAAAAAGGAGAGAGAGAGACAAAGGAACTGGGGACAGGACTTGCGCCCCAGAGAGTGAGCGGTGAAGGAGGAAACATTCCCACACCCTGGGAAGCCCCCTCACTGGGGAGAGCGGCCTGGATGGAGAGGGAGCTTGGGCGCGTAGGAGGAGAACACAGCAGCCTGTCTGCCGAAGGCGAAACAGAGAGACTCTGCCCTGAAGGTCAGCACCACCGCCCTGTGCTCCCCAGCCTAAGACGCTTGTCTGTTGGTGCAGGTGGGGGCTGGTGCTGTAGATCAGGCTTCAGAGATCAGACCCGGGGAGAGGACCAGGGCTGGCTGTGCAGAGACAGGCTGAAGAGGCTAACCTGTGGTAACTGAGGGTGTACTCAGGAAACCTGGGCCCACCAGAGAGGCAAGGCACCACTGTTGAGGGCCATGAGAGGAGAAGGGCACGAGTGCCATCAGAGCTTCTTTCTCTGTGAGCACCATCAGGCAAAAGGACGTGCCAACAAGAGCTCCAAGGGTGGACATGAGCCACCACTGCCACTGCGGGCCCATCAAAACTACAATGTGGTATCACTACACATAGTCAGAATGGCCATCATCAAAAAGTCTACGAGCAATAAATGCTGGAGAGGGTGTGGAGAAAAGGGAACCCTCCTACACTGTGGGTGGGAATGTCAATTAGTACAGCCACTATGGAGAACCGTATGGAGGTTCCTTAAAAACTGAAAATAGAACTACCATATGATTCAGCAATCCCACTCCTGGGCATCTATGCAGATAAAACGATGATTCAAAGGGATACAAGCACCCCAATATTCACTGCAGCATCATTTCCAATAGCCAAGACACAGAAGCAACCTAAATGTCCAGTGACAGAGAAGTGGATAAAAGATATGGTAAATGTACACAATGGAATATTACTCTGCCCTAAAAATAATGAAATAAGGCCATCTGCAGCCATATGGCTGGTCCTAGATATTATCTTAGTATGATGTAAGTCAGACAAAGAAAGACAAATATCATATAATATCAATTATTTATGGAACTCAATAAAAATGACACAAATGAATTGATTTACAAAACAGAAACAGACACGCAGATTTCAAAAACCAACTACAGTTACCAAGGGGAAACATGGAGGGCAGGGATAAATTGGGAGTTTGGGATTAACATATACACACTATTCTATATAAAATAAAGACCCGCTGTATAGCAGTGGGAATGCTACTCAATATTCTGAATAACCTATGTGAGAAAAGCATCTGAACAAGAATGGATATCCATGTATGTATAACTGAATCACACTGCTGTGCACCTGAAACAGACACAACACTGCACATTAACCATACTCCATCTGTACAAAAGACAATCAAGTCTGCACAGAGAGAAGCATAAAAGTGTTGTTGTACAGAAATTTCCATGTGGGTGGAAGGGCGTGTGTGGATGCTTAAGGGCTAAAAGGGAGCTGGTTCCCTGCCCAGGCATCCCAAGCTCTCCCCTCACCCCACGCAGGCACACCATCCTCCTCATATTCTGCTCTCTTCTCCTGGGGCTGGGACATGCAAATCGCATTTGCCAGGCTTCTTTGCCAACTGGGTTCCTGTTAGGTTTGGTCAATGGGAGGCACCCCTGGGAAGGGAGAGGCAGCGAAGGTTCCGACACCACGGTAGTTGCTGGCAGTGGCGGCGGTGGCAGCAGGGGTGGAGTGATTCTGAACTCCAGCAGACCAGAGCACCTATCTGCGATGTTAGCTCCGGTCCAGGCAGTGCCCTGGGAGCAGATCTAGGATCAATTACAACAGTCTCCAAGAACACAGCGGCGGGCACAAGGCGGGAGGGGCGGTTCGAGCAGTTCCTAAACTCCGCGACTCCCACCCTTCCACAGCATAACCTGACCTCATTTACCGGCTCTCCAGGAAAACAATCACCAACACCCTAGAATGAGATAAAAGGAACCGAAAATCCCCTCTCATTAACGGAGCCCCATAGAATGATCAACAGGTAGTTATAATTTAATGACAACGGTGCCTGAAAGTGAGACTCTCGGATCCAAATGCTGTAGCCACAGAGCAGCCCTGTCAGGACAGACTACTCAGCATGCTGCAATGCCTCCTTAGTTCTCTCCCATCACTTACAATTTTACAATGACATGGCTGAACTTCATAAAGTGCAGTAAGAGGGCTCTGCCTGGCTCTTCTCCCATCTCGCCGCCTCTTACTTTAGCAACACATATCCTTTCTCAAACATAAAGACCTGTTTATACTTTTGGTACAGATTTTAAGACAAGGTTTTATTTTATGGCTTCTCTCCTCAGGTCATCATAAAAATATTTTGAGATGATCATACTTCAACGAATTTCATAAGAAAAAAAAATAAGATCTCTACATAATTTCTTCCATCTGGTAAGCTAATTTGGTGTGAAACATTTCTTACCTGTTAAAACTAGAAGAGAATTTTAACTTGACTCTCCAGTCCTATAACTGGAAAGTACTGTACTATTCCGGGACCCCCAAAGAAAGCAATGGTAAATCAAGTTCCATAGAGCTTGTTTAGTTTTTATTTAAACTAACCATTTATGCAACTCCACAAAAAAAATCAATGTTATATTTTTCTTAACATTCAACTTAAAACATTAGACACAATAAGCTGAATGGGGAAAAATCGTGATCCAACACCAAAAATGTAAACATGACAAAAGCCAATATGAAAACAAATCTCTTTTTGAAATTCATTTAATTACACGAAAATTAGCCAGAAAATTGCACAGTTCCAAACAAATCCTCTGTACAAACACAAGGGCTCATTTACCATCATCTTTTTATATTTATCTTTCAAATAACGTTCCATCTATTGAACCTAGCTTTTACTGGCAAAACTTAGAATATATGGGTATCCTTACTGTTTAATATTCCATAAACAGAATTGGCTTTTGTTCTGAAACGATGATGGTGTCTGTCATTTTGCTTCAGAGAAACTCTTGAAATTGTTCCCTTATGAGTATTTAAATCAGCCACTCCCCAAATCCGATGCAAAAAACAAAAACAAGAACACTGCTTTTTCACTAAAAGATTCCTATCTTCTTTCATGTCATTTTACCAGCCCAAGCACAAATTCAGAGAAAAGCTGCTCAAGTCCTGCAGTTTCAAATTCCTTTTGTAACTCATCCAACGATGAATACTCTTTGACTTCAAACGCCAGAAACCTGCATTATACAAGAGAAACTCATGAATATGCCCAGATTTGTCAGAGTATAATTATCGATTCAGTTTTTTTTTTCCATCTGCAATAGTCCTAAATTATACCTTTTGTGTTCTGTCTGTACTTTTGTTTCAAACAGTACACGAATCATTTTCTCTTTGCATTTCTTTCCACTTGAGTCCACATCTACTTTGGAAGTTTTCTGAAGAATCAGGTACTCCTAAATGATAAATCAGTATGTTACACACATATCTTACCCTGAATCTCAAAGTTCTAGTTTTAAAGAAACCACAAACCGGCAGGCTTATTTTCATGCTTACAGAGTACTCACTCTCTAAACCAAGCAGTAAAAGAATTACACAGTGCTTTTACATAGTCGGAAGCGTAACAGTCTGGTGAACGGTGGGGTAAAGAAGGATGCACTTGAACTAGGTAGGATCAAATCTGGACTGGACAGCCGGCTAGGTCTGGGGCTAGCTACCTAAACCCCCTGTGCCTCAGGAAGCTCTCCATAAAATGGTGCCCATAACAACACCTACCTTATGGGGAAGCTGCGATGACTGAGTTAATACATGGAAAGCACTCAGAGGAGTGCCTGGCACACAGCGCTTACGATACCGGCCACTGTCATTATTATCACTACTTCAAGGTCCAAATTAACAGGCACATAGCACCGAACAGTCCCAATTGATGCCATCTATAAATAGGTACCTGAAATTCTCAATCCTGATGTATGATCTTATAAAAATTTAACAGACATTTACATTAAATGGCATTTTAGGGACAGCTAATAAAAAAAGAGAAAAAAAAACTCTTTAAAGAGGACTCTGCATTAGCGGTGCTCTAGCCATATGATTCTATACATGTTAATTAATCGATGGATCCAATCTGAGTAACAACATCTGCAAAACAGCTGCACTTACCGTAATATGCCTGAGCTGGTTTAAAGGAAGAGCTGAGCCTTTGGGGGAAATGCGAGCAAGGAAATTAATTTGTATTCATTTTGTCAGCCAGTATTTTATCCAAAAGGCTCAGACATCAGAGATATACTATAAATCACCCTAAAATGTGTGGTTCCTTGGTCACACCCCCTAACCCAGGATCCATATTCAATCTGGATTTTTCATTGCACCTATATACTATAACCGAGCACTACTCTGGTCAACTGAAGTTAATAACCAACAAGTTTTGTGGTTAAGAGCCCATCCTGAAAAAGCTAGGCAGTTATCCTGCAAATCTTTAAGATGACATGCTATGCAAGATAAATCTGTTTTGAATAAATTCCATTGTAATTATTCTTGACCCAACCCACCTGAAAGTATAAAACCTATTAAGTGATTTGTAGCTCTTTTATGATTTAAAACATAATAAGCAGCTTTCCTTGTCTGGTCCCACATAAAACAGGTTAGATGAGTTGAGAACGAGAACTTGAAAAATGTGAAGATGATGACTTTGAAAGCAGCTGCTGAGACAAGTCAGGTGGAAAGCAAAAGTTAGGGAGGAGGTGACAGGCTGACAGCCCTAATTCTACTTCCACTCTCACTAAATCCTGGTTAGGACAGACTCGCTACTCTTTCCAGGTATTAGAGATACCCATTTCAAGTGTCAGAATGTATCTTTAGCTGCCAAAAAGTTAAAAGTTTGGCAGACTACCCACAAATTCACTTTTTTTGTTGTGCCTAAGGAAAGAAACAGAAATATGCACAGACGTTTAGTGCAAAGTTATAAAGTTGAGGCTCAAAGCTAACTACAGAAACACTCATGTGTCACAGAGATTTTTTTAATAGCCTATCACTTTCATTAAGCGACTTGACTTTTAAAACATAATCTCCTACATATTTTTCAAACTTCACAAGTCTGCAGCTGTAATTAAAATCTAGTCTTTTGAAAGAAAATAAACATCCATTAACATGGCAAAAGAGTGAAAGCAGGAACATCTGAATGATTAATCTGTCCCATTGTTATAAAACACACTTAGAGACACACCGTTTTAGCAAAAAATAGCCAAATGCACATTTAACATTAAACTTTTTGGCACCTTGATGTTGTTTCTGTCTCCCTGCAGTAAAATCAGTATTATTTTACCCAGGAACATCAGTCTTCCTGTCAGCCTTAAATCGGAAGCCCACTTCTCCACGGTTCTGACATATTTAGTCTTTGCTCTCATGTGATCTAAATGCAAAAGAGTTATCCACCATCCATCATCCACAGCCGGGCGTGCTGCAGGAGGGCATGTCGCACTAATGTCACCTCCGGTTTCTGGTCGCCTGAGGATGTGTCTGAGATTTTGCTGAATCCAGAGAACCAGCTCATGAACCATAGGTTCCGACAAAAGAGTCTCTGCTTGCTTCAGTAATGTCTCTTTCACAGCCGCACACTGGGCCCTGGTCAGGCAGTCGGAGTTAACTACGATGCCAGGCAGACACGACGGGTAATCGACCGGCAAATGGAAGACCAGCTGTAAAGGAATATCTGCATCCAGACGCCCTTCGGCTTTTGTGAGAATTCTGAACACAGTCCCATCTGTCTCTGGAAAGCATCCAAAAATAATGATTAGCGGTACATAATTCAACGGGAACGGAACACTAACAAGTTAAAATTTTTGTTTCAAGTGTCGATTTATTTTTCACGTGGAAACTCAGTTATTTTAGGAAGGGACACCTCACCCTAAGAAAGCCATGATTTACGGATTATTTCCTTTAGCCACACATATATATTCATAGATCCGTGCACACCCGCACCGAGGATTTCACTGGCATTTACAACAGCTATTATCCCATTTTTATTAAGGTCACCAGAAAGGTTTCTCATCACACAATTTCTTTTCCGAACCCAGACTTAGTGGGTAATTCCAGAAATTTCTAATACAATCACATGAACATTTAAAGAACCAGTATCATGTATTTATTAAATCAGTAATTTGTTTAAAAATTATATACAAAATCCAGTGACAGTCATGTTGTAGCAAACCCAAGTTGGACAAACCCTACATCTCGTGTGGCTGTCGGGGTGCAGAGAAAACCGTGAGGGCGCACGATACAGGAACTGCCCGGACCACTCTTTTCCGACGTCAGGTGCATCAGTATCGGTGTAACATGAAGGCAGCGGGAGGAACTAAAATGGGGCAGACAGCAATTCCGTGCCTGACTCCACAAGGAGGAGGGGGCGAGCACACACAGGACAGGAGATGAAACACTCTGCTCTCTTTCAGATTTGCTCCGCTTCACCCCTCTGATGCGTTCCACACCACTTCACCCCACTTTTCAAAAGTTGATAAAACGTCAGGCTGATTCATTCTGCAGGGGGCAGAAGCACACAGATCAGAAGAGCAGAGGAGAAGAGAACTGGGTGCAGATGAGGCTCTTTGAAGCTAACTTGCCTCCGACGACCCCGCTTCTTTCTGCGCAGCCCGGGTTTCATTCTCCTTCACAAGACGGCCGGTCAGATGGTTCTCATTTTCATACCTGGATTGCTGCTCAACAGCCTCAGCAACGGAAACCCGAATGCGTCCCCATTTTAAAGAACCTAACAGAACATGAAAACGGCTCTCTAGCCATCCAATTCCATTTATATGAAAGCCCTTGTTACAGACATTGATTCAGACAGGACCAAACACATCTGTTACACACGGTTTTTCTTTAATAGAATCTTCAGTAACGGCTGCAAAGCACTGCTATTTTGGGACACGGCCCTGAAACCTGGGCAGTAACAATTATAAAGATCATATTAAAATGACATAACTTCAAATTGTATTACATAAGTAAAATATATGCTCCAGAAAGATTTCCCAAACCTTACTTAGCACATTCCTCTAAAATCCCATCACCAGTTTCTCAAAACCTTTCTTTCATCCTGTTACTTATCCTTAAAAAAATAACTTATTATCAGAGTAGGTGCGCTATATAGTTAAATCCTTATAAATGGACCTACACACACCATGTGACCCCGCTAAATAAAGCCTCCAGAAATCATCTGGGGGTCCCCTTTCCCTCTCAAGGGGGAGGCCTAACTTGTAAAGCTCTTCCTTCATTGGTCATTCAACAAACATTCACTGAGCAGGGACGCGGCCCAAGGCCCTGTGCTGGTCTGAGAGAAGATAACAGCTAAGACACAGATCCCATCATCTGAACTCAATCCAGCTTCCCAACAAGAAAGATTGGACCAAAAGCCAAAGCAACCTTCCTCCACGTCTCGTCTACACCTAAAAATGTCTACTTATAAACACATGTACAGAGAATCTCTATAAACTGCACTTTCTATTTTTTTTTTTTTTTTTTTTAAATCTGCACAGAGATACCCCTCCATGGGAATGGCATCTGTGAAGGTTTTCTGAGCAAAGGGCTCTGAGAACTCTGGTCAGGGCATTTGCACAACAGGCAGCCTTCGAAGCGCATGGGCTGCTCCCTCGCATTTGCGACTTTGTTTCCAGACCGGAACAACAAATAAAGCTCGTTCAAGATGAAGAGCCCTCTTATAAAATTGGGGACTACGTGTTCCTCAGCTGTAACAAAGACCCTTGTACCTACAGCAGGGCCCACGTCCACGGGAACCCACCCGCATGGCCCCATGGAACTCAGGACGCGGGGAACTGATGTGGACATGCAGCTGCCTGCCATGCCGGGAGTAATAAGCTGTCTAAATGCACTTGAGCTCGGTGACAAATTACACATTCCTGCCCCCAACACGCAGGGCCAGGCTAGCCCTCCACGCCCTCTCCTTCCTCCTCATTTTACACTAGGTTCTGGGCCTCGCACCTGCGCTGAACTCTCCACCTGCTGCCCCTGGAGCTTTGTTCAACCACCAAAGCACCTCTCTAAAGCCTGAGATTTCCATCATACTTTGAACTTACTGTATGGTGTTTTCATACCCAGAATGGTCATGGTTGAACCAAATTAACTATTATTTTCACCACTGGAAGATCTCAGTTTTCTTTTTAGACAACAACCTAAAAATAGTTTTCTACTTTATAAAAGAAAAACCTTCACAATTTTAGTACCCAGCTCTGAGCATTATGCCACTAGCTTGGAATCATGATCTCACAAGTGTCTTTGGCCCCTGTGTGGGAGGCTAACTAAACCACGGCCCAAAGATGTCTGTCCTGATGCTCAGAATTTGTCAGTATGTCACTTTACTTGGTAAAAAGGCTTCTGCAGACGGGATTAAGTTAAGGACCTCAGATGGGAGGTTACCTGGATTATCCAGGAGGCACTAAATGGGATCACAAGTGTCCTTACAGGAGGGAGACGGGAGGGAGATTTTACAGAAGGAGGCAATGTAATCACTGGAGCCAGATGCTCTGCTGCTGGCCTTGAATCAGGGGAAGGGGCCGTGGGCCAAGGAGTATAAAGACCAGAGCTCTCTAAGCCGGAAACTCGAGGAAACAGATGCCCCCGGGGGCCCCCACAGGGGGTGCAGTCCCCCAGACAATTTGACTGCAGACTCTGGAACGGATTTTACACTTCTGACCTCCAGAGACAATAAATATGCATCAAGACACCACGTTAGTGGTTATTTGTTACAGCATCCGCTTGACACAAACACAGCATCTGTGCCCACAAGGCAAGCTTTTCTCTTCAAGCAAGACTCCCTTCCTGGTCAAAACCCTAAACCCACAGGTCTCCACTCTCTGCCACAGAAACACCCACCTATTCCTCCCCAGTGCAGTGACCTCACTGACAGAAACAGGCAGTCCAGGGAGAAAGGCTTGAAAGGCTATTGCACTGGCCATTCAAATCCTTACTGACTTTCACTTGTTCTTAGTAATTTTCTGGCCCTACTCAGGGCAAATAGAAAAGCAATGGGAGAAAATCCTGACTTTTCCTTTAGAAAATTGTGAACTTGGAGTTCCCGCCGTGGCACAGTGGTTAATGAATCCGACTGGGAACCACGAGGTTGCGGGTTCCATCCCTGGCCTTGCTCAGTGGGTTGGTGATCCGGCGTTGCCATGAGCTGTGGTGTAGGTTGCAGACGTGGCTCGGATCCGGCGTTGCTGTGGCTCTGGCGTAGGCCAGTGGCTACAGCTCCGATTCGACCCCTAGCCTGGGAACCTCCATATGCCGCGGGAGCAGCCCAAGAAATGGCAAAAAGACAAAAAAAAAAAAAAAAAAAAAAAAAAAAAAATTGTGAACTTGTTAGTTATACGTTTAGAAGAAAAACTGCTTTAATTCTACCAAGAATCGGAGAGGATTAACAATATTCCTACTTGGTCTTCTCTGCAACGTCCTCTGCACACTCACATGCGCGCACACATGACACACACACACAGGCGATGCAAACTGAAATTACACAAAACGATGCTATCTCTGTAAGAAAGTGAAAAGCCCAATAGCATACCCCATTCTGCTGATACTTACATGTGGTAATAAAATTATACAGTCTTTTAAAGACCCATTTTCTTCCCCAAACTCCAGAAGTATGTATATTACCATCCCTTTTTTTATGTGCCTTGGTTTTTACATGTTAAACTGGCTTTTTTTTTGCCTCAGAATTTTTCACATAATCACATGTAGTGTCAGTCTGATTTGGGATTCGTTTGTGTTTCATTAAAGAAAGAAAACAAGGCTGTCCCTATCTACTTTAAGTTTATTAACAGCTTAGAAACAGAGTGATTAACAGAAAAATAATGGTGCTCTATTTCTAATGCTAATCTCTGGCTTCCCCTGGCACCAAAACACTGGGTCATTAAGTTTCACTCACCAACTCATCATTCTCAATAAACATCTTTGCCCTAGAAAACGTATGCCTACCCTAGCAATCTAAAAAAAAAAAATTTTAATTCCAGGAGTTCCCGTCATGGCACAGCGGAAACAAATCCGACTAGGAACCTTGAGGTTGCAGGTTCCACCCCTGCAACCTCAAGGTGGGTTAAGGATCCGGTGTTGCTGTGGTGTAGGTCGAAGACGCGGCTTGGCTCTGACGTTGGCCGGTGGCTACAGCTCTGATTAGACCCCTAACCTGGGAACCTCCATATGCCGTGGGTGTGGCCCTAAAAAAGACAAAAGACAAAAATAAATAAATAAAAATTTTAAGTTCCAACACTATTTCCATTTACTTTGAAGACCCTACCAAAAGATCTAAGTCTTGCCCCTGGCTTAATTCTGCATACGTATTCCCTAGTTTGGGTGTTTTTTTCAGTAAGTCATTTTGTCTTAAAATAAGTACATGAATTTAATAACTAAAACATAAACTAAAATAGGGGTTTCAAACTGTATTCTTCTTTACAAGTACATGAAAGAAATTATGCTCCTGAATCACACTTCAAACAAGAGAAAATTCAAACTAGAGAAACTGCACTGAACCCTAAATACCACACTAATGTTATTTTTTAAGAATTCACCCTACTCCATAATCATACACAATAGAAACTCAATAAATGCTGTCCAATAAGAAAATATAGTGGAAAGTGCAAACAAAATTTAAGAGAATGAGTTCTTCGAGATTCATTAAGAGCCTATTAAAAGAAAGTTTATTTATATACCACATACACCTGGCTTTCCCTATACTTGCTTTTTTTTTTTTTTTTTTGCAGTGTTAAGAGTGATATCATGAAAACAACTAAAAAGCCCCACCAAGACTCTCTTTTACTTTGCTGCACAGGATTTTCTTTCCTCTTGCTGCCAGGTGGCTCCGCACAAGTATCTTCTTTTCATGTCACAGCTAGATTTTTGCAAATGTTTAAAATGTGGTTACAGGAAAAAAACAAAAAACAAAAAACAAAACCCTAAAAATAAATGAAGTCAAGGATGGTTCACATACTTAAATCAATCAATATACCACATTAACAAAAGAAAAGTCAAAAACCACATGATCATCTCAATAGAAGCAGAAAAAGCATTTGACAAAATTCAACATCCATTCATAATAAAAACTCTTACCAAAGTGGTTACAGATGGAACATACCTCAACATAATAAAAGCCATTTATGACCAACCCACAGACAATATAATACTCAGTGGAGAAAGGCTGAAAGCCTTTCTGCTAAAATCTGGAACAAGACAAGGATGCCCACTCTCCCACTTTTATTCAACACAGTATTGGAAATCCTAGCCACAGCAATGAGACAAACAAAAGGAATTCAAATTGAAAGAGAAGAGGTAAAACTGTCACTATATGCAGATAACATGATACTATACATAGAAATCCCTAAGGATCCACACAAAAACTATTCAAACTGATCAACAAATTCAGCAAAGTAGCAGGATACAAGATTAACATTCAGAAGTTGGTTGCATTTCTGCATACTAACAATGAAATATTAGAAAAGGAATATAAAAAAAAGCAATATCTTTTAAAATCACACCCCAGAAAATTAAATGACCAAGGAGGTGAAAAACTTAGAGAACTGTAAAACATGAATAAAGGAAATAAAACAGGATTCCAAGAAATGGAAAGATATCCCATGCTCCTGGATTGGAAGAATTAATATTATTAAAATGGCCATAGTACCCAAAGCAATCTGCAGATTCAATGCAATCCCTATGAAATTACCCATGACATTTTTCACAGAACTAGAATAAATAATCCAAAAATGTATATGGAACCATAAAAGACCCAAAATCCTGAGGGGGAAAAAAAAAAAGCAGAAGGCGTAACTCTTTCAGACTTCAGACAATATTACAAAGCTAGAGTAATCAAGATGGTGTGGTACTGGTACAAAAAGAGACATACAGACCAATGGGACAGAATAGAGATCCCAGAAGTAAACTCAGACACCTACGCTCAATTAATCTTCAACAAATGAGGCAAGAATATAAAATGGGAAAAAGTTTCTTTAGCAAGTGGTGCTGGGAAAACTGGACAGCTGTACGTGAATCAATGAAACTAGAACACACTCTCACACCATCACAACAATAAACTCAAAATGGCTTAAAGACTTAAATATAAGACATGACACCATAAAATTCCTAGAAGAGAACATAGGCAAAACATTCTCTGACATAAACTGTACAAATATTTTCTTAGGTTAGTCTCCCAAGGCAAGAGAATTAACACCAAAGTAAACAAATGGGACGTAATCAAACTTACAAGCTTCTGCATAGCAAAAGAAACCACACACACACAAAAAGACAATCTACAGAATAGGAGGAAATAGTTGTAAATGATGCTGACAAGGGCTTAATCTCCAAAATATACAACTTATACAACTCAACAACAACAAAAAACACAACCCAATTGAAAAAAGGGCAGAAGGCATAAGGATGGCAAACAAGCACATGAAAAGATGCTCAGGAGTTCCCGTCGTGGCACAGTGGTTAATGAATCCGACTAGGAACCATGAGGTTGCGGGTTCCATCCCTGGCCTTGCTGATCTGGCATTGCTGTGAGCTGTGGTGTAGGCTGCAGACGCGGCTCAGATTCCGCATTGCTGTGGCTCTGGCATAGGCCGGTGGCTACAGCTCCAATTGGACCCCTAGCCTGGGAACCTCCATATGCTGTGGGAGCGGCCCAAGAAACGGCAAAAAGACAAAAAAAAAAAAAAAAAAAAAGATGCTCAACATCACTAATTATTAGAGAAATTCAAATCAAAACTATAATGAGGTACCACCTCACACCTGTCAGAATGGCTATCTCTAAGAAGTCTACAAACAACAAATGCTGGAGAGGGTGTGGAGAAAAGGGAGCCCTCCTGCACTGTTGGTGGGAATGTAAAGTGGTACAACCACTATGGAAAACAGTATGGAGGTTCCTCAGAGAACTAAATATAGAACTACCATATGATCCAGCAATCCCACTCCCGGGCAATATATCTGAACAAAACTTTCTTTCAAAAAGATACATGCACCTGTATTTTCATAGCAGCTCTATTCACAACAGCCAAGACATGGAAGCAACCTAAATGGCCATTGACAGATGAATGAATGAAGAAGATATGGTGCATATACACAATGGAATATTACCCAGCCATAAAAAGAACAAAATATGGAGTTCCTGTCATGGCACAGTGGTTAACGGATCCAACTAGGAACCATGGGGTTGCGGGTTCGGTCCCTGCTCTTGCTCAGTGGGTTAACGGATCCAACTAGGAACCATGGGGTTGCGGGTTCGGTCCCTGCCCTTGCTCAGTGGGTTAACGATCCGGCGTTGCCGTGAGCTGTGGTGTAGGTTGCAGACGCGGCTCGGATCCCGCGTTGCTGTGGCTCTGGCGTAGGCCGGTGGCTACGGCTCCGATTCGACCCCTAGCCTGGGAACCTCCATATGCCGCAGGAGCGGCTCAAGAAACAGCAAAAAGACAAAAAAAAAAAAAAAAAAAAAAAAAAAGAAGAAAATAATGCCATTTGCAGCAACATGGATGCAGCTAAAGATTCTCATATTAGATGTAGTAAGTCAGAAGGAGAAAGACAACTACCATGTATTATTTATGCATAGAATCTAAAATTTGGCACAGATGAACCCATCTATAGAACAGAAACAGACTGACAGACATGGAGAACAGACTTGTGGTTGCCAAGGGGGTTAAGAGTGGGATGAACTGGGAGTTTGGGATTAATAGATGCAAACTATTACATTTAGAATGGATAAGCAATGAGGTCCTACTGCATAGCACAGGGAGCTATATCCAGTCTCTTGGTATAGACCATGATGGAAGATAATATGAGAAAGGGAATGTATATTTATGTATGACTAGGTCACTTTGCTGTACTGCAGAAATTGGCACAACACTGTAAATCAACTATACGTTAATTTTTTTAAGTTTTACTATTTTCTTAAAAAAATAAAAACTAAAAATAAATGAATTAAAAATAAATGAATTCTTAACGAGTGGCAATCCCAGAGTTTCCATCATGGCTCAGTGGTTAATGAACCCGATTAGTATCCATGAGGACATGGGTTCAATTCCGGCTGTGGCTGTGGTTGTGGCCGGCAGCTGTAGCTCTGATTTGATCTCTAGCCTGGGAATCTCCATGTGCCTCAGGTGCGGCCCTAAAGAGGCAAAAGACAAAAAAAAAAAAAAAAAAAAAAAAAAAAGACCTGTAATCCCATCCCTTAGAAGTGAAGTTCAAGGAGTTCCCATCGTGGCTCAGTGGTTGACGAATCCGACTAGGAACCATTAGGTTGTGGGTTCAATCCCTGGCCTCACTCAGTGGGTTAAGGATCTGGCGTTGCCGTGAGCTGTGGTGTAGGTCACAGACACGACTCGGATCCCGTATTGCTGAGGCTGTGGCGTAGGCCGGTGGCTACAGCTCCACTTAGACCCCTAGCCTGGAAACCTCCATGTGCCATGGGTGCGGCCCAAGAAGAGACAAAAAAAAAAAAGGAAGTGAAGTTCAAGGCTGATCTGGTTTTAGAAGTGACCTCAGTGCTGACAATCAGCAGGAAACAGGGCTGAATAGATTTAGAGAGGTCAGTATGTGACAGTCAGGATTCATTCTGCAAGAGGGCCCAATGCAATCGGAACATTAGTGTTAACAGAACACAAAAATGTACACTGAAGCTACTGTGCGAACATGGTACATGATACTGAGTCTTATAAACCTCCCATTTTACAACTTTTTGACCTATGATTTCCAGAAACACAACTCCTCATATAATGAGCACCAACTATGGCAACAGAATCTCTGTGACCGTCAATGCCCTCTTCAGGAAAATGAAGATTTGTAACAATGCCCACCTCATCTACCTCAGGCACATGCACACAGGCTTGCACACACACTCCCCTTCAGAGGTATCCTGAACGTGAGCTGGGTCACACCCATTTCTTCCGGCACTCTTGTTGCTCTCTCGTTGGACAAGTGCTGTCCCTGCCTTGATGCCCAGCCCCATCTCTGTTAAGGAGCATGATGCCCTGCCAGGGTCCCTCCATATGTTCTGGAGCCTGAAGCCTAGTAGCTACTCACCCAGCCTGAGCAGCTGATATCCTCTGTTAGTTAAAAATTCTCATCAGCTAAGACGCATTCCAAGTACCAGGAACAGGGTAGGTGACCCCATTAAACCTGGCACCTTGCCTGTCTGCACTGCACAGGAAGACACAGAATACCCGGGATCTGGTCTACCTACAGCCCTCTCTAGTAGGCAGGAGTGGGAACGTACATAATTTGCACCCATAAGAGATAGTTACGCTTGATGCCCCTTACCATGAGCTTACTATAACCATCCCGAAGAGGCCACCATGTATGCAAGCCCCCTGAAAGACTCTGCATAAATCAGTCCAGCTACAAGAATCCAACTATTCAGACTTTTCAATCTCACAACCTTCATTGTTGACCCTGGGGTTGACCCTGAGCCTTCCTGGGCTATCTCGTACCCCAAGTGCAGCCCTACCCAAGGTTAACCTGATTCCAGTGGCAAAAGGAGATGCTTGTTGAAGGGTGTTCAGAGTGTTCTGGTGTTAGGCTTATATCTTCCAATCCAAGCTGACAGTGATCATGAGAGTGGTAGCCAGCAGCCCACTCTATGTTTACTGGGGTCTATTAAAGGAGTCCTTATCTTACCCTTAAGCCCCAATTGTGAACATCAAACACCCCTATTTCAATCACTGAATTGTTCTATCCTCCAATGAACCTTTCAGCAACAAAATGCCCCAAGTTGTTACACTGAATTCCTTTATAATTCAATTACTTATTGATGCCAGAACACTGAATTAAATTAATTAAGAGGCATGGCTTGAAAGTCATGCTCAATTTAACAGCAGATAAAGGGTCCACAGTGTTCTTCATATTAAAAAAACTGCTCTCCTTTCTACGTTCATTTTTTTGGCTTTTCTCTGACCTGTCAGCAGGATCATATGCTCAACCATGCACTCATGACCCAGGCCACTACCACGCCATCCTTTCAGGTCTAATGGGAAGTCACAGGCTCACTTTTCCAGCACAGGTTCCCTCCCAGCTGAGCCAGATAAAGGAATTTAAGAAAACTGATGATCACTTCAACTGGCCTGCCTCTGGCAGAAGTAATTATCAATAAAGACAGCAGTAGAGACGGTAAATAAGATGATGAAGAATTATATATGCTATCCAGTCAGAAGAGGGGTGACAAGAAAATATGGATTTTAAACAATTTCTGGAAGCTATACAGCAGCCTAGGCACTAAAAAGAAAGCAGCTTCATTGGGGTTCCTGTTGTGTCTTAGCAGGTTAGGAACCTGACTAGTATCCACGAGGATGCAGGTTTGATCCGTGGCCTGGATCAATGGGTTAAGGATCCAGCGTTGTAGTGAGCTGTGGTGTAGGTCGAAGATGAGGCTCGGATCTAGCATTGCTGTGGCTGCAGCTTCGATATACGACCCTTAGCCTGGGAACTTCCATATGCCACAGGTGCAGCCCTTAAAAAGCAAAAAAAAAAAAAAAAAAGATAGAAAGCAGCTACATTACACCAATTGGTTCACAGTGCTCAGAACATAAGAGTGCTCAGTGACCGTCGTAAATGGGTGATCAAGAGAGAATAAATTAAAAGGAGCCAATTCCTGCTCTATGTGTGAATAACACACCACATGGACACCAGGAACAGATCCTAACCCTCGAAGGCTTTCTCACAACACTCGGCACATTTTAGGCTACCTTCCTAAAGGTTAACCAATTTTTGATCAGAAAGACAATTGTAATAGTAGCTGAAACAACAGAAGTTTAAATCCCATGCCAAAAACTTTACATAATGTATCTGAAGACTAAATGAAAACTGAAAATCTTCTGCATCACTGCACTTTTTCATAAACTGCAGTTTGGGTTTTAACTTAATAGCAGCCACAGGGCGTAACTCTTAACTGTCATCAAAACATAGCCTGAAGAACCTTTCTAGACCGTAAGCTCCTTGAGGACACGGGCAGTGTCTCTGAAACCTTGTCAACGTCTCAGTAAATGTGAGTCGAATGATTAATACGCCCCCAAAAGCTTGCAACTGGCAACCACCTTTCCGCGGACTAGAAACAGCTTGAGAAAAGCAGTCAACCTGGAAACGTGACTGAGAAAAGAGTTCTGACTGAGCACTGGTCGAACTCAAAAAGTCATTCAACAAACATTTACTGAACACCTACCATGTGCCTGGCACTGTCCTAGGTGCAAAAGAGACTGGGTCTCTGCCCTCTCGCCACTTGAGACAACCAAAAGCCCATCTAGTTAAAACTGTGGTGGCTGCTCTGAAGAGCACAATGCATAGTGCTTACAAAGGACATAATGTAACCTCGGGAAGCTGGATTTAAACTACGGGTGTCAGGAGAGGCCACATTTTAAGGTGAGATCTGCAGAATAGGTACAGGATAGGCAGGAAAAGGATGAGGGAGCGCTTTCCAGCTGGCTGGTAGGGAGAAGCGCTCAGTGAGTTGGAAAGGGGGGCACACAGGCGAGTTGCGGGCGGGGGGAGGGGGATAGGCATCGGGGGCGACGAGTGGGTCAAAGGGCGCGGGAGGCAGGGACCCCTCACTCCGTCATTCAACTACCCGGTCCCCGAGTGTGGGCCCAGAGCAGGGAACCCCGCCTCGGTGGTAGGAGGAGAGGGCGCCCGGTCCCTCTGGCGCGGGGATAGTCACCTGAGCGACTCAGTACCTCCCACTCGCCCGGCCCGCAGAAGATCGCGGCCAGAGCCGAGAGCTCCTCCCGCACACGCTCCGCCATGGCCGCGTCGCGCCTGCGCCACGTCGCCGCCTCAGCTCCTCCCCTTCCGCCGCAGGCCCCGCCCCCGCCCGCCGAGCACCGCGTCAGGTGGCCACCGGGGGGCGCCCCGCGTCTCCGCAGCGCGCGATGGGCGGGAGGCCGGCAGAAGTCCCGCCCACAAGCTCCTGCTCCCAGTTCCCTACCCGAGGGTCACGCCCTGTGGGGGGCTCTTCTCCGAGGGTGAAGGCTGGAGTTCAGGAAGGCTGGGGTCCCCGGCAGGGTGACGGCCAAAGGCTCGCCCGTTGCTTTCCTTACAGCAGGAGGCCTCCCAGTCAAGCCCGAAATTCTCTCTTTAGCCCAGGCCTTGAACCCTGGCCATTCCCGCCCAGACTTGGCCTTGAAAGGAACTTAGGGTCAGGAAGAAAAACAAGCAGCGAAGTGACGAGAAGAGGTTAGCCCTTGTCTGGCTCAGAATTGAACTCGGTGTTGGGATACTGCAGTTAACAAAACATTTTTTTCGCCCTCGTGGAAAGTGGGATGAGGACACCTGGACCCAGGACACCTGGAAACCGTCCTGGACATAAGAACCTCCAGATGCTGAGCTGTAACTGGCTGTGGACCAGGACCGGACTCTTGGGACTTCTTTCTCTTAACGGATGCTCTGGCGTAGGCCGGTGGCTACGGCTCCGATTCGACCCCTAGCCTGGGAACCTCCATATGCCACATCATTCCCATTGTTGCTAAAAAAAAAAAAAAAGGATTTTCAAAAGGAAAAGATACTGGCTACCAAGAACAGAAAGGAAATCTCACAAGATAAACTGCAGGAGAAATGCTTTTCAGAGGATGCCATGGGGTTTCAGTGACCCCAAGTAATTAAGAGCATTGCTGTGTACATAACTGGAAGGACAAAAGTTTATTTCAATGCATAATTATCTCTGATGTGGCCAATGTGTTTAACAGTAATAATAACAATCACTCCTTTGAGTGATTTCCAAAATAGCAGCAGTTCACTCTGTTCATAAGTAGCTGCTAAAGAGTATGGTGGACGAAAGCATACATTTTTAATGTAAAGTATCATTAAATTCTCTTTGAGTTAAGCTTGAAGTCCAAAGGTAGTATGAAAAGTGGTAGGAAAATATTAATTTAGGTGTTTAACTTATTAAAGATAATGTGCAAAAAAATTGAATGGTCCATATCTTATTGTTCATTTCCCCAATTCAGTACGAGTGATAGGAGTGAAGAAATAGGAACAGTAAGACTACAGCTGTCAGAAATATGGGATGTCAGCAAGGTGTCCATGAAATTGATGTAAGAGTACATCGCTCTATTTAAAAATCTCCTTGTCAATAGGTTTCTTCTTTGCGCTTCCTTTCTTCTTTGATTTCCTAACCTGCTTTCCATACTCCATTTAGCATGTTTAAATTAAAAAAGGAGTCGATGTGACTGTCTTTTAAATTGACACTATCCTAGGGCCCTGATGTCCCACGAATAAGGGTCTCCTCTCTGACATTTGCAAGTAATCATCACAGAGGAAGCATAATGTCAGCTTGATATTTCTCACACTGTAAAAATACCAGCTACATGTCAAATATCTAAAGCCTACCGTAATGCAATAAATTTTCTTGTATTCATACGCTCCTGAAAATGCTAAATATTTAAATGTGGAATGAATGTCTAGACAGGTGGGTAAGTGTCTAGTGAGAGCATCATCTCTTTCTGTCTCTCTCCACTCTCCTGCCGCCAACAGTGCGTGGTTTCCCAGAATAATATTATTTGTACATGCGACTTCTCTAAAGAGTTGCTTGCCCAAAACCGTACCAAGAGAAGCTTTAAATCTCACACCCCCAGCTGACACCACTAGCCCAAGAGAGAGTTCTTTTAACTTTTCTGGGAAAACACCTCTAGTCACTTTTTGATGAGTAGTATGCAGACTTAAACACCCAACTCTGTGTCTGCCAATTTTAAGTCAAACCTCATAGAACTGGGCACAGAAATGAGAACACAATTTTAAGAGTGTTGAGAGAGGTTCAGTGTTAGTATCACGTCAAAAAAACTGAGAATCCTGAGTCTGGAGTGGGGCTGTGATAAGTAAAATGACCATATGAAGACTATGAGACAAGTAAAATTCTTTCAAGTACCACTAAGAGTAAACAATGAAGGCAACATTAAATGCCAACTTGCTAAATGAACCTGAACTCCAATAAGCTGTACTACTGGTTTCATCTAAAGGCTTTCTGTAATTACTCACTATAGAAATGTTCTCAGGCACTCGTTGACCATTGGCTGGCTCTACCAGCTGCATGCTGGGATGTGGAGATGAAAGCAGCAAGCAGTCTTTGGTCTAAACCCAACATGCAACAATGCCAAGTTCTTTCATCATGCTGAGGCTACAAGAATTGCCACATTTCCAAACCGGTGTGAAGTTCACTATCGTGGTACAGGTGAGAGCAGTGGGGTGCAAGGTAGCACATACCTACCACCACTTCCCAGAGGACAAGTATGTCTGCAACGCTCAGGCACAGAGCAGGTTTCCCAAAAGGCGTCAAGTCCGTGGTGTTGATGGGCCCTCGTTCTTTTCGTTCTGTGACCATGAATAAAAGCAAAAGTCAAGAGAATTTGAGACTGACTCTGTAATCATATCCTTTTGTGGAAAAATCTGCCTCCACCTCGTCCAAGTATCTGTACCCTTGCCAAAAAACTGGTCGCATCCTGCCTGCGAGAAACATGCAGAACCTCACGCATCTGTGAGAGCAAAATAGTTCCAGCTTTGTGGGAACCTAGCCCCGCAGCCCAGGTCCCCTGACACAGAAGTTCAATGCCTTATCAATGTTACAGAAACAAGTCTTCAGTATCATGCGCATGTCCAGTTAAAGTAACGCCCCATACTTAATTGTGGTGACTACTTTAAGTGGAGTCTTTTTCTTTTTCTTTTCTTTTTAGGGCCACACCCATGGCTAGGGGTTGAATCAGAGCTACAGCTGCGGGCCTACCCCACAGCCACAGCAACGCAGGAGCCAAGCCGCATCTGTGACCTACACCAAAACTCATGGCAATGCCAGATCCTTAACCCACTGAGTGAGGCCAGGGATTGAACCCTCATCCTCATGGACACTAGTCAGGTTCATAACCCGCTGAGCCATGTTGGGAACTCCTATAAGTGGATTCTTTTTATTCATTATATTTTCCCAGCGTGGTCTAGCCAGTTTTTTATTATGGGGGGAGGAGTGGCTGGAGACTGTGAATGTTATAAAAATCCTTTTCTCCAAACTTATAAAGGGACTCAGTGAGTAAGTGCTGTCCTTTTGGCAAAATAGGTTCTCTGTGGTTGAAAACTGAAAGAGAGAATATACCAAAGAATCACTGGTATGACTGCAAAAATTAAACTTGAATCTCCTTAAAAGAAAAAAAGGGGGGGACTCTACAGGCAGCAGATGTATTGGGGGGGAGGGAGAAGAGGAAAGAGGGAGAAAGGGAGGGGGGCAAGAGGAGACAGTGAAAGGAAGCTTTAGAGGTGGTGTAAAAAGGATGGTTTTTATGAAGGAAGCCATGAGTCAGGAATTGGGCTTTAATTCTAGAATGAGATTGATTTATCAGCTTCTTACCCATAGAGAGGCCTGAAACTTTATTCAGTAATAATATGAGGTCTGAGGTTTGCCTCAAAATAATGCAGGAAGTGGGAAGAGGCTGGGACACAGATGGCACTGAGTTGACCCTAGGTTAATAACTCATGAGGCAGAGTTGTGTGTCCAGAAGGATTTGGTATTTTATCCTATCTACTTTTGTGTAGTTTTTCCCTTGATAATAAAAGTCCATTTTTAAATGCTTTAGTTAGCGAATATATCAAGAGACTGGAATTTTGCAAAATACTCAATTAAGAGAAAAAGGCATGAAATAAAAGGGGAAAATAGGAGGGAAGGGAGAAGAAGAAAAGAGAGAAGAGAGTTGGGAAAAAACATTAAGAGAGAAGATAACAGATTGTAAAGTGATGTGTTCACCAAACATGTGCTCGGCCAGAAGAGCACAGAGCCTAAAACTTCAAGGTATTTGGAGTTCCTGTCCTCCCCCAGTGGTTAACGAAGCCGACTAGGAACCATGAGGTTGCAGGTTCGATCCCTGACCTTGCTCAGTGGGTTAAGGATCCAGCGTTGCCGTGAGCTGTGGTGTAGGTTATGCAGCTCAGATCCTGCGTTGCTGTGGCTGTGGTGTAGGCCGGTGGCTACATCTCCGATTCGACCCCTAGCCTGGGAACCTCCATATGCCGCAGGTACGGCCCTAGAAAAGACAAAAAAAAGACCAAAAAAAAAAAAAAAAAACAAAAACCCAAAAAAACAACCAAAAAAAACACTTCAAGGTCTTTAATAGGATACAAGTGGTTTTATCTCTGACCTTCAAGGAGGAGGAGGCAGGCAGAGATGTGGGGCTACTCCAGACGCCTCTCCTGTGGCTCTGCTCTGCACAGCTTGGATCCCAGGGGCAGGCTGCAGGGGCAGGCCGCGGTCCACTGTAGCACTGGAGCCCCAACCAACGAGTTACATGTGATTGGGAGAAGGGGCTCAGGCACAGCCTGCTGGCCAGAATTTAGTCCCAGGACCCGTCCCAGCTAAAAAAAAATTAAATAAATGGGAAATATTTTTATTCTGGGAGGCCATGTTCTCAGCTAAAAGCAGAGGAAGTCATGCTATATTAGTGTCGTTATCCCTTTCTTATTATGGGGGGAGGAAAACAGCTCTGATGGACCGCCAGTGGTCCCATGCCAAGTTGAGTTTGGGCCAAGAGGTGAAGTGGTCACGTGCCATAATTCTGTAGCGCTCCCCCTTTCCCATCCTCAACCCCCTGCCACCCCGTACTCTATCTGCTGGTCCCATTTCACTTTTCCCATGATGTGTAACCATTTCCTGAAACGCCCTTGTTCATCCGTCTACGTGTGTCTGGAGGTTGCCCCACAGAGCAACCCCCACCCCCAGTACTACCCGCCTGGCTCAGGTTTCTAAGGGAATGAGGACACGCAAGCCCCAAGAGGCTCTAAAAGGGTTTGTTGCTCGCAAGCTGAGACTTTCCATTCAAAAAGGGCGTGAAGGCAGGCAGGGGCCAGGGGCTCTGGAGCTCATCTTATTAAAGGGTGGAGCCGGGTGGTAGGTCTCCTCGCACCTCGGGGTGTCTGTGGTCTGACTCAGGGAGGGAGCGCCCTGACTTTCTGACCACTTTCCCAGAGGCGGGACAGAAGGGGAAAAGGTAGGGCTCGAAAGCCGTGGGCGAACCTCAAAAAACAGAACCAGACATGTTCACTGTCTGTCTGCACTGGAATTCCAACTTGCATGAAGCCAGGGGCCAACCAGTCCCATCACCTCTGTAACTCCATGTCGAAATTAGTGCCTGGAAAATTAGGAATGCAGTGGACATGTGTTCATACAAATAACAAAGGTTATAAACCCTTCATAAGGAGTTCCCACTGTGGAGCAGTGAGTTAAGTACCCAACTGCAGTGGCTTGGGTCGTTGCAGAGGCGCGGGTTCAATTCCCTCCCCACACAGGGGGTTAAAGGATCTGGCATCGCAACAGCTGCAGTGTTGTTGCAGCAGTGGCTCAGATTCCATCCCTGGCCTGGGAACTTCCATATGATGCAGGTGGAGCCATAAAAATAAAAATAAACCCTTCAGGAGTTCCCGCTGTGGCTCAGCAGATTAAGAACCAGACTAGTCTCTGTGAGGATGTGGGTTCCATCCCTGGCCCCGCTCAGTGGGTTAAGGATCCAGCATTACCACAAGCTGCAAGGTAGGACACAGACGTGGCTTGGATCTGGTGTTGCTGAGGCTATGGCACAGGCCGGCAGCTGCAGCTCTGATTCGACCCCTAAACCAGGAACTTCCATATGCCGCAGGTTTGGCCTTAAAAAAAATAAATAAATAAAATAAACCCTTCATGCAGTCTCTTAATCAGTAGGATTGTGGAGCACTTACTAAGCACAGTGACTTCGTGAGGCCCCAGGCCTTCCGTGGCTAAGACACATCCCTGCCCTGCAAGAGCTGTCCACTCAGTCTGGGAGAGGCATCAGCCTTTCCTGGGATGGGGTGATGGGTGACCTGCTGGGTGAACGGAGGGCCATTGTGTTAGCGCTTCGGCCTCAGAGGCAAGGGCAGGGAGGAGAGATATGGGAAAGGATGGCTGGAGAGGGAGCATTCTTAAGATTTCATTCTTAACAAGGATATATTCGGCCCCTTATGCGCCAACGATCACACTGGGTCCGGGGAAACTGTGGTTGTAGTGAAGTGGGGGGGACGGGTCTTAGGAGATTCACACTTGCTAACAGGCAGCCTGTTGAAATCACAGGATCGATGAGATCACCTGCCTGCATCTCAAGAATTTCACAGTGAAGGTGGCGTATGTCCCAGCAGCTGGAACAGAGAAGCCCTGCCTTGCCAGTTTCTCACACAATCTGGATCAAGCCAATCGTCCCTTTGTGGTGTGTCTCTGTATTTCCCTGTGGCTGTCAGGTATTTGTCTCCTGCTGTGTTTAATGAGGAGAAAAATCAAGCCGAGAAAACAGGAAAAAATTTCCTTTGCAGCACTGTTACCTCTTGGAAGAGTCTCTCTGTCTCTGCCTCTTTGGACACATAAAAACTAAGCATAAAAGACTGGGCTAAAACACTTTCTCTGTTGTTTTTAAGATAAAACTCTGCTATATCCAGTGATTCTTCTTGCCATTTGGAACATGGATTGGCCAGTAATGTCTTCACTGAGAGCTTCAATAGTATTAAAAAGAACATCATCCTTCTAGAAGAAGCATCGCCAGGGCTGCTGCTGTTGGGATCATATTACCAAATACTTTGCCCTTAGATCCTTTCCCACCTTTCTGCCTGGTGAATTCTTATTCACTCCTCAGGGGTGAGTCTCACCCCTCTCCTTCAGAGTCTGAGTTGAGGACCCCTCCTCTGCTCCCTGCCCGCCCCCCATCATATCCACACACCTGTCAAGGCTGTGCTGTAAATGCATCTGTGACCTTGGTAGAGAACGACTTTCCTGAGATGAGAGAGTGTTTCTATTCCATCTTTGGAAGTTTCCCCAACTCTTAGCACAGTGACGGGCATACAACAGACGCTCCACATTTGTAGAAGAAATCAAAATGAGTGAAGGCATGGTTGTCGTGTTACAGTCAATGGACTGTGCTTTGTTCTTCTCGTTTTCTCTGATTTCCACCAGGTCGTATTCACCCTTGAATTCGGGGGGGATACACATCAGCGTCAGACGAGCACATCACTAACCATGTCTTTACTTGAATCCCACGCAGGGGAGTGAGGAAAGCGCAAAGGGCAAAGGAAACAGGGGCTTTTACTCCTAATGAAGCCCAATGTTTTCATCCGGGGAGTGACAAGGGAGAAGGACATTGTCACCTGTACGGTCACTTTTTATATGTACCTTAGTGGCCTGCAGTTACCCCTTAACTGTGTTATGAACAAATCAGAAATGAATTTTAGAGTATTAGTACAGCAAACGCACAATTCTAAGTCAGGGAGTCACTGGTAGGTAAGTCTATCCGGTGTCTGTGTCCCAAGCTGACATGGAGCACCGTGTGGCCCATGAGCCAGGCTGGCTAGAAATAGATCACATTTCCACCTGAATGTGTGACTAGGGGATATATTTTATTTACTATTCAGTTAATATTAATTATTTTAAAAATAAATCACTTGAAGTCAGGGTATTATGATGCAGCCGTAATAATTAATGCGAGGTTACAAGACTCGGATTTTCCACTGTGTAACCCACGATCACTTCAGAAGTTTCTTTTCTTCTCTCGCTGCTTTTTCTGATGCTTCAAAAATACCTTGTGGATTCATGACTGAAGTTAAAAGATGGATGATGTTAAGAGGGATGCGGGGTTGACTGGAGAGAGGCCCAGGAACCTTTTTATCGGGATAGAAATGTTCTATTTATTCCCCCCCCATTTTGAAATTTTTTATTACGGCAGAGTTGGTTTATAATATTGTGATAATTTCTGTACATCAAAGTGATTCAGTTATAAACATACACGTGTCCATTCTTTTTCAGACTCTCTCACATATAGGTTATCACAGAATACTGGGAGAGTTCCCTGTGCTATACAGCAGGTCCGCAATGACCATCCATTCTAAATACAAACCCAAACCCCAATCTATTTTTTTTCTTTTCTTTTTTTTTTTTTTTTTTTGCTTTTTAGGGCCACACCCGAGACATATGGAGATTCCCAGGCTAGAGGTCCAATCAGAGCTGCAGCCGCCGGCTTACACCACAGCCACAGCAACGCAGGATCCAAGCTGCATCTGTGACCTACACCACAGTTCACGGCAACGCCAGATCCTTAACCCACTGAGCAAGACCAGGGATCAAACCCGCAACTGCATGGTTCCTAGTCGGATTCGTTTCCACTGTGCCACGACAGGAACTCCCCAATTCTATTTTTTGATTGGGGTGGTATTTACATGAGTTTATGCCATTTAACTGTATCTTTAAGAACTGTGCATTTTACCTTATGTATAGTATATCACAATTTTTTTAAAAAGAGTATTGGTGGGAAAAGAAAGTATGTTTATAATACTTTCATAAGATTTTTTTTTTTTTAATTTGAGCTGAGTATGCCCTCAGCTTGAAAATTCAAGCGAATTATTCTCTTAAAAAAATCTTTGGGTGTCTCCTGGTGGCTCAGCAAGTTAAGGATCCGACCTTGTCATTGCTGTGGCCCTGAGTCACCACTATGGCTCAGGTTTGATCCCTGGCCCTGGAACTTCCACATGCCAGAGGCAGGGCCAAAAAAAAAAAAAAAAAAAGGTATATAGATATATCTTTAAGCATTGCTGCTGCTCAATTTTTGTGTATAACAATAAATCTTAGCAAGAAAAAGCTGCAGGTTTCAAATATCTTCAAATGGCACTGACTTGTCTCTCTTTCCATAGGATGTTAATTTTAATACAAATGAAGAAAACCATTCCTTCATTCAGGGCTAGCTGTTTTTAGCCTAAAATCTCAGCCTACCATTGTCTCTTGATGTGAAAACAATGTGATTGATACAAGTACACCTCATTTTATGCAGACTAAACAATAGTTACTCAAATATCTTTAATGCAGTAATGAGCTTACTATTACAAATGATTTTATGATTTTTTTTTTTTTTTTTTTTTTTTTTTGCTGAGTGAGGAACCTGTAGCCCATCTACCATTTGTATCAATTCTTAGGTGCGTATACTTTTTACATTTTAACATCTCTCAAATTGAAAATCTTTACACCATGGGTAGCACCTTCCATTAGCCAGGCAGCAGACAAGATTGATGTGGCCTGCATATGCATTAATTTGGATGTTTTCTTTGATGGCTTGATTTCTGGTGAGGTCATGAAAGTCACAGCATCGAAACCTTGCAGAATGGCAGAATGGATATTAGCAACTTGGAAAAAAAATCCTAGAAATCTAGCATTTGTGGAGCATCTTTTTTTTTTTTTTTTTTCTTTTAAGAAATGCTGTCTCACTGATGCTTTTGTTGGAACAAAGGATGACATATGTGGAGACACAGACACCGATGCCTCTGAGTTGATATATGATTCACAGTCGACAGACACAATGTGAAGTTGTTTTAGGAACACTTGAACCAGTTATTTTGGTTATATCTCCCTGTTTATGGATGCACAAAAGTGATATTTGATAATGTAGGTCTAAACAGGTCTAAAAAAAGCTTTTTCAAGTGTAAAATAGAAACTTCAAGTGTTAACCAAGTGGGCCACAGTACGATTGGCAGCATATTTTCTTTTGCAGTGGTGCATAAAATAATGGCCCATCTTACAACTGATGGCATCTTAGAGTCTATTAAAGCTGATCGTTGCACTTTTTGTATGTTGGCTTTTCAGCCAAGGGGATGATGGAAGAGCAGACAAGACAGACTTGTCATCAAATAATATCTTAAACATATAACAATACTATGTATTGAGTAACTACTATAGGCCAACTGCTATGCTAAGTGCCTTATGTATATCATCACATTTAATTCTTCTGAGAATTAAAGCCTGAGAGAGTTATTATTGAACAGACTTTTATCCCTTCCGAGCCTTTAAATCACCTGCTCAAGTTAATTTTGCAAAGCTGAATTTGAACTTGGTTTTGACTGACTCCTAAAGGTTTTGATCTCTGTGCAGTGTTCGTCCCCTGTCTTTCCCTCCACCCCACCATCCCCACAAGTTCAAAGTGAAAGTTTACAGAAGGCAGAGAGAGCTCAATGAAAACCCCACAGGCTTCACTTTCTGTTCAGGTTGTTCTTAAAGGCAGCTTCATCCTAGATTCGGTGAGGTAGTTCTTCCTTCAGTTATGTGCGGGTCTCAAGAATCCAAACATCAAACCACCTCTTTGGTTTTTCAACCTTAGCTAGATCTATTTGGGATTTTATCACTTGCAACAACAAAAAAAGATATGACTTAATCAATCACAGTTTTAATACACGTATACACTTTACTTGTAATAATAAAATATTACTTCTAACACAGCCAGCATTTGATCTCTGCAGGTTCACTTCATTAAGCTGCACAAGGAATGGAGCTGGCTGTGTCCATTAGAGCTGGTGGCCATGGAAGCACCTGCTTCTCTCGGGGATTAAACAATGCCCTCATCAGCACAGATAAGCAGCAGTGACAATGGCACCAAGAACACAGGATGCTGAGCCCATTTGGCTTTCCTCTGAGCAGGTATGTGTTTCAGTTACGCTTACCTCTGGAACTCAATTTCCTTGAGTGTAAAAGGATGCGAATTACAAAATGATTTCCTTTTATTCACTTTTTTTTTTTTTTTTTTTTTTTTTTGGCCATTCTCATGACATGCAGAAGTTCCTGGGCCAGGGATCAAACCTGCGCCACAGCAGTGACTGAGCCACAGCAGTGACAACACTGGATCCTTAACCTGCTGAGCCACCAGGGAACTCTCAATTTCTTTTTTTTTTTTTTAATTTTTATTGAACTCTAGTTGATTTACAATGTTGTGTTTATTTCAGGTGTACAGCAAAGTCTTTCCCATCATAGGAACGTGATGATTTCTAAGAACATCTCTAGTTGCAAAATTTTGGCTCCTGAACAGTTTAAAGACATCCAGATAATGCACGGGTTACTCTGTGTAAACAAATCTGGTGGAGTTCATGGCCACTTCACCTCCAACTCCTTTGGTAATATGTATTTTTTAATAGAATTCAAATTCATTATTATTGCATTTTTAACATTAATGTTAAAATGTTAACGTTAAATTTTTAACATTAAAAAGTCCTAGTGTATCTTTAACATTAAACAATAAGAAGGATGTGGAAATCTTTTTCTTCCTTATTGATTATTGATTTCAAATTTTAAAACCAAAATACAATATATGATGTATATTGTATTTTAAGTGATGACTTTAAAAAAACCACATTAGTAAGTGATTTGCAATTGTTTAAATGTTGATGTAGTCAATCTTAGACAAAGGATACAATTTTACAGGTCGAAAACTAAAATCTCTAGCCAAAATGTTGACTTGCAAAACAAAAACTAGAATGTGATTGGAAAATTATGCTGTTATTAAATATGCCTTTCAAAAGCACTGAGAATTTTCTCCACCAAAAATGGAATTGGTTCAATAAACTGACTTCAAGTTATATATGAGGTCTTTGAGGAGATAGTCCTGAATATTTTTTTATTTGCTCGTGTCATGCAATTCCCCAGAGCAGCTTTTTTCCTGACTCAGCTCAAATATAGGTTGGAGTTTTTCATAGCTTTCTGTGATATCTAACCTGCTTATATTCAAGACATTATTCAGGGGTATAATTTTCCTCTTGGGTTCAGCACTTTGGGTAACATTTTAATTAGAAGAAATCAAGGAAAGGAACAGACCTACCGTTACTGAATGCGAAATATATCCACTGCCTTAACTGTTCCACTAGGAGTCCACAGACCCCCACACCGGGAAGAGCTGGACCACCTGCGCTTGCTGCCTCAGCCACTGCAAGTACACATTCTGCCAGAGGAAAGAAGGCCTCTCAGTCCCCACCCCCAGATCTCCAGGCATCACAGCATCTTAACTATTCACTTGTAGTGAGGCCCAGATAACTGTGCTAGTCCCAACAGCACAAGAGAAATGACTTGAGGAGGAAGCAGGCTCTGGGCAGCTCATAAGCAGCTGGCAGCAGCGATCGCTAAAACATTAAATACCAACGCGGCTTGGCCTCTGACCAGCCTAACAACAATTAGGCCTAAAGATTCCTACTAGCTGCAGCAGTTCACCCTAGCTGAGTGTCAGCCCCAGCAATTAGTAGCTTGAGACTGGGGCTGCTGTAGAAGTTACAGATAGATCTGGAAACGCATCAACTCACTTAATGCTTAAAATTCTGTTATGCAAGCATTATTATTTTTCCAATTTATAGGTGAGAAAATTGAGGTTTACAGAGGTTGAGTAATTTGCCGTAGCTCACACAATTAGTAGGTGGTAGAACCTGGATAAACTCTGTCCGGCGGCTTAAGATAAGCAGCTTGTTTTGTTCTGTGGTTTCCCTTTTTCATTCACAGGGCTAATTATAAGGACTTGAAACTCACTGACTTTGATTTTTTTAAACTGTTCTATCTATTTAGAAATTAGAAAGGAAAGAGTGACAAAAATGTCGATTCAGTACTACAGCGTCCTGTAATTCAGATCACTCACTTCTTAGCAGTTAAATGACTTTTTTCTTGGCCTGTGGACATGTTAATGAGTAGCACAGAAATCTGGGAATAAGACACTTTCAGTACTTTTGTGTGAGGCTCTTCTTCACTGCTCTCAACTTCTACTACTGTCCGCAGGCTCATCTGTATTGAAAAATATGACCCGAATAGCTCACTTCCTGGATGAAATTTATCCTACAAGCTTAATCTTAGAAAGCAAGACAGGAAGACTTTCAAAGGAGGATTTGAAAAAGCCAGTAGAAGGAAAATCCCCCTCGTCCGGACTCGGAAGAGGCGACACCCCAAATCACTCACGAGAAGCGGTCTTGATGCAAACAGCAAGAGGATTTTTATTCCAAGCGCGCTGGGGCCCACAGTCGTACACCACGCAGGGGTAGAGGACTGCGGCGGCAAGTGCGGAATCGGGACAGCTTTTATGGGGTTTACAACAAAGCCCGCGCTTCCCAAACCAATCATTTTAAAACATCGAGAGCCCGCGCTCCGTGGACCCATCATTTTTTCTACAGTTCCGGAGGTCCGCATTTGCATGGGCTACCTGGGCAGAGTGACAGATTGCAGTTGAGATAGGTCACTAGGGCTTTCAATGTGTAATCAATTCTTCTATGGTGCCAGCAGTTTTATAGAATCCAGATAAGTGATTAGTCAACTCACTTCCTGTTATCTTACTTAGGCCAGGATAGCAGGCCCTGGAACAGCAAGAAGTGTGACCTTCTACCTATTGACTGGCAGGGAGCAGGGTCTGGAATTCGGGGGCACCTAGGGCTTTTTAGGAAGCTGGAGTTAGGGCTCTTTACTACCTTTTTGGGGTCTTGGAGAGTTAGGCTGCATTTTCATCCTTTCAGATTTAACATTCACCAACCCTGGAAAGAAGAGAACAGCTCTGGTTCAGAAGCTTTCCACATAATCCAGGCAGATACTCACCCTCCTGGTTCCTTGAATGCGCAGTGATTTCCATCCAGAGAGCTGTTTAGGGAGTGGTGGGGCGGGGGTGGGGGTGGGGGGAACGTACAACTTTACAGGGGAGAAGCCGGACAAATAGCACTTCATCCAGGCGGTCAAGGGCACCAATCATAGTAAATACCATCAATACCTTTGATACGATGTGATTAAAATGGCCTTCTGGAGGAGTTCCCACTGTGACTCAGTAGTAAAGAACCTGACTGGTATCCGTGGCGATGCGGGTTCGATCCCTAGCCTCATTCCATGGGGTAAGGATCCAGCATTGCCATGAGCTGTGGTGTAGGTCGCAGACGCTGCTTGGATCCCATGTGGCTGTGGCTGTGGCGTAGGCTGGCAGTTGTAGCTCGGACTCGATCCCTAGTCCTGGAACTTCCACAGGCCCCAGGTGTGGCCATTACAAAAAAATAATTCTGGAGTCTTCCTCTCCAAAATTCATAACGCCAGTCTTATCCTGAGAAAAGCATTAGACAACTCCCAGTTGAAGGACATTATAAAAAGTATCAGACCAGTACTGCTCAAAACTGCCAGTCATCAAAATCTAGGGAAGGCTGAGAAATTGTTGGAGAGGAGCCAAAGGAGACGTGATGACGAAACGTTATATATCCTGGACGGGATCCTGTCACCAGAAAAGGATCTTCGGTTGAAGCTCAGGAACTGAATATTGTATGAACTTTAGTTAATAATGTATGAACATTGGTTCGTTAATTGTAACAAATATGCCAATACTAATGTAAGGTGTTAATAACAGGGAAATCACGTGAGGTATATGGAAAATTTCTGTCCCATCTTCGTGCTTTTTAAATAAATCTGAAATTACTCTTAAAAAGCGAAGTTTACTAAAAATAAATAAATAAACAAACCTTTCTGTGTCCCCATTTCTTGTTTTTAGGAAAAGGGCCTCATTCAGCTTCCGTGGTCTTCCCTGAGTTCCAAGGGGCAGGTTCAGACAGATGCTGATCAGGGAAGGGAGGGGATGCAAAGACCAGGGAGGAGCAGGTGAGCAACAATAGCACAGCCTCTCAAGGGAGGCATTGTTTACAGTAAGAGAAGTTCTAGTCCTTAGGCTTCTTTTAGAAATGAATACTTCCTGACACCCTAAACACAGTCACCTGTGAGCTAAAGATTACAAGTGCCTGAGTACAATTTCCTGAGCACAACTGCCTGTGGGTTAAAGACTATCAGCACATGATGGTTTTCAGGAACTCCCCTCGCTTGTTCCAATCTCTGATCAATAAGCCCTTTCACAAGTCCTGTCGGTCCAGGCAATAACCCAGAAGAACACCTCCAGGGTCGTGCCGAGATCGCCGGAGGCCAGCTTGAGGACTAAGACTCCCCCAGAGAAAGAAGAATGCATGTCTGTCCCAATCCTGATTCCTCTCTGAAACCCTCTTTTTCTCCTTTCAGACTATAAAACTCCCTGCAGTTCTTCCCTAAGGCATTAGCCCGCTGTGGCCTCCTTCACCTGGCAAAGCATAAAAGCTACCTTTTTCTCCTTCACCCCAAACTCTGTCTCCACATTCTATTTGGCACCAGTGCACAGAGGCTGAGTTTTAGCAACACCATTCTGGCATTTCAGGTTGATCGCACTGCCCCGGGCCCTCAGTTAACTATCCCTAAAGAAGCCGGTAATGAAAGCGAGGCTGGAATTCCTCCCAACTACCCTTGCTGGTTCTCACTAACCATACCTCCAACACCGCCACCACCCCTACTCTAACCTCTCTCACTTTGGATTCACAGCCAACGCTTTTTTTTTTTTTTTTTTTGTCTTTTTGCCTTTTCTAGGGCTGCACCCACAGCATATGGAGGTTCCCAGGCTAGGGGTCTAGTCAGAGCTTTGCTGTTGGCCTATGCGGGATCTAAGCGCATCTGCAACCTACACCACAGCTCACAGCAATGCCAGATCCTTAACTTGCTGAGCGAGGCCAGGGATTGAACCCGCAACCTCATGGTTCCTAGTCGGATTCATTAACCACTGAGCCACGACGGGAAATCCACCCTCCACTCATTTATCTTTGCCTTTTTTGATTTGATAGAAGCTGAGCTTCTGGGCCTGGAGAAAGGTCAGTTAGCTATGCAAATATAGGGCAAGCAGACATGCCTCATTCTGGAATAAAGGACATACTTTTTGTCGGCAAAAATTGTCTCTCGCATTGGGTCACTGGGGAGGAAGTTACTCAGCCCCTGCAAGGAGCTCAGCGCCTTCCCGAAGAGGAGATATCAGAGCTCCAAACTCCATGATTTAAAGTCAGGAAAAGCTGCAAGAGTCCAGCAAGGAGTCCTGACTATAATTTGCCAGAGGAGACGGAACAAGGATTACAAGAGCAAAAGGCCCAGGAAAATAAGCCGTATCCTCACAGAGACCCCAGAATCCATGTAGATGGAAGGTGAGTACATTATTTTTAGCAGAATGTCCTCCCCAAGCATCCTGCCGTTGCTCTTGCACACTGGAGAAAAATTGCTGAGCATAACTCTGAATTAAGAGTAGCTGTGCCCCCAGCCTCCCAAAAAAGAGTAGCTGTGACCCGAACACCTACCATTGTGGTCTGCACACCATCTATCAGGCCAGCTTGGGCATCCCAACATCATCCATCAAACTGCAGGATTCATCTTCAGCGCTTATACACTGGGGACTTGAGAAACAAAGGCAGTGGACTTATCAGACTCCAGTGCGCTCTCCACTTGATGCTTGGAATGGACTGACCCACAAAGCTCCCTCTCCTTGGGCTGAATCAGCACCTACCATTAGTGGAAATTTTTGAGGAAGAAAATCATGGAAACTTTGCAAAGTATGGACACAACTTGCTAAACAAGAGATGGGATCATACTTGAACCCTGAACTTGTGAAGGTCACACCAGTCACACAAGTTTTGTACACTCTACCTAACCCTTAAATATTGCTATTTTTGAAAATTTTGTCCTTCACTTAGATAATTCCATCCTTTGGCTTTGTTATCTCCTTGTGTGCAATGTCTCCTGTATCTATATCTGCAACAAAGACTTCTGAGCTATTACCTGCAAATGCCTTCTTAACTTCACCTGGATCTTCCACCGGACCTCAAACGCAGCCAGTCCAAAAATGATTGCATTTCTCCAAAATGCACCACACCCGCAAGAAAATCCTCCCCCACCCTACCAGTGGCATTGCCCCGGGCCAAACACGAGCATCTCCATCACCTCCCATGTCTAATCTCTCCCTGATCACCACCTTCTCGGGTTTGCCATCTTCCTGGCCCTAATCCAGACCCTCCTTGCTTCTCGCCTTGGCCTGGCAATTGCCTCCTAACAACTTAGACTTCCCCAAACATGCTACTTCCTCTCACTGAAACACGCTTCCCATTTTCCCACTCCTTGCATCTGTCTTTTCCATCTCATGTTTGCTTTCTCCAAAGGCTTCCTTCACTTCCCGATCAGGGTTGGCGGCCTCTCCTGTGAGAGGCCCTATCTCAGGGCTGGTGTTGCTTTGTCCATTCTGCTTCCCATCCCTGGGGAACCCGGGGCTTTTAAGGGAAGGGCTGTCCAATCACCACTGCCGCCTCGCAGTCCGGCACGGTGCCTGACGCCGCGTGGCATTAAATAATCCTTTGACAAAGAAATAAATAACGGTGACTGTTGGCTCCTTCCTTTTAGTCTTTCCCCCTCCTGTCCCTCTGCCACAGTCCATTCTTCATATGTGATTCTGATCACATGAGAACTAATTTCATATGCGGTTGAACTCCTCCAACCAATTTTTTAACATAAGTACTAGCATGGCTAAAGCAGTGCATGAAATCATCTTTTTTTATTACTTAACTAATTTGATATAAAAACGCTGCCAGCCTGGACCTAAAAGTAAGGGCATCAATATTTTCTCTTTATTAGCTACCCAGATTACATTGCAGTTTTATATTATTTTCTTTGATTTGTTTATGTTTTTAAGGTGGTGGTGTCCTTGTTGTCATTAATATTCTCTACCAGAGTTGAGTATCAATTTTCTTTCTTCTTTTTTTTTTGGTAGGAAGTAAGTTGTCAAATATAAGCTGTATTCAGTCAATATGCAACTTTATCCTTTGGGCTCCCTTAAAATTATGACCTAAAATGATAACCACCCTCCAAATTTTTTCTCGGGCTGAGTATAATTAAAGAAATGCTGGAGGTCACAGTGGCATTTTATAATGAAGCTTGTGCAGAAATAATCTTGTTGATAGAAGCAATTTGAGAATTCTAAGTACTGTGCTGGCTCTCATCCTCCTTAGCAAAGATAAGAGAAAGTTGGAAGTGCTTGTATTTCAGTGACCTCAAGAAACGAATCAACAAGGAACATTAGCCTGGAGGGCTGAAGACCTATTTAAATTTAATTGCAGTTCTCCTCAATGTTGGCTGAAGAGCAAGACGGTCCCCCAAGATATTCAACTATTAACTATAAAGAGTTCCTTAGTGACTCAGCAGGCTAGGGAATCCGGCAGTTGTCATTTCAGACACCTGCTGTGTCTCAGGTTCGATCCACGGTCCAGGAATCTCCACATGCTGAGGGTGTGGCCCAGAAAAAAATTACAATTTTTTTGTTTCTTTGCAGGAAATCAAAAATTATATGAGGATCACATATCTTAGAAATCATATTTGTTATAGGAAATTATTTTTTTCCATGGAGTCTATAGTACATTTATTATTTACTTGTTTATGATTTAAAACATCTCATTTATAGATGGTTTAATACTGAAATTTAAATTGTTCACCATTCGAGAACTGAACTCAAGAAGGGGCTTGTTGGTTACACCCTAGACTGAGCTTTCCACCTTCAGCCTCCTCAAAAGAAAAGGTGCCCTGTGAGGATACATACACCACATACACCAGAAAGCCCTTTTTTTTTTTTTAAGTCAGGGAGGGTTTGTTGGCTTTGCTTTGGGGCAATGGATCCAAGAAGCCCCAGCAGGGGGCGGGGGTGTTGCTCATTATATTCCCTCTAAGAGCTCTTAGTCTTTCTGTCGAGCTTTCGTTAAAACAACCATGGGGACCACAGGTTGAGAGTTTTAAGTGAGTTTTGCACTGATGGACAGCATACAGAAGTCTGTCTAAATCTTACGTTTTCACAAAGTGACGTCACCCATGCAGCCAGGACTGAGATCCAGAAACAGAACACGGCCAGCCTCTCTCAAGCCTCCATCCTGCCTGCCCCTTCTTGTCGTTAATCCAGCCCCTCACCCCTCTCCGTAGCACAGCATAGATCTAGCTTTGCCTGTTCCTGAACTTTATGTAAATAGAATCATATGGTATTAACTTTTTGCTTCAAGTTCTTTTGCTCGACCATAACATGAGTTCCTGGGATTCATTCGTATTTCCTTATGATTGTAGTTCATACCTTCCCATGGCTGTGCCGTATTTCATTGTGGGAAAATATACGAGAGCTGGTTTTCCTTTCTATTACTGGTGACATTTGGGTTGTCTTCAGTCTGGGGCTGTTATGAATTGTGCTGCTACGTTTTAGCTTCTAATGAAAAGTAATACAATCACATCGAATAAGGAAAAGTTTGGTGATATTTTTTTCCATCTCATCATTATTTTCCTCTAGCAAAAAACAAACAAACAAACAAATGAAAAGAGGCTATTGCATTGAAAAGAGCAGAGGTGAACCTTAGAGTCTCATAATCTATCAGCATATAAACTTGATAATCTTCCTTTTCATGAAAAGTACATAGCCAGTTTAGCAACGTTGTTGGTTTCTATTGCTGCTGTAACAAATCATCACAAATTTACTGACTTACAGTGTTCTCATGGCTCTGGAAGGTGGAGTTCAGAAGGGGTCTTAAAGAGCTAAAGTCAAACATTGGCAGGTCTGTGGAGGCCTTTGTCTGATTCTTGCCTTTTCCAGGCTCTAGAGGCTACGCCTCTTCTTCCCCTCTCGGCCTCCAGCAGAAGCTCTTGTTGCATCTCTGATTCTCACACCCCTCTCTCGCTCTTTCCCTCTGTTATAAGGGATGTTGTGATTACATTGGGCCCACCTGAATAATCAAGATCCTTTATCACATCTGCAGAGTCCCCTTTGCTATGTAAGGAACAGGGAGTTCCTGTTGTGGCTCAGTGGCAATGAACCTGACGAGTGTCTAGTATCCCTGAGGACGTGGGTTCGATCCCTGGCCCTGCTCAGGGGGTTGGGGATCTGGCACTGTACAGCTGCTGCAACCAGCTGTGGTGTTGGTTGCAGACATGGCTTGGATCCTGCATTACTGTGGCTGTGGTGTAGGCTGGCAGCTGCAGGTCTGATTCAAACCCTAGCCTGGGAACTTCCATATGCCGGAGGCATGACCCTAAAAAGACTAAATAAATAAATAAATAAGTAACCATGGTCATATTTTGTGGCTAGACTGTGGATCACATTTCTTTCCCTTTTATCTTAGTAAGCAGGTCTTATTTCTATGATAAAAAATAAAATTAGCATTTTAAAAGTATTTCTAATTTTGAGTTCACATAAAAAGATTTTCTATTGTTGACTTATAATTTGAGCAATTAATATTACAAATCTCTATGCATATGAACATTTAATCAGATTTTTTTTTTCTTTTTAGGTCTACATCCACGGCACATGGAGGTTCCCAGGCTAGAGGTCGAATCGGAGCTACAGCTGCTGGCCTACACCACAGCTCACAGCAAAGCCGGATCCTTAACTCACTGAGCGAGGCCAGGGATCGAACACACAGCCTCATGGTTACTAGTCAGATTCGTTTGCCGCTGCACCAAAATGGGAACTCCTCTAATCAGAATTTTTTGTCTTAATAGATTTCTCCATTTCCTCTCCACCCCTCAAACATTGGTTTTCCCCATCTTAAAATATAGGACCACTATTCTCCCATTTGTTCAAGCCAAAGTCATAGAAAATCATCATTTACCACGCGTTTCCCCTTACCTTCCCACAAGCCCATCAACAACCGCTGTCCACTCTGCTTTGAAAATACACCCTGAATCGGTTTGTTGCTCTCCCTCTCTCCTGTCAACACTTTAGTCTGAACCTGCATTTTGCAAACTGTGAATTACAACCCACTGGTGAGTTGTGAAATCAGGCCAATGGGTGACAACCAGTATTTCTTCTTTTATAGTGAAATTGAACAGAAAACCTCCGCGTGCATCGCTCATGGTAAGAGTATTGTCTCCTGAAATTTTTGTTTATGAATATGTGTTTATGCACTGAGTCACCCCACAAATATGTTTCTTCTTGTGGATTGTGGTTTTTCTTAAAAAAATTTGAAAGCCTCTATTTAAGCCCCATCATTTCTCACCTGGATGGCTTAAAACCTGGAACACTTCTTCTAAGCATGATGAGCAGCCAAACACTTTGCAGTGGCCTAAAGGCCCGGCATGGTTTGGCACCTGCTTACCTCTCTACCTCATCTCCTCCTCGTCACTAACCCTGCTCCCATCACACCAGCTTCCTTTTCCCTGAACATACCACAGAGTCCCCACCTCACCATGTTTGCACCAGCTGCTTCCTCTGCCTGGGATACTCTTCACAATACTTGCAGATTCTGCCTGGTCTTAGTGCACGGGTCACCTGCACAAAATGACCCTTTCTAAAATGCCCTCCAATCCCCACTGTCCTTTCTTTCTTTCTTAGCACTTATTCCTACCTGAAGTTACCCCGTAGACTTGTTTCTTTTCTTTCGACAGGCTTCCTGCCATTTTTCAACAGCTGAAATGTAAATTCTAAGAGGGCAGAGCCTTCCTTGTCTGCCCTGATTTCTGATGGGCCTCCAGAACCCCAACTAAAGCCCGGTACATAGGAAGAGCTGATGAAATGGTTTTTGATCGAGTGCCTCGCTCTCTGTGAAAGCCTGCGCTAGGTCTGAGATCAAACAGGGAAGCACGCTCTGCAGAGTCACTCACAGACCCCGTGCACTCCTGTTCCTGGCTTCTCTGTTCCCTCTCAGCTCTCTGTGGACAAGGCCCCCAACAGAGCTGTTTACCATTTAAACCCTCTGCCTTGCGCGGTGCGTGGACCAGAGACTCCTCCATCTGTTTTTAAGTGACTGGCTGAGATCATGAATTTGTGGTGGCTCCAATTCCCCAGGGCTGGATGATTGTTCAGCAGGTCTCTGGAGCCATGGGTAAGCACAGAAAATGCATATATTTGGTTAGATCCAGGATAAGGATATTTAAGAGTTGAAGGTAATGTTTGGAGAGTCATGAAAAGGAGAGACAATGGAGTGTAGACATCGTCCCTCTAACATCATGTTTTGAATTAAAAGCTTACATCCCTTTTTTAAAAAGAATAGTCTCAAGTTATAGAAGTTTTCCTCTTAGTCCCTTTTAAAGAAAAAAATCAATATACCGTCACATCCATTTTCTCCTCCACTCTTTAGAACATAAATCCTAATTAGTGTTTATTTTTACTCATCACAATGCTGTCATCATTCACATTTTCCTCATGAGCAACATAGATTTACTTCCTACACTGCTTTTCTTCATGATCAGAGAATCTATCTACTGATTATAAAAAGGTGGACTGAATTTTTACTAGATAATTCTGTCGCCAGTCCGGCGAGACCAATCAAGTTGCAGGAAGCAATGAAAGGTACCACCTAACCAAGTCACGGATAATAAACATTGTCAGAATTATTCCCCATCAGAGTTATTCCTGGCCTTGACTTGGCACAACGCCCACCTGCCCACAGACAACCACGGCAGCCCACATTTAGGCTCATTAAGAACATAGAAATCTGGAGTCCTGTGTGGCTTAGTGGGTCAAGGATCCAGTGTTGTCACTGCTGTGGCATAGGTTCCATCCCTGGAACTTCCTCATGCGGTGTGCATGCCCCCCACCCCCGCAAAAAAAGAACACAGAAATCTTAGGGCAACTCTGATTACTCAACATGGAGTCAATCAAGGTAACGACCCATTAGTGGTAGACTGGCTTCTCAAGATAACTGGAGCATTCGGGCGTTTTGTCGTGGAGAGAGAGGAATAAGTAAGTCACGGCCCACATTTTCATTAGTCCTCTATTTTCCTTGCTGATGATTTCTTAGTGTGGGAAACAAAAAACACAGAGCCCGTGTTTGGATGCCATGATCAAGATGTGTGTACATCGTCCAAAGGTTAACACGAGGAAGAGTACTTTAAAAAATTAAATTGGCTTCAGATACAGTGGGAAAGTACATCATTAAAACTTCATCTCTTTGCCCTTAGAATGCTGACACACTCAGCAAATGGTACTCCCAGCCTTTCTGGCTCATCGATCGCAGGTGATACCACCTCCTCCTGCAAGTGAGGAAGATGGAGGCAGGAGCAAGGGGCCGCCCTCAAGGGCACACAGCCGCAATCAAACAGCACTTAAGCCCTGTCCCAGACCTTACGCAAACCTAAACCAATATACCAGAATTGCTGCCCACCCTGGGCTAAACCCTAACCCTGATTCTAATTACCATTATCGTAAATGAAGGAATGTGAACTAAACAGGGGCTTCAATGCACCCAATCCAACTCCGCAACTCACAGAGGAAAAAGCAAATGCCAGCGCGGTGAAAGCACTTGGCTAAGAGGGTTACTGGTCGGTGGCAGAGCCAGAAGTGGAATCTAGGTTTCCAGACTCCCAGATGATAAGCCTTTCCACCACGTCACTCAAAAACATCAAAGTCTGTGCAAAAGCCGGAAGCAGGCTGAGCTCCCACTACGTGTCCCAGTCAGTGGGGGTGGATGAACTAATTTCTCTGACCTTTAGGCTGAGAGAAAACATAACAGCCTGGCTATGGCTTAGCGGCTTCCCCAGGACAGGAAGTTCTGAGATCCAGGCTCAGGAAAGAATGAGTTCCTTGATCCTGGATGTTCCAGGAACTCACTTGGCAGTCTAGCCAGTGCTTAACAAGTATTAAAATGAGTCCATGAACTTACTCCTCTCTCAGTGCTAGCTGGATGCATTTGTCTGTTTTGTTTTCAGAGGGGAAAAAAGAACCACTTCCCTTAATAGGTATCTTGATGATGAGTAGGTGACGGGCCTGTGAGAGGAAAGAGGCACAGCAGGTAGAAAGGCTTATGGCTGGATGAGCAGGTGGTGGCATGGGACCCAGCTGCCGGGGCTTGAGAAAAATCGCTGGAAACCTTAGAGTCGGTTTAAGGAAGGTGGACCTGGGAGCAGGGAGAGCAGGGCTGTGGCACAAACTGAAGGTGTGATTTTAAAGGCAGTCAGGGGCAGGTGTGACAGATGAGCAGGGCGTGCGTGGAGTGGGAGAGCCAATCAGGAGACGAGGCAGTGGGCGAGGGTGCGGGCTTCTCCATTGCCCCTCTCAGCAGCTCCCAACCCAAGACGGGTGGCCCCACAGTCACTGCAGCCGCCCCAGCCCTGCTCCAGGACACACTGGCTTCTGCTCACCTCAGGACTTTCCTCTCTTTCACCATCCAAGACCACCTCACCCGGGGGGCGGGGGCGGGGGAGGGGGGGTTCAACCCCACTGCAAGGCCGCACCCTCTCCAGGGACCTGCGGCCTTGTTTCTTGGGCCTCTTAGCATCACCTCTAGACCCTTCCCAAGCTCTTGGATGGACAGCGCTGGGCGGACACCATGAAGAGCCCTGATTCAGAGTGGAGAGCCTGAGTCGGGCCAGTCAGGAAGCTGAGACGCACAGACACGGGGGTCAGGGGGCAGCAGTGGGTCCGAAGTGAGAAAAGCAACTACCACCGGCACAAGGAGGCGCTTTGAGAGGGACGTTTCCTTCCCCCAGATGGAATTTTTTAAGTGGCCCCTAGGTGACACAGGCCACATTCTGCCCTTCCAACTTCTGCACCTTCTCTTTCCACGGCAGAGACCCGACGCCCCTCTTTCCTCTGTCTCACCACGTCCCCTCAGAGTTGCCTGCTCTCCACCCTCCCTCCAAGTCCATGGCCTTTTTTTCTTAGGGCTGCACCTGCAGCACATGGAGGTCCCCAGGCTAGGGGTCGAATCAGAGCTGCAGCTGCCGGCCTACACCACAGCCACAGCCACAGCCACACAGGATCCGAGGTGCGTCTGTGACCTACCCCACTTTTCACGGCAACACCGGATCCTTAACCCAGTGTGCGAGGCCAGGGATCCAACCCACATTCTCACGGACACTGTATCAGGTTCTTAACCTGCTGAGCCACAACGGGGCACTCCGTGGCTCTTTTTATTCCTTGTCTCAGGCACACATCGGGCTTACCTCACCGCTTTGCAGTTGGTGGCTGGCTTCTCCGTCGCGAGTCCAGCTCTGTCCCCCCCATTCATCAGACACGGAGGATCCCCCGCGGAGGTGATCTCAGCCGTGTTTCCAAAGCCTCACAGCTCCCTTTGCTCCTCCCTAGTTGCTTCGTTCAATTTAAAGCTCTTACCAATTGGATTGTTATGATCATTTATACAACTACAGATGTGATAAATTCGAGTAATAAAAATTAATTAAAAATAAATTAAAAATAAATAAATAAATAAAGCTCTTACCAATGGATGCGAGCGTTGGAAGGAAGGTCAGAGATACTTCAAACATTATTTTACAGCTAAAGCGAAGATTCAGAGAGAATAAGATAGCATTGAGAACTATGTCTAGATACTCATGTTGCAACAGAAGAAAGGGTGGGGGAAAAAAAATCTAATTTTAATGTATACATGTAAGGATAACCTGACCCCCTTGCTGTACAGTGGGAAAATAAAAAAAAATATATATATATATTAAAAAAAAAATAGGTCTTCGCAGTTACCTTAGGCTCTCAGGCACCCCACTCTTTCCGAGTTGTTCTTTTCCAATTTACAATGCAAACAAAATCCTACCCTCTTGTGCTGCATCCACTCTTACCTCCCTTCTGTCCGCAGCAGACTTTAGAAACTGCTCGTCATCTTCGAAAACCTCTCATGACGAGGCTACCTGCCAACACAAATCATTCCAGAAAGCTGAATCGTTGGGCATAGCTTGGCTTTGGTAACGGTGGTGGCTCAGGACTTAGGGTCTCCTGCTGGCTCGGGCAGCCTGCAAGGACCACTGTTCCACTAAAGCCACTTCCTCATTCCTGCCTCCTCAGCGAGGTGTTGATGGTTGGCAGTGAGTGAAACACTGCTGAGACATGCTCTCTTGCATGGACACACACAACATCCCTACATGTACACACATACCCATAAAGGTACCAAAACAGGCATTTCTGTAGTGCAGTGGTCATCAAGTTCACTTTGTGTATAGAGGCACCTAAAATGAATAATGTATATACTGCATCTTAATACAGAAAAGACGGTCTTACACCATGTATAGGAATTTCACTATGTTCACTTTTCTTGATAAGTTCATGTCACCCCAAATGCCAGGAACATAGCTGGCACTTCCTAACTTTATGTCTCCTATACTTAGAAGTCCTTTCTCCTTCATTTTCAGTGCCACTCTTTCCAAATTCTCATCTATCCTTGGCCGTCATCCTCAATAGAAATGCAGCCCATCATCTGACTTTTCCTTTCTCTCTACAGGTTCCCTTCTTTGTAGGTTTTGCTCGGGTACTTTCTGAGCTGGTATAACCAATTGTTTACTGAGATGCTAACACTGGATGTGGCAATAAAATTTAGCTGGAGATAGATGAAAAGAGGAAGGGGCAGTTTGGCCAGGGTGGGGAGGACCTAGGAGCACTGTGCCATAAGCAGCAATGGGCACCCCGGGCAAAAGGGGGTGCACAGGCGGTAGGTGAAGAGTCCAATTTGGGGGAACATCCAGGAACATTTCTCAGATGGTCACATGGACAAAAGTTGAAAATCTGCCTTTATCAATTATTTTGTGCATGTTTAAGGACCATCAAAAGGGAGGGAAAGGAGTTCCTGTTGTGGCTCAACTGTAATGTACCTGATTACTATCCATGAGGATGCAGGTTCGATCCCTGGCCTCGCTCAGTGGGTTAAGGTTGCAGACTTGGCTTGGAGCCCCCATTGCTGTGGCTGTGACTTAGGCCGGCAGATGCAGCTCTGATTCAACCCTTAGCCTGAGAACCTCCCTATGCTGCAGGTGCAGCCCTGAAAAGAGAAAAACGGGAGAGCAGCAAGCAAGCTTTGATGAGGACTAGAAAATGGGAAAATAGGGGGTGACTCATCTCTGAGACAGTCTGAGGTCTGCTCGAGAGCACCCATTCACACTGGCTTGGAGGGCTTCTGAGTCCTTGGAAGTCTACCTGTGGCCTGCCTCCGCTGTCAGCTGGGGCTGCTATTTTAAGTCTGAAAGTCAGCTGTTCCTTTGCCAGTCTTGACACAACACTTCAGGCATGTTCTGAAGCATGAGTCACGCTACTCTCCAAAGGCCAACGGCTTCAGTATTCTGTTCAATTAGCACTCTGCTTCCTGATCTACTGGGTATTCTTGGACCAAGATGCCAGATTAAGACTACAGGCAATTTGAGAAGCTAGGAATTCCAGCCATGACCTTTGGCAAACAAACAAACAAACAGAAAAAAACCAACCCACACTAGAGACCACATGAGAGGCCTAAAGGGCAAAGGGAAGGAGATTAAGAACGTAACTGCCAAGGTTTTACTTAATCTAAAAGAGCCTATTGATTAGGTAACGGCGTTCCTTCCACGAACAAGCAGGACAGAAATGTTTGCTGCACCTCCAGCCTTCAGATTTGCTTCAAGGCTGGGAGCTCTGGCGGGGAAGGGGGTAAACAAAAGCATTTCGAAGAGTAAATATTAACTCACTCAGATGCCGGGAGAGAGGACTGGATGGGAGGAAGGACATTTGTACCACCCATTAATTGCTGTTCAAAGCGTACACCTTGCAGACTCAAATTTTTGCACTAAAGAATTGCGATTTTATTTTCTTCACAAAATACAAAGCTTGGCGCCACATTATAGTAGTGTTCTAACACAAGAAAACCCCAACATTCTCCTTGTGGGCCCGCGGGTGGGGGGAGGAGTGATTTATATGTAGGATATTGATTTTATACATTCTTCAAATAACAAAACTATCATGACAAAGTAATGCCAACCTTGTATAACATGCAATTATTGCTTAGAACTTGCATATACTTTAACATGGCACACATACAAAGAATACAAACTTTTCAAAATTTTAAGGGAATACCTAAAGATGCCTATGAATCCTTCCAAACAAAGCACAACCAGAAACCAAAAAGAATCCTAAATCGCTACTTTAATTGCTGATAAATCTGGATGACGATGATTTGTAAATTATCGAGTCTTGCATTTTGTAAATCAAACAAAAGCTTTTCAGCCTTACGGAAATACATTTGAAGATGTGTTCTCAAAATGTTAATACATACATTTTGAAAGACTTCCAAAATGTCTGACAATTAAACATTAATGTGATACATTCTCAGAAAAAAAAAAAATCCTGTATCACTAGAGCAATCACATTTACTGCAGTTTTCAAGTAACTTTTTCTAATTAAATCTAGGCCTAAAAGTTATTACAAAATCAAATAACTATCAATCTCACGACTCATCCCCATTACAAGTTAGTAAGAGCATATGATCTATGCAAAAATTCCTTGAGTAAAAAGTAGTCATAATACTACTACAAGCAAAACAAGCAAGAAACAAAAATATATGGCGTATTTTATTTACAGGTATATTTTTAGGCTTCATTAGCCAAGAAGTAGGACACACCTTAATGCACACTTCAGTACAGAAAGAATTACACAGAAGCACATGAAGAAAACACCATACAGATGATAACAAGTTTTCAGCCAGAGGTATTATATCTTTGAGATTTAGAAATATTTATTTTTTCATTTTTTTGGTCTTAAATCTAGGAGCTGATTTCAAAACAGTCTACTACCCAGAGGGAATCAGTGTAAACATTTTCAATGCGAATAAAGCAATCTTTAGCTTCATTGCCATCCAAAACCCCTTCCGAGAAAAGTATGACCTTATCAAAGCTAATGGAGACAGTCTGAGGTCTGGGCTAACGAGGGAGAGGGCTCAAGTCCTCGGGTTGTACTTTGGAAAACACCCCACGCAATCCGTTTGCTGGGAAGCTTTTGTTTTGAGAAGAAACAGGACCAGAACTAAGTTTGCTGGATTAAAGAGCAAGACTCAGTAACCCTGCCACAGGCCAGCACACCCTCCTGGTAACATCTTCATAACACAGAGCCGCCTCTTCCACCTGTCACAGGGCCCGAGGAAAAACATTTGGATAATTTGCAGGCCGACAATGAATCCCCAGCTGAAACATGTTATAAAGCTCTTGTTGCTAAACCAGTTTAAGAAAAAGAGACCACAGCTGTTTCTCAATAAAACTGTAACATTATTAGCTTTGCTTGGTGTTATAAATAAGTATGACTACATGCTAAATGGCTTCCTAAAGCCTCAATAAATTATGGTCTGTCTGTTCGCTACTTAAACGTCTTGCGATGCTTTTCTTCTCAATGAAAGAACGTACTTGTAAACTTTTAAATTTGCCCCAATAGACCAGGAAGCTTATGGGTTGGGGGAGCCTCAAAAGTTGACACAGAAAGGTGTTGGCATAAAGGAGGGAAGTGCTGATGCAGTCTTTAGGGTGTGAAGACATGGATGGGCTCAAAGGATTGAGAGAGGAAACTTCCAGATTGAAGCAGGAGCATCGTGGTGGTATTTGCTCCAACCCCAGGTCCGGCTGAGTTTTCCTTGTTCTCACACTTATCAGAGTCACTGCGCCACAATTCACTTTTGGGAGCTTTCGTGTGTCGTCAACCAGGTGCGGTCAAGGCTGGGCAGGTGTGTGCACCCCGGGGTCTCAGCACGGGAGGGTCTCGCTGCCTGGTGGTACCTGTTGAGACACACTGTGCACCTTCTGATACAATTATATGCATTTGCTTTTTCCTTTTTTCTTCGAGTTTACTTCTTAAGGAATCCAAAACACACAAATACATGGTCTTCTGTGAAGTATAACGGTTGATGTCAACAGTGACACGGACGTGTCAAGTTCATCCAACAGACGAAACCACTTAAAGTCAATTCAAATGTATATGTTTACTTAGGTGGCATTAAGAACAACCTAGAAACTGAAATTTGTTCAAACGCTTATTTTAGTGGTGTCTTTTGGAACATGTTTATTTTCCTTAAAAATGAAGCAGAATAAACATGAATATCATATCACTCTCCCCATGCATCTCCGTGAGAAGAATCCTTCTAAACACGTGATAACAGATGGCATAACCAAGAGTCAAGGCAAGAACCATTCTCCAAATGCCCAGTGCACCTCAGAGAAAGTGTCCCATTTTAAAACTGTGACTTTCAGCAAAAATTTGACTTGAATCAGATAGGTTATTAATGTTTAGAAAAGAGTTTGATTCCAACCCCCGTAAATTAGGCAGTTTCTAAAACTAGACCTTCCCAACAGCACTTGGGTCATCCACATTCTGTCACCCTTCGGAATGGTGAAGACACTGTTATTTCTCTTAACGTAGGGCCAGTCCATGAAATAACAACATGGCACAGGTGGAACAAACACTGCACTTCGACTTACCATATCACACAATTTAAGGAGTTCATTTCTTTGCATTCATACATAACTTTCAATAAATGCAAATAGTATTGTGAGTTTTCAATAAATGCAAATAGTATTCATTAAAAAGATTTTAGACACAATGCAAGCTCTATAAACTCAAGCTCCTAATTTTTGAATTCTCCCAAATAAAATATCTAAGGCAGAGTCCATGATCTTGCATGCTATTTAGTCGATTTTCATGTTCAAAATTTTGTAAGAATTTTTATATTCTAGAAGCCGACACGTTCAGAGAACATCTTTATGCGTTGTCACTAATCTTTTTCTACAAAAATAGTTGTTTAAAAATTTATACCAATTTGCTTTCATTTTCTATAAATATTTTAACAGCTGTTAAATACCAGAATGCCTGATAGAATCATTTAATCTGTATAGTCAAAATATTTAATATGTAAAATGTCTAGCAAAAGTTCTTCATTTAATAAATGAAATGTTCTGTCTTTAACTACTTGTATCTCAGGTAGGTGGATCCAATCACAGGGCAGCAAAAGTAGAGCTCCTGTAAAGACATCACGTAAAGTAGCAAGGCAGCTTGTAGTGTCCTTTCCGTTTCAGGTACGCAGAATCTACTTTTGGATATTGAGTCTGGATGTTAAATTAGCTGTCGCACAGCCAGCATAAAATCAGTTTTGAATGACTAAAGGAATAACAAACTTTGGTTTGCCACACTGATATTTTAAATACACTTACTTACTGAGGGGCTCTACTACTGAAAGCTGCTATTGATGAAGTTTTACACATGAAATAGCAACTGTAAAAACAAACCACTATATGGAAATGCACTAACCTTATATAGCTTTATATTATCTTCTTTTTGATGATGAGTTTAAAATCTGTGTTCAGAAACTATAGAAATATCCAAAGAGTCAAAAATATCTATTTCATGTTTCGTTTCTTCCTAAAGGAATGAAATTTCCAAAATAGTTTTCTAATATAAATGTTTTCCTTTTAAAAAGCCATTTTCCTTGCAAAAGAGCAAGAACAAGGAAAAAAACAAACAAACAAAAACCACGTGCTTTCCTACCTTCTCTAAACAACCAATACATGTTTAAGTGCCTATGGGTAAAAAAAGGCACTAAATTTAGCAACAAATTATCATTGTACTATTGGGAGATTTAAAAACAAATAGCTATATTTTACATTACTTTAACCAAGTCTTTCAGGATCCAGAAATCCACTTAATTTCAAAAATAAGTATACCTGGTATAAGCCAATCAATTTCATTTTATCATTTAGTTACTGAGATCTCAATCACCTTCTTTAAATGTTCTGCAACTTATCAGGCTCTATCTGCACTGGACGCCAAATCAAATCAATCAAATCAAATCAGAGGTCTTGAAACATCCAGCTAGCCTAGCTTCATCATCACAACATGATCAATGAGAGTCAAAAGTTCTCCTTCAAACTGAGAAACGGATCGATTAGATCTTTTGGTTTGGGTTCAGTTAAAACATTCACCACTGATTAAATTCTTTTCCTCAGGTAAGACCCATCATTAAAATCAAGTCCTTGAGAAAAATAAATAAAAGCAATAATAGATAACTATAGAATTCTCTGTGTAGGTTTTAAGAACCAAAGCAAAAGCAAACATATACTCACACCCACCAACAGAAAAACAAAACCCAAAAAAACCCAAAAACACTCCCAGCCATTTATCTTCACAGAGAACAGTGATATTAACCATCACAATACTTAGATCAAATTACTTTTTTCCTGTCCTTTAGGAAAGATAAGAAATTCAAAGCGCTCAAAATGCTGAGGAAGCAAGCCTGAGTGTAAGTTGCTAGTGAGCTATGAATACTGATTTTTGTTTTTTTCCTGGTTTGGTCTCCTCAGGAAGAGGCCTACTGTAGGAGCATGATAAATACATACTGAATAAGACTTTGGTGCTAATGAGTTGGGTTTTGAGCTCGAGAGCTTTTGCAAATAGGAATAATATATTTTTCATAGAAAAAGGGTAAGGGAAGCAGAGAGAGACAGCAGTATTAAAGCTTTTTTTCTTAACGATTCCTCCTATAACCTAGAGTCATCTACAACATACATGTTTAGAAGGAAGAATTCATCTCTTAAGGCGCTCTATTAGATCAGTCCTAAGCTTTACTACAAAAGAAAAAAGGAACAATTTGATAAAATGTTAAAAATAGAAATAATAGCGTCGGAAAAATCTAAAAATGTAGGAAATATTTTCCATGACTGAACCAATTAAAAATTCCCCAAATAAGCAAAATACTTCATTATTAGTAGATGACATCATATTCAAATGAAAAAGACATCACTCCTAATAGCCTAAGAAAAAGAACATTTCAACAATTTGCAAATGAAACCCTACACAGGTACTGACAGACACAATAAGAGATGAATGCAGGTACTGACAGCCATTTAGAGATTGGTGAGCTATTTACAGATTTAAAAGCAGTTCCCATTCTTTCAGCAAAATTGGTGACACAAACCCAAGTGCACCAAATTAGCACAGTCATCGTTTCACAGAGGAACACACCGAGGCAGGCCAACAGATTTCTGAAAAAGATTCCCCACCATATTCGTAAATTTTTATTTAAACTTTTAAGATTGTTATCCATGCTTCTAATGCAGAAGAAAATGCGGAAGTCAATCTCGGGATAAAAATTAAACTTTAGTTTCTCTTTTCTAAAGATTAAAAACCAAAAAAGACACTGACACACATGGATAACAGGTATAATTCATACAGAAGCACAAGAACACGCCAAGAATTCATCCTATCGATAGAAACGACGTGGGCAGGAGCGAAGGTGGGTATCGCAGCCCCTTTCAGTCAAGCTTTCCGTTCTGCAGACTCCTTCTGGCTTTCTCTTGTCTGAAGAGGGAGATGACTTTGATGCACCCCTTTGAAATCTTGACCATCCACATGACATTCATCACATCCAGAACGACACAGGACGAGATCCAGGAGCACTGGATTAAAGCCCCAAGCCTCCTGTAGGCTTCCGTCCCCAGCACGGAGTAGATGTAGGCGTACAGGGGCGGGATGGAGGCGATCCGCATGACGAAGAACACGGCGGTCATGAGGACCCCGTTGATGACGTAGGCCTTGGAAACCCTGGGGTAGCTCAGAGCTTCGAAGAACCACCTGGGGGAGAAACATCAGAGAGACATCACATGGTGCTGCCTCTCTGCGGATGCATTATTCTCATTTTAGTCTTTAAAATTCGGAAAAAAAAAAAAATAAAATAAAATAAAATTCGGGAGGCCTGCCCAACATCTACGCCGCAAGGCAAAGGGCCTACAACAGCCAACAGAATACCGAGAAGAGAGCAAAGATGACACGTTCCCTTTCGAGACGTACCGTAAATCAATCATCAGGACAACATGATGTGGACAAAAGAACAGGCCAACAGACCAATGAAACAGAAGAGAGACCCCTGCACACATTCTCAATGGTCTTTTTCTTTTCTTCTTCATCTTTTTGCCTTTTCTAGGGCTGCACCTCATCGGCATATGGAGGTTCCCTGGCTAGGGGTCGAATCGGAGCTGTGGCCACCAGCCTACACCACAGCCACAGCCATGCAGGATCCACGCTGCATCTGCGACCTACACCACAGCTCATGGCAACGCCGGATCCTCAACCCACTGAGCGAGGCCAGGGATTGAACCCGCAACCTCATGGTTCCTAGTCGGATTTGTTAACCACTGAGCCACAACGGGAACTCCCTCAACTGACTTTTGACAACGGTGTAAAGCTAAGTCAGCGGAGGAAAAACTCTTTAACAAACGGTGTTGGAACAACAGGATATCCATATGCAGAACAATTAACGCGGACAGAGACCTCACATCTTACACAAAAATTAACCTGAAATGGACCACAGACTAAAAGTAAAATGCAAAACTATAAAACTTCTACAAGAAAACGTAGGCAAGATGGACATAATCGTGGGTTTGACGATAGCATTTTCGATATAATTTCAAAAGCACAATCCATAGAAGAAAATATTGATAAGCTGGACGTCACTAAAATTAAAAACGTGCTCTGGGAAAGGCACTGTAACAAGAAAATGAAAAGCTATCCAAACACGGGGAGAGAACAGTTACAAATTATATACGATAAAGTACCTCGAAAAGCTCAACAGTAAGGAAACAACCCAATTAAAACGCCTCATCAGAGAAGACATATACAAGGAAAATAAGAAAGACAGAAAGCTGTTCAACAGCATTTGGCACTAGAAAAATGTAAACTAAAGCAATGGCCTACTACTACTAAAGATCTACGAGAATAACTAAAATCCAAAAATCTGACAATACCAATTGCTGGCAAGGATGTGCAACACTAGGATCACTAATTCATTTTTGGTGGGAATGCAAAACGGTAAAGCCACTTTGGAGGACGCCGTTCCAGTTACCATGCTAACCATAGTCACAGCACACACTCCAACAATCACACTTCTATGTATTTTTCCAATTGATTCCAAAATATACGTCCACGCAAGAACCTGCACGCAAGTGTTTTACACCAGCTATAGTCACAACTGCCCCACACCAGAGGCAATCAAAATGCTACTCGAGAGGTGAATGGATAAGCAAATTGTGGAACCTACATACGATAAAATACTATTCAGCAAAAGAAAGGAAGCAACCTATCAATTCACACAACATCCTGCATGAATCTTAAATGCACACGGATAAGTCAAAGACGTCAGTCTGAAAATGCTACCCACTATATGATTCCATTTATAAGATATTCTGGAAAAGGCAAAACCATCAAGACAGAAAACAGATCAGTGGGTGCCAAAGGTTCCGGGAGAGGAGAGAGAGAGGGTAGAACTGGTGAAGCACAGGCAATATTTTATTTTTATGTTTATTTTTAGTCTTTTTTTAGGGTTGCACCCACGGCATATGGAGGTTCCCAGGCTAGGGGTCAAATAGGAGCTGTAGCCACTGGCCTACACCACAGCCACAGCAACGTGGCATCTGAGCCACATCTGTGACCTACACCACAGCTCACAGCAATGCCAGATCCTTAACCCACTGAGTGAGGCCAGAGATTAAACCCAAGTCCTCATGGATACTAGTCGGGTTCATTAGTCACTGAGCCATGATGGGAACTCTGCAGGCAATATTTTTGGGTGATGAGACAACTCTGTATGATACTGTAGTAGTGATATGATATGACATAATGCAACTGTCAAAACCCTCAGAGCCGCACAAAAAGCACATGCAAATTAAAAAAAAAATCATTTAGGAGGTTGGGGAATGCCAGGCAGAACTGCATTCCAAATATATGACATAACCTCACTGCAGGGAATGGGGTAAAAACAGGTGACCTAAGTAACTTTGAAGATGAATTAAGACTAAAGAAAAAAGAAACTGCATATAGGCGCTGTGTTCTAGCTGATAGAATCCTATCTCATGGGGGAACAGGTTAACAATTCTGAAATCATTACACATATATACTGGGATTTAGCCAATAAGTAAATTTGTCTGATGGTCAAGTGGGAACCAGGCTTCCCATTGCTGGAGGAGAAAGTTATAGATAATTGAATGCAAAAGGCTAGACTGCTGAGATTAGAGTTACAAACTTCAGTGTAAACTAATGCTCAGTTTAATATATATAGATGGACATACATAGAAATAATTATAGACGTGCGTATATATTACAGGTTAGTATATTTCTCAAGTTGTCAACGGGTGCGTATATATTACAGGTTGGTATATTTCTCAAGTTGTCAACGGGGCAGGCATTGAAACAATGACGCCCAGTAGCAATGAGCACATTCAAGGCCCATAGTTTGGCTTTTAATACCATTCTCCAATAAAAGGAACAAGGGTTCCTGGAGAAATGGCTAATTTCTAGGGCTGAGACAGAGAATATACAATATAAATCTAGAGCATTTTTTTTTTTTTGGTCTTTTTACGGCTGCACTTGTGGCATATGGACGTTCCCAGGCTAGGGGTCAAATTGGAGTTGTAGCCTCCAGCCTACACCACAGCAACGCCAGATCCAAGCTGCATCTGCAACCTATACCACAGCTCATGGCAACACTGGATCCTTAACCCACTGAGCAAGGCCAGGGATCAAACCTGTATCCTCATGGATGCTAGTCAGATTTGTTTCCACTGAGCCACGATGGGAACTCCCAGAGCATTTTTTCGTGTCAGAAAGTAAAGAAGTGCTCAAAAACCAAAATGATGAGGTTATGTCAAAGGGATACAGAAGCCAACTGAAAGAGCTCCCAATGGCAAGAGCTGTAACAATTTAAACAAAATAAATAATGCAGCATTGGATTCAAATCCAAAGCATAAAATAAATATCCATGAAACCGCAGTAATATAAATGAATGAAGGAGTTCCTGCTGTGACTCAGCGGGTCACGAACCCAACTAGTATCCATGAGAATGCGGGTTTGATCCCTGGGATTGCTCACTGGGTTAAGGATCAGCCGTTGCCACAAGCTTTGATGTAGGTTGCAGATGCGGCTCATATCTGGTGTGGCCGTGGTGGTGGTGTAGGCCGGTGGCGACAGCTCCGATTCAACCCCTAGTCTGCGACCTTCCATATGCTGCAGGTGCGGCTCTAAAAAGCAATGAAGGAAGGAGTGAATGAATAGGGGAGCAAAGATCTATAACCTGGACAGAATAACGGAAGACACCTTACGGAGATACTGCAGCCTCAACGCAGTGACGCGCAGCTCCCCACTCTTCCAGGGGGGATTACGCATGGGGACTTCACGGAAGGCAGCTGGGGTGAAAACAGTAACTTTACAATTGAGGCATCTACAAACCCTCCCGCAGCCAGGCGAGCAAGGTGAGAGCATCGGCAGGGCTAAGCCAAGCTGCAGCTGGTAGTCCTGATCCCCTGTCAGGAGAATGTACCATCCCTTCTGGGCTCTTCCGCCAAACGCCCCTGTAACACGAGTCTAACCATGAGATTAGAGGAATCTGTCTGAGAAAAACGTCAGACAAAGCCAAACGGAGAGACAGTCTACAAAACTCCTGACAGTACTCCTCAGAACGGACAAGGTCATCCAAAATACTGAAAGTCTGAGAGGCTGTCACAACCAAAAGAAGGGAGGAGTCTAAGCAGACACCATGACGACAACAACGACAACCAAAGGTAAGGCAGTATCCTAAATGGCATTCTGGGACAGAAAAAGGAAACTAGGTAAAAACTAAGGAAACCTGAAAACCGTATAGCCTTTAGTTAATAATAATGTCAATATTTGATCCTTAATTATGACAAACTACCACACTAACGGCAAGGTTAACAACAGGAGAATCTAAGTGTGGGGTATGTGGGAGCTCTCTGCTAGCACCCCTGAAAATTTCTAGAAGTCTAAAATTATTCCCCAGTAAAAAACTTACTTTTAAAAAAAATCCAGGGAGCATTTGCTCTATTCTACTCTTCCCTCCTTAAAAAACAACAAACAAACAAAAGCTCTTGCCTAATTCTACCTCATTATATTTTAGAGGTCAAATTGTAAATGCAGTAAACTATATCCATGTATCTTAATATTCAACGTGACTGAATTAGCCATGACCACATTAGAAACTGCTCCACCTCAGAAACCAAAAATTAACTATTTAAAAAGCTCTTATAATATTTTACTGAGAGATTAAAGTATCGAATAGACATAATTTGTAGAATAAGAGGAATATTCCAATTTATAAAATATGTAGGGTGAAAAGAAAAAGGCTAGATTATTCAAGGCAGTGAAAAAAGAAACTATCTAGGTAGCAATGGTCAAACCAGTAAAACAGTATCGCTAATAGGAAAAATGTCACTTAAGCAGCAAAGTCATCTTTTGCTCTATCCAGATCTTGATACCTTGATATCTTGAACCTTCTCTGCTCCAAAAATTCCCCCTCTCATCTTCAGCCATCCATTTCTTCGACTCTAGGGCGGCCGTGGGTTTGATCATAAATGCTATACTGCAAATAACCCATCGCGTTCTAAACACAACCATATTTTGCTTTATCCACTTCATCTTTTTTTTTTCTTTCCTTTTTAAGGTTGCACCTGCGGCATATATGGAAGTTCGTGGGCTGGGGGTCGAGTCAGAGCTGCAGCTGCCAGCCTCTGCCACAGCCACGGCAACACCAGATCCTTAACCTATTGAGCGAGGCCAGCGATTGAACCTGTGTCCTCACAGACACCATGTCAGGTTCTTAACCTGCTGAGCCCTGACTGGGAACTCCTCCGATTCCATCGGCATCTCTTCTTTGAGCTTCACTCTGAAAACCCGCACCAGCAGCCTTGACTCACTTCCTTTCCTACCTGCCTGAACGCAACTTCAGAACACACATCAGCACCCCTAGTTCTTTTACCACTGCATCTGGCACGATCCCCTGCCTATCCCTAGCTTCTCATCTGGCCAGCTGTCCTTAGGCAGGAGAGGACAGAGGAAAATGGGTACTGCACCCTGCAGGCAGCACGCCTGGGTTTAAGCCTGCTTCTGCCACCCAGCTGCTATGGGGTCTCGACTTCCTGTTAGTGGCCTTTATGCCTCAGTTTTATCTCTACCACATGGGGTACGGAGGGCACGTCCCTTATGCTCTGAAGCTGTTACCACCCATAGTAAGAACTCCCCTGTCCTAATAGCTCCATCCGCAGCTATGACTACTCACCGATATTGTTATTAAGATAAAAGGCACAAACACAATTTGCAGATATCCACACTTCAACTGAACTGTCAAATGTGCTTGATCTTCCTCTTACGTAACCCCATAGTCTCCACGGAATCGCTTCCAAACCTCGTCTCGCCAATCAAGTCACTTCTTTCTGATGCATGTCCAACTTTTCAGTCCCATAGGAGGAAACGGCCTCTTTTACTACTAGCATCTTAGAGTCCATCAGGCACAGATTCCTCAACTCTGCTCCCAAGGCCTCAAATCTTCTTTCTAGATATCCTCGCCTCTACCTTCAGATGAACGGGTTTCTCTTGCCCTCGCCAAGGCCACCTGCTTCTCCACGCATGCTCTGGGGCTTTCGGTCATCAAGCCCCCCTTCTCCTTGCTCCACCTCATTCCCCATCTATACACCGATTCTTTCTTCTCTCTCACAAACATGCCCAGTTCTTCCTAATCCAAAAACCTCTTCTTCCCTGCGTGTCTTCCTCATCAAACTTCAAAAGCGAAGTCAACGGTGAATTCACAGGCATTCTCACTATACTCCGTAACCCAGTACAATAAGAGCACGCTCTCTGACGAAAGAAATCAGGCACCAGTGGCACCTATGGGGGGCGATCTGTCTTAGCCTTCACCCAGGTGAGCTTTCTACAGCACATGCCACTGCCAACCATCACCGCTCCTCCCTCCTCTCCTGGCTTCCAAGGTGCTATTTCCTCTTGATTCCATAACAACACTTTCAGAGTCTCCTCTTCCTCCACCTGTCTCTGAAATAGTTGCGCCTCCCAAGCACACTTCCTTCCATCGGCTCTACCAAGGGCACTATATCCATTCTCAGGGGTTGAAAGGGGTTCAGAATGAGCCCCCCCAAATATGTCACTTTGGCATGCAGGAAATTTTGAGCTGAAAGCAGTTAAGATCCAGCAGACTCGGAAAGAACTTCTCTCTCTCCCTTAACTACTTAAAAGAATTTAGATGGGTGGCCTGGAGCGCAAAGAGAGCTATTAACAAGCGATAGCTTTTTATCCGATTGGCCTATCCACACGGCAGGACAAACATCTAACTACCAAACACCTGCTCTTCTGCCGGTCCTGTGACTCCCTCTCCTCCCCAGGCCCCTATCCATTCCTTAGCTCAAGACGGCACACAAGCCTCTAATGCCCACCTTGTCCTTGAGTTGCATGGTCCTGTGGGTCCCCCATACATATGTAATTAAATCTGCTTCTTAAATTGTTTCAATCTGTTTGCTCCTGTTGTCAATTTGACTATGAGACCCACCAAAGAACCTAGAAGGATAGAAGGAAAAATTCCTCCTCAAAACACTCAACACCCTGGCACAAGCCTCGGATTTCAAGTCTTGAGTTCCACTTGGAGTTCCCCACTTCTGATTTATTGTTGAACTTCTCCACCTGGCAAACCACAAATTCTCAAACATGCCTAAAATCAGTACGCTCCTCCATGCCTAACCTCCCCTGCCCCCAGTTACCACAACCATAGAAAACGGCCCATTTCTCTTTGAAAACAATGGGATCACCACTGCCTCCTTGTCCATGTCAGCACACTGGGGCCACCCTAGACTGCTCCTGCAGCCTGTGCTCCAGCCTTATCCACCGTATCTCCTACACTTCCTCTCCGTCCTTCCTGACTCATTCCATTCCCACGGCTGCCATTGTGAGGTTTGGTCTCAGTGTCTCTGACCAAGATGGGCCTCAACCCAACGGGCCTCGCGTAACTCTACGTCTCTGGTCTCTTCCCGTCAGTGCTACAAGTCCTACATCCTATTTAGCCCAGACGGCGTCCTGTTCCCCAGCACTCTGGGCACTTCCCGTATTCTGGTTGTCCGTCAAGGCGATTGTCCACAAATCCGGACTTGAAGAACTTGTGCTTCGGCTTTACTGCACAATCACTGCATTTATCTCCAGCCAGTTCTTCCATGTGACTGCTGCCTGGTCTGTAAGCCAGACTCTTTCAAAGGAAAGAACTCCCGCATTCGCTCAAGAGGAAATAGCATTTATAAAATTGTCCTTATCTTCCTCTGTCATGGCAGAAGGATCACTTAGTGTATCGGACTCTACCTCTTCTTATCTGCTTAGACTATTCCTCCATTCCATCACATAAAGGCTAACCATTTGTATCGACACTCAGAGGGAACGGAGCAGGAGGAAGCAAGATGACACACACGTGGGAAGAAACGAGAGGGGAAGACACTTGTCTTTCACCACGGCCTGCAGTTCTTACTCCGATGGCAGAGAAGAGAGGAGAGCAGATGTACGGGTTTGTCGTCACCCCCAAGCCCACGCAGAAGAGCCGTCTTTGGTCACTGACACTTCCTCACCCCCAGCTCTTCTAAAGGGACGTGGACCTTTCCATTAAGTTTCCTGGGACTTCACTGTGCAGAGGGTGGCCCTGAGCACATACACCGTAAAAATGACATATTGGCTGGTGTCAATCCATTTGGAAAGAGGAGAGAGGGCTACGTTCAGGCAGAGAAAGAAAGAAAAAAGGAGGATGGGAGCAAAGAATCCATTCCCCTACCTGGTACTGCTGGGTGAGTTTTAGGCGTTGAAGGTCAGAAGTGTGTGTGAGCTTTGGGAAGGCTCCAGGCTCCAGGAGCCATCGCAAGCTCAGGAGAAATGAAGAGACTTTAAGCAGTGTTGCTGTTACAAACTGGATCTTTGTTGACATCCTTGGAAAAACTCCAGTAAGGATTTAGGTGCTGTACTGTTTCTGGGATGCAACACAGAGTCTGGGCTGTGAGCTGACCTCTGGGTTTTATTTTGGTTGCAAATGTAATTATTCAGGCATGTGAAAATTTATATTTAATAAATATTAACTCTGGAAATTGAGGAGTTCAGGAACGTAATGAGAGCAAAACTATCCTCCACCCCAATTTTATTCTGGCTCTCTTTCTACATCTAAACTTTTCCTTCATTGTATCTACTCTTCCTTCTCTTATTCCTCAATTCCAGACATTCAACTCAACTTTTTTATTTTATTTGTCTTTTTAGGGCTGCATCTGTGGCACATGGAGGTTCCCAGGCTAGGGGTCCAATTGGAGCTGTAGCCGCCAGCCTACACCAGAGACACAGCAATGCAGGATCTGAGCCACGTCTGTGACCTACATCACAGCTCACGGCAACGCTGGATCCTTCACCCACTGACTGAGGCCAGGTATCGAACCCATGTCCTCATGGAAGCTAGTCGGGTTCGCTAACCACTGAGCCACGACGGGGAAATCTCAACTTCACCTTTTGAACACCAGCTTTGCTCATGGTTTCTGAAGGAACCTCTAGCTGATGATTCCGGATCTCCTGTCTCTACCTCTTACTAAATCTCCACTCATATGCTCTGTTGTCCTTTTACCCAGCATCTCCAGAGCAAACGCATCACCTTCCCTTCCACTCTTCCTAATTCTCATCTTTTCATTCCTCCAAGTCCAATATAGGTGGTATCTTAAACTTGTCTTTCCCCCTCTAATTTCTTATCATTGCCAAGTTCACTTTCTTCCCTCAAAGTCTTTATCCTGTCATATCCACTGTCTCCCCACAGCCTAATATGAACCCCTATTTATTTCCTGGGCTGATAAAATGACCCCATTCATTCATGCAACTAAGAGTCAGTCGTAAGCCAACCTTCTAAGCTAAACGTTCGCTTCCCAACTTATAGTGTATCCTCCAAGTACCAAAAACTAGAATTACTCAATGCTATTTTCAGAATATCTTTCTCCATGAGACTACATTCTCATGGTCCACCAGTCAAGTTCAGTTAACTCTCCCTGGCACTCAACACCCTCCATCCACTTTCCTCCTAAGACATACTCTTTGATCCTACAGAAAGCCGATGCAGTTTCTTCCTTCACATGGCACACTTATCCTACTTTTAAAAATGTATATTTATTCCTTTCTCCTTTTTCTCTTTCCCATCCACTTCTAAAAAAATCCTCAACATTTAAATGTCCCAATTTCTCTCTGGGGCCTTGCGTGACAAATACCTATCAATAGCAGGACTCAAAAATGTGGACACCTGAGACTTTTAAGGGAAAACTATTTTCATAATGATAAAATAAATTCCCTACCTTGCTCACTGTGCTGACTTCTGTACTAATGCTGTAACGTCCTGATGGACAAAACTGATGGCATCTTAGCACAGATCAAGGCAAGAGTACAAAATGATACTAGTTTCCATTGTAATCTTTACTGTCATATATTTGCAGTTAAAAAAATGGGGGGTTGGGTGGAGAAGCTTCACTTACAAATGCCCTGGATGAAGCAGTTAGAATGATTAACTGCATTACATTATGACTTTGAGCACTTGTCTTTTTAATATTCTGCGTGACAAAATGGGAAGTGCCCATGAAGTGTTTCCGATGCAAAAAGCACAGTGGTTGTTGGGAACAAAAACCGTTGGATGACGACTTGAATTGGGGGCTAAACGACCTGCTTTTCCATGGGACACCATTTTTACTTCAAAGAATAACCGACAAACAATGGTTATTTAGACTTGGGCATGGGCAGGCATTTTCTCCAAAATGAACAAAATGCGCTTTGTCACATCAAGGAAAGAAACTTGACCGTATTTGCTGTCAAGGACAAAATTTGAACTTTCAAATGAACAATCAGAGTTTTGGAAAATCAATCTGCCACTGTGAGTTTGATGGCTTCCCAATACTTGAAAAATTTTCTGATGACACCAGGAGTGGGGTTTAAAAATATGATCTTATGAATGTATCAGCATTTATTATAAGATCTACATAACTCAGTGAACCAATATTTTCCAAATGCCCAAGGCATGACCATAGGAAGTTGTGCCTGGGAAAAAGATTCAAAGCACAACAGGGACCGATGGGTTTGAATGTGACAGCATCAACAGTCCACTGATCTGGTTTCAGAGTCCACATTTCACTAACCTTGAGGAAACTACTTGGTCTATTTTGGTGTAGTATTAAAGGAAAACATCCACAACTATTTGAAAAGGCTACTAAAATACTGCTTTTCCCACTACACTATTACCTCTCAGAGGCGGAGTTTCTGACACACTTCACTCAAAACCACATTTCACAGGAGACTAAAAACAGCAGCAGACTTGAGAATCCAGTTGAAGTCTGCTAGATGTTAAAAAGATTTGCAAAAATGTACCATGACATTATTCCCACGAAAATTTGTTTTCATTTTGGCAGGGTAGTTACTTTCCACACACGCAAACACATGAGGTTAGTATGAAATATTACGGTATTATGTTAACAGTAAATGACTTCATAAATATTTTTAAATGTTTCAGTTCTACTTTCCACTCTGGTAAATATCAATAGATACATGCCTATAGGAAATAAAGAGCTCATTCGGGTCCCCAATAATTTATGAGAGCGACACGTTTGAGAATGGCTGTTTTAAACCATTAATGCCAGTACTGTTTTCTTGACCTTTGCCACACAAGGCCTTCTTTCACCAGACATTTTTATGTTTTTAAATCCTTTTTTCTCAAACATAGACATGACACCAGACTACTCAAAGCTCCCGGAGGCAGGGACTGGGACATTTAGGTACTGAGAAGGTATTCAATTAATCCTGGATGAATAAATTAAGGAGTCTAGGTACAAGTTTTTATGAGGCACTTAACCTTAATAGCCCTTCAAAAGCATGTCCTCATGACAGATACAGCGGGACCTGATGATGGACCAAATATAGTCAAGGGAGAAACAAGAATGATTCCCACACGTTGAGCAGAAATAACCGAGAGAATGGCTGGGCCACATGCTGAGCCGGAGGATGGAGGCGAATTCAGAGGGAAATATGTTGCCTTCTATTTTCGACATGTTGATTTTGATGTGCCACCTGGGCGGAGAACACACCTGACTGTAATACAAAGAAGGAGGTACTATTAAATATGCTCCTTTTATAGAGAAAGCCACGGTGGTTCAGGAGGGTTACATAACTCAGCCAAGGTCAGGGCAGGTAAGTGGCAAGGTTAAGTTGCAATGTGGGTTTCTATGATGCTAAAATTCATGCATGGTCCATTATACCACGCTGAGCAAATGGGGAACAGCTGAAACCTTGAAAGCCCAACTCGCCCAGGGAGAAGCTCAGAAAAGATCGGTGGGCCTGGAAGAGAGCCCTGGGGACACCAGTGTTGAAGGAACTGTCTCCTCCAGAGAGACTGAGAGGGGACGGTCACAGAAATACAAGAACCAGGTGAGTGCGGGGTCATGAAAGCAAAGGGAGTTTCGGCATGGAGAGGAGAAAGTGGCCAACAGCATCAAGGCCACAGAGAGATACAGAAACAGAGGCACCAGCGTCGCTGGATTGCGCATCGGGCAGGCAACGGTACCTCTAACGAAACCGTTCCAGCAAAATGACAGGAGAGGAAGTCTAATTCTAATGGTTTAAAGAATGGAAAAAGATGGGACAAAGCAGAGGAAGCAAACATAAACGCTGCACTTCCAGTGCTGACTAGGTTGTAGCATCCGGAATGTACCCTATACTTAGCACCTGCTGCATAGGGACTGTGGGACAAGTGCTTTGTGTGCGTACGTAAACGTTCAGATGACATAACCTATAACCTCATAGACTCTTCACAATGAAATGTGAGGCCTATAGGGATCATTATCCCTGTTAGAGAAGTGAGGAAACTGAAGCTTGGAAAGATTAAATAACCTCCCCTCTCACAGTGGTGAGGCAGGAGAGCCTGGATTTGAATCTAGGATTTTTCTGTCTTTGAAGAACGTGCTCTTTGCTCTCCATACTCTCACGTCATCAGAGTCTTTGAAAAACAACAGAAGAATTCCTGCTGTTAAAATTTTACATGGCCAAGCCCAATGAACTTAGCGTCTTCTTCGAGAAATGAGATTATAACATATGAAACACTGGCAAGCAAAATAAGACAGGACGTAAGTCCTTGGGAAAGAAAAGGTTGGGCAGCAGATCTGCAACCAAATGTCTTCTGTCTGGGGGCACCCCTCCCACCCTTAGCAAGAAAAAAAGGTGATCAGGCTAACTCTTGGGCAACATCCGAAGGACAGATGTCCCAATAGGAAGGCTAATGGTGTTTGCAGCGGGAAAGTCTTCATCCGTGTGCTGCTTTTCAGATGTACCTGGTCTAGGGTCACTTACGGTAAATGAATCTATGTTGTACGGAGTTACGGGGTCTGACTGCCCTGGGGGCTGTTACATAAGATGTAACGATCTGAGCATTAAGTGGAGATGTTTCATAATATGCAGAGAGCTCCTTCTGTGTCAGCAACATGAACCATACGCATCACTTAGAGGCCCCATGGGTAGCCTCGTGCCAGAGTGTGCCTGGGTGGCCTAGGAGCCAAACACCGAGTCTCGGGATCACTTGCGTCCTGGATCACCAACAGGGTTTGATGCAGGGTAAGCTAACTCGCATCAGTCTGATCGGACTCTCAGTTCTTTGGTTGTCTCTGTCCTAAGTGACAAAAGGCTGCATGTCATCGTGGGAACCTCCCCGGGGTTGGGGTTTTGACCTAAGACTTGAAAACTTGGTAAACTTTTCAAAGACGGAGGAGATGAATGAAAGAAGAAACGTGAGAAAAATCCACCGGCACATGAAACAGTAAGGGTACAAATTAACTCTCCTGAGGAGTAAGAAATAAGGCTGGAGACGTGCAGCACGTCACAGAGAGCTTCACAAGTCAGAGGAGGCTCGAAGAGGATGCAGTGTTCTGGGAGAGAATAAGGGGCTGAAAGTGGAACATGAGGAGGAGGACTTTGGCGGCGCAGGGAGGAAAGGACAGGAGAGCCGGTGAACCTGGAGTTAGGAAGCCAGAGCCAGGCCAGCGCAGCAACCAGACCGGAGGCCTTGACCTCATGGACATGGAGCAGCTGAACACTGCACAGGAGACACGTCAGCGGATGCTGTTAAATAAGGGTAATGAAGCCCAGTAAGAAGTCCATTGTACCTCAGGAGAAACACACCCGACAAGGATCCTTGAGGTTGCAGGTTCAATCCCTGGCCTCATTCAGTGGGTTAAGGATCCGGCGTTGCCGTGAGCGGTGGTGTAGGTTGCAGACACCGCTAGGATCCTGTATTGCTGTGGCTGTGGTGTAGACCGGCAGCTATAGCTCCAACGCCACCCCTAACCTGGGAACCTCCATATGCTGCAGGTGCCGCCCTAAAGAGACAAAAAAAAAAAAAAAAAAAAAAAAAGTCCATTGTCAAAAATGGGCAACTCCCTCCCTCCAGGAGCTGGGGCTTAATCAGCCTACCCCCCACCCCCTTGAGAGTGGGCTTCCCACCTTACTTTCAAAAAAGAGAGCAAGGAAAAGGAAAAACTTCCCAGTGGAGAAACCTGTAAATACCACCTTCGCCTCGTGATGAAAGTTCACATCCCCCCCCCAGTGACGTCACGGGGACAGCGTGCAGCTCCAGACAGGACGTGGTGAGAAGGGCCCTTCGCCTCTTCTGATTCCTTCCACAAACCTATGACCTCGGTCCAGTCGTGAGAAAAACAGACAAGGCCAGACTGGAGGAGGCCCTGCAGAGGAACTGGTCGGCGTCCCTAACACTGCTGAGGCCATGAAAAACACGGCAAGAACTAAGACTCTGCCCCGGGCCGGGGGACACGGGAGATGGGACACCTCCACGCATGGGGCCACCTGGGCTGACTCCTAGAACGAAAAGCCAGATGCTAACAGAAAAACTCGTGAAATCCAGCAAAGTCCAGAGTTTACTTAATAACAAGGTTTTAACACTGGTTTCGTAGTTTTAACAGATGTTCCATGATAACGTGAGCTGTTAACCACAGGGCAAAATAACCATGGACGTTTCTGTGCTACCTTTGAACTATTCTGTAAATCTAAAATTATAAGAGTATTTTTAAGCTAAGTTTTTAAAAATAAATTTTATTGGCTACAGGTCGTGTTAGCTTCAGGGGTACAGCAAAGGGAATAAGCCATACACATGCATATACATCTATTCTCTTGCAGGTTCTTTGCCCGTATAGGCCACCACAGAGTATTGAATAGATTTCCCTGAGCTGTACAGTAGGTCCTCGCTAGTTATCTATCCTACATATAGTAGTGTGCATAAGCCAACCCCAACCTCCCAATCCATCCCTCCCAAAGATTAATTGCTGAAAAGAGGGACTAAGATAATGGTGGTATCAGAATTTGGGAGCAGGAGGAAGTTGGCGTCAGGAGGATAACTGGACTCAAGATACATCCAAGTACAACAAAGCATCTTGATACCACAGAGAGAGCGAGGTGCGAGCGCCAGGACCCCCTTGGCGGGGACTCTTGGATAAGGTTCTCTAACCTTTCCAAGGCTCACGTTCCTCATTTCATACAATGGGGAAAATTCTTATCACAAACTCTCATTTTTATATTTAGGGTCTTGGGGGAACATTTCCCCCAAACTCAGCAGCTCAAGCTTAACATAAATAATGATATCAGGAACCTACCGCTGATTCACAAAAGGGGTAGAAAGTTCTGCAAGCAGGCGAAAATTCCCAATGTAGGCCAGCACTCCTTCACTCTGGATGATCAACAGAAAAGGCAATGTCAGGGGTAACATTCTCGGCCAAATTCCCAAAAATCAAAGACACATTCAAGAGCTTCTCAGGATAAAATAATGATCAATATAAATACAAATCAAGTCTGCTCTACTGATTTTCTGCTTTATGGAAACCCAGAAATGTCATGAGAAGTCACCAGCATTTTTTAAAGACAACATTTTGCACAGCACGTTCAGTTATGTATAGAATGTCCACTTAGAAAAACAGATTTCAAGCAGCTGTGTCACACTGAACTGAAGAATTCTGCAAAGAGCCATTAGTAACAGAATTCTCAAATTACTGGAGAAATACTGATCCAAGCAGCATGAATTTCAGAAGTTGGGGGATTTATAGCAACTAAACACCTAATGGGACTATAGTAAACACCTAATATATATTTGCTTTTTAGGACTGCACCCAAGGCATATGGAGGTTCCTGGGTTAGGGGCTGAATCGGAGCTGTAGCTGCTGGCCTACGCCACAGCCACAGCAGTGTCAGATCCGAGCCGTGTCTGTGACCTGCACCACAGCTCACGGCAGTGCTGGATCCTTAACCCACTGAGTGAGGCCAGGGATCAAACCTGTGTCCTCATGGATGCTAGTCATATTCATTTCCGCTGAGCCACGATGGGAACTCCACGAATACATTTTTATGTCCATTAATAGATATACCTTAACAGCTCAAAAGTATGTTTAACGTCCTAAGTAACAATATATAAGCCTGTGAGCAGATACATATTTGCCAAGTATAACAACACAGGCTAAATCTTTTCTCTTTTTTTACAAATAAATTTTACTGGCGTATAGTTGACTTACAATAAACTTGTATTAGTTTGTGTTAGTTTCAGGTGTACAGTAAGGTGAGTCAGCTATATATATATATATCTCTCCACTCTTTTTCAGATTCTTTCCCCATACAGATTATCATAGAGCATTTAATAGATTTCCCAGAGCTATGCAGTATGTGACTGTGGGATCACATGGTAGTTCTATATTTAGTTTTTAAAGGAACCTCCATACTGTTTTACACAGTAGTTGCACCAACTTAACACTCCCATGAATAGCACAGGAAGGTTCCCTTTTCTCCACATACATACCCTCTCCAGCATTTACTGTTTTGACGATGGCCATTTTCATGATGGCCATTTTGACTGTAGTTTTGATTTGCATTTCTCTAATAACTCGTGATGCTGAGCATCTTTGCAACATACATGCTAAATCTTAGCATGTTTGACCTGAAAAAATCTGTTTGTCAACCAGATGATCCTATAGCTAAAACATATACTTTTGGGTTCTTTCTGAATTTAGAAACAAAATGTATAGTACCTTCCACTAATTTAAGAATAAAAGTATAATAGAGTTAATACACGACAGAAAGAAAACCAAAAATATACATTCCAAAAATTTTATGTAATCTCAAAAGTGTTACTAGGTAAATGGAATCATTCCAGAACTTGCAGTTAAATCAAAATGACAGCTACACATCACAGGAAATAGTCCCACCTGCCCGCAAAACATTAGATACACGAGAACTTCAGAAACACTTTTCCTACCAGTTACACCACACTGACTTCCAAATGGGAACAAGAGAAAAATAATAAATAATGAAGGGACTTTTCATTTGAAGATTTTTAGTTCTCTATGTAAATTATTTTAGGGATTAAAAATTGAGAGCTGGATTGCAAGAATTAGCTTTTCCAAGACAAATCTAAAACTTTTTATAATCTTAAATTCCTTGTCCTTAGTGAAACAGAAATGGGTGAAGAGGAAGAAGACAAAGACAGCGGCCAAGATGAGGAATGTGTTGGGGGGTAGGGGCTGGGTTCATGATCAACATTTTAGGGTCAACAGGGAGTTCCCGCCATGGCTCAGTGGTTAACAAATCCAACTAGGAACCATGGGGTTGCGGGTTCAATGCCTGGGCTTGCTCAGTGGGTTAAGGATCCGGCGTTGCTGTGAGCTGTCGTGTGGGTCGTAGGCACCCGCTCGGATCCCGTGTTGCTGTGGCTGTGGTGTAGGCCAGCAGCTGTAGCTCTGATTCGACTCCTAGCCTGGGAACCTCCATATGCCTCGGGAGTAGCCCAAGAAATGGCAAAAAAACGAAAAAAAAAAAATTTAGGGTCAACACGTCACAGCCTTACCAGTCCAAAAACACATGACGACATGAGGGAAATAATTACACACATGTTATTATTTTAACATAGAAACATGTGAATTTGAAATTATACATTATTCTGTACCATTTACCTCTCTGTTACAACAAATGCTTTTATTTAAAGAATAGGAATAGTTAATAGTGGTGGTCAGTAGTAATTAATAGTACGTGTAATTAAACAAATAAAATTGTGGAAAAATACAATCTTTTAAAAATGTTTTCTCCTTCCCTTTTATTTAATCCTTTGTTAGATATTTAAATTTAGTAGGTCAGGAGTTCTCACCGTGGCTCAGTGGAAACGAATCTGACTAGTATCCATGAGGACACAGGTTCGATCCCTGGCCTCGCTCAGTGGGTTAAGGATCCAGCATTGCTGTGAGCTGTGGTGTAGGTCACAGCTGTGGCTTGGACCCCCTGCGGCTGTGGCGTAGGCCAGCAGCTGCAGGTCTGATTTGACCTCTAACCTGGGAACTTCCATATGTCGTGGGTGCGGCCCTAAAATAAATAAATAAATAAAGTAGGTTATATTATGTTTTTAAGAAGTATAAATGTAAGACTTTGAAAAAGGAGCGTGTAAATAAAACAGGACTAAATAATTGTTACCTATATTTAATTTAAAAAACAATGATATCTTTCTCTCCATGACAGAGGCTATTTTTTTCTCCTTACTTCCTTTTCCAATAATACTGTTCAGAAATTGCCTATGGCCTTTAGGATATCTGTTTTTTTTCTTTTTTCCCAGGAGTAAAGCAACTACAGTTAAATATAAAATTTACTTTGACTTGTAACTCTGCTCTTAGAGGCCCACATTCCTGATATGATTTCAGTACAATGATCTCAAGCTAACTATTTTCTCAACAAAAGTATTTAATCATAAAATACATAAGATTTTACTTAACAGCGAGAGCAGGATTTTAGAGTTATAAGAATCACGTTTCCAGCTCTCTAACAGTATCCATCCACTTTGTATCTGCAGGCTTGCTCTGATCGATCAGCTGTTTGTCTGTAAGGTCCTTTGTATGCATAAATCCGTCGTGCACACTATTTCTAGAATACCCATCATTTTAAAACAGTCCAAGGCACTCTGGATGGTTCCAATAAGATAGTTTTAGAGGGGGAAAAAAAAAAAAGTCGTATTTAATGTAGCTCCTCTTTCTCTGGTCCCATTTTTGAGTTCTAAAGCAAACTTATTTCAAAAAAAAAAAAAAAATGAGCCCTTATTTCATCATATAGTTTCTGTCACAATCTGCACGTAACATCAAACAAGGCAGGCACAGAGAGTTCGTTCTCTTCTAGCTCCGTACGGCCTCAACGACCATCACAGAATTCTGGAGAACGAGTACCTCGATACCTGTTTCACTGCCACCCTTCTCTGCATTCTTATCCTCAAGCTATTTCCAAACTAAGGACCTTCTTCTTGCCTCACACGCTGAACATGTGACTGTGCAGCCGGCCAACATTTGCTGGCAGCAGTCACAGAGCCTTGCAGGCCCATGTCCCCAGAGGTCACCTCCTACCACCTGCATAAAGCCAAAAATCTCAGTAAGCGCTTCCTCAGGTTCTGAGTAAACACAGGGGAAGGAGACAAGCCTCGATGTCAGAGGTGAGCAAACCACATCCCTTTTAACAGCTCTGCATGCTAAGCATGTGGCAGACTTCGCCCCGGCAGTGACTTTTCATTTTCTTTGGTGAGAGGTTTATAGACTGAGTGAAATTTGTCGAAGTTTACAACAGCACTGGCTGCCATAAAATGCAGATTGATGAGCAAAATCTAATTTGGTGTTGGACACATCAACAATTTTTGTTTTATGCGGTTTCTTTAGAATTGTCATAGAAGTAAACAATTCAATTTGAAACTCCATTTTTCAAACCATAGTACCTAAGACCTAGAGGAACGTTTTTTTGTTGCTGTAATTCAATAAACCACTCGATACACCGCAGGAAAAAAAATGATCATTGGTAAGATGTGACAGAATCAGCTCTACACCCTAGAAGAAGCCATGCACCTATTATCAAAATTTCCCCCCTTCTCCCACCTCCAGCTATTTTAGATAGGACCTCTGAATCAGGAAAAGTAGCTTGACTCAGGTTCACAGAGCAATCAAAGGAATAAAATGTATATATTTATATGGGACATCCAAGCTAATTCAATGGCTGCTATTTTCAGTAGAGCATTGGTGTCTTTTTGGAAGATGTGAAAAATACACATTGATTGACATGCACCTGCCTGTCTCATTCTACCTGCGAGGCTCCGTCTCCTCAGATGCTTTTACACTGGCTTCTCTACCAGGCCTGTGTTAGCGGGGTAGGGCCACCATAGCAAATACCACAGACTGGGTGGCTTAAACAGCAGAAATCTATTATCTCACAGTTCTGGAGGCTAGAAGTCTGGGATCAAGGTGTCCACGAGGCCATGCTCTTTCTGAATGTTCTAAAGAAGGAGCTCTTCCAAGCCTCCCTCTTTGATTCCTACAGTTTCTTGGTTTCCGGCAGCCAAACTCCCATCTTCACGTGGCGTCTTCCCCCTGCGTGCACGTCTGGTGACCCAACTTTCCCTTTTTTATAAGGATGCCAGTCATATTGGATTAAGGACCAATCCCACTCAAGTATGACCTCATCTTCACTTAACTAATAATACCTGTAATGACCCTATTTCTCAAGAAAGTCACATTCTGGGCGAGGGGGCGAAGAGACACAATTCAACCCCAAATTCCTTTCTGCCTGTTGTCCAGTATGTTCTGCTTTGGTATCTAACTTTCTAATTCATGTGTATTTCCATCCATCTGTGACGACATATACAATGACATGTACCATGTGTATTTCTAAATATAACAACTACTATAACCTTCTTTATTGGTTTGAGGCATTCTGGGTTGGTCATAACTGTTCCCATTTTCATTATCTGAACTCTTAGAAAACATGGCCACAATCTTTACAGTGTTATAAATTAAATGAACACAATCACAATCTTTACAGTGTTATAAATTAAATGAACACTATCTCAATACAAATCACCACAGTTAATCCAATGGGCAACGTCAAAGGTGGCTGTGACTGCTCCTGATTACAAAACCCTTAAGTTGCATCATGCAGAGTGATAGGACAATAGAGGATCCAGTACTGGGAACTGCAAATCATGGTGGCCATGATTTTTTTTTGCATCACAGGGACGGCTTTCATGGGATGTGGGATTTTCAGTGGTAAAATGGTAAAACCAAGACAGACATGGGCGAGCCACTCCCATCCTTATTTTATTACAAATTCAATTATAATGCATTGCAAATGGCAGGTCAATTTTTTCATCTGACACATAACGGAAACCACATTCCCAGCTAGGAGATGTGGGAATGAATTAACAGCAAGTGTCTGATCTCTCTAACTCATCTAGCATCAACGAGCTACTTTAAAGACCCGAGGAAACAAACTGTTGTTCATATTCCAGGTTTCTGGATATTTTGTGGGCTTATTTTCAGTTCTGGTGAATTACTTAAAATTTAGGTGGGTTTTTCCAATAGAAGCAGTCAGAATAGCTGAATTAAGAAGAGATCAGGAGTTCCCACCATGGCGCAGCTGAAACAAACCCAACTAAGAACCATGAGGTTTCGGGTTTGATCCCTGGCCTCGCTCAGTGGATTAAGGATTCGATGTTGCTGTGAGCCGTGGTGTAGGTTGCAGACGTGGCTCGGATCTGGCGTTGCTGTGGCTGTGGTGTAGGCCGGCAGCTGTAGCTCCGATTGGACCCCTAGACTGGGAACCTCCATATGCCACATGTGTGGCCTTAATAAAAAAAAAAAAGAAGAGATTCTGCTGTATAGCACAGGGAACTATATCTAGTCACTTGAGATGGAAGATGATGGAGGATAATGAGAGGAAAAGAATGTATACATATGTATGACTGGGTCACTTTGCTGTACAGCAGAAAGTGACAGAACACTGCCAATCAACTATGATAAAAAAAAAATCTTACAAAAATTAAGAAGAGATCAGAAGAACAAGTAATTTTGTTCAATTAGAGACTATTCAAGTAAAATTTAAAAGCTAAAATGATCTTTCTCTCCTTCCAGAGTTAAATTCTGCAGTGAACAGGGCAAGGGGGATGAGCTTTGAAAAGAGTAAACAACTATAAATAGCATGACTGGAGGAGAGGGACAAAAAAAAAATGAAAGAAAAGAAGTTATTTTAGTGTGATCGTTACTTGAACCAGACATAAAAATCTTGGACATATTTTTATTAGTATAATCTTTCACTGCAATGGATTAGTTGTAATCAACACTCACTCTCATTTCATAAAGATAAATTCTCTTATTCGTAACACTGCCCTTCTCGCCTCAAGTTAAAGGCAGCTCTTCCTCCAATCCATTACTCTTAGCAGTTTGCTTCTGATTGGTTTTTTAGGTCTATGGCACTGTAGGTAACTACACCCAATATTCAGATCACATGACAGTCCGCGTGCTATAAAATATTGTGACTTAATGTGTTCCTGTGGTCAGCCAAGACTCTTGCTGAATTACTCACTGTATCTTCCAAATAAATCATTTTTCCAAAGATGAGATCCAATACTGAAAGGTGTTTTATTTTTGCTTAGTTTGTATTTTATGGGGAGTTCCTGCTGTGGCACAGCAGAAACGAATCCGACTAGGAACCATGAGGTTGCAGGTTTGATCCCTGGCCCTGCTCAGTGGGTTAAGTTGCCGTGAGCTGTGGTGTAGGTTGCAGACTCGGCTCAGAGATCCCACGTTGCTGTGGCTCTGGTGTAGGCCAGCAGTTGTAACTCCGATTCGACCCCTAGCCTCGGAACCTCCATATGCTGCAGGTGCCGCCCTAAAAAGACAAAAATAAAACAAACAAAAATTTGCACTTTATATAACTCCCAAAATATTTTAAAAGACACCTTAAAGTCATGTAAAACACTAAAGTATAATACTAGCAATAGTCTTGGTCTTAAACTTTAAAAAACAATTCTAAAAATCTCTCTAGTTAACTTTAAAAATGCAAAAATGTTAATGAAATATGTCTAAGATTTTTTTGAGTTTAAAAGATTATTTCTTCCAAATCCTTTCAAATTGGTATAGAATTAAATATAAGTATTCTGTCATGGCTCAGTGGTAACAAACCTGACTAGGATCCATGAGGATCTGGGTTTGATCCCTGGCTCTGCTCAGTGAATTAAAGATCCAGTGTTGTTGTGAGCTGTGCTGTGGGTCACAGAGGTGGCTCAGATCTGGCATTGCTGTGGCTGTGGTGCAGGCCAGCAGCTGTAGCTCTAATTCAACCCCTAGCCTGGGAACTTCCATATGCTGCAGGTGTGGCCTTAAAAAAAAAAAAAAAAAATTAAAAAACCAAATAAAATTAATTCAAAAAATTACTATTAACCAAAGTACCAAATTAATATTAGATAAAACCTGACTTTATGATATCTTTAAGAATTTAAAGTTACTAATAAAAATAGTATATTTGATATGTTGTTTTCACCTATATTTGGCCAAAATGCAAATTTTCCACATCTTTGAGAAAACTTCCCCCAGATTTAAAAAAAAAGGAAACACAACAAATGGGCAAAAGTTCCCGGGTGGTCTAGCAGTTAAGTTGTATGTTTGATCCCTGGCCTAGGAACTTCCACATGCTGCAAGTGTGTCAAAAAAAAACAAAAAACAAAAAACATAACATCCTGGCTATTCTCCTGATTTCTTACCTCTTTCCAAAGAAAATGAGTTAGGTCTAGCCCAGTGGTTCTCAAAGGGTGGTGCCCAGACCAGCAGTATCAGCATCACCTGGGAACTTGCTAAATTTGCATAATCCTGGGCCCCATCCTGGGATGGAGGTAGGATCAGAAGCCCTGAGGGTGTCACGAGTAATCCAGTCGTCATAGGTTCTCTAGGTGATTCCAATACACACCGAGTCAGAGAAGCCTTGTCCTAGCATAATGATGACTCGGGATCTCTAGGCCCCAAGGAAAGTGGCTTCCTACTTCTCTGAAATTGCACTTAGGGGAGATTTACAAAGGCCCCCATCAGAATCCACAGCATGACCAGATGGGCCTGTACACGCCTCTAGAAAAGTTCTTCCTGACCCTTCCTGTCTGTTACAGGACTTAGCCCCCTGCAAACACCTGCCTTCTCTGCGTCTCAGTTACTGTTCTACCACGCAGCTTAGTGCAGCGCCCGGCCCCTGTTTTCCGAGTTGAACCTCACCTGCTCAGCAGCTAAAGGAGCATGGCCTGCAAAACCAAAATCTTAAAAGTGTCCTTCAGGCGGGTTTCTGAGTGGGCGAGGGCATTCTGATGACACTATTAGTATTCCACTCCAAAATGAAAGGAGGAAGATATCCTGATTTCAATTTTTTTGGGGGGGGGGGGTATTTCTAGGGCCACACATATATAAGTTCCCAGGTTAGGGGATGAATTGGAGATGCAGCTGCTGGCTTACACCACAGCCACAGCAACGTGGGATCCGAGCCGAGGGATCTGAGCTGTGTCTTTGACCTACACCACAGCTCACAGCAACACCAGATGCTTATCCCACTGAGCAAGGCCAGGGATCGAATCTGCATCCTCATGGATACTAGTCAGGTTCATTACCGCTGAGCCACAATGGGAACTCCCAGATCTCAATTTTTTAAAGGAATCAGTAGGACAGAATGAGAGGTTTTCATAAACTTGTTATGAGACAAAATGACGTTTAGTTTCCAAACACTGAAACATTTAGATAAGTGAAGGCAAGACAGGAAAAAGCAGGTAGGCAAGTAAAAGAGGCAGGAGAACTTGAGACTCACCTAATAGCTATGAATCAGGAGGAGAGCAGCTAGGAGCAGGCGATCCGTGAGCAAACCAGCCAACTGCAGAGTCCCTCCTGAGCCACACAACCTTCTGGCTATTACTGACTATCTCTAACCCCACTTCCGGATCTCTTTAAAATGTGAGGAATACTTCGTAATAGAACTGTTGTAACAGGAGTTCCCGTCCTGGCGCAGTGGTTAGCGAATCTGACTGGGAACCATGAGGTTGCGGGTTCGGTCCCTGCCCTTGCTCAGTGGGTTCACGATCCGGCGTTGCCGTGAGCTGTGGTGTAGGTTGCAGACACGGCTCGGATCCTGCACTGCTGTGGCTCTGGCTAGGCCGGCGGCTACAGCTCCGATTCGACCCCTAGCCTGGGAACCTCCATATGCCGTGGGAGTGGCCCAAAGAAATAGCAAAAAAAAAAAAGGAAAAAAAAGAACTGTTGTAACAGAGCTGTCATTGCTGCCATCAACATCCTCAAAGTTTTCTAAGACAATGGAAGGACAAGAGTTGAGGTTCACTGATAGATGGATGTGCCTCCGCATACCATTTGAAGTGATCTATAATCCCAATACTCCCGTAGAATTTCCATGAAGACTTCGAGGCTTACTGATTGCTTAGAAAGCCTTAAAAACTTACTCTATGGGGCGATCCATTATGATAATTAAGCAATTAAATTTAGGGAGGCAGGGCTAGTTAATAAGTGATCATGGGCCTGTGGTGGGGAGGCCCTTGCTCTCCTGAGTGACCTTGGGCACAGCGGACCTAAACCTAAGCTTCTCCACGTGTACAACGGGCAGAGTACCACCCTGAGGACAGAACCGACATGAGACTAAGTTGTGATGCGTATGAACGGCAATCAGAAAAAATACTAAAACGGAAAAGGCACTCTGGACCTCTCCCGGTTTTTCAGTTGGAAGTGAAATTGAACCTGGTAATTTTTCTTAGCGTAGCGATGAGGAAGATTAAATAAGTTTGAACAAGTCCTAAAAAAGGACCTATTCCTTCCTGCCTATGTAGAAGCCTTCACCTCTAGTCTTTGATACCTGGATGACCACACAGGACTAAGGACCACGCCTGAAATGATGATGATGAAAGGATGAGACAGACAGATTCCCATCACAGCTAGTAAGGGCTAAATACAGGCTCACAGCAGCTATTTTACCATAAAAGATAAATTATATTCATAAATCATTCCTCAAAAAGTAGTTGCTACTTTCTAAGTGTTGCAGGGAAAACTCCAGGTTGAAAAGGGAAAATAAACACGTCTAAGGGAAGGCACAGCTGTTTCATTTACCCAACAGGTTAGAGCGACTTTATACCCTACTTGGCACAGCTATATTTCACCGAACCCACACTTAACCCTTCACGACAACCTGATGCTTATTAGCGAGGGTTAAAATGGCCTCTCAAGATGGCCTATTTCTATTCCTACAATTTTCTAATCCCTTCTACGAGAGCTCTCCCAGTTTGCCCCTCGACCTGGACAACTCTATGGCGAGGAGTGTGGCAGCATCTCCCAAAGCAGCTTACTGCACTTAGGGACCGCTTCCAGAAAGTTCCAGGATGACCCGGTACCCTCTTGGACATTGATCAGCCTCCTCCTGATCCTGGCTATCCAAAACCCCTTTTCCGTATGATAACCCTGCAAATACCGAAGGACTGTCCAAGCACATTGCTATGTGTTTTCCGAATACCATTTCTAATTTGCTCAGAAAATCTGGCCTCCCCTTTCCAGGAGCTCCTGAGCCCTATTAACTGCCAGGAGTCACAAAACCAACAGACCCAACAACAAAAACCAACCAAGCTCCTGATGAAAAGAACCATTTACACACAATAATGCCTACACATTAATCTGTTAAAGCACATATGTCTTTTTGAGGGCACAAGGTAAACTTTCTAAAAAAGAATTTTAGTAGAACAGGTCACTATCCTTAAAAATGTACATTTCATTTGCCCAGGGAGCCTACAGAATTATTTTTGAAAATAATTATGTATAGGCACAAATATGATGCTGTAGAAATAAATGTCTACTCCAGTTACATACAATAGTGAAACTTAGAAAAACCCATAGGGAATTGATGAAATAGCAGGATATACCCATATGCCAGCAACAGAGGTAATGACACAACCAGATGGCTTTACAACAAAAACATTTTCAGAACTTGCTGAAGACTTAGAGAGTGAATCTCCTTTTTCCTCTCTCTTAGAAAATGATTTGAGAATGTACTGCAGCACAAGTGAATAAACCATGATATGGGATGCAGGAAACAGTGGCCCTGAACCGAGAGAGAGATGCTCGGGAGCCTGGGACATGAAGCAGCAGACCTCGAGGGCAGGACAGTGGACAACTCCAAGGGCAGGTACTGGGGGAAGATGACTGCAGAGATAGGATGCTCTCTTCCAGGATACTGAACGACACAAATACATGATACAGGCCAACGCGACAAGAAGATTGGAAGGCAACCAGAAACTCTAAGCAAAAATAGACAGTAAATGTAATTCTAGTTGTGCCGTCAAATATTTTGACGTAGTCATAATGCTTTATTTTCTCTGGTGTAGGATCAACTGGATATAAGGGAACACAATGCGACTGCAGAGTAAAAGTCAAATATTTTAAAAACCTGGCCATACAAAAAGCCCAATTCCAAATGACAGAAACTGAGAAGCACAGTGGGAGTCAGAGAAGTGGAAGGACAGAAACACAAAGCCTTCACCGAAAGCACCAAAAGGTGCTACGAACGAGAAATACAAGTGTGCAAAGCGTTCAAAGGAACTGAGAGAGAAACTCAAATTACTTTGACTACACAGGAAGAAAGAAGGGATGGGCAACAGAGGAGTGAGAGCTCCATTCTTACCCATCACAGCAAGAAGATAACACACGGTAGGAACAAGGACACACCATCACCTAAGTGACCACCGTCAATTCCTTCCTGCACGTGCACGGTGCTCGCTGCATCACGAGGTGGAGTCACTTTCCTCCCCTTGAACCTGGGCTGCCTCAGTGACTCCCTGGACCAGCAGAACGCAGCGGAAGCAACATTCGGGTTCTGTGGCTGAGGCATAAGCAGCCGTGCAGCTTCCTCCTGGGTCTGTTGGAAAACTGCCCTTGAGATGCTCCCTTTTGGTACACAACTGCCAGGCTGTGAGGAGCCCAAGCCACACAGACGGGCCTCAGACAACGAGCCGGCTAAGGTGGAAGCAGAGAGCCAGCTTGAATAAGCTCCGTTCCACCCTGCTGAACCTTTAGATGAATCCAGGCCCAACTGCTACCTCACAGCATCCACATGAGACCTCACACAAGGGCCACCCAGCTTGCTTGCTTGCTTGCTTGTTTGCTTTTTTTCAATATAATCACAAACTCATGAGTCAGAGGGTTTCAAAGTTGTTTTTTTTGTTTTTTTTGTTTTTTTGTTGTTGTTGTTGTTGTTGTTGTTGTTGCTATTTCTTGGGTCGCTCCCGCGGCATATGGAGGTTCCCAGGCTAGGGGTCTAATCGGAGCCGTAGCCACCGGCCTATGCCAGAGCCACAGCAACACGGGATCCGAGCCGCGTCTGCAACCTACACCACAGCTCACGGCAATGCCGGATCCTTAACCCACTGAGCAAGGGCAGGGACCAAACCCGCAACTTCATGGTTCCTAGTCGGATTCGTTAACCACTGCGCCACGACGGGAACTCCAAAGTTGGTATTTTAAATGATGATCTAATGGTCACATTGTTAGCCAGGGAAAGAGCCATCAGGTTGGTTCCTCTGACTCAATTCCATTAATCTTTGATAGGTTCCTTGCTTTCTGATACACAATTAGCAGAGTTATAGCGTTCTATGCAATACGCTACTAAGTGAAACAAATTCTAAGTTTTTGGTTTTGATCCCGTTACATGATATATATTCATACACAGCATGCTATATTTTCCTGAGGCACATATACAAATAGGATGCATTCCTAAGTATAAATGGTAATAAAGGAAATATAAATAGTCCTCTCTGGGCTGTGGGATTGGGCATTAATTTTGTTTTCTTTTTGCTTGTCAATATTTTCTAATCCTCAAATAAAAATGAATGACCTAATTAAGTTTTTCAAATAGCTTCTGTTTGTACATTACTTACAGCTGTTTAATTTACAATGTAGCTGTAAGGGGCCTTTTAAAAAAATTTTTTTATTGTAGTTGATTTACAATGTTCTGTCACTTTCGGCTGTACAGCTAAGTGACCCAGTTATACAAATACATACATTCTTTTTCTTCCATTATCCTCCATCATGTTCCATCATCACAGGTGATTAGATACAGTTCCCTGCGCTATAGAGCAGGAGGGACTTAACCACTGTTTCCCAAATATATTCTGCAGGGTAGAAAGGGTACCTCTTTTAGAGGATCAGCCTTGTTCTAGTCTCTAACCCCGATCACATTCCCCCCACAAGACAAACCTTATTTCTAAAGGCCCTTTTCCCCCTGGAATAACCAAGTATCATCACAAACCTCATAACATCGACCAAGCACCCTCCTGCCCAAACTGGTTCTCCCATCTCCTTCAGGGTCTCACACGCCTCCATCCTGCCCTCGTCATTCTCTGAAATCCACATTAGTCACCATGATCCGCTGAGTTTCTTCCTCATTAATAAAACCACCAAAATTAAGTTCTTCCTAATCTATCCCCTACCTTACTCCAGTAACCTCCTAAGAGATTCTCCTATATCCCAGCATCCGCTTTTATCTTATTAACATGCCAACTGCACTGAGTTATTTTGGGGTTGTGGTTACAGGTCCGACAACGATTCTTCGACAAGTGAAATGCAAGGCTGATGAGTTGGAATGTTCACCCCATCCAGCAGCCCCATCTTAACCCATCCGAACCTACAGCCACCACCAAGCCCACACAAATCCCGCAGGCTGACAACCCGCGTCCTTCCACCACCCAGGAAGATCGGACCTCCTCACCTCATGTTCTCTGACCCAGAAAGCCTTCTCTATCTTTTTCTGATGAGGCTAAACATGCCCCCTTTTTTTGTCTTTTTAGGGCCACACCTGCAGCATATGGAGATTCCTAGGCTAGGGTTCAAGTTGGAGCTGCAGCTGCCAGCCTACGCTACAGCCATAGTAACGCCAGGTCTGAGCCAAGTCCGTGACCTACTTCACAGCTCACGGCAACGCCGATCCTTAACGCACTGAGCAAGGCCAGGGATCAAACCCTTGTCTTCATAGACACTAGTTAGGTTCATTACCGATGAGCTGTGCTGGGAACTCCATTTTTTGAAGACTGAGTTCCATCTATCTCAAAAGCTCTCTTGGAAAATTCCAAAAAAACATAAATATATATAGGAAAATTTATGCAGTTTATATAAACCGCAAAAATATATGTAAGTATTGTCAATAGTTACCTCTGGAGAATCAGACCTAGAAAACTTTATCCTAAGTCCTGTATTTCTACAATCTCGGAATTTTTTTAAAATAAACATCCATGTTCAGACCAAAAAAAATGGAAATTAACACACTCATCTTTCCTGTCCCTGAATCACTATAGCATTATTGTTTATCACCAGGTGATGTGTGACGTGAATTTTTTTTAAATAGCTTCCTATATTTAAATCTTAGCATCTGTGGGATTCAATTAGGTAGCTCTCACAGTCTTAGTCCTTACTCCTTACCTACTTAGTTCCGAACCACGGTGAGCCAGGGAGCTAAGCTTCAGTAGTCTGACTTCCACACCCTCTGATCCTGTAGATCCGTGACTCTTGATCTCTGAATTCGATTTACCCATGAGGAGTCAGCGCCACGTGTGGTATGTGCTTCCACAGGCGTGGGGAGCCGTTAGATAAGCTTTGGGTTGTGTCCAGTCCCTTGCGAACGTCTCCCTACCCCACCAAGAAAACCTGCTAAACTACAAGTGAGATAGACGCCAGTAAGAGGACAGGATTAATTCCGCTCTAAATTGCAACACTGTATTGTTAGTAAATTTTGGCAAAACTCACAACTGACTTCGGGTCAACGTGGTGCGTCCCCTCTGTCACCAACCTTTAAGGAGCTTTGCCTAGAGCAAAATTCACAGTGGCCGTGGCCTCTGCATGGCTCTGTGAGGGAAAATAGAACAAGATTTGCCTGATCCCTTCCAGAGCTTAAAAGAAAATTCTTTCAGCCAGTGATTATGAAAATCTGGATTTTCTCACCACGGGGAAATTTAATTTCTATGGGCCAAGAGTGGCTTGGGTCAGGAATTTAGACAGGGAGAAAGATAAATAAAATTATCATGTACTTATTATGGCAGCAATTATGAGGTCCTTTTGCTACACTATTGGGACTGACCCAGAATCTTAGCACAGTTCCCATAAGAAATCTTTTCAGAGGACCATCAATCTAGAGACGAGATTTGGGAATAAAGTCCGCCCTACACTTAATTACTCCTTGTGTAACTTTAATCATTCGAGGTTTTTGATTATTTACTTAGAAGGTAAGAGTTGAAGGTTTGCGCTAACACACAGGACTGGATTGCCAAATCAGCCTTGTGAAACAGTGACCTTACCTGGAACTAAGCTTTCCTAACTGCCACAAGGATGGAGCCTATCAAATAATCCAGAGGAAGCAGAGGCAGGTTTGGGACAGGAAGGGCAGCTAGCAAGCCAGGGCTGCCCTGTGCTGAACACGCAGCTCTGGCCCAGAAGGGATGCAGGCTCCTCTACTAGGTGAGGTTCATAAAGCTCCTCACACAGGGGGAAGAGTTTTATCTTATAAAACATCCCCGTTCTCAACCTCTAAGAAGGTGTCCGGGTCCATGACATTCTCCAAGGAGCCAGGCCTTGCACAGCCCGGGTTCTCTTTACTGTAGGTAATCCTTGGCCAGGGACAGGCTAAAGGCATTTCAGAGTTAAGATCTCTCCCTCCTAATAAAAGGCAGTCCATACCCTATTTACGCGAAGGTCCTGGTGACAAGGAGATTAGATCGGGTTACCTGCCTTCTTTTCTTCCCCTCTCTTTTTCCCAAAAAGTGACCAGATTTGCAGGCCAGCTGCTTTCACCCCTTCTTCCCAGGGTTCCCAAAGAACGTGGTGACAAAACAGGGCTTATTTTTTCTTGCTCACTGCCCAGCTCTCTGGCATTCGAGCCAAATCAAATCATTTCATCAAAACAATTGAATCGAAGAAGCTCAGAATTAGAACAGAACTCTAAGTTCTTTTTTTTTGTCTTTTTTTTGTCTTTTGTTGTTGTTGTTGTTGCTATTTCTTGGGCCGCTCCCGCGGCATATGGAGGTTCCCAGGCTAGGGGTCTAATCGGAGCTGTAGCCACCAGCCTACGCCAGAGCCACAGCAACGCGGGATCCGAGCCGCGTCTGCAACCTACACCACAGCTCACGGCAACGCCGGATCGTTAACCCACTGAGCAAGGGCAGGGACCGAACCCGCAACCTCATGGTTCCTAGTCGGATTTAACCACTGCGCCACGACGGGAACTCCAGAACAGAACTCTAAAGATGAGTTAGTGCAAGCTCCTACCCAGAGTTTCTCCTTATGGTACCTATTTTTATATCTATCTGATTGAAGATATCTTCTGGAGGAAACACCACTTAAAAGGCCGTTGGGAGAAACTTCTGTTCACCAGGGATGTCTTTCCTGTAAAACCGAAGTCTCCCCGACCTCTCCTTACTTACCATCCCTGGTGGTCCCAGTTCCAATGTCTGAACTAAACCAAAATAAGTCTACGTCCCTCTCCCACTTGACAGCCCCTTCACATTTCCAAGGACATTTCAAAGCCACGCAGATGTCCTTCAACTTATCTTTCCTACGCTGACCTCTCCGGGTCCTTCAGTTGTTTGTCCCAGCGCAACAGCCACCTAATCTAATCTCCCCTCTTCAGTTATCTGGCAGCTCACCCCTGGACCCAGCCATTTTAGAGACTACAGATGCTGTGGGCGTGATCTAACCAGAAAACTGTGATTCTGCCTGAATAGGATACCATACTTCCCCTAATAGAGTACACATTTAAAAACAGCTATCTTTTTTGGCGGATGTGACCTGCTATGGGTGCAACTACGACGGTGGTCATCCGCCCCTTCCAGGTGGTCCCCCTCCTTGGCTACACAGTCGAACCCAAATGCAAAACTTGACATTCATCACTCTTAAGTTCCACCTATTTGTTCCAGCTTATTGTTCCAGGCTGAAACTTTAAAAAATGTAATAAATCATCCAACTAGTATTAGTCCCCCTTCCTAGCCCTGCTGCAGTCATTTGATAAGCTTGCCGAATTTAAACTTTATTTTAAACTTGAAACACACATAACCCCCAATCTACCCTTTTAACCACTTTCAAGTGTACAATTCGATGGCATGAGGTGCATTATTGTTGTTCTGCTACTATGATCATGATCCGGCCCCAGAGCTTTTTTGTACCCCACATGGAAGCTCCAACTTGGACATAGAAACTTCCCAATACCTCCTCCCATCCAGTTCCTATCCTGTTTCCTGTCTCTAGGAATTTGACTGTGTTACAGGTGCCTCAAGTAGGAAGGAACCGTACCATAAGATTTCTTTTTACAAAAATCTAATTAGGAACAAAATATTGGCCAGCGTAAACAGCGTAATCCGCTTGGCCGCCATCTACTTTATCACCACACATCAAGTCCAATAAATGAACTGGTTTCTTTCCTGGTGACTAAAGGAAAATAGGTCTCAAAAATCAAGCCAGCTTAGAGAAAGAAAGGGAGACAGTTCCACTAAGATAATCCCGCTATGCAAATCAGAGGCCAGGCTCTGTGCCCCCAAGAGAACACGAAGCAGGAAACACAGAACCAGAAAGAAAGAGAAGAATTCCTTCTTGACTGAAACTGAGAACGGCTTGGAGGGGCTTTGTCATGTTGGTGACCTATGGGAAGTGGTCACATCTGGGATGTGATATTAAAAATGCCACACTGAAGCAAATTCTAAAACCCCAAACACATACATATATATGTAATAGTTGTGGAGCTTTAATACACATACACACCTCTAGAGCACGTGTTTCTAAGAAAACTGACCACTTTACATTTTTACCAAGGATAATCCCTCAAATAGTAGGAACAGTTATAAACTAACTGTATAATGTGCTTTTCTTTTTTCTTTTCTTTTCTGGCTATCCAAGCCCATGTGGAGTTGCCCGGCCAGGGATCGGATCCAAGCCACAATGGCAAGCTACACCACAGCTGTGGCAATGCAGGATTCTTAATCCCCTGTGCCAGGCCGGGGACAGAACCTGCATCCTGGTGCTGCAGAAACACTGCCAATTCCACTGCAACACAGCAGGAACTCCTAATGGGCTTTTATATAGGTTTGTCTAAGTGAACTATAGAAAAACTAATAAAACAGTTTCTAAGACCTAGTTCTGCCAGTCTATTGCCTATTACTGTATAAGAAAACTGAGAATCTTTTACTTCAGTAGGGCGAAAAAATGTTAACATTCTATACAAGTTTTAAAATATTTTTCTATGATTTAAATATTTATCATGTTTTATTTTATGTATACGTAGCGGGAACTAGAAATGACAAAGACCTTAAACTAGTGAATCTTGCTTTAGTGAGCTATACTAAGCACCTATTTTTAATTCCTACTTTGTCAACAGAAAGGTTAATTTTTGAAATTCTATTATCTTGAAATATTGCTATAACAGTCACTACAGTTACCTAGAATTTTTCTTTAAGGCTATCTCAATGGGAGAAGAAAAGGAAATACATTATTTAAGTGTGACGGAGAATAGGCAACACGATTAAAATCATTGTAAAACGGTAGTTTTTCTTTTTTAACACTGTTAATGATAAAATGTTAGTGAGTCACGACATTTGTTTCACGGCATTGTGGAAATTTTTCTTCATTTTTTTCATTGTTCTTTTTGGGCCGCACCTGCAGCATATGGAAGTTCTGAGACTGGGGGTTGAATCAGAGCTGCAGCTGCTGGCCTACACCATAGCCATGGCAATGCTGGATCCGAGCCACGTCTGTGACCTACACCTCAGCTTGTGGCAACGCCAGATCCTTAACCTACTGAGCAAGGCCAGGGATCGAACCCTCATCCTCATAGATACTAGTCAGGTTCTTAACCCCCTGAGCCACAACGGGCTCTCCTGGAAATTTTTCTTTAGACTAAACATAAGACCAGTATTTTTCTACTTCTTGTCTCCTCATGTAAATTACAACTTCACATTATCTTACATAACAAATCTCATTTTTCGATACCACTTCATACTTACAAGCTTGCAAAATGTTTTTAAAATATAGATACTTGGGTAAAATATTAGACAAAAAAACAAAACTCCTCACGTTCAAAGTATCGCACCACACCTAACACCCTTAAATAAATATAACAAAAGGTATCTGAAACTAGATTCTGGGTTTAATGATTAGAGCCCAGGGGAATGGATGGATGCAGAAGAGTTGGCAAAGTATGCACAGGCTCAGTGATTTTCTTAACAAGTTTAAAAGTTTCCCAAATATACAATAACTCATTACCTAAAGGTGTGTTTGACTGGGGAGAGGAGGTGATTCACAAGGAACACACACAAAAAAACTAGGGCTACCCAAGAAGTGGGAAAGGGAGAGAAGAGGGAGGTTTACCCCTAAAAACAGGACATTAAAGCATAAATGTGTTCTTCTTTTATAAGAGATTAGCAGGCCCTATTTTCCCTGATAATGAATATCCTGTCCACGAGGTGAAAGCTAAATAGCAGGGGGAAAGCTGCAGGATTTTCACCCTTCTCTGTAGGCAGAAGAGAAGGTTTCTTCAGCTCTACATCAACCCATGAAATCATTTTAAAGCTTGGGTAAATATATTAGAGAGAGGCTCAAGACATTATGTAACCTACTTACAACCTACAATCCCCCAAACTCCAAAGAATCTTACTTCTGTTACATCAGATAAGGTATAAAGTTGTTATTTATATTCAACTATTCGGTAGGGCACGTGTTTGAAACCTATAGGTAATTAGCCTCTATTCTTCACTTTAAATTTTATTTAGTTCCAATTGGAAACCCTTCTTCAGAAAAAAGGCTTACTATAAACAACTTAAATAGCTTCAGCACGATCAAGGCAAAGTGATTTCCAAATTCCAGTTCTCACCGCATAAGGGATAAGAATTTCATAAAAGTTTATACAAAATAATAGTAGGAGTACCTGCTATTGGTATTTTGTTAGCCTTACTTAAAATGCCTAAAGTGATCTGGGAATTCACCACATGGAAAAAAAAAGTCCTTATATTCAAATAGTAAATATAAGATCAACAAATAATATAGGATCTCTATAAACGTTTATCATTTCATCAATTTTTTTTCTGTTGTGTTTCCCTGCAAATGGATTCAGTGAAATCAGATACATTGATTTCGTACCATTCATTTACCATTCATTTATTTCATACAATAGATCACAAGAAAACATCAAAAAAGCAACCATCGCTTGAAATGTTTCCCTTTGATTTTTTCTGAGTAGCTTTACTAAATTAGGCCACAGTTAGTTGCTTTTTTAAAAATGCAGCATGCACTTCATTGATTTTTTTTTTATGAAGGCATAAGAGGTCCAAAGAGAAAACAGTATTCACCCCTCATGATGAATATTCAACTTGCTAACCCACGCCATTTGCCAAGCTGCGATTTCAGTGACCAAGAGAACAGCAATTCATAGTCACCACACTTAGAAATGCATGTAAGTGACCCATTCTCTGTCACCAGTTTCTATTCATTTCCTAGCACAGTGATTATTTGTGACTCATGTTCAGAGACCATTCTTCTAACCTGAAGCAGGATTTTACACTCACGTGGGTACCCACTCACATTCTTCCCTGAGTTAACCACTATTGGGTTGGTTTCCATGTCTTTTTGGCAGAAATGTTTAGAAACCAAAGTGCTTGTATTCCAATGATCTAACACCCGTAACAGGTAGAAGTCTGTATGTTACAACCACCTAGAAGCTATTAAAATCTAAAAAGGAAGACAAGGAAATATACACTAGGAAATGACAGTAAAAACAACCTATTTCTAGAGTTCCCATTGTGGTGCAGTGGTTAACGAATCTGACTAGGAACCATGAGGTTGCGGGTTCAATCCCTGGCCTCACCTAGTGGGTTAAGGATCCGGTGTTGCCGTGAGCTGTGGTGTAGGTTGCAGACACGGCTTGGACCCTGTGTTGCTGTGGCTATGGTGTAGGCTGGCGGCCATAGCTCCATTTCGACCCCTAACCTGGGAACCTCCATATGCCTTGGGTGCTGCCTTAGAAAAGACAAAACAAACAAACCTATTTCTTCAGAAAAATAAAGGGATAAAGGGATTATGGATACCTATTGGGCTATATAAGGACTTATTGATAACATTAAAACCAGCATAGTTTTTAAAACATTTACATTAATTATTTAGACTTATGACTTCAAATGGGTGACATAGAGAGATGTTTTGTTTCTTTGTTTGTTTTGTTTTTTCTTTTCTTTTTACAGCTGCACCTGTGGCATGTGTAAGTTCCCAGGCTAGGGGTCAAATCAGAGCTGCAGCTGCCGGCCTACACCACAGCCATAGCAATGTGGGATCTGAGCCACACCTGGGACCTACACCACTGCTTGGGGTTGCTGGATCCTTAACCCACTGATCAAGGCCAGGGATAGAACCCACAGCCTCATAGACACTATGTCAGGTTCTTAACCCACTGAACTACAATGGGTACACCTAGAGAGATGTTTTGACATATCTTATTCTTGCAAAAATAATGCCAAATTGATGTCTTATTCACCAGCTATCTTTATGTGGGTGAATACAAAGAAAAATAGAAGAATATTATTCATATACATTTATATGAGTTTTTTAAAAAGCCCTCAAAGTGGTCACTAATGTCCAATAATACAGAGGTTTTAGTTAATACCAAATAATAATAAAAAAAAAGGCCAATGGTTACATTTACATTTTAAAACAGAGAAAACATGTGATGCATATCTATGTATTACATAGAACTTATCCTGTTCTAGTTTACATGAGTCTATTAGTTCCTAATATCTATCTTGGGTTTGTCAGTATATCTCAGTTGAAAAATAACTGATTGAGGAGAAAGGTAGCCAAGATGCTAGGGATATAAAATTGTTAATTTACAAATGCATAATGTAGAAAAGTGATACAAAAATATAAAAGTTAATATGCATTAGTGCCTGAGATCTGCTAGATCCTCCATTAGCTCAGTCCGGAATTCTGATGAAATCTGGGCAAAACTGCCACCCCCCCCCCAGGCTACTTAAATATAATAATGAATGTACATGGAATTGCACATGGAATTAAACAGAAAAGAAATATGCTAGCTGGTTATATGGGAATCTATACCTAGCTCTGATTGTCAAAACATAAACACATCTAGAAAGACAGCAAATATCAATAGCCACATGATCCTAAAGGTTTTAAGTAAATATTCAGGAAATTGGGGTCGCCTGCCTTTCTCAAAGTTCATGAATCCAAAGACACACTAATACGAATACACAAGTAAAGCTCTTCTTTTTGTTAATAAACAGGGTAACATCCCCAGAGTGATCCCTGAGTGCATGTGGAGTTGGTCTGTATAAAGTAAGAATTATATGTTTAGATTTGCCTTCTCCCTTGAGTCATCACTCCCAGTCTTGTCTGCTGGTCAGGCTACTGAAAATCCTGGCACTCACCAGTATGAAGTAGTAGGCATACAGCGCTGTACAATGATGAATTATATAATACTTGTCACCAATCACTTTCCAATACAAAATGAGAATAAACAAATCTGTAAGAAGGAAACGTAAGATATTACACAGCAAGAAAGCATCGTTGTTTTTCAAGAGTATTTAACTTTCTCCTGACAGCTCGTCAGAGTCCACTCTGAGCTCTTGTCTCAGATGTCAGGAGTCCCACTTCCCTCTTCCACTAAGGATGTGCTTCCATGCAACTGTCTCCCTCACGCTACTGGGACTCCTCTGGGCGGAGGACCAAGGGTGGGGATCCAGCACAGTGCCCGGCATAGACGATGCATGCATTTGTTGACAGTATACATGAATGACTCGTTTCCATGGTTAAATAAAATAAAAACATGACTGAATAAAAATAATTTTTCAAGAAGCCTAAATTACTGATTTTTGTCACTATAATAATTCAAACAGATCAGGTGGTCCCAGAAAAGGTGCAAAACGACCAACTCATATATAACACTGACTCGGCAAAAAAAAATTAAAAATTAACAAAGAATGTCATTACATACTAATTCAAAATGGTAAAGAAATACCAAGAACTATAACTATGTAAAAATACATAAAATGAGAGGTCAAGGCATCGATTTTTCAATTCTAAATTAACACCATGATTCAGAAAATCATTTCCTTTAAACAAAACAGAAGCTTCTCAAAATGTTAACCCAACTATTTTCTATACCAAAGGGTTAAACATGAAATTTAGACATGGAAACAAATGGCTCTCATGCATGAAAACCAAAGGAGGATTCAGAGCTTGTTAAAGCATGGGGAGCGTCTTTCAAAAAAATTAAAAATTATTGATACAAAACCAGATGTGAATATCTATGTACATACCTCTGTCACCAAATCATAAATTTTAAGAGAGTACCATAAATGTGGAAATCGAGAAAATTTAACACTGTTTGTAATTAACTGCCTGAGCTGCTTCCCTAACTACGTTTTCCCTACTTTGGCTGTACACTTTTGGTCACCTATTTATATGATAATGATCTTGTAACATTTTCTGCGGAGAGAATAAAAGAATTCACTTTCCATTCCGCTTGCTTTAAAAAAGTTTGTTTCAGTTCCTACTCTTGTTTTCTAAGTCTTCGGAATCCTACCTTATTTGAGAGAACATTTATCAAGTTTCTTTCATACAAGATTTCCTAGGAAATAACTAGTCTCTCAATTGACAACACGCATTAACCCCAGAGCATGAGGCATATTATACGTTTTCTGTTAACCTTGCCAAGGTCAGCGTTTTGTGCCTCATAAGCAAATCTTTTCCCAGGTGTCCACATGATTCACGCTTTTAATTGGGCCATCAAATAATCCAATAGCCTATTATTATTTCTACCTCCAAGGAGTCTTTTCTTCTAAATCAATGACTGTATTTTACTGTAATTGTTTTGCTACAATTCACTTCTTTTGCTTGTTTGTTTTCTTTAGAGCTACACCCCCGGGCATATGGAGGTTCCCAGGCTAGGAGTCCTGTCAGAGCTGCACCTGCTGGCCTACACCACAGCCACGGCACCACTGACTGGATCCTTAACCCACTGAGCAAGGCCAGGGATCGAACCCGCATCGTCATGGATACTAGACAGATTCGTTTCTGCTGCACCATGACAGGAAGTCCCACGATTCACTTCTTGATGGCAAAAATTTTTCTACGGAGTCCCTCACTCATCTTTATCACTTTTGTTTCCTATTTCATTATTTTCACTTGAATTTTCTTTCATTTGTTCATTAAATTTGAAGATTACCAAACAGGGTTCCCTGCACAAATTTCCAAATCAGGGATCTGTTATTTCTCGCCTGTTTTATTGAGATAGTCTAAAAGGACCCCATGTTGCTAGGGCTCTGGCATAGGCCAGCAGCTGGAGCTCTGATTAGACCCCTGGCCTGGGAACCTCCATATGCTGCAGGTGCGACCCTTAAAAAAAAAAAAAAGAGACAGTTCAAAAGGTCTTTTCAAAAGCAGTTTAAAGGGCATATTCTCACTTCACTTCCCCTCTGTCTCACTGTATAAAAACGTTACTCCAATCCCATCCCACATGAGAGGCATCTGACAGAGAGAAATGAGAAGTACAGAGTCTGTGATCTTCACTGCTTATGGCTAAAACTGCTTACTCTGCAAATTTTACCAAAACAACATAAAGCCATGGCCATGGGAGTGCATGCAAGGCCTCCTGCAAGTGAGGAAAAGGAGGCTCAAACTTCATACGCTCCATGGTACTTGCACCCCAGTGACTCTTCAGCCCAAAAAGGGACCCTCGCTAGTTTAAAAAAAAAAAGAACAAAGAGAAAAAAAAAAGTCCAGGTATGAAGACCCACTTGGTGCTCTGATCTTCGAGAACCAAACAGCCTGGCCGAACTTTGTGGACCAGCTATGATGGAAAAAATGGAGAGACTGAAAGAAAGAAAAAGAACCAGAGCGCCAGCATGAAAAATGTTTCACGTTCTACCATCACAGCAGGTATTTTTTTCTCACTATGGGTCCTAAAAGCTAGTCCTCAAATAAATAAGCACAAAGCACTGACTGTATATTCGCTGCATAATTCCATAAGTAGTTGAAACAGTGACTAATATATCACATACCAGAAATGAGGTAGCTTGAAGAAACAGCAATATTCACCTTCACAAAAGATGGATCACCCCTAGAAATATTTAAAAAAAAAAAAAGGTTCCTTACCTTAGCACATGGTTATAGACAACAGCTACGTTTTTTTTTCTTTTGAGATTTAAATGTAATTTAAATGCTTTCTAGATACTCAAATGGCAACTTGTCATTTGCACAAGGTACGGTGTTAGCTATGATAGTGCTTCTGACTGCAACCATAATTTCTCATACTTATTAGCCAAATGTTTTATGAAAATAACTTTACCAAAAGACAACTTTTTATAGGTGTGTTCTCATATGATTTGTTTGTGAAACAATTCAAGTGGAATTCCAGATGCTGGTGGCTGTTGTTTCGATTCCTTATTCTGAATCAGAGACTCAAGTAGCCTCATGAAATCATCCAGCCTGCCCCTGATTTTGAGGCAATATACTGTTATTAACCTCACTTTACAGAGCAGTGAAGAGATCTATCATCACACATTAGAAAAGGTTGGAACAGGACGATTTAATCCTGCTGTTACGACTCTCACACATAGCGAGAGATCCTACACTCACGCTCTTGGTTCCAAGAAACAAATACAAATGATCATTCCTTTATCTGACTTAGTGTGAACTGCTTACTGGTAAAATGAACACAAAATGAAACCAATAACATAAACTACAACTGGAAATACTAGCAGAAGTCATGTCTTCTTTATCACTTTTGATTTGTAAATATGATCCAGGAAAATTGGACCTGGAATAAACTGTGGTATCAAAGAAAATGTAAAAATATCAAAAATCATGATAGGATAAAAATTCGATAAGGACAAACTGGTTAGTGAATCAAATCTCTTAATAAAATTTACTTCCCAAAAGAACTGGTTCTGTTGACAACCACATTGGTAAAATAAAAATATGGGGGAAAAAAGGTAGAAATTGTTTAGATGGTTTGATAGGTTACATTGAAACTGGCTCAAGGAATTAAACTCACTAAAGTCACCTTGAAAAATATCTTCCCAATGAAAATTTATCAATATTGGCATAGTTCTAACCAGCATAATTTCATATTTATGAAAAACACACCGCTGCAGTCAAAGAGATGGTCAAAAGACCTAGTTAATTGCCCCCATTCCTCACAGCCCAAGTCTCCCCATCCCTATGCAGTGCTTTCTTAAAACAGGCCCAATCTCTCAGATGAAACTGAATGAAGCTTTCTCATTTAATGCCAGGAAGTACTGTTTGTAAAATTCCTGCCTGTGGAATACGTTTAAATTTTTCAAAAAGAATACTCTTACAAATTACCCTGTTATTGCTGAACACAGTGATTATTCGTGCTTCAGATCATCTCACATGGTACTAGATTCTTCTCACATGGACATCTATAATTCTCATTTTCCCATCTTTAATATCAAATGATGGGTCAAACGTAAATTTGAAGACTAAGTCTTAAGGTTATCCAAGTTGACTATCCTATCTCAATAATAACTCACTTTTGCTCAGAACAGTGGTTACAACTTGGTTTTACTCACTAACACATTATAAATGTTTACATCATCCTCATATTCTCCCTGTTTTGGATAACAACTGCAATACTCAAGCAAAATGGCCCTCGTTATTTGCATTTGAATCTACAATAAATCATTCTAATGCATCTTGCTGAAGTAAGTCTGAACACAGCATTTTAATAAACCATACACCATCACCTCTGTTTTCTGTTTCAAAGTAAAGATGTTCTTATTAATAATTAATATCAAAGCATAAATCAAATCGACCATATTGGAAAGAAAGAGCTTACCAAAGTGGATCAGCAATGGTAGCCTCATCAAACCAGAAAATGTACAAGCCAACCACACCAACCACCAAAGAATGACATGTGGATACGACCCTGAAATGAGATGAAATACACACAAAGGTTTTAGATTCTGTGCAATACATTTTAACTAATTCTGGCAAGACATTTAACACTCCAAAGAAGTTAAATCTGGAAGCATTTAAATATAGGATTGGAGTACATCTGAGAGTATAATACAAAATTTGCTGCTCAGAAACCCAAGGGGCACAACTTTATTTTGGAATCGACAACAAGAAGGATGCCCAGGTCTGTCATTTCCTGCGGGATAACTGATGAATCACGGAGTGGTTAAGAGTCCTAAGGCAGAGGCATGTTTGAAGATCCAGTTGGCAGTTTTGTGCAAGCAGATGGCAACTGGTAAGCCTACTACCCCACACCATCCCCAGCAGCATCGTTTCCGGGTTGGTTTCCTGCTCCAATCACTTAGGAATGACTTCCACATCTACTGGCCTTAACCACCTCCATATCCGTGGATCAAAACTGGAATGGACCATGGAATGAAATGTATTACCTTAGAGATTTCAGCTTTGATAACATGCATTATTGTACTTGATTTTTGCAACAAATCTGTGAGAAAGCAAGGGCAGCTATTACCAGTCTCTCTTTACCATAATTACGAAAACACTGCTAAAGAGAAAAACGGAGGACCATGAATTTATTCAGAAAATCTGTTTTTAAAGGAAATGCCCAAGTGAAAGCAAAATGTTTCTCTACTTTGGATGAATTTTCTTTGTTAAAGGAGTAAGGTTTGGTTGATCAACATCAGTTTCTATAAGCATATTTGCCACAAATTTAATGACTTAACGAATATCCAAGCTCTATGATACGCTAAAGAACTATATATAGGATACTATATATTTATTCACATTAGGATACTACATAATTATTTACATAATCAAAAAGCTTAAGAGTAATGAAGTGTCGTTTCTCTTTATTAGAATAAAGGATGAGAGGAATAGCAAAGTTTTGGTTTTTCTGTTTGTCTTTATATGGAGGCACTGGAGGCATATGGAGGTTCCCAGGCTAGAGGCTGGATCAGACCTGTACCTGCCAGCTTCCGCCACAGCCACTGCAACATCAGATCCGAGCCACGTCTGCAACCTGCACCACAGCTCTGGATCCTTAACCCACTGAGCAAGGCCAGGGATCGAACCCACATGCTCGTGGATACTAGTCGGGTTCGTTTCCACTGAGCCATGCCAAGAACTCCAGGAAAAGCAAAGTTTTATCTTTAGAAATGAATGGTGTGCAATGCATCACTTTACAATATGACCCCAAATCTTTAGGCAAAGGAAATTCATTGGCACAGCATGTTAAGGATCCCATGTTGTCGTTGCTGTGGCGGGGGTTCAATCCCTGGCCCAGAATGTCCTAAAAAATTTTATTGTAACTTGAAAGATCAACATACTTGATATGACGTGATCCTAAGTAGATACATCAAGTTAAATCATATTTTAAATGCTCAAAGATTCTCACTAATTTAAAGGCACTGAACTCTGTAATATCAAAAAGTCATTTTGAAGTGCGATAATTAATCTGGCTTACAAGTCTAGATTTTTCATGCCAAGTACACCTGTATTCCATTTGAACATAGCAAGATAAAAATGTAAGTACATTGATATAAAATAAAATACTCCATCTAAATAATCATACACCAGCTTTCTGTTGCCATGCAAAAGCCCTACAAAAGGAAAAAACATAACCTCTTACTAACCTGTTGTAGTGCTTAGTAACCTTATAACGAAAAGTTTTCTTTTGGAGAAAAACATAAATTTTTGTTCCTAATACTCAAGCCTCCAATTCCCTTCTCTGTTGAGATTTTATATGGTAAATGGAAATAATTACAAGCTCTCTGCTGATGGAAATGGCATATAATTCATGAGAGAAAAGTTACATGTTCCTTGTATCAAATAGCTCCCACTATAATGAACAGAGGAAGAAAATAAATACCCTGTGCTTACATACTATTTTGTATTAAGTCTATATGTTCAGAAACTTGTTAGTAAAAATTTCATATTTCATTCTTTAAAATCGGATTCCTGGCAAAGCAAAAATATGAATTTCTTAGTGTCAAAAAAAAATACTACCCAAGATAAAAAATACTTCATATTTCATATTTCATATTTCATTCTTTAAAATCGGATTCCTGGCAAAGCAAAAATATGAATTTCTTAGTGTCAAAAAAAAAATACTACCCAAGATAAAAATACTTAAATTTTTTTTCAAAGAAGGTTAAAAGAAATGTTTGCGCTTTTTTTTTAAGGAAATAATGACCATTTTAGAATAGCAATTTAAAGTTACTGAAGTGATCACTTGCAGGCAGTATGAATATTACTAATAGAAATTACATTTTCAATCAGACAAGAGTTACATTCTGAAGAAGTTGATTTAAAAGCTGGGAATATTTCAACACAATAGGACTTTCTATACCATAGGGAAGCAAGAGAATTTAAGGGAGCTTATTTAATCAGGGAATATAAGTAATATCTATAATTATGCATGTTTGCAGAAAAAAACAAAAATTAAGAGCAAGAATTTCTCACTTATAATTAAATAAACCGTTATCTCTCGGGTATGAATTTTCTGGAGAGTTTTTCTTCTTTCTCTTCTTCTACTGCTAAATGACTTGGACCACTCATTGTTCAGAGACTGTTTCCTGACTGCTAGGAAGAATGATGTGGGTTGCGTTGATCTGCCTGTTTCAAGCTGGATTGCAAGACCTACAGGTGTATGTTACTCAAAAGCAGCCTTTGTTTTTTTTCCTTCTTTGCACCTTCCACTGCTCAGCCTAAGTCCCACGTAAACCAAGCTGGAGTGGGAAACAGGAGTACATGTGAGAGACAGAGAAAGGGAACTTCATTTGAATAGCATAAGGAATCCTATATATTCCCAGACTCCTGTTTCAAATGGGAACGCAGTTTCCCAAATGGAGACTCCATGCCTCATGGAGAGGCAGTGAAAAGATGGAATCACGCAAAGAATTTTTCAATTCCATCATTTCATTTCATTTTAATCTCTGCTTTGATCTACCTGTATCCTCCATGTGTCTTTGGCTGGCAGCTTTCCAAGATTCAAATGACTTTACCTACGCTAACCAAGTTGAAAAGAAAATGGAAACAGTTCAGAATTTAGGGGCAAAAAATGCGTGTTCCCTCTCCCCACACATGCTTTTCCCTCTTCCCACTATGCTGTCTTCATGTTAGAAAGAGATCTCCAAAACAATGGGTAACATCCTTTGTACTCCACATTTGAACAATATCTTTGTGTTATTCTTAAGACAAAAGAACCATACCTCTTATTTTTCAAAAATACGTGGAGAAATCATTTTCGCTTTTTGGAAGAAAAGAGCTGTAACGTGTATGAACCAGACACATCAGTGTAAGGTGCAGAAGGAAACAACTAGTCTCATTCACAGTCTAAGTTATGAAAGTGGGTGCTTGCAAAACAATTTAGCTCAAAGATAGGGCATTTCAGGTCACATGTGACCATTCACAAATAAATACTTAGATGCTGATGGAAGTTGTTTAATTCTAAAAGGAAATTTCAATGCAAAATAATGACAGCAATTTTAGAGAGCTGCTGAACTCATTTTATAGTTAGCATTAACTTCACTTAAATAACAACAACAAAAAGTACACCCATCGCTGCTCTAATTCACTGTCGTTGGCAAATGGACAGAGATATTCGGGCACCTGAAATGCTCTGGAGCAAGAGAAGCAGTTAATGAGTTGCATGCACAGAAAATGTGCAAACCAACAAATTAAAACTCCTGGCAGATTTCTATATTCTTAGATCTCAGAAATCTAAGGATAAGCATTTTCCATTTTTTTTGTTTGTTTAAAAAAAAATCTAAAAAGGAATTTGTACTTCGGAAATTTATATAACAGGAGTTCCCATTGTGGCACAGCAGAATCGAATCCAACCAGGAAAGATGAGGTTGCAGGTTCAATCCCTGGTCTCGCTCAGTGGGTTCAGGATCTGGCTTTGCTGTGTAGGTTGCAGACACAGCTTGGAACCCACGTTGCTGTGGCTGTGGGTGGAGGCTGGCGGCTACAGCTCCGATTCATGACCCCTAGCCTGGGAACCTCCATGTGCCATGGGTGCAGCCCTGAAAACGACAAAAGACGGGAAAAAAAAAATATATATATATATATATATAAAAAGAACAGAATCTCCGGGGCTCTGATAATGAAAAGTTCATTAAAAGACACACAGATATGCTAACTGTACATTATATCCTTTGGTGTATAGTGCTTAACTGCCCTAGGTCGGGCCAAGCCTCTACACACATATATACAAACATATGCTACTCACAGCCCCAACTAATGTTACTTCGTTATCATTTCCAAAGAACATATGTTTGTTATCATAAATATTTCAGAGAATGCAAAACAGCACTCTTCCAGTCAGCTGGTGTCGACTTAATACTTCCTAGAAAGTGAAATAAATTCTTCCTAACATCTTTCAGGATAAGAATTTTTAAGTTTTTCTTGTATGAGATTTAGCTACTTGCTTTTCCTTTCATTCCCAATGTCAAACAGAAAACTGGACCTTAGATTTTGTTAGATCTCCAAGGAAAAAGAGATTTTGGAAATGTGAATTTTGTTAGATCTCCAAGGAAAAAGAGATTTTGGAAATGTGAAATATTTCCATGTAATATACTTGATATATACACAATTTTATTTATCAAATATATAATAATTTTATTTGTAAAATTTGAAGTTTTTCCATATATTTGAAATATAAATATACACCTATATATTTGAAATATTTCCATATAGTATATTTTAAATATACATAATTTTATTTCCTAAGAGTAGGCTTTTTAGTCAATTACATTTTCATATGCTTTACCTTGAGTTCCATTCAATCTTCTTTTTGAAGTTGAGATTATTAAAACCTGGAGAAACTTTTGCTGAAAACCAAGAACTTACAAAGTGGAAGAGAAGCTGAAAGGTGAAAAAGCCGATGATAACAATGCTGATGACCAGTGTGGAGCTGGTATCCATATTTCTTCAACCTGTTAAGAGAAATGATGGCTGTAAATTGCTTTAAATTGCTCATAATAGACCTAAGTTAATTTTAACTTTAAAAGCATGTGGTTGCAGTTTTAATAATTTATTTTAATTTAGCACACATGAAAGGAAACAAGGAAACTAAGATTTTAAGCCTTTACCAGCTATTTATCGTGCACCTCATATCTGTACTTGAAAGAGGGAAGATCTACTATCTTAAAGATCTCAGTATTATGAATGTCAGGAGACAAATTTAACATCATGATAATCAAAATTTTCTAAGCCTAGAGTTTAACATTAAAAGGTCATTTCAAGTAATATAATTGAAGGTGTTCGTTTAGTAATATTTTTAATTAAACTTAAGACAAATCACCTGATTTCTCTATGCCTCAATTTCCTCATCTATGAAATGAGAGATTTGGTTAGTTAATTTCTAAGAAGAAATTAAGCCAAAAATAATAATAGAATAACATTATCTGCCATAGCAAAACCAAAAAAACTATGTAAATAAAAAATAATTGCACGGGAGGAGAAACAACACTTAATTTTTTTTTTGCTACACCTGAATGCATATAGAAGTTCCCAGGCCAGGGATGGACTCAGAACCGAAGCTGAAAACTACAAAGCAGCTGTGGCAGCAGTACCAGGTCCTTAACCCACTGTGCCACAGCAGAAACTCCTTAAAATCTTAAGACGAATACTGTCTTAGAAAATAATCACACCACTGTACTGCTTAAATTAGGAGTTAACTTCAAAAAATATATATATCCTGCAATCACACATATCCCTGAACCAAAAATCTTCCATGGCTTTTCAGCTCTAAAACAAAAGATTTTTATAAAAGAGCTCCAGATTTTAAGGATGGAGTTATGGGAAAGAAGAGTCATATGCATATATACACATCCACGGTATGTGTTCTATCTCACTGAGCTCAACTTTGTTTGGCTCCAAAAAGGTTAGGAATATTCGGGCCAAAAAAAAAAAAAAAAAAAAAAGTTTGGAATATTCAGACCAAAAAAATAAAATAAAATACACTAAATCATTTGCTCATATCCAGCAAACACTGCATTTCTCTGGCTCTTTCATAGAGCTGACCCTCAAATGAAAAGGAAATGAATCAATATATATTTCCAGCTGCCTAATGGGAAGAAATAAAGTCACCCACGGAAGCCAATTCAGGAGGAGAAAACCAAGTAGTTGACTGCGCTGGCAATCTCCGTACTTCATTCCCCTCCAACCAGGACACCATAATAAGGATCAGGCTCCCACAGGGCCCCTTCTGACAGAACTCATGTGTCTGTAATGAATTCTTTCCTCTTTTTCTCAGGTGTGTGTGCTCGGGAAAAATATTGATATTACGAGTCTTCTCCGTGAGATTCCATTAACTTCACTGCCCACTTAATTTCTGGTTTTAAATTCAACATGTGTTTGTTGGGTAGTAAAAATTTTAATTTTAACTTATCGTGGCCTTTAGCCTAGGTTTAATACTAACCAAATAATACATAAAAGTAAGTTCTGCACGTACATCCTACATCGTTACGATTTGCTAAGTGAGATGTGGAGGGGAAACTTTTTCTAAGATGAAAGCAAACAGGGATCCAGACGCCAGGTGGGCAGATAAATGAAGGGTGGGTGCTCGTGTGTGTTCCCTGCAGGTCCTGGAGGGTGCTTACGCAAGAGTTGCTTATTTATTTACTTCAGTAAAAATTCAACATAGACAATGAGGATGTATTTCATGAATGTTTGGTAAAAGTTGTAGCACATAACTTTCCATTTTATGAATTGCTAATTTAACCAACACATTCAAACAATTCACCATTACGAAACTCTTCATTTCTGGAATTCCTGTCGTGGCTCAGCGGTTAAGGAACCCTACTAGCATCCATGAGGATGCGGGTTTGATCCCTGGCCTCCCTCAGTGGATTAAGGCTCTGGCGTTGCCCTGAGCTGTGGTGTAGGTTGCAGACGTGGCTCGGATCTGGCGTGGCTGTGGCTGTGGTGTACGCTGGCAGCTGCAGCTCCGACTGGACCCCAAGCCTGGGAACCTCCATATGCCACAGGTGCAGCCCTCAAAAAGAAAAAAGACAAAAAAAAAAAAAAAAAAAAGGAAAAAAAGAAATTCCTCTTTTCTGAAAAAAAAGTTATTAAGTCTTTGTTATACTGGATAGCTTATATTTTCAACAGACTTTCAGTTTACTGAGGTCTTTGGGGTACATACTGAGAATCTCCTTTCGTAAAAACGTTTTATTTAAAACTAAAGAGCGCCACAGTCAAGTTGTGGCTTCCATTTAAAGGCTCAACAGACAGAAGCTAATTAAATTGTTCTACTTCCAGCTTTGCTTCCTACTAAGCGGCTGCTTGCTGCATCAATCACGCCAAATCAAAGACTAATCTAAGGAATGATTAAAAACTGTCCCAGAAAACTCAGGCTTCCAGTAGGAATAAAATACACCTCTTCATTCACTGAATCTGGCAAGAAAATGGTAAAAAATGGATAAAACCAAATAATGCTCATTACTGCCACAGAGGAACGGCATTGTTGAGCTTAGTGATTAAGTAGAGAAATACACAGAAAGAGTAGAAAAGTTTTAGACATGGTTCATCCACCTCTAGTGTAGCTAGCAGCTGGCAGAAGGCTGGGGTACTATCTCAGCACAGGAGTGGGAAATATTTCTGTGGCAATTTACAAGGGGAGTGTCTAGACATAAACTTTATAGTGTAATTAGCCATCTTGACACACAGGAATTATGGACGCCAAAGACATTCTTCCAGACGCTTCCTGAACACAAAAGATGTTAGTACTTTTTTCCCCAAGACAGCTTCCATAAACGTTCATTCAAGTTGGTTTCTTGATGGAGAAACCCACGAAAGGTTTGAAGGATGCCTCTCACCCACCAGCATGTGGCGGCCCTTCTCCCAGAAAGCGCTTCCAGAAGGAGGGTCACCCGAGACAGCAGAGCTGGGCTGACTCGGGCTTTATTTCAGGCAACCGTTCGCCCACCACCGTCCTGGGTCCACCGTGCGCCAGGCACTGTGCTGGGACTCAGACTACAAAGCGGGGGACATGCTCACGGGCCAGCAGGGAAGCAAGAAACTGAACCCCGCCACATGAAGTGGTAAATTCAGGGTGGAAAGGGGAATAAACACCCAGCAGAGAAAACGTATCCGCCGTGAGGAGACGCCTGAAGGTGCCCAAGGTAAACCAGGCAATGTCTTCTATCAAAATCCCAACAGGACGCGGTAGGGCTGGGGTCCATCAAGTGCCCCCAGCTGCCTTGAGAACGCCCAGCCTGGGAAGAACACACCACCACTCATTTCCGGTGCGCATTACGCCCTTGTTAACACGAGGCATTCCTTAGGGAGTCGGCTGGAATCAACATCCCTGCCAATCACCAACACACGCACATCCACACTCCTGCACGTTCTGATACAACTTCCAGGTGAGAACCACGGCCGGGCGGATTAACACTGAGAGCCCTTAAAAAGAGGGGGTAAGGTCTTGTGTGGTTGTTTTCAGGGGCGGCGAGGAAGGGGATGCTGGGAGGGAACATCCTACACGTGTCTAGCCTTCCTCTTCCCGCCCCCGCTAAGCTCCCTTTCCTGCTTCCCACACTGACGCCACATACTCACGGCTCTCAAGTCTCCAGCTCGCGCTGTCTTACAACAGGTGAGGTTTCTTCCCATTTCACCACAAAAAGAGGCCATCAAGCAAGAACTGCGATGATGACGGCAGTGTGTACTGGCTCCTCCCACCCCAACCCGGAACCTCTTCTCCGCATGTTGGAGGCTCTGCCCAGGTAGGGCCCCCACTTCCAACAGGGCTTATGTTGTGTGCAACCAACCGCACCTTCCAATGGGCCAGTCCTGGATGGTCCGCTATCTAGGGATGGCTCCCTCTGGGCATCCTGGAGGCCCACAGGCTCTCATGACCCAAGCTGGACTTACCCCCAAGCCAGTCCTCCCCTCAGGCAGGGGTCCGCATCTCAGAGAAGCACCCTGTCATCCACCACAGCTCCCCACCTTCCAGCCTAGAACCATCCTGGTCTCCTTCCCATCTCCCGCCCACCATGAACCGACTGCCAAATCCTGGTGGGCTGAAGAATACCAAAGGAATGCCAGCCTGATGCCAGCAAAGTTTTGAAAGTTTCTTACGAGCCTTTTGAGGAACAGAAAGAAACGTGTCTGGATGACAAAATGAGATAAATTCAGTGTGGGTTTCAAAAACTAGAACCAGCATGTAGATCAATGATCTGAAGGAGACTTGAGAAATATCTCCTACTACTCATAGGGTTCTCTTTTTTTGGTCCATTTCAGTAATATTTTTACAAATATTTATATGTTTACTCAATTTGTATATAACACAGAGCTGGGAAAGATAGCCAATATGATCAGTTAACAAAATCAGGTTTCAAAATTATCTTCAGAAGCTGCAATAACGAATCCTAATCAGCAAGATAAAACAGGAATAGATTTTTAAAAGGCGATACCCAAGTATAGGACTTAGCATAATAGCTACAGAAAAAAAACACACACACACGAAATCTTAGCAGCTTCACTTACACAAACCAATGAGAAACAATCATGTAAATATATTTAATAATAAAAAGCAATCTTCAGAGGCATTAATAATCAGATGGTCTAGATCAAGCCACCTATCAGTCCCATCTTACTCTGAATAAATCACAGATCAGAGGACCTGTAGAGCAGGGTAACGAATGGTGATTTTTAGAAACTGTAACGTGTCACGAAGAGTTGAAGGGCTGAGTGAGGTCAGCTTGGGAACAAGATCACTCAGAAGGACTTAAGAGCATTCTTTGAACATCTGAAGAACGGTCATGTGGAAAAAAGGGAACTTACTCTGGCAAAAATTATAGAAAGGGGAGAGATCAGCTTAATTTAAAGAGGAGCTTTCTAACAATTCCGAATTGCCTAAGTGTCCATCACAGAAGTGATGAAGTGACCAGTGCGAGGGTCAGTCTGCTGGGGAGGCGGGCACTACGCTCACCTCCAGGGCAACTACAGAGTAAGATTCTGGGATTCTAGGACTGATGCGATTTTGGTCTCTAAAAGGATAATTTTGCATTAAATACTACCTTAGCTTCTCAACAATCTACCACGTATGGTTTAAAAAGCCAATATTACATCTATAAGAAAATATTACGTATACACGGCCTGGTGGGAAGTGCACGGGCTCTGTCACAGCCTTCAGTCTGAACCTCCGTCCCCCCGACTGTTAGCTATGACATGGGACACGTGACTTGCCTGGCCTGACCGGCTCCTCAGTTTCTTCATCTGGAAAACGGAGGTAACGACAGCACTAACCTCACGTGGGAGACAAACTACATGATGCTGGGTGCTGAGAACAGTACCTGGCAGATGGTACACATGGCACAGTTTCTGCTTCCACCAGCACCCATCCGCGGCAGCACCCAGGCCACGCACTTCTGGGTCCGTCACCACTCCAGCCAAGGGGAACAAGGCCATTCTTGGCCGCTAGGCCCTATGCCTCTGGCCCATCCCCCTGGACATTCGTCCAACACTCAAAATACAGGCACTCACGCTGCGGAAATCTACCCTCCACCACGTGACCACCCCTGCCATGCTCCAAAGTTCCCTCCCAGCCACCTATCACCCTCTACCTCCACTACGCCCCCTGGAGCGGCTGCTCTGCACCCAGCAAACAGGGCTCTGACCTTGGCTTCTCTGCACGCTCTGAAGACACACCCTTTCGTCCTCTGCAACCCTCTCAGGTAGCAGCCGCCAGGTCTCTCATCCTTCAGGGTCGGGAGAGGCTCTGTGTCCTCCGGGCTCCTCGTGGTTTCCGTTCGGCCTTACTCCCCCCTCCGCTCCCCTCCCACCAACACCCGGGGTGGCCTGGTCCTGCTCACGGATATCAGAGTCCATCCTCCTGAACGGCCCCTCCCATCCATTCAAAGACGCTGGCCCTGGACCCCCCACGTCCTCAAGCCCTGCTGTCATCCTGAGTGACTTCCCGTCCATGTAGAAGGTCCCAGTGTCCTGAACAGCTCCGTCCCTAATCTTCAGAACCAGCCCCTCTTCCAGGCCACCTCAACCACTGGCGGACTTTTCCTGTCCCCTGCTCATCACTTTCCTGTCTCCAGAACAGGACTTTGAGGGCTCTCTTGGTTGACCGTTCCTTCACGTGGGCTCAGTATTTGAACATCCTCAGGTCCACTGACCGCTCAGCTTTTCTTTAATCCACGAGCCTTTCCTCTTTTTACTTCCCTCTTCAACCAGCGTGGATGCTAGAGCCTATCACTTCACTAACAGCCCTACATCCCCTTCCACTGCCAAGAGCCAGCCAAACCACAACCCCGGATGTCCCCAGCCATCTACTCACCGACAAGCCCGGGACGTCAGAGCACTGGTGGGAAACGGCGCACACACCAGAGACGACGGCGGCTGGTGAGTGTGAAATTACGGGGATCAAACAGCTCGCAACCCTGCCCTGCGCTCCTGCCACATCGCCCTCGCCAATCTGTCCTTTCACGCGCCACGATTAATTGGCCAAATTGTCCCTACTCTTCGAACCTCCCACCATTCACCTCCATTCTCAACAGATAACCCCATCCCATCTCACCAAAAAGAAGCAGCAGCCGACACGGGACAACTCTCACCATCCCACCGTCAACCTCTCAAACTACCCACATTTGCAGCCACCTGTCGTCCCATCTCAAGACAACCTCCTTCACCGCTGCTCTCCAGAGCCTCCTCTCTGGCCTTCTCGGGCAGCGGCGGCTTCCTCACTATTCTTTCTTCTTCCTCAACTAGATCTTTCTCTTGGCCTTTAAACAGGCTCAGGTTCCCAGTCAAAACAAAACTCCAGAGCCCCACCACCGCTTCTTCACCCCTATGTCTCTTTTCCAGTAGAGGCTCCTGCCCACCCCCCCGCCCCCTACTTTAGGACAAAGTTCTCAGAAGGTCTGTCCATCCGGTCGTCATTTCTTGTCTCTTCTGCTCTTCAGCCCACTCCGTTCTTGGCCCCACCCTCGTCGCTCCCCGAAACAGCTCTTTCTAAGGTCAACGACGACTTCTACGTGTGGCCTTCATGTCACTTAGCATCTCGGCCACATCAGACACTACTGACCATTTTCTCCTTGAAACACCGCCTGCTCTGTGTTTCCAGAACACCACACGTCTGCTGCCCAGACGCTAAGGTGGAACTGCCTCAGGCTCGGTCCCAGACTCTCTCCTCTGCGCTTGTTCCCTATGTGATTTCATCTATACTTGTGGCTCCGGTTACATACAGAAAAATCTCAAGTTTCACTCTCCACCGAGGTCCCCGCTCTGAGCTCCTGCCGTGCGTAGCCAGCGGCCCGGCTGGCGGCCCCACAAAGCACCGCAAAGGCATTCAGGCCCGATCTCTGGACTCGGTCCTCTCCCAGGCTCATCGCCTCTGTGAGTGGTCCCGCCATCCATCCCCCCTCAACAGCCAGAAACCGAGGGGTCACCTCTGATAACGTGCTTTCTGCACCTTCCCACCCCCATATCCTCCTCCTCCTCCTTAAGGATGCTTCAAATACATCCACTTCTCACAAGCTGCCACCCCTGCTTTTCTGGATGGGCTCTAAACGGGTCTCCTCAGTGCAGGGAACAGACAGGAAGACTCCACGGGTTTCGGCTCTCGAGGCTATCTCTGGCCACGTCACCTCCTCGCCTACCCCCACCTTAAAGCTGTCACAGGGTGCCCGGTGCTCTGAGGGCCCCAGCTCCCCGGCCTCAAGTGGCACTTGCCCTCGCTTGCTGCACGTCCGCCAGCGTGGCCGTCTTTCTGTTCCCTCCCTCTGCAAGGCCTCCGCATAACCCATGCCCCCTCTCCTGCGTGAACCACCTCCTGCCTCCTCAGCTCTCAGCACAAGTCTCGCTTCCCCCGGGAAGCCCTCTGCAGCAATCCCCCCACATCTGCTCTCCTGGCCTCAGTCTCTCTCTTCACAACTGCAATGCAAACGAATGTCTCCCTCTGCCAGTGGAACGCGAGCCCCCTGAGGGTGGCAACAGGACCATTCGCCCTACCGAACCATGCAGGGCCTGTTTTTAGGACCTGGGCCTCATTCAGCCTCCAGGGACTTCCCTGAGTTCCTAGGGAAAAGTTCAGACAGTTGCAGACCAGAGAAGGGAGGGGATGCAGAGATAAGGGAGGAACAGTCAAGCAACAAGAGCACAGCCTTGGGGCAGGGTCCCGGTTCCCTCTCCGGGGAGGCACACAATAATACAGGCATCGGAGGCACCTGAGAGAAGTTCTAGTCCTTATGCTTCTCTTAGAAATGAATACATTAAAACTGAACAGCTTAGACGCCTTCCTTCTCCTTCTCCCGGGCTTCACTGCACCCTAAACACAATCACCTGTGAGCACCCTGAGCACAAGTGCCTGTGGGTTAAAAATTAGTAGCACATGATGTTCTTCAGCAATTTTCCTCCTTTGTTCTCATCTCTGATCAATATGCCCTTCTCGCAAGTACCGTTATTCTAGGCAACAGCCCAGAAGACCCTGTCATGATCAGGCCGAGATCTCCTGACTCCAGCTTTGATGACTAAGATCCACCCCCTCCCCCCAAAAAAGAACACGTTTGTCTCAATCCTGATTCCTATCTGAAAACCTGTTTTTCTCCTTTTTACTAGAAAACTTGCCATTCTTTCCAAGGCAGGGGCACCGTCTTGAAGGTATTAGTCTGCCGTGACCCTCCTTTGCCTGGCAAAGCAACAAAGCTCTCTTTTTCTCCTTTACCCAAAACGCTGTGTTTCAATTTGGCACCGGCAGACAGAGGCCGAATTTCGGCAACACTGCCTCTGTGTCCCCCTACCTACCACAGTGCCTGCCACAGGACATGTGCCCAGTAGTACACACCAATGAAAGACCGTCATGCCAACAGCAGACATGCATCATCTCCCACGGTTTCCATTCCTCTAGGACCTCACCAGCCTCAGTTCCCTCATGTTACCTGAAAAAAGTGAACTTTCTAAATGGACAACCCCAGTATGAACGGCCGAAACACACACTGACTTCAAAAGGCTTCTCCCCTGTAAATGTGCAAAAGCTCAGAGCACCGGTATCACAAGTGACCCAATGCTGCGGGCGTGCCTCAGTCCATTCGTGCTGCTGTAACAACACACCACGTGCTGAGTGGCCTGCAAAGTCCTCAATTTATTGCCCATGTTTCTGGAGGCTGGGAGTTTCAGATCAGAGTACCAGCGTGGTTGGGCGAGGGCCCTCTTCCAGGTGGCAGACCTCGCAGGGCAGAAGAGGGGAGGAAGCTCCGTGGCGTCTTTTACAAACGCACGCACCCCATTCATGAGGCTCCAGCTTCATGACCTGAGCACCCCCAAAGGGCCCACCTACGAGTACCACCACTTCGTGGGTGAGGATTTCAACAATGAATTTCCGCGCTGGGGACACAACATTCAGACCACGTTAGCAGGATATTTGGTTGGTCTGTGCCAGACTCCTTACTACAAGTGATATGTGCTCAAAGGTTTCGTGTATATTTAACTGCAATCTGTACGGTATTTTCATATTTTCTTATCGATTCTTATGGACAGAAGTACTTATTTCTTGGTTTATTTACTAAGTCAGCAGCCCTAACACGTAAAAGTGTTTAAAAAGTTTCTATTAGCAAACTGTAAGGCATCTGTAAATGAACACACGGCTAGAGAAAATGAGATGCTTACCAGACCAAACAAATAAAAATCCTACCAAAACAAAACAAAACACCCTGCTCCCCACCCATTCTGGTTTTACTCACATTTTCATACGGGTGATACCCTGCACTCATCTTTCTCAGTGCTCACGAAAGGTCAATAATTAACCAGAGACATTAAAACCCCGGAGGGAAAAACGACAGCACACTACCCACGTCTGACTTTTCATCCACGTGAAAACTTAAGCATCTAATCAAATGCGTACAAAGCTTTTGTCTAACTGCAGTCACAGTTTTTGGTTTTTATTGCTGTGGTTAATTCCGCATTGAGAGCTACACGCAAAGGGGGGAAATTTCACCTCTTTTTTTCTGAGCATGAAGTTCAAGGACCATTAGCGTTGGAGTGAAAGTCTAAGGGAAGCCAGCTGCACAAGTAGATGCTCCAGCATTCAAGGCACTGCCTTTAAACTGAAGCAAATGGGAAGAAATGAAGACTCAACCAGGGAAGACTCAGGAACGTGTGTCACATTGCAAAGTTACAGGACGAAGTCACACTCCCTTTCTCAGGTACTCAACGGTACTTGGGATTTAACCAGGAGTTACTGTAGAAAAGAGTTCTCTAAGGTTCGTCCCTGTCAGTGAAGATACTAAACTTGGAATAAAGGCATCCTTTGTATTTTTCCCATACTTTAACCCTTTCTCTTCCAAGAGCATATCACAGAACTCAAGTTCAAGAGAAACGGTTTGATTCTGCCTCTTACAGATCCCAGCAATGGGCACTTCCCTGCAACAATTTTTTGGACTATAGATGGTTGAATAAAACCAAGAATAAAATAGTTAAGGCTAAATATTCATACATTGCTCACTGGCTTTTATTTTCCCCACGATTTTATGTCATAATTACAACCACAGGCCGTTAGAGCAGGAAGGAGGCTAACCTCGGTTCCCCAAACTGGCTACAAGAGTCCCCCACCCTTGGGGTTCCTGCTGTGGCACAACAGGATAGGCAGTGTTTTGGGAGCGCTGGGGCGCAGGTTCAATCCCCGGCCCGGCACAGTGGGTTAAATAAGGATCCAACGTTGCCACAGCGGTGGCTTAGGTCACAAGTGTGGCTTGGATCTGATCCCTGGCCAGGGAACTCCATGTGTCATGGGGAGGCCAAAAAAGAAGAGTCACCCACCTACAGCAAGACATACCTGCACTCAGGGGCTGTGGGGCAGCCCCAGCTTCTACCACAATTAGTCCATATGGCTACAGATTTCTTGAATACAAGACGTCCCTTCTCTCTCTCATAACCCTATCTGTCTCTTTACATCTTATGTTAAATGCCTCCTAGGAATTTCTCATCCCTCTAATTTAGTATTTGTCTACACCAGAGTCTCCCCCTGCCCCCTCTCACACCATGCCGTATTTTCTCAGTATATATTCTGCTTATTTCCGCCAGTAGAGAAGATTCTGTAGTCTTCCTTTCTATAGTTTGTTTTCCAGGGGAAAGAGGGATAAGTTTCCTTGGCATGAATTTTTCACGTAGCCCAGAGCCCCCACCAAGAGATTCTGACATAGTGGGGGTGGGGGGGGGTATCTCATCTCCTTAACTCCTCCCTTGAGAATTCCTGCTCTTTTAAGAAACAATTTTTCCCCTCATGTCCCACAACACTTAATCAATTCTCCCTTCTATTATAGGTATTAGGATCTTATTATATATTTAGGGTCTTAACAAAACTTTTATTTTTATTCCCTAGCTTATATTTATTCTTTTTACATGTTCTAGCTGTTAACAATAAAATAAATCGAATACAGTTACTCTACATCATGCCAACGTTTTTGTTTTTATTTAAAAATTCTATTTTTGGGAGTTCCCATTGGGGCTTATGGGTAACGAACCCCAGTAGTATCCATGAGGTTGCGGGTTCGATCCCTTGCCTTGCTCAGTGGGTTAAGGATCTGGCATTGCCGTGAGCTGTGGTGTAGGTCGTAGATGCAGCTCAGATCCCATGCTGCTGTGGCTGTAGTGTAGGCCGGCAGCTACAGCTCTGATTTGACCCCTAGCCTGGGAATCTCCATATGCCACGGGTGCAGCCCTAAGAAAAGAAAAAAAAAATTTCATGTTACAGTGACTCCTGGCTTGGGATTTTTTATAATGCCTAACAAGAAATGTGGCTGTAATGAAAAAAGGCCTCCTTTCTCAGCTCCCAAGCCACTAAAGAATTCTCCCCTTAGGAAATTCAGGAGTTTATTTTCTAGGGTCTTCAGGCTCAGTGCACAGATAGCACATGTCATTTACTCGATAAACATTGCTTCCTAGCATCTTGCCCCACTCCAAACTTTCATAAGGAAGTCTTTGTTTTTTAATCCTAAGGAGTTCCAACCACAGCCACCGGATTCTGGATAAACCAGAATGCCTTAAGCCAGAAGCCAACAGCAATTAGAAGGCCGTACTAACACAGTACCTGACACAAACAGCAAGGGGGTGGAGGCTTACACAGTCTGAGGGCCCATCCTTAAGAACCTCAGTATGTCAAACACCGCAGTCCCTGGTCCTCGGACGGGACCTGCGTGAGTGAGGGGCCCTAAAGCCAAAGCGGGGATGCGGGGGCACCTGGGAAATTCCAGAAGAGCAACGAGGTTCTGCAGCCGACCTGGACCAACCTCTGACATAGTCAGGTCCGTATGTCAGCACTTCCATTCCTGAAGGGATCACAGACCGAGCCTCTTGGCTTGCTGCCAGAACTGTGAAATCAAGGAAAAGCCGGACAAAGCAAGGTTTTGCCAATTACGCTTTGCTCTTCTTTTATAAGGAATCACTGGGACATCTGCCAAGCAATCTAGGAAGAACCTAAGGGGACAGGGAGGTCCTTCTCACCTCCAAACTGTCCATCTCAGGTTCCCCGAGAAAGACCTCAGGGTACAAGGAAATCGCTGAGGGGGGGCTACACCTGCCTGCCTTCTAGTTGTCTCGTTGGCCTTCTCCCCACAGGAAACGGGAGACGGTATTAAATGGGTTAGAGACAGGCGTGGAAGAACAACTGAGCAAAATTCTCCCACCTGTTGAGCTCTTGAGCCGAATTCCATTCAGCTAGAGAGAGAGAGAGCTCGAATCCAGTGCCCGGCCAGTATTTATCAAGTGGTTTGGGGCTCCAAGAATATGACCTGCAAGTCCATAAATGGAGATGAGAGAAAAAAAAAAATGGCTTCGGTGAGTTAAATTCACCCAGCACAAGGCTTGGTACATGCAGCCATTTGAGGTGATTCATTTAATGACCCATAAATTCCTCTGTAATGTGATGCAGCCATCCTACCGCCCAGAGGTGGAGTCTGTGTCCCTGCCCCCATGAATCTGGGTTGGCCCTGCCACCTGAGGACAGGTCGATAGCGTAGAGGAGAAGGTTCTAGAACCCAGGTAGACCTCAATGGACCTGGCAACATCTGCCTGTCACTCTCTTGGAGCATTGCCCTGAGACTGCCATGTGAAGAAACCCGTCCGGGCTCCTGGAGAATGAGAGGCCACACGGGGCTGCCCAGCTGATGGGCACCACTCAACACCAATCACCGGCCATGTGGCCAGCCAGCCTGGACCGTGCAGCCCAGCCAGCTGACCTTCCATGTGAAGGCAGACCCACGAATGAGCCTATCACCAGCAGAGCAACTGCCCAGCCACCCACAGAATCATGAGAAGTAAATCTGGGTTCTAAGCCACTGGGTTTTGAGGTGGTTCGTTATTCAGCAGCAAGAGATCAAAGCAGCACTTGATAAAGGCTGTCTCTTCTTATTCCCACACTTTCCCTACTGGGAAACGCAACACCTTTCTCCCCAGTGGCACCAAGTCACACGGTGACAGGATGTTCTGTGTCTTAAGCAAAGTGATCATTTCTCCTTCCTTTTAAACCTTGGCCCGAGGGGTCCTGACGCTTGTCTACACTTATGATCTGATTAGGGAACTGGACGGCTTAAATGAAAAGTCAGCCAAAGGGTTACTAAATTCTCTAAGGGAACCATAAGAGCCACTTAAAACCCTACCTGACAGCCCTGGAGGCTGGTTTCTCTTCTGACCTCTTCCCAGAAGAAGTGCCATTGCCTCAAACTGGTCCCAACTGCACTGCTGTCCAGTACACATGGGACTTCTCTGACTCAGTATCGGGTTTGACACTATCGGGTGCGGGGGGCGGAATCTAAACACAGTGTCATGTTTCCTTGAACCATGTCACAGGCCAGAGAGGGGATGATATGCAAAACCAATCCGAGGTGGCTTCAGGGGACCTCGAGTTTAACATTTAGTACAGACCACAGGTTTAAATCCAGGGCAGGTCCTGTAAACTTCCCGAGCTCGGCGGTAGACTGGGTAATAAAGAACTAGTTTGGAGCAATTCCAACTAGTTTGGAACTAGTTCTGAGGCAAGTCTTACGCGAATGAGGTTAGGAAAGCTCAGATCCAGCTCATGAAAGCCGAACTCACCCCGCTTTCCGAACCAGGGTTAAGCCACCGCAGCCAGTAGATCGCTAAGCCCCGTAACAGGCTCGCGTTCTACAACCTACGAACCAATGTTCAGTTTGGAGATGTGCTCAAGGCTCCTTGGAATGGGGGCTCCGACCTTTCAAACTTGCGGAGCTGATTGATGCGAACACCATCCTCCCTGCGTGGACCAAGGGCAGAGGTTTGCTCGTTTTCACTTTAAAGGAAAACCTTCTGTTTAATCTTTGTTGTGGTCGGAATGTATTAATGCCATCTACGACATCCTCACTTCTCACTTTGCACGTTGCAAGCCTAGCATTCTTGGGCAAATGGGTTCTACTCACAGACATTCCACTAAAATTAGATATTCTCTACTACCGTATAGTAGAAAAAAAAATTGTCCAGGAACAATATCAGATTGCTGTTTTCACTGGTCATGTATCCTCTTCAAGCTATTTCTGGATTAAACCCAGGAACTTACACCTCACCCCAATGATCTTTCGCTGGGCAGTGCCAAGGCATGCCACCCCTGACTGGCACCAAGGAACACGATATGAAACAGCATCATAAAGCAAGGTCACTAGGTTTTACTGTAGAGTGCCAGGGATGTTGCTGGGAATGCTGGCCATTGCAAAAATGAACATATTCTTGATTTAAAAAAAAAAAAAATCCTTTTTCTTTCACCTCCTAGAATCAGGAGTGGATGGGTTTCTCTGATTTGGCTTCCCTTCTAGACACCCTGAAGCTTGTTCCAGATGCTTCGCCTTGTGTCTTTGGCTGCTGGAAAGCTGACAGACAGAACTTCCAGGAGGAAGAGGGCTGCAAAGGACACTAACCAACTTCGCTCATACCTCCGTCTCATTTTCCTTTGACTTGTTTTCTTTCTGGTCTAGGTTTACTTTATCGTGTCAGGTTGCGTGCATCTTTGTAGCCTTCTCTAATGATTTTGGAACAAGGGGGGGGGTGAATAAAAGGGAAGGTATTGGGGTCAGTGTGTAATGTCTAAGCCCCCTACTTTAAAAAGTGGGCTCCTGTAAGCAAGAGCTGCATATCGCCCCACTTTCAAACCATAATGTTTGTGCTGTGCTTTTACTGCCAAAAGAATATTTGGGGAATTGAATGGTAGAGTATGTACATTTTGATGGCCCCATGTTACCTGAATTATATAATAAATAGTGTACTAGTGATTTTATCTATAGTCCTCAAAACAAATTCACCTAAGTGAAAGGATGCATGTACAAGAATATTTACTGCAGCATTATTAGTGATTGGACGCAACCTTAAGATCCAGTGATAGGGAAATGGTTAAACACACAGCTACGGACACACCATCCCAGGTTATGCCGACACTGAAATGAACAAGAGGCTATAGAAGACTGTCCATCACCTTCTACGAAGTAGGGAAAAAAAAAAAAAAAGTGGGCTGCAAAATGCTAACTTTTTCATAAATACATGTCTGGGTACCTTCTGGCATGCGTAGAGAAGAAAGCTTTGAAGAGTTATACCCCCAAACAGATTGAGTTTGGGGGTGAAGCCAGGGGAGGTGGGAGCTGGCAGAAGAGGAAGAAGCAAACTTTCATTCTCTTGAATACTAATCCTGATGTTTTTTATAATGTACACGTGTCACTTTTCTAATTTAAAAATAAAACACGCAGAAGAAGACGACATTTAGCGACGTGAAGCTGTAAAGCATTCTCAAATCCTCAAAACACCTACTGTCTCAGGGTTTGTTCAGTGATACAGAACTGGGATACTTCAAACATGCTGCCTTTGCTCCAAGCAGCCAGGCCTCTGCTTCCAGCAACCTGGCCTTGTTGCCTGCAGACTGCATCTTACCCTGACTTCTACACAAAACCTCTAAGAAACGGATCCGTTCAGTAACCCTCAAACAGGTTATTAAAATGCAAAAAGGCAAAAAGTCTTTCTCAATCAGAACACAGCAGTCATCTTCATAAGTCCTTAAAATAGCATGGAACAAATTACAAACCATTTAGATCCGTAAGTGTCTCATATGTTTACATGCATTAAAACAAAACATGTTAATTGGGCAGGACTAGTTTAGGGAATTACGCCCCCGAAATGAACCACTGTGTAAAGGGAGGGCTCTTAATTTGTTCTAAATTTTTCATCAAATAACAACTCCTTCCTCCTCTTCCACTAAATAAATACATGCCAAACTAGAAGTTTTCTATGCCTTCAAAGCATACGCTTTTAAAGGTTTTTTTTTTAAGCCTATTTAAAGAAGGCTAATTAAGGAGTTCCCATTGTGGCTCAGTGGTTAACGAATCTGACTCGCATCCATGAGGACGTAGGTTCCATCCCTGGCCTTGCTCAGTGGGTTAAGGATCCAGCGTCGCTGTGAGTTGTGGTGTAGGTCACAGACCAGGCTCAGTTCCTGCGTTGCTGTGGCTGTGGTATAGGCCGGCGGCTACAGCTCCGATTTGACCCCTAGCCTGGTAATCTCCATATGCCAAGGGCACAGCCCTAAAAAAGCAAAAAAAAAAAAAAAAAGAGCTAATTAAATTAACTTGACCATACTAGTTTCTCCATGCCCCCCAAATTTTAAAGTGAAATCAAAACCCATGTATAAACCCATCGATGTACAGTTATCTCTAAGGTGGTCGTGGCAGCGGGCAGTGGACACTAACAGGGCCCAGGCTGGGATCCAGGATGAGCTCCGAGCCTGGGCTCCGTGGGTGAAGTCAGGCGGAGACTACAGTCTTGAGCTCGGAGGTGAGGTCAGAGAAACCAGGGTTGAAAGCATTAGATAAGCAGCTGAGGAGAGGTGAGGTCAAACACTGAAAACCAAGAAAATCAGACAAGGCCGGGGTGGGTCCGAGCAAAGATCCAACTAGGTCAGAATGTGGATGATGAAAGCAGGCAGTAACCAGGCAACCCGGGTGATCTCTGATACCGCGTGCATTTTCCTCCAGGCTTTGTGGTCTTTGTCCACGGGTGAGGGTGTTAGGTCTTGGAGTCAGATGTTAATTATTAGAAAAAGGAAGCCAAAGGCCTGCAGATAAGACTCTGCCCTTGACGAACTCTGGGGCACAGCTTGAGGAATTAGCTCAAGGATGCCGGGTGCTGCCTCAACTATTTCTCCAAGAAGCTTTTTTGGCAACCCCAAAGACTATGAGTGATGATTCCAGTTTGATTGGAGATCTTGAAATAGATGTGCAAGGAAGTCTCGAACATCTGACCCTTGTAGAAAACACATGAGAATACGTTTCCAATTCACGGCGAGGCAAGCCGTCAGCTTCCTAAGCAGTTTGGTCAGCAAAGGGGGTTTGGAAACAACACATTCCACCCTATCCTTCTGCACACATCTCTCAAAGCTGGAGGGGGAGAGGTGGCCGCTGACCCTCCCTGCCCCCACTCTGCACCCTTAGGCCCTCTGCTCCCCATCCAGCTGATGCAAGTCGTCTCTCTCCATCAGCCAATTTGTCCTGAATCCATGTGTCTTATTTAACCTACAGAGAAAAAGCTACTGCTCTCAAGACACTGCTGTCAAATCTAAGTTTACTCCTTCCATGCTTCCTTTTTCCTGCTAAACCTACTGTTTTGCTTTGCAGCGGACAGAACTGGTAGGAAGTCCTATTTTTGCACCTGCCTGTCCAGCTGCCTTTCACGAATGTGAGTCCTGCACCCACAAGACATCAGCTGAGCTCCCATACCCGCTCCTGTCCTCGCTGACAGGGGTCCAGGGAGCGCCCAATCCATTCTATGCCCCCTCCCCACCTCTTCCAGCACCTCCAACCCCAAGCCCAGTCTGCTCCACTGCAGGAAAAACCTCTTTTTCCATCCATTAGACAAATGGTTTCCAAAGAGTGGACTGCGACCCATTAATAGTTGATGAGTTTTTCAGAACACAGACTAGAAACAGAAATAGAATAGAAATAGAAATGAAAATAGAAGCAATACCCAGCAAGGGTACGTATTGGTTTCACATACACATATACTTACTTCTGTCCCGGGTCTCAATGTAAAAATGTACTTTGTGCTGTGTTGTCATACAAAGATGTTTGAAACAAGCCTTTGTCCATCTAGTCTGAGCACCTTCCCCCCACCCCACCGCTACTGGGCCCACTCTCGGCATCTCCTTTCCCCATGCCGGCTCAAGCTCTGAAGAGACTGCCAGCTGTCTTCTTCATCGGCTGTTTGCACAAACCTTGGCCTTTTGCAGTGACTCACAAGCTCCTTCTTATGTAGCCACAGGCTGGCCTTCTCCTCCAACAGAACGACGTTCTGAGCAGAGCAAAACAAAACAAAAAACCCCTTTTGCTGTGTCCTTTGCCCTCTTTTCAGGTCTGAGATCTGCTCCGGCACCTCCAACTGACTCACTATGAATAACAAAGCCAGAGCAGTAGAACGGCAGTTCTTTGTGTCCCACCTTTCATCTCCAAAGAGGAAAAAAACACCACCAAAGTCACTCTTGAAATACCCTAGGTTTTCTTACAAAATTAACCTCGCTTTCCTGATGGAACGCATTCCCTGGGTGATACCGCCAGCGCCTGATCCCAAGGCCAGGTGAGTACAGCTCGGCCCTCATGTGGAATTCCAGCGGGCCTCCCATCCTTGAGAACAGATGGCCACTCCACCTCCATGTAGCTCTCCTCCTCCTCCTCCCACAAGGCAAGGGCACAGAGAGAGCACCACAAGGTGGGCGGAAGCGTGGGGCCTCCGCTCCGCTCTCCAGGCCAAGGGCACAGGCGGCCCAGCACAACCCCACCCCCAGTCCTGCTCTCCCTCGCCCAACCGCCCACAATTCTCACCCAGACCATTAAGGCATTATCTTCCTCTGCAGAAAACCCGTTTTCTGTATCTTCCCAGAGACTGACTGGTTTATTTTTCTCCGTCAAAGTCAGTTTCCCGCTTTTTAAGCTCCCAAGAGATAGCTTTCTGCATCCTTTATCTGTAGGGGGGGTGGGACGTTCCTTTGAGAAGAAGGGTGAAGGGACACACTGAGGTCTGAAGGCCTCTTCTGAAGCTGACTGCTCAGTTCCCTCCCCTGCCCGCAAGGCCAGCGTTGATGGGGGACATAAACCGTCGGAGCGCCAAGGACAGGGAACAGGTCTGAGAACCACGGGGCAGCTGTGCCAGGTTCTGAGTCTCCCTCAAAGGGAAAGGGCGAAAGGGCAGGTCACACCTCGGGCACATTCCAGAACTCTCCAGTAGCCCCATCACTCCCTCTCTGCAACCCGGCCCTTTTCCCATTTCCTAGTGGGGACGCCAGGGCCCCTTTACCGCCTCTCTGGTCCCTGGTTCTGGGGCGATGGCCCTCCAGCCCCTCCCAGGCTGCCTCACTCCTAGCTGGGACTGCGCTTCATCAATCTAGCACCGAGTTAGATTTCTGATGGCTCCCTTCTTCGAAGGTCTCCGTGTCCCTTGCTCATCAAATACATCTCTCTCCGATGAAGATTTCAGAATATGAAGGAGAAGAGACACCAGCTCTCACATCCATACTCTAGGGTCTATGTGGAATATTTGCCTCTTTGGACTTTACCGTAAGCTTCATCCCTTGACACCTGCCATTCCTGCCCACCTCCAAGGATGCAACTTTGGCTGCAAGGAGCCATGCTTCTCTCCAACCAGGTAACGAAGGCTTAACGTGAAAGGAACAAGGGCAGAGAGCTCATAGTGTAAACAACCATGACTGACTGAGCAGCTAGCTGAGGGTGAGGCATCGGCTCTAGACAGGTACAACTCGTGAGATCACTCAGCACAGATTCAGACTCTGGAGGGATGCAGTGTGGCAAAAGGAGTTGCCAGGGTAGGGAAAAAAGTACCCACACGATAATATCACCCCCTGGATCATCTGAAGGCGTAGGAAGAAGGAGGGCAAATAAAACCCATGGTTCCTCTAGCCCTTCTTTTGAATTTTCTAGTGTGGCAGGAGCCCACTTTTCTAAGTTGGTTTAATCCGCACAATGTAAGAACAAGATAAACAAGGGAAAAAAATTCTCTACTTCGCCCATAGCACATTTAAAAGGGAACTGAATTCTCCACCGGATTACTTTAACTGGCTACACAACGGTGAAGCTGCATATTCCAAACTCACACAGCAGTATCTCACTTAAAACACACCCCCTGAGATCCATTTTTCTCAACTCCATTTAATGACTGAGGAAAGATCTTACTAACATGACAGCTCTTCTCCTACCTCACACATCAACTCCTAACATCCCCACGGCCGCTTCCATCTTGTCCCCAAGCAGGAATCAGATCCATTTAAACATTATCAAGGACCATTCTTTAAGTACGATTTTATAATGTTATATAAAAATGTGCACCACGTTCACACTCAGATGGCTATAGCTAAGAAAATACTGGCTAGCAACAGTGACCCTTTCATGAACTTAGACGACTCAAAGTGCTTTCACGGAGGGCAGTAGGGAAACGCTAGCATTATGGATCCCATTTCATGGCTGGGTAAACCGAGGCACTTTAATAAACTTGCTCAGGGTTACAATGGCGGAGATGGAAATAGAAACCAATTTCTCCCTCTGACTCCGTCCCCAGTCCCTCTCCCACTAGACCGTTCAGCCCTTGATGGCTAAAATTGGGACCCACTTGAGAAGTGCCAGGATAAATAAAAGCTTGTTTTATTTAGTAAGGGGGGGGGGGAGGGGAGACTTACCCACTTGATGCACCTGATCGTGTGTGGGCCTCTAACAAGAGCTGCCCCTGGATGCCCCAAACACCCATCCCTTTGAGCTGAGATCGGGGAGGCACCGCCAGGCAGCCCCTGCAGCTGGAGTCGCACAGCCCGGGAAACCCGAGGGGAACGCGGGGCGGCAGGGCGGCTCTGGGGGCCGCGGGCCCCGGGGCACCCTCTGCGCGCAGAGCGGCGCCGGAGCCCGCCGGGCCGGGAGGATGCTGCGCCGGCCGCACACACCTGCTGGAGCCCTCCCGGGAGCCCCGGGCCGCCTCCCGCGCTGGGGACGCCCACCCAGCCTCCGGGCGCCAGAGCCCTCGGCCGCGCTAGGCCGGGGGCGGGAAGCCGCGGCGCCCCTGCCCGCGTGCGGCGCTCGGCAGCGCGGCACAGCCGCGGGGCAAACGAGCCCGCCCTCCTCCCGAACCCCTTCCAAACGGCGTCACCTGTGCCGGGTCCCGGGGCGACTCGCGCGCGGGCGGCTGTGCGCCGGGCCGGGAGAGGGCGGCGCGCGGCTATGGGCGCCTGGTCATCCGGCCCGGCCCGAGGGCTGGCGCTAGCCAGAACCGCCCCTGGAGATGCTCGGCGGGAGCCGGGAGAGCCGCGGGCTCCGGGCCGCGGGGAGGAACAGCCACGGAGGCTACTGCTGCTGCTGCCGCCGCCGCCGCCGCCGCGGCCGCCGCGCCCGCCCGGACTGCGGGCTCGGGTTACCGCAGAGCGGCTCCTTAAAGGGGCCGCGGCGCCCGGGCGCGGGCTCGGCTCCGGCTCCCCGCGGCCCCGACCCCCGGCCAAAGTGGGCGGGGCCCCACGGCCGACCTTCGGCTGCGGCCGACCTTCGGCTGCTGGAACGTGCGTCCCGTCCCGGAAAGGGCTCAAAACCAGGAACGCTCGAGGCAGGCTGCGGCGGGGTCCTGGCAGAGCACATCTCGCTAGGGACAGAGCGTGCGGTTCTCGGCTTTCCCAAGCAAGGAGCACAACCAGCAAGTGGGGGGATGGTCTGAGTCCGCTTCCGCGGCGGTCAGTACCTGGGCTCGCCACGTAACCAAAATTCTTTTCCAATTATGAGTTTACAGTCTGCCTTAAATGCTCAAGGTCCCCATAGAAGAAGCGCATGGTTTGATCATCAGAAACGAGGTGAAAGGGCAATTACTGATTTTTCCTGCCTCGTTCCATTTGGCCAAAGTCCCGCGCAGTTTTTGTTTGGGGGCTGTACGGGCCTTTCAAACTGGGGAGGGGGAACCTGTGAAAGAGGCAAGTTCTCTCCATCAGCCTCCTCCAGAATCCCTGAGAAACACCACCTACACGTGGAGCCCCCCTGCTGTCAGGGTGGAGAAGCAGGATCTGGAATTTGGGATGCAGGCTGAGCATTCCAAGCTGCCCAGTGTACAAAGTTTGCCACTGAAAATAGCAGCTCTTCTGACTTGTGAAATACAGCCTCAAAAACTTCCAAGTGTTCTGGAAGAATGATGGAAGTAATTGTTTTGAAGTAGACAAAATAATGAAGTACATTTATGCTGCTGTCATTTGCACCACACAATCACAAATCCTTTTTCCTAAAAGAGATGCCGTTCTAAAGTTAGTTAGTAATCACCACCATTAATAAACACAGGACTGTTACTGGAAAGGAATGTCTATCAATAGAGCTAATATATTTTACCCAACATATACAGGCACACACGCACACACACACATTTTAGCTAACCGAACTCAAGTTCTTCATCTGTAAAATGAGGATAATAATTCACAGGCACCTCTGAAGTGTCTTGGCTTAGAATAACCTGACCCCCTTGCTGTACAGTGGGAAAATAAAAAAAATTATAAAAAAAAAAAAAAAAAGAAATGACCTCAGGCTGACTTAGAAAAGACAGAACCCATTCTATCCCGCAGCGACAGAAACCTGCCCTGCAGTGGAGCAAGGAGGAAGATCTTGGAGGCCCCCCGAGTGCATATTCCTTTTTTCTCTCCAAGATTCTCAGGGCATACCAGGGCACCAATGTCCTTTGACCACAGCCTGTCCCATCACAGTTGCTCCACCATGTGCATAGTCCCTGACAACGGTGGTTTGCCCCACACAGGCCTTCCCATACTCACACAGCAGTTTCGTAACTCTCCGTGGGCAAGACGGTTGCACATCTGTGGGATCAGCCCTGCAAGAACGGATCACAAGTGTCAAGTCAGGCATTTGCCTGGAGACTGCCTCCCCCAGGCTCTCCTGTGTTTGTCTGCAGTGGCCAACAGTTGTCTGCTATTTTCTGATAAACGCACCCTGGTTATCTTTGATATGCATTTTCTCTTAACACCCACAGCAGGAGCCAAGGTCAAGTAAACCCACAGGAATCTAGGATATTTTGTCCCACTCCACTGCTTCATGTTTGGCTTCTACAAATGCAGCATCAAATCCACGAGTCTGATTTGAGATTATAGAGAGCATGTAAGTGAATATACATCAAGGGCAAGGCCTAAGATATGAAAGGAATTCAGTAAAGATTAGTTGGATTTTGAAACTTTTAAACTAAGTAAAATTCAGTGAGCTTAGGAGGTAAAAGAATATATCAAACTGCAAATTCTTCCTCAAATTTATAATGCAGCTTAAGTTCTTAAAAAATACCCATTCTATTATTCACATTTAAATCTTTAATTACTATTCTCTTTTTTTTTTTTTTTGGTCTTCTGTTTTTCAGGGCTGAACTGGTAGCATATGGAGGTTCCTAGGATAGGGGTCAATTCAGAGCTACAGCTGCCGGCCTACACCACAACCACAGCAACACTGGATCCTTACCCCACTAAGCGGGGGCAGGGATTGAACCTGCGTCCTCATGAATGCTAGTCAGATTCGTTTCCATTGGGCCACGAAAGGATCTCCTAATTACTATTCTTAACTGCTTTACCAATACTCTTTCTCCAAGAACAGTTTTCCCAAATTCTGTATTTACCATCTGAAGTTTTTCTGCATTTTAAATATGAGGTCTCAAAGCTAGGTTGGCATTTTTATGTTTGTTCACTGAAACAGCTCAAAGAAATAGTTCAGAAAAATGAAGTTATCCATCTACTCTTAAAAGAGAAAAAAAAATACTCAAATTCTTCTGAGGCAATTTTCCTGATAAATTTGTTTCCAAAAATTCCTGCACTTCTAATTAGAGCCAATTGTTTGGAACACTGAGACCAAAAGCTGCTTCTTTCGGAAATAACAAGATCATTAAGGCAAAAGTATTTTGGGGAAACTGCCTCAGTTCTCCATTCGGCTCTGTTAGTGAAGACATAATGGCAATAGCGTCAAACGTTTTGATCAGAAAGTTGACTCACGGAGTTCCCGTCATGGCGCAGTGGTTAACGAATCCAACTAGGAACCATGAGGTTGCGGGTTCGATCCCTGCCCTTGCTCAGTGGGTTAAGGATCTGGCGTTGCCGTGAGCTGTGGTGTAGGTTGCAGACGCGGCTCGGATCCCAAGTTGCTGTGGCTCTGGCGTAGGCCAGTGGCTACAGCTCCGATTCGCCCCCTAGCCTGGGAATCTCCATATACCGCGAGAGCAGCCCTGAAAAAGGCAGAAAAACAAAAAAACAAAAAAAAAGAAAGAAAGTTGACTCAGTCAGAAATGAATAACCCAGGCATTACTTTGACCTTTTTTGATAGTTTCAGTGTATCAAGAAATTTCTGTAATTTTTTTTTGAATAATTAAAGGTACATGCATTTGTTTTTCAGACTTTTTCAAGAAGAAACTATTTTGGGATATTAACAGTGGTTTTCTCTGGGTGGGTAAGATCCTGTCTTGTATTTTTAGTTTCTCTTATTTTATGCGATTTTCTTACTACAATGTATATGCGTTGCTTTTGTTTGTATTTTTACTTTTAATGAAAGTTATACATATATATGAAAAGTCAAAAGACACACATAATCCCATCAACTTCTCTCCCACCTAGCTTCACCCCAGTTCCACATAACCCTGCTAGGTGCTCCTCATTTCCTAAATGATAAATTTATACTAGGAGTTGCCGTTGTGGCTCAGCACTAATGAACCCGAATAGTATCTATGAGGATGTGGGTTCAATTCCTGACCTGGCTCAGTGGGTTAAGGATCCAGCACTGCCGTGAGCTGTAGTGTAGGTCACAGATGTGGCTCAGATCCCCGAGGTGCTGTGGCTGTGGCCAGCAGGTGCAACTCTGACTCCACTCCTAGGCTGGGAACTTTCATATGCCATGGGTGTGGCCCTAAAAGGCCCCCCCCCCCAAAAAAAAAACTAAAAAAAAAAAACTTCTACCAATGTTTCTTGCCTTTCAGCTTCAGACGTTATTTATTGACTTCTTATGGTGTTTGCGGACTTAGCTCTTGCACACACACCGCTAACACTTTTCCCTGCAACATCACAACATCACAGCTTTCATTCAAGTCAGTCATTAGGGTTTACATCAGCTTGACAATATAAATACAGAGCACTGCTGAATCACGTAAGTTACCAGGATAATGTTTTTCTTGAAAATCTCCTGTTCTTTCCGGTGTTAAAAACCGCCTTGCTTTTTCACATTTTTTTAAATGTATCTAGCCCAAATTTTATCCAAATGCTTCAATATATCTATCAAATCCCTATCAATAATATCTTTTAATACCCATAAGATGATTTTTCATTTACTCTCTTATTTTGCTAAAGCGCAGACTCCAATAGCTTACTTAGATGGGGTGCACAGAAGATGAGTTTTTAGAGGGATTGACTGTCTGAAAATATCCTTATTCTATTCTCATCCTTGATTGATAATTTGGACAAGTTGAAGATCGTTTTCCCTCAGCATTTTTTTTTTTTTTTTTTTGTCTTCTGTCTTTTCTTTAGGGCCGTACCTGCGGCATATGGAGGTTTCCAGGCTAGGGGTCTAATAGGAGCTATAGCTTCCTGGCCTACGCCACAGCCCCAGCAACGCCAGATCCAAGCCGAGTCTTTGACCTACACCACAACTCACAGTGGCGCCAGATCCTTAACCCACTGAGCAAGGCCAGGGATGGAACCCAAAACCTCATGGTTCCTAGTCGGGTTTGTTTCTGCTGCACCAAGACGGGAACTCCTCCCTCAGCATTTTTAAAATTTTTATTATGATTGACTTACAATGTTCTGTCCATTTCTGCTGTATCCCTCAGCATTTTAAAAGCATTGTTTCATTGCCTTTTTTTTTTTTTTTTTTTTTTTTTTTTTTAAGGGCTGCACCCATGGCATGTGGAGGTTCCCAGGCTACGGGCTGAATTGGAACTGTAGCTGCTGGCCTACACCACAGCCACAGCAAGGCCAGATCAGAGCTGAACCCATGATCTACAGCACAGCTCACAGCAATGCTAGATCCTTAATCCAGTGAGCAAGGCCAGGGATCGAAGCTGAGTCTTCATAGATGCTAGTCAAGTTCGTTTCCACTGAGCCACGACGGGAACTCTGGTTTCACTGTCTTTTACTTTCCGTGTTGCCATTGAAATATCTAAAACCTTTCCTAGTTCCCATTGTGCTGTATCAGACCTGTTTTTCCTTCTAGAATCTTCCCATTATGGCTGGTGGGTCTGAAAGTTCACCATGATATGCCTTAGAATGGTTCTTTTTTCATTGATTGTGCTGAACACTCAGGGGTTCTTTTGATCTGCAATGTTTTTCTTTTGTTATTTCTTTGTTAATTTCCTCCCGTTTTCTCTGTTCTCTCTCTGTGAACTCTGAGTAGGATGTGGGGACTTCTGTATTATTCTCTAGATTTATTGTCTTTTATCCTAGTACTCATCTCTGGATCTTCTTCTTCTATTGTCTAGGACAGAGGTTCTAAACTGGATGGAGGGCTAATTGACTCTCCCAACCTCAGCCACTTGGCAATGTCTGGTGATATTTTTGGTTGTCACTGCAGGGAAAGGGGGCATGCACCAGCATCTAGTGAGTAGAAGCCAGGCTGCTAACCCTGTTACAGGGCCCAGGACAGCCTCTCATAGCAAAGAATTCCCAGCCTCAAATGTCAGTTGTGCCAAGACTGTGAAATCCTGGACCAGGAGAATTACTTATCTTCCAATCTTCTGAAATTTCTATTTCAAACATATGTTTCTTTCCCATTATCTGATTAGCCCTTCTCGAATGGGAACTTTCTATCAAAACAAAGCAACCAACAAACCAACCAACCCTCCTTTCTTCAAAAAAGTAACTTCATCCTTCACAGAAGGATGGTGTTGCTAGTGGTAAGGTCGGGGTGGAGGGAGTGAGTGCAGGCTGGTTGGCTGAGGTGGGGAAGGGACCCAGTGGTCCCCAAGCTTTGTAAGCAACTTTAGGGGCAATCCCCCTTCTTCAGGTTTATGCCTCACTCCTTCCTTTCACAGTCCACTGCACCTGCAAGTGCTCGGTCTCCTCCAAACACTAGCTTAGCCCCTCTCCCACTTTGCCAAGTCAATTACAGTAGCCTGCTATTTCTGTGGATGTAGAACCCAGAAACAGGGAGGGCAGACTGTTCTTCACCATTTTACACAAGGCACTTGAGCATCCGTGGATTTTGATATCCAAAGGAGGTCCCAGAACCAATCCCCCGAGGACACCAGGCAGATCACTGTATTTCTACTCCATCCAACTCCTGGCTTCCACAATTTATTGAACCCTCTCATCTGCTGTGCACTCTTCTCTGGCCCTCTTTTTTCTTCTGGCTTATAGCTTGTAAACACCTCTGTGCACTATCATTTTAATGCTACTTGGCAAAGAATAAGTGATAAAAAATTAAATAACAGAAAGGGATAAAAAATGGAGGAAGAGGAAGAACACGAATCTATTTTTCTGATATTTCTTTTTTTTTTTTTTGCTTTTTTGGACCACACCTGTGGAATATGGGGGTTCCCAGGCTAGGGGTCAAATCAGAGCTACAGCTGCTGGCCACAGCCACAGCAACAAAGGATCTCAGCCACATCTGTAACCTGCGCCACAGTTCATGGCAATGCCAGATCCTTAACCTACTGAGTGAGTTTAGGAATCAAACCTGCATCCTAATGGATACTAGTCAGGTTCTTAGGTGACTGAGCCACAATGGGAGCTCCTAACTTAATTTTTAATTGTGCCAAAATATTTTCATAAATTAAAAAAATTTTTTTTACAAATTAGTTTATTTTTTATTTTTTTACGTTGCATATGTTGCTTATATGCATGGCTTATATTACATTTCCATTGGACAGCACTACTCTAACAAATGTATTTTCTGTCATAGCTCTTGATAAGAAGCAGAGCTGAGCCTGGAGGATGATGGCAATTACAGCTCTCTCTCTTTTTTTTTTTTTTTTTTTTTTTTTTTTTTTTTTTTTTTTTGTCTTTTTGCCATTTCTTGGGCTGCTCCCCTGGCATATGGAGGTTCCCAGGCTAGGGGTCCAATTGGAGCTGTAGCCGCAGGCCTACACCAGAGCCACAGCAAAGCTGGATCCAAGTCACGTCTGCAACCTACACCACAGCTCACGGCAACGCCGGATCGTTAACCCACTGAGCAAGGGCAGAGATCAAACCCGCAACATCATGGTTCCTAGTCGGATTCGTTAACCACTGCGCCACGACGGGAACTCCCTTACAAATTAGTTTAAATAGATGTTACCAGTCATTAGTTTATACATATGTTATAACCCTTAGATCAATTCGTTGAATATCCTTCCAGATACTTTCTATGCATACTTGAATATATTTTAGGATTTTTAAACAACAAAAAGGATTGAAACAGCACTCACTATTTTGTAATTGCTCAGACCATTCAATTCCACAGATGCACCTTAATGTATGTAACCAATCTCTTACTGCCGCACATATATGGATCTTGTTGTTGGATCAGATTTTCAGTTTTCCAGATAAAGTAATGATGTCTGATTAAGAAACTAATTCTAAGATTCAAATCCAGTTTTGAGAGGCGGATCAAGATGGCAGAGGAGTAAGACAGCGCACTCACCTTCTCCCACAAACACATCGAAAATACACATCTACGTGTAAAACGACTCGCACAGAACATCAACTGAACGCTGGCAGAAGAACTTAAACCTCCAAAAAGGGCAAGGAACTCTTGACATAACTGGGTAGAACAAAAGAGAAAGAGAGAGAGAGAGAGGAGGAATCAGGACGGGACTAGCATTCCAGAGACGGAGCTGTGAAAGAGAAGAGGAACCCACACCCCGGGAAGCCACCTAACCGACTGGGAGATCAGCCAAGACGGAGAGACCTCAAAGTTGCCGAGAAAAGCACAGCAGCTGGACTGAGAACGGTAGAGCAGAGTGAGAGCTGCCCAGATCATCTGAACCACCGGCCAGGACACCACGGCCTGAGACGCTTGGGCGGGAGCTGGGCGCTGAGACTCAGGCTCTGGAGGTCCGTCCCAGGGAGAGGACTGGGGTTGGCTGTGTGGGGACAGGCTGAGGGGCTAAGGAGCAGTGCGCCACAGCCAGGGGAGCCGTACACCAAGGGCTGAGGAGGAGAATGCCATGGCAGAGGGAACCCAGGAGAAGGTCCGGACCCTCAGGAGAGGCAAGGTGCCGTCGTTGGGGAGGGCGAGAGGAGGAGGGGTGGACCACCATAGGAGACTCCCTGTGCATGCCCGTGCAGGCTCCCCGAGGGTGGGGTGCCTCTGGCCCAGGCTACGGGTGGCAAGAAGCCACCTGCCTGTGCTACAGGAGACCAGGGGCTTCTTGTGCAGGCTATGGGTGCCAGGCACCTCTTGTGTGGGCCAAGGGCAGCAGGGGGCTAAGTGTGACATGGTGCCTATTGTGTGATCTACAGGCAGCAGGGACGGCCCGTGGAGGTAGAGGCCAGAGGGAGGCATGGCCTGCCACCACTGGGAGCCTGTGAATAGGTTCCACATGTGGCCCCAGTCATCTCAGGGGCCGGCAAAAAAAAGGAGGGCTCTGCAACCAAGCACCACACATTATTGCCCTCACCACCCTGGAAACACAACCGCCCTGCAGCTGCCACTGCCAAATGCTCTGGGCAGTGCCCAGACACTTGATCACTGCCCCTTCTCAAGACCCTACAACTAGGAGCAGCTGGTGCAGCACCTTCTGTGTAGACTAAGCAGGACAGGGTGCTTCTTGCGTGGTCTGCAAGTGGTAGGGCAAACCACTGCAGTTATCTCTGACTCTAAGGGTGGGCATGGCCCACTGCCACTGGGCATCCCTGAACAAGAATCATGTGTAGTCCCAACCACCTCAGAGGGCACCACAGAGGAGGACACTGCAACAGAGCACCACCAGTTGTTGCTCTCGCTCCCCTGGGAGCACACCAGCCCTGCTGCTGCCACTGCCAAATGCTCTGGGCAGTGCCCAGAGGCTTGATCACTGTCCCTTCCCAGGAACCTACAGTTAGGAGCAGCGTGTGCAGCACCTCCTGTGTGGGCTGAGACAGGGTGCCTCTTGCGTGGTCTGCAGGTGGAGGTGGCAAACCACTGCAGTTATCACTGACTCCAGAGGCGGGCATGGTCCACTACCACTAGGGGTCCCTGAACAGGCACCACTTGTAGCTCCAATCACCTCAGAGGAGGGCATTGCAATCGAACACTACCTGTTGTTGCTCTCACTCCCCAGGGAACACGCACACTCTGCTGCTGCCACTGCCAAAGGCTCTGGGCACCCTGTAAATCTGCCTAAGGCTCATTACCACTTCCCCGGGCCCTACAACTAGGAGTATCCAGTGCCACCTTCCTGCAGGTCCCTGCTTCTGTTAAAAGCCCAGCAACCAGGTACTGACTACTAGCCCTACCCATTGCCTCCTTCTCCCTGGAAACACATGCATCACCCTGGGGATAACAGCCTGCTCACAACGAAGAAAGAGAGCCAATATCCAAACTCCCATACCAAAAATAAATAGTAACCCCCCACAAAATACAAAAGGGTGCTCTTGCATTGAAGTAGCCCTCCAAGACTACAGTTTGGCTTCCCTAAACTCACAGAAAAAGAAAAACATAAGCAAAATGAAGAAGGTCAGAAACCATTCCCAGTTAAAGGAACAGAATTCACATGAAGCAGCAAACAATGAAACAGACCTCTGCAGTCTGACAGACACTGAGTTCAAAAGGGAGATAGTGAAAATATTGAAGGGATTAAGGCTGAATATCAAGGAATTAAGAGCAGATATGAATAGTAATGCAGATTCCTTTAGAAAGGAACTAGAAAATACAAGGAGGAACATAGAAAAATTATAAAATTCATTTGCAGAGACACAAACTGAACTAAAGGTACTACAGAGCAGAATGAATAATGCAGAGGAATGAATTAGTGACTTAGAAGAGAGAATAATGGAAATCACCCAATCAGGACAGCAGACAGAAAACCAAATGAAAAAGAAAAAACACGAAAGCAATATAGTAGATCTATGTGATAATATAAAGGGGGCAATCTACGCATAATGGGAATTACAGAAGGAGAAAAAAGAAAAGGGGATTTAAAATATATTTGAAGAAATTATGGCTGAAAACTGTCCAAATCTAAAGGACACTGATATCAAGATAAAGGAAGCAGAGAGGACCCCAAACAAGTCAAACCCAAATAGGACCACATCTAGACATATCATAATAAAAATGGCAAAAGGTAAAGATAAAGAGAGGATTCTAAAGGCAGCAAGAGAAAAACAAAGCAGTAATTACAAGGGAACCCCCATAAAGCTATCAGCTGATTTCTCTACAGAAACACTATAGGCCAGAAGGGAGTGGAAAGATATATTTAAAGTTCTGAAAGGAAAAAACTTGCAGCCTAGAATACTCTATCCAGCAAGACTATCATTTAAAATAGAAGAGGAAATAAAGAATTTCTCCAACAAACAAAAGCTAAAAGAGCACAGCAATACTAAACCCATTCTAAAAGAAATGCTGAAAGTGCTTCTTTAAATAAAAAAAAAGAAGTAAGAAGAAATAGGATGGAGGAAACCACAATTCGAAAGCAATCACTTAAATAAGCCAGCATACAGATCTAAAAGAGGGGGGGGAAAAACCCAAAAAACAAAAAAACTGCTGTAACTGCAGTGATAAACACAAGGAACAGCAAAAGGTCAAACATGAAGATGTTAAAAAAAAGACTTCAAAATCATAGAATGTGGGGAAGGGAAAGTAAGAAAATATAGATTCTGGAGTTCCCATTGTGGCACAATGGAAACGATTCCAACTAGGAAACATGAGGTTGTGGGTTCAATCCCTGGCCTCACTCAGTGGGTTAAGGATCCAGTGTTGCCATGAACTGTGGTGTAGGTCACAGACATGGCTCAGATCCTGCATTGCTGTGGCTGTGGCATAGGCCGGCAGCTATAGCTCTGATTAGACCCCTAGCCTGGGAACCTCCATATGCTACAGGTGTGGCCCTAAAAAGCAAAAAATAAAATAAAATAAAAAGATAGATTCTTTTTTTTTTTTTTTTTTTAGTAATGTCTATATGACTGTTGGGCTAAAGCAAGAGATACAAGAAGGGGTTCGCATACTTAAAAAACAGGGTAACCACAAATCAAAACCAAATATTACATTCACAAAAACTAAAAAGAAAAGCACTCAAGCATAAAATAAATGGAAATCATCCAACCAAAAAAAAAAAAAAAAAAAAAAAAAAAGGAAGGAAGGAGAAACATAGAATCAACCAGAAAACAAGGTTTAAAATGGCAATAAATACCTATCTATCAATAATACCTTAAATGTCAGTGGAATGAATGCTCCAATTAAAAGACACAGAGTGGCAGACTGGATAAAAAAAGCACAAACCTATAATTGGCTGTCTACAAGAGACTCACCTTAGGGCAAAGGACACTTACAGATTGAAAGTGAGGGGATGGGAAAAGATACTTCATGCCAAAGGACAAGACAGGAAAGTAGGAGTTGCAATACTCATATCAGACAAAATAGACTTTAAAATGAAGGCCATAAAGAAAGACAAGGAAGGACACTATTTAATGGTTAAAGGATCTATTCAAGAAGAGGATATTATAACTTTCAATAATATGCCCCTAATATAGGAGCACCTGGATACCTACAACAAATACTGACAGACATAAAAGGAGAAACTGATGGAAATACAGTCACAGTGGGAGACTTTAACACCCCATTCACATCAATGGACAGATCCTCTAGACAGAAAATCAGTAAGGCAACAGAGATCCTAAAGAACGCAATAGAAAAGTTAGACTTAATTTACATTTTCAGGACATTACATCCAAAAAAATCAGAATATACATTCCTCTCAAGTGCAAATGAAACATTCTCAAGGATTGATCACAAACTGGGGCACAAAGCTACCCTCAACAAATTTGAGAGTGTAGAAATTATTTCAAGTATCTTCTCTGACCACAATGGCATGAAAGTAGAAATCAACCACAGGAAAGGAAATGAGAAAAAAACTGACTATACGGAGACTAAACAACATGCTACTAATAAACCAACAGGTCAGTGAGGAAATCAAGTAGGAAATTAAAAAATACCTCAAGACAAATGATAATGATGACAAAACCACTCAAAATCTATGGGATGCTGCAAAAGCAGTGCTCAGGGGGAAATTCATAGCAAAACAGGCCTTCCTCAAGAAGGAAGAAAAATCTCAAGTCAACAACTTAACCCACCATATAAATGAATTTGAAAAAGAACAAACAAAACCTAAAGTTAGCAGAAGGAAGGAAATCATAAGATCAGAGAGGAAATCAATAAATTAGAGATTAAAAAAAAAGAAAAAATCAATAAAACCAAGAGCTGGTTCTTTGAAAAGGTAAACAAAATGGAAAAACCTTTGGCCAGACTCACCAAGAAGAGGAGAGGAAAAAATCCAATTAAACAAAACAAGAAATGAAAAAGGAGAAATCACAACAGATACTATAGAAATATAAAAAACTAAAAGGGAATACTATGAACAATTGTATGCCAACAAATTTGACAACCCAGAAGAAATGGACAACTTTCTTGAGATTGACAGCCTGCCAAAACTGAATCAAGAAGAAATAGACCAACTGCACAGATCAATCACTAGAAATGAAATTGAATATGTAATAAAAACACTCCCTACAAATAAAAGTCCAGGACCAGATGGCTTCACAGGCCAATTCTACCAAATATACAAAGAGGAACTTACACCCATCCTCCTTAAACTTTTCCAAAAGGTCAAAGAAGAAGGAACACTTCCAAAGATATTCTATGATGCCACCATCACTCTAATACCCAAACCAGACAAAGATACCACCAAAAAAGAAAACTATAGGCCAGTATCTTTGATGAATATAGAAGTAAAAATTCTCAACAAAATTTTAGCCAACCAAATCCAACAACATATAAAAAAGATCATAAACCACGACCAAGTGGGATTCATCCCAGGTTCACAAGGATGGTTCAAAATATGCAAATCAATCAATGCCATACACCACATTAACAAAACAAATGTCAAAAACCACATGATCATCTCAATAGATGCAGAAAAAGCATTTGACAAAGTCCAACATCCTTTCATGATAAAAACTCTTACCAAGGTGGATATAGAGGGAACATAATAAAAGTCATTTATGACAAACCCACAGCAAATATAATACCAAATGGAGAAAAGTTGAAAGCCTTTCCACTAAAATCTGCAGCAAGATAAGGATGCCCACTCTCACCACTGTTATTCAACATAGTATTGGAAGTTCTAGCCACAGAAACCAGACAAACAAGAAATAAAAGTTATTCAAATTGGAAGAGGAGAGGTAAAATTGTCATGGTGTGCAGATGACATGACACTATATATAGAAAATCCTAAGGACTCACCCAAAAAACTACTTGAACTGATTAACAAATTCAGCAAAGTAGCAGGACATAAGATGAACATTCAGAAATCAGTTGCATTTCTACATACTAACAATGACATATTAGAAAAGGAATACAGAAAGACAATACCTTTTAAAATTGCACCCCAAAAAAATCAAATACCTGGGAATAAACCTGACAAAGGAGATGAAAGACTTATATGCTGAGAACTATAAAATATTCATCAAGGAAATTAAAGAGGATTCAAAATGGAAAGATATTCCACGCTTCTCAGTTGGAAAAATTAATAGTGTAAAAATGGCCATACTACCCAAAGCAATCTACAGATTTAATGTAATCCCTACCAAATTACCCATGACATTTTTCACAGAACTAGAACAAACAATCCAAAAATTTATGTGGAAACACAAAAGACTCAGAATTGCCAAAGCAATCCTGAGGAACAAACACCAAGAAGGAGGCATAACTCTCCCAGACTTCAGGCAATATTACAGAGCCACAGTCATCAAGACAGTATGGTACTGGTACCAAAACAGATGGACAGACCAATGCAAAAGAATAGAAGACGCAGAAATAAACCAGATACCTACAGTCAATTAATCTTTGACAAAGGAGGCAAGAATATAAAATGGGAAAAAAAGACAGTCTTTTCAGTAAGTGGTGCCGGGAAAATTGGACAGCTGCATGCAAATCAATGAAACTGGAACACACCCTCATACCACGCACAAACATAAACTCAAAATGGATTAAAGACTTAAATGTAAGACAAGACACCATCAAACTCCTGGAAGAGAACATAGGCAAAACATTCTCTGACATGAACCTTACAAATGTTTTCTCAGGTCATTCTCCCAAGGCAACAGAAATAAAAGCAAAAATAAACTAATGGGACCTCATCAAACTGACAAGCTTTTGCACAGCAAAGGAAACCATTTTAAAAAAAAAAGAAAAGAAAAAAAGACAGCTTACAGAATGGGAGAAAATAGTTTCAAACAGTGCAACCAACAAGGCCTTAATCTCTAAAATATACAAACAACTTATACAACTCAACAGCAAAAAAGCCAACAACCCAATGGAAAAATGGGCAAAAGACCTGAATAGACATTTCACACACACACACACACACACACACACACACACACACACACACACGGCCAACACATGGCCAGAAGATTACAAATGGCCAATAAGCACATGAAAAAATGCTCAACATCACTGACTATTAGAGAAATGCAAATCAAAACTACTATGAGGTACTACCTCACACCAGTCAGAATGGCCATCATTAATAAGTCCGCAAATAACAAATGCTGGAGGGGTGTGGAGAAAAGGGAACTCTCCTGCACTGTTGGTGGGAATGTAAATTGGTACAACCACTATGGAAAACAGTATGGAGGTACCTTAGAAAACTACGCACAGAACTACCATATGATCCAGCAATCCCACTCTTGGGCATGTATCTGGACAAACTTTCCTTGAAAAAGACACATGCACCTGCATGTTCTCTGCAGCACTATACACAATAGCCAAGACTTGGAAACAACTTAAATGTCCATCAACAGATATTGGGTTAAGAAGATGTGGTATATATACACAATGGCATATTACTCAGCCATAAAAAAATGCCATTTGCAGCAACATGGATGGAACTAGAGACCCTCAAAGTAAGTGAAGTAAGTCAGAAAGAGAAAGACAAACACTATATGATATCACACATATCTGGAATCTAATGTGTGACACAAATGAACCATTCCACAGAAAAGAAAACCATGGACATGGAGAATAGACTTGTGGTTGCCAAGGGAGAGGGGGAGGGAATGGGTTGGACTGGGAATTTGGGGTTAATAGATGCAAACTATTGCCTTTGGAATGGGTAAGCAGTGAGATCCTGCTTTGTAGCACTGGGGACTATATCTAGTCACTTATGATGGAACATGATAATGAGAGAAAAAAGAATGCACTCATGTATGTGTGACTGGGTCACCCTGCTGTACAGTAGAAAATTAACAGAACACTGTAAACCAGGTCTAATGGAAAAAATAAAAATCATTATAAAAAAAGTCCAGTTTCAAGTTTAATGGGGAGTCACTGAAGGATTCCTGCTCAGGTCAAGAAGACAAGGGGGACGCCCATTCTCCCACTGCTAATAGGGTGGGACTAGAAGTATCATTAAGGGTGATAATGAAAGAGAGAAAGTAAAGACGATAACTACTGGAAAAAAAGATTATAAAGTTGTCCTTATTTCTAGATTATGATTATATTCCTGAAAAACCCAAGTGAATCAACTGAAAAAATACATAATAAAAAATTAAGTATGGCAGCAGGATATAAAATCAATTTATGGAAATCTGTGAGATATATATAAAGAGATACACATATATATTTGCATACACACTTATGCACACAAGACCTGCTTACAAAATAAAAGAGGGTAATTGCACTTATAGTTTCAGCAAAAAAATGTAAAGTGCCTAGGAATACATTTAATGAGGAATATGAAAGACATATGTGAAAAAATTTAAAACACACTCTGATGGGATCCCAAATTACACTTGAACAATGAAAAGTTAGACCATATTCTTAGATAGGAAAAGTCAGTGTATATCAAGTCTCCCTAATTTTTTTCTTTTTTTTTTGTCTTTCTGTCTTTTCCAGGGCCGCACTCGTGGCAGATGGAGGTTCCCAGGCTAGGGGTCCAATCAGAGCTGTAGCTGCCGGCCTACACCACAGCCACAGCAACGCCAGATCTGAACCATGTCTGCGACCTACACCACAGCTGACAGCAATGCCGGATCCTTAACCCATTGAGCAAGGCCAGGGATTGAACCACAACCTCATGGTTCCTAGTCAGATTCGTTAACCTCTGCGCCACGACGGGAACTCCAATTCTCCCTAAATTTTAATCTTAAATTTATTGCAATGTCGGAGTTCCCATCATGGCGCAGTGGTTAATGAATCCAACTAGGAACCATGAGGTTGCGGGTTCGATTCCTGGCCTTGCTCAGTGGGTTAAGGATCTGGCGTTGCCGTGAGCTGTGGTGTAGGTTGCAGACGCGGCTCGGATCCCGCGTTGCTGTGGCTCTGGTGTAGGCTGGCAGCTACAGCTCCGATTGGACCCCTAGCCTGGGAAGCTCCATATGCCGTGGGAGCGGCTCAAGAAATGGCAAAAAGACAAAAAAAAAAAAAAAAAAAAAAAAAAAAAAAAAAAAAAAATTATTGCAATGTCAATGAAAATAAATAGAAAAGCTCTTTTCTGGAATATAACAAGCTGATTCTCAAGTTAATGTGGAAAAATTAAAGAGTAGGAATAACTGAAAAACTCTTTTGAAAAGGAAGAATAGCTTCTTATATATTAAAAAAATTTTATAGGCCCTCATTAGGGAAATGCTTTGGGATAAGCCATAGGAATAGAAAGACTAATGAAATTGAATAGAAAGTCCAGAAGTAGACCCAAATAAGTGGCATCTCAAATCAGTGGGATAAAATGGACTTTTTAGTAAATGAATAACGTCCAGAAAAGATAAAGTCAAACCTATATTGAACACACATAAATATACTCTAAGAAAATATGGGTGAATTCTCTTCTTACCTTGGAATGGGAAGACCTCTCTAACTCAAATCTAGAAGACATAAAATATAAACACATCTAATTAAAAATCAAAAGCTACAAGGCAAAAACTAATAACATAAGCCAAATTGAAACACGAATTGCAAACTGGGGGGGGGGAATCTAGTATTCAAATCACAGATAAAGGTGATTTGAATATATAAGATTAATATATAAGAAAAAATATATAAGAAACTTAATATGTTAATATATTAACATAAGATTAATACATAAGAAAATATATAAGAAACTTCTGGAAATTAAGAAGAAAAAGACTTGTCACTTGAGAACAAGAGGACACTGACAGACAAGTGACAGAAAAAAAATATATAAATGACCCTTACATAGTACAAATGGCCCTCATTCATTAAAGATATGCAAATTAAAACTAAGCAACCTGATCCCATGAACAGATTGTTATTTTACTTTCTCACTATTCTCTGAATTTGGAGCATTCGCCTCTCATTACATTCTCTTCAGATTGGCTCTACCCATCATCATTTTGAGAAAAAAGAGGAAATTTCTGAAGCTATGCCTTACTTTAAGTTCTAGATACCAAACATTTTGCTAACAGGAAAGAGAGATCTTAATTAGGTAACACTGAAGTGTTATTTTTATCAACATAGTAAAAGTCATGCATACTGTTTTGAAATATGAAGAACTCATATGTCAACAGGATAAAAATCAGGACAAACACCTTCCCTATCCTTATCCTGTGAACAACATAATTAAAAAAAAAAAAAGTTGATAGAACTATTCATTAGTAGTTTTCATAGACCTTATAGTTAAATACAGTTTTAGAATTGAGGAATATTCCTTAGTGTAAACATCTCCTGCCCCAGCCCTGTCCTCTGCCAAAGATAGTTCCAAAAGAATCAAATTTTATCATACAATCAGTAGTGATATAATTCAACTACTTCCCTGGTTATATGAACTCCTAAAAGTAACTAAAAATTAAAAAAAAACAAGAGCAATTTTCATGACAGCATTTTTTCAATATATGACATATTTTCTCCCTTATATGTCCCAATCAAACTGCTCTCCTAATGTCATTCCATTGTTCATGTGATAGTATTACTATAATCAACCCCCCAAATGCATCTAAATCATGTTTATTACTAACTTAAGTTCCTGTTTTAGGCATTCTGTATGAGAAGTTAGAAGCATCAAAAGTGACAGTTATAATTATTATTTACACAGAAAAATGCATATGCTCCATTCAGGTCTCCCACTTAATCTCGAGGCGTGCGTTCTTTGCATTTTAGTGCAAACAAAACATCTTTGCCCTCCACCAAGTAACAGCTTTGAAAAATTACCCATTGCCATCTCTTTTCAAAATATTTCTGTTATACTTTGAAATATACTAAGAAGTTTTTTATTTTAAAAAGATGGCAATCTAGTTTTCATAAAAAAGAAATCACCCTTTGGAAATTTATTTTTCACAAGAAAAAGTGTGGTGCTAGTCACAGATTTTTTAATTCTCCTTGGTAGAAAATACAAGATAAAAAACAGTTTTTGAAAGACTCACACCATTAAGTGGCTTCAAACTTTGTCAAACATATGCTTATGCAAACCTTTCCACTGAAAAGAAACTCATGGACGTGGAGAACAGACATGTGGTTGCCAAGGGGGAGAGGGAGGGAGTGGGATGGATTGAGAGTCTGGGGTTAGTAGATGCAAACTATTGCATTTGGAGTGGATAAGCAATGAGATCCTGCTGCATAGCACAGGGAACTAGATCTAGTCACTTGTGATGGAACATGATGGAGGATAATGTGAGAAAAAGAATGTGTGTGTGTGTGTGTGTGTGTGTATGTGACTGGGTCACTTTGCTGTACAGTAGAAAATTGACAGAATACTGTAAACCAATTATAATGAAAAAATAAAAATCATTAAGAAAAAATAAACTACAAAACATAAAAAAAAAACAAACCAACAAAAGACGAATCATTCTTTGGATTTGGAAATCAATACAAAAATATGAAGAGTTAACTCACGGACACTCCTGTTATCCTTCACGCTGTTATCCAGAATGCAGCCCACGAATCTCACAATTTGCCCCCACTTTACAGACGATTAAGTGGGCCCCTGAGGAGCTGAACCGTTTGCCACCGGCTCTGTGTTCCTTTCTTTGTCCCTATGTGGGAATTGAATGGGCCCTCCTTAAACTCCTTGGAGTTTCATCGCTTACGGGAAGTAGTTCTTCCAAACGAATACAGATACAGCTAAATCCTGGGGACAATATTCTTCGACTTAATCCACCTCTTTCATCTCATTCCTCAATAAACTCTTGCGTTCTCCTAGCCCTGTACCTCTTCATCTCTTAAGTTTTGACAGTTTCTTGCACCTGCTAACACATGGGCTTTCCTGCTTTAATTCCGAGCTCTACATTTTGCCATCAGCCTTTCCCTCAGTTCCCTGCCATCCACTTCAGGTAACAGCCACATCCAACTTGGACCTGACCTCAGCTTGGCTTAACCCTGGCCTCCGTGTTCCCCAATCCACCGAGGTGTATCTGACAGCAACTCCACTTACACAATCGCCGTCTGAAACTCTTTCTTGAGCGCCAGACCTAGACTCCCAAAACCCTACTATGTGTTCCCAGGTTCTTCCGATGCAACAAAATATAACTTCTTATCCCCCCTTCTTCCCATACTCATCCTCTCACTTTCCTCAGTTTACAGACTCATCATGCCCTTAATCCCTCAACCCAGAAAACTCAATTTTCCTGGACGCCTCCATCTTACGTAGCCCTGTGTATCCACATAGGCACCAAATTCTGTCAATTCTACTCCCTGAAGATCTTTCATATACTTATGTCCTTCACTTTCTTCTTTCACTCCCAAGATCAGGCCCATTGTACCTTCTTTAACCTCTATTGTCTCTCTGGCCTCCTCCTCTTCAAGCCTTTGCACACAAAGTACCAGGATAATAATTTCCTTCCCAGTGCTTCGTACCACATGTTTCTGATGCAACGGACTCTCAACAAATACTCATTAAAGACAGAACAGACTCGCACCCTTGTGGTCCCACATCTTTCCTTGCCTGGCCACTCAGAGAGGCCCCTCTCTCTCCAACCTCATGCTTCTTCGGGGTCCTTCTAACTTGCTGTTGATTAGCTTCTTGTCCTTTTACTGCCAGTCAAAACTATCTATTATTCTTTACTGCCTATCAAGTAAATGCTTGGCATCAAAATCCTCCACTCTAATCAAACCTGCCTTTCCAGTCTCATCATTCAAACCCTCCCCTCATAATCTCTACTCAAGCCAAATCCGACCCCTAGTCGGTCCCCACCAAAACGCCATGCATTTTCCTGCCTCCTTGCCTTCGCTCGTGCTGCTTCCAAAACGCAGGGTGTGCTGTCTTCCCATCTTTCGGACAAAAGCTTTCCTTGTTTTAAGTCTCCGATCGAATGCCACTGTCTTTGTAAAACTTACTGTTTCTTCCCGACAGAATTTCTCTCTTCCTCTTCTCTCCTTCATTGAAACGTCGTTTGTTACTTGCTTTGTACAGTATTTTATTTCTCCCACTAAAAAGGCAGTAGGACAGCGTTGTTAAAAGCAGTGCTTTTCAAACCACCTGCAGCGGAGTAACTGGAGTCCTGTTAAAAACAAAAACAGGAGTTCCCATCGTGGCGCAGTGGTTAACGAATCCGACTAGGAACCATGAGGTTGCGGGTTCGATCCCTGCCCTTGCTCAGTGGGTTAACGATCCTGCGTTGCTGTGGCTCTGGCGTAGGCCGGTGGCTACAGCTCCGATTCGACCCCTAACCTGGGAACCTCCAAATGCCGCGAGAGCGGCCCAAGAAATAGCAAAAAAAAGACAAAAAACAAAACAAAACAAACAAAAAAAACCAGAACAGAACCGCTGCTGAATCATATTCTCTTGAGGTGGAACTTGAGGTGCAACTTGAAAACAAGCCCCCTCAGGAAGGGGCCGGCAGAAGCCAGAGGCCTTTGAGGTGCAGAAATAGGCCTTGAGGTCCGAAGGACGGGGAGCTGTATTCTAGGTGTATCTCTGTCAAAAGATAATTTTCCAAAAAAAAAAAAAAAAAAAAAAAAGCTAAAATCATGACTGTGATACAGAAAGCAAAGGAAAACAGAGTTGAAGATTTTACTTAACTCGGTCAATGAAGGAGCCAGGCAGATGTTATGAACTGTGCAAAAGAGCATCTGAAGGAAGACACATCAATAGAGTTGTAAAATGACTCAAAGACGATAAACAACCCCAAGCAGATAACCCAGAAGAACGTGCAGGGGTTCAAACACAACGAAAGGCAGCAGCGAGATGGCCGGGAAGGCGTCTCTAGCTTTCCACTGCAGCAGGACACTTCCTGCCATACCTCTTCCCAGCTCTGGGATTTTGAGTATGTTACTCCTCCGAGTCTGTTACTTTATCTGTAAAATGAGAATGATTTCAAATGTGTCAAAAGGTTTAAGGAGGATCCTAATGACCTAACAGAGTTATTATGACAATTAATTGTGCTAAGGAGTTCCACGAACTTAGGACATGTGGAGTGTGATAAACATGACACAGCAGCAGGAGCACCAGTAGCAGTGTTACTACTCACTCTGAGTTCCTTGAGGCTCATTCTTGTTTACTAACGAATGTCATCATCCGATCACTCAATCAATGTGCATAAAATACCTGTGCGTGCTATGTTTGGGTGGATTATAATATAGTTTCTACCCTCAAGGAGTCCAGGCTAGCAGAGAAATTAAATAATGACACAGAATAGAATAATTAAAAAAAAAATACGTGTGTACAATTAACAGACTGGCTAACCACGTGGGGAATATTCAGAATGCTCCCAGAAAAGCATTATAAAGGCAAGTTTAAGGTGTGAGCAGGCACTGAGGAAGCCCAGCGTGCTAGCAATTCTGTGCTAGATTATCATGTCTGTTAACCTTATTTAATCCGCACAAGAGCCAAACATTAATAGCTCACGCTAATTGAGTACATATGGGTTGGGCGCTATTTTAAATAACTTTCATTATCCTCTTTTATAAAGAAAAATACCTGGGGCTTAGAGCAATCAAGCAACTGTCCCAAGATGGTACAGCTGGTGAGTGGCAAAGCCGCAATTCATCCCCGATAACCTCTTTCCAAAATGTAGGAAGGATCACCTCAACTTAACACCTGGAGACTCAAATCCCAGAAAGACTATGAGATCTTCCAGGAAAAACTGGTTAGAAATCAGGTTCCCGTGGGTTTGTTTGTTTTGTTTTTCTTTTTGCACCTGCAGCATGTGGACATTCTCAGGCTAGGGATTGAACCCGAGCCACAGTTGCCACACGGCTGAAGCAACTCCAGATCCTTTTCCCACTGTGCCGCAAGAGAACTTCCAGGTTCCTGGTTTTAAAGGCTAGGTAGCTGAGGGGCAAGACCCCTCCAGAAAGAGGGAGACCGTAAAACCTTGGAAGCACGGAGGACCTTGTCATGTCCCCAGGAACCAGAAGTGTTTGGAACTCAGTATGCATTTATAGAAACAGCAATAGAAGATGAGACCACTAAGTAGGCAGAGATTGTTAAAAATAAATTTCATCACACTAACTATTGCGCAGGAGCAAGTGAGGAAACAATGATTTTGAGCAAGGCAATGAAGAGTTCAGAGGTTTGGAACCTGGAAGAAAGGTAAGGATTATGACCCAGAAAAGGGTAGTACTACGGAGATCAAGAGTTTTGAAGTCAGACAACGTGCCACTTGTCATGACTTAAGAGAACCTCCTTGATCCAGAGCCTCCTCATCTATAAAATGAATATAATAGGGTCATTGTGAGGCTTAAATGAGAGATCATACGCAAACACCTGACTGTCCTTCAGATCTAGAAGGCATTTGATAAATGATGGTGACTGTATTAACAGTTGTTCATTGCTATTTTTGCTGTGAGCCAAATACACTGGGACCCAGTCTAAAGTCTTTTTGAAGGAAGAACACATTAAATACACATCGGGTGCTCTTTTGCCTACGTTGTTTAGAAATAAAACCAGTGCTGTTGGACTTGTACAGACCTAGTAGATTGATCTGGGTCAGAACAGCAAAGTCCCAGGACCACAAAGAGCACCTGATTTCAGGAACGGCATGAGACTGAGGACACGAACATTTCTTGTGTCCAGTATTAAGCAGTTAAGACACAGTCTCCTTTCAAAAGGAGTCAGTCGTCTACGATAGAGTTCTTTGGGTTGACTTCCTTAATTCCAGATCCCTGGCCTCTTTTATTTGCGACCTCAGACCTACCCCTTAGGTCTGCTATTTACACTACTCTTTGGAAATGACCTTGGCTTCCCTATTTCATTACCCTCCTCCCTCGGCTTTGGACTTTTTCCTTTCCTGGATGAGTCAGATTAGACTTCATCTGATTCAACCCTAGCCTCAGAACCCAACCCTGGTTCCAGGACACCTTGCTACTGTAGTGAAATGAAACCAATTCTCTCAATAGCTGGTACTAGAATTCTTCTCATAGGAAAAAAATACCTTGACTAGTTGTTAGATACGGGGTGTTTGAAAACTTGGGTTAGCAAGAGACAGGAATTTCCTACATTGGAAATTCACTTGAGGGTTTGGGAAAAGTTGGGGAGAAAAGAGATGAGAGAAAGAAAAGACAGAAGGCAGGGTACTGTCACAATGTACCTAAAATACTTTTTCTCGTGTACAATATTCTAAGCTATTTACATTTCTTGAACTCCTCTCATGTCTCCCAAACCTCAGGAAGTCTTCCACCCCTAAACCGTCACGCCTCCCCCCAGCGCACACGTATTGTGAGTGGAGGTGGTGGGAGGTTATATTAAGAAATCATGGGGGGGAGTTCCCGTCGTGGCGCAGTGGTTAACGAATCTGACTAGGAACCATGAGGTTGCGGGTTCGATCCCTGCCCTTGCTCAGTGGGTTAACGATCCGGCGTTGCCGTGAGCTGTGGTGTAGGTTGCAGACGCGGCTCGGATCCTGCATTGCTGTGGCTCTGGCATCGGCTGGCAGCTACAGCTCCTAGTCGACCCCTAGCCTGGGAACCTCCATATGCCACGGGAGCAGCCCAAGAAATGGCAAAAAGAAAAAAAAAGAAAAAAAAGAAAGAAAGAAATCATGGGGCAAGTTCCACTGATGGATTAAAAAGGAGCAGAATGGAGACAACACACCCAAAATAATGGGACAGTCCAAAAATTGAACCCATCAGGAGGAGCAGGGCCTGAGGTGATGCTAAAATCACTGATGTCTAGAAAATGGGCAGGACACTTCAGGAGATACTATACTTTGTCTGGGTTGTGAAAACAGAGGCTTGAACCAATCTGATTTAGTTAAAAAACAGACTATGGCAACAGATATCTAGGTCACGATTTCTTGAAAGTTATTGACGGCGACTGCCCTTCCAAGATCCCTGTTCTCCCCAAAGCCGGGAAGACAAGACTATTGCCTTACCCGGGTTACAACGGTGGTCTCCCCAGGATCAGCAAACGTTTTCTTCAAGAGCCAGATGGTAAATATTTCAGGCTTTGTCAGCCCTAAGGTCAGTTACTCAGCTCTGCACTTAAAGCCTAGAAGCAGCGATAGATGGTAGGTAAATGAATGCATACAGTTTTGTCCCAATAAACCTTTATTTACAAACTCAGGTAACGGGCTTTACGTCCTCCTCCTAGTCTCCACATTATAATCAGGGGACTCTTTCTAAATGTCACTCCTCTGCTTAAACACTGGAATGGCTTCCCATTGCCCTTAGTCCAGATTCCTTAAAAGAGCAGATTTCACCATTCGCCTCCCCTCTAGCAATTTCTAGCTTCTAACTCAGCACCATTGAACTACTTTAAATTCCCCCAAGTTCTTGGTTCTCTCCTCCTTCCCTGCATTTGCATCTGCAGTTCTTTTGACGTGGAATATTCTTCTCTCCCCACAGCCACACTCACCCCTTTCCCCCGGCCCACCAGCTTAGCTGATGCCTACTCCTCTCTCTTTCAAGTTTCACATTAAATGTAACTTCCTCTGCGAGGTGTTCCCTGACTCCTAAGTTCTCACAGTGCTGAGACTGGTTTAATTGTCTCAATCTCCTGTTGGTCAGAGGCTCTGTGAGGACGGGAAATTGGTTTGCCACTTATCGCTGTATTTCGAGGTACTGAATTGGGGAGTAAATGGGTTCTTGACTGTTGAGGAAGGAAAAGACAAGAACCACCCTAAAAAATGGAGGGAGCCCACAAAGGTTAATTGGTGGGAAATAAGCTAAGTTTGAACTGTTCCCTCAACTCCAAAATCTGCTTCTAGAACATTCTCTGCTTTGCCATTGTGGTTTGCAGAGAGATTTGGGAAACATGCAGTACCTCTTCCAGACTTTCCGATGTAGCAACCAAAGCCTGCAATGGTTCCACTTCTCCTTGATCTCCGAACTTAATCCGCTTCATCTCCCTTCAGCTCCTAATCTCGTACTTCGTATCCTCCTTACAGGCTTGTATACGGCATACTTTATATTTGGTAATTCTCCTCTCAAAATGATCCTGGCTTGCCTTTCGTATTTAACATATCAGGTGTCGGACGTGCCAGGCCCAGAGGACTTAATCATTTGGTCCTCATTCGAGCCTCACAATAATGTTGTGAGAGATTTCTTTTCCTTGTTCCCACCTCACAGTGGATGAAATTAAGACCTAAAGAGGTTAAGTAACTGGCCAAAGAAACACAACAACTGGCAGAGCTGAGATGAGCAAGAAGAAGATCTGATACCAGAAATCGAGATTCTAACCTTGTACTACTTTACAGTTCCTCTTGGACCATGTTTGTTTTTGTACCTCTCTGAATGCTGTTCCTGTACAATCCCAGATGTTTTCTGCAAGTTTCATCCTAAATCTCACGGACAGTGTGTTCAACCCAAGCGATCCTAATTAACATTTATTGAGCATAGTCACTGTGCCAAGGGCTGGTCTTGTTATCCATTTAGCCTTTACAGAGCCTAATAAAAAGGATAAGGTTAGCTCTGTTTCACCGAGGCACAAAGAGGTTACATAATGAGTCCAAGGTCACACAATTAGAAATCGGAGGACCTAGAATTTAAACCTAGGTAATCTGACTCCATGACCTGAGGATGAGGTTGAAAGTACGGGTAAGTTTGATTGATTCAGGCTGTAATCATCCAGATAAGGATACCTTAGTTATTTATCGTTGCCCAAACTATCACCAAAGTTCATGGCTTAAAATGGTCACTTATTAGCTAACAGTTCTCTGGGTGAATAATTGGGGCTGCACATGGCTGGGAAGTCCTTCTGCTGGCCTTCCCTGGGCTCCCTCACATGGTGACAATCAGCTGTGGCAGCCTGGCAAGGGTTAGATGATCGAAACAGGTCTCAAGCAGTCAAGGCCAGCTGCATGGGCATGTGAGCCATGTGCTTGGTTCATTGTTCTACTATTGCTGTCTTGAAATTCTTAATAAATATAGAGCAGGAGGCCCTAGCGCACTTTGTATCGCCAGTCGTGTTGGTGGCTGGTGCTGGAGGTCAGCTGGGAGTCTTTCTCCATGTAGCCTCTAATCCTCAGGGAGCCTAGCCCAGGTTTCTTCACATGATGACGGAAGCTTTCCAAGAGAGTGGGAGCAAAGCCTGCAAGGCCTCTTGAGGCTGATAAGTCGCACACCATTACTTCTGCTGCCATTTTACTGATCAAAGCAAGTCACAAGGCAAGCCCAGACTCAAGGAGGTGGAGATCTAGAGTCCACGTCTTGATGGGAAGAGCAGAAAAGGGCAGCAGGCGAAGGGGTGTGTACAGAGGGATGGCATGAGTTTGTGGCCACTTGTTGCAATCTGTCACAGAGGAGGCCCATGTTTAAGGAGAAATGAAAGAACTTCAGTCTTGGATATGTTATGATTAAGGCTTCTCCTGTGACAAAGCCCTGCAAAGGGTGGATAATATATGTCTAGAAAGCACAAGAGAATCCTGGTGGGATATAAAACATTTGAAAGCTGTCAACATGCCGGAGACAGGTTTCTGAAGAAACCTGTGTTTCCTGGAAGACTGCATTAACTACGGTCAAGGTAAACAGGCAACCCCTCGGACCACCCAGATACCTAAGCGCACTCTTCTTCCCACACATCTCACCTTCCCTCCCGAGAGAGACCCCCTGTAGGCTCATTCATTTCCACAGCCAGCTCAAGGGCTGCCATCTCTGGGGAAGGTAATGCCTTCTCTGTCTTGTCCAGATATGGCTACATACAGTCCAGTGACCTATAAACTAAAAACCAGTTACCTGATCCCCACTTTCCATCGAATATGCAGTAGTGGATCCGAAACAGAAGGAGCTGCAATAAAAACTTCTAGTTGAAAAAGAGAAAGAGTGGGAAACATGCAGCAACCAGTACTTTTCTGAAATACATTTTCTTGCATATTTTTTTTTTAATTTTAGGGGAAGTAGAGAAAAAGGACCCAGGAGGAATATGAAGATAGGACCATGGTGATACGAGGAGAGTCGGAAGAAGAAAATGGAGTAATGCGAATCAATGGGAGAAACATCTTCAGCTGCTTTTGGGAAAAGACAGGAAAACTTAGAAAAGGAAATGTTCTTTGGATTTGAAAACCTAGAGTGAATAATTACGGCAGAAACTAGATTTCGGTGAATTAAGGGGTGAAAACAAACAAAGAAAAACGAGACCACAAGCATGAACCAGCCTTCAAGAACACTGAATTTTTTGGAAAGAAGAGCTAAGACGGTAACTAGTTATGACAAATTCCACTTGCATTTGGACTAAGATGAGAACCAGCCTCTGGGAGCTGAGTTGGGGGTCCTGGGTCCGTTGCCCAGCACATAGCTCATGTGCCTTTCCAACAGCACTAATTCAATCAAGCTCTCAGATACTCCGAAACTCCTTGGGTCAGGATATTAGAGAGGTAACCAGTGTGCACAGGACACAGGGCAAGACCTGTGTCAGCCAGATGTGTTGGGAGGGCCACGCTTCTTCCGCATGCTGAGAGGAGCCTCCCTATGCTAGGAGTCCAGCAAAAACAGGCTGCGTGGCCACTTGTGCAGGATGGCCATCTCTCAACATGTGAAAAGTAACTGCTCTGTGCACACTCGAAGCTTCAGTTCCATGAATTAGCCCAACTGCATAAAAACAGGCTGGGAGTGGAAAACACTCTGGCAGAGGGATAAAGGGGTGGTCAAAGACGGATGTGCCACCTTAATGGGGTTGGGCCAGGCCTGACTGGTCATTTAAAGGAATTAGGCTGAGCCACTGAGGGAGGGTTTTATTGATTGTGCTTTTATTTTTTAATGGGAGGGACCTGAGCTTTAGAGGCGGAGTGTAAAGACACAATGACAGTCACTGGTTAAAGATTCAGGAGAGAGGGCATAACTGATGAAGGAAACTGACCATCAAGGGTTTTTTTTTTGTTTTGTTTTGTTTTTTCAGTTTACAGCAACTTTTCAGAAAGGGAAATTTAGAGACTCTTTTAAATTTCTAAGTTATGACATATTATCCCATAGCTCCCTAGGGAAACATTAATAAAGTATTACAAAGTGTTAAGACTTGTTCAGTTCATTTAAGTTATCTTTTAACTTATTCCAAAACAAATATAACCAGCAAAGATCCCACCGAGTACTAGTGTGGAGAAGGGCATCTTAGTTTGGGAAACAGCTACGTCATCGGAGAGTTCTAGCCAAAGAAGTTTGTCAGTAAATTAACCAGCCTGTTTATAACAAATTGAGAAGGGATTCACCATGAATAAGGCACTTCATATAGATGAAAGGTGAACAGGATAGTAAATAAATCATGGAGACGCTGAGAAGAAACCAGGATAAAGGGCACAGCAAGAGCTACCACAGCCACTGTTGTAAAGTATATTCACATATTATTCACTCAAAACGTCCGAGAGAGAATATAACACTAACCTTTAGTGTTATATTCCGTCTGTAAATTTCATTCTTTTCATCCCCTTCTCCTCAATGCGACATGCTTTCTGCATTACCTTCCCTAAGTTACATCACTGTATTCCCGAAGCCACTAGCTGGTCATAGCACATCCAGAGGAAGTCAAATCAAAGCACCAGCAGGGTTGCCCTAGCGTGGCAAAGCCTCAGTTTCCTCACCTACAAATGGGGATAACAACAGTACTTAAGGTCATAGGACGGTTGTGAGAAGAAGTTGAGAAATGATACAATTGCCTGCAAAATGGCAGACTGCCTGTACTTTCATGTGTATGAATTGCTTTTCCTTCATTTAAAGTTAAGGAATAACGTATAGTCAGATACGAGTGAAGACAGAATGTGTGTGTTTCTATCAAGGACCAAAAGCTCTATGGAAGCAGAAAAGAATTTAAGAAAGATAGGGAAGAAAGGGCAGATGTACGATGAAGAAGAAAGGATGGCCTGGATGGAGGTGCTGGGGCAGAGCTTTTTTGTTTGTTTGTTTGTTTGCTTTGTCTTTTTGCCATTTCTTGGGCCACTCCCTCGGCATATGGAGGTTCCCAGGCTAGGGGTCCAATTGGGCTGTAGCTACCAGCCTACACCAGAGCCACAGCAACACAGGATCCGAGCCACATCTGCAACCTTCACTACAGCTCATGGCAATGCTAGATCCTTAACCCACTGAGCAAGGGCAGGGATGGAACCCGCAACCTCATGGTTTCTAGTCGGATGCGTTAACCACTGCGCCACAACGGGAACTCCATGGGCAGAGCTTTTGTGGAACAGCGGGTTGGGATGAGGAGAAAAGGAACAGATTTCAAAGACAAGATGTGTCACGTGCAGAAACAGAACTGTTTCTTACTTTGTAAGTCTAAAACTGAAAATATGGTAACTTTGAAAATTAAAGGAGCTACTTTTATTGGGGTTGTCAGCAGTAAATATTATAGGGTGCTATGATACTTGCCATGATCATTTGGAAACATATTTTTAAATAAGATTTTAATGTCTTGTTAAATTTGGCACCGATATAAGGCATTGGGAGTGCTCAAGACGGGGATAAGGGATTTATAAACCTATCTGGAAAGGTGTTCCTGAGATAAAAGGATTAAAGTGAGAAAACAAAATGGGCATATCTAGTAATTTCACTGTCCATTCACCTTAAAAAAGGCTTCAGTCAAGAGTGAGCTATGTATACCTAGGATATGGAGAAAGGCTGTGTCTGTCTACCTATAATCCAGCATCCTTTTTGAATGAACTTGGAGAAAAAGCTAGAAAACAGAAGAGCAACTCTTGACTGGCATGTGTAAAAGCCATTTTTCAAAATCCTTTTCTCCTATTCTAATTTTATAAATGAAAAGTCAGATACAGTAAGCGATATTGTATTTCTCTCTTGCTTTAACATATGGCCCAGCAGCTGGTGTAAATATACAATCAATACCCTTAAGGATATTGTAGAGCCTAAGAGTATGAGCTTTCTTGAATCCTGACCGCCAGTTTGGGACCTACAGCAAAAGATGGATCTTTCTGTACCTTCACCTGCTTTGGGACCTACAGCAAAAGATGGATCTTTCTGTACCTTCACCTGCACAATGGGGACCATTATAAGGCTGACCTCATGGGGTTGTTGTGAGCATAAAATTTGTTAGGTCATGTTTGGAGTGCTTGGCACATAGGAAGCACACAGTAAAATGCCAGTTAAGGATTAAACGATGGCTTTCAAGGGGCAGCATTCAAGGAGTCCTAGGAAGTGGCTTCCTCTGGGCAAAGGTCGCGACTTAAGTATACATTAAGTATACTTGACAATGAAAAAAAAGTCTTGGCTATAACTCAGATATCCAGGTTGTACTGGCACAATTTCTGTCACTGATCCAAACCTTCCAGAGAGCTTTATGGTAAAGCATACAACCAGCAGTCCTGGTGGCCACAGTTCTGTCTGTGGCCAAGACTAAGAACTCCCTTCCAGCTTTATCCTACCTCATCCTGGGCAAACATGATGCTGACCAGAGTGGGTCTCCGTGGCTCTTGCAGGAAAGCTTTGATCTTCTTAACCACTGTCATCAGGATTGAAGCACATTGCAGGCTGGGGAAGGGCCTCGCTGCCAGGCTTCCTGGTGGCCCACATTCCCAGGCAACCCATGAGTGTGTGGGAAGGTGGCTTCTCTCTAGGAGGCTCAGGTAAGAGGTTCCCAGGATCATTGTTAAGTCACTGCTTGGGTGTTACCTGTCACTGCCTTCTGTACCCACTGGGTCTAGCCCGGCCAGCAGATGCAATTGGTGCTGGTTGGGCTGAACATCCCCGGCCTCAGGCCCCAGAAGCCACCCAGGTGAGCTACTATCCTCCTGAATCTCCTCCGTCTAGTTACCTGTAAATCCCCTGATCTGACCCAACTCCCATTCCTTATCAGCCTTCAACCCCTTTAACTGCACCTCCGAGCTGATCTGTAACCTGTAAACCTCCCCTTCGGCTTCGACTTCTTTCTGAACATCTTCTCCACGTCACTGCATAAGCTGCAGCCTTGCTCTCACCCCCTTTCCTCGACGTGTCGCCCAAACAGAGGCCAGGGACGAGCCCACAGGAGGTGGGGGTGATATCCCTCCCATCCCCTTCCCTGCTTCCTCACCGTTTCTCCTTTTTCTCTCCAAAACTCCAGCTCCTCTGAAGTTCTCACCATGCAGCTGCACCACCTTATATCAGTGCCCCATCACGATCCAAAGGCACCTCTGTATTAGGTTCACTGGAGGACGCATTAATAAAGGGACACCGCTGACCCTTGAACGAAGTGGGAATGGCGGTACCAGCCCTCTAGGCAGTCAAAACCCGAGTATGACCTATGGGGGGACCCTCCACATCTGTGGTTCCAGCCACCGTTCCCGCACCCACAGATTCAGCCAACCAGGGATCATTCGTGCTGAAATACTTACCCCTGAAAAATCTTCATCTACAAGTGGATTCCCACAGGTCCAGCCCATGTGGCTCAAGGGTCAACTGTACTTACAAAGGTATGAATGAGGTAAGCGAGGCACAAGGACTGTGCAGAGCCCCAGGGTTAGGAACAGTGGCACCGTCACCACCCCTAGGCCTGAAGGAACCAGCAAAAGGGCCGCTGGGACCCAGAAGCAGAGAGCTGTGTATAAAAGGCCACATGGAAGAGGGGCTCTTCGGTGCTCAAGATCCCCATAGGTCCAACCCGACCAGCAAATGAAAGCGAGGAAACCTGTTGATTTCATCCAGGTTTGAGCTCCCGGGGCAGTGAGTGGGAAGGAGAAAATGGGTCTGGAGGGACAGGAAGATGTCCAGCTTATAACTGATGCCCTTTTTAGTGGCTGTCGTCTTCCCACCTCTTACTCTTTGAAGACTTGAGCTCCTAGCTCACTTTCTTTCTCTCCCACTCCCCAGTGACGTCAGCATCCATGTGGGGGACCCCCTGTGATCTTTTTCATCCATTCCTACTGTCACTCCATAAATACTACCACCAGCCATAACACAATATTGACTTCAAGCATCCCCCTATCTGACCTCCACCCCTTACCGGTCTAGGTCACTGACTCCAGTTTCTCATTGCAGCTTTTTTAGTCTCCAATCCACTGACTACTTACACTCTTCCACAACTCATCCACTGCCTCACCTCCACGCCCCTGTCTTCATTTGCCACTGTGTCCAGAGGAAATTCCATGGACCTTACGCCCTTGCAAAGAACCTTCTCTCTCTAGTGCATTCGCCTCTCAGAAATCTAACTCTGGTTAAAGTCAACTGTCTGTCTTTTCCAGTGGGCGAGAAAGATATAAAACCATGCTGACCGGTTTTTCTCTGTATTTGTTATCATAAGCTTCAAATGGGGCATCCCCATCTGCCCAGAAATCCTAGGCTGATCCCGCTGAGTGTACCAATTATTCTTCAAGAAGATTATTTCACAGCTTCTTTCTCCTTGAGCTTCTCATGCTCTTCTCCACCCCTAGTCTCCACACCCTTATGTATTGACCACCAGCTCTACAAACCTCCCAATATCTGTTTCCATATTCCTACCTTCCATCCTGTTGCCATGGACAGAGTCCCTTCTCTTAAAGCCCAATCACTCTCCTTGCGTTCTGGATTTCAACCCTTTTCATTTAAAAACAAAATGTGGGCGTTCCCGTTGCGGCGCAGTGGTTAACGAATCCGACTAGGAACCATGAGGTTGCGGGTTCGATCCCTGGCCTTGCTCAGCCATGGGCTGTGGTGTAGGTTGCAGACATGGCTTGGATCTCGTGTTGCTGTTGCTGTGGCTGTGGCGTAGGCCAGCAGCTACAGCTCCGATTTGACCCCTAGCCTGGGAACCTCCATATGCCGCAGGAGCGGCCCAAGAAATGGCAAAAAGACAAAAATAAATAAATAAATAAATAAAAACAAAATGTGTTTCTGTTCTCACTCTCTTTCTCTCCTGCATCAATTTTCCTCTATTGGATCATTTTTAACATCAAATGACTATGGCAGTTAACGCCTATCTTCAAAAATGTTTCCTTGATTATAAATGCTCCTCCATTTCCCCATCCAATTTATCCATTCTCCACCAAAGAAAAACTTGAAACAACTGTCCACAGATGCTGCTTTTCTTTGTCTCCCATTCTCTCCTCTGCCCATTTCTCTCTGCCTTCCACAACCATCACTCCATGCAAATGCTGCTCTTGTTTAGAGTCCCAGGGACTGATTTGTTCCCAGGCCACCTGATGCCCCCTATCAGAAGCAGGTGACAGAGCTAACTGCATTCCTGGTCCCGAATCATTTTCCTCCCTTGGTGTTTGTGGACTCCCCTCTTTCCTGATTTCCCTCCGATCACCCCGGCTTTTCCTTCTCCATCTTCTGTGCCAACCCGGTCTCTTTACCAGACCGCTGCATGTTAATGACACCAGACTTCTCTATCCTGAGCTGTCTAATACAGTAGCCACTTGTCGATGTAGCTATTTAAATTTAAAATAATTTAAATGAAATAAAGTTAAAATTTAGTTCCTCAATCACACCAGCCACATTTCAAGGGCTCCATGGGCACATGTGCCTGGTGGGTAACATGGACATAAAATATTTCCATCATTGCAGAAAGTTCTCTTGGACAGGATGGACCTAAACTCCCTCCCTAGGTGATCTCACCCAGTCCCATGGCTTTAAATTCCATCTATAGGCTGAACTCTAAATTTATCCTCTAGCTCTGACCTAAGCTGCAGATTTGTACATAAACTGCCAATTTGACATAATCACTTGGAAGCTGAACAGGCTCTTCCAACTAACATCCAAAACAGAAAACCTCATTTTCATCCTCTTTCTCCAATCACAAAAGTTTGTCTCTCTTCCTGTCTGTTGTTAGCAAAGGGCACCATCCAATCAGTTTTGAAGCCAAAAATCAAAGGGACACCTTGATTCCCAATATTTAATCCATCAACAAGTCTTACTGACTCTATCCATCAACTGTATCTCAAATCTTCCTTCTTCTACCTCTCACTGTCACCTTCCTAGTCTAAGGTCCTTGTCCGGACTTCTATCCTACTCCTATGAGATCCCTTGTGCCTAAATCTAGCACATAGCTGGTGCTCATTAAGCATGTTAAATAAATTAACAAGTACAGTTCTACTCACTAGTGCAAAATAATCTTAATTTTTAAAATATTCATGAATAAGAGATCGTTGTCACAGAAACTTTCAAAAACAGATTTTAAAAGATAATAAAAATCACATCCCAAGAAGACTTTACGATTGGTTATGGCTCAATATTATTATTCAGCTAATCAATCAATACATTTTTATGCTTTTCGCAGCACTACAATTTACCTCGGCACACCTGTTATCTGCATCGGCAGGGCAACTTACTGCCCCAAGGGAGATTTGAGTTGTTGCTTCCTTCCGCTAGGCCCAGCCTTTTCTGCTTAATCCAGCACAGCTTCTTGACCTCTTGATTATCGAAGCTCCATGCCCCTGTCATAGCCCAGGACTCAGCTCACCTGGCAGACATGTACTTTGTTCAGGAGTTTGCAACTTTCTTCCTGTCTCTGCCTGCCACCCAGCTCCTCCCTGCAGGGCTCGACTTCCTTGTCAGGAACACTGAAGAGTGTGACCCTAGCCTTAACTCAAAATAACACAACCAGCAACTCCAAACAAGGTCTGCTGCTCCACCCTCTGATTCTCCAAATGACTGGCAGCCCCTAAATGCTCCATCACCCTCATTCATTCCAGCCCCACGCCAAGTATGGGCAAACTGATTTTTCATACACGTGTGGGTTATGATAGTAGGGAGGGGATAAGTATTGGAGGGGGGGGGTGTCTTCTGGGGCCTGGACATTATTAATACACCCAAGAGCTCCCTTGCCTGTGACTGTTTACAACACCGTCTCACATTATCTTCGCAGCCAGCCAAACACTTTTATGCTGATCCTACAATCATCTCAGGGCTCCACCCTCCTCTAACTTCCTCCTTTCCAAGACAAGGCCCATTGGTTCAGTACCCATCCTCCAGCAAAGAGCCAGATACCACAGGTGCGTCGTGTGTCATCTCCACCCTACCCCAGCCAGCTTTGTGGTCTCCTTCCTTGTACGTGTGTGTGAGCAAGTGATAGCGATGTGGCCAGAAGGAGTAAAAGTCTGCTGTGAGAGGTTCTGGAAAGGTTTCCTCACCCTTAAAAAAAAAACAACAAAAAAAACCCCCAATGACAAGATACCCTCTTGAACTCTGGAGACTACTCTGCCTAGATGTAATTTCTAACACCACGAATGTCTTCCTTTAACTAGGAGGGGAGAGAGTCCCAGGTGTATGTCATTGCTAGGAATGGCAGAGGGGCTGATGAAAGAAAACTACATCCTTTGTAAGGATGCTTTTCATACTGTGGCAGAGGCCCTACCTCTGGACTTCCAACTATGAGTTTGTTTGATTCCATCAAACTTTGAGAGGCATTGGCTTCTAAGCCCACAATTAATAGCTAAGTAATTGTAGGCAAATCATTGAAATTTTAAAGAATTCTTTATAAAGAGGGGAGTAGTATTCACCTTGGGGCCTTATTATTAGGATGGATGGTTAGGAAGATTTGATGGAAGACTGAATATAAGAAGTGCTGTGAGGACCCTTAGTCAGAAAATGACCCTACAAAGTCCCTGACAGTTTCCCAACATTGCCTACTGGTAGAAATTAACACATTGGTTAGAGGAGCTGATCCCAGGTCTCTCACCTGGACATTCTGATTCAGTGGCTCCATTGAAGACAACACAACACAAAACACCCCACATTCTAGGCTCTAAACTGAGATAACCAAGCAATTGAATTGATCAAAGGAATACACAATGTAACACTCTCATGCAGCAGGAGTTAGGATTTCTAGTTTCTAAACCTAGATCTGCCACTATTTCACTTGGGCAAGCTGTTTCACCATTCTGGACTGGTTGACTCATCTGTGTACTTGTCCTCTCTAACTTGCAGGTCTAGAGGGGACTAAAAGCAAATTACACTTGGGATGAAGGGGCTTCTCTAATCTCAGTAGTCTTATATTTCTGCAATGTGGACTGAGTAAACATAAAAACGAGCAGAACTGGGATTGGGGGAAGCATTTCCTTTGTGATAAAGTCAACTGGATAAATATGAGATGACACCTTCTCTATCTCACTTCTTTGAGCCACTGGGCTTCCCTTCCCCTTCGGATCCTGTCATAATTTGAGGTGATCACTCTCAGCTAGCCTGTTCTGATCTGCGAAAACACCTAGAAAAGTTAAAAACATGAGTGTTGGGAAAACATCCAGTTTGGATGAGGACCCTAATTTCGGTTTTTTGTACCAAGGCACCTTTTACTGGCAAACATTTTCAGTAACGTCTGCAAGTGCAATGGAAACATTTCCCTTGGCATTCAAAATAGATATGTATGCCACTGATCCCAGGTGAAATTATATATATATATATTTAAAATACATATATGCCATTGACCTCTGGTGAAATTCACAAAGTTGGCGGAGCTGGAACACCTGCTAACTTGGGAACTCAGGGCCTTTAGGGCGCACAGGTGACCTCCTCACTGGCGGAAATCCAGTTTCTCCAGCGCTTTAACTCCAGCACCCGCGCGCGGAGCAGGTGCGCCGAGTGCCGCAGGACCGCGGGCGGAACCTTCCCGTGCGGGCTTCCGCATCTGGCCCTAAACTCCTCCCACCGCAAGCAAGCCCCGCCCACCAGGACGCGCACGCTCCGAGTTTGAGTCTCCGCAGCGCCCGTAGATCGAACTTTGACCGCTCCTGAGCGGCCGGCGCCTGCGGGTAGCACGCATGCGTCTTTTGTTTGAATGGGTGGCGCCCTTATCCTCGCCGCGGCGGGGGCAGCCCTGGCCGTGCTGCTGGCAGTGCGGCTGTGGGTAGTCCTGCGTCCCCGCGCCGCTGTGCCTCGGCGGTCTCTCAGCCTCTTGGTGGTCGCTGGGTCTGGTGAGTATCCGCGCGGCGACTGGAGGGCTCGAGTTTGGCACTACAAACCCCAGAATGCCCCGCGGCGCTCTTCGCCGGGCCCCTAGCACTTTGTGCAGCATTGCATGCTGAGATTTGTAGTTTTTCTGCGTGCACGGGGCGGGTCTGCCCAGCCTGGGCAAAATGCTGGTCTGCCAACGCGGCCCAGGCCGCGTCTTTAATGACAAATGAGTAATTTACACTTGCCTGTAATTAAGCTTCTCTGTAGCGTATATTTTTCTAACAAACTATTAGTGAACACAGGGGACGCAAAAGCTTGCTGATGCTAACATGCAATTTCCTTGAATAAAAATTGCTGTTTTGCATTATTAATCCAGGCATTTAGGATTTAGTTGAGGAGTCACAAATACTACATGATAGAAGAGACAAAGCAAATGGCCACATTTATAAATGTACATATACACAATCCGCGAGGATTAAAAACAATTAACTGCTAACAGGAGAACAACACTCACGTAGGCTCTTGTGTCAGAGAATGAACAACAAACCTGTGGAATCGGGTAATAGAATCCAAAAGGAGTGCGCTCCCTCTGTAGGGGCTTACACCTTTAATGGACAGCTCTGACCGAGCCGTTCCTGCTCATACGGAGTACATTTCGAAATGCCAGGCGATTGCATCCAGATAGAATAATTTTGAGGAGCAAATGTTCTAAACCTATGTTCAAGTATAATGAATGCCTTCATTCACTTAATAAGCCATGGGAGAGGCCAGGCACTAAGCTAAGCCCTGGACGTAATAAAACCGACCAACGCTACTTGCCACTGCCTGTTGAATTGGCCCAAGCAGTGTGAAAAGTACACAGTGAATGCAGTTGATAGTTTAGAAAAGCTAACAGAAAACAAACCAGATGGATACTTGCCACAATGAGATAAGTGCTTTAACCTGGGAAGAGCAAACGGCCATGGATGTTCAGGCTGGACCCCACTTTATCTGAACGCAAGTGGGAAGCTTCCAGGAAGAAGTGATGCCTAAACAGAGACTTGAAAGATGACTAAGAATATGCCAGACAGGGAAGAGCTGAGGCTTTGAGGGCTGGGAGGGTGTGGAAGGAACGGCCAGAGGTAGGACAGCACTCTTTAACTGAGTTTGATGGGGGGCCGTAAGCCCAGTGCAGGTCCTGAAATGTGTTTTAAACCTGCTCTGTGAAGCTATTGGCACTACTCTGCTGATTCCTACCATGCAGGGGGTAGGACCACATGCCCCTCAATTGACATCATGTTGGTTGAATCACATTTCTGCTGCTTAACTAATTTGGTGATCTTGGGCAAATTAGTTAACCTCGTTGAGCCTCGTTCTGGTTCCACCTGGAAAAATGTGGGCTGGGACAAGGTGAGGAGAGACTAGGTATGGTAGTATTTAAAGTGGCTGGAGTTCCCATTGTTTCTCAGTGGGTTAGGAATCTGACATGGTCTCTGTGAGGATATGGGTTCGATCCCTGGCCTCACTCAGTGGGTTAAGGATCTGGTGTTACCACAGGATGCTGCCAGGTCACAGATGTGGCTCAGATCTGGTGTTGCTGTGGTGTAGACCAGCAGCTGTAGCTCTGATTTGACCCCTAGCCCAGGAACTTCCGTATGCCACAAGTGCAGCTGTAAAAAGGGAAAAAAAGTAAAAATAAAGCGGGTTTTTTTTTGGTTTGGTTTTTCTTTTTTGGCTGTACCCTTAGCATATAGAAGTTCCCAGGCCAGGGATTGATTCCCAGCCACAGCTGCAAGCTATGCCACAGCTGTGGTAATGTCAGGTCCTTAACCCACTGTGCCAACCAGGGGGGAAGCAGATTGCTTGGTATATGGTTAAAGCGTTTAATAAATGGTGACCACTGATAGTCCTGGTAGCAAAGGAATCTTTTAAAGTATTTTTAAGTGGAAAGTGACCCAGTTCCATCTGAGCTTTCACAAAGATCATTCAGCCTGCATTTTGCCAAGAGAATGTCTTGACAGAGACTGAGGTAGCGAGACAAGTGGGAGCCTTTTGACTAATTCACATGACAGATGATGACAGCCTGACTGGGGATGATGAATGTCGGGATGGAGAGAAATATATGCATTTAAATGAGATTTAGGATATAAAAATCACTGGCCTTGTGGATTGAAAGGGAAGGGTGAGGGAAAGGCAGGCTCAAAAATGATGTCCAGGTTTCAGGCTTGAAAAAAATGGATGGATGGATGTTAGAGCCATTTGCTTGCACATTATTAGGTTTGATGGACTGGGAATGAAAACTAAGATTGAGAATTTGCCTGGTGAGTGGTGCCCTCTGCCATTCAAACCATTCAGAATACGGAGAGATCAGGGACCTCAAAGAGTCGTCCAAGTCAGAGAGAGTCTTGGAGTCAGAGGAATAGTTTAATAGTTCATGCCCAACGCTTGGGAGGACGAAGAAGGCATTTTCAGTGTTTACCTTGAATACCGAAAAGCATTTAATCTTTTTTTTTTTTTTTTTTTTTTTTTTTTTTGTCTTTTTTAGGGCTGCACTGTGGCATATGGAAGTTCCCAGGCAAGGGGTCCAATCAGAGCTACCGCTGCCGGCCTACACCACAGCCACAGCAACACCAGAGGCGAGCCACATCTGTGACTTACACCACAGCTCATGGCATCACCGGATCCTTAACACACTGAGCGAGGCCAGGGATCAAACCCACATTCTCATGGATACTAGTCGAGTTGGTTACCACTGAAGTCATGATGGGAACGCCCCCCAAAAACATTAAATCGTACCAGAAAGTATTACTAACCAATTGCTTATATCCAAAGAACATCAGTCAAAATTACTGCTTTTCTTTGAAACATTGTATGGTCTCCTTAGGCATTTTTAGAGCTAATACCAAACTCTCATCCATCCATTCATTCAATAATGAGATCGCTTACTAATTTCTAGGCACTGGAGGTACAGAAGCAACAAAATGAACCCAAATCCCTGCTATCATGATGTTGCTCTTCTGGGGGGGCAAGGGAAGGGGGAGACAAAAACAAAACTGGATAGACTGCATTGGAAGTTATATGGTGATAAATACTATGAAGGAGAGCAGAAGAGATGCATCTGGGACAGAACTGTCAGCGAAAACCTCCCTGGGGAGGTGACAGATAACCCAACAGCAAGGAGGCCAGAGTGGCTGATGCAGACGGAGCAAGTGGGGAAGAGGCAGATGAGGTCCGAGAGGCAGTAGCAGGGGCTCAGCTGACAGCATGCTTCTCCATGTGCGGAGGGCACAGCCGTTGGAGGGTTTTGAGCAGAGGCAAAGAATTCGATCCACTCTTTTTCATAGACTCGCTCTAGAGGCCGTATTGAGAACAGACTGAAGTGAACAGTGCATCCGCAGGTGCCGCAAGGGGAACAGACTGGGACGCCGGAGTCATGACCCACGTGAGAGCCATGTGGGCAGGAACAGGGCGCTGGCAGAGGAGGCCACAGAAGTGATTGGATTCCGGGTACATTTTAAGATAGAACTGAGATTTCATTCACAAAGCATCTTCATACAAGAGCAGCATGGAAGACAAAGCCCATCATTGTAATACTTTATTCAGTAAACCAGGTTAAATGTTCAAAGAATGCGTTCAGCGAGGGTTTCCTTTCAAGGAAAAAAAAAAAAACTTAGAACAGATAAAATGAAGCTTTAATTTCAGTGGCAGATGTTGTGTATATTAGGTTATATCCTTCACTGTTCCAGCTGTGAAAACAAGTACCTACTTTGCAAAGCACCACACTTTTTCAGAGTTAAAAACTAAAATGCTTAGGCATAAGTCAGATGTGTAAATTACTTGCCCTAAATAAGAAGGTGGGTGACAAGTTATAAAGTATGATTCTAATTCCTGTTGCATTTATTCTGTGCCTATTTTATGTGTATATCTCATTCCTTCTGGAATCTGGAGAGTAACCTTTCCTTTTTTTTTCTTTCTTTCTTTTTTTGGGGGGGGTCTTTTTCGGGACATACCCACAGCATATGGAGGTTGCCATGCTAGGGGTCTAATTGGAGGGAGCTGTAGCCGCTGGCCTATACCGCAGCCACAGCCACGCCAGATCCAAGCTGCGTCTGCGACCTACACCACAGCTCACTCACGGCAACACTGGATCCTTAACCCACTGAACGAGGTCAGGGATCAAACCCGCAACCTCGTGGTTCCTAGTCGTATTCATTTCTGCTGCACCATGACGGGAACTCCCTCCTTTTTCTACTATGAGAAAATAAATGCATTTGAAGAAAACACATGCTTAATTTGATTATCTGATTTGTTCACTGCATGACTGTTGAAAGTTTTTGCAGCCGTGTGGGAGGCAGGAGGTGGGGTGCTTCACCGTGTGAGCAGAGGCACGGACCCGAGGATGTCAAAGACATCAACCTGGCCGAGCGATTGTGCGGTTAAATGGGTAGCATAGGGCTCTTTCTCAGGGAGTTCCACGGCTTTGCTTAATCGATGCACAGTTGACGTGATGGGTCAGTGTTCCTTGGGGTTTTTTTTAATCCCTGAAGGAAACCGCCGTGGACACAGTTGACTTCTAAATTCATGGTTTTCAAAGTAAAATATTCAAGTTCTGGAGATGGTATGATTTCAGAAGTGGAACATACGTTTGTTGGGTAAGGCCGGTAAATACTTGCTGACCTGAGAGAGCTGAGACCTCTGTTGGCTGAGGATCTGAGCCGTGGGGTGGATGCTTAGGCCTCCCTGATGCTGCTTCACGGCGCAGCAGCCCTCAGCAGCCGTCTTCCAGCCTACTTTCCTGCTCTTTCTTCCCTCATCTTTCTTCCCAGGATCCCCACCATCTCCTGAACACACATTGCAGGTCTTGCCTTCTCATGTCCTAATAACCCCGACCCCAGCAGCCTCCTGACTCCTGACTGTCCATTAGCTTCACCTTTCAAGTCGTTCCAGCCTTTCCCAGGGATCTCTCTGCTGAGGGCATTGACTTTTCACAACCGTCTGCTTGGCCAAACCCCTCATTTTAATTTTTCTTGTGGTCATGCCTTGCTCTTTATTTGTGTGTGTCCTGCCCCTTTCCCATCAGGCTTGTTTTGTTTTGTTTTGTTTTGCTATTTTAGGGCCACACCCGTGGCATATGGAGGTTCCCAGGCTAGGGGTCTAATCAGAGCTGTAGCCGCCGGCCTACACCACAGCCTCAGCCACGTCAGATCCAAGCCGTGTCTGTGACCACAGCTCAAGGCAACGCTGGATCCTCAACCCACCGAGCAAGGCCAGGGATCAAATCCACAACCTTATGGTTCCTAGTCAGATTTGTTTCCACTGCACCATGACAGGAACTCCCCCATCAGGCTTCTGGATGACAAGATTTGTGTCTTATATGTCTCCATATGCAGCTAGTACAGTTGTACAACCTACTCGCACTGATTTTATTTTTATACATTATTATTTTTATTATCCTCTTCCCCCATATAAAAGTAGTATTTATATGGGGCATAGATTATTGTTGACAAATATTCTGTCTTTCGAGAAATACACAAAGCATAGCATTATTATAATGTAGTCAGACAGATACATGCCACAGCTCACAGCCACGCCAGATCCTTAACCCACTGAGTGAGGCCAGGGCTTGAACCTGTGTCCTCATGAATACTAGTCAGATTCATTTCCTCTGAGCCACGACGGGAACTCCTCCAGAAATATTTTATCATCCCACACTGAGACTCTGTATTCATTAAACAAATAATTTCCTGTTCTCCCACTTCCCAGTGCCTAGCAACCACCATTCTACTTCCTGTTTCTATGAAGGTGACTACTTCTTGAGTACCTCATGTAAGTGGCATCATACCGTATTTGTCCTTTTGTGACTGGCTTATTTCACTTCACGTGATGTCCTCAAGATTCATCCATGTTGTAGCATGCGTCAGAATTTCCTTCCTTTTTAAGGCTCAGTAATATTCATGATACAGGTATAGACTACATTTTATTGGGTTTCTTCATCTTAGGCCTCTCAATATTTTTTCCAGGTGGGCACACCACTGAGATCCTGAGGCTGCTCGAGACCTTATCTGATGCTTACTCTCCGAGACATTATGTCATTGCCGACACTGATGAAATGAGTGCCCATAAAATAAATTCTTTTGAACTCAATCGAGCTGATCGGAACCCCAGTACTACGGTAAGTGATTATGTCTAAGAAAGTTACAAGTTGTATATTGAAGCTAATTATCTCTCAAAACAATCTTGGGCGCTTCAGTGTCCTGCTCACACAATGCAGTCAGATGTTTATTGCCAATGAAATATGGTTCCTTTACCACCAAGAGATAAAAATTTCTTCAAAGTAAATCTTCAAATAAAAATAGTTGCTTGACTTCATCTCTTCTGCTTGTTTTTGCTTTCTAGGGCCGCACCTGTGGGCACATGGAAGTTCCCAGGCGAGGGATCGAATGGGAGCTGTAGCTGCCGGCCTACACCACAGCCACAGCAACTCAGTATCTGAGCTGCGTCTGTGACCTACACCACAGCTCACGGTAACGCTGGATCCTTAACCCACAGTGCAAGGCCAGGGATCGAACCTGCATCCTCATGGTTCCCAGTTGGGTTCGTTAACCACTGACCCACTAAGGGAGCTCCTGCTTCTGTTCTTTTGAACAGAGAAACTTGTTTTTCAGTAATTCCAACTGTGAAAATTGCTTTATTTATACTTACATACACAAAGCATCCTGTTCATATGCTTACTGGCTCCTCCCTCAAGTCCTTTATCAATGGATTGCATGGATTGTTAATGTGATTTATCTCTTACTGCTTCTCACCTTCAAATTGTACCTGTATCTGCCTTTAATATTATGTCTCCTCTCCTGCTGGCTCCCTTCACCTTAACATGTTAGTTAGAATTTGGGGTAAATGAAAAGAGTCTATCTACTTTATCAGGGAAAGAAACTAGGGCTGTTCCTTGTTAGGTTGTCTCCATCCATGCCCCTCTCCAGTAGCAGCCTGGCCACTGGGCTCCTAGTTTGGGAATGGACCGCTGACCCAGCTCTGGCCACTCAAAATGCTCCTCTGGGCTTTTTGGACTTGGGGACCTAGATCATGGAAGTAGTCTTTCTTTGGGGATAAACTCTGTGAACCGTAAAACTTGGACGCTGCTGGCTGAAAACAGGCTGCAGCTGGAAAGAGAAAAGAATGAAGCGACTCCACAGGGGGAACCAGATGGTGAGCCCTGCCGTCAGTGACTCCAGAGCCGCTTCCAGATGGGTCCCGTCTCAGGGGTGCTTGTCTTTCTTGCTTATCTTTCTTGGAAATCAGGATCCACTAATACAACTCATCCTTCTATGACCTTTTGAGTTCGTTAAAGCCTGTTTTACTTACGTTTTGGTCACTTGTAAACAGCCCTAACTAACATACTCCTAAAAGGTATTCTTGGAAAACCCCCATCAGACAAGATTGGAATCTGCCAGCTGTTATTCAACCATAGCAAAGGACATGGTGTGTTTTTTCTTTGTGGGAGATGAGACAAAATGCGTCATGTTTCTTTTAGAAATTAGGACTGTCTTAATTTCCTAGGGCCGCTGTAAAGTGCTACGCACTGGGTGCCTTAAAACAACAGGAATTTATTCTTTCTCAGTTCTGGAGGCTGCAAGTCCAAAATGAAAGTGTCAGCAGGGCCTTGTTCTCTCTGAAGGCTCTGCGACCGCTTCCTCCCGCTTCCTAGCTTCTGGAGGTGGCCAGCAGTGCCTAGCACTTGCTGGCTGCTGTCAGCATAACTCCAGCATCTCCCTCTGTGGTCCCAGGGCCATTCCTGTCTCTGTCTTCACTTGCCCTTCTTATAAGGATACCAGTCACTGGACTTAGGGCGCACTGTCTTCCAGTGTGACCTCATCTTAACTCTGTTATATCCGCTAAGACCTCATTTCCAAATAAGGTCACTTTCACAGGTTCCAGATGGACATGAGTTTTTGGAGGACACTTCATCCCTGTACAATAGTCCACACACTGGACTAGTTCAGGAAAAGTCTGTTTGACATGAAGCAAAACAGACTTTTTCCTTTTAGCAAGTGCGAAAGGAGAAAATAGTAGAGACTGTTGAGTGTGCCAGTAGTTGATTCTTCCAGGAATGTGTGAAACAGATCATAGTAAGTAGCTTTACTTTGCAAATGAGATAAATGAGGCTCGGAGACAATAATACCGAAGCCAAGGGCCTATGGGGGACTTACCTAAATACGTCTTTTCCAAACCCTGTGCTTTAGGCCACTCCTCCTCTTTTGTTTATTCCTTTACAATTCAAAAAAAAAAAAAATTCTTTTCTCACTGGGAAAAGAATGCCTTGGAAATTCTTACCCAAGGCATCAGAGACTAAAAATATCATTTAATCTCTTAAAGTGTGTTTTAGAAGTGGTGGAGGATTTGGAGAAAGTGATGGTGATTTTCCCACAAGAAGAATATAAAAAGTCTTATAATTTAGCAGTAGTATAGCCTACTTTAAAAATATAAAGGTTAAATAATGACAAAATTCGTACTGTTTTTCAACATAAGGAACAGATATCTTTGGTTTTACCAGATTATTAGTGTGTATGTTCTTCTTTCTGAAGTTGCATCCAGTTTGGAGGTTCCAGTTTTAATTTAGCAAACATGTTGAGTATTTCCCTCCAGATCCATCACTGTATGTACTGTTTATTTGCTGAATTATGTCATGATTTAGTAAAACATTCAGAAAATTGTTTTATGCTGTGGATCCAATGATGCCCAATAAGTTAGGTTTGATTTACTTTAATAAGAAAGCCAGATTTTGTGGACTTTGTAAGTGCCAGTATTTTTTCTCATTATCAGAGTGACACCACAGTGTAGGACTAAGCATCTCTGATTTCCTTCCTCTGTCAGTTAATTTCCTGCTGGGGCAATGCAGCCCCTGTTAAAGAAAAAACATTCTCTCGTTCCTGAAAGGGTCTGCTCATGCATGACACTGAAGCTGGCGAGAGGTTCTGCAGAGGTGAAAAAGAGAGCCATTGAGGGCGGTAGCGTGAACTTTGTCCTTTCTGCTGACCACTCCGACTCCTTCCCACCAAGCCGTGTAAAGGGAGGAATCCCCTTGCTTGTCTCTGCACTGCAGTGTAGGGAAGTTGTACCTGCAGCGCCCTGGCACCTGTCTTGTACCTTTCATGGAGCTCACCACACTGGACAGAGGAGGGGTCTGCCTGAAAAAATTCAATAGCCATCAGTACATGTGCTGCAGCCCCTGTCATCCAAGAATACTGTACCCTCTAGACCCACACTGTCCAGTACAGTAGCCTCCAGTGGTGGCCAAGCACCGTGTATTGAACAGTCCTTGCCCACTGCTCTGCGGCGCTTCCACAGTCAGGTCAAGTTTCTACGCAGGCGCAGGTCTGTATCGGAGCTTTCTACTGGAACTGGCTCATGTGTCTGTCCTTGAGATAACGTCAAGCCCTTTCATTCTTCAGAAGTATCTTAATTTTTTTTTTCTGCACGGGTTTTTGAATTAGCTTTTAAAAGTTCGCAAAGAAGGCTGTTGGAATTTCGGGCTGAACGGAGTCAGTACATCAGTTTCGGGAGGACTTGCATCTCTCCGATGATGCCGTCTCGTTACATCTCTCCCTCCAGCGCTTAGATCTCCTTTAATGTTTATCAGTAACGTTTCTAACTTTCTTCCTAAAAGTCTGACATAGCTTTTGGTGTGTTTATTTCCAGGTACCTTGTATTCTTTCACCATTGTTGGGGTATATCTTTTAATGGTATCTCCTGTGTTGCAATATGTAGAAATACAGTTGATTTTTGTAAAGTGATCACCTTGCTACAGTCTAATTCTAGTAACAGTTATGATTCTTTGTTATCCTTATATCTTTCAGTTCTTTTTGCTTATTTTGTTAGAACTTCCAGAACAAGACTGAGTAGGAGCTGTGTACTGATTGTCCTTGCATTGTCTGCCTTGAAAAATTTGCTGGGAGTTCTGTTTTAAATCGTATTTGCTTCTTGATTTTTACTACCTGTCTTTTCTGCATCTGAAATGATCTCAGGGTTTTTTCCAATTTTTTCTGATTATATGGACAATTACATGGTAATTATTCTTGAATTCCTGGAATAAACCGGTTTGTTCATAGTGTGTCATTTATTTTAAAAAATATTTTATGGCCCCACCCACAGCATATGGAAGTTCCCAGGCAAGGGATCGAACCCGAGGTACAGCTGTGACTTACGCTGCAGCTGTGGCAACGCCGGATCCTTTAACCCACTGTGCCAGGCCAGGGATCAAACCTGCACCTCCACGGCAACCCAAGTCACTGTAGTCAGATTCTTGACCCACTGCCTCATGTCGAGAACTCCGCAGTGGGTTATGTATTAATGCATTGCTGGATTTGAACTGAAACCATAGCATTTAGGATTTTTTTTTTTCGTTTATGTCCATGAAGGAGAGCGTCCTGTGTTGGTCCCTTCTCACACTGCTGTTTGGTTTGGGTATCAAGTATACACTAGCCTCATGATGCGAGTTGTAGAGTATACATGACTTTTTGCTCTCAGGAGGAATTTTTATACATATGGAATTATTAAGTTTTTGTCCTTAATAACTGCAGTGACAATGTTGGATCCTTAACTTGCTGCACCACAAGGGAAATTCATTCTGTTTTTAGTTTTTCGAGGAACTCCCATACTGTTTTCCATAGTGACCATACCAACAATGTACAAGGGCCCTTTCTCTATATCCTTTCTGATACTTGCTGTTTTCTTATCTTTTTGACAACAACCATTCTAACAAGTATGAGGTGATACCTCATTATGGTTTTGATTTGCATTTCCCTGATTATTAGTAATGTTGAGCATCTTCTCAAGTACCTCTTGGCCGTCTATGTGTTTTCTTTGGAAAATGGTCTATTCAGGTCCTCTGCCCACTTTTAAAAATAATTTATTTGGCCGTGCTCACAGCATGCAGAAATTCCTAGGCCAGGGGTTGAACCCGAGCCACAGCAGGGACAGTGCCAAATCCTTAACCTCCAGGCCACCAGGGAACTCCCATTTATTTAGTTTTTTTATTGAGATGTAGTTGATGTACAATATTGTAAAAGTCATGGTGATTCAGTTGTTAAAGGTTATAATCCATTTATAGTTATAAAATGTTGGCTGTATTCCCTGTGCTGTACAGCATGTCTTTGTAGCTTATTTATTTTACTCATCATAGTTTAACTCCCTCCCCTCCCCCCTCCCCTCTCCCCACTGGTAACCATGAGTTTGTCCTTTATATCTCTGAGTCTGTTTCTTATCATATTATATTTACTAGTTTGTTTTATTTTTTAGATCCCACATATTAGTGACCTCATACAGTATTCGTCTTTCTCTGTCTGACTCACTTCACTTAGCATAATACTCTCCAGTTCCATCCATGTAGTTGCACATGGCAAAATTTCATTCTTTTTCCGGTTGAGTGGTATTCCCTTTTACACACACACACACACACACACTTCCGGTTGAGTAGTATTCCCTTTTATACACCCCCCCCCCATATCTTCTGTATCCATTCATCTGTTGATAAACACTAAGGCTGCTTTCATGTCTTGGCTATTGTAAATAATGCTGCTATGAACACTGGGGTACATGTATCGTTTCAAATTAGTGTTTTTGTTTTTGTTCTCAGATATATACCCAGACGTGGAATTGCTGTGTCATATAGTAGTTCTATCTTTGGTTTTATTGTGAACCTTCCATACTGTTTTCCACCATGGCTGCACCAATTTACATTCCCACCAACAGTGTAGGAGGGTTCCCTTTTCTCCATGTCCCTCATGGACATTGGTTATTTGTGTTCTTTTAATGATAGCCATCTGACAGATGTGAAGTGTTATTGTGGTTTTAATTTGCTTTCTCTGATGATTAATGATATCAAATCTTTTCATGTGCCTGCTGGCCATTTGTAAGTCTTTGGGAAAATGTCTATTCAGGTCTTCTGCTCATTACTTAATCAGGTTGTTGGGGTTTTGTGGGTTTTTTTTTTTTCAATGTTGAGTTATATGAGCTCTTTATATATTTTGGATATTAACCCCTTATCAGCCATGCCATTTGCAAATATTTTCCCTCATTCAGTAGGTTGTCTTTTCATTTTGTCAGTGGTTTCCTTTTCTGTGCAAGAACTTTTAAGTTTAATTAGGTCTCATTTGTTTATTTTTGCTTTTATTTCCTTTGCTTTAGGAAACAGATCCAAAAAAATACTGCTCTAATTTATGTCAAAGTGTGTTCCACTTATGTTTTCTTCTAAACGTTTTATGCTTTCCTGTCTTATGTTTAGATCTTTAATCCATTTTGAGATTATTTTTCTACACGGTATTTGAGAATGTTCTAATTTCATTCTTTTACATGTAGCTGTGCAGTTTTCCCAGCACCACCTATTGAAGACACTGTCTTTTCTCAATTGTGTATTCTTTCCACTTTTGTCCTAGATTAATTGACCACTGTGTGTTTGTTTATTTCTTGGCTTTCTATTCTGTTCCATTCATCTGTGTGTCTGTTTTTGTGCCAGTACCATACCGTTTTGATTATTGTAGCTTTGTTGTATAGTCTGAGGTCAAGGAGCATGATTCCTGCTGCTCTGTTCCTCTTTCTCAAGATTGTTTGTCTGTTTGGGGTCTTTTGTTTCCATACAAATATTAAAATTATTTTTTATAGTTCTGTGAGTAACACTGTTAGTATTTTGATAGAAATTGCATTGAATCTATAGATTTCCTTGGGTAGTATGGTCATTTTAAGATTATTATTTCCTCCAATTTGTTATCATAGTATATCTTTCTATGAATTTATGTCATCTTCAATTTCTTTCATCTGTCTCTTAGAATTTTCTAAGTTTAGGTCTTTTACCTCCTTAGGTAGGTTTACTCATAGATATTTTATTCTTTTTGATATGATTGTAAGTGGGATTGTTTGCTTAATTTCTCTTTCTGATAGTTTGTTATTATATGGAAATAAGGTAGATTCTGTATATTAATCCTCCAACTTTATCAGATTTGTTGATGAGCTATGGTAGTGTTTTGGTGGCATCTTTAGGATTTTCTGTGTACAGTAGCATGTAGTCTGCAAACAATGGCTGTTTTACCTCTTCTTTTCCAATTTGGATTCCTTTTATTTCTCTTTCTTGTCTGATTGCTATAGCTTAGACTTCTAATACTATGATGAATAAAAGTAGTGAGAGTGGATATTGTTGTTCCTGATCTTAGAAAAAAATAATTTCAGCTTTTCAGTATTGAGTATGATGTTAGCTGTGGGCTTGTCATATATGGCCTTTATTATGTTGAGGTATGTTTCCTCTGTGCCCACTTTCTGTAGAGTTTTTGTCATAAATGGATGCTTAATCTTGTCAGCAGTTTTTTCTGCATCTCTTGAGATGATTGTATGGTTTTTATTATGACTGTATTATATTTATTCTTTAGTTTATTAATGTAGTGTATCTCTGATTGATTTACAGATATTGAAAAATCCTTCCAACTCTGGGATAAATCCCACTTGATCATGTTGTATGGTCCTTTTAATGTATTGTTGACTTTGGTTTGCTAGTATTTTGAGGATTTTTTTCATTTATGTTCGTCAGTGATATTGGCCTCTAAATTTTCTTTTTTGTGCTCTCTTTGTGTCAGAGTGATGCTGACCTCGTAGAATGAGTTTGGAAGCACTGCTTCCTTAGCAGTCTTTTAGAATAGCTTCAGAAGGTTAGGTGTTAACTCTGAATGTTTGGTGGCATTCATCTGTGAAGCCTTCTGGCCCTGGACTTTTTTTTTGTTGGGAATTTTTTAAATTACTGATTCAATTTCATTGTTGATGATTGGTCTCTTCATATTTTTATTTCTTCCTTATTCAGTCTTGAGAGATTGTATATTTTTAGGAATTTGCCATTTCTTCTAGATTGTCCATTTTATTGACATATAGTTGTTCGTAGTAGTCTCTTATGATCCCTTTTATTTCTATGATGTCAGCTGTAACTTCTTTTTTATTTCTGATGTTATTGATTTAGGTCCTCTGTTCTCCTTTTTTCTTGGAACCTGGCTAAAAGTTTATCAATCTTGTTTATCTTTTCAAAGGTAAACTTTGAAACTGAGAACTGGTTTTTAGTTTCTTTTATCTTTTAGTTCTTAGTTTTATTTAATTTTTATCTAATATGGATTTTATTTATTTTCTTTCTTTTTTTTGTTTTATAATGATTTTTATTTTTTTCCATTATACCTGGTTTACAGTGTTCTGTTGATTTTCTATTATACAGCAAGGTGACCCAGTCACACATAAATATATTTTTTCTTTTTTTTTACATTATCATGCTCCATCATAAGTGACTAGATCTAGTTCCTAGTGCTATACAGCAGGATCTCACTGCTTATCCATTCCAAAGGCAGTAGTCTGCATCTATTAACCCCAAATTCCCTGTCCATCCCACTTCCTCCCCCACGCCCTTGGCAACCACAAGTCTGTTCTCCAAGAATATGAGTTTCTTTTCTGTGAAATGGTTCATTTGTGTCATACATTAGATTCCAGATATAAGTGATATCATACGGTATTTGTCTGTCTTTTTCTGACTTCACTTACTATGAGGGTCTCTAGTTCCATTTATGTTGCTGCAAATGGCATTATATAGTGCTTTTTTTATGGCTGAGTAGTATGCCATTGTGTATATATACCACATCTTCTTAATCCATTCATCTGTCAATGGACATTTAGCTTGTTTTCATGTCTTGCTATGTGAACAGTGCTGCAGTGATCATGTGGGTGCATGTATCTTTTTCAAGGAAAGTTTGTCCAGATACATGCCCAACAGTGGGATTGCTGGATCATATGGTAGTTCTGTGTGTAGTTTTCTAAGGTACCTCCATACTGTTTTCCATAGTGGTTGTACCAATTTACATTCCCACCAACAGTGCAGGAGGGTTCCCTTTTCTCCACATCCCCTCCGGCATTTGTTATTTATGGACTTATGAATGATGGCCATTCTGACGGGTGTGAGGTGGTACCTCATAGTAGTTTTGATTTGCATTTCTCTAATAGTCAGTGATGTTGAGCATTTTTTCATGTGCTTGTTGGTCATCTGATATCTTCCTTGGAGAAATGTCTATTCAGGTCTTTTGCCCATTTTTCCATTGAGTTGTTGGCTTTTTTGCTGTTGAATTGTGTAAGTTTGTATATTTTAGAGATTAAGCCCTTGTCAGTTGCACTGTTTGAAACTATTTTCTCTCATTCCGTAAGTTGTCTTTTTTCTTTTCTTTTCTTTCTTTTTCTTTTCTTTTTTAATGGTTTCGTTTGCTGTGCAAAAGCTTGATTAGGTCCCATTGGTTTATTTTTGCTTTTATTTCTTTTGCCTTGGGAGATTGACCTGAGAAAACATTGGTAAGGTTGATATTAGGGAATCTTTTGCCTATGTTCTCTTCTAGGACTTTGGTGGTGTCTTGTCTTACATTTAAGTCTTTAATCCATTTTGAGTTTATGTTTGTGCATGGTGTGAGGGTGCGTTCCATTTTCATTGATTTGCATGAAGCCGTCCAATTTTCCCAGCACCACTTGCTGAAAAGACTCTTTCCCATTTTATATTCTTGCCTCCTTTGTCAAAGATTAATTGACCATAGGTGTCTGGATTTATTTCTGGGTCCTCTATTCTGTTCCATTGGTCTGTATGTCTGTTTTGGTACCAGTACCACACTGTCTTGATGACTGTGGCTCTGTAATATTGCCCGAAGTCCGAGAGAGTTAGGTCTCCTGCTTGGTGTTTGTTCCTCAGGATCGCTTTGGCAATTCTGGGTCTTTTGTGTTTCCACATAAATTTTTGGATTGTTTGTTCTAGTTCTGTGGAAAATGTCATGGGTAATTTGGTAGGGATTGCATTGAATCTGTAGATTGCTTTGGGTAGCATGGCCATTTTTGCAACATTAATTTTTCCAACTGAGGAGCATGGAATATCTTTCCATTTCTTTGAATCCTCTTTAACTTCCTTGATGAATGTTTTATAGTTCTCAGCATATAAGTCTTTCACCTCCTTTGTCAGGTGTATTCCCAGGTGTTTGATTTTTTTGGGGGTGCAGATATTAGTTTTATCTTTTCTACTGTATTTTAATCTCTTCCATTTATTTCTTTTTTGATCTTTATGATTTCTTTTACTAACTCTGAGTTTTATTTGTTCTTTTTCTTTCTCTAGTTGCTTTAGGTGTAAGGTTAGGTCGTTTATTTGGGATTTAGGTTGTTTATTTGGGATTTTTCTTATTTCCTGAGGTAAACTTGTATTGCCATAAACTTCCCTCTTAAAATTACTTTTACTGTATCCCATAGATTTTTGGATCTGTGTTCTCATTTTCATTTGTCTCTAAGTATTTTTTTATTTCCTCTTTGATTTCTTCAGTAATCTGTTAATTGTTAGTGGCATATTATTTAACCTCCACATGTTTGGGGTTTTGTGTGTGTGTGTGTGTGTGTGTGTACAGCTTTCATCTTGTAGTTAATTTCTGGTCTTATAGCGTTGTGGTCAGAAAAGATGCTTGATATAGTTTTGGTTTTCTTAACTTTACCAAGGCTTGTTTTTTAGCCTAGGATCTATCCTGGAGAGTGTTTTACATGCACTTGAGAAGAATGTGTATTCTGCTACTTTTGGATGGAATGTTCTATGTATACCTATTAAGTACTTCAGGTCTAAAGTGTCTTTTTTTTTTTTTTTTTTTGTCTTTTTAGGGCTGCACCCACAGCATATGGAGGTTCCCAGGCTAGGGTTCTAATCAGAGCTATAGCTGCAGGCCTACACCACAGCCACAGCAACACGGGATCCGAGCCACGTCTGCAAGCTACACCAGAGCTCAGGGCAACACTGGATCTTTAGCCCACTGAGCAAGACCAGGGATTGAACCCTCAACCTCATGGTTCCTAGTCAGATTCATTTCCTCTGCACCATGATAGGCACTCCTAAAGTGTCATTTAAGTTTAGTGTTTCCTTATTGATTTTGTGTCTGGATTATCTGTCATTGATGTAAGCGGGGTGTTAAAATTCCCTGCTATTATTGTTACTGTTGATTTTACCTTTATGTCTGTTAATATCTGTGTTATGTATTAGGTGCCTTAGTTTTGGGTGCCTATGTGTTCATAATTGTTCTGTCTTTTTCTTGGATTGATCTCTTGATCGTTATGTAACATCCTCTTTGTCTCTTGTAACGGTCTTTATTTTAAAGTCTCTTGTTTGCTGTATTACCACCCTGACTTTCCTTTGATTTCCATTTATGTGGAATACCTTTTCCATCCCCTCGCTTTTGGTCTGTGTCTGTCTTTAGATCTGAAGTGGGTCTCTATAGGCAACATATATATGAATCCTGTTTTTGTATCCCTTAGCCACTCTGTGTCTTTTGATTGGAGCCTTTAGTTCATTTACATCCAAGTAATTATTGATATGTATTTTTTTATTGCCATTTTGTTAATTGTTCTGTAGGTTTTTTATTCCTTTTTTCTTCTTTGGTTCTCTTGTGTTATATTTTGATTCCTTTTTCTTTTGTGTGTATGTGCGTATGTTATAGGTTTCTGGTTTGTGGATACTACAAGGTTCATCTATATAAATATATATGTATATGATACATGTTTACGTGTACATATTTATATAATGTGTATATATCTACATATATTTACATATATGAATTTTTGCTTTAAGTTGCTGATCTCTTAATTCTAAGGGCATTTTAACAACCCGGCATTTATACTCTCCTCCCCTCATGATTACTACTTCTGATATCATGCCGGAGGCCAGCTCCAACGGCCAGGGAGCGTGCACTTCCCGATCGGACAGGGGTGCGGCGTCGGCAAATGCACAATTACGGAGACAGCCTCTTTGTCCCTTTCAGGGCGCTGGGCTGCTCAAACTTTATTGGCAATAGAAGTTGATTATATAGACAGTTTTTCACTACAGATTACATTACAGTGTTAAAAGTACATTGGTTAACTATTACATGGTATAGCAGCCATGCATCCTGTTTTAAGATCTCTATCTTTAAGCTTAGTGAGTACTTTGAAGAGGCCATAAAACACAAAAATTTGGCATTTACAAACTTTGTTTTAGACTGGTACTTATCTTCAAAGCGTTATGGCAGGGAGACAGTGTAAGTAAATATAAACCAACTTAAACTAGCTATCACTAAAAAGCTTTTAAAATCAAAGACAAAACTCACAGCTAGGTTTTTTGGATAAGATATGGCTAACTTCTATGGACCCATTAAAATCCTAACTCTAAAGTTCACTATGTAACTAGTTAATAGATAAACACTATGGTTTAACTAAGTTGGATTTAAACAGGGGAAAGTCCTTCAGGATGAAGTTTTTATTACACTATTGTTGTAATTTTGTTAAGTCACAAATCACCACAGGGAAATAAGAATGGGAAATAAGAATAATCAGTAAATAATCAGGAAAGACTGAGGAAAACTGAATAGCAAGTGAATAACAGAAAAGACTAAGTTATCCATGGGACAAGCCCCACTCAGCAACACAAAATGGGAATTATTTCCTGGGAAATTTAGTTTTCCACCTATGTCAGCAGGCGAGCCTTATTGTCTTCTGGGGCCTGTCCTCGGAATTGTGCCCTACAGGCAGGCATCCCCTTGTTTAGGAACCTGCCCTCGGAATGGTACCGTTCAGACAGGCCCCTTTTCCTGATTAGGAGCTTGTCCTCGGAACTGCAGGCCTCTTTTTTGTATTAGGAGACTGCCCTCGGAATTGCACTGTTCAGGCAAGCTCCCTTCCTCGGTTCTTGTATCTTCTCGGCTCCCCGCAATACCATATTTTATGAATAACTGTTTTGTGTATCCCTTAAGTGTTTACTGTGTATATAGATTATTTTACTACTTTTATCTTTTAATCATCCTGCTAGTTTTGTGCATAAATAATTTCCTACCTTTACTATATGTTTGCCTTTACTGATGAGCTTTTTCCTTTCATAATTTTTATGTTTCCAGTTGTGGCCTTTTCTTGTGTGCCTGGAGAAGTTCCTTTAACATTTCTTGTAAAGCTCTTTGGTGGTGCTGGACCCTTTTCGTTTTTGCTTGTCTGTAAAGGTTTTGAACTCTCCATCACATCTGAATGATTTGCCTGGTAGGGCACCCTTGGTTGTACGGTCTTCCCTTCTGTTAATTTGAATATATTGTGCCACTCCCTACTGGCTGCCTGAGTTTCCAGTGCAAAGTCTTCTGATCTCCTGGGAGTCGCCTTATACATACCTTTTTGCTCCTCCCTTTCTGCTTTTAATATTCTCTCTTTAGCTTTAATTTTTGCCTTTTTTTTTTTGTCTTTTTTTTTTGTTGTTGTTGTTGTTGTTATTGCTGTTGTTGTTGTTGTTGCTATTTCTTGGGCCGCTCCCGTGGCATATGGAGGTTCCCAGGCTAGGGGTCGAATCGGAGCTGTAGCCACCGGCCTACGCCAGAGCCACAGCAACGCGGGATCTGAGCCGCGTCTGCAACCTACACCACAGCTCACGGCAACGCCGGATCGTTAACCCACTGAGCAAGGGCAGGGACCGAACCCGCAACCTCATGGTTCCTAGTCGGATTCGTTAACCACTGCGCCACGACGGGAACTCCTAATTTTTGCCATTTTAATTACAGTGTGCCTTGGTGTGTTCCTCTTTGGGTTAGGGAAAGGTGACATTTAAACAAAGACTTGAGGAAGGTGAGGTGTAGAGCCATCTGGGGAAACAGAATTCGTGGAGAGGAAATAATAAGTGCCAAGAAGGGCCCTGAGTGGGCCTGCGCCCGGCAGGTGTGTGAAATAGCAAGGGGGTCCGTGCGGCCACAGCCAAGAGTAAGCGAGAGGAAGCTGAGAAGGTTACAGGCCACGAAGGTCAACTGGGGGGGCGGGGGGGAGAGTGGGGTCGTATTTTTTAAGTCCTGTTGGTCCATTTTTAGTCCTAGAGGTTTTTTATCTTTCCCACGAGTGACATGGGGACCATTGGGAGGTTTTAGGCAGGGGAGTGATGTCATCTCGCTGATGCTTTAATAGGATCCTTTTGGCTGCTGAATGAGCTAAAAGGGAGGAGGACAGAGGCCAGGAAATGAGTCTGGAGGCAGTTGCAGTAATCCAGGTGCGAGACGAATGTGGCTTGGACCAGGATGGCGACATGGGATGTGATGGGAAGTAGAGACTGGACATACTTTGAGAGGAGAGTTAGTAGCATTTCCTGGCAGATCCGGAGTGGAATGTGGGCAAAACGAGCAGTGGAGGATGACATCCAGATTTTCGGCCTGAGCTACCAGGAAAATGGAGTTGTGTGTCATGTGCCTGAGGAAGCAGGAAGGCTAAGTGTGGAGTGTCTGTAAATATGGACGTGAGAATGTTGGCCATGCAGTTGGGTAGAGGTGTCTGCAGTTTAGGGGGAAACCCCATCGGGAATATGAATTTTGGAGTCATCTGTGTCTACATGGTAGTACCTAAAACAAGTAACAGTGTGCGATGAACCAGGGATTGGGAGTAGTTCGGAAGGCGGAGACAGCTAAGGACGGAACCCAAGGCCCTCTAGCTTTCAAAGGTGGGGGAGCTGTTGTTGTTCTGGAAATGGCAGCTGTCAATTAGTTGTAGGCCTCCTGTTCAGAGCCTGTAGGGGTGCTCAAACCCCAACTCTAGGTTCCTGGTATAAATATGTCTTCCTCCCCACACGACTGTATCACAGGCTGTCTGCTCCCGTTTCATTTTCTTCTTGTTTCTGGCAAGAAGGGATTTCCTTTCTTTCCAGTTCAGATAAAATAATATTTCATCGTATATCTTAGAGCATTTTAAATTGTTTATATAAGGAGAATTTGGAGGTTGGTGTAAGTCAGAGTTTTAATGTATCCGCTGCATAGATACTTCTGCACTGTTTGTATAAATAGCAACCCAATTTCCTCGCTTTTTTTTTTTTTTTTAAACCTCCTGTAACTGTACCAACTGCAGTTTCCTAGCTGTAGATGATACTTCTGTGGTCAAAGGCCTTGACTATCTCTTTATAATCTAATTTTTTCGGACTTCCTAAGTAAGCCAGAAAAGCTGTACCACTTGAAAGCATTAGCAGTAAGTGAACTCTGTGCCTGGGCAAGGTATCTGGTCGGTATCACTCAGAGCATTTTGGGAGTAAAAGTGCATTGATTCCCACTTGGTTCTGGTGAGAAGCCAAAACCCACATCTTCAGCATAAGCCTGCTCTTCCAAACACATAAAGATCTTCCCAGAAATCAGAAGATACAAATGAGCCATTGTGAATCCCTTAGAGTTACCTAAGTAGCAGAGGAATTGTCTGTGGTTTGGTTTGTAGCTTATTCTGATGTGAAATTATTCAGTACATTTCTAAATGGTTTTGCTAGTTTATAAAACAAAATTAAATATTGATATTTACCTATTTATACTGGATATAAATACACTGCAGATTTTACAGCTCAAATTTAAATGAATAATGCAATCGTGTTAATTAAATGTAGAAATGACCTCATTCACATTTTGCCCAATTCCTTTTATTCAGTATATTTTTTTAAATGGTACTTGATTTAATGCTGCTTAAAATCTTTGGGTACATAATTCAGCCTATTTACTGTCACACAAGAGTGAAGAGACATGGTCATTCCTGGTGTCCTTTTTAAATCCACTGCAGTCTGTTTTTCTCTAAGTAGCTTTACTAGCTTTTTGAAACAAACAAACAAAAAAACAAAAAAACCAGGCTTCCCTTGGGAGAAACCTGTGAATCCCACTCAAATAAAACAGCTGAGCTCAGAAAGGTGAGGAGCAGAAAGCTAAGCAAGGCAAAAAACAAACGCGTGTTTAGCTGTGAAATTAACTTGAATGAAAAAAAAAAATCCTGAAAAGCCTTCTAAAGAAAATGTAATTTCCACTAGGATTAGTTCTAACGTAAAGAGGAGCTGAAGTCCCATCTTTCAGAAAAATTGGCTACTCACCTTTCCAAATGGGACCATTTACTGGAGCTGTGTCGCATGAAGGCCGGAGAGACCTCACAGCAGAGCTCTCCTCCTGGAAGGCAGTTGTCTGCTTGCAGGCCTGTGTTTCAGCAGGAACATCCAGCCCTCGGAGACAAGGGAGGCAGTGCGGCTCAGTGCATCGCACTGAAGATTCTGGCTCATCCTTTTACACCTTATTTGTAACCTCCTTGCCTGACAAGCCTTCCTCCTTGTACTTCTGTTAGCATATGAGTTGGCGCCTTCAGATCACATCACGAAGGAAGAAAGTTTAGTGACACGTGAATAAAACTTTTTGGTTTTTGGCCACACCCATGGCCTGCAGAGGTTCCTGGGCTGGGGGTTGAAACCACACCACAGCAGTGACCCAAGCTGTTGTAGTGACCACACTGGATCCTTAACCCACTAGGCCCCCGACTCCTCACTGGAAACATTTTTTTTAAATGTACGTAAAAATTAAAGAGTAGGAACTTGTCATATATAAAATAATAACAGACTTTGCCAAAAGCTGATCTGAAGGGTTAAAAATCAGAGCCATCGTGCTTTACTTTTGGGTCACTTCACTAGATTTCTCCTACTCTGTAATTAAGCTCATGATGTTTTGCCAGGAAAGATTATTTATTTGTTCGTAAGTCAAAAAATAGTGAGTTCTGGTTCTGTACAAGACACTCTGCTTATGTGGATGTATTTCAGTAGATCTGGATTGAATATGCCCCCAAATTATCTGCAGCGGGACTGTAAGTGGCTGTTTTCCTGTTTCTTTACTCTTTTCTTTCCGAATTTTTGCTTGTTCCTTAATGGAACATCTGCAGACAGTAAGGAAGTATAGAAAGGGGAAACCTGGGATCGTCCTGCGACAACTGCAGTCGCACTCTCTGGAGTCTCGCTCTGTTGGTATCGCTTGTTCCCCCCCGTGATACGTGTACTTAGCACAAAACGTTAAGATTTGGGAGTTCCCATCGTGGCGTGGCGGAAGCAAATCTGACTAGGAGCCATGAGGTTGCAGGTTCGATCCCTGGCCTCACTCAGTGGGTTAAGGATCTGGCATTGCCGTGGGCTGTGGTGTAGGTCGCAGACGTGGCTTGGATCTGGTGTTGCTGTGGCTGTGGTGTAGACCGGCAGCAACAGCTCCAATTAGACCCCTAGCCAGGGAACCTCCATGTGCCATGGGTGCAGCCCTAAAAAATAAAAGAAAAAGAAGAAACCTCACAAAATATTAGGATTACATGTAGGTATATATACAGACTCATATAAACACGAGTCGGGGAGCACAGGATGGCTCATTTATAAATCACACCTTATATATTGCCTTCAGCTTTGTTTTCATTTACCTCCTTACCTTGATAGATGTCCACGCTGGTACTCGTAGGTCTGCCTTGTACTTTTTAATGATTGGATAGTTGTCTGTAGTATTGATGTATCATTTCCCTATTGCTGTTTGCAGTTTTTCACCAAAAGGGGCAGTAAACCTGTTGGTGCCTGTGTTATATACAGTCTGCAGGTGTTCTTAGGACATTCCACACCTTCTACACGTGTGGGTGTGACCTGGGAAAAAAATGAAAAGACAGAAAGCCCAAAGTAAGTACCTTGCTGACATGAGGGAGCACGTCACCCTGTCGGCATTAGAGGGTTCTTCTAGCCTGTCGATTGGATTCCTGTTTGCGGGTGAAAGGAGTACACGCATGAAAGCGTGTCCTGTGGGGTGGAGCCACATGTAATAGACACCTGGATGCTGGTTGTCCTGTCCCTCAGTGCAGCCTTCTATGCCCCCCGACCGTACTGTGCAGAGATTTGCTCAGGCCGGCGATCCTGGATGCCTTTTGGGGCAGACCCCACGTGTCCCACAGGTGCTTTGAACGCTAGTCTTCTTGTCAGCATCTTGTTCATAGTCATGGATGCCGCATTTATTGTCCTCAAACAGTGTATTGTACAAATAACCTGTTAGTCTAACATTTGAATGAGTTCCTTGGTATGAAAAAGTATATCTGGAGCCAAAAGCCAGTCTTCATTAGAGGCATTCTTTCTCCCTAAAGTCAGAACCAAAATAAGAATATCTGCCATTAGTCATAGATTTTTTTTTTTATTTAACCGACCCACCGCCTAAGATGAAAAAGAGGTATAAATATTGAAAAAGAAGAAATAGTCATATATTCTATAAATAAGTATATCTGAGAAACAACAACAACAACACAGTTTAAAGACCATCAAATAGGAGAAGTTCAGGGAAGTACGATGTGTAAGCTGAATACGCACAGCTCAGCACCTTTCTTACGTGCAAGCTTTAACTCCAAGGAGAGAGAAGGAGAAAAGGCCCCTGAAATATCAAACCCTGGGAAACGACCAGTATGGACCCGAGAGTGAACTCTTATCGAGAGATATTAAACATGATGTGAATACATCCAGAAACCTATTTCTGCCGTATAAAAACTGAGCGATTGCCAAGTTTCCCCAATTTGGGCTGCAGTAGCAATCAGAACACTGATTCCTTTAACTTTTGTTGTTCAGGGACAAGTGTTCGCTTCCCACGTGCCCGGCATTATTACAGGTAGTGGCAATACACCAGTGAACACAACAGACAAAAAAAATTCGCGCCATCACGAGCCGGTCTCTACTCGCAATGGCTCAGAAAGACGTCCTACCGGACATAGTGAACCAGAAAACCGCACGGCTCCTTAGAAGGCAGCAGGAGGACTGCGCCGACTGGGGTGGGAATTTAGAGGGAGAGGGGAAAGTTGCTTCCTAGGGTTTTGCCGAAGGAGGGGACGCCTCCAGCGCAGGGAGCAGTCCCTGGAACTGCAGGGTGGGGCGTCCCTGGATGTCGGGGGACAGCAGGGTGTTCCGGTGGCCAGAGCAGTTAGGAGGCAGTTGAAGCCACCCAAGCAAGAGATAGTGTAGCTTGCACAGGTAGGAAGGGGGCGGGGGCATGGCTGGAGTCTGGGTGTGTTTTGAAAGTAAAGTTAATAGCATTTCCTGACAGATTGGCTTTGAGATGCGAAGAAAAGGCAGAAGTCAAGCAGAACTTTGAAGCCCTTGGTCTGAGCGGTTGTAAACAGAATGACCCTGGGGCATCTGTCAGTGGAGCATCCTCTTTCCAGCGTCTTTATAAATAGTACTTCATACCATCCGGACAAATCAACAGCCTCTGCCTTGGGTGGAGGAACCTGGACATTATCTGGGGTTCGAAAGGGCTGCCTAGGCCCTCCCTGCACTGGTTTAAAACCATTTCCTAAGTCCTGCTCGCTTTCCCTCTCTCTCTCCACCTTCCAACTCTTCAGGCTTCAGAAACAGTCCTGGAAAGTCCGCCCTGGTGTTGTAGGATTGCTGTTACTGTAGTCTTCTCTGCCGTACCCTCATGCTGCCACCAGGTGGCAGTGCACTGCTGCACACTGTGCTGTTGGGACCTGCATTACTTCTCAAGGGAGGCCTGGGAGGGAGGGTTGAGCTTTAGAACCGGGCTGATGGAATGCTTTCTAATATATATCACAGACTGATCTGGTTTGGGAAAGATGAAGAGAGATTGTCTCCAGTTCTTTTTTTAGAAACATCATGTATCCTTGCTAGGGGTGATTTGTAAGAATTTGAAAAGGCTTTTAGCAGTCTTTCCATGTGGTGTTTTTATTTAAAGACCTTATTTACCAAACACCTTGCCGAGGTTGCAGTACTGGTGTATTTGTTTTATATGTTCTTCTTGGTTCAAGACAGGTAGAACAGCTCCCTAGAAGGCTTCCTAAAAGTAAAATCCTTCATGAAAATCAAAGGTTAGTATTGAGTAGTTTCTGTACATAAAATTAGGACTATGTTTTATAGAGTACAAGTCAAAAAAAAAAAAGTACCCATTTGTCTGAAGTTTTTTGGTGCATTTGGAGAGGCAAAAGAATAAATACTGGACACCTTAGGAATTAATAAAGGTCTTACCAAGCAGTGCTAGTGAATGACGCATGCAAGAGGCACCAGGTACCTCTGGAGCCTGGAGTGTGGGGTGGGGCTGAAAAGAAGCCTCTTGGGTGAAGTCCACCTGTAGACAAGTTAGGCTCCCACCTCTCGACCTTACTCTGGTAGAAAACCCAAGACTTAACCCACTGGAAAAGTTGAATAAAGAGGTTTCGGCTTTGGAAACAAACAGGCCAAACTGCAGATGGAGTAGGACATTGCCTAGAAAGCAGAGGGCTTACGGAATGTGAATAACAACCCCTGTCCCCCAACACACACACGCTTTCCTTTCCAGTTTGCTCATACGTTTCCCCCAGGCAGGAGAGTAAAGATTGGCTTTGAGGAAACGGATTTCCTCAGGAGAATAGAACTGTAGTTTCCTACCCCCGGGATTCCCTCCAGGGGAGTTGTCAAGTCCTGGCTGTGTTCATCCTCTCGAAGCCAGCACACAGAGCTTCCTCTTCCTTTTAGTGCCTCGTCCTTTAGTAGGAACCAGGCTTTCCCAGCCTGGGTATTGTTGACATTTGGGGCAGATGCTTCTGGGGAGGCTGTCCTCTGCAGTGGGGGATGTTTAGCTGCATTTCCAGCCTCCACCACTAGAGGTCGGCAGCACCCACTTTTCTCCTCTGCCCCCCACCCCCAGTCTGGGGACCAAAATGTCTCCCGACCTTGCCGATGTCCTTGGGGGAGAAATCTCCCCTCTCTCTTGAGAGCCGCTGGTTTGCACCGGCACCCACAGACCACCAGACGTGGGAGGAAAGTCCTTAACATGGAAAGCAAAAGTAACAGGGAAAGGAACTTTGAGAAAAGGAATGGGGGTGGGGATGAAGGGAAAACACCACCTTCAGAGAAACGAGAGGACGCTGTGTCTTTAAAAAAAGCAGGAAACCTGTTTTCGGAAAACCCTCATAGAATAAGAAGGACTTTTGGCCAGTGACATTTTGCTTGTAGAAATAGAAAAGTCAAAATACTGGAAGACCATATTCAAGAGCTCTGCTGCAATTCAGAACAGAAAATAAAAGCAATAGGGAAAAGGTAGGAAAATTAATTAACTAGATGTTGGTGATATACTATTCACAAGGAACAGGGACACAGGAGAAATTAAAAAAAAAAAAAGTGAAGACTCAAGAAAAATTCCCAGAACCGGAAGGACATGACCTTCAAATTAAAGGACCATCCCCAGCCCTGTTAAACTGTAGTCAAAACAAGATAAATCGTCAGACTATTTCAGAACCAGTGACAAAGAGAGAACTTCCCAAAACGCCTGGAAAGAAAAAGAAAAGATGTCGCAGTGGATCTTGATGGCCTTCAGAGTCACGGTGGAGAAATGTCCTCAAATTGTCCCCACCCTAGCCCCTTTCGTGGAGGGTGTGCTTCACCAGGACACAGGGACCTCAAGGACAAGGTCCTGGAACCTGGGTGCCAGCTACGAGCAGCAGGGGAACTCCTGAGAGGGAAGAGGCCCACAGCTGCAGGCCTGGAGAGAGAACCGGACAGGAGCTTTGAATGCAGAGGAGGGAGAGGTCTGGGGCCAGAGTGTTGGGTGGGTGCGGGGGCTTCTCCTAAAGGGTAATGAACCAGCGTGGGGGAAAGTCAGGAGGTTAGACGTGCAGGACTTGTTCAGACAAATGGACCGTGTGTTTTGATAAGAATCACCACAGGAGATGGGAAATCAATCAATCAAACTATGCGACAAGAAATTATTTCTGTTTTATAATCCTGAGACCCTTTTAGAATGTTTCCTGGTGCAGAAAAGATATAAGTGAGCTGCTATTTTTTTGAAGGTTGTGCAAAGTGGGTGGAGGAATCATCTTTGAATTCTGAGTGATGGTTGATTTTTGTTGTTGTTTGAACATTTTCTGTGTCTTCTAAGATAAAATGATGAAAGTTGGGGGGGGGGTTGGTTGTTATTGTTTTGTTTTGTCTTGTTTTGTTGTAAGAAACCAAGCTGAGAAGAGATTAAAGCCCCAGTGGAAGTAATAATTTTCTAAATGACCCGTGTATCATCAGCACTCATATTTTGGAACAAGTGTAATTGCATTTTGGAAGCGCGTTAGTATTCATGTTACTTTAATAAACAGGGATGCATTGAGTTTGCATCTCTTAGCCCGTTTGTGTGTATGCTAGGATTTGCCTGTCAACACTTCTGAAATTAACATGATGTGCCGCTTGCCTGTAACAACACCTACGGTTTTCCACCAGGTGGGGCGCTAACTTCACCAGTGGACAAAGACCGGCTATAAAACTTGCTGAGATTTCTAAATCTAATGCTAATTCATTCACTATCTTTCTTATCTGTAATTCTCAAGCAATGCTAAAATAAGTTGGTAAACTCTGTCGTTGCAGTTGTGGGGTTTTGTTTTGGTTTCTAAATTATATATTGCAACTCATGGTTGAAGTCATTTACCGTTTTAGAGTATGACTAACGTATAAATGCACCTTTCCTCTTTTTAATGGACCTTAACTATATTCTCCTATAAGTAAAGGCAAAAAATATCTCTATTGGAAGAAGATCCTTCTAGATGAGTGAAATATCTTAGAAAGTATTTGAAATGTATGGCGCACAGAGATCCTATATGGCTACCTCAGGGAATAAGTGATTATTTTCAGAACAGGACATCAGATGGATATATACGTGGTTCTGAAGAATTCTAAATGTAGCTTCATCTCGTAAATTCCTTCCTAAATCTTACTTGTCCTATCCTCCCTCTCTGCAATAAAGGCAAATTAGGTTAAACTTTCTTTGAATCAGATTCTGAATTGATGCAATTGACATAATTGTGAATACCATATTGCAGTTATTTCAACCTTATAGTAATTTAGCCATTTTTCCTTTACCGGTAAAATTTGTGTGGGATTCTTACAGCATGCTGACCTAGTGGAATTCTTGCCATGGCACATTGGGTTAAGAATCCGACTACCAGTCACTGCTGAGGTGTGGGTTGGCATTGCTGCAACTGTGGCATGAGTTGCAACTTGGCCCAGCTTCAATCCCTGGCCCAGGAACTTCCATATGCTGTGGGTGTAGCCATAAAAAACGAAAAAACATGCAGACCTAGTAACAATTTACAATATGATGCTGCTGTTTCTCCATTTTAAAGCAAGTTAGAGAATTCTGATAACCAATGTTTTAAACATTTACATTAAGGATATATTTTATTTTATTTTATTTTGTATTTTTGCCATTTCTTGGGCCACTCTCACGGCATATGGAGGTTCCCAGGCTAGGGGTCAAGCCAGAGCAACGTGGGATCTGAGCCGCGTCTGCGACCTACACCACAGCTCATGGCAACGCCGGATCCTTAACCCACTGAGCAAGGCCAGGGATCGAACCTGCAACCTCATGGTTCCTAGTCGGATTCGTTAACCACTGTGCCACGATGGGAACTCCAAGGGTATATTTTAAAAATTCATGCTTATGTTATGGGCCCAAGCATACAGTAAGTTCTCTTTTGTTGTGGCCGTCACCAAATCAGGATGTAGCTGGTTCCTTTTATCCTTCCCTTTGCTCAGATGGAGATTCTTTGGTCCCTTTTAGCCATTAAGCCATTCATTCTGGAGCCTGTAGTTAGAGTCATGCCAGGGACACGATAATTCAGAGCCCTGCGAGGAGTGAGGCTGCTTGGTGGCGTACTTCCGGTTTGGGTCAGGATTGGTCACAGAGCTGAGCCCGAGATGGGGATGCAAGTGGACCAGTGGTGCAGAGGGCGTTCACGTGTCTTTCCAGGACGGCAGAGATGCTCGATCATGGTAGAGGGAGACGGGCCACCGAGTGACCTCTGGTGAAGGGCGATCATGATAGAGGGAAGCGGCCACGGAGTAACCTCTGGTCAAGGGGCCGTAGGCCCCAGGCCAGGTCCTGCTCAGAACCAGCCCTGTCACCCTGGGGGAGTTGGCATCTCTGGACCTCGCCCTCTGACTGTGAAGCAGGGAGGCCTGGCTGAGACCAGGGATCCCCGTCTAGCCTCTCTGATCCCACAGTTGGCCCTGAGTCTGATTTATCAGAGACGGGCGAGGCTACCGCTCCAGGCCAGGCCACCCTGGGACCCGTCAGTGCCTGCCTGGAATCTAGGCTTCTGAACACTGCCTTGTCCTGCACACCCAGTTGTCTTGCTCCATTACCTTCCTGCCAGGTCAAGGCATTGCCCCAGTGTCCAGTGTCCCCACTTCCACCTGAAGAGTACCTGTGTGCATTCTCTGACACAGATACTATTTGTACTTAGAAAGTGTTTTACCGACTCACAAAATCATGCTCAAAACCAAACCGTAATGAATAATGATATGCTCTGGGTGTTCACTTCCCCTAAAAACCTGAGAGTCACCCCAAGCCCTGCGGGCTCCTTAAGCACCCCCCACCCCGGCCCCACCGATTGTCCTCTCCATTCCTTCGCCTTAGCCTTGCAGGTATGTTTGAGGCCTGCAGCATCTTCTCCTGACTTATTCGGTCATCTTCCAGATGCTTCCCTTCTGTGGGTGAGCCCCCAGCCCTCGGTCCAGTCTCTTCGTAACCGCCAGAGTGATCGCTCTTGAAAGCGCATCCGGTCACATGACTCGGCTTTTGGGACCTGGTCAGTGTCTGTGCTTTGCCTTCACATTTGAGGACACGCTCTTCAGCAGGGCTCTGAAGGCCCTGCCGCTCCAGCCTCGTTGTCTGCTGCTCTCTGTTGTGCTGTTTACAGACCAGAGGCCAGTCCCCGGGTAGCCCATGCCCTTCCATCCCGTCTGCTGGGCACGCGTTGGAAGAACCCCCCCCCCCCCGCCGTATCTTGTCAATCTCATGTTAATCTTCCAAGTTAGAGCAAATGTCTCTTCCGTAAAGCCTGACCTGGTTTGTAATTCATCGTTTCTTACTTGGCACTGACATCGTACGTGGTAGTTGTGTCTCCTGTTGTGTTCATCTGATTGCCGTGATTAGCTGCCCATGTTGCCCCAGGAGACTGGTGCGTTCCTTATAAACGTCCTCACTCCTGTGTCCCCAGCCCCATTCCTGTCACCCGGTGGATCTGTGCTCACGACGAATAGGACTCTCATATCTACTGCTGTGAACAACTGTTTCATCTCTGATTTTAATGTCTTTTCCTTTTTAAAAAGAGGAAAACAGTCTTAAATTCATACCATTTTAAAGCTGAAAGGAAAGGTGTTTCAACTGCAAGTGACATAAAACTAAACTCCAAACTGGCCTGAACAATAGAGTTTGTTGACTTACAAAATGGAAAAAAATGCAGTCTCGTTTCTGGCAAGCTCGGTCCAGCTGCCTGGGAGGTCCCTGCCCCCTCCCCCCCACCTCCAACCCCGGTTGGGGTCCTTGCCACTGGCTCCCCTCCGTGCTGCCTCCTGCAGCTCCCGATTCCTCCCTCAGGGTCGTGCAAAGCACCAGCACCCCCTGGCTTCACATCTTTGCATTGACCTATGAAGAGCTCTTAGAGCACGCAGGAGAGGGAGGTAAAGCTGCTTTCTCCCAGAGGTCCAGCAAACGTCTCCTGGCCGGCGGTCTCCAGCTAGGTTATATCTCCATTTTTCGGCCAGGAGGAGTGTTATTCCACGGTGCCGAAGCCATTCCGGGCCTCCTGGAGCTGCCTGTTGAGGTTGGAGACGGGGGCTGAGTCCCACCGACACCCTCTGGCTGAGAATGTGAGCAGAACGAGGGACCCAAAGGAACATTGGATTATTGCTGACAAAAGAAGGGGCAGTGAAAGACTGGGACGAGGGCAACGCTTGTTCACTAGGAAGGACTTTAGAAATCTTTGGGGCCAGAGTCCCATCGCTGTTTCGAGAACAAATTTCTTTTTCATTTCCCCGAAGCCTGAGGCCTCCAGGCCAGGAAGAGCTGCCCCAGGCACAGTGAGGAGTAGCTGCAAGGCGAGGGGCAGGACTGGAGCGCAGCCTTGCCTGTCTTTGACAAGTCAGATGCGTGTGGGATCCCAGAGGCTGGTTGAGGATCCCTGGTCTCAGCCAGGCCTCCCTGCTTCACAGTTGAGAGAGCGAGGTCCAGAGAAGCCAACTCCCCAGAGCGACAGAGCTGGCCCTGAGCAGGACCCGGCCTGGCGCCCACGGCCCCTTCATCAGAGGTCCCTTCCTGGCACATCTCCATCAGCTACCATGAAGTGAGCAACTGCCAGGTACTCATGCATATAAAAGCTTTTCCTTGCTGGTAAATTATGGTTCTCTGGATTTCAGAATTGCTGGGTACATCATCCAACATATTTTTACTGCATATTATACTTTTCATTATTAAAAAAAAAAGTTACAAGAGAAAGCTGAAACCACTTTTGGTTGAATGAAATTTTACCATTTTCACTTTGTCTTATTTCCAAGATTCTGCAGTAGTGTGGCATTCATTAAATAATACATGTATTGTACGTTTCAATGTGTGGTAACAGCAAAGAATGACCTCATAGACCACTTGACCGGCTCTGTTGTGGTTTATGATGCCATCTGGAATCCTTGGTGGAATTATTTCCATCTAAATCACTATAAACTTCTATTTAGTTTGTCACAAATCTAAAGCCAGATATGTTTGTGGTTTTTAGCAGTGATGTAATTCTCAAAGATACTTTGAAAGTTACCCGTTGTCGTATACAATTAGCATATAACTCCGTGTTTCACATAATTTCAGACACACGAGAACCTTGAACAAAATCCATTTCTCCACTTTATTTTTTTACTCTTAGACATTCTCCCTTTGCTGTGTCTCTTGCCACTGTGGGTTTAGTTATGGATCGATCAAGTGTGTGTGTGGGGGGGGACATTGGGCGGCTGAGTAGCGTAGGGCGTCGTCCCTGCCTCTTAACTGGGGAGCTCATGCAGCTAGAAAGGATGTTTCATTCACCATGTGGCGAGAGAGAAAGGTCTCTTTCTCTGTCTTTTCTGTTACTGCCAGTTGTGTGACAGAGACCAGATCACATTGGAAGACAGGCAGACGTTGCAGGATACACATACTGACCCGCCCAGAAAGGGCTCCACTAGAGCTTACTGTCTGGGAGTGTGTGACCCAGTTGGCTGCAAGGTAGGAGCAATAGCAAAACAGCAGAACTTGCCAGAAGGGATTTGGGGCCTAAGGTTTAACAGGAAAGTCTGAGGCCCTATGTCTTTTTGTCCTGGTTTTCCCCCGCAAAGGCTCGGGGCAGGGCAGGGAGTCCGTGATAACAGCAGTAGGTGGGGAGGAGGGCAGAGCTGCAGTGCAGAACAGGGCACAAAGCCCAGAGAGAGGGGAGGGGGCCGGGAGTTCAGTTCTCCCCAAGCCAGAAAGATGCAGCCTACTCTGGGGGTTGAAAGCTGTAGGTGTCCAGGGCAGGTGAGTTGCAAAGCAGAGAAGGAAGAAGAAATGGGTCAGGGATCCACACACTCCCGGCCTCCCGTAGCAACAACAGGAGGCTGGTTCAGCTCACTATGTGTTGGGGAAGGCAGGCCTCTCAGTGGCGAGGCACAGGGACCCAAGAACAGCCTGTGGAAGGGGAAGTCAGCCACATATTTCAGGACACAGGGAAGGCCTGGCTGCTGCTTGCTGGCTCTGTCCCCCGGGAAAGTTCAGATTCCTCATCTGTGCAGTGAGGAGGATTCATTGGCTTCTTATATTCCTGAGAAGTCGTGAGATAGAGTCAGCATCTTCCCCAGCGTAGACCACAGGCTGGACTTCTGGAAAGTGTCACGACCGTCGTTTATCGGTTCAGCGAGTAGTGGCGTGGAAACCCCATCCTGCACTTTGGAATAAAGCGGGAGCAGACGAAATCCTCCCTCTCAGGGAGCTCACGCGCTGGGAGAGAGGCAGCCGGCAGTCAGGCACACCAGGAACGAGCGAGGTGGTCTGAGGTACCCGTCAGTGCTGTGAAGAGGGTAAGATAAGACGGTGCGGAGGGGGGCAGCCGTGGGGAGGGGGGCGGTGGACGAGAACGGAGTCCTCTCTGAGGAGACAGTGTGCTGGCGAGGCCTGATTTGCAGGAAGGGTCCTGCTGTGAGACAGTCTGGGGGCAGAGCAGGCTGCTCAGAATGAGCAGAAAAGGCCTTCAGGAAGACGTGAGCCTGACACATTCAGAAAATGGAAGGGAGACCCGTGGGGTGGGACAGAGCGCACGGGGAGTGGTCAGAGAGGTAGCCAGTGCCAGGTCCCGTGGGACCGTGGAGGCACCTGTCGTAAACGTGGATCGTATCCCAGGTGCACCGGGGAGCCTTTGAGGGGTTTCAAGCCAGAGGATGAAAGGGAAGAGCTGCTACACATTGTGCAAAGATCGCTGCGGAGAGTCTGTAGAGGATAAAGTGAATGTGGAGCAAACGAGACGAAGAGGCGGTTCCATAGTCAGGGTGAGGGGTGGCGATGGCTTGGACCCTGGGGGGAGCAGCGATGTTGGGAAGAGGTGGGTGGATTTGGAAAGTGCGTAGAGGCTTTGGAGGAAGGAAACATGGGCCGTCCTCCCGCAGCCCCCAGCGCTGCCAGACTCCACAAAGATCTTCGTGATCTTCATGGCTGTGCAGGAAATCTGTTTATGATGGAGCTACCGTCCATCTGTCAGTTTCTGGCGTGGGAATGCAGGAATAGTGTGTTTTGGCGGCACGTCGGAAAGTTCAGTTCTGAGTTGTTACAGAAAAGCGTAGTGAAGAGAGGAACACCAAAGCAGATATGTGTTTCTTCCCCAGCAGAAGGGGTTGAGGGACAGTTTAGCAGCCCACCGTGTTTCTCAGAGGAAGAACTTGCCCTGGGCCTCTATACGAATGCGGGGCTAGGCTGACCCTGCTTGGTCCTGTGGCCACCCCTTAACATGTTGGGTCTGGGGATGGGGGTCAGGGACGGAACAATGGATGAAGCATCCTTTGTGTCCTGCATCCTATTAATAGGACATAAAAGAGAGTCACAGACCATTCCCTAAGGCAGAGGTACAGACTCAAAAAAAAAAAAAAAAAAAAAAAAAAACCCAGCAAGTCTCTAAAGCTTCCTTCACTGGGATTTCTCCAGATGCCACAACCCCCAGGAATGCCTGGTCAAGGCCAAGCCTGCATCGCAGCTCCCCGAAACTCTGTCCCATCCCTTTGTCTTCAAAGGCACTGTTGTGAAGACCAGACTACAAGCCTCCTATTGATCCTTTTCCCTTATTTTTTTTAATATATATTTTGATCATTGTCTAGAGCTACGTAAAGTAATTTAAACTCTCATAGGATTTCATCATGGCCTGGCTCGCAGTGTTTCTTCTGAGTGACCAGGACATCAGACCCTGCAGCACCAGGCATAGCTCATCTGTGTATCGGACATCCCTCTGCCCCAGGTTCCACCCCCTGGACCACATCGGCATAGCAGGTTTCATGTAGAACCCGGGGACAGAGAATTTTTCAAGCATTTGCATGTGCGGATTGGGAGACTGCTCCTTTAACCTGGCAGCTCCCTTTCCCTTTGTGCTCAGACTGCAGGGCCTCAGGACTGTCTCTCTCATGACCTGTTTTCTGGGGAGAGGATCCCCAAGAGCTGGGAGGGTCCAGGAGGCCCTGTGAATGGTGGTTTCACAGCGAGGGGCTCGGCTATGTACCTAGAACACGTGGATGGGGCGAGAGCCTGTGTCTCTGCTTCCCTCTCATCCCCCATAGGATTTGCTGCTTCTTGACTCTGGCTGTTTGTAAACTCTCCCCTCTCTGCTTTGCCCGGGGCATTTTCCCTCTGGGCCCAGAAATTCCATTCAGTTCAGCCCATTCATTGAGCGCACCTTACACACAAGGCCCTCAGTAAACCCACGGAAATTACCTCCCTGCATCCTTTCTGTGTTCTCAGTCCAAGTACATCTCAGCGAGGTGACAGGAAAACGGAATTGTCTTAAATTAATATGCAGTAACATACTGAATCATTTCTTCAGTAAATATTGAGCACCAACTGCAAGCCACATGCTCTTACAAGCACTGAGGTTGCGATGATTAAAGCTCTTGGCCTCCTGGAGTTCCCAGTGTGGAGCAACAGGATCAGCGGTTCTCTGCAGGGCCAGGACACAAGTTCAATCCCAGGCCCAGCCCAGTGGATGAAAGGATCCAGTGTTGCCGATAGGTTACAGCTGCGGCTTGGATGGGATCCCTGGCCCGGGAACTCCACATGCCATAGGGCCATCGCGTGGCCAAAACAGAAAAGGGGAAAAAGAAGGTTCCTGGCCTCCTCAGGTAAGTTATATCCCAGTGCAGGAAACAGAGAGTAAATAAACATATATAATAAGCCAGCAGGGGAAGTAATTTTAAAACATAAAGCAGGCCTAGTGATGGAGGAGGGAGGCGCGTGCGTACAGATGGGAGCTGAAGGGTTATTTAGAAAGATGAGTCGGCACAGGCGCCTCTGAGAACTGATCTGGTGGGGGAGGGTGGGAAGAGACTTAGATTTGGCGGTAGGGTTTCCAGCTTACCTGACTTGTTATAGAACATTATAATGCGGGGAAGACTTAGATGGGACTTGGCAGTACAAGCCTCTCTGGCGTAGAGCCCAAGCCTGAGAGGGCACCCCCCCACCCCCCCACCAGCCAGGTCATGGTTCCGACCCCTCACCTGGGGGTTAGCTCACCCCCCACCCCCCCAAACGCTGGTCACCACCTCCCTGTTTTCCTGTTTATTCGCTGGTAGGACTTCCAGCTTGGCTCTCGGCCCAGCTACCACTTAATTGTCATCCTTGACGGTTAAGTAGATTGTTGCATCGCATTGCCTCAGCTAATAAGTCCCCCCCCATCACTGGGGAGAACCGGCTCATTGCCCCACTCTGGGGGTGACCATAGGCCATATCCTTTAAGTCCGGCTGCTGCCGATGATGATGCTGGAGCCACAGGTGTAAACTGAGGCCGTCCTGTGCCTGGTGGACACTGCAGCATGTGGTCATTGGCCTGCGTGGCCCCAGCCTGGCATCTGACTTGAAGGCCGAGGCTGGGCTCCTTACACGTGCGTCCAGAGGTCAAAAGAGAGGTCATCACTCTTCCATCACTGCCCTGTTTGCTCACCCTCAGGCCTACTTTTATAGTTTCCTTGTGGGGGTCCCTCAGTCCCCCCGCCCCACCCCCAGAATGTGCCTCCACTAGTTTCCGTTCTTCTTCTGGGAATGGCCTGGAGGCTTCCTAAACCCATTTCCTCTGCTGCTTCAGGCCGCCGCATGGAGTGAGGTGTAGGCGTTCTTCCCTCTCCAGGGCCCTGCAGAGGCCTGCCCAGCCCTGTGTGTTTGCCTCTTAGCTGGAGCTCATGTGGAGTCAAAGGAGCTGGGCTTCCAGAGCCAAAGCCAAGCCCCTCGATACCCTAAAAATATCCAGAAATATTGCCCATTGCTTCCTTACAGAGTTATATACTCATCGCTTTGAAAAATTTAAGGGGCATGATACGCAGTCGTGCCTTTTTAAAGGAAATATCCTAGATGTTAAGATCAGGCCTCTCGCCCAGTGGGTTAAGGATCCGGCATTGCTGTGAGCTGTGGTGTAGGTTGCAGACATGCTCGGATCCTGCACTGATGTGCCCGTGCTGTAGGCCAGCAGCTACAGCTCTGATTCGACCCCTAGCCTGGAAACCTCCAGATGCTGCGAGTGCGGCCCTAAAAAAAAGCGGAAAAAGATCAGGCCTCGAATTTTGGAAGTAACATCATACTCTTAAAATAAGATCCTGTTGGGCTGTTTTTACTCTAATAGTGATGACATCTCACTGGGTTCAAACGTATTCGGTAGTACAGGTGGTACTCCCTGATCTGAAATCCTAGAAAGCTCAGAAAACTGAGGGGGGAGAAAGTTCCAAGTTTGTCACCAGTTTATTCAACAGCAAAACCCGGTTTGAATCGGTGTGACGCTAAGAGCTTTTATCCCACTGAGTATGAAGATTCATGTTTTGCTGCAGACGTGTTTGGTTGCTTCTCCAAAATTCAGAGGCGGATAGTATGTAATATATGATCTGGGTACTGTATTACCTTTTCAAAGCACTTCCGGCCCAAAAGGTTTCAGATCAGGGATTCTGACTCTATCATGCTGAAACCAAGGCCTCCTGTGCCCGCAGCGCAGAGTCAAACTCTGACGGCCAGAGTTTGCAGGAGAGTAGGGGTTTCTTGCTGGGTGCCGTGCAAGGGAGCGGGAGTCAAGCCTCAGGTCCACTCCCGCTTGGTCTTTGCATTAGGGATTTTTTTTTTTTTAAGGGGAAAAACCAAGTCTGGGATTAATTGACTTGTGACATTTCTATGACGTTTCTTAATCATAGTTTCGGGAGTCGGATGTTCAGTTTATAAATCTCAGGCCAGGTGGTCCATGGCCCAGGGGTCTGTTGGCTCATCCTGCCCTGGAGAAACACCTGAGTTTGGACATTCACGAGGACAGGTGTATATACTCGCGGTTTCAGCACGTGAACAGCACATCGGCGTCAGCAAGGGGTGTCCTCTGACTGCAGGATTAGTGTTCAGGCGGCTCAGGATGCAGGTCCGAGGGAAGATGGGGAAGAGAGTTTGGAGAGAGTGGTTAATCAAACCACCAAAAGAATTCGGTTTTAGGGAGACCTGGTTTCAGCTCCTTTTACCTATTCATAGTTTTCAATTACTGATCTCACAGAAAGTTTGCCCTCTCTTGGCTGCTGTTCCCTGGATGATCTACAGTGAGGTTACTATTCAGCATTATTTTCTAGTTAAACGTTGAGTACCTTAATCCTGTGGAAGGGAAAAAAAAAAGACATTGATTTAATAAATGATTAGTAAGTAAATAAGTAACAAAAATAGTAAATAACCTATTGAGCCCAGATCGTTCCTTCTCTGCTGGTGTCACATGCAAAGAAGAGGGAAGGTCCTTTATCATCATAAAAATGGAGCGGTCACATGTGCAGCCCATTCCACCCCTCACCCCTCCCTTTTTACTTTTCTTTTCTTTCTTTCTTTCTTGCTTTCTTTCTTTCTTTCTTTTGTTTTTGTTTTCATTTTAGGGCCGAGCCTGTGGCACATGGAGGTTCCCAGGCTAGGGAATTGAATCAGAGCTGCAGCTGCCGGCCTACACCACAGCCACAGCAACTTGGGATCCGAGCTGCATTAGCGACCTACACCACAGCTCACGGCAACGCCGGATTCTTAACCCACTGAGTAAGGCCAGGAATCGAACCCACAACCTCATGGATCCTGGTCGGGTTCTTAACCTGCTGAGCCATAATGGAAATGCCCGTTTTCCTTCTGTGCTGAATTAAAGGACCTACACTCATGACCTCCTGAAGCATAACAGAAGCCTCTTCTCAGTTTCACACCTTTTCCTAAATGCAAGAAAACTTAGGACCAGTAGTTTTGTGTCTTCCAGTTGTGTAGGAAAAGTTTTTCGTTTGTCGTTTCTCCAGGAGCATATTGTCCCTCTAGGCCAAAGGTGGGGGATGGGAGGAGAAGGGATTACGTATTTTGTCCTCTGTTCTCTGACAACGTTTGTGGTTAAGTCAGGCTCCAAGGAACCCCCAGGGGCACTCAGCTTCTGGCTTTCAATCCCCTGTGTAATCCCTTCCTCATCAAATACAATCTGTGGCCAACGGTTCCAGATTTTCTTCATGCACATACTAATGTGTGTATGTACGTGTATACAAACACACACAGCTGTGTGATTTGTCAATACACACTGGACCGTGTTACACACACTGTCCTGCAACTTGCGTATCCACGTTAATAGCTCATCTAGGCACATCTTCCTCACCTGTTCTTATAAATCTATGTAATTTGTTCGTGTGTCTGCATATATTTTCCTACATGGATGGACGTCAGTGATAAAGTGGATAGCATGTGGGTCAATCTGTGGGGTATATTTCTAGAGGTAGAAATGCCAGATCAAAAGTAGACACACTGTGGAGTTCCCGTCGTGGCTCAGTGGTTAATGAATCCCACTAGGAAACATGAGGTGGCAGGTTCGATCCCTGGCTTTGCTCAGTGGATTAAGGATCTGGCATTGCTATGAGCTGTGGTGTAGGTTGCAGACGCAGCTCGGATCCCGTGTTGCTGTGGCTCTGGCGTAGGCCGGTGGCTGCAGCTCTGATTCAACCCCTAGCCCGGGAACCTCCACGTGCCGAGGGAGCGGCCCAAGAAATGGCAAAAAGATAAAAAAAAAAAAAAAAAAAAAAAAAGTAGACGCACTGTGAGTTCCTGTTGTGGCTCAGCAGAAACAAATCTGACTAGCATCCATGAGGATGCAGCTTCAATCTCTGGCCTCAATCAATGGGTTAAGCTGAGCATTGCCATGAGCTGTGGCATAGGTTGCAGACATGGCATGGATCTGGTGTTGCTGCAGCTGTGGTGTAGGCTATTGGCTACAGCTCCAATACAACCCCTAGCCTGGGAACTTCCATATGCCAGGAGTTTGGTCCTAAAAAAAAAAAAAAAAAAAAAAAAAAAAAAGTAGACACACTTACAATTCTGATAGATATTTCCAAGTTGCCCTCCCCAAAAGTACCATTGTCTTTGCCCAGGATATATAAATGTCTATTTCCCTACACCCTATCAACACTGAGCAGCCAGTCTCCTGCCAATCAGATAGGTGAGAAGTAACTCATGGCTTTCTTTGTGTTCCCTTGTTTACCATCTGTTCATATCTTTTTTGGCCCTTTGTGTTTCCTCTGTTTGGAATTGTCCGTTCATCTCCTTTGCCCATCTTGATACTAGGTTACTGGTGTTACATATTTATTTATAAGGACTCTTAGTATGTCTCATAAGGCCTTTGCTTAAAACATATTTTATAAAAAGTTTCCCAAGAGTTCTCGTTGTGGTTCAGTGGTAATGAATCCGGCTAGAATCCATGAGGATTTGGGTTTGATCCTCGGCCCCACTCAGTGTGTTAAGGATCCGATATTGCTGTGAGCTGCAGTGTTGGTCGCAGATGTGGCTCGGACCTGGCGTTGCTGCGGTTGTGGTGTAGGCTGTCGGCTTCAGCTCCACTTCGACCCCTAGCCTGGGAACTTCCGCAGGCAGCAGGTGTGGCCCTAAAAAGAAAGAAAAAAAAAAAAATTCCTCCCACTTACTGTCAATACAGATTTGAATATTTTTGAATCAAATTTAGGAACCTTTTGTCATAACCCAAATATGTGTTGTATAAAGCCTGAAAAAGGCTTTCTATCTTAATTGTATAGGAGTTCCCATGAACATGACAAGTGATCAGGAAGGCACGTCCTGTGTGCGCAGACATCAGCCGCTACTGGGCTGAGCTTCGGCACCAGCAGCCTGGTTGATTTCGGTTTTCACTGTTTCCTTCCAGTTTCCCGAGTACCACATCCACCGCATCCCCAGGAGCCGGGAGGTTCAGCAGTCCTGGCCGTCCTCGGCGCTCAGCACCCTCTACTCCCTGTGGTTCTCCTTCCCCCTGACTCACCGAGTGAAGCCAGATTTGGTAGGTATGACCCTCGGAGGAGAGGGAAGGTCCCTGTCCCGTGGAGCCCTCCTTGGTGACAGGACACACTGTTTTCGTAAAGGGCCGCCGTTTGTAACTTCGCCAGATCCCGTACCAGACCTTTTACGAACATCTGCTGAAGTCTATCATTTCCATGCACTTTGCTGAAAGAGGTGAGACATTTGTCTTCCCTTTCTAGCTGTAACAAGAACTCAGAATTTCCCCTTTCTCTTCCCCGTCTCTTGGCAATAACGACCAACGGAGCAGTGTGGTTACCTAATTGTGCTCCGATCCACCTCTGGTTCCCGAGCCAAGGTCGTGTGCTGGCTTGTCAGCCAGAGAAAGGCCTTTTTAAAAAAATTCCTTTTCAGTATCCTTCTTGTTTTGTCAAAACTCTGTTACCAAACATGACATGCAGTGGGCAGGATGTCATACCCACTCAAGTTTTTATAGGAAAATAATATAGAGAGTAGAAATGTGAACGCTTCATTGGTGCCCGACATTGCGCCTTACCTTCCTTCGCTGTGCAGGTCTCAAGTTCTCTGTGCTCTTTGGGATGAAGTGCTAGATTCTGAGTGGACTTCAGAAGGCAAAATGCAGATCAGAGATATATTATCGCAGTAGTGTGCACAGTTCGTAAATAATACCTCATTCCTCTTTAAGGCAGAATCCATTAATCCGCATAGCCTGAAGAAAATTAATCTGCTTTCCATACACATGAGTTCTGGCTCAGTGGATGCCATTCTCTCCAGTAGTTGAACAGAAATGTGTTCAGCTGCGATGATTTTGAAAGATCTCTATCAGCTTGGTCATTGCCTTTCACCAGCTGGATTGCAGTTCAGTTTAGATTGTTTTTAAAAGATCTGACTTACAGGAGTTCCCCTCAGTGGTTAACGAATCCAGCTAGGAACCATGAGGTTGCGGGTTTGATCCCTGGCCTCGCTCAGTGGGTTAAGGATCCAGCGCTGCTATGAGCTGTGGGGTAGATTGCAGACATGGCTCAGATCCTGCTTTGCTGTGGCTGTGGTGTAGGCTGGCAGCTACAGCTCTGATTGGACCCCTAGCCTGGGTACCTCCATATGCCACGGGTGTGGCCCTAAAAAGAAAAAAAATATTAAAAAAATAAAAAATAGGAGTTCTCATCATGGCGCAGTGGTTAACGAATCCGTCTAGGAACCATGAGGTTGCAGGTTCAGTCCCTGCCCTTGCTCAGTGGGTTAACGATCCGGCGTTGCCGTGAGCTGTGGTGTAGGTTGCAGACAGGGCTCGGATCCCGCTCTGCTGTGGTTGTGGTGTAGGCCAGCGGCTACAGCCCCAATTGGACCCCTAGCCTGGGAACCTCCATATGCCACGGGAGCGGCCCAAAGAAATAACAAAAAGACAAAATAAATAAATAAATAAATAAAATAAAAATGAAAGCTCTAACCTACAAACAGTGGAAGGCACAAATCTTAAGTGTATACTTTTGACTGTATCTCTTTCAAGCTATATAACACTTCCTTCACCCCGCCTGTCCCTTTCTTGTCAGCCTCTAGCCCCAAGCAGCCACTTTCAGATTTCTGTCACCATAGATTAATTTTGCTTATATTTATTTTATTTATTTATTTTTATCTTTTTAGGGCCGTACCTGCGGCATATGGAGATTCCCAGGCTAGGGGTCCAATCGGAGCTGTAGCACTGGCCTACGCCACAGCCACAGCAACTCCAGATCCAAGCTGTGTCTGCATCCTACACCCACAGCTCACGGCAATGCTGGATCTTTAACCCAGTGAGCGAGGCCAGGGATCGAACCTAGGTCCTCATGGATGCTAGTCAGATTCGCTTCCTCTGAGCCATGATGGAACTCCTGCTTAGAATTATTTTTAAATCTTTGATGAAATAAGTTTATCTCACGGTATCCAACCATGTTTTTAGTGTGTAGAATTCAGATGTTTCCTCAAAGATCATTATTGCTCTTAAAGGTTTAATTCTTTCTAAAGCATAAGAGAGAAAATGGAAGGAAAAAGGTCTTCACATTTTAACCTAGAAATTTAGGGGTCACATTTACCAAATCACCAGCGTCATGGCCATTGCCCCAGCAGCAGCCAGGTTGAGTGCGGTGACTTTAGGACCCTGAGGTGGGAAGGTGGGAAGGGGGCGGTGACCTGGTGGACGACGTCTGCCCAGAGCCCAGGTGACTGCCCGGCCTAGGGATTTGCTACCCTCGTTGTGCAAAGAGGAACAACGAGGCATTAGGACACTCGGTCCCGGGCCCCACTTTGACTTATTTTATTTTAGTTCCCTTCTGGGCATCACTCTCTACGTTGAAACAAAAGGATCGGACTGGATGTCCTCTCAGTTTCCTTCTCACTTAGTCTAAAATTTTCTGCATATTGTGACTTTGCTCATAAAGAGTGGAAGGGAAAAAAAAAAAAAACAACTATTGTGATGTTTTTAAAGGAATAAGAGGGGAAAGGGGGAAGAAATGTGAAATGCTTATTTCTGTGTTAAACCGAATTTCCAAAATTATTTCAAACCTGAACATGATCCGGTCGGTTACTCGCAGAATGAACTCCCACTCCATGAAATTCCCTTTTACACAAAAAGTTAGTGGGTAAGAGGCCTTCTTTCTCACACAAAAGAGCTACAACATGCAGATCTCTTCCGTATTCATCCTAGGGTTTTTATTATTATTATTATTATTGTGATGCCACCAATTTTATTTTATTTTTGTTAATATTTTTGCCTTTTTAAAAACTGAAGTACGGTTGATTTACAATGTGTTAGTTTCAGTACAGCAAAGTGATTCAGTTATATATATATTTATATATATACACTCTTTATATACTTAGTTTTCAGATTTTTTTCCATTTAAGTTTACTATAAGATATTTAGTTACTATAAGATATTGACTAGAGCTCCCTGTGCTACAGAGTTGGTCCTTGTCTAGCTATTTTATATATAGTAGCGTGTATCTGTTAATTCTAAACTCCTAATATATCCCTTCTTCCCTTCCCCTTTGGTAACCATAAGGTTGTTTTCTGTGTCTGCGAATCTGTTTCTGTTTTGTAAAAAAATTCATTTATAACATTTGTTTTGATTCCACATATAGGTGATAGCATATGATGTTTGTCTTTTTCTGACTTACTGCACTTAGGATGAGAATCTCTAGCTCCATCCATGTTGCTGCAAAGAGCATTATTTCATTCTTTTTATGGCTGAATAATATTCCATTGCGTCTATGTACCACACCGTCTTTATCTGTTTGTCTCTTGATGGACGTTTAGGTTGCTTCCATGTCTTGGCTGTTATAAATAGTATTGCAGTGAACATTGGGGTGCATGTATCTTTCTGAATTAGAGTTTTTGTCTTTTCCAGATATATGCCCAAAAGTGGGATTGCTAGGTCATATGGCAACTCTATTTTTAGTTTTTTAAAGGAAACTTCATATTATTTTCCATGGTGGTTGCACCAATTTCCATTTCCACTAACAGTGTACAAGGGTTCCCTTTTTTTCACACCTTCTCCTGCATTTATTATTTGTAGATTTTTTTGATGATGGCCATTCTGACCAGTGTGAAAGATACCTCATTGTAGTTGTTTAATTAAAGTATAATTGATATACAGTGTTGGGGCAATTTCTGCTGTGCAGCAAAGTGATTCAGTTATACATATGTGTACATTCTCTTTTTACGTTATTTTCTATCATGGTCTATCCCAGGAGGGTGGAGGGGGTTCCCTGTGCTATACAGCAGGACCTTGTTGTTTATCCATTCTAAATGTAATAGTTTGCATTTACTAACCTCAGACTCCCAGTCATCCCTCCCCATCCCCCTTGCCAACCACAAGTCTATTCTCTATGTCTGTGAGTCTGTTTCTGTTTTGCAGATAGGTTCATTTGCATCATTTCTTACATTCCACGTAAGGTCATATGGTATTTGTCTTTCTGACTTAGTATGACAATCTCTAGTTGCATCCATGTTGCTACAGATGCCATTAGTTCATTCTTTTTTATGGCCGAGTAATATTCCATTGAATAAATGTAGCACATCATTTTTATCCACTCCTCTGTCAGTGGATATTTAGGTTGTTTCCATGTCTTGGCTGTTGTGAATAGTGCTACTATGAACATAGGGGTGCTAGTATTTTTTTAATTGCAGTTTTATCTGTATATATACCCAGGAGTGGGATTGTTGGATCATACAGTAGTTCTGTTTTTAGTTTTCTGAGGTACCTCCGTAATGTTTTCCACAGTGATTGTACTAATTTACATTCCCACCAACAGTGCAGGAGGGCTCCCTTTTCTCCAAACCCTCTCCAGCATTTTCTATTTGTAGACTTATTGATGATGGCCATTCTGATTCGTATGAGGTGGTACCTCACTGTGGTTTTGCTTTGCATTTCTCTAGTAATTGATGATGTTGGGCAGCTTTTTTATGTGCCTGTGGGCCAGTTGTTTGTCTTCCTTACGAAATGTCCGTTTAGGTCTTCTGCCCATTTTTTGATTGGGTTTGCTTTTTTGTTACAGAGTTGTATGAGCTGTTTGTATGTTTTGAAAACTAAGCCCTTGACAGTTGCATCAGTTTTTAATATTTTCCTCCCAGTTTGTAGGTTATCTTTTCATTTTGTTTATGGTTTTCTTTGCTGTGCAAAAGCTTAGAAGTTTGATTAAGTCTCATTTGTGTATCTTTGCCTTCATTTCTTTTGCCTCGGGAGACAGACATTAGGAAACACTGCTACAATCTATGTCAGAAAATGTTCTCTTCTAGGCGTTTTATGTCATCATGTCTTTTATTTGAGTCTTTAAGCCATTTTGAGTTTATTTTTGTATATAGTATGAGGATGTGTTCTAGCTTCATCGATGTGCATGCAGCTGTTCAGCTTTCCCAGCACCACGTATTGAAGAGACTGTCTTTTCTCCATTGTAAAATTTTGCCTCTTTTGTCAAAGGTTAAGGTTTATACAGGTGTGTGGGTTTGTTCCTGGGTTCTCTGTTTTGTTTCATTGATCCATATGTCTGTTTTTGTGCGTCTTTGGCTTTCTTATGACTTTTATCAAAATTCCTTCTTTACCGCTTTAAAAAAGAAAGAAAGGAAGAAAGACCCACTTTTAGAAAGGATAGCATCAGACCTTCAGTTACCCAATTGGCTGAACAGCCAGGTGCTTTTCTGCTTCACTTAACTGTGTGCCCCTGAACTGGTAAGTCTGCTTTCCATTCCCCTTTCTCTCTCCCTCACTTTGTCATCTATAAAATGTAAATAAAGTCATTTTCCTTGTTGTTTTAGAGTGAATGCTGAATAATAATGGAACATGTCAGTGTTTTTAAAATAAAAATTCTGTCCGGTATATCCTATCTAGCGTTTATTGAGCACACCACGGTGTGCCAGGCCTGGTCCTAAGCCCTTGCATTCCTGCTGTTTGAGGCGGGTGGTGCTGCTGTTCACGTTTAATGGAGGAGGAAACTGGGACTCTGTGAGGCAGGAAGTTATTTGCCCGGAATATGCACAACCAGTAAAAAACAGAGCTAGGTCTGGAATCCATGCTTTCTGATTCCAGAACCCAAAGTATGCCACCATTTCTGGTTCACCATGGAAGATGTGTTCATTCATTCAGACCAATTAAGAATCAATTAATTAATTACTTTAAAATAAATTATAGGGAGTTCCTGTCGTGGCACAGCAAAAGCAAACCCAGCTAGTATCCATGAGGATGTGGGTGGGATCCCTGGCCTCACTCAGTGGATTAAGGATCTGCCATTGCCACAAGCTATGGTGTAGGTTGCAGACACGGCTTGGATCCCACTTTGCCGTGGCTGTGGTTTAAGCCGGCAGCTGCAGCTCCAATTCCACCCGCCTGAGAACGTCCACATGCCACAGGTGCAGTCCTTAAAAAAGCAAAAATACAATAAAATTTAAAAAAAAATTACATTAAACATCACGTGCTCTAATTGAGAGTATAAAATTTAAATATATTACAGCTGCTCAAGTTAAGTACCTGCTTTCATAGTGGATTTAACAGACTGATCTAATTGAATAATAGTAATAATCATATACATTTCAAAATTAAATGTTATGTGTATTTGTCAAAATAGAATCTTTTTAAAATTCAAAATGGATAATGAAAATAACAGGAATGGTATTATTACAAAATTTCACAAATGAGATTGACTTGGAAAATTAATCAAATTTATATTTACCAGTTTCCTGTTACAGAAAAATCACATGTAGGAGTTCCCCCTGTGGTACAGTGGGTTAAGGACCTGACATTGTCTCTGCGGTGGTGCAGATTTGATCTCTGGCCCAGGAACTTCCATGGATGCGGAAGAAAAATTAAAAAAAAAAATCACATGTAAAAGCATTGTGAGACTATATAATGTTAATTAACTTTTTGGACGAGATAGTAATTCAAAACCTCAGGTTGCTTTGGGGGAAAAGTGTGCAAATCTTGTTGCGTGTATGTTAAAAGTCATGCTTGTTTCTTCCAGGCCAATTGTCAGATGAAAAGCATCTTAGAGAAAAGTTATTAAAGTCTGTTTTAGAGGCCGGAATCTAACCCTTGCTAATTGGAATGGATGGCTGGTTTCTTCTTTTACAAGGTCATTAAATACTTTTTAGGTTGTTCTGCTATTTCATGTATCATATTTTTCAAGAAATATGGCTTTGCCAGGTATCCGTGAATGAGAGTCATAAGGTCATACGACTATTCTTAAATTTAAAAAGATAATGAGGAGTCACCGTTGTGGCTCAGTGGGTTACGGACCCAGTGTAGTCTCCGTGAGCATGTGAGTTTGATCCCTGGCCTCGCTCAGTGGGTTAAGGATCCAGTGTGGCCGCGAGCTGCAGCGTGGGTCTCAGATGCAGCTCTCATTCAGTGTTGCCATGGCTGTGGTGTAGGCTGGCAGCTGCAGCTCCAATTTGACCCCTAGCCAGGAACTTCTTTATGCTGCAGGTGCAGCCCTACCTGTGCCACCCCCCCCCCCAAAAAAAAAAAGAAAAGTAAGAAAAAAAGACTTAAAGGAACTTTTTTGGGTGAGACGCTGTTCTGTATCTTGATTTTTGATTGTGATGGTGCTGGTGGTGGTTTTACTTAATTTTATGTTTGTCATAACTGAGACTTGTGCCCTACAAAGGGTGAATTTGACTCTGTGTAAAATTATACCTCAATAAATATGAATTTTAAAATGTGAATTATTGCCAAAAGCATCAAAACCTTTGGCTCCCAGTAGCTTCACATATGGCTTGTAATAGTCTTCGAGTCAAAGTGATTTGGTGAGTCACTGCCTGCTCCTCTCGACACCTCAGGACGTCAGGGTTTCTAAGACCTGCTCTAAGTGGCACAAATACTGGATCGAGTTACAGCATTTGTCTAAAGTTTCTGCCATAACATTCAGCCGCTTTGTATTAAGAATCTGGGTCAGAGAACATCTACAGCAGCCAAAAATGACACAGTTCATCAAATGAACTGAGATTTCTCGTCATTTCAATCTCTTATTTTGTTTGTCTCTGTAACCTTGGAAGCAGTAAATAGAGTCAGTCAAGTTTGGAAGACTGCATGTCTGATTTTAAGTGAGTCTCTCGTCCTCCAAGTGTTCTGTTCAGTGCCTAACCTGCGTTGCTTTTCCGTTTCTGTATCTCATAGACATCGGACACTTTCTTGGGCCACGATGGTAGATCTTTCCCCCTCTTCTCCGTCTGGGTAGATTTGAGATGCAGATCCATCCTGGTGATCTCAAGTCCAGTCCTTAGGAGACGTCTTTGATTCCTCTCTGCCACACCCTGCTTCTCGTCTTCACTAACAAGCTCTGCCAACCATGTCTTCTGACTTCATCACCCATCCATCCGTTTCTGTCCATCATCTCTGCCCCCGGGCCATCCACCCCCACCTCCCCGCCCATTGCATGGTCCCCTAACTTACCTGCCTCTGGAAGGGAGTTCACAACCCCTGCCAGTTAACAACCACTGTGACAATTTCACCACGTAACAACCAATGTGATTTTTTTTTTTTTTTTTTTTTTTTTTGGTATATGAGATTCTGTTAACTCCACACTTAAAATCATCCAGCAGCTTTCTGCATTTTCAGAATGAAGTCCAGACCTCTCAGTGCAGCCTGCACATTCCTCTCTGACCTCTTCTCTCCTCTTGTCCCCTAATTTACTGCGTGTCAGCCAGAGCTGCCTGCCCGCCTCCCCCGCCAGCAGACCCAGCCGACTGATGTCTCAGAACCGCTGTTCTTGCTGCCCCCTGTGCCTGGGCCTCTTCACCCCTGCTCTGAACTTGACTGGCTCCTTTCTGTTTTCTGAGCTCAACTGTTACCTCCTCACAAAGGCTCACCCTGACGAGTAGTCCTTCCTCCAGCTCATGTCTTCATGTCACACTGCCCTGCTTAATTTTCTTTGTAGTACTAATTCCATTAAAAAACTATCTTTTTTATCTGTTACTCCATACGAAACTGCAGCCGCCTTGTTCATTGTGCTTATGCAGCAGTGCCTGGCGCTTGGTAGCCTCTCGGCGCACCTCTCTGATGAAAGTCCAGTCGCTGTGCTGGTCACTGAGAGTGCAAACAGGAGTGGACCTGGGCCCTGCCCCCAGGGGGCTTACAGTCTAGTCGAGGAGCCAAACGGGAAGGTACTTCTAATGCTTATGCCAAGTGCCATCTGGTGCCAAGTGAGTATCGCAGGAACTCAGTGGTTTGTTCATTCACAGATATCTGTCAAGGACTCTCCTCTATGACAGGATTTGTCCTTTGTGAAGAAGTTTGAAGGTGAGCTCAGTAGACAGCAGTCTTGCCCGCAGCTGAGTGGTGGTAGAGTGACAGGTCCTCTCTGGGGAGCTGGATGAGCCTTGAGAATGGAGATGCCATTTAATCGAAGATGGAGAAGGTCATTTTAAGAAAAGTGAAAGATAAGTCAGTTGAGTGACAGACACATAATGTACATAAAGTTAAAATCTTTAGGCTATCCCTTTTTTTTTTTTTTTTCCTTTTCCTTTTTACACGGCTGCATCTACGGCATATGGAAGTTCCCACGCTAGGGGTCAAATCAGAGCTATAGCTGCTGGCCTACACCACTGACACAGCAATGCAGGATCCAAGCCACATCTGCGACCTACACCACAGCTCACAGCAACGCCAGGTATTTAACCCACTGAACAAGGTCAGGAATTGAACCCATGTCTTTATGGATCCTAGTCAGGTTCATTAACCACTGGGCCACGAAGGGAACTCCTAGGCTATACCTTTATTAACTAGCAATTTCAATTTAATATTTATTGCTATTAGAAATTAATGGAATCTGGAACTTAAGGCCTGAATGTAGTAGCAAGGTAGTCGTTTTTTGTAAGGTTCAGTCTTATGGCAGATTGGGCTTTTTTCCTCTATAATTCCCATATACAGATTTCTTTTCATTGACATATAATAGAAGTTGGAGGAAATGGTTTATCTTTTGATTCATGTGAATTGAAGTCATAGTTTTTAAAATTTTTAGAAAAATAGCACTTACTGAACTCTCCCTACGTATCAGGTGCTGTTCTAGGCACCTTATGTATGTACATATTAACTCATCTCATTCTCCTAACAGTCCCTGACGAAGTGTTCCTCCCTCTTTACCTCCTTCTGGAGCTCCAGAAGGATCCAAATCCAGAGAGATCTAAGTACCTGAAGTCACAGAAATGGTCAACAGCAGCCTAATTCCAGTTCTCTTTGCAAATGGACAACTTGCTCAATGAAAAACTTAGCTAGTACTTGTCTAAATGTCTGTATTAGAGCAGACACTGAAAGTGATGACTTAAACATGGCCTGTGTCCTCAAGAAGCTTATATTTAGTTAGCTTTAAAAAAATGGAGTCATGAAACAACAAGCAGGCATGAAATAGAGAGTAATTCCATTGGGGGAAGTTCCTTGAATCAGAAATAGTTCTTCTGGGAGTTCCCATGGTGGCTCAGTGGTTAGTGAACCCGACTAGCATCCATGAGGACAGGGGTTTGATCCCTGGCCTTGCTCAGTGAGTTAAGGATCTGGCGTTGCCATGAGCTGTGGTGTAGGTTGCAGAAATGGCTCAGATCCCGTGTTGCTGTGGCTGTGGCGTAGGCCGACGGCTACAGCTCCAATTAGACCCCTAGCCTGGGAACCTCCATATGCCGAGGGAGTGGCTCTAAAAAGACCAAAAGAAAGAAAGAAAGAAAGAAAGAAAGAGTTCTTCTGTCTTTTCAGCCTACAGCTTAAGTTAGTACTTGAGATTATTTTGAAAAGCATTTGAACACAACTTTGAAATAATTATAGATTATTTTGCCTTTTTAATTTTGAAATAATTGTAGATCCCAAGAAGTCACAGAAATAGTGCCTGGTAGCATTCATGTCCCCTCCACCTGGCTTCCCCTGGGGGTGGCCCTACGTAACTGAAGAGCAGTATCAAAATCAAAATTGATGTTAGTATACGACTGTTAATTAGAAACCTTGTTCAGTCTCACCGTGTTTCATACATTCAAGTGTGCTTGTGTGCGGGCGCACGCACCTCTCTGCTGTTCTAAGCATGTTTCAAAATCAAGACACCTCACTCTTCATCACCGTGGAGGAATGCCCCTGTGCTGTCCCCAGTCTTTATTCTACCAGCCACTTCCCGCCAGTGTAGTTTGTCATCTCAAGAATGTTCTGTAAATGAAATAAGAGCAAAAATAAGCCAGTGGGACCTAATCAAACTGACAAGCTTTTGCACAGCAAAGGAAACCAAAAAGAAAACATAAAGACAACTTACAGAAAGGGAGAAAATAGTTTCAAACAGTGCAACGGACAAGGGCTTAATCTCTAGAATATACAAACAACTTCTACAACTCAACAGCAAAAAAGCCAACAACCCAACAGAAAAATGGGCAAAAGACCTGAATAGACCATTCTCCAAGGAAGATATACAGATGCCAACAAGCACATGAAAAAATGCTCAACATCCCTGATAATTAGAGAAATGCAAATCAAAACTACTATGAGGTAACACCTCACTCCAATCAGAATGGCCATCATTAATAAGTCCACAAATAACAAATGCTGGAGGGGGGCGTGTAGAGAAAAGGGAACCCTCCTGCACTGTTGGTGGGAATGTAAGCTGGTACAGCCACTATGGAGATCAGTATGGAGGTACCTTAGAAAACTAAACATAGAACTACCATATGACCCAGCAATCCCACTCTTGGGCATATATCTGGACAAAACTTTCCTTAAAAAAGACACATGCACCCACATGTTCATTGCAGCTCTTTTCACAATAGCCAAGACATGGAAACAAACCAAATGTCTATTGACAGATGATTGGATTAGAATATGTGGTATATACATGCAATGGAATACTACTCAGCCCTAAAAACGAAATAATGCCATTTTCAGCAACATGGATGGAACTAGAGACTCTCATACTAAGTGAAACTAAGTCAGAAAAAGAAAAACAAATACCATATGATATCACTTATATCTGGAATCTAATATGTGGCACAAATGAACCTTTCCACAGAAAAGAAAATCATGGACTTGGAGAACAGACTTGTGGTTGCCAAGGGGGAGGGGGAGGGACTGGGTGGTTGGGCGGCTTGGGGTTCATAGATACAAACTATTGCCTTTGGAATGGATTGGCAATGAGATCCTGCTGTGTAGCACTGGGAACTATGTCTAGTCACTTATGACGGAGCATAATAATGTGCAAAAATAGAATGTGTACATATATGTGTAACTGGGTCACCATGCTGTAGAGTAGGAAAAAAAAATTGTATTGGGGAAATAACTATTAAAAAAAAAAGAATGTTCTGTAAATGGAATCACATGGTATGGAACTTTTTGAGACTGACTTTTTAAACTGACTAATAATGCTCTTGGGCTCCATTCAGGTCTTTTGCTTGTATCATTAATTCCTTTTTATTGCTAAATAGAATTTCATTGTCTGAATATACTACTGTTTCTTTAACCATTCACACACTGAGGAACATTTGAATTGTTTTCAGGTTTTTTGCTGCTATGACTATAGCTGCTATGAACATTCATGTATAGGTTTTTGTATAGACGTTAAGATTTCATTTCTCTTATAAATGCCCAAGAATGAGATTGCTGGGTCGGATAGAAAGTTCAAGTTTGGCTTTACAGGAAAAGGCCATACTAAGTCCCACAGTGGCTGTACCATTTTACATCTCAGCAGCAATATATCAGCCTTTCCGTTTCTCTGCATTCTCTCTGACATTTGCTGTTATGACTCTTTCTTAGGTGTGTAGTGATATATATCATTGTATTTTAAATTCATAGTTCCCTAATAGCTAATGATGTTGAACATTTTTTCGTGTGTTTATTTGTCATTAATATCTATTATTTACTGAAATGTCTGTTTATGCCTTTTGCCCATTTTCTAATTGAATTATTTGTTTTACTTCTGAGGTTTGAGAGTTCTTTGTATATTCTAGATGTATTTATCCAGTATGTGATTTACAAACATTTTCTCTAAATCCACACCTTGTCTTTTCATCTTCCTAACAGGATCTTTCACAAAGCGAATGTTTTTACTTTCGATGAAGTCTAATTTATCCAATTTTTCTTTCATGGATCATATTTTTGTTGTCACATCTAACAACTCTTCGTGTAACCCTAGATCCCAAAGATTTCCTCATGTTTTCCTCCATAAGTTTTATAGTTTTATGCTTTTCGTCTAATCTCCAGATGATTTTGAATCAATTTTTTGTATAAGGTATTTGGTTTTGATGAAGGCTCATTTTGCTTCTGCATGCCCAGTGCAGTTTGTTTAAAAACACAAGCAAAAACAAGTTTCCTTCCTCCACTGAATTGCTTTTCCCTTTTGTTAAAAATTAGTTGAAAAATTTTTAAAAAGTTAATTGGGTGTATTTGTGTTTATCTCTTCCTGGCATCCCTGCTGCATTGATCTCTGTCTTTTCCTCGGCCAGCTAAGTTCCAGGCTGTTGTGATTGCTGTGGCTGAGTATAGTAAGTCGTAACTTCAGGCAGTGATTTCTCCCACTCCATTCTTCTTGTTCAGAACCATCCTAGCTGCTCTACTTCCTTTGCCTTAACATATAAATTTTAAAATAAGCTTGTCTATATATACAGGAGAATTTTGCTGGAAATTTGATAGGATTTACATTATATGTATAGATCAGTTTGGGGGAAATTGAAATCTTAATTTTTAAAAAAAATTATCTTTTTTTCAATTTTGAAATAATTCTAGATTTATGAAAACATCTTAAAATTAATACGAAAATGTTATATCTTCTACCCATCTTCTCTAAATAATAACATTGTTAAATAACAATAGTAGTCAAACCTAGCGACTTCATGGCAGTTTCGTTAATTGTCCTGCTAATGCCCTTTTTTCTGGTCCAGGATCCAGTGAGGACCACATATTGCATTTAGATGCTATGTTTCTTTAGATTGCTTTTTTTGGTAATTTTTATTTTTTATTGGAGTATAGTTGATTTACATTGTTGTATTAGTTTCAGGTGTACAGCAGAGTGATTCAGTTACACATATACATATATCCATTCTTTTTCAGATTCTGTTTCTGTATAGGTTACTGCAGAGTATTAAGTAGAGTTCCCTGTGCTACACAGTAGGTCCTGGCTGGTTATTTTGTATACAGTAGTGTGTATCTGTTAATCCCAAACTCCTAATTTATTCCCGCCACTGCCACCCACATGTCCCCTTTGGTAACCATGGGTTTGTTTTCTATGTCTGTGAGTCTGTTCTGTTTTGCAAATATGTTCATTTGTATCATTTTTTTTGATTGCACATATAAGTGATATAATAAGATTTTGTCTTAGTTTGATAATCTCTAGATTCATCCATGTTGCTGCAAATGCCATTCGTTTGTTCTTTTTTATGGCAAAGTAATATTCCATTGTATACACGTAACACATCTTCTTAATCCATTCATCTGTCGATGGACGCTGGATTGATTCCATGTCTTAGCTATTTGTGAATAGTGCTGCATTCATCGTTGAGGTGCATGTATCCCTTTGAATCATTGTTTGTTGGTGTATATGCCCAGGAGTGGGATTGCTGAATCATATGATAATTCTATTTTTAGGTTTTTGAGGAACCTCCATATTGTTTTCCTAGGGCGTTATGCCAATTTACATTCCCACCAACAGTGTAGGAGGGTTCCTTTTTCTCCACACACTCTCCAGCATTTATTGTTTGTAGACTTTTTGATGATAGCCATTCTGACCCATGTGAGGTGATATCTCATTATAGTTTTGATTTGCATTCTAATAATTAGCCATGCTGAGCATGTTTTCATGGTTTTTTTTTCTTTTTAGCCATCTGTATGTCTTTGGAGAAATGTCTATTTGGATTTTTCTGCCTATTTTTTAAATTGTTTTTTTGGACATATAGCTTCATGAGCAGTTTCTGTATTTTGGATATTAATCCCTTGTCAGTCACTTTGATGGCAGATATTTTCTTCCATCTTATGAGTTGTCTTTTCATTTTGTTTATGATTTCCTTTGCTGTGCAAAAACTTTTAAGTTTAATTAAGTCCTATTTATTTTTGTTTTCATTACTCTCACTAGGTAGATCTGAAAAGATACTGCTATGGTTTATGTTAAAGAGTGTTTTGCCTGTGTTTTCCTCTAAAGGTTTTATAGTTTCCAGTCTTACATTTAGGTCCTTAATCCCTATTTCTGTTTTGTGTCAATACCATACTATTTTGATAACTCTGGCTTTGTTGTATAGTCTGAAGTCAAGGAGCCTGAGTCCTCCAGTTCCGTTTTTCTTTCTGAGGATTGCTTTGGCTATTTGAGATCTTTTGTGTTTCCGTACAAATTTTAAAATTATCTATGCAGCATACAAATGCTGACATTTTTACTATATTGAGTCTTCCAGTCAGTCCATGGACATGGTGTATCTCTTCATTTATTTAGATCTTCTTTTATTTCTTTCATCCATGTTTTGTCATTTTCAGCACCTAAATCAAGTCCATTTTTAAAATTAGTATCTTGACATTTCACTCTTTGGGAATAATTATAAGTTTTAAATGATATTGTGTTTTAATGCTGGTCTCTACATGTTTGATGCTAACATATCAAAATACAGTTCATCTTTGTTTATCTCATATCCTGTGATCTTGCTAAAGTCACATATTAAATCTAAGAATTTTTAAAATAGTTTTCCTGGGATTTTCTAGACAGTCATGTCTTTTTCAAATAGGAAAAGCCTTATTTCTTCCCTTCCAACCAGTGTATAATTTGTTTCCTTTTCTTACCTTATTGCACTGGCTAGGACTTCTAATATTTTGTATAATAAGAGTGATTAGAGCAGACAGCTTTGTCTCTTTTTCAGTTTTAGGGGAAAAGCTTTCATTCTTTCATTACTTAGCATAATGTCAACTGAAGGTTTTTATAGATGTTTTTTGTCAAATTGTAGAAGTTTCCCTTCTATATTAGCCAAGATTCTCTAGAAAAACTGAACCAGAACCAATCGGATAGGATTTTACTCACCCTTTTTATTCCATTCATGTGTTCAATTCATGGGATGGAGACCATCTACAGTAGGGAGGGCAATGTGCTTTACTCAATCTACTGATTCCAGTGTTAATCTTAGCCCAAAACACCTTCACGGAAATAAGTTTGACTAACTATCTGGACATCTCATGGCCTCGTCAAGTTGACACAACCTCAATTCCTAGTTTGCTGAGAAAGTTTTTATTGATGACATTAATGAAAAGTTAATGTATCACTGCCAAAATGAATTTTGTCACACACCCCCTTTTTTTGGAACCAATTGACACAATCATAATTTTTTATTAGCTGTTGATACAGTATATTACATTGAGTGATTTTCAAATACTGAAACAGACTTGCATTCTTAGAATGAATCCCACCTGAGCATCATTTTTTATGTATAATCATTTTTGTCATTTTTTATACATAGATACATAGTCATTTTTATAGATAAATTGATTTGCTAGTAATTATTTTTGTGAGAATTTTTATGATAGTATTTATGAGGGATATTTGTCTCTAGCTTTCTGTTTTGGACATCTTTGGTTTTGGTTTTGAGGTTAAATTAAGCCTTGAAAAACGATTGGGAGATGTTTCACCCTCTTTGTTTTCTTGAAGAGATTGTTTAGAATTTATATTGATTCTCCTTTAAGTATTTGGTAAAATTCTCTAGTGAAACTGCTTAGTACTGGAGATTTCTTTTTCAGAAGCATATTTTCTACAGATTGCACTTCCTTAATAGACACAAGATTATTCAGACTCTGTCTCATATTGGGTGAATTTTGGTAGCTAGTGATTATCAAGGAATTGTCCCATTTCATCTAAATTGTCAAATTTAGATGTGCAGAGAGCAGTAGTGTTCCCTAATTGTCCTTTTTTTTATTGCTTTAGGATCTGTGGTTATAGCCTTGGTTTCATTCCTGATATCGACAAGTGCTGTTTTCTCTTTTTGTATTTGTCAGTCTTGATGGAGATTTGTCAATATTATTGATCTTTTCAGAGAATCAGCTTTTTGTTTCGTTTATTTTCTTTTCTTTTCTTTGTTATCTCCTTTCTTGTGGTTGCTTTGGGCTCATTTTACTCTTCTTTTTCTAGATTTTTTTTAAGACAGGAGCTTAGATTATTGTTTTTTTTTTTTTTTTTTTCTTTTTAGGGCTGCACCTGCAGCATATGGAAGTTTCCAGGCTAGGGGTCGAGTTGGAGCTGTAGCTGAGGTCTGCACCACAGCCACAGCAATACCAGATCCGAGCTGCCTCTTTGACCCGTGCTACAGCTTGCAGCAACACCAGATCTTAACCCACTGAGTGAGGCCAGGGATTGAACCTACATCTTCACACACACTATGTCCGGTTCTTAACCTGATGAGGCACAAGGAAAACTCCAGGAGCTTAGATCATTGGTTTAAGACCTTTCTTCTTTCCTATTGTAAGCAATTAGTGCTATAAATTTCTTTTTCACTCCTTTAGTGTCATCCTGTAAATGTAGATTTGTTTTCATTTGGTTCTAAGTATTTTTTATGTCCTTTGATGCTTCTTCTCCGACCCGTAAGTTATTTAGACTATTTTAATTTCGAAGTTTTTGGAGATTTTTCCCTATTATCTTTCTGTTATTGATTTCCAGTTTGATTCCCTTATGGTCAGGGAACACACCCTGTTTTTAAATATGTTATGTTTCATGTTCCAGAATATGATCTATCCGGAGGAATATTCCATGGATGCTTGAAAAGCATGTATGTTTTGCTGTGGTGTGTGGTGTGTTCTGTAACTGCCCACGAGATCTTGTGGGTGGATGGTGTTACTGGGCTCTTCTCTGTCTTCGCTGATTTTCATCTAATAGGTCTCCAGAGAGCTGTGAGAGACATGGATCATTTCATTAGCCCTTCCAAAACCCTGTCTAACTTTGGTCTCTTTGATCTCGGCCCTTCATAATCCATCCTATGCCCTTTTCCCTCCAGTGTAAATGTGCGCTTTGATCCCTCGGTGGAATGAATTTTAAATAGTCCTTGTAGTTCACTGTTTTGTCCCTGGAAACGCAAAGATTTGTTCACTCTTGTGTCTTTTTAGTTTCTCCTAAAAGTGGGAGTCTTTGAATCCTTCTTTGAGTGAGTGGGCTGATCTCATACTCTCTGAAAGATATACTCCTGAGGAGAACTTTGTTTGTTTCAAGGGGAAGAAGAGAACATTGCATTTGGGAGGCCACTGACCATTAAACTAAAGGAAGAGGACTGCTTGTGTTGAGGGGGAAAGACCTATAAAGTTCTTGAGGGTAAAGGCCATGTATTTTTGTGTTTCTCATGGTCCCTTCCTAGAAAAGTGCCTTCCACATATTTGTGGAGTGACTTAAAAATAAGTGAATGAATTCTGGATAGTGTGAGTCATCACAAAAACAAAGACGCCTGCTCCCTAAACTGGTGTTCTTCTCAGACTCGATTAAGAATCTGAAAAGCTCGAAGTGTTTCCCAAGTCTGCAGTGTTTGATTACTGGCTTCATTCCCGCCTGGCTGTTGTTAAATGAAATACTCAAAAGAAAGAGCTCTGTGGACAAAAATGAAACCTAATTTAATTTTTAATCAAGTAAAAAATAAATTTCAGATTCTACATGTCTAACAAATTGGAAAGAAATGGACCATTTCAACCTAATACTCAGCCTCTCTGCCTGAAGCTGAAGCTGATTTAATTCACCGTGACAAATGCAGATGTATTTATTACATGTACATGTAACTCATGCTTTGTGTGAAAGAAAGCCATTATTTTACTTAGTCATTTTTTCCCATGTTCCATATCCAGTTTGAGCTGTGAAAATGTCTTAAGTGCATAGCAGTAGCAAGTTGATGACATGGGTAATAGGTTATTGTCCATTAATGGGGTACTAGGATTTTTTTTTTTTTAAATTAGGTATTTTCTGTGGTGAGCCACAAACTGGGTCGTCCTGGGATTCCCATTGTTTGCATAGTATATAAAATTTTTATTGGCCTATTGATTGACATGTGTTTGAAACATTAAGAGGAGTCAATTAACTTGTTGGTTTGCCAGAACTCTCACAGGAACTTTGTTTTTCCCCTTAATTGCTTTTGGTTTGATGCTCTTTATATAATGACTTTCATCTGGTATTATATTTTTTGGTGATCAAAAACCTTTATAGCGTGTTCAAAGGAAACTTCACCGGACAAAGAAAAGGTCAGCTGGTCCAAGATGCCTGTCTATACATGGAGTTAAAGTGAGAATAAGATTTTTCAAGCCACGTCAAGAAAGAAACAATGAGACCGCAATTGTCGACTGCTTCTTGTTTTCCAAGATTAATGACATCATACTTGGGAGCCACTGGTTTAAGTATGTTCACTTCCTGTCCCTCTGTTGACCGTTCCTCGGTAACACGTTAAAATAATGCCACTGTTGCTTTTTTTCCCAGCTTGTATTTCCCTTCCCAACGTGCGCTGTAAATTTAGCACCTTTCATAACGATACAGAAAAACCCAGCTCTGTATTGTACGTGCATTTAGCAAGTCTGATGATGGTCAGAGTCTACCGTGAGGAGTGACTTTATGTGAAAATCCTCCCACGTATCTGATTTCTTATGACTGACAAATGGCTTTTCCCAGCTGCGTGGTGAAAATACCAGCTGTGCCACTGACACATTGGCTGGGTGACAACCTGTAGCTGCTTCCATCCACAAATGAGGTATTTAATTTAAATGTTGTGGTTTCTGTTTCACATTTTGAGCGACCTCAGAACAAAACCGGTGTCAAAATTAGGCTCTATATTATCAGTGAGAGATTGCTTTGAATTGTTTTTTTTTTTTTTTCCACGTGAAGAAGGGATTCTCTGCTGCTTGAGAATGATTTTTCTTTCTTTTCTAAGTTGATCTTTTTTCCACTTGGCAAACATTACGTTTTTCCTCTCTGCAGAAGCCCGTGTGGCTTTGCCTACTGTTTTTCTCTCCTTTCATTTTGTCTGCGTCCGCCTCGGAGTTGTCCTCTTTCCAGCCCATCACAGGCACACATGAGATCGGGGCCCGGTGGGGCCTCTTCCTTTCGAGGTGAAAGCTAGCGTGTTTTCCTAAGGATAACAATGTGGCTACAGTGAAGACAAATAAAAGTTGAAGGGAAAATGCAGTTGAGAGAGGGTAAGAATAAGAGAAACGTGATGGAAACAAAACCTTTTCCAAGAAAGGACTGATGTGTAGTCACAGGCAGTGAACTTAGGGAGACCTGGCCTTGTGCAGAGGGCTGGTGGGAGGCCCCGGTGGCTCAGTGAGAATAGAGGGTGGGGTCCAGAGGAAGGAAATCTTTGAAAGGATCTTCCATTTTAATGCGTAAATGAGTCCCAGAGCCAGCCAGGCTCACCGCCTTCCAGCGCCTATTTTAAAGTTGCACGTGCATCAGTATAGCTCTATTTTTGTAGCGTCTGACAATCACTAAAGTGCCATTCTTGTTTAGAATTGTTAAAAATCTCCCTTTGGTCCCAAGGTGAAAAGAGAAGATGCACAAGGCATTGAGCGTGGACTGGGAGCGCTTAGGAAGGGCTGCTGCGGTCCAGGTCAGGTGGGGTCATTAAAGGTCTTGGAGATGTCTGGAACTCGAGTTGGTTTGGAAGTAGCTTGGGGACTTTTTGAAATCTGAATTCCGACGGTGAACTCCTTGAGGAAAGGTAAGATGTATTACTCATCCTGGCAGTCCCAGTCCTGTTAAAGGGCTCGGGGCGTGCAGGAGTTCCGCCAATACCAAAGGAGAGAAGTTGGGTTGGAGGGCTGTAGGAAAGATGGAGTCAGAGAAGCTGTTATAACCTAGTGATGACGGCATAGAGCTTTTCAGTGGGGTGGAAAAAAGAGAACAGGGGGAAAAAAAGTTGCATAACTGCTCCTTGGCTAACTTTTGCACCCACTGAATTAATCGCTGGAATTCATCTAAGGATTTTCTTTCCTTTTTTGTTTTCAATTGAAGAGTAGTTGATTTATAATGTCATCTCAGTTTCAGGTGTACAACACAGTGATCTGGATGGGTGGATGGATGATAGCTATAGATGCAGTTACAGATGTATTATTTTCCCGTATAGGAGATTATAAAACATGCAGTATCGTTCCCTGTGCCATACTGTATGTCCTTGCTGGGTATCTGTTTCATGTATAGCAGTATACGTTAATCCCATCCTCCTGAGTTATCCATATGCACTCCCACCACCCCCACACCCCACTTCAGGATTTTCTTGGTAGCATATTTCTGAAGCGTTCCAGAGTGTCTTTGTCAGAGCAATCAAAAGGAAGTGGCAGAAATTGCTCATGCATCTTAAGCAGAATACAATTGCTTTGCTTTCTGTCTTTTTACTGAGATAAAATGAACCATTTTAAAGTGTACGATTCAGTAGTGTTTAGTGCATTCACAGTGTTGGCTCTCACCTGTATTAGGTTCCAAAATATTTTCATCAACCGTAGCTTTACTTTAATGCCTGTGTATAATGAAACAACGTAGAGTTTTTTACTTTAAAAAAAAAAGAAGAAGGAGATTGAAACCTGGATAGTGTTTCTAACAGCCTCTGGAGAGTTCTCAATGCCGTCTTCTTCAGAGTCTGTTTTTTGAATTTCTCGTTTTCCTCCCCACAAGTCATTGAGTAAAAACATACCTTTTTAGGCTGGCATTTCCTGTTTGGTAGTTTGGTTTTTGGTGATTTCTTTTTCTCCTGTGCTCCTGGTAAAATTCTTTTTTTTTTTTTTTTTTTTTTTTTTTTTTGTCGCATGAAAGCAGTGAGGCCTCCTGGTCGAGGATTTCTTTTTCTGCTGTTAGATGTTTTGGAAGTTCAATCAGCAGCAGAAAGCTTATCATTCTCTACCTGGAACATGAGAGTTGAGGTTTCACTTTTACCAGGACAGCATTTTATAGGGGACGTAAGCCAAGTGCCTCTCGTCTGCATGGATCCTTGCCACAAGCTCAAAAGGGAAAACTCTGATTTTCTCTAAGACGCATGGGCAAATAATTATAAAAATATTCTTCGGAAGGACCTTATAATCAGGGATGAGGAAACTATGATTATCCTAGATTTACCAAGAGGAATGAGTAAACACCTTACAAATTTTGAACGTTGTTGTGGCTTAACAGGGAAAGAGCTTTTGTAGTGTTGTTTAGAGGAGTAGAAAGGGTCCAATTAGAAGCAGGTTAGAGAGCTGAAGAGCTCTTTCAAAAATAGCAAGACGTTCCCTGCTGGAAAGACCTTTGAATTACAGAAAGAACATGTCATGATTGATCATTCCTTTTAAGAAATGTGAATACCAGATTTATAAGTTTCATATGCCTATTATGTCAGAATTTCCATATTCTGCCATAAAGAATGAAATCTGCAGTGGGATCAGCTGTAGAATTGCAAAGGGCAGCAAATTCCATGTTAGCAGAATACCATTTTGCATTCTTGGTCTTCCTGAAATCACATTTAAGCCATTATACAAATCTTCGACAAAGCACTTTTTAAAAAAATGTTTATAGCTGACAATTTGTTAAAAAAAAAAAAAACAGGTTTGCTTTTAAGGGGTAAATAATTACTTTTCTCTAAAGACAGGTGTCTCATGCTCTAATCAGTTGTGTCCACATCTTCAAAGCTCCAGATGCTATTTTTCAAAAGATTTGCTTATACAATACAGCATTTGTAGATAAGTCTTATTAGTGGAAGCAGTGCCCAGAGCTCAGGGGACTTAGTTGGTTGCTATTTTATTATTCCCAGGCCAACTTTCCTGTTTCAGCTTTTCAGGGAGCCCTGGTTCATCTCTGTGAAGTCCCACGGGGAAGAAAAATGTCCCTCACTGCTTCAGACGAATGGAGAAGAGAATTGGGGTGGGACGGGGGCTAGGGGTGGGGCGGGGCTCTGGGTTTCCATCCGTTCTGTGGGAATGGGCTGAGGCTTGTATACAGCAGACTTCCAGTCTTAGGGCACAGAAGAGTTCCTTATATTTATTATGTAGGTTTCATCAAGAGTTCACCCTGAGTATTTGCCTTACATTTTTTCTTAATGTCTCCACATTATTCTCTTTGGTTTGTGTCCACTATGCCTTGGCCGTGGTACAGGAGGAAATATGCCATACTGGGAATCAGGAGGTTTGGGTTTTTCTCTCAGCTTTGTGAATCATCAGTTAGCCTGTCTGAGCTTAGTCTCTCCTCCCGATCAAATGGACGTAAGAGGCCACAGTAGACCTGTCAGATGCACTTGCTTTTGAACTGGCCACTCCCTCTGCGGGAAGGCGATTGGTTCCCTGCCTCTAACTCCTATCTGAGTGACCGATGCTCCCTGGAGTGCCTGCACCTTATAGTAGCTTAGACAGAGTGATGCCCAAAAAGTATTTTTAAAATTATGATGAGGACTTAGCTCTGAGAGTCCTTCTGGGGTTCCTTGGAGCTTATTTAAGGAGCACCTGTCACCCATACACACACCCTCTGCTGCCCTGCTCAGTTCACTGATCTTCCCTCTCCTGTCTCTACAAACTGTGACCAGTCTTTGTTTTTCTTCCTCTTTCTCACTCACACCTCTGTCCTCCCATTGGGATTCATGCTGAAAGCCCCTGGGCTTTGGCCTGTTAACCTCCTTTTTTCCCAGCTGCCTTGATCAATTTCTGCTGCAGAAATTCTTCCCTTAGGTCTGTTGGGAAATAGGACTTCATGTTAATTTTCCACACTTCTCCCAGTTTTTTGTCCCTAAACTAGCATACTTACCTTTGTTTTAAGGGTTCTCTTGCTATGGACTATAGGAAGGAGGTAGCTATTAACAAAAATCATAAGCATTATTGGAATTAGGTGCGTAAGAGCTTATGCAGTGCTGATAGACTTTATTCAAATAAACCGATAAGATCTTTCTCAGCGCCTTTTCTTTGTCTACTTCAATGAGCTCTTTCTTTTTCTTTCTTTTCTTTTTTTTTAAATGAGCCCTGTCTTTTTTCTTTTTCTTTTTTCTTTCTTTCTTTCTTCCTTTTTTTTTTTTTTAAAGAGACTAGGCCTCCTGCCTTCTCTTTTTATCAGCGATTTCTGAAGCACACTGATGACCCTTGGGTCACACGTGGATGCAAACATATTTTGTCTGATTCACTGGCATTTGTACCACATGCTTATTTCAGATATCTCACTTTGCACAAGAGACCATATATCTGGCTCTTTGTGAAAAATGACAAGGGTGGGTGACTCCAGGCCAGAGCTGAGCAGTGACGGCCCCTTCTGGGGTACATGCTCCCCGTAGCCTCTTACCTCTGGCTGTTTCATTTGCACAGGTTCCCTGAGTGGAGTATGTTTGTGTCCAGCTTTCACGCCTTTGACCACCATAACGGGCAGTAGCAGTGCAAAGGGGTGGTCAATAGGCCTCCTACACCTGGAGAGTAAATGCAGGCCATGCGAGTGAAGGGATTGGGCTTACTGTGCACCCCGAACCCATACTCCTTAAGCTGCCAGGGCTCTTGTGACAGAATAGTTACCATTCACTAAATTATTTATATCTTGGTGGATTTTTATGTACAGAGATCAGTGTGTATCCGCATACTCCCCTGCCTATTTATTTACTTATTTATTTTAAATTTTATTTTAAAGTTTTATTGAAGTATAGTCGATTTACAATGTTGTGATAATTTTTGCCTTACATTGGAGTGATTCAGTTATACATATACAAGCACCCATTCTTTTTCAGATTCCTTTCCCATATGGACTATCACAGGATACTGGGTAGAGTTCCCTGTGTTATACAGCAGGTCCTCATTGGCCAACCATTCCATATACTACCGGGTGCATTTGCCAATCCCAGTCCCTCAGTCCATCTCTCCCCCGACCCGTCCCCTTTGGTAACTATACATTTGTTTTCAAAGTCTGTGAGTCTGTTTCTGTACTGCAAATAAGTTCATTTGTATCCTTTTTTTAGATTCCACATAGAAGTGTTATCATATGATGTTTGTCTTTTACTGTCTAACTAACTTCACTTAGTATGATAATCTCTAGGTCCATCCGTATTGCTGTAAATGGCATTATTTCATTCTTTTTTATGGCTGAGTAATATTCTAGTGTGTGTGTGTGTGTGTGTGTGTGTGTGTGTATCTTCTTTATCCATTCCTCTGTTGATGGATATTTAGTTTGCTTCCATATCTTGGCTATTGTAAATAGTGCTGCAGTGAACATTGGGGTGCATGTATCTTTTTGAATCATGTTTTTCTCCAGATAGATGCCCAGGAATGAGATTGCTGGATCAAATGGTAATTCTACTTTTTGTTTTCGAAGGAAGCTCCATTCCGTTTTCCATAGTGGTTGTGTCAGTTTACATCCCCACAAACAATGTCTTGTTTGTGGACTTTTTGTTGATGGACATTATTTTCTTTTAAGGGTCATCCTTGTGGCACATGGAAGTTCCCAGGCTAGGGGTCCAATCCGAGCTGCAGCTGCCAGCTTATGCCACAGCCACAACAATGCGGGATTCAAGCCACATCTGTGACCTACACCACAGCTCATGGCAACACTGAATCCTTATCCACTGAGCAGGGCCAGAAATCGAGCCCACATACTTATGGGTATTAGTCGGGTTTGTTACCACTGAGCCACAACGGGAACTCCTGATGATGTATGTTCTGACTGGTATAAGGTGAATTAAAAATGCTCCAGAAAGTGGGCATAGAGGGAACCTACCTCAACATAATAAAGGCCATAGATGACAAACCCACAGCTAACAACATTCTCAGTGGTGAAAAGCTGAAAGAATTTCTGCTAAGATCAAGAACAAAACAAGGATATTCACTCTTGCCACTTTTGTTCAACATAGTTTTGAAAGTCCCAGCCACAGCAGTAAGAGAAAAAAAGAAATAAAAAGAATCCAAATTGGAAAAGAAGTAAAACTGTCACTGTTTGCAGATGATACTATACGTAGAAAATCCTAAAGATGCTATCAGGAAACTACTAGATCTCATTGATGAATTTGGTAGTTTCAGGATACAAAATTAATATGCAGAAATCTCTCATAGTTCTATACACTAACAATGAAAGATCAGAAAGAGAAATTAAGGAAATGATCCATTTACTATCACAACAAAAAGAATAAAATACTGAGGAATAAACCTACCTAAGGAGGCAAAAGACCTATACTCTGAAATCAGTAAGATGCTCTTGTAAGAAATCAAAGATGGGAGTTCCCCTTGTAGCTCTGTGGTAGCAAACCTGACTAGTATCCATTGAGGATGTGGGTTTGATCCCTGGCCCCACTCAGTGGCTTAAGGATCTGGCATTGCCAGAAGCTGTGGTGTAGGTTGCAGATGCAGCTCAGATCTGGTGTTGCTGTGGCTGTGGAATAGGCCGGCAGCTGCAGCTCCAATTAGACCCCTAGCCTAAGAACTTCTATATGCCATGGGTGAGGCCCTAAAAAAACATTTTTTTTAATTTAAAAAAAAAGAAAAAAAGAAATCATCAAAGATGATAAAAACAGATGGAAAGGTATGCCATGTTCTTGGATGGGAAAAATCAATATTGTCAAAATGACTGTACTCCCCAAGGCAATCCACAGATTCAGTACAATCCCTATCAAATTACCAATGGCAGTTTTCACAGAACTAGAACAAATAATCTTAAAATTTGTATGGAAACACAAAAGACCCCAAATAGGCAAAGCAATCCTGAGAAGGAAAAATGGAGCTGAAGAAATCAGGATCCCTGAGCTCCAACTATACAACAAAGCTACAGTCATCAAAACAGCATGGTGTTGGCACAAAAACAGAAATATAGATCAATGGAAGATAGCCCAGAAATAAACCCACGTACATATGGCCAACTAATCTATGACAAAGGAGGCAAGAATTGCACAATGGAGAAAAGACAGTCTCTTTAATAAGTGGTGCTGAGAAAACTGGACAGCAATATGTAAGAGAATGAAATTAGAACACCCTCTAATACCATATATAAAAATAAATTCAAAATGGATTAAAGATCTAAATATAAGATCAGAAACTATAAAATTCTTAGAGCAAGCATAAAACACTCTGACATAAGCCACAGCACTGTCGTTTTTTGATCCACCTCTTAATGAAAATAAAAACAAAAATAAACAAATGGGACCTAATTAAACTTAAAAGCTTTTGCACAGCAAAGGAAATGATAAACAAAACTAAAAAGCAATCCGCAGAATGGGAAAAAATAGGACAAGGGGTTAATCTCCAAAATATACAAACACTTCATGAAGCTCAGCATCAAAAAAACAACCTAATCACAAAATGGGCAGAAGATCTAAACAGACATTTCTCCAAAGACGACAAACAAATGGCCACAAAACACATGAAAAGTAGCTCAACGTGGCTAATTATTAGAGACATGAAAATCAAAAGTGTAATAAGGTATTACCTTCCTGCCTCTTTTTCTTAGAACAGTCCCAGTTGAGGAATCCACTTGTACATTTAGAATCATAAACCACACGGATAATACCTTAGCAGTAGTTAAATCCCTCTTCCTCTGCTTTTTGCTCAGAACCACAGCCTGCAGAACATCCAGGGATTAAACCCATGCCACAGCAGTGACAACTCCAGATCCTTAACTGCTAGGCCCCAGGGAACTCCCCCTCTTCCTCTCTTTTAAAATTTAGATAACAAAGCCAAGAGGGGGCATCCCTTGTCCTGAGTCTCAGGACTAATAGCCAAACATGGATGAAAAACCCAGTGTCGCTTCTGGCTCTAGTTCAGCTCTAGACCACACTACCAATGAAACAGAGGAAATGGGCTGATGTCAGCATACTAGGGTTCTGAATGTAGGTCTGCCATTCTGATATGTGGACCAGCTTAAGTGAGCTATTTAATCTCCGCAAACTTCTCTTTCCTCATATGTAGAACAGAGACCAGGATACTTACTTCATAGTCTCGTGTGACTGTAACTAGTATGTGCCTGAGGGGCCTTCATGGTAGGTTCCTAGGTCCTCTCCTGCCCCTTTGTCACCAGGTTAAATAGCCCCTTCCAAAAATCGAGAGGCTAATAAGGAGTTAATAAATATTTTTAAACTTAGGCCAAGGAATGTCAGCATGGTGCCTGGCTTGGATGATGTGGTATGTCTAACTGTTTTCATGTTAATTTTCATGCCACAGTGAGCCTCTTCAGGCATGAAAACAACCGGGGATTATTTGCTTCTCTGTTTTTCCTTCTTTGGCCCCCTTATGTTTTCATCTCAGACTCCAGCCCTTCCAAAAGCAATCTGTCACGGTTCTCTCTCCTACTGGGCCACCTTTCAAGGACATCCTTCTGAATCTGCCTCTCGCAAGGGGGAGCGCGTAGGCATGGGCCTGTTTCTGTGACACAGTTCATTTCCTCAGTTTTCTGGAAGCTTCTTCTGAGCTTTGTCTTGTACTGCCACTCCATCCAAGTCTTCCCTGCCGGTGACCTCCCCTTGAACTTACAGGCCAGCCTTTCATTGTCTCTGGTCAGCTCACTTCCATTCATTTTCTCCTTCCTCAGATCAGACCATGAAGACTTGAAGGGCCAAATCCCAGGGAGCTTAGCAGTGTGTTGGGTGCTTAGCTCTTTGATTCATAACTGGATTGTAATGAATTGGAAGACACCATATACAGAAGTGAGCAGCTCTGGATCCCACCCCTGCACCCCGAGAGCACGGGCTTCCTTCTCGGCCCGTTAATACCTCCTCCTCAGCTTCCCCTTCGTTTCCTTCTAGATCCTGCTCAGAGAGGAATGGCACCCAGGGGTCCCTTCACCTGCCTCCTGAGTCACTCTGTATGTGACTGACTCCCCCCTCCCGCCAAATGTGACCTGTCCTCTTACTTGAGCGCGTGGCAACGTGGGCCTCCCCTCTTCTTAGTGCGCTGTGGCAGGTCTAAAACTGTGCAAAGCTCTCTTCAGATTGAAAAGGGTTGGGAATCATAACCAAGCCTGTGGAACTGAGGTTCTTCCTCTGCTGCCATTCTGCCAAAATACCGGCTTGATTCTTAAGGAAAATGTTATTCACTGAATTGTACTTTCTATGAGGGCCTTCAACTATCGAAATAGAGTTGCTTTCTAATGCCACTTACCAGCATCATAACACCTAGATTGCAGAGCAAGATTTTACTGGCTATAATCTGAATCTCTATTCTTAGAACAATTATTCCTAAATGTGTTAGTATTTCGTAAACTTGTTCTTATTGACAAATAAAATATAATCTGTAAATCAGTTTCCAAATAATTGTAGTTTATTTGTAGACAATTGTAAATAAACGAGCTATTTACAATTGTGTTTTTTTTTTTTGTTTGCACTGAATAACTCCTGTGAGCTGAGACCGGAGCTGGGCACCGTGGAAGATGGAGGTGACCATGGGACACAGGCAGCCTTTATGCTCAGAAGAGTATGTGATCCAGGAGGCAGGCACTGCCCTGAGTCCAAGGTTAGGAAGGAAGGATCGTGTGAACTGGGAACTGAGCTGACTGGCCTCCAGATTCGAGGCAGAAACACCAGAGTGATTATTTGGAGGTGTTTGAAATCCCAGGCCCTCTTCTGGAGGTGAGAGCAGGTTCATGAGCCGTTACCCCAGCACTCCCGGCTACACAGCTGCATAGTGAGAAATATGATGGAAGGCTTCAGGATGTCTGACAGAACAGTTGCAGAAGGCAGGAGCAGCGAAGATACTTCAAAGAACCCAGAACAAATCGCCCTTTAGGTCATTTTTTAAATCAATAACAGATCGGGCACTACAAGGGGAAGCCTGTTTCCCAGCCAAGCAGTGAACGATGCTAAAAGCCCGAGCTCCCACAGTCTCTGGGGAGCAATTAGGACTTGTCCAGTAATCAGCCACTTTGGATTTCTGAGAATGATTCTAAACACAAAATGATAAAAGCTGGCTAAAGTAAACTAAACTGTTGCTTCATAATCGAATTTCATAGCTCAATTAGAGAATCCTGAAGTTAAAAATACCGGAGGGCTTTTGTTTTGTTTGTTTTTTAAGGAAAAAGATTTAAAGACAGTGCTATTAAAAATAGCTCAGTGCTAAAAATATATGCCGAATCATTTTATCTCACTGGGGACCTGAAAACAGTAAAATATGCAACATGGAGTCTAGTCCTCATTAGATCAGTGAATTAGTTTTGGAACTCTGAAATAATTGATTTCTTTGCCTACGAAGCCAGTGCAGATCTGGAGGGTTGTTTGTTTTAGTTGTTGGCAGAATAGCGTTAAGCATCCAGGTTCTGGTTGCTGTATTTTCATTATAAAGCACAGGAAACTTATTTCCATCAGAAGCCATGGAGGGTTAGGATAAATTGTGAATAAACGGTAGTTTTTGGTCATGTTCAAATGTGACCTTTTGCTTATCCTGCGCTGGAAAAAAATGAGACAATTCTATGATTACAAATACATAGCAACTCGTATTTTTGACAAGAGGGAAAGATTCTTCTGGATTGTTTTTCATTTTATTTTATTGTTGAATCAACAGGGCAAACAAGACAGAGTTGAACAACAGCTTACTAGATTATACTTTTTCCTGTGATATCACTTTTGATCGTTAAGTTTCCTTCCAGCTTTAAGAGTCTTTGATTCATTAATTCTAAATATGTGATGTACTAGGAAATTGCACCAGCGTGGACCTGCCTGGAACAGGCCCTGTTGGCCCTGGAGTGTTGTTCGCCAGGGGAAACCCAGTATATGGTAGTGTCACCTGCAGAACAGTGCCTGATTGGAGGTGCCTGAGGACTTTCCTCACCTCTGCCAGCATAGCCTTGGCGACCACCGAATCTGGCATTTGTATTTCTTTGTAACAAATGTGGAGAACTGATTTTTAAGGAGCAGCAAAATCTTGCTGGGCTCTATTATAATGACTTGATAACTTTCTCTAAGAAGACAAAACAATCGTAAAATAGTTCATATAAGTTTAGTTTCAACTCCACTCCTCTCTGAGTTGGATGGTATTTCCCTAAACTAGAGATTTTGGACTACAGTGACATTCACCAGAAGATCCAAACCATGCTTACATGGAAGTTCATATGATGAAACAGTAATAAATTTGGGTAAATGTTTTAATTCATTTTTTAATCACTGTTACTCATTAAAAGTGAAGAATAAAATAATTACCCAATTCAGTTTTGGAATTTCAGTAATAAAGAATACTATAGGATCTTAATCCTGTTTTGAATGAACGGAAGTAATTGGAATCTTCAGGTTTCTAGATGAATTGAGATGCCCACCCCCCCATTCCTCTTTCTTCTCTCAAGTTGGCTTTCTGATCACAGTATGGCCAAATCAGTGCACAGTATTCAGAATATATAAGAACGGTTCCTCTGGCTTTATTTAAATGTCCTTTGTTTATATTTATGCTAGGTCCTGTTGGAATTTTTTCTTCCAGATTTGTAGAACTTTTCCCTAAATATGGAACAATATTCTGGTATTTTTTTCCCTTTGAGTCCGTAAGAACTTTCTTTTCTTTGTAGAACTTAGGAATGGCAAAAAGAGCTCACTCATTCTTGGTGGTATTTTCTAAATCCACAATACACAAATGAGTAGTCACAGGGCTGATGGAAATATTGGTATACAGTAGCTTGTTGTTTCTTTCTCTCACTTTTTTAAAAGTAGACTTTATTTTTAGAGCAGACTGGCGTTTTCAGCAACATTCAGCAGAAGGCACAGAGATTTCCCACGTATCCTCTGCCCCGACACAGGTATAGCCTCCCCCTTGTTAACACCCCTCACCTGAGCGGTACATTTGTTGCACCGACACATCATCATCACCCAAAGCCCAGGTGTTTACGGTGTTATTCATTCTTGATGTTATACATTGAATAGCTTTTGGCAAATGTGTAATAGCGTGTATCTGCCATTATATTACCATGCAGAGGAGTTTCATGGCCTTGAACATGCTCTGTGCTTTGCTTATTCATCCCTCCTTCCCCCAACCCCTGAAGATCACTGATTTGTTGTTGTTGCTGTTACTATCTTTATGGTTTTGCCTTTTCCAGAATGTCATATAGTTGCAGTCATACGGTATGTAGCCTTTTCAGATTGGCTTCTTCCAGATTCTTCCATGTTTTTCCATGGCTTAATAACTCATTTCTTTTTAGCGCTGAATAATATTCCATTGCCTGGATGTACCACAGTTGAGCTATCCATTCGCCCACTGAAGGATATCTTGGTTGCCACATCCAAGTTTTGACATTTAGAAAACTGCTATAAACGTTTGTGTGCAGGTTTTTTCATGTAGGTGAGTTTTCAATTCCTTGGGCAAACACCAAGAACACAATTACTGGGTCGTATAGTAAAAGTAAGTTTAATTATGTGAGAAACTGCCAAACGGTCTTCCAGAGTGGCTATAGCATTTTGCATTTCCATCGGCAGTGAATGAGAGTTCCTTTTGCTCCACACCTTCATCCACATTTGATGTTGTCATGTTGCGGATTTTGGCCTTTCTTGTGGGCATATACTGGCATCGCATTGTTTTAATTTGCCTTTCCCTAATGACATATTATAGTCTTTTTCACATGCTTACTCGCTATCTGTATACCTTCTTTGATGAAGTATCTGTAAAGATCTTTGGCCTGTTTCTTAGTCAGTTTGTTCATTTTCTTATTGTTGAGTTTTTAAAGTCCTTTGTATATTTTGGATAACAGTCCTTTATCAGATCTTCCCTTTGTCAATATTTTCTCCCAGTCTGTGGCCTGTCTTCATTTTCTTGATGATGTCTTTTGAAGAATTATAATTTTTTTTTATTTTAATGAAATCCAGTTTATCAGTTATTTCTTTTATGGGTTGTGCCTTTGGTGTTACACCTAAAAAGTCATCACCAAACTCAAGGTCATCTAGCTTTTCTGTTATCTTCTTGGAATTTCATAGTTTTGCGTTTTATATCTAGATCGGAGATTTATTTTGAGTTAGTTTTTGTGAAGAGTGTAAGATCTGTGTCTAAATTCTTTTTTTTTGCATGTGAATGTCCAGTAGTTCCAGTATCATTTGCTGAAAAGATGGTCTTTGTTCCATTGTGTTGCCTTTACTCTTTTGTCAAGTATCAGTTGACTGTATTTATTTGGTGCTCTTTCTGGCTCCCTATTGTGTTCTTTTGATATACTTGTCTATTATTTCACCAGTAGACACTGTCTTACTTTTTCTTTTCCTTTATGGCTTATTACAAGATATTGAATAGAGTTCCCTCTGCTGTATAGTAGGACCTTGTTGTTTATCCATTTGAAATGTAATAGTTTGCATCTGCTAACCCCAAACTCCTAGTCCATCCCTCCACCTTGACAACCACAAGTCTGCTCTCTCTGTCTGTGAGTCTGTTTCTCTCTTGTAAATAAGTTCGTTTGTGTCATGAATTTTAGATTCCACATATAACTGATATGGTGTTTGTCTTTCTCTGTCTGATTTACTTCACTTAGTATGACAGTCTCTAGTTGTATCCATGTTGCTGCAAATGGCATTATTTTATTCTTTTTTAATGGCTGAGTAGTATTCTGGTGTGTGTGTGTGTGTGTGTGTGTGTGTGTGTACCACATCTTTATACATTCATCTGTTGATGGACATTTAGGTTCTTTCCATGTCTTAGCTATTGTGAATAGTGCTGCTATGAACATAGGAGTACGGGTATCTTTTCAAGTTAAAGTTTTCTCCAGGTATATGCTCAGGACTGGGACTGATGGATCTTATAGCAACTCTGTATTTAGTTTTCTGAGGAGCCTCCATACTGTTTTCCATAGAAGCTGTACCGATTTACATTTCCACCAACAGTGTAGGAGGGTTTTCTTTTCTCCATAATCTCTTCAGCATATATTGTTTGTAGACTTGATGATGGCTAGTCTGGCTAGTGTGAGGTGGTACCTCATTGTAGTTTTGATTTTCAGTTCTCTGATTATTAGCAATGTCGAGCATCTTTTCATATGTCTATTGGCCATCTGGACGTCTTTGGGGAAACGTCTGCTTAGGTATTTAGCCCATTTTTAATTGGGTTTTTGTTGTTGTATGAGCTGTTTGTATATTTTGGAAATTAAGCCCTTGACTATAACATCATTTGCAAATATTTTCTCCCAATCCATAGGTTATCTTTTTGTTTTGCTTATGGTTTCCTTTGCTGTGCAAAAGCTGATAAGTTTGATTAGGTCCCATTTGTTTATTTTTCTCTTATTTCTATTGCCTTGGGGGACTGACCTGAGAAAACATTTGTACAATTTATGTCAGAGAATGTCTTGCCTATGTTCTCTTCTAGAAATTTTATGATGTCAGTCTTATATTTAAGTTTCTATGCCACTTCAAGTTTATTTTTGTGCATGGTGTGACAGTGTATTCTAACTTCATTTGTTACATGCAGCTGTCCACCTTTCCCAACACCACTTGCTGAAGAGACTGTCTTTTCTCCATTGTATATTCTTGCCTCTTTTGTCAAAGATTAATTGACCAAGGTTTATTTCTGGGCTCTCTGTTCCATTCCCCTGATCCACATGTGTGCTTTTGTGCCAATGCCTGACTGTTTTGATTATTGTAGCTTTGCAGTATTGTCTCAACTCTGAGAGTCTCCTGCTTTGGTCTTTGTTCTCAGGATTGCTTTGGCAATTTGGGCTCTTTTAAGGATTATTTCCTCTTGTTCTTTAAAAAACCGTCATAGGTAATTTGATAGGGATCACATTAAATCTGTAGATTGCATTAGATATTATGGCAATTTTAATAATATTAATTCTTCCAATCCAAGAGCATGGGATATCTTTCCATTTCTTTGAATCATCTTCAATTTCCTTTATTAGTGTTTTGTACTTCTCAGCATATAAGTCTTTAACCTCCTTCATCAGGTTTATTCCTAAGTATTTTTTTATTTTATTTTTATTGTTTTTTATTACTCAAATGAATTTATCACATCTGTAGTTGTATAATGATCATCACAACCCAATTTCATAGGATTTCCATCCCACAACCCAACCTAAGTGGTTTTTTTTTTTTTTTTTTTTTTTTTTTGTCTTTTTGCTATTTCTTGGGCTGCTCCTGCGGCAAATGGAGGTTCCCAGGCTAGGGGTCTAATTGGAGCTGTAGCCGCTGGTCTACGCCAGAGCCACAGCAATGCGGGACCCGAGCCGCATCTGCAACCTACGCCATAGCTCATGACAACGCCAGATCATTAACCCACTGAGAAGGCCAGGGACTGAACCCGCAACCTCATGGTTCCTAGTCGGATTCGTTAACCACTGCGCCACGACAGGAACTCCCCTAAGTATTTTTTTAATGTGAATTTAAAAGAGATTGTTTTTATAGTAAGTACAAAGTCAGTACATACTTACTGAAGTCAAGTAGTATCCTCTAACTTGTTCTTATTCGATATTGTGTTGTATCTTCTGTGTCTTTTGTCTCTATATAAGCTTTAAAATCAGTTTGTTGATATCCACAAAATAACTTCCTAGGATTTTGAATGAGACTGTATTTATTGAATCTACAGATCAAATTGGGAAAAACTGGGAGGTCCCACTGTGGCACGGTGGGTTAATGATCCAGCTTGTCTCTTTGGAGGCACTAGTTTGATCCCCAGCCCAGTGCAGTGGGTTAAGGATCCCACCTAAGATCCAGCATTGCTGCAAGCTATGGCATAGGTTGCAGATGGGGCTCAGATCCAGTGTTGCTGTAATTGTGATGTAGACCTCAGCTGCAGCTCTGATTCAGCCCCTGGCCTGGAAACTTCCATATGCTGCAGCTATTAATAAAAATAAAAATAAATTTAAAAAAGATGATACTAGCTGTAGGATTTTTATTGATATTCTTTATCAAACTGAGGAAGTTCCACTCTATTCCTAGTTTACTAGTTTTTTTATTATTATTAATTTATTTATTTTTCCTCTGTGCAGCATGGGGCCAAGATACATTTACATGTATACATTTTTTTTCCACCCTTTGTTCTGTTACAATATAAGTATCTAGACATATTTCTCAATGCTACATCAAGATCTCATTGTAAATCCATTCCAAGTTGTATCCGATAACCCCAAGCTCCCAATCCCTCCCACTCCCTCCCTCTCCCCCCAGGCGGCCACAAGTCTATTCTCCAAGTCCATGATTTTCTTTTCTGTGGAAATGTTCATTTGTGCTATATATTAGATTCCAGTTATTAGTGATATCACATGGTATTTGTCTTTGTCTTTCTGACTTATTTCACTCAGTATGAGAGTCTCTAGTTCCATCCATGTTGCTATAAATGGCATGATGTCGTTCTTTTTTATGGCTGAGTAGTATTCCATTGTGTACATAATACCACATCTTCCGAATCCAATCATCTGTCGATGGACATTTAGGTTGTTTCCATGTCTTGGCCATTGTGAATAGTGCTGCAATGAACATGCGGGTGCATGTATCTCGTTTAAGTAGAGTTTTGTCCAGATATATGCCCAAGAGTGGGATTGCGGGGTCATGTGAAAGTTCTATGTATAATTTTCTAAGGTATCTCCAAACTGTTCTCCATGTTTACTAGGAGTTTTTTAATCAAGAATGGATGTTGGATTTTATCACATGTTTTTTCCTGCTATCTATTGATATGCCCATGTGACTTTTTTTCTTTAGTCTGCTGCTGTGATGGATTACATGGATTGATTTTCAAATACTGAACCAGGTCTGTATGCATGGAGTAAACCCCACTTGATTGTGTGTATAATTATTTTCAAACTTTGTTGGATTCGATTTGAGTTTTTGTTGAGAATTTTTACATCTGTGTTCATGAAGGATATTGGTCTGTAGTTTTCTAGTAATATCTTTGGTTTTGGAATTAAAGTAGTTCTGGCATCATAGAATGAGTTAGGAAGTATTCCCTCCAGTTCTATCCTCTGAAAGAAATTGTAGAAAATTGGTATAAATTATTTAAAATATAAAATGCTTTTTATCTTGTAGCTATTTTTGTTTTGTTTTGTCTTTTTTTTTTTTTTAAGGCCACACAAGGCAGCCTGTGAGGTTCCCAGGCTAGAGGTCAAATCAGAGCTATAGCTGCCAGCCTGCACTACAGCCACAGCAACATGGGGTCGAGCCGCATCTGCAACCTACACCACAGCTCACGGCAACGCCAGATCCTTAACCCACTGACTGAGGCCAAGGGTTGAACCCTCATCCCCATGGATCCTAGTTGGCTTCATTAACTGCTGAGCAGCCACACTCAATTTCCTATCTTTTAGTCATTTTAAGCTTATGCATAAGTTTCAAAAATGGTAGACAATTCCTGTTTATCATTCATTCAGTTTTCACTAGTGTTAATACCTTATATAACTATAGTACCATCGTCAAAACCAAGATATTAACCCTGGTATGTTAACTATTAACCAAATTATAGCCTTTATTTGGATTTTGCCCGTATTTCCATTGTTGTACATTTTTGGTTCAAGATCCAACCTGGGGAGTTCCCATCATGGCGCAGTGGTTAACGAATCCGACTAGGAACCATAAGGTTGTGGGTTCGATCCCTGGCCTCACTCAGTGGGTTAAGGATACGGTGGTATAGGTTGCAGATGTGGCTCAGATCCCATGTTGCTGTGGCTCTGGCATAGGCCGGCAGCAACAGCTCCGATTCGACCCCTAGCCTGGGAACCTCCATATGCCTCGGGAGCGGCTCTAGAAAAGGCAAAAAGAGGAGTTCCCGTTGTGGCGCAGTGGTTAACGAATCCGACTAGGAACCATGAGGTTGCGGGTTCGGTCCCTGCCCTTGCTCAGTGGGTTAACGATCCGGCGTTGCCGTGAGCTGTGGTGTAGGTTGCAGACGTGGCTCGGATCCTGCGTTGCTGTGGCTCTGGCGTAGGCCGGCGGCTACAGCTCTGATTCAACCCCTAGCCTGGGAACCTCCATATGCCGTGGGAGCGGCCCAAGAAATAGCAACAACAACAACAACAACAACAAAATACAAAAAAAAAACAAAACAAACAAAAAAAAATCCAATCTGGGATCCACAGTGCAGTTACTTACCAGGTCCCTAAGTCTCTTCTGCTCTGTGACGCTTCCCCAGTATTTCCTTGTCTTGCATGACCTTTACACTTTAGAAGCAAACTGATCAATTATTTTGTACTCAGAGACTACAATTGTCTGATCAAGTAGTGGCATTCATTATTTCTGAGTGAAAGTTTTGAGTTTTCTAAAGACTAGGTTTTGTGTTTGTGAAGATCTTGGTGTTTACTTTAAGCAAGTTGTAATTATTATTTCTTACCGTCTTGGGGATCTACAGTTATTTAGAAATTCCTTCTTCACTACAAGGCAATGATGTCTCCTCTAGTCTATTGACCATGGCAGTCGCTGTGTCTTCCGTAATATGTGAAGTAGCATGCGAGGCATAACTTACTTATTGCAGAATATAATTCCTGAATTCATCATTTTTATTTTATAAATTATCTTTGAAAGCCTTATATAGTTTCCTCAAAAAGTTAAATATAGAATTACCCTGTGGTCCACCAAGTTCACTCCTAGGTTTACCAAAATGATCGAAAGCAGAGACTCCAACAGCTACTTGTCCACCAGTGCTCATAACACACTGTCCCAAAGGTGAAAACAACCCAAGTGTCCATCAGCAGATGAATGCATAACACTCTGTGGTATATACATACAGTGTAGTATTATTTGGCCACAGAAAAAGGAATGAAATTCTGATACATGCTCTAAAACCTATACTTGAAAACATTACACCAAGTGAAAGAAGCCAGTCCAAAAAAAAGCAAATATTATTTAATTTTAGTTATATGAGATACCTGGAATAGGCAAATTCATAGAGCGTGGAATAGAGATTACCAGGGGCTGGGAGGAGGGGTTAACAGGGAGTTAACTCTTTAATGAATTAGAAACAGAATTTCTGTTTCGTATCATGTAAAGGTTCTAAGGCTGGGTTAGTGGTTAATGGTTGCACAACCTTGTAAATAGACTTAACGGCATTGAATCATACACTTAAAAATGGTTAAAGGGGGGAATTCCTGTTGTGGCTCAGCAGTTTAAGAACCTGACTAATATCCATGAGGACACAGGTTCAATCCTTGGCCTCCCTCAGTGGGTTAAGGATCTGGTGTTGCTATGGCTGTGGTGCAGGCCTGCAGCTGCAGCTCCAATTTGACCCCTAGCCCAGGAACCTCCATATGCCGCAGGTGCAGCCTTTTTTTTTTTTTTTTTAATGGTTGAAAGGGTAAATTTTATGTTATGTATATTTTACCAAAAATGTTTAAAAGACTTAGAGCTCTCCTTCCCACCCTCCATTTATTGGATCATATTAATCCAGTGTATCGTTTTTTTCTATATTTTGTGGATTAATTTTTTTCTGAGAAACCCTCGATAGCATTATCATGGTAAAGCTGATATTATAAAAACTGTATTTCATCTCTCATTAGAAGTTTGAAAAAGTTTTCATCTCAAATGTAATGTGAATAAGATAAATTCTGATACTAATATTTTGATGAGTTATGAAGATGGATAATATTAGAAACATAAGATTATTCTCACTAGAGATTCATTTCACCCCGCTGGCTTGGGTTTTGTGATGGACATGCACATAAAAGTGGCCGCTGAATAATCTACCTGCAGAATGGACCACTCACGTCCATCAAACTCCTGATGTCTTGCCTCAGCTTCTCCAGAAGTAAGGCGTGCAGATACCTGCTTTGCTGTAGGGAATCCAGGGGCTAGAGACCTTCAGATCAAGGAACTCCAGCCTCATGACACCATTTGCCAGCTCATTCGGTCTCCCATGATTGGCAGAACCATCATAAAGCAATTCTCAAAAGAAAATACTGGGCAAAACAGGTAGCTGTCTGTCTGCCATACCAGGTCATTTCATTCATTCATTCAACAAATGTTTGTCGAGTGGCTGTTACAGGCTAAACACTGTTCTGAGAGCTTGGGAGACATCAACTAACGGAAGAAATAACGCTGCTCTCACATAGTTTACCTTGGAGCTGGTCTGTTCAGCTGCAAAAGCATGTCGGAACTTGGGCAGCCAGGAGATGTGACATAAAGTGCTTAAACTTCTGAGCTTAACCCGTCCCCTATTTCTTGGTTAATTAGTTGAAGTCTTTGCATTCAAGGTGGGTGCAAGCTAGTATTGATGTCAGAGTGATATTTTTCTGTGGGGTTCTGCCATGGCTTCCACAGATTCAGACCAGTGGATGGTATCACTGCGGTTCGAGAGTCCTTAGCATCTCCAATAAGGAGATGAAACGGTACTGCTTCGGTCCCAGGGAACAGCATGTTGGCAAGAGCCAGTGAAGTTATTGCAGGGTTTCAGTCTCAGACCAAAATGGGATGAAAAGTGGGTGGAATTACACATGGTGGGGCTCAAGCTGAGATTCAGTAGACACAGAGGAATGCAGGGGCTTTCCACACCCACACCAGATCCATGCTTAATGCAGAAATACTGCTTCCAGTCTACAGGCCAGGCCCTTGGAAAGGGTGGTAGACCCGCCAGTCTTGGTTAGATATACGTGGGACATGGACAGGCAAGAAATGACTATAGGATGGTTGTAAACAGATGCTATCAGCAAATGAAAATAATTGCTAGTGTTTATTATCCAGACCCACATTTTCAGCTCATCCTCACAGCAAAAGCAAACTAGAAAAAAAAAAAAAAAAAGCTGTTTGCAGTAAGAACTCTAGTTACAACTATTAAAAATCCAGATTTAACTTGCAAAAAAAAAAAAAAAGTTCAGATTTAACTTGCTTAAACAAAAAGGGAAAATTTATCAAAACTGGCAATACCAAGATGGTTAAGACAGCTCTCCCCCCACGCCCTCCCCCACCCCGATCTCACTGTGTGCAGCAATAACCTTTTCCCCTTTCAGGGGGATATTAGGAAATGTAGTTATAATTTCAGTGCTGGAAACCGCATTCAGCTCTAAGGCACCGCACTTTTAAAGGGCCACGGACAAATTGGAGCATGTTCAGAGAAAAATGACCCAGATGGTACGGGAACATGAAACCCAGTTATATGAGAAACAGTTGGAGGAAGTAGGGAGATTTAGCCTGAAGAAGAGAAGATTAACCAGAAAGTTTTACAGAAACCACAGTTTTCAGATTCTGGAAGAGACGCTACGTGGGCTGGTTATTCATCGAGCCCTGCCCACTGGAGCCTCCCAGAACCAGGCCGTTGTGGGGGAGATATGGGTAGAACATCCAGAAGGACCTGATAACAGTCAAAGCTGCGCCTAAGGAATGGACGTCACTGGAGGCTGACACCGAGGCCCCCATCTCTGGAATTGTCCTAACAGGGGACGTCATCAGCCCCTTCTCACATCACACCGTCTCCAGGGGCTCGGCCTTCCCAGCCCCCCTGTGGGCAACTGCATCTCTTTGCCTGGTTCTCCCCTTGCGCTTTGTCCTCCCTGAGGTGCTGCCATGGGTTCCCTTGTATTTCAGGTCCATTTATATGTCTGTCTCTCACTAATGATGCTCAATCCTTAGAACCTAGTGTATCCTTCTTATAACAAATATACCACGCCTTCTGCTATCCCGAAATGCCATTCATAGTTAATATAACTCACCTGTGTGCACGAAATTCCATTAAAGCGCTATAATATAATTGCATTTAAAGGGAGGAAGTTGCATTTAAAGAGAGAAAGAAATAGAAATTCGCCGTCATGTCGCATGTTTGACCATATCTCCAGGTATGACTGCACCAGGAGACACAGCGAAGGAGAAGGATTTGGAACATGGGTGCAGCGTGATTAGCCCACTGCTCCGCGGACGGGCGTGGGTGCATTGCTTTGGTAACTTGGAAACTGTGAATGGGGTTGCCGCCCATGATGTGATATTCTTTTCCTTTTCTTTTTAAATTTTTTTTTCAATTTAGAACCTATTTTATTTAAAAATGTATCGCATAAAATGTGTCATTGTAATCATTTTTACGTGTACAGTCCTGCGGCACTCGGTCCGTCAACGTTGTTGTGCAGCTGTCACCTCCGTCATCCTCTGGACCTTTTCACCTCCCGCAACTCGTGATGTAATTTTCCTAAGGAGCCAACAGCCCTTGGTGAAAGGTCCAAACAAAACAAAGCACAGTCTTCCTTTAATTTCTGTGGTAGTTCTATTTAGGAAAATTTAATGTATACATGAAACAGGCCAAAAAATGTGAGTCTTCATATATAAAACAGAGCTAGGGTCTACACTCGGTTGGTTATAGTCTGGGTGACCGGTGGGATATGGAATAGTGCTTTTTTATAGGAAAAGGTCCCAAATATTGCAGGTAGCACCACCATCCATCACTATAACCAGAGATGAGCCTGTTAGTTCCCTGGTGCACTGCCACCCCGAAAGCCAGACTCCAGTATGGGAACTCAGAGAAGGCAAGACCCACTTTTGTTCTCTTCTAACTGCCTTAGCACCTGGCGCAGGTTGCACTCCGCGTTTATTAAGTAGAGAATGTTGCGGGGAGGATGCCCAGATACCCGTCAAGTATCTGAAACTCAGCTTTGCTGAAGCCGCACTGAGGTATCAGCCTCCTCTTCTCTCACCTTGCTCCTCAGTCTGTCCTACACCTCCTTCAGGCTCAGCTTTTACAGCGGTCTGAAAAGCCAGCGGCGGTGGGTCCGTTGTCCCCACTGCGGACCCGCCGTGGGTCACAGACCATCATTTCTGCCTTCCTCAACTCTGCATCCTCTATTTCCCAGCCCCGACCTCCCCTTATATCTTCATCTGGGCTGTTTCCCGGCCTCCACGGTCACCCCCTTCAGACACGCAGTGAACTCTGAGCATCGCACGGACATGCCAAGCCCTGCGTATTTGAGCAGTGTAGCTCCCTATGCCTAGAGTGACGGGTGCCTTTCTCACCTTGAAAAGCTCCTCCTCACGAATCAAGATCCAGTTTAACTGTCTCCTCCTCGGGTCCCAGACCTGGGTCAGAATTACTCACTCTGTATCTGTTCATATCTTTGTTGTTTCATTTCTGACATTAAACTTTATTTCTTCACATGCCTGTGGTCTCTGCCAGAGTTCCTTGAACAGAAGTGAATTGCTGGAGTTCCCGTCGTGGCGCAGTGGTTAACGAATCCGACTAGGAACCATGAGGTTGCGGGTTCAGTCCCTGCCCTTGCTCAGTGGGTTAACGATCCGGCGTTGCCATGAGCTGTGGTGTAGGTTGCAGACTCGGCTCGGATCCAGCGTTGCTGTGGCTCTGGCGTAGGCCAGTGGCTACAGCTCTGATTCGACCCCTAGCCTGGGAACCTCCATATGCTGCGGGAGCGGCCCAAAGAAATAGCAAAAAGACAAAAAAAAAAAAAAAGAAGTGAATTGCTCAGGCTTTGGACTCAGTGGCTAGGGTTTGAATCCTGCATGACTTAGGAGTCCTGTGGTCTTAGGCAAAGGGCTTAACTTCTCTGGAAGCCCCATTTTCTTCTCTGTAAAATGGGGATAATATACTGATTATAAATGTCTGAAATAAAGTTGGAGGGAGTTCCCTGGTGGCCTAGTGGGTTAAGGATCTGGCATTGTACTGGGAACTTCCACACGCCAAGCAAGGCCAAAAAAACAAACAAACAAACAAAGCTTGAAATGTTAACCATTTTCAGTGGCTTTGTATCTGTCCAGCACCTCATAGGAAGCATAACAGAAAAGGTACTTACCAGCTATTTTGAATGAAGGAAGGACAGACTGCTGACGTTGTCAGATCCAGAGATTTTATTCTTTAGTCATGTTCTAATGCATATTATATTTGGCAGTTACAGCCAATTTTGTCACATATAAATTTATCCATGGAAAATATTCCTAAAAGAAAAGGGGAATCTGTTTCCCCTCTTTTTTTTTTTTTTTTTTTTTTTTTAGGGCCACACCCATGGTATATGGAAGTTCCCAGGCTAGAGGTCGAATCAGAGCTACAGCTGCTGGCCTACACCACAACTACAGCAATGCATGATCCAAGCCATATCTGCAACCTACACCACAGCTCACGGCAATGCCGGATCCTTAACCCACTGAGCGAGGCCAGGGATCAAACCCACAACCTCATGGTTCCTAGTTGGATTCACTTCTGCTGCACCACAGCAGGAACTCCTCCCCTCTCACTTTTTTTTTTAGGTGCATTAAAAAGCATTCGTTCTGAAGCAATAATGCAAAACCACTTGGGTTTGTAAAGCCCATGCCCACTATGGAAACTTAGGTGCCTAGACTCCTGTGTTTTGGATTTTGACTTGTATTTTCCAAAATGCGAAGTGTGGGGAATCTCCCCTTTCTCTTAAGCATCTGAATGGTGAGGACCAGTTTGGCTCTGATGCCCTTGAGCCAAACTCCCTGACTGTCGTGCACTTGTCTCATCTTCGGTACAAAATAATATTCTCCTTCAGCTTATGACACAGTTGTTTGCTTTAAAAAGTCTTAAGTGCTGTTTGCAGTATAAAACTAAATCCTAAATTTTGGAAACTTCCATAGCTAATACTCTGCTGCATGTTTAAAGCCTGACATTTAATCTCCGTGAACTGGAGCGCTCTGATTTCACTGTTTGCAGCTAGTAAATGTCACTCGGAACATTGTTGCTTTCACTCACACTCAAGCACTTTCCTCTGCGGTGGGTGCCTTGTGTCAGAGAATTCTTTGTGTGCTGCTCTGGTGAGGGGGGAAAAAAGACTGAGCCCGGCCTTTCAACACACTGAAAAAAAAAAAAAAAAAAACCCACTTGCAGGGCAGCGATGACCCTGTTTTTATATGGTGTTTGTGAACGCACAATCCTGAGTCTACCAGATACTCTGAAAAAGCAAGTCTATCAGCTCAGGCAGAACAAGGTCCCCACTGAGCCCGCGAAGCAGCTCCCCTCTCTTTTGAGACTGGGGCGGGTGCGGGGATCAGTGGGGCGAAGGGGTAGAAGGCGCTGTCCTTCCTTTCATTTCACTTTTTCCTGCCGGAGCAATCTTGTCATCTTCGGGCTCCCCAAACTATTTTCACCCTGGGCGTTTTATTTCTTGGTTCCTGAAGGCTGCTGGCACACAGGTCAGCCCTCACTTTTCATCATCTTGACACAAAATTGGAAAATCAGTTTGTGGCTATTTTCACAGCAAGTGATTTACTCCCGTTCTTTTATCTGTCTCCGCCGCTTTATACTCTTTGTTTGGCACCTATTTTTACTTCCTGTCTCTGCAGCCTTTTGTTCTCCTGGGATTTTTCTGTTCATTCTTCCCTCCCCTACCCCTTCCATCCCCCTAGCTCCCCGCGAGCCTTCACCCCCCTCCAGGTCCCCAGGCCCTTGCCCTGCCCTTTGTGTGCGTCCTGCTCTGTGCTGGGCTGCCTGCCCTGCCTCTCCCCCGGCTGTCAGAGGCACCGCCGGGGCCACCTCCCCCGCTCCTCACATCCTCAGGTCCCCCCGGACCCGAGCGAGGGCTCAGGAGCACTGGCCCACAGCAAGCCGACCGCAGGCAGACAAGCCCAGCTCATCCCTGGTCACTGTTGGGACAGATGGTCAGCTAGGTTCTCGGGCAGAGCGTTGTTCAGGTAGCTGGTGTCTACGGCAACCTTTGTTTCCAGTTTCCTGGCAGCCGAGCTGAGCGTGAATTGAAGCCTGGAAACAGAACACGCTCCGCAAGAAGCACGGAAGTGGGAATTTTAGAAAAGCAGGGGCTTTTCGGTCAGACACGGATTCAAGTCTCTGCTTTGTGGCCTGTGAGCTTTGTGGCCTTGGACAGATTCATTCATCATTTGACAAATACTAATTGAGTGCCTATTAAGTGCCGCATTCAGTGGCTTGATGTGTCTTGGTGGCCCCTTCTTTCTTTTCTCTTTCTGAGCCCCAGGTTGGTCATCTTTCCCCTCCTCACTCCTGTGTTTTGTTTTGTGTTGTTTTTTAAGTGGGAAGACCGGTCCCAAAGCTCTTGATTTCCAGTAAGCGCACTGGCCATATCTTTTCTAATCCTGGCGTGTGTGTTACATAGCTCATTAATCCAGACAAAGAAAGCCCTGTGGGGACCAGGAGGTCTACTTTAGAACCACAAAACTGGTTGTACCTGGAGGGTCACCCAAGTACAGTACAGGCTACAAACAGCTATTATTCCATGAGGAATAGATGTCTTGATCCCGCACATGGCTTGTTGTTATAATAACCTGGGCCATACTCATGCGTGCTCTGTTACAGAAAATAATGCAGGTGAGCCTTGAAATCACAATGATGGAGAAAAACAGTACCGAGAGGGAGTTTTAGGAAAGAACTTCTTTTTGTTTTTTTTTTTTGTCTTTTTGCCATTTCTTGGGCTGCTCCCATGGCACTTGGAGGTTCCCAAGCTAGGGGTCGAATAGGAGCTGTAGCTGCCAGCCTACGCCAGAGCCACAGCAACATGGGATCCAAGCCGTCTGCAACCTACACCACAGCTCAAGGCAATGCCAGATCGTTAACCCACTGAGCAAGGGCAGGGATCGAACCCGCAAGCCCATGGTTCCTAGTCGGATTCGTTAACCACTGCACCATGACGGGAACTCCGGAAAGAACTTTTAGCCCAGGGTGTTTGGACTTTATTTCGAGGACAGCAGAAAGCCACAGCTGATAAATGTTAACGTGACGGATCCGTATTTGAGGGCAAGTCAAGCAGCAGCCCTGTGGAGAGGGACGCAGGGAGGAGGCCTGGGGACGCAGGGGAGACAGAGACGGCCCACACCACTGACTGGAGGTCAAGAGCAGCATCCAGACTTGAGAGGCGGTAGGTAGAATTGGCAGGCTTTGGGTAGGAGGGGAAGAGAGAGAGATGTATCTGGGAAGAGGGCTGTTGTCCCAAGTTAAAATGGTAAGATTTCAAATCGCGGTGCCACCAGAGGCCCTTCCCCCTGCAGGACCAGAGGATTGCCATGGGGATCCAGCCTGAGAGAGACAGCGCAAGCAGATGGACTTGGCCAGTGAGAGGGGCTGGACCAGTCCCCCAGGAGGGAGCCAGAGAGGAAGCCCTCTGGCAGGTTAAAACTGCAGGGAGTGGTGGAACAGAGATTTGCCTTCCGCTGACGGGAAAGAGAGAGGAGAAGGGAAGGCAGAAAAAGAAATGAGTCAGTGTGTCGGGGGCTTGTGGGGGTCGCCGTCAAGAAAGCTGTGCTGTTGTAGATTCTCCCGCCTTGGGAATCGTCATGTCTAACCATTCACGTAACAGGTGCATGGAGCCTTACTTCAGTTTTCCCAAAAAACCAGATCTAACAAAACTACTTTAAGTAGATACTAAGCTAGATGGTTTTGTGTATTGTAAACTATCTATTTTCTTTGGGTTTTTTTGTTTTTGTTTTTAAATGTTGGGCAGCCCCTGCAGCATATGGAGGTTCCCAAGCTAGGGGTCAAATTGGAGCTGCAGCTGCCAACCTACACCACAGCCACAGCAATGTGGAATCTGAGCCGCATCTGCAGCCTACACCGCAGCTCACAGCAATGCCAGATCCCCAGCCCACTAAGCCAGGGATCGAACCTGGGTCCTCATGGATACTAGTTGGATTCGTTACCACTGAGCCACAATGGGAACTCCTCTTTGGGTTTTTTAAATTTCCTTCTTTTATTGCCTGGGATGGAGGGAATTCAATCCCTGGGACAAACTGTCTCCTTGTAGCCTGTTTTTATAGGATGTTACAGAACTTTTCAGTCTTAAAACAAGGATCTGAAAACAGTAAACAAGGAACGATTCGTGAATACTTTGGCAAGGTGGAGGGGGAAGGGAAGGGGGGTGATTTGATGGCTTTAGAACAGTCTGTGGTGTTCTTCTCTCATCTTTTATATCCATAGATTGTATTAATTGGACATAGCACTTTGTGTCCCTCCTAACAGATCCATGCCGAACAGAGACTTTGAGTTTTATAACTGATTGCATGAAATAGTGAAACATTTTTTCTCTGTTTAAAGACGAAGACATTCCCTTCCATTTCACAGTTTTTAAAGACTCAGAGCAGGGAGTTTTGAACTAACGGCGTACGCTAGGCGGGTTTCCATACTTGTAGAGACAATGTATAGAACCGCTGTTTTTTCTGAGGTATTGTGTGCTGTTAAACTGACCAGCACGAGAGACCCAGCAGTGAATCAGCAATTTCCACCAGCTCCCCTAAGGCTTTGGTGGTGCACCCATCTTCATGCAAAGCACTTGAGAGGGGTTGAATGCAGTGCCCCGCCTGTTTCTAGATGGCAGGTTCCCTGATGGCTCACTCAAGTTCCCGGGCCCAACTGCCAAGGTCATTATAACACCTGTTGACCGCAAACAGATGGACTGCCAGTTAGTTCTCCAGCTGAACTGTCAGCAGAGCATTGCAGCTGGAGGGTCCGCAGCCATGGAGAGCCATGTGCAAGTTCCTGCCACCAGGCCACAGGGAGAGAAGGAAAAGGAAGCTCCTTTAAAAGCGGGAAGAAGGAAGCTGGGAGGGCTGCCGTAAACAGCACACGGGAGAATTGAGGGTTCCAGGAACAGTGGCTTTTCCTTGGCTGAGATGTGAGCTCACCAGGCAAGAAGCGGAGTCTGCCTTCTTCCTCTGGGGCTCTGCTGTCAGAGGGCGTGAGAGCCTTCTGGCCCCCAACTCAGTGTTCATTGAGCTTTCTCTTTATTAACTCTTCTGTACCTTACAGCTGTTAACTCATTCAGTCCTTACAGCGACCCTGTGCCATTTCATTCCTTTTTATGTACCCTATGCTTATTAACTGGTTTAATCCATACAACGACCCTGTGCCATTTTTATCCTCATTTGACAGATAAGAAAACTGAGGCATAAGGCGAAAGCTGACTTGTACAAAGTCCGATGGCCACTAAGTGGCAGAAACAGGATCCAAACCCAGCTAGCCTGAGACTGTGGTATGGGCATCTATACTCTAATGCTTATAGGTGCCACTCTCTGCGCAGGACAGAACTGTTGAATTTGTGAATAAATTTCCTCATAGAGTCGCACAGATGAGTCAACCCAGAGTGATGGGCTGGTGGTAGCTGTTAGAGTGACACCGTGGATTTTAACCCTCCTCGATTATAATGAAAATCAGATTTAAAGTGAAGGTCTCCCACCTTGCTCCAGTTCCCTCCGGAAGTCCTGTTGCCGGCACTTCCCTGGACCACGGGAAGCCTGGTTTTGTTTTCACACCCAGCTCTCTGGTTCAAAGACTCAAACACGGGGGCCCTGGCTGTCCAGGGGGTAGGAGTCGTGCGCGACAGTGAACGAGTGGCGTTAGAGGCTGCGTGGCACTTACTCTCCCTGGAAATGCTCCGTCACACTCAGGAAGTGTGATTTAATCCTGGTGAAGCGAATTCCGTTTTACACCCTCGAATGGACGGCCTCGCAAACAGACCTTCATTTTCAGTCTTGCCCTGGGAAGTCAGTAGTTTGGTGTTAGCTGAACTGTACAAAATAGGGGTTGATTCTGCTGCCATCCCCCCTCCTGTCCCCTTAAAAGGCTCTTGAAAGAGGACCTGAGAGCCTGCCGCCACAACCCAACGAGCCTGGACCGTGGCCCAGCAGTGCCCTCAGCGGGGCTGGCCGGAGGAGGGACAACTGCGGTTCCGTCAAAAGAGCCACTGTTGATCTTCAAAGAACTCCAGCCGCACAGATGACACAAGCACTCTGTTCCCCCTTCGGCTCTAAGGCCCCTCATTTGGTCTTTGTTGGGAGGCAGCCTTAGGCAGAGACTGAGAAAAATAATAGCAGCAGATGTGCATAAGGGGCCTGCTGGATCCTAGTGCTTTGCAGACTCTCCCTCACCTGATCCTCACTCTAGGGATTATAGGGAACACGACCTGAATCCCCATTTGACAGACTAGGAAATCGAGGCACAGACAGGTGAAAGAAGTAGCCCAGGGTCACACAGGTAGGAAGCAGCGAGGCCAGGATTCACCCCCGGGGGGTCTCACCGCTGCCCTTCCCCTGGGGGGGTCAGTGCCTCAAATACTCCACCCCGTTTACTTTAGAAATTAGCTTCAAGAAGCAGGGGCGCCATATGTGAATCAGAAAACCTAGAGATTTGGTGTTCTCTCCAGAGTGGCTAAGAATCTCTTCTTAACAAAATTGGGCTTTTGGTAAAACTGTATTTCCCGGGTTACCTGCTGGATTAAAACCGGCCGCCTTGCCCTTAAGGTGACTCCGGCAGAGGACTCGCTCTAGTGCTACCGACAGACCCACCCCGGAGGCCCCGCTTGCCCGGCCCTCCCCTCCCCAAGGACCAGGTTGTGGTGCGTCCCCCACGTCTGCTGAGATGCTCCTTCAGCATGGGTGGCATGGGGCACCGTGGCAGCTAAGTGGACTTTGAGAGGCAGAGGACACGCCGCCTCCCTGATGTCCCCTTCTGTCCTCCCACCCTTAGGTGGCTTCTCTGTAACCTGTCCTTACTTTCAGAATGTCGTCAGGCACCGCTTTTAAAGCATTAAGAGACAGGTAAGAAGCTAACTTGTCCCTATGACAGGACCCTGCCCAGGGATGCTCGTGCTCCGGAGCTGAGCCCCAGACCCCCAGCGGAGGAGGAAGCGCATCCCGGCGGGGCTCTCTGTTTCTGGCAGTTCTCACTGCATTCCTCAGGCCCCTGAGAAGCTCTTCCACGTGAGCTCAGCCGGGCTGCTTGTTCCCTGAGTGACTTCAACCAGGACAAGGGAGAAAATGGCCTTTGATGGCTCACCAGTCCCCATGACTCCCCTCCCCGCTTAGCTCACAGACCCCGTTTGCACAGTGTAGATGAGGGGCCTCCTAGGAGGGTTGCCAGCCCCCTTCCTGTCCAAGCTCTATGAGCCAGAAGCACCTGGAAGCCTGTTTCAGATGCGTGTTCCTGGGCCCCAAGATTCTGATTTGGAAAGAGGCTGCATGCTGACAAGTACCCCTGGGCGAATGATGTGGAGGCCTGCGAAATACTAACAGGGAGTCACCCTTCTACTTTCTGGTTTAAAGGGGTCTCCACGGCACAGAACTGGGGCAGACCCACTGCTTCTCCCAGTTGCTCCCGCAGTGCCTGTCTTCTGAGTCTGTAATCAGAGCATCACCAGTGTAGCCGAACATACCCCACCAAGCACAGCTGAGCTCGAAGGCAGTACACACCTCCAGGGAAGACCCTGATTTGGACGAGCAGTGTCGTTCTGCTTCTGCAAGTTACTGTGGAGTCAGATGCGGTGGTGCTAGGGTCTTGATAAATGTCCAGTGGGCAACGAAAGGAAACCCCTTTTGAACGCCTGGATGCACAAAACGAAGCGTGTGTTCTGTGGAGGACCTTGCGCCCTTATTCCAGGTGTGGTGCTGCAGGCTCGGCTGCAGGGGACCGTGTTCCCACAACAAGGCGCAGCTCCTCCATGCACGGCCCCCTGCATGTCTTCTTCCTCTGTTTCGTCGTCGGGCTTTGAATATGAAGTGTCTGTCTCTCTTTTACATATACATAGCCAGCAATGCACAAACAAGTGTTTTTATGTAGCCTTTTGACTTAGAATTAAGGAATTAGATTTTTAAAAATCCTCTATAAAAAATGGTAAGCCTTTTTAAATACTGCAAGAATAATCTCTGTATAAATTATCTAAGGAAAACTGCTGACTAGTTTTCCATTCAGCAAGATTGAAATTTTATACATAGGTATGTGTAAAACAATTTTAGGGGAGGATCACAAAGAAAATATCCCTTATCTGCTTAAGAGGGGGCCTTGACAGAAGTCAGGAGTTACATAATTGCTTTGAATTCGAGCCAGTTCTTCCTGTTTAGAAAGGATACTCCCTTTTCTTTTGAAAATGTTAACCATTTCCCACCATTTTATCTGCCAGAAAGCTTTCATAATCCATTGTAGTCCAATGACATATTATAGTCTGCCACTGATTTCTCTATTAAAGCTATAAAATATTAATAACAATCTCCAGGATTTTGCCTTCAGTTAAACTCCCTGTGTCACATCTGCCCTGGAGGCTGCCTTGCCTTCAGCCCACTTCTAGCTAATGCTGGACCTGATTGGCAAGTGTGGGACCAGGATGGGGTGGGGACAGGAGAGCCCCAGGCTGGCTTTCTAAAGCTGGTTCAAGTCTCAGCTGTGCGATCTTTCCCAGGTCACTCAAGTTCTCTGGGCCTCCATCTCCTTGTCTCAAAAATGAGGATAAAGACATGCACCTCAAAGAGCTATCATAAAGTGTAAGTAGGGAAATTGTGCAGACACCACACTCAGGCTCTGGCACTGGTAAGTGGTAGGTGTCCTTGTGAATGTCAAGGTCTTTCCCTTCCTTCTCAAGCTAAAGGGCAAGGGCTGAACTAAGTGACTCCTGAGACTGCACCTAGCTCTAGTGATCGAAGCCCCTGGGAGAGCCACTGAATATACAGTGTGGGGAAAACAAAAGGAAAAACTACTGCATTACTAAGAGATCTCCATGGAAACGTTTCAGAGAGTTGAAAATGCAATGAAAACCAAAAAAAAAAAAAAAAAAGAGCCAACAGATTATAATTAAGGGTCTTCCCTGTTAAAAGTAAGATCATTCTATCACTCCTGCTTTGCCAGTGTTATCGAGTTCTGTATTCTGTTTCTTAATGCTGTCTTCTGGCCTAAGGCAGCCTTGTCCATAGCCTACCACAAATATAAGAGTGATAAAAAACAGAAGACAAATCCTGTTGGGTAGAGGTGTAAATATACTATTATTTAGATGTTTATTTAATGGGATTTCTCCACCCAAATTGAAATAAAGCTTGTTTGAGCAATGCAAAAAAAAAAAAAAAAAAAAAAAAAAAAAAAGAGCCAAGAAGCCAGGGAGTTGTCACCTTGACCATTTGGCCCAGAGAACAGGAAAACTAAAAGATTCTGTTTCCTCAACTGAAAGTAGAATCAGCCAGAAAGATTAGGAAAACAATATTTGATTAGCTTCACAGTGATCTTTAACGATAATGCAAAGTAGGCACAGCTTTCACCAGTCAAAAAACATATTTAAGTTTTTGTTTTATTCGTGTATTTATTTTTAATGATGGCCCCTCCAGGCAAGGAAATAAAATGCTAGCCCAGTGTAGGCACTGCCAGCCTCTGAGCTCTCTTGCCATCAGAGGAGCCATAGACATACATGGAGTGAATGGAGCCTTGGGTCTGCAGGGTCTTACTAACACATGCATTGAAACTACAGGTGGGCATCCCTGAGTTGTGGATCGGATACTGGAGCCTGTTGTCTGTACGGCTGTCACCTATTTTAGCTTCCACCCCCGTAGCTCAGCCCAAACCTAGCAAATTAGGATGATCACGGAAGGTTGGGAAGTCTAGTTTCCCTTGTGAGGGCAAAGTAATGGATTCTAGTTTTGAAATCAGCAAGATCCGGCTTACTTGTCAGGTCAGCAGGGTTGTTCACCATGTCATGGCCACCAGCTTTCGAGGCCATTTGGCCGCAGGCTGAGAAGTACACAGAGCAGCTCCCCAGATCCAGAGCAAGGAAGCTCAAGAATGCTTCAGTCATCCACTGTCTGTGGAAACAGAGAGAGCACCACTCCTGGTTATCAGGCGCCTTCTCTCATTTTTTTTTACGTAAGCATCACAGAGCAAAATATGTGACTAGAAGATAGAGACCAAAAATGGATGGTTGGGTTACTTTTATGTGGTACCTTCTGACAGGTAGGATAAATCATGCCAGGTGAGTGCCATGCTTACGACAGAGTGAGGAACAAGCCTTCTGCTACACAGTACTCCTAAGAGTTTGAAAAATGCCGCCAGCATTCTAGTTTACTTTTGGGTGGATTATAATAATCACCATTCACTGAATTTTGCCATAGACTGAGCACTATGTTAAATGCTCTGCATGTGTTATCTTGATTGCGCTCCACAGCAATACTGAAACGTAGATACTGTTTTCCCTCAGTTTATATTTATTTTTGATTGAATTACCATTCCCTACCCCTAACATTTTCTATCTCACCATTACCAACTCCCAAGAAAGAGAAGACATTAGAACTTACTCTCCACCTCCCCCAAAAGACCACCAGGACTAGTTTCATCTTGCCATATATATATGCTTCTTTTCCTTTTATTTCTTTTTCTTCTCTGATTGCTGTGGCTAGGACTTCCAAAACTCTGTTGAATAAAAGTGGTGAGAGAGGGCATCTTTTTCTTGTTCCTGATCGTAGAGGAAATGCTTTCATCTTTTCACCTTTGAGTATGATGTCAGTCGTGAGTTTGTCATATGTGGCCTTTATTATGTTGAGATATGTTCCCTCTCTGCTCCTTTTCTGAAGAGTTTTTAATCATAAATGGATGTTGAATTTTATCAAAAGCTTTTCTCAAACTATTGAGATGATCATATGGGTTTTATTTAATTTGTTAACGTGGTATATCACATTGATTAATTTACAGGTATTGAAAAATTCTTGCATCCCTGGGATAAATCACACTTGATCATAGTGCATGAGCCTTTTAATGTATTATTGGAGTCAGTTTGCTAGCATTTTGTTAAGGGTTTTTGCTTCTGTGTTCATCACTGATATTGGCCTGTTGTTTTTTGGTGATATCTTTGTTTGGTTTCAGTATCAGGGTGGTGGTGGACTCAGAATGAGTTTGGAAGTGTTCCTCCCTTTGCAATTTTTTTGGAATAGTTTTATAAGGATAGTTATTAATGCTTAATGTTTGATAGAATTCACCTGTGAAACCTCCTGGCCCTGAACCTTTTTTTCTTGGGAGTTTTTAAAATTACTGATTCAGTTTCATTACTGGTAACTGGTTGTTCGTATTTTCTATTTTTTCTTGGTTCAGTCTTGGGAAATGGTACCTTTCTAAGAATTTGTCCATTTCTTCTAGGTCATCCATTTTTTTGGCATGTAGTTGCTCATAGCGGTCTCTTATGATAATTTGCATTTCTGTGGTATTGGGTGTAGCTTTTCCTTTTGCATTTTTAATTTTATTGATTTAGGCCCTCCTTTTTTTTCTTGAAGTGCAGCTAAAGTTTATCAATTTTGTTTATCTTTTCAAAGAACCAGGTTTTACTTTCATTGATCTTTTATATTTTTAAGTATTTCTGCTCATATCTTTATGATTTATTTCCTTCTACTAACTTCGAGTTTTGTTTTTGTTTTTTTTTCTAGTTGCTGTAGGCATAAGTTTATGTTGTCTTTCTTGAGGTTTTTTGGTTCCCTGCGGTAAGCTTATATCACTATTAAACTTCCCTCTTAGAACTGCTTTTGCTAAATCCCATAGGTTTTGGATCATTGTGTTTTTGTTTTCATTTGTCTCTAGGTATTTTTAATTTCCTCTTTAATTTTTTTTCACTGATCCATTGATTATTTAGTAGCATATTGTTTAGCCTCTGTGTTTGTGTTTTTTGCAATTTTATTCTTATAGTTGATTTCTTGCCTCATAGCCTTCTGATCAGAAAAGATATTTGATATGATTTCAGTTTTGTTAAATTTACTGGGGCTTGCTTTGTGGCCCAGGTTGTGATCTATCCTGCAGAATGTTCCTTGTGCTCTTGAAAAGAATGTGTATTCTGCTGCTTTCAGATGAACTGCTCTATAAATATCAAATAAGTCCGTCTGGTCTCATGTGTCATTTAAGGCCTGTTTCCTTACTGATTTTTAGTTTGGATAATCTTTACATTGATGAAGTGGGGTGTTAAAATCCCCCACGATTATTGTGTTACCAGCAATTTCCCCTTTTATTTCTGTTAATATTTGCCTTGTATATTGAGGTGCTTCTATATTGGGTGCATATATGTTTACAATTGTTTATCTTCTTTTTAGCTTAATTCTTTGATCATTATGTAGTGTTCTTTCTGTCTTGTAACATTCTTCATTTTAAAGTCTGTTTTGTCTTCTATTAAGTATTGCTACTCTGGCTTTCTTTTGATTTCTATTTGCCTGGAATACCTTTTTCCATCCCCTTACTTTCAGTCTGTATGTCTCTCTAGATCTGAAGTAAGTCTCTTTTAAACAGCATATATACAGGTCATTTTTTTTTTAATTCATTCAACCAGTCTATTATCTTTTTGTTGAAGCATTTAGTCCATTTATAGGTAGGGTAATTATCTGTATGTATGCTCCTATTGTCATTTTATTGATTGTTTCATATTTGGTTTTGCAAATCTTTTTTTCCTCTTTTTCTTTCATTGTCTTCTCTTGTGGTTCGATGACTATCTTTAGTGTTGTGTTTGGATTTCATTTTCTTTTTTATGTGTATATCTATTAAAGATTTTTGTTTTTCGGTTACCATGAGGTTTTTGTATAGTAGTGTATGTGTGTGTGCACTTGCTTTCAGTTGCTGGTCTCTTAATTTCAAGAGCATTTTAGATACCCTGCATTCTCCTTCCCTCATGATTACTGTTTTTGATGTTATATTTTACGTCTATGTGGAGTATCCCTTAACTGCTTATATTGGATACAGGTGCTTTTATTACTTTTTTGCCTTTTAACCTCCCTGTGTCTTTATTTACCTTATTCACCACAAGCCCCTGAGATAGAGTTTCACCTGGACCTAACAATTCTGTTAAATTATAATGTCTCAAGTCCCTGTCCCTCTCCAACCTCCAAACCCTTTTACTGGTCCTGACTTTGTCAGTCCACAAAAATCTACATCATCTTCTCTCCTGCCTCTTGTTTTAGTTGCTGTCTGATTTACCTCGAATACCATACCGCCTCATCAGTTATTGACTCACAAGTCACTTGCTCCCAGATCTTCTTTGACCTCCATGCCTCCCTGTTCCCTTCTCTTGCTTTATATTATATAAGTGTGTATCTAGGAGCTCCCTGGCGGCTCAGGGGTTAAAGATCTGGCATTTGTCAGTGCTGTGGCTCGGGTCACTGTTTTGGTGTGAGTTCAGTCCCTGGCCCTGGGAACGTCCATATGCTGCAAGCACGGCCAAAAAAATAAAAAATAAGTGTGTATCTATTATTTTCTGTCTTCACACTGGAATGTAAACTTTGAGGACAAACGTATATAATATAATACCCTGGCATATCATCTATACTCAACAGTATCTGACATACTATCTTTGCTTGGTAAATATTTCTTGAACAAATGAATCTGTGAATGAGGAAGACAGAGAATGGTTAAGTAGCTTGACCCTGCTCACATTGCTGTTAAGCAGACAACTTGGATACATGTGATTGCAAAGCCCTGGCCCATAGACCATGTTGTTTAGCTTCTTAATGGATTATGTGAATGCAACATGGGCAAGAATATTCTGGCTGAACAGTAGTAATCAGTGTTGAGGTGTTAGTGTCAGGAACGTATTGATTGGACGAGATGCTGCAGGACCAACATTTACTGTTCTTTATTTAATTATATATGTGATTATGTGATTTATAAGAATATATATATATATATAGTCATTCAAATGACCAGGATATATTTTTCATATATACTTGGTCTTCATCCATGGTTCCTGACTCACAGCTCCTAAAACCTTTAGAATTTGCTGAGTGATGAGAGCCGTAAAGGTGCCTTGTTAACGTTCACGAGATGACTTTTGGAAAGCACCCAGGAATGGGGGCTGGTTGCCAGTGGAGCCAACCACGTGATTAGAGTGTTGGAACTTCAGTCCCACCCTGACTCACTCCCATCTCTGTCTCTGGGAAGGGGAGAGGGCCTGGAGGTTGAATCAGTCACCCATGGCCAGTAATGTAATCACTTGTGACTATGAAAAGAAGCCACCATAAGAACCCAGAGCACAGTGTTGGGAGGGCTTCTGGGTTGGTGAACACGTGGCACACCCTGAGAGGGCATGGAAACACCACACCCTTGCCCCCTACCTTACCCTGTGTTTTTCCTCATCTGGCTATCGATTCATATTCTTTAATATCCTTTGTAATCAATCCACAAGCTAGTGAGCAAACTTTTTTCCTGAGTTCCATGAGCCATTCTAGCCAATGACTTGAACTCAAGGAGTGGGTCATGGGAACCTCTGATGTATAGCCAGTCAGTCAGAAGGACAGGTAACAACCTGACCTTGTGACAGGCATCTGAACTGGAGGGCAGTCTTTGGGACTGAGCCATTAATCTGTGGAATCTGGGTCTATATCCAGGTAGATAGTGTCAGAATTGAGTTAAATTGTAGGACAACCAGCTAGTGTTTGTTGGAAAGAAGCCTACACACACACACACACACACACTCTCTCTCTCTCTCTCTCATACACTCATGTTGGGACTGCATTCAAGAACCTAATTTACATTGGGAACAGTTTTTTGAGTTGTTATTAAGCAAAAGGCAAGTACCTTACATTTGAGGAGCCATCAATAAATTCTGTCTTTGTAACATAAGCCATCAGCCTAGATAAAAACAGTTTATAAGTTACGTACCTTTTTGGTATGGTTTACAAGAGGATGAAAGCTATACCTGGGTAAAGAGAAGTAGGGAAGTGGCCCAGTGGACTGTGACATGTTCAAGCAGTGAAGCAACTGATGCCTGTGTAGCAGCATGGAATTACGTGGTGATACCATTAGAAAGGTGGACCTCAGAATGCTCTATACACAATGATGACAACTCTGAAAATTCTGCGGGTTAGCGGTAGAATGGTGAGAGACCTTGAGGTTTATAAATAGTCAGTGATTCTAGTGTTTCAGCTTTATTTGGTTATTTCATGTCGGTCTAGATGTTCCCTTATAACTGTTACTACTCAGATGATTAAACATACATAAAAAAGAAGAAACGCAGTGTACTGTGAGGTGAGCCAAGCGGCTGCGTCATCCCATCTGCTCAGCATCCTGCTCCTTCCTGCGGTCCATCCCGCCCCCCGGGGGCGCTGACATTCGGCACTGCCTTTCCTCGGGCTGCACCCCAGCCTTCCGGTCCTCTGGCAATGCTCTCCATGCTGCAGAGCACCTGCCCTCCGACGGCAGGTTCCTCCTCACTCTCGACTCCGCCCGCATGCCTCTCCCTCCAGTTTTTGGAGGCTTCCATCCCACCCTCCCCTTCCCTTGAAGGAGGACTTCGGCATCTTCTGCCCATACATCAGTGCGCTCCCCCCGCCCCAGGCCCTTTGTGCTGCTGGGTCCTCATCCGCGGGTCACTTGGCCTCTTCCTGTGCTCATGGTCCAGCACTCTGAGCCCTGCCTGCCTGAGGAAATCCTGTGACTGTTCTGACTCCACCTGTTCCTCCTCTGCCTCCGCATTTGCTGCTTCCAAAGTCTTCTTTCCATACCAGTCAGGTTTTTGGTAACGAACCATGCAGAGTCACTCCAGCTGACTGGCACAGCAAAGGAATTTAGTGAAAGGCCGTGGGGAGCTCTCCGAGTTACTGGGAAGGCTAATGATGTAGGATTGATAAACAGCGAGGGACCAGCTGGGAGCTGAGCAGCTGGAACCATGGCCAAACCCCTTGGCCTCAGGTGCTTTGGGGGACCCTGCTGCCACCACTACTGGATAGCACACTGTGCAGATGGCACCCCCGGTACTGGACGCTAGACTCTGCCAAAGCCATCTATGCCACCAGAACAGACTGTCCCCCAGCCTGGCGTCTCAGCATCACCAGCTCCTGGTCAGACCGAGGCAGGAACATCTGGCCAGGTCACAGCCCACCCGCTAGCAGCAGAGGGGCCCCAGAAAGGCGTGCCTCACCTGTGCCATAAGAGACGGGCTCTGCCTGCTGCCACAGCTCTCATGCAGTGGGAAGTCACTCGGTATCCAGACAGAAAGAGAAAAACTAAACAGAAGGCCCCATGGCCCATCCCCAATTCAGGATGGTTGTTTTATTAAACTTTCTACAACTTCCTTATGTTCTTGAAGCTGTTTCTTCTAACTTCTCACTCAGCAAGAACTCTGGAACACAGTTCAGTGCAAAACTAAAGCCTCAGGGGTCACGAGATTTATATACAACTATGTTCATAACAGCATGGTTTAGAAGAGCAGAAGGAAAAAAAAGAAGTCAGCCTGGATTTCGAACAATAAAGGCATAGATGAATTATGAGAGCTCCATAGGATTAAATATACATAGTCATTAAAAATCATGGATTTTTAAAAAACTTTTTGCAGTACAAAAAAATTGCTAAAACTAAAAAGCTCTTTAACAGTACTCATATGTAAGCTCTCAGAATTGTATCTGTACATGTATGAACATATTTTATAGTAAAATATAAACATGCTTATGAAGATATACATTGGAAGACAATACACCAAAATGTTAACAGATTGGTGAGAAGGATTTCCTTCTTCCTGTGCCTTCCTGTACTTTTCACACTGGGCTGGAAAGTTATAAACATTTAAAAGAACATCTGGAGTTCCCGTCGTGGTGCAATGGTTAATGAATCCGACTAGGAACCATGAGGTTGCGGGTTCGGTCCCTGCCCTTGCTCAGTGGGTTAACGATCCGGTGTTGCCGTGAGCTGTGGTGTAGGTTGCAGACGCGGCTCGGATCCCGTGTTGCTGTGGCTCTGGTGTAGGCTGGTGGCTACAGCTCCGATTCAACCCCTAGCCTGGGAACCTCCATATGCTGCGGGAGCGGCCCAAGAAATAGCAACAACAACAACAAAAAGGACAGAAGACAAAAAAAAAAAAAAAAGAAAAAAAGAAAAAAAAAGAACACCTGTTGAGGGGTCCACTTCCTGGGCCGACATTTTTTTCCTTTGTCATGTTCTCAGAAAGTATAGTTTTTCCCAAACCAATCTCAGACCAAATGCTCTGAATTTTCACCCGCTTTTTCCTATGTAGTGAGTTCCTGCCTCACCACCAGTTTGTTCCCACAGATCTTTCAGTTCACATGCGGCTCATTCGTTCCGTTCTGTAAGCCTTTTCCCAGCCCTGCCTTGCTCACCCAGCTCCTACCTGAGCTCCCCTCTCTCATGTGCTCATCTTCCCCGCACGTATTTGAGCTCAGTGAGTCACTGAAGTAGCCGTCTCTGGGGTTTCCATTACTCTCAGCCGCATCTGGACATCTCATCTCTGTCGGCAAAGCCCAGTGACCTTGTGGTTTCTTTATGGTCTGAAATAAGAAGGGTGCCTTCTGAAGCATCTCACCTGAAAGGCTTCCTATTAGGCCCCACAACTGAGCTCCTTTTCCTGGGTCTCCCGACGGGGCCTCCCCTCTGTGCCTTCCGTCCGCATCTCCCCATTTACCTGACTGTCTAGTGGAACCCGTGTGCTACCCCTGGAAGTGTTGGTTTTGACAGAACCTGTGACCTCCCTGGGGACTCCCTGCCCAAGCCAGCTCCACTTTGCCAGGGGGCTTGAGTTCCCAGCTTCACCCACCCCAGGAGCTCCTCGAAGCCTTGCCTGGAGCTGCACTCCTGGAGCTCTCTGCAGCCTGCCGTCCACAGGCAGGAGGCTGTCCAAGAGACTCGTTTTCAGGCCAGCGCCTCGGAGTTGGCCCCTGCCTCTCTGTCCCAGTTCCAATTGCAGCCCTACGTGAACTCTCCATCGGACTTGCCGTCTCAGCGTCACGTGGTCTCTCTTGGGCCACCGTCAACTTCGTGGTCTCTGATCTTCAAACCGGCCCAGGACTCCGCAGGTCTTGGCCCTTGTTGTGTGTATGGGGCTCCCACGAGGCTAGCAGCTGAGTCGAGACGAGCCGAGTTGAACGTGTCTTTTCCTGCATGCCGACGTCACGTCTCAGCCAACAGGACCCGACCTGTGGTGACCCGGAGCTGCAGAACAGCCATCCTCTTGTCACTGTTCTTGATCCTTGATCCGGCTCATCTACCCTCGTGACTTCATATTTATATGAGCCCTGACCTTTTTCTGTTTTCTAGACCCATAACTTATCTTTAGGACATCTCTTGAATTTCCTGCTCTCAGAGAAGTTTATTTATTGATGTGTTCATTCATCCAGCAGGCACGTATGCACACCTACCAGTTGGCTCCGCGGACGGGCTAGTTAGGGAGTTAGACAAAATAGCCGTGTCAGTTAGGATGCTTCTTATTGCTGGTGACAGACGTCCTGATTCAAACTGCCTTAAGCGAAAGTGGAATGTCCTCCTCCCATACCTGCCAAGTCTAGCGGCAGATCTGGTTTCCTTCAGGCACAGCTGGATTCGCGGATCTTAAATGCTACCTTTGGGACCTGGCCTGTCTTCATCTCTCAGCTCTGTTCTGCCCTGTGACGCCTTCATTCTCCAGCTCTCCACGTGGTGGCAAGGTAGAAATTAGCGGTGCCAGGCCCACACCCTTCTAGGTTCCAGCACAGCAGAAAGGGCGCCACTCTCTCAGCGGCCCCAACAACTGTCCCACTACTTCTGGTCTCTCCCTGGCTTATGGGCTCTTCCCTGAGGAAGTGCCTTTGGCCGAGGAAATTCAATGCCTTCACTGATCAGACTGCAGTCATATGTGCTTTCCTTGTCGTTGGGTGTGGAGTCAACTCTGTACAGGCACTGAGGTTGAGAGCAGGGGATACAGTGAGTGGTTCCCCTGAAGAAAAGACAATGGGTACGAAATAGCAAAAAAAAAAAAAAAAAAAAATGCTCTGTTGCAGCCATTGTGTTCATGACACATGTGCATGATAGAGCTACACGCAGGCTCGAGTCTGGCAGAGGGAGCATTTGCCTTCCTCTCTGACGGGCAGAGAGTTCCCGCCTCCCTCACCCCTCGGTCCTTCTTTTCCTTCCTTCCTTTCCGCAGAATTTAGCGAGTTGTCCTAGAGCATAGGTTGTCCTAGGAGTGGGCCCTGCTCCTAAGGGCCACCCAAAACAGCAGGGACGAGGCCGTAGGAGCGATGCACCACCCACGTTTACTGGGGATTTGTATTTTAAGAAATAGAAATACGAAGAGTATTTCCGTGCTTTTTATAACATTGAAAAGATAACTTTAAGCATTACAGTGTTTAAAACCTTCTCTAGCCAGGCCGTCTCCATAAATTTCTGTTTTGTTTAGTGTTCAGAATAAGTCTGCCTGGTATGCTTCATTAAATAACGGAAACTCCATAATCCACAATTTTTAAATTTTTGACTAGGCTGCTGTAAAACTCAGCGTTAAAACCTGTGCTTAATTAAAAGACAAAGTAATCTGAAGGGAAACTTTTCCTTAGTCTGAGTTTCCCTTCAGATTACTTTGCTTTAAAAAAACAAAACAAACAAACAAAAAAACTTGATTGAAGGTTTGGTGATTTTAGTGTACCTGGGGCTTTTGTAATAAGATGCTTCTTGTAGTAAGATATTTCATTTTCACTTCGGCCCAACCATCTTGGCTTCTGATGCAGCATCTCCTACCCTCGCCCAGTCCTTTCCCCTCCTGCATCCAGACCCGCTCTCAGTGTATTCACAGCTTGTGTATCGTGGGTCGACCCGACACTGAAAGGAACACGTGTAGATACGCACATTTTTTTAAAAAGGCAACAAACGTGAAAATGTTTGTTGTGACATTCCAGATCCAACATGCAACCTTTACATTATTTTTTGGCTGTAGGTTTTATTTCGTTCTGTCCTGTGGGGGGAGGGGGGGGGGATTGAGAAAAGCAGGACAAATAATGCAAGGATTCTGGAATAGGTTAACGCAGTGGCTCTCGGCTGGAGAGTTGGCGATGCCTGGAGACATTCTTGAGCGTCTTGGCGACTGGAGTCTGGTGGGTGGAGGCCACGGATGCTGCTAAACAGCCTACGATGCGCAGGACTGGCCCCGCAAGGAAAAAGAATCCAGTCCAGAAGGTCCATAGTGCCGCTATTGAGAACCCTCGCATGAATAGGATTTTTAGAATTCTAAACCCTGAAAGGATTCAGAACAGTCTTGCAACTTAGGCTTCAGAGCACACTAGAAACAAAGGCGCCTCAGGGAAACGTAGACTCCTGGAGGCAGCAGGGAAGGCCATCAGGACCCGTGTCTTGGCTTCGCCCGTTCAGGAACTGAGTCGCATGGGGAAAAGTGACCGGACGCAGCAGAAGGCCACTCCTCAGCGTGTGAGCAGGCAGCCTGCCCCATTCCCCGCACCTCCGTTTCCTCCTCTGCAGAAACTTGCCTCCCACGCTTGGTCCGGGGACTGACGAAAACAGCGCGTGTGCCCTGTTTCGTGCCATAGCTGGGTAGCTGGCCACGGTGTGTTGTCACTAAACAGTGGTGGCGAGGACCGAGGTGGTCATGGAGGTCGCTGCTGTGGTCCCGGGCCTCAGAGCCAGTTCACAGCTTGTTCAGCCCTGCTCCCCTGCCTCCCTGTCCCATTCTCTTCCTTTTACGCTTCCTCGAGGGTCTGTGAAGACAGGGTGTAAGGGGCAGCTCAGTAGGGATTAAAGAGCACTGGCCTGGAGAGCAGCTCAGGAGCCCGCAATTGAGGAGAAAGTCTAAACAAAATTTCTTCATGCAAGACAGGCAGGGGCTTAAATTGTAGGTAGGAGCTAAGGAAGACTAAAAAGGATTGGTTTCTGCCTGAAACAGGCCCCCCTCTCTGATCCCAAAGCCCTGTGAATGGTGCTCCAGGTGGTCCCGCCTCCAGCAAGGGCAGAGCTTAGATCACATAACCTTCATCAGACCCTTGGATCCCTCCCCAGTCCGGTGGCCCCAGCACGCATGTGCCAGGCAGGGTCCCTGACATGCTCAGTATTTCTGGGGACACTTTCCGCTCTAAGATTCTCTGATGTCTGATAAGCTTTGTGGACCTGATGCTGGAGCCATCACGTGACATTTTAACTAATGCCTGGTAGGCATGTGTGGACAACCACAGGTCTCCTGTTTTATGATTTGTGGAAGAAAAATGGCTTTATTGGGTTTTACTCACTCAGTCGATGTGAGCATATGATTGAGATGTTGTGCAAAACACTTTTTCTCTCTGAAAATAATAATAAACTATCTTAGCAAAAATTCTGTGAAATAGGTTTCCTCTCATTTTCTTAAAAGACATATAGAAATGTGTGTGTCTACCTGTATGTACAGACACACGGTTTTTGGCCATTCCTAAAGCTTGTGGAAGTTTCCAGGGCAGGCATCAAACCTGCACCATAGCAGTGACGTGAGCCACAGCAGTGCCAACACCGGGTTCTTAACCTCTAGGCCACCAGGGAACTCCAAATTTTAGTTTCTCGTGCAAATCAAAACTACAAAGAGGTACCACCTCACACTGGTCAGAATTGCTACCATTAAAAAGTCTACAAATAGCAAATGCTGGAGAGGGTGCAGAGAAAAGGAAACCCTCTTACACTGTTGGTGGGAGTGTAATTGGTGCAACCACTATGGAAAGCAGCATGAAGGGTCCTCAAAAAACGAATAAGTCTTGCCATATGATCTATCAGTCCAACTCCTGGGCATGTATCTAGAGAAAAGTCTAATTTGAAAAGATACATGCACCCCCATGTTCATAGCAGCACTCTTCACAATAGCCAAGGCATGGAAACAACCTAAATGTCCATGGATGGTTGAATGGATAAAGAAGACGTGGCACATATATACAATGGAACACTATTTGGCCATAAAAAAGAATGAAATAATGCCATTTCCAGCAACATGGATGCAACTAGAGATTCTCATACTAAATGAAGTAAGTCAGAAAGAGAAAGACAAATGCTATATGATATCACTTATGTGTGAAATCTAAAGTAAGGCGCAAATGAACCTATCTACCAAATAGAAACAGACTCACAGATATAGAGAACAGACTTATGGTTGCCAAGGGGGAAGGACGAGGGAGTGGGATAGACTGGGGTTTGGGGTTAGTAGATGCAAACGATATATTTATATACAGAATGGATGAGCAACAAGGTGCTTCTGTATAGCATGGGAACTATATTCAATATCCAGTGATAAACCATAACAGAAAGGAATATTTAAAACGAATGTATATATAGGTATAACTGAATCACTTTGCTCTACAGCAGAAATTAATATTGTAAATCAACTATACTTCAATTTTTAAAGAGTGCTCAATAAGAAAAAAGTTTTTATTTCTCTTGTTATGTTCACCACCTAAATTGTTGTTAACCAGGGGCTTTCTATAAAAATTAGCAGAATTCAGGAGTTCCCGTCGTGGCGCAGTGGTTAACGAATCCGACTAGGAACCATGAGGTTGCGGGTTCGATCCCTGCCCTTGCTCAGTGGGTTCACGATCCGGCGTTGCCGTGAGCTGTGGTGTAGGTTGCAGACACGGCTCGGATCTCACGTTGCTGTGGCTCTGGTGTAGGCCGGTGGCTACAGCTCTGATTGGACCCCTAGCCTGGGAACCTCCATATGCCGCGGGAGCGGCCCAAAAAATAGCAACAACAACAACAACAAAAAAAGACAAAAGACAAAAAAAAATTAGCAGAATTCAAAAGCATTAACTCTCTGGATTATAACCACGGACTAAATTCTCTTGAGGGAAAACCTCATTCACTTAGTAGCTGTCTCTCGAATATCCTGTTTGTTGACTTGCACTCGTAAGGTGATTCTACCTCCCACAAAAGTATTCTGCAGAATTAGTCATTTAGAGATATTTCTCCTACATTTTACGTGTCTGTTCTCCACCCATTATGAAGATTACCCTTAAAAATCCACGGGAACAAGTTGGTACATGAGAAAACAGTAAATCACAGCTGATTTGATCCGTTTTCCGTGCATTTGTGTGACATTCAAGATCCACGACACAGTTGGAGTGGAGCCACACACACCCAGCCCATGGGTGCAGGCTGAGCACCGGGCACCGTTCTCCCACCTGCCGCGGCCCAGGGCAGGCCACCCAGGAGCAGACGAGGGCAGTGCCGTGCCCTGGGCCACACAGTTGGTCTGCAGGAGAGCCCACTGCCCCGCCCCGCCTGGCTCCTCAGGGCACGAGCTTGCTACGGGCTGCATCTTGACAAGGAGCCATTCAAGACTTAGAATAATAACAAATCCCTTCCAAGATTCGACTGTTTTTCATTTTAAACGCCTTAGTTGGTCTTCTGTGTTTTTATTTGACCTTCAACTTTTTGTTCCCCCAAGGTGTTGTGTAACGGGCCAGGAACATGTGTTCCTATCTGTATATCTGCCCTTCTCCTCGGGATACTAGGAATAAAGAAAGTGATCATTGTCTACGTGGAAAGCATCTGCCGAGTGGAGCATTTATCCCTCTCCGGAAAGATTCTGTTCCACCTCTCCGATTACTTCATTGTCCAGTGGCCGGCCCTTAAGAAGAAATATCCCAAATCTGTGTACCTCGGGCGAATTGTTTGACGAATGACAAGGTACTTCTTTAGAGTTTTGTCATCGACAGCATTGTTGAGAAACAGGGAACCCAAAAACTACGTGTTTATCGTCAAAGGTTTTGAAAATCCTGAGAAGAGTGGCCAAGAGTTAAAAACTCGGGTGAATAATCCCGTGAGGGAACTGAGCTGGTTCTTGTAAAACAAACATGAATAAACCGCTTGAGTATGCCCCTGGGCTCTGAATCACTACCTGCAAGTTATCTTCTGACTTGTTTTAATCATATTTTTTTCTAATATTCTAAATATAGAGTTTTTAGATTAGCCGCATTTCCTGTTCTACAGCTTTTTTTTTTTTTTTCTTTACGTTATTCTGCATTGTAGAAAGAAAAAGAAAGCTATTTCTTAGTTTTTGTTCAGACACAGGAGGCTTTATTTCCTGTATGGAGGCAGAGAAATCCCTCGTGAACCCTTTCAGGCTAAAGGAAGCAGTTACATTAAATTGGCTTCATGACAATTTGCACTCCACGGGCTTCCAGAACTGAACACATAAACCAGTATCTTTTTTTGTTCTTTAGTGTTGCTTTCTGAGTCGTTCGCCTCAATCCAGAATATCTTTTAAAATCTTTTGTTCGTTAAATTATAAGATGGCCACTGTCATAGACATAAAAACATGACTTCTGTTTATTAGGGCCAAACTCTCAAAACCTTTTTTTTTTAAATGTTATAGTAAATTCACAGCATGGTAGCTTTAGTTGTCTGCAGCATTGCAAGATAGGTAGGCTCAGAGAGTAATGTAATATATATGTAACATTACCTAAGTGCTTATTGTTTGCTGGCTATTCTAAGTACTTTCAAATATTAATTCATGTAGCTATGATAACTCAGTGAGGGGGGGACTGTTATGACCCCCACTTTCTAAGATCACATGACTAGTAAGTGCCCAAGCCAGGGGTTGAGCCCCAGCTGCCCGGCCTGACAGCAGAGCTGGTTTCATGGGCTTGTGACCTAATGCGGCCACACAGGGACCCATAGTTAGGAGGGGCCCGTGCTTGGTTTGATAGACTACTCTCTCTCTCTTGAATTTCTTACCATATTTTGAACAAGGGGCTCACATGTGTTTTGCACTGGATCTTTCAGATGATTTAGCCCGTCGGGCTTGAGAACCTGAGCTCCTAAAGAGCCATGTCCACTGCAACAGGCGTCTAACCCCTAATGCAGGGCCGGCCCACCGGCAGCTCTGCACTAAACAGGAATTCCATTCCCTCCGTGCTGCTTTAACCAGGCAGCAAACAATGAGAAGGCGGCTCGTGGTATTTAAGTTGCTTGTTTTTTCTTTTTAAGTCTTTCTTATGAGTATGATATAAATCTGATAAAGAAAGGGTTAGAAATGAACAAAGAAAGTGACTTTGGGTGAAAAGAGGCGTGGCCACCCAAGATGACGTCAAATCAGAATGCTGAGGCTGCCTCAGCCTTTCTCAATCTCCTCCTCTGAATAAAGTAGGCACATCTGTCATCAGGACGTTTTTTCCCAGGTTTTTGGCAGGAGGAACACGTGGCAGCAGACGCTCGAGAAAGAGTGAGAGCACTTGGCTGTGGGTAGCCAGGCCCTGGTTCATCGCCCTGGGACTTTGATTTCAAATCTGTCACCTGACGTAAAGGTCTGAGACGAAGGAAGGGGCAGAGATGAAGGAAGCCTCTACTTGTCTAGGGACAGTGATTTTTTTTAGGGGCAGCAGCCCATCTTTAAGTTTGTCTCTGTCTCTGTTCCCACATGGCACTCTGCGCGTCCTTGGTGAGTGAGATGGGACTAGTTAATGCCTGTCTGTGCTTCAGGGCAGCTGCCCCCGGGGCCCCCACAGCTCAGCCTGCTGCGTGGGCTCCTCTCGGGCCAGAGCTTAGGATGCTTAGGCCACGCAGAACTGGAGAAAAGAGGCCATGATTTTTTCCAGAAACACATGCCCCAGACATTTTGCAGAGCCTTGACTTAGACAGTGGTTAGCCTGGAATGTCAGAGAAAGAATCTGTGTGTGTTCTATCGCTGAAAGTTCAGAAATATCTTCCTGGGTTGGACTGCTGTGCACACACTCAGAGCCAGATGGAGGCACATGTTATCATGGCTTCTTGCTTGGTTCCAGATTATTTGGTAAATAAACACACGCTCCGCTGTGTCTTCTTGTTATGGCTACTTCAAGTCCAAGAGGTCACCCTGGCAAAAGGGGCTGGTTTGAGACGATAGAAGGGCCAGCTGCCCCGCTGTGCATTTCTGTGGCACGAAGAACTGTGGTGCTCAGCAAATGAACCTGTCTACAGAACAGAAGCAGCTCACAGACATGGAGAACAGACTTGTGGTTGCCCAGGGGGAGCGGGGAAGGGAGAGGGAGGGATGGGGCGTTGGGGTTGGTAGATGCAAACTATGACATTTCGACTGGCTAAGCCATGAGGTCCTCTGTATAGCACAGGGAACTATATCCAACCTCTTGTGATAGAACACGATGGAAGATAACATGAGAAAAGAATGTGTATCTCTGCGTGACCGGGTCACTTTGCTGTACAGCAGAAATGGACAGAACATTGCAAATCAACCATACTTTTAAAAAAAATAAAAATGGAAAGAAAGTGTTCTGATTTCAGCTCCTGCTGAAGAAGGTCAGGAGCTAGCTTGTCCTTTCTAATGTCGCTTGAAGCACCCTGGAGTGCACCTTTTACTGCAAGAGACTTGGTGAAAAATGAGTCAGTCGCACCAGTCTTAAAACGAGAGGCAGGGAGATCACGCACCCCGCCCACACCGACTTCCCCGGGAGATTTTTATCGGCAGTCCGGCTGTCCTAAGGGTTTGAGCCGCTTGCCAGGTCAGAGCCTCACTGTTTCAGAGAGGACATCCCTAAGTCATCACAGGAAGCCCTCGCCTGGAATGAAGAGCGCTATGAAACCACAACAACAAGAGGAATGTCAGGCAGTCTTAGACGGAAGAGCGAGAAGTCCTGGCTTGAAGGGCGGTGGCCTGAGCTTCCCCTTATAAAAGCAGCTTGAAACACTCTGTTCACTTGGCTTTACCATGTCAGGTTAACGTGGGGAAATGCAGCCCCTCGTGCTGAGTCGGTGCTTCGTATGGTCTGCAAAGCCCCGTCTTGCCCAAAGGAGTTTGATAGCGAGAGGAAGCATCTTTTGTCCGCAGTCCTGTCCTCGAGAGTGTTACAGGTCACCCTCCGTCCGGCTCAGTGTTTGGGGCCTTGCGGAGTGTCTGCACCCAGACCTCCTCGTCCGCCCTGAGCTTTTGCCTCTCTAAGGCCCAGCACCCCAGCATTCTAAGTCCAGGTGTCTCCAGCTGTGCTCTGACTGCCACTCAAGGTGAAACTTGGAGTTGTCACAGCTCTTTCTCTTCCCTCCAGAGTCCTTACGTGATGCTAGGCTCTGTCCTGTCTCTCAAACAACACACTGTGGAATAATTTTTGTTTTTGACTTTTTCCTTACTCCCCATGTAATTGCCTTTTAAAAAAAAAAAAAAATCCCCAGCATTTTCCCCTTGTCTCTTCATCCTCTGCTATTCTCGTCATCTGATTTCACCCCTTGGTTCTGCCTTTGAACTAGTTCATATCCAGCCGTTTTAGTCCCACAGTCACCACTAAGCTAACTCTTCAACAGAAATTCCTAGTTTTCTTCGCACATTTTTGGAGGACCTGAGGCATAGGGAGATGAAGTAGCTTATCCAAGACTTCACAACTAGAAAGTAGAGCTGGGATTTGAACCAAGGCACTCCACCTCCAGCCACACTTACCAACAACTACATTAGATTTAAAAGAAAAAAGTGCTGGAAGGGAAATTAACCAGGTGCTGTGATGGGAATACAGGCTGGGTGCTCTAGATAGGGAGCAGGAAAGGCCTTGCTGAGAAAGGGACAGCAGAGCTGAGGTCTGAGCAGAGTGTCTGGATTATTTATCCTCTGCCCACTGCCCCTCACAGCTTACTTCTCACCCCTCCCATGAGCCCTCCCCTGTCGTCTCATAGCCAGGTTTCAGCAGCTTCTTCTCTACCCACTTCTGTATCCTAGCCACCCACACCTAAGGTAGCACGGGTTACATCATCTTATTGCAATACCTTGTACTTAGAAGCACCTGTAAAGGGAAGACAAGAATGGCTTTGCCAATTATTTCTTTATCGCTTTCTTCCTTCAGGGTCTATACCTCATACTACTTTTGTATTCTTGCTCCACTCTTCGCCAGACCTACCACAGCCCAGGACAGAATCTAGCCATTAAGTAAATTTAGAAATTCTTATACCTTTAGGTGTTGGCTAGGCCTACTTAGTTCCACTTCATCTGGAACAGTGGTTCTCAAACTTTTTGGTCTCAAGACCTCATCAAAGGAGTTCCCTTGTGACACAGTGGGTTCAGGACCCAGCTTGGGTCACAGCTTGGCTCAGACCCAAGAACTTCCACATGCCATGGGCATAGCCAATAAAAGAGAAAAGTCCTCATTAAAAATTATTGAGAGACCCCGATGAATTTTTGTTGATGGGAGCTGGGTTTGTCAACATTTACCACATTAGAAATTAAGCCAGACATTTTTAAAACCTAGGAATACACCAGGACACAGTCCATGAGCCATCAGAGTAGTGACATTGTCACACATCATGTAGCATCTAGAAAACAGTAAAACAAGAGGCTGAGATGGGAAGAGGCAGCATAACTTCTCAGTATGTCTTAATCACAGGACGGTTTTGACCTCATGGACCCCTGAAGAGGTCTCGAGGCCCCCAGAGGTCCTGGACCACATCTTGAGAACTGCTGATCATCCTGACGGTGCACCAGTGAGTTCATCTCCTCTCGCAGCCTCTAGGCAGTCAGTGCTCTGTACTCGTTTTCTACTGCTATGTAACAAGGTGCTGCAAACTTAGTGGCTTGAAATAACGCTTATCATCTCACAGCTCGGTGGGTTAGAAATCCACGCAGGGCTTAGCTGGCTCTCTCCTCAGGGTCTCGTGAGGCCGTCATCAAAGTGTCAGCCAGGTCCTGATCTGGAACTCTGCATCTTCCAAGCTGGTTCAGGTGCTTGTTGGCCAAGTTCAGTTCCTTGCAGTTGTAGGCTCACGGTGACCTGTTTCTTAAAGGCCGCCAGGAGAGTCTCTGCTGCCCCTTAACTCTTTCAAGGACTGACATGCGTGGGTAATCTCCCTTCTGATTAACTCGGAGTCAGCTGATTAGGCATCTTAATTACACCCTCAGAATCCCTTCTGCCATATTGATATAACATAATTGGGAGGGTGATAGCCATGGTATTCACAGGTCCCACTCCTACTTCAGGACAGGGGATTAAACACAGGCATTGCAGGGCAGAGTATTGGAGGCCAGGCTAAAATTCTGCCAACTACAGTCTGCCTGGTGTTTTTGGTTTTGTTTTGGAAAAACAAAAAAAATTTTTTCTAACTTTCCCTTAGACCATCTTTCATATCCACCTTTCAGTCCTGCATTCATATCCAAGTTCTCTAACTCTTTTTTCATTCATGTCTTCCAAACCTTCTCCTGTGTCTCATTTTGTTGACTTGTCAACTAGGCCCAATAGGGGCACCTGCTTTTGGAGTGGTTGTGATCTCCCAGCCAGAGGATACGTGTGCTGCCTTTAGCACAGAGCCCAACACAAAATAAGAACTCAGTGACCATGTATCTCCAGGCATCAAGAAGGGCTCCTTGGCGCGTAGTGGCCTCAAGGAAGGCTCTCCTTGGACAAAGCTCAGCAACCACTTCCCACCCTCTAGGATGGCCTTAGACAAAGCAGAAAATAACAAGTGTTGCCAAGAAGGTGGAGAAAATGAAACAGCAGACATCATTGGTGGGATTGAGGAGAATGGCTCAGCAGCTGAACCTCAAAGCAGTAACGTTACCATGTGACCCAGCAGTTCCCCGGCTAGATGTATACCTCGGAGAACTAAAATCACATTCACTCAAAAACCTGCCCGCAAACCTCAGGCCAGCAGTATCCATAACAGTCAACAGTGGAAACAACCCAGATATCCACCAGCTGGATGGATTAACCAAAGTGGAGTATCCATACATTGCTCAGTCACCAAAAGGTATGAACCACTAATTCATGACATGCTGCAGTTTGTGAATGCACCTTGAAAACACGCTAAGGGAAATAAGCCAGTCGCTAAAACCTGCATATCGTGTGATTCCATTTACGTGAAATGTCCAGAATAGGCAAATCCATTGAAAGCAGATTCACTGTTGTCAGGCGCTATGGGAGGGGGCAACGAGGGCCCCTTCGGGCGGGTATGGAATGCCTTTTGGATGAGATGAAAATGGTCTGGAATTAGTGGTGATGGTCGTATAACCTCTGAATAGACTAAAACCCACTCTGTCGTACCCTTTCAGTGGGCATACCTTATGGCATTTGAATTTATTTCTCAGTGAAAAAAAAAATACCATCAGTAGTGAAGGAATCTGTCCATATACATTTGCGGGAGTGTATATAGATGAAGGAAGACAAAAAAAAAAAAAAAAAAAAAAACGAAGCGCAGCAGCCAGGAAGCCACTCTGGGGAGTGTTTTTGTTCCTGTGGTTCCATCTCTGCCCACGGCCAGAGACTAAACAAAGCCTGAAGGTGCTGGGACAAAGCCCGGCTATTGGGAAGAGCTGAGTAAGGACTGCATGAAAGGAGCCAGTGAGGGCCCCCTGGAGGGGAAGAGGGCTTCGGGCTGCCTCCCCCTCAGCCCCCCAAAGGGCCTCACCCAGACGAGGGAGGGGAACCGTGCTTTCCAAAGTTGGCAGCCACATGCAGTGTGACCTGGCGGCCTCGTGGCGCAGAGGTGCAGTCTGGTCGCTCTCCCTTGGAGCAGGGAGGGTGGGAGGGGACTTCTGACTGTCTCCTGAGATGCTCACCCTCTGGACACCCCCTCTTGCCCCCTCAGGGATGTCCACAGAAGGCCCACAGAGGGCCAAGGGTTTGAACCTTCTCCATCCAGGTGCTAGAAATGTGAGGGGGGAGGCCCCGGGATGATGCCAGCCACTTGGGTCACCCCCAGGCTTTCTCGTCTCCCTGCTGAGCCGCAAACCCCACGGAGCAGAGAAGAGCCTCCGGCAAACCTCCCTCCTGTGCCCTGCGAATTTCCACGCCACAGAGCCTGTGACAGGGATTAAATGGTTGGTGTTTTCTGCCACTAAGTCGTGAGGGAATCTGTATCAAAGCAATAGGTGATGCGAACAACACCCTTTCAGGAGGAGCCAGTCCCTCCGAAGTGTGATTATTTTTGGCTAAATATTAGGAGAGGAAACAATTTCTCCCTCCAAGGCAGAGGGAAGAAAGCACATTTCGACACCGTGGATAGGAAAAGGCTTTTTTTTCCTCCTTGCTGTTTGGCCTGCATGTAGCAATGAAACAGAAACCAATGGCTTCCTTTAACTCTTTTAACCATATGCAGATGAATAAGCAAACGGCTGGACCTGATTCCTAATCTCTTTTCCTTTCCTGCATAACTGACGGCGTGTTTTATTGTTTTATTTTTTCCACTCTAATAAACTTTTAGCTTTTAAACAGAAGTCATGTGTCACATGTGTGACGATTAGCAGCAAGAATGTAGAAGAGGAGGTGGCTCCTGAGCACGATGCCTTAATTCATAGCCAAGCCCTTCAGCTGAAAAATAAGAACAGTGTTTCTGGCAGGGAAAGGTGACATCTTTTTTTCTGTCTGACCTGGAGTCCTTTCCCCCTACCCTTCCTCAGTCTTTTTAGGATTAATTGCTTAAAGTTTGCTGATTATCATGCCATTTGTAGCAACATGGATGGAACTAGAGCGTCTCATACTGAGTGAAGTACGTCAGAAAGAGAAAGACAAATACCATATGATATCACTTATATCTGGAATCTCATATGGCACAGATGAAGCTATCTGCAGGAAAGAAACAAACTCATGGGCTTGAAGAACAGACTCGTGGTTGCTGAGGGGGCGGAAGTGGGATGGACAGGGAGTTTGGGGTTAATAGATGCAAACTATTACATTTTGAATGGATAAGCCGTGAGGTCCTGTTGTGTAATAACACAGGGAATTATGTCCAGTGACTTGTGATGGGACCTGATGAAAGATAATCGGAGAAAAAGAATGTATGTATATATAACGGGGTCACTTGGCTGTACAGCAGAAATGGACAGAACATTGTAAATCAACTATAATAAAATTTTTTTTAAGAATTTTAATAAGAATTCATATTAATGTGTATTTTTTATTTGCCCTAGATGCATGCCCCGTGTCCTTACCCTTCACCCCCAACGGTCATTGGTTTTCAGACACAAAGGAGAATGTTCATTTCTAGTAGATTTGTTAAATCTAGTAGATTTGTTAAAATCTACTCAGTGCTCAAAGTGAGTCTGGACACTTGTGTTTTCACTGTCACTTTTGTTTCCAAATACAGTTATTGGATTCACTGGAATAAAACTAAGAACTTGGTTTTTAAAAATAAAATAAAATTTACTGATTAAAAAGAGAACTTTGTAAAGTTTTTGGTTGCGTTTCAGTAGCTGACATTCGGTAATCTTTCCGTGACTTTGAGCAGGGCCACTCTCCCCATGCCTGCAGAGTCCTGTGAACCCCCAGACCCCAAAGTATGCAAACTGAGACCAGCACAGACATCACAGGGAAGAGAAGGCGACGGCAGCAGGAGGGAGGGAGTCTGGAGGACAGTCTTTGCTCTGGAAAAAAAGGAAGAGACATTTCATTCTTCAAAGGAAAGGGAAGGAAAACAAGACTTTTATGGAAACACCATATACAGAGTTGGCAGAACTTCAACAAGGAATAAAAAGTATCCAAATGTTTCCTCGTTCAGTTCCAGCCTGGCAGCTAAATTAAAAGAGGCTCCATTTCCTTTTCTTTCCTTTTTTTTTTCTATGTTTTATGTTTAGGAAAATTTGTGGAAGAGTAGACATCAAACTGCTGACAGCAGAAACCTTTACAATGTCACACTAGATGACGGAAAGCAGAACATACAGTCAGGAGGAATTTTTTAATATATATATGTTATCATCTGTAATGTGATTTTTGATGGTTTTTGTGAAATAATCTTTTTTTTTTAATGGCCACATACATGATATGGAAGTTCACAGGCCAGGGATTGAATCTGAGCTGCAGCTGCGGCAATGCCGGATCCTTTAACCTGCTGCACAGGGCCGAGGATGGAACCCACGCTTCTGCAGCAACCCGAGCCTCTGCAGTCAGGTTCATAACCCGCTGTGCTACAGCGGGAACTCCTCAATAATTTTATAAGCATCACTCTTTATATCTAGATATTACTACAATAAATTTATATTTTCCTGTCACTTTTCCTTGATGCCAAGAAAGGTGGGGTTATTCATTTTGTGCTTGTCTTTCACATACCTTGAAAAATGTGAAAGAAATGACGTCTTACCAGCAAAAGGTTGTTTGTTTTTTGTTTCTGCATAAAAAGAGGCTCCGTTTTCAAGCTGATTTGCCCCAACCCTCATCATAGTCTTTTCCCTTTACTTTCAGGGGTATTTGAACATTTCCATGATTAAAAATTTGAAAAATATAAATCAAATGCTAAAAAGTCAAGGAACGTATTGATTATAGGGAAAGTGAAACAAATTATGTTTTAAAGTGAGAACAAGGAAGGAAATTTACAAATTACTTTTATTTTGTGTTTAACGCAGGAAAAGAAATTAAGTCAGTCTGCAGATCTGATTCCTGAACCTACAGAGGTTTTTCTGACTTAAAATATTCGGTCCTGGACCTTTCCCTACACTGCTGTCAAGTACAAAGTGTCCCCGTCTCCTTTATGCATGAGAGGACTGTGCTTCTCGTTGTTGGGTAAATATTTGAGGTTGTTCCCACATCAGCTCCTGGGCGCCGCCTCCCGCCGAAGGTGTCCCCTTTCTCCAAGGACACCCTCCCTGCCCTTGTCCAGAAACTGGCGATAACAAGTCACCTCTGTGGACTGAGTATTACAGGCGATGCTGCCCCGGGTCTGGTGCTGTGCGGAGCTGGTCAGGTGGATGCTAAGAGCCCTGGGCCAGGCTCCAGCTTTGCCACCGTGCGTGCCTTGAATCACGGCGAACGTAGTATTTATCTGCTTCCTCACCACGTTCGTAACAGGAAGCATTTGGACGAGGTCGTTTTTGAGATCCCTCCACACGACGGTCCTGCCACCACCACCGTCGTCACAGTCGCTTCCAGCATTTTTCACCCGCGCGTGACAGGCCAGCGTCTGCGCTAAGCACAGTCCACGCGGGGACTTATTTAATCCTCAGACCCAGGAGGCACAGGGAGGGTCCCGAAAAGCTGTCTTCCACCAGCTGAGTTGCTTTTCTCCCCCAGCACACCACGGGTGCCCACGGAGAATGTGGCAGGCAGCCATGGTGGCCAAGCCTCGTCCAGAAAAAATTACCATGGGAAGTTGATTCAATGGAAAACTATTTGATACAAGAGCGTGACAGTTAATCCCAGGATTTCACTTTTTGTTCTCAACTTCTGACCCACAGCTGCTAGACCATCCACGGAATATCAAGAAGGTACCTGGACTCGAGTTTAACCCTGTTCAACAAGGGTTTGGCCAATCAAATAAGTAGGTCTTTGTTGATTTCCTCTAAACTCTAAAACCAGGAAATTACTTCTATGTTAAGATTCCCCACCTTCCCTCCAAGGACATCCTGAGGCACTGAAATAAAACCTAGCCAAACACATGTCCACTCACTCTTCGTCATGGAACATCCAGTAAATTATAGGTAATTTGAAAAAGCAGATCTCTGAACAAAGCTAGAAAAATATTCTCAACAGTATTTTTAGAAGGCGTAATTTGACGTATTTCATCCCGAGGACTCAATTTAGTTATGTGTTGGATACTAACCACAAATACCTAACGTTAGTAATAATAACAGTGGCTAACAGAACTGAGTGTGCGTTATGGGCCAGGCACAATCCTTCATCTTTTACACATATTCTCTCCCCCATCCTCACAACCACCGCAGGAAGCAGCTAATGTCATGATCACGTGTTCACAGATGCGATATGGAGAAATCGATACGCTCAGAACTGAGGTTATACACAAAGGGGGTTATCAAGGTAAAATTTACAATAGAAAAAAATTGGAAACAATCTAAATTGGAAAATGTTTAGTAAATTATACTATGTCCAGAAAACGGACTGTGCCATCATTAAAAATCATATTCTTGAAGAATATTTAATGACATAGAAACATATTTACACTCTTATATTAAGTAAATTTGTAATTGATGCAAATAAGTGTATATTGCGAGCACAATTTGAAAATCGATGTAAAGCTATGCAAAATTTAAAAAGGGTTAAAAGCATTTAAAAGGCTTAAAATGGCTATCTCCGAATTAAGGAAGCGCTTAATAAATAGGTGTCTAATATGTACTGTTGTAGATGCAGCTTTCACATCTCACTTGAACCCCACAAAGACACTGAGAGGTAAGCAGTCTTGGCTCCTATTTTTCAGATGATGAAAATAAAGCTCAGAAAGGTTGTGACGTGTCCAAGGCGCCCCAGATGGTACGTGGTCAAGCCAGGGCCGAAATCTTCCAGACGCTCAATCTCAGTACAGCATCTGTGAGCGCAGGCACGGCGTACGGGCGGAGCCAGAAATAGGTTGCCCTGACTACATTCTAACTCCTTCAATAGGAAGTTGAAGAAGCATAGCAGCCGAGGAAGAGCGCCCCGTGCCAGATCATGGGAAGGCCATGAACTTGGAATTGGGAGATCTGAGTTCCGGTGTTGGCTCTGCCATTAATTAGGTCTGTGGGCAAATCCTTGGACCTTTCCGGGCCCCTATTGGTTCCTCTAGGTACAACACAAATGTAATCAAACATTCTGGGCCCAGAGAGTGTCTTGGAAGTCAGTGACTGCATTGCCACCTGCCAACACACCCCAAGTATGACTCCAAAGGCTTCGAATGGCAGTGGTGACTTGTCTGCTGAAGAGGAGCGGGAGGAGGCTCGCACCACACGTCACCCGAAAAACATCCTCATGCTTTCCTTTCAGCGCTTCTTTTTCCCCCCAAATTTCCCCTTCCTCCACCAGCTGCCCAAATTCTCTTTTGCTGTTTCCTTCTTCCTTTCAACACACACACTCACCCCTTTTTTTGCCTCTTCCTTTTTCAAGCCACGGTCTTCAAGATTTCTCCCTATTCCAAGTCTCCTTTGGTTCAACTAATATTTATTCTGTGCCTCCCACTCCCCAGGACTTTGGTGGGGCTGGAGGTTACAGCGACAGACTTCTCTCTCTGTCCCTGTTAGTGGGAGTAATCTAACCTGGCCTCAGCTTCTTACCTTTGCATCCAGCCAAAGGCAGCCGGTGAGGGAATAGGGAATATTTAATTACTAATCATTTTTTACTGTTAACAAAAAATAAGAGGTTAGGACTTCTTGCTCTCAAAAGACTCCCAGCTCTACTTTTTTTTTTTTTTAAGAATTCAGTGGTTCTATGAAATTCAATTCATAATAGTGTCTCCCTCAAAGACACCGATGATTATAACAAGCCTGTGTCAGGTACTCAGGGTGCCCCCTTACACTGATTACCTAACACTTGAGCCCTCGAAACCCATGAGCTGTCAGTACCTCTATTAGTCCCCTTTCCTTGATGAAGAAACTAAGGTTTAGCGACTTACCCGAAGTCACTTCGGTTGACTTGAAGTCAACTTCGGTGACTGAGCTGAAGTCAAACAGCCGCTGGACAGCAGCTCGAGGATTCAGACCCAGACGTGCCTGACTCAGATGCTGTGCCCGCCCCGCCATCTGCCCCCTTCTCGTCTTCTCTTAGCTAAAGTGTGACATTGGTGGAAATACTGACAAGTATTAGAATCTACTTTCCTGTGTCCATTTTTGCCATGTTTTCTGTCCTAGTCCATTCAAGCAGCTGTGAAAAAATACCGTAGCCTGGGTGGCTTATAAACAACATAAGTTTACTTCTCAAATTTCGGGGGTGCTGGGAAGTCCAAGGTTGAAGCGCCTGCAGATTTGGTGTCTGGCATGAACTACTTCTTGGTTCATAGATGGCTGGGTTCTGGGTATAACCTCACAAAATAGAAGGGCCAAGGGTGCTCTCTGAGATCTCTTTATAAGGGCACAAATCCCATTCATGGGGCTCCAGCCTCACGACCTAGTCACCTCTCAAAGGCCTTTCTTTGTTGGAAAAAGCTTTATTGAGGATGCTGGTTATGGAAGTAACTTGTCTGCCTCGCAACATGCTTTCAAGTCATGAGCTTAGTAAAGCCACTCCAAGCTCCTAATGTGGAGTCTCTTTTCTATTTCTCTTTGGTTTTCTCTTTATGTACCCCTGTTTCAATTTATTACTACTAGGGAGTTCCTGTAGTGGCACAGCAGAAACAAATCTGACCTAGTATCCATGAGGTTGCAGGTTCGATCCCTGGCCTCACTCAGTGGGTTAAGGATCTGGTATTTCCATGAGCTGTGGTGTAGGCTGCAGACAAAGCTTGGATCTGGCGTTGCTGTGGCTGAGGTGTAGGCCAGCAGCTACAGCTCTGATTTGACCCATAGCCTGGGAACCTTCATACACAGAGGGTGCAGCCCTAAAAAGTAATAAAAGTATTACTGCAACTTCTCATCTGTTGCAATTTTGTTAAGACAAAGTCTTCTTAGAAGACTGCCTTTCTCAGGAGATCAATGACAACCCCTGAAGGGATTCCTAGGGAACCAAGACAGGTTTTTATCTTGGTCCTAAAAACAATGGGGTAAGTGGCAACACGTCTTTGGTGGTGAGCTGCCAACACATTCTTCATATCAACCTCAGCTCCTGTGATCTGATGAGAGCAATAGAAGTCATTGAATTCTTACAAGCATCAGTGGTTTTTGTGGAGGTTCTAACTTGATATTAATCAAGGTAATTTCCATTCGGTGTGGTGTCAGGGTTTTTATGGCTTGGTGGCTGATTTATTGTCCAACAACATCTTAGAGGATAATGTCCACATAATTAAGGTGTCTAAGTGTCACCACGTGAGTCCTGGCTTACATGGGATGCTGGATATATAGGTTTAAGGCAACATGTGTTAAAAGGCATACTCAAGTTATGAGAAGGAAACAAAGCAGTTATACAATGGAAGGATTTCCTTACTTTTTCCCCTACTGTTTCAAAGAGGGGTACGATGATCTAAAACCTAGATTTGTCAACATTATTTTTTCCTTACATTTACTGGATTATGAATGGGAATTGATCTACACTATACACAAATAGGTATTAAATTAAATATTGTGAAAATTTTTTTCACCTGGCTTACCGCTATTACCCATGTAATGTAATATACCTGGTAACCATACATCCCGATATTTTAGAATATTTTTTCCTCAGTGACTAAGCCAGGGATCCTTAAACTGGGATCCATAGAAGTGTTGCAAATTTTGAAAGTTATCAATGCCTTTTCTGGAAAGAGAGGCTATAACTTCAGATTTTCTATTAACCCTTCCCCCCACCCACCCAAAAGTCAACAAAACTTATACTTAAGATTTTAAGGCTTTTTAAGGACATATTTATTTATTTTAAAATCTTTTCTTCAGTGTGAGGCTTGAAATTTAATGGAAAAACAAACAACCTATCTCCTTTCCTTGTGTGTCTATTCAGTCATCCCACTCCTCCAAAAATGAATGGTGTGGGTGTGGGGGGGGGGGTGTGCAAAGCCTTCTCTGAGAGCAGCAGGATGCAAGAAAGAAGATTTTTTTTTTAAAAGAGTAATGGAAATTTTTTTTAAAGAATATAATCTGCCTTGAATTTTTTCAGAAATCTGCCTTGAATTTTTAAATTTCTCTCCCACGTCTCTTGGCTATTGTTAATGTTATTTAGTAGTCGCTGTGAATTCTTTTGTGGATGACTGTAAATTACTAGCTTCTATTTTAGCGAAAGGAGCCGACACAGCAAATTTATGTTCTGTTATAAATTAAGTGATGTGATGACATATGCTTAGTGGTTAGACTGACATGCAACATAAATCAGATATGATCATTTGACTATAAGTCGGAGATATAAAATAAACCATTTTGGGGTCAAAACAAAAGACCGTAGGGCTAGCCGTGTGCCAAAGCACAAATATGCTAATTCTGCTTGCAGTCAGCAAAAGAAAAATCATTTCAGTTGGATATTTTATTCATCTTCTTCTGTGAATACCAAACAGAGAAGAATGTGAAAACATGGAATTTGGAGATAGGTTACTTTAAAACAAACAAACAAACAAACAGGTGAGGACATAGGACCAAAAACACTCCAAGACACAGAAGCAGCTGAGTACAAAAGCTCTAACTAAAACTCAAGGCTTCTACCTCCCAGGCCTACTTTTCATTCATTGCATCTCATCCAAAGACTAAAGTGAGGGAGTTCCCATCGTGACGCAGTGGAAACGAATCCAACTAGGAACCATGAGGTTGCAGGTTCGATCCCTGGCCTTGCTCAGTGGGTTAAGGATCCGGCGTTGCTGTAAGCTGTGGTGTGGGTCACAGACGAAGCTTGGATCCTGAGTTGTGGCTGTGGTGTAGGCCGGTGGCAACGCTCCCATTCAACCCCTAGCCTGGGAACCTCCATATGCCATAGGTGCAGCCCTAAAAAGACAAAAACTAAAACACTAAAAAACTAAAGTGAAAACAATTGGCGTGGCTTATCATGCAATACCATTAAAGACTTTGCAGTGAAAACACAATCACATACCTGGAACTCAGATAAGGAACCCCCATGAAAGCTAAAAAGTTACTGCCTATCACTGAATAACTGATGATAAGAACTCAGCATGGGGCTGAGCGGGAGCTTTGTCAATCTGGTCCTTAGCCAGAAGCCAGTTTTTAAAGTGAACATTAAAATCAGTTTCTTCATTTCAAGTTAAGCTCATCCTGTGGAGGAGGCCACATTTGGGAAGGGAAGGACATTCACTTTTTAGGGTGAAGATTTTGGTGTATTGGAATTTTCTCCCTGATCAGATATGTATCTGTAACTTGCATAATTTAAGTCCAAAAAAAAAAAAGGATCCTCTACCCTGAGGTTTTTAACTGATGTGCTCCTGCTCCAAGGTTAGTTGCCTGCCGGTTTCAAGGCTTGGCCTGGCAGTGGAATTCCAAAGAAAAGCTAAAAGACTCCATCTGTGGAGCAGTTCAGTTATGGCTCCTTTCATTTGGCCTTACAGGAAGAGTACAGACGAAAAATGTTGTTTAAAAGAAACTTGATAACTGGAAGAAACTTTGGCAGCCTTGACCTCTACCTGCAACTTACCAGACCCCAGACCGCAAGGAGCAGAGCTCTGGGGGGTTAACACAGCTAGTAAATAAGGTGCCAGGGCTTAAGCAGGCCTTTGTTCTCCCAGGGATCTCCCATCGCCCTCAGCCATCCTGGGCCCAAGGCACACAATTTTGCTTCCCTGTGGTTTGCCGCCGCTTGCCCCAGGGTCTTCCGTAGGCAAGGCTTCATTCATTGTGTCTGTGGGTCCCACCTCCCTCGGGGTGGAAGGTCTGAGCCGGAGCCTGGCTGAGGGCTGTCCTGCCCACAGTGTCTCAGGGCCTTTCCTCTGCAGGGGAGCCCTGTAAGAGCGGCTTCGGTCCCTTTTCTACACGGAAGGAAACCGAACTCAGGTTGGCAAACTTGCAAGAAGTCCCACAGCTGACAGGTGTCAGGACTGAGATTCAGACCCATGCAGGTGCAATCTCAGAGGCCCCCTGGGTGGCGTTTGGCTTTTTCCGTCTTTTCTTTCCCGACAGGTGCCAGCGCGTTGCCCTGTAAACACTGGGTGCTCCATAAATGCTATTGCAAAGGCTGAACAAACGATATAGATTTAGTAAGAACAAAGCATAAGAACTTTTAAAAATGTTATTGTCTATGTTTCAGGGATGTTTTGTTCATGTTTGGGGGGGCCGGGAAATGACCTAAAACGGAGCACCCTGTAGTCAATCAAGTCTCTCTGTCATCTGACAGGCAGTCTGTCATATGGGTGGTCGTTGCTGTTTTAATTGTCACTCTAACTTCTTTACTTATTTGTGGGTTTTTCAATTGAAGTATAATTGATTGACAATATTGTATTCATTTCGGGTGTACAGTAAAGTGATTCAGACATAGATTCTTTTCCAGATTCTTTTTTTTTTTTTTTTTTATGGCCACACCCATGGCCTAGAGAGAGTCGCAGGCCAGGGATTGAATCTGAGCCGCAGCTGTGGCATCGCCAGATCATTTAACCCTCTTTGCTGGGCGGGGGATCGATCCTTGCCTCGGCAGCGTTCTGAGCCACAGCAGTCAGGTTCTTAACCCACTAGGCCATGGCGGGAGCTCCCCCTTTTTCAGATTCTTTTCCATTATAGATTATTCCAAGCTATTCACATAGCTCCCTGCAGCAGAGTGGCTTAACCCTGGGGCCTGGGGCCAGGCGATTACCTCCTCCTGTCTCTGCCTTTTCCCCTCATGGTGGGCGAGTGACAGAGCCCTGCGCCTCCTTGGTAAGGTGGGGATTCTAGTGGTGATTTCTCTACAGGGTTGTTGGGAAGCGGAAGTGGGGTCATAGCTGTAGAGCACAGCGGAGCGCAGTAAACACCCAATAAAGGGCTTATTAACTCAAATGCGTTTCTTCATGGCCCTTGTAAAACCCGTACCACCTTTTGGTGGTGAGGCATTTCCAAACAGCGCTCTGGACCCAGGCCCAGGGTCGTCCCTGGGTTCTTCTCCTGGAGGTTCCGGGGTGTGGATTGTGCTGCCCTCTCATCAGTCACCTCTCCTGCCGCCTGGGCTGCCTGTCGGCGTTTTCCACGTGGCCCGGGATCCCCCAGCCTTTGCGGCGCTGCTGGGAGCCTGATAACGGGAACTGCAAAGGCAGAAACTGAAAGCGAAATTTTAAAATGCAGCCAAGAGACGCTTGGCTGTTTTTCCCTCTGTGCACAAGCATAAAAACGGAGGTGGGGGAGGGGGGTGGAAAACCTAGAAATCCTGGGACGTCCTGCGCGTGGTATTTCAGGGTCGTTCGGGTTTTAGTTTCTAGATATCAGGACAGAGTTTTTGGCCCTTCATTCCGCAGACCTCAGCGGAGGGCTGCCTGTGCTGTGCGCTGATTCCCCGTATACATCTGGCGGCCATCCACCCTGGATTTTCTAGAACAATCCCAACTGTAAATGCCTTTGGCATCTTTTCATGGAAATACATGAACAAGGCAGGTGGGGGAAAGCTGTTGTCAGACTCTCCGGCCAGAGCTTTCTTTCATATTCACTTTCAGCTGAGTTTCTGCTCAGCCCCGAACTCACGAGCCATCTAGAAAAGAGAGGTCTCCACAGGGCTGCTTGCTCCAGAGAAGGGGCGACCAGCCTGTATCCCCTCCTCCCCTTTGGAGGAAGAGACTTAAATGTGTTTACCGATAATTCTGGTGGTTTCTTGGGGGCTCGCAGTACTAGAAACCCACTTGGTATATGATATATTCTTGTAATGTTTGCTTTTTTCCTTTTTTCCCAGAGACGCATCCATGTGATAATAAGAAAGTTTTTTAAACTGTCGACTTGCTGCCACACATAAAAACGGGCATTCTCTGTCCAAGCAGCCCAGAAGGAAGGAGCAGGGCATCCGGGAGGCCAGACTGTGCAGGGACCCTCTGCTCCTCCCACCTCTGTGTTTCCCATTGTCTCTCATCTTAAAGACGTCAAAACGTATGCATTAGATAAATACGTATATAACGTAACATAATAACACCCAAAGTCTTATTTTCCTGGTGAAAGGATCTACCAGAGCCCTATAGATGGCAAATCTCCTCAGGAAGCCGAAGGTATCCTCAGATTTCCCTCATTTTCCCGTGAGCTGGTGGCGTAGATGAAAAGGGCTTGGGTGAAACAGAAGCCCCGCTTGGGAACCCTGCCTCTCCCTGTCGTGTGGCTTTGGGGCAAGTTTGGCTTTGTTGGCTTTCCCTGTGCGCCTCAGGCATCCCTACTGTGAAATGAGAATAACTGGAAAAGTTAAAGGTACCCACGAAAGCACCTGGTGCCCTGCCAGGAACATAGATCGAACGCTCTTACGGTTGTGGATCAAAGCGCTTGGGGACAGCCAGCTCATGCACGGAGGTGACATCACAGTGACAATCACGAGCTCCAGAACGTGTCATGGAGGCTCATGCTTAACTGGTCTCCAAAGGGAACGCTTTTCATGCTGAATCCCAGCCGAGCAATACAAATGCTTAGACCCACAGCGGCTCATGCTTGGTGTTCTGAGAGCTTGGTGTACAGAAGCTTCCTCACGTCCCTGTTTATGTGGCCAGAGGGGGGAGACCCCGCCACCCTGCAGCCCCTCCGGCTGCCCTGCCCTCTTGAGGCTCAGCAGGGGCAGGGGTGCAGGATGGGCAGGGAGCCGCAAGTAAATTCGGAAGCAAGGACCAGTAAGCTGGGATGCTGTGACTGGAGCCCAGCCAGAGGAATCATTAAAGGGTCAATTCAACAGAAAGACCTAAACGTCAGTATAAACTTTTCGGTCTGATAAATAAACCAAGAGCTGCACCCCATGGTGAGGTAGGAAGTCTCCTCCTGACGGGCCCCCTCCTCCCTGAGGCATGAGAGGCGCCTGAGGGACTGACAGGCCTGCGGGGGGAAGGCCTGCTGTCCCTGCACCACTGCCGAACATGGAGGATTGCCTCAGCTTCAGGCTTCGGAGACCCACTGAGCTTCCAGAACCGGTGACAGGAGAATGAAAGGAGGAGGAGGGGAGGAAGGCGTCAGACAGGTGGCCTCTGGCTCCAAAATCTGGTCTCTAACCCAGTCCGGGCTGTCCATGAGCCAACCACGCTGAGTCTGCAGGGTGAGCTTCCCTGTGGCCTGGAGGTACAGGAGCTCCGGTTCTTTAACAAGTCAGCAAGTGAACAGACTTCCTCCTCCTGCCACACCTCCCATGATGTCCTTCTAGAATCCCGAGGGACCCTTGGGAAGTAGATAAGGGGCCGCAGGCTGCTCCCACCTCATGCACCGATGAATGGGTCTCCATGTGCCCTCTTGGCCATGTTGTGAGTGCGTAACTTCATTACAGTGCGAAGGTCAGACAGAACAGCTTTCAAGGGGGGCGCCCCAGAAAACAGCCCCCCTGCCCCGGTAGCAGACAGAGTATTCAGATACTCTAGACAGGCAAGTACAGAAAAAACACAGGCTTCAAGTAGGACAGCCGTATGCGTTACATGCACACGTGCGCGCGCGCACACACACACACACACACTTTAATTTCACATACGTGGAGATTATATAGTAAGAGTTTACTGAGATGTGTGAGACTGTGACTTGTGCTTTGAATCCTTTGCAACTCCGGATACAGGACTATTTCCATGGTAGATGCTCAATCGCTATTTGTTACAGAAATGAGTATATATTTCTCTGCAGAAATAAAGAGCCCTCAGAGTTCCCGTCGTGGCTCAGTGGTTAACGAATCTGACTAGGAACCACGAGGTTGCCAGTTCAATCCCTGGCCTTGCTCAGTGGGTTAAGGATCTGGCATTGCCGTGAGCTGTGGTGTAGGTTGCAGACGGGGCTCGGATCCCGCTCTGCTGTGGTTGTGGTGTAGGCCAGCGGCTACAGCCCCAATTGGTTCCCTAGCCTGGGAACCTCCATATGCCTCGGAAGCAGCCCTAGAAATGGAAAAAAAAAAAAAAGACAAAAAAAAGAAAAAAGAAATAAAGAGCCCTAGAGTAGCGAGAATGGGTTTCACTGAGGAGGCAGTAAGTTCCCTAGATTATTCTGAGCCCCTGGCCAGAATGTTAGGCTTAGTAAACTTTCCGATGTTGTGGTCAGAACTGCACAACCTGCAGTATTGTGTATGTATGTTAAGAAGCAACGTCAATTCTCTTCTCTTTCTTTTAAGATATAAAGAAGGGCAGGGAGATACTGAGTGTTTTTTCCCCAAAGGTTATCTGAACCTTTTACTTATTTATTTATTTTTTACTGGGGTGTGGTTGATTTGCAGTGTTGTATTAGCTTCGGGATTATAGCAGAGTGAATCGGTCCTGCGTATACATGTATCCATTCTTTTTCCCCCAGTAGGTTGTTACAGAGCATTGAGCCCACCTCCCTGTGCTACACAGGAGGGCCTTGTCATTATCTATGTTATATGCAGTAGTGTGGTGTGTGTTAATCCCAGTTCCCCAATCCCCCCCACACACACACACAGTGTCCCCTTGTGTAACCCTAAGTTTGATATAGAACTCTACGAGTTTATTTCTGTTTTATGAATAAGTTCTTTTGTATCATTTTTGTTAGATTCCACATACAAGTGATATCATGTGACATTTGTTTTTTACTTACATCCCTTGGTGTAATAATCTCTAGTTGCATCTATGTTGCTGCAAATGGCATTATTTTGTTCTTTTTATGGCTGAGTAATATTCCATTGTATATACATACCACATTGTCTTTATCCATTCCTCTAGCAGTAGACATCCATGTGTTGGCTATTATAGATAGTGCTGCAGTGAACATAAGGGTGCATGTATCTTTTCAAAGTATGGTTTTCTCTGGCTATATGCCCAGAAGTGGGATTGCTGGGTCATATGGTAGTTCCATATTTAGCTTTTTAAGGACCCTCCATACTGTTCTCCATAGCGGTTGTACCAATTCTCACTGACCATATAGGAGGGCTCCCATTTCTCCACACCCTCTCCAGCATTTATTGTTTGTAGACTTTTTGATGATGGCCTTTCAGACTGGGGTGTGAGGTGATACTTCGTTATGGCTTTGATTTTCATTTCCCTAATAATTGGTGGTATTGAACATCTTTTCATGTGCTCTTTGGCCATCTGTATGTCTTCTTTGGAGAAATGTCTATTTAGATCTTCTGACCATTTGGGGCTGTTTGTTTTTGTAATATAAAGCTGCATGAGCTGTTCATGTATTTTGGAGACAACACTTAGCTTTTGAGTGATCCTTTGCTGTTGAAGATAGGCAAGTTTTTCCTGAGATACAGTTGTACAGGGATCCTCTTTTCAGTCCTGCTTTTTTTTTTTTTAACACTGATTACAAGCTTCTTTGTAAGAACTAAGTCGTGAAAGCTGCAGTGGTGAATACAGGGGTTACACTATAATCATTACACCATGAAAACTCCAAACATTTAAAAATTCCTGGTTTGGGGAGTTTCTGTCATGGCTCGGTGGTAATGAACCTAACTAGTATCCATGAGGATGTGTGTTCAATTCCTGGCCTCGATCAGTAGGTTAAGGATCCAGTGTTTACAACTTGGAATGGATTTACAATGAGATCCTGCTGAGTAGCATTGAGAACTATGTTTAGATACTTATATTGCAACAGAACAAAGGATGGAAAAAAATGTATACGTGTAAGTGTATCTTGGCCCCCATGCTGTACAGGGGAAAAATAAATAAATAAATTTAAAAAAAAAAGGATCCAGTGTTGCCATAAGCTGTGGTGTAGGTCACAGACGTGGCTTGGATCCCGTGTTGCTGTGGCTGTGGTGTAGGCCAGCAGCTACAGCTCCAATTTGACCCCTAGCCTGGGAACTTCCGTATGCCATGGGTGTGGCCCTGAAAAGACCAAAAAAAGCTTCCTAATTTGGATTGGTCCTGAATTGAAATCACATTCATCTGCAGAAGGAACTGGGTTAGGTCAGAAATGCTGTATTTTATAACTTATACATCCTGACTTTGGATTCGACTGGTGAGGGTTCTTACTCAAAAAAACCACTCGTCAGAAGAATAACACAGCACTTAGTTCTGAGTGATGGCCAGGGAATGAGAACTCTGCCACTTCTGCCTAGGGAGCTTGCTCTTCTCAGTACACCCTGGAGCAAATTAAGGAAATACTGACTGCTTGTGATGGTTAATTTTATGGATCAACTCAGCTGGGCCATGGTGCCTAGATATGGGCTCAAACATTAGTCTGGATGTTTCTGCAAGGGCATTTTTGGATGAGATTAACATTTAAATTAGTAGATTCTGTGTAGAGCAGATTGCCATCTGTGATATAGACAAGCCTGGAAGATCTGAAGAGAACAAAAATCTGACCTTCCCCCAAGCAAGAGGGAATCCCTGAGCAGACAGCCTTTGGACTTGAACTGCAACCTTTGTCTCAGCCTGCTGGCCACCCAGCAGATTTTGCACTTGCCATCTATTGTAATTATGTGAGCCAGTTCCTTAAGATAAATCTCTCACTACAGAGCTGGATAGCTGGATACACACATTCTATTGACTCTGTTTTTTTGCAGAACCCTGACAGATGTGCTGCTGGAACAGACAATCCTGTGGATTTCAGTGAGTGAACACAGCAGAGTTGATGTCTTGCCCAGGGAGCAGCCCAGCTCCAGGGTTCCTTGCCAGGGGCCAGTTTTTCCCTATGTGGTGATTCAAAGACCCAGGCTTCTCTCATCCTATGGTCCACTTTCCTCCAGGCCTCTGAGTCCTTGATGTCCAGCCTGCAGAAAGGAGAGTGAGAGTAGAGAAGGCACCTCTTCTTACCCACTTTGGCCTGATGAGACACGCATCATATCCACTCACTTTTCTCTGCTGGAAACCAGTCACATGACTCCATCAAGAAGGATGAGGGGGCTGGGAAACGTGGTCCTGGACAGGAAAGCCACTTCCAAACAAAAACTCTCATCTTCAGAAAAGGAAACAAGACTGATAGCTACCCGTCTTTTTCGTGAACACTCACTTTCTTATGTGTATTTTTAGGAAGATCTACTCCACCTCAAGCTGTAATTCCTTTTCTGTGTTTTCTTGGGTGCATTTGTTTCCTTCTGAGATGACACAGAGCCTCTTCTGTCATTTTCCTGAGTGGTTGACTTCACATCATTAGACTTTGCACAGATTGAAAATCGAACAAGAAAAGCAAGGCTGGATCCCACAGAGGCGGAACACATTACTGCGTGTGCAAGGAGCAGGAGGCGAGGTCGGCGCAGTGGGTGTTCAGAAGAAGGAAAGACTTGAGCTGTTACGTCCAGAGAAAGCATTTCTGGAAGAAGAGTGCTTGACGGAGGCCTTAGGTATGAGTGGGATTTCAATGGGCAGAGGGAATGAGGAGAACATTCCAAGGAGGATGAATAGGAGGCTGAAGCAGGCAAACAGAGGGGGGATGAGACAGTAATTTTTGAGGAATAGTCAGAAAAACAGCCTGGCTGGAGAGAGTACTGGGAAGACTCTTGGTTTCTTTTTTAAGGCAAATTAAATCTGGATTGTGTTTGAATTGAATTGAAGTGGTATGTAAATAATGATGATCCTGAGATGATTTCTGCATGAAGAAATTAATATTTCAGAAGAAGGATGCCGCGGAAGCGTGGGGCTGGTTTGGAGGAGAGCACCTGGGAACAAGAGCCAGAATCTTCACAACCCCTCCTTATACAATCTGTGGTTATCTTTGTATTGGTTGGGGGGGGTTGTTTTTGGTTTTGTTTTTGTTTTTTTTTTTGGCTGCCCTGTGGCATTGGAGTTCCCAGCCTAGGGATCAGATCCGAGCCAACAGTTGCAACCTATGCCACAGCTGCAGCAATGCTGGATGGTGAACCCACTGTCCAGGCTGGGGATTGAACCTGCGTCCCAGCATTCCAGAGACAGTGCTGATCCCATAGTGCTAAAGCGTGAACTTCAGTCAGGACATTGTCAGTTGTCTGTGAAAGAAGGACACCTTTAGCTTATTAAGTAAAAAGAGAACTTGGTTTGGGTAAAAGAGAGATGTTGGCTCCATCTGCCTGAAGCGTGGCCGAAGGCCAGGAGCAAAACATCTGTCATTTGAGTTCAGTCTTTCTGTCTCTCCACCCTGCCTGACTCTGCTTGCAGTCCGTTCCTACATGATGAGCAACGTGGCCTTGGCAGCTCCAACCTCACATTCTCACAGCCTAGGGAGCCCGGCAGGCAGAGACGGTGCTGGGGAGGCAAGGGGTGGGGCTCATTCCTGGGGCAGATGCTTCTTGTCCAGGTTTGGGTCATACACGCATCCCTGAACCCATACTATGGCCAGGGCTGGACCATGTGCCCCCCTGGGAAGATATGTAGATTTGGGGAGGGTGTGGACAGGCTAACCAGTCCCACCTGGAACATCAGAATGGGTCTACCAGGAGAAGGATTCTGTTATCAGAAGAAGAAAAAAGGGGGAGTTCCCACTGTGGAGGAGCAGCTCAGGGTTAAGAACCCTGACGTAGTGTCTGTGAGGATGTGCATTCGGTCCCTGGCCTTGCTTATTGGGTTAGGATCCAGCATTGCTGTGGCTGCGGTGTAGGCCGGCAGCTGCAGCTCCAATTTGACCCCTAGCCCAGGAACCTCCATATGCTGCAGATGTGGCCCTAAAAAGAAAAAAAAATAAGAAAAGAGGGGTACACTTTGCTGCCACCTCTAATCTTTTGCATTAGGTTTTCCCTTTTCCTAAATATATTTTAAGCTCCTCAAACAAACAAACATACCTCTTCATAGGCCGGATTCTGTTTTACTGAGACGTTCCATCTCACCTCCTGTATTACTTATGCTACAGCACTGAGCAGAGAGTAAACACTCAGCTCTCTGAATTCTAGTCCAGAAATATCTCACACTCAGCTACCTGTTTACACGTTCCATCCTTATCCTACAAACAAGTGCCCTCCTGCTTCTTGCCTGCCCGTGAAACAGAGGTCCTGCCTTGCTTTCTGCCTCTAACCTCTGCCTTGCTAATTCATTATGTACCGTCTGCCCGAGTTATCTTCCTAAAACACAGCTCAGATTTCGCTAGACCTTGACGGAGGACACATTCCATAATCCTTCCTATGCTGATGTGGTGGTTTGTAGAATGCCCACGGATTCCTCCCGTCCCAGTACGTACTGCACGTGCCTTTGCAGTGTGACTTTGCTGCATCTCCCGCTGAGAAGCAGAGTCCATTTTCCTGCCTCCTTGAATCCGGGTTGGCTTGTGATTTGGGTTGACCAATAAAACGCGGCAAATGGGATGTGAGAGTTGGGAAGTTTCAGCCCACCTTGCATGGCAGCTGCTGCCTATGTGGGGCATTGCCCTGAGCCTCTGATGCGGAGGAGCCGGTCTAGCCTGTTGGAACAAGAGAGGCCGCCTGGGGAAGAGCTGAGGCTCTCTAGCCAACAGCCAGCGCCGGGCACCAGCTGCCAGACTGGTGAGTGAGGCCGCCTTGACCCCCTAGCCGACTGGTTCTCTAGCTGTACGCAGGCAGTGTAATAAGCCCGAGAGAAACAACGGAGAAAGAATGCATCCTTGTTGTTTTAGGCCACTGAGATTGGGGGCGTAGGGGTGTGCACAGCAGATCCCCGAAACACTAGAACCACCGGCATTTGTGTGAAGGTGAGGAATGAAAGGATTCCCCTTAATTTTGGCCTAAAGAAATAATGAGGGCAGATGAGGAGAGGGTGAGCATTTTGGGATATTCTAGAATGTCCAGATGTCCAGTAGGCAGCAGAATACATGGCCTGGGGCTGCCCGGCCTGAGTCATCATCTTGGGCATCTGGGAGCAGATTAAGTCATCCAGGACTGCCCAGTGAGTGCAGGGGGCAGAAGCCAAAGGTCAGAAGAGAAACCCCTGGGGAACACTAAGTTTTAAGGCTGGGCAGAGGAAAGAAAGCCAGAGGAGGAGATGGAATTTTTTAACACAGTGAAAAAGGGCTAGAATATGTTTATGTACTTTGCTTTTATTCTTCCTTTTGTTCTGGTTGATCAAAAAGGGAAAAAAAGAAGGGTTCCTGTTGTGGCTCAGCGGTAACAAACCCGACCGGTATCCATGAGGACATGGGTTCGATCCCTGCCCCCGAACGCCCCCCACCCCACCCCGGTGGGTTAAGGATCCGGTGTTGCCATGAGCTGTGGCATAGGTCAAAGAGGCAGCTCAGATCTGGCGTTGCTATGGCTGTGGTGTAGGCTGGTGGCTGCAGCTCTGATTCGACCCATAGACTGGGAACTTAAACTGCAGCTGCGGATGCGGCCCCAGTAAAAAAAATAAAATAAAATAATAAAAATAGAAGTTCCTGTTGTGGCTCAGCAGTAACCCAACTGGTATCCATGAGGATGCGGATTTGATCCCTGGCCTTGCTCGTTGGGTTAACGGTCCGGCATTGCTATGAGCTGTGGTGTCACAGACATGGCTCAGATCCTGCATTGCTGTGGCTCTGGCGCAGGGCGGCAGCTACAACTCCGATTGAACCCCTGGCCTGCGAACCTCCATATGTCACAGGTGCAGCCCTAAATTAAATAAATAAATAGAAGACAAAAATTTTTAGAAAAACTTTAATGGAGAACAAGAGAAGCAGTAAAAGAAATCAGGACACTACCTGGGATGGGAATGGCGGGATGTCCCAAGACCGAGTCGATATTGATCACCATTCTCAGGATGCAAACTCCCCCAGGAAACACTGCAGCTCAGTGGCGATGCTCTCCATTCATTTCAGGGCCCGGGGGAAGCTCAGCCCAGGGGAGGCTTGGCCCAAGGGAGGCTCGGCTCAGTGGCAGGACAAACTGTGAGAAAAAGCCATGCCCAACCTCGCTGCCCATGCTCCTCTTTCACCCAGACAGAGACCTGAGGAAACCCAAACACACACACAGATTTCTAGACAAACCAGCCACTTAGTTGGCACCAGGTGAGGCAGAGATAGATGCAGCGGCAGCCACAGAGGGACACACAACAAAATCCACAGAACATGGACAACACAGCGAGGAAGAGACAAAGACGCGTGTTCAAAGCAAAGAGGCGTGTTTCTTGACCTGTCCCATCTCTTCCTCAACTTCGTATCTCACTCAGGTGTAACATCAGTGTAGCTTTATGGATACTGTCCTGTGGGAACCTCGAGTATTCCATGTATGTTTCAGGATATGTAAGCACATAATTACATGTTTATGGCAGGGTCAGAAACTCCCCGTCCCCAAACCAACCAACCCTAACAGTTTAACAGAGCTGCTGATACTCTTTAAATGTGTGTGTGTGTGTGTGTGTGTGTGTGTTTAGTAATCACATTACATCCCTCAAACTCGGCTGTTGTGGATTCACTCCCCTCCTTTTACAGTATTTTGGACATTGTGATCAATAAGACTGCAGCACTATTTGCAGCTCTCTGCCTCTTAATCCAAGACTCACCTGACTACACACACACTGAGCATCCACGCTGTGAGGTGCCGCAGGGCGCACACGGCTGTCGGCAGTGGCACCCCGGTAAACCAGCACTCCAGAAAAGACCTAACGTACAGCATTTGCCAATATTGCAGTGTAAACACTCCCACCATGGCTGATTTCAAGCCACCAGAGGTTTAAAAAACTGGCTCACAAAAATCCCAAATATTTAGCTGCCCTGGGAGAAATATTTAAGAATGAATTGCCACCTGGAGGAAATCTGAGGTGCCCTAAATGACAGCCAGTTGCAGCTGTGAGCTATGTGCCTGAAATTGCGTTGGTCCTCCCAGCCCAGCCGACTGCAGCCAAAGTGGGCCCGGGTGAGACCAGCTCAGGGACCTCCCAGCCAAACCAAAGAATCGTGAGAAATTAGAAGCTGTTGTTTTAAGCCATGAAGTTTCAGGAAGCTTTGTTCTACAGTGATAGCTACCCAATAAAGTACAGATTGCATGGGAAGGGTTGGTCTGCAGAAAAGCAAGAGCTGTTTTTAGCCTTTTTTTTTTTTTTTTTTTTGCATTCCCAGCCCTATATACAAGCTCTCTGGAAAGTTTCAATCTCTCTCTCTGCTACATCAAGACTTTCTGGACACTTGGTGCTGAACGTAAGCTCTGGCAGCTCTAATGTTCTTGCCCATTGAATACGCCACCAGTCCAATATTTAATCAAAACCAAGATTCATATTTACAGTCAGTGGTCTTAGGAAAATGTGTTTGCCTGAAAATCAGGACTGATGATTCCCTGAAGTGAGGGAACCACCGGGAGCCAGACCACCCAAAGGCAAGCGAAACGGGTAATAATACCCTCCTCCTCTATTGTATTTTTCCTTTCTTATCTGTCCCACCATCAAGTAACAGACTTTGGCCACCTGTAACTGCTGTTTAAATATTGACTTGGCTCAGTTGCAAGGATCCAGGATCCATTTCTTTCAGGGCACTTCATTCTTTTCTCTTTTTAATATGTAATGATTTTTATTTTCTCCCATTATAGGTGGTTTACAGTGTTCTGTCAATTTTCTACTGTACAGCATGGTGACCCAGTTACACAACATGTATAGATTCTTTTTTCTCATATTATCATGCTCCATCATAAGTGACTAGATACAGTTCCCAGTGCTACACAGCAGGATCTCATTGCTTGTCCATTTCAAAGGCAATAGTTTGCATCTATTAACCCCAAGTTCTCAATCCATCCTGCTCCCTCCCCCTCCCCCTTGGCAACCAGGGGTCTGTTCTCCAAGTCCATGATTTTCTTTTCTGTGGAAAGGTTCATTTGTGCCATATATTAGATTCCAGATATAAGTGATATCATATGGTATGTGTCTTTCTTTTTCTGACTTAGTTTCACTTAGTATGAGAGTCTCTAGTTCCATCCATGTTGCTGCAAATGGCATTATTTTGTTCTTTTTTATGGCTGAGTAGTATTCCATTGTGTATAAATACCTCTTCTTCCCAATCCAATCATCTGCCAAGGACATTTAGGTTGTTTCCATGTCTTGGCTATTTCGAATGGTGCTGCAATGAACATGCAGGTGCATGTGTATTTTTCAAGGAATGTTTTGTCTGGATATATGCCCAAGAGTGGGGCTGCTGGGTCATATGGTAGTTCTATATGTAGTTTTCTAATGTACATCCATACTGTTTTCTATAGTGGTTGTACCAATTTACATTCCCACCAACAGTGCAGGAGGGTTCCCTTTTCTCCACACCACATCCAGCATTTGTTATTTGTGGACTTACTAATGATGGCCATTCTGACTAGTGTGAGGTGGTTTCTCACGGTAGTTTTGATTTGCATTTCTCTAATAGTCAGTGATGTTGAGCATTTTTTCATGTGCTTGTTGGCCATCTGTATATCTCCTTTGGAGAAATGTCTATTCAGGTCTTTTGCCCATTTTTCCGTTGGGTTGTTGGCTTTTTTGCTGTTGAGTTGTATAAGTTGTTTGTATATTTTAGAGGTTGAGCCCTTGTCGGTTGCATCATTTGAAATGATTTTCTCCCATTCTGCAAGTTGTCTTTTTCTTTTCTTTTTGGTTTCCTTTGCTGTGCAAAAGCTTGTCAGTTTGATTACGTTCCATTGGTTTATTTTTGCTTTTATTTCTGTTGCCTTGGGAGACTGACCTGAGGAAACACTTGTAAGGTTGATGACAGAGAATGTTTTGCCTATGTTCTCTTCCAGGAGTTTGGTGGGGTCTTATCTTACATTTAAGTCTTTAAGCCATTTGGACTTTATTGGGCACTCCGTTCTTAAAGTGCGTATTAGTGGGGAGGGTGGGGGGTGAGGAGGGCTCTTTTTCTGTCCACTTTTGCAGATGGGCTCCTCTAAGGGACTTTCCCCTACTAAAGATTTCCAAAGGTAAGTTCTGCTGCTTTGGCCTGTGTGCCATCCTCCTATCTGAAACACTGGTGACTCAAAAGTGTCAGGAATCAGGACAATGAAAAAGCATCACTTCAAAAGTTCAGTTTTCTTAAATGCTGGAGAGGATGCGGAGAAAAGGGAACTCTCCTACATGGTTGGTGGACATGTAAATTTGTGCAACCACTATGGAAGACCGTATGGAGGTTCCTGAAAAAACTAAAAATAGAGTTACCATGGGATCCAGTAATCCCACTCCAGGGCATATATCCAGAGAAAACCATAAATCTAAAAGATCCACGCACCCCATTGTTCATTGCAGCACTATTTACAACAGTCAAGAGATGGAAGTCAAGACATGCCCATCGACAGAGGAATGGACAACGAAAATGTGTGATACATATATGCAATGGAATATTACTCAGCCTAAAAGAGCATGAGAAGGAGTTCCCGTCGTGGCGCAGTGGTTAACGAATCTGACTAGGAACCATGAGGTTGCAGGTTCGGTCCCTGCCCTTGCTCAGTGGGTTAACGATCCGGCGTTGCCGTGAGCTGTGGTGTAGGTTGCAGTCACGGCTCGGATCCTGCATTGCTGTGGCTCTGGCATAGGCTGGTGGCTACGGCTCCGATTAGACCTCTAGCCTCGGAACCTCCATATGCCGTGGGAGCGGCCCAAGAAATAGCAAAAAAAAAAAAAGCATTAGAAGATGCCATTTGCAGCATTACTGATGAAATCCAAAGAATACTAAGGGAGGTAAGTCAAAATATCATATGATATGACTTATATGTGGAATCTTAAAAAATGATACAAATGAACTTATTTACAAAGCAGAAACGGACTCATAGACTTTGCAAACAAACGTATGGCTACCAAGGGGGGAAGGTGGGAGGAAGGAAGGATTGGGAGCTTGGGGATTGGCATATACACACTACTGCATATGGAATGGATCCCATATGGATGGGATCTAGTGTATAGCACAGGGAGCTCTACCCAGTATTCTATGACAACCTATGTGGGAATGGATATGTGTCTATGTGTAACTAACTGGGTCACTTTGCTGGACAGCAGAAATTAACGCAGCATTGTAAGTCAACTACACTTCGATAAAATTCATTTGATTCAGTTTCCTAAAGAAAAGCAAGAAAATGATGATCACGAAGTCAAGATAGGTTTTCCTCCCAGGAGGAGAGAGAGGGTTAACTCGGAGGGACAGAGAGAAGGCTTCGGGTAATGCTCACTTTCTTACCTGGGCGCTTGAGTCACATGGCATTTGCTTCAAACAATTTTTTGAAGTAGTCACATAATTTTTTAAATTGAAGTATATTTACAGTGTTCTTAGTGTCAGGCTTATAGCAAAGTGACTCAGTTATATACAATATGTGTGTATGTTGTGCATTCTTTTCAGATTCTTTTCCATTATGGGTTATTATAAGATGTTGAATATAGTTCTCAGTGCTATACAGTAGGTCCTTGTTGTCTGTCTATTTCATATATGATAGTGTGTATCTGTTAATCCTAGACTTCTACTTTATCCATCCCCCCTTCTTCCTTTGGTAACCAGAAGTTTGTTTTCTATGTCTATGGGTCTGTTTCTGCCTTGTAATTAAGTTCATTTGCATCATTTTTTAGATTTCACAGATACATGTTATCCTATATTTGTTTTTGTCTGACTTACTTCACTTAGTATGATAATCTCTAAGTCCATCCATGTTGTTGCAAATGGCATCATTTCATTCTTCCTTACTGCTGAATAGTATTCCATTGTATATACATACCACATCTTCTTTATCCGTTCCTCTGTGGATGGACATTTAGGTTGCTTCCATGTCGTAGCTGTTGTAAATACGCTGCTATGAATGTTGGGGCCCATGTGTCTTTTCAAATTAGAGTTCTCTCCAAATAAATGCCTAGGAGTGGGTTTGCTAAATCTTATTTTTCCTTTTTTTTAAGGAATCGCCATATGGCTTTCCATAGTGGCTGCATTGATTTACATTTCCACCAACCGTGCAGGAGGGGTCTCTTCTCCACACCCTCTCCAGCATTTGTCAGTGGTAGACTTTTTGATGGTGGCCATTCTGACCAGTGTGAGGTGATAACCTCATTGTAGTTTTGATTTGCATTTCTCTTATAATTAGCGATGTTGAACATCTTTTCATGTGTCTGTTGGCCATCTGTATGTCTTCTTTGGAGAACTGTCTATTCAAGTCTTCTGCCCATTTTTTTGTTTGGGTTGTTCGTGTTTTAGATACTGAGTTGTATGAGCTGTTCATATATTTTGGAAATTAAGCCCTTGTCGATTGCATTGTTTGCAAATATTTTCTTCCATTCCGCATGTAATTTTTTATACTCTTTTGTATGTTGTTTGTGAATGTATGATTTATTTCAGAATAAGAAAAAATAATCATTTTAAAAGTAACACATTCTGGGAGTTCCCGTTGTGATGCAGCGGAAAGGAATCTGACTAGGAACCATGAGGTCGCAGGTTCGATCCCTGGCCTCACTCAGTGGGTTAAGGATCTGGCATTGTCATGAGCTGTGGTGTAGGTCGCAGACGCGGCTCGGATCTAGCGTTGCTGTGGCTGTGGTGTAGGCCAGCAGCTGTAGTTCCGATTGGACCCCCAGCCTGGGAACCTCCATATGCCATGGGTGTGGCCCGCAAAAACAAAAAAAGCAAAAAAAAAAAAAAAAAAGGTAACACATTCTGCATTCTGATTTCAATAGCATGCAGAGTAATGTCTCTTAAAAAGCCAGTGAAGAAGTAGCAGAGTCCAGACCAACGATAGATTAATTACACTATTGTCCCAGGCGAGGGGGAGATGAACAGAATAAAGCCCAAATTTAGCTGAAGGGTGCCTTTGCACGAGTGGTTTGGCCGAGTCAGCTTAGCCAATCAGGAGCTGACTTCCAGCTGCCTGGGAAAAGTGGAGTCACTTGTTGCTAGGGATGAATGTGCTGGTATCCGGGGCATGATGCATTCCTTCATGAGGCTGCTGCAGTTTTTTGCCACTGCCTGCAGAGAGTCACCTTGCCCAGGCAGGAGCTAATGCCCCGAGGTCTTCGGAGAGCTATTTTGATCAGCAAGGCCAGCCTCGCCCAGACCGAATGCTGTTGGTAAGTCCACGCCAACTCTTGGTGTTTAAGGCTGAATGTCCCCGAGCCGTAGTGGCTTCTCTCGAATCCTTATTGCTAGGCCCCCAGCAGTGCCTGTGAGCACATTTCAACTACAACAGATATGGAGAACAGCATCAGAGCACGGCTTCCTCCGTGTAAACAACCTCATCCTTAGATCTAAACAACTTCATTCTTCAATCAAAAAAAAAGTGGGTTTGAAATCATGTGAAACCCATACACAGGCCTGAACTTCTATCCAAAAAGAGGCCTGTTTGCAAGGCTGGCCCTTGGCTGGTGTCTGGGAACGTGGATTTTTAGAAGGTTCCCACCCTTAATGGATAAGACAGGCTCACTCTGCCCAAACTGTTTATCCAAACAACATGGTTTATGTTCAATACCCGCTTCCTTCTGAGAGCCTGGAATTTGGGTTTGTGCCAGTCAGAGGCTGCCCGCGTGACCAGCCTCCAGTAGAAACCTTGGGCCCTGAGTCTCCAAGGAGCTCTGGTTGGCGTCACTCTCACATGCAGAATTCCTTGCTTCATCACAGAATCAAGTGTGTCCTTTGGGATTCCACGGGGAGAAGGCCCTTGGATGCTTGTGCCTGGCTTTCCCCAGACTTTGCCCCCTGCTCCTCCTTGGCTGCTGGTACTCAGCATCCTTTCGCTATAATACATCAGAACCATGAGTACCAGGGGACACTGAGTCCTGTGAGCCCTTCCCATGAATCATCAAACTTGAGGGGGGGTTATGGAGACCTCTGGACACAGCACTTAACTAACGGACTATGAAAGCAAAACTTTTTTTTGGGAAAATACTGGTACCACAGCATTATCTAATTTAACATCAATAAATGAACATAGCATTTTCATAAGAAGACTCAGAAACACAGGATCTAAAAAAAATATTCTTCAAAGAGCAAAGGATAAAAATGCTGCCAAGCAGGAGTTCCTTTCGTGGCTCAGCGGTAACGAACCCCACTAGTATCCATGAGGACTCGGGTTTGATCCCTGGCCTCACTCAGTGGGTTAAGGATCCAGTGTTGCCATGAGCCGTGGTATAGGTCACGGGCATGGCTCAGATCCCGCATGGCTGTGGCTGTGGTGTAGGCTGGCAGTTGTAGCTCCAGTTCAACCCCTAGCCTGGGAACTTCCATATGATGCTGGCGCAGCCCTAAAAAGACAAAAAAAAAAAAAAAAAAAAAAAAAGCTTCCAAGCAGCATTCTGCCTTCATGACCCCTCTGTGAAATTGTAAAGGTAGCAGGACTCTTTTAGCACCGTGACAGTGAACTGCAATGTTAAGAGGAAGGCGGGAAACAGCAGCGCTGTAACTTACAACTTTTAGATGATCATACTTTAAAAGTCCTCCCGCTCCCTTCACACCATTTACCCCTCAATGGACTGGATTTCATGGCCAGTATAAATTAATTTTGATATTCACTCACAAATCCTGTGCTGTAAGAGTTAAATGTAAATGCATCATGTTACAGGTTTTTCTAGACTAATTGCTTCTGCGTCCATTTTGAAATGTACTCATTCAGCCGGAGTTGATTGAATACCTTCCGTGTTCCAGGCAGACATGTAAAATTTTTGGTTTAAAGTGAATCCTACTGTTTTCATGATGATGCCACAGAATGCATTACTGGCCCAGGTTAGGTAAGCCTCTCAAAACCCCTTGCTTTATTTTCTCTTGAAGAATGTTCACCCAACCATGTATTTGAGAATGTTGTTGTGCTGGGCTTTGCATCAAATGAATTAGTCAAGAGTATTGTTTTCCGTCCCTTTGATGAAAGGCAGCTTTCCCATTAAAAAAGCAAATCCTTCATTTCAAAAATGTTTCAGAATGGTATTCTTTCCAGCTGGTTAAATTTCGAACACTGAAAAAGAAGTTTCATGAAGACGCTTCTCCACGTCTGGGCTGGAGCATCTTCATTTGACGGTGAGCTGGATGTGTGGGTATTTAACTCACACATCCACAGGGTTTGTCTGGTCCCGCGAGGCGGGCAAACCCTCCTTGACCTCCCAGTTTAACAGTGGGTGAAGATTGTCGTGGCATCATTGCTGCTACTGACGACCTCTCCCTCTGAATGATGACAGATTTCAGAGAAGGTCGTGTGCGGAAACTCTTAGCATTTTGCTCTTCAAGTCGCAGACTGAAACATTCCCTGATCCCCTTGCAACCCAGCCTTTCTGTTCTTTGCAGCGATTTGGATGCCTCCTGTCTGTACGTGGCGAGAGCGATGGAGACAGATAGTCGATGCATCCAGCTGCAAGAGGAAGCAGTAGCTTAAGTCAAATCAGTGTTTGTCTACTGAGCACCCGGGCTAAGGACACCTTCAGTCGGGAACAAGCAAGTAAAGCATTGCCCTCGAGGAGTGTATCATCAGGCTGACTGTCTTGGACGAGGCTTTTTGGTGTCAGGGAACAGAAGGCCCCTTGGACTGGCTTATGCAAAACCAAGGCTTCATTATAAGCAGGAAAAGGAAAGCTGCTGGGTCTCAGCAAGAAACTGAAACCAAGAACTGAGGTCAGCAGATAGCAGTGTGGTTCTCCTTGTGGGTCCCGTCTCTTGCTGCTGCTTTTCCTCGGAGTTTCTACTTCATGCTCCCTCCCTGCTGACACTGTGCGAGCTTAAGACCAGCTGAAACTGCTCATCATGCCTGTGAGATCACCTCTTCCCTTCCAGGGGAACAGAGTTTTCACTGGGCACAAGGCTGTCTAGGGGAAGGCTGTGCTTCCATATGCCTCCCTTGCTTTTCATTGCAACTGCCGACGAGGCTCTGGCCGAGGCGATGCGGACAGAAGTGACATAGTGGACAGCTGCCAGGTAGTGCTCTTACACAGAAGGGAGTGAGCGCCTCTCTTCCTTTTCCGTCCTTGCTGCCGAGGTGTGGCTGAGGAGGGCAGAGCTGCAGCCATGTCTTCGACCTGGAGGTGGAAGCTGCCAGTAGGACATGGCAGAGATGCTGGGTAGAGGGGGCTGCGGTGTCCAGTCACTCTGTGGAGCCATCAGATGAGCCTTGACTGCTTGGGTTCAGACCTTTTTAGGAAAGAGAAACATGCTTTCATCTGTTTAGCTGGTGTTCTGTTGGATCTTTGAGGAGCCTGGAGCCTAACAAATGAACCCGCTTTCTCTGCTTTTCTGAATTGGAAAATGACCACCTTACAGCTTCTAAGTTTATAAGACCTAAGTTGAAATGACCAACCAAGGGTCCCATAACCCAAGCAAAAGACTCGACTGCCTCTTAGGGTCTTCTCATCAGCAAAACTGAGCGGGGAGAGTTCTAGGATACAGGCCCAGCTGCCGGGCCCACCCCGGGGGCAGGGCGAAGGGCAGGGTGTCCTCAGAGAGGGCCACCTGCTTTATTGACCCGGGCTTCGGTGCTGAGGCTAACCCTTCCTAGAGGCGTGTGTGTGTCTCATTTTATAATGTATCACCTGTAAACAGAAGGCATCTGCATTAAGCCGATTAGTGAGTCAGAGGGAAGCTCAGAAAATGGAAGGGAACCCAGCACACCCTCCCCATTAGTCAGGCCTCTTGTGGGAGGTGGACCTGTGCGCCGACACAGATCCTCCAAAGCTGCTTGTTCTGCTGAGGGGGATGACAGCCCCATGCAGAGAAGAAGGCTCTTCAGTCGAGTATTTGAGGAGCTGTGTTCCCTTCTAGACCCTCAAACCAGGCATAGCAATGCTGAGGTGATTTTGGTAGGTAGGGGAGAGTTGGGGGTGAAAGGAAGGGATGTCGGGAGTTCCCGTCGTGGCTCAGTGGTTAACGAACTCGACTAGTAACCATGAGGTTGCAGGTTCCATCCCGGGCCTTGCTCAGTGGGTTAAGGATCTGGCGTTGCCGTGAGCTGTGGTGTAGGTTGCAGACGCGGCTCGGATCCCGCGTTGCTGTGGCTCTGGTGTAGGCCGGCGGCTACAGCTCCGATTCGACCCCTAGCCTGGGAACCTCCATATGCCATGGGAGCGGCCCTAGAAAAGACAAAAAGACCAAAAAAAAAAAAAAAAAGATGTCAGAATGAAGAGCATCAGCCTTCCTGTTGTGATCAGCAGATTAAGAACCCAGTGTTCTCTCTGTGGGGACGCTGGTTCGATCCTCGGCCTCACTCAGTGGGTTAAGGATCCTGAATTGCTACAAGCTGTGGTGTAGGTCGCAGCTGCAGCTCAGATGCAACCCCTGGCCCAGGGACGCCCATGTGCCGCAGGTGCAGCTATAAAAAGAAAGGAAAAAAGAGAAGGAGGAGCAGCACTGTGGGGACACAGGTGGGTCCTCCCCAGGAAAGGAGATAACAGTAATGCTGGGGGGGGGTCGTTGTGTTCATCACCTTCTCCCCCATTCTCCCTCCTTCCTCGCAGCCAGCAGCCGAGTGTGCTGGTTAAGAGGCTGGACTCTGAGGCCCCCGGAGTAAACCTCTGAACCCCACATTCTTCACTTTCATGGGCGGGAGGGGCACAGCGCCCCCCCCCCCAGGGTTATGTGAGCCTTAGGAGAGGTCTATGTGAGCCTGCTCAGAATGACCTGGAGTCAGGGCCGTGTACGTGAGCTGTCACTACTAAGCCGCTAATAATCATTATTATCCCTTCATTAAGCAGATGCCTATTAAGCCGAGAGTAAGAGACTCAGCTAAGTAACTTCCCAGAGTTTCACAACTAAGAATTATTAGTGCTGGGTCTGGACCAAGTGGGTCTGACTCCAAAAAAAAATGGGCTCTGAAGGGAATTCTTTTAAATTGCACCACACACATTCCCTTTCTTCTTTCTTCTTTTTTTTTCCATTATAGCTATAAAAGAATTAATTTCTAAATTAAAGGAGTGCACAGTCTGGTGAAAAGGCGTTTCTATGACAGGTTAAAAACAAAGTCATGGGAGCCCAGAGGGGGTGCTTACCCAGCTTGCGGGGAGCTGGGAAGGCTTCCTGGAGAAGGTGTCTAATGAGCTGAAGAGAACATACAGAAAAAGACTTTCTGGACGCAGCTGTTTTTCTAAATTACTGAAAGCAGGTCATTGCCTAGATCATAGAGTGCGAAGGTGACATATATGAGGAGAGCACTGCCACCCCTGCTCGTTGTCAGCGAGACATTGCATGTGAGGAGGGCTTGGTGAACTCAGAGATGTGTGGGGTTCATCCTGGAAGCACAGGCGAGTCCCACACATGTGGGACAAGACTGAGTGTGTGGCTCCCTTTGGGCACGTGTGTTTTTGGCTAAATCGAAGGTATCAAAACAAACATCTTGATGTTTCATGCATCAGTTCAGATAGTAAAGCCCACACAGGGGAAGCCATGCCTTTGAAGACGTGTCCTTTGTCTTGCTCACTGCCATCTTTCTAGAATCCAAAACAGAACCTGGCACACAGCAACCACTCCACTTATTCGTTGAGTGAATACATGCATTGGATGAAAAGATGTGTGTCTTTTAAGAGCACCATGTGCCAACCTTCCACTATCTCTTGTGGACTGATGCTGATTAGAAAAGTATTTTTGGCTTACATCTGAAGGAGCTGACAAGTTATATATTAATCACTGTTTTGGATGGTTGTATAAATTAGTCTGTAGTCCTCCAGAAATAACACTGCAATTTTTTTTAAAAAAATGAGGTATATGCACTATAATTGGCTGTACTCCAATTTTAACTCAGAAAGAAGAAGTGGGTCCCTGCTTTGTACTCAGAACTCAACAGGGAACCAGTAAGGGATGGACAGAAAAACATGACCCCATCCCACTGCAGTACGATGCTGTGGAAAGATGAAGACCACGTGTGATCAGAATATGCCCCCTCAAATATGTTGCTTTGACATAAAGGTTATATGGACGTGAACGCAGTTAAGAAGCAGCAGACACAGGAGGAGACCCCTGCCTTCCCTTTTCTGCCTAAAATCAGGGCTTGTGTTTTCCTTTGTGAAGGTGTTCTTCTCCCCCCCCCCCCCCCCCCCCCCCCCCCCGCCCAATAGCCAGAGGAGAATGACTCTTCATCACTGGAGACTCTGACCACTGGATTTGCATAACAAACCTTATTAAAATAACACTCATCTCCATTCACCGCCCCCCCACGTATTTGCCCCTTCCCACGATTTTATGCCGATAAAAGCCAGAAGGAACCCCCTTTACTTTCATCTTCTCACTCCGAAATTTATTATCCTATGTTAAAATGGTATATAAGCTCTCAAGCCTAACCGTCTTGGGTTTTTACTTCTTTTCTGTGAAGCTCCCCTGTGCACACACAGTAAATCTTTTCTCCTCTTAATGTCAGTTTAACTTGCAGTCATTGGTGACCAAACCTAAGAGGGCAGAGGACAACTTTTTTCCTCCCTCCACTTGCGTGAAAGAAAGATGATAATTCTCCAGGTGAAGTGCGTGAAAATGACTAACGGTGGTCTGACTCATGGAGTCCGAGATAAGAATATGTGAATAAATGGAGTGTAAGATAAATAACCGAGGGGTAGTTTTTAATAAAGATTGAGTGCACTTTCACCTTGGGAACATATGCTTAGAAAATAATAATATATCATCATTTAAATCTCATCCAGTCATAGGAGGAAGGTATCTTTTGTTCCTGTGTAGCTTCTGGCAAGATAGTGGTGAAACCAAACAATCCGAAAGGCAAATTTTAACAGCTGAAATGGATTTTTACTATTGCATTTGGAATACACGCATCCTTTCTTTTACTGCATCTCACTTGATTGTGCTTCGAAGAGATTGCATTTTAGATAAATTGACGCTTTGTGGCAACTGAGCGAGTCTACGGGCACCATTTTCCCAAGTGCATTTATTTACTCGCTTCCTGTCTCTGTGTCCCATTTGGGTGATTCTCACAATACTTCAAACTTTTTCATTATTATTTTATGCGTTATAGTGATCCTTGATGTTACTGCTGTGATTGTATAAGAGAAGACGCCCACATCGACAGTGAACTTCATTGATGAACGTTGTGTGTGTTCTGACTGCCCTGTGACCACCTGCCTCCCTGCCCCCTCTCTCTCCTCAGGCCTGGCTCTTCCTTGAATCACAACACTATTGAAATTAGGCCAGTTAATAACCCTTCCATGGCCTCTAAGTGTTCAGGTGAACACTTAGTAACTCGCATCTCTCATTTTACGCCAAGAGCTGGAAATAGTTCCACTTAATGAGGAAGGCATGTTGAAAGCAGAGAAAGGCTGAAGGCTAGGCTTCTTACGCCCATCAGCCAAGTTATGAATGCAGGGGAAAAGTTCTCCAAGGGAATTAAAAGTGCTGCTCCAATGACCATGAGCATGATACGAAAGCGAAACTGCCTTCTTGCTGATGGAGAGAAAGTTTGGGTGGTCTGGACAGATCGAACCAGCCACAACCCTCCTGAACCTAAAACGTGAGCTAGAGCAAGGCCCTAACTCTTTAGTTCTATGGAGGCTAAGAGAGATGCGGAAGCTACACAAGGAAGTTTGAAGCTAGCAGAGGTTTTTACATGAAGCTTAAGGAAAGAAGCCATCTCTGTTAACATAAAAGTCAAAGATGAAGCCGCACATGCTGATGTAGAAGCTGCTGCAAGGTATCCAGGAGATCCAGCTAAGATCGCTAATGAAGGTGCTTACTCGAAACAGATTTTCAATGCCTGGCTTCAAAGCTTCAAAGGAAAAGGCTGACCCTCCTTTAAGGGGCTAATGCAGCCGGTGGACTCGAAGTTGAAACCAGTGCTCATTTCCCAATCCGAAAATCCTGGGACCCTGAAGAATGAGGCTAAATCCACTCTGCCTGTGCTCTATAAACGGAACAAGAAGGCCTGGATGACAGCACATCTGGTGACAACATGGCTTACTGAATATTGTAAAACCACTGTTGAGAGCTACTGCCCGGAAAAAAATATGCCCTTCAAAATATGACTGCTCATTGACGATGCACCTGGTCACCCAAGGGCTCTGATGGAGACGGACAATTTCACCCCCTGCTAATCCAGTCTGCAGCCCAAGGAGTAATGTTCACTTTCAGGTTTTACTATTTAAGAGATAACATTTCGTAAGTCTGTAGCCGCCATAGATGGAGAATCTTCTGATGGATGAGGGCAGAGTACATTGAAAACCGTGATGAGTGGCTCACCATCCCAGATGCCATCAAGGACGTCGTGATTCATGGGAAGAGGTAAAAATATCAACATTCACAGGCATTTGGAAGAAGTTGATTCCAACCCGCATAGATGACTTTGAGAGGTTCAAGACTTCCTTGGAGAAAGTAACTGCAGGTGTGGTGGATCCAGCAAGAGAACCAGAAGTGGAGCCTGAAGATGTGACTAAATTGCTATAATCTCATATAAAACTTGAATGTCTTAGGAGGTGCTTCTTAGGGTGAGCAAAGAAAGTGGTTTCTTGAGATGGAATCTACTCCTGGTGAAGATTATTGAAATGACCACGAAAGATTTAGACTAGTGCCTAAACTTGGTTGATGAAGCGGAGACAGAGTTTGAGAGGATTGACTCCAATTTTGAAGGACGTTCTGTGGTGGGTAAAATACTATTTGTGTATTAGAAATAGTTTCCGAAAGGAGGAGTCCATCGGTGTGGCCTGTTTCATTGTCTTGTTTTAAGAAACTGCCCCAGCCACCCCAAGCTTCAGCAGCTACCACCGTGGTCAGTCCGCAGCCATCCACATCGAGGCAAGACCCTCCGGCAGCAAAAAGACCACCATTCACCAAAGACTGAGATGAGGGTCAGCATTTTTCCACAATAAAGTGTCTTTTAATTAAGGCATGTACATTGTGTTTTTAGACATAGTGCTTTTGCACTCTTAATCGACTACAGTGTAGCGGAAACATAACTTTTATATATGCACCGGGAAACCGAAAACCTTGTGTGCCTTGCTTTATTGCAACATTTGCTTCAGTGTGGCAGCGGTCTGGAACGGAACCCACAAAATCTTCCAGGTATGCCTTGTAATGCCTATAAATCATACCTATACCTGCTTCAGGCTGAAAGTAAAGGGTGCTTACATCACTTTACAAAGCAGTTTCGTTGAAACTTTCGGGGAAAAAAAGACGAGGTGCGGCCAAAATATTTTTTCAATCTGTGATCATGATCCAAGCATTTTAAAATGCAAAGTTGGAGAAAGAAATGGAAAGTAGTAGAGTGGCCAATTCTAAACACACCGAAAAGAGTGGAAAAATGTTTTCCTGTTATGTTGACCACATTCCTCCCCTAAGTAATAAGGATTTTACTTGAACATGCGTTATAATATAATAGGTGTTTATTTATCTAGAAGGGATGGAAAATGGGCCCACCTACTTAATTTCATTTTTTTTGGATGTGTTGTCAGATAACTCACTCAAGAATTTCTGTTTGTTGGAGTTCCCGTTGTGGCGCAGCGGAAACAAATCCGACGAGGAACCATGAGGTTGAGAGTTCGATCCCTGGCCTCACTCAGTGGGTCAAGGATCCAGTGTTGCAGTGAGTCGTGGTATAGGTCTCGGACTCGGCTCGGATCTGGCATTGCTGTGGCTCTGGCGTAGGCTGGCAGCTACAGCTCCGATTAGACCCCTAGCCTGGGAACCTCCATATGCCACTGGTGCAGCCCTAAAAGGACAAAAGACAAAAGACAAAAAAAAAAAAAAAAAAAAAAGAATTTCTGTTTGTTTGTTTTTCTTTTTTTTTTCTTTTTGGCTGTACCTGAGACATGCAGAAGTTCCCAGGCCAGGGATCAAACTCATGCTACACCAATAATCAGAGCTGCAGCAGTGACAACACCGGATCCTTAACCCACTGAGCCACAAGGGAGCTCCAAGAATTTTTGTTTTGATGTCTTCCCAGTACTTCACTTCTCTGGGCTTATCTTGATCTTTGACTCAAAAAACAAGCCCAAAAGGGTTTTCCAGGATCTGAGATCTTCCTTTTTCCTCTTTAAAGACCACACGTCTTGCAGCTTCCCCACCTGCCCCTGCCTTCCTGACCCATGTCATCCTTCTCCCTATTGCTGAAGACCGCCAGCCACTTCTTTGTTTCCGGAAGCCTCCAGCTCATCGTCTTAACATTCAGATCCCCTCTGACCACTGTCCACACACAGACTCTCCAGCAAAAGATCAATTTGCTGTCTTCCTGACTACAGGAAATTATCTTCCTGATTGTACTTGCTCGATTATAGTCTGCCCCACCCCCACCAGATTGAAGGATCTTAACGGCCTCACTTATCATGTTTTCCCAGGGCCTAGAGGAGTCCCCGGTGCAGAGTGGGCGTGCAGCAGATCGCAAAGGGATGAATTGAGTGAAGGACAGGTCGTTCAAACGACACACCTTCAAAAATGCTTCCTATAAAATGCATTCTGTTGTCAGCTTGTCGTTTTTCATTCATTCATTCGATAAATATTTATTGAGCAGTTGCTGTGTATCAGGCGCAGGAGATGTGATATTGAACAGAATGATTCCTGCCCTCCTAGAGTTTATAATCTAATGAGAAGACAAAGAAAAATCCAACTGGTTTAGTCAACTATGTAAATGTGTTTAATACTATTGAACAAAAGGCCTCTTTTCCAAATGTCCTCACTTGCCAAAAAGGAAACGCTTTTATTTCAAGAAACAGGTGCCAGGCAGTATTCAATATAATGTGGAAATACGCTCCTTTGTCAGACTTGTGCTGTGTGCTGAAATTTAGACCATTGAGAAAAGGATTCCGGCTGCGTCAGAGTGAAAAGGAATTGCATTTCAGTAGGGAACTCTGGCCTTGGCATTTCTGAGTAAACAAGTTTACAAAGGCATTCAAGTGCATCAGAATTTTGATACCACCCTAAATTATCTAAGCTTTTGATAAGCAACAAGATGGGAACGCGAGTCCTTTTGCACCTCTGAATGATCGCTTTGCTGAGATTCTAGATGTTAACCCCGTTCTTTACAAACAGATGCTTTTAATCATATCTTTATCAAAATCAAGGACGTAATTATTATACAGAAGCAAAAATGAAGCCACTGCATTTGATAGAGGAGAAAGGCAATGAGACCCCCCCCCCTTCCCCTCGAGAATCAACGAAAGCAGCAGGATCCTCTCCCAGAAAAATGTACCTGAGCACATACACACAAAAATCTTTGCATGACAGTCTTGGGAAGGATATGAGTCCCTACCTGGGACTTCTCTCTTCCTAAACTCTTTCCCCCGTCAGCCAAGTTCTAGCAACTGGTGAAGGATTGGTTTGATTTTGAACGCCACACCGTCAGCAGTTTCTTTCATCCTGAATGACAGCAGATAAAATGACCGCAGCAATGACCAATCGCTTCAAGCAGGAAGAAGCCAAGATAAAAGGAGAGAAGAGCAGAGGAGACTCTGGGAGAACAGGAGAGGTGAGAGCGAATGTGGGAGTGGAGAGGAAGCAGAGAGAGAGTCAGAAGCAGGCAGGGGGGCGTGGGGAGCCCTCCCTTCCCAGGCCAGAAGGACCACTTTACTCCCTCGGCTCTTGCTGCCCCTCTGGCTCCCCGAAAGGTCACCTGTCCGGCTCTCCCGGCCTTTCCATCCTACACCTGCAGATTCTCCTCGCTCTGCTCTCAGTCCAGCTGCCTCCTGCTAAGGAGCGTGGCACTTCTCTGCTTCTGCACACAACAGATGGTTTTCTGCTCCTGCTGCCTCCATTTCTTCACGAAGCCATCCCTTTCTTACCCAGGAATTGGATTTCTACCAGGTCTTGGGGTTTCTCATCAAGAAGGACCACGGTGAAAGATAAAATATTTTTTCCCATCTTCATTTCTTTCGTACAGTTACTCACCGTTTCCCTTAAAACTCTCTTCTACCTTGTTTTCTGGGTTCGTTTTAGTGATTTTTTTTTCTGTGGGTGCTTCTTTTTTTACTTGCTCTCCATTTCCTTTTTTTCCCTCCAAATCTGAACAGTCCCCGAGTGTAGCTGGCACTTTTCTGTTTTCTTTACACTGCCTCCAAGAGGAAACTGTGGAGGATAATGACATAGTGGAGTGTGGTAAGAAACACATGGGTTTCAGAAACAGAAAAAAAAAAAAAACCCAAAAAAACAAACAACCCCCCCCAAATTCTGATTCTAATATCACTGCTGTGCAACAATGAACAAGTTATTAACCTCTCTGAGCCTCTGCTTCTTCCATCTGAAAAAATTTGAGGACACTAGCATATCCCTAAAATTCTTGCGAGGATAAGATTTGTAAGAAACTGCTTGTTATACTCTTTTATTGAGCACCCATGGCACAGGAAGCTGTGCCACAGCAGTGACCTGAGCCACAGCGGTGACAACACCAGATCCTTAAGCATTATGCTACCAGGGAACTCCTGTGTAAGCATTTTGCCTATCAACTCAATATAAGATGCTGAGGAATGAAGCCATCATTGATACAGTTTGCTGCCCTAAATCTACTCACAATCTAGGAAGACGATTGGCATGTAAACAAATAAATACACTATGTCGGGAACAACAATTAGAATAAATACGACATAGAAGGACACACAGGAAAGGGAGTAAATAGATCTACTGGAGGTTGGTGAGACAAGGAAGGCTTCTGGGGAAAGGTGATATTTGAGTTGGATTTTGAAGGATAAATGTTAAAGAATAGAAGCAGAGAAAATGGGTTTTGTAGAGGCGCCTACGTGTGAAATAGCATGGATGGCTCGGGCTAGAGCGATACTGAGAGACGAGGTAATACCATGGTGATGCTAATGGCGATAACACCCAGCTATTGAGCGACTGCTCTGTGCCAGGTTCTGCCACATAATTAAGCACTTTGCACGATTTCTTGAAATCCTCATTACAGCAGCCCTGTGAGCAGAAGAGCTTGGGCTTGGCCCTGTGGCGAAAGGAAGAGCCTCAAGACTCTGAAGGAGGGTGGGTACCATGATCATAAGAGTGCTTAGGAGAGTGATTAAGGCATCAGTGTGTGTTTGTGTTTAATCGCAGTGAAATTCCCATGACACACACTTTGTCCATTTTTGAGTGTACTGTTCCGTTGCATTGAGCACATTCCCGTGGCGCTACATCACACCATCACCCACCATTCACTCTTCATCTTCTGAAACCGAAACTCCGTACCCATCAAACCAGAACTCATTTCTCCCTCCCCCCAGTCCCTGGTAACCACCATCCTACTTTGTGTCTCTATGAATCCGGCTGCTTCAGGTACCCGATATAAATGGAATTGCACAATATCCACGCCCCCTCTTTTACTTTTTCCTCTTCATGGCCACACCTGCAGCATACGGACGTTCCCAGGGCAAGGGTTGACTCGGAGCTGCAGCTGGACTGGACCTGAGCTGAAACTTGAGGCAACGCCAGATCCTTAATCCACTGAGAGAGGCCAGGGATCAAACCTGAGTCCTCACAGAGGCAGCGTCAAGTTCTTAATCAGCTGAGCCACAACAGAAACGCCCAGTGCTTTCCCTTTTGTAACAGGCTTATTTCATTTAGCGTAATTCCTCAAGGCTTATCCGTGTTGTAGCATGTGTCGGAATTTTTGTTTTTAAAGCTGAGTTATTCTGTTGTATGTAGATTCCATCTTTTGCTGGTCCATCCATTCATCCATCAATAGACACAAGTTGCTTTTAGCTCGTGACTGTTGTGAATAGTGCTGCTGTGACCGTAGGCGTGTAAATGTCTCTTCAAGATCCTGCTCTCAGGTCTGGGTTGCTGGATCATATGGTGTTCTATTTTTATTTTATTTTTGAGGAAACCCATGGTGAAAGGCATCAGTTTTGAAGAAGAACCTGGAAGAGGAAGGCTGGGGGCAGGATGCTGTTTCCTGACTGGAGATGATAAGAACCTCAGCCCCAGGCTGTTGGGAATGACAGGAAGGGAGAGTAGTAAGTGTAGACAGGAACTTGGTGCCTGACTGCTGGAAAGACGATGGTGAGGTGGGCAGATTCCAGGTGACTCCCTTACAGGGCATCTCCGGACTTTTGCCTGAAGCTTACATAAGTTTAGGGGCCCTCTTTGAGAAAAAGCATTTTAAGAAGGAATTAAAAATTAAAACATGACACTGTAAATCTACCACAATTAAATTTTTTTTTTTTTTTTTAAATGAAGTGCAGGGCTCTGAAAGGGGTCCATGGAGTCGGGGCTGTACCCTGAGGGAGAAGAGCTCACACAGAAGGCATTCTTTTCCTTTGGGGCTGTGTGTCTGCCCTTTCTCAGCTCCTATGGTGATGGGGGAACTCCCTGCTCACCTCCTACCCCACCTCAGCCCAGATTTGCGAGGCAGAGCTTTTCTCCCTACGGCGAAGGGATCAGTGGGGGGAGGTAGGTGGCCCAAACCAGGCCATCGAGACTCAGTTCTGGGACTCTTACTGGAACTGTTGGGAAAGGGTTCATTTCTCTCTTATGCCTCATTCCCCCTGCCCCCTTTGGTGGCTGCCGAGAGGTTTGGATGCAAGCCTGGACCTTCTGGTGGTAAATTTAAACCCCCAAAGGGAAGAGTCAGTGGAAGAGAAAGGTACATGGAGATACACTGGCTTCTGATGCTCTTTGATTGAGTCCCTGGGTCCAGTCATGCCTGCAGCTAGAACTTGTCAGACTTTTCTGTCACATGAACCAATGAAGCTCATTGTTTGTCCATGTCACTTTGAGTGAGTTTTCTGTCTGCTGTAACCAAAATATTCAGCTTCCGTATCTGTTCACCAGAAAGAACTCTGGCAGGTCCTGCTTGGGTCACAGGCCTTGTGGGACCCAATCTCTGTGCCTAGGGGGCAGGTTAGCCCCGTGAACATGAATGGTGGTGGGGCAGGAGGAGGCCAAGTGACTGGGAGGAGTGAGTGGTGGGTGCTTCCCAGAAGGAGATGAAGCTGAAATGGAAAAAAAGAAAAAAGGAGCAGATGGGCCTTGCAAGAGTGATTTCAGATTCTTTTTTTTTTTTGTCTTTTTAGGGCAGCACATGGAAGTTCCCAGGCTAGGTAGGGATCGAATCGGAGCTGCAGCTGCCAGCCTACACCACAGCCACAGCAACACAGGATCCGAGCTGCGTCTGTGACCTACACCACAGCTCACAGCTGGATCCTTTTACCCACTGAACAAGGCCAGGGATCAAACCAGCATGCTCATGGAAACTAGTCGGGTATGTTACTGCTGAGCCACAACGGGAACTTTTGACTTCAGATTCTTGAGGGGCCTATGATGCTGGTTTTTGAGAAATCATCCTAAAGCGAGTGTGGTTTCAAATCCTCATTTTGCTCTCAACCATGTGACTTTGGCGATGGCTACGTATCCTTTCTTACTGGGTCTTACTTTCTGATTTAAAGTGGGAATAGGTAATATTTACCATTTCAGGGTTGTCGTGAGTGATGCCTATAAAGGAAGTGACCATTTAATTCATCATCTAAAACTGGGACGCTTTTGAGAGTGAGAAGGAACCCTGCCAAGAAGCCTTATCAGGACTGCCCGAGACCAAGAATATTAGCAGCACCCCTTTCCCCCCTACACGTATCCCTATTTAGGTGATAGGTTATTGATCTTGCTGCCTGTAATGTACCTGTAATATTGCATAACACATAAGTGCTTAAAAGTCGCTTTGACTCCCCTGCATCTTCTAATAGAACTGACTGATGCCTTACAATTTCTTTGAAATTCTACATCTTTGTGTATTTTTTATTTTTTATTTTTATTTATTTTTTTTTTGCCTTTTTCTAGGGCCGCTCCCACGGCATATGGAGGTTCCCAGGCTAGGGGTCCAATCAGAGCTGTAGCTGCTGGCCTACGCCAGAGCCACAGCAATACGGGATCCGAGCCATGTCTTTGACTTACACCACAGCTCACACCGCAGCTCACAGCAACGCCGGATCATTAACCCACTGAGCAAGGCCAGGGAGCGAACCCGAAACCTCATGGTTCCTAGTCAGATTTGTTAACCACTGAGCCCAACAGGGACTCCCTCCATCGTTGTGTATTTAGGGGACATATTATCCTCCAAAACATTTTTACTGTTGTCCTGGTGGGAAGACACATGACAGTATGATCCGCAGATTTATATTTGTGAAAGAATATTTTCTTCCAGTTCCCCACCAAGGGCTTTTAATGACTAGAAATTTGGAAAGGTAGCACTGACTTTTTTAAGAGCATTTATTTCGTGTCAAAGTGTTCTGCATATTAAAGGCAGCTCCAGTTAAAATACTTGAGATGGCTGGGACACACCCTGGTAGTGATTTTGTAATGGGAAATTTGACTTCAATTCCAGCATTTGCTGACACATTCTATTGTTAGACTTGGATCAGGTTTTTCTAAATCTGTCCTGGCAACGATCAGTTAATGATGCATACCATATGATAAGAAATCACAAAAGATGGGCAAAAGATGGAACAAATACTCCATGAAGAGATAAACTCATGACAAAATACGCACAGGAAAAGATGCCCAACATCATTACCTATTTTGGAAACAAAAATTTAAACCAGTGAAATACCACCTCACCTTAGCTATTAGAATGGCTAAACCTAAAAAGACTGACCCTACCAAGTGTGGCTGAGCATGTAGAAAAGCTGGAACTCTTATACACTGCTGGTGGAATGTAAAATGGTGCAATGACTTTGGGAAAAGTTGACAATTTTTTTTTTTTTTTTTTAAGGGCCGCACCTGAGGCATACGGAGGTTCTCAGGCTAGAGGTTGAAATGGAGCTGCAGGTGCTGGCCACAGCCACAGTAATGCCAGATCCTCAACCCACTGAACAGCGCCAGGGATCGAACCTGCATCCTCATGGATACCAGTTGGGTTCATTACTGCTGATCCACAACGGGAACCCTGGCAATTTCCTAAAAAAACTTATATCTTTCATGTGATCCGGCCATTCCACTCACAGGTATTTATCCAAGAAAAGTGAAAGCATATGTCCATCAAAAGACTTGGCCATGAATGTTCATACCACTTTATTTGCAATGGAAAACTGGAAACAGCACAGATGTTCATCCACAAGGAAATGTGTATCAATACTGTGATATATGTATATAAATATATCTTTGTAATGGAATACTACTCAGTCATAAAAAGGAATGAACTATTATGTATGTTACAATGTTAAGGAACCTCAAAATAATTTTGCCGAGTGAAAGAAGCCATTTAAAATGGACACATTGTGTGGTTCCATTTATATAAAATTCTAGGAAACAAACTGTTATGGAGAGACAGAATATGTATCAGTGGTTGCCTGGTCAGGTTGGGTAGCAAGGAGGAAAATGAGGCAGGGGTTAAAAAAAAGACTCATTTTTAAGTCTATAGTGGCATTAAGCAAATTTGCTTTGTTTTGTGACTCTCGCCACTGTCCATTTCCAGAACTTTTTCCATCAGCCCAAACCAAACCTTTGTACCCATTAAACAACTCCTATTAAACAAAACTCACATTTTTGTCCAAAAGTTTTCATGCTAAACTCAAATATGATTCTTATATATTCTACAAGGAATGAACTTTAGATGAAAATGATTCTGACCCTAAGTTCTCCGTCTCCACTGTGATGAAATGGTCAGGCTTACATCATAGCGGGCATGGCATATGATAGAGCTGTGATTTGTACCTCAAATCTGGCTGCCATTTCCCACACTCCTTACACACAAAGAAAAGTAGGTGAGGTCTTATCCATGACACCCGGGCCACTATCACACTACCGGAAAAACAGCCCAAACTCCTTGCTTCACTAATCGCAGGTCAATTGTGTCATCTTTGTGTGGGAAGAGTGACCTAATTATCATTCCTACCTGCTGACTAAAGTAGCATATCACTTGTAAGTCATTCATTTTCCTACCAGTTAGCCCTCTCCGCTCCATTCCTCCCTCCATTCAAAAGTCTGAAAAGCTAATAGCAGTTTGGGACTTTTTCCTTTAAAGTTGCCTTATTCATTTCCGTTCCAGGATGGCTCAGCTTCGGTAAGATATTTGGCTCTCTTCTTCAGCACGTCGCCACACCTGGTTCCAGGATCTGTTCTGAGAGCTAAACAGAACTCTCCTAGGAGGATCTCAGGGGTGGAAAAGCATGCCTGAGAAAGTGATGGAAAGAGGCAAAGCTTTGGGAGCGGGCTGACCTCAGGCAGGATACTTAGGTCTCTGACTTGCCGCTTTCTCGCAAGGGGTATGATGTCCAGCCACCGGTTGTTTGAGGGGAGTAAATGTGATAAGGTTGGGAAGGCATCTAGTACAGTGCCCCGCGCCCAGGCAAGTAAGTGAGGGAAGTTCTGTTCCCTTCTATCAAATTTCTTTAAAATGAGAGGGGAAGAAAGTAGGAAGCCCGACCATGAAAGAATGGAGGTCGCTTCCGGCCTAAAGGATACAAGGATACTGGTATACAAAGATCTGGTTCAAAGAAGCCTCCAGATTAAAAAAAAAAAAAAAAAAAAAAAAAAAAAAAAAAAGTAGAACAGCCACCTGGGTTTTTGGATTAGCTGAACCCCGGATAAAGATGCTTGTAAAAACGAGCTGGTGCGGATCCAGAAAAGGTCTTGAAATGCCCAGGCTTTGCCAGGTTTTTTTTTTCCGCGCAGCATACCCAGAGTGAGCTCGAATTTGGCTAAAAGCCTTGACTGTTCCCATGGCGGCAGCAGGGCAGAGGTCAGACCAACAGGTGTGAGAAGCTGCGAGGTTAGGGACAGAAGCAGGTGCCACGGGAGCGACCCCCCCCCCCCCACAACCCCTTTTCTCGGGCACAGGGCCTCTAAGCCTGCTCCCGGTGTTTCCCGCTGCGGGTGGAGGGACCCTGCCTGCCACCTGCGCGCGCCGGGCCTGCAGCCGGGAAGCCGGCCGAAGCAGGCGGGGGGGTCCGCGGCGGGCCGGCCCTGGTGGGCTTCCCTCCTCTCCGCCGGCCCGGAGCGGATGCCTGGAAGAGGACCTGAACGCTGCGCCGCCGGGAAGCCACCGGGCGCAGGGGAGGGCCGGCTCCCACGGTCGGGCGGGCCTCGGCGGGCCAGGCCCGGAGGAGGGGCCGCCTCGCCTCGGGCCTCGGTGGCGTGAGGGCGGGGACGGGGGCCCGGGACCCGCGCGAGGAGGGAGCGCGGCGCCCTCCGCCCTTCAATTGGCCGCGCCGCCCCCTCGCGGGAGAGGCGGGAGGGGGCGGCCCTCCATTGGTCGGGCTCGCCGGCCAATCCCTGAAGGGCCGGGGGAGGCGGCGGGGGGCAGTTCGTGCGGGACTCCGGCGCCGACTGGGAGCCTCTGCGGGACCTCCTCCGACCGAGCAGCCGAGGCACCGCCCCGCGCCCGCCGTCGCGTCCGGACGACTCCTGCACCGCCCAGGGGAACGAGCTCCGAGCATCTCGGGGTGCGGCCACTCCTCGGGGCCAGGAGCGTGGAAGCCAAGTGCTAGGAACCTCCGGACCCGAGCTCAGCCTCTTCCCGGCCCCCGAATCATCATGACCCACTTCAACAAGGGCCCTTCCTACGGGCTCTCGGCCGAGGTCAAGAACAAGGTACGCCTGGGCTAGCGTGGGGCGGGATCCTGGGGCGAGAGGTGGGATGCAAGGCACCGCCCGAGGGACCATGGGACCGGGGCGCCGCTGGGCCGCGCTTCGCCCCGCGCGCCTTGGCTGGCGGGCTTCGTGGAGAGGAGATGTCGGGGCGGCGTGAGAGTTGCTGCGCGTCCCGGTCCTGTGCCCTCGCTCGAAGCGCCGGCTCCCAGGCGCTCTCCTGGCTTTGTTCCAGCGCCGCGGGCCACGACTGGCGGCGGGCGGTGGGTTCCCGGGCTCCTGGAATCCCGCAACGCCGGCCCTCGGCTCCAGGAGCGGATCGCGGCTGCAGGACGCACCCCTCCGGGAAGAGGGCGCTCCTGCGTGGCCATTCGCCCTTAGGTGGGGCCGGTCGGCGCGGCTGGGGACCCAGCGAGCAGCCTCCGCCATCCACCTCGGCCCGGGCCCCTGGCCGACCCTGCACCTTCTCCCACTGCAGCCTCCGGGCGGAATTCAAAGCCTTGAGTCAAGTTAGGCGGTTACGTGGCGGAGCTGGGTCTCCCATTGTTCCTCGCGTCTTCCCGGGGTGGGAGATCGCCGAGCGTCCCACGGACTTCAGGGGCCACCGGGGCAACGGAAGCCGTCCAGGACCCTGGGCGGTTTTCGAATCCCTAAGGCGCTTGTTGCTGCCCTGCTGCTTCTGCGGGCTGCGGAGACAAAGCCTGAGCGCGCCGCTTTGGGCATATCTGCTGTAGACTTGAGGGGTTTTGTTTTAATAAAACGCCGAGAAGTTTGTAGTACTTTAGCCTCTAACGACGTCAGGGAAAGCTTCGTGGGCTGCTTTTGTTTCGGGTTCCTTGCTGAGGCGGGCTGTAGTTTGGAGTGACTGGGCTTTGGTAACGCTTGGTTTTGCCCCTTTGCCCACCGTTGGGTTTATCCTTGGGACTTTTGGTCTGGGAAAGAGATGAGAGGCGTCCCCCTCCCCAAATCCTCTCTTTCCTTCCTCCCTCCCTGCATTCCAAGCCCATGACATCAGGGGTTTCTGGGGGGAGAGACCGGCCAATCGGCGCGGCACTGCGCACAGAACGCTCATTGTCTCCTTTCTGCTGTTCTGGCCAAAGCGCCACAAAGGAGGGCTGCTGTGGTTTCATTCCCATTAACCATCCGGGAGCCGAAGCATGTCAGGATGGCCACCGCACCGTCCTACCGCTGGTAGAATGCACTGGCATTGTCAGAGCTGTGCCATCCCAGTGTTCGCGGTGCGGAGTGGGTTAGATAAAAGCCAGGGAGGGCACCACTGTCACACCCTAGGGAATGGAGGAATTATGGCTTATGTGTAGAGACTGTACATATGCCCTGCATATCGCCCCTGCTGCATAGTTTTCCATCAGATTGTAATCCCGCTGTTCATAAATTCTAAACATCTTTGAAGCCAAGGAGCTGATTTTAGTCTCTGTCTCTAAAAGCGAAAAGTTTCGGTCTTTTACCTTGTCAAGTGTGTTCCTCACCCATGTGAGAAAACGGTTTTCTTTAAAGAGCAGAAAAGTGAGTGGTTTGTGTATGATGGATTACCAAGCCCACGATTTGAAAACGTGCAAAATACTGCTCTGTTCTTTCCAAGGTTTACAAGCAGAGCTTTAGGAATCCTTTCAGAAGACACACAACATCCAAACTGCTGGAAGCGATACCCTGGCCTGGCGTGTGCGCATTCATTTAAATTCAAGCTTGTGATTCTTGGCTGGCAGCTGTTGAGCCTCTACCTTTTGCATTGTAAATGAGGTTCAGATAACTTTGGCAGTCCTTCAGATGACTGACTTCTCTTGGATGTTAATATCCCTGTTAATTTCTGTCTGCTGACGAATGAAGCAGCTTCTGCCCTTTTCCTGCTCATTATTGCAGCACACTGAAGGAAATGCATAGACTGAGCCTAGATCGCTGTAATTATTGTGGTTTTTAAAATAGTAAAACCCCAGCTTTTCAGAACCTTTGGAGAGTTAGTTTTAACTTTGTGTTTATGTGACTGGGTTTATCCCGTTAAGCATCGAACCATCCTCTAATAACCCCTTTCGTTTATATGGTCCCTTCATACAGTATCCTTTCATAGGAAATCTTTTGATCTCGAGAGCAGAGCAGCCCTGTGAGCTGGAGAAGATGCCTGGGATTACCCAACAGCATTTACAGCTCAGGACGCTGGAGCTCAGAAAGCTGCGATTTGCTCAAGATCACAGAAGGAGTTGGAATATTCCAAGAATTTGAACTCCAAGAGCGATGCCTTAGCTTAGTGGAATACTTAAGGGTGTTCTGCTACAAGTCGCTGTTATCTCCCGCCCCACCCTGCTATTTTTGCTGCCCACCTGTCACTTCTTAGCATTGTGATTATTCATTTAATGCTGTTTTAAGCTCCCCTGGGCTTGGAAATCAAATGTCCATGTTTGATCGTCCTTTGTGTGAGACACTGCATTTCCACTGAAGACTCATCAGACCCACTTGATGCGTGGGGCTATGAAACATGAACTTCAGCAGTGCTTGGTTTGAACACCTTTGATCCCTTCCTGCTTTTCTTTGTGCATTGCACAACCGATCTGTTGCCTAAATACGATTTTTTTTTTCTTTTTTCTTAAAACCTCATTTAACAAAGTGGTAAAAGTACAAACTTCCTGGGGAGGTAGTGTGGAATGGACCTTGGAGTCAGGCACATAATGCCTTGACTATTGTCGGGCAAGTTATTTGATATTTCTGTCCTAGTTTCCTAATCAGTAGACTGGGGGAACTGAGAGTGACCACCTCTAAACTCTGAGATGTGTCTGGCTTGCAGCAGGTATTCAATGACTGTGTTGTAGCTAGTCTTTTTTTTCTTTTATTTTTTGGGGGGCCCTGCCCACAACATGTGGACATTCCTGGGCCAAGGATCGAACCCATGCCACAGTAGTAACCAGAGCGGCTGCATTGACAACACCAAATCCTTAACCCCGCTGCACCAAAGAGAACTCCAGCTGTTCTTAGTAGTGGAAAATTAGTTAATGGTAGTATCCCTGCCTCTTTCAGTATGCTATTTCTATTTAAAAAGCCTTTGGTCTTTTTTTATATTTGAGCTGTGAAAGCAGTTCATCAATCAATTGAGGAAGTCTTTAATCTTGGATACTTTTAATTAGTAAAATTTCGGGGCGGGGGGAGAAAATCAGTAAACTTAAGATACTTGTTTGACAAGATAGTACATCACAGAACATAGGAACTTACTTTTTAAAAAAAAAAAAAACAGGCGGGAAAATGTTTGCAAACAGCCTTGAAAGGTAGGCTGTTTCAGCCCGCCGCATAAACAGGTCTCTCTAATAACGAGGAAGAGGTCCGTAACTTTCACCCTACAGAATGTATGCTGCAGTAGAAGGTCAAGGGACGTCCAGCAGCCCATGTAGATCAGGGAAGGCTGCAAAGTGAGGTCGTCAGATCTTACATGCATCACACAGCTTGAGCCATGCCCTTGACTTCATCTCGAGGACCAAAGGCAAACACGCCTGTGCTTTATAAGCCCCGAGGAAACGGGACGGGTCCCAAAAGGAAGCACAGCATTTCCTGACACTTGGCTGGGAACGAGACGGTGGAGTCGGGGTAGGTTCTTGTAAAGCCCAGGATGCAGTGAAGCATTAGCTGTTATTCCTATGTATTTGTGCTCAAGTTTTTGTTAAGGGCCTTCTGGCTCTTTGAGCCTGCGGTTGACCCGCAGCTTCGTGGGACCTGAAGCTTCTTCAGTTTAGGGCTCGTCATTACGAAGCGTGCAAACATATCTTGCCTGTTTCCTAAACCGTGACCGTGGGAATCCTTGTGAACTGGAAGATGTTTGGTAGGGCCCCCCGTCCAGGTTCCTGTAGGTGAGAAGGTGGAACCTGCTGGCCATGGAGACTGGCTGGGTTGTCCTTTCACCCTCTGACCTTGAGCAAATAACCTGTGCCTCGTGTGTAAAGTGAGGATGTGCTAGTACCTACCTCTGTGTAGGGTTTTGGGGGGAAATAAGCAAGACAGACAGTCCAAGTGCCGTGTTTCAGATAATGCACATTGTGTAAATGTCAGCCGCTGTTCCACGCTGCTCTGCCGGTCGTGCAGGGCTATGCTCTCCCCAGTTGCTTCATATCCCAGATGTGAGAGGCCCTCCAGGTCTTGGACCTTCAGGCGCGCATCCGTTTGTATCTGAGTGGGGCTTCTGGTGGAGGGGGCGCCCCCGAGCCAGGTGATCCCTCTCTGTTGGGCTTCTGCGTTAGGACTGCCCCCCCCCCCCCCCCCCGTGCCGCCTGGCCCCCTCGCCCCCAGGGCCCCGGACTCCTGGGCACAGCTGCTGGAGGCCTTGCTTGCTGGGCATGGCATTGTTTGGCTTTTCCTTCCTGAGTGATCAATTTCGGTTAAACAAGAGGCGTCTTTCATTTCTCGATTTCAGACAGGGCTTGTCCTCCTCCCCAGCAGACCGATAATCATATTTACCTCAGCAGGTTGTCGCTGGAGGCCTTCAGTCTTGCGTGGTCTTAGGAGGACTCTGCCTGGACCTGTGCGCAGCCAGTCCTCCAGCGGAGGAGACTGATTCCAGGCTTTGCCCCAGGCAGGAGGAAGGGACCCTCCACATGGTCCCTTGTCCCAGGACCAGGAAGCTGCGGGGTTTGAGTGCCTCGCAGGGAAGGCAGGAGGCAGGGATGGAGGGCGGAGGAAAGAGGAGGCCTCTGGGCGAGTCATTCCCGAAGCATTTCTGGCCCTTTTCCTCCTCCCCGCCCCCGGCCAGCGGTTCATGGGGGGCTAGGCACTCGGGCTATGATATCATTGTCGTTTCTTCGCGCCCCTTCTCAAATGTTTGCACACGAATCCTTCTTCGTTGTCCTAAGCTTCCCCGCCTGCTCATGCTCCAGAGGCTCCACAGATGGCTGGAGAGAGGGCTTTATTCCTGCCGCCGCCCTCCCCTCCCTTTGTTTCACGTGGGCGGAAAGGGCGGAAGTAATGGATACCGGGTGTAGGCAGTCTCTCCAGAGTCCCACACGTGATTCTACTTTGGATGCAAAATGAGCAGCAGCCGTCAGACTTCCAGTCGCGTATAGGAATTATACGTGGAGTATATAGCGTGTTTTGAGCTTTATCAGAGTCCTTGGCCCTGAGCAGTTGAGCTGGAACCTTGGGGCTGCTCTTCAGAATCCCTGCCCCGCCCCTGAAGGCGGCCCTGCACCCTTTCCCCTTTGGAGGCCTGGAGGTCGAAGAAAACACCTCCCCCGGCCTCACCTTGGCCACACACACACACTCACACACACACACACTCACACACACACACACACTCACACACACACACAGAGGCGTGGGCTTTGTTTCCAAGTTTCTTTTGTTTCTGTTTCCTCTTCCCTGGGCTCTGTGTTTTCATTTTCTTCTTTCTCTCCTTTCAGTGACAAGCCTGCTATTAACATCCTTTCCTGCAGTCCATCTCCCAACATTTTCTAAAACATACATGTGATGGGAGACTCCTTTTTATAGGGACCAGTGGCGGAGTGAGAGTGTTTTTAGTCTGGGACATCTCTGCCAGATCCCTTCCTGTGAACTTTTGAACCATGCTGGCGACACCCTTTGAGACTGCAGATTCCGGGGCGGGCTGGAATCAGTGCCGCCGCCGCGGCTGTGATCGCTTTTGGATGCGTGATCGCTTTTGGATGCGCCTTCTCAGTGACTTGGGAGGGTGACGTTAAGCCGCCGTCTAAGCCGCCGCCCTGCCCTCTGCTCTTCTTCATCCTGGGTCCTCGGCAGCCTCGGTGCCCGTGCTGGAGCCTGTGTGTGCGGTGCGGAGCTGCCTTCCTGTCTCAGCTCGCTTAGAGGCTGGGGGTGGGAGGGCGTCCGGTGCTGGAAGAGACGTAGACTTTGGAGCCAGACCTGGGCCCGAACTCCTGCTGAGCCTGTGACCTTTGGACAAGTCATCTCTGTGAGAAGACAGTGCATCTACGTTGGGATGCTGTCTCCCTTGCCCAGGAACACCCCGTCGCTTTGTCGGTCTTTGTTTTGAGGACGAGATAGTTGTCAGCAAGAATGCAAACAAGTCCCCAAACAGGCAAGTAAAGGAGAGAAAGTGTCCTGTACCCTTAACCCCACACAGCTGCCTGTACAGTTTTGAATGTTGTCTGAACATCTTAGAAACGGAATTATTGCCAGTTGTATGGATTTCCGTTATCTCTTCATTATTTCCCTACCAGTGAATCCTTCCTTAAGAAGTACTTGTGCGGAAGAGTGTGTAACTTCTGACCTAATGTTGGGCTGTGTCTATAGGTATCACCAACTTGCTTTCTAGAAACACCTGTCTGGTTCCACCAGTGGTTCAAAAGAGAAGGGAGATCTCCTCTTGGTGTTCAAAGTAAAATGATCAGAGCAGCCTTGTCCAAATTCAGGCCATTTGCTTTGTTTGCTTTTTTTTTGGCCGTACCTGAGGCATGGGGAAGCTCCCGGGCCAGGGATCAAACTCGAGTCACAACTGTAACCAGAGCCACAGCAGCAACAACACGCTGTGCTTGCGGCAGTGCTGGATCCTTAACCCACTGAGCGAGGCCAGGCATCCTCACGGACACTGGGTGGGGTTCTTAACCTGCTGAGCCACAAAGGGAGCTCCACTCCTAACCTTTTAAATTTGAGGCCAGGACTGAGGGGGAATTGGTATCATTCAGAGGGAGAAGACAGAGCAGAGAGGGAAGCGCCAGGTCCTTTAACAGGAGGCTGGAGGAAGAGAGCTGGGAGGGGCCCCGGCAGTGAGGGGCCAGGAGGAGGACCGGGCCACTGGATCTGGCCCCAGAGGGCACTGGTGGCCTTGTAAGAGATCATTTTCAGGAGTTCCCACTGTGGTGCAGTGGGTTAAGAATCCAACCGCAGCAGCTCAAGTCGCAGCAGAGACACAGGTTTGATCCCCAGCTGGGAGCAGTGAGTGAATGGACCCAGCGTGGGGCTCGGCTCCAGCTCCGGTTCTGTCTCTGGCCCAGGAACGTCGTATGCCACGGGTGTGGCCCTTAAAAAGATCATTTTCAGTAGAGCACATTTCTGGGGGCGGGGGGAGGGGTAACTAAGTGAGGGCATGGAGAGGTTTGTCTTGAAGTAAAAGAGAAACAGAGGGTGAGGCTGGCAGCGGGTTCAGTCGAAGATGCGCTTGTTTCAGACACGATGGGGTGGTCTGTGCTCCCTGATGGACCACACAAGGGAGGGCTCGGGACACCTGGTAGCGGGGGCAGAGCTGCAGAAGGAAGAGCCCGGAAGGCAGAGGGGCGAGGACCAGGCAAACAGAACCAGGCGGGTAGGACCCCTCCTTTTCTGTTGCGTGCCGTGTTCCTCTTCTCATGGAGCCAGGGGTGGCTGGTGGCGTTTGCAGCAAGGGTAGGAAGGGGGTGCCTGCCTGCGGGATACCCTGTCGATTCAGCTGCTTCTCTCTGCCGCGTCCTGCCGGGGCCCCTCTGCCCGCTGGGGCCCGCGCTTTCCTCATTCCTCTGGCCGTTGATCCGGAAAGGATGTGAAGTTGGGCTTATTTTGTCCTTTGGGCCCAGGTGTCCATAGCACGCCGACCTTCGTGCCACCGTGTCTAAGAGACCTTGGCGCAGGGGAGCAGCGTGCTGATGGGGGATGGGGGGCCTCCACAGGACCTCGACGCCTGCCTGCCTGTCTGCGCTCTCGGATTGTGGGTGAAATGCGGGGTTAGTTTTCCCTGTTGAGCCGGGGGGCGGGGGGGTGACCCATGAAATGTCCCACCCTCTCATTTGCACTGGGGAGAAGAGGCACAGGCATACATCCTGTGCAGTCTCTCTAGCCAGCATCCACCCCACACGTAAAACAAGGGATTTCAACTCTGTTCTTGGCTGGTTGTATAAAGCTACCTCCCCGAAGGGCAGGATCCACCGTCCTAAGCGGAAAAGGCGTCCCTGGTCCTGGAAGACTGGTCCCCAGGAGGAGCTCCAGATTCACCCAAGGCTGACCAGGCTGCTGCCAGCCGTTGCCCCTCGGCCTTCTTTCTTTCCTCCCCCGTCCCATCGGTAGCTCATAGCAAGGGGGCTCTGTTTTGACTCCGTTCTGGGGGAGGCAGCTGGGAGCTTGGATGAAGGTGGCCGGTGGTCTGGGCGCAGAGCGTTTCCCGGTTGGGGGAGGTGAGTCACAGCTGACACTTCTGGCGGTGGGGCTGGATCATGCCTCTTCCTCGGGTCCCCTCTGGATTCCAACCCGCATCCCCTGAAGCAGAGGAGCCCTGGGGAATGAGCCTGCGTCCCCAGGCTCCTGAAAAGTTCCTGTCGGGATAGTCCTTGTAATTGTGGAAATAGGACAATTTTTCCGTTTTGTTCACATGGCATCGTTCAGAGTGAGGAGGAGGACTCAGGTTCTTTAGGAGCATCTGGAGCCCTGCTGAGGAGACAGGTGCCTCAAAATCTGGATGGCAGCAAAAATCTGGATACTGCAAATGCTGGGAGGGCCGAGGCATCGACCCTCAGCCGTCCAGAGGCGAGGCAAAGCAAACAAAACTGGAGGAGCGTCTCTGTTTTCATTTATTTGACCTGTGGGGCGTCCGTAACACCCCCTTTCAGCACCATCTCTGCAGCCACATAACCTCCAGGACCCGGCCGGCCTCTTCCCACGAGCTTCTCGTGGTCCCCTTCCCGCCGGGGCTTCCCTGCGTCACACCTGCTGCCTGTTCACCCCCTCCTGCTGCCAGGAGCTCCCTAGGATTTCCCCCTGCCCTCCGGGGTCTGCCCTCCGGGTGGCCTTGAGAATAAGTCCCTCCCTCTTCTCTCCGTCTTCCCTCTAAAGAGTCTGGAGGTGCTGGTTTGCTTCTCCCGCCCCAGAGTCCCTTCGGGTCCTGTGTAGCGACTCCTGGCTGACCAGACCCTCGCAGGAGGCTCGTGTATGATTTTCCTCATCTTGTCTCTGCCCAGTTTGCTCCTTCTGGAAGCTGACGCCAGTTTGTCAGTGTCCGCTTGCAGAGCGTAGCCCTCCGAATGGACTACCAGGGTGCAGTGGGCTTGGTAACCAGCTCCTTTGTTGGACTGCAAAGCACCAACCACTGTGTTGATCAGTGTCCTCAGCTGGTGACGTGGGTCCAAGGGGGACTCCAGTCCTTGCTCTGGCAAGCTGACTGTCCTTGTCTCTGAGGGAGGGGTGAGGATAATTGCCTGAGGTTTTACAGTTCACATGCCCCCCTCACACCTGGTTCATTTAAATGATCCTTTCCTTGGTTATGTCATAAGACACTTTCCATCAAATAAGACAAACCATAGTATTTTGTAAATAACTGTAGACCTCTGCAGACCAAGACAGCATTAGCTTTTTTTTTTTCCCCTGGCTGCATGCATGCCATGCAAAAGTTCCTGGACCAGGGATTGATATACCCACACCACTGCTGTCCCCAGAGCCACAGCAGGGACAGCGCCAGGTCCTTAACCCGCTGAGCCACAAGGGAACTCCAGCATGAGCTTTTTTAAGGCTCACTGAAAAAGCACTACTAGTTAGTTCTAGAACTGTGGGGCAGGATTTTACATATATCTCGAAGAATTTGTTTTTTCAGCTAGGCTCTTTCTGAATCTGGGTTTTGTTTCTTTTTAGCTATTCCCAGTTTATCTTCTGTAAGTTTGATAGGTTTGCCCAGTAGTTTCAAATCCGTCATTACCAAAAGCGAAGGGCAGAGAGGTGAACGAAGTCTCTGGGTCCCCATCCGAGGGAGCTCCTCCCGCCTTGCCGGGGATCAGTGGCGGGCACGGGGGTTCCTTCTGGCCAGGCCCTGCTTCAGGGTTACGACACTGGACTTGGGGCGTGCCACAGACACAGAGCACTCTTATCAGAAAGTAAAACAACTCTGTCCCTGGTGACGCATCTAAGATTGCCAGACGGTGGATGTGACGCCCAAGAAAAGTGGGCATTCAGATACAGATGAGTTACCGGAGTGAGATAGATTCCCCACAGCTTGGCTTCTCCCTCCGCTGGCCGCACTGTCGGTGGATGGAAGTAATTTCTCAAGTACCCACTCCCGGCCAGGCAGGCACTCTAGTGGCACAAAGACAGCAGAGCCTCTCCTGCCCTCAAGAACACAGGCAGGTGTGGATACGCCTCACCCACCCACCCTGGCCCCTGCTATGATGGCCCTGACCCCCCGGTGCCCGGCCAGCCTCTCGAGTCCACTCCCGCACGCCAGCCAGGCTCTGCGGCCTGGGATGGAGAGGCCCTGGGCTGTTGGTGGGAGTGGGCTCCTCTTCCTCTGGCCTGCCAGTGTGCTCACGTGGTGAGCTATTCAGTGTGCGTTTTTCTGAATTAGTACATTGATCAAGACCTGTTGGGGGGTAGCTCTTTGAAGGAAGGACAACAGGAAGCAGTACTGCCGAGCTATTTGATCATTGTTTCTGAGTCTAGATTTTTCTGGGATGTGGCCACTTCCTCCTTGTTTAAACTTCAACTTTCAAAATCCACTTTCACCACTCTAAGTTCCAAACTGCCTCCTCTGAAGGTCATTTTCTAGGTAGAGAAGACACCGTTAAATCCTGTTTCTGCATTTTTTCCTGCCATTTGTTAGCTACGCCTCCACGTTTGCTTTCGACATTGGACCAACTCTTCTTAAGTTATTTCAAAATCTTAAATTTCTTATCAGTTTCACAGTAGTCCTACACGGAATCGTCCTATCTGTGTATTTTTTTAACAGTTCGTATTTGGAGGGGGAAATGTGTCCTGGTGCCCCGTGCTGCTACCTTGATCTCAAGATCCAGAGCAAGATCTCAGAGAAGAGCCTGAATTTAAAATGCCCTTAGATGTCACTCCCTTTACCCCAGGCACTGTGATGATTCTCCATAGCTTTGGAACATGCCGTCGTTTGCTGTTAAATATGTAGCAAGTTGATGCCCTAGAAGGAGAATTTGGGGTGCAGAGACAGGCAGGCAGGAGGGAGGAGATGTGAGAGACAGGAGCGGTCTGCGGTGATGGGCTGTGTCGGATGAGCCCAGCTCAGGGGAACGTCCTCTTGGAATTGTCTGCCATGCAGGCAACAGCTGGCAGGTGGGTTCGAGTCCTAGCGATTCTATGCTCCTGCTGCCAGAAGTGCAGAGTTAATTCCAGCACATGCCCTGCACGGAGGTGGGCTTCCTCCTCGCAGTGGCCCTGGAAGGAAGGGGACTGCTTGCAAGAAACGAGGTCCCCTGAGTTAGGTTACTCGCTTAGGTCACTGTGGAGTTGGGAACACGGATTCTGGAAGTTTCTGAAGTTTGACTTGCAAGCATGTGACCTTTGGGCTGTTGTGTCCCCAGTGTGAGTACCCTGGCGTGGTGGCTCCTTTGTGGGAGGGATTTGTGGTGGGTAAATCCTGTTAAAGCGTGTTCATTGCCTGGCGTGTGGTATCCACAAGGACACGTGATAAAGGCAGGGCAGAGGCTACTTGAGATTCCCCATGGAAATTTACCTTGTGTTTCTGCTTTCGAAACTGTGGTGGCCGCAGGCTTTTATTCTCCCTTGAATCTCAGCGCCCTGCTTTATTCTTTTTTGGGCAAATGTCTTCACCCACCTTTGTTTTTGTCTCTCTCGCTTCCATGTGAGCTTCTCGGGGCAGAGCCTTCCCCTCTGAGCCACGCCTGTTGGATGGCAGCTCTTGGAAGGAGGGACAGGAGGGAGGAGGAGAAAGAGGCTGAAGAATCCAGGGCCCACAAGCATCCTTTGGAAGAGGGGAGCTGACTCTGGCTAAGATTTGACTTAGAGAGTTTGGGGGTAGTGCTGGATTATCCCGGGGGCTCCAGGCAGGACTGAAATTGGGGGACCCTGTCGTGACCCCTGCAGACATTGACCTGTCTGCCTAGGTTTTAGCAGGTGCTGTGCTAGAACAGTCTTGTGAGATGGACTATGGGGGAAAGACTCTCTCTTTAGAAGATTCTGAAACATCCCAGGTGTGAGCAGGCTGTGGGACATCCAGGCTCTTGCTCCTGCCAGGTCCAGCCCCGTTGCTGCACTGACTGGCCCTCCTTAGCAGTAACCCCTCTGAGCGATTCTGGATTCTGAGATGGAAGCTGCTCCCATCTCAGGGCCAGGAAGGGCCGGGCTGCCGAACAGCGGCAGGCGCAGGCTTCTCATCTGGTGAGTGTCTCCCTTTGCTGCGAGGAATTTCAGGCCCTTGGGGCCTGTGTTTTGTAGAGGATCTTTTTCCGGTGCTGTTTGGTAGTGATATGCCCACGGTCCAGGAGACCTGGCTGCACGGAGCCCACCTCTGGGCAGGTGCCAGGGAGCAGGATTTGGGCGGGGCCTGAAGACCCCTATACTTTTAGCTGCTCTGTCTGGCATTTCTCAGCTTTGTTTTCATCAGTTTCCCAAAGTGTCTTTTTAGGCCTTTTTCGTAATTGCCTCTGGTCCTGCCCAGGTTTATTTGAGGTGTTCTCTGCTGTGTGTGTTGAAGGTCACATGACTGTAGTGTCTGAGGCTGTTTTCACCCTTGGGGGGGGCATGGCTCTGGGGGAGAATGCTCGTTCTGCATATTTACACCATTTAATTGCTTTGAAACATGCAAGTGTTATTTTATTTTTAATTTTTATTTTTTCCGCTGTACAGCATGGGGACCCAGTTACACATACATGTATACATACTTTTTCCTCCCAATGTCGTGTTGGGATGTAAGTATCTAGACATCGTTCTCAATGCTACTCAGCAGGATCTCATTGTAAATCCATTCCAAGAGCAATAGTTTGCATCCCTTAACCCCAAGCTCCTGATCCCTCCCCCTCCCCCCCCTCCCCTGGGGGTGGGGGCGGGCGGCAGCCACACGTCTATTCTCTCCAAGTCCATGATTTTCTTTTTCTTTTTTTTTTTTTATTTTTTTTTATTTTGCAAGTGTTATTTTAGAATCTGCAAGAAAGGCCACACGGCTAGAAAGGACTGAGCTGCCTTGAACTGGAGGGTGACACCGCACTGGCGCTCTAGCTACTCTGAGGCCGGACAGGAAGGAGCGGAGGCCAAAGTCTCTCTGGCTGGCCCTGGGCTCAGGAAGCCCCCAGGGGCAGGAGGACGTCAGCCCCACCGAAGGCCCCACAGGCTTTTTTCTTAGCCTTCGTTTGGTTCCTTTTTTGATGGCGATTGCCTAGGGGGCTGTTGGATGAGCTTTAGTGAGAAGCTTCTAGTATAGAAGTTGGTTGCCAGTGTGTCTTGATGAGAAGCGCTGGGAGGCCCCGCTGTGGGGTTTAGGGAAGGAGGCAGGACCGTCTGAGGAACCAGGGCTGCTGTGGACTTGAAAGGAGCAGGCAGGAATTCTGAAAGCCACGTAGGAAGGGCAAATAAAACACATCCTAAACAAGAGCAAAGGAATGATGTTTATCAGCGTCTTGGAAGAGCGATTTTTAAACCCACTGGAGTGAAATTTCCATGAGGTATTACTGAGATACAATTAATTTTTTAAGCCAACTTTTCTTGTTGCAAGGGCGAAAATGTCAGCATTTGCTTAGTGCCCGATATTCAGAAACTAAAGCTTTTTAGATGAAAGGAGTAAAGAAATTTTGTTGGCCAAAGCTCACTTTTTACTTTTAATTACTCTCAGTCCCTTGTTTTTAAAAGATGTGTGTAACAGTTTAAAAATAACCTGTGTAGTTAAAGAATATAATTATATTTGCTCGGTTTGTATTCTGTTAACACTTTCAAAGGAAGCTTAAGTTCTACATACTGTGGAACAGTGCTACAGGCCAGAAGCTAAGCACCAAGTTGAAATAGATTTTTTTCCCCTAGATGATTTCATAAGAAATTTAAAAATTTTTTTGGAGTTCCTGTCGTGGCTGAGTGGTTAACAAACCCCACTAGCATCCATGAGTATGTGGGTTGGATCCATGGCCTCACTCAGTGGGTTAGGGATCCGGCGTTGCTGTGACTGTGGTGTAGGCAGGCAGCCACAGTTCTAATTAGACCCCTAGCCTGGGAACCTCCATGTGCTGTGAGTGTGGCCCTAAAAAGACAAAAGATCAAAAAAAAAAAAATTTTTTTTTAAACTTAAAAAAATACACATTCCTAAATCTTGAATTCTCTTTAGCTGGCTTGACTACAGAGAGCTTACTTATATATTTAAAAAAAAAAATAGTATTTGGGTAGAAAAATCCTTGCTTCACTTAAAGGAAAGCTAAGTCAAAACTAATAGTTGCGAAGTTCCCTTGTGGTGCAGCAGGTTAAGGATCTGGCATTGTCACTGCAGCAGCTTGTTTGTGTCTTTGCCGTGGCATGGGTTCGATCCCTGACCTGAGCAGTTTCACAAGCCAGGCCCCCAAAAAACCTCCCCCAAACCAATAGTTACATAATGTGGGTGCATACTTAGTTTCCATTTTTAGTTTATCACTTGGGGTCTTGAGCCTTGCATGTCTGTGCTATTACATTAAGTCTCCGAGACAGGAGCAGCCCTCCCGAGCCCACTCTGGGAGATACAGGGTTTGAACCCCGGGCCCATCAGGGTTTGAACCCCGGGCCCATCTGACTCCAGGCCTTGGTCCTCCTCTCCTCACTCCCCTTGATTAGAACAGGCGACAGCGGAGATGGCAAAGTCTCTCTGGCCTTCCTCCTCGGCTGTTCACGTCAGATCTGGGATCCCTCTGTGGTGTGGGGCACGGCACTGGACCTGTCAGACCCCTTTGGAACAAAGGAAATATAAATACGCTTTGTATTCTTTGGGTTGGACAGAAATTGGTCCCATTTGGTTAAGAAGCACCACCAGCACCATGCCTCAAGAAATTCAAAACTCCTCCAGCACCTCAGTTCCATCTCTGCATTTGAAGAAATGGAGAGAGAGGGTTCCTTTACAATCGGGCTTCTTTGGATTTATTGAAATGCGCCTTCTCACCAGGATGCTTTGCTTGTGATAAAAATGCAGCTCACTCTTAGCCGATGCTTTCCACTTGCTGCTGCTTTGCATGTTCCCTTTTGTCTGGTCCCTCCCCACCACCTCGCCCAAACTTAGAGAGGGTTTCTTTTTCTAGCCACCTAGAACACGCCGCCAGTGGGAAAAGACAGCAAGCCCTAACATCTTCTAATTTATGATTCCATCTTCTGAAGGCGCCGCGTGTAAATGGCTCTGGTTTGCTGACATGCTGGCGGAGACCCCTCTCCGAGAACTCGGGTCTGAGGTGTGAAGGGGTGACGGCTCCGCCAGAGGCCTGGGTTCCTGTGGCAGAAACGTCCGGGATCAGCACCCCTCCTTCCCTGTTCCCACATCATTGCCCCTGTAACGCAGACTGGCAGGAAGTCAGGATAGATGCGTGCTTTTCAGGGGACAGGGGTGCCGGGGGCAGGCAGTTAACCTACAGCATTGTCCCTAAACCATCTCAAATAAACCTCCAAGCCACAGCTTGTTACTTATCTTACTTTGGACGCAACACAGGCATGGCATGTGGAAGTTCCCAGGCCAGGGATGGAACCTGAGCCACTGCAGTGACAACGCCGGACCCCTGACCTGCCGCGCCACAAGTGAACGCCCAGCGTTCATTATCTTAACATGAAAACATAACTCACTGCATTTCCATTTTTGATCCTGATTAAGCAAATCTACTGCTTAAACACATGATCCCTTATTCTGTCCAAGTGTGGCAGCCGTTCCTCTAAGTTGGGAAGCAGTGCAGAAGATCAGGACCGCTGGCCCCTGAAACGATGCCGCAATTAGTGAAGTCGCTGGCCCTTGGGTGACGCAGACGCCGCCCCCTTGGTGGCGGGGGAGGGGAGCGTCCGCTTTGACCTGAGCCGACGGGAACGTGACACAACTGTGGTCGTGCCCTTCATTCCTTTCAGTAATTAAACCTAATCGGGTGTTGTAGAAGCAAATACTCTTGCTTTCATGTCCATCTCCGGCGGGGCTGCAGCGGACGCCCGCGCTCACGTGACCGCCACCCCCTGGGCGTTGTCTGCGTGCTGCTGGCATTTCCACCTGTGCCGATGAGAAGGAAATGACACGTCATCTTTCCTTCTTCCCCGCTGAGTTCTCCTCAGCAATAACTCTGACCAGCATCTTGAAGGACTGGCCTGGGGACAAGGGATAACTTAAGAACTTGAGCGTGTGATCTGTAACAATATTGCAATTTTATTATTTTTTTTTTAAATTGGGGTTTATGGTCTTAGGACGAAGGACATCTTTCAAAACCCTGTGTGGAACTGCCATTTTTTTTGCATATACGCGAGTAAAGCATCTGTGTTGAGCGTGCTGCCTTTATGGAAGGGCTCTGGAAGAAAGCGCCACCAATGTTCTCAGTTTTATTAAATGTTTGGGTGTTAGATGCAGTGCTGGGTTCTAGGGTCCAAAAGTGAATTAAATGCCTTTCCTTCCAGGGAGGAGTCTGATACAGACCATTCATAAACAGTCTCAGTAGTCTCGTGTCAGTACAGCAGGTGTTACTGAGGAAAGCGTGTGTATGTGTCAGGCACACTGTGTATTTGGCTGAACAGAAGGCGGAGAGACGCCAGAACTTTCCAGGCGACACAGCTATAGACGGATGGGTCTTGGGCGGTTGCAATACGGTGTAAAATAGTTGCCCGTATAAGAATCCTGCCACTCTCACTTGCTCTCTTGTTTGAAATCTGGTAACCGGTGCCTTCATCTTTAACGCTTTGCTATGGCTGGGGCTGTGCCCTCACAGACCGTTAGCTCTGGACTCTTCTGTGGGTCAGGAATGGGCATCTGTTGGACCTCGATCCAGTGTCTCCTCCTCAGTCCCAGCTTCTCTCCATGTGTGGCTCAAACTTTTGTGCGACACCTCCTTAAGCAAGAATGTTCATTGGTTTCTGGAGCTGCAGTCGTTGGTTAGGGTCGTCCGGGAACCCCAGGGAGGCTCATGTACTGGGGGGCCAGCCGGGGCCTTCGGGATAATTGGAGCAGAGCCTGTCGGAAGCCAGCAGTTTGGGTGCCTGAGTGAACCGTGCGAGGGTCGTTCCCTTGTATTTCAGATCGCCTCCAAGTATGACCACCAGGCGGAAGAAGATCTTCGCAACTGGATAGAGGAGGTGACAGGCATGAGCATTGGCACCAGCTTTCAGCTGGGCCTGAAAGATGGCATAATCCTCTGCGAGTAAGTCTGGGTCCCGAAGGGGCCGCCCCTCCGGGCCGTTCCGCGGGCCTCCGTCCTGCCCTCCTGCCCGGTCCAGGGCGCCACACCTTGACCTTCTGCAAATGCTTGTCATGCCCTCCCTTTACCCGTGTTCGGGGAGCCAAGTCCACAGCCCAGTCCTTGCTTGTGTGACCGACCGACACCTACAGGGTCACTTGTGCGTTTCTTTTTCAGGCTCATAAACAAGCTGCAGCCTGGCTCCGTGAAGAAGGTGAACGAGTCCTCATTAAACTGGCCTCAGGTAACAGCCAGACCGGCATCACCCGACTCCAGCTGGTTCCTCTTGATGCAGCAGGCACCTGACTGCCGTTCTGAAACGGACATTGCAGCAGAAATTCGTGCACATGACTGTATTTTGTTTTTTATGGTTTTATTTGTAACGTTTCCATAAATACTTAGAATTAGTTCTGTGATTATTAGGCATTTAGCTTAGTATTCTTAGTTTTACTAAATATCCTGTATTTAGTCTGAGTATTCTGAGAGGATCGGACAGAACTCACACAGAGAAATACAACCCAGACCATGGGCTAAACAAGGGGAAAAAGTCAACTGTGGGTTGACTGCAGAACACTGGGTGAGGCATGGTCTTACTTCCTCAGTGTGTCTGGTTAGGTAAATTGGGTATTTTCTCTTGAGTGTCTGTTTTGAGGTATAAGAGGGATATAAGACAATGCTTATTTATAACCACAAACTTAGTTTAAAATTAACACATAAATCGTGTACTAACTTTGTAGCTTTTGACAAAGCAAATTCCAACCATAGATGCCTCTGACACAGAATTCTTAAAAAACATGTAAGGAAGATCTTGCCTTTAAAGAACCTGAAAAAAACCCTGACTCCAGGAGTCCCCGTTGTGGCGCAGTGGTTAACGAATCTGACTAGGAACCATGAGGTTGCGGGTTCGGTCCCTGCCCTTGCTCAGTGCGTTGCTGTGAGCTGTGGTGTAGGTTGCAGACGCTCAGATCCCACGTTGCTGTGGCTCTGGTGTAGGCTGGTGGCTACAGCTCTGATTAGACCCCTAGCCTGGGAACCTCCATATGCCGCGGGAGTGGCCCAAAGAAATAGCAAAAAGACAAAAAACAAACAAACAAAAAAAAACCCTGACTCCTTAAAATATGAAAAAGAGGATTATGTGACCCACTGTAAAACACCGTTTCTTTCGACTCTCTTCCAGAAAGAGCTGCACGCAGTGTGTGTCTGGTCAGGAGTCCTTGCCAAGGAGCTTTCTGCCTGGCATTTTGTACCACTCGTGAAGACTTGGAATTCTTAGATAACGTGAATGTCCATCTTTAGCTCCAAAAGTTATATGCTTTTTTTTTCCTTTTCTTTACAGCTGGAGAATATTGGTAATTTTATTAAAGCTATTCAGGCTTATGGTATGAAGCCACATGACATATTTGAAGCCAATGATCTTTTTGAGAATGGGAACATGACCCAGGTTCAGACGACGCTGGTGGCCCTGGCAGGCCTGGTACGTATATGTCGCTCATGGCTGGTTAAAAACAAATCCCCACTATGTTGGTGATTAATTGCATCTTTGCTCTCTTGTGGGAGTTCAGACGAGGCAGGGAGGAGCCTGTCTCTCCAGTAATTATTAGCTTTGCCGAGAGGCTGCTGACACATCAGCTGCCTCGTGCTGGAGAGCTTCCTTAGAATACGTTGCACCAGGTACACAGTATTTTTTGAGTGGCCTTAGATATGTTTTTCACCCCTCGCTTGGGTCTTGACAGAACCCGTGGTACCATTCGTCTGGGGACGGTATCATTTCTTGGCTGTTTCTCTGTAAAACGTCTGTGGAGGTGTTTCTTTTCAGTTGGTGTGCCTATTCCTGTCTAGGCTAAAACAAAAGGATTCCACACCACCATTGACATTGGCGTGAAGTACGCAGAAAAACAAACAAGACGTTTCGATGAAGGAAAATTAAAAGCCGGCCAGAGTGTAATTGGCTTGCAGGTAGGTGATGTGGGGTTGCTGATCAGTTGCTTATTCAGTGTCATTACGCGAGGCCTCTCTCGTAAGTAAGCAAGAGAGACGCTGGAATGCGCAATGGGATGGATTTGCGGTTTTACAGTTTTCGTCCATCTAAAGCCCACGACACAGGGATGATGGTTTAGAAGAAGCCTCAGGCGTGCCATCTGACATGGTAATTATTTCTCTAGGAAACGACTTTTTTCCCCTTCCTAATTATACTGTTCTTTGTTTTTTTTTTTTTTTTTTTTTTTAAAGAAAATGTGCTTTATAATTTCCTAAATGTCACCGACTCAGTGAAGCCATTTTCTAAAGCATCGGTGCCAGGGTAACTTATTTACTTACCTCAGTAAAGCACGATTTGCCAGTCCGAGGGAATACTTAGTTCAGGTATTTGTTTTTCCCCTTCATGTTGTTCCCTTTGCAGAGCATCATGGAAACAGCACTGCCAAAGGCCCGGCCTGCTAAGGGCTTTACTCTCTGACACCTGCTCGGTACAGGGCCTCTCTGTTGCCTGAGTCTGTGTGAGGTGGATTTATTTGCTGATTTCTGCTTTATGGAATATGATTGACATGCGGATTTATTTGTATGCAGTACAAAATTGTATCAGTGGTGAGACACTGGAAACTGAATTTCCAAACAGTAGTCAGTTGTTTAAATTATAACTCCATAAACAGAACTAGTAATGAAAAAATGGTTTATAAGAGTTCAAAGATGAAGGAAAACAAATCAGGCTATAAAATACTATGGCCACTGTGATCCCAATTTTATTTTTATTTATTTTTTATTTTTTTTGTCTTTTTGTCATTATTTCTTGGGCTGCTCCCTCGGCATATGGAGGTTCCCAGGCTAGGGGCTGAATCGGAGCTGTAGCCACTGGCCTACGCCAGAGCCACAGCAACGCGGGATCCGAGCCGCGTCTGCAACCTACACCACAGCTCACGGCAACGCCGGATCGTTAACCCACTGAGCAAGGGCAGGGACCGAACCCGCAACCTCATGGTTCCTAGTCGGATTCGTTAACCACTGCGCCACGACGGGAACTCCCCAATTTTATTTTTAAAGTGCACATGCATGTTTTTGTATGTCTGTGTATTTATACATATGTGATCTAGACGTGGACACAGAAACATAAGGTAAAAGGCTAGATGGTTGTACACCAGAGTTTACAATGAATGTCTAAAGGGTACGATTACAATGATTTTTTTGCTCCCTTATTGCTTATATATTTTTTTATCTTCTCTAATGAACAGGTTTGGCTTTTAGTAGTAAAGTTTTCCTTTGATAAGTCTTGTTTTTAAGGAAAAAAGACCAGCAGTGGAAATGTGTCCCCAACCAGTAGAACAAGGTATACTGGCTGGTTCTGAAGCCATGATATTTGCAGTGGGAAGAAAGTTGACTCTTACCCCTGACCGTGGTGGAGGCCAGATTCTGCCTTCTGTCTCTCCCTGACTCTGTCTGGTGACATGAGAATTGGAGGAATAACACATGGTTCTTTTCCCATGAAAATGTTAATTTTAGTGAAATGTAAGCCCCTGCTTTTTGCTACATTGCCAGGGAAGACACCTGGCATTTACTGTCATGTTTTATGCAAAGCAGGTCTGGAGTAGAAAAAAGCACATTGTTTCGCCAGAGATTACGCTCTGTCCCTTCGAATGGCTGCAGCAGGTCTGCCCGCCTTCATTTGGTGATCAGTGCTGCAGAGAACAGGGGAAAGAGTAGCCATACACACTGTGTCTGTCCTTTTTTTTTTTTTTTTTTTTTTCTCCTTACTTTTTAGTGCTGCTCCTGAAGCATATGGAAGTTCACAGCCACACCAGATCCAAGCCACATCTGCGACCTACACCACAGCTCATGGCAACGCCAGATCCTTAACCCACTGAGCGAGGCCAGGGATCGAACCTGTATCCTCATGGATCGTAGCTGGATTCTTAGCCCACTGAGCCACAGCGGGAACTCCTATCCTTCTCTTATGTACGTGTTTTTATCTAACTATGTTGTGGGGTTTTAGATCCAGTGAATTTCTTTTCCTTTTAAAGTGAGCACCTGAAGCTTTTTTTTTGTAAAAAGCACAGGGATTTTCGATCCAGTCGACCCTAGTCAGCACTGGAAGGGATTTGTCAAGTGTGCCCTTTCTAAGATTTGTTTTTAGTAGAACAGAAAGTTTTGTTTGTGTCTGCTAATCAGTGCTGATTTTATTTTGAACACCCAAGATGGGAACCAACAAATGCGCCAGCCAAGCAGGTATGACAGCCTACGGGACGCGGAGGCATCTTTATGATCCCAAAATGCAAACCGACAAACCTTTTGATCAGACCACGATTAGTCTGCAGATGGGCACCAACAAAGGAGCCAGCCAGGTAAGCAGCCGCTTTTTATACGTGTTCAAAGAGCACACAAGGGCTGTGTAAGTTCACACTTAACCTTCTTCTCATTAACTGAGTGTCAAGTGGTTAATTTTGGATGCTATGTATAGAGAGAGACTATTCCCTCAGGAAAGTCAGATCTGCTGAGAAAGCAAAAGAATCAAAGGGGCTTTTCTGTAGCCACACAAGTAAGGTGTGGCCCACGGCTTTTCCTGGCAGAACAGCTGGCCTTGCCACCTAACCAGGAGAAAAGGATGTAGTTAGTGCCGGGCTCTTGCTCCAAATCCGAGCGGATTGCTCATCCTCATGCGTCTAACGCTGACTTTTTAAAGGAGCCCTCAACTAGCTTGGTGGGTAGAATTGATTACCTGGCGTTTCCCTGAGAACACTAGCCAGCATCCTAGGAAGTACGTGGCTCCACGTCGCTGGGGGGCACAGGTGAGAATGCAGCCCCCACAAGGGGAGCGTCTCCTGTGAAAGGCAGCGCTGCACAAGGAGGTGCCAGGACCACGTGCGGGCAGGTCGGGTCTCCCGTCGCAGCGAGAGTGGGGCTGCGGCTGGAAGCGGCTCTCTCTCCAGGGCCTCACGAGCCGCGTGGTTGTCGCCCGTGAGGACCGCGTCCTGCCACACCGGGCACTGGCTCCTAGCTGCTCCTCGGGTTTGCTTTTTGACCCGTTCCGTCAGGACGCGGGTGCGTGGCGTCGGTGGAGGGAGGAGGGGACACTGTTTGTTCAGAGCAACGCGCCGTCCGCTGTGTCGCAGGACATGTGGGGTAACAAGACGCCGGGTCTCGGGGGCTTTGGTTTCTCACTGTCTCTGTTTCGGGGCGTTCTCGTACCTCCTGGTGGACATCGTCTTCCTTAGATTGAAAAGTCTGCGGATTCTGTAGCTCCTTTGGGCCCCAGGCGACGAGGCACAGTGATGCCTCTGAAGGGGCGGGGAGTTCAGAGACGGCCGGCTTTTGGGTGCCCCGGAGCCTTTTAATCAGGACTGCTTAGGTTTTTGTTGAATGTCTCATGGACTTGGAAACTGGTAACTAGGTGGCACGTCTGGTGGTAAAGAGGCCTTCAGGCGTGCTTTCAGGGGAGCCAGCATCATGCTTTGCTGTGCTGTTCTTTATGGCCAGTCTTCTCCTTAATCCAGAGCAGCGGATGCTGTCTCCGTTTTGCCCACGAGAAACCTCAGAGTGAGGGTAAGTTACCTGGTGTGAGGCCACGGAGCAGTCTGACAGCAGAGGAAGGGCCGACCGCGCTGGAAAGCCAGGGCCTACTGCTCAGAAAGGGATTCAGCCTCAGCGCACTCAGGCGGGCTGGCCTCCCCCTGGCACTGAAGGGCAGTTATTACAGGAGCGCTCCCGGTCCACGTGAGGCTCATCATTCATAAGATGCAATCGCTGCCAGCCGCTCTTGTAACTTCTCTCCGGTGTCCCCCCACCAGGCGGGCATGTTGGCACCAGGCACCCGGAGAGACATCTACGATCAGAAGCTAACACTACAACCCGTGGACAACTCGACGATTTCGCTCCAGATGGGCACCAACAAAGTCGCTTCCCAGAAAGGCATGAGCGTGTACGGGCTTGGGCGGCAAGTGTACGACCCCAAATACTGCGCTGCTCCCACCGAACCGGTCATTCACAACGGAAGCCAAGGAACGGGAACGAATGGGTCGGAAATCAGCGATAGCGATTATCAGGCAGAGTACCCCGATGAGTATCATGGCGAGTACCCGGATGACTACCCCAGAGATTATCAATACGGCGACCAGGGCATTGATTATTAGGTTCACGGGGGAGCTCAGCGTGTAGCCCGTTGTCTTATTCAGTGAGAACCAAGCTAGCCTTGAGTAAGTTTTTAATCTCGTCTTCCTAAAACACTATTATGCTTATTCTACCTAAAGGAAATATTGCCTTACATACATTCCTTTTTCCTTTTTCAGCCTCTTCCCTAAATAGTTGCCTTCTAGTGCTGTAACAGTTAAATCCTACAGCATAACCGATAACTCGCATATGAAGTAAAAAGGAAGACTGTGAAAGGGAGGACTCTTGTACAGTCAATTCTTTTATTAAAAAAAAAATCTATGCATTTTTACAGTCCTCTACTTAAAACTGGTATTTTCAAACAATAGGAAGCGTCCTGGTTTGTTCGTTTTTTTTTTTTTTTCTTACAGTTTCGTATCTGGTTTCTACATGGAAGACTAAACTCATGCTTAGAGTTAAATGTGGTCTTTGCCAGCTAAATTTAAGATGCAGCATTTTTAGAAATTTACGTATCAATGTTTCTACAGTATTGTTTGCTAATTTTTAAATAAAGTCCTGATCAGCGTGCATTTGTGATTACACGTGTACTCATTCTCTTACCTAAGCCGACAAGACCCTTTCTGAGGGGTGTTTCGAAGGAGCGTGTACAAAACCAGCCCGCAGACGTCGAGGTCTAGGGGTGCGTGTGCTCTTCCTGTTTGTGCCAATGTATCGCTGTAGAGTTGCTCTGTTTTCTTCCACTGTATTTATTGCTGCATTTCTCAGCATAAACTTATCCCATTGTATTTTTTATAAATAAATATTTTTTTTGAACATTCACATGAGCCACAGGCTGATTATTTTCTGGCTTACTTCCAGCTGGGTAGAGTCAGATTTTTTTTTTTTTTTTGGTTAAAGTACTCTTTCCCAGGTACTGTGGTAAGGTACTTTAACAGTTCTTTACCGAGTCTACACAGCATGCGCTGAGACCTAGCGCTTGAGGCGGAGGCTCAGAAAAATGAAGGGACCTGGCCTTTGCACCCAGTAAATGCCAGCCAGGATTCAAACTATTCATTTGACCCTTGCTTATTCCATTGTGACTCAGCGGCCCCCAATGCAGCCTAAATCCAATCTGGAATACTCTTAAAATCATCCTCGGGAAACGAGTGGGGGGATTTCATATTCATGTTCTAGGGTGAATAAAGAGTAACCTACTGGATCAGGACTAGGACATGCTGCTTGATGATCAGCTAGGATTTACAGCTTGAAGAGTGAGCAGAGCCTAACCTTCAGTTAGGACAGAGAAGGTCAAACAGCTGGGTGCTGTAATGATGAAAGAGTCTCATCACTAAAAGATCCACTTTCTGACATTTTTTTCAGCCAAGTGATTGCCCCTGATAGGACTTGGCCCTCTTAGGCCTTGGGGGTGCAGTGTGGCTGGTCGTTTTTTGCTGGGGCTGATAATGGACATAGGGGGCTTGGATGCACCCATCAAAGTGCACTCAACTCGCTCATCAAGCCTCGGTGCCTGAGCTTAAGGCTTCGGAGAAAGTGCTGGTCAGTCCCTCTCCTCAAGGAGACTGGGGGGCTCGACTAGTTCAGTGATGCCATTTAAGAAAAAAGTCGTAATCTGCGTTTGTTAAAGGAGACCTGAGCTGACATGCCCTCCTCCTCGAAGAAGAAGAAGCGTTGAGGGGAACCTCATAGTGCGCAGCCCGCGGCCAAATAAGCCAGACTGAGTGTCCTGTTAAGACAGCGGGTAATTCTGTTCACCTGCTCATTTAGTTGCTCTGAGGCTGCCAATCAGCATGATAGCTGTTCTATTTGTTTAAAGCTTTAAAAGGAGGAAGAGCCCCCACAAACTCCTCCCACCCATCACTGACTCCCAATCTGGGGATGGGGTCCAGGCAGAATCTTCCTCCGGAGGCTGTGGCTGGAAACCACTTGGGCAGGATGTCCGCTCAGTCCTAAGAGGCAGCCTTATACTGTGAACACAATTTAACTTTTCACATCTGTTTAAATTGCTGCCTCTGTTTTATACCTCACCCTTCAGGTAGTAGTTTCAGCCTTAACTGTCACCAAATCTAAGGAAAAGCTCTCATCTATTTAGCATGTTTCCAGGAAGGCACGTCCTCTGTGCTGAGGGCCACATTCCAGAGATGTCTGCTAAGGTTTACTTATCAGTCCTGGGGAATGTCCTTTTCATTGGTGCCCTTACCTGAGGTTTTACAGAGCAGGCTTTTTAAATGACCTTATAAACACGATTTAAAAGAGTTTTTGCACCAGTTGGTACGGGAAAAAAAAAAAGTGGTATCCGCTGATGGTTCTAATATTGTAACCTGATCAAACAACGGGGGCAAACCCAGCGAACAGGGTCCATATCAGGCCTTATCATTCATTCTGTGCCTGGCTTTTAGGAGAAGGAAACTTTCTCCAGGTACAAATACCTAAGGGGCGCTTATCTCACAGCGGCCGGAGTTCTGTTCCCTCTTCGTTCGTTACTGAGTTCGGGCCTCTCTGTGTCCTTGTGTTGTTCAAGGTATTGATCCTTTTTACAAAACTCTGGAGAAAAAAAAAAAGAGAGACCAGTGTTCTGTATCTGCACCGACTGGTAATCCTTAGTTTGGCCACATCATTTTGGGGAATTTAAAGTTTCCCTGTTGAATTAAAATATCCCAGGGGGTAGATTTCAAAGTGAGGTTTGTTTGTTTTGTTTTTTGTCTTTTTGTCTTTTCTAGGCCTACACCCGCAGCATATGGAGGTTCCCAGGCTAGGGGTCTCATTGGAGCTGTAGCCGCCGGCCTACACCAGAGCCACAAGCAACATGGGATCCGAAGTCGCGTCTGCAACCTACACCACAGCTCACGGCAACCCGGGATCCTTAACCCACTGAGCAAGGTCAGAGATCAAACCCGCAACCTCACGGTTCCTAGTTGGATTCGTTACCCATTGAGCCACGACGGGAACTCCTCAAAGTGAGTTTGTAAATTAAAAATCAGAATAGTGTGAATCGGGGAAAGAAGACCTAGTTTAACTTCCTACCGCCGTCAGAAATATTTTCTTTGGTATTTTTATGTTTTATGTGGGGAAGAATGGGGATACATTTAATTATAAAACTATAGAAATGCTTGTTAAACTTCAGTGCCTGGCTGGACCAAGGGGTGCTTTGCATGCTCTGTTTAAAGGCAAAAAGGCTTTAATTCCTAGGTTCTGTGGCAGCAGAATGAGAGAAAATTGTTAAAATGGCATTTGACCCAGACCATGGAAAGAGATGAGAGACGTCGTTCAGCTGTTAAAATATCCCTGTCTGCAAAGGATAAGGCAAACGAGCAACAACTGTGTTGCCAAAGCTGCTGGAAACAGCTGCCTGCTATTTCCAGACAGCAGGTGCGGCTCAGCACTGTTGTGCCCTGGTTAACAAAGGGCCGAAGAATCGCAGTGCTGTCCATACGGGCACAGGAGGTGATCAGGTAGGTGTTCCCTAAAATGATGCTCGGGATGCAAAAATGTCTTAGAAAAAGAGCAACTGTGAAATCTCCACACGGTCAAAGGGCCAGAACCGCGTCTACCTCGGGTCGCTGGGTTAGTGTTAACTGTTGAGCTTCATGTCTCTGCAGGGAGAAGGTTTCCCTCAGGGAGACGGGATCTCACCTTTGGGAAATGCAGCCCACGCCTCACCCTCAGGACATGTGGGGCAGGGGGCAGACGCTCCCCGAGCCCTCCAGGGCTGGGTGCAAGCCTCCTCCTGCTGTGAGCCTTCCACAGTGGCGGCTGTGAAGATGGAGGTTGAAACAGGAAATGAAATGTTTACTTACCAGAAACTCTTGGTCCATAAAATAGGGCTTTTCCGCTGATCCATCGTTTGTTTCCAGGTCCGCAGCAAAACACAGGAAAAGTGCATCCAGCACAGTTTCAAACACAGATAAAAAACTATGGGCTACTAAGTAGGCAAAAAAAGCAACCAAAAGCAGTGGGATTGCCCACACCTGGAGCACACGGTTGTAGTTAAATGCCATCAGGCCTCCGAAAACAGTGAAACACACCACCAAGACCTGTTCAAAACAAGAGGTGGTTGCAAATCATCAGTCGGTTGGTTGGGTTATTTTAGAAACGATTTTTTCGGTAATGAGCAATAGTTCTTTGCAGTAAAAGGCACACATACACGCGTCGGTGTGAGTGTGCATGTGCCTCATGGAGCACTCTTGGCAGAAATTTTGGTAAAATGAAATAGGAAGGAAAAAAATGAAAAGCTATGATACCAAAAGAAAGCCCAGTTAATTTGGAGGATGGGAAGCGTATATACATTCTCATTTTAACTGTGCCTAATTTTTGTATTTACGTAGGTGTAATGATACCTCATAAAAATCTTGGTCTTTTTTTTTCCCCTGCTGAATACTAGAATCATCATTTAAAAATTTTTTACAATTTTTTTATTTTCTGCCATTTCTTGGGCCACTCCCGCAGCATAAGGAGGTTCCCAGGCTAGGGGTCAAATCGGAACTGTAGCCTCTGGCCTACCCAGAGCCACAGCAACACGGGATCTGAGCCGCATCTGTGACCTACACCACAGCTCACGGCAACACCAGATCCCCAACTCACTGAGCGAGGCCAGGGATCGAACCCACAACCTCGTGGTTCCTAGTCGGATCCATTAACCACTGAGCCACGATGGGAACTCCTTAAAGATTTTTTTTAATAAAGGCCATTTTTAAAAACAACAGTGCAACAGTCCATTGAGTGGAGACACTGTAGTTTAATATTGATTACTTTCACCCAGGGGATTAAAGTGGGTGGGTTTTCCTGTGCTGGTCTAGGGAGATAATAGGATAATAGTCTTTGGCTATAGTAATTATTATACTTCCAGGAATATGATTACCAGCCAGGAGGTACCTAATTCTTTAATAGACACAATGGAGCCCATCTGGAGCGTCCATTGCACCACAGTATCCATGACAATGGACATGAAGGTCTGCCTGCTACTTCACTCAAAAGGCAGCCAGCCAGCCCTGGGTGTCGCGTGTTCATTAGAAGCTCATTAGCAACTGTGTTCCTCTTGGGAAACAGAGGAAAAGGAATTGCTGCCTAAAATAAAATGCAAGTGTGTTATAAAAATGAAACCTCATTCCAAAAATTTCTGCAAGTAGTTATTAGAAAATACATGATCCACAATCCTACCGAGCTCACGCAGGCAACATTACGGGTTTAAATACAGCCACGACTTAGATTATTTAGGCTGCCTTGAGAGGCGGAATCAGATGGTTCTTCTAGAGTTTCTGTCACAGGAAAAGTCTCGGGCCCAGCTGAGCCCTAAAATACACGTGCAATTAGCACACACCCGTGAAATCCAAGCCTGTTCTAACTTGTTACTGACAGCTAGCTCTGATAGTAATGCACCAGGGACATACATCAAATGCCACAGAAGCACAAAATGCTAAATGAGGAGCTAAGAGTCCCTATCTTTGGCAATGGCCAGGCCACAACTGGAGGCCGAGATCTTGTTCACTTTGGGGCACCACCGAAGTCCCCAGCACGCAAGTCCTACGTGGAGGAATGGCTGGAAGAGGCAAGGGGTAGAGGGAGGGTCAGGATGTCTGTGGCCAAGAACTGGAAGGGCAGACAAGTCGAAGCAGGACCAGGCAAACCCAGTGGGTGACAACCCCACGAGACACACACACTAGCAGAGTGTAAAGAAACCTCAGCTTGAGGCAGGGTCAAGTGAGGGGCTGGAGCACTTCTTTGACTAATATTTCCGGTCGCTTCCCTGCAACCCAGAAAGGAGGCATGTTCTATTTAGTTCATAGAATGAAAAATGAGGTTTTCATAAGATTTCATACAACTCCTTGGAAAAAGACAGCAGAAATGTAACTGGCTCCACCTGGGACATGAACAATGCTGTCTTTATGGATTTAATGCCCTTAAATAACGTAGACATTCCATCAGGTGTCAGTACTATTTCGTATATGTTTATGACAAACAACCCCTAGAAGATATGAGAAAGTGGGGTTCAGAATGGAAGAAAGAATGGAGCACAGCTAAGATAAGACCAGGCTTTGAATCATGGCTCTGCCTGTTGTGGGCTCCTGGACAAGTTATTAAACCTTTGTTTCCTCATCCGCGAAATAAGGATACTTTATAGGACTGAGGATTTAAATGAGAGAACGAGACATCTGCCAGAAGCAATCAGGAAACAGCCGCCCTCTTTCAGAGTCTTGTCAGGTGGCTTCACTTTTGGATCCCAAGTTCCTTTATTGTTTTAGGGAAGACATCTCACCTTTCCAAGGAAAATGATGAAGTCTCCAAAGCAGTTAACAGATGTAAAGTGACTTGAATTCTTGGAGAAGAGTTTGAGAGCATCTTGTGCTGATGTACAAAAATCTGTCCCATTAATGGCAGTTGCAGTGTACGCATTCTGAAACAAAAGACAATCGTTAAAAAGATGATGAGTCTTACTCTTCAAGGACAATATAAGGCCAATACAGAGTAGTATCAACATAGAGGAAAAGAGTTACTATAAACCACTATCTACACCCATAACAAGTCACGTCATTTTCAAAGTCGCTTCCAGGCTCTGGAGTATATGCACATGTGCTGTCACGTGATTGTAGTATGTGGAAAAGATAAGTAAGTATTTCTGGCCAATATGGGTTGAACACCTCTTTACAAACATGGAAATGATGAGTAAAGCATAAACTAATTTAAGGCACAGCAGGGTTTAAGGGCGGGACAGGAGGTTTAGGTGCTAGAAACAAAGTGGGACCCTAGGTAGTGGCAAGAGCTGAACCCACAGGCTCAATAAAAGCCTCAGGGGTGAGGGACTAGGGATTTAACCCCATGAGGGGAAGAAACAACGCCCAGGAAAATGAGCTGTCTGCACAAATTCAGACTCTACCGTCAAACTCAACCAGCCATCCCAGGAAAGTGGTAAAGAAATGTCCCGGAAAAACCGCAATTACGAGGTCTGCGTGGAGGCAAAGCAAATCCACATCCCTCCAAGTGAAGGAAGGTGGAAGCCCAGACAACAGCCCTTGAAGAAGACGGAGAAGGGGCCACAGGAAAAATTTACAGATGGCTCATGGAAATGAACAGCACATCAAACAGGAGGAACTGTACCCTGAAAACAGTCTCAAACAAAGCCTTCAAGGACGTATGTGGAAGGTGTAAAGGAACTGGTCAGAATGGCCGTCATCAGAGTCTATAAATGACAGAGGCTGGAGAGGGTGTGGAGAAAAGGGAGCCCTCCTGCCCTGTTGGTGGGAAAGCGAATTGGTACAACCACCGTGGAAGGCAGTATGGAGGTTCAGGAAACTGCAGAACGACCATATGATCCGGCCATCCCACTGCTGGGCACATATCCAGACAAAATTATGTTTCAAAAAGACACATGCACCCCCAGGTTCACCGCAGCACTGCTCACGTTAGCCAAGACATGGAAACAACCGAAATGTCCACTGACAGACGAACGGATTTAAGAAGATGTGGTACATATACACAATGGAATACTACTCAGCCACTAGAAGAACAAAATAATGGCATTTGCAGCAACACAGATGCAACTAGATCTTATGCTAAGTGAAGTAAGTCAGCAAGAGAGACAAATACCATATGATATCACTTACATGTGGAATCTAAAATACGGCACAAATGAACTTACGTACAAAGCAGAAACAGACTCACAGACATGGAGAACAGACTTGTGGTTGCCAAGGAGGAGTGGGATGGATGGGGAGTTTGGTGTTGGTAGATGCAAACTACTACATTTAGAATGGATAAATGAGCTCCCATTGTGGCTCAGTGGTTAAGAACCCAACGTAGTCTCCATGAGGATGCGGGTTCGATCCCTGGCCTCACTCAGTGGGTTAAGGATCTGTTGTTGCTGCAAGCTGCGGTGTAGGTTGCAGTTGGGCTCAGATCCAGTGTTGCTGTGGTTGTGGTGTAGGCCTGCAGCTGCAGCTCCAATTCCACCCCTGGCCTGAGAACTTCTATACGCCACAGATGCAGCCATAAAAAAGGATAAGCAATGAGGTCCTGCTGTATAGAACTATACACAATCCCTTGGATAGAACATGCTGGAAGACAGTATGAGCAAAAGAATGTACATATATACGTATGACTGGGTCACTCTGCTACACAGGAGAAGTTGGCACAGCACTGTAAATTAACTATACTTTAATTAGAAATAAATAAATAAGATGGGAAGAAACAGTGACTACGAGGAATGAACAATGGGAGTTCCCGTCGTGGCTCAGCGCGTTACAAACCCGACTAGTATCCAAGAGGATGAGAGTTTGATCCCTGGCCTTGCTCAGTGGGTTAAAGATCCGGCGTTGTCACAAGCTGTGGTATAGGTCACAGATGTGGCTTGGATCCCATGTTGTTGTGGCTGTGGTGTAGGTCGGCAGCTGTAGCTCCAATGTGACCCCTAGCCTGGGAGCCTCCATATGCTGTAGGTGAGGCCCTAAAAAGCCAAAAAAAAAAAAGAACAGCTTGTATGAAAAATGAAGCAGAGTAGAACACAGAATAGAAATTCTAGGAATGAACAGATATACAACTTAAATGGTGCAGTGTCATTGCTATATATGAGTTATTTTCCTTTAAATAGGAAATAATAAGCATTCTCATGTTGCTCTCTATTTTTTCTAATTCTACTTTTTTTTTTTTGGTCTTTTTAGGGCCCTAACCACGACACATGGAGGTTCCCGGGCTAAGGGTCGAATTGGAGCTGTAGCTGCCAGCCTACACCACAGCCACAGCAATTCGGGATCCAAGCCTCGACTGCGACCTACACCATAGCTCACAACAATGCCAGATCCTCAACCCACTGAGCAGCGAGGCCAGGGATCGAACCCTCATGGTTACTAGTCGGGTTCGTTAACCGCTGAGACACAATGGGAACTCCTATAATTCTAATTTTTAATAAATACATGTTTTATCGGGAGTGTGTGTGTGCACATGTGTAGCTAGGGCATGTTTAGACTACTTCAAATATTTTGCTGTTATAAATAACGATGCAATTAAAATCTTAATTTCCTGATTTGGGATAATTTTTAAGGATAAATTTCCAGAAATGAGATTACTAACTCTAAGAGGACGAGTGGTTGTGTGTATACATGTGAGATTTCTTGGGTCATTCTTTTCAAAACACCTTCTAACTCTATAATTTCAAAACCACCTATGTCTTATATTTCCCTTGAAATCCTTAAACTGCTACTTGCACTGCAGTTTCTAACAAAGAATGTATGCCTTCCCTGGGAAAATACACTGGAATGCTACCTGCTTGGGTTTTGCCTTTCCTTTTGGCTTAAAGGATGAAAGGTTTTTTTTTTAAATCTCATGGTATAAAACTAATCCTTTGATACACCCATTCACAACCATTGTAAAGAGACCCGTGTGGAGCCCATTGCAGCGATCCAGCCCCCCCGTGAGCAGGTCTGAATCGGGGTGTGAGGCAGAGGGAACGGGGTGGGGGTAGGAGGAGTGCGGGGTGTGAGTCACACAATGACAGAATCCTCCTTCTTAACTCCCTCCTCCCCACGGCCCACGAGAGGCAAATATTTGGTTCTCAAAGATGAAAAGCTGGGTACCCCCTCCCCCACGGGGCTCCCTGCTTGCCTCCCTCAGAGGGGATATTCTGAGCCAGATGAGGTCCTTGCCGAAGTACCTTAATGATATTCCACAGGAGCTCTTGGTTTCTGACAATTTGCTTTTAAAACCCCAAACTGGGGAGTTCCTGTCGTGGCTCAGTGGTCAATGAATCCGACTAGGAACCATGAGGTCTCGGGTTCGGTCCCTGGCCTTGCTCAGTGGGTTGAAGATCCGGCGTTGCTGTGAGCTGTGGTGTAGGTCACAGAGGTGGCTCGGATCCCGCGTCACTGTGGCTCTGGTGTAGGCCAGCGGCTACAGCTCCGATTCAACCCCTAGCCTGGGAACCTCCATATGCCATGGGAGCGGCCCAAGAAATGGCAAAAAGACAAAAAAAAAAAAAAAAGAAAAGCCCCCAAACTGGCTGTTGGTGGACTTAGGTCCCCCAGTGTCAGGACTTAAGTCTGGAGGAGGGATGGGGAAACTCACTGCTCATTAATGATTAAGCATCTCTGATCACCTAAGGCTCTCAGAGCCGGGCCTCCGAGTCTCCCCCTGACGACACACGTGCAGGGCGGGCAGGCAGAGGATGACGTAATCTTTCTTTACAGACTGGAATCCAAGGTCAAGGGCATTGCCCACATGCTCTGGAACATCAGGGAGCTCCTTTTTGTTCTTCATTCTAACTTTCTGGACATGACACTATCAATTATTATTTAAAAGCTGTTTAAAGGCGCAGTGGTCAAGGACTTCCCCTCATGGCTCAGCGGTAACAAACCTGGCTAGTATCCACGAAGATGCGGGTTTGATCCCTGGCCTTGCTCAGCAGGTTAAGTACTCGGCGTTGCCATAGCTGTGGTGTACACCGGCAGCTTTAGTCCCGATGACACGTCCTAGCCATATGGAACATCCATGTGCCACAGGCGTGGCCCTATAAAATCCAAAAAAAAAAAAGTCACAGTGGTTCAGGTAATAAGCACAGGCCCTTCTTAGTGTTAGGCTCCAATCCTAATTCTTACCACCAACTGGCTGAGCAGTTGTGGGCAGATGATTTAACTCCTCTCAGACTTTAATGTCCTCACCTGTAATGTGAGTTATAGCACCTACTGCAAAGGGATGTTGGGAGGATTAAAGACTAGGTTGCCGGAGTTCCCATTGTGGCGCAGTGGTTAATGAATCCAACTAGGAACCATGAGGTTGCAGGTTTGATCCCTGGCCTCACTCAGCGGGTTAAGATCTGGCGTTGCTGTGGTGTAGGTCACAGACGCGGCTTGGATCCTGCGTTGCTGTGGCTCTGGCGTAGGCGGGAGGCTACAGCTCTGATTCGACCCCTAGCTTGGGAACCTTCATATGCCTCGGGAGAGGCCCTAGAAAAGACACACACACACACACACAAAAAAAAAAGAACAGGTTCCCTATGAAGCACGGAGCAGAGCGCAGGCCCAGCAAGCACATAATAAAGGGTGGCCTTTTCCTGCAGCCCCTCGCCAGCGATGATCTCATTTACACCCGGGAAACCGGGCCACTCTCTAAGCAGCAGAGACCGGCCAGGAGGGGCAGCCGGGCCCTCCGTTTCTCCATCCACAGGCGCCACTCCCTCGTGCTCACGGGGACCCAGGAGGGGCAGGGCCCGCTTTCCAGAGCGCAGCCCGGGCCCTACCGGGCCCGCCTCGCAGAGGCCACTCCACCCCTCCGCACCGCTGGTATTTCACCCCACAGGCCACTCGGCCTCCGCCTCTGCTTTGGGTCCGGTCGCCAGCCCCCGCCCCTGCCCCTCTGCCCCTGGGCTGGGGCTCCTGCCTCCTACTGGATATACAGCTCCTGCGGGCCGGCCTTTCCTACCGAGCCCGGCCTCCCAGTCAGCTGAACACGCCGGATCCTAAGCAAGACAAGAAGATTGTGCCCCTTGGCTCAAACGAGGAGAGGTTAAGATGGCACTTCCCGGAGTTCCCGTCGTGGCACAGTGGTTAACAAATCTGACTAGGAACCATGAGGTTGCAGGTTCGATCCCTGGCCTTGCTCAGTGGGTTAAGGATCCAGAGTTGCCATGAGCTGTGGTGTGAGTCGCAGACGCAGCTCAGATCCCGCGTTGCTGTGGCTCTGATGTAGGCTGGCGGCTACAGCTCTGATTCGACCCCTAGCCTGGGAACCTCCATATGCCGCAGGTGTGGCCCTAAAAAAAAAAAGACAAAAAAAAAAAAAAAAAAAGATGGCACTTCCTCCCACATGTGTTGATGCCACAGATCTCCGGGCCGCAGCCGTTCATCTTTGTTCATGAATTGTGCTCAGAAAGAGGACATTATAACTGCCCCGACACAGAAATGCTCTAGATCCTTCCTGTAGCTACCGGACACTGATATTTTACCACAGGGTCCACGCCGAGCACCTGGAGAGGCCTAGCATTAATGTCTGAATGAAGAGCCGGAGGAGGGGAGGCTGGCTTGGGGCACAGGGCATGCACGGGGCACAGGGCATGCACGGAGTACAGGGATGCATGGAGCACTGGCGCCCTTTCAGCCTGAGTGCGGTGCTGAGTGCTCAGTGCTGGGCGTCCCAGCTTGCCTGGCTGACGGAAGGCGGGCGAAGATGCTAAGGCCACCTGCAGGTGCCACCGGTTCCTGGGAAGGACTGGACATGATGAGGAACAGCAAAGACATTGGTTGTGGGGGTTAATCGGGAGATCCTGAAGCAAGGAAAAAGGAGCCAGTGGCACCAGGCTTTTAATTTATGACCAGACAAAACTCAGTGTGCGTGTTTCTTTAGCATCACCAAACAAGGAGACACGTCTGTGTCTTGAACGTGAATCTCTGAAAACACCAGATGGATACGAGGAAGGATTCTCCACTTGACAGCGAAAGCATGAGCTGCAACTCAACGCCAGCACAGGAGAGAGAGCCGCCGGAGGGAGCCCAGCCGGAGCGGAGGATGGGGCACGGGGCGGGGTGGGTAGAAGCCTTCAGAGAGTGGCATTCAGCTGGTCCCCCGCAGGGCACGAGGATGGGTGAGGCGCTGAGGTGGACTCGGAGCTCAAGCACAGGAGTGGGATGAGATTCCCCCAGCCCTGACTTTGGCGGGGCTCAAACGCTGGGCTGCGGAACAGAGGGACTGACGGGAAGGTCCAGCCTGTGCTTCCCGATGCCCACCTCCACCCAGGAAGGTTCAGGGCAGCTCTCTCAGCTCCAGCTTCATCATAGCCCTACACATCCCAGGGCTAATTGTCACCAAAGCCTTTGCGGAGCCCCCAGGCACCCTGACCGGGCCTCCTGGGCTCTGCTGAGTCGTGCGGAAGGCCCTGTGACCACCCGTCCATGGAGCACCTGGGTGCCATCAGCAGCCATAAGCGGGGCGTCAGGCCCGAAGAGAAGGAGCTCTCCTCTGGGGAGAAAGTAAAAAGATGAGGAACTAGAACTCTTTCCGGGTGCTCTGCTCCCCTCCACCCCATTCCAAGAGAGGCCTTAGTGATGGTCCCGAGTGGCCTGCCACAGGCCTGGCGGTAGCTTCCTAATTTGTTCCTGTGGCTTTTTTTTTTTGGTTTCGCTTTTGCTGTCCATAGGCAGGTGTGCCACTTCCATGTGTAAGTAAATATCAACCACCACGAATGATGGCACGCACTCGCCGGGTACGTACTCTCTGCCAGGCGCTATTCCGCGTTCCCCCGAGTGCACTGAATCCTCTTAACGACCACACCTGGATGATGAGGGGGTGTGGAAACGAGAGCACAGGGAGGTCAGGGGGGCACCCCCGTCACACACCTGCGCCCGGCGCGGCACCCCTTACACGAAGGGGACCTCTGACTCACTCGGGCCCTTCTGCAGGAAAAGATTTACTTTGAGCCACAGTCTGTGTTTTTCCTTCCTAAAGGCTCAAAGTAAGAAAGCGGTGCTTTCAGGAGCCACGTCATTGAAAAGAGCCAAGGAGGTGGCAGGATGACGGTTGGGTAGGAAGAGGCGGGTTTCCAATCCGTTACTTAGACGGGGCTGAACCGCCGCCGCCGCCACCACCGCTGAGTGACGGCACCCCCACGCCAGCCCTCGGGTCCCTGGAAAGACGCATCGCGTCTGCGCAGTACGTGGGAGGGGACCTGGCTGTTACCGAATTATCTGGTCTCGTCTGTTGGCCACCACCCAGTGAAATAGTCACCGTGGCTACATTATTCCCATTCTACAGAAAATTCCAATTTTTGGAGAGAAAGAAAAGATTTAAGTGTACTTTCTAGGTAGCAGAAACGCCGGATTACCTCTTTAATTTACTTTGAGAGTGGTCCAAGAATGTTCGTTGCATCTCACACAGAAAGACCAGCTTTGCTCCTCCAGCAGCGGGGCCTCCACCAGCAGGGCCGGCTGCTCCTCCACCCACTAAACTGAGGCGGCCCTTCTTCTGGTGGCGGAGCTGTGAACCCGAGCTTCTGTTGACTCTTCCAAAAGGTAAACAGCTTCCCTCGGCGGCGCCGGAGGAAAGGCATTTGCCAGCAGCCAGGCCGTGAATAGCCAGCTTTATTTCTGGAAGGCCTTCCTAACAAAGTTCTGATATTTGTGAACTCAAAATAAAACAAGAACCATGAAAACAAACCCGAGAAACCGGATGATGAATAAATAACACCGCCATTCATACTTTGCTCGGAACCGAAGGAAAATACAGGCAAAGCCGAGCCCAGACCCATCCCCAGGCAGCCGAGAGTCTTTTCTAGTTAACACCTGCGGGGACCCACAAGCTAGTTTCATCTTGGATCGGATTTTGATCACACACCCGACCTCCGGACCTGCTTGCCGCTCGGATCCATCCCAGTGTTCACGGCTCCCCAGCTGCAAAAGTCCGGTGCGAGGGCGAGTGGGGAAACCAGCCAGGCGCCTCTGGGGTTGGGAGCAGGCAAGGAGGTGGGCTGGAGGCAGGAACTCGCCCTGGGCTAAGGCCTGATGCTGCCAGTGAAAGCCAGGCACTTGGCCGTGACATCCCGTTTGCTCTGTTAAAATGTCTTGACTTTTTTGCCTTTTTTTTTTTTTTTTAAATAATGACTTTATCATTTTCATGCTCATCATTAAAGAAAGTCAAACAATATCGACAGAGACTAAGAAGAAAGCTGGAAAACCACTCTGATCCCACCTCTCAGAAGTAAGCATTGCTCACATCACACGGACCTCACCCAGATGTTTCCTGCAAAGATACACAGAAGGGAGGCGGGGGAAGAGGGATGGGGACACGTCAGCTGTAAAAATGGAACTTAAAAGAACTGCTCAAATTAAAGCATGAGGAGTTCCTGCCGTGGCACAGTGGAAACAAATCTGACTAGTATCCATGAGGACGCAGGTTCCATCCCTGGCCTCGCTCAGTGGGTTAATGATCCGGCATTGCCGTGAGCTGTGGTGTAGGTCGCAGGAGCGGCTGTGGCTGTGGTATAAGGCCAGCAGCTGCAGCTCTGATTCGACCCGTAGCTCGGGAACCTCCATATGCCATGGGTGCAGCCCTAAAAAGACAAAATAAATAGATAAATTAAAGCATGAACATGAATTCGACTTCAACAAATGAAACTGGAGAAACACCAGAATGTCTGATAAACGTACCTTTACACACTTAGGGTTCTAAAAAAAACTTTCTAAAATTACCATGAGAAACGTTCAGAGGTTAGAGTGCTTATTTATTTATTTATTTTTTTGTCTTTTTTTTTTTTTGCTATTTCTTGGGCCGCTCCCACGGCATATGGAGATTCCCAGGCTAGGGGTCTAATCGGAGCTGTAGCCACTGGCCTATGCCAGAGCCACAGCAACGCTGGATCCAAGCCGCGTCTGCAACCTACACCACAGCTCACGACAATGCCGGATCGTCAACCCACTGAGCAAGGGCAGGGACCGAACCCGCAACCTCATGGTTCCTAGTCAGATTCATTAACCACTGCACCACGATGGGAACTCAGAGTGCTTATTTTTTTTTAACACTGTGGCTTAAGTTTTGGCAGCATGGACAGTGAAGGATGAGTCCTCTCACACTTCCTCCTGCCTCCTCAGTTTGTGCGTTTCATTATTACTCCAACTTTGTTGGGACTTTGAACATTTCCAGCCTCTTTAGTGATGACAGTGCTGGGTCCTTAACGGAGAGTCCCCAGCACAGCTGCCCCTGCTCTGGGCCGGCCACACTGACACTCACCCTGTGCGGCTCATGCCCTTTGAATGGAGAAAGGAAGATGCTCTTGGCAAACCAAGAACGACCTCCACATGGTATTTCTTCCGACAAAGCCCACTTCAGTTCATTGGTGCATTTGCTCCTTAGGAGAATGTCGTCAGTCCTCGGTGCTACCGTCAGGGCCGCCCCAACAAGAAAGGGCAGCTCTTCTGAGCTTGTATTTCTTTTTTGTCCTGCTGCCTTGCTCCTCTTAGCAGATGCTCCAGGCTGTGGGGAGGTGGCAGGAACCAGGGCAGGTGCTGAGAAAGGAGGGGCTTGTACTCAGTCACCCTTCCATCCGCAGCAGTAGGGGAGGGGGGCCTCCATCCACAGAAGTTGGGGGGGGGTGCACTGAGTCAGGCCAACAGGCTTGGGTTCTTGGATCTCGCTGAGTTTCCTTGTGGCCACCTCGATGGAGGAAGACACAGGCACGGCGACCAGGCCCGGAGGGCTCTGCACCCCGACTGAGATGCCTCCTGATGAAGTCATCTGGCCTCAGCTGTCTCGCTCGCAGGTGAACCCAAGTCTAGCAAATGCTTCTACCTGCCCCAGCCCTGCGCCAGCTGGGCCCCCATAAAAAGGCCAAAGGAGGGGAGAGCTCGAAGGACTTCGGATTCCGCATCCACCCGCTGAAACGTTTAGGAACTTTCTGGCCCCGCCCAGACAGGAATGCCACGAGCCACAGTTCTCAGTCCTCTCCTGTTTTTCCCGACCGCCTTCCTCCCGTGTCGCAGAGATGAGACTCCCAGTGGAAGCAGGCCTGTCCCTCTCTGCTGAGAGTGTGGGTGGCTCGCTTTGCTCCCCTGACCTCTGTGTCTCTTTGTTTCTGTGTCTGCTCCTTCTTTCATCTCCAGAGGCCTCATTCCAGCAGGACAGGGGCTGTGTGCTGATCCCCCAGTGAGGGGACGGAGCAGATGGGGGGTGCAGGCAAGAGGACACCCAGTCCGCACGTCTCCCTGGCTTTGTGATTTCTGAAACTGTAGGCTCTCAGGCCCCTTCCTACCTGAGGAGAAGGTGCGGGAAGGGGGTTCCTGCCGTTGACCCAGGGGTCTGGGAGTAGCAGGTGGGCATGAAGGTCTCCCCTCCCCCGATGAGAGCGTGAGTCTCTACAGAGCTGGGGGTCCTGACTAGGCCTCTGCTTTTTTTTTTTCTTCTTTTTAAGACTGCGCCTGCAGCATATGGAAGTTCCAGGGCCAGGCGTCCATTGGAGCTAGAGCTGCCAGCCTACACCACAGTGACAGCAGTACCAGATCTGTGCCATGTCTGTGACCTAGGCAGCAGCTTGCGGCAGCGCCGGACCCTTAACCTGAGCGAGGCCAGGGATCGAACCTGCATCCTCATGGATACTAGCTGGAGTTGGGTTCTTAACCTGATGAGCCACTATGGGAACTTCTGCTTCTTCCTTTTTTTTTTTTTTTTTTAGCAGTGCACAGAGGAGGGGCAAGTCTCCAAGGGGACGGGCTGGCTCCCAGGGTCTGGGTTTGCCAGGAGTGAGGGGGTTCCAGAGACGTGGGGTGTTCCTGCTGAAACCAGAACAGCCTCAGACAAAGCAGGAGGGCTGGTTACCTGACCCCTGTGGTTACCAGGACCACAGATGCCTTCAGAAGACTCCAGCTTCCCAAGCAGGGCCTGAAGGAGCCATGCAGATGCGAAGATGGATCTCTCAAGGGCGGCCTGAGTGCCCTCGTGTCTGGGCTACCCGACTCCTGTACCTCCATGGGGCGGTGGGGGCGGGGCACGAATAACAGACTGCACGTCCTCCTGGTCCCATGGAATGGGGGCCCAGAGCCAGAAATTAGGTTGAGGAACATCGTACAGTACATAGATGTAATTTTAACAGGTGCATCTGCAGCATACAGATGTTCCTGGGCCAGGGACTGACTGTGAGTTGCAACTGTAGCAATGCCGGATCCTTTAGCCCACTGAGCCCAGCCAGGGATCGAACTCCCATTTCCCCAGTGACCCAAGCCACTGCAGTAGGATTCGTAACCCGCTGCATCACGGAGGCAACTCCGATACCGCATTTCTTGCGCATCTAAGACTGTGGCTGATTCACACCCTGTGCAAGGCAAAGGCCTCACAGTCAAAGCCAACGCTTGAGGAGTGCAGCCCAGAGCGCCGCCGGCCTCTAGCTTGGGGCAGAACACGGAGCCAGCAGCTGCCATGGCAGAGTCGCTTTTATTCCCTCAACCACTGTGACTCACACCTCCTCTCTCTCTCTTTTTCACCTTTTATGCATCCTCTAGTCCCTGGCCAAAATCACTTCCTTCTCCCACAGCGTCTAATGTCGAAGACGAAGACAGTGGGGGAGCGGCCGCTGAGGACTGCACTGCCGTGGGGCTCAGAGGCTCCGAAGGGAGGAGGGAGGCCCTGAGCTTCAGAGGTGGCCCCGCTGAGCCTCGGACCATGACCCTGTTCCAGAAGCAGATGCAGAAGAAGAGAAATGGCATGAAGAAACCTGCGCTGCCGCAGGAAGAAGATTCGACTTGGAGTCAGAGCTACTTAATGGTTTCGTTTCATTGCCCACACACTAGATGAACCTGGGCCATGTCGCACGTAATCTGTGATCATCTTCGCATTTCTTGAGCACGTAGGATAAAGCTGAGAACTTGGACTCTGAGAGGTCTAGCCTCCATTTGAACCGTCCTGCCACCCTCCCCCTCAACATCACGGATGACAGTCCAGGCTCCGTGGGCAGCAAGGCGTCCACAGCAGACACCAGCCTGCGGATGAGGAGAACACGGGAGGAGTCGGTGGGCAGCTGCTTCAGCCCCACATCGACCACTGCTCATCAGAGCACAGTGTGCGCCCGTGTCACCTGCTTCCTTATTCACAGGGAAATTGGGTTTTGCTGCCTCCATCTAAGTTTTCACAGGTCAAAGCTAAAAACACAGGCCAGCTCCCTTAGCACATTTGCAGCGTACGCAGACCACATTATGACGAGAAGGGACAAAGGACATCAGGGGTTTGCTTCATGTCCTGCATGAAGCTCAGACCTGTGAAAGGAGCCTGACAGAGAAGCAACGGGTGTTTCCTTGGATCGGATGACCCCGTTCTGAAACGGGGGTGTTGGAAAGAGCCCGGGTTGACCTCCCCAGGCAGTGACACGACCACCCTTGACTGCTGAAAACAGAGCAAAGGGGAAGAATACAAGTGCCAGGTGCAGAAAAGCCGGGGCCGGACGGATGCGCTGTGCGGGGCCTGTTTCCTTAACCTCGGGCCACGGTCACTTCTGTCTCCTGGTCCGGGGCTTGGATCTGAGTGCTGGCCTTCCCTCACCATCACCCTTCTCGAGGGGAGACCTGAGCATCATTCTGGACTGCAAGGACCAGAAGGGCCACTCTGAGCAATTCAGCGCCCCCCAGCAAGTCACTAGCGCAGTGCTTCTGGCTGAGGGTGGGTGTGGAAGAGGAAGGCGTAGCGGGAGGAGCACGTCTCCGTGGAGGCTGATACGCCCCCAACAGCCCAGGAACCCAGCACCGCTCCCAGCGACCAGGACAGACTCAGAGCTCGTTCGCTTCGCGGGTTGATAATAACGACAGTGACTCCCCTCATTCAGCACGTACCTCGACGTGCTGGGCACAACACCCAGATCTTGGCTATAACATTATCTCCTTCGTGGTTTAGAATCATCCTGGGAGACGGGCATCGTCACACCCAGCCTGTCTGGCAAATGGCAGACCTGCAATATCTGGAGAACATGAGGATGAACCCAAGCGGCTACTCGCCCTCCTTCCCCTCACAGAAGAAACTGCCATTTGTGGAGCAAGTGCTAAGAGCCCGACCCCACGCTCTGCTTCCGTATATTAGTTCAAGGAGCCCTGGCAGCTGCCCATGACGTAGGTGTGAAGGACTTTGCTTTATATGTGGGGACACCGAGCTGAGCAGGAAGATGAAGTCACCTGTCCAACCGGGCACAGTACATGCAGGAGCTACGATCCCAACCCAGACCTGCTGCCTCCTTCCCACGCCATCGCTCTGCGAGGGGGGATGGACATGTGGTCCAGGTCCGGGGAGGGGCGGGGGGCGGGGGGGAGAGGAAGAAGGAGCCCTCTTAGGAAGCAGGCAAATCTCTTCCAGAAGAAAGGCAAGGGCTGAGGTGTAAGGAGAAGAGCGGACGCCTGGAGAAGAAAGCTGGGGCCTCGGTACCGTTGGTAAGAGGCGAGATCCCGCCCTTCCTAGGTTCCGGGGTGCCCACCTCTGCCTCATGAGACTGGGCCCGACCTGCATGTCGCCCAAAGGATGGGGGATCTGCACATAGTTCGGCTTGCAAGGCGGGCCTGGGCGGCTCACAGCGGCCTTCTGTGTAATGGGATGGACTCGTCTGGCCCGAGGCTCAGTGATGCTGGAGAGAGGACACGGGGAGAGAAGAGGAGAGTCAGGAAGCCCTGCCCACTGGGACCCTGCTGGAAGCACCCGAGCCCTCCGGACCCCAGATTCTTCTGGCCTGAAGGGCAGGCGCCCCATGGTCTCTAAAGCTCTGGGTCTGAGCTCCTCTTGTACAAGAGGTGCCTGTGGGCTGGGGAAGCCCTGTGTTCAAGTCCCAGTGGGGTAACCCCATGTGCGTATTTCCGTGACCAGGGACCTCCTTCAGCTAATACCTCGGCACTCCTTCCCAGCAGAGGCGGCCGACTCGAGGGCCTGGGTGAGTCTGGAGGCAGGAGCAGCGCACAGGCTGGCTGGCCCCTCGCGGTTCTCTTGGGATCCACCTGCCACCGGAAACACACCTTCTCTGCTGTCGGCTAAGTTGCCAGGGGAGACCCCAGGGCAGGTCTACACTGCTGGCTGGGCCTGGGAGACCGTGAACTGGCCCCTCTCCAGTTTCCAGGGCGAAACATTAACGAGCTCTCCCTATGTGTGTTTTCCAACCCGGCGACTGGTTGTTCGAGGAGATAATTTTAATCTTCCTCTGCTGTCTCTTGGGTCTCTTAGGTGTTCAGAATGTGGGCAAGGAAGAGGGGGTGACTTACTGTGTGCCCCACATCTTAGCGCTCAGCCCTGCTGCCTTCCTGCTGTCTAACCCAGGGCAGGTTGCTATTAACCTCCCTGAACCCAAGTGTCCTCTTCTATTAAAAAAAGAAAAAAGGAGTTCCCATTGCAGCTCAGTGGTTAAGAACCTGACTAGTATCCATGAGGATGCAGGTTCGATCCCTGGCCTTGTTCAGTGGGTTAAGGATCCGGCATTGCTGTGGCTGTGGTGTAGGCCAGCAGCTCCAGCTCCGATTCGACCCCTAGTCTGGGAACTTCCATAGGCTGCAAGTGCAGCCCTAACAAGCAAAAAAAGAAAAAAAGAAAAAGAAAGGAAAAAAAGAAAAAGAAAAAAGAGAAAGAAAAAGGGTGAGAATCATGCCTCCTTACAGGATTTTTTGTGAGACTAAAGGAAGTAAATACATGTAAAGCAGTGAGCATGGCGCTTGGCACACGTGCGTACCAGAGAAGTGGCAGGTGTTCCTGTCTTCAGGACCCGCACATCTTGGAGGGAGCGTAACAGTTGCCTCCCAAGAGGATTTTCAGATTAGCTGAGGGCCCTTGCATAACACCCTCCCTTCCCTATAGAGAGGCAATTATTCAGTCAACAAACATTAACTGCTTCTCTGAGAAGGGAGAAGAATTTCAAGTCAGGAAGGACTTCAGAGTCCAACCTAAGATGCCAGCTGCTCCCTGGGCCTTTCCCCAGAAGGAGGAGAGGCTGCAGGGGCCCCTTGGGGGTAGGGCGTTAGAGCCACACCCTTCTGAGCCGACAGGCCCACAGCAGGTGGAAGCTGGGCCCCGGGGAGGCTGTCCCCAGGAAGCCACGTAAAGCCCCGTCCCAGCTCAGCAGGTTCCCAGCCATGCGCCAGGAAACGTGAGGATACAGTCAGTTTTCTCCCAGACAGTCTGGGGCCCCTGACAAATAGGTGTCTCAATTCCTTTCTATCTAAAGTCAGGACAGTAGCATCTGCCACAAAACAGCTGGGCCGTAGGATTACCGTCATCTATAAATGGGCCTTCAAGTAAACTATCCTGTTGACACACGTGTGAGTTTCCCGCTACAACCCGCACACGCAGAGGCCTCTCCCCGGCCCTCGCCCTCGGCCGGCTGCCCCAGAATAGCTCTAGACCAGTCAGCAGGGTGGCGGGATTCAGACCCGCGGCTGTCAAGGACAGGACAGCTGTCTGGATGCTCTGGGATGAGGCAAAGTCAACCACCCCAAGAACTGTGTCCCCTTAAGAACCCTGACCCCTATTCATAATCTAGAGGGAGAAACTGCTCCGTGTTCTTTTCTCTTCTGAGCTGCACATGGTGCTCCGGGAGAGGGGAGAAGAGGGGTCCCCGGCGGGCTGCCAGCTGGCTGAGGACGAACCAAAATCAGACGCGGCCAAGTCACTGAGTCCCTTTGCTCTTGATGGACCGTGAGAACAAGAACCCCTGAAATCAAGTTCACGGCACAGAGCACGGAGGGGAGAGAAGGCTCAGGGGTATTATGAGGCAAGTCTGCCGCAGAGGCTTAGGAGACAGAGATCAGCATCACGTGCCCTGAGAAACCAGTCTTGGCAGGCAGTGTGGACTGCGGGTGAGGCAGGGGGCTGGACTCTGAAGTAGGCGGGGGAGAGAGGGGTATATTTGCTGAGGAGCAGCAGAGTTTTCTCTGCAGTGGATGCTCTGACAAGGTTATCTGGAGCCTTTCTTACAGTATATTTGTTAGGAAGCCGGAAGCCATGGGCACTTCCAGCCGAATGCCCAGAGGCCACCATCTCTGCGTTCATTGCTATCTCGTCTCTAGATGGCCGCACGTGGCAGGCGGCACGAGGGCAGATCTGAGCCAGCCTGCCTCTCCTCAAGGGCCGACTAGGAGACACAGCCCAGAGTCCCCGGGGCGCCCAGCCACCCTGCATCACGGCCCGCAGCAGCAGAGGGAGGGGAGCGCTGCTGGACATCATTCTCCACGGCTGAGAGTGACCGAGACGACGGTCATGTTGCCAGCCTCTCGTCCCCAGGTGAACGCGCAGCGTGCGGGCACTGCAGCAGCGGCGGGGGGAGAACCGCTGGATGCGGACGCAGATGGAGGTCCGCTCACCTTCTCGGTCTCCTTGACGACACCGTGGAGGCCTGAGATCAGGGCAACAGAGAGCATCACTGACCCTGTGATCCGGGGCAACTCCTCGCCTTCGATGAGAAGAACACCGCAAAAAAATGATCCTGCCACTTGGAACGCGATGGGAGGACACGAAGTTCACGGTTTTCATCCTGCCCGCTTCCCACACAAAGCGAGTCGCAGCTGCGACATGGCACTGTGGCCCCTGTGTGCCCCAGCTCTCGGCGGGCACCACAGCAAGGCTGCACATGCCCCGTGAGGACACGGGTCATTTAAGCGGACCCTCTGCCTCTGCGGAGGCCCAGGCAGGTGGAGGGAGTCACCCAAGTCCCACAAAGAAGCCAGAAGCCTGTTCTCCTTCTCAGAGGTGTTCAACCTCAGCCCAGAGTTCACCTTCGGCTGGAAGGAAAGAGGATTGAAAAGGAACGCAGTGCTCAATACGATGAAAATATAATGTGTTAAACAAGAACCAAATACTCAACAGAAGAAAAATGGTAAATAAGAATAACAGAAGAGTTCCTGTCATGGCGCAGAGGTTAACGAACCCGACTAGGAACCATGAGGTGGCGGGTTCGGTCCCTGCCCCTGCTCAGTGGGTTGACGATCTGGTGTTGCCGTGAGCTGTGTAGGTTGCAGACGGGGCTCGGATCCCACATTGCTGTGGCTCTGGCATAGGCCGGAGGCTACAGCTCCGATTCAACCCCTAGCCTGGGAACCTCCATATGCCGCGGGAGCGGCCCTAGAAATGGCAAAAAGACAAACAAACAAACAAAAAAACAAAAAAAAAACTGCACTGAACAACACTGAACAGCCGGCCCAAGGAGATGCTGGAGCAGCATCTGTCGTGAAGGGTTCTCCCCTGGTCCACAAACTCCAGCTCTGCCCGGGTCCAGTCACAGGACTTGGAGGGTCACCAGGCATCACTGTGGTGGTCAGACAGCTTCCGAGAATTATGAATTTGAGTCCTTAGGGAACTGAGTCAAACACCAGTTTGGCGCATAAATGACACACTTCAGTGAGCTCGAGTGACACTTGATGCCCTCTGTTGATTGGTAAAAAGCCTTTGGTTGTACGGGAAAATGAAAATCCATGGAAGCTCTGTCATTGGCTTCTAAGAATTGAAGAAAGAGCCTTCTGGAATGTTCAACCAGTTTGGAACCATCAGGAAGAGTCCTGTGGCTCATTTGTGGGTTTCAACTTGATCTAACGTCACGTCGGCGCCGGGACAGACGTTAGTGTCCTCCACGGATGAGACAAGCACACCCAGGAGACACTTCCTCGAGGAGCTGTGTGTGACCACAGAAACAAGGGGCAGGCTGTACCTGCTGAGGGGTGTGCCCAGGGCCCACTGGGCTCTCGGTCAGGCCTGCAAAGTGCTGGCAGGGGCGGGAGGGGGTGGCCGCAGGATCGCCTCCCCTGGAGACCGCTGAGCATGGCCAGCCGGCCTCCTAGAAGCTCTGACACCTACCTGCTAGAGGGGAGGAAGTGGGCCCTGAGCCCCACCTGGGCTTCTCTGGCTTTACAACTGCATGATTCAGCCTTCACCCCTTCACTCTGCCCATGCCTTTCCTGTCCTCCACAAAAACCTGCCTTGTCTGGACCCTCGCCTGGGCAGGCGCTGAAGAGAACCTCCCCCCGACCACCAACCCCTGCCAAAGCTTGTGGCACCCTTCCTGGCTCTTTCAAAACACACAGTGGTTCAGGGCTTGGGTTCCAGGGAACAAACAGATACAGCCTCCAATCCTGGTTCTGCCACGACCCACGCACCCTCGCTAAGCCTCAGCTTCCTCATCTGTAAACTGGAGAGAATGATCTCAACGGGCTGCAGTGAACACCCACAACGGACCGAATGCAAGTGGTGTGCCTGGCACACGACTAGCCGTACAGTGAGTGTCTCGAGGGCCCAGCTGCTGTCGCTGCTATTGGCTGGCGACCTCCATGGCGCCCTGCTCTCGCCTGGCAAACCCAACCTCCTCTGCGACCGCTCTCCAGTCATCAGGTCAGCCTGCCTCCCGGATCCCTAAGGCTCCTTTCCGAACTCCGCAGTCCTGGATGCAGTGTGTGACGAAGACTATTACACGGCCGTCTTGTGCACCTGCCTCACGCTCCCCGCACTCCCCGCACTAGCCTGTCAGCTCTCTGCAGGCCTGGCTTGCTTGATATTGATGCTGTTGCCCCACAGTCCCCTCCCCCGTTATGCCTGGGTCACACGGTTCGAATGCAATAGAAACACTTGTTGGATAAATAAACGTGGGAGGTGTACACACATAATCTTTTCAGCTACACACACATTTGGTATTTACGATGCAGACAGACAGGCAATGAGAAATGAGGAGGGGTGGGGTCTCACCCTCTGCCCTGCAAGTAAATCACCGCACAGCCTTAGGCGGGGTGTCACAGAATGCCGCAACTGCCACCTGCCTCCCCCGGGACCAGGGAAGACGGGTTAAGCTTTTCAGCAGCAGTGGTGAAACACCACCAGCTCCTCCGTGTTAGGTAAGGAGGAGATGTGGGTTCGGATGGTAGCAAGTGGATCGCCTTCTCTTCTGGCCATTTCCCAGCTCCTTTTGCACAAAACTAGCAAAATAAAAAATAAGCCTCAACTCCTTTAAATCTGATTTCCAGAGAGACTCTCCCCCTAGCAACACATTCCAGGGCCAGGACATTTTTCAAAAGCCGAATCCAAATTCCTACTCTCCCTTTAAGCTCACTTTCCTTTGTCCACTGCCTAATGAGAACCACAATAGCTCCGACCACCCTTAAACGATAATTATCTTTATTCTTTTTTTTTGTTGTCTTTTTGCTATTTTTGGGGGCCACTTCTGTGGCATATGGAGGTTCCCAGGCTAGGGGTCTAATCGGAGCCACAGCCGCTGGCCTACGCCAGAGCCACAGCAACGCGGGATCCGAGCCGTGTCTGCAGCCTACACCACAGCTCACGGCAACGCCGGATCGTTAACCCACTGAGCAAGGGCAGGGATCGAACCCGCACCTCATAGTTCCTAGTCGGATTCGTTAACCGCTGCGCCAGGACGGGAACTCCTAATTATCTTTATTCTTACAAGGCTTTATTTCACTCTGTTCTTCAGCAGTTGATTTCGACGAGAGGGGACCTTTCCCTCCCCATCGATATTCACATCGCTTCTGGAGTTCCTGCCATGGCTCAGCAGTAATGAACCTGACTAGGATCCATGAGGATTCGGGTTCGATCCCTGGCCTCGCTCAGTGGCTTAATGATCCGGCGTTGTCATGAGCTGTGGTGTAGGTTGCAGAATCGGCTTGACCCCTCGTTGCTGTGGCTGTGGTGTAGGCTGGCTCTAATTTGACCCCTAGCCTGGGAACCTCCATATGCCGCAAATGTGGTCCTAAAAAGACAACCAACCAACCATTCTTTCTCCTCCTTCCCCATTCTTCCTCCTCCTCTTTCTCCATCTCCTAAACTTCAGGCCTCCCAGCAGGGCCCACACCAGCTGGCATCACCCAGCCCTGCAGGAGTCACCGCACAATAAAGCTGCTCTGACAGCTGGTTTAGGCCAGGGCCTAGTGCACCTGCCCCATGATCAGAATCCAAAGGACCCAGCCCTGTGTGCAACACCGATTCACTAGGAGCTGGCTCCCCGAGGAGGTTAGCTGAGCCTTCCTGTGATCAGGGACGGTCACTCCCACTGGACACCTGTCACGAGGACCCTTCCTTTATAATGGCAATCACAGCGCAATTCATACATACTTATCGTGGAGACACGGAAAGCCCCTAAAGGAAAAGCTACTGGGTTAATAAAGGTGCTGAGCCTTCAGAATGCAGAAGTACGTCCCTTAGGATAAGAGGGCAGAGAAAGCAAACAACCATGGTGCGGACAGTGCCTTTCCAAGACGTTTGAGCAGCAGAGTCTTCTCTCCAAACGAAAGCGTCAGTGGAATATCTCTCCTGAACCAGATGAATGTGGGCTGCTCTGGTTGGAAGGCGGGGTGGGCCCCCGCCCTCCTCCTCCTTCCCCCCATTTCTCTCCCCTGCACGGCAGGAGGAGGCAGTGGTCCCTGCACGACCCACAGGAGCCCCTGGGCTTTGGTGGGGCAGTGAAAGAGGGGCACGCAAAGAAGCTGAATTGACGTGATACAACGAGGGGGCGCGCGGTGTTGGCCACCGCAGAGACCAGGGTCTGCTCCCTGGCGCGCCTCGCTCCGCTCCCTCTGCAACCATATCTGACAAGCCCGATGGGGCTGAGTCCGAGACAGTCCTTAAGTCAGAACTGAAGACAGAAACGCAAGGGGAGAAGAATCTACCGCCTTCAAAAGGAACGACGGGACAGGAGCAGTGAGCAGGTGAGTTGTAAGGAGGCGTGTGCGGCCAACACGCACTGTACCTGCCACGAGCCTTGCCTTTTTATTTTACTTCTAGCTGCTGAGCTGTGTAAGATGCAAAGAGGGTGGATCAAGTTTAAATGACTCTGCTGCCCCCTTTCACATCAAAGAATCAGGACCACCGACACGAAGCCTGAGCCTGCCTCTGCCACGTGCCGGTGCGGTCGGCAGGGAAGGAAAAAGAACCCGCATGTTGGTGAGGGTGGGAGCGGGGTGGAATCTAGAGTGAAAAGCAAGCTGGTCCAAGGTGTTCCGGGGCCTGTAAAACGCAGTTTAATCAGAGTGCCATTTTTTTTGTTGTTAAAATGATTTTAATTATTGGAATGTACATTTTTAAAAATATGCAAATAAAAAGGTTTTGGTTTTTCGTCTTTTCAGGGCTGCACCTGCTGCACATGGAAGTTCCCAGGCTAGGGGTGGAATTGGAGCTGCAGCTACCAGCCTACACCTCAGCCACAGCAACACGGGATCCGAGCTGCATCTGTGACCTACATCACAGCTCATGGCAATGCTGGATCCTTAACCCACTGAGCAAGGCCAGGGATTGAACCCGAGTCCTCATGTACACTGGTTGGGTTCATTACCACTAAGCCACCATGGGAACTCCGCAAATAAAAACGCTTTAAAACGTGAAAAAAAGAAAATGCAAAGAGAGGACAGCAACTCAACTTTAGGACCTTAAAGACTATGTGGCCAATACATTCGTATATCAACAGTCCCACTGCTTTGTCTTTCTAGTCTGAGTTCTTAGCTTGATTTTCACGTATACGTGTTCATCAGTTAGTACATTTCTGTAACACATCTCAAAATCTTTGTGGAATAAACTGGTGTCTAGACATGTGCACACAGTTCTAGGAGAGAAAGGCTGGCATGTTATACCGTCACAGGACATCCATGGGGTCCGGCTTGACTCGCTACAGGACCCAGCATTCTGAGAGGTGCTATGGTATTTTACTGTGTTTTATGAACGCAGGTTTGAAGCAATCCAAGTGAGAACTAGATACACTCTGAAATGTATTCCAAGATTCTTGAGAAGAGCCTTAAAGAGAGGGTTCCTATAAGAAGGGTACCATCTCCCCTGAACAATGAAAGGTATTCTTAATCCCACTTCCAAGACATGAAACATAGACGGTCTCATTAGTCCCTTTACTTCTGCTGGTACATTTATTAGGAAGAGGAGCAATAATAAGTACTTTTCTAAGTGAGGCTTCTGGGAACATTTAAATTATAAAACAGCCCGCCGACTTATAAAAATACTGCTTTGTGTAAATCTGACTAAGGGTTATTAAAATTTCTTAAATTATCTACAGGAAAATAAAACACACACCCAAATTACCATCAATTTGAAAGACTCAGGAGAAAAAAAAATCTGAAATGCAAACAATCACAAGTATATAATTTTTCTGATTTTTAAAGGAATATTTATAGCTTGAAAGGGAAAGGCTGGTGAAACTCATGAAAATTAGGGAGTCGATTCTTTTCCTATTTCAGGAAAATTACAGTTCTTGGAGAAGACATTGAAAATGAGCTCTCTGATGACATACGAGCATTGTGTCAGGGCTTCTAAGGCCTCCTCCCCTTTTCACGTCTGAGAAGAGACACGCATCTCTTTCAGGTGACGTTGAAGCATGGCCTTAATGACCCCTGGAAGGTAGTCAAGGGTCTGCAGACTACAGGCCGGAACCAGGTCTATGAGATTTACAGGCCGGAACCAGGTCTATGAGATAGCCCGTTTCCCTCTGGCCAGAGCTACGAATAATGTTCGCATTTCTAAAATATTTGAAAAAAAAATCAAAATAAGAAGACTCTCTCTTGAGACATGAAAAATATAACGTTCAAACGTCAGTGCCGGTAAGGAAACTTTTCCTGGAACACGGTCACGTTCATCCATGGTCATGTTCACCCACGGTCTACGGCTGCCTTTCCTGCTATCTCAGCAGAGCTGCATGGGCCAGACCGAGACGGAATGGCCCCAAAGCTGAACGTATTTACACAAGCCGGCCTTTTACAGAACTATTGGCCCTGACTTAAGAGACAGTGCCCCCACGCAGGCCCCTCGGAGTCCCTGGGCACGTGGTGGGAGAGAGGTACCTGGTTGAGATGGCGCAGGCATCCGTCAAGACGCTGGAGACAGCAGGAGCAGCACCGGAGCACGAAGCTCGACCAGGCACCAGCTCGACCACGCTGCTGGGATCAGGTTGAGAACCAAGGGAACAGAGTCAGAAGTGCCAGGAAAATGGAAAGTTGGCGGTTTCTGTGAACACACGCTGTTTCTACTTGGAGACCTGTGTGCCCAGAGAAGCAGGGCAACGCCCACTCCGTTCTGCGGAAGGTCTCGTTTTGCACCTGCTACTCTTTCTGCGGAAGGTCTCGTTTTGCACCTGCTACTCCTTCTGCTACATTCTATCATCACTACTGGTCACCAGCAGGCTTTCTCTCCTGCGGGCTCACCTGTTAGAACTGCTGTTGTTTTCAGCAGAAAGGGAAGTGGGTTAGTCCATGTTTACTAGTAAAGGTGAACCAGACCTTCTCGTTCTAGGTAAGGGAACAAACAAACAAAAAAATCTCTCTTCTCTTTCATTTTCCCCAGTGTCCGAAATTATAAACGTGCTCTTTCAAACCAAAGTTTATATTCATGAAAAATTCATATCCCAGAGACAACAAAATGAATGCATTGTAAATACTGATTATGTGCCCACAAGAAAAAAAAAGATTCAAGTTTATTTACGTATTTATTTTGGAAATAAATCCTACAGTGAGACTCTCAGGGCTAAATTTCCAGGGATAAAGTAGTCTTTTGAAATATAACTTGAGCCTGTGTATAACTCAAGAATGAATAACTGAACAAACTTGGGGGGGGGAGGGGTGACTGAATGCATCTTACCCACTGCCCAGACACCCCTCTCAAAAAAAAAAAAAAAAAAAAAAATCCCTGCAAACAATCCTGAAATAGTTCTCCAGGAGGACCCCAGGAATAACTCAGCCTTATACGGACATTTTCTTGTCCCAGTGTTAATTCAATGGGATGAAACTTGATCTGGATGCTTTTCAGCCTCGCTGCGGTGGGTGAATGAGCCCTTTAATGTAAGAAGGACCTCACAGTGGCCGCGAGAAATGTTTAATTGTAGACACAGCACAGGCCCGAAAGGCTGTGGAGGAAGACCCCTTTTTTCACCTAAGAAAGGACACATTTCTCCAACAGAGACATCACGAGAAGGGAGTTGGGCTCCCGGTCCTCAGGGGATCCCGGGAGTGATAAATGACCTTTTAGAGCTCTGCCAGAGAGGCTGAACCACTGGGTGCTTTTAGATTTATGGAGGCTGTTTGACCAGAGAGTTTAAGGTACCTAGCTCTGGGGGGGATAGCTAGTTCCCCACTGCTCGTTAATTTATGATTATCTATCACTAAGGCATATGTGACATACATGCACATGCATAAATACATTTACCATATGTTAACTCTATGAATCTGTTCTTCAAGTCATCCTTCTGCAAGTTTCCTAAGATTGAAGGATCAACTTCAAAATGCAGGAACCAGAATAGCTAGGTTTGTGCTGCATGTGGAAATGCCCAAGTCACCAGCCTGGAGCTCAGCAAAATTTCAACAGAAACACAAGAATATATTCTATGACCAGGGAACTCCTTAGCCTGCATTTCAGGATAAGGGAGCTAGATAATTTTAGATGAAATGCAATCAATTGCTAATTGATAAACTAATCTTAAATCTTGATTACGGACTTAATTATCAACGGTTCAGGTTTCTACTTAAAAGAGCAAACAAAAACACTTCTAAAGCATAATTACCTAATTATGTAAAAAGCATAACATATGTAAAACCTTCCCAATTCACTCAGAGCACATACCTAGACCCAAAAGACCGGACGTATTTATGTCTGTGAAACTGCGACCCAGTCACCCGTGCGGAGGTCGGAGTGTGGGAGATTAGCACTGGGTGAGAACAGAAAAGCTGGGGAAAATCCAACCTTCCCTTGTTTGGAGGCCGGGAACACCATGAGAACAGCTGTCTTCCTGGTGTTTTGGTTTCCACTGGCATTCATAACCAAATGTGCATGGAAATAAAAAGCAGCGAGGAGAGAAACCCCCAGGCACAAAAGCCCCACAGTTTTCCGTCTTTTGAGCTGAGACGCAGGTCAGCTTGCCCATTTCTCACTGGTAAGCATGTGTGCACGTGCATGCACACACACACACACCAGCAACTTCCCATGGCACCCTCCAGGAAACACACAAGGCAGGGAATATTTTAGTATTAAAACAGAAACAAACACATGCTATTCTTATCTTTTAGTGTATTTTTCTTTTTTTTTAAAAAAAAAGCATGCATGATAAATGTCTTAAAAAAAACCTGTCTCAATTTCATCTTAAGAATTCCTCCTATTTCTCCAGCATTTAAATAAGAAGGAAAACCAGCTAACTCAGAACTAACTCTCCCTACCCCAATGCTGCCACCACGTTGGAGAAAACCCAACAAACTGAACTCTAAACAAAACAGGGACTGGGACAAAAAGTCTGCTGGGGGTGGGGGATGGGACCTGAAGAACACTGGGGCTTTCTGAAAGGCCACTGTCACAGGTCACATTCCTCTCCTGGGACTCAGAGTAGTTTGCCAGGGATTAACTTTTCTGCAAATTGGACGCGGGGGCGCACATGTTTTAAGGTGCTGCCTTACCTTCTCCTGCAGAGCGTGCGAGAGGGACCTCAGAACGGCTCTCGGAATGCTCACCACAGGGATCAGCAAGGACCCCTTGACCACTGTTCCCTGATGGTAGCAGAAAAGAGTGGAGAGCGATGACAGGATCGGGTGATCAGGAGGGTCATTTTTATTTCTGAGACAAAGAGAAACAAAAGAGAGAGCATTTAAGAAAACACTGCTTAGGGAGTTCCCTGGTGGCCTAGTGTGTTAAGGAGTCAGTGCTGTTGCTGCTACGGGTAGGGTTTGATCCCTGGGAACTTTTTTTTTTGTCTTTTTACAGCTGCACCTTCGTCATATGGAGGTTCCCAGGCTAGGGGTCCAATCGGAGCTGCTGCTGGCCTACACCAGAGCCACAGCAATGTGGGATCCGAGCCGAGTCTGTGACCTACACCACAGCTCACAGCAATGGTGGATCCTTAACCCAGGGAGGCCAGGGATTGCACCCGCAACCTCATGGTTCCTAGTTGGATTTGTTTCTGTTGCGCCATGACAGGAACTCCCCTGGGAACGTTTTTTTTTTAAACACCAGTATGAACTTTAGCTAGTCATACGGGAGAGTGCCAGGTGCCACACTACCTTGCCAACATGGATATAGCTTCTGATTTATTCCATTAACTTTATCAGAAAGATTTTCTCAAAAGAAAAAAAAAAAATCCAAAACCCTGAGGATGAGAGTACAAAATAACAAGTTTGGATATAAGATTAACATTCAGAAATCAGTCGCATTTCTGCATACTAACAATGAAATATTAGAAAGGGAATACAACAATACAATACCTTTTAAAATTGCACCCCAAAAATCAAATATTGGGAATACACCTGACCAAGGAAGTGAAAGATTTATATGCTGAGAACTATAAAACATTCATCAAGGAAATTAAAGAGGATTCAAAGAAATGGAATGAGATTCCATGCTCCTGGGTTGGAAAAATTAATATTGCAAAAATGGCCATACTACCCAAAGCAATCTACAGATTCAATGCAATCCCTACCAAATTACCCATGACATTTTTCACAGAACTAGAACAAACAATCCAAAAATTTATATGCAACCACAAAAGACCCAGAAACAATCCTGAGGAACAAACGCCAAGCAGGAGGCATAACTCTCCCAGATTTCAGGCAATATTACAGAGCCACAGTCATCAAGACAGTGTGGTACTGGTACCAAAACAAACAGACCAATGCAACAGAATAGAGGACCCAGAAATAAACCCAGACACCTATGTTCAATTAATCTCTGACAAAGGAGGCAAAAATATAAAATAGGAAAAAGACAGCCTTTTCAGCAAGTGATGCTGGGAAAATGGACAGCTGCATGCAAATCATGAAACTGGAACACACCCTCACACCATGCACAAAAATAAACACAAAATGGATTAAAGACTTAAATGTAAGACAAGACACCATCCAACTCCTAGAAGAGAACATCAGCAAAACATCCTCTGACATCAACCTTTCAAGTGTTTCCTCAGGTCACTCTCCCAAGGCAACAGAAATAAAAGCAAAAATAAACCAATGGGACCTCATCAAACTGACAAGCTTTTGCACAGCAAAGGAAACCATAAAAAAAAAAAAAAGACAACTTATGGAATGGGAGAAAATAGCTTCGAATGATGCAACGGACAAGGGCTTAACCTCTAAAATATACAAACAATTTATACAACTCAACAGCAAAAAAGTCAACAAGCCAACGGAAAAATGCGCACAAGACCTGAATAGACATTTCTCCCAAGGGGATATACAGATGGCCAACAAGCACAGGAAAAAATGTTCAACATCACTGATTATTAGAGAAATGAAAATCAAAACTGCTATGAGGTACCACCTCACACCCGTCAGAATGGCCATCATTAACAAGTCCACAAATAGCAAATGCTGTTGGGGGTGTGGAGAAAAGGGAACCCTCCTGCACTGTTGGTCGGAATGTAAGCTGGTACAACCACTATGGAGAACAGTATGGAGGTACCTTAGAAATCTATGCATAGAACTACCATATGACCTAGCAATCCCACTCTTGGGCACATATCCAGACAAAACTTTCCCTGAAAAAGACACATGCACCCTCATGTTCATTGTAGCACCATTCACAAGAGCCAAGAGATGGAAACAACCTAAATGTTCATTGACAGATGAATGGATTGGGAAGAAATGGTATATGCATACACAATGGACTACTACTCAGCCATAAAAAAGAACAAAATAATGCCATTTGAGCAACATAGGTGGAACTAGAGACTCTCCTACTGAGTGAAGTAAGTCAGGAAGAGAAAGACAAATACCATATGACATCACTTATATCTGGAATCTAATATATAGCACAAATGAACCTTTCCACAGAAAAGAAAATCATGGACATGGAGAATAGACTTGTGGTTGCTGAGGGGGAGAGAGTGGGATGGACTGGGAATTTGGGGTTAATAGATGCAAACTATTGCCTTTGGAATGGATAAGCAATGAGATCCTGCTGTGTCACACTGGGAACTATGTTTAGTCACTTATGATGGAGCATGATAATGTGAGGAAAAAAATGTATATGTGTATGTGTAACTGGGTCACCTTGCTGTACAGTAGAAAATTGACAGAACACTGTAAAGCAGCTATAATGGAAAAAAATAAAAATCATTATATATAAAACAATTTTTTTTCCAATAACAGAAAAAGAAAAAAAACAAGTCTGGCTTTACAATAATGTGATGCTGCTGACATGTACATGTACTCACTCAGACCAAGTTGCTTGAGTAAGAGTCTTTGATACCTTTTTTTTTTTTTTGTCTTTTTGTCTTTTTAGGGCTGTACCCCAGCATATGGAACTTCCCAGGCTAGGGGTCCAATTGGAGCTGTAGCCACTGGCCTACACCACAGCCACAGCAACGCCAGATCTGAGCCGTGTCTGTGACCTACACCACAGCTCAGGGCAATGCCGGATCCTTAACCCACTGAGCGAGGCCAGGGATCAAACCCACAACCTCATGGTTCCTAGTCGGATTTGTTTCTGCTGTGCCACAATGGGAACTCTGATTCTTTGAGACTTTTAGATGGTATAAAAGAGGGTAACTTCCCAGGCTTCTAGTCAGCATTTGCTCCTTGGACCATTAAGCTCAGTGCTGGTGAATGCCAATGAACAAATGCCCAGGGGAAAGGCATTTTGTAGGTACACGAAGGGGACAAAGCACAGAACTAACCGCTGGCCCGGGAACTTGTGCATACCCTGGGCCTGGCCAAAAAAACCCCCCACTATTTACAAAGAAATACAAAACTTCTCTCTGGTTCAAATCGTCTCTGGTACTAACAGTTTAGAAAGCAGTGATGCCATTTGCATTTGGCAAAATCTTTTTACTCCTTGGTAGCTAAGGTTCAATGATTTCTTGGACTAAGTTCACTGCTTTTGGTGGCACTCAAGTGTTATGACATGGAAAAGAGAATTACAAAGACAAAAAACAAAAAACGATGAATTAAAATGAACACGTTTTCCTCTTTACCACATCTACCAAACCTTTCAATTGCACCTAGATCCCATGTTCATTTTCAGAAGCTTAATTACGTAACATGCCCCAAGGTTTAAGCCACACACGTGCATATGTAAACACTGCCAGTAAGAGCGCCACCGAATCACGTGACTGGGGCTGGCCACCAGAGAGCTGTGGGCTTGCCGGGAAGGGGGCGCGGTTCTGGCTCCTGAAATCCAGCGGATGCCTCCTCTGCTCTTTAAAGGTCACTTCACTGTGAATCACTTATGGGACTGTCATGACACAGCTCCCAAGAATGCAAGAGTCCGTTTCACAGGCAGGAAAAAAAGGGGAAAACAAGAGAACGGGTACAGGCTTCAGCCCCCCCCAAACCTTAGAGATAAAACAAGGGCAACCTCGGCCCCGGCCCTCGGCCCTCGGCGGCCCGTTCCAGAAAATCAGGCCCTTTCCGAGAAGCTCCTTCACTGATTCCAAGTGAAGCTTGCTTTCTTCATAATGGATTATTCTACGGCTTGCTTGGGTTGCTAAGTCACCGCGAGTTAAGGCTTTGACAAGAGCCCAGTTTTGAGGGAGGAGAAGGAATGCGGCCAGAAATGTTTCAAGTGTTGGCAAGCGCTGTGTTTTGCTGTGACTTAAATCATGCAGGAAGGGAGAGAGAACCCTAAAGTAATATCGGGAGCAGAATAACTGCAATCCAGTTGTCCCACAGTGAGGGCGACGTGTGTCTCCACTCAATATTGTTGAAAATAGGAAATGCCAGGGAGTCTGTTCCTGATACGAATTCATTTAGATCTGATAAACTACAAGAGCGGCAGAGCCAGGAAAATCTGACACGTTTTTTCCTTTTCCTCAAATTTTTTAAAAGGAAGAATATTCACTTTCCCCTTCATGAGATTTATGGGCCTTTGGACATACTATGGTGCTCAGGCAGGGATGCAGGGAGAAGGGGGCGGGGCCTGCCTGCCATCGTAGACAAAGGATTCACGGGCCACTGTGAATGGGGCCTTGGGGGCCCCGCTGGTCCTCCAGGTCCTGAAGACTGGGGTTGGGCATCAGCCTTCTGAGGTTGGCCGGGATGGGATTCATCATTTCAGGCAGGGGAGTGCCTGCACTGTCTCGGCTGCCTTTGTCCATGCTGCATCCTGATGACGAGTCTAGGGCTTGGCTAGAAGAAGAGGCAGAGGTTCCAGAAGCTGAGTTTCCACGTGATGGGAGAAAGCCTGAAAAGAAGGCCAGCTCCCAAAGCAAGCCAGTTTGCAGAGCTAGGATTACTCCATACCCTCCCTGAGAACTCAACACTGCCCACAGTGCAGGGTCTTTGAGCCCCCACCTCCTCTTCCTAGACCCCTTTATGGTCAAAGGTAACATCGCCTCGTCACCCCTCCTCTGCTGTGAGTGTGGCTGGGCCTTCATCTCTGCTTCCGCCACAACCAGCAAAGCCTGCCTTCAGGAAGGGGATCTGATCACACCTGGTGAGGCTTAAACCAATGCTTCACCATATTTTGAGAATTGGCATTCAGGACCGCAGGGCAGCGAGGGGCATGTAGGGCAGCTCGGTGATGGGCTTAGAAGGACGCTGGGGCCTCCCGTCAGGCCAGGTCTCTCCAGGGAGTGCCGTGTGCTGAGCACCTTGCCCTGGCTTCTGTGGCAGTAGGAAGACTTTGGGTCGTGTGAGATGGCAGGAGACTTCAGGATGCACCCAACTTGCCCAGCTCCCCCACTTTTAAACAAGTGGCTGTCCTGAGTGCCGGGGCCCTGTGTGATGGAGCCAGGGCCCCAGGACACCAGGCCAGCTCAAGTCGCTGGGCCAAGGGTTTAATGGTCCCGTCCATCAAGTCTGCATCTGTAACACCTTTGCGGTCAGAATATGTAACTTGCTTGGACAATGGGCGTAAGTCAAAGCCAGCAACTTCAGGGGCCCAGGGGCGGGTTGTAGCTCTGGTTAGATCCAGCCTAGGGCTCAGGAAGCACTCTAACAGTATGGAAAGTGACTTTTGTTCTGAGGCTCCTGGACAAGGACCAGCGGCACAGAATGGATGTTCTCCAGTGAAAATCCAGTCCTGAGCAAAGGCGCACGATCGGGTCCCTGCAGAGACCCTGTCTTTTCCTGATGAGTCTTCCAGAAAAATCCCTGCAAGATGGGGTTGGGGGAGGTCTGTGGGGAAGCCGTGAGGTTCAGCCTTCCAATCCCACAGAAAACCGGCAGTCTTTGTTCTGGAGAACAGGTCCTGGGCAGCTCCTGCCGAGGTTAGGAAACACATCTGTCTCCCACCGGAACGCCGTCGGCTCAGCTGTGATCCGCTCCCTGACTTCTTCCTCGGCGAATCCGCAGCAGCTGGAAACCATCTTCTGCGTATTTGCAGACTGTGAAGTCCTGCCTCCGTGGGTCCCTTCTCCAAACGGAGCACCCCTGGCTCTTTCCTGTAACACCGCAGCCACGTCCTTACGGCTCTTAGTTACCGGGCTTCCGGCAAATGGTTGCAAAGGGGAAATTATACAGGTTGCCCATGTCCCGGCCCTCGATGGTCTTTGGGTGAACTCTTCAGCCCTCTTACGGCTTAAACGAATGACAGAGATGAATGCGCTCCGGCTATATTTAATTCTCACCCCGGGAGCAGGCCTGAACGAGCGATTAAAGAATTGTGAACCCTGAGATAAGGAAAATCTTGGAGGTTTCAAAATCAGGCACACAGAAAACATGCGCAGCTCTTTAATGGTCTTACATGAAGAAGTGCTAAAAATAAATCATCTTGCATTTTAGTTTAGTTTATTTTTATCAACTATGTGAAATATCTTAAAAAGTCAAGGACTACTGCTAGGAGTAACAGGAAAAACAGCAGTTTCCTTTCCCCACTGCTAATTTTCACTCCCTAGAGGTAATATTTTAGCTGTTTCTTCTGGAACTCATTCTTACCTCTTTTTTTTTTTTTTTTTTTTTTTTTAATGGTCTCACCCATGACACCTGGAAGTTCCTGGGCCAGGGACTGAACCCCAGCTGCAGCTGTGACAACACCAGATCCTTAACCCATTGTTCAGGGCCTGGATCAAATCCGTGTCTCCACATCGACCCCAGCTGCTGCAGTCGGGTTCTTGACCCACTGCGCCGCAGCGTGAACTCCACCCTTACGCTTGTAAATTACACGATTTTACTGGTATCTCTTGCTCTTTCTGCCTCAGAGACGGTCTGCCGACTTCCCACTAAGGACGCTGCTGGTGTCTTTCTCCTACCCAGCCCAAACACCCCAGCACACTCAATTTCCAACCCTCCCCCTTCTCATGATGACACTGAAATTGTAAATGTTTTCCTCCGAGCTTTACCGAGACATAATTGACACAGAACATTATGTAAGTCCGAGGTGTATGATGGACGGATTTGACACACTTCTGTGTTGGCAAGGTGCTTACTGCCATAGCCTGAGCTAACACCTCCATCCCTTATCATTACCGTTTCTTTTTTGCGGTGAGAACATTTCAGATCTTTTGGTAACTTTCAAGTATATGATGCAGTCTCAGAACCATAATCATCACGCTGTACATTAGATCCCCTGAACTTACTCAGCTTTAAACTGGAGGTCTGTACCTTTGACCCAATACCTCCCCTTTCTATGATCCCTCAGCCCTGGTAAATATCATTCGACTCTGCTCCTATAAGGCCAGCTTTTTTAGATTCCACACAGACGTGATATCATCCAGTATTTGATTTTTTTTAAGACATACCGCTCTGCAGAATGCCCTCAAGGCCCATCCGTGTTGTTGCAAATGGCAAGATTCCCTTCTTTCTCATGGCGGAAAAATACTCCATTATATATACACCCCCTGTCAGTGGACACCTAGGTTGTTCCCATATCTTGGCTATTGTGAACAATGCTTCAAGGAACACGGGGGTGAAGATATTTTTTCCGATCCTTTCTTCATTTCCTTTGGATATATACCCAGAAGTGGGATTCCCGGACAGTATGGCAGTTCTACTTTTAACTTTTACAGGGACTTCCATATGGTTACACCGTTTTCCATAATTGCTGTCTCTCTCCATCCTAGTCCTCACTTGCTGTCTGTGTTTAAAGTGTTATTGAAGCATCGTTGATTTATTTATTTATTTATTTATTTTTACCATTAAATATTTTATATAGCATAATAAAAAGAATAACTTAACTGGTAAGAATGACAAAAATAATACACTCTCTGAAAATAAGTAAAATATAAAACGCATAAATTGGTTAAAAAACAGTGTAACGATATAAACAGGTCCTCACAATTTGTTACATCTTATTGTTTCTTCAATATAGGCATTACACTATTCCAGGTGATGTGATAAACAAGACATTATAGACTTTACATTGTACCATGGAGAGAAATGGTTATTAATAATACAATTGTAGAACTGTATTATTTAATTGTACAGTTGCATCATTTAATTATAATTATCATAAATTCTTTGATGGAGAGGAAATCAGAATCAGTTCTAAGAAGACTTCAGCATTCCAAGGATGATGTCAAATAACCCCCTTCATGGTGGATTATGCGCTTATTTACTATGAGATATATTTCTTCTTCAGTGATTCCTGAAGCCTAGTTGATTTATAATGTTGTGATAATTTATATCTCTTGTGGGTTTTTGTTTTTGTTTGTTTGTTTTTGCTTGTTGGCGCTGAATGTGCGGCACATGAAAGTTCCTAGGCTAGGGGCTGAATTGGAGCTACAGTTGCTGGCCCACACCACAGCCACAGCAACGCCATATCTGAGCTGCTTCTGCCCCCTCACCACAGCTCCCAGCAGTGCCAGATACTTAGCCCCCTGAGCGAGGCCAAGGAGCGAACCTCATCCTCATGGTTCCTAGTCAGGTTCATTACTGCTGAGCCACAGCAGGAACTCCTCTCTGGTGTTTTGGATGACAGCCATTCTACCAGGCATGAGGTGTTATCACACTGCAGTTCTGGTCAGCGTTTCCCTGATGGTCAGTGATGCTGACCACCTTTTTGCGTACCTGTTGGCCATTTGTATGTCTCTTCAAAAAATGTCTATTCAGTTCCTCTGCCAAACTTTTAACTGGATTTTTTTCTTTTTTTTGCTATTGAGTTGTATGGGTTCTTTATATATTATGGATATTAATGCTTCTCAGATATGATTTGTAAATATTTTCTCCCATTCCATAGGTTGCTTTCTCATTTTGTTGATTTTTCTTTAACTGTGTAGAGCTTTATGCTTGATGTAGTCTCATTAATGTTTGCTTTTGTTGCTTATACTTTTGGTATCATATTCAAAAAATTGTTTCTAAGAACTGATGTCAAGGAGATTTTCCTTTATGTTTTCTTCTAGGAGTTTTATGGTTTCAGGTCTTATGTTTAAGTCTTTAAACCACTTTGAAAAAATTTTTGTGAGTGGTGTAACATAGGGGTCTAATTTCATTCTTCTTCATGTGGTTATCCAGTTTCTCCAGAACTGTTTATTAAAGAGATTATCTCCTTTCCCCTTCCAGGATCTCAATTCTCTTCCATTGAGCTATGGGTCAATTTTTATGCCAGCATCATACTGTTGGGATTATTTTAGCTTTGTGGTATAGTTTGAAATCAGGAAGTGTGATGCTTCCACGTGGGCTCTTCTTTCTCAAGATTGCTTTGGCTATTTGGGATCTTTTGTGATTCCATACAAATTTTAGGATTTTTTTTCTATTTCTGTGGAAAATGTAATTGGAATTTTGATAGGGAATGCATTGAATCTATAGGTGGATTTGGGTAATACGGATACTTTAACAATATTAATTCTTCTAATCCATGAACACAGGATATCTTTCCATTTGTTTGTGAATTTCATTTCTTTCATCAGAGTCTTACAGTTTTCGGTACACAGATCTTTCATCTCCTTGGTTAACTTTAATCCTCAGTATTTTGTTGTCAATGCTATTGTGAATGGGATGGTTTTCTTTATTTTCAGATTTTTTGTTGTTGGAGTATAGAAATGCAACTGTTTTCTTCATAAAGTTGTATCCTGCAACTTTACTGAATTCATTGATTAGTCTAACAATTTTGGGGCGGGGGAGTCTTTAGGGTTTTCTATATTTAAGATCATGTCATCTGCAAACAAAAACAATTCTACTTCTTCCCTTCTGATTTAGATGCATTTTTTTCTTCTGCTCACTTGGTTATTCTGGCTAGGACCTCCCAATACTATGTTGAACAGGAATGGTAAGAATGGGCACTCCTGTCTTGTTCCTAATCTTAAAGAAAAAACTTTTACTCTTTCACCATTGAGTATGTTTTAATGCTTAGCGTTTACATAATCAGTACATAAATAATATTCACAACTGATCCAAGGAGTGTATTCTGATTATACTTCCTTTTCTATGCAACTTCTGGTTTTTCCTGAGGTTAATAATTAATTGTTTCATGGTTTTTCTTTGCTTGGTTTTCCATGGGCTTCACCAAATGCTTCACAGAAGTATAAAATCTTTTCTCTACATGTTTGAACACATCTGATATTTTCTCAGTTTCCTTTTTTTCCTCCTTGGAGACATTCCTGCTGGAGCCCACTGTTCTTCTGCTCCTCCATGGACTGGATGTTTTCTACACTTGATCAGTATGTACCCTCCTGGGAATATCCTTTTCTTCTTCACTGTGCTAGAGCACTTTTCCTTAAACTCATATCTTCCTCCTTGGCTTACTTAGTTTTAGTGGAAAAAAGGATGTGGGGAGAAAATCTGTTGGGATGTTAACATGAACAGGACTTTATTCCTCTTTACCCTTGGCTGACAGTATGAATAGATATAGAATTCTAGGTTGGAAATAATTCTTCCTTAGACTTTTGACAGCCTTGTCCTGCTGTCCTCCCGGTTTAGAGTTGCTGTTGAACATCAGACCCCATTCTGGTTCTTTTTAAATTGAATTGCATTTTAATTGAAGTAGACACCTATAGTCAATTAATCTTTGACAAAGGAGGCAAAAATATAAAATAGGAAAAAGACAGCCTTTTCAGCAAGTGGTGCTGGGAAAATGGACAGCTGCATGTAAATCAATGAAACTAGAACGCACCCACACACCATGCACAAAAATAAACACAAAATGGCTTTAAGACTTAAACGTAAGACAGGACACCATCAAACTCCTAGAAGAGAACATCAGCAAAACATCCTCTGACATCAACCTTTCAAGTGTTTCCTCAGGTCACTCTCCCAAGGCAACAGAAATAAAAGCAAAAATAAAAGCAGAAATAAAAGCAAAAATAAACAGAAATAAAAAGAAATGGGACCTCATCAAACTGACAAGCTTTTGCACAGCAAAGGAAACCATAAAAAAACAAAAAAGACAACTTATGGAATGGGAGAAAATAGCTTCGAATGATGCAACGGACAAGGGCTTAACCTCTAAAATATACAAACAATTTATACAACTCAACAGCAAAAAAGCCAACAAGCCAACGGAAAAATGCGCACAAGACCTGAATAGACATTTCTCCCAAGGAGATATACAGATAGCCAACAAGCACATGAAAAAATGTTCAACATCACTGATTATTAGAGAAATGAAAATCAAAACTGCTATGAGGTACCACCTCACACCCGTCAGAATGGCCATCATTAATAAGCCCACAAATAACAAATGCTGTTGGGGGTGTGGAGAAAAGGGAACCCTCCTGCACTCTTGGTTGGAATGTAAGCTGGTACAACCACTATGGAGAACGGTATGGAGGTACCTTAGAAATCTATGCATAGAACTACCATATGACCTAGCAATCCCACTCTTGGGCACATATCCAGACAAAACTTTCCCTGAAAAAGACACATGCACCCACATGTTCATTGTAGCACCATTCACAAGAGCCAAGAGATGGAAACAACCTAAATGTTCATTGACAGATGAATGGATTGGGAAGAAGTGGTATATGCATACACAATGGACTACTACTCAGCCATAAAAAAGAACAAAATAATGCCATTTGCAGAAACATGGATGGAATTAGAGACTCTCATACTAAGTGAAAGAGAAAGACAAATACCATATGATATCACATATCTGGAATCTAATATATAGCACAAATGAACCTTTCCACAGAAAAGAAAATCATGGACATGGAGAACAGACTTGTGGTTGCCAAGGTGAAGGGGGAGGGAGTGGGATGGACTGGGAATTTGGGGTTAATAGATGCAAACTATTGCCTTTGGAATGGATAAGCAATGAGATCCTGCTGTGTCACACTGGGAACTATGTTTAGTCACTTATGACAGAGCATGATAATGTGAGAAAAAAGAATGTATATATGTATGTGTAACTGGGTCACTATGTTGTATAGTGGAAAACTGACAGAACACTGTAAACATGCTATAATGGAAAAAATAAAAACCATTATAAAAATTTTAATTGAAATACATATGATTTACAATATTATATTAGTTTTAAGCATACAACATAGTGATTCAATATTTTATTGATTATACTCCATTTATGTTATTATGAAACATTGGCTATATTTCCTGTGCTGTAGGATATATCCTTGTAGCCTACTTATTTTATACATAATAGTTTGTACTTAATCCCATAACCCATCTTACTCCTCTCCCCTTCCCTTTCCTGATAGCCACTAATTTGTTCTCTGTATCTGTAAGTCTGTTTCTAATAGTTATATTCATTATTTTATTTTTCATATTATAGATATGTGATAACGTACAATATTTGCCTTTCTCTAAATTATTTCACTAAGCATAATGCCCTCCAGGTCCACCATATTGTTGCAAATGGCAAAATCTGTGTTTTATTATGGGTAATATTCCATTGTGTGTGTGTGTGCACGTGTTTACATATATTCTTTACTTATTCATATGTTTCTGGACACTTAGGTTGCTTCCATATCTTGGCTGTTGTAAATAATGCTGCTTGAACATTGGGATGCATATATCTTCTCAAATTAGTGTTTTCATTTTCTTTGGATATATACCCCACAGTGGAATTGTGAGTCATATGGTAGTTCTATTTTTAGTTTTTTAAAGAGCCTCCATACTTTTTTTCCATAGTGGCTGCATCAATTTACATTCCCACCAACAGTGTACTTGGGTTCTCTTTTCTCCATATCCTTACCAACATTTATCATTTGTGGTCTTTTTGACAACAGCCATTCTGAATGTTGTGAGATGATATCTCACTGTGGTTTTGATTTGCATTTCTCTGATGACTAGAGATGTTGAGCATCGTTTCATGTGCCTGATGACCATCTGTATGTCTTCTTTGGAAGAATGTTTATTTAGGTCATTTGCCCATTTTTAACTTTTTTTTTATATTGAATTGTATGAGTTCTTGATATATTTTGGATATTAACTTTTTATCAGTCATAGGATCTGCAAATATTTTCTCCTGTTCAGTAGGTTGTCTTTTTATTTTATTTCCTTTGCTGTGCAGAAGCTTTTAAGTCTAATTAGGTCCCCTTTGTTTATTTTTGCTTTTGTCTCCTTCTTCTGAGGAGACAGATCCAAAAAAATACATATTATTACAACCTATGTCAGAGTGTTATGCCTATGGTTTCTTCTAGAAGTTTTATGGTTTCCAGTCTTACATTTGGATTTTTAATCCATTTTGAGTTTATTTTTGCTATGGTATGAAAAAAATGTTCTAATTTCATTCTCTGACATCTTCTTGTCCAGTTTTCCCAGCACCAATTATCAGAGACTCTCTTTTCCCCATTGTATATTGCCCCCTTTGTCATAGATGAATTGACTATAAGTGCATGGGTTTATTTCTAGGCTTTCTATTTTGTTCCATTGAACTATATATCCATTTTTGTGCCATCGTAGCTTTGTAGTTTTAACTACTGTAGTTTTGTAGTATAATCTGAAGTCAGGAGTGTGATACCTCCAGCTTTGTTCTTTTTTTCCAAGAGTACTCTGGCTATTTTGGATTTTTGGTGGTTCCATATAAATTTTAGGGTTATTTCTTCTATTTCTATGAAAAATGTCATGGATATTTTGATAGGAATTGCATTAAAGCTGTAGATTGCTTCGGGCAGTATGGACATTTTAACAGTATTAATTCTTCCAACCCATGAACACAGGATATCTTTCCATTTCTTTGTATCAGTTTTAATTTCCTTCAGTGTTTTATAGTTTCAGAATATAGGTCTTTTACCCATTCTAGTTCTTCTTCTAGCCTGTGATCTGTTTTTCTCTCTAAAGTTTTTGGGATCTTTTCTTTACTCATGTCCTCTAGCTCTGGGAAAGTTTGTTAATTTCTTCCCTTCTTTCTCCTTTGTTCTCTATTTCTGGAACTCCTACTAGTCAGCTGCTGAGTGTCCTATATTATCCTTTAACTTGTAAATCTCTCCTATTTTCCATCTCTTTTTGTATTACCTTCTAGAAGAGTTCTTCAACTTTATATTTTAATCCTCTAATAGAAAATCTTCACCTTTGCAATCATATTTTTAATTACAAAGAGGTACTTCTTGTTCTTTCACAATTTTTTTTTTTGGTTCTTTATGGAATTTAAGAATTTCTTGGTTCTCTGAGTATATTATAACTGTTGTTGGTGGTGTTTTGTTTGTTTGCTTGTTTGTTTGCAGTTTCTTTCTGCCACCTGCATTGTACCTATTTCCCTAAACTATTTTTGTTTGTTTTGTTCATTTTGACCTTTTTCTTTCACTAAAGGCTTCTTCAAATATTTAATAATTACTGATTACCAGTTCATATTTAAGAGTGAGACACTGAAGAGTGAGTTGGAGTTTCTATGCAAGGGTGACTATTGACTGGTGACTGTTGACTGGTTTTACTAGCTGGTTCAGAGTCAGGGAACCAGGTCATTTCATTGGGAGACCCCCACATGGCACCACCTGTAGGTCTTTTCCTCGGATTAGACAATTTATTCAAAGAAGAATCCAATGATCTCCTGCCTGGCTGTCCACATCCTAGGGGCTGAGGTGTGGAGTGCAGCTTGGTAGTAGGTAGAATACTATTCAGTATTTAGACTTTTACTCGCTTCCCCTTCTTTCAGCACAGAGCCTTGCTCCAGCCTCAGCTGTGCCAGGTGCCACACATCCAGACACTCTCTGATGACCTCTCCAGAGAGCAAAGCTCCCATCTCCTGCTGGTGCAGAGGAGGGCCCTGGGAAGATCCTTAACTCATCTCTGGAAGCACATTTTACACTCAAATTCCTGAGCCTCTCTAGGTTTCTGTGGCTCAAACCAGCCTCCTCTCCCCCCGAACACACAGAGATAAACGATTCTAGGTTTCTCCAGTCTTCTCAGAGTCATTACTCACCCATCCTCTCTTCAGCTTTCAAGGCTTGGATGATGTTACTTATCTGCTATCATGGCCTCTGTTTCCTGCTGCCGTTGCATGTTTATGCTTTTTTTGTTCTTTCATGATTTGGGAAGAGGCATTGGAATGGGAGGAGGGTTAGGTGGTACATAGATACACTTCACTGGAAGTTAAGTCAAAAGCCCTCATTGAAAATGCTTTGATTTTGTGGTTCTAAAATTGTCCAAAATCACTGCTGTCAGAGGGATGTGACCTGCTGTTAGAATAATTTTTGCTCCTCTACCCAGGAGCAAGCACACACACCACCCCCTCCAGCGGCTTGAAGGTTCTCAGTGCCAAGGGCTCCAGGCCTCTGGGCATCCTACAGGGTCTCTAATGATGGAGGTGCCCCAAAAGCCCCTCTTAATAAAACCCACAGTGCTCCTTATCTTTGGGAGATAATTGCTCTAGGGCGTGAATCATCCCTGGTTGACTTTGTTGCCCCCACAAACCCTCTTGTTTTTCTACTCATTTAGTCTGAGAGATTAGAGGAGGAACAGCCCCATCGGGAGTAAACTTCCTGTTCTAAGTCTGACCCTGTCATTGTACTGGCTGTGCTCGTCTTGTCTGTGGTTTTATCTTTGCCCCATGGAGAGTCATACACACACAAGGGGTAAAGGGTTGAGGTTGTGTGTGTGTGTGTGTGTGTGTGTGTGTGTGTGTGTTTACACTTCTGTCCTCCCCTATCTCATCAAGACAATGGAGGGTAAACACTTAAATAAGTACTATACTGAACGGAGAAGCAAGTAATTAATTCACTCATACTTAACTATATGAACACAAACGATATTTTATAGTCACATACAATTCCCTTCGGATTTCAAATTATTTTCTAAGCAAATATTCTCCTCATTTCATATGGGATAAAATGATGCTCATAGAATTTACTGAAGTGTGTTCCAAACAGATGAGTAAGTTTACAAAGACTGAAGTCAGTAAGAACGGATATTGACAGAGGAGTCAGCCCTTCCCATGTCTTTCAATTCTAAGCAGGATGATTACTTCCCTGTTTGGCTTCCTTCTGGATTTTCTTTTTCTTTCTTTCTTTCCTTTCCTTTCTTTGTTTCTTCCTTCCCTCCCTCCTTTTCTTTCTTTCTTTCTTTCTTTCTTTCTTTCTTTCTTTCTTTCTTTCTTTTCTTCCTTCCTTCCTTCCTTTCCTTTCCTTTCCTTTCCTTTCCTTTCCTCCCTCTCTTCCTTCTTTTTCTTTCTTTCTCCCTCTCTCTTTTTTTTGTGTGTGTTTTTCTAGGGCCACACCCGCAGCATATGGAGGTTCCCAGGCTAGGGGTCAAATCGGAGCCACAGCTGCCAGCCTACACCACAGCCACAGCAATGCAGGATCCAAGCCGTGTCTGTGACCTACACCACAGCTCACGGCAACACCAGATCCTTAACCCACTGAGTGAGGCCAGGGATTGAACCTACGTCCTCATGGATACTAGTGAGGTTCATTTTCGCTGAGCTGGGATAGGAACTCCCTGGATTTTCTAACTTAACACAGAAGAGGCTGGAAATGTGATAGATTTTAGACATAACACTTCACTTTACTGCCGAATGAGTACCCTGCCTATTGGAGCACAGTCTCTTGGCCAATCCCGTTTGGAGGGGTCACGCCAAAGCTCTAAATCGTCTTTGAGATACACAACATGAAGCACACAGACAAACCAATAAGAGCAGCCCGCTAGACCTACCTGTTGAAATAACACGTAACCACTGCCCCAGCTATGGTCATCTGCTGGCACACCAGGATGAATTCGCTAGTCCAGATGAGGCCAATTAAATGGTACCACCACATATACCGAATGCCCGAAAGAGGCTTGTATTCCACTTGGCCGCCTTCGACAACTTGTGCAGCTCCTAAAATTTAAAACACAAACATATTTTACACCTGCTTTCCTAAACCTGGAAGAAGATTCAACGGGCCATGCTGCCTCGTGCCTGGGCATTACATGAAACACAGATGCCAAAGTCAAGCTTGAAGCACCCACCATAATTTAAGACCCTCACAGCAAAAGTAAAACTTGAGAACCTACGTTGTATTTAGCTTATGGATAATGTCAACAGGGATACTTACGATGACTGAGTGGTAGGCAATCTGCAAGACATCTGATCCTCACTCTAATACTCACCCCACTTTACAGATGTGAAAACTGAGGTTTGGAAGAGTCAAGCGACTGTTGCAAAGTCTCACTGCTCACGATCCATGGAGGGAGAATGTACGACTGGGCACAATGGACTCTAAAACCCATGGTCATTCCACCACACCACCTTGTGATTCCAACAAAACTTATGTTGACGAAGGCACACAAAGCCATCAGGACTGCATGAGAGACCCCTACCTCACCAAAAATTTGTAAGAGACAAAGATCTTCACTGATTTCAAAGGGGTCCATCTCAGATTCCACTTCAAGAGAAAACTCTTCCAGTGCATTTATAATGCCTACCGGGGAGTTCCCAACGTGGCTCAGTGGTAACAAACCAACTAGTATCCATGAGGACGTGGGTTTGATCCTAGGCCTTGATCAGTGGGTTAAGGATCTGGTGTTGCTGTGGCTGTGGTGTAGGCCGGCAGCAACAGTTCTGATTCAATCCCTAGCCTGGGAACTTCCATTCCATACGCTACAGGTGTGGCCTAAAAAGCAAAAAAAAAAAAAAAAAAAGCCCTTGAATTAGCTCTGCAATTCAATTCCCTTCCATCTGGGTCTGATATAAACCAAATCCCAAATGCTCTGTGACTGCATTTGATTTCTAGATGTCTTCTACTGTATATTTTAAATAAACTACTATAAGAAAGAAGATGATACTTAGGAGTTCCCTCGTGGCTCAGTAGGTGAAGGACCTGGCATTGTCACTGCTGTGGCATGGGTTCAATCCCTGGCCTAGAATTTCTATATGCTGCAGTTGCAGCCAAAAAAAAAAAAAAAAAAAAAAAAACATGACAAGACCTACCACTTGAAGACCAGTTAAACACAGTTTCATATTTCCTTTCATAACTATACAGTTCATTTAGGCTCCTAACTCCTGTGTCTGTGACATGCACAGTAAGGGCCTGGGCAAAGGAAGTGGGAGAAGCTAATCAGGCTGCAGGGCAAGCTGATACCATAGACAGAGGCCGGTCTCAGTAACTTACACTCTGTGTCCTCTGAACAAGAGTCACATTGTGAGAAGCGGTGCAGCAGCCTGGTGTGCAGAGAGAAGTTAATATTTTATTCAACACTGGGCTCATTCTGGCTTGGAGGCAATCTCGGTGTCAGGTAAGGCACTGACCAATCCTGATGCTTTTCCAAAATGGGTGTGTTTCAGAAAAGCATTCCCAGCCCCAAAGGAGGTGACCTCTCATGCAAAGGTAAATGAGGTGAGTGGAAGAACCAACACGCACACTGCTGCCCCCAGGTGGCCACAGTGCCCGGGACAGACTGCACTTTGCAGGAACAGGTCTACGGCATCCGACTTGGGTTGGTGGGGGTGGAGGACGGCTGACTTCCTCGACAGATGAAAGGCAGGTAAAAACAGAGAGTGCTAAGGGGGGGCGCATCCTGCGTCGAGTCTGACCTCTGCAGCCAACGGCACATTGGCCCACATCCCAGCCTGGCACGCTGATGGTGACAGTCAGCCAGCAGAGCTGGGCTAAAGGGATAACTCACGGTCCGTGCACCCTTGGACCCGTGGCCCTCCCCACAGACGCTGAACCCACAAGCTGTTCTTGCTTCTGAACATCCTTGGCGAAAGCATCGCCTCCCTATTCTTCCGGTGCAGAGATACCAGGCTATTTACAGACCTTCCTTTAGGTCAGGGTTTTTCATCCTCCCCACACGGCAGCTGGCATTGCTGGGGGGGTGGGCGTGGGGGCTGTGCTGTGCATTTGTAGCATGTTTAGCAGCTTCCCTGGCCTCTACCCACTAGATGCCAGGAGCTTCCTCCCTCCCATCCTCCAGTTTTGACAACCCCAAATGTCTCCAAACATTGCCAAATGCCACCTGGGGGACAAAACCGCTGCTTGAGAACCACTGCTTTAAGCAAACATTCTGGGAGGAATCGGTTGCTCTGGCTTCCGGGTGAAGGCTTAGGAAGCAGCAGCCTTTGGGGGGGGTGGTGTGTCGGGGGTGTTGGTGCGCACGGCTGCCCTCTCCTGGACGGCCGGGCCGGTGCAGGCAAGAGCCCCTCGCGTCCAAAGAGCAGCTGCTTTGTTACCGAGGACCTTCACAACACAGCTCCCACCACCAGGGTGCCCGGGGCATGGGGGTGGAAAGGGCACTGAACTGGGAGAGGGCTTGGTTCCCATCTCAGCTTTGACACACGTGCTAAGCGACCTGGGCCTGAGTTCTCTCCCTGCAAAGATGAGGAGGGAAGACAAGCTGAGCCCAGGAACAGAGCTTACAGGCTTGGGGACTGAGATTCAAATCTCTGCACTGTCCCCTATGGCAGACCGGCCTTGGGCAGGTTGTGAGGTTATGGGACCTTTGAAAACCTCTGTGTCATCATCTGAGATCTGAAGGCTTACCTAATTCTCACTCCTTGTTGATTCCATGAGCTCTCATGGTTCTAAATGCCGTACATGGAGCTGCTATGGGGGTTAAACAGGTAGGTGCTGAGGAACTATAAGGTCAGTAGAGAGTTAGCTGTAACTGAGATATAGGTGGATATGACTCTGATTCTGAAATCAACAAATATTTATTTAGCATATACTGCATGCTAGGGTCATGCTGGACAGTAATTACTGGGGGGAGGGGGTGAAAAAGACAAATAAAAAAATCATCAAGAAACCATCAGAGTGGGCGCTCCTGTTGCAGTGCAGTGGGAACAAATCCGACTAGGAACCATGAGGTTGTGGGTTCGATCCCTGGCCTTGCTCAGTGGGGTAAGGATCCAGCGTTGCCGCGAGCTGTGGTGTAGGCTGCAGATGCGGCTCGGATCTGGCATTGCTGTCGCTGTGGCGTGGGCCAGTAGCTGCAGCTCCGATTCAGCCCCTAGCTGGGAACTTCCATATGCCGCAGGGGCAGCCCCAAAAAGCAAAAAGAAAAAAAAAAGAAAGGAAAAAGAACAAAGAAACCATCAGTGTGAACACCAGGAACTTACATGTCCCTACGTTCCTCTATTCCTCTTGGCTTCTGGGCTGTTTACAACTTCTCCTCCAGCCTCTAGGAAGGAGCTTTTCCCCTTCCTCACTGGGTCATGACCTCGCTTCCCGTTTCTTTGAGAAAGTGAAGCAATCAGAAAACCTCTGCTGACACCTCTGCCCATGAACAGGAGTCCACAGTTGAACCCCCTTAATGTGAGAAACTGTCCGTGAGCCAACCTGCTAGATCCCCTTCCTCACCTACGTGAAGACACCACTTAGAAGTTCTCCCTTTCTTGCTCCATCAAAATATTCCCCTCTGCTGAACCATGGCTCATCAGCTCACGATGCCTGACTGCCTTTCTGCCTCCACTTCCTGCTTCCCTGTTCCTTTTCAGCCACATTTCTCAAGATCGTGTCTTATTCTCTCCACGTCTTCCCCTCTGCCTTTCTCTTACCATGATCCACTCCCCACACGTCTCTGAAACCTTGTCTCACATCCATGCTGCCAACTTCAATGGTCAACGCTTAGGTCTCCTCTGATGTGCTGGACTCTTCACCCCATCCCAGGACGGCACCACTGGCCGCTCCCTTCCGCTTCCTTTCCTCACTGTGCCGCGTCTCCAGGACCTCACGACAGGGACACGCCCCAAAGCACAGTCCTCGGATTTCTTTTCTCTCTACACGCATTCGAATCTAATGTTTTAAAGTACTATTTATATGCTTCCAATTCCCGAATGTAGATTTCCAGCTGGGCCTTCTCCAGAAACTTTGGACTCAAACAGCTAACTGCCCACTTGACCTCTCCAGCCGCTGCCCAAGACATCTCAGTCGACACCACTAAAATCGAACTTCTTATCTCCCCCTAAAACACTCCAAAGTCTTGTCCCCTCTCAGCCGATGGCCGTCCCATCTCCCATTTGCTGAAGCTAAAAAACCCCAGTGTCAGGCCCTTCTCCTTTCTTTCACGGCCCCCATCCCTCGGGAAGTCCTTCAGCACAGACGCGGAATCCGACGTGCCACACCACGCCCACCATCAAACCCCCTTCTAAGCCCCCATCCGCTCCTCTCGGGACCACCGCCACTACACTGGAAGTCAGACACATCACTACGCTGCTTCAAGTGCTGTAAGGACTTCCCATCTCAGGAACAAAGTTCCCACAACGGCCTCCAAGGCCCTAGGATCCAACCTCGTGCTCTCTCTGACCCCTGCCCACACCGTTCTCGCCCCCTCGGGCTGAACGGGCCTCCGTGCTGTATCCCCAGCACCTCTGCTCTGTGCGGTCCCCTTGGCTTAGAGCATTTTCCCTTCCTTTATAGAACCCCAGGGCTCTGCCCTCACCTCCTTCTAATCTTTGCTCACAAATGATCTGCTCAGTGAGGCCTCCCCAGTCACTAAGTTTAAAATCATGGAGTTCCCATCATGGCGCAGTGGTTAGTGAATCCTACTAAGAACCGTGGGGTTGTGGGTTAGATCCCCGGCCTTGCTCAGTGGGTTGAGGATCCGGCATTGCCGTGAGCTGTGGTGTGGGTTGCAGATGCAGCTCGGATCCCGTGTTGCTGTGGCTCTGGTGTAGGCCAGCGGCTACAGCTCCGATTGGACCCCTGGCCTGGTTACCTCCATGTGCAGTGGGAGCGGCCCTAGAAAAGGAAAAAAAAAAAAATTTAATAAAATAAAATAAAATCACATCCCTTCCTAAGCATTTCCTATTACTCTCCTCTGCTCCATTTTTCTCCATACCACTTAGTGACTTCTAATATACTATAAAATTCACTTACTTATTGTATTTAAAGCCTTCCTCTGGCTTTCAAATTGGAAGGAAAGCTGTATCTCTAGCATCCATAATAGGGTCTGAGACAGTAAATATTCAATAAATATTTGTTGAATGAATGACTGCATGAGAGAATGAACCAACCTTCCTCAAGTGATATGTCCTGTCATAAAGAGAGGAATGCAAATTGGAACAACACTGTAGAAAACAGTAGGGTGGTACCCCAGAAAACTAAATACAGAACAACCGTATGACCCAGCAACCCCACTGCTGGACAAATATCCAGACAAAGCTACAATTCAAAGAGACACATGCACCCCTATGTTCACTGCAGCACTATTCACATTAGCCAAGACACAGAAACAACTTAAATGTCCATCAACAGATGAATGGACTAAGACGATGTGGTATATATACACAATGGAATATTACTCAACCATAAAAAAGAACAAAATAATGCCATTTGCAGCAACATGGAAGCAACTAGAGATTCTCATACTAAGTGGAGTAAGTCAGAAAGAAAGACAAATACCCCATGCTATCACTTACATGTGGAATCTAAAACGTGGCACGAATGATCCTGTCTACAAAACAGAAACAGATTATGCTCATGGAGAGCAGCCATGTGGTTGCCGGGGAGAGCAGGGAGTGGGATGGATGGGGAGTTTGGGGTTCGTAGATGCAAACTGTTATGTTTGGAATGGGTAAGCAATGGGGTCCTGCTGTACAGCACAGGGAACTAGGTCCAGTCTTTTGGGTTGGAATATGATGGAAGTATGAAAAAAAAAAAAGAATGTACATATATGTATGACTGGGTCACTCTTCTGTACAACAGAAATTGAAGACACATTGCAAATCGACTATACTTTAATAAAAAAGAGAGAAATAATGAAAATAATAATGCGATTTTAAAAATCAAGGCACGAGGCCAGTTTTCCAGAAGTCTTCCTAGACATCATTGTGACCCGGAGGAAACGCATCACGCAGCCAGCTGTAAATACGGGTATTACACGCAAGCTTTAAAGCATTTTTGAAATGATGCTAACGATCAATGCAAAAGGTAGTCCAGCTGGTTGGGATAATTTCTACAAGGATGCAGGCTCGACTTCAAAAGGTTCTATGTTCTAGCACATTCTGTGGCCTTGGGCTCTTACAGCGAACTGGCTCAATGTTCTGCTGACACCCATCCTGCCTCTGCCTCCCACTGGCTCAGCTCCTGCTCTGACAGCACAAGGATTAGGGAAAAAGAGAAGAAAATCTCATTGGCATTGAAGCTGCAATTTACCCAATTCTTTCTGTGTATACATCTCATTTCTTTTCTTTTCTTCTCTCTCTTTTTTTTTTTTTTTTTTTTGTGTGTGTGTGTGTGTCTTTTTTTTAGGGCTGCACCCAAGGCATATGGAGATTCCCAGGCTGGAGGTCTAATTGGAGCTGTAGCCGCCAGCCTACACCACAGTCACAGCAATGCCAGATCCAAGCTGAGTCTGCGACCTACGCCACAGCTCACGGCAACACCGGATCCTTAACCTACTGAGCGAGGCCAGGGGTCGAACCTGCGTCCTCACGGATGCTAGTCAGATTCGTTTCCGCTAAGCCTTGAGGGGAACTCCTGGTATACATCTCATTTAATACAACACCAAAGTGAATACACTCACTGACTCAGCGCACACTGAACGCACTCGAGGGCTGTGCACTGAGCTTAGAAACGAAAAGACACGGTCCCTGTCCTCCAAATGTTCCTTCTCTGAGGGATGACAACACACAAGCCGATACACTGCACCGCTGTTCTTTCCAGGCCTTACCACCACCTGACATAATATATTTGCTGTTTATGTCCTCTTTCCCGACTCACTAGTGCCTTTAGCTGTTCAATGCTGTATCTCCAGTACCCAAGCCACACAGCAGGCATTCGATGAATATTTGCTGCAAGACCAAATCATGTTAAAAATGCATGGAAAAATAAAGAAGAAATATGTAAGTATGCCTGGGGAATTTACAGGAGATTGTCAAAGAAGTGTAACATTCAACACCAATCTTGAATAATGCCTAGTTTTCCAAGCAGTTTGGGGTAGAAAGTTGGGCTGAGAGTTAGAAAGGAGAGCCAATTCCAAAGGTCACAGCAGGTGCAAAGGCACTGAGATGTTCATGGAGACGGTTTTCCTTTGACTTTCCCACAGGAGCCATAAATTTGAAAAGCGGGGGCTGTTTCAAATCTCTCTTATGCAATCTCCCTCCACAGTCATTCCTAGAACAGGGCTGGGCACTAGCAGTCTTTTTCTGGTCTTTTTTTTTTTTTTTCTTTTTTTTTTTAGGGTCCACCTGCAGCATATGGAGGTTCCCAGGCTAGGGGTCGAATCGGAGCTGTAGCCTCGGGCCTATGCCACAGCCATTGCAATGTGGGATCCAAGCCACATCTATAACCCACACCACAGCTCCCGGCAACGCTGGATCCTTAACCCACTGAGCGAGGTCAGGGATTGAACCTGCATTCTCATGGATGCGAGTCAGATTCATTTCCGCTGAGCCTCAACGGGAACTCCCACTAGCAGGCTTTTGTAAAATAATTCAGTTATCTTCTAGACGGCTGATAACTTAAAAAGAAAAAAAGACAATTTTCTTTTAGACTCTGTTCTCAAATAAGCCACGCGGAGCAGAGGATAAACCACCAAAGCAATGCTGGTGCTAACAACCCCTTAGTTACATTAGGTCCTGATATAAGGAACACGTATGGTCCCCTATCTGCAAACGGAAGCTCTGGTCTCAGGGCAGCCCTCTCACATCTCCTAGAGGCAGCCTAGATGAAGCACCGTTTTTCCACTGCAGAGACGGGAGACAGGAAGCCTGGAGGGGGAACACACACGGAAGCTGAGAGCCAGCCGGGTCCCGGGTCCCTGGGTGGGAAACTGAGGCTGCTGCCTCCTTGCCAACACAGTCCTTTGGCTTAGAGCGCTGAGCACACCCCAGTGCTGGCCTCTTCTAAGGGCAGTACCGCCAGGACAGGAACCCCCCCACCAATGGGCCTCCTCCACTGTTGAGGCCCCGGGGCTTCCCGCCCACCTGCTGTAACTGGGGGCCATCCCACCAGCTGGGCTCTTGCCAACCTGCCAAGGGCACCTACTGGGTTCCCCAGGCACCGTTTTCCTGTACTGATGTTTTCTCCTGGGACCTGAGTAGTCACTGTCATAATTGCTGATAGCAGACAAGTCCCAACTGACTAATTACTGTCATCAGTGGGGGGCCTTGATATTGAGACAATCCCCCGACAAGTCAGAAGAGACTGGTTAACAATCACCAAAGAGCTCATCTGGGCAAAACCCGACCAACCTCGGTTCGCTTTTTCTGCTTGTTTTCTTTTTTACACATGAAAATATTAACGCATTCAACCATCTGATGGCCCCAGTGGGGCCTAAGAGCAGGACCTGAAGAGGCCCTGCTAGCAGCTTCCCCACCCCCCTGCCCCCGCTGAGCTGGCCTTAGGGCGCGTTCCTCTCGGACTGTGCCTGCAGCTCTCAGCCTTGTCCTCTGTGGCCAGGCCCTCTTCTGTGCTTGGCTCTGACCCCACTAAATCCCCTTTGCTTCTTTCTATACTTTCCGATCTTCTGGTAGTTTCTAGCCCATCCTGAGAGGCATTCCCTGACTTATGGGGCAGGGGCGGGGTGGGCTCGTTTCAGCCCTCTCATAGCTCCCAAAGTCCTGCTACTGCGATGCTCGGTCCTCGGCCTTTGCCATCCTTTGCAGAGAGCACCCCACTCGTCCCAGTGCCCGGCCCAGGGCCTCTCCCCACGGCGCGCACCCAACATCCGTGCACTGAAGAATCAAAGGATGTCCCGCTCCAAAGCGTGGAGGTTTAACCACAGAGCCCATTCCCTTCATCCAGACCCAGGGTCCACAATGACCGTGGGCTGTGGCGGCGCCCTGGAGGCTGGCGGAAGGTCCCTCCCTGGTCCTGGCCATGCCTCCTGAGGCCTCACCCGGCCTCTGTGATTGCTCAGTGCCAGGGCTCAGCCGCAGTCCGCGGCCCAGAGCACGTGCCTCCCGCCACCCATCCTCCCTAGCTGCTCTGACCCCAGCCCCTGGCCCTAGCGCGCTGCCTCTGGGCCCCCAGACAGCACCTCACACAGACCCATTCTGCGCCCACCAGCCAGCTGCTGAGGTCACAGTACTGCTTCAACTTGGACCTACACACCTCAGAAGGCCTCAGCTGATGTCAGGGCTTTGAACTCCAGACTCAAGGGACACACAAGGAAGGGACGGGGACACAGGAGGAAGGGGCAGAGCACAGGCTCTGGTCCAGGGCTCACGTCCCGGCTGAATGACCTCCAGCAAACGGCTCTCTCGGGAACTCAGTGTTTCGGCCCATAACTTGAACGTAACACGGGCTCAAAAGGGGGCTGCAATGCTTAGAGGAGAGAACATCAGACAGCACCCAGCACAGACCTCAGATGTTAGGAAATTTTCAGCAAATGCCACTGCCTTCCTTGCGGACCAGGCCAGAGACCACATTCAGAGAATGAGCGAGAAGACAACTCCCCGGTGCTACCCTGGCTGAGACTTCCACCTGCCCTGCAATTTCTGCTCTTCCATCTTCATCTTTTCTTGGTAACAGCACCTGTAAGTTTTAAACGGTGCCTGGCTGCCCAGATGACACTTCCTGCCCTCCCTGCAGGTAGGGGTGGCCTGTAGCCAGGCTTTGGCCAGTGGGTGCAGGTGGAAGTAGAGTCATGACTCTGGGGGGCGGGGGGGGGTGAGTGAGGGGCTCCCCGTCCTCCCTGCTCCTTCCTAAGGCCGGAATAAGACACGGTGGCCGGATCACGAGTATCTACTTCAGCTGCGAGGCGGAAGCAGGCACGTGAGGCTGTGGAAGGAGAAAGAAGGGGCGTGGGCTGTGACCCCGTCACGTGGGCACGAGGTCGCCCCCTTGCAGAGACATTACCTTTCATCTTATTTCAGCCACTGTTTTTGAGCGTTCAGTCACTGTCACATACACGCGTCCTGAATGAGGACCGTGCTGGACCTGTCCGAGCGAGGTTCCCTGTGGATAACCAGTGCAAGTGCACTGTGGGGCCCGCAGCAAGCTTTCAGAGACCCCGCCCGGCCCTGGCTGCTCATCTTGAAATAATTTCCAAGGGGCGGGTTTACTCCGGGGAGACGGCGAGGTGGAGGGGAACCCAGTGGGCTAAGAATCTACGACACAGCAGATGTTCCCGAGGATACGACTGGAGCCAAATAAACTTGATACACCGTTAAGGAAGCACGTTCGCCTTGCTGCTCTGACATCTGCTGTCGTCCTGATCTGCCCGGTGACAGTCTCAGAAAGGAACTCACTCTTTCGTACCCGCATCAGAATGGGAGTTTGGGTTGGAACCAAAGCAAGAGAGGAGTGGATGAGAGAAGGTCTCGAATAGTCTCACTCAAAGTGGGGTCCACGGACCAGCGGGCTGGCTCACCCTCTTTGCGACTGGTCCGTGAGGAGATAAGGAGCTTGTGTCAGAAGCAGGGGGCAACTGCATCCCTAGGCCCCCTGCTTCTTTCCGCTGACATTCTTTTTTTTTTCACAGCAAGACTTTCCAGATGGAGGAAGCAATGGCGGATGATAGGTTCTGGCTCAAGCACCTTATCCGGTTTCAGAGCCCTTTGCACAGCATTGCTCTGGACTGTGGTTGTTCTCTTATGGGGATTCAAAGCAAACAAACAAAAAATGCAGATACTTAGCCCCACCAGAAACCAAGTGGGTCAGAACCTGAGGATGGGGCCCAGGCACCTGTATTTGATGACGTGCCATAGCTGATGCTGAGGACTCTTTCTGGCAAGAAAGGCGGAACGGAGCTACGACAGAGGCACAGCGGAGCTACGACAGAGGAGCAGAGCAACAGGAATCGTGTGCACTTGCTTTAAACTTAAGCTGCTGCTTCTGAGCACAGGAACTTTTTCCTTTTTTGATGGCCGTGCCTACAGCCTATGGAAGCCCCCAGGCTAGGGGTCGAATCAGAGGTGCAACTGCTGGCCTACACCACAGCCACAGCAACGCTGGATCCTTAACCCACTGAGTGAGGCCAGGGACCAAACCTGCATCCTCATTACTAGTTGGGTTCGTTACTGCTGAGCCACGACGGGAACGCCCACAAGAACATTTAAGACGCTCTTTCTGAGTTCATTCCATCACCTACCGAGTTGGTAGGAGTTGGCACATTTAAATCCAGAGATATTTGATAATATTCTTTCTATAGACTTTGGTTCATATCCCAGCTCTTTCAATTCTTACTGAATTTACTTTCTCATGACACATTAACTCAGCTTCTTTAAAACCAATAAAAAAAGAGGAAGAATTTCCTGCTTTGCCCCATGACAGAGTCCCCAGCACTGTCACTGCTGCCATCAGGTGCCTCTAGCTGCATCTGGGAAGTTGGCCCCTACAAAAACAGGCCAATGGTTCCCAAAAGGTGAGGCTTCTGTGCATGACTCCAAGGGGACGGGTGTCCCCTTACCTGCCGTCCCCAGCCGTCCTTACCTGCCGTCCCCAGGCTCAGGAGCACCGCCACCCAGAGGACCCAGAAGACAATGAGGATGGCCAGTGTCCACAGCGGCTGGAACAGCAGCAAAGGGGAGGTGCTGATGGCTTTATTTGTGACTTGGAGAAGTTCAACTGTCAATTTGATTCTCTTTCTGAGGATAAAAATCAAGACGAGCAGAACTACCTGGGGAGAAAGGGGTTAGAATATTCAAAATAATGAAGAACTGAGTTGAGTTTAAAGCAAATCCTACCATTTTACTGACATCTTCACAAACAGCTCTTTTAAGACAGCTACTTTTACTATAATGGAATAGGTACAGTCTCAAATACTAATTGAGCATCTACTATGTATGCTGACTGCTGTGCTAGTTCCTGCAGCTATTTATTTTTTTAAATTTTTTAGTCTTTTCTAGGGCCACACCTGCAGCATACGGAGGTTCCCAGGCTAGGGGTCTAATTGGAGCTGTAGCCGCTGGCCTAGGCGAGAGCCACAGCAACGCCAGATCTGAGCTGCATTTTCAACCTACACCACAGCTCGTGGCAATATCGGATCCTTAACCCACTGAGCGAGGCCAAGGATCGAACCAGCAACCTCATGGTTCCTAGTCGGATTCGTTAACCACTGCGCCACGACAGAACTCCTTGTTCCTGCAGCTGTAGCAGTGGACAAGACATGGCACCTGCCCTGAAGGAGCTTCCAGTGTGGTCAGAGAGCAGGAGGAAATGAGAATGAGGTCCTCTGGGGTCAGGGACTGTGTTCTATTTCGTTTTCCCTCCTCAGCACCCAAGACACTCAGTGCATCCTGGACAGATGCAGAAGGGCAAGGGGACATGAGGGACGAGTTGCTTCAAAGGAATCTCTGCTGCCTCCTCTACTGGCTTTGGCCTCCTTGCATAAAAATGTCACATGAAGAAACAAAGCTCCCTCCACCCCATCCCAGCCCAGCCACTGCCACCTGTCACTCCCTTCACAGGCGAGCTTCTTTGAGGACCAGTCCACACGGCGGTACCCCCACGCGTCCTCAGCTACCTGTAAGCCTCCAGACCCCCCTACTCTCCTGCAACTGGTCTTGCCGAGGTCACCTCAACTGGCCTTCCAAACATGAAACCCCATGAAACATGCCAGGCCTTGCTTGACCTCAGCATGGTGTGTGGGTCTCCCGTCCGCTCCTCTTTCTGAAAACTTTCCCCTTTGACTCTTGTGCTCGCTCTTGCGTCCGACTCTCCTACTACTTCTTCCGTTGCGGTTTCTTGGGATTTTTTTAAGGGGGTCTCTCTCACCGTTGTGGTTTTAGCATCCTTCCTAGATGCTGATAACCATCAAATGAAAATCTCCAGCCTCACCTGTCTCTAGGTGCTGGATGAGTAAGCACATCAGTGACGGACCAGGCCGTGGGTGTCACGCAGTGTGTCAAACTCAAGTTGTCCTGAACCAGATTCGTTACCTTCACGTACAAATCTATTGATTGCCCTTGTATTCCCTACGCCAGGGGCCCCATTTTTTCTGGACTCTTCAAAAACAAATTAAGTTCCTTCCTTGCGTGCTTCATTTTGTCCATACTTACCCTACCGTCTCGCTCAACAGGCTCTACGGTAGAAGTTTATTGTCTGACTGTCACATCCCCTCAAGCTCCTTGAGGGCAGGGCCGTCCCTCATTGTCCAGGGCTGGCAGAGTGCCTGGTGCACACAGCACAAGCCCAGTCACCCAGTGGATCTCTCAGTCTCCCTCTCCCCTCTCTTCCCACTGTTGGCGCCATAGCTGAAGTCCTATCCTCTCTCATCTAGACCCCAATAACTTCCTCACGACCTTCTGCTTTTAATCCTTCTGACCCCCCACCCCGCCCCAATCCCTCCTCCAACCCATCGCTAAGGGGATCTTCGTGAAAAGTGGTCAAGGACGTCATTTCCCTGCCCCCAGTCCTTTGACATGTCCCCAAAGCTCCTGGACCAAGATGGAAACCATCATCACTGCCAGTCAGGACCCTCCTGGCACGGCCCTTCCTGCTGCTCCTCTCACGTCCCCACACATGCGGCTCCCTTGACCCAAGAGGCCCTTCCTCTTCCAGCTGGGCTCGGGCACTGCTGCCCTCAAGGACCTCATGGTCGGCTGGTTCAGAGGACAGCGGGGGCGGAGCCTCCTGCCTCAGCTGTGGGGACCGTCCCCAGGAGCCAGGCGAGGTGCCAGAGGAAACACAGGAGTTGGCAAGTCTGTAGGGACTTCCATCTCCTGTCCTCAGTGCCCAGCCCAATCGACAGGGAAGGGGGACTTTCGTTTTTTACTACAAATTTTAATGAAGTAAAATGATATAATCCTTAGGCAAATAAAGCTGGTTTCTAGCTCCTGAGTGGAATGCTAAAATACGAGTGTATTCAAACGTGTGTGTGCAATTAAATACTACTCAGCCATAAAAAAGAACAAACGAATGCCAGCTGCAGCAACATGGAGGGAACTAGAGACTCTCATCCTGAGTGCAGTCTAGTCAGAAAGAGAAAGACAAATACCATATATCTGGAATCTAATATTCGGCACAAATGAACCTTTCCACAGAAAAGAAACTCATGGACTTGGAGAACAGACTTGTGGTTGCCAAGGGGGTGGGGGAGAGAGTGGGACGATTTGGGAATCCGGGGTTAATAGATGCAAACTATTGCCTTTGGAATGGATAAGCAATGAGATCCTGCTGGGTGGCACTGGAAACTATATCCAGTCACTTGTGATGGAGCATGAAAATGGGAGAAAAAAGAATGTATATATATACATATATATATATGTGTGTGTGTGTGACTGGGTCACCTTGCTATATAGTAGAAAATTGACAGAACACTGTCAGCCAGCTATAACGGAAAAAATAAAAATCATTAAAAAATAAAATAAACGCATGTGTGTCTTGCAATGTGTGTGTGTGCAGGAGCATGCATATAAAACGTCCCCTCCTGTTCAAGGTCCACCAGGAGGACACTGATCAGAAACCGCCACTTCCCGGGCCTCAAGGGAGATCAGCGTGACCTCCTGGGGACGGTGCCGGGTGCAGCCGAGCGGGGTGGGCAGCAGAGCCCACTCACTGCAGGGCTCAAGCCCGACCTCACCTTTCTGGCCTCTGAGATGCCAGGTGCTGCCTTTCAGCTGAGGCCCCCGGCTGACACCCTGAGCTGAGCATTTCGTCACCTTTCCACTTGTTCACGGCTGCTAGTGGTGACACGGAAACCATTTAAATAACACTTGCGGGCAGCCCAGAGCAATGTTTTCGAGTTGATTCATAAGGCAGCTGCTGGGCACCCAGGACAGAACACGTCCTCACCCAAGTGGTCCTGGTGGCAGACAAGGGTCTCCCTGGGACTTGGGCCCCTGGGGGGGATGCTTGGGGTCTCCTGGGCTCCAACATGTGACGGGGGGAAGGCAGGTGAGATGGGGAGGAAGAAGGGGCGAGGGTGGAGGGATGCGACTCTCCTTCTGCTTCCGTTCTCTCCTGCTAACACCCACCCCCTTTCCCTCCCCTGGGAAAGCAGGAGTGACAAAGGGGGGAGGGGAAGGGGCTCCAGTGCTGGGGGCGGGTGGGGTGCTTTCTGTCCCTGGCCCTGCTCAGCTCAAGGGCGGCTGTGGCGGCTGAGACTGGGGTGGGGAGAAGGGAGAGGCAGGGTGGGCAGTGGTCCCAGCAGGGCCCTCCTCCCCACTGGGGGCTCCCACCAGGGAGCAACAGGGCGGGCTCTCTGCTGGGGATGCTGAGCCTGGGTGGTGGATGCCCCCCTGGGATCCACACCCCGAGGGCAACCTTGCAGCAGAATTCCCAGTGACAGATGGGCTACGAGGTCAAGTCCTTTCTCCCAGGTCACACAATGGGTGGGGTGGCACAGGTCTAGGCTCGAGATTGCAAAGGCAGTCTTTCCCTGTGCTCCGTGTCACAGCACTGCTGGCCTTGTAACCCACCTCACCGCGGGGCCTGTGCGGTCTGTGCATTAGGACTCGCCAGCTCCATCCCCTGGTGCGCGGCCCCCCCTTAACAGGTGCTCAGTCCATGGTGATGGCCACAGAGAAGCCAGGTCTCTTCTGAGAATAAGCTCATCAGCAACCGCTACTTGGTAGGAACTCAGTAAGGAGCAGTGGCACACTGGCTGGATAAATGGTATGTGAGCTGCGGTGCGGTCCTACCCTCTGTACCAGCCCTCCCGCTCCCCCTGGACACAGGTGAGAACAGCCCCCCTCGGCTCCCACATTCTCTCCTTTGCCAGCCTAACCCTCAGGGAAGAGCACCCCCAACCCTGGCATCGCGAGGCCATTCGTGGGGGGCTGTGGAGGTGGGCGGCTCGGGGGAGGCCAGCTCTCCCAGCCTCCTGCCCTGTGCCCCTCTGCCCCTCACACCCAACAGCTTTAGCGTGTACTTCTCCCTGGGATGCAGCTTATGTGACGTCTCACGTGGAAGGAGAAAATACAAGGCCTGGGTCAAATGTGAGAACCTGGGGTTTCCTGAGAGGAGAGAATTGAGCTGGCGAGTGGATCTGCATTTGCTCAAAGATCCCGTGGGCTTGTGGGACGTCCCGGCTGTGGCTCCTCTGTAAAGGGGTTAGTGAGCAACACACTAACAGATGCCCACAGGTCGCCTGAGGGCAGCTCCAGTCCCCTCCAGGGCATGAGATTCCAGCCCTGCTACCAGCACCCAGGAGGGGACCTGGATGATTTTCGGTGCCCCCCCCACCCCAACAACCAGTTTCTCCAGGCTCCACATCCTATGTTCACCTGCTCTCAACAAGGGAGCTCACTGAGGCGGCGGCAGCTTCTCAGCAAACTGAATGAGTCCAGCGGCCAGCAGCTCTGGGCACCAGGGGCTCTGTGAGTTCCAGGGCAGTGGAGCTGTTACACCCTCGAGAGGGCCGGGCACCCACTGGCGGGAGGCTGGGGGCCTCTCCTCCAAACAGTAAAATAGGAACAGTTGTAGGTCTGCCTCCCTCTCTGCTCTAGAGTGTCCACCGTCAGCCACCTGGTGGTGGGGAAGTGGTTTGACTGTATTCAAAGACGACAAATCAGCCAGTGTGATGAGCCAGCCTCAGAGGTGGCAGAAATGACTTAGAAAGAAGTGAGACCTTTTTCATATTTGTTGATCACATCACTGCATCCCTATGTGGGCATCTCAGCCAAGCCAGAAACACACCACAAGTGTGTGTGCACTCATGATGCTAACACGCATGCACATTCTGTGGGGAGAGGAAAACAAGTGCTTGTTGTTTGGGGGTAAAATCCAACGCCTTGGACTGCAGAGTTAACAGCGGCCACTGCTGCTGCTGCTGCTGCTGCTGCTGCTGGAAGGGGCGTTTCTTACCGTGATAACTGTAGACACGAGAGCAAACCCCAGCACACACTGCATGTTTTCCCTTTCGTTGTCCAATTCTACGCTGAGGTCATTGGTGTAGTCGTGATACAGCCACCACAAGACGCCGCAGACAACTGGAAAGCAGACACCAGCGGAACTCAGCCCAGAAGCCATGAAGCGGCCGCCCCTCCCCACACTCTGGCGGCCCTGCTCAGGCAGTGAGTCCCAAGTCCCTAGGCTTTCCAGGCAGTGACCCGCCCTCTGGAGGAGCGGGGCAGGGTCAGGGCGGTCCCCTGTGGACCTGCCAGATCTGGGGTGGCCACGTGTCTGTGGGAGACACAGGGAGGTGACTCCGGAACACAGGTGCGTCCCGTCGGCCTGGCCCACAGGCTGGGTGCAAGCAGGGAGGAACCGGCAGGATGGTGAGAAGAACATTAGAGTCCAGAGTCTCCCATTTCCCAGGGAGCTCTGCGGGTGACAACTCCAGCTGGAGCCTGGGTATTGGCTTGGCACCTGCAAAGCTGGTCAGATGCCCTGACATTGCAAATGCTCAGCACTCAGGTACTAAATGCCACCTGCACCACATCCACGGTGACTGCGGGCAGTCACAGCCTTTACTAGCTGGAGGACGGGAGGGGCGCCTGTCAGCTGCAGGGCTCCAAGCTGCCGAGGGCAGAGCGGATCATCCAGGGAGAAACACTGTGGCTGGTGGAGGGTTGATTTCTTTGGTCATATGCCAATGGTTAAGCTGAAACAGCCTCTGCAGGATGGAAAATAGCTGGTGCCCCTCGGACCCTCTCCCCACCAGCTCTGGGAGGGACCTGGCATCCAGCACTGAAGGGGAAATGGTGGGTACAGGGCAGGGTCTCTGGGTTCCTGCCCCAGCTTAGGGCCCCGTCTCTTCAGACTGGCCGGAGCCTTTGTGTGACAATGTGGGTACCCAACGGGTGACGAGAAAATTCAGAAGAAATCCTTTACAGGGCTTCCAGCAGGCACTGGAACTGACTTTTAATGGTATGGAAACCAGCACCACTCAACCAGGCGGGTGCATCTGAGGCAGCCTAGTGCAGAAGAGACAAGAGGCTGGGCGTGCGCTTTGCCCTTACCTGTGAGGCAGAAGCAAGCCCATGTCCTCTGGGCCCGAGTCGTCTCATCTATGAAATGAAGGAGGTGGACGAGAGGCTCCCCAAGACCTCACGGAGCTCAAAAAGGCCAACTCTTAAGTTCTACACTGAGTGGAAAGGCTTCTCCTTTAATCGAGAAGAAAGCAATCAAATGGAAAGACTTACACAGCAATCCCGAAACAACCAGGGCGATGAAAATGTGAACCAGGAGGGTGCTGACGAGTCGGAAGGTGAACACGAGGGCCAAAGACAAGGCTGGAAACGTAAGCAAAACATATACATTCTAACAACCGCCAAGGCGTGAGGGTAGCGATGACGGGGCTGTAATGACTAAACCGTCCAAAAGGGGGCGGGCTGAGGATTTTCTTGGATCCTAAATATCCTGCACGTCCACCACACGAAATAACAAGACGTCCCAGGCCACTCTCTGAAGCAGATACAAGTTCAGTCGGCTAGAGGAAGCCTCTTTCTGGAAGTGCTAGAATTCTTCTTGAATTAGAAAAAAAAACGAGGGAGTTCCCGTCGTGGCGCAGTGGTTAACGAATCCGACTAGGAACCATGAGGTTGCGGGTTCGGTCCCTGCCCTTGCTCAGTGGGTTAACGATCCGGCGTTGCCGTGAGCTGTGGTGTAGGTTGCAGACGCGGCTCGGATCCCGCGTTGCTGTGGCTCTGGCGTAGGCCGGTGGCTACAGCTCCGATTCGACCCCTAGCCTGGGAACCTCCATATGCCGCGGGAGCGGCCCAAGAAATAGCAAAAAGACCAAAAAAAAAGAAAAAAAACGAAAGCAGGTATTATTCCCTAATACCCTAAACTTTTTTCTTTTAATTTCAAACGAACCTTTTAAAGTTCCTTTTTTTAAAAAATCAAACTCTTTTGATTTCATACCAAGCTTATGTAACGCTCTTTGTGTCCTAGATAGTCTTATTAAATATGAAAGATGAATGCTTTCTAAAAACGAAAACATTGGCGTAACCGTTGTGGCTCGGCAGAAATGAATCTGACTAGCATCCATGACAAGGCAGGTTTGATCCCGGCCTTTCTCAGTGGGTTAAGGATCTGTGCTTGTTGTGAGCTGTGGTATATAGGTTGCAGACGCAGCTCAGATCTGGCATTGTTGTGGCTGTGGTGTAGGCCAGCAGCTACAGCTCTGATTTGACCCCTAGCCTGGAAGCCTCCATATGCTGCGGGTGCAGCCCTAAAAAGACAGAAAAAAAAAAAAAAAAAAAAAAGAAAGAAAGAAAAGAAAACATTAAGATTCTAACTATATGATAAACTGTATACATAAAAATGTGCATATTATTTTCCAGTTGGGGGGGCAGTTGAACTTATGAGTTTATGCTAAGGATTTCAGTGAATTTATGAATACTATTTTATTTTCTTCTAAATAAGAATCCAGGGTTACATAGAGATATTTCAGTGCAGTGGTTAAGAACATGGGTTTGGAATCAGACAGGTCTGGGCTGTGTCTTCGCTCTGTCACCTGCACTAGGCGTGTGACCTTGGCCAAGCCTCAGGCCTCTCTAAGCTTCAGTTTCCTCTCCTACAAATGACGATAGGATTCTGTTGAGGTTTAATGAGTTAAGCGCAAGCACAGTGCCTGGCACATTTGGGTCATGAGAAGTCCAGAAGTTACATGACGATGGCTAGTTAAGCATCCCAAGCACTCAAGGATTGGTGACCTTTGGGTAAGGAAATTATGGAAAACTCAGTTTGTAAACTGGCAAAATTGTGTTAACGGCTATTCAAAGAGTTCCAACCAAGAGGTTGGGAGGCAGCCCCTGTAAACACCGGTGGTAAACGGCAGGCAACGACTCTTGCCGACAGCAGCGGAGAGCACTAACTTGTTCAAAGGGGAGGTTGACTCTTCAAGAGGCTCACTGGGCTGAAGCAGCAAATGGGAAGTCAAATGGTCCTGAGCAGGTGGGGGGCTGCTTCCAGAAAGGCCTGAAAGAGGCACTATCCAGCTCAAGGCCTTGACCCGCTTACAACCCAGCAGGCCTGTTTCCAGGAGGAGCTGGATGCATCAGGCCACTGCTGTCTGAATCTGTTTCACATGGATGCACACCCCTCCTCCCCTGCTCACTGAGCAGCCTTCTGATGTGGCTTGCCTCTGGGAAGAGGGCACACTGGCCAGAGGACCTGTGTGTCTGGTCCCTCCGACAGAGGTTTCATGGCCAGGCCACAAGCTGGAAATCTGCTTTGCACATGCAGCCTTGTGCAGAGCTGGAAGCAGGACTTGGAATGACATGGTCACTACACCAGGGGGACCCCTGCCTATGAGGCCTCTTGGCAGAGAGCCAGCTGGTCCCCCCCAAGTCTTGTGCCCCCACCCCTACTCGAACCTAAAACTCAAGAATACCTATAAGGTAAACATAAAAGGGGATTTTTATATTTAGGTCAAGAGGCTAGTTTTCATTGCACAACATTCGTAAGTGACGGAAACTTTGGGAAAATCACTGAAATAAAATTAATTGAAAATTACCGAATGCGAGGATACAGAGGCCGAGGATGGTGTCTCTTCCTGACATTATTCCACTTAGGATTCGGTGGAGGGTGTCAGCATCATTGATCAAAACAGATGCAAACAGGGAATAGCACTCAGGCGTTTGAGGGACGCATCGGTTAAACAAGGGAAAAGACTTGCTAAAAATAAAAGAATAAGTGACAGAGATGTTTAATTACTTATCTTAAAAAAGGCTCATTTAAAATTCTCAGTGACCAAAACAGCATCGGATCTGCCGTAATAAAAACAGCTTTAGCATCCTGCATGCAGAGCGCACCTCCGAAAGCCAGGCATCGCGCTGCCGCAGTGTTCAGCGGACGCCTGGGCGGGAAACTGATGATGGGGACCCATGGCGACCAGAATCCCCAAGCTGACGAGTCACATTTCTGACGCTCGCGTCTTGGCCCTTCTTAGATACAAACGACCAAGTGCAACACAAGGAACGCATTTCTCTAAGAACTGTCAGAGCCATAGCCTGGCTCAATCGGAAGCCGTCCTAAGGAAACCACCAGCTTTATTCTCTCCTCTGGAGGACAGATAAGGCTTGAGGTTGTGCTATGGACAGAGTGAGGGCTTGAGAAATGGGTGATAAGTGGATGAAGGAGGCTGGGGTTGATAATGACCTTGGGTCGCTGGGACAGCGGACCTTTGCCAGCCAGGTCCCTTCCTGAAATGTAGAACAGCTCAGGAAGGTTCATCGTAATAAGTGAAGCCACCAGCGCTTTCACGGGGTCCTGTTCTTTCCTTCTGCGGGCCCCAAACCGTGGAAATAATCCTGACCCGAGACGTGCCCAATTATCTGACGACTTGCTGAAACATCAGGCCGTCCCCAAACTACGCTGCCAGGAAGGAAACATGGCTTCCGGAACCCGGGGAGCAGCTCAACCCAGAACAGAGGAGAATCTTTCTCGGGAGTCCCCGTGGTACAGCAGTGGTCCCTGAGTCGCTCAAGACTGATTCAAGTACAATTGAACCCTTGTTTTTATAAATTAAGAAAACTGAAGTTCGGATACATTCACGTGGCTCAGATTCCAAAAGGTACAATAGCATAAACTGTGAGAAAGGGCCTTTTCTTCTTCTTGAGGCACCAAATTACATTTTCCCATAAGCAATTATTTCAGTTTCTTGTATATCATTCGAGAGATATTTTTAGCATATATGAATATAATACAGAATTTAAACGGGAGTCTGTGGCTAAGGCTCAAAGACAATAAAAAATTATATTCTCAAAAGAGATTTATGGTGCAGGGCCAGGCCCCACCATGCAGGGCTCATCAAAAAAGAGGTAAGAGAAACTTAAGCCCCTCACCCACATGAATGTAAGAGTGTGGGAAGATGGAGATGAGGAGAGCGTTTCGAGAAATAAACTTTTAATTTTAGAATAACTTTAGTGTTACTCAAAAAATGCAAAGAAAGGGAGTTCCTGCCATGGTGCAATGGGTTAAAAATTCGACTGAACCTGACGCGGGTCCCTGCAGAGGTGTGGTTCCATCCGTGGCCCAGTCAGTAGGTTAAAGGATCCAGCATTGCCATGGCTGTGGCGTAGGTTATAGCTGTGGCTGGCATTCAGCCCCTGGCCCGGGAACTTCATACGCCATGGGTGCAGCCATAAAATTAAAAGAAAATTCCAAAGATGGTACAGAGAGTTCCCATGAACTTCCATGCACCTCTGCCTGATGTTAACCTCTGCCAGAACCACGGTGCATTTGTGAAAATTAAGCAATCGACATTGATGCTAGACTAGGAGCTGAACGAGCGTCTTCCCTGGGAAGTCACCATTTCCCACTAATTCCTTTTTGTGTTCCAGGATCCCATGCTGCGTTTATGTGTTGGGTCTCTCTTGGTCTGTCATGGTGGCCGAGTTTTTCCTCGGTTCAAATACCACTGACGCTTTTGAAGGTTCATGGGCAGGTATTTTATAAAACGTCTCTCGAGTTGTAGAACGACCCTCACATTTTCTCATGACCCGTGATGGGATCCGAGGAAGAACAACTCAGAAGGAATCGCTGTTCCCGGCTGATCCCATCAGCGGACAGGAGGGCAGCCATGACACCACGGCCCACGCGGACCTCCGACCTCCATCGCTGGGCGAAGGTGGTTGGTAATTGCCCCGTTTCTCCCCTGGGAGGCTGCTAGTCTTCTCTCTCTACATTCCTTTTTAGAAGTGAGTCCCTCAGTCCAGCCCACTCTCAGTCCGGAGGGAAATGAAGCTCTACCTTCCGGAGGAGAAATATTTACACACATTATCTGAGATGATAATGTCCACAAAGCCTAAAGCATCTACTAGGTGTCCTTTTAAAGAAGAAGACTGCAGACCTTCATTTAAAGAAATTCTTCACATGTTCTGGATTTAAGCATGTGTCATATATGCGTACTATGAATATCTTCTCCAAATCTATTGCGCTTTTGGGGCATTTTAAAATAGTGTCTTTTGAAAAAAATTGTTTGTTTTTAGGGCTGCACCTGCAACATATGTTAAGTTCCCAGGCTCGGGGTCAAATCAGAGCTGCAGCTGCCAGGCTTCACCACAGCCACAGGAACGCAGGATCTGAGCAGCATCTGTGACCTACACCATAGCGCACAGCAATGTGGGATCCTTAACCCATGGAGCAAGGACAGGGATTGAACCTGCGCCCTCATGGATACTAGTCGGGTTTGTTGAGCCATGACGGGAACTCCTAAATAGTGTCTTTGCATGAATAGATGTTTTTAATTTTGAGAAAATCCAATGTATCATTTTTTCTTTTATGCATAGTGCTTTGGGTGTCCTCTCAAAGAAATCTTCGCCTACTTCAAGGTGGTAAAGATAGCCTTCCATTTTTCTTCTAGAAACTTTACAATTTTAGCTTCTTATGTTTATGTCTAAGATCTATCTCATGTTAGTTTTTGTGTGTGGTATAAGAGTCCTTCTACAAAATGACCAAGTCATTCCCCCCCCCCCCCCGCCCATGTCTTTCCACTTATTTTAGCACCATTTGTTGAAAAGACTTCTTTTCCCTATACAATTGCCTTGCCACTTTCATTAAAAAAATCACTTGACAAGAGTTCCTGCTGCAGCTCGGCAGGTTATAAACCCGACTAGTATCCATGAGGATGTGTGTTTGATCCCTGGCCTCGCCCAGTGGGTTAAGGATCCAGTGTTGCCCTGAGCTATGGTGTAGCTCACAGATGCTGCTTGGATCCTGCATTGCCGAGGCTGTGGTGTAGGCTGGCAGTTGTAGCTCCAATTTGACCCCTAGCCTGGGAACTTCCACATGCTGCAGGTGCAGCCCTAAAAAGAAAAAAAAAAAAAATCAACTGACCATATGTTGCTTCACTTCTGGGCTCTCTATTCTGATCCATTTGTCTATTTGTTTATCATTCCAATACACACTGTATTCATCAATGTAACTTCATAATAATTTTGGAAACAGGTGGTATGAGCTCTCTGACTTTGTTCTTCTTATAAAAAAATTTTTTTTGTGAACCTAGGTCTTTAGATTTTCTATATTTTCTGCAAAAATTATATTGGGGTTGAATCTATAAAATAATCGGGGGAGAAGTAACATCTTAACAACATTAAAACTCCCAATTTGCTAATAAGGTATATTTCTCTACTAATTTGGGTGTGTTCTAATTTCCCTCAGCAATGTCTTGAAGGTTTCAGGTGAAGTCTTACCTGCCTTCTGCTAAATTTATTCCTAGTTATTGCATACTTTTTGATAGTGCTGACCATGGACTTAAAATTATTTCCTAATTGTTTGCTGCTAATATACAGAGAGGCAGTGTGACTTTGTATTTTGCAAATTTTCTAAATTCACCTAGTAATCATTCTGTAGACTCCTTTGGATTTTCTATGTGAACAATTAGGTCATCTGATAATAAAGATAGTTCTGCTTCTTCTTTTCTATTTCTGTTCTTTACTTTATTGCAATCCCTAGGACCTCTACTACAACGTTGGGCAGACGTGGTAGGAGCATATGTCCTTCCCTGGTTTCTAATCTGAGGTGGAAAGCATTCAATAGTTCACCATTAAGTAGAATATCAACTATAGATTTCTCAGAGATGCCCTTTATTAGACTGAGAACATTTCCCGCTATTGCTATTTTGATAGTCTTTTATTTAAAGAAGAGTACAATAGTGTTATATTAAGTGATACATCATAATTTACTTAAGTAGCCCTCTATTGAGATCCATTTAAATTTTTTTTGGTATTGACGGCCATTTACATTGTTTTAATTATTCTGCTGTTATAAATGCTGCAGTGAATAGCTCTGCAAAAATGTCATTTCATACCAGTACAGGTATACCTACACATCAAATTTCTGACTAAAAAGTGATGAGGTAAACCAACTGTAATGGAAAAAACAAAAATTATTAAAAGATTGAAAAAAGTGATAAGGGCATTCCCATTGCGGCTCAGTGGTAACAAACTCAACTACTACCCGTGAGGATGTGGGTTCGATCCTGCACCCTGCTCAGTGGGTTAAGGATCTGGCATTGCCATGAGCTGTGGTGCAGGTTGCAGATGTGGCTGAGATCTGGTGTTGCTGTGGCGGAGGCTGGCAGCTGCAGCTCTGATTCGACCCCTAGCCTGGGAAACTCCATATGCTGCACATGCGGCTCTAAAAAGAAAGTGATGAATGGGAATTCCTAAGAATCTGACTGCAGCAGCTTGGGTTGCTGCTGGAGGCACAGATTAGATTCCTGGCCTGGTGCAGTGGGTTTAAAGGGCCAGCATTGCTGCAGCTGTGCTGTAGGTCATAGCTGCAGCTCGGATGCAATCCCTGGCCTGGGAACTTCCATATGACATGGATGTGGGCATAAAACTTAAAAAATGTGGTGACTGTAGGGAGAGGGTTCAAGACAGCAGAGCAGGAGAATGTGGGGCTAACCTCCCCTGAAAAACACCTCAAAAGCACATTTACATGTGGAACAATTCTCATGGAAAACTAAGGAAACTGGCAGAACTCCTGTGCCACCAAAGCTGCAAGAAAGATCTCCATGTAAGTGGGGTGGGATGAAAAAAAATGCATGAGGTTGGGACTTGGCCCCTGAGAGGGATCTGCAAGGAACAGAAGATGTGCACAGGCAAACCCTCACCCGAGGGAGTGAGCTCGTGAGCCACGATCTGGCCATCCCAGTCCCGGGGTCCTGTGTGGAGGAGACAGGCCCTTCTGCCTGCTGGGAAATCTGCTGAGATAGACAGGAGGGCTGGAGATGTCTACTCGCAAGGAGCACGTGTCTGCTGGCTTGCTGACAGTCAAGGCAGAGAGCTGAGCACAGGAAGCCACCGCCTTGCCACACTTCTCAGTCCAAAGTGGGAAAGGCTCTGGCTTGTTCACTCCACACCACAGCCTGGTGAAGGAACTGGGCAAAGGTTCAGTCCAGCTATGCAGAGACAGAGCAGGGCATCTCGGATGTGATCCAAGCGATCCATGGAGGCCACTGTCCATGCATACATGGGGTGGATGGGGCCAGAGGGGTCACTGTCAGCACGTGCACTTGGGCTGGGGCAACAGGAGCACAGGGTGGCAAAGCACTGAATCTTGGGCAGAGAGGCCCTGGGACTTATCTAGCTACACAGAAACAGCCCCGAAGTCTTAGAATGTAGGCTGGGCAGGGGCAGTCATGGTCATTGTCAGTGAACTCAGGAATAGTGGTTTGTCTCCTGGCAAGAGTGCCCTGACTCTTCCCATTTCATACTACAGTTTAGCCCTAGATCTTGGGCAAAATGGTCCTGGAAGAAGACCACCACAGAGGCAGGACAGGTCTCAGGTGGGAATACAGCCACCTCAATTCATGCGGCCACATCTGGTGGCCCAGCCCTAGCCTACTTCGCACCATAGCCTTGCACAAGATCTAGGGTAAACACAAGGGAGAAAAAGATAAGACCTTGGACTGCTTCTGAGCAAAGCCTGCACAGGCAACATGTAAGTCCTCTGTAATTGCACAGACCTCATTTGCTTCAGCAATCACTTCCTTTGGGGCAAGGAATGCACTCAAGGGAAATGACGCCCTACTGAACCTGACCCTCAGGGCTTCTAACCCAACAACTGGGGAGCAGACCCTGCCCTGACAGTGCAGTGACAGCCATGGAACATAAAGGAAGCCCCATCTCACATCCTGCATGGGCTCCAGAAATTACAATACCAACCACACCCCCTATCAAGAGGATAATGTCCAGCAAACTCTGTGGAAAGAACTGGCTAGTGTCCTTACCTAAACCAGCCCTTGCACCAAAAATACTGGACACGCACAATTCACAGAGACATGCTTCCACATAAAAACACTCTGTCAAAATCACAGTAGATAACTACTTCTCCTAAATTCATAGAGAGTTAAGTAAAATGAAAAGGCAGAGGAATGACTTCCAATTAAATGAACAAGAGAAATCCCTTGAAAGAGAAAATAATGAAATAGACCTCCTCAGTCTACTATACTACAAGTTTAGAAAGGTAGTTAGGAGTTCCCGTCATGGCTCAGTGGTTAACGAATCCGACTAGGAACCATGAGGTTGTGGGTTCAATCCCTGGCCCCGCTCAGCAGGTTAAGGATCCGGCGTTGCCGTGAGCTGTGGTGTAGGCTGCAGATGCGGCTCGGATCCCGTGTTGCTATGGCTCTGGCGTAGGCTGGTGGCTACAGCTCCAATTTGACCCGTAGCCTGGGAATCTCCATATGCCCAAGAAATGGCAAAAAGACAAAAAAAAAAAAAAAAGTGGTTAAAAAAACCGCACTAATTCTATTAAGAAAGATTATTGAAATAAAGATTGCTATAAAAAGGAACTAGAAACCATAAAGATGAATCAATCAAAAATAGACAATTCAATTGCCAAGACAAAAACCAATCTAGAAGCAATGAATAGCAGACTGACACAGAAGAATGAATGTGATCTGTAAGATAGAATAGCAGAAACTACCCCATCAGAACAAGACACCAAAGACAAATGAAAAAAAAAAAATGAAAGCAACCTACGAGATCTATGGGATAATATAAAATGTGCCAACCTATACATAATGGGGGTTCCAGAAGGAAAAAGCGTGTGTGCGAAAAAATATTTAAAGAAATCATGACTAAAAATTTCCCAAACCTCGAAGGAAGCAGATATCTGGGTACAAGAATCACAAAGGGTCCCAAATAGTATGAATTCAAAAAGACCCACACCATGACAAATCATAATTAAGATGGCAAAAATTAAAGAAACAGAGCATTCTAAAGGCAGCCAGAGAAAAACAAAGCCTCAGTTACAAGAAAACCCCCATAAGGCTATGAATTGATTTTTCTACAGAAACTTTACAGGTCAGAAAGAAGTATCAAGATATAGTCAAAGTCCTGAAAGGGAAAAATCTGCAACCGAGAATACTCTATCCACAAGAACATCATTTAGAATAGAAAGAGAGATAAGGAATTTCTCAGACAAACAAAAACAAAAAGAATCCAGCAATACCAAGGGTACCCTAAAGAAAATATTGAATGGTCTTCTATAAATAGAAAAGAAGCAAGAATCCAGGAAAGGGAAAATCATAGTAGGAAAGGCAATTATAAAGAAGTATTTAAGATCACTTAAATAAGCCAGCACATAGATTAAAAAACAGTCAGAAAAATTTTAAGAGCAATTATAACTACAATAAATACTAAAAGGAGGAGTTCCCATTGTGACTTAGTGGTTAACGAATCTGACTAGGAACAATGGGGTTGTGGGTTTGATCCCTGACCTTGTTCAGTGGGTTAAGGATCTGGCATTGCCATGGGCTGTGGTGTGGGTCACAGACGCGGCTTGGATCTGGAGTTGCTGTGGCTCTGGCGTAGGCTGGCAGCTACAGCTCCAATTGGACCCCTAGCCTGGGAACCTCCACATGCCATGAGAGCAGCTCTCGAAAAGGCAAAAAGACAGAAAAAAACATACTAAAAGGATAGGCATGAAAATGTATGAGAGGGCATCAAAAACACAAAGTATGGGGGAGGAGAGTATAAAATGTAGATCTTTTAGAATGCTTTTAAACTCAAATGACTATCAGTTTAAAGCAAGTAGATATAGTTATAGGTAAACATACTTGAACTCCATGGTAACCACAAATCAAAAACATACAATAGACTCACAAAAACCAAAAAGAAAGGAACTCAAGCATACTACAAAAGAAAATCATCACGCCCCAAAAGGAAAAACAAAAAGAAGAAATGAACAAAGAAGAACTATAAAAACAATTGCAAAACAAGGATAAAACAGCAATAAGTACCTACCTATTGATTATTACTTTAAATGTCAATGGACCAAATGCTTTGGTCAAAGGACACAGAGTGGTAGATTGGATAAAAAAACAAGAACCTACTATATGCTGCCTACAAGAGACTCACTTCAGGGCAAAAGACACACAGACTGAACATAAGGGGATGGAAAAAGCTATTTCATGCAAATGGAAACAATGAGAAAGCAGAAGTAGCAATACTCATATCAGACAAAATAGTCTTTAAACAAAGGCCATAGAGAAAAATATTAAATAATGATAAAGGGATCCATATAAGACAATATTACACTTGTTAATAAATACACATCCAATATAGGAGCACCTAAATACAGAAAACAAATACTAATAGACATAAAAGGAGAGGTTAACAATGATACAATAATAGTAGGAGACTTTAACACCCCACTAACATCAATGGACATCCAGATAGAAAATCAATAAGGCAACAGAGGTCCTAAATGACACAACAAACCACCTGGGCCTAAGTGATATGTATAGGACACTACATTAAAAACAAAACAAAACAAAAACCTCAGAATACACATTCTTTTCAAGCCTACGTGGGATGTTGTCTAGGATAGATCATGTACTAGGTCACAATACAAGCTTCAACAAATGTAAGAGGATAGAAATTATTTTAAGCATCTTTTCTGACCACAATGGTATGAAACTAGAAATCAACCACAGAAAGAAAAATAGGAAAGGACTAAACAACATGCTACTAAAAAACCAATAGGTCAATGATGAAATCAAAGAAGAAATCAGAAAATACTTCAAGACAAATCGAAATGAAAACACAACCTTTTGAAATCTATGAAACGTAGGAAAAGCAGTTCTGAGAAGGAAGTTCATAGAAAGTCCCCTGCTTTCTTGTTGAGTCTGATACAGGCCTTCCTCAAGAAACAAGAAGAATCTCAAATAAATAACCTAACTCCTAAAGGAATTAGGAAAAGAGGAGTTCCCTGGTGGCCTAGCAGTTAAGGATTTGACATTGTCACTGCTGTAGCTTGTTGTCACTGCTGTTGCTTGGGTTTACTCCCTGGTCCAGAAACTTCTGCATGCTATAGGTGCAGCCAAAACAAAACAAAACAAAACAAATGAAACCCCAAGTCAGCAGAAATAAGGCAATAATAAGGAAATAAATGAAATAAGAGTTTTAAAAAAATAGGAAAGAAAAATAAAACTGGATTTTGGAAAAGGTTAAAAAAAATCAATAAACCTTTAGTCAGGCTCATCAACAAGAAAATTGAGAGGACCCAAATAAAACAGGAAATGAAAGAGGAGAAATACAATAACAATTAACACCACAGAAATACAAAAAATAATAAGAGAATACTATGAACAGTCATGTGCCTACAAATTGGACAACCTAGAAGAAATGAATATGTTTCTAGAAACATACAGCCTGCCAAAACCAAGTCAAAAAGAAATAGATAATTTGAACAGACTGATCAGTAGAAGTGAAATGGAATCTGTAATAATAATAATTAAAAAAAAACTCCCTAAAAACAAAAGTCCAAGATTGGACAGCTTCACTGGGAAATTCTACCAGGCATACAATATGTTATTCATAAAGAATAACTTATCCTTCTTAAAAAATTCCCAAACAACTGAAGGAGGGGGACACTCACAAATTTATTTTATGAGGGTACCATCACCTTGATACCAAAACCAAAGATACTACAAGAAAAGAAAATTATAGGCCAATATCTTTGATGAATATAGACATAAAAATCCTCAACGAAACATTAGCAACCCAAATCCAACAATACATAAAAAGAATTGTAACACCACAACCAAGCAGGATTGATCCCAGGGTTGCAAGGATGGTTCAACAGGTGCAAATCAATCAATGTGATACATCACGTTAACAAAAGGAAAGCAAAAACCACATGCTCGCCTCAACAGATGTAGAAAAAGCATTTGACAAAATTTGACATTCATTCATGATAAAAACACTAACCAAAGTGGGTGTAGAGGGAAGGTATCTCAACATAATAAAAAAACATTTACAACAAACTCACAGCCAACATAATACTTAACAGTAAAATACTGAAAGACTTCCTGCTAAATTCAGGAACAAGACATGTTGCCCACTCTCAACACTTCTATTCAACATACTATTGGGAGTCTGAGCTATAGCAATCAGACAAGAAAAAAAAATTAAAGGCACCCAAATTAGAAGGAAAGAGGTAAAATTCACTATTTGCAGATGACATGCTACCCTATATAGCAAATTCTAAAGTCTTCACACAAAAATTGCTAGAAATAATAAATGAATCCAGCAGGGTAGCAAGATACAAGATTAATATACAGTAATCTGTTGTATTTCTTTGCAATAATAATGAACTATAAGAAGGAGGAAGTTAAAAAATCACATTTAAAAATTGCATTAAAAAAAGCCCCTAGGAATATGGAGTTCCCTTCTTGGCACACCAGAAAAAAATCAGACTAGGAACCATGAGGTTGCAGGTTCGACCCCTGGCCTCACTCAGTGGGTTAAGCATCTGGCGTTGCCATGAGCTGTGGTGTAGGTCAAAGACATAGCTTGGATCCTGCCTTGCTGTGGCTGTAGCGATTAGACCCCTAGCCTGGGAACCTCCATATGCCACAGGTGCAGCTGTAAAAAAGCAAAAGACAAACAAACAAACAAACCCCAAAAAACCCTAGGGATAAACTTAGCCAAAGAGATGAAAGACCTATATATTAAAAAGAATAAAACATTGATAAAAGAAACTGAAGATGATTCAAAGAAATAGAAAGATATTCCATGCTCTTGGATTAGAAGAATTAATATCATTAAAATGGCCATACTACCCCAAGCAATCTACATATTTATTTCAATCCTTATCAAAATGTCTATGACATTTTTCACAGAACCAGAACAAACAATCCTAAAATTTATGGGTTTTATCCAAAACCACAGAAGACCCTGAATTGACAATGCAATCCTTAGAAAAAAGAAAAGCTGAAGGTACGACCCTTTTAGACTTCATGTTATATTACAAAGCTACAGTAATAAAAACAGCATGGTACTGATATAAAAACAGACCTATTCCATAGGTCAACGGAGCAGAATAGAATCCAAAAATAAACTCATTGTAAGAGTATACAAAGGAGAAATGACAATTTCTTCACCAAGCTGTGTTGGAAAAGTTGGACAGCTACATGAAAATCAATGAAATTAGAACACCCACACCATACGCAAAAATAAATGCAAAATGGTTGAAAGACCTAAAAATAAGACATGATACCATAAAACTCCTAGAAGAAAATATAGGCAAAACATTCTTGGACATTAATTATAGCAATATTTTTTTTTAAGATCAATTTCCCAAGGCAAAAGAAATGAAAGCACAAAGAAACAAACTGGACCTAATCAAACTTAAAAGCTTTTGCACATAACCAAAAACAAACAGCCTATGAAATGGGAGAAAATATTTGCAAATGATGCAACTGACAAGGCGTTAATATCCAAATTATACAAACAGCTTATAGAACTCAATACTGAAAAATCAAACAACCCAATCAAAACGTAGGAAGACCTCAAAGACATTTTTCAAAAGAGGTCACATAGATGCCAATAGACACATGAAAAGATGCCCAACATTGCTAATTATTATAAAAATGCAAATGAAAACCACAATTAGGTAGCACTTCACACCAGTCAGAATGGCCATAATCAAAAAGTCTGTAAATAATCAACGTTGCAGAGGGTGTGGAGAAAAGGGAACCCTGTGAAGCATAGGAAATTATATTCAGTGAACACTGTTGGTGGGAATGTAAACGGGTGTAGCCACTACAGAGAACACTATGGAGGTTCCTTAAAAAGTTAAAAACAGAGCTACCATAAGATCCAGCAATTCCGTTCCTGAGCATACATCCATAAAAAATGAAAACTCTAATTCAAACAGATACTTGCACCCCAATGTTAATAGCAGCACTATTTACCATTGCCAAAACACAGTAACAACCCAAATGCCCATCAACAGATGACTGGCTTATTAAGATGTGGTGTGTACACACGTACACACACACAAGAATACTATTCAGCCATAAAAAACAATGAAATATTGTCAACATGGAGGAGCCCAGACAACATCATACTTGGTGAAGTCAGTCAGAGAAAGACAAATACTACCTGGTATCACTTATATGTGGAATCTAAAAAATAATACATATGTATCTATACACAAAACAGAAACAAACTCACAGACATAGGAAACCAATTTATGGTTACCAAGGTGGGGAGGCAAATTTGGAGTTTAGGATTAACAGAGACAAGCTACTGTACATAAAATAAATACGCAAGAAGGACTCACTGTATAGCATAGGGAATTATGTTCAGTATTTTGTAATAACCTATAATGGAAGACAGAAAAATAACTTAATCATTATATCTCTCCTGAGGTTTAAGTCATGGCTAGAAGCCTTTCTCACATCCAGGTTATAAAAGAATTCTCCCACAGCTTCTAGTACTTCCTGGTTTCACTTTATAAATTAAAACCTAATCCATTTGGAATTTATCCATATAGGTCACAAGGTATGGATCCAGCTTTTCCCCCTGAAGCACCACCTAGCTCTTCCAACACCACCTGTTGAATAGTCTTTTTGTCACTGATTTGAGGAGCCAATTTTTAAATTATATACCAAAATCAGAATTTGGGCCTGTTCCTGGATTATCTACTTATCTTCTACAGATTTTTCTATATATGAACTAGTACTACAGTATTTTAATTATTAAATGTTATATTTTAAAAACTGGAAGGGCTGGTTTTCCTCATTGTTTCAATTTTTTCTTGGCCCTTAACATTTTTTTTTCTTATAATTTTTTTTTATTTTTAGGGCCATACCGGCGGCATGTGGAAGTTCCCAGGCTAGCAGTTGAATTGGAGCTGCAGCTGCTGGTCTGCGCTAAAGCCAGAGCAACGAAGGATCTGAGCACGTGTGCGACCTATGTCACAGCTCACAGCAACACTGGATCCTTCAGCCACTGAGCGAGGCCAGGGATCGAACCCTCGTCCTCATGCATACCAGTCAGGTTCACTGGTGCTGAGCCACAATGGGAACTCCACTTAAAAATTTTTAAATCAGCTTGTCGAGTTACTAAAAAAATGCTGTTGTTATTTTTATTGTAATCATGATAAACCTATGGCTCAATTTAGACAGAAATAACATCTTAATAATGCAGGGAGAAGTGACGCCTTTATAATGTTGAGTCATACATTGTATGTCAAGAACAGTCTGTGTTCAAGCTTTCTTCATACTTCAGAAATGTATTAAAGTTTTCTTCCTGTGGTTCTTGTACATTTCTTTTAATTTATTGTTAGGCACTTTTGTAGTTTTGTATGTACTTTTTCTTGCCATGGTAAAGGAGTCTTTTAAAAAACACACAAATGCTACAGATTTCAGTATATTAATCTTGTTCCCTGACACCTAAGTTTTCTTAACATTTGTAGTTTTTCAGTTAATTTTCTTATCACCTACAGAGTAGTAATTTTACCTGTTGCATTCCAATTTTTTTTTTTCCCTTTTCTAGGGCTGCTCCCGTTGCATATGGACATTCGCAGGCTACAGGTCTAATCAGAGCTACAGCTGCCAGCCTACACCAGAGCCACGGCAACGCGGGATCTGAGCCACGTCTGTAACCTTAACCCACTGAGCAAGGACAGGGATGGAACCCACAACCTCATGGTTCCTAGTTGGATTTGTTAACCACTGCGCCACGAACTCCCTGTCGCCTTCCAATTTTTAAACATCGCATTTCTTGTTCGTTTTTACCATGAAATGGTCTTAACACTGAAGAATCTAAATTGTTTTCAAAGAAAATGTTTTCTGGACTTTCATTTAGTGTTTCTGTGAAACAGAGTCAGATATAGACTTAGTGTCATTTTATTTGTTTCTTCTGCCCAAACACAATTCTCTGTTAAGACTGTGATTTTGCCAACATAGTTTGTTAGATACAGCGATTTTTAGGCATTTAATTTCCCTGAGCTGGGAATTAAAGCATGACCCATCTTAGCCCAGAGTGTGGTGGAGAGAGGAGGCGACCAGCTAGCCACCCACGGGCTGCGTGTGCTTCTACTGGCCACAGATTGCGGTTTCTCCCCCACTTCTGCTTTCGTCTCCCCCAGCAAAGCCATTCAACTTTACAGGAAGTAATTTGGAGAGCTGACTATATATCTGGATGACCCTACATACTAAATATATTCAAACGATGCAGTGACATGCACGGGGCAGCTAGAACTAGAATTCACTGGGGGGAGAAAACTCAAGCTTTTCAGATTTTAAATACATGGAGGACTCAAAACACAATATTACATTGAACAAGGAAAGGAAAAAGATATGCTTGCTTGTTATCTTCTGCAGTGTTTTTTCACTGCATTTAGAAGCCCATTCCTAGGTACACAAACCATCTTGATATTCAGTCGTTGCTTTAAAAGGGTATGTTATACCCCACGTGGTCAACCCCCAAAGAAGAAACAACTGCTTTAGTCAAAAAGAGGTATTTAGAAAATGTCCTTTGGCTGTATAGCCACACTTCTCATGTTTTCAAGCTTTTCACTCTTGGCACTGCTCTTCCATGATAAATATAATTTCCATCTTAAAACAAATGCTTGCTTGTGTAGGGAAAGGAAACAGAGCCCTTGAGGCTATTTCTATCTCCCTGACTGCATCCAAGAAAAACCAGTCAATCCGCAGTTTTGTCTTCACTTGAAAAGTTGGTGTTGGAAAGGCCTGCGTTGAGGGATGAAAGGACTGGGGTTGGCGGGAGAGGAGAAAAGATGGTGACACACGGGAAAGGACTGTGCCTGCGGCCTGGTGGGAGCCTAAAGAGGCCGTCTGCCGGGCAGGACAAAACCATCAAAGCCTTGACTCTTTGTCTGGGGTTACAAACAAATAGAGGCACTGCTTGGGTCTGAATGCCAGCTCTGCTGCTGGTGCACCCTTAACCTGCTCCCGCATCAGCTCTCGCAGCAGTAAAGTAGGGATAAGACGGTATCTACCACACAGAGATTTTATAAGGTCGGAATAAATTAAGAGGTGTCAAGAGCTTAGAAAAGTACCTGGCAAGGATCAGAGCTCAAGAGATGTCTGCCAGTATCGTCATCGACATGCAGACACCAGCTTCCCCTGAACTACAGTTACCGTGCCCTTTATGGCAAGAGGAGAGTTGATCCAACTCTGGTTAAATTACCGCGGCCTTACAAATTCTATTCTCTTTCAATTGCTTCTGCAGGCCCAGTCGCAAACAGTGTTCTTTTTAAAAATGCTGCTCAGAAGACAAAGGCAGCATGACCTCACTTATATGTGGAGTCTACCAGAGTCCATCTCACAGAAGCAGAGAACAGAGTGGTCGTGGATTCGGGGGAAGAGGGAAATGGGGAGATGCTGCTCAAAGAGCAAAAACGTTAAAAAAAAAAAAAAATCTCTTCTCCACATGTCGAATAATTTTCAAGTTTCTAACTCATTTTAGGTTTTTTTTTTTTTTCCTGGAATTAGTTATGTTTCACTGAGACATGTTTATAACATCTAACAAAAATCAAAAATTTAAAAATAAGATAAAGAAAAATGGTATGGTATTCTCCTTTGGACAGAATTCTCTCTTCAATTACTTACAACACAAAGTATTTATTTCAGAAAAGAAGTATAGGAGGATGGTTATAGTCTTTCCTTTTTTGGTTTTTTTTGTGGTTTTTTTTTTGTTTGTTTGTTTGTTTGTTTTTTTAGGGCTGCACCTGCAGCATATGGAAGTTCCTAGGCTAGGGGTCTAATCAGAGCTGTGGCTGCTGGCCTATAACACAGCCACAGTTACGCCAGATCCAAGCCGCGTCTGTGGCCTACACCACAGCTCATGGTAATGCCGGATCTTTAACCCACTGAGTAAGGTCAGGGATCGAACCCGCATCCTCATGGATATTAGGTTCATTACCACTGAGCCACAACAGGAACTCCTATTCTTCCTTCTATTCTGTTAAAATCTACCCTTTTTTTTTTAGCACCTGCTATCTCAGCATTTTTCAAGTTGCATTTGCAACCCGTTAGAAGATTATGAAATACTCTTTAAGAAAGTGAAATAGAATAGGAACTATTACTGTGAATCATACGCAGTAAGGAGAAGTCTTGTTTTCGAGACTTTTATTTCTGTTCGATACAAATAAGCATGTACGAAGGTATGTGTGTCCTGGGGCTGTGACGTGACACCTTTCTCACTTTCTTCAAGTGTGATGAACATTTACTAGGGAGCTGGCATGATGCCTTGGTTCTACTTACATTGTCATGATCTCAGAGGGATTTTGCATAGCGGTCTCATTCACTGTAAACATACCTAAACTTTCCAAAAGAGTGGTAATGCAAACAAACAAACAAAAAACCCAGGTTCTTCTTGAGGACACCTCAGCATCCTAATGGTGGCCATGGTTATTAATTATATTTCCCCCTTTTGCCTTCTCAGTGGCTCCCACAAAAGCCATTTACCACGACAGTGCAACTACTGACTATTACAGCTTTGATTATTAGGGGCCTCCTCGGTGCCAGGTACTGCCCTGCTTGATGGGGATGAATGAGACCCTGAGAGCAGTTCGCTGCATGGCTTTCTTGAGAAAAGACTTGTTTTCTATTCTCATTGAGAAGAAAGCAGTGGTGGCCCCTTGGCCTTGCCCACCAAGGCCAGTTTCTTACGGAGAAACGTAGAGCTCTAAAAACTCACAGTGTCTGGTTGCAAGAAAATGTGATTCTTACTGCGTCATAGAGCGTTGGAATAGAAAAAACACACTCCAACTATTTTATAAAACAATTCAGAGGGTTCTCTCATGGCGCAGAGGGTTCAAGATCCAGCGCTGTCACTGCAGCAGCCTGGGTCGCTGCTGCAGCACGGGTTCGATCCCTGGCCTGGGAACGTCCACACGCTGCAGGTGTGGCCAAAAAACGCAACCCTCCCAAAACAAAATCATTCATTTGGTAATAATTCCCATATGACCTTTTGCCATTTCAGGGGCTGTCGTTGGAAGACTATGTGTATCTTTACTGATGATTGTGTTTTCTCTTATTAGCCTGGTTCCTAATCCCTCATCCTAAGCCGGTATGGATATTCACAAGTAGTCCCTCCTTGCTTATCCCTGGCCTGCTGCAAACTGTAAGCCCCCCGCAGGCAGGGGCTCTACTGGAGATCTCCTCTGTGCCACTTCCCACGATACCCAGAAGAGTAGCACCTTCCCGCCGAGTACCCGGTAACATTTGTCAATGGATAAAAATGTACGGAAGATTTTACCTTGGAGGAACTGGCAGCTTGGGGCACAGGGAGTCTGCATTTGGATTCTGGGTGTAGTTGAAGGAATTCAAGCTATAAACACACAGGAAAGACCCTGGAAGCAGAAGACACACAGGCTGTACTGTACCATCTTCCTATGTTGTATTTATCTTTCTAGCAGAGCCAATAAGAAACCATAATCATGGGAGTTCCTGTCGTGGCTCAGTGGAAACAAATCTGACTAGTATCCATCAGGACACAGGTTCGATCCCTGGCCTTGCTCAGTGGGTTAAGGATCTGGCATTATCGTGAGCTGTGGTGTAGGTCACAGAGAAGGCTTGGATCCCGCGTTTCTGCGGCTGTGGTGTAGGCTGGGGGCTGCAACTCTGATTTGACCCCTAGCCTAGGAACTTCCATATGCCAAGGGTGTGGCATTAAAAAGACAGGAAAAAAAAAAGAGAGAGAGAAAGAAAAAAGAAAACCATCATCATTTAACCAAACTGGGAAAAAAACCAGAATCAATCACTGATTTAGAAAACAGGTCTCTAACGGGGTGACTTAAAGACAAAAAGAATAAGCATCTCAATCTGAGATTTAGGTCTTTCTCTTTCACTCTCTCTCCCAAACCCCAAATCCCAAACTGAATGTTATATGATTGGCTCTAAAAGGATTTGAAGGTTATTTGAAGATGATTTATTATACAGGTTGGATATTTTTAACCCAGTCTTTTAAATAATTTTTTAAAAATCCAGCACCCCATTTCATAGGCAGATGAAATTTGCAGAGGGGTGCCTCAAATCTCTTTTACCTTCCTTTGCTTGCTTAATCTTTATAACATCAATCTGAAAAGCGGGCTCGGAGCACGGTACTTCAGTTACCAAATGCTTTTGGAACTTAAGCCTCTCCCACTGGTCACAGAAAGCATCCACGGCCCAAACATTTAACGAAAGAACAGACCTGCTGGCAATTCGACCCGAAGCCTGTGGGCGCCTCTCGGGGGCTGGACAGACCCCGTGCGCCCAGCTCTCTGCCCTCCACCTGACCCCGCCTTCGGGCCGAAACGTCTGCGGTCTGCTCCCCCCTCTCCCTTGCAGGCCCTGGCAGTGAGCAGAGAACAGCTAGGGTTTCTGATGAATTCCAGATAAACCTGAATGAAACTGAACGAGCTCAGGGGAAACTGTGCACGGCCTTTTCCACACGAGCCAAGGCAGCCAGGAGGAAGGACGATCTCCCGCCTTGCAGAAGAAGCAAGGTCAGGGCACGTTAGCCCATCCAGGTGAGCACAGGTGCCCCGCTGGGGTGCCTGGCCCTCGGTACCCACCACTGGTGTTCGCAAAGAGCTGGACCTCTTCCAGGGTGTTGAGCTGCTCTTCAGGACAGCTGGACACGCAGAGGACAATGGATCCGAGCCTCATGTCTCTGACCTCCAGGTTGCAGGAATTCATAAAAAACACGTGTCTAGCAGACAGACGAAACGGAAGAAGGTGGTAGCACATTTCTTGTACTTTTTTTTCTTTGGCCTCACCCATGGCATGTGGAAGTTCCTGGGCCAGGAATTGAACCCCTGCCACAGCAGCAACCTGAGCTGCTGCAGTGACCACGCTGGATCCTTAACCCACTGGGCCACAGGGAACGTCTGTCCTTGCGTTTAATCGGGGGCCTTAAACAATATCCACATGCCACCAAATGTGAAAATAATTAAGGCAAACTTTCATAATCAAATCCTCAGCATAATTTAACATGCACTATGGCTACCTGGGGTCATCGGCGGGGTTGTGCAGTTTGGGAGCCATACTCGAATCTTAACAAAACTTCCCTGTTCCAGATTTAGCATTTTCTGGGGTGTTGATGTGAAGTGGCCTTAGGTAGGACACTGACATTGTTGCGCTGCCGTCACCAGCATCCGCCCCGGAACTTCTCACCTCTGGGCCCAGGTAATAGTAACTCGGCACCCTGCCCTGGCAGCTGAATCTCAGCTGTCTGCCTGCATGAATCTGACCACACTCCAGATGCCCCATGTCAGTGGGGTCACAAAACATTTTTCTTTTTGTGACTGGCTTTTTTTTCACTAAATAAATCCTCACTTATGGAATTCCCATCGTGGCACAGTGGTTAACGAATCCGACTAGGAACCATGAGGTTGCGGGTTCGATCCCTGGCCTTGCTCAGTGGGTTAATGATCCGGCGTTGCCGTGAGCTGTGGTGTAGGTTGCAGATGTGGCTCGGATCCCGAGTTGCTGTGGCTCTGGTGTAGGCCGGTGGCTACAGCTCCGATTCGACCCCTAGCCTGGGAACCTCCATATGCCGCAGGAGCGGCCCAAAAAATGGCAAAAGAAAAAAAAAATCCTCACTTGTAAGATCCTCAAGATTAATCTATGTTGTGGCAGGTATTAGGACTTCCTTATCAGGACTTTTTTTTTTTTTGCTTTTTAGAGCCGCACCCACGGCACATGGAGGTTCCCAGGCTAGGGGCTGAATTGGAGCTGTAGCCACTGGCCTACACCACAGCCATGGCCATGCCAGATCCAAGCCGCGTCTGTGACCTACACCACAGCTGATGGTCATACTAGATCTTAACCCAGTGAGCAAGGCCAGGAATCGAACCTGTGTCCTCATGGATACTAGTCAGATTCGTTTCCACTGAGCCACGATGGGAACTCTCAGAACTTCCTTTTTTTCTTTTGGCTGAGCCCATAGCTTGGGGAAGTTTGTGGGCCAGGGATCAAATCCACACCATAGCAGTGACCCGAGCCACAGCAGTGACAATGCCAAATCCTTTAACTGCTGGGCCACTTGGGAACTCCAGTACTTCCTTCCTTTTTAATGCTGAACTATATCCCGTTTTATACATACGTACACACACATATATACATATACATACATATATATATACACACATATACACACACATACACGCAGTGTATCCACTCATCTCCTTGGGTGCTTCTACCTTTTGGCCACTGAGAACCGTAAAATACATACTCTTCACTTCAACCGGAGGACATTTCCCAGCCCTGCACTGCCCACCCAGGAGCACAGCTGCATCCGGACAGCCCCATCCCCCAACGCCGCTCCCAGGACCTATATAGACCCTTAAGCCTTTTTTCCTAGAAGCTGTTTTTAATCATCAGGTCTCAAAAATACGACAAGAAACTCCATCTGAGAAAATCATGGCCAGGGAGTTCCCTCCCCTCAAGGGATTCCTGTCTCTTCTCATCCCGTTTTGTTTCTGCCTTGGGACTGGAGGGAGAAAAGTATGTCACCACAGTGCCATAGGTGAGCGTGCAGGCCGGCGAGGGACTGGGACACCGGCCTGCAGCATTCCCAGGTGGGATTCAGGTATTTCCACATGGAAACAGCACTACGAACGGTGTACGATTTGCTCATGTGCTGCTGATACACTGCGGGTGAGAACAGCAATAACTAACATTTTTAGGGCTTAGCTCAAGCAGCATCTCCGTGGATTCTTCAAACACTCTTGTGATGTTTCAGAACCAGCGTTAAAAGATGAAAGCTCAGAGAGATTAAGTACTCTGCCCAAGGTCACACAGCTGAAAAGTAGCGAGGCTGAATTAAAATTTAGGAGTGGGAGCTCCCATTGTGGCTTAGCAGTTACAAACCCAACTAGGATCCCTGGCCTCGCTCAGTGGGTTAAGGATCTGGTGTTGCTGCGAGCTGTGGTGTAGGTTGCAGACCGAACTCGGATCCCGCGTTGCTGTGGCTCTGGTGTAGGCCGGCAGCTGCGGCTCCGATTTGACCCCTAGCCTGGGAACTTCCATATGCCGTGGGCATGGCCCTCAAAAGCAAAATAAATAAACTTAGGACTGGCCAATTCTAAAACCTATGTCCCTACTACCACACACACAACGCCTCCCTTTTAATGAGATGGGCTGAGAGAGTTTTGAGTGGGAAAACAGTTTTCAGGCTCAAAATGACTAACTCATACAAAGTCTTGAAACCCAGCCCTCTGTCGGTTGGGGACTTATTGGAACACTTACTTTTTTAGGGTCATGTCCTGCCCTGAAAGAGGGGCCCCTTCCACGGGGGAGTTCTTCCTGCCACACACGTTGCCGAAGCTGTCGTAGCCGAAGAGGAGTCGGCCTGTGGCTCCAGCTGCCACCGAGTAGCCCATGATGAACACCTGGCAAAACCCAGAGGCGCGTGAGAGCGGGGCCAGAGGGCAGAAAACCGTGCCCACATCCTGAAATGCTGACATAAAACAGCACCAGGTAAAAACGCCATCTCCCTGGCATCACTGAGCTTCCCTCCTTCAGCCAGGGGGCAATTCTGATCAGTCAGGGGGCTGCTTCTCTAGTAGTCTCTGTAATAGGTTAGGTGGGGAAAACAGTCTAAGATGCTGAAACAGATTCCTCTCTGTTTTCTCACCTCTCTCTGTACGTCTCACCTTCTCCAAAAACGTATTTTATATATATATACATTTATATTTATGTATTTATAGATATATATGTATACTGTTTTTTTTTCCTCTTCTCCTTGGCATAAGCTCCCCAGGATAACTCATATTTCCCCCCTTTAGGTTCTTTTTTTGTTTGTTTTTTTGTCTTTTCTAGGGCCGCACCTGCGGCATATGGAGGTTCCCAGGCAAGGGGTCTAATTGGAGCTGTAGCCGCCAGCCTACACTACAGCCATAGGAACATGGGATCCGAGCCATGTCTGCGACCTACACCACAGCTCATGGCAACATCGGATCCTTAACCCACTGAGCAAGGCCAGGGATTGAACTTGCAACCTCATGGTTTCTAGTCTGCTAGTTGGATTCGTTAACCACTGCGCCACGATGGGAACTCCCCCCCTTTAGGTTCTTATTTGATCAAAGGGCACCAAGACGATGCCACTTCTTTTCCTGAGGTTTCCATTCTTCCTTCCCTCTATCCCTACTCCTTCTTCCCCCACCTCTCTTTCCGTGTTATATTTAGGGGAGTCTGACCCTCAGTGGTACAGGCAACAGAGCTGATATGTACTGAAATTCTGTTCACAGCAAGTGAGAAAACGGCGTTTTAGAAGAAGGGCTTAAAATACACAAAGGAAAGAATCTCGGTGGAGAAGGGGGCTGGGGTCAGAAAGGAACCTGAAAGTATCTGGTAAAACTGAAGATACGTCTGCCATGTACTTGTGGCATCATTCACTGTATGGGTCAAATATAAAGCTATACCATGGCAACAACAACCAGAAAAAGAATCTCAGGAATTCTGCTGGACAAGAGTATCTTGCCGTCATATCGTCATTTTTGTCCAACTCCATAATCAATGTAGATTATTTGAAATTTCACCTCGAATGACGGTTCCATTAATATGCAGACTCAAAAAGAAATGCCAGCATCTGCGGAGAAGTTTAGGAGGAGGTACGGCAGGTACCATTTCTCCCAGCTCCTAGAGAAGAGCTCTAAGGGTCAAAATAGAGGCAACCCAGAATATTTAGTTATGCTGTTAAGGCCCAACCTTCCACTGTGCCTGTTATGCATCTGTCTGTGTGAAACCGGTGGGTAAGTCAACAGGAAGTGCCCTTCTTACTTGCCTCATTTAGGATTTATTCAAATTTAATTCTTTTCAACAAAGGTAATTATGTTGTCGATCTTGTCAGGCTGTAGAGATTAATCATTTACCCCCCAGCAAATAGTATGCCTCAATCTAGAATGATTTCATGAACAGGATCTTTGAAGATGAGTGAGCCTTTTTCTGCTGCTTCCCCCAACTCTAAAGTAAGTATAAAAGAGACTCTCCCAGGACCAAAATGGCCATCAGACACACCGGGACACTAGAGTGGGTGGGGATCTCACTACCTACCAAGCTACAGGGTTTACGGCAAAGGCGGGTTTACCTCTTAGCAGCTAAACACAACATACCAAGAACATGTTACACTCAGTTAAAGGAAGAGGAATTTATTTCCAGGGTTATCCTGGATTTCCCTGTTAGAGGAGTTTTGTTGTTTTTATTTGTTTGTTTGAAGGGGCTGAGATGAGATGGTGAAAGAACTGCCCCCCTCGGTGAGCTGGGATGAGAGACCACACATTGGCCTAGTGGGGAACAATTCCATCGCAAGCAGTGATTCTCATTTCCTAAGGGAGTCTTGCCTTCGAACGCGGCCTGCGGCAAGAAGCCAGCCGATCCGATTTAGAGTCTAGAAGGTTCAGAGAGACCTAACAGGAATTTCCCAGAACTGCTGTTTACTCTTCAGCCCTGGCAGAGGTCTCTCACTGCAGCACAAACTTTAACCTGGTACCACCCGGAGCCCCCTCCCCAGGAAGGGCCCTGGGGACACGATTTACATTTGGGGACAGTTATATCCGGACACACACACTCTGACCTCTTCCCTGCCAGGCACCCACACTTACCAAACCAGTCCAAAAGAGAAAGAACAGGAACAACCAGGCCGTATCTGTGCATTTCCTGTAAATCTGAGGTCGCCATGCTCTTGGCCTGGGGCTCCTCTCAGAGGAAACCTTCCAGAAAAAACAAGAGCGTTGAAAGAGGATGAATAGCCAATGAATCCCACCCTGGAAAATGAACCCAAACTTCCTCGAAGGCTGCTCAAAGTAACCTTTTTTTTTTTTTTTTTTTGTAAAGTGGCCACAAGTTTTCATGGAGCCTTTGGACACCTGCCTTGTGTGCAGAGCGAGGGGAAGTCCCCAGGCGCCAGGTCCTTACCTGGAGGTGCACCTGGAGGCGGCCCCCCGGTTGGTGCTGGGCGGCCAGTCTCTCCCGCGCCTCCGTCCCAGCACCCGAATGGGGGTCCGAGGTTCTCCCCGCCAGGTGCCTCCGGCACGCGGGCCGGGGGGGGGGGGTCTTGGGTCTCGGAGATCCAGGAGGCGGAAGCGTCCCCGCGGGGCAGGTGCGTGCAGGGCCCGAGCCTCCCTGCCCTCCCCCCGCCTCCCCGGCCAGGTGCGGGCCTTACCAGGTGCTCGGCGCCGAGACACTGCATCCTGCGCCCGGCGGCGGGGGCCGCGCACTGGGAGCCCACGCACCGCCTGCGGCAGGCCAGCCCCGGGCCCCGCGGCCGAGCGGCGGGAAGGGGCGCAGCGCCGCCCCGCGGCCGCCTCCGAGCGCCACGGACTTCGCCCCGGGCGCCGTCCCCGGCGGGCCCCGGCTTCCGCGCGCACCCCTGCCGCGCGGTTCTCGGGCAGTCGGCGCAAGTCTCAACCGGCTCGGAACGAGAGGCACCTGCCCGTCCGCCAGCCTCAAAACAGCGCGCGGTGCCGCTCCCGGGATACCTGGGTTCCCGCTGGTCCTGCCACGACCCCCGGGGCGCTCCTCGCTGCGGCCTTATTAGGAGGCGGCCCCCGCAGGGAGCAGGAAGCAGAAAGTCTCTGCAAACCCTTCCAGAGGGCGGACGACGGTGGAGTGCTGAATTATACCCATATGGCCAACAGGTGAGTGCCCTTACCCCGCCGGATTCTGTTCGAGCTGCTTTACAAGCAGTCTTAACCAATCCAAAAGGCAAGAAACTACCATTATCCCCGGTCTACAGACGAGGGAAACTGAGGCATGGAAGCAGCGATGTAACTTGCTCGGGGACACGCAGCCAGCAAAGTGTAGAGCTAGGGATTGAACCCCGACACTCGAGGTGCTGTCAAGGTGGTTCTCCGCAAGCTTTCTTTCCACCAGGAGGGCGGGCCTGGGGCTGGGGCTCTCCCACCACGCCTGGCCTGGAGAAACTAGAGCAGCTGGAGGAACCGCGGGTTCCAGGCGGTAAAACGAGAGTAAAAAACCCCGGGGAGGCTGAGGACTGCCTAAATCTGTGGGCGTGTAGGCGGGGGGTGGCGGCAGAAGACGAGGTAGAGGAGATGAAAGAATTTCAGGTTCTGCTCTCGCCTCTCTCCCACGTTGGCCTGGGACAATCGTGCCACCTTTCGCTACTGAAATGGTAGCAACCAACGAAGCCACTTATGGAGGGGGGATCCTCCGGGTAATAGCCGACCAGCACAAAAGTACTGTTTGGGTGAGAAAACATCTGAAGCTGGGCCCGTTTCAGTCGCTATTCCTCCGCATCCACAGTCCCAGGGCTGCTGCGTTACCGTTTTCAGCCCTGCTTGGCCCTGAGGGTAGGAACCTGGCTGAGGAGTGATCTGGTTTAGTGTCAGAGGATGGGAGAGACGGATAGTGGTTCTCTGGTGCCTGAGACTTCAATTCTGGCCTCATTGTCCCCTCCCACCCTAACTCACGCCGCCTTTTGCTTGCCTATTTATCAGAGTAGCTGAAATTCCAAGGGAACATGAATTCACAGTCCAAATAACTAGACCTCCGTGTACAGCTACTATAAAACAACAACTGAACAATGTATATACCATCCGAAACTGCATTACTAGGACGGATGAAGCAAGATTTTTAAGTAAGCATGAGAAATAATACATTTAAGAAGGTGAGGACTGACAATAGCAATGTGAATCAGGAAAAATATCATGAAACTATAATGAATAGAAATGATTAACGTGAAAATTTTGGTAGTGGGATGAATATGTATCCATGCCAGTTATTAATAACATGGGATATAGAGTAGAATAGATGCAGCTGAAGAGGAATCAGTGATTGGAAAGAGTAGTTTCAGCAACTCTCCAGAGGCAGCAGGAAAAGTTAAAACAAGGTGGCTTATTTTTAACATTTCCTAATTAATATCGAGAAAAGAACTAGAACAGAAAGAGCATGATATAAAAACGGAGAGGAGGAAATATTTGAAGGCATAATGGAGATAAAATTCAAGGTTGAAAGAGGGAAATAAACTTCAGATTGAAAGGGCAGGTCTCAAGCCATATACATATTTCAAATATATATCTATTTTTTTTCAAATATCTATTGTTTGGGAATTTCCTAAAAACCCACTTATTAGAACAATAGACTGACTACCCAACTAATTCTCATCAGAATAATGGCTCCTCGTCAGAACCACAGGTCCGTCAGTTGGGTTGTCACATGACTGTATCTTTCAGGACTCACTTCAAACCTGGCTGTGCCCACCAGTCCTCAACTATTTAATGACAAACCCGCCCAATCTAATGAGCCTCCCTGCATTGAAAGACCCATCTTGCATCGGACCTTAAAAAAATCTTATAAATATCCCATCCTTGAAACACATCAAATATACTTATATCCATAAATTTAATACTAAATAAAAATAAAACCTCATTCATTGCCTTTAGAAACTTCTAGGGGCCAAACTCATTATTTCAAAACCTGGTAAATAAAGGGAAATAATCAAGCACATAGCCTGTCTTTCCCACCTCAATGGTCCTTCAGGGTAATCATGTAATTGGTGAAGGATCTTTCTGTTTCTAAAAGTATTTTGCCTTCTAAGGGCAGAAGGAATGATAGAAATTAGGATCTCACAGTTTTCCAAACATCACAGAAAAGGGACAATTAGACATCGGCTTCCTCTCAGGGAAGAACACACTGCCACCTATGGAAGAGTTGTGCCATGAAAGTCCACATGAATCTATCAGTTGATAAGATACATACTAGGGAATAGAGGAACAAGTCAAACGGTACCACAGGGATGCCATCTGCAAAACCAAGACTGGGAACATCTTTAGACACATGACCTAGTGTTTTACATCGTCAACAATTTCATCACCAGCAGCAAAAAGATTATAAGAAAAACAGAGAAGTGAAACATTACAAGAGTTTTGGGGGGTTTTAACTAACGGCAATGTGTGGACATTATTTAGATCTAGATGAAACCAACTGGAAAGGCAAAGGGAAAGAAAATCTTTCAAGAGGACCATCTAGGAACTGTGAATCCTGACTGGATATTTAATACCTTTAAGTAACTTTTATTACGGAATCTGGAGATCTGATGAGGTCATTGGGGTTAGGTTTAAAAGGGAGGGTCCTTAACTTTTAGATTCACATACTCAAACTTCTATAAAATTACATGCTGTCTGGGATTTGCCTTTAAAAAAATCCAAGGCAGGGAGTTCCCATCATGTCACAGCAGAAATGAATCTGACCAGGAGCCATAAGGTTGTGGGTTCAATCCTTGGCCTCATTCAGTGGGTTAAGGATCTGGCATTGCTGTGAGCTGTCGTGTAGGTTGCAGACTCGGTTCAGATCTGGTGTTGCTGTGGCTATGGTGTAGGCTGGTAGCTATAGCTCTGACTAGACCCCTAAGCCTGGGAACCTTCATATGCTGCAGGTGTGGCCCTAAAAAGACAAAAAAAAAAAAAAAAAAAAAAAAAATCCAAGGCAGAGAGCAGTGGCTGGAGATGTGGAGGAAATATTGATGACCAATTGATAGTTGCTGAAGTTGGGGGAGGTATACGTTGAGTCCATTGAGCTATATTCTCTACTTGTACACGTTACCCACTCACACCGAGAAGACTCCCTAGCCTCCACTTTGGAAGGTCCAACACCTATTGCCTGCATGTACTTGTATGGAACCCACTTGGCTTCTCTCCTTTTTCACCCCCCTCGCCCTCAACCTGAGGCTCAGCCTGACGCCCTCCATTCCTCAGGAGCAACAGTCCCGGCTGGGCTGCAGGGTGGTTGTGTCCCCAGCACACTGGCACAGCCCAAGTGCCAGCCCTCACGGCTCCCCTGCCCCCATCCTCCTCTCAGACCCCACCTGGGCACCAACGCTTCCCTGGCAGTTGGACCGTAACAGTGTCTCCTCTCCTCTGTGAATCTCTTCATCCCTCCCTCACACGGCATCTTCTGTCGTCTATCCTTAGGTTTCTCATGATTCTCACACTTGACTTTTTTTTGATATTTTAATCTCTTTCATTTCCAAAGCCCAGCGGTACCTTCCTTAACTTCCAGCTGCTCTCCACAGGTGCTGGACTCTTGCTTCTGTCCCAGTCCAGCCAGAGATGTACCTAGAACCACTCAAGTTACCTGCTTTGCTTTCAAGGGACTGACCCTTAACTTGTGGGTCAGTGCTCTCAGGTACAGACTAAGGCTGGAGCTAAGCTTCAGCTGGTGTGTCTCACTGATGCTGTGCTTTGGGGCCAGCACCTGAGTCAGGTTTTCCACCCTTCATTCCACTTCCCGAAGTCTTCCATGCCCTCCTCACCTCCTACAGCTGAGCTCCCAGCATACCTTGAACCATAGCCCGACAGCCTGTGGTTAAAATACTGTGATGCTGAACTGTGATAAAGCAATTATCTTCCAGGAATTAGGGCTCACCTTAGAGAGGCAGGTAATATAGGCTCTGGAGGGGTCAGGAACATCACCTCAGGTCTGTGGGTCCAGATCTTTCATCATCTTGCCTTTCCTGTCAGTTACGGAGTTTCTCCCTTAAATTGGCAGCCCAAAATAAGACGGATACAAAGGGGTTTGAAATTTGGTCTTGGTAGTTGGTCCAGGAATGGCCCAAGAAGCACTTGACAGGCAGACGGCCTGCAAGGGGCCCTTTGCCATTAAGACAGGGAAGGGAGTGGGGGTTGGGAGCCGAGGAAGGTATGTATGCAAAGGAATCCCAGCCCTTTGGAGCTGGATTGAAGTAATTCAGGATGAGGCAGTTGGAGGCTCAGAAAAGTCTTTTTTCCTTGAAATCTTTGGATGGAAATCTGGCCTCTGGGACCTTGATTATTTTTAGCTTATCTCCATTCACCAAAGATTGATGGGGCATTTGCCTTGTGCCAGGACTTGGCCAACTCTAGGGGCACAAATACCGAGATTTGCCCCTTCAAGGTCACGCTTACTTGGGGGCTGGTGATGAGACACGTGGTGAAGGTTCTTTGGCCAGTGTGATGTCCCCGAAACCTTCCTGGGAAGGGCTGTCCGAGTTGAGGGGTGAAGCATGACTAAGAGGTGTCGAAGCAGAGAAGGGTGGGGAGGGCATTTCAGCCAGAGGCCACGGCCGGAAGGCCCAGATGCATGGACCCGTCGGACACCCCTGAGCAGTATAGGTGGTTGGAGGAGGGTGAGCCGGGGAGGGAGTGGGCGTGGAGTGGGGCAGGCCGCACTCAGGAGCCGCCTGGCCCGTGGTTCTGTGGTTCCTGCTCAGTGTCACTCTGTAGGAAAACTTGCACAGAACGGTCCTTGGCCCTGCCTACGCCGAGGGAACTGGAAGAGGAGGGGCTTGTGGGCCGGAAGGGGAGGGGCTTGTGGGCCGGAAGGGGAGGGGCTCGGGTCCTTCCAGCGCGGGAGAGCCAGGAGAGCCACGAGACAGTCTCGAGGCTGGGCCTGGTAGGGGCAGCAAGAGTAACGTGAAGCAAGACACGGGCTCAGTGCCGCCACCAGGCTCCTGCCTGTGATCCTTGGACCACAGCTCTCCTCAGGCCCCAAGGGGCTTTCAGCTTGATTTTTTTTCCTTAAGAGAGGTTATCTGTGTTAAATGTCAAGATTTGTGTTAATATATATTCTTTTGTATATATCAAGTGCGGCATAGTGAAATTGTACCTAACGTGTGTTATTATACCTGTCACATGGATGAGTTAAAAGGCAGGTTAAGCGGAACCCTCTGAACCCACCTCTCAGTCTAAGAGCTGGAATATTTCCATGATGTTCCTCTGGGGACGCATCCCCTGCCAACCCTTCTAGCTCAGGTAACCACTCTTCCGAATTTTACTGAGACGTTTCTTGCTTAAGCATGCTTACCTCATAGTATCTTCTTCCTTAATATAATTTAATTTGCTTTTTAGGGAATATAATTTAATACTTTAGGGGGTATAATTTAGTTTGCTTTTTAGCAAATGGTGGTATGTGGTATAGACTGGTTTAGAACTTTTTTCACCCATTGTTTTTTTGGGTGGTTTTTTTGTTTGTTTTGTTTTCATGCTTGGTTTTAAAATTGAGGCTGGTTTTCACAGACAGCCAGTTTGAGCCCAGATTTTCTGACTAATGTGGAAGCACTGAATAGTCAGACTCCCCAGTTCTCAGATCCTTCTAAAGACAAAATGCCTGTGTTGCTAGGGGCTGGCTGCTCCGTCTCCTTTGTTGGCATTCCTTTCTCCTACCGCTTGCATTTCCTCGGACTGCACTGTTATTTGTGTATTCATGAGACTCCCTCCCTCCCAGGTTCTGCACTTGTTCAGAGCCCTCCTGTGAGTGACTTGAAGACACTCTTGCTTCCTGTCACCAAGCGTTTGCACCCATCTCTTGGGCACCTCTTACCAAACCCTCTTATGTCCACACCAACCCGTCTTCAGAAACCATTTTCTTCTTTTTTGTCTTTTCATAAATAATGAGCGTTCTAACAGCAAAGCCCTAGGAAAGCCTTTAGGTCAGCTCTTTGATGGGGCTGGTGGAGGAGGAAGTTTATGACCTGACTGGTCTTCCGAGGAACATCAGCCTTGTAGTGGTTTCCCCGGCTGCTGCAGTCAAGTACCTCACGCTTGGTAGCTTCAAACCACAGAAATTCATTTTCCATCAGTGCTGGAGGCTAGCAGCCTGCAGTCGAGGTGTTGGCAGGCGGGGGCACACTCTGCCCAAGGCTCTCAGAGGGGATAACCCTTCCTGTCAGCTTCCAGTGGCTCTGGCATCCTTTGGCTTGTGGCTGTGTCGCTCCAGTCCCTGCCTGCATCTTCACATGGCCTTGTTTTCTGGATTGTCGAGTGGCTTCTCCTTTTCTGTCTCTTGTAAGGATGCCCATTGTGGGATTTAGGGCCACCCTAAGCGATCCGGGATCGTCTCATCTCAAGATTCTTAATTTCCTTCATTCCAAGCTAAGTCACATTCTGAGGTTCCAGGTAAAGGCGTCTTTCTTTTCTTCGGGGGGTGGCGTTATTTAACCCAGACCTGTGGATGCTACTTGAAGAAAATGTCTTGTGGTTGGATACATCTTGGAAATACTGTTCTCTTGACCTCTCTCAGCGCATCACACTGCATCAGTATCTCAGACACTGGACCAGTGTGTGTGTGTGTGTGTGCGCGCGTGCGCACATGTGCACACACTCTTAGGGACTAGACTTTTTTTTGAAGGACATGGTAAGTTTGTGCCGAAATGTTCAGGTCTTAGTGCGGATGGAATGATTTCCGGGCACCCGGGGAGCCCCTGCCCATACCTACCGACCTTATCAACTCTGCTTCAAATTTCTTAAGACACGAAAGAAAGCCTTTGAGCTCCCGCTGAAGGAAAACTTTGAGTAGAAATGCCCTGGAGAGGGCACCTGAGCAATGTCTGCTTACTAGATGTGACCAACATCAGAGTCTTCCTTAGCCACAGTCTTTAGAAAAGGAAGAGCCCTGGATCTCAAGGCCACTAGAGTCCTGACATCCCAGGGGTGGCCAGACAGGGCAGGACGGGAGCCCAGAAGTCAGACCTCAGCTCCTCTTTCACCCTCTCAGGGCCAGTGCTTTTTACACACAATTCAGTACATTTTACGGCTGGGCGTGCTCATCTGTTTAACCTAAAATGTAAGGCGACCTTTGCATTCTGACACCGATACCCAGTTCATTACGATACCATCTATTTTTGCTTCTTGCCAAATAACTGCTGTGAATATCAGAATTTTTAATAGATCCAACCACAACCTTCTAGAAGGCAGCCTGAGTTTTGTTTTATAAAATTGTCCTGTATTTGATTACCTGTGACATCTCCCTCTGCTCCCTCAACAACATGTTTGTTTAATCCCTTTGGATTAAACATGCTATATTGTGGTAAAAACAGGAAAATCATTAACCTCCAGCACAAATGTGCTCTAATTTTTAAGTTCTTATACATCTTTTGATTTATTTTTTTTTAATAGCTGCACCCACGGCATATAGAAGTTCCTGGACCAGTGATTGTATCCAAGCCCCAGCTGCAGCAACACCAGATCCTTAACCCACTGCGCGGGGCCAGCATTGAACCTGGGCTTCTGCAGCCACCTGAGCAGCTGCAGTCGGATTCTTGCCCCCCTCCTCCTAAGTTCTTATGTGTCTTTTGAGGGAGATGTTTGCCTATTTCTTCTGAATTGTGTCAGCCTGACAATCTTGCTGTCTTGTGGGTCAGGGGAAGGAGGAACAGGGCAGGAGAGAGAGTGACGAGTGGAGGAGGGTGGTGAGCAAGGGGAGAAGCCGGAATCGAGAATGTGGATGCTCTCTTACCAGCTGCAGGATTTCAGGCACATGCCCTTCCCCTCTGGGCTTCTTTGTAAAACGAGGCGGGAGAGCGGGTCTGTTTCCTTCCAGCTCTGAAAGTCTGTGATTTAAAATTTCATGGCAGAGGTATGGAAAGTAAGAAGCCAAAGCAAGCACAAGGAGCCACGTAGCAGAGATGAGCAGAAATAGGTGAGGTAGAAATGAAAATATAATAGAGATCAATGCAAACATAAGCTTAGTCTTTGAAAACACTGAAAAAAGAAAAAAAAACGGGTAATCTTGTAGAAAACAAATCATAAAAGGTTGCAGATAAGATACACCAACTACGCAACACCTAACAAGTGGTAGATGCTAATGACACAGTGATTGGGGATGCGACACCACCTCCTGACTCTGCTTCGCTTTTTTCCTTCCATTCTCTTTAGTTTGCCTCCTTTATTTTTAAATTTTATTCAGATTTTCTCCTTTATTCCATATCCACATATTATATCTGGTACCGGCGCTCGCTCGGTTAGAAACTTGGGTAATAAAGAGATTATGACCCTTTCTCCTGGCAAAGCCCTGGCGTTGAGGGCTGATGCAGTTGCCACTTTCTGACAGGAGGTGGCGCTGTCAGCTGGTGGCTGCGTAGGAAACCAGCCGTAAATTGTAAGATCTTTTTATCCCTACTGATTCGAAGATTTCTTCGCTTGTACTTATTTCTTTATTTAATTTGCATTTTCACATTTACAAGATGGTGAGGCATCTTTTACTCAATATATGGATTTACTGTAGAGTTTTATGGCCTGTGAAATCTGTCACTCAAATGATGTTGCTTCTTATTAAATCTTAATATTGTCTTAGAATGGAGGACATTCCGTATGTTATGAATCTGTGAATCTGGAATGAACTGATTACCTCTAGAGACTCTTCACAATCACTGAACGTGGTTTTGACTGAGAATTGAAAGTGATGCATTCTTTAGTGTCTGGAGCTCACTTTCGATTTGGGGTTGGGCAGACTCTGGAGTTTGAAATCCAGTTCCGACCTTTCCTTGCTACGTGATCTTGGGCAAATTTCTTATCCTCTCTAATCTTACTTGCTCATCTTTAAGATGGTGATAACAATGGTTAATTTGAAAAATTGTTATTATAAGCCTCCCCTATACCTGGGCTCGAGATAGTTTCAGTAGCCTCAGCGAGTGTTAGGTAATTTTAAAAAGCTGAGGTTAATAATGAAATGTGAAACAGACCCCTGTTAATTTACAGCAGATAGGGAGAGTGCACCTGTGCTAATCCAGGAATCAGCTAATTGACTCAGGGCCTGTGGATATTGGGTCCCTGTTGAGCTCTCAGCCCAGGTGGTATTGCTTTGTCATCTCCAGTGGGTCCCAGAACAGAGTCTTCTGAGATGTTTGTTAAACACACAGATTCCTGGGCCCACCCAGACCTACTAACTTAAAATCTCTGGAGGTGGGGCCCAGAATGGGTCTTTAAAATGTGTTTTCTGTGTACTATTTTAGGGACACAAAAATATGGAAACTCTGACCTAGTGTGTGATTTCCTGCAGACTGGCATTGGGATCATATTAATGCAGCTTAATTTCTGTAGTACTTCAGTGATACGGCGATTTTAATTTGTTTGTTGGGTGCTGGGAAAACTAAAGGACAGCTCTGCTTCCTTCTGTTCTCTTTCTCCACGTGTCACTCATCTTTCACAAATCAGTTGCACTTGAGTGGGTCTTGAACTTGCAACCAGAAGATGAATACATTCTGGAGATCTAATAGTGCACGGTGTATGATTATAGCCAACAATAATGGATTATGTATTTCCAAGTTGCTGAGAGACTAGACCTTAAATGTTCTTACCACAAAAATAATTGTGTGGCTGGATAGAGGGGACAGCTCACGCAATCACAACCACATTGCAGTGTATAAAGGTATCAGATCGGCATGTGGTACACCTTAACTCACACAGTGCTAGATGTCAATTATGTCTTTTTAAAAATACTATTTTTTTGCTAATTTTTAGGGCCGCACTCTCGGCATATGGAAGTTTCCAGGCTAGGGGTCAAATCAGAGCCATAGCTGCCGGCCTACAGCACAGCCACGGTCACAGCAACATGGGATCTGAGCTATGTCTGCAACCTACACCACACCAGATCCTCAACCCACTGAGCGAGGTCAGAGATCGAACCTGCATCCTCATGGATGCTAGTTGGGGTCACGTTACTGCTGAGCCATGATGGGAACACTTAAAAATACTATTTTATATTAGAGTAGAATTGATTTACAATGTTGTGTTAGGTTCAAGTGTACAGAAAAGTGATTCAGTTATACATATGCATGTATCTATTCTTTTCCAGATTCTTTTCCCATGTAGATTATTACAGAATATTGAGTAGAGTTCCCTGTGCCAAACAGTAGGTCCTTGTTGAGTATCTATTTTATATATGGTGATGCCTATATCTTAATCCCAGCCTCCTAATATATCCCTCCGCTCCATCTTTCCCCTGTGGTAACCATAGGTTTGTTTTCTAAGTCTATGAATCTGTTTCTGTTTTGTAAATAAGTTCACTTGTATCCTATTTTATTTTTATTTTTTTAGGGCTGCACCTGTGGCATATGGAGCTTCCCAGGCTAGGAGTCGAATGGGAGCTGTAGCCACTGGCCTACACCAGAGCCACAGCAATGCTAGATTCAAGCCGTGTCTGCAGTCTACACCATAGCAACGCTGGATCCTTAACCCAGTGATCAAGGGCAGGGATCAAACCTGTGACCTCATGGGTACCAGTCAGTTCCTTTTCTGCTGAGCCACGACGAGAACTTCCTGTATCCTATTTTAGATTCCACATATAGGTGATATCATATGGTATTTGTCTTTCTCTGTCTGACTTGCTTCACTTGGTATGAGAATCTCCATGTCCATCCATGTTGCTGTAAGTGGCATTATTTCATTTTTTTATGGCTAATATTCCGTTATGTACATATACCACTTCTTCTTTATCCAGTTCTCTATCAATGGACATTTTGGTGGTTTCCAGGTCTTGGCTGTTGTAAATAGTGCTGCAGTGAACATAGGGGTGCACGTATCTTTTCAAATTATGGTTTTGTCCAGTTGGGATTGAGAATGCTGGATCATGTGGTACATGTCAAGTATTTCTCAATAAAGACCTGCAGCCTATGTTAAACAAAGAAAACATGGGTCTCGCATGACAGCAATAAGCCATCGTCTGTTGTGTGAAATAGGAAAGGGTAAATCTAGATGGGTGAGTGTCAGTTCTAGATAACTGAGGTTTCGCTTCGTAAATGTCTACCCCGTCTTAACATTTCGCAGGGAAATGATTTCTTCAGCAAACACTTGCGGATGGCTTCTTAGGTCCCGGGCTGAGGTTCTCTTTGTCATTACACTGAACACAGGTGTAGAGCACATGGTATTTGGAGCTGGGAGAGCCGGCTGGGCCAGCTCTCCAGAGACATTGTGGTGAAGAGGGCCTCCCAGCCTCCGGCCCCTCCCACGGCCCGTGTCTGGACGTGTGCTCTTCCTGCTGCCCTTCAGGCAGTTGTCGGGCAGCCTTCCGTGGCTCCAGTGACATTCTGATGCCCCCCAAAGCATCAAGTTGCCCACTGATCTTCTTCCTCCTCGCATGTTTTCACTGGAGGCAATTTAAGGTGCCAAAAAGCTTGGGGATGCAGCCACATGCATATCTGTCAACATATATGTACGTATGTATGTACACACACGTGCCTGTGTCTGTGCACGTGGGTGGCTGGTCCAGCACACGCCCACTTGTGCACACCTGATCTACTAGCCCGTGTCAGAATTGTTTTCTAAGACACGGTAACAGACAGGAGACGAGGCCACGGTGAGCAGGCCACACACACTGCTGATGCCAGTGGGCCCGAGGGCGGGGGGGGCTCCTGGCTGAGAGCATTTGCAGACGTGAGCCCGCACCCCTGCCGCAGTCCCAGAGCTCACGGCGGCCCTGGGAGCGTGGGAGAATCTACACTGCCATCCCCTCTAGGGGTGGGCATCTCTATTTATTTTGGTAGCTTATGAGTGCAGAGGCAAATGGCACCGTCATGAACCAGAGTGGGTGGCTCTTCGCATGGAGGCGTGTGGCTCAGCTTCCTTAATGACAGGATTGCTGTGAGGAACACGGGTGGTTCTACTGTGAGATGGTCCTGGGACTTACAGGGAGCAGCCTGGGGGCGGGGGTGAGGGGGGCCTGCTGGGGGCCAGCCCCTTTGCCCCACACCGAGTGGTGCAGCCCTCACTGGCCTGGCGCTGCGGCCTGCTGTGTGCCGCTCCCATTCTGGGGCCTGCTTGTTGCTGTGGGAGCCTCCTGCCCCGCCTGGCCCCTTACTGCCCTCTGACATCCTCTTCCTTCTGCTCTCCTCTTTCCTTTCCTCTCTCATTCTGATTTTTTGTTTGTTTGTTTGTTTTTTGCTTTTTAGAGCTGTACCTGCAGCATATGGAAGTTCCCAGGCTAGGGGTGGAATCAGAGCTACAGCTGCCGGCCTACACCACAGCCACAGCAACACGGGATCCGAGCTGTATCTGCGACCTATACCACAGCTCACAGCAACGCCGGATCTTTAACCCACTGAGCGAGGCCAGGGATTGAACTCGTGTCCTCATGGATATTAGTCAGCTTCATTTCCACTGAGCCGCAATGAGAACTCCTCTCATTCTGAATCTTATTACCACAGATTCTTTGCTTTTGGAGCCTTTTCTAATCAATGAGAAAGTGTCCTGTATTGCTAAGACAGTTAAATACATTTTCCTTGCCCCAAATCATAGCTATTTTGCCGTTTGCGTTTGCAGAGCCTACAAAGGCTACAGAATCAGGCCTCACACATCTGGGGTTCCAGATGTCGATTTTACAATGTATTTTATTATAGCTGATTTCATCAGCTTATCTCCAGCTCTTCCTGGATTTTTAACTGGCTCTTGTTCTTATGTTCAAGGCTTTTCTGGGTGCTTCGGGGTCATTGGCTGTTCTGGACAGTTGAGGTGGCAGAGGCCAGAGTGCAGGTCACGACTCCATCGACCAGTTTAGACAGTGTTTGTGCAACTGCAGTCGATGGCCTCGGGGAGGCTGTCAGCCCGCCAGTAGGTGTCAGGCTCCCCCGCAGTGCTGGCTGGCAAAATGCAGCCGTGACCTGGATAAGCACAGACGGGGCCCATCTGGCAGGCAGAGCTAAGGCAGATGGTGACAGATGGCTCCACCCCTGCAGGCCCCATGCTGTAGGGGGCGGCTCCCCTCCCACCTGCGTGCCGTCACTACCTGGCACCCACAGCCAGTCCACCGGGGTGGAGCCAGGTCAAGGGTGAGGAGAGGGAGGCACTAGGGTGCAGGAGCCAGCGCCTCCTGAAAGTTTGCACTTCACCTGCCTCACACCTGTCACGGCTTTGGGGACTCCCAGCTGTCCCCATTCCCGTTCTAAAGGTGGAGCCAAGTAACTTAAAAAAGAACCTACCGCTCTCACGGTCTAAGTGGTTATTAACCAGCTAGAACGCCGGCTTCAAGAATGCCACCCTTCTCCTTACAGTCGGCTTCTCAGGCAACACTTTGTTGGCTGATTGTTGCAGTAAATGAGAACTGATCCGGGGGAAAACAAAACCCTTTCGTGTTATGCATGGATGTGCCCAAGGAAACTGGAGCACACAGAGTGATGCTGAGATGGGGCAGAAAGGGGCCCAAATATGACGCACAGAAATCACAGCCTCAGTTTTACCCAGCAACGCAAGGGAGGCTGGAAGAAAGAGGAGGCCCCCACGTGAAGGTGAGACTGTCTTCAAGATTCATTCACAGGCTTGACGCAATTTCAGACGGAATCCAGTAGGATTATTTGTGAGGGAGGAGTCTTGACAAATGTAAGTCTCAAAGTTTTTCTCAGGGTATATTCAGAGAAGACCACGTGGGATTCTGAAGAAGAGCAGGGTGAGACTGTGCCATTTAGGGAGCACTGGCGTTGTCGGAGGGAGCACGGAAGTAGCAAGGGGATAGAAGATCCCACTGTCCCCTGGGCACAATCTATGGGCTGATGCTGTGCGTGCTGCACATACTTGAGTTCAATGTGGTTATACAGAGAAAGAGTAAATAAACAGCAATAAATAAAATTAATCCTTGTTGCAACAAGGATGCACATAAATAATAAAATAAAATAATCAGTATAAATTCTCATCTCACACCATGGCCCTAAGTACTTTCCTGATGAATTAAACAGATAATACATCACAGAACAACTTCGTGGGTATAAATTTTAATATTCCTCAAACTCCTAGAAGACAAAAAACTAAATGTCCAAGAGGTAGAAAGAAAATCATAATGGAAGTTAACTTGACTGCAGAACATAAATGAATGTCAGATTTTTCTGATTTCAAAATTAGAGATTGTCATATTTGCTGCAAAGTGTTTCTTTTTTTGTTTTCTTTTCTTTTAATAGCTGCACCCACGGCATATGGAGGTTCCCAGGCTAGGGGTCAAATCAGAGCTACACCTGCCGGCCTACACCACAGCCGCAGCAATGCAGGATCCAAGCCATGTCTGCGACCTACACCACAGCTCACAGCAACCCTGAATCCTTAACCCACTGAGTGAGGCCAGGGATCGAACCTGCATCCTCATGGATACTAGTCAGATCCATAACCCCCTGAACTACAATGAGAACTCCTGCAAAGGGTTTCTAAAAACCTTGATATCTTAATTCCAAAGTATGATTATAGAGACTGTAGAGGAAAATGGACAAAGCAAAGAAGTGGCCAAGTCACTTGAAGACACACAGATGCAAGAATAAACTTGCATATGGGAAAATGCCAAGCCCTGATATTGAAATAAAGCAACAAAGACAGAGCAGTCACTGAAGTAAACATTTAAAACGTATGCATTTAAAAATAAAATGATCCTTCGGGAATATAAATTGGCGCAACCACTGTGGAAAACAGTATGGAGATTCCTCAGAAAACTAAAAATAGAATTACCATTTGATCCAGCAACCCCATTCCTGGGCATCTATCCAGAGAAAACCATGACTTGAAAAGATACGTGTACTCCAATGTTCATTGCAGCACTATTTCCAATAGCCAAGACATGGAAACCACCTAAATGTCCACGGACAGAGGAGTGGATCAAGAAGATGTTCTACCTATACACAATGGAATATTACTCAGCCATTAAAAGGAAAGAAAGAATGGCATTTTTAGCAACATGGATGGACCTAGGAATTATCATGCTAAGTGAAGTCAGTCAGACAGTGAGACACCAACATCATATGTGATCATTTACATGTGGAATCTAAAAAAAGGTCATAGTGAACTTTGCAGAACAGATGCTGACTCATAGACTTTGCAAAACTTATGTTTTCCAAATGAGATAGGTTGTGGAGGGCTGAGGGGATGGGCTGGGGTTTGGGATGGAAATGCTATAAAATTGGGTTGTGATGATTGTTGTACACCTCTAAATGTAATAAAATTCATTGAGTAATAAAATAAAAAATAAAATGATCCTTTGCTAGAGAGAGTGTGATGGGACAGGTATGTTTACACTTAGAAGAAATTTCTCTGTGTTTATCTTTTGAACACTAGGAATCTTCTCATGCCTAATATCTCCTGTCTCCCTCCTTGCATAGACCACTGGAAGGCAGACTCTTCTTTTGGCTCACCCCTAATAAAGGTACCTCTGTGTGGCCTCAAATATAGCATAAAAGCTCAAACTCTGGTGTTTGAATATTACCCTATGACTGGTTTGGCAAAATTGGGCAAGTTGCTAACTTTCCATGCCTCGGTTTTCCTATCTGTACAATGGGCATATTAATAACTACCTCTTTGCTGTGGGAATTAAATAAGATTACATATGATGGACTTAAACAGTGCCTGATACACAGTATGTATTCCAAAAATCTTAGTTGTTACTTATTTTCGTCCTTCACCCTAACTCTCCCACCTTTAAAAGATGTTTAGCTGTTTGCTTTTGTAAACAGTTTCAAATCCTTTTTGGATCAAAGCTGCCTATAAATTAGTAATCTGTATTGCCAGGGGCTTCTTAAATAGTTGTGTACTTCTTGGTGACAACTCCAGTGTAAGAGAGTAATTAGACACAGGGTCAATTGCAATATGCCAGCATCTATCCTAAGACTGAAAATGTTCATAACCTTTGACATAATAATTTTATTTTTTGACTCTACATGTGGAAAAAAGTTAAAACAATTTTATATATATGTGAAGCTCATAGTCTTTTTTTTTCCCCACAGTCCTAATAATAGCTAAAGCTTGAAAATAATCTGAATGTCCTTTAAAAGAGAAATGGTTAAATTATTCACTCAAGCAAACCTTATGCAGTCGTGAAAGTAATGTTTTTGAAAATGGTATGATAGTATGATAAATGCTTATGATGTACAACCCAGGGGGAAAAGCAGTTTACTGAATTGTGTCTCCAAGATGATGACAGCAACCTGTGAAATTTTGTTAAAAAAAAAAAAAAAGATGGGAAGGAAATATACCAGCTTGTTCATAATGGATTTTGAGTGGAAAAACAATGGGTGATTTTTAAATCCTTTTTTTCTATGCATTTCTGTAATTACCGGTTTTCTCTAATAATGACTCCCCTACCCACACACAATGCCATGTAAGGCCCCTGTTCATAACTCATGGATCAATCATTGCAAAGGACAGCTCAGTTTGAACTGTTTTCTTTGGGCATGATGGCATCTTTATCTCATTAGAAAGGCAGTTGCCTAAGGTAGACTGTTGAACGGAGGAGTGGCTGGGGGACCGTATCAGGGGGCAACTTGATGTGGATTTCTGTCCGTTGGCTTTTCTTAGACGGATGGAATGAGAGAAAGCAGAGCACCTTTAGATAAGAGAGTGAGGAAGCAGACTTTTTGTACCAGTCACAGAAGTTACAGAAATTGAAAATCAGGAAAATGGAATTCCAGAGCAGAATTCTTTGCCTGATTTGGGGGGGGGGGGGTTGTCAAACATTTTCTCTTTAAAAAAGTAAGCAAAATCGAATTGAAACATGTTGTTCTTGTCATTCCTGTTCTAGTAACATTTATTTAGCCTAAAGTCATCAAATTAAAGACATTTAAAAAAAAAAAGAAAAAGAAAAAAGGAGTTCCTGTCGTGGCTCAGTGGTTAACGAATCCGCTGAGGAACCATGAGGTTGTGGGTTCGATCTCTGGCCTTGCTCAGTGGATTAAGGATCTGGCGTTGCCGTGAGCTGTGGTGTAGGTCGCAGATACGGCTTGGATCCCACGTTGCTGTGGCTCTGGCGTAGGCCGGTGGCTACAGCTCTGATTAGACCCCTAGCCTGGGAACCTCCATATGCTGTGGGAGCGGCCCTAGAAAAGGCAAAAAGACAAAAAATAAATAAAAAAATAAAGATGTTTTAGAATCTGAACACAGAATTATACACTTTTCATTTTTATGTGGTGCCTTGTCATTTGGGATTATAAATTTTAAATGTATGAAATGTGTAAACTAAAGACTGAAGTTCATTGGCAATCCCAGTACCCAGAGAATGTTAGGTTTTACCACGTGAAATTTCTCATTCTCTAGTCTAGAGAGAGCTACCGTTTTTGTTGGTTTGTTTTGTTTGTTTGTTTTTGAGCAATTAGCAAGTGCTTTGAGAATTTTACATGTGTTAACTTAAGTTCCTTCTCAGCGATCTTCTGAGGCAGGTACAATAATTATGTATCCTGCACTGGTGAAGTTCAGCTTCTTGGCCAAGACCACGCAGCTTGGAAGTAGTGGAACCAGGGTGTGGAAACCAGGCATTCTGCTCTGAGTCTATGCAATTAACATCTGTCTCATGGCTTCACCATCTTGATAAATCCACATTTACTGCAGTGGGATTATAGCACCTAACCTTCTAACCTGCTTTTTCTTTTTAAAGTATCTAAGCGTCATTCCTAGTCAGTAGAGATAAATCGGTGTCAGGGTTTTTTTGTTTTTGTTTTTGGCTGTGCCCACAGCATGTGGAAGTTCCCAGTTCAGGGATCAAACCTGTGCTACAGCAGCAACTAGGGCCACTGCAGTGACAATGCCAGATCCTTAACCCACCGTGCCACAAGGGAACTCATCTGTGTCAGTATTTTTAATAGCTGCATTGTATTTTATTGCATCTCATAATGTATTTGACTATAATCCATCTGGTTGGCTATTTAAAACTTTTTACTATTGTAAACAGCAAAGGAATATACATTCCCACATGCAAGCATGCCTTTGAGAGAGTGTTTCCTTAGGATAAATTCTCAGATCAGACATATCTGGGTCAAAGCGAAGGTTTTCAAGGCTTTAAATACCTGTTGCCAAAACAACTGTGCTCATTTGCATTCCCCCTTGACAGCACAGGAGAGTGTGTTTTTGTCTACACTCTAGAGTGTTTTTTGAACTTGTGCACCTTGACTTCCTATAAGATGTACATTTTCTGTAGTGATTCAGTACACACATTAACATTTTTTCTAGACTAGATGCAGTGACTTCTTTTTCTCTCCTCTCTTTCCTTTCCTTTTCAAAAATTTCTTGAATACCAGATATGATTCACTGCCTTGATTACATGATCCATGAATGGGTAGTAGTAATGCACAGTTTGAAAAAACAATGCCTGCCTATGAGCGTTATTTTTTTTAGTTTGCCTATCTGATAATCTGAGATAATGGCAAGCTATTGTTTCTGTCTTCTTCAGTTACTCAAGAGGCTGAGCATTTTGGAAAATCTTGTTTTTGAAGAGAGTAAACTATAGTTCATTGTTTCTCAACTTCCAGGGCGTGTTAGAATTTTTAAAAAAAATCACATCCCTGGGAGTTCCCGTCATGGCTCAGTGGTTAATGAATCTGATGAGGAACCATGAGGTTGCGGGTTTGATCTCTGGCCTTGCTCAGTGGATTAAGGATCTGGCGTTGCCATGAGCTGTGGTGTAGGTCGCAGACGTGGCTCGGATCCCGAGTTGCTGTTGCTGTGGCTCTGGCGTAGGCCGGCAGCTACAGCTCTGGTTGGACCCCTTGCCAGGGAACCTCCATATGCCACGGGAAGCGGCCCTAGAAAAGGCAAAAAGACAAAAAAAAAAAAAAATCACATCCCTGAATTAATTGCTGGACCCAATAATCTCTAGAGATTGGCCAGGTATCAAAACTTGTGGCCGCAGCTGAGAATAAATGCTGTAGATGTTTCTAGTAAATTAGAGAAACATTTGCATGATGATGTTGTTCTTGACATACCTGGATTGTTACTTTATAAAACTGCATTTGGGTTTTGAATTTCCCTTTTCAATTCGACTTTTTTTTTTTTCTTTTGTCTTTTTAGGGCTGCACCCATGGCACATGGAAGTTCCCCAGGCCCAGGGTCCAATTGGGGCTGTAACTCCTGGCCTACACCACAGCCACAGCAACGTGGGATCCAAGCCGTGCCTGTGACCTACACCACAGCTCACGGCGATGCCAGATCCTTAACCCACTGAGTGAGGCCAGGGATCGAACTCGTGTCCTCTTGGATGCTCGTCGGGTTCACTAACCACTGAGCTACAACAGAAACTCCTGAATTTGATATTGATTTCAAATTTTACTCGACAGGCATTTAAACAAAGAAATATGATTAACTTTTTAAATGTTTTGTTCAATTGTAAGAGTTCTGGCAATTAAGCACATGTCGCTTTCAAGGGTCACTCTTTTATTTAGGTTCTCTATATTTTTTGCAAGCCTGTTATGTACAGAGCATAGCATCAGACCTGTGGGGTTAGAAGGTGAGCCAGCAGCTCCCTGTGTAATAGGTACCCTAACCTCAACGTACAAATGACTATAGTGCCAGGAAGAGAGTGGTAATTTCACAATCATATGAAGTGAGAAATAAGACCATTAAAACCCTGTGTTTCTACTATCCTCATAGCCTAGCTCATGTATGACAGTTTCATTATATATATCAAAAGCAACAGGAAAATTCAGTAATTCTTTTAGCTGGATTTCAGTCTGCTTGCCCTTTAAACAGTTCATGTTTTTCAAATTTCATAGTCACCCGAAGGTATGATTTCACTGCATCTGAAGTGTGGAGTTATACAAGGATTCTAATTTTGGCTTAGGAGCTGTTAGCTGCACAAATCACAGTTATGCTTTTTAAAGTCTAATTTAGTGGTGGCTTTATGGTAAGGAAACTCATGCGAGATAGTTTAGATTCTCATGAATCAAATCATGCTGTAGGAGAACCAGAGTGCCATTTAGTTTTTCAGAGTTCCACGGAGAGTTCCCATTGCCTGCTGGACAGTCCACCTAGCTGGCCCTCTGAAACCCCCAATTCAGGGCATCTCCCCATAGATAAGCGCAATAGACTTCTTCCTGCCTCTTCCCAAACCCATCTTCTCTCCTCTTCCTGTGGCACAGGGGATAGTGGTGTGCTCTGCAGTAGGACGGAGGTTACTTTACGATGCTGATGCTATCTGCTCAGTTAAAGAAAGGGCCCACCCTCTGACCCAAAGCAGGCTGGGGCCTCGTGCGTGGTCTGCAGACCTGAGCCCTGGCTGGAGGGCTGGCTACTGAGATTCTAGCTCTGAAACCCCAAGAAGGCCAGCCTGGGGGGCCTTCCCCCACCTCTGCCTCCTCCATCTTCATGTCTTTGCTTCTCTGTCATATGTGGAGAGGCTGCAGGAGAGGACGGACACCCACAGGAGGCTCTCGGAGGGCCATCAGGACTGTCCTGGGGCAGGGAAGCCAGCAGAGGGGCACGTCTGAGGGCTGCACGGGTGAGAGATACAGACGACTCCCTCGTGTTCCACAAGTCGGTGTCTCAGGGGAGCTGGGGGGTTGACGTCGAGAAGGGTCATTCGTGCGCTCCCATGGTGGCCGTCTTTAGTCTGCTATTGGCCATTCTTGGCAGTTCCCAGCTTTCGGGGTTCCTGTACTCTGGCTCCCTTTCTACTGTGCTGCAGCAGGAAAAGCTGTGTCTTTGAGCAGGTTCCTCAGCCTTTCCGGGCCTCAGTTAACCCACCTGAAACTGGATGAACCACAGCCCTTTGGAAGGGGCCCGCTCTGAGGACCAGGATCAGAGCACACATGCAGCTGATCTCAGACGATCAAATGGAGTGTCCGGGAAGGGGGCCGGGGGATGGGGAGTGGGCTGCAAGTTCATGTACGATCCCTACCATCTTCTCCTGCAGCGGAAAATGATCAGCCTTTAGGCCAAAAAGGCCTGGGCAGAGACGTAGCAGGACAGTCAGGGATCCAGGCAGATGGCGCATCAGCTGTTCAGTTTTTACCTGCTCCTCACCTGTCTGGGGAGCGGGGACTACGAGTCACCTAGGGAAAGAACAGCACGTTTCATAGTCCTCAAGGCTCAGATTATTGGAGGGTGGGTTTTCCCCTTTGTGGCCATCGTCACTAGAGGTCAATGGTCAGGTCATCAAACTCAGACAAGAGGTTTTCAGAGCTGGAGAGTGAAAAACAACGGGAGAGCTACATCCTGTTGGGTCACATCCTGTTCACGAAGGCAGGAAGTGGGGCAGCAGACCAAGATGGTTAGAAAAACATGATGCTTACAAGGCATTTGCATGCTACGTGTGTCTTGGTGTGTAATTCTTTTAAGGCGCTGTGAATCAAAGCCCATGTATCATGACTTTGAAAGACCTCAAGCTTCTTGTGAAATAACGCTACCGAAAAGCCAACTTTTTTTATCAGATGACTGTGCTCCATCTATAACCGTAGGAAGTAGAAGAACATCCGATTTGCCTTCTCCGAACTGGTCACTAGGGCTCTGGGTGTTTCCCGCAGGAATAGGAATGCAATGTTGGGAATTCTCAACGGCAGTTCTTGGGAGCAGGAGACTGTGGATCTTGTCCAGAAATAGGAGTGTCGTCGTCTTTCTCGAAGGGAAGGATGGGTTTTCCCAGCCCTGGGAAGCCCTTAGTACATTGCCTGGGAGGCATCAGGCTCGTGCGGAATTGCGGGTGCCCCGCGCTCCGGGCTTCAAGGCACAGCCTGTCTCTCCTTGATTCAGCTGCCTCAGCTGCCAGAAGAGCTTCCTGGACTCAGGAAGGGCACAAGTCCCTTCTGGTCCTTTCTCTCTCTTCTCTGCTCTCAGCGACCTTCTTCCCTTCCTGCTCCTCTCCTCCTCCCTGTGCTTCACTCAGGATGATCATCAAGCAATGTTTCCAGGCTGCTTTGCGTGGGAGCGGGGTCAGGGAGAAAGCAGTTGGGGGTTTATGCTGATGATTGCTGTCCTTCAGGAAGGAGGAGGCCTCGTCCAGCTCTGGGTTATCCAGCAACTCAAGGCTGAAGAGCTTCTAAGATAAATCAAACATTTAAGACAGGGGTGCTTTCAACCACTGGACTGCTATTCCTAAAAATCTGCCTTTAAGATTGAAAAACCATGTGCTTTGCTGAATTTCCCTCTTGAATTTCCTCGAGTCTCTGGTTAAGTAATTGTGCTGGAAGCGAGCCACAATTCCTAGGAAATTGTCTCTAGCTTTTTTTTTTTTTTCAGGGCAGTACCCTGGGCATAGGAAGTTCCCAGGCTAGGGGTCAAATGGGAGCTGTAGCTACCAGTCTACACCACAGCCACAGCACCCCTGGATCCAAGCCACAACTGTGGCCTATGCCACAGCTCACAGCAACGCCAGATCTTTAACCCACTGAGCGAGGCCAGGGATCGAACCTACATTCTCATGGATACTAGTTGGGTTCATTACTGCTGAGCCACAACGGGAGCTCCAGAAATGATCTCTTAAGGATAACCATGCAGCACTGCACTAGTTGTGAGGGAACATTCCAGGTAGGTAGGGCTGCTGAAGGCTTTACCTGTCACCTGGTGATTTCAGGTTTTGGCATTTAGAGAGAGAGAGAAAGAAAGAAAGCAAAGGAAAAGAATGAGATTGACAGTGCTAAGAGATATGCATGGGTAATGTCGTTTTTATTCCAGAAACTTTCAATAATGGAAATCCAACACAAATATTGCATATCATTTTAGCCCAAAATAAAAATGTGTTTTTATTTGTCCATATGCTCTTCTAATTCCTGTGATATGCAATTTTAACCTACTTATGCATCAAATATATATGTGTGTGTGTATGTATGTGTATATATATATATTTATAATTTTTTTTTTTTTGCCTTTTAGGGCCACACCCATGGCATATGGAAGTTCCCAAGCTAGCGGTTGAATTGGAGCTGCATCTGGTGGCCTATGCCATAGCCAGAGCAATGCAGGATCCAAGCCACGTCTGCAGCCTACACCACAGCTCCTGCAATGCTGGATCCTTAACCCACTGAGCAAAGCCAGGGATTGAACCTGCAACCTCATGGTTCCTAGTGGGGATAGTTAATCACTGAGCCACGAAGGGAACTCCCCATCATAAATATTTTATGTTTTCACCTAAATTCATGTATAAGAGATTTTTTAAAAAAAGAAATGACAGATGCACTTTTGGTGCTCCTAGACAGAGCAGCAGTCCTAAGTTACACAACACAGTGAGTTGTGGGTTTCCTTTTGCCATTGCCCACAGCACCCTCATCATTTTGGTATTGCAGCTCACCTGTGAAAAATGAGAGCCTGTGACTCATGAAACATATTGAGTGGAAAAAACGACTGGTGCCTGATCTCAGTGTCACAAAGATGGAAAGATGTGGCATCCAATGCGGCGGCACTTGAAGGGCCTCCGTGTCAGGCAGGTCACCAGGCAAAACTTCCTCCTGTTGGTGCCCTTTCATTTCCTACTCTTCATTTTTCTTCTTACTGTTCCCCACCACTCCTTCCTCAAAAGCCCGTGGAAACCTAGGAGAAGGGATCCGACTGGATGGTTTTCCACGGTGCTTGTTGTGTGCCAGGTGCAAAGGTCCTGGTACGGGAGGTACTCTTCTCCACTTTGCAGATGCAGGGATTGAGACACTAGGGAGGAAGTATCTTGCGCAAGATCCGTTGGTAAGTGATGGAGCGCCTGTTCCCACACAGATCTTTGCAATTCTGTGGATCTTGCTAATTATAGACGAGGCTCTTTTGCAACACCACACTGCCTCAATGCAGAACCTGGGGCAGAAATGATAGCAAAAAAAAGAAGTTTTAGAATTGGCTGCTTATTCTTTGAATTATATGCTCTCTCTCTCTCTCTCTCTCTCGGCTTTCTTTTCATTCCCGCAGCTTGAATTTACTGTCACCGCCTTCTACAAGCTGGGGACATTCAACAATAGACATAATTGTTTTGAGAATATGGTTTTATGTAATAGGAAGAGGTATTTCAGAAATGTAAACTGGAGGAAAAGGAAAAAAAAAATCCTGAGAGTTTCCATCCCCCCCCCCTTGTTTTGTTGTCTGTTGGGTGGATTCCATTCAGAATGTAATTTAACCTCCTGGAGGACAAAGATAATTTCTTTTGTAATTTCTCCTCCTACAGCAGCAACTCGGTGTGCTTTTTCATGGAAAGATCTATTTTTAGAAAGGATGCAAGGCACGCTCAGCGCCATGAGTAATAACTGGAAAGATGACGCCTATGGCAGATAGTCACTCCAGGTCCTTCTTTGGAAGGCTTACAAATTGTTTTTTACACAATTTGTACACATTATCCTGTGATATGTGACACCTCATTGAATTTAAAAAAAAAAAAAACCCAGAGGATACACATACATGGTTTTGGGAATTCCTTCTATTTTCTGTAGAGTGACTCATTGCTTAGATGTACCAAGCTGGGGAGAGGAAGCATCTCTCTATTATTGTCTCATGAAAACACAAAGTGTGAACTAGGAACAGGCATGGCAGGGCTCTGCGGGCTCCCCTGCCCGCCCTCAGGTGGGAGGTGGCATCCAGAGAGGCTATTTGAGGCCCGTACAGTGAAGCAACTGGGACACCATGAATAGACGGCCCAGGGAAGAGGGAGGGAACCATTTCATGAAGTCTACTTATGTATTTATTTAAAAAAATTTTTTAGGGCCTTACCCATGGCGCATGGAGGTTCCTAGGCTAGGGGTCAAATCAGAGCTGTAGCCGCCAGCCTATGCCACAGCCACAGCAACGTGGGATCTGAGCCATGTCTGCGACCTACATGACAGCTCATGGCAAGGCCGGATCCTTAACCCACTGAGAAAGGCCAAGGATCAAACCCGCGTCCTCATGGATACTAGTCAGGTTCGTTTCCGCTGTGCCACAACGGGAGCTCCTGAAGTTTATTTATTTATTTTTGGCCACACCCACAGTATGTGGAATTACCAGGCCAGGGATTGAACCTACATCACAGTGGCGACCTGAGCCACTGCAGTGACAATGCAGGATCCTTAACCTGCTGAGCCACCAGGGAACTCTGGTGACACTTATTTTTCTTTTTTGGTGTAATTCTCCCCAGTTTTAGAAGTCTGGTTATCGACTCAGACACAGCCAGCACTGATTCATAAAGGATAAAAATGGCTAAACAACAACACAAAAATTGGCTAGAATATGGATTTCCAAATTTTTGGAGTCCCTAAAATTATAGGGTGAACACCGGGGAAATTTGAGAGATGAGCCCTGAGTTAGATGGCTGGTCTCTTTCACCTCCGAGATTGTATCCATCTATAATGTTTTACTTTGCTAGGTCTGGTCTTCTGGGAGACCAATTTTCAGCTTCCCAGAATCCCAGGAAGATTTGACTAAAATAATCTGGATAAAAACCCCATGACACACACTCCCCTTTCGGGAAAACGGTGCTGACAGTAGCTGGGAAGAACTGGTGACCTCTGAAGGAAAGACACGTTTAACGATATAGCTGTCATTATTCCCGTGGGAGAAATAACTGTTCTCTAAAACCCACCATTTATAAATGGAGCCATGGCTTTTCTCCTACTAGATATGGGCAACTTTCCCCAGAATCGTGTGTGTGTGTCTTTTGCTAGGCATTGGTTGCACTGGTAGGTATAGTTTTGTTCAGTTTTCTGCCAGCGGATTTTTTTGGAATGATCATTTCATCGGTAGTTCAATTAAGTTGAAATGTATAGATTTAGAAAGAGAGTCTAAACATGATTTGGGTTTTATGTTTTGTAAAAATTTTAAAAATCTTTTAAGTCACTCACAGAAGTTTCCAAATATGAAAGATTGGCAAAGTGTACCCAAAGGGGCCGGGGGAGCTTCCTTAGAGTTTCCAAGATCCCAGGACTCAGATCCTGGGTGGCACTGGATCTGGAAAGCTTACAGAACAAGCTCCAGAGAGGGGCTTCCTAACTGACTTAATTTCATCTCTTATGTTAATGGGGGGAGGATTTAATACAATTGGAAAGTAAAAGTCTCAAACAGACTTGTGGTGGTTGGCAACCTGGAGGGGAGTGGGGGCGGAATGGACTGGCAGTTTGGGGTTGGAGATGCCGACTATTACATATGGAAGGAATACACAACAAGGTCCTACAAGCACAAGGAACCATATTCAATATCCTGTGATAAACCACGATGGAAGAGAATGTAATGAAGACTCTGTGTATGTATAGCTCTGCATCTTTGCCAGAGAGCAGAAATGAACGTCACATTTGTAAATCAACTATACTTCAATTTTTTTCAAAAAAAATTCATATTGTTTTTTTCAGTCTTTAAAATACAGTAATCTTGGCTCCAGCTAGTCATTGCTCTAGATTCGAAAGACAGGTGGCCCATAAGGGGACAGAAACTTACCTGGACCTCATGATTGCTGTGGATTCCTTGTGTTCTGACCCAATGACTGAGCCTTTCCCAAGTGGAATCATTGCAAAGCAGCAAAGGTTTTGAAGGAGAAGGAATCGAAGGCGTGTAACAGAAAATTTGCATTTTCAAAGTAAATTAAGGATGATGAAGGCAGGTTTTGTCCAAACTGATTCTCATAGTAAAAAGGATGGTTTCTCGGGGGGAGCTAAAGCTGATGAAATAAGTATGAATTTAAATCTACAAACTCTGAGTTCCCATTGTGGCGCAGTGGTTAACGAATCCGACTAGGAACCATGAGGTTGCGGGTTCGGTCCCTGCCCTTGCTTAGTGGGTTGGGGATCCAGCATTGCCGTGAGCTGTGGTGTAGGTTGCAGACGCGGCTCAGATCCGGCATTGCTGTGGCTCAGGTGTAGGCTGGCAGCTACGGTTCCAATTAGACCCTTAGCCTGGGAACCTCCATGTGCCACAAGTGCAGCCCTAAAAAGACAAAAAACAAAAAAGAAAAATAAATCTACAAACTCAAGTGTACAAGAATTAGTCCAGTTTTCAAAAACAGCTGTAATGAGGTATAGCTTATATATCATTTAATTGTAACTGTATTGCTTGATGAAATTTAGTAAATGTATGTAAATTTGCCACCATTGCTGCAATTCAGTTTTAGAGCACTTCCAACACTTCCAAAAGTTCCTCTTTGTCGTTGGCAGCCAATCCCCACTCCCACTCTCAGCCCAAGGCAACCACTGACCTACGTCCAGTCTCCAAAGTTTTGCCTTTTCTAGGAATTTCATGTAAATAGAATTGGGCGACATGTAATCTTTGGCATCTGGCGTCACACGCTCACATGATGGTTCGAGTTTTCCCCGTGTCGTTGCTGTCTCAGTACTTTGCTCCTCTCCATTGCTGAGCAGGACGCCAGTGTATGGACAAACCGCCGGATGTCTGCTCATTCATCCTGATGGACATTTAGGTTGTTTCCAGTTGGGGGCTGTGATGAGTAATGGTGCTGTGATTATTCGCTTACACGTGTGTGGGCATGTTTGCATTTCTCATAGGTAGACCTTTAAGTGTGGAATGGCTGGGGCGTGTGGGAAGTGTATATTTAACATTTTGAAAAACGGAAAATGTTTTCCAAATTTGCTGCACCATTTTATTTTCCTGCCAACACCACATGACTTGGTATAGTCGGTCTTTTTTATTCTAGTCAACCCATCGTAGTGGGTTAGGTGTCTTGTTGTGGTATTCATTTGCATTTCCCTAATGACTACTAATTTTAAGAATTTTTCTTTCTGTGCATATTGTCCATGTGTATATATTTTTGGTAAAATATCTATTCTAATTATTCACCCATTTCAACTGGGTTGTCTTATTGAATTATAAGAGTTCTTCATGTGTTCTGCATAAATGACATATGAGTTGCAATTAATTCCTCCAAATTTGTGACTTGACTTTTAATTTTCTCAATGGTATCTTTTTAAGAGTAAAAGCTTTTAATTTTGATGAAGTCCAGTTAACATTTCTTTCTTTTTTGGCCACATCCATGCATGCAAAAGTTCCTGGGCTGGGGATCCAGCAGTGACAATGATGGATCCTTAACCACTAGGCCACCAGGGAACTCCTGTTTTTAGTTTTTAAGGGAACCTCCACAGTGACTGTATAAATTTACATTTCCACCAACAGTGTAGAAGGGTTCCCTTTTCTCCACACCTCTAGTATTTTTTAAAATTATAGTTGATTTTCAGTGTTCTGTCAATTTCTGCCATATAGCAAAGTAATCCAGTCATGCATATATACATATTCTTTTTCTCATATATCTTCCGTCATATTCTGTCACAGCGATTGGATGTAGTTCCCTGCATTATACGGCAGGACCTCGTTAGTTATCTGTTGGATATGGGGTTTGCCTCTGCAAACCCCAAACTCCCAGTCCAAGTCTGTTCTTTATGTTTGTGAGCTTGTTTCTGTTTTGCCAATATGTTCATTTGTGCCATATTTTAGATTCCACTTATAAGTGATATCATATGGTATTTGTCTTTCTCTTTCTGATGTCTTTCACTTACTATGAGAATCTCTAGTTGCATCCACGTTGCTGCGAATGGCATTATTTTATGGCTGAGTAGTATTCCATCGTATGTATGTACCACGTCTTCTGTTGACGGACATTGAAGTTGTTTCTGTGCCTTGGCTATTGTGAATAGTGCCGCAGTTACATAGGGGTGCATGTACCTTTTTGAATGAGTTTTGTATGGGTATATGCCCAGGAGTGGGCTTGCTGGGTCATATGGTAGTTCTGTGTATAGTTTTCTAAGGTATCTCCAAACTGTTTCCCATAGCAGTTGTTACCAATTTACATTCCCACCAACAGTATAGGAGGGTTTGCTTTTCTCCACACCCTTTCCAGGATTTATTGAAATTTATTCCAGACTTTTTGATGATGGCCATTCTGACCAGTGTGAGGTGGTACCTCACTGGAGTTTTCATTTGCATTTCTCTAATAATTCTTGTGCTGTGTTTAAAATTGTTCTCTTACATCTTCTGAATTTTCATGTAAATTTTATAAAATTTAGAATCAGCTCATCAGTTTCTACAGAACAGAATCTTTTATCCCGTGACTTTACCAAACTTGCTTATTAGGTCTAGTACATTTTTAAATAGATTCTGTAAAATTTTCTATCTATAGGATTATAATCTTCACATAAAGACAATTTTGCTTCTTCCTTTTAAGTTATATGCCCTTAACTTTTTTCAACTGCCTATTACACTAGTTAGAACTGCTGGTAAAATGTTGAATAGAAATGGTCAGAACAGACATCCTTGGCGTATTCAGTCTTGGGGGAAAGCATTCAATCTTTCACCATTAAATATGATGTTAGCTATAGATTTTTTCATATATGCCCTTTATCAGGTGGAGAAAGTTTACTTTTATTTCTAGCTTATTGACTTTGTAAAATTTCACGAATAAATATTAAATTTTGCCACATGTTTTTCTGCATCTGTTGAGATGATCATGTAGGTTTGTCTTTTATTCTTTTGATACGGTATTGTATTTACTGACTTTTGGATATTAAGCCAGCCTTGTATTCCTGGTCGTGGTGATTTTTTTCAAGGTTGCTAGATTTTGTTTTCTGTTTTCTGTAAAGAGTTTTGCATCTATATTCATGAGGGATATTGATATATGGTTTCCTTTTCATGGAAATTCTTTGTCTGACTTTACTATCAGGCTAATACTGAGCTACTAAAATGAATTTGAGAGTCTTCTCTCATCTTCTGTTTTCTGAAAGATGTTGCATGGGGTTGGTATTTTTCTTCATTAAATGTTTCGTAGAAGTCAGCATCAACACCCGGGCTCTTCTTTGTGGGAAGAATTTAAATTATTATTATTATTATTATTATTATTTTTGTCTTTTGTCTTTTTAGGGCTGCACCCACAGCATATGGAGGTTCCCAGGCTAGGGGATGAATCAGAGCTGTAGCCACCGGCCTATGCCAGAGCCACTGCAATGCCAGATCCAAGCCATGTCTGCGACCTACACCACAGCTCACGGCAACACCAGATCCTTAACCCACTGAGCAGCAAGGCCACGGATCAAACCCACAACCTCCTGGTTCCTAGTCAGATTCGTTTCCACTGCACCACGGCGGGAACTCTGAATTTAAATTATTAATTCAATGTTCTTACTTGTTATAGGTATACTCAGCTTTTCTGTTTTTTCTTGAGTCAGTTTTGATAATTTGTGCCTGTGTGTGTATTTTAGAAATTTGTTCGTTTCATCTAGATTGTCTGTTCTGTTAGGATAAGTTCTTCAGGAGTTCCTGTCGTGACTCAGCAGAAACGATTCTGACTAGTAACCATGAGGATGCAGGTTGGATCCCTGGCCTTGCTCAGTGAGTTAAGGATCAGGCGTTGCCATGAGCTGTGGTGTAGGTTGAAGATGGAACTCACATCTGGTGTTGCTATGGCTCCGATCTGGCATTGCTGTGGCTGTGGTGTAGGTTGGCAGCTATAGCTCCAATTCAACTCCTAGCCTGGGAACCTCCACATGCCACAGGTGCAGCCCTAAAAAAAAACAAAAAATAAAAATAAAGAATAAGTTGTTCATAACAATCCTTTAAACTTCCATAGGGTAGTCCTGCTTGTATTGGGTTTTTATAGTTTTCCACTGACTTTCATCGCAAGGATATGTTAGTACTAGGAGAGGCCATAAGGAATCTCCTGTATTCCAGGAATGTTCTTTCTCACTTCCACCGTGTAGTAGCAGCCCAGTTTCCCACTGGTAATCAGGAGTAATCACTGTCACCACCGGTGAACTTATAGACAACCTTATCCACCCTTCTTTGCCTGTTGGTTCAGAGTTAGGAGGAGACCAAAGTGGCTGGGTGTCAGTCTTAACGTCCAGTTCAGTGGAATCTTGCTGAGTCTCCTGGTAGACACATTTTCTCCATTGGAACTAAGACCTCTAGACCGGGAGAGAATGAGATTGTGGGGTCAGGAAGCAAACATTGTGCCGGTAGGTCGCTAGGAGTAATAGTACATGGTGTCACTCCTCATTCCGCCTTTTGATTCCTGGACCTTGACTCCTGGATGTGCGAGAAATGGCACCACATATTGGATGCTGACTCAGAGCATACCCAGCCTTCTGGAAACGTTGCCCCAGCCACCTAGTTAGTGCTGTGACCGAGTCTTTAAAAGTCGAGCCAGCTGCTTCAAGGTGGTGGGGGACATGGTGAGACCCATTAATTCCATGAGCCTGTGCCCATTGCTGCGCTCGATTTACTGGTCAGAACATAGCTGTGGAATGCCATACAGTGCCTAAGGTCCTCTGTAAGACCACTCGTGGTAGTTTGGGCAGAAGCGTTGTGGGCAGGGATTGCAAATCCCTATCTACAGGGTCTATTTCAAAAGAACAAAATCCCTTCCATAACGTGGGTCCCGTGTAATCAGCCTGCCACCAGGGAGCTGGGTGGTCCCCTGGGGAATGGTACCATACCTGGGACTCTGCATTGGTCTCTGCCACTGGCAGATCGGACCCTCAGCAGTGGCTGCGGCCAGCTGTTTGCCCTTGGCGAACAGAAGCCCGGTTGCTCAACTCATGTATAACCTCATGTATAACCTCCATCCTGCCACCAGGGCCGCCAGGAGCCTATTGAGGGGCTGAAGAAAGGGGCTGACGTGTATCTGCAAAGTAGGTCATCCTATCCATCTGATTATTAAAATCTTCTCCCACTGAGGCTACCCTTTGGCGAGCATGGACATGGGACACAACTAGCTTCATGTTTTTCACAGTGTCTTGCAAGGCAACTACCTCAGGGGAGGTCATTATAGGTTCCTCGGGCCATGCAGGGCTCGTCTCGTCAGCTGGGGGTGGAAGGGCTGCTTCTGCTGGCAAAGAAGACTCATGTGAGTCCCCATTCTACTTGACTAGGAGGGCACGCCAACCCAGCCATTCTGAGGACGCAGCTTTGTCCCGGGTTTTGTGTATGAAGGCAGGAGTCTCTCCCCTTCTGGGTCTTCTCCAATTTCCACCTGTTAGTCCGTTCTCTCTTTTCCCCTCTGGGCCGAGCCTGGGCTCCCGGAATCTTTGGTGAGTCTGTAACCACCTATCCATCCCTCTCCAAAGTCTTGTCACCTCCCGTCCAGTTCTGGGAATGTCTGTTTCCTTCCTCACTCCCCCTCGAAGACACGTCTCCTGCCTCAGGGTCTAGAGGAGAGACTTCCATTGCTCTAGAATTAACACCTGCTTTCTGCTTTGCTGCAATGCCCTTTCAAGAGATTTACAGTGCTTGGCTTCCTGATGGAAACGCGGGTGGGCAAATCAGGGATCAGGAACAGAATTTACCATTTATTATATTTTTGCCACTTTGGGTGAAATAGCAACGTTGTTGAAGCTGGACAGAAAGACTTCCTGACCTTCTAGAGAACTTAATTTCTCTACATACAGAAGGCGTGATAGACTTTCCCAAGAACTGGCCCCTCTTCCTCCCTTTACAGCCTCCATGCCAGCCATAGAGGGTTGTGTTTGGGACTTTTGTAGTGTTAAAAGTCTGTGTGACTAGCTGCTGGTGATAAATCTTGTGTGTGAATTGTGGGGCCGGCCGGCATCCAAAGTCAACAGTGATTGTTGTTGGAAGGCTGCCTGGGCAGCATCCTGGCTGCATTTCAGCTCTTGGACGGCCTGCTCGAAGTCGTGCTGATTGCAGGTTCCCCGAGGCTCTGCTGCAAGGCTGGCCTGGGTCTCTGGGGAGCCCTTGGGCCCCTCACCTCTCTCAGCTGGGACTTTAGCAGCTCTGCCCTTCCCTCTGGGGTTTGGGCCTCCTCTCCCCACATCAGGGTGACGGCAAAGAGAGAGTCAGGGTTCCACACATACTTTCCTCTGGATTCCCCCTCTCTGCCCAGCACTGCAGACTGTTTCCTGGGCTGTCGAAGGTGACCTTGAGCTATGTGCCAGACAGGGGAAGGTCTCTGCTGCATGCAGCTGCCCAAACTCACCTTGCTCCTTCCTTCTGCAGACTTTTGCTTTTGACATCTCCCCTCTCTTACTCTCTCCTTTCCTGCTGGTGAAATTCCTACTTATTCTTAATCTTTTTTTTTTTTTTTCTTTTTCTTTTTTAGGGCCGCACTTGTGACATATGGAAGTTCCTAGGCTAGGTGTCAGATCAGAGCTACTGCTGCTGGCCTGCGCCACAGCCACAGCAACACAGGATCTGAGGTACATCGCAGCCTAAACTGCAGCTCCCGGCAACACCGGATCCTTAACCCACCGAGTGAGGCCAGGGATGGAACACACATCCTCGTGGATACTAGTCAGATTCTTAACCCACTGAGCCACAACGGGAACTCTGAAGTTCCTCCTTATTCTTTAAGGCTCAGTGAAAACACCCTTTCTTCTGGGAAGCCACTCCTTCTGTCCCCTACCCTTTGCTCCCAGAGCTTTTTTTTTTTTTTTTTTTTTTTTTTCCCAGCGCTATCATTGTAATTACCATATTGTATTATTGTGAGTATTTACCTGCCTGGGTGCAGGAAGTTTTTTTTAAAACTTTATCCTTAGGGTCTAAGGTGATGTCTGATGTACACCTGTGCTGATGGTGTTTAGGATAACAACAGCAATCATTCATTACATGCTTAGCAGTTGCAAGGCCCACTGCTCAGAGCTCCACACACGCTGTCCCTGGGTCCCCAGCACACGTCTACGGGTAACTATTGGTGTTATTCTTGTTTGGGGAATTTTTTAGAAATTCCTTGGATGGAGATGGAGAAGAGACATTCAGTTTAAAAGACCAGCAGGAGCAAAGGTGGGGGAAGCACGGCCTGCTGAGGGCAGGAAAGTGACCCGGGGGAGAGGATACAGAGGAGGACAATGAGGCTGGAAAGGGGAGCGGGTACCATATCATAGAGGCTCTTGGATGTCCCAAGGCGTTGTACTTTCTTGATAGGCAATAGGGAGCCATCAAGGAAGGGCCACTGTGACCTGAGTTGGAAGCTACAAACCAGGGGCAAGCTGCGGCGGAGACCTCGGTGAGGCCTAGGTGCTTCGCACACCTCTCCTGGGGAGCAGGCTGGGGGCTGGAGTCCGGAGTCCAGGCCTGCAGGGTGCTCACAATCAGGCAAGCAGGCAGTGCCGTGTCGTAGGCCCCAAATGTGATGGGCCCACAGAAAGGAGGGTGAGGGGCCCTGCTGCTGGGGAAGGCGGGGGGGAAGGGTGGGCACCAGGAAAGCTTGCAGTGGAGATGATGCTTGAGCTGAGACTCTATTTACCTGCCACGAAGGTGGGGGTGGGAGAGGCAAGGGAGGGAGGCATGAGCAAGAAGAAAGCACGGAGGAACCGGCAGCATCAGCCGTTAATGGGGTCGGCTGGGGTTTTGTTCATTATTCAGTTTTGTTTTATAAACCTTCTTTTGCTTCCTTAAGTAATGCGTATTTATTATAGAAAATGTGTCAAATAAGGAAAAACAAAAGAATACATCTATAATCCCACAACCTCAAGATAAATATTTAAAAACTTGGTGTTTATCCTGCCACTTTATGTGCGTGTGCATGGTCTTTGACAAGAATAAATGTGCACAGAAAAGCCCAACCCAAGCAAAACGTGGGAGGAAGACCTGAGCAGGCTTCTCCAGAGAAGATATACAGGGGCCGGCAGGCCGTGAAAAGATGCTCAACATCGCTAATTCCCAGAGAAATGCAAATCAAAACCGCAGTGAGGCACCACCTCACGCTGGTCAGAATGGCCGTCATTAAAAAGTCTACAGATAACAAATGCTGGAGAGGGTGTGGAGAAAAGGGAACCCTCCTACACTGTTGGTAGGGATGTAAGTTGGTGCAGCTACTGTGGAAAACAGTACAGAGGGTCCTCAAAAAACTGGCAATAGAGTTACCACATGATCCAGCAATCCCACTCCTGGGCAGATATCTAGACAAAACTGTAATTCAAAAAGAGAAAGGCACCCCTGTGTTCAAATCAGCAGTATCTACCATAGCCAAGACATGGAAACACCCTAAATGTCCATCAACAGAGGATAAAGAAGATGTGGTACACATATACAATGGAATACTACTCAGCCATTAAAAAGAGTGAAATGATGCCATTTGCAGCAACATGGATGAAACCAAAGATGATCATACTAAGTGAAGTAAGTCAGAAAGAAAAAGACAAACGCCATGTGATGTCACTTATAAGTGGAAACTAAAATATGATTCAAGTGAACCTATCTATGCAACAGAAGCAGACTCACAGACGTAGAGAACAGACTTGTGGTTGTCAAGGTGGAGGGATGGACGAGGAGTTTGGGGTTAGCAGATGTGAATTATTACATATAGAATGGATAAACACCAAGGTCCTACTGTATAGCCCAGGGACTCTATTCAATATCCGGAGATAAATCATACCGGAAAAGAAGCTGAAAAAGACTATGTATATATTACTGAAGCTGAAAAAGAATAAATATGTGTAACTGAGTCACTTTGCTGTACAGCACAAATGAACACAACGTTGTAAATCAACTATACTGCAGTAAAAAAGAATAAATGTGCCTATGCGTTCTGTATATATATACACACACATATATAAATGTTTCAATAAATAAAGTATGAATGGATGTACTTATATGCTTCCATCTTATGTCTGTCTGTACTGAATATCTGTTTCACCAGCTTTTGGTATAAAAAACATGATTTTGTTTGTTTGCTTGTTTTGTCTTTTTTCTTTTTAGGGCCGAACCCATGGCACATGGAGGTTCCCAGGCTAGGGGTCCAGTCGGAGCTGTTGCTGCTGGCCTACACCACAGCCACAGCAATGCCAGACCAAGCCTTGTCTGCGACTTACACCACAGCTCACGGCAACACCGGATCCATAACCCACTGAGCAAGGTCAGGGATCGAACCCGCAACCTCATGGTTCCTAGTCGGATTTGTTTCCTCTGCGCCACGATGGGGACTCCTAAAACGTGATTTCTTTCATGTTGGAACACTAGTGACTTAGAATGCTCACCAGCCCAGCCTGACAAGTAGGTGTGGTCCTCTGGGGTTCTCGAGTAGTTTTAGGAATATTCAAAAAGCCCCTAAATATTCCTCAACCTGTCTTAATAGTGCTGCTCCCTGACATATGTCTGGTTGAAGTAGGAAAAAAAAGTACGGGTAGACTATTCATTCCACCCAGAATGAATAGTTCCACTTCTCGGGCCAGGAACCATGTCTTTCTTGTCGACTGCTACAGCCGCAGTGCTTCAGATAACACCCACCACCTAACAATGTTCAATAAACACACTGAATGAATGAATGAATTCACACGTCTACTCGTTCATACAGTGAACATTTATTGAACACTTTTGGTGCAAGGGATTCTGTGCTGGGGAATAAAGCTTTCATCTATGATGGATACAATTTAAAGATAAGCAACTTTTAAAAACGAACGAGGCTTCTGTGGGAGACAGTGAGTTCCCCAGCATAGGAGGTATTCAAGAAGACTACTGACTCTTCCACATATAAAATTCTATGATTGAATAAATTTTAAGTGATAATTTCTAACTTCTGAATCTTTTTGTTGTTGTTGTTGTTGTCTTTTTTGGGCTGCACCTGCCACATATGGAGGTTTCCAGGCTAGGGGTCTAATCCAGAGCTGTAGCCAACAGCCTACACCCTAGCCACAGAAACACGGGATCCAAGCCTTCTCTGTGACCTACACCACAGCTCATGGCAACGCTGGATCCTTAACCCACTGAGCAAGGCCAGGGATAGAACCGAGTCCTCATGGATACGAGTCAGGTTCATTAACCACTGGAAGCTCCTAACTTAAGAATCTTAACAACCAAATGGATCACAGAAGGGCTCCAAAGGAGGTTTATTTGCAAATGCAAAGCGGATATTCTGATGGGATCTAAATGTTTTTGATAATAAATAAGATTTCTTGAGAAGTCAGCAGCATGTTACTCTTGATAAGAGAGTTCATTTGTGAAATAATGGCATTTAGAGGAGTATTACATTTCAGAATGTGTTTAAACAATTGTTCTTTAATCCATTTACCATACTCAAAACCCATCTTTGTAAACAAAATAGCCAAGAACTGAATAAGGCGATTTAAACAAGAATAAGGGAACTCATTCATGGATAAATCTTTTTTGAGAAAGCCTAAGGGTCTGGATGTGGTCACTGGGAAATCTGCCCTCAATACTTTAAGACACAAATTTCAATATGTTGGTCTTATATACTTGGGGTTCAAAATTTGTTTATTCCTTCATTCAAGAAATACATAGCTGGGGAAAAAAGACATAATAACATGGAAAACTGAGCAATAGGAATACTTCCAAAAGGAAAAATGAGATAATCTATGATATATTTTATCTGCATTTTTTAAAAGTTCATTTTATAATGAAGTCATAATCATTTATTAAATAAATTTTTTTAAATGGAAAAAGTTGAAGATTGCCCATAGTATTATTTAACAAATAACTACTCTTAATACTTTTATTTCCTCTGAGTATTTTATTCATTTAACTTTTATAAAGTTGTAATAGCACTGTAGGAGTTATTCTGATCTTTAAAATACTACTCTTTGGATAGGCTAGCGGACGTTTCTTAGTTTGTTGAACTTAAACCTAGTTCCCGAGAGCTTTAATTCATGCACTTTGGCTTTTCCTCTGTGGACCTTAAATATAAATCTTTTGAACTGAAAAAAATTATGACATACCAGGTTTGGGTTTAAACAACACACAGCGGATCTAAAAAACTAGAATTTTTGTAAATTTCATGGCCAGATGGCAAAATTAGATTATAAAATAGTAATTAGTAGCTGGATACCTGAATGGTCAGAAGTGACCATTGTGGCCATTAGCCTTAATAGTGCACAGAGTCTCAACCGTAAATTATTTGCTTGCTGTTTGCCTCATGACTGTTTCATCTGTTTGACTCTGAGCTCTGTGAAGCCAGGGGTATGTCTGTCTAGTGCACAGCAGTATCCATAGCAGCATCTCAGTGCCTGCTTATTGCCTGATACAGGCTTGGTTCTTAGAATAACTTGAATAAGTCAGTGAGTGGTTCATTTACTGGGAGGTTTGGGGGCAGCCATGCATTCACCCCACCATTCATTCATCCATCATCAAACACCCTATGGAGAGCCTTCCATGTGCCAGGCCCTGTGCCGAGACCGCAGACACCGGAGGGGGGGGGGAGACAGACACAGACACAGGTGGCAGCCCATCCCCGGAGAGGGTCTTGCTCTCTGGTGGACAAGGAGTGAAGACCTCGCCATGGGCCTCAAGCACCCCTTCCGTGGCTCTCCTGCCTGATGGTGCACTGTGGGAGGCTCTCCTTGTTCCTTTAAATCACGAATATGCTGCGAGGTGGGTTTGTCAGTCCTTCACAACTTAGGATTTTCAAGAATTAGTCTCTCAAGTGTTGGAGGGGAGAGGAAGAAGGCAGCTCATACAGCTGTACAAGGGCCACTAGGGGAATCATTTTCTCCCTTCTCTGTAGCAGGAGGCCCCAGGCCATGGGGAGGCAGCAGTGTAACAGCAAACATGCCCAACCAGCCGAGCCAGTCACCACCCAAGGGTGTGGTGACAGGCAGCTCAGGTGCCCTGCCTGCCCTAATGGGCTATAGGTACTGGGGCCCTGGAAGCTACCCGGCCCCACTCACCCCCAGCCTCCACCCTGTCAGGGAAGAGGCCAGCCTCTCAGACCCGCTGTCTGCAGATGCCTCTCCTGCTCCCGGTCGTCTTCTCTAGAGAAAGCCCTTCCCGCCCCCTGCCCCAGGGCCACGGGAGCTCTAGCTGGGTCTCCTTCGACCTCTGTCTTGTGGGCAGAGGCTGGAGCTGAATTCCCAGCTGCCCCAGGCAGGACGCAGGCTGTGCTGGAGAAGAGTCAGACCTGGGGCAGAGGCAGGGCTTGAACCAAACTCCCCACCCCCACAGGCAGCCCTCCTGGGGCCTGGAAGTCCTGGCCCTTGGGCACTCTGGGAGGCGGCCCACGGAGGCCTGCCATGCTCTGTCCTGTCCTGCAGGACCTCATCTTAGTCACGAGGGCACAAGGATAAGGCGACTCCACCCCCTTCCCTGCCTCCCACGGAGGTGCAGGTGCAGGCGCAGGTGCAGAGGGGCTTCGGCAGAGGCCTCTCGGCTTTGCCCCTCCCTCAGCTAGGAGCCGTTTCCAGCTCATCCTCCGTGTAGTTCTCACCCCGTCTCCTCTCCTCTCGAGGTTGCCTGGAGTGGAGGAAAACTCTGATAAAGGTGAGGCCGGGGGCCCCCTTGGCGGGTCGCAGACCTCAGGGACGGCCAGGCCAGGGGAGAGGGGAGGTGGCCCCCAGGCTGCGTTCCTGAGGAAAGCACACGCTTCTCCGTCTGCGGGGTTTCACCTGTCCCCAGTGCCGGAGTTTTCAAAAATTGCAGTGTGAGGGGCATTCCTGTCGTGGCTCAGTGGTTAACGAATCCGACTAGGAACTATGAGGTTGTGGGTTCCATCCCTGGCCTCGCTCAATGGGTTAAGGATCTGGTGTTGCTGTGGCTGTGGTGTAGGCCGGCAGCTGTAGCTCCGATTAGACCCCTAGCCTGGGAACCTCCATATGCCATGGGTGTGGCCCTGAAAAGAGACCAAAAAAAAAAAAATTTCAGTGTGAAAATTAGTGCTGGGTTGGTTGAGGAGATGAGTTCTGTTTGTTGAATATAAATCTGAACACAAGAAAATAACCGTTTCTGAAGAGAGTTTATTCAAATATTAATTTCACCTGGAATGTTTATTTTTATTTATTTTAATTTTGGGGGCGCTGCACCCATGGCATATGGAAGTTCCCAGGCTAGGGGGCAAATCGTAACTACAGCTGCCGGCCTACACCACAGCCACAGCAACGCGGGATCCAAGCTGTGTCTGCGACCTACACCACAGCTCATGGCAATGCCAGATCCTTAACCCACTGACTGAGGCCAGGGATCGAACCTATGTCCTCATGGATACTAGTCGGGTTCATAACTGCTGAGCCACAATGGGAACCCCTCACCCAGTCTTTTTAAAAGACCAAGTGCTCGACCATTGATCTTCACGTTCAGATGCCAAGCGCGTGGTAAAGGTGTTATTATCTCTGTCCTGACAGGTGGGAACCCTGGGCTGCAGGAGCTGTAGGCCCCCCCGGGAGAACCTCTCTTCTCTGCCCTGCGCGGGCTCTTGAGGACCGTGGTCAAAGGAGCCCAAGTCTTGCATCGCGGCATCCTGACACACAGTGAGTTCTTCGTGAATGCCACGCTCAGACCCTGCCCCTCATGTGCCCTCTCTGATGCCCTATGGCATTCATCACACCCTTGAATTATAGTCGGGCTTTGAACGGCATGGTTGGAATTGCGCGAGTCCATTTTCCAATAGTAAATTCTGTAGCATCCCCCTTTCTGCAGGTGGGTGAGTCTGAGGGGGTGGACAAGAAGGAATCGTGTGTGTGGAGGGCCGGTTGTAAGTTATACACAGGTTTTTGACTCCGTGGAGGCTCGGCATCCCAAGCCTTGTGTTGTTTAAGGTCCATGTATGTGCTTATTTGTCCAATGCCAGTCCTCCCGCACCCACTTCTCGATGACAGACCTCAGGTCTGGTTTGCATGGCACCTGTGTGCCAGCAACGTGCCTGGCACAGGGGAGGCCCTCGCCAAGGAGGTTCTACTTTAAGGAATGAAATTTTGCCTTCTCACCGCAATTCTGCACACTGGAGACACTGGGCCACTTTCTGCCTTAACTGCTGATTAGTTAAATGGCAGAGTCATAATGTTTCCTTTCTCAAGGGTCAGTTGTCCCTCTGAAAGTTGGGAAATGCCATGGCTTGGGAAACGCTGCTGTCCCGTGGAGACCCCAGGCTGCTGTGTCCTGGGGGGCACTCTCCTCCATGCCCTGGCCAACTTCTCCTTCTCTAACCCTGAGTTCCCTGGAAGGAGATGTTAACCTTCCACGAGACCCAATAGAAGTATGAATTTATACCCCAAACAGAAGTGTGGACGTTGCTGTGTTTTGAAGCACAATGAGATCATCCGCTGTCTTAAGGGAACCCCGAAGCAGAGGCCTTTTCAAGGCCAGCCCTGGTCATCGACCATTTGTGTAAAATCTGTTGCACTCCACCTTTGAGAAGCTGCCTGCTTGCAGACGCTGGCGCGCGTGGGGACAAGGACACTGTGTGTGCCATGGGAAGCAGCCAGGGGCTCGGGGAGAGGCCTTTGGCTCTTCAGGAAGTCTTGAAGGACCAGAGGAAATTAGCCAGCAAAAGCAGGTGTTCTGGGCGGGAGGACAGATGCTGAAAGCCACTCAGGCGTGGGAAGTCCCGCGGGTCTGGAATCCACCTCTGCGGGTTTTCTCAGGCTGTGTCACCCCTCCTGTGAGTGGTGTTTGGTGGCTTGTGCCAGGTGACAGCGCTTTCTCACTTTGGAGTGTCTGCAAGAGTGGTGGTCCCCCAGTCTGCTTCTGGGAAACCTTGAGGCCAGCAGGACCTTCCAGCTGCTTCCTTAAAAGGGATCCCCAGAGAGCACTGCCTTGCTATATTTATGATTCTTTTTTTTTTTTTTTTTGGAAACGGAAAGGCCTCTTGCCAAATCCCTGTCAGCAGAGGTGGGAACTGGGGTTGGGAGCGGTGGGTGGGCTGAAGCTTAGGGTTCCCCAGAATCTCAGACCTGGATGTTGCCCAGCCTCCCCGAGACGCTGATGTGTGGGAACCCGTGAAGTCGGGGTGCTGCACGCTGGGCCCGCGCTGGCTCAGGAGGACCACGGCCTTGGCCAGTTTGGGCCGGTTTACCTCCAGGGTGGACGAGCAGGCAGCGGGCCCGGGAGAGCCACACCCTCGGGTCCGCACAGGGGGCTGCTTCGTTTCCCCGAGGCCGGTCTGCTTCTCTCAACACGGATGCTTTCAATAAAGAGATGTGTGGGCCGGGTTTTACTCACAGGTGAAAAACAAATAGGCCTGGATTTCTCTGGGATCATTTTGCTCCTACCTGGGAGGTAAAGCCTTGTTGTACCTCAGGCAATGTGGGGTTTTGTCACACTTTTGTCACAATCAACTGATAGCCCATGTTCTTGCTGAGGCTCCTGCAAGTTTTGAGTTGTGACAGACATTTCTGGAATGTCCAGAGTGTCCCATGCTCACCAGCAGCTCAGGTTTCTGTCCCTGATGAATTAATGGTCTCACCACTAGTTTCTTCTGATACACGGAGGGAAACAGGGCTCAAGGATGGAAGACATTTAAAGAAATCTAATTGGGGAGAGTGGCCACTTTTCCTACTGGATCCACGATCCTTTAGCTCTGGTCTGGCCTCCGCAGGATCCGGGGAGCAGTGAGAAAGTCTCTGTTCTTGAGCTCACCTCTTTTCTTGTCTGCGGGCGCCTCCTTCACTGGAACCGCAGACCCGCAGGCCCGCAGGGGTCTTCAGGATGCCTTAGCCCTTCCCAGCAGCGCACACTGGAGCACAAAGGCCGTTGAATGTTATGCCTAAAAATCACAGTTATCACTGGAGCGGGCAGACCCAGAACCCAGGCTTTCCTGACACCCAGCCCAGTGCTCAGACCACAGGCCCAGGCTGCCTCCATCCTCTGGTTCAGCTCTGAGTATTTGATTGCATTCCTTCCTCCAAGCCTTTGCAGCTTTGCAACCCGAGTGCAGTGTTCTTTACGTAAACGAGTCTTCAGAGAAGTGTTGCCTGACTTACGATCTGCTGGGGGTTGTGATGTCAGCTTGCAGGAAATGCACTAAAATATGTGGGGAAACACCAGAAGGCATCCTCCGTGACTTCCACATTTGGTTTTCGAGGAATGGGGCCGTGATCATTCATTCTTGAACAGAAGGCCCAAACGAAGGCGTTTTCAGGATCTAGCACAGCAGTTCACACAGAGGCTAGAATTCCCCTCCTTATCATCGTGCTGTGTACAGTCATCCCCAGCGCGGTCACGTCTCCAGATCTTTCGGGCTTAAATAGAAAAGCCTTATCTTTAAGGTGGGGGAGACAGTGTAGGCTTTGCAGATTCACAGAAGTAAATCCGAGCAGTAACCCCTGGAGGACTAGCTCCCACTGAAGCCTGCTTTCTACGCTCCAGATGTGGTGCTCCTGTTACGCTGTACACGTGGCACCTCGTTCAGTGCTCAGCCCAAAGTGGGAGAATTCGTGTTATGCCCAACGCTATGAATGAGAAGAGTGAGACTCAGTTGCTTGCACAACGTCACACAGGAGAATGTGGCAGAGCATCGAGTCGAACTGGCTGACTGCAGGGCCCCCCCATCCAGAGATGTCTGAGGATGTGGCAGGAGGGCTCTCAGGAAAGGAGGCCACTGAGCTGCTGCTTCCAGTCAGATGCTGGGCGTCTGTTCTCCACGCTCAGACTCTGAACAGGGACGGGAGCATCCTTGTTCCTGTCTCCCCACTTCTGCCCGCCCCCCCCACCTCCTATCTGCCTGGAAGGGTAGCAAAGAAGGAAAGGAGGTCCAGCCACCTCCATCTGCGCCCCCCCCTCCCGCCCATGTTGGGCACCAGCATCCATGGCAGTGAGGATGGGCTGGACTCTGGCGTGATGGGCTGGCCCACGGTCTCAAGTTTCTGGTGCAGGATTGGGAACACAGCCTCACTTGCTCCAGGAAGGAAGAGAGATGCTGTTTACCAGCACTGAGTCTCTGAACTCATTTAGTGACCTTTGAGAAGTCACTCTCCATGGGAATAAAAGTTAATGCAGAAGGAATTTTTTTTAATCTTCCACACATGTCTAGGTCGACTTTCTTATTGCCAAGTAAAACAAGTATAACCTCCCCTCCCATAATCTTAGACAGATTTCAGAAACATTTTGTCCAGGACTTTAGAAGATTGCTTTGCTTTTTATGGTGTCAGATCAACTGCAAAATGGGACCCCCTGGTAGTGAAAGCCTGGGCCAGTTTTTGAGCAATATCTGTATAAGTGGTGGATTTTATTTTACCGTTACTTTATCTTTCATCATACACCCCTCAACAGAACTAAAGACACGCCCTGTGCTAAGGAAGCTCATGATCTAATGATGCCATTGAGAAGTCACTGGTTGTTATTGTGGATATTTCGCAAATCCAAAAACATGTGAATGCAAGGTGTAATCCATAGAAACAAGCCTATTTAATTAAGAAGGAGAAAGGAGACGCTACAGAGTGTCATGGAAAAATAGGTTGCTCTTGGAGTTTGTTCTCTCCATAAGGAAAAGGGTTTTGTTTTATTTTGTTTTTAAAATCAATCCCAAAAAGACCATTAAACCCATAGCCCCACTGTAGTAGGAGAAATGAGCCCTTGAAAATTATCAATATTCCTTTAAATTTAGGAAGGCTCAGAGTGCCCCGCGTGAATAAATGAAAAGCAAAGAGCGAGGTGAATATGTAACCTCGTCCGCAGTTGGTTTTGTAGTGGGATGCTCAGTTCGAAAAACACGTAAGCAAAGGTGAGAGAGAGAAACAGAGTCCTGGTGATTTTACCCAGAAGGTTCCCCCAGAGCAGTTGGGAAGTAGAAGAATGGCTCTTCTTAGCATCTGGACCAGCTGGAACTCCACTGGTCTGGTGGTTCCAGTGGCGTGAGGGACATGGCCATCCTCCCTGCCCTCCGGGGATCTTCTCAGCCATAGAAGAGGGAGTATTTCCTAGCTTGATGATTAGCTTCTAGCCCATTTAAGGACCAGCAGCCAAAGGTGAAAAAAGGCATGCAAAGTCAAGACTAGATCTAAACCTTGTTAAGGTAGAAAACTGATACTTTGAGAGTCTGCATTTCTACATTCAGGGCTAGCAATGGAAGTTTACCTCTGGGGTACCCTAGTCCTTTTGGAAGAAATCGTCAGATAATAGCTGCTGTATAGCTGCTATACTGGCCGGCTCCTTTATGCTGACCAATATGGCAGCCGCTGACCTTGTTTTCTCATTTTGGAATATCTAGGGAGTGAGTTTTGTTCATTGCTGTATCCAGAGCACCTAGAACTGTGCCTGGTGCAAAAGAGATAAATATTTGTAGAAATGAATGAATGCTTGATCAAGGGAGGTAGTTCTCTTGCTCTGCCAAGGTGAAAGTGAGGGCCGGGAAACGTTCTGAGAACCCTGCGTGGGTTTGACATGCATTGTTTAAAAAAAATAGGAACAATGTCATCAGAGTGACTGGGAGGTATTTAAATAGCACTCTTGGCACCACGCTTATTGTAGGCACTTAAGGCTTGACCCGAGGCCCTTGTATAGTCTTCACACTTTTTCCATGGAAAAAGCATCTGAGTCCCAAGAATTGGCTTATAAGTGACCTTGGGAAATACAGATCAGTCTTGAGATGCCTGAAACTCTGGTTCAGCTGTGGCTGTTTAGCAGTCTGTCCACAAATAAGGCATTGGAATGAAACCCGACCGCCTTTGTTCTTGTGGTTGGTTCCTAGCAGGAAGCGTTGGTCTAGTGTCAGGAATGTAGACTTGAACTTTGTAGACCACTCTGCAGCTGTGATATTTTCCCAAGTGGCCCAAGAAGACCAGAGGATCTTAAATGGACTCGGGCAGGGTCTTTCCAGAATGGGACCCAGAAACATCACAGTGGACCCCCAGCCACCACAACATTCAGTGAGATGCTGATGAACCAGAGAAAATCAAGGTACCATTACAGAAGATCAGAAGGTTGGGCACGAGGCTGTTTAATCAGCTCCGGGAGATGGCTGGGCTCTTACACAGCATTGCTGCGTAATGGTGTATGTTTGAAGGAATGTTTTCCATGTAGTCACAGTCGCACCCCAACTTGCTCTCCTGGAGACTGGGGTTTGTGTGAAACAGGTAGTCTCCCATGGCACCTGTGCTGAGGCCATAGATTTCCGGACAGAAGCCTGGTGCCCTGTTCTTCTGTACAAATACTCTCAGGTCTCAGGGGAAGATGGAGAGTCTAAGGCTTTCTGGCCATAAGATGGTGTCACCCTGCTGATGGAGGAGGAGAGAGTTCCACACTGACTACCCAGTTGTTATTTCCTGGAACATGAAGAAGGGGCTGGTGGGTCTTGGCAGGGCACAAGGACAGTGTTGGGACAGGCTACGGAAGCGAGAGGTATTTGAGTGGTAGGAGAGGTTATGGGATGTCAGCCAGGATGTGGGGAATCAAGGTGGGGGGGGTGACAGCACGGACCTCCTGAGTAAAGGCAGTGCCCGTAGTCACTGCGTCCCACATCTGGGGCTCCTCTGCTAGTGTCCAGCGCAGTGACACTCGTAGCCTCATGAAGGGCACTGGCCAGCCTGAGCAGACACATGATACTGGCTTGATTTTTAGGTCGCCTCTGCTCAAGTGGTGGCAAAGATGGGCACCTGTAGCCCAGGTCATATCCCACCAGTCTGTTACCAAAGTGGAAAGAGATTTCCTCTTTCCCAGGAAGACTGGTGAAAGTTCCAGGGCTGATGCTCATTGGCCCAGCATGGGTCACATAGCATGGCCGTGACCTGGATCCGCTAGGCCTGGGCAGGTAACCACTCTCAAGCCCTTGGACTGAGATTGGGGCAGAAGTGATTCTCTGAGGAAAACTGAGTTCTCTCTTCTTCCAAGAAGAGGTCATGAGTGCTGCGCTGCAAAACCTCACATGTCCACACTTTCTGACTTGAGATACAAGACTGGGTGTGAAGTCAAAGCCAGAACTTAAATGAAGAATGGGCCTCCTGGAAGTTCCCATTGTGGCTCAGTGGTAACAAGCCTGACAGGGATCCATGAGGATGCCAGTTTGATCCCTGGCCTCGTTCAGTGGGTAAAAGGATCCAGTGTTGCCATGAGCTGTGGCATAGGTTGCAGATGCGGCTTGGATCCTGCATTGCTGTTGCTGTGATGTAGGCCGGTATCTGCAGCTCCAATTCAACCCCTAGCCTGGGAACCTCTATGTGCTGTAGGTGTGGCCCTAGAAGAAAAAGAAAAAGAATGGATCGTGTAAGGCCTTCATGTAGCCAGCGTAGCTATAACGTTCCTAGAAAGTGAAGGGGTTTTCCCTGACCTGTTCTAGAACGTTTCTTAAGAACTAAGTACACTCAGGCATGCAGCTCTGGAAAATAACCCCGTGATTAACAAATATATGGACTAGAAACTGAGGGAAGGGCAGACAGGAAGCTAAGAGAGAAGGCTCACATCCTATCAACAAATAGGTAGCATTACTTAGAATAAAGGAGGAAATGAAGCAAGAATTGAAATTGGGAAGTGATTATTTTTTTTGGGGGGGAAATGATGCAACATTTGCATTAATATATAGCCTAAAGAAAACCCCAGTAATTTCCATTATTGTGATATTATTAGATGACAGTGACATTTTTTTTATTTCTTCCTGATCATTTTTTAAGAGATGAGTTCACCTAACCCGGCAATCAAATTCTCCTCCATCAGGTCAAGTCCCTCTCATTCTTCAAGGCCACCTCTTCACAGGTACCATTCAGGTACCATCTTTCCAGATTCATGTAGGGAGAGAACTTTTTCCTCTCTTTCTCGTCAGATTTTCTGCTTTTGTATGGCCCACTCAGAGAGTACTTGGCGTGTTGCACTGTGATTTTTTTCATTTGTTCAAAAAGCCCAGTCACTTAGTATGAAGGTCTCCAATTCCACTAAGTGAAGTAAGGCAGAAAGAGAAAGACAAATACCATATGATATCACTTATATCTGGAATCTAATATATGGCACAAATGAACCTTTCCACAGAAAAGAAAATCATGGACTTGGAGAACAGACTTGGGGTTACCAAGGGGGAGGGGGAGGGACTGGGATGGATTGGGAATTAGGGGTTAATGGATGCAAACTCTTGCCTTTGGAATGGATGAGCAGTGAGATCCTGCTGTGCAGCCCTGGGAACTATATCTAGTCACTTATGATGGAGCATGAAAATGTAAGAAAAAAGAATGTATACATATATGTGTGAATGGGTCACCATGCTGTACAGTGGAAAATTGACAGAACACAGTAAATGAGCTATAATGGAAAAAATAAAAATCATTATTAAAAAAAAAAAAAAAAAAAAAAGAAGCCCAGTCCAGCGCAAGCTGTGAGACCTGACTTCCTTTGACTCCTCTGAAATGCAGAGGAAGATAACAGTTCCTTCCACAGAGGGGTGCTGTGAGAATGCAATGAAAGGCCCTGATGCCTGGGCCGGCACTTAGCACGATGTCTGGCAGATGGTGCAAGCTCGGCAAATGCCAGTGCCCGTTACTGTTTATTCTCATTAACATAATAGGAATTATTATTGATGTGTCCTCCACCAGCTGGTGAGCTCCTGGAGGACAGCAGCTATTCTGAGGTCAGAGTGGGTACCCTTCATATGTGGAAAGAAAAAAAGAAAGGGGTGGAGGGATAAGGGAAGAGAGAAGGAGATGGAGGGTAAAGAAGGAGGGAGTAATAATGGGAGCACTTAGGAAGGGGGCACTGCCAGGTGTGTCCAGAAGTAACAGCCCACATGGCCAGAATTGGCATATCCAGCCAGGAAGGAGCTTGAGGACCTTTGTTTTATAGATGAGATGAAGGGGCCAGGAGAAGGTAAGGAGCAGGTCCAAGACCACGAAATAGAGCTGGAGTTGAGGCTCTCTCTCGGGGTTACTCCTCACAGCCCCTGCCGTTGCCCAGGGCAGATTTTTGTCTTCTGCATTTTCCTTAGCAAAGTTCTAAGAGCTATGAGACTGGCTCCTTTTTTAATACGCTGTTCCAGCAAGCGCAGGGAGCTGTTCTAAAATATTGTGGACCGTCCACATATTTTTACAACTCGTCATGTCATGCAGCCATATGGCTCGAGGAGCCTCAGCTGATCCATGCCCCTGGGAACACTGGACATTTCCTACCCGCCCCAGATGGAGAGTGAGGAAATCCTAGATACTTGGTGGGAATTTTTCAGTGTCTCCTGTGAAAACCAGAAGACAGCTGCTAAGGAGGAACACAGCCCCGGCCTTAATCTGGTTGGCTCCCAAGGATCCATCCTGTTTGCCCCCAAAATGAGCATCACTGACTTTAATTGCAAGTAATGAGGCAGTAAAGAAATACAGTGTGTGTCCTTCTTGAGTATAGGTTTGGACCGAACTGCCTTCAAGGGTCCCTGGCCTTCCTTGGGAAATGGGCTTGCCTTTAGCTGACCTAAGAGCCCAAACAGGGTACCTGCTGCTCTTTCTGGAGGGAGAAACAGAAAAGAAACCCATCTCTGCGTTTGGGTGGATTTGGTTCCTCCGAAATGAATGAAAACTAAGAGACTTGCGGGGAGGGGATGTAGGCATGAACTTGAGAAAAAAGAGCCACCTGGGGTGTTGTAATGCCTGCAGGATTCTTTAACATCTTCCCCCACAGGCAGTGTGCCCTCATGCATGTGGGTGACATCACACTCTAGGTATAGTCCTTTGCCCTAATTAGAAATTCACACCCTAGGGTAGAAAGTCAGCATTCCAATGAGGAAACCTGTATTTCAGAACCAGCCACTATAAGAGCTTCCATATTCTTTATCCCTGATGGACAGCAAAGGCTTTGCCACTTGGCATAGAAATAGCTTTCCATAGGTGAAAGCAGTGGTTTTTTTTTTTTTTTTTTTTTTTTTTTTTGTCTTTGTTGTTGTTGTTGTTGCTATTTCTTGGGCCGCTCCCGCAGCATATGGAGGTTCCCAGGCTAGGGGTTGAATCGGAGCTGTAGCCACCGGCCTACGCCAGAGCCACAGCAACGTGGGATCCGAGCCGCGTCTGCAACCTACACCACAGCTCACGGCAACGCCGGATCGTTAACCCACTGAGCAAGGGCAGGGACCGAACCCGCAACCTCATGGTTCCTAGTCGGATTCGTTAACCACTGCGCCACGACGGGAACTCCAGCAGTGGTTTTTTAATTAGTATAATGTGTGCTACCAGGGGGGTTTCAATAGCGAGATTGCTAGTTGTAAAGATATGTAGGTTGTCTAAAATATTTTATTTTTTAAAAACTTTTTTTTTGTTTTATTTATTTTATTTCCCCAATGCAAATTTTGTTTTCTACTGTACAGCATGGTGACCCAGTTACACATACATGTACACATTCTATTTCCCACATCATCATGCTCCATCATAAGTGACTAGACATAGTTCCCAGTGCTACACAGCAGGATCTCATTGCTAATCCATTCCAAAGGTAATAGTTTGCATCAATTAACCCCAAGCTCCCCATCCACCCTACTCCCTCCCCCTCCTTGTTTTATTGAAGTATAGTTGATTGGCAGTGTTGTGTTAATTTCCACTGTCCAGCAAAGTGATTCAGTTATACATACACATATGTATTTATGTTTTCATGTCTTTTCTCTCATGGTTTATTGCAGGATATTGAATATAGTTCCTTGTGCTATACAGTAGGACCTTGTTTATCCAGCTTATATATACCAGTTTGCATCTGCTAATGCCCAACTCCCAATCTATCACCCCCCCATCCCCTCCCCCTTGGCAACCCAAGTCTGTTTTCTGTATCTGTGAGTCAGTTTCTATTTTGTAGGTAAGTTCATTGGTGTCATATTTCAGATTCCACATATAAGTGATATCATACGGTGTTTGTCTTTCTCTTTCTGACTTACTTTGCTTAGTATGAGAATCTCTAGTTGCATCCATGTTGCTGCAAATTGTATTATTTCATTCTTTTTTATGGCTGAGTTGTATTCCATTGTATGTATATCTACCACATCTCTGTATCCATTCATCTGTCGATGGACATTTAGGTATTTTCCATGTCTTGGCTACTGTAAAGAGTGCTGCTTTGAACATGGCGGGGGGGGGGGTGCATGTATCTTTTTGAATTAGAGTTTTCATTTTTTCTGGATATATGCCGAGGAGTAGGATTGCCGGATCATGTGGCAACTCTATTTTTAGTTTTCTGAGGAACCTCCATACTGTTTTCCACAGTGGCTGCACTGGTGTGCATTCCTATCAACAGGGTAGGAGGGTTCCCTTTTTCCACACCCTCTCCAGCATTTATTATTTGTAGGTTTTTCAATGATGGTCATTCTGACTGGTGTGAGAATGGTAACTCATTTTGGTTTTGATTTGCATTTCTCTGATAATTAGTGATGATGTGTATCTTTTCACGTGCCTATTGGCCATCTGAATGTCTTCTTTGGAGAAATGTCTATTTAGGTCTTCTGTCCTTTTTTTGATTGGGTTGTTTGGTTTTTGTTATTGAGCTGTTTGTGTATTGTGGAAATTAAGCCCTTGTTGGTTTTGCATCATTTGCAGATATTTTCTCCCAGTCTGTAGGTTTTTTTGTTTGTTTGTTTACAGTTTCCTTTGCTGTGCAAAACTTTCTAAGTTTGATTAGGTCCCATTTACTTATACAATATTTTAGAATAACTCCCTGTCCTTGCTTGAAAAGAATCTGAAAGACTAGATAGTCCCATAGGTCTTAGTGATGCAATCCCAAGTCTGGATGTGAATTCAGGAGATTGTTGTTGCTCAAGGCTTATTGTAAGATTAATTAACTTCTAGAATATTGTCACATTTTCTGATGTGCTATCAGGAACTATAGCAGCCATGCCTTAACTACGAAGGACAAAAAGCCATTATGTTGAGTGTATTAGTTATGCAATGCTCCCTAACAAATTACCCCCCCCCCAAACTCAGTGACTTAAAACAACAGCATTCAATTATTATCTAGTCTGTGAACTAGGAATTTGGGGAGGGTTCTGGCTTGGGTATTGCAATTACATGGTGGTGAAAGCTGTAGTTATCCTGAGGCTTGATTGTGCCTGGAGGACCCACGTTCGAGATGCCTCACACACATTGTCGGCAAGTTGGTGCTGCCTTCTGGAAGGAGGGCTCAGTTCCTCCCCATGTCAGCTTCTCCATGTGGCGTGTGCTTCCTCACAATGTGGTGTCAGGATCCCCAGGGAGCATTCAGAAAGAGAGAGAGCCAAGGAGGAGTTGAATCCTTTCTGTGACCTAGCCTCATAGAGCATGACTTCTGCCTTACTCTGTTGGTTGGGATGGTCACAGTGTCCTGCCTAGATCTGAGAGGAGAGAACAGAGACCCTACCTCTTGGTGGGAGAAGCATCAGTCACGTTGTATGAAGAGCATGTGCCATGGAAGAAATACATAGGTGTGGCCATCTTTGGGAAATACAGCCTGCTGCCCTGGCTTGGTCTCCTGGGGCTGCCATGACAATTACCATAGGCTGGGTGCCTGCAACAGCACATCTTTATTTCTCATAGCGCTGGAGGCTGGAAGTCCAAGATCAGGGTGATAGCATGGCCCTGTTCCCGGGTATACCCTCAAACGGCCTTTCCCTGGTCTGTGCACAAAGAGAGAAAGATCCCATGTATCCCCCTCTTTCTGTGAAGGCATTAATCCATCGTGAGAGCCACACATTGGGAGTTAGGGTTTCAAGTTATGACTTTCCAGGGAAGACAAACGTTCAGTCCATAACATACATTAAAGAGTATAAAGAGAAAAGATAGAAGAAACCTGGGTCCTTGATACCATAATTGTGCTGCTGAAATAATAAGCCTTGGAAACACTTCAGGATGCCTTGTTTCATAAGACAGTACATTTTCTTTCTTTATTTGATGTATTCTATTGTTGTACCTGAAAGTATATTACTTAGTATAACAGAGCTGGGTTCAGATTCTTCCAAAACTGCTTAGATGATATGACTTCAGCCAAAACATCTAATCCCATTCATTTATTCAACAGATGTTTATCAGTGCCCTTAAATGTGCCAACCCATTGCCAGGTTGAAGACACTAGGGATGCAGCAGTGAGGGAAATAGTCAGAAATCTGCCGTCACAGAGCCAGAGGTCCACTCTGTGTTCTGTGTGTCTCTGTGCATGTGCGGGTGGTGGTGTGTGGTGGCAAGGAGACACCAGGTAAATCATTAAAATGCTGGGAGCACTGAGGAGCACTAGGGACAAAAAGGAAGCAGGTGGATAGAGCGGTGGGGGATGTCCTCACACAAAAAGGGATTTTGAGTTAAGACTTGAAGGAGGCGAGGGAGTAAAGCCGGTGCAAAGGCCCAGGTGGGAACAGACCTGTGTGTATGAGGAGGACTCAGGAGTCAGGGGGACCCAAGGGGCCGAGGGCAGCAGGAAGCAAGGATGGGAAGGCTATGGAGGTGGGAGCAAGTTGCCTGGTGGTACCAGAAGCCATTGAGCTTTGGATTAGAGAGTCGTCTGATCTGACTTACATTTTACTAACATTCTACTTAGGATCACTTTGGCTGCAGTGCTGAGAGTTAGGTTGAAGGGGGCAAGGGGGAGGCCGGGCGGGTGGCTGGTTGGGAAGCTGTTGAAATAACCCACATGCGGAACAATGGTGAAACATTTGTAGCAATGAGGGGCTAAAAAGAGGCCAGATTCTGCATATATTTTGTTAGAATTTTCTGATTGGAAGTGGGCTACAGAGAAAGAGAAGTGGCAAAGGTGCCTCCAAGGTTTGGGGACTAAGCAGCTCCAAGAACAATGTTCCAGGTTTCTAATGCTGCATAACAAGGCACTTTTTTTTTTTTTTTTTTTTTCTCTTTAGGGCCGCACCTGCTGCATATGGACGTTTCCAAGCTAGGGGTCAAATCAGAGCTGCAGCTGCTGGCCAACACCACAGCCACAGCAACGCTAGATGTGAGCTGTGTCTGTGACCTACACCACAGTTCATGGCAATGCTGGATCCTTAACCCATTGAGTGGGGCCAGGGATTGAAGCCTTGTCCTCATGGATGCTAGTTGGATTCTTAACCCACTGAGCCACAGTAGGAACTCCACAACCCACCCTTAATGGTGTAAACAATAGCGACATGTACGTTGCTCCCAAATCTGCAATATGAACTCTGAGGGTACAGCGAGTTGTTGCTGACTTGAGCCAGCTGAGGCGGCTTTGAGGCTGGGGTTGAAATCTTCTGAAAGTGTGCGTGCTCACATGTGTAGTGGTTGCTGCTGACTGCTGGCTGAGGTTGGGTCACTTGCATGTGGCCTTTCCGTGTGGCCGCGTGGCTTCCTCACAGCATGGTGGCTGGGCTGCAAGGGTCCAATGGTGAGTGGCACCCAAAAGAGAGAGAGTCAGGTACAAATTCTATCAGTGTTTATGACCTCGCCATGGAAGTCTTGCCACTTTTGCCACATTCAATGCACCAGGGCAGTTACAAAATCCTGCCGAGAGTCAGAGAGAGGGGAGTAGACACCTGCTCTTGATAGGGGAGTAGGATGAGTACCAAGGAATCCATATATTATTGTGGGATTTGGTTGGGGAAAATAAATTCTGCCACAGATGGAGTGGCTACTTACGGACATGAAGAGAACTAGAAAGGGAGAAGGCTGGGGCGGCTGAGTTCAGGAGCTGATATCAGGAGTTTGAGATGATTTTGTGTGACGTGCCCCTTGGACTTTCAAACGGAGAGCCAGGCAGGCAGGTGTATTTGTGAATTTAGAGGTCAGGGATGTCACCACTGCATAGTTCACGTTTAAAATCAGAAAGCCAGATAACATGACCAGAGACGTGAGTGTAAATTGAAAAGAATGTGATCCAAGAATCGAGTTCTGGGGCCCCCCGACGTTCAGCAGTAAAGGAAACATGGGGCAAAGGAGACTGACGAGGGGAGGCCAGGGATGCGGTGCGGCATCCCGGAAGCCAGGTGAGAAAAATGCTGCAGGAGGAGGCAATGGACAAGATTTTTCAAAGCCTCGTAGTTTGTGATTATGTGATGGGAAACACCTGAACAACTATTTGTAGTCCTAACGCGGGATGTCAGGCTCCATCCATTCAAGTTCGTCTCTCCTCCGATGGATCAGAAGCTTCTGGAGGGCAAGGATGTTAGCTTTGGTCATCTGTATGCCCTTTGAGATCCTATCATGAGGTTCCCCACACAATAGGTACCTGACAAGTCAGAGTGAACAGACCTTACCACCAGAGAAATGCCGTACAAGTTAAATTCCCTGTGAAGAGCAGTTGGAAGCGTGAGGAGAAGGGTGATTCCCATCATCTGTGGTCGTTACGTTCTGTAACGTGAGCGCTGAAACAGTGAGCACTGAACCATCCCTCCATCACTGGTGGAAAGACACGGTTAGATTCCAGGGAGCCTCACAAGTTTCGACTGTGGATCAAGACATGACCTTCTATCATCCGTGTTTCTGTGTAAAGACACCTGTCGTGTGCTGTTAATTCCTTGGCATTAAGCTCACAGTCAACAACACTGTGAGGCGCGCCCGAAGGATGCTTACCGAACACACATCTTCTCCATCACAGCCTCTCCCGTGATCGGGAGCCTCGGACAGCCCTTTAGCACGTGCTGGGGAGCCGTCTTCATGACATCGCCAACAAAATGCATGAAAACGTGGCGAGGATGACCTTAGACAGGCCATAAGAAGGATGTCTGCTTACCGTAAGGGAGCTGAACCAGGAGGTTGAGCTGCCCCTCAGCCAGAAACTCACGCTTCGGGTGACTCAGCTTTAAAAGCGGCTCGCGCATGTCTGCTAATGACCAAAGGACGGAGCATGTTCCTTTGCGATTACAAATGCTTGAGCAAGCAGGCAGATTTGCAAGTACGGAACCTGAATCATCAGCATGACTGTAGCTGAGCTGAATGGAAGGGCCCTAAGAAGGGTATCGTAGCTTTTTCTCCGTACATCCCTCAGGGAAGGGGTCGGAACTTCAGTATTTTTTAACTTTCAGGATGGCATCAATACTTTGGGGCATAACACCTTGCACAAGTAACACTGAAATTATAGTTTGTCTTGATCTCCTCAGTTGGACATCAGATTTTATGAAAAAACGGCTTACCGTTTCTGAGTCTATCCTCTCCGGTTAGTTTGTTCTTCCCATAGTTTCCTAAGTTAGATGCTCTGAGCAGGTGTTTTTATTAGGACACTGAGGTCATTGAACAGACTAGAAATTGGGGTACCCCCTTAACACTCTTGGGGAAGAGAGGCTCCTGCAGTGTGTTCCAGGGTCCATAGCTGGGTCCACCTAGAATCCCCCCATAGCACAAAGGTGTTTGTCCAGGCTCTCAGTATGGTGCCAGTGGCAATTTGCAGAAATTCTCTGGAAGATTTAAAAGCCCATAAATTGCCAGGTAGGTGAAAGCTGGGAACAGCCAACAACGTCATAGTATTTATGGAGATTGAGCCAGAGCAGACCTGGGTCACCGAGGAGAGGTGACCACCTCCCTCCTGAAGATGCCATGAACGTCCTATGACTTAGAACAGCCCAGATTTGCCTTTAAGGGAGAACAATAGCTTGATCTTTTGGTTTTAATAAGCAATTTCCTAAATAGCTAAATTAAATGTAAGAGGAAAATGAAACATGAACAGAAATGTAAACCCTATCCTTTAAAAATGCCTTTATAACTTTCCATGGAACAATTTTTTGTATAGTTAAGGAAAAGCAAATTTGTCATCTCTTCTGACAGCCTCAACCTATTTGGTTTCTAATTCCTAAAGGAGTCCTTTTGCTCATTGAAGATTAAAACTCAGCTCCCCCATCAAACACCCACTGCTTGCTTGCAGCTAAGGAATCCCTCTGGGGAAGCTCAAGCCCCTGCCCCGCCAGGCCATGGCTCTGTGTCCAGTCCCTGTTGGACACCACTGCATAGCAAATCCAAGACAAGCCACGGGCCTCCAGGAGAGAGAGCAGTGCCAATCCAGCCATTAGGCTGCTCAGCCTCCCTCCCTCTTCTCTTTCCCTAAAATTTGTCTTCCTGCCAAGATAATGTCCAGGCTTGTGCAGATGCAAGAAGCAGCACAGAAAGCCACTCCACTTTGTTTTGCCTGGAAGTTAACCTTGAACTCTCAAAGGAGCACTTAGTCTTCTATGAAACAACACCCTCCAAATACAGCAACCCCGCCATTCTGGAGGCCAGCCTGCCATTGACCTCAGCCTTTCCAGCCACGAAAGGTTTTGGAAAAGGTCCTTGAGGAAAGGGCAGTCAGAAAGCCCCTCAATTTTTCTCAGGCCAGAGGGCCAGGCAGATTAAGGAGGGGGCCCCGGAGTGGGGTGGACCCTGCCCAGGACACTGGTATTCAATGCACATTAAAATTCTACTGGAATGAACCAGAAATGCCATATCAGTTAACTTAGGCTTTCGCTTGCAGGTCTTCTGTGGAAGTGAGTTATTCCTTGCTGCAAGCTTCCCCATGTGGATCTGCTTAACCAAGCATTCCTTTTTGTGAGACCTCCAGGTGGGCAGTGGGCACAGCAGAAGCCCAGCCTCAGCCTCCCCCCCACACACGTGTGCCCCCAGGTGGACCCTGGAGTCCTGTTTCTGTCAGCTGACCTGTGAGCTGAACAATGCGTGGCTCCTAAGATGCTGTTTCCTGGGAAGAATCTCTCTTTTTTTTTTTAAATATAGTTGATTTACAGCGGAATGAATGCTTTTAAAAAACTCTTTCCTTGTCTGAATGAGAAGCTCTTTAACATACAAACACTCTAACTTAGAAAATTGCCCACAATCAGCAGAAGTTGCCAGTCTCCTGTTTTGAATATGAAGAAAGGAGTATATGATTTTTATTCATAGACGTTTCTCACCCACACTGTGTGAAACAAACCTGCAACATCATTTCTCTCTTGGGAGCCACTGTGTCTGGCCCTGCTGGTTTGCCTTGCCTGGTGAATTGTTCCTTCCCTGTCCCCAACGGCTTGGGGATGGACCACTTAACAGCAGCACATCTGCTCTGCGAGAGCCAAGTGTTAGGGGAGCGTTCTTGGGCTCTCAAGTGCGGGTGACCAACTATTGTGGATTTTCCGGCCGGAGGATTTCCAGCGCTAACATGAGGAAAGTCCCTTCCAGGCGGTCACCTTACTTCAGGCCAGCTTGAGCCTAAGGAGACAGCAGGGTAAGGGGTTTGCCAATGTGGGCGTTGGAGCGGACTGCGTGGATCAGGGCCCGTCTCCATCACTTAACTTGCCAGGTAACCGCGGGCCGGTGACTTAACCTCACGCCTAGAAATAACATCTACCTCCTAGGGCTGTCTGAGGCCAGGATGCAGTCATGCACATAGAATGCCTCTCAGTGTGCTGTGCACAGAGCAGGTGCCCCTAAGCCGTAGCTGTTCCCTTACCTTAAGGACTTGATGGGATAGCGCAGTAGTGGGGGGGGGGCGTGATCCCGCGAGAGACATAGCAACTGAAATACTCGAGGGCCGCCCAGAACAATCAAGACATCAGCATTCCTGACACCTTCAGAAGGTGCGAAGGTAGACTTGTGTTCTTCCTTTTGGAAACTGTTTCTCAAAACCAATTTGACTTTGAAAAGTTTGGGTGCCTGTGGGGACACATTTCAATTATCTGGGAAATCCAGGCGGATGGATTTTTTTTTTAACTAAGAGAACCACAACCCTGCGCGCTCGAGGCTCTGCAGCCTCAAGGGGGTGGCAGGGGGGGGGGGAGCCTGTGGCTCATTAGTCCTTCGGGACACAGTACCCGGCTGCAGATCCTTGGCGTGTGCTGCGGAAAACCTGAGCTGGGGCTCCAGACACATGTGTTTTAGATCAGTGGTAATAGAGTCTCCGTCTGAAGCTCTTATTTCCTGTCAGTAAATTTTTGCTGAGTCATTTGAGCTCATGCATCTTCTGAGAGTGGAGTCACGTGGACCAGGAGACACTGCTGTGGTCCCACCGCTTGCCTGTGGGCACATATTTTTGCAAACTTGATTCAACCAATGTTCCTTCACAGGAATCAGTATTCCCACATACGCTGCACTGAGGTGGGGACCTGGAGCTCACTGCGGGGGGCGGGGGGGTGTCCAGCTTTGTCCGCAAAGAGCTTGCTTTCTAGTGGAGAGGACGCGTCCATGTTCAAGGAGCACAAGTCGAATCTTAAAAAAGCATTTTATAAACTATAAACAGAAATACAAACCATGTGACCAGGAAGCACAGAATAATCCTTCCGACTGGGGAGAACTGCAAAGGAAAGCACATGGAGCTAGGCCTGGGAAGGAAAGTAGAATAAGGATTTTGAAAAGCTGAGAAAGGGAAAGCAAGCATGGGCAGAGGGCATGAGGAAGCTATAAGATGTATGCAGGGTCCGAGCATCGTGCCGGGCAACCAGCAGGCTTGACTGGACCACAGGAAGCCCAACGTTGGTCTCCCGAGAGATCAGGGGGCCAGCTACACGGAGGTGTGGAATGGATGCCCGACTCCAGCGTTTGCACTTTCTTTCCTGTGCAAGAAGGAAGGGAAGGTGTTCAAGCGAGGGAGCCTGTGACCACCGCTAGGTCTTAGCCAAGTGACCTGGTGCAGGAGGGAGTCTGCGGGCGGTTCTGTGTGGGATGCAGGAGGTCAGGAGAGAGCGGCCGTATTAGGTACCCAGTGCAGGTCACTTTGACGTGCCTCAACTGTGGATGTGCCAGAGAGGACGGCAGGGAGGGAAGAGAGGGGACTAGGGAGACACTTGGGCAGAAAGAGAAGACTTATCTGCATCCATCACACCCAGTGCCAGGGTGGAACTGGGCAGGCGGGTGACAGCCAGGAAAGGAAGAATGAATAGGAAAGCCATCTGGGGAGAGCCCCAGAGCTGATGGTGGTGAATGAAGATGGGGAAGTGGGCTTAGTGCCGCCTGGAAGAAAGGTTGCCCTGCACCTTAATGAGACTGTGAAAGCGGCCAATGACAGCGGTGTCCTGTCTCCTCAGGACGAAGCTCAGGCTGAGGTCTGAGGAATGTGGAGGAGACGGAAGAAAGAAGTCCCAAAGGGGGACCCGAGTGCAGGTGGCGTTTTCCTATGAGCTCCAATCTCGGCATCACAGCCTGGACACGGAAAGAGATGGCCCCCTCCAGCCCCCTGCTTGAAGCCCAGCTCAGCCCCTCCTGGGTCCCTTGATTCCTCCTTCACAGAAAAGGCAGCATCGCTCTTGCACAAGGCAATGGATGTGGATTCACCACTGGAAATAGCTATGTCAAATTCCGTCGTTAATTTAAAGCAAACACACTGAATATAGCAGGAATAAGTGGGTTTGTGGTTGTTGGGGAAGTCTCAAAATCAAATCCCTAGAGGTGGCTGGTAATAGACTGCCACTTCAAAACAGCTTTGGCGGGGGAGTGCTCGTCCTGGCACAGCGGAAACGAATCCGATGAGTATCCATGAGGATGTAGGCTTGATCCCGGGCCTCACTCTGTGGGTCGGGGATCCAGTGTTGCCTTGAGCTGTGGGGTGGGCCGGCAGCTGTAGCTCCTATTCGATACCTAGCTGGGAACCTCCATATGCCGTAGGTGCAGCCTTAAAAAGAAAAAAGAAGGAAAAAAAAAAAACAAAAAAACAACTTTGGCAGAAGAAAGGATGTGTTGGTGGGATATGGGGGCATCTCAGGTGACCCAAGACTGAAAGTGACTGAGACCCAGTGAGTCCTTTAACCCCTGTTTGTTCCCTGCTTCTGCCTCTCCCTGAATGAGCTGCCTTCTCTCTCTGTAGGCTGACCTTCGCGCTTCAGCCACCCCACAGCACTCGAACGGTCTGTGTGCCGCTCAGGGTGCCATAGACCACCTATCTTGTCTTTCTGTCCCCCTTCCAGCTGCCCGTGGTCTCTCCCCAGCCTGGTGAGCAAGGTCCTACAGCACAGGCCTGGCTGCAGAAAGATGTGCCTTGCTGTGGACAGGGCGGTGGCAGTTCTCAGGGAAAGGGTCGTGGGCTGGCCAATCCTAACATGGCTTTAAAAATCACAGCAGGCGTGCCCTCTGTGGGACAGGGGGTAAAGAATCTGACTGCAGTGGCTTGGGTCACTTTGAAGGTGCAGGTTGGATCCCCGGCCGGCCGGTGCAGTGGGTTAAAGGATCCGGGGTTGCTGCAGCTGTGGCGTAGGGCAGAGCTGTGGCTCAGATTCAGTCCCTGGCTCCGGAACTTCCATATGCTGTGGGTACGGCCATACAACTAAAAAAAAAATCATGACAGGATAAAAATTTTAAGCTTCTCTGAGTATGTGGCAGAGAATCTGAAATGTAGAGGCCAGGAATATATTAATAAGCATAGACATCTAGACAAGTCACTCTTCCGAGTTAGAGAATCACATGATGCAAAGACATGATGTATTAAGGTGGCCAGCAAAGAAAACACTGACCAGTCTTGGGTGTTCCTGAAACTCATGAAGGGTCAACCGGTCATCACCATTCTGTGGACCCAGAAGAACCACCACTTCCGAGCCTCCTTCAAGCTTCAAGTTTATGGCAGTTTTGGTTTATGTCATTTCCCTTCTCAAAACTCATATGTATTTGTGTTGCCAGTCACCTTAAAACTCTTTAGCAAGAACAGCAAGGCCCGTACCATTCCACCTCCCTATACCCATTCCTTCCAGTTTACCTTGATTGTTTGCTGACCTCCTGTTATAGCCAGTCTCAATGGTTTCAAATCCATGTTGCGTATTAGATTCCCTCCCGTGACTTACCCCTGAAGATTCTGATTCTGCCAGAGTGGCCATCATCAGAAAGTCTACCAACAGTAAATGCTGGAGACAGTGTGGTGCAAAGGGAACCCTATTACACTGGTGGTGGGGGTGTAAATTGGTGCAAACACAGTGGAAAACAGTATGGAGATTCCTCAGAAAACTAAAAACTGAACTACCATTCGATCCAGCAGTCCCACTCCTGGGCATCTATCCAGAGAAAACCATGACTCGAAAAGATACATGGACTCCAATGTTCACTGCAGCACTATTTCCAATAGCCAAGACATGGAAACCACCTAAATGTCCACGGACAGAGGAGTGGATCAAGAAGATGTGCTACCTATACACAACGGAATATTACTCAGCCATTAAAAGGAATGAAATGATGGCATTTTTAGCAACATGGATGGACATAGAATTTATCATGCTAATGAAGTCAGAGAGTGAGACACCAACATCAAATGCTATCACTCCCATGTGGAATCTAAAAAAAGGACAGAATGAACTTCTTTGCAGAAGAGATACTGATTCACAGACTTTGAAAAACTTATGGTTTCCAAATGAGACAGGCTGGGCAGTGAGGGGATGAGCTGGGGGTTTGGGATGGAAATGCTATAAAACTGGGTCGTGATAATTATTTTAAACCTCTAAATGTAATAAAAACTCATTGAGAAATTTAAAAAAGATTCCGATTCTGTGTCTTGGGAGTCTGTATTTTTTTTTAAGCTTTTTAAAAATAGAATTGGCATACAGTAGGCTGTATACGTATCATGTGCAGTTTGATGAAGTGTGAAGCTGTCAGTCACCAGAATGAAGACAATGAACATATCTGTCACACCCCAGACTTCCCTAAGGTGCCCCTTTGTCACCCCTCCCTCCTGCCCTTCCCCTCTCATTGATCTGTCCCTAGGAAACCACCAATCCGTTTTCAGGTATTATAGATTAGTTGTATTTTTAAGAGTTTAATACAAATTCCAGCTCCCTTTTTTTGAGCCAGCTTCTTTTGCTTTCTTTTTTCATAATGATTTTGAGCTTCATCCATGTCATTGCTTTGATCCAGGGTTCACTCCGTTTTATTCCTGAGCGGTATTTAGTTGTACGGATATATCACAATACGTGTAGCCATTCACCTGCTGATGGGTTTGGGTTGTTCCCAGGTTGTGACTATTACAAATGAAACTGCTACGTATGTTTGCGCACCAGTCTTTCATGGGCATGAATGCTTTCATTTATCTTGAGTAAACATCTAGGAAGGGAACGACTAGAGAATATGGTAGTTCTACAGTTAACTTCATAAGAGACTTCCAAACTGTTTTCCGAAACGATTGCCCCATCTTACATTCCACCAGCAGTGTCTGAGGGGTCTAGCTCTCGCCAGCACTTAGTATGGTCAGTCCTTTTATTTGTAAACCTGCTAGTAGGTGTATAGTGACATCTCATTGTGCTTTTATCTTGTACTTTCCTAACCAGTTAACAGTGCTGCATGTTTTTTCATATGTTTGTCATCTGCATATTTTCTTTGATGAAGTTCCTGTTAAAATCTTTTGCCGATTTTTAAAAATTGTGTTGTTTTCCTTTAATTGAATTTTGAGAATTCCTTGTATAGTGGAGCTTCAAGTCCTTTATCAGATATGTGATTGGCAAATATTTTCTCCCAGCATGTGGTTTATCATTCCATTTTCTTAGCCATGTCTTTTGTAGAGTTCTTAGTTTTTGTCTTTGGAAGAGTTCTAAGTTTTCACAACTTTCAACTACTTGTTTTTTCTCTTATGGATCACATTTTTGGTGTCACAAGAAACCTCTGCCCAACCAAAGGTAACCAAGGATTTCTCCCCTAAGTGTTTCTCTTAAAGTTTTATGGTTTCAGGTTTTGCATTTAGGCTTAGGATCCATTTTCAGATAATTTTTCTTAGTTGCAAAAGTTATGTTTTGAAGTTCAGATGTGTGTGTGTATATGAATAACCAGTTGGTTCTGGCACCAATGGTAGAAAAACTATCTTTTCTCCACCGAATTGTCTTTATAACACTTGTTAAAAATCAACTGGCCATTTCATGTGAGTCTAGGTCTGAACTTTCTGTCCTCTCCCATTGTTTACCTTTACACCACACTGTCTTGGGGGTGGTTGACAATTTCTGTCTTTATCAGTCTCTTTAGAGTGTTTTCAATTTTATTGATCTTCTCAATGAACCAGCTTTGGGTTTCCGTAGTTTTTTCCCCCATTGCTTTTCTTTTTGTTCCATTAATTACAAAAAAAAAAAAAAGTATATTTGCTCCAGTTTCTATTCAGATTTCTTTAATTTTTTACCAGTCTGATCTGCATCATGGCAGACTCAGGTGTTCAGACAGTCAAATATCTGCCACTTAGAACAGGCAGAAAAATTCTCCGTGAGACCATTTCACACTTGTTAGCTAAACTTAGGGAGGCGTTTAGAATCAGTGTCTGCAAAACTGCCCCTCCAGTCGAAACCGGCCCAAGATAAAATGAGCTTCCTTCAAAGATGAGTGTCTGTCACGGGGGCTATTCAGGCTCTGGCTTCATGAGCACTTGGTGGGAATGTTGTAGAGGAAACTCAGACGCCCACTGGTGAGCATAGGACTGGACAGTCTTACAATTCCATCCCAGCTAGAGAGCATGGGATTTCTTGAACTCCGCTGCCCTTGATTCCCAGGGCGCCGGCGTTTCCTGTCTACAGCGGGGAGGCTGGCTGGGCGGCCCCGCCACCTGCTGCCCAGGCTCCTCCCCCTTTGCTGGGGCTGCTGTAGGATCCAAGACCCTGGAGATAAGCTGAGGCTTCAAGCCAGGTATCTACACCCCTCCTCCCCAAACCCAAGCCGTGACTTCTTCTTTCGATAACCCTGGGGTCACTGTGGCTGGAGTCTTGCAAGGCTGGAACAGGACAGCAGGGCAGGCTGTTTTGTAAGTGTTTCTTAGTCTGTCCAAGTTCATGCTTCTTTTAAAAGACCTTTCAGTTGTTTTTGCTCCCCTCCTCTTTTCATTAACTTGAAAATAGCGATCTGTATTTTGCCAAGAGTGACAAAAATCCCCCACCCCATGGATCTCTTCTCAACTCATCTCTTAGTAAGCACAGTTCTGAGTGGGTTTCTCGGCTGGCCCAGACTGGATCTGCTCCAATGCTTGAGAGCACTCACAGCCCTTGAGAAAGAAGATTTGGAACTTGTAGCCTTGATTTGGAAACCACCCTGTCTCTGCTTCTGTTGTATTTTGGAGCAGAAGGTGAGAGATGCTTGTGATGGGTGTGTGTGGTGGTGGTGGTATATAGTGGTGGTGCCTGTGTGTGTGTGTGTGTGTGTGTGTGTGTGTGTGTGTCTAGCCAAGGGCACATCTATTGTTTTGTCAGGTGGTGAAATAGAATGGCAACTGTCATGATTAAAAGGGGCTTGTGGGAGTTCCCACTGTGGCTCAGTGGATTAAGAATCTGACTGCAGTGGCCTGGCTCATTGCAGAGGCCTGGGTTCCATCCCTGGCCCAGTGCCTTGGGTTAAAGGATCTGGCATGGCCACAGCTGCAGCGTAGGTCACAGCTGTGGCTCAGATTCAGTCCCTAGCCCAGGAATTTCCATATGCTGTGGGTGTGGCCATAAAAAAAATTGATTAAAGACCAGCAGACCCCTGCCTCACCATGTTCATTGAACGCAAACCCAAACCCCTTGATGTGCTATGAAACATAGCCGTGGTGATCCAGCTCCCAGCTCCCTCTCTACTTCCTCTCCTGCTCACACTCCTGTCCTTAATAATCAGCCAAGTTGCTTGAAATTCTTACCTTTAAATATACTATGCACAGGTCTCTAGAAATTCTGGTTAAAAGGAGTAAGTACCGTGGGACCGGGTTCTCATTAACCTCTTAGTGCCCATCTTAGCAAGAATTGCTGCATCACATGGCCTCGCTGAGAGCCTGGAGTCTCGAGTGGAGATAGAGTGGGATCTCAGAGAAGCAAGTTTCAGTGGAAAAGGCAGGAGAAGCCAAGGACCCGATGGCACGGAGTCTAGGGAAGGGGGCAGGGCAGAGTGGCCCTGCAGGCAGCCGTAGGAACCAAGGGAGAGTGAGAACCTGAGGGCGGATGTGTGCCTTTTCTGCCCTGCCATGCAAGGGTATTTCTGGGATGGGGTATTTGGGCTGCCCTCCCAGTCTCCCGAGAGCAGCGCGGAGAAGGCTTCTCCCACCTGGGGCCGCTGCCCAAGGGCTGCTGCCTGTTGATAAAGCACAAAACCGTGGAAGTAAAACCTCCTGGCCCCAGGGGCAGCCTGGGCTCATTGCAAGGCATCCCCATGGAATGGCAGGACGTGTACTGGGGCTCGTAGTCAAGACACTCAGCTCCAGGCCCAGCAATACCATGCCCCCAACTGAGAGATCTCGGACCTACCTCAGTTTCCTCCTCTGTCAGACTGTTACGGAATTAAGTTATGTGGACTCTGCTTGTGCCCTGACCCCTGGCCCAACCGAGGCTCTCTGCCCCTGGGCGGGGGGGAGGGCTGTTTTTCCTTTCAGGTTCAAGCAGCCAAATGATGTAACTGAAGCTGAGATATAAAAGTACAGGCTTTATTCAGTGGCCAGAGAATGGAGAAGCGGGAGCAAAGTTCACAGATCAACTTCTTGCCCAGGTGGCCAGAGGGACTTAATCTTACAGAGTAAAGGCAAAGAGGGGAGCCCTGAGGCTAATGGTGGGGGGAGCAGGTGCACTAGTCTCCCAGGAAGGGCCCGGGCTTTCCCCTTCCGGCCCAGGGAGTCCCGTGCCACCCCTCTTAATCCTTGTCCTAACATCTGGTCTTGGCCACCAGCAGGTGTGTCACTTACTATGCTAATGGAGGAAATCGGCATATTGTATAATGAGACTCAGTTTCATTTATTTTTTATTACTCAATGAATTTATTACATTTATAGTTGTACAATGATCATCGCAATCCAGTTTTATAGTGTTTCCATCCCACACCTCCAGCGCATCCCCCACCCCGCAAGCTCTCTGCTTTGGAAACCATAAGTTTCTCAAAGCCTGTGAGTCAGTATCTGTTCTGCAAAGAAGTTCATTGTGTCTTTTTTCAGATTCCACATGTCAGTGAGAGCATTTGATGTTGGTGTCTCATTGTCGGACTGACTTCAGTTTCATGTAAATTTATCGCCATCTGGGTTTTTTTTTTTTTTTGTAGCTTCCGTTTCCTTCTGTCTCGCCCGCAGTGTGGCCACTGCCCACTGACTTTTTCTAAACTGCATATTTCATCATGTGCTTCTCTTCCTCACCAGCCTTAGTGATTACCTCTTTATTCCTCTTCGGGTAAAAATCCAAACTCCTGAGCACGTCCTGAAATACACTGGCCCGTGACCTGCCCCTGGGTTCCTCTCTTGATTCATTCCCTGCCCAGCTTCCCTGCCCCACGTTATGCTCCACCTCAGACCACGTTCCAGTACTCAGAGTGCTGCAGAAGGGCCAGGCTTTCTCTTGGATCCCTTGAGCGCTCTGCTCCCTGCTTGGCATTCCTTTAGCCCCTTCTCTCCCTGCCCAGCCCCAGCCCCGCCTCAGGCCTGAGATCCAGGTTCTTCCGCAGGGAGCCTCCCGGTCCATCTGAGCTAGAATGTGCCACCTCCTCCCGTGACATCTAGCGTACCGGTGATGGCCGTCCCCTCTTCCCCTCCATATGCCTCAGCCACCCCTGTCCCCCCGTCCTCCCAGTGCCTGGCACTTGCTGAGTGAGTGAGGGACTGAGTCTCTGTCACCCCCTGGAGCACTTGTGAGAATTAAATGATGACATGTGAAAAGACTTGGCAAATTGTGAACATGTTAGGGATGCTTTGGAGAATCACAAGATTTCGAGAGGAAATGAACAAGCTAGGTGGGCCCCCTGGACAGTGAAACAAGAAAGATGCTGAGCCGCGATGCCCTAAGGAGCCAGGAGAGTGCAGGGCAGCTCTGAGTACACGCCTAGGACCCCGGACTGCTAGTGACAGGAAATGACCTGGAGAAACTTCGCTCTGGGTCTCATGGGCTCAGGGAGGGTCGTTCCTGTCCAGTTCTGCTTCTTCCCGTCACACCATCAATCATTCCATCAGGTGCTCGGGCAGTGAACAGACACATTTAGAGCTTGAAACCAGAGCTTCCTTGTGTTTCCATGACTGTATGAGATGGAACAGGCAGGGCAGACTTTTGGAACAATAAACTCACAGATCTCATCAAAGATGTAGCCTAGGAGTTCCCGTCGTGGCACAGTGGTTAACGAATCCGACTAGGAACCATGAGGTTTCGGGTTCCATCCCTGGCCTTGCTCAGTGGGTTAACGATCCGGCATTGCCGTGAGCTGTGGTGTAGGTTGCAGACGTGGCTCAGATCCCACGCTGCTGTGGCTCTGGCATAGGCCAGCGGCAGCAGCTCCGATAGGACCCCTAGCCTGGGAACCTCCATATGCCATGGGAAGCGGCCCTAGAAAAGGCAAAAAGACAAAAAAAAAAAAAAAAAAAAAAAAAAGATGTAGCCTATATCTTGATGGCATTTTGGCAGAGGCCCCAGGAATGTCCACGTTGCCCTTGTCAGTGATGCCTTTCTTGGAGCCGGGGGGGACATGCCAGCACATGGGAAGCAAAGTGCTGCTATTCCTTGTGGGCTGCACACAATATTCACTCCACTTCTCTGCCCATCCCACCCCCGCCCCAGAGCAGAGGCCAGACAAAGCTGAATGAAAGCACACACCCAAGGCTCGAAACTGAAGGGGGCCCCTCTTTCCCCCTAAGAGTGAACACAGGCCTCAGGCTCTCACAGGTCCTGGAGGAGAAAGAGTGTCAGAGGCACAGAGAAGGAGCCAGAAGCCGGGGTGTGGGGACAGCGTGGGGGTGGGGGAGGCTGGTCACAGACCGGTGGATGACCAAGTCCCCGTCACTTCAGAGGGACATCGTAAAGACCACACCCTTGTGACCTTGCTCGTGCCACCTTATTAGTGATGGCATTGGCCTTGACGAAGGCCAAGAAGGATGTGGACGAGGAGGAAGGCGTCTTTCTTACAGCCTGTTAGCGACTGGGGGTCCCGCTGCTTGCCGCTTGCAAAGTCAAATCACCCAGTCTCCAATGGTGGTAGAAAGGAAAGGGGCCCTTAATGCGAAAGCCGGTGATCGGGGGGGACGGTGGACTCAGCCTCCCCCAAAACCACCTCTAAAGATTCTGCTCTGCATGGAGCTTTTAAAGGCAGGAGGGGCGGAGCCTCCGTTCCGCCCTGAGATGGGGTCACAGTCGTCGCCATCCCCCGCTGTGTGCAGGCTGGGGGGCTGCTCGGGGTTCTCCTCTAGGCGTGATCTCCTTCACACAGTTTGCTCACACCGACTGTTCTCAAGATTACTGAAGGGGAAGCCAGGGGAAAGGTCTGCTCCTCCGTTAAAGACTTGTTCTCCATTCCTGCTTCTTTGTCTGTAGGAAGAACCCACAAGTTCGGCCAGGTATTGTGTAGTTGAAAGATTTGAAAGGTGTGCTTGGGCTGGAGATGCCCAGAGCATGGGGGTGCCTGGTCTGCGGAGCAGCTGGGCCCGGGTGCCCCCCCTCACCCCCACCTCCCGACCCAGGCGCGGAGCAGCTGGCCCTGTGCTGGTGGCCTTCAGGGATGCTCTTTAGGGAAATTCTCCAGTTTGCCTGGGGAGGTCTAGGGCTCCTAGCGTGAGGGTTGGTCCTCCAGAGGGAGGGTTTCCTTGTTTCGGGCCTGAGAAGGGGGCACATGGGGGGTGTGGGGAGCATCCCATCCGCCTGGTTTCTACGCCAGAACCTGAAGTGAGCAGTGCAAGTCCGTATGCTCTGCCTATTGACACGTATTCGTGAATGTGGATAAGCCAGGACAGCCAGAGTTCTTGAACATTAAACATTTCAATAGAAGGGCTGGAAGAAAACTTGAGGAAATGTCCTGGAAATTAAAGCAGAAAGACACAGATGGAAAATATGAGAGAAACAGGAGTGCTCATTGTGGTTCAGTGGGTTAAAAACCTAACGAGTATCCGTGAGGATGCAGGTTCCATCCCCGGCCTTGCTTAGTGGGTTAAGTATCTGGTGTAGCTGCAGGCTCTGGTGTGAGTCACAGAGGCGGCTTGCATCCCTCCTTGCTGTGGCTGTGGTGTAGGCTGGCAGCTGTAGCTCTGATTCGACCCCTAGTCCGGGAACTTCCTTATGTCGCAGGTGCAACCCTAAAAAAAAAAAGAAAGAAAGAAAGGAAAGGAAATATGAGGGAGACATTAAAAGACATGGAGGATCCATTCAGGACGTCCAGCATCTGTCTGGCAGGAATTCCAGAAAGAATAGAGACCGCGAAGGAGAAAAACTATCAAAGGAAAGTCTTGATAGTTTCTAGTCTGAAACGATCAAATTAGAAGGAGCCACTGAAGATTGGGGGGTGGGGGATGAAGGACCCTTAAACACCACGTTAAAATTTTGAGCATGAAATGTAAAGAGATGCTTCTCAAGGCTTCCAAGGAGTGAAGATGGGGCACCACGACAGAGTAAGACTAAGGCTGTGGCCTTCTTCTCAGTAACTCTGGACGCCCGTAGAGCAATGCCTGTGTAACATCAAGGGAACGTGATTTTCCATCTAGAATTATCAACCTAACCAACCTATTCACCAAGCATTGGGGCAAAGAAAGAGCTTTTCCAAACTCAACCCGTTGATCCGTAACATCTTTTATGAAATTATAATATTATAAAACCTGAGAATTGATTTTCAATTTTCCGAACTAGTTTTGTTTATGGACCAAGCAATGACTTAAACTTGTATCCACGGTCTTAGTTCATTCAGGATGTTCTAACAAAATATCACAAACTGTTCACCTCGTAAACAGCAGAAATTTCTTTCTCACAGTTCTGGAGGTGGGACGTCTAAGATCACGGGGCCAGCCTACTTGGATGTCCTCGAAGGCCCTCTTCTGGGTCGCAGTCTTCCTCACAGGGGAGAAGGGCCAGCAAGCTGCCAGGGGCCTCTTACTAAATAAGGGCACTGCTCTGACTCAGCACCGAAGGCACCACTTCCCAGGACCATTACGTTGGGAATTAAGATTTCCACGTGGGGATCTGAGTGGGCACACATTCAGACCATAGCATTGAAAGATTACTCGTGTGTGCACTCCAGTAGGATGAAAGAGGAATCCAACAAAGAGAAAGTCATGGGATTCAAAAATATTAGAACTAAAGACGGGTGTAACTAACGTGAAAAAACGTTGTGGCAACTTCCTCACATGCCTGGAAGACCGTGGGGCAACATCGGACCATTCAAAAAAGACATTTAAGAAACTACATGATTGGAGTTCCCGTTGTGGTGCAGCAGAAATGAATCCGACTAGGAACCATGAGATTGTGGGTTCGATTCCTGGCCTTGCTCAGTGGGTTAAGGATCTGGCGTTGCCATGAGCTGGGGTGTAGGTCACAGATGCGGCTCGGATCCTACATTGCTGTGGCTCTGGCGTAGGCCGGCGGCTACAGCTCTGATTAGACCCCTAGCCTGGGAACCTCCATATGCCTCGGATGTAGCCCTCAAAAGACGAAAAAAAGACCAAAAAAAAAAAAAAAAAGACAAAAAAAAATTACATGATAATAATATGGTAATGAGGATATATATTTCTATTGTCAATGAGTTTTTAATAAAGAAGAACAAATAGAAACTTCAGGAAAAAAAAAAAGCAAAAATCAGAGTTAAAATCCTCATCCAAATAAGAAATAGCCTAAATCAAGGCATCATTGTGAGAAACTGATTAGAATAAGAAAGGAGGATTTATTTGATTTTGACTTTTAAATACTGTCTTGACTGGCTCAGGATTATTTTTCTTCCTTGATTCTGTAGTAACTAATTTTTATATATTTGTAGAATTATAAACCCTGCCTATTGATTTTCAATTTTTAGAATAAATTTTTAGACCAAGTACAAGAGGTTTAAATCGGGTTTCAGAATAGAAATATAACTACTGCAAACCCAATAAGGAATGGAACAGGGGTGGCAGTTGCAGGAGGTGCAGGACGTGGGGAGAAAGGGTGGGGAAAAGAGTAGAGGCACCATTTCCTCGTTTCCATGGTGACGAATCAAGGGGACCCTGTCTAAAATTATGAAGGTGAGAAGAGACCAAGACAGTGAGAGGATAACTTAGCACGAATCTCTGTGCAAGAGTTATTAAATATTGCAGAGCTGATAAATCAAGAAATTGAGGTATAAGCATATTATGCAGTATTTTGCCGCAACCACTAAAAGAACTAAAATGGGACTGGCTAAAAGTCATTACCATAGGGAGTGGACCAGGGCGAGGAGATTCTTCAGAGTGGTATGTGCTATCTCATTCTAATTTTCATCACGTGTTGGTGTGACTTTAAAAATGAGAGTGGAAATAATACTATTACCACGCATTGGCCTTGGTGAAAATGCCAGTTCATTTCAGACCCTCTTACGCTGGTTGCAAGAGTAAAAACTGAATTGGTCCAAACTTTCGAAAGGGCAATTCCGAAGTGTTAAAAAGAACGAGGCTCTCCCTCAAGTAGTAAAATTGTATAAGTTTCCGATCCACGAGGCTGAGGCTGAGCGGCAGCTGGCAAATCAAGAGGAGGCAGAAAGATGCACAGAGGTTCCCACTCGTTGCACACGAGTGTGAGCACAGATGCACACACACACACTCATGTCCTGCTGCACATCTCATATTGACTCACTGGGATGGAAACCTCCGCCGCCCAGGTTCGTAGAGTCCTCCCATGTCCAGCTTGCATCCTTCATAGCAATCCCTGCATGGGAGGCTGTCTCCAGAGGTTTCTCCATCCTCGCATGACTCAGCTTGGTTTACTTTTGTGGAAGCAACTAACTTGGGAGCGGGGACTCAGCCCTCCTGACAGAGTCGGAGGCTAACCGCAGTTTCCAAGCCCATGGGTGCCGGCCAGCCATTTGGAGGCGCGCCCTTGAGTCTGTTTGTCCTCTCCCTGTGGTTCCTCAGAAGAGGCTCTGTCTGCAGTCCAAATGTGGTCGGCCTATGGGAGAGGCGCTCCCGGGGGCCCGAGCCGCTCACTCGCCCTGTATCAGTGCTGATGTGGGAGAGGGAACACCGTTGCCTTTGGACGGCCTTGGCCATGGCTGTCCAACTGGACTCGGCAGGGGAGCCAGGTTCTTCCCGTGATTGGGTGAGGAGGCTCCTGGGAAATGCTCTGGTCCAACTACATTTTGGTAGGGCATCACCGTTTACACAGAATTACTCACAGCCACCCTTAATCTCTGTTTTCCATGAGGAAACTGAGGCTCGGCGATGGTAAGGCGATTGCCCAAGATCATTCCGCTCGAGAGCAGTCAAGTACGGATTAAGCTCCGTACCTTCTGAGTCCTAATACTTTTTTGTACTACTCTGTGAGATGTATTTTTTAGGACTTAGTGTGATAATTGTCAGGATTAGACAAGATGCTTTTTACTCTGCTTCTGGGTTTTGCAGAAATCCCTGTTCTGAACAGTGATATCCGGCATCTCGCTTTGTTGGGCTTTGGGTCGGATCCTCAGTTTGCTACCCAAGGACTGTGCGTCCTGGGTCGCGTTCGCACAACATCGCTGAGTTTAGGTTCCTTGAATGTGAGATGGAGACAGTCACCTCCGAGAAGAGCTCGCCCATCCGCTGTGAGGTCTGAGTGACGTGAGGTAATTAGGAGCCCAGAGCGGTCGTGGTGATGGTGGCTGTCAGTGCAAAGAGACTTATTCCGAAACAGGTTGGACACAATAAACAGCTTTTCAAAATCTCCTCTTCAGATGAGTTCCTAATTCACTGCTCTCCTCTCTTCTAAGACGTCAGCTCATCTTCCCCAAATTAACTTGAAAAGTAGCTGGTTGTACTGTTTTGTAAAGATGCTTCTGAGTTGGTAAACTCCCTTGTCTAAAGCAGCCATAGAAGGGCTGTCATGTGCCAGATACGAAACATCCGACGCAGGCAACATGCAGTCAGATGACAGAGTCTCACTCTTGTCCACAAGAGCATGGTTTTTCGAGGAGGACTAGAAACCGTGTGCACAGGGTTGGGGTCATTTTCAGTTGATGGCACAGCATTCTTTCTCTCTGGAAGAGAGACATTTGTTGAGTGAGTGCCTGAGCACAGGTGTTCAGAGAATTTGTACTTGGTAAATTCATGCATGCATGCTGACCAGGTTCATAGGACAAGTGGAGACTTTTTTTTCTTTCTTTTTAGGGCCGCACCTGAGACATGTGGAAGTTCCCAGGCTAGGGGTCAAATTGGAGCTATTGCTGCCGGCCTACACCACAGCTACAGCAAAGCCAGATCCTTAACCCACTGAGCAAGGCCAAGGATTGAATCCGCATCCTCCTGGATCCTAATCAGGTGTGCTAACTGCTGAGCCATGAAGGGAACACCCAAGTGGAGACTATTCATAGCAGCTTTTGCACTTTGGAGAAAATGAATGTCAGGCCAAACCACGGGCTGTGCTCTTCAAAGGAGGGTAGACCGGAGATGGGAGGACAGGAGGCATCTTGTGTGCAGCGACAGGACTGTGACACTGTCCCCCCCACCCCCAGCCGTCGGGGGGATGGAAAAGCTAAGTCGTTGCCTGTGAATGGGGGGTAAGTCCACGAAGACATAGATCCAGTGGAAGGGGGGGAGGTGAGATACAAAGTCACCTGTGGAAAAAGGAATAGAGGTATGGTTCACCTAGGAGACGCTTGTTCTTGGTGGTAACATAAAGTGACCCCCCCAAAGGTACACATGCTCTAGACCTGGGGTCCCTCTAGTGCAGTGAGTGTCTCCGAGGGGTCTTGATTATGTTGACTCGGGGAACTCTAAGAAGCCAGGCCACCCTGGTCCTAGGGGTAAGAAGCCTACTAGAAACGGTGATAGAACTGTTGGCTTGATCTTCAGGGACTGGATGTAAGGGATTGACAATGAGGCTGTACCAGCCCTGAGTATGGAAGAGAAGGAAGGAAGAAGAGGGACTTTCTCTGGCAAGCTGGGAATTTCTCTTGGACCAGTCAAGCAGGTTGAAGGATATGAGTACCTTCAAATCCGCGTCAGTGAAAAATGCTTTGGGTCTGGTCTTTTTTCTGCAGCACTTAAGAGACCTGAGTTCATACATCTCAAATATGGAGAAAGTTAATCATTAAAGATGCAAGAGAAAAAAAGATAAGTCAAGACGTCAGAGCAGTGGTGCTCAGCAGGGAAGGGAGGGAGGCGTCTTTGCACCTGACCTCCTTCCAGGGGGCCTTTGCCGTTGGAGGTTGTCACAGCTTGGTGGGGGGAGGGTGAGACCCGAATCTCCCAGGTAGAGGTAGGCAGAGATGCTGTTAAATATCCTACAAGGGACAAGACAGCTCTTCACCCAACAAAGAATTATTTGGCCCCAAATGTCAGTCGTGCGGATGTTGAGAAACTCTGGTTTAGAGTTATCCTCCTTTATACAAGGTATATCAACCATTAAACAATGTTAACTACTTGAATAATAATAATAAAAAAAAACCCACAGGTGAGAACAGAGGCTTATGCTAGAAACAGAATAAGTCATGTGATTAAGAAAATCAGTGCGAATCAAGTCTTAGCTTTTCTTCACAAATCTCTTAACCATATTTTCAAAGATGAAGTGAGAATAATGTTCTTATTAGAGTTGATTTACAACGTTGTGCCATTTTCTGCTGTACAGCAAAGTGACCCAGCCATACGTAAATACACATTCTTTTTCTCATATCATCCCCCATCATGTTCTATCCTAGGAGACTGGACATCCCCCCATCACATTCTATCCCAGGAACAGTAGGACCTCCTTGCCCATCCACTTTATTATTATTATTATTATTATTTTGCTTTTTAGGGCTGCACCTGTGGCATGTGGAGGTTCTCAGGCTAGGAGTCGAAAGGGAGCTGTAGCTGCTGGTCTACACCACAGCCGCAGCAACGCCAGATCCTTAACCCACTGAGCAAGGCCAGGGATTGAAACTGCAAGCTCATGGTTACTAGTTGGATTCGTTTCTGCTGCACCACGAGGGGAACTCTGCCCATCCATTTGAAATGTGATCTACTGACCCCAAACAACGCACCCCAAACTCCCAGTCCATCCCACTCCTCACCCCCTCCCCCTTGGCAACCACAAGTCTGTTCTTTATGTTGAAGTAAGAACAACTTAATAGTTGTAAATCAACTGTACTTCAATAAAAGAGAATAATTTAATAAAACCATATTTTTAGAAAGCTATACAAATTTTTATAATGACATTGTTACAACGTTTGGACATACGTGCTATTATTCTTTATGGTTTTTAAATCACATGACTTGCCTCATTTAATGTTTATAATTTGGTATAATTATCTCAACGTTATAGACTTCGAGAGGGTAAACTGTAATATTTTCTGGACATCTGCTATATCAGGCACTGTGTCCAGCGCTGTGGTTGTTACCCAGACAGATAAAAGCTTAGTCTTGAGAAGCTCACAATCTCCTAGGGAACAGGGAAACATGATGCATGTAATAACAGAAATATAAACATAGCCACGGGAGAACGGGGGAGGGAAGTGACTAAAGTCATTTGCCTGAGGTTACAAAACCAGTAATTGGCAGTTCTGGGACTTGTCTTAAGGCCTCCGAAGTCTCAAGTAAGTCCTCTTTCTTGGCATAGCAAAATAACCCCCTTCGCTCTTCCAGAGATGTAAAAACCAAACCGAGGAACCTCACTCAAAGCCCATCCTTACATTACCCAGTGGGCAGAAGTATAGAGACATGGTTGCCAGGGCGGCCAGGAGAAGACTGTTCAAAGGGAAGACAAGTCCTAGCAGAACCGAAAAACAAAGAGGCCGCTGGCTTCCACCCCCGCCCTGGGCTGTTCCTGAAGTTCCTAATTATTTTAGGACCCACGGCCCAGGAGGATCTGACTTTGAGTTGGAGGAGCAGGAAATAGAAACCTCTTGCGGTTGGGCCAAGGCCAGTCACGGTCACGAGGTGCCGAGTTCCCGCTCGCCCCCCTGGAAGCAGGAGTAGGAGGCCTCGGCGAGGCTGGGGAGTGGGAGGAGCGGCCTGGAGGAAGGCAGGCAGGCGCAGGGGCTCCTGGAGGATGGACTTCCCCTGGTCAGCGCCCCCCACCTCCATCCCTCCCCCAAATCTGGATGGAAAAATGTGACGCCCCAGTTGGCTCGCAGTTACTCATTCTGATGGACAAACAAGAAGCTGCCTCCGTGAAACCTCATTTCGCAGCTGTTCGCTTCCACCTCCACCTCCCCGGATTCGTGCCTGCTGCCACCTGGCCTTGCTTAGCCGGCCTCGAAGCCTGGGGACCAAGTCCCCTCCCTTTGTCCTGAAAGGCAGAGACAGCGTGATGGGACCCGTGCCAGTGACACAAAGTACTCTGTCCACTCAGGCCAGGGCTTTGCCTGTGCCCTGTGACCACAGAATCTTGATGTCCTGGGCCGCTACTGCCTCCTCCTCCACGTCTTTGTCCCCGGGGCTGAGTTACCCCCGGCTCCACCGTGGCCGAAGCTCATTGAACCGGAGCGAATCCCCGGCCTGACTGGGCCAGTCACATCTTCCCCTGGGAGTTTGGAAAGAGCGGCCCAGAGACGCGCAGAACAAGTCCCACTGCTGGCTGGTCACCTTTGCTCCGTATTGAAATTGCCCCGGGGTTTTGAAAACACAAAGGCACGCGCATCCGATCTGTGTTAGCGCCTGCTCTGTAGCGCCCCCTAGTGCAGCCAGGAGGGGCCGTACGGGGACCCGCGGTCACCCAGGAGGAGGCCGTGACCTTCCGGGTGGAGTTGGATTTGGAATGAGAGACCCTCGCTGGATCTGGAAAGTATAGGTGGTGATCTGAACCCAGGACAGCCTACTGCTTCTGGATTCCAAGCCTCCTCCTGCCCTTGAATCTTCCCTTTAAAATGTTTCTTCTGGTATTTGTCTTTGTCTTTCTGGCTCTGGCTGCAGGCAGGGGGAGAGCCTGCACCTTGAGGCGCTGCATCCTGGGGCTGGGGCTGGAGGGTGACCCAAACAGAGCCCTGTCCTCCCGTTCCCTGGGGCCCTTAGGCCAGCAATGTCCAGGAGCCCATGGCTGTGGGCTGGAGGGAGAAACTCAGGGTGCACTGAATTTGAAACCAGAGTGCAGCTTGATGTGGGTATGCTGGGGAGCCTGAAACTAGATGGGCTTCCACCCCAACCAGGGGTCTCCCACGAGCTGCTATGCCAGACCCCTGGGTTGTGAAGCCCACTGCTGGCAGGTGGTGGCTCGGCGGCAGCCAGCGTTTCTAATATCTCAACAATAATTTACTCAAAGAAAAGCTTCTGGGAGACACGCAGAATCTCCCTGAAGTGGCTGCAGACCTTAAGAGCAGAAGGGAAGATCCTGGGTGCAGCAAACTTTAGAGCGATAGCAATGCATGTGGGTTACTTAACTGTGGGAAGGAGAGTTCCTGATCATGGCAGCACTGTGGTCCAGACTCGGTCCAGACAAGTTGAACTTGGGCGAGAGAATAGCAACGGTAAAGCAAGGTGGCTTGAGGAAGGGAGGTGTCTTATGGGAAGCAGTGGGTTGCAAGGGACTGCAGTGGGGTGCAGAGGTCTGGGGCTGAGGCCTTGCTGACTGATAAGGGCTGCGGGCTCTCCGTTTTCACACGGAGGAAAAAAAAAAAGATCTCCAGTATTTTGCGCGTGGACGTGTTTGACACCTAGGGTACATTCATTCATTTATTCATTCTATAAAGATATTGGGCACTTGCCGTGTGCCAGGCAGCATGCCAGGCGCTGGGGACACAGGTGAGCAGGTAGGTGTGGTCTCTGTCCTCAGGGGGCCTGCATTCTCCCGGAAGATGCCAAATGTTGTTAGATCTGCAACTTTCACTGCCTGCCCCTTACTCGCGGGACCTCTTTCCCGTGGAATGGGCTCTAGCCAGTACTTGTAAACACTGTGAGCAGAAAAAGGCAGAGTGAGAATGCCACATGTGAGGACAGACAGGATAGTAAAACCGACCTGGCCGTGGCCGTCTTTGCCAGCCTGAGGGATTTGTGGGAAAGCTAAAGAGGTCCCACAATAAAGCCATGAAAGGATTACAGCCTCCTCTCAGACCTTTCCAAATAAACCGTAAGTCTTTTTCCAGGCCTGCAACAGCAAAGCTAGTCACACCAGCATTTTAACCATTCTTCCGACATCAGCAGGATATTTGACAGGCCATTTCTAGAGCCTGCCTAGAAGCTTGGCAAAGAAGACCGTTGGAGAAAAATTAAAAGAACTGTGATGATCATTTGTAAAGGTAAAACTGCTTTAGTGGTGAAGTTCCCTTCTGGCACAGGGGGTTAAGGAGCTGGCATTGTCACCGCAGTGGCCTGGGTTGCTGCTGTGGCGCAGGTTCAGTCCTTAGCCCAGGAACTTCTGCATGCCGTGGGTGTGGCCAAAAAGAAAGAAAGAAAAAAAAAAAAAAAACTAGAGTGGTGGTTTAATTAAGGTTACTTCTATATAAACATGTTCTTTCCCCACTCTGTGGAGAGCTGCTTAAAATACAAGATATTTCAGTTGTTGTGGGGTTCTTAGGTAAGACAGAGCAAAGGACTTTCTGACTCTAAGAATGGTTAGGTGCCAACCACGTAGAGAGTGTTATAAAATGACATCAGCTTTCTTATATTTGAGAGAATAAACTTGTAGATAAAGTAACTAAACTTGGCCCAGATGCATGCTTGTTACCTGATTCTATCTTTCAAAGCCCATTCTCAATGACTTTTATCTCCAGTGTGTGAGCAAGACTGGACACCGGTAGGCTTTGGAGGGTCAATCCCACTCAAGGACTCGGCTCCTTTGGGGGCCTCCAGGGCATCCTCTGCCTTTTCCATCAGCTCATCACCCAGTAGACTGGCCTTTGGGGACTGTGGGAAGGCTCCTTGCTCTTGGCTTGACTTGTGTTTGGCCAGTGGCAGGAGGTCTCCAGATGGGCTGGAGAGAAGCGAGATGGGGCATCTTTCCAAGCCCCACCCTGATGGTCTGACACCTGCTGGTTCCTTCTCAGAGGCTGTGACTCCCCTGGGATGGACTTTCCTTCAGCTACAGCTCTCACTGGGCTCAGGGAAGGGCTTCCCCTTCACACCTTCAAGCCCCGGGGGTTAACAGACTCTTGCCAAGCCTGGGCTTCCCTGAAGCCTGCTCAAACCTTTGTGAAGGGTTCTTTAATGACCTTCCTTAGTCAGCCTTTGGGGGTAAGTACCATCCATCTCCAGCTGGAATTCTGACTCATACACTCTCTGAATTGGACTGGAGGAATTTCTGAAATTTCATTCAACATTTATTTTAACAAAAGAGTTTTGAGCAACTCCTTTATACAAATGATAAATGCTAAAGGACTTAATACTATCTAAATATTTCTGAATGTCTGGTATGTGCCAGCTAATGGACTAAACAGTTTATATAATGTAATCCTCATCATAATATTGCGGTGATGTGTTTTTCAGTCTCTTTTCAGGCCTGGAAACCAGTGTTCGTTGTAATTCAGTACTTTGAGGTGACATCACTAAGAAGTAGAGGAGGCAGGATTCATACCTAGACAGGTTTCATTTTAAACTTATAATTTAACTTCTCTTTATGGTCCAATATACAGTGAGAGCTCTGATGGGGTGTTCAGGGAAATCAAAAACAGGGGAGGAGGGAAGGACTCCTGTGCTAAAAACTGGAAATGGAAAACTAGGCTGTTTTTTAAACTTGAAGACCGGAAGGAGGGCAAACCTACACAGACGACTAACTGGCTGAAAAGTTTATCAGGTGATTTAGGGGCGGGAGGGGTGAGTATCAGCTGCAGTGATATGTTTGGCAAGAGGTTCCCATCCTCTGCCAAAGCCTGATGTACAGTGTTTGCCAATCTCTGTGGTGTAAACACTCCCACCATGGCCAAAGTCAAGGTTACCAATGTGGCCCATTGAATAGGGTATAAACCTGCTGCTAGGCACCACTGAATTGATGGGAAAGGTGGGGGGGGGGGTCAGGAAACAGCCCATTGTGCTTGGGGTGCTCTAGGTTTGTAAGATCTTCTAGAGCATAGGAACAAGTGACCGGGGAAGGTGGAATGGGAACCAGGATGAGCTGGAGAGGAGGTGGAAAGGGCCAAGGGAGAGGGCTTTGGCTGAAAGGCAGGGTGGTACCCACACATTGCTAGTGAGTGCTTGAAATGTGTCTCATTCCAATGAGGCATGCTGTGAAGTGTAAACTATACCCTGGATTTCGGTGGCTTAGTTAAAAAATGTACATATATATATATATATATATAATATCTTATATGTACATATGTATAATATATATATATCTGACATGCATAATATCATATATATATAATATCTTATTGATATTTTTGCATTGATTCCATGCTGAAATAATATCTTGGATATGTTTTGTTAATCGTGTATGTATAATTAATTTCACCTCTTTCTTTTTACTTTTTAAAATGCGGCTATTAGAAAAGCCAAGCTACGCATGTGTCTCACATTCTATTCTTGCAGACAGCTTTGGGCCAGGGGATGTGTGGATCTTATTCAACAGGCAGTAGTCTTAGTTTTAAACAGATGTGGTCTGCTTCCCTTAAAGATGCATGTGGTACCTGTGAAGCGTGCTGGGGCCAGGCTGGAAGGAAACCTGCGAGATCCGGGCCCAAAGGAGGGGGCACTGAGTCAGGGAATGAGGACGTGGGGGGGGGGGCGCTGACTGGATGCCACAGGGTGGCTGGTTGGATGTGGGAGGTGGACAGAGGGAGGACTTGAGGGTGATGCCTAGGTTTCTGGCAGGGGCCACTGTCTAGATGGGAACGATATTAACGGAGACGAAAGTGCCAGAGGGATGAAGATTTCTTGGGGCAAGATAAGGAGTTCCATCTCAGACACGATGAATCTGAGGGGCCAGGGAACGTGCAGGTGTCCAGCAGGCAGGTGGGGACAGGGGTCTGGAATCCTGTTGGCACCACCTACAAAATGTGTCCGAATCAGCCTCTCCTTCCCCCTCCGTGACCACCACCCAATCCAACCACCATAACATCCTGTGTGGACTCTCACTGCAGCCTCCTAGCTGCTCAGATGCATTTGCCTTGCTTTTTCTCAAGGCTCAGTCAACAGCCAGAATATCTCGTTAAAGAACACGGCGTGCCTCCCTTCACAGTCTTCCAGTAAGTTCCGTGACAGTCAGGGTTCACATCACTCTGTGCAATGCCCAAAGGCCCTGTGCGACCTGGCCCTGCTACCCTGAGCTCCCGCCGCCCTCTCCCCTGGTGGCTCTGCTGGGCTCCTCGCTGTTCCTCAGACTCGCAGGCAGTCCTCCTTGCCTTGAAGCCCTCACACCTGCTACCCCTCCCGCGGACTCTGAGGAGCTGTCTCCCTCACCCCCTTCAGGACTCGACTCACCACCCCTTCTCTGTGAAGCCTTCCTGCTCACCCCATCTAAAGTGACACCCCCACTTTCTTGAGTCTTCATCACTTTTCATCAGCTCTTACCACTGTGACTCATGCTATAACCATTACTTACTTATCATCTTTCATGTCTCTGTTCCTCATTAGAAAGTAAGCGCTATACAGCAGAAATTATCTCTTTTCTTATTTTTCTTTTCTTTTTTCCCCCTTTCTTTCTTTCTTTTCTTTTTTTTTTTTTTTTTTTTTTTTTTGTGGCTTTTCAGGGCCGAACCTACGGCATATGGAAGTTCCCAGGCTAGGGTTGAGTGGGAGCTTCAGCTTCTGACCTACCTCACAGCCACAGCAACAGAGGATCTGAGCCACATCTGTAACCTACACCACAGCTCCCTGCAACTGAGCTGGATCCTTAACCCAGTGAGCGAGGCTGGGGATCCAACCCGCATCCCCATGGATCCTAGTCAGGTTTGTAACCCACTGAGCCACAGCAGGAACTCTTCTCTCTTTTATTTTCTGCCACATCCCTGAATCTGGAATGGTTCCTGAAACAGTAGATTCTGAAATTATATTTGTTAAGTGAATGAATAAACTTCAGAATAACAACAAGGAGTATATAAGGCCTAGAAACAGAATTATCTTAGATTTGTCTTAGCTCTGACACTTGTCATTGTGACTTTGAGCTGATTATTTCACATCTCTGAGCCCTAATTTTCTCATCTATGCAATGGAGAGATTAATAGCACCTCCCACAAAAGACTGTCCAGAGGATGCATCTGGTCAAGAAGTATTTATAGACACACACCCCCACCCCCGCCCCCATGTGCCAGGAGCTGTTTAAATGGGGATGCGATGAGAATATGTAGGAGAGTTTGACACTGCGTCTGCATACGGCAAACCCTCTGTAAATGTTAGCCTTTACTGAGTATCAGCAGGAGAAGGAGCAGCGGGCAGTCAGGAGACAGGGCGGTATGAGATGCTGAGCTGGGAGTGAGTGTCCTGACCCAGGGGGAGGGAGCAGAGTGCAGGGCGAGGCAAGGGCCCTCTGCTGACCTTGCGGATTTCACAGGGATGAACCTGTGAGGGGGAGCCCGGAAGCCAGCTGGACTTTCAAGGGTGGCTAGGGAGTGGAAGGGGAATTCTGGTGGCATCATCAGCATACCGGTGCCAGAATCCAGAATTGCAGACACAGACTCTCCCCAAAGCCACAGACTCTCCTGGGAAGAATGACACCGTGGGGCCTCCTGTGAGGAGCAAGGGGCCATGAGAAGAACATTATACTTGGCGGGGTCCCACCTACTTCATATGCATTTAGGGTTGGAGTCCTGAGTCCTGTGTCTCACTGCTTGGAAATCCCATGAAAGCGCTGAAGCCTCATTCCGGGCAGCAGTGGATGGTGGCTTTGTCACCAGCCAGTAAAGAATAAGTGAGAGCAGTGATGGAGGAAGAGGCCTGAGGGTTGCTGCCACCTTCTTGGTGCTGGAATCCTTTGTGCTTGCAAAGGACCCGTGTGGGTCAGGTCACAGTGTTCCTGTGAAACTCCAACAAAACAAATGTAACTAATCTCTGTAGGAATGGGAAAGTGTTAAAAACTTCGTGGGCTCTCCTGTATATTTCAGGCTAGAGGCAACATTCTTTACTTGTAGCAAAAGCAATAGAATACAAACATGGGAGTAGAAGAGATCCAATATGGAGTCAGATTTGTTCTTCCCTATTACAAGAGAACACAGCCTGGGTCCAAGGAGTGAGAGGGGCTCTGGGGAGCAAGGCTCCCTGTCCCTCTTCTCCCACACCTGCACCCAGCATGGACCTCACCCCGCTTCCTTCACAGTGTGGCGGAGACCCCGTCTCCGTCTGCCCCTGGATGCATGACTTGACACCCATTCCTGGCATCTGGGCTTGGCTGCTGGTCACTGCCCTGACCACAGATGTTTCGGTTTCAGCGCAGCCTGGACGGTGGTCAAATCCTTGGGGGCCTCTGTCTCTGGAAGGAACAATCCTGCACTTGGAGAACAAGAAGCCCCTATTCCCAATTGCACTGTGGGTAGAGTTAAAGTGAAAACGTTATTCAGCAAATTTGTACTAAATACTCCGAAGTACCAAAGATTTCATGGAGTTGATATGGCTTTTTCACTTTCCCTGGATCCGCCCATTTCGTCTTCGCCCTGGCCCTGAGCTGGGCTTCTCCTGCCGTCTCTGTTTTATAGAAGAGGAGACAGGGGATCACTCCCTCAAGCTCACACGGCTGAGTGCGGGCAGCCTGGCCGGGATGGAGCTCTCGATGAGTCACGGCCCTGCTTCGCTCCCTTCCTTGCTCAGTAGTCCTGGTTCTGACCTGGGAGAGGCAGCAGTGCGTGATGGTTTGGACCAAGATCCTAATTCTCTGCTCAGGAATGGAACCTGGGCAGCCTGGGTGAAAACCAGGAGTCCTAGCCACTAGACCAGCTACAGGCTAAAGCAGAACGGCCCTGATTCTACCCCCTGTTGAAAAAGCAAGAATGTTTCAAGGAGGCAAAGGCTGTAAAAAGGGTACAAAGTCTATTGTTAGAGTCACAGTGCAACATACGGATGAGCACAGGGGAGTGGTTTATTTACTGAGATCAGAAGCAGAGCAGTAATCCACACCGGAAGGAGGAGGAGGGCAGGTGTCCTAGTCGCCCTGAGAGCGGAGCGCACCAGGGAGCTGAGCTAAATCGCTTACATGGCGCGGGTCTTCCGGGTCTTTGTTTTCTTTGGCCAATCATCTTGTTTTACTTTCCTGGGGAGGGTCCATGCTTACCCAGGGCCCTCCCCGGAAGGCGTAAGCATCTTTTGCCAAAAATGGATTCCAGAGCAAAGGGTTCTGGGATGGTATCAGGACTTCTTATGGCCTGGCACCCCCTCCCTTTTGACCCCTAGGTGCCTTACTGCGCATGCGTGGCTGGGGAGCTCTCCTTGACCCCAGGAGTGGTTGAAGTGGTCGTCTTATCTTTCTGCTCCAGCAGAGCCCAGCTCCTGCCCTTCACTTTCTCCTTGATGTGTCAGAGGGAAGCCTGGCCCATTGACTCAGCCTGATGGTCCCAGCTCTTGTTAGGCCAGGGCCCCATCTACCTCCTACCTCCGTTCTTTTCTGTGGCTGTGTGGACACAGTGCTGAGCCTCTGTGGCCAGTTTCCCTGCTTGTGAGGCCTGCCCGTGGCCCCAGTGCTCACATTCCCTGATTCACTGCCCTTCACCGAGGCCTCCCACAGGTGCAGGCCAGCCCCAGGCCCCTGGGGACTCCTCGAGAAGTGTGCGGTGGCCTCTGGCCGCCTCAGGGAACTTATAATACATTTGGGGATCCCACCGATGATACAGGATGGTGAATAATTAATTTTCCAAAGTGTGACTCAGCCCCGAGTGTAAGTAAGCGCTCTGGGAAGGCAGTCCTGCCAAGTGGAAAAACGGATCATCATAAAGGAAGAGCAAGTCCCCCCGAACAGTCGCTGAAAATGCCCTCTCCGTCAGGCAGGGTCAGACACACTTGTCTGGCAGACCAGTCATTGCCATCTGGCGCCCCGTCGGCCCAACCTGCCCCACCCCCAGCTGGGAGTCCGGGGCAGCTGGTGGACGTGCCTCATTCAACGAAAGCACAAACACTTAGAGGGTGTGGGTGAATATACTCCCTTATGTTGAAATATTTTCGCCATGGGGCCATGGGTGGCACAAAGAGGATGTATGCAGAGAAATAGAGGGCTGGTTGGGATTGTGCAAAGTCACCAAACGAACCTGGTGACAGAGATGCCACACACTGCGGCTGGTTTCTGCAGCCGTAAAGAACGAGTCGTGAGAAACACAGTCTGACTGGGTGGGGGCTGTGACACCAGGAAGAGAAACAGCGGAGACAGTCTTTGAAAACATTGAGCTCAGGTTGGCCAAGTGAGCTGAAGAAGGAGTCTCAGGTCCGTTTTGACACATTATTGCAGCGTTTCAGAGCCTGTGGGCGGAGGCACCTGGCCCAGGATTCTTGCTCTGCCACCGTGCCTCTTCCTCTGCTGGTTTTCCTGGGGTTCTGGGCCAGTTCTGCTGCTCATTCCACCACTGCAAGGACAAGGCCATCCGTTTCCAGGGCTCCAGCTGAACAACAGTGGGATGGGCACAGCCTTAGAGGTCCAGCTGAGAGCTGCCCATAGGCTCTGGACTCACGTTTGTGGCTCTTTTCTGGGTCTCCGTTCTGAGTCCCACAGCTGCCTCTTCTCCACTAAACTCTTCCCAAATTTGCTTCTCCCCACTTGTAACTCACGCTCCCTCACCATCCTCCACGTGCAAATTGTCACCGGTTCCGTCCTCTGTGACCCTCTTCATGCCACACGTGGACCTCAGTTCAGGCCCACCTGGCATCTCCTTCCCCGGTAGCCCCCACACGGGTTTCCCCCTCCCCATTTTGCTCGCCTTTAGTCCACCCTCCACACGGCCGCCGAAGCACTTCCACAGCACAAATAGGAAGTGTAGCTTCCCCACTTACAGCCCCTCAAAGCCTGCCAGTTGCTTTGGGGCTTTAGCCTAAACCCAGTTACTGTAAAGCGCCCTCCCGAGTGGGGCCCGGGGTCCCGCCCCCGTGGTCTGCCAGGGCGGGATGGAATGCGTGCGGCTGGTAAATGAAAATAAACATCTCTCCCACCCCCCTGCTCTGCTATATTCCTAACTCCAGGACATCTCGGCAGAGTCCACCATGCTCTTTCTAAAGACGGTACCTCAGAACCTACTTATACAGTGATGAGAAAATGCCAAAGAGCCCAGGACAACCACAGCAGAAAACCAGGATCACCAGGGAAGAAAGCGGAGCCCTTCCTGCCCTCCCTGCCCAGAGCCAACCCTCCCCAGCTGGGCCCTCCCCAAGCCTTGCCTGTAACTCTCCTATGACCTTTCAAATGATGTGGCATCTGTTTGTTTATTACTTGGCTTATCTCTTAATTTAAACTGTCAGCAGCCTGAGTTCAGGGAGGTTACATCTGTCTGCATCTGTATTTTCTGCGCAGTTCCTACCCTCCGGCACCGGGCTGAGGAGGGCCAATTATGAAGTCGCAGTATCATGTCAGGAGCATTGATTTCAGAATATGGCTTTCTAAAAATATCTTCCTGTGTTACAAAGGGTTCTGTCCTTCATAAGTAACTTACAAATCAATGATCAAAAGACAAATCCCGGAGTTCCCGTCGTGGCGCAGTGGTTAACGAATCCAACTAGGAACCATGAGGTTGCGGGTTCGGTCCCTGCCCTTGCTCAGTGGGTTAATGATCCGGCGTTGCCGTGAGCTGTGGTGTAGGTTGCAGACGCGGCTCGGATCCCGCATTGCTGTGGCTCTGGCGTAGGCCGGTGGCTACAGCTCCGATTAGACCCCTAGCCTGGGAACCTCCATATGCCGTGGGAGCCGCCGCAGAAATAGCAACAACAACAACAACAGCCACAACAAAAAAAAAAAAAAAAAAAAAAAAAGACAAATCCCTTTAAAGTTGAACAAAGATGTAGATAGAAGATTTACAAAAAAGAAACAGTACCAAAGACCATGCATCATATGGCAGAGGCCCCATTCTCCATGTAAACAATGAAAGCTACTGTTTCCAGAAGGTGGGGAAAAGAGAAACTCTCTTGCATTATTGGTGGGATTGTAAGTCTGAAGAATCCTTCTTGAGGGCAATTAAGCAATAAGAGTTCAAAATTTAGAATTTGCATGATCTTTTACCCAGTAATTCTAGGAGTTTGCCCTATGGGAATATATCAGATAAGGGTACCAAGTTTATGAGAAAGACTATCAATTGCACCATTAATAATAAAACAGTTAAAAATGCAAATAAGTCAAGCTTTAATCACAGTGCTTTGGTTAAATAAGTCATGGTACAGCCCGGTCATGGAATATTATGCTGTTGTCAGAAGAGAAGCAAATCTCTAAATCTCTGTATTTCTACAAGGAAAAATGCCTGCGCTATATCAAGGGAAAAAGGCAGGTTATAAAGCATATTATCCATCTACGCATCCCTCCTTTCATGCTTTCATCAAACAAGAAAACCGTAAGCGTATTATCAAATCATGAACAGTAATTATCACGGATCAAGTTAGGCTGTTCAGTGACTTCCACGTTCTGTTTCACATGTAGAACATCTTACAGTGTATCATTGTTAAAACAGCAAAAACAAGAGCCATTGCCAATTTGGGGGAAAGTTGTTCTTCTCGTGGATTAAAAGAGCAATATGCGAGATTCACCTCTCTCTCTCTGCTGGCATTGGGGGAACCTGGTGTCACATGGGGTAATTTTTCATTGTGAGGCGTCTTATTGGAGGATTTGCCCCTGGTGGCAGAGCCTCCCATCACGTGGAATTTGTCCTGCATTTTTGACCCCAAGCTTTCCTAACTCCCAAGAAACAAAATACAGCATTTTCACAGTCCAGTCCGGCACCAGCAAAGGGGAACAAATTACACTTAATTTCCAACTTGTAGTGGATCAGAATTGTGTGGGTCAATGAAATCTGCAAATAATAGAAGTTTTTACTCATTCATTTTAGCTCTTCTACCTACACTCCCTTCAGTCATTCTTTTTACTCATGACCAAAACAAAGTGATCGGATTTCTGTTTCTCTTTTGCCCATGTGTTCCTGGCCTGACCTGTTCTTAGAGAACGCTTGCTGGTTCCTATTGATCACTAATTTCTTTTCTACCTGATCACAAAAGGTTAACTAAGACAAGTCTACAGGGTTTGGTTTGGTTTGGTTTGGTTTGGCATTGATGGCAGGCTCATGGAACTCTGGTTCCTGGAACGTCATCCTTTTCCCTTCTTAGGAAACTAATCGCTTTGCCCTCTGACTCACCATATCAATGCCTTTATGTCGGTGGGACCTGATAAGCTGAAAGTGGCAAAAACTCTGGATGCCCTAGTAGGATACCTGTGTTCTAGAGGGTTGGCGATAAACCCTAGAGAGATGCCAGGGCCCAGCCACATTGGCGAAGTTTTTAGGCTCCAGTGTTCTGGCCTTTGCTGAACCTTCTCTCCAAGGCAAAGGACCAGTGAAAGCATCTGCCCCTCTCACAACCGAGAAAGAAGCACAGCTCCTAGGAAGTCCTTCAGGTCCTGGAGGGACTGAACTTGGGGCAGCTGCTCTATCCCATTTATCGGAGGACTCACATGGCTAGCAGTTTAGATTTGGACCCAGAGCCAGGCTGTGGTAGGAGCTATTCTGGCATTTGGGCTGCGCTAACTGGGAAATCTCGAGGCACTGGAGGTACCCGTGATAAACAGGGGCACTGTGGGGTGTCTCTGATAAGTCTCACTAGGGGACCTGCAGCACAGATCCCTAGGTTCTGGAGCAAGGGCGTGCTCTCTGCTGCAAGAAGTTATGCACGTTTTGAACGGCAGCTCTTGGCAGGCTACTGAACCTGGCAAGAGACTGAGCATCTTGCCAGAAGGCATCAAATACCTGTGCCTCCAGAGTTCCCGAGGGCTGTCATTCCCACCCAGACCTAAGTTTGGAAAGGCCCAGCCTGATTCATCTTACGGTGATCACGGCACAGCCAGGACCTGGCCTGAGCAGGTCCAGAGGCATGAGCATGCTAACTGAGCAAGTTGAACAGACTCCCATGTCGCCTACTTATGTCGCATTGATGTGTCTCTCTAAACTCGCATGCATGGCCAGGGGTTTCCTGTTTCCAGCTGGCAGAGGAGGAAAAGAAAATCCAGGCCTGGCTCCTGGAGGGATTGAGTGGGTCTGTTGGCACGAGCTGCAAACAGACTGTGCTGCATTTCAGCTCTACCCAGGGGACTCTGAAAAGAGTGGGTGGGGGGGCGGAGAAAATCCTCCCCACAGGCAGGGCTCCAGGCAGCATACTGGTCAGCCAGTTTGTGAGGAGAGAGGAATGGCTCTGGCCACAGCTGTACTGTGGGTCCTAAGCTGTGGCAGGTGGTTGGCTGCTGGGTCAAGGGTTTGGATGGAGCAAGATGGGAGGAAGCCTGGGGATGAGGCGACGTGGGAGAAGAGCATAGAGGGGGCCCAGGATGTAGGGATTGTCACCCCATAACACGAATGCCCACGAAAGAGAATCCCTCCAGAATCAGGGGACAGGATGACTGAGCGTATAACCCAACCTGCTGCCACCTTCCCAGTGCCAGCACCTGGGGCCTCTGCAGGAAGTCACCAGGGGGCAGAAATGGGGACAAGCTATGCACCCCGCCTGGCAGAGCCAATGGCCCTGGTCGTCATAGGAGGTAGGGTTGCTTCTGTATTATGGGGGCAAGAAGAATAGGTTTGGAAACTAAGGAATGTATTGGGGGGCGTATCTTGGAGTCCAGTTTTAGCTGTGGTCGGGGGTCATAGCCACTACAACCAGATAAAACATGGAAACCCGGGTTCAGACCTCTCAGGGATAAAGCCTGTGTCATTTCAGCAAGCAAGCCACATCGAGCAGTGGAAGTGCTGGTGGCGAGTGCGGGGAGCTAAGACAGTGGGGAGGAGGGGGGCTTCCCTCTGGTGTTTTGCTTCTAACGTCCCCATGCCAGTGACTTTCTTCGGAAGACTGCCACCTGGTAACCACCCTGCTTTGTCCCCCAGCGCCGAGCCCAGAAATGCCTGGGGAGTTCCCACTTCCTCGCCCCCCACCCCTTGTAGCCAGGGGCTGACTGAGTTTGTTGGCACAGAGTCCAGCTCCCTGCCTCGACGGGGACACACTCACACGTCCCTCCCTCATGAATCTCCCCTCGTTTCGAGCCCTTTCTCCGGGCTGCTCCCCTCTCTCCTGGGGCCTGTCTTCGGTCACGTGTCCTGGATTCTTTCTTGCAGGGGCCGCTGGCGTCACCCAGCCTTCAGGTGGATAAACCGGGGGAGGGTTGGTCGTAACAGGTCACATTCCTTGGGCATCAACCTGGCACCCAGCACCGTGGTGAGGGCTCTCCCATGCCTGGTCCTCTGAATCCTCTCCAACCACCAACACCCCCACCCCCACCCGGGCACACGCCCTGGCGCCTGAATGTCTGGGGTCCAGTTGCTTTTCTGCCAATGACCCGCTGTGGGACCTTGGCAAGGTTACTTTCCCCACCTGCACAAGGCGGGGAATGACAGCATCTGCCTCACAGGCCGGTTGTGAAAACCCGCTGCATTAGTGTAAAGCACGGGAGCGCTGCTTGTAGAGGGCATTACACCGACAACGTGTCACATGAGGGGCCGTCGCAACTCAGAAAGATGAATTAACTTGTTCAAGGTCACCCAGCTGAAGCGGCAAAGCTTGTCTCCTAACTGTGACCCTAGGCCACCTCGGGTCAGTCCTACCGCCACTTCTTTGCCCTCATTCATTTCAAAGGGCTCACCTGCTGCCAGGCTGCGCCTCCCCGGCAGGTCTTTCTGGGCGGGAACCGGAGTGGCTGTGAGGCCAGCTCTGCATCACGGGGGACACTGTCTTGTCCTGCAGGAGCTGCCATGTGCTAGTTCTCAAAGGCCTTTCTCTGCAGCCCTGCGTTTTCTCTGTTTCAGCGGCCCCCCTACCTGGGCCGCCTCCTGTACCTCCCACAAAAGCAGGGAGGCTTCTCCTTGCTACTAAAATCAGAGCTGGATTTCCCGTCGTGGCTCAGTGGTTAACGAATCCGACTAGGAACTATGAGGTTGTAGGTTCGATCCCTGGCCTTGCTCAGTGGGTTAGGATCTGGCGTTGCTGTGAGCTGTGGTGTAGGTCGGTGGCTACAACTCCGATTAGACCCCTAGCCTGGGAACCTCCATGTGCCACAGGTGCAGCCCTAGAAAAGACAAAAAATAAAATAAAATAAAATCAGAGCATATGAGTGCTGTCTTCTTTTTTGTTAACTCAAAAATCTTTTCCTGGCGTTCCCATTGTGGCTCAGCGGTAATGAACCTGACTAGTATCCATGAGGCTGTGGGTTTGATCCCTGGCCTCGCTCAACACGCAGCTTGGACCCTGCATTGCTGTGGCTGTGGTGCAGACTGGCAGCTGCAGCTCCAACTTGACCCCTAGCCTGGGAACTTCCATATGTTTTGGGTGTGGCCTTAAAAAAAAAAAAATCCTTTCCTCTGTTTTCCCAATTGCCAAAGGAAATGAGAAAATAATCCAAAGCATATGGAAACATGTCGGGAGGGAGGGAAGTGAGAAAACTCTCACTTGCCCCCCGTGTGGCTTTGCCGAGGCCGCTGCACCCCACCAGGCCCTGACTCACTGGGACCGTCGCCGCTCCTCTTGGACTTGGGGATGACACACCTGGCAGGCTTGGCGAATGTCCTTATAAGGCAGCTCCCAGGCCGCCGGCTGCCTCCCCAGCCTGCCTTTTAGTCAGGCGATGAAGCAACGTTCCTGAGCTGGGAAGGGCGGGCAGCTTGCTCTCAAAGTTTTGTGGCCTCACTCAGGCGGCCCTATTTCCTTTTTTTTTTTTTTTTTTTTTTTGGTATGAATGTAAGAAATCCAACGACAGGGGAACCCTAGGAAGGAGGCTGTGTATTTCCATGCTGTTCATTGAGCAACGCAGCTGGGCAGCTGCCCTGGGCCCTGCCCTTTAACCTCATGAGGTCACTGTTTCCAGGAAAGGGATTCGATCCAGATGCGCTGAGCCTCAGGGTCGCCCAGCAACCAACACGACAGGTTCATGAGGTTTGATTTTGGCCCTCAAGGCCCACGCAGGTCCCAGACCTTGGCACGGGAGCTAACGCCTTCAGTTAGAAAGGAGAAGGGACATTGGCTGTTTAATGTCATCGGTTACAGGCGTTGCCCCATTTAATTCTCGAGGTGACTGTGAAGTGGATACTTGCTGGTATAGGGAATTTCGCTGAAATGTCTGCTTTGATCTCCTGGCTTCTCTCCCTACCCCCAGCTCAGCCAGGATGAAGGAAGCCCCTTGGTCGTTTACATTTTAACCTCAGGTGTCTTCTTTTTCTTTTTTCTTTTTCTTCTTTTTTTAATTACTCAATGAATTTATTGCATTCATAGTTGTACAAAGATCCTCACAATCCAATTTTATAGGATTTCCATCCCACACCCCCAGTGTACCCCCCCCCCGACCCCCGAACTGTGTCCTTTGGAAGCCATAAGTTTTTCGAAGTCTGTGAGTCAGTATCTGTTCTGCAAAGAGGTTCATTGTGTCCTTTCTTCAGACTCTACATGTCGGTGATAGAGAGCATTTGATGTTGGTGTCTCATTGTCTGACTGATCTCACTATTTTCAACCTTAATATTTATGGCTCGGGAGGAGTTCCCACTGTGGCTCAGCGGGTTAAGAACCCTACTAGTATCCATGAGGACACAGGTTTGATCCCTGGCCTTGCTCAGTGGGTTAAGGATCTGGCCTTGCTGAGAGCTGTGGTGTAGGTCACAGACGAGGCTTGGATCCGGCATTGCTGTGGCTGTGGTGTAGGCCAGCGACTGCAGCTCCGATTCAACCCCTAGCCTGGGAACGTCCATACGCTGTAGGTGTGGCCATCTTCATGGCTCAGATGTGTCCCAGAAGCTCCCTCCCAGCTCAGATATGCACATCAACCACTCCCGCCAGTGGCAAATGCTTGACCCCCGGCTACCCAGGGGGACCTTGCTGACCTTTGACTCCCCTCTGGGCCCCATCCTGAGCCAGAGAGGAGGCCCAGCCCCTTCTACAGCTTCATCTGTGGGCCTCCGATTCTCAGCCCATGGCGCCCCCTCAGTAGAGCCTGTTTGGATGCAGCCGCTGATGCCGGGGGTCTCCTGGGCTGCACCCTCTTGGGAGCAGAGGTGCCGCAGACACGGACGCCTCCCTGCACCACACTAGATGGACCCCCGCGACGTCCTCTCTCCCACCTGCTCTTTCGGAGCGCTTAGCACACGTTTCTCATAGACAGTGGGGAGACAACTGCCCTGGAAAATCTGGCGGGGTATCTAGATGGCTTCTCTGGGCAGGATGTGTCAGCCCCGCTCCTGGTGCCCGTGTCCCCCCCTTCCCTCCCTTCACCCTGACCCGCTGCCCCGTCTCCAGGGCGAGGGCTGCCCCATAAAGCTTGGGATTCCCAGGCACAGTGACGTTTCAGGTAAATAGCAACTATCGTTTTCGTATAAGCATGTCCCCCATCCAATTGTTTTTTGTTTATCAGAAATTTAAATTTAACGATGTCCAATTTTTTCTTTCCTTCTTTTCTGTTTCCTTCCTTCTCTTCTTCCCAGCCTCCTTCCTCATCCTTTGCGAAGTCTGGTGACAATGCTGAGCTCATTCCCATCACACTGAGGCTGTCCTTTGTCACACGACTTCCTCCTTCCTGCTCTCAGGTCTCTGCCCAAAAGGCTTTTCCTCTTCGAGGCCTCGCCTGGCCCCACCCTGTCTCACCTCTGCTTTTGCCTCCGTTCCCGCTCAGCCCTGCCTGCCTCTGGCTTGACCTCCCAGGTTTGTTTTCTGTCCATCTCTCCACAAGCAGGACTGAGTCATCAAGTCAGGGATTCACGTCAGTTTTGTTTGCTGCCGTGTGCCCAGGGTCTAGAACAGGGCCTGGCACAGAACATTCACCCCAAACCATTTGTTAAATGAATGGATTGTTTCTGCAGGGTCTGGAGAGAAGAATTTTGATTTTCCTGCTCAGCTCAAGAAAGAGGAGAGAGGAAGGCCCTGAGATAAGGAGGAAGTGTGGGGAGAGGAGGGAACAGAGAGACAGACAGACAGAGAGTGAGGCAGAGAGACAGACGGAGAATGAATTGGGAAAAGGGACAGGATATAGTCTGGCACTGCTCTCGCCTGCTGGTGACTTCAGAAGTATGGGAGCCCACGCGGGCTACGGGAAGGCACTTGCACGGAGAGGCCACATAAGGTGTGCAATGTAGGCTTTCAGAGCATGGGCTTTGCCATAGGCTCGAAATTAAGTCTGGGCTCTACCACTTCCCAGCTGTAAGACTTTAAGTAAGGAATTCACCTCTAGGCCTCAGTTTCCCTATCTGTTAAATGGGACAGCAATATTACCAAGTCATGGAGCCACTGGGAAGCGTAAATGAGATACACACGTCAAGTACGTAGCACAGAGTCTGACCACTGGCAGGTGTGGCAGAGAACAGCTGCCAATGCTCCTGCCATCACAGCCACCCTCCTCCCGATTGCCAGGCTCCCTCTGTGACTGCCTCTTAGATTTTTACTGACTCCCTATTGATGACCATTTTTCAAAAAGAAACAAGTGGTTTTGTTTTTGTCCTTTTGTGGTAATCAGCACAGTCTGAGAGAGATTAGAGAATGGCCAGCAGGTGTGTGGTGGGCGCTGAGAGGCGGTGTCCCTCTTCAGCCCGAGAAGTGACTCGCCCCTCCCGCAGTGCTCGGATAAGTGTCTGCACTCAGGCAGCTTGGCGGTTCAGGGAAATAGTTGCCCTAAGCATTAAACCCTGGGTGTCACGGTCCTGTCTCTGAGGACACAGGACAGGGTGCAGCCTGTCCCGCCTTGACGTGTGCTGGCTCGTGACCCCCACAGCCCTCAAGCGCTCCCTGTGGAAAACGGGATGACGATTCCTGGTCTTTCTTCCAGGTTTGGTTGGCCGCGACATGAAAGAGGCTGTGACAAAGAGCTTTGGCTACCCTAAACTACTATAGAAAGCTCGGATTGTCATGATGTCATCAGCATTGGCTGCGGGGGAGGGGGTCCCGACTAGCTGAGTGGGGATCACGCTCCAGGGAGGGGCCCATGGACATCTTGGTGTCATCCGCGCCCTGTTCCTCAGAGACACACGCCCTCTTCCTGGCGCCAGGATCCAGTACCACTCAGAGCCGTGTCCCCGTGGGGGTTAAAGTCACAAGGCTCCCATCCCCCCGGAGCTCCACCGCTGCACCCCTTCCGCCCCCCCGTCGGGCCAGCCAGGATTGGCCAGATGTGCAAAGGCAGGAAGTTAGCGCCGGCTCTGAGTCAACATCTGTGTACTTTGCTCTTTTGGAAATTGGCTGCCCTGCTGTGGGACTGGACGCACTCATGGAAGTCCCACGGGCCCCAGCCCCTCCCCTATCCCAGCCTCAGCATTTCTGGGGACTTCATAGGTGGTGGCTCTGTCTGGGGCCCGATGACACCTCCTGAGGCAGATGGGCAGGGACCGGATGTACTGGGACCTGTGGAGCCAAGTCACCTCTGAGAAGCAACTTTCCTTTCTCCATTGGACCAGCGCTGTCCCCCAGCTGCACCAGGCGGGCGGGGAGGTTGGGCTGTCCCTGTCTCAGGTCCTGCCACCTTGTGCCTTTACGAAACATTAACCAAGTGACTCTTGTGAACTATGTGCTGGGCGCCAGGAACTCACTACTCAACAAAACCGATTTTTTTTTTTTTTTTTTTTGTCTTTTCTAGGGCTGCACCCACAGCCATGGAGGTTTCCAGGCTAGGGGTCCAATCGGAGCTGGAGCCACCGGCCTACACCACATCCACAGCAACCCCAGATCTGAGCCGCGTCTGCGACCTACACCACAGCTCACGGCAACGCTGGATCCTTAACCCTCTGAGCGAAGCCAGGGATTGAACCCGCAACCTCATGGTTTCTCGTCAGATTCGTTAACCACTGAGCCACAACGGGAACTCCAACAAAACTGATTTTGTTTCCTTTTCTTCATGGACCTTCCATTCTGGTTGGGGAGAGTAGCAGGAACAGAAAAGAAAACATAAAGAATCAGGTCACGAAGTGTGCTGGCAGATGACAAATGATGCAGAAGTCAGCAGGGGACGGGGCGGTGGGGCAGAGGGCAGAAGGAGGGGACAGAGGGCTCCCCTTAATCAGGAAGCTGGGGAGGCCCACGGAGAAAGTCCCGCCTGATGTGACCCCAGGGAGGCGAGCACCTGGAGGGCAGCCTCCACTGCAGAGGCCCTGATGCCCTGGCCCCGCCTGGTGTGCTCAGGGGTAAGGCGGGGCCGCTGGAGCCCGGCCAGTGGGGAAGGAGCAATTTGGGAGATGAGCAGGCCGCCGGGCGTGGAGAGCAATCCTGCAGGTGGATTGCAGAAAACTGGCTCACAATTAGCTGGTGGCGAGGGCAGCTCCGGCTTGGGGGCCTTGAAGTCTTCATAGTAGGGGGATGCCTCCCTTAAGAAGAAACACGAAGTTACAGATCTGCCGTTGAGCACAGGGTTTTGGAAATGCAGTCGAGGGTAATTAGGCTGCTTACCCTCCAGGGGGACCTGGAGCAGTGGACTGGGGCCTGTGCCTGGGACACTGGGATGGCCCCAGGGGTCTGCTCAGCGGGGGCAGCCCCCCCTTCTGTGACTCCTTTCCATCCGAACTTCTGTGACATCCATCTCAACCAGTGTTGGCACAGATAGAATGGGGACCGAGAGAAGACCACAGAGAGTCGCAGCCTGGCCACGTGGGTCAGAGTCCGCCAGCAGGGACGACATGGACAATGTGGGTGGATAGGAAGGTCCCCCGGAGGAGGGGAGGGACAGGAATCCCTTCTCTGCAGAGGACCTTTCTCTGATTTTGCGGTTCTGTCCCCAGTCAGGGAAAGAAACCAGGTGGGCAAACACTCACTCGCCGGTGAAAGGAGGCTGCAAGGGGCCGGGTCTGGAAGGTGAGCCCTGGGACCCTCCAGAGCTGCCGGTAAGCCCCACCTGGGAGGCCCAGGCTCTGCTTCGGAACCAGGAAGGGATCGGGCCGGGAGTGGAGCTGGCAGGGAGGGAGGAGAGCAGTGATTCAGAGTCCAGTTACTGGCTGTGAGCGGTGCCGAAGGAAGGCACGACACGGGGAGCAGCCATATGTTCTTCGACGTGATGTGGCTTTTCAGGGCCTGATTAAATCCAAACTGTGGGAGGGCCCACTGTGGCGCAGCGGAACCAAATCCGACTAGGATCCATGAGGTTGTGGGTTCGATCCCTGGCCTCGCTCAGTGGGTTAAGGATCCGGCGTTGCCATGAGCTGTGGTGTAGGCTGCAGAAGCAGCTCGGATCCCGTGTTGCTGTGGCTGTGGGGTAGGCTGGCAGCTGCAGCTCTGAATCGACTCCTAGCCTGGGAACCTCCATATGCCACCAGTGTGGCCCTAAAAAGACCAAAAAAACCCAAAAATACAAACTGCGCCTCCTCTCCCTCCTTCCCTTCCTCCTTCCCTTCTTTCTCTCTTTCATTTGTTAAAAAAAGACGTCATTTAAAAGTAGCCACTGCATGTAGACTGCTCCCAATTAAAAAAAGTCATAGTAATTTTGTTTCGAAGTGCCAGTTGCTACTCTGCCCAGATGGAGACATTTAAGCAAGTTTGGATATGATACAGAACTTTTGATAGATTTGTCTAAATGGGACTCTTGTTGTAACACAATTATTTGCCTTTTGGAATAGGGCAACCAAGAAGCATTTATGCTGCAGCTGCTCTCTAAGCAGTTTTATTTTAGGCCCAGGGGGAGTCCAAGGGGGTTGAATCCACGGTCTGAACCCTGGAGGTGTTTGGGGGTCTAGCTGTGAGGTCAGTGCTCCTGCCTGTGGGGCGGAGTTGACGGTGCCATGGGGCATCGCTTCTTAGGCCCAGCACTTGACTCTCTCTTCTCATTCACCACGTTTGCCCTGGACTTGGATCCACACCAAAGACAAGAACCACCCTCGGTTCAGCTTTCAATGCCAAATCTCCAGGCTGACTTGCAGCTCCCTTGCAGTTGGTTTTCCAGGATGCAGAGGGCTGTGGGCTCCCTCCCTGCAGCCCCCTCCCCACATGGCTCTCAGGGTGGCCTGCCTAACATGCACACACACATCGAGCACAGCCCTGGTCTATGCAGAAGCCGGCACAGGCCACCTTCATTCATAGCAGAGGTCCAAACATTTGGAAATGTAACTCATTTTCCAAATAAAATATTGCATTGAACAGCAGTAGAATGGGTGGAAAGTTATTATTGGTAGGTAGGTGTGTAATTTACCGGCATGCTTTTATAACATTTGCTTGTTGCAAAACCAGCCCCTCGGAATAAGGAGGCTGTTTTCCAAAGCGAAACCTTTGACCTCCGTGGTCTTGGAGGCACTTGCAGTTTGAGCTCAGCTTCAGCGTCCAATTGACCCCGTATTTGTTTCTACTGCCCAATGTTGAGAAAGTCTGGTTCAAGATATAAGTAAGGGAGCCACATCTTTACGTTTTATTTTTATACAGCTTGCTTTGCCATCTCAGGGTGCCTTTAATGACACACATCCAAGATCTTGAATGCAAAGTGGAAGGAAATTTTGAGTTGAATGTTGAATCACGAGCCCTGTCTAACTGCTTTCATTGCTCGTGTGAAATGTAACTGTCACATCAGAAGTCATCCCGGCTCAGGCAGTGTTACTGACTGCGCAGCTCACCGTTAGCCATGCACGTGATCACCTAGGTTCTGTCACCCTGGCTCTTGGTTCCTCAGTGCACTGCAGTCGTGCATCCGTACAAATCGATGCCACAGAACCTGAGCAGATCCGGATTCTGATAAATCATCCGTGCAGAGCGACAGTCTTCCGAGTCAGTGACACCTTTAATTAAATATTCAAAATCATGGGCCAGATCAGCAGAAAAGAGCAACTGTGACTCCATCAAAGAGCGCATGCCCAGTGGCAGGAACTAAGGAAGGTGTCCTAGTAGAAAGCACTGGCTATAAAGCACATGCGACTGTGCTGATATAAACTTACAGTCGCTGTTGTCATGGTTTAAAGCACGTATTTTGGGGAGCTTTTAAAATACATATTTTCTTTTTTAATAGAAAAAAATCTGTGGACAGAGGCCAAAAGGTAAAGAGAATATTTAGTGATAAATGAGTCTCCCCCCACCTCATCCTCAACCAGTGTTTTTCTCCCCAGCATTTTTCCTACCATCTTCTTCAAGTCCTACCAGACATTCTCTGTGTGTGCGTGTGTGTGAGTGTGTCTTGGTTGGGGCCACCCCAGTAACAGACCTTGACGCAAGGATTTACTTGTGGCTCTTTATCTGGGACACGCTCCCAGGAAACAGCTGCGGGGCCTGGGAGCATGAGACTGGGCAGGGACGGCGCCAATAGGCACAATCATCACGTAAATTCCACCAGGACAAATAGAGCTTGATTCCGCTGGGGAGCCCTGGGGCCAGCACGGGCTGCGTGGCTCAGTATTATCTCTCCCGAGAGGAAATGAGGCTGGTGTCTTAGAACCAGCTGCAGTGTTTGAGCGCCGCGGGGTGTGGCCCGGCCCAGTGGACCCTGGTGGTCAGAGAAAGCTCTCAGCCAAAGCCAGGCAGGAGCTGGCGCTGCAGTGCGTGCAGGTGGGCCCTGACACGGGAGGGCTGGGAGGTGTGGGCAGGATACCAACCGCACCTGCTACCCCTTTCTCCTAAAAACATTCTGAAAGAAATTTGAACCAAACATTCGCAGCAACTGTAGCCCAGCCCCAGGGATGCCAGGCTTCCCTAGAGCCCAGGCTGAGGGCCACTGGCATTCATGGGAACAGCGGACGAAGCCTTCCAGGGCCTGGCTCCTGTCACTGACTTCTGGTTCCTCTCCCGTCTTAATCGCGGTCAGGTTTTCACCCATTAATATAAGTGATCTGTGCCGATGGCCCCGGGACATCCTGCAGCGCACAGCTCCCGGCCTTTTCCCGTGATGCTCTCCTGGCCTGGGGCTCCCGTCCCTTCCTCCTACCTGCCTCAGTTAAGTGGCAAGGACCAAGTTTCCTTTCGGGTAGTAGCAGGCTCATGAGGGGTGTAGCCCCGAGTTTGACAGGGTCCAGGCTCTGAGGAGGGATTCTCTGCCTGTCTCCTTGGCTGCCTGGTGGCTTGGGGAATGGTCCCCATCTCCTCCGGCTGGACGGGGGCCCCACTCTGCTCGCTGTCCTAGCACCCTGGGCCCACCTAGCGGAATGATCTGCATGCCTGTCTGTCTCCCCCAACTGAAGGGGAGCTTCTTGAGGGCAGGAGGTAGGCTTTGCTCACCCCTGAACCCCCGATACTGGGCACAGGACCAGGTGCCCAAGATGGCCCAGTAAATGCTTTTGAATAGAACTCAGCCGAGGGCCCTGCACAATGACCCGTCTGTGCAGTGTTTGCAGGAATTCTAAGGAGAACTTGTGTAGACGGGGTGGCCCATGAATGTGTGTTAGGTGGCCTCACGTTGGACACACGTGATGGCTGCTGCCTCCTTCCTGAGGAGAGGCCTGCAGGCCTGTTCCTTCACGTCCAGGCAAGATGGTTTCTGCTCTTTCCTTTTGAGATTTAATGACCCATCCGTCACTCAGTCCGTAAATATTTTCTGGGTCCCTACCAGGTGCCAGCATTATTCCAGGGGGTGGAGAGACAGGAGTACACAGGACATAGGAGACCCCATCTCTAAGAACTTACCCTGCCTTGGGAGGCATAGAATGGGGGAGGATGGAATATTCACGGGCCCAGCCTGCTCTTGCTGTTGGCGGGATCTGAAGAATCTGGAACACGTGGTGCTTGGGGCCTGGCTGGTGGACACTCCAGGGGTTGTAAGTTAAAGGCACAGGGGCAGACATCCCACTAGGAGGAGGGAGCCACAGGGGGTCAAGGGCAGTTGCCACACAGAAACCTCCTGGGCTGTGTCGGCAGGCAGCCCGTGGAAGTCCCAGAGCCGGAAGCCTCAGGTCCCCCCATCCCACCCCCATGAAGATCTGCTGTCTGGAGTGGCAAGTAAGGTTATTCTGAGGATGATCAACCCAAAAGGACCAATCCAGGCAACCCTCTTAAAGGACATTTTATTTGGAGGGAGTTCCTGTCGTGGCTCAGGGGTCATGAACCCCGCTAGTATACACGAGGACACAGGTTCGATCCCTGGCCTTGCCAGTGGGTTAAGGATCTGGTGTTGCCTTGAGCTTTGGTGTCAGTCGAAGACAGGGTCAGATCCCGTATTGCTGCAGCTGTGGTGTAGACCAGCAGCTGCAGCTCCGATTTGACCCCTACCCTGGGAACTTCCATATGCCGCAGGTGCGGCCCTGAAAAGAAAAAAAGAAAAAGACATTTTATTTGGAAATAATTATAGATGAAGAAAGATGCAAAAAATGATACAGAGAGGGTCTGTGTATCTTCACCCAACTCGCCCAGTGGTAGTACTTCCGTCACTGCTGAGCAGCACCACGGCCGGGAGACTGACAGTAAAGGGCGCAGATCTTACTCAGATGTCATTTGCTTTACATGTGAGTCTAGAAGGCTTTTCACATCTGTGAGTTCATGGAACCACGTCCGCAATCAAGTTACAGAGCAGTTCTTTACCACAGAGATATTCCTGGCGCTCCATCCTCCGAGCCACTGCCCCCGGCTGCTGCTGGTGTTTTCAAAGTTCTCGACCTTGTAGACACGAGTCTTCAGCCGCGTGTGTGCTTTGCAGAGGTGTTCTACTTGTCTGTGGCATGTCTTTGTCATCCTCTTCACAGGGTCTTTTGCAGAAACAAGATTTTAATTTCGATGAAGTGCGACTTGATTTTTTCCTTAATGGGTTGTGCTTTTAGTATCATGTTAAAAACGTCTTCCCTTTTCGCTAGGTCCTGAAGGGTTCTATTTTCTTCTAAAAGTTTTATGCTTTTCTGTTTTAAGTCTATGATCATTTTTGAGTTAATTTTGTATAAGCGGTGAGGTTTAGTTCAAAGGTTTTGTTTGGTTTTTTGGGGGTTTTTTTTTGTTGTTGTTGTTGTTGTGGTTTGTTTTTTGGCTTACAGATGTTCAATTGTTCTAGCATTAGCTGCTTTTAAAAAAACTGTTCTTGGAGTTTCTGTCGTGGTGCAGTGGAAACGAATCTGACTAGTATCCATGAGGATGCAGGTTCGATCCCTGGCCTCCCTCAGTGGGTTAAGGATCCAGCATTGCCGTGAGCTGTGGTGTAGGTCGCAGACGTGGCTTGGATACCGCATTGCTATGGCTGTGGTGTAGGTCGGCAGCTGCAACTCTGATTCAGCTTCTAGCCTGGGAACCTCCATATGCCATAGGTGCATCCCCAAAAATAAAGACAAAAAACAAACAAAAACTATTCTTCCTCCATTTCACATCTTTTGCTCCTCTGTCAAAAATCAGTTGGCTGTACTTGTATGGATTTATTTTTGGCTTCTCTGTGTTGTTTCATTGGTCTATGTATCCATCCTTTTGGAATTTACTTTGTTTTGATTACTGTAGCTCTATAGTAAATCTTAGAATTGGGTAGAGTCATTCCTCCCACTTCATTCTTATTTTCTAAAATCGTTTCAGCTATTCTAATTCTTTTGCCTTGCTGCATAAATTTTATAGTTATCTTGTCTAAACCTACAAACATTTCGGCTGGGGTTTTGATAGAAATTATCAAACCTATAGATAAATTTGGGAAGAAGTGACATCTTTACTAGTTTTCCAAGCAGTGAACATGGTATGTTTTTCCATTTATTTACATCTTCCTTAATTTTTTTTCATCAGCATTTTGTAGTTTTCAGCAGCCAAGTCCTGTACATGTTCTGTTAGAATTATGCCCACAAGTTTTATTTGGGGTGTGGGCAGTATAAACAGTATCATATTTTTAATTTTGGCTTCTACCTGATCTTTGACAATATACAGAAGTAAAATTGATTTTTAAATATTGACCTTGTATCCTACAACCTAGCTAAGCTATTCGTTCTAGGTGGATTTTTTTTTTTTTTTTTTTTTTTTTTTTTTTTTTTTGTCTTTTTGCTATTTCTTTGGGCCGCTCCCATGGCATATGGAGGTTCCCAGGCTAGGGGTCAAATCGGAGCTGTAGCCACTGGCCTACGCCAGAGCCACAGCAACGTGGGATCTGAGCCGCGTCTGCAACCTACACTACAGCTCACAGCAACGTCGGATCCTTAACCCACTGAGCAAGGGCAGGGACCGAACCCGCAACCTCATGGTTCCTAGTCAGATTCGTTAACCACTGCGCTACGACGGGAACTCCCGTTCTAGGTGGATTTTGTTTGCTTGTTTGGGACTTTAAAAGAAAAAAAAAAAGATTCTTGGGGATTTTCTACATAGGCCATGCGTCATTTGAACATACAGTTTTCTTTGTTCCTTTCCAATATATATGTCATCATGGGTAGATCACCAACCGTGAGAATCATCGAGGCCCAAAAAAAGCAGGTGGTGCCAAGGCTTCTATTTTCCCTCTCCTGGATGTTTCCCCACGTCCTCTGTGTGCACAGGGAATGAAGACTCACTTTTACATTAGATCAAACAATTGTTATTAGGCAAAAGACATCTGGAAATCATAAGACAACACAGTGTAACGCCAAAGGAGGGCTGGGGGACTTTTCACATCCCGCCTCCTCCCTGATGAGGTCGTAGGAGGATGACTCTGGGAACTGGGTGTTCTCTTGGGTGAGGGCCACCCAGGCCTGGGCGAGCCTTCAACACCCACACCCCCGCCGGGGAAAAGCAACCCTTCTCCCAGGTCAGGGGTCAGGCCTCCTGAAGGCAGGCTGGGAACAGGGACTGACCGCAGGCTCGGAGGCGGGGTGACGGGGGGACCTTGGAGAGGTTGAGGGGCGCCTCCCCTCCTCTCAGTCCCGATGGGTTTTCAGTGGGTGTGGGGAGAACATCACTGTCCTTTGCCTCTGAGCTGAGACACAGCTGCGGGGTCCTCCAGGACATGGGCTTAGGCGCGACTGGAGAGAAGAGAAACAAGACAATGCCCTTCTTCCTGGGGGGAAAGGCGTCGGGCCCTACCAGAACTGTGTCCTTCAGAGCAGGAGACCGAAGCCAGGCCTGGACCTGCAGGCCCTGGCATCGATCATGATGTGCAAGCAATGCTGTGTGAGCAAAGGGGCCCTGTACCACGAAGCCTCTGCTTCCCCAGATCGCTTGGCATTATTCAATCCCTGTACTGTTGCCTTTTCTGATGAAGTGTTGGGTCATCTGTGGCTGGAATATGCTGAAATATTATTCCGAGTGCCGTGTTCATTTGTTAACGGTGGGTATGTTTAAAGAGGCTGAAACAAAGGGAAAGCAATTCTCTGATACGTGCTTGGCTATGGAAAGATTTATTTAACCTAGAATAAGATTAAAGATAGTTTATCTACTGGAAAGCAAGAGATGAAAATACACGTTTTTTGTTTTTTGTTTTTTTTTTAAAAGAAGGCTAAGGCTATCTTGGGAGTTCCTGTTGTAGCTCGGCCGGTTAAGAACCCGACTAGTATCCATGAGGATGCAGGTTCTATCCCTGGTCTCGCTCAGTGGTTAAGGATCTGGCATTGCCGTGAGCTGTGGTGTAGGTCGCAAATGTGGCTCAGATCTGGCGCTGCTGTGGCTCTGGTGTAGACCTGCAGCTGCAGCCCTGATTTGACCCCTAGCCAGGAAACCTCCCATATGCCTCGGGTGTGGCCATACAAAGAAAAAAAAAAAAAAATCAACCATCATGGAAACGTAAGCATGGACCAGGAAAAAGACCATTTCCAGAGTGCGGAGTTCTGGAGCAGCCTCTGAAACACCTTCTCAAAGAGGCTCGGGTTTTCTTATCTGCCAGTTGAGAGAATGTTCCTTACCTCCTTTTAAAATCTGAATACTTTCTGAAAATTACAATTATTATCATTCACCATATTCCTACTATGTGCTGCCTGCTTAGCCAGCGTCTCACTTCGTCCGTCCTCTCACTAAGCCTGCTCCCTACTAAGCTTATGCTCAAAGGAGAGGGGCCTAGCGACATCTGCATAGGAGAAAACCAAGGCTCAACAAATTTTGCATTCATCCATGTTTACAGTCCCTGGAACCCAGCCAGGGTTCCAGAAATATTTGCTGAATGATGTTAATTAAGCCTCTTCTTAAAGGCCATACAACTGGAAAGGGGTGAAGTGAAATTCCAACACCAGGTCATGGGACCCCAAAGTCCGTGGACTTTAGGAGACACCAGTGAGCCCAGGCGGGGGAGGAGATGGATGACGTGACGTTTAGGCCGTCGGACCTCTGATACTTCGTCTGACTCCTGCATGAGGTAGGCCGACAGGACCGGGCCTGATAAAAGTTCCAATGATTCCAACAAAGCCCGTCAGCCTCTGGTACTGCCCCCTGAGCAATTAAAACACACATACTTTGGCAGACACTAGCTCTGGCCCTGGTTGACTCAGAAACTCAACAGTGCCAATCTTGGCATCATTTTCTCCCTGTTATTAATTCATCCTTGGAATGTTCTGGTAAGAGCTAACGAGAGGGACAATGTATATTTCAAAGCAGCCTGGTCTCTCCTTGACAAACCGTGTTGGCTTGGTGGGGGGTGAGGGCAAGGGAGGAGGGCTTGTCATTAAAGTCGCAGAAGTTACGTCGTTGGGCCTCTGTGAGCTGTTTATCAAAAGCTAAGATTCTTCCTAGCAACTTCTTAGCTATATTTGGAAGCACGTTGAGTCTTGGCGGCCCCAGGCACTGTTTGATATTCCTCAGCGGTGATTCATGACCTAAAAAATACCTTAATCACGCTCTCAAGGTTGTCCCCAACTTCAGCTCAAGGGCAACTTCATTCCAGGAACATTGGCCTTGAACATTCATTCCTAACTGCCCCCAGCCCTGCTCCCTTCCACGGCTGGAGGGAATCTGTCCTTCAGCTTCAAAGAATGTGCATAGATTCAATTTAAAGAAGAATTTTGCCAAAGACTTGATAAGGAGCTCTCAAAAGGACAGTGTGGTTCTTTCAATTATTTCAGAAAATTGGTGGTGAACAGTCGGAAGGGAGGAAAGTTGGCATCTGTTTAAGAAAGCAAGTTTGTCCAGGCAGACAGACGTCCATGGAAATGCCCTCTTGTCTAAAACCAAAATGAGTCCTGCTCTGCAAGCAAGGCTGGTGGTTGTTCCTGGGAGGGACCTAACTGCCCTCCAGCCTCAACCTGGAACTGAAGCCGGAGTCTTTGTTTTAAGCCATATCTGTCCAGGGTATCAGGTCCCCTGCAGCATCCCACCTTCAAAGCACGTCTGCCTCTTCTCAGCACTGCGGTTACTACCACCCCCCCCCCAGCACTAGAATTACTGCCCCCCCCTCTTCTCAGCACTGCGTTTACTCCCACCCTCGCCTGCACGCCCATCCTCTCTCCCCATATGTGGCTGCAAAGCCTGCTTCCCGGCATTTCCACACACCAGCCGGGTGATCTGTTACAACCCGGAGTAGCAGCGCCTCTGCTCTGCTCAGAGGCTTCCCACGTCCCCCAACAACTGAGAGGAGTGCTTCTGTGCCTTCTGTGATCAGACCGAGTGATCCAGCCCCTCTGTTCCCTCGCTGACTTCTCCTCCCACCCAAAGAAAGGACTCAAAGCAAAGACTTGCTTCACTTTCCAGGCTTAGGCTGCAGGTCAAGGCTTCACCTCAACACTCCCCCCACCCCACCCCCGGGAACAGCCTCAGCCTTTCTTGCATCTCCCTTGCCCTCCGGTCTAGTGGGCCCATTTCCGTGAGCCTGCTCTCCCCGTTGCTCCCTCTACCCCAGGCACATTCGTGTCCTTGCTCCTTCGCAAACACACCAGGCTCTCTCTGCCTCCGGGCATTTGCCCTTGCTGCGCTCGCTGCCTGGAATGCTCTTCCTTCAAATAATCGCACCACGTGCCTCTGCGTCTCCTTTAGGGCCCTGTCCCAACGTTTCTTTCTTCCCGAGCTGTGCTGCTTACAGCTGTAACCCCTCCTGCCGACCCTCTCTCCCCCAGGGCTCCCTCTTTTGATTTATTTTCCTCATCAGCACTTGTCATGACCTGACATACCAGGTATTTTATTTACTATACTTTACCAATCCATGGGGCAGGGATTTGGGGGATGTGTTTTGTTTATTGTTGCATCCCCAGCGCTGAGAAGCATACCTAGCACATCACAAACACAATTACCTGCTTGTGGAGGGTGGAAGTGACTGAAGGAAGCCCTGAATGAACAGCTGAAACCTGCCGGGCCTTGAGCTGCATGTGCGTGGTGTTGGAGGGAACGCTGCCTGCTCGAGAGAAACCCATGATCTATTTGGGGAAGACTGGCCGCTCAAGTGTGTTTGCTGTGAGACAGAGACTTGCTCAAAAACACTCTCAAAAATTGGAGTTGACTTTGAGGGCCTCTGTAGACGAACAGTGGCCCAAGAACCAGGAAGCCATTAGGAGCCAAAGCAGCACTGGGAACCCCCTCTTTCCTCCCGCGGTTTCCTTCTCCTGTTGACCCTCTGGCCCTGGTTTGTTCTCCTCACCTGCCAGGCTGCTCTCCCCACTCCCCACTCTCTTGTCCAGATGCTACGAGAGCCGCTCTGCCTGAGGTTCATGGTCCCCCTGTTGGGCAGAGGCCCCCACACCCCGTGGGTCACCAGACCCGCCCAGGATGAGCTGCCCCGACCAGGTAGCTACCCTTAGGACAGCCCCACTCTCATTTCCTGAGCAGGGACCCAGGTTCGGGTCAGTCAGCCAAGCTCAGGGCAGGGATAACACAAGATAGTTTGGAATTCTTTGTATGTTTACCACGGATTACTTGTAATTATAGACAAATGATTGAAACGCAGATAAGAAAAAAATAGCCTGAAATCCTAACTACGTATATGCTCATTTTTATAAACATCCTTTTTATAAAATGTTATTTTGTGTTTTATCACTTATTAATCATATTTCATGAACATCATTCCATGTCCTATCCAGAGATATATTGGTATTTAATTATTGAATAGTGTTTCATTTTATGGACCTGTTAGAACTGTTTCACCCAGTTCCCTGTCTTTAGATACGTCAATGGCACCTAGATTTTGATTGTATAAATAATGCTGAAGGAATAATTTTTCATATACATCCATAATTGCTTTCTTAGAATGAATTTCTAGGAAGCAGAATTTCTGGGCGCAAAGGCATGAACATTGAGAAAAAAATAGTAGCTGACACTCACTGAGTCCCTTGCTATGTCGCAGTCACTTTGCATGTCACTCTCACTCCAGGCATCTAAAGTAGACACCTTATCATGCCATCCCGCAGATGGGGACACGTCACAGAGACATGAAATAACTTCCCTAAGATCCCACAGCAGCTAAGTGGCAGAACCAGGATTTGAAAGCAGAGAAACTCTAGCGTAGACCCTTAACTTCTAAAGGGTACACCTTCCTGAGAGAGCAGGACCTTTTCCTAGAGGAGAGGCCCAGTCGGGGCCTTGAAAGGAAGGGCAACCTGCTACAAGCAGGGTTTTAACCCAACAGGCCATGTGCTACCAGGGGACAGGCCACCTTCTACTGGTAGGCACGTTCATTTATTCAACAAATGACATCATGAGGGCCTCCAGGGACCCAACAATGTTCTCCTTAGCAACCCGCGGCTACGGCTGCCCCTTTCATTTTGCCCCTTTCAGGGTAGAGTTTGTTTGCTGCTGTCCTGAGCCCAGCTGATAGCCCTTAGTTGAGAAAATGTTGCCTTTACTCATGAAAGGGCTGGCAGTTTGGCGGGTAAGATCGCTCATTTCTCTAAATAACTTGTGTCTCTGGAAAATTACTAGCCTATACCTAATATTAAGAACCCATGCTTAAAAATCTTGGAGTTCCCATTGTGGCTCAGCAGGTGACTAACCCAACTAGTATCCATGAGGATGTGTGTTCGATCACTGGCTTCACTCAGTGGGTTAAGGACCTGGTGTTGCCATGACCTGTGGTGTAGGTCACAGATGTTGCTTGGATCCCATGTTGCAGTGGCTGTGATGTAGGCTGGCAGCTGCAGCTCTGATTCAACCCTATCTTGGGAACTTCCATATGCCATGGGCAAGGCCGTAAAAAAAAAATTCAGCATAAGGTTGATAAGTCCAACCTCAGGGTGACAGAAAGGACAGGAATGGGTGAAAAGGGGCTGGGAGGGCCTCTTAAAGAGCAGGCTGGGGTGAAGGCCAGGTGGCTGTGGGTGGCTTTCTGGTGGGTGAGTCACACAGTGAGCAGGTGCGTGCCTGGGGCGGGAGGACAAGTCTAGACCTCATGAAATAACAGTCCTCCAGCCGTCAGCGGCAGCAGGACTGGGTGTGACCCAGAAAAGCCAACATATCTTTTCACCTGGAGAGAGTTATGCGGAAACTTTGCCTGAAAGCTCTGAGGCTCCTCCAAGGTGCAGGGCCCACACATTCCAGCTGAGACTCCGTACAAGTGACCTGACACACAGTCATCTCATGAGTTAGAGTCGGTAGAAGGCCGATGCCCGGGAAACCAGGAGAGCACACAGCACGGCTTGAGGGCACCGAGGCCTTGATGCTGAGATTTCCACCTTCTCCGTCTTTGCATCTCCATACTGCTTAGACATTTATACGGATCAAAACACATCTCTTAGATCCATCCTTTAAGGTATTTATACAGGTACAAATAGAAATTATTTTGGGATGCAAGCGCATGCTGAAGGGACTTTCCCTAGGTTCGCCTTTGTCTCTCTTCTATCCTCTTTCCTAGAACCGAGCTCCCCTTACCTGTGTGAAGAGTGAGGACCAGATGGCAGCATCCCTGAGAAAACACCCTGCCCTGGTTTGCTGATTTGTCTGTCACCTTCCATCCTACCGGGGTCCTTCAACCTGCTGCTCTTTCTCAGGAGTGTATGCAGCAGGCACTGTGAGGTTGCCTCCCCCCACAGCCCCACCCCCCTACTTAACTGAACCCCACTTCCATTCAGTCTCCCCTCCTTGGTGAGGCCCCTGTGCGTCCAGGTGGGCTGCGACCATCCCAGTTCCCAGAGGCTGGGTCTTGATGAAGTTAAGCCACGTCAGGTGACCCTGCCCCGTCTGCCAGGGACAGCACAGGCCTGAACATGCGATGCTGTTCTGACCAGTAAGAAATGAGGGGCATCTGCTGGGGGCTCTGAGAAGATTCATTCCTTCTTAAAAGGGAGACAAAGCTATTTCTTTTATTTTGACATTCTTGTGTGTTTCGTGCTGCTTCTAGCAGCGGCTGTCATTTTATACCCACAAGCTGATCACCAAAGGACAAGCCAGTAGATTGGCACTAAGGGTGGTAAAGCAGGGAAGAAGAGAGAAACTTGGTTCCTGGTGATGGCACAAACTTGGGAACCATTCTGTCACAGGGCTTTTTGCTACCAAACATAAGAAAAGTTCCTTGTTGTTTTAAGCCTTTTGACTTGAAATTTTCATCTGGAGCCAAAATTTTCACTTGCAGCTAACAATATTCCAATATAAGCCCTCAGTATTTTCCTACCCAAAGAGTTTCTAAGCAGCATTCCGTGATGTTAGAAGCACCTGGCATCTCCTGTCCACCTGCCCTCTCTCCCGGGGAGAACATTCTAGAAAGTATCTTGGGAGTTCCCATTATGGCTCAGTGGGTTAAGGACCTGACGTAGTGTCCGTGAGGATGGGGGTTCAATCGCTGGCCCCACACAGTGGGTTAAGGATCCATTGTGGCTGTGGCGCAGGCTGGCAGCTGCAGCTCTGATTCAGCCCCTAGCCCGGGAACTTCCATGTGCCATGGATGTGGCTGTAAAAGGAAAAGATTTAAAAAAAAAAAAAAAAAAAGGCATCTTGGCTATGAATGCAAATTAAACAGAATTTCACCACACCCTGTTGGAGGTAGAAAGAAGGGAATGTTGACTGATACACACTCTCCCACGTCAACCAACCAAATAATTGCTGAGAATTGTCGCCAGCGACTGTATAACCAGAGTTCTTAAAGCCAGGATTCTGGGCTCTCGCCTTGAAATGTTGGTGATAAGCCCTCAAAAATTATAAGGTTTGGCAGGGCAACTGTTTCACACGCCCATTCTTCCCACTCTGGAAGTGCCTGGTGCTAATAAGTTGCACAAGTTCATGACAATAGGATGTAGTATTTCAGTTCAAGGCAAGATTCGTAATAGATAAGTGGATGATCTGGCTCTAAAGCTCCTAAAACCACAAGGTCTCTTCCATTTAAGGACAGGCAGTGCCATTTGGATTAAGAAATGACCTAAGCTTGATCCAAAATGGTCCTGAAATTTTGAAAGTAAAAAATTCTCCGAAACCCCCATATACAACCTAGACGTCTAATATCACTATCCTCTGACTGTAAGATAAAGACATTTCTTAATGTCTAGTCGAATGACCCAGAAGCAGCTCTTCTTCGTAGAGGACTCTGGAAATCTAGTATATTATACTCATGGCCTGGGAAGATAATGGGAGAGAGTTTGACTTTAGTAGACAGCTAGATTTGTGACTTCTTTTTTCTTTTAAGGGCCGCACCTGTGGCATATGGAGGCTCCCAGGCTAGGGGTTGAATCAGAGCTGTAGCCACGGCAGCATGGGATCCGAGCCATGTCTGTGACCTACACCACAGCTCACGGCAACACCGGATCCTTAACCCACTGAGCAAGGCCAGGGATGGCACCCACATCCTCGTGGATACTAGCTGGGTTTGTTACCGCTGAGCCACAATAGGAACTTCTAGATCTGTGACTTCTCTAGGTCAGTGGCCAAGAAGTTCCCAGAAGCTGGGTACCCATACCCTCTTCTGGAGTTGAGGGGAAGAGACAAATTTGGGGGAGGTAGGGGCTCAGAGTTGCTAGGATTTGGACTTTAAGGAATGTGACTTTATCTCATAATCAAGGGCAATGCACTAGATTATCTCACTTGCCTCTTCCGATGGGTTTTCCTCCTTTCCGCCATGCTCTGTGCCCCAGGAGGCTGAAGCTCTGCATCCACAGGCTCCTTTGTCCCCTGACTCTGGTTGGGTTTGCAGAGGCATCCCCACAGGAGACTAGAAGGCTGATGGAGAGTGAGGTTGGGTCCTTATCCCCATAGCTCCCTCTGAGCCGCTTGGCTGCATCCTTCCACCTAAGGCACAGCTCCTGTGGACAACGTTCCCATCCAGTCAGTTCCTTCTAGATGCTGGTAAGTCCTTCGGGCCTGGGGCAGTAGCAGCTTCCCAGTGTCATCCTCCCTTACTGGTTTCCCTGGACAAGAATTAACCCCATCTCACCTTTGCAAATGGCCCCTTCATTGACCTCTGCTCAATTCCTATCTCAATTACAGTTACCTAACAGGTGCTATTGGCCTCCTACTGGGCCCTGACTCGTGCTGTTGTCCAGATGTCCAGCTCCAAGTGAAAATGAGAGCCCTGAGCAAGCAAAGAAAATGGATTTAACTTGGAGAAAAGTTGTCTTCTTTGAATTCGAAAAGATTTTTTAATGTATTTATTTTGGCAAAATATGAGACCTCTCTTCACAACTATTTTGGCTATAAATTGGTGTTGTTTCTTAAGCCCCGCCTCTTCCTAATTACTTGCAGGCATTTTCTGAGTTCTTACAAATCCATGACTCCCAGACAACTTGCTTCTTCTCCTCAACGAGGTGAAGGGTTAGAAGTCTCTGTGTCCTTGATAGGGAAGTCTGGCAAGGAAGCAAAATTGTTGGCTTAGATTTCTAGATATGAAATCATGAAGATAATGAATCACAGAAATGAATCTGTTTCCTAAGATGTTATCAGCAGTTCAGTTAATTCTACCAATGTTTATAGGAAGCCTATGTCATATAGACTCTGTGGGTTCAAAGACATTTAAAACACAGGGTCTGACTTTAAAGAAGTTAAGGCCTGGAGGAGGTGTTCTAATCCTCCTGCAGCTTAGGTTAAGAATACCAGTTTTTAGGAGTTTCCGTCGTGGCGCAGTGGTTAACAAATCTGACTAGGAACCATGAGGTTGCGGGTTCAGTCCCTGGCCTTGCTCAGTGGGTTGGGGATCTGGCGTTGCCGTGAGCTGTGGTATAGGTTGCAGACGCGGCTCGGATCCTGCGTGGCTGTGGCTGTGGCTGGTGGCTACAGCTCTGATTAGACCCCTAGCCTGGGAACCTCCATATGCTGCAGGAGCAGCCCTAGAAAAGGCAAAAAGACAAAAAGACAAAAAAAAAAAAAAAAAAAGAAGAATACCAGTTTTTAGCCAAAATGTTGATGAAATGAAACCTCACACATACAACTTTAATTCATTTTGTTTTATTTATTGATTTATTTTTTTAAGTCTGCACTTGTGGCATATGGAAGTTCCAGGCTAGGAGTCTAATCCAAGCTGCAGCTGCCAGCCCACACCATGGTCACAGCAATGCTGGCTCTGAGCCCTGTCTGCGACCTACACCACAGCTCACGGCAGCACCGGGTCCTTAATCCACTGAGCGAGGCCAGGGATCAAACCTGCATCCTCATGCATACCAGTTGGGTTCTTAATCTACTGAGCCACAACGGGAGCTCCCACCCTCAGTTTTAAAGTAGAGGCGCGTAGGGCTGGGGTCTGGGAAGGCCTGGGCTCAGACGCCTCCTGTCAGCTCACATGCACTGAGTGCCCAAAGGGATCCTGTGCAGCATTGTGGGGCCACCGAGAAGGAGCCCTAGGCCCCAGCTGGTGTAAGAACACTTCCAGGAGACAAGGCCTGGGCGGCACTTTGAGAGAGGGTTATCCGATGAAGAAAGCTGGGTACCACATCAGGGGAAGAGGGAGCAGCAAGGAGCCGAGGCGTGGAGCCATCGCGGTGGCCACCGGCTCACTGCCATCCTGTGCCCAGGACAGAAGGAGGCTCGGGGCCGGGCAGGACCCAGAGGGCCAGGCGAGGCCTTCAGCCGCCGTGTGTGCAGCGCCTCGGCCATGCACCCACCCCACCCGCTGTGTTACTCTCCTTAATCCTGCTGCTTCCCTGGGGCTTAGAACAGGTTCCAAAAGTGAGCAGAGGGCCTTCCCAGTTTGCTTTAGGAGGAAAACGGGGCAAGGGGGGTGACCCCAAAGCAGGGGTCAGGCCAAGGAGAGGGAGTTCTGTCTACTTGGCAGTGGCCCCTTCTCAGACACCCCTACGCGGATGGGATCACAGCCAAGTGGAGCCGCCCGCAGCCCACCTGCAGCCCCAGCCGATCCGCACGCGCACACAGAAGAGTCTGGGGAGCGTCTAGGAGTGTGGGCTGCCGGCTCCCACTCCGGGCAGGGTGTGGGCACTGGCGTTTACAAAGCCCCCGTGTGCTGTGGATGCCCAGCCAGGTCTCAAAAGCATCCTCGGAGCAGCGTTTCCTCAACTCCGTTCCATTGTTCTGGGAGCTGCTGGGTCAAACACCTTCACCCACTGTCTTCATTACAGGAGCCCTCTCTTCTCTTTATCCGCTAAGGGTCCCCACGTGGAGGTGGGCTGAGCATGGGAAGAAATCTAACGTAGTTCCTCAGTGTATTTGACCATAGACTGTTTCTCTCTCCTGTCCCTGTCCCTCTCTCTCTCTCTTCAGGTAGAGTGTTTCTTAAAACTGGGTTCCATGTAGCACATATTTTGAGCAAAGCCGCTCTAGGAGCTCAGGAGAATGGGGTGTGATGGTCAATTTTATGGGTCACCTTGACCGCACCACATAGATAGTGGTCAAACGTTAGGCTGGGTGTTTCTCAGAAGGCGTCTCTGGATGTGGTTAACGTCTGGGTCAGTAGCCTAGGAAAGTGGATTGGCTCCCTTGTTAACGTGGGTGGGCGCTAGCCCATCAGATGAAGGCCTGGATGGCTCCTCCTCCTCCAGGTAAGAGAAAGTTCTTCCCTGCCTGACAGCGTTCACATTGGGAAAGTAGCTTTTCCCCTGCCTTTTTTTTTTTTTTTTTTTTTAACTCAAATGAATTTATCCCATCAGTAGTTGTATAATGATCATAACAATCTGATTTCACAGGATTTCCATCCCACAGCCCAGGCACATCCCCCCACCCCCCAAACTGTCTCCTCTGGAGACCATAAGTTTTTCAATGTCTGTAAGTCAGCATCTGTTCTGCAAAGAAGTTCAGACTGTCCTTTTTTCAGATTCCACATGTCAGTGAAAGCATTGGATGTTGGTGTCTCATTGTACAGCTGACTTCACTTAGCATGATAGTTTCTAGGTCCATCCATGTTGCTAAAAATGCCGATATTTCGTTCTTTTTAATGGCTGAGTAATATTCCATTGTGTATATGTACCTTTTGACTTGAACGGAGACATCAGCTCTTCCTGGGTCTTGAGCCTTCGGACTGTAATTGCACCATCAGCTCTCCTGAGTCCTCAGACTGCTGACTCATCCTGCAGCTCGCGGGACTTGTCAGCCTCCATATCTCATATGAGTCAATTCCTTATCAATAAATTTCTTTCCATCTACCTATTGTAGGAAATCAGAGTAGCCCCCCCACCCCGCCCCTTGCCCACCAAGTATGCTCTTGGCATAGAGATTATTTCGAGCTGATTTTCTTGAGAAATAGTAGACGCAGGAGAAGCTATAAAAACAGAGCAGACATTACTCTTCTGTAAGGGAAATATGCATTTATTTTAAAAAAAATCTCTATTTGTAAGGGTGTTTCTTTCTCTGAACATGAAAGAGAAGGGTGACTGATCATTAGAGACTTAGCAATGGATACGGCTCTGGCTTAAATCTGTGTAATAAACTTCTCTTTCGTTTATCATGCTTTTCTTGGTCTCCCCCATAACTGGCCTCCCTACACCCCTCTTTCTTTGGTTTACCTGGAGATGGTATTTAAGCCTGAACTCTAAGATGATGCCTCTCTTGGAGACTCGGTCATTTTTTGCCTGGGTGTCTCCCATGTCTGTGGCAGCTACACATGCGAATAAACATCCACTTGTCTCTTGTTAATCTGTTTGGTTTTAGAGACCTCAGCTGAGAATTTTAGAAGGGTAGGAGGAAAATAATTATTTTTCCTCTCCTACTCTATCTATCCATCCACCCATCCTTCTGGTTCTGGTTCTCTTGAGAACCCTGAATAATGCTGGTGACCTCGGTCAACCTCTGTAGGAGTGGTGCCCAGGTTGGGCAGGCTGCCCCCCAGCAGGTGGCCAGAGATTGCCATGTAGCCAGGAGCCATCGTGGCAACAGGCCGCAGCCTTGGTGCAGAACACCTGCCTGGTGGGTACTTTCTTACAGGGCCAAGGCTTTCCTAGCGCCCACCCCACCCCAGGTAGGGGGGGCAAGGGTGGTGTGTGACTACCCGCTCCCCCAGGACACTGCTTCCTACTGGGAGGGAGTTACAAGGCCTGGCTCTTACCCTGTGATGTGTGGGCTCCAACGTGAGGAATCAGATTCTTGATGGAGTTCTAGAATTGACCAAAGGACCCCTCTCCTCCCCAGTCCCTTCCTGCTTGCACATGTGCGCCAGAGGGACCAAAATAGCCCCAGGTGGCAGCCATAGGACACATCACAGGTGCACAGTGCTGTTGCTCTAAAGGCTCAGATAGATCAAAAAGGAAGCAAACTGGAGCTGCCTCCCTCCCAGGAACCTCCCTGCTCTGGAGGACGATGCTTCTGACCCGGAAAGGTGGCAGCTAAAGGAAACCCTTGTTTCCTTATGGAGGAAATGTCATCTAACTCAGAAGTGACTGCAGGTCACACCATGAGGCTGCCAGTGACCACGGGCTAAACCCTGCCAGGACCCCTTTCCTGTGTGGCAGCCAGAGAGAGACAGACAGACAGACAGACCGAGACAGAGAGAGGGAGGGAGCAGGACAGGTGCTCCAGCGATGCGCTGAGCTGGGAACTGGGTGAGGAGCAGATCTCTCACTGGGACAGCCTGCAAGCCAGCTGGGAGTGGGGCGCACCCAGCTTACCGCTGAAGCCGAGATGGGGGGGTTTGAGCCTGGGAAAGTTAACTTCAGGAGAAGGAAGGAAAGAGTGTGAAAAGAATGAAAAGAGAAGAGGAAGACACCAAAGACTCTTTAAAAAATGTCCAGCCCTTGCTGTGGGCTGGGTGCCCACGCTTGCTCGCTAACCCTCACCACGGTGCCGCGGGGGGCGGGGCGGGGCGGGGTGGGGGGGACGCTGCTATCACTCCCAGAACATGCAGGACAGAAATGGGGAGCAAAGTGGCCGCCCAGCCAGGATTCTAGCTCCCACCTGCCTGCAGGGCCCAGCGCTGCGTGGGAAGGAAGAAGCCGAGCTGGAAGGGACAGAGGACAGATGCTGGGGGCGAGATATACAGAGAGCAGCTCCTGGGTGCCAGGCACAGGGCACTTCCTGGGTCACAGGCCTGGAAATGAGAAACGAGGGGATGGCATGTCAACTCCCCCAGGGTTAAAGAGGACACTTCTTTAGCATCCAGGGTGAGGGCTCCAGACAACCATTTCATGTTTTCTCTGGATTCTTCTCCCTGGAAACATGTGCCTTGTAAGCTGTTCTCTTTCTTGTTGGTGTCTGTCTTCTCTCTGTTTATTTACCTGTTCCCTTGGAGCCATGAAGAAGTGCTGTGGCCTGTGGCCTCTTCTCCTCTGAGTGGGACGAGGAGTCGGGAGCAATCGGGGCAGGAAGGGAGGGGGCCCGCAAGACCTGCGGGTGGCCAGGAGCGGGCTCGGGGCCTCGTGGGAACCCGGCCCCCCGCGGCGCCCTTCTGTCGGTGGAGCTTCCCCCGTTCACGGCAGACCCAGGTCCCCTGCAATTTCCATGGGACCACATGCTCCTCCTGAGGCCTGTGCCTTTGCCAAAGTGGGCACAGCATCCTGTGGCCGGGGGGTGGGGAGGGAGGGTTGGAGACTCGTGGGCCGGGCAGATGTCCATTTCGGACAAGAGCAGCAGTTAGAAGAGCCTGGAGCAAAGTTCAGAGTCAGGCAGGGAGTCTTCTGTTCCCGGCCAGGACCCCGTGCTGGGTGTTGCTCAACAGCCCCGCCAGCCACATGGAGCCCTGTCCCGAAACCACGTGGAAACAGAATCTCAGAAACCTCATCTTCCCTCTTCTGCCTCCGGCCACCCGCCTGGGTCTGTCCCGCTTTCTTGGGGGCAGGGAGGCTGCGGTGGTGAGGCTGACCCGCCTCCCCGTCTCCCCCGAGAGCTTAGCCTCTGGGTCTGGTCTTCCAGGGGCCAGCGCGGACTGCGGGGAAACAGCCTGGAGGGAAATCAGGTGGTCGAAAATAAAAATGAATCTCCTCGACGTTCCTCTTGGGTTTCCGTTCACGGAATTACTGCAAGCAGGGCCAAGAGGTTGTCTAGTTCATAACCCTGGACCGAGCCGGGGCCGGCGGGGACTCCCTGGTGGCCGCAGTGGCGCTGAGTCACACCTTCCAACAGCAGGACAGCCACCTGCCCTCTGTGGACGTGGGTCCCTCCCGGGGAAGAGTCCTTGTGAAATGCAGAGCGGGCTGAGAGCAAACCCCTGGACCTTTGGGTCTGTGTGTTTTACCAGCGTTACTGAGACATAATTCACCACCACATAATTCACTCTGTAAGGTGTACGATGCAATGGCTTTTCATGTATTCACGGGGTTGTGCACTCACCACCACTAATTCCAAACATTTTCATCAAATCCTGCCCCCCACAGCCATCACCCTCTCTGCTCTCTCCCAACCCCTAGACCTGGGCAACCACCGATCCGCTTTCTGTCTCTGCAGACCTGTTGATTCTCAACATTTCCTATAAATGGCATCATTTAATATGTGTTTTTTCTGGCTGGCTTCTTTCCCTTTGCATAATGGGCTCTAAGGTTCATCCATGTCGTAGCATGTGTCAGTATTTCACTTGTTTTCATGATGAAAAATTCCTCGGATCCCATGTTGCTGTGGCTGTGGTGTACGCCAGCAGCTGTAGCTCCAATTCCACCCCTAGCCTGGGAACCTCCATATGCCTCGGGTGCAGCCCTAAAAAAGAAAAAAGAAAGAAAGAAAAGAAAAGTGTAGAAGAAAAGATGCCATCATGGGGATGTAGCCCTTGATAAAGCCGTTCATCGTGGACGTTTGGGTTGTTTCCACCTTTGAGTTTTTCGAATAATCTGCTATGGACATTCATGCGCAAGTTTGTGTGGACATAGGTTTTCAGTTCTCGTGGGTGTGCCCTTAGGAGTAGAATTGCTAGGTCTGGGGGTCATTCTGTTGCATCTTTGAGGACCTGCTAGACTGTTTTCCAATGCGCCATTGCAGTGAACCATTTTGCATCCTTTCCTGCAATTTATGAAGGTTTTCACTTCCTTACATCCTCAGCCACCACGGTTTATTGTCTTTTTGCTGATTATTGCCATTCTAGTGGGTATGAAATGGTATTTCACTGTGGGTTTGATGGACCTTTCCTTGATGGCTTGACCTTTGTTTTTGAGAGATTAAATCTGTTTGGAACTTTAAACCTTGCATTTTTCAACCCAGTCTCCTGCTCTTGGCTTGTTTTTGTCAGTCCCAGAGGAGTGGAAACTTTTCTCTGGACCATGGCAGCATCGGCTCCCTGACCATCCTGAAAAACTGGAGAGTCATTCTGGCATTTTTTGAGATTCCTCACCACCGACCCCGTGTCAATTGCTCTTCTTTGAATTTTCACATCCCTCTTTATAAAAGCTGGATTCTTCAACAAGTTAATAGCATGAAAAAAAAAAGGGGGGGGACATAATTCTAAATTTAAAAACACAGGAGACAGAAGAAACAAATGTAACATGGGCATTGTATTTGTATCTGGATTTAAATCCATTGACAGTAAAAAGACATCTGGGGGGCATTATGAGAAAACTGGGATGACAGCAAAGAATCGTTGCTAACTGTGAGGCATGACCATGGTACTGTGGGTAGATGAGAAAATGACCATATTTTTAGAGATATCTTACTAAAGTACGTAGGGATAAAACGACACAAGGTCTAAAATTTGCTTTAAAATACATCAGAGACTAAAACAAGAAATAGATGAAGCATGGACAACGAAATTTAGATGATGGGATATGGAAGTTCCTTTTCTTTTTATCTCTACTTTTATATATGCTTGAAATTTTTTTATAATAAGAATAACAATGGAGACATCCTAAGATCTGGATGTAAATTGTAAAATTCCATCAAACATTTGGGTCCCAGAGTGAACACTGATATCTACATTCAGTTGACATCTTATTAGGTTTGGTACTTGAAAAGTAAGGGATTTGAATATATCTTACACAGTATATTTTCACTTAAAATCTACAAGATTAGCCAATGTTTTTATATTGGGCTAAGGCTCTTTTCCCCTTAAATATGGAGCCTTTTGATTGGCATTTGCATGGTTTATCTTATGCAGACTCCAGCCAAAGTGTCTCCTCTACAGTTTTTGCTTCTGGCTTCTTCAAAGCGGAACAAGGAGATACAGACACTACAGAGCAATCTGAATGCTGAATCTTTCTATGTATTGATTTTTTCTTTTTTACCAACATCAGCATTTATTCCACCCAGCCCAGAATTGACTGCAAGTATCTTTGGGAATCTGGCTTTGTTTATGCCTCAGAAGCTAAATGTAACCAACAGCTGTTTACTCTTGTATTTAATTGATTTGTGTAGTATTTAAGTAAATTGCCTCACTACAACCACAAGGACTGCTACTATAACCAGCCTGACAGACAAGCACAGCTGATTCTTGCAAGCCTGGAGCTCAGCTGGTGGGGGGGAGTGCATGGTCCAGCCTTGAGTGTGGGTCCCCAGCGTATTTTGCAGGAAGGTGGAAGGCGTGACCCGTATAGTGGACTTGGAGAGGGGGGGTTAAAAAAGTGTCTTCTCTATTTGGAAAAATGTGAATTAACGGGCGGCATTTTTCATCTTACCTCAAATTCTTTGAGTGGTGGGTTCCTGGCCAACAAGTCTGGGAACAAGTGTGGGTGATGGTGCAAACCACTGTTCGTTCTGCACACGGGCACGTAGTCCGGATGGAGGCGGCCCCGTGGGGCAAGGGAGCTGAACCAGGAGGTGAGGAGCGTGGGCTTTTCCAGCAAGCAGAGTTGGCTGTTCCCCTTTTCTCTCCAGAGATGAAATGTATTCAACTGGTTCCCACAACTTAGGCTGAGAACAGGGGCCAGTGACAAAAACCCAAGCCTGTGGACTCAGTCCAGCCTCCTCTGCAAAATTCAGCTCGTCCCGGGTGAGGCTGAGGGTCTGTTTCTCACCGCCAGGTGGCTTGGCGGCCGTGCCCTTGTAGATCATGCTGGGCTCCTTTGGGAGCAAGAGAAAGAGAAGCTGAATCGCACAGCATCGGAATTGGAAGGCGCTCGCTCCAGCCATCCCATTCTACAGATGAGCTTAAATTCTCCATGGAGGGCGCCACTTGTCACCAATGTCACCACTTACCCCGTGCTGACCATCTTCAGCTAATAGCGACAAGCTCAGTATACATTCAGAGGAGCTGGACTGCCGGGTGGGACTAGAGGGGCACAGGGGACCGCTCAGGTGCTCGGAGGCGACTGCAGCACAGGAGCCACTCATTGCTAAGTGAGAGAAGATCTCCAGGGACCAGGCAGCCCAAAGCCTTTGCTTTGTAATCGGGGTACGACACCCAAGCCCTGAGCAGGTAGTGACAGGATGAGCCGAAGAATGAACTCCGAGAAGCAAATACATTTTAAAATCCTGGAAATGCATCCATTGACGTCGCTATGACCTGGGCATACGGAGAGCCCTGTGTTGCCTGGGTTAGTTTTATCTCAGGCATCTCTCTCGCCAGGATCTGGCACAGCACAGAGTAGGTTCTTGATAAATGTCCTTTCACTGAATTACGAAGCTTATCATTTAACATAGCATAAGGTACAATATTTAGCCCCTACAAAGATCAAAATGTAGGCATGACCACAGATGGTTTAAGGGGTAAGAAATGCTTCTTAGAGGAGGAGGCATTGAGGTGGGCCTGGAAGAAAGGCAGAATTGTGAGGGCGGGGTGTCGGGGTGGGAAGTGGGAAAGGCATCTTCTCTGCAGAGGGAGAGCATGCTCAGGCCACACAGTGGGCAGAGCGCCTGGGGTTTGGGAAGCGTCCAGACATCCAGCTGGCTGTACTGTGGCTCTGGAACAGGGGAGTCGGGCTGGTGGGCGCGCCACCAAGGGCCCAGAACTCATCACGAGGCTCTGGAGAGGCTTACGGTCTGGAGGGCAGGGAGGGACATACAGTGTCCATCATTAGCCACGAGACCCTGCAAGAAGCTGACACTCAGTTCAGGACAGGAATTTGCCCGCTTCATCCAAAGGCTCTGGCTCTACGAAAAGGTCAGAAAAACACCAGTCACTGTCTTCCTTACGAAATACTTTCAGACCACTCAAGCTGTCAAGGGAGAGATAAGCATCCTTGCGGTGGTTCTGGTGATCCAGGACCGTTCTGGCTCAGGAAGTACAAGGAGGCACAAAGATAAGCTACGCCGGAGGAAAATATTTGCTAAACATTCTCAGTTCTTCTGAAAAGTTCAGGATCAGTTCAAAATTGGGGCTGAGTTTGGAGCCAATGTTGATTTTTATCAGTACCTGAGACTTTAGGAAAAAGGTGGTTTGAATTAGTACTGATAATACCGATGGAAGAAGCACTTCGTGGCTCCTCTTAGGCACTTACATAGAGTTTCACTCTTCTTTCGGCCCTTTTGAAGGGGAGATGGCTTTAGAGGTGTGTGGGACTATTGATTTTTGTCCTCCCAGCAAGCTTCTCCATCACTCTCCTATTGGCCACGTGATGGGGGGCTGGCCAATCATAGTCATCCATCCTCTGGCCACAGCGATTGGACCAAGGAGTGGCATAGGACCCAGGCTGCACCCATCGCAGACCTTTCCTGAAACTGATGTTGGGAGAGAGAAGCTGGGCGAAGCTGAGATGATGGTGCCCCCTGTGACGACGGCACTGCCCTCTGGCCTCTCTACCTCTGCTCAGTCCTGCTTCCTTTACTCTCTCAGGTGTGGGGCCTGAGCACACACCTCTAATACCGTCTCGCCTGTTAGCCACTTTCTCCGAGCGTCTCCCAGGAAACAGACCAAAGAGGAGGAGGAGGAGGGTGATGGTAGTGGCGGGGTGGTGTGCGAATGTCTGACTTTACAGAGTTTTCCTTCTGTTGCATAATATGACGAAAAATAAAGACACAAGCCTTCACGAAGCCCTCAGAGTCCATCCCAAATCTTTATCCAGGGAAGCCTTAAACCCACACCCTCTCCATCAGCTGCCAAGAGGGCCAGGGTAGTTTGGAGGTGGTTTGACCCCGATAGCCTCACAAGGATGCTACCAGCTTTGGGTGTCTGTCATTATGTCATTATGTTTTACCCATCTCATAAGAGCTGTTTCGAATGGGCGCTTTCAGAGAAATTTGCACTTTGCATGGGTTGCGAGTCAGTGTCGTATTGGCTGAGTGGGCATGGATGGTGAGTGCCTCTGAACAAACGGGGCGATGCAGCCATCAGCCAGCCTATAAGCCTCAGCCACCCCACCACTCTATCTCTGTCATGGTTGCTGCACTTGGTCTATGGTGGGCAAATCGGAAGCAGGCGTTCTAAGATCTAAGACACTAATAACCCTCCCCAGAGCAGGAAAGAGACCCTCTCAGCCAAGCTCTGTGGTCAGGGTCTGGGGCTGCCTCCCACACCGCTCACTGAGGGGCCAAGAGGGGCCTGAAATGAGCCTGCACTGCTTGCTGAGCCACGTGCTCAGGAGACGCTGCCCTCCTGGGGGACAGGCTGCCTTTCTCCAGTCTTCACCTGCCTCCACACTCACCTGTTTCTCCTGCCAGGAACTCACCTGCCCGCCCTCTAATCATTTTGCCATGTGAATTCAAAAGGAGCCAGCAACGCCAGCCTGGACAATCGCCAGGGCCTGGGACACACCTGTACCAGACAGGTTTGCTCACAGCCCATGAGGCATAAAGATTTAATTTGTTTTCATATTATATAAGCTGATTGGATATGACAATTAAATTTCTCATTCTTCTCTGGATGTCAGAAAGGATTTGGAGCACTAGAGACAGAACTTGCTTTTTGTTTTTTCATGCAGGAAGTTCACACAGTCAGACAAAAAGATAAGGACTGGGCACAGAGTTTGTTGAAAAGCTTAGAGTGAGAAAAGCAAACATAGTTTTTCTTTGCTTTTTTTTTTTTTTAATGCTGATGCCAAAATATGCACATTAGTCAACATCTTGAAAACTTCTCTTGGAGGTAGGTCTTCCTGCCTGCTCTGCACGTACCTGCAGGTAAAGGTGAGGTCCTGCAGAGGCACCCTGCAACCCAGGCCTCAAGGCTGGGACCTCTGCCCACTCTGAAGGGGCAGACAGACCCTGTGAAGGGGCAGGACCAGCCACTTCTGGTAAGTTACATTAAATGTGCATAAACAAATACGTCAAACTAACATCACAAATGAACAAACCTGCCTGATTGATGGGTCCCGGGAGGCATCACTTGCTTGGTGCAATTTGAGCAAGCCTGCCTTTGGGTTTAACATTGCTTTTACAGAGAAACGTCTTTCTAGTGGGAAAGGAAAGTAGTAAGTCACTAATACTTTAGCAAGAGTGAGTTTGGCATCTGGAACCAAGGGAACAAGGAGAGAGACCTAGGAGTTGAATGAGCGGTAGAGTGATGACGGGGAAGAGGAGGTGAAGGCAGATGGGTAAGTGTGTCCCCTCCCGCAAGCTCACCGTTCCAAGAGCTTGTTCTGAGTTAAAAGGGCGGTGATGTCCAGTCTTAGCCTCTGTTTTGCCGCAGTGGGTTGGGAGATGTGGATTTCCTCATTTCCGCACAGCAGGGGTGCCTCAAGCTGCTAGACATAAACAACAAATCCCACAGCCTGAGTCAGGTTTGGGCCACAGGACCCCACCAGGATCAGGGAACAGACATATAAGAAACTGAGCTTCCCTGAACAAATCTGTTTTGAATTCCAAAGTTATCAGGAAGCATCTAAGAAAATAAATGCAGCACAAATAACTATTAGCAGAGGACAGCGGCTCTGTTTGTTCGGTGGGATTAGATCGCTACAGAAAACCCTCCTCTTGCAAACAGAACAGCAGACAGCAAGATTCAGAGAAAAGAGGCAGCAAAACAGCCAGAGTGTATAGCTCTGGGTTAGGGAGGTTCCTTGTGTTCCAAAGTATTCTGCAAGAAAGATGCTAAATCCCATGGCAGTCCACCCGTCATCCATCCATCTATATACTCATCATCCACCCATCGTGCGCTTGCCCACCTATCTGTTATCCATCCATCCACCCACCCGCCTGCCCATCCAACTATCCACTCATCCATCCACTCATTCATCCATCCATCCATCCATCCATCCATCCTTCATCCACCCATCATGCACTTACCCACTCATCTGTTATCCACCTATCCACCTGCCTGCCCCTCCAACCATCCACCCACCCATCCATCCACCTATCTACCCATCATCCACCCACCGTGCGCTTGCCCACCCATCTGTTATCCATTCATTCACCTGCGTGCCCATCCTATCATCCAACCATCCATCCATCCAACATGACTTGCTACCCATTACACGTGTCAGACTAAGGACAGTCAGCTACATAAACGCATCTACTCACTGGGTGGCCAGGAAGTAGGTGATTCTTTCCTTTGGTAAAGGAAATAGGTGGCAGACATCCTATGGCGTGGAAAGATGCAGTAGAGCATAGCCACAAAGAGCACAAGCTGTGGCATTAGCTCTGTTTTAATCATGATTCTGCCCCTTTCTAGTCATGTAGGAAAGTTGCCTAACCTCTCACTCAGTGCCTGTTTCCACCTCTGTGAAGTGGGGGGATAACGGCTGTTCCTACCCTACAGGACTGTTGTAAGAATTAGATGAGACCGTGCATGGGATGTGCTTCACCCAGAGCCTCGTACATCTAATGTGCTCAATGCAGAGTAGCTGGTGATATTCAGAGTAGGAATCTGAGTGCAACCACAGTGAATTCTGCAGAGTCTAAAGAGGTAGTGAGAAAGGGGAGTTTCCCAGAAGGGGTGAAAGTGTGTCAGAGGCCAAGACCAGACTCTGGGGACACTTGACAAATGCCCCAGCCACTGGGCATGGAGAGAATATGTCCGTGGTGGGGGGTGGGGTGTTGAAACCTAGGGTTTTCTCACCGTGTTTGTCTTCACGTTCCCAGAGCCCCAGCACCAGCTCAGGTCACTAGTTCTCGGGGCATGAGGAATGTGCCCAGAGGAATAGAGGGGGTAAATCAGATGACCCAGGTGGCAGAAATCTTGTAGGATCCCAAAAAGGGCAAACTGAGAGCCAGAGAGCCTGCAGAGGCTTCGGGAGATGAGGCCCATCTGAGGGGCCCGAGTAGTCCTGGCTCCTCTCTGGCAGCTTCCCCAAGGAAGCAGGGAGAAGGGGCAGAAGTTGGAGGAGGGACAGAGGCCATGCCTAAGGCCAAAGAGTCCTCTGGTCATGATTGTGGCGACTTCTGTAATCCCACCTGCACGTCTGGAGGCAGCACAAATGCTGGTTGAGAATCACATATCTGGGTGACACTGAGCAGCCGATACTGTCTTGGGGGGAGGAGAGATGTGAACACCCTAAAGAAGCCCCACAGGCTTCTTTTGACCAGCTGGTCCCTGGAAAGTGGGAGTCAGGACTGGGTCGGGGGAGGATGCTGTGTTTGGGAGGAAAAGGCTCCCTCTGATCCTGGGACCTGCACTTCACCTTCTCTGGGACTCTTTCTGTGTATCTTGAAGGTTGAGGGTAGGCATCTGGACACCCCCTGCAGAGGGCAGTGAGGCCCACTTCTGGCTGCCTTCACTCAGAGGGACAGGATACATGTGAAGCCTGACAAAGACCAGAGACCCCAGGCAAAGGAGAGGGAGGTCACTGAAGAATTCCGCCTGCTGCTCTGGGAGGGCCCGGTTCACGGGGAAGGTGACCTTATCTCCAGACTTACAGGGTACAAGGGGCAGACACCACTGAGATTTCAGCCAGGTGGCCTCGAAGATGCTGGACAAACTGATTGAGTTCTTCCAGGATGTGCAATGAGCAGGACACCCCAAGAATCCCCCTGTATCCTGTAAGACGCCTCAAACTTGGCTCAAATACCCATTTGGGAGCTGTGGAAAGTATACATCACCCCTGAAGATACCTGCTCACTCTCAGGAGGCTTGTTCATGGTCAGCCTTGGCTCAGAGTTCTGGCTTCCCCTGAATTAGTTATTTCTGACTCCGCTCCCTGCTCTGCAGCTGCTGTCCTGGTTTCACACCTCGGCGCCCCTTGCGAAATGCAGCCCCTCCCCTTGGTTCCCACTAAAAAAGCTGCTCCCATCAACCTGTGTGAATGCCCGTGAAACGGCCTCTTCTGAAGGCAGGAGGAGGTGGCGGGGGTTGGGGAGGGGGGACTCCCGAGCAGAGAGGTCATTTCCGGATTCCAAGTAGACTTCCCTGTTCAGAGGGTTTGTGGGCCTCTCAGGATTGTGGCTCGCTGTGTCCCTTCTCTCTCCAACCCCCTCTGCGACGAGCGAAGACCAAGACACGGATGTCAGCGGTGTGTTAGAAGGCTTTGATGACAGATACTGCATCGTGGGTCAGTAAAAGCAATATTTTGTCTTTTTAATATATGATTTCAACTATTAACCTCAATCACTATTTACAAATTATCCATATCATATGTGTTCTTTTTTTTTTTTTTTTTTTAAGATTGTTGTTGCTGTTAACTTTAATAGCCACAACTTCGGCATATGGAAGTTTCCGGGCTCGGAGGAGAATTGGAGCTGCAGCTGCCGGCCTGCACCACAGCCACAACAGCCAGATATGAGCCACATCTGTGACCTACATCCCAGTTTGCAGCAACGCTGGATCCTTAACCCACAGGGCGAGGCCAGGCATGGAACCCGCATCTTCACGAACACTGTGTTGGGTTCTTAACCCACTGAGCCACGATGGGAACACCCATATGCGTTTTTACATATGTGTGTGTAATTAAAACCACACATTACCTATTATACACAGAGGTGTCTATTTCATTTATATCCTGACACTTTTTTTTTTTTTTTTGTATTCACGGCGACAAAATCTTTTCTTCCGTGCTCCGGGGGAAACGGTGATGCTCTCGGACCTGGAGTTATCTCACCCTTCGGTCCTTCGTGTTGTGTGTCCACTGCTTTGCGCTCACTGGCGTAATAACTACATCCTAACACATACCGTCCAGCCCAGCATACAGCCTGTCCTCAGTCAAAGGCTGTTGAGTTGTTGCTGTCATTTTAGAGATAAGATATAGCGGTTCCAGAGGGGTAGGAGACTTCGCCAAAGCACACAGCTATTAAGGAGCAGAGCTGTCTGGTTCTAGAACAATTTCTTAATGTCCCAGCCAGGGCGCCAGTCACTCTCCCAAGCTCAAGTGCAAGGAATTGTTGCCTCCGACTCCTCTGGGAACAGGGCCTCCTCATGAGGCAGAGGTTCTATGCAGCTTTGGGATGTTAAGCCGCAGAGCCGCAGATGTCTGGGGCTGGGTTTTTCTTGGATGTGGCCACTGCCCAGAGCAATACCACACAAGTACACTCGGCCTTTGGATAATAAGTTATCAGTCAGGAGAGCTGGGAAACAGAATTGGCAACTTTCGATTATTTGGTTTAGAAATTCCTACTTTCTTTTCATGTCAGACCTTATCTCTTGGAGTCTCATATTCTTTTCAACACGTGATAGCAGCGCTACCACGGGGCCAACAATGCACTTGTGCAAAGAGCCCCTCCGGGAAGTCACCTCTCCTCGGAGGGGACGAGCTGGGTGGGAAGTCTGCAGGCAGGTGGCCGTGTACGCGATGCTGGGAAGAGGGCTTTGCCACAACAGGCAGCACAGCGGGGTCGCTAATGCTGCGAGCTGGTGTGTGTTTTGATCACTGACAGTACCTTTAGTTATGGTAAGAGGAATTTTTTTTTTTAAATCACATTTTCTTAAGATGTTGGAGATATAGTCTCCCTTATTGAAATAAATGTGAAATGAATTATATTCCGAACATAATTTTAAGAACACTTAACTTTCCCTAACTAGGGGGTGTGGGACATACAGGCGTGCTCAGCGCGTGTGTCGAAATTGTCCTCCCTTCGGGACACGCTGGCAGAGGCAGAACTGTCTCCGGGTGGAGTCAGGCTGTGGCCACGGGCTGCTTCCTGTCTTGCCTTCCCATCCGTCACTGACCCCAAAGTCCTGGTTGTCATCCCACGTCGCACCCCGTCTCCTCTCCGGCCCCAGCTAGCTCTCAGCGTTGTCCCCCGTGAAACACTGTCCTGGGGAGGCAGCTGGGGGTGGCATGTATCATATCTTCCAAGGATCAGGTCCCAGACTGTCAGGGTGAGCAGAGACCTCCGGGAACCCTCTGGGACATGGCCTTATGGTGCACATGGAGAGAGGCTTGAGGACCCGAAGCCTCCGTCTCCGGTGGGGACAGCAGGGTGGACTCTGACAATGCTGTTCAGGGGTCCCTCGGTCTTTCCCAGAACCCAGGGACACTCTCGCCATCAGAGTCTCCTTGAGATTCAGGCACCACTTGTCTGGCCCCCACTCCTGCCCCCACACCCACCTCTCTGGTGGGCAGTAAAGGGCCCACCTCCACGTCCGGCCCTGCGGGCAGACCTTCGGGACCCAGACTGCTGGGGGGAGGTGGGCAAACACTTCCTCTCGAGAGGATTGCCTGGCTTAGGGCATCATGGCCAAGGATATTTGCCACAAGCACTTTAAGGGACAGCCTTTAAGTTGGGACAAATTACCGCTTTAGAGGGACCGAGACCCCAATTCCACGCGACTCATGGAATTTGGTGGCATCTATGTCATCGCTTCTCCCCTGACTTACACTCACCAGTAATTCACCACCTCACCCTGCAAAGGGGTCTCATTGTGCCAGAGACAGTCCTGATCTGTGACGGGCCCTCGGGATGGGGCCCCGCTTGCCGCCCGGCCCTTTCTGTGCTCCAGCCATCCTGTCTTCTTCCTGGGGGAGGCTTTTTCTCACCCTCCTTTTCAGTCAGGACCCCATCCCAGGACAGTTGCACTGTCTTAGCAACTCTGCAATGTGCAGAATGTATACGACTGTAGTTAAGCGAGTCATTGGTTAACTAGCTGGTTATTTACTGCGCATTTCTGCCCGCCAGCTCCCAGAGGGCAGGGTCGTCTCTGTTTTAGCCCCCAAGACCCTAGGACTGTGCTTGTTTATATAATGGCTCTAAAAGATCTTTTTGAATGAATGATGCGTCAGAATGTCTGGGCTGCACATGGAGGTGGGTTTGGCCGAGCCGATTAGCTCTGGGAGCCAGAGGGACACGGTCTGGGTGGGTGGGGAGGGCAGCCAGAGGCTTAGGGGAGGGAGGCCCAGCCTTGGAGCATCTGGCAGAAAGGCCTGCCCTGCCCTGCTGGCCTGGCCGCTCCAGTGTGGAGCAGACAGACAGCGCCTAGGGATGGGCTTCCGGTTCCTTGTTTTCCCAGGCAAGACGGGATTGGAAGGAAAAACACCGTTCCTGAATTATTTGAAGTTCCGGGAAATCCTCGGGACAAGCTGGAGTGACCAAACTCCTTGGCCCTGCCAAACCCAGAGGGCCCAGGTCTTCCGTGGGCACCGGGTGTTTGTGGTTCCCCTTGCAATCTGTGGGCTCCGGTGTTAGAAAGACTCGGTTCAAATCTCCATGTTTCCACCTGCTCGCGGTGTGAACTCAGACAAGTGACTTTAACCTCTCCTCCAGCGTCGGCATCCTTCTTCTGTCAGAGCGAGCCTGATTCCCGGTTCCTGTAGGAACTAACGTCATAATGACAGAGGAGACACTATAAGCAAAGAATAGCTACCATTCTGGGGGTTCGATCACTGTCAGCCCCCGGAGGGATGTGGGCTTTGATCCCTGCGGATTTTGACCCTTCTTTTCCTAGGGGTTAAATAGTAACCCATAGTGAGGCAGGTGTTTATAGAGCCGTTGGGAAGTTTGTTTCTCAAATAATGAAACAAATCGTTTTTCTTTTAACAGCTCATTGGCCCCATGAAGTCGGGGGCGCTGATTGAGAAGCGTTATGATGAGGTCACTGCCAGCCGTGAATGCGCTCTCTGCGTGCCAGGAACGACCGCATCCTGTTCCACGTCCTGGAACTGCTGGGCTCAGGTGTGCAGCCCCGTGGCCAGGTAATCTGAGCAAGAATACACAGCGAGGCCCACATTCCTGAGCCATGAGCTGGGCTTTTTGTTTGTTCACTCCTTATAAGGAGCAGGCTCCCCTCATCAAGCAGAAAGGTCACTGGCATTTCTTTCTTCCTCTTCAAGTGGCTAGAAAATCAGCTTCTTTCCTCGGAGGGGTGGGGTGGTGATTAAACAGGGTAACTATGACAGCCTCAGGATATGTAAGCGTGGCCTGGCGACAGACCCCTGGACCCTTTTTTCTCCCCCCGCAGTGGTATGAGATTTTGGCCTGATCCTAGGGACTCAAAAAGCCAGCCTTTCCTTCCCCTAAAGGCAAGTCAGCCTAAAGAGCCTATGGGGAGGGGGGCGTTCCCACCATGGCTCAGCAGTAATGAACCCAAGTATCCATGAGGACATGGGTTCGATCCCTGGCCTTGCTCAGTGGGTTAAGGATCCCACGTTGCTGTGTCTGCGGTGTAGGTTGTAGATGTGGCTGGGATCCCACGTTGCTGTGGCTGTGGTGTAGGCGGGCAGCTGCAGCTCAGATTCATCCCCTAGCCTGGGAACCTCCATAGGCCACAGGAACAGCTCTAAAAGACAAAAACAAAAAAACAAACTTGTTTTGCAGCCGGGGGCCCAGGCACAACAGTTGGCCTGCAGAAGGAGCTGGAACGTGCTGTTACCCTCCCACAGTCCCTGGTCCCTCCCCCCTCTCCCTCACAGCAGCCCTGGAGCATTGATGCAGGAGCAGGTGGCTGCTGGCAGGAGCAGGGGACCCAGAAGCTGCTAAGTGAGGCTCTCCTCCTCTCAGGAGGATCAGCTCTTCACACGTCACAGCAGCAGGGACGTGAGGCGGCCACCCTGGGATCAAAGCCCACCTCCCCTGTCCTGGGGACCCCTCCCTGTCCTGGGGACTCCCACCGCACCCCCTCGAACGCCAGTGGCCAACCCGACACTTGCTTCCCCTGGTCTTTTATGTGGACTATGGTGCTTTGCTGGTCACGCTGGTCTCACCTCCCCGCCAAGACCGCAAGTTCCTCAGAGGCAGGGGGGCAGCTTACACTTGTCTGAGACCCTACACTAGTGCTGGGGGTTAAACAGGTGCTCGCTGAGAGCCGGGCGCTGGCTCAGTGCAAAGCGGATTCGGCTCCGTGCTCCATAAAGCCTGGTCCCCTCTCCAGGCTGTGCTGAGAATGAGCCTGGGGTTCAGAGTTGGTCACCTGAAGGCACCCGGGCCTCCGCCACCTGACGCATCTCCTGGCTGTCCCTGCCAGCTGACCGGTCCCCGCGCAGCCCCCTCCCTTCCTCTTACAGGTGTCCATCGTTAAAATCCACTTTCCAGAGGCGCTCCCGTCCCGTGCAAGTGAGCCCCACTGCGTGCCCAGACCTGTGCTGGGACATCAGTGCAAAGGAAGCAGAACTACCGCCTGCCCGAGAGCCTTCTGTGTAGCTCGGGGGTGAAAGCACCCTGGCCGGTACCTCCGTGCCCCCCACCACAGCCTTCCTCCCACCCCTCAGGACGTCGGTGAGGCTTTTCCCATCTATTCCATTTCCTTCCCACAGCCGGGAACATGGACAACTTCTTAACGTCCTCTCTGCGCTTCCCTGACATCCTTCACGGACCTCCTGGTCTTTTTTTGAAAAGTTTCACTGTTAATCATCACAGAAGCAAATAAGAATACCAGGCATGGGGAAGTTACAAAGGCCCCCAAATCTTTACCTTTTTTTTTTTTTTTTTTTTCTCTCTCTCTTTTTCAGGGCTGCACTTGCAGCATATGGAAGTTTCCAGGTGAGGAGATGAATCAGAGCTACAGCTGCTGGCCTACACCACAGCCACAGCAACGACAGATCCGAGCTGTCTGCGACCTACATCACAGCTCACGGCAACCCTGGATCCTTAACCCACGGAGCAGGACCAGGGATTGAACCTACGTCCTCTTGGATACTAGTCAGGTTCATTACTGCTGAGCCACAAGGGGAACTCCCCAAATCTTTCACTTGAGCCACTGCTTATGGAAAGTAAATTTGGTGCAATTTTCCTGGGCACTGTTGCCTTTAAAAGTTTGTGTACCACCATATGTAAAAATAAACTCAAAATGGATTAAAGACTTAAATGCAAGACCTAAAACCATAAAACGCCTAGAAGAGAACAGAGGCAGTAAGCTCTTTGACGTCAGTCTCAGCAATATTTTTTTGGATATGTCTCCCCAGTCAAGGGAAATAAAAAGCAAATATGAACAAACGGGACTGCATCAAACTCAAAAACGTTTGCACAGTGAAGGAAACTATTAACAAAACAAAAAGGCAGCCCACTGAATGGGAGAAGGTATTTGCAAATGACACATCTGAAATGGGGTTGATGTTCTAAATATACAAAGAACTCAAGCAGCTCAAAATCAAAAAACTAAGCAACCCGATTTTAAAAATGGGCAGTGGACCTGAATAGACATTTTTCCAAAGAAGACTACAGACGGCCAGCAGACACAGGAAAGATGCTCAATATCACTAATCATCAGGGAAATCCAAACTCGAATCAAATATCCCCTCACACCTGTCGAATGTCCATCACCAAAAAAAACAAGTGGTAGGAGTTCCTGTCGTGGCGCAGAGGAAACGAATCCGACTAGGAACCATGAAGTTGCGGGTTCGATCCCTGGCCTCACTCAGTGGGTCAAGGATCCGATGTTGCCGTGAGCTGTGGTGTAGGTCGCAGACGCAGCTTGCATCTGGTGTTGCTGTGGCGTAGGCTGGCAGCTACAGCTCCAATTCGACCCATAGCCTGGGAACCTCCATGTGCGGCGGGTGCGGCCCTAAAAAGACAAAAGACAAACAAACAAACAAAAAAGCAAGCCATAACAAGCTGTTGGAAAGGCTGCTGAAAAAAGGGAACTCGTATGCACTTTTAGTGGGATGTAAGTTGGTGCAGTCTGATGGAAATATTAAAGAGCCTCCTCAAAAATAACTCCCCACTTCCTTCCTCCTTCAGGCTGAGCCACCTGGTCCAGAGGGTCCCCTCCTCCCTGAAAGCCCCCCACTAACAGGAGGCCCGGTGCTGCTTTTAGGGCAAATGATATCACTGTGGACGTGCCACGCCCCTCGCGATAGGGCCAAGCCCCCCCTCATCACCGTCTGCTGTGCCCCCGCCTCCCGGTCCATCCTCCCCGGCCCTTCCCCAATCCCGTCATGGCAGGTGCCTTGGCCTTGCAAGCTGTGAACTGACGAACTGCTGGGAGACTCTCTCCCCCACCAGACGAGCAGGGGAGGGGGCAGGGCAGCTCGGAGGGCCCCCAGTGCCCCCTCCTGCAGCTGGGACTCTTGGTTGTTTAAGAAGAAAGTGCAAATGAGCCTCAGGGGCGCTGCTAGTACTGCCATCAGAGGAGCTGGACTTGCAGGCAGCACACCTGGCCTGTCCGAGGCCGCTGGGAGGTCCCTCAGAGCCAGGGTACAGGAAAGAGCTCTGTCACCTGTTAGGCACTAAGTAAGTGCCAGGCGTTAGAGCCCAGAAAGGAGCAGGGGCCAAGGAGCACGTCTAGACGTCTAGACATTCTGAGCCAGGAGTTCTTGTCGGCTCTCCTTGCTGCTGAATCCCCAGCACCGGGAGCACAGCTGGCTGGACACACAGCCGGCCCTCCGTAAACATTTTTTAATGAAAGAACAAATGAATATGCACTGTCGGCAGGTCTTTGGCAGTTTCTCCATGCTCTCTTTTCATCCATAGCATTTCAGACTCATCTCCCAAGACAGCAGGTGCTGTGTGACGGGGAAGAGGCAATGGCTTGTTTCTTCCTGTGTGAATTTGGGCCCGTTCTTCATCACTCTGGGCCTCAGTTTCCACATCTAGCAAGTGGGAATAATAGTGTGATCCAGGAGTTCCCATTGTGGCTCAGCGGACACAAAACCGACTAGTATCCCTGACCTCGCACAGTGGGTTAAGGATCCAGCGTTGCCGTGGGAGCTGTGGTGTAGGTCACAGATGCCGCTCGGATCTGGAGTGGCTATGGCTGTGGTGTAAGCCAGTGGCTACAGCTCTGATTCAGCCCCTAGCCTTGGGACCTCCCTATGCTGCAGGCGCAGCCCTAAAAAGCAAAAATGATAATAATAATGTGATCCAGAATCTTCATCTCAGGAATAGTGTGAACGGCAAATGCGAATTACCTAGGTTTTACAGCTCTCTGTGTATGTGGTGCTTTTTAACTGGACCGTGTTGGGCTACAGCCACCCGACGGTGACCCTTAAAGGACCCCGCAGACCCTCATCTGCGTTCCAATGGCAAGTCAGTCTTCAAGATGAAAAACATCTTTTATTTATTAGTCGATTGTGTGGATGGAAATTTGGTTAGAAATTGAATTCCTGATCTGCGTCCAGTCTTTCCTAATGATCCATATAAGGAAAGGGAAGTACTCCCTCACAGGATCAGTTTACAAATCTTAAGAAACCAATAACTCCACGGTTCATCTAACAAACAAGCCTGTTCCTGACTCAGCCTGCTCAGGTCAGCCTGCTCTTTGGGACTACAGGGAGCTCCCTAAACAGATACAAGAATTCTGATTTCATCACCAAAATGTCTTTTCTGAAAGGCAGTGCTGAGCCCCAACACGCAGGCTGGCTTGGACACAATCCTTAGGGGTCAAGGCTGCTTGCAGAGATTGCCTCCCTAGAATGCATATGAGATTTTCCCAATGACCCCCCTACCCCTGCTTGCTGGCCAGGCCTGATGTTTCTTTGACGAACACAAGGTTTTTCACTGATGGATGAAGAGACAGCCTAGATGAGTACACGTACCTCAAGACACAGTTTACACTCCTCCCAGGCTGTCCGCTATCAGCATCTGGAAGAGAGCAGAGGACCCAGAAAGGGAAACTCGGGGACAAGGACAAGGCTGACCTTCTTTAGAACTTGGTCAAGCATCAGTGCCGAACCCCAGGAACCGAAGCACATTTTGGCCGCATCCTCCCCTCCACACAGAGCGCCTTCTGTCATCATCTGCTTCTTTGCCTTCCATCATGAGCCCAAAGAGACTCAAAGAACATCTGCAAGGAAATACATGCCCTGATTTTCCCTTTGCCGTGAAGCCGTGGACACCAGGTTCTCAGTATGCTGGGCTGGGTGGAGCCACCAACTATGTAGGTACATTGAACTTTGAGCCAACCCCCTGTCCTCTCCTGGCCTCAGGTTCCTCATCGGTAAAATGAGGAAGTTTCTGAGTTCTTTTCTAGTTCTTTTTTTTGGCAATCATTCAGTGGAGGCAAGACTATACAATGGAGAAAAGATAGCCTGTTCAATAAGTGGTGCTGGGAAAACTGGACAGTCACATGTAAAAGGATGAAATTAGAACACTCCCTAACACCATCCACAAAAGTAAACTCAAAATGGTGGATTAAAGACCTAGATATAAGACCAGATACTATAAAACACTTAGAGGAAAACAGGCCAAACACTCTCCGACATAAATGACAGCAACATCTGCTCGGATCCACCTCTTAGAGTAATGACAGTAAAAACAAAAATCAACAAATCGGACTTAATTAAACTTAAAAGTTTCTGCACAGCAAAGGAAACCCTAAACAAAACAAAAAGACAACCCACAGAATGGGAGAGAAGCTTTGCAAATGAATCGACTGACAAGGGATTAATCTCTAAAATTTATAAACACCTCCTACCGTTAATACCAAAAAAACAAACAACCCATCAAAAAATGGGCAGAAGATCTAAACAGACAATTCTCCAAAGAAGACATACGGATGGCCAAAAAACACATGAAAAGATATTCAACATCACTCATTATTAGAGAAATGCAAATCAAAACCACTATGAGGTACCATCTTATACCAGCCAGAATGGCCATCATCAGAAAGTCTACAAACAATAAGTGCTGGAGAGGGTGTGGAGAAAAAGGAACCCTATTATGCTGTTGGCAGGAATGTAAATTGGTGCAACCACTGTGGAAAACAGTATGGAGATTCCTCAGAAAACTAAAAGTAGAATTACCATTTGATCCAGCAATCCCACTCCTGGGCATCTATCCAGAGAAAATCATGACTCGAAAAGACACATGTATTCTAATGTTCATTGCAGCACTATTTGCAATAGCCAAGACATGGAAACAACCTAAATGTCCGTTGACAGAGGCGTGGATCAAGAAGAAGTAGTATGTATACACAATGGAACATTACTCAGCCATTAAAAGGAATGAAATAATGGCATTTTTAGCAACATGGATGGACATAGAATTTATCATGCCAATGAAGTCAGACAGTGAGACACCAACATCAAATGCTATCACTCCCATGTGGAATCTAAAAAAAGGACAGAATGAACTTCTTTGCAGAAGAGATACTGACTCACAGACTTTGCAAAACTTATGGTTTCCAAATGAGACAGGTTGAGGGGTGGGGGAGGCACTGAGGGTTTGGGATGGAAATGCTGTAAAATTGGGTTGTGATGGTTGTAGTCCAGCTATAAATGTAATAAAATCCATTAAGTAATAAAAAAAATCACTCAGTGAATTTTATTACATTTATGGTTGTACAACGATCATCACAACCCAATTTTATAGCATTTCCATCCCACCCACCCCCCCCCAGCCTATCCCCCCTTCCCCCAACCTGTCTCATTCGGAAAGTTTTTCAGTCTGTGAGTCAGTATCTGTTCTGCAAAGCATTGTGTCCTTCTTTTAGATTCCGCATGTAAGTGAGAGCACACGATGTTGGTGTCTCACTGACTGAATTCTCTTAGCATGATAATTTCTGGGTCTACCCATGTTGTTGCGAATGCCGTTGTTTCTAAAAGACTGCTAAACTCCCCACGTCACCTGGCCCTGTTCAGATTCACCAGAACATCGGGGAGTCGCTATCCTCTGTCTCCAGGGAAGAGTCTGGGCACACCTGAGACGGTCCTCTGAGGCTCTTCCTGCCTACACCTGACCACTCCTGAGTCCTAGAAAGCGTCAGAGCTGAGTTCTCAGGCTTTGCTACTTCCTGGCTGTGGGTGACCTTAGAAAACCTTTGCACTTCTGCTGCTTTATGGCTAAAAGAAAGTGAAAGCTCCAGCCTGGCCAAGGCAGAGGGAGGTTAGAGTCAATGTATTTCTCTTTTTCAGAATAATGCCTGCCCCATCACAAGAGAGTTGGCTCCCATCCTTCCTCTTGCTGACGGAGTCGTTTGGGGCTGGATGTGCTCAGAGGAGGTAAGCTCACGAACTGCTCCACAAATGTATCGGCTAGACTGTGGGCTAAGCTGCTGTAACAAAGAGACCCCAAAACGCCGTGGCCCAAATGTGTAAAACTTAATTCCTCTCTCATTAACAGAGGTCATAAGGTAAAGATAGGAGGTGGGCGAGCAGCCCTGCTGTATGAAACCTCAACTTTCCACATCCTGCTCCTCTTCAAGGCCAGCTCTGGGCCCAGCACCCTCGGGGACCCTGGGCCCCTCTGGTCCACAGGGTGAGCTCCCTTCAGAGGACACAGCACACACGGCCATGCAGGGCTGGGTGACCTGGCAGGTGAGAAAGCTCTGCCTCCTCCACCCGAGTGGGGGCTCCTGGAGGTTAAGGGTCATGTCTTCTTGGCTTTTATCCCCATGATGTCAGCACAGGGGAGGCTCCCCGGGAGAGTTTTTCCCCCAGCATGCCTGGGAACTGCCATCAGCCACCATCGTGAAAGCTGAGGTGTTTGCTTGTCATCACTTACATATTTTCAGCTTAAATACCATACGGTTTCTTTGTATCTTCCAATGAATGAAAGGAAAAAAATGTATATGGGGGGGGTGTGAAAATTAACTCATAAAAATCCTTGACTTACCAAAAAAATTCAAGAAATGTGCTTCATACACACAGATGTGGCAATTGGGATTCTCCTTTCATGTGCAGGACCCCAGGATGGAAGGGCTGCCAGGCGTACCGAGGGAAGTATTTCTCATCTCTGTAAAGTTGATAGAATCTAATTTCTTAGTGGAGAAACTTGCTGCGGTTGTTAGTTTGTGGTAACTGCCCCTGTTTAACTGGTTTATGGCTAATCCCAATCCCAAAGAGCAGTATAATTCAGTTATCTACGATGGTGTGGAAGGCACAATTTGTGCATTAAAGGGCAAAAGCACACTGTTCAGGTGGGCTGGCCCTTGGGAGCCCTCCTGAGATATTTCACAGCGGGTATGAGTAGGTGGGGGAGGACATATTTTGTTTCACCTGCTTAAAATGTTTTCAGACCAATAACCTTGTGGCCATTCTCTGTGTTAGATCCAATTTCAAGCTCTTTCTTCTGGAGCATCTTGGTCCTGTCCACTGCTGCTCCTTTAGTCTACTTCTGCAGTGAGTGGGGTATTGTGTGTCCTTTCCTGGCACTGGAACATTTATAAATGTAGCAAGCCTTCCTCTGCTTTGGCTGCTGACTAAATCCTATGACTCTACACCTAACCAACCTCATAAATAGGGAGGCCTCGTACCGTTGTGCAGGTTGCACACTGCACAACTCCAAGGAATGCCATTTACATGGACCACAATGGAACCTCCAGAGCTGTATTAGAACGACCTGCACAATACTCCAGTAAAGCCCCATCTCATAAATTTCTCTACATGCCAAGGGCTCTCTTCTAAATACCACCCTGACAAAACAGACAAAATTCCTACCCCCAGGAAGCTTACATTCTAGTGGGGGGAAATACATAATAAACAAATTACAGATGCCTATGTGTAATATTATGTCACACATATAATATTACATATGTACATACAGCACTACATATGTGCATATGTAATATTACATGTATATGTAATTATGTATAATATATTAATGGTGATAAAGAAGTAGAAAATAAATCAGGGAAGGGGAAGAGAGTGGCGGAGGTGAATTTTAGAGAGCAGAGATCTGGGAAGGACTTTCTGAGAAGATGCCATTTGTGCGAAGCCTGAAGAGTGAGGAATGTGCTGTGTTCCCAGGGGGAAGGACACTCCACACAGAAGGAACAGCACGTGCAAAGGCCCTGAGGCAGGAGTGTGACCAGTGCTGAAGAAGCGGCAGGGAGGCTGGTGTGGCTACAATGGGGGCAGAGGGATAGTGACGTGGTCAGATGGATCCCGAAGCAGGGCCACTTCAGGCTTTGGAGGCTGTGATGTACTTGGAGCTTACTCTGCATCAGATGAGAAGCCGTCCAAGGGTTTTGAGTAGGGGAGTGGCAAAATTTCAAAAAAATCACCCTGACCAACAAGTTGAGATCAGACAACGGATACAGAGGAGGAAGCAGGAGACTAATTAGGAGCAACTGGGGGGATTCCGAGGTGACGGTGCCCTGAGCCAGCTTGGTGGTGGGAGCCAGCTTGGTGGTGGGGTCAAGGTTAGGGAGGTGGGCAGGGGCAGGGCAGTCCAGGTTGAGTCTTGCCTCCACGTTGCAGGAACATTGGGTTTGATTTCCCAGCAGGGGGGCTGAGATTTATCCTGACTGCCAAGTGCAGCAGGGCTACTGGCATGAGGGGTGTCCCGGGCATGGGGAACAAGATGCTGGGAGGCTGGACCAGGACAGAAATGGTGCAAGTGGGAGATTTGCTCGGTTGTGCTCTGAAGGCCTTGCTGACAGACTGAAGGAAGCAAGAGGAAAGTCAAGGCGGACTCCTGGGTTGTGGCTTGAGCAACGGAATGGATGTTGGTTCTGGTCATGAGAAGCGGAAAACTGGAAGAGAACCAGCCAGGTTTGGGGGAGAAACAAGGGGTTCCACTACGACCATGACATAAGACGATGTTAAATGGGAGATGCCTATTAGTCACTTGGCGCTTCTGTGTGTAATCTACAAAGGAAGTCACACATTCATTCAATTACTATTTGTCGAATGAGTAAGTGGGTGCCAGCCCTTCTGGATGAGGGAGGCCAGACTGGGAGTCAAAGATGGCAATTCAGAGTGATGATGCTAACACGACCCCAGGGGAAGCTGTCCCACCCCTGTTACTGTCACCGGTCGTTTCAGCCATTGGCAGAGGAGCTGGGCTGGGAACGAAGATCTCTCTGCTGTAGGCAAAGGGTCTGCGTGGAGGAGAGACGGCAGGACCCATGTGCCCAGGCCGGGATTGAACCCAAGTCCTCGTGAGTACCAGTCCATGTGGATTTGTTTCCGCTGCACCACAGCAGGAACTCCTATCTGTCTTTTTAATTTTAGCCATCCCAGTGTATGTGAAGTGGTATCTCATGGCAGTTTTGATTTGTGTTGTCTTAGTGACTAATGAGGTTTTGCTTCTGTCAGTTTCAGCCTCTGAAGGATGTGGGGTCCCCAGACCAGGACATGATGGTAATTAGAATAGTGCTGTCGACGCCTTCCCTTCAAGCCTAAAGAGGTGCAGGTTTTATCAGAGTAGGAGCCAACAGGTAGGCTCTTTCCGCAACACGTGTGGTTTTTGCCTGAGAGCCTGGCAGTGGAAGTGAACACCTCCCCCCAAAAACAGTTTAAAAATTATTTTCACACACTAAACAAGTAGCTGAAGAAAAAATAAACTAATGTGGATAAAAGAGAAACTCTACCGGAAGAGATTTTATTATTTAAATACTTTCTAGGATGATATTTATTTGCAGGGAAACCCACTCCCCCAACTCACCTCCTGCGCTGGGCGAATGGCACCACTGCCGTGGACAAAGACTGCCTATCACCTGCCATTTCAGAAAACAAAACATGCCATGGCCATCGAGCCATCAGCCACAGCAGCCGACCCAGACGGGACACCCTGAGGGGAATTTAGGATGGAGAAAAGCAGGACACTGGCCCTAAATATTAGGATGCATATCGAAGGCTTAGTTTCAAGGAGCCCAGACTCTTGCATCGCCCCAAGCATAGAAAAGCACTAAAATCATTAACGTCAGACGTCTGATTTCTTTTAATTAGTGATAATCTTTTGAGGTTTGACAACATTTTTTCATTTTGTTTTGTTTTTCAGCAAAAGCTCATATAAGCCTTAGCTTGTTGCAAGAGTCCCTTCGATGTTTCCATGAGGCTGTATCCCAGGCTCTAGTCCTCAGAGATTCCCCAGATAAAACACAGTTCTCAACTCTGAGGTTGGGCATTTTTTCTTTTCCGTCGACACCCAGGACATCCACTGGTCCTGTACTATCCGAGAGAAACAGGCACTTTCTTAGATCTGGGAGTTAAACTTCCTTCAGAGACATCTCATGGCAACTACCTCACGCACGGACTGTTTCCTGCCTGCTGGGGGTTTTATTGGGAGCCCTCTGTTGCACAATCACAAGAATTTCAGTGTTCCCAGCCTGCAGTTCTGGGATTAGAGGGTGCAGTTCTGGGATTAGAGGGCTAAGTTCCTGGGGCCCTGGAAGGAAAATCTAGCACTAGGATTCTCTAAAGCCTAAACTTGATGGGAAATGGGTTTGATGTTCACTTAGTGTGCAAACCAGGAATTCCCTAAAAATGACATTGCGAGTCTAGTGGGAATCCTACCAACATGTTCGGGGAGGTTCCAGAACTTTCATCATTGTTTGGGAAATGGGATTCCAATCTTGAATGCCTCCTTCCCAGGGTCATTCTTTCATCCTGTATCATGATGCCTGACTCTGCTTTTTAGAGCTTATAGCAGGAGACATCTCCCACCACGGCAGATTTTTAAAAAAGAAGTTTGCAGTTGTTTACACATACCCTGTTCTCTGGGGAACTTGGGTCAGGATCCGATTGTAGACCAGTTTTGTGCTCTGGGAGCAGCCAGCTGGAGAGACAGTTAAAGAAGAGAGAGGAGAAGCAGCAGCTAAAGGCAGGCTTTGTACATTTTGTAAACAGTCTGGCCTCTATCACCTACAGCCCATGTGGTCTGGGGCAAATGACTTTCTAAGAACCTCCATTTCCTCCTCTGAAAAACCAAGGTAAGGCTGCTTACTCACCACAAAAGGCTGATATGAGGCATATATAAACCACCAAGAGAGCACTTGTGCTCAGCGATACCGAAGAGGCTATGGTTGTTTTTGCTCTTCCCTCCAGCAGCGAGTGGAATGCGCCTCTCCTTGTCTCATCTGCCTCCTCCCAGACCCCCCACCCCAAACCCAGGGGAGAACTCCGGGCATCCAGAAGGTGTTCCAGAACACTGTTCTTAGGTGAAACAAATTCAGGTTTCCAGTTGAATAAAAGAGACAATAGATGAGTGGATTTGGTCATGAAACAGATATGTACAGAGACCCTGTTAATGTTCCAGACTGTTCTAGGCACAGAAGAAACAGCTGTGAATGAAACAGACAAGAATCCATGCCCTCATGGAGCTTCTCTGCTAGAAAGGAGAGAGAGACTCTAAATAAAGAAATCGCGGAAATGGACGGTAACTGGAGGAAGGGCTATGCCAAAAATAAATCGAGGAAGGAGAAGGCCAGTGGAAGGGGACAGGGAGGCCAGAGATGAGTCAGGGAGGTCGTCTTCTTTTTTAAAGATTCTTAACATTTATTGAAGCGTAACGTACACACAGAAAAGTATGCGTGTCAGAGTTCCCGTCGTGGCTCAGCGGTTAACAAATCCGACTAGGAACCATGAGGTTGTGGGTTCGATCCCTGGCCTTGCTCAGTGGGTTGATGATCCGGCATTGCCGTGAGCTCTGGTGTAGGTTGCAGACGCGGCTCGGATCCTGCCTTGCTGTGGCTATGGTGTAGGCCAGTGGCTACAACTCCGACTCGACCCCTAGCCTGGGAATCTCCATATGCCTCTGGTGCGGCCCTAGAAAAAGGCAAAAAGACGAAAAAAGAGAAAAGAAAAGAAAAGCATGCATGTCAAGAGTGTACCGTTCCATGGTGTCCTGCAAAGTGAAAGCATCCGTGTAGCCAATGCATACAACGTAATCAGAACCTCAGAAAGCTCCCGGGAGATCCTCCGCAGCCCCTAACCCCTTTCTTCTTGCCTAAAGGTCCCTACTTTTCTGATCTCTAAGAAAAGAGAGGCGCTTGGCCTGTCTTCAAAATTTACATAGTGGCATCAGCAGCGGGACGCCACTTTAGCATTCCAAAGGCTGGATTCCTTAGGGGTGAGTTCGTCTTCCTGGGCTCATTTCTAAAGAGCCAGCTCTTTCAAGCCAGCTCATCTTCCAGCTCAGCGTCCCTCTGGCCCCAGGCGCCCAGCAGACAGGCTCAGGGTCAAAAGCCAGGCGGCAGTTGTGAGGACGAGCGCTGATGAGGCCGGCAGAGGGAGAGACCCTGGGCAGTGCTCCAGGACACGCCACCCTGGGAATGAGACCACCTTGGGGAAAGTCTCCGCCTTGGCTCTGGCTAAAAAGCCTCGCACTGTTTCCTTGAACAGCACTGGACAGACACGGTGTCACACACTTGAAAGCCCTTCCGTGTTTGCGTTGCCTGCCTGATACATTACTGTCCAGAGTCATCCAGACAAACAGCTGCTCATTTCCTAGCAACACTGCTCTAGCCATTCTTGTATGGAATGGAATTAATCCTGGCACAGAAAGAGAAGTTTATATTTCAGAAGAAAAAAAATTTTTTTCTTTACTTTTTAGGGCCGCACCTGTGGCATATGAAGGTTCCCAGGGTAGGAGGCGAATTGGAGCTACAGCTGCCAGTCTACACCACAGCCACAGCAACGCAGGATCGGAGCAGCATCTGTGACCCACACCACAGCTCATGGCAACTCCGGATCCTTAACCCGCTGAGGGAGACCAGAGATCGAACCTGCGTTCCCATGGTGACTAGTCAGGTTCGTTAACCACTGAGCCACAACAGGCACTCCAGAAGAAAACAAATTTTTTCACAGTTCCTTCTCCCTGTCTGCCCTACTACTCAACCTCCACCCACAAGGCCCATCCTGGAGCAAGCTCAGCAGGGGTTCCCTTCCTCCAGCACCTTGAAAGCCCTGACTGTGTGATAGATTTGTCGAGAGGACTCGAATAAAGAATTGTATCACGACGCTCGCATAGAGCTACCACCATTGGCTATTTCTTGACGTTATGGAATCATCAGTTTCTGCCTCATGACGAGTTTAGTAGGAAGCCTGGGCAAGCCTACAGAAAAAAGAGTTAGAATCGCATGATGTCAGAGTAACAAGGCCTTACCAAACTGTCTGGTGAAGGCTGGAGAGTAGGTTGGATCCTGGCCTTTTGCAAGGCTTGGTGCTGGCTCCACGTAGCCCTGTCCCTGAAGTCTCGGGTTGGGAAGGGACGTGGCAGGTGATAGATCAGCCATGTCTGCCGTGGATGAGATGCGGCAGAGGGGCAGGCCTCTTGGGTGTGTTCCACGCCTTGTCGAGGTCCAACTTCTCACTTTGCAAACAAGGGAACGGAAATTCAGAGAGCCGAGGTGCCTCCATGAAGATTGTACCCCCAGAGCTGGACCCGGACCCCGCCCTCTAGCTTTCCGCCGGGGATTATTTTCAACACCAATTCTTTTGCTTTCCTTCAGAAAGTCTGGACGGGGCAGATTTCATGAGGCAAGGCGCAGTTAGGGAGCTGGCTCTACCTAATGCCTGACCAAGAGACCTAGGAACCCCAGCAGGAAGGGTGGGGCTCCTCTCCGCACAGAAATCTGTAGTGACGTTCAGGGCCCTAAATTCCTGACCCAGAGCCTGAAGTGTCCCCTCCTCCCTGTAACTATATTGCCCTCACCATTCTTACCATCCCAGTTTCGATGGCCTCAAACTGGGGATGGTGTGCACAGAAATGCTTTTTATTTTCTCTCGGTTTTGTTGACATAAGTTGTGTTTACTTCTATTTTATTTTTTTAAATAAATTGTATTGGAGTAGAGTTGACTTAGAAAATTGTGTTCGTTTCAGGCGTACAGTAGAGTAAATCAGTTTTGCATTTACATGTATCTGTTCCTTTTCAGATTCTTTTCCCATATAGGTCATTGCACAGTGCTGAGTAGATTTCCCAGTAGGTCCTTGTTACCTGTCTATTTTATACACAGTAGTCTGCATAGGTCCATCCCAACCCCCCAATTTATCCCTCCTGCCCCACGTCTCCCCTTTGGTAACCATGAGTTTGATTTCAAAATCTTTGAGTCTGTTTCTGTTTTGTAAGTTCTTTTGCATTACTTTTATTAGATTCCACATATTGGTGATCTCACGTGATATTTGTCTTTCTCGGTCTGACTGACTTTACTTAGTATGATAATTTCTAGGTCCATCCGTGTTGCTGCAGATGGCATTATTATTTCTTTTTCGTGACTGAGTAGTATTCCCTTGGACATGTGTACCACATCTTCTTTATCCATTTCTCTGTTGATGGACATTTAGGTTGCTTCCTTGTCTTGGCTATTGTGAACACTGCTGTGATGTACGTGGTGGTGCATGTATCTTTTTGAACTATGATTTTCTCTGGACAGCTGCCCAAGAGTGGGATTGCTGGATCATATGGTAGTTCTATATTTAGTTTATTTAAGGAACCTCCATTCTGTTCTCCATAGTGATTGGACCAACTTACATCCTCACCAGCAGTGTGGGAGGGTTCCCTTTTCCCCACTCCCTCTCCAGCATTTATTGTTTATAGATTATTTTGGGGATGTCGTTTACGTCTATTTTAAACTTGGCCTTCCTGGCTAAGAATAATGGATTTATTTGATGAGAAAAGACATTCATATTGGGTGTCAGTAGAAGGGAAAAAGGACCAGAGAAGTTTTTTGGTTTTGTTTTAATTTATCAAGAGATAAGCTATATTTTAAAAAACAAAATAAAGTAAAATAAGCCCCGGCTCAGCTGGTGATATTTGCCTTTTCTTTTGGCCTGGGACCTGGTCTAGTGCCAAGCTCCAGGCTGACCATTACCTCCTCCTGAAATGCCTGCTCCCTCACCCGGCAAATGCTTTTCTTTCCTTTTGTGTCTAGAGGTGTCCTCTGCCTTTGGGGTAAGAAGAAGAGCGTTGATTTTGTTCAGCAAAAAACACTTACTGAGCACCTTCAGTGTGTCCGTCACTTTGCTCGGCACTTAGGTTCCAGGTTCGATCCCTCGCCTCGCTCAGTGGGTTAAGGATCCATCATTGCCATGAGCTGCAGTATAGGTCACAGACACAGCTTGGATCCCAAGTTGCTGTGGCTGTGGTGAAGGCTGGCAGTGGCAGCTCCGATTTGACCCCCTAGCCTGGAAACTTCCATATTCTGTACTTATGGCCCTAAAATGTAAAACAAAAACAAAAACAAAAATTAAAACAAAACAAGCAAAAAGAATGCACCAAGAAGGAGTTCCCGTCATGGTGGAGCAGAAACGAATCCAACTAGGAACCATGAGGATGTGAGTTCGATCCCTGGCCCTGCTCAGTGGGTTAAGGATCTGGCGTTGCCGTGAGCTATGGTGTAAGTTGCAGATGGGGCTCAGATCTGGCATTGCTGTGGCTGTGGTGTAGACCGGCTGCTACGGCTCCGATTAGACTCCTAGCCTGGGAACCTCCACATGCCAAGGGTGCAACCCTAAAAAGACAAAAGACCAAAAAAAAAAAAGAATGCACCAAGCCCCCTGCCCTTTGGGAACTTAACTGGCACCTACAATGAGCCGGGAAACAACGCTGAGCCTTGGGCCCTGTTGGCTCATTCACTCTTCTCCCTAAACCTGCTCTTCTGTCGGTCACAGGCACTGTCTCTTGTTCTCCACTCCGTCCTTAGCACCAAGCACAGTGCCTGGCACGTGGTGCTGGGAAAGACTGTGACTCACTGAGTAACTGATTCCTAAAACCACCATAAAAGGTAAGCATTTCCCCTGTTACAGATGAGGAACCGAGGTTGCCCGAGACTAAGCAGCCTTCCTAGGGTCTCCTGGTAGCGATGACTTGGGTCATTTGTTTGGGGACCCTTTGCTTTTCCCTCCCTGATGGCACCCCTCCCTACTTCCCCTTTCTAGAGCGGGTTTTCTCGTCTATAAATTCAGAGGAGCAGACTGGAGGATTCTACGATCCCTTCAAGATCTAAATTTCATAGCCAGTATCCAAAGTTGGCGCTAGAAGGCATATACCCATTTTTCCTGGGAGGGTTTTATGAGTTATTGTTTTTTAACATGCATTTCTTTTGCTGTCATTAGACTACTAGCTCTTGTAAAAAAAAAAAAATTTTTGGCCACATCTGTGGCGGGTGGAAATTCCCAGGCCAGGGATTAAACTCACACCACAGCAGTCACCAGAGCCACAATGGTAATAATGTCAGATCCTTAACCCACTACCAGCTTTTAGGTCTTAATATTTCCTGTTATAACCCGTTTGCAGCACCCTCAATCCTGTGTTCTTTGCTCAAAGACTTCTCATTTTTTAAAGTTCATGGCTCCCTGCAAAACTGCCCTGTCTATGCTAAGTAAACTATATTCTTTACTTCCCAACACCAGATTATTTTGCCTGGTTTCTCTCAAAGATAGCAACAAACTTTGAATATTCCATGACAGCCCTCAAAGAATCTCATGCCTAAGGATGGAGAAAATATTTATTGAACATGATGATTCCTGATTTTGAAGGGAAAAACACAGACTTTAAAATTTTGTGGGATCCTAAAAATAATCACATATTTCTATACACTGACAATGAAAAATCAAAAATGAGGTTAAGAAACAAGTTTATTAACAACAGCATCAAAAAGAATAAAATACTTTGGAACAAATTAGCAAAAGCAGGACAAGACGGGAAATGTTGCAATGTTGTTGAAGAAAATTGAAGCTCTAAATACATGGAAAGACGTCTTAACGTTTGTGGACTGGATTAATATTGTTTAGGTGACCACAGTGCCCAAGCTGATTTATAGACGCAGCACAATCCCTATCCACATCCCAGCTGGCTTTTTTACAGAAATTGACAAACCGCTACTAAAATTCACAGGGAAATGCGACCCAGAACAACCAAAACAATCTTAAACAAGAAGAGCCAAGTTATGACATGCACTTCCTGATTTCAAAACTGCAAAGCTACACTAATCAAGACAGTGTGGCACTAGAGAGTTCCCATTGTGGTTCAGTGGGTTAAGGACTTGACGTAAGCTCCATGAGGATGCATATTCCATCCCTGGCCTCGCTCCGTGGGTTAAGGATCCGGTGTTTCCACAGGCTGTGGCATAGGTTGCAGATGCAGCTCAGATCCGGCATTGCTGTGGCTGTGGCACCGCCTCCACTGCAGCTCCAGTTTAACCCCTAGCTTGAAAACTTCCATGTGCTACAGGGGTGGCCATAAAAAGAAAAAGTGTGGCACTAGAATAAAGGTAGACGTATAGATCCATGGAATAGAGTTGAGGATATAGAAATAAACTCTAACACTTCTGGGCAACTGTTCAATTGATTTTTGACAAGGATGCCAAGACAACTCAATGGGGGAAAGAAGAGCATTTTTAACAAATGGTGCTGCCCTGAGTGAAATCCACGTGCAAAAGATGAAGTGGGACTCTTAGCTCACACCATGTACAAAAATGAACCCAAAATGAACCAGAGACCTAAACAGGAGCACTAACTCTGTCAAACTCTTAGAAGGAACATGGGTGTATATTGCCGTGACCTTGGTTGAGTAATGATTTCAACAAGAGCACAACCAACCAAAGGCAAAAAATGGACTGGTTGGCCTTCATCACTGGATACTTTTATGCATCAAAGGACACAGTGAAGAAAGTAAAAAGACAAACCACAGAAGGGGAGAAAACAGCTGCAAATTATATATCCCATAAGGGCCTAGTGTCCAGAAGGTATAAAACCACAGTTTAAAACTAGGCCAAGGATTCGAATAAATAGTTCTCATATAAGCACATGAAAAGATGTTCAACATCATTAGTCATTAGGGAACTAAAAATCCAAACTCTAAGAAGATGTCACTTTTATATACACTAGGATGGCAATAGTTGAAAAAAAGACAATAACAAAAATAGGGAGGATGAGAGAAATGCGAAGCCTCCTTCTCTGAAGATGGGAAGGTGCAGTAGTGCAGTTTCCTTTGGGAAACAGCTTAGCAATTCCTCAGAAATTTCAACATAGAGTTACTCTATGACCCAGCAATTCCACTCCCGCATATATACATATGAAAATATTTGTCCCCACAAATGCTTATACATGGATTTTCAGGGCCATATTATAGCCAGGAAACGGAAATAGCCCAGATTTCAATCAACTGCTGAATGGATAAACAATATACGGTATATCCTTGCAATGGAATATTATCTGGGAATAAAATTGATGAAGTACTGATTCATGTTAGATCATAGATGAACTTTGAGCACATTACGCCAAGTGACAGAGTGCAGTCACAAAAGGCCAAGGTTGTATGACTTCACTGATACATAATGTACAGAAGAGGCAAACCCACATACACAGAAAAGAGTGTTTGTCCGAGGCGAGGGGGTGTGAGAAATGGGGGTGGCTGTGAGTGTCCATGTTTTGGGGGGGCGGTGTTGAAGATTCTGGAACTGAATCGGGATCATCGTTGTACAACAGTGTGTCTGATGTCTGGGGAAAGCAGGTCTTTCTGTGCAGGAGCGCGGATCACAATATAGTTGAGACTGGCGAACACAGAAAGGGGAGAGTCTGGAGGGGAGGGGTCCCGCGTCTTGTTGGGTGTTAATTACTAAAAAGCTGAACAGCCAGGCCTTCGTTTAAATGGTTTTGAGGGCGCGGTTCCTGAGGCGAGCAGAGCGATTTGCAGCTTTTATCCTCCTGAGCAGGTGTTTTGCGGGATGATGCGGCGGTGAGCCGTGTGGGTGGGGACGGTTTCCGTTCACACCTTCTGCGAAAGCCTATGACCTCACCCGTTAAAACCTCAAAACGACCTGTAGTGAAAGTTCTTCTCTAGGAAGTTGGCAACGTGCAGCCCAGGTACTGGCCATTCTTGCAGAATAGGGAGAAAACCTACACGCACACCCTCTTTGAGGAGGAGCGAGATTAGAGGGGAGGTCCTGGCCTGCAGAGGTGTGACAGCTTCTGTGGCTGTCGCGGAGCGCGTGGCCCTGAGCCCCCGCTGGGACCCACGGGACAGGCTGAGCCCGGGAGTCCCTGCAGTGACGTTTCAAGGGACTCCTCTGCTGGAAAAGCGCCCCATGCAGTGAAGCCAGCCTGCCTGGCTGCAGAGCTGGGCAGCTTTCTCACTGTCGCCCGAAAGGAAGTCACAGCAAGTCTGGCCTCCTGCTCACTCAGCGCCCCCCCCCCACCCCAGCCCCTGCTTCTCTCTGACTTGTCCTGGCGTTGCTGTCCTGTTCTCTGCTGAGGGCGAACCTGGCACAGCCAGTGCCCTGGGCAGGAAGTGCCCTGCTCCCCTAGCCTGGTGGGAGCACCAAAACCACAGGGCTGCTCACCACTTTTCTCTGGGGCCACTAACACTGATGCGACGCCGGGCACTGGGCAGCCTCCAGGGTGCTCATGCCACCAGCCTCATCAGAGGCTCCCTGCACCCCCAGCATGTAGGCGGGGTCCTGACAAAAGAAGGGACTGAGACTCAAGGTCAAGTCAGCAGAGGGGCCAGGTCAGCAACCAGATCTTCCGACTTAGTGCAGAGCTGTTTCTGGGGTGGGAAACGTCCCCTTACACTTGTCCCTAACGTAATTGTGACAAAATCATGTTGAGGCTACAGTTCCACACCTGAAGGAGAGACACTGCTCTTTCTAACTGGAAACAGGTTGCACTTGGCCGTGATCTGCACAGCCTTCCTAGCCAAACATCTGCAAATATAGGTGCTTATTTTTTCCACGACGACAGTGAGAAGGCTCACTACAGAAACCTCGCTGAAAGAGAGGACTTCTGTGCTTCAGGAGGAAAACCTCTGGTCCATTCTCGGGGACAATGACCTCCTCTTAAAGGAGCCAAGCTCCTGGGGGCGGGCTGGGTGTCCACCAGTGGTTGTGCGTTTTGAGGGGAGCCTGAGCCCTTCTTACTCTCCAGGAGAGTGAATAAGACCTTCTGTTCCTAAGGGCTTAACAAGCTTAAGAGAAGAGAGAGGGTGAGAGCCTTTGTGTAAGAGAGCTGGGGGTGCTGGGGTCACTAGCGGATGGCTGCGCAGGGGGCAGATGCCATCCCTGAGGCTGGGCTGCAGCCAGGCTCGTGGTCCTAAGGTGCCCAAGGACAGGACGGAGAAGAGAGCACCAGGGGAAGTGTTCTGATGTCCAGGGGCTGTGCCAGACCTGGAGGGCCACCTAGGATGCTGGGCGCATCGGCAAGGGTGAGAAGCCCCCCACCCCCCACCCCAGACCAGAGGGCCTGACTGATGGAGGCATAAAGGGACAAAGCTTCACACGAGCCTTGCCCTCCGCACCTCCCCCAGCCCCCAGGGCGTCTGTAAGGCCCAGGAACCTTGGGGTGGGAGGGACACCCACTTCTGTATTTGGAGGTCAGACAAGAACGACAGAGCACCCTGGGCCAGGAGGGGAGAGGACTAGACACCAGTGCTGAAACAGAAAGTTGCACGAATTCCACACGCTTCCCCGTTCCAGCAAATGCACTCAGTGCTGCTCAGTGCTGGGGTCCCGGCTCCAGAGAGCCTTTGGCCCTCGGCCCTCCCTGCAGATCAGGGCACTGGCTCCAACTCTTTCTCACACGATGGCTGCAGCGAATGCAGCTCTTCGCAGAATAGTCCATCCTAGGAGAAAGGTGAGCCTCAACGCTCAGGAGCGCTGGTGACGCAGCCCTTCACCGCCGTGCCTCTTCCCTAAGTCAGCAGCATCTTGCAGCACCTGAAACTGGTTAGGGCCCCTCGGGATTTTGCAATCTAGATCCTTGCAGGAGCAGACGCTTATCGGGGAGAGGGTGAGTCTGGGTGTCAGTAGAGCGGCGAGTGCAGTAAGGGGTTCCCAGCCCCCCTTCCCTCTGCGGCGGGTGCAGGGCTCATGCTCCCGCTGTTGCCCCTGCTTGGGGTCTCAGTGGGATGGACCAGCTTTGGTGTCACCCTCTAGACATGATGCAAGTACAGCCATTTCTTTTTTACAGAACCACTGTGAGGCTGATGATGGCATGTGATTGACTCCTGGCTTGTGTATTGTGAGGCTCACCTGCATTTTTGTTTAATTAAATTGAATTCAATACTACGGAAGCCACATGTGGGAGGGGAATAGCGGCTTCTAAAGTGGTCCACGTGGAGTTCCTGTCATGGCGCAGTGGAAACAAATCCAACTAGGAACCATGAGGTTGCGGGTTCGATTCCTGGCCTTGCTCAGTGGGTTAAGGATCTGGCCTTGCTATGAGCAGTGGTGTAAGTCTCAGATGTGGCTTGGATCCTGTGTTGCTGTGGCTGTGATGTAGGCCAGCAGCTGTAGCTCCAATTGGACCCCTAGCCTGGGAACCTCCATATGCCACGGGTGTGGCCCTAAAAAGCAAAAAATGAAGTGGTCCACGTCCTGACCCCAGAACCTGTGGCTGTGTTAGGTTGGGTGGCAAAGGGGCGTTGATTACAGGTGAAAGTAAGCTTGCTGATGAGATGACTTCACGGTCAGGAGAGACGCCTGGGTTATCCAGGTGAGCCCCATGTGATAACGAGGGCCCTGAAAGTGGGGGAGGGCGGCAGGAGAGGAGATGGAAGAGGTGGATGGCGCGCTGGCCGTACCCCCGCCAACACCCCGATTCTAGCCCAGGGAGACCCGGATTGCACCTGTAATCCACAGAACCCTAAAATGATAAAGTTGTGATGTAGGGGCCTCCAAGCCTGCGGGAGTTTTCACAGCAGCTGTAGGAACCAGAACACCGCGTAGTGACAAGTCTTTGAGAAACGGCTTTCCAGGCGCTGGTGAGTGATTCAGAGCTCTCGGATCTCTGCCTCAAACAAGGAAACCACTCTGGCTCCATTTGCTAAGTTTCTCCAGAAGGTGTGTTTTAGAGGAAAAGACTCGTGTTGTCAAACAGGCCGTGGGCCTCCTTTCCCGTTCACCTTTCCCCTCCAGCTGCCATCTTTTGGTGATGGTTTTTCTAGAAATCCTGGTCGGTTTTAACAACCACCCTCACCAGTAAGACGGGATTTGAGATCAAGTTCTTTGTGAGCAAGGTCTGTAAGCATCAGGTGTCAGGGATGCCAAGATGGGAAAAGCCCGGCCCCATCAAAGTAGAAATAGGAAAGAATTGAAGAGTTTTTTAAACGCCATAAAATAATGGCTCAGATGGAGAGAAGCCAAGCCTTCTACCTATGACCCACCTGTTAGCGGGTGTATATGGAGCCACATTAACAGGAAAATGTACCCTCTGTGCCTGGTCTTAGCAGCTCATACAAGGCTCTCTCCTAGTGCCTCCCCCCCCGGCCCCGTCTCAGGTGTCTCTGTGTCCCCAGGGGATCCCCTGCTCACGGAGACCCCTGGATGTGCCGTAACTGCGCGGGGCACTGCTCTCTGCTGCGCGGGGGCCTCGGGTGGTCTGTGGCAAGGGGTGGGACGTGCTTCTTTCCTCTCGGCCGGCATGGAGGCAGAGGGCCCCCGGGCAGTGCTCTTGTACCCTCAGGTCTCACGGATGTGTGAGCAAACACTTGGCATGTGGAGTGCTCCGGGCTGTTTACACACGTTCACTCACGTCTCCCTCTGAGACCAGAACCACACGTGACCATTTGACAGACGAGGAGCCCAGCACCAGGAGCCCTAGTGGGACAAAGCTGGAAAAAAAGAAAAATGTGTGTGCATATATATATATATTTATATATAGTGGATTCTTCTAGTCTCTTTCTGTCCTGTGTTTTCCAGGAACCAAATGGGGTCCAAGTTGCCAAAGAGTCAGGATCACGGCCTCAACAGCAAACTTTATAAATAACCACTTGGAGAAGCCTCTTCCCTATCGCTGACACACTTTAATCAACCACCAAAGTCCTGCTGACTTTATCTCCTAAATATCTCTTGAGCGTTTCCCTTACCACGTCCCTGTCTAGATAATGGCAGCCCACTTTCTTTCAGATCCTGTCTGACTAGTTAGGGTAGTTGTTAAAACCTCTCTCGCTGAGGCCCAGATGGTGTGTCTGAGGGGCCAGGCCAAGGGTGGACTTGACCGGCCTGAAGTTTCATCACGCCCAGCCTCCAACCCTTGTGCTCTGCTCCAGGCATGGCCCACTCTGCCTGGCCCTATCCTAGAAGTGAGCCCTCAAAAAATCAGCCACCGTCAGGCAGCGTCAGGGAGGCCGAGCTCCCCAGGCTGCAGGTGCACTGGGGACGGGGCCGAGCTTGGTCCCCGTGATCTGAAACAGACTTTGGGGTCTCCTAGGGCTGCTTCCTTCTCAGGCAGGGTCTTTGGAGAACCGCCCTTTGTCCTGGCCACCTGCTGCTCCCTCTCAACCTGGGAGGCTGCCTGGACTTGAAGAGGACACTAGGGGAGGGCTCGGCAGGCCAGGCTGGAAGCGCTGAGCTGGAGAGGACCCGCCTCTGGGAGGCCCCTGGGCTCTGCGTGCTCGGGGGCCGGGGCCGGGGAGGTCCGGGGCCGGGGAGGCCTGGCTGGGGAGCGCGCCCCTGGTGGAGAAGGAAAGCGGCTTCCCCTACACGCCGCTCGCTCCTGATGAAGCGGTTCAGCTGTGATGCAGTTGAGACCTGAGGGTTGCCGGGATGCCTCGTGGGCTTCAATCTGCTCTAATGTGAGGACCAAGGGGGTTTGCACAGGAAAGTGCCCTTTGCTGCGTTCAGAACGAGGGTGGAGAGGGGATGGCTGCCAGCTCGGCCAGGCCCCCTTCACCGGGCAGCCCCAGGCCGCCGACCAGCATCGCAGACCCCGCCAGCTGGAGGCAGCTGACCACGCAGGCAGCTCTTTGGACAGACGAGGGGTCCCCCTTCCCTCAGGGGGTTTGGGCTGGTTCCCCCAGGGCTAAGGGGCAGCTTATAAATACCAACAAACTCTTTGGCACCTGGAAGCCAGGCAACGTCACTTCCAACGTGAATTTGGGCCAAAAGCATCGGCCCCAGGGTGGTGTCAGGGTTTCCTAGCCCTTCCCACTCCAGTTAGGGCGACGTGATGCGGGCAGAAAGGCTCATCACCGTTCCCAGAAAGCGCGCTCATTACTGCCAGAGAGGGCCTCCCCCAGACGTGTTTCTAGGTCACGGAAACTTCCGCCTGCCAGGTAGGCGTGATCACAGAACCCTCCCTGATACTCGGGATGTGGGGCAGCTTCGGGAGGGCCCAAGCGGGGACCCTGGGCTTGGAGAACATTTAGGTGAGGATGGAAAGTGGGGACCACGGGGGCTTCCTGTCCAGCATCCACCCCTGGCACCTGCTGAGCTGTGCGGGAGGTGGCGGGAGAAATGTGCCCGGCCGTGAAGGACCCACGTGTAAGGTGAACATGAACCCACTTCCCTGAGCTCCCATGTGTTTTCACAAGGAACCTTTTCTCCAGAGAAGAGGATGAGACACTTCTGCTCCCAACTCCATCCAGCCTGCTGGCTTTCCCCTGGCCCCTGTGCCACTCCTCCCGGCATGGGCCCTGCCAGTGAGGCCTTGGCCTCCTTCACCCCGGCTCCAGCCCGCAGGCCTGCACTTTCTGCGCCTCTGCCCCAGGGATTCTGTCTGCAGGAACTTGCCAGCCCTCAGGCAGGCCGGCTTGACAGGGTTGGTGTCTTCCACCAGTGGCAGAGGGAATTGGTCCCTCAGCTTCCTTGCCCCGGGTTGGAAGGTCTGCACCCAGAGCATCATCTACATGGCAACCTGCTCGTTTGGTGCATTTTGACTTTGCTTCCTTTCCTTTCTTTTTTTTTTTCCTTGTCTTTTCTAGGCCCACACCCGAGGCATATGGGGATTCCCAGATTAGGGGTCTAATCAGAGCTGTAGCTGCCGGCCTACACCAGAGCCACAGCAACGCGGGATCCGAGCCACATCTGCAACCTACACCACAGCTCACGGCAACACCAGGTCCTTAACCCACTGAGCGAGGCCAGGGATTGAACCTGCAGCCTCATGGTTCCTAGCTGGATTCATTAACCACTGAGCTATGATAGGAACTCCTCTGCTTCCTTTCCTCATCAGCCACTTAAACCTGTGGTGGGTAGGAAGTGTTAGAAAGAGAGAGGGAAGGAAGAAAAGAGAGAAAATGCCTCCCCGAGGACCTCGGCAAGCCCAAAGCCAAGAGAAGAGTGGACTCCGGTGGGTGAGCACTCGGTTGAAGCAGTGGGCTCTCACTGCCCTTCTTGGACTGGTACTTACTTCTGTCTCAGCAGCTGCAGAGCTGCGTGTTCTTAGAGGTCACTGAGACCACGAACCAGGCAGTCATCCTTCTTCCCAGGTGCCTGGCACAGGCGCAGTTCTCAGTAAACGTTGACTCAGCCACACTCGCTCCGGGGGAAGCTTGCGAGAGGCTCTCCAAAGACACCTGGGGGAGCAAGATGGATGAAGAGTAAATGTTTGAGGGGTGTTCCCATCATGGTGCAGCGGAAACAAATCTGACTAGGAACCATGAGGTTGCGGGTTTGACCCCTGGCCTCGCTCAGTGGGTTTAGGATCCTGCATTGCTGTGAGCTGTGGTCTAGGTCACAGATGTGGCTCGGGTCTGGCGTTGCTGTGGCTCTGGTGTAGGCCGGCAGCTACAGCTCTGATTAGACCCCTAATCTGGGAATCCCCATATGCCTCGGGTGTGGGCCTAGAAAAGACAAGGAAAAAAAAAAAAGAAAGGAACTGGAGATAATATACGTAGCTTGGCTGGACTGTTTCTGGGATTGGATCGTTGTTGAGAAATAGATATTATATGTCAAGTTCTCAGCCGGGTGCCTAGCTCTTGGCAGGCATTAAATAACTGGTAATGCAGGGGTGCAGGACTGGCCACTCCAAAATAGGACGCTGGCATAAGGATTATTTTAAGCTGGTTATTTAAAAAGAAAGAAGAAAAGCACGGAAAACCAAGCAGAAGTTATGCCTTGTAAAAGACATTCCTGTGCATAAGGGGGGGTCTCTGTTTTGCAACGTGTCTCCCTACGTACCAGGAAGGTGGGGTGTCTCAGTCTCTGGAAACTCTTATCAGCAGAGAAGCCATAGACTTAATCTACCCCATAACCTGACTCTTCCGGACTGTGGTTTTCCGAGGATCCTTCCGTAACTGCCCCACCTCCAACATTTTCTCTTGTCGTTAGCTGAAGATGGGATTTAAGATGAGGATTTCGGGGCGTTCCCGTCGTGGCACAGTGGTTAACGAATCCAACTAGGAACCATGAGGTGGTGGGTTCGATCCCTGGCCTTGCTCAGTGGGTTAACGATCTGGCGTTGCCGTGAGCTGTGGTGTAGGTCGCAGACGCGGCTCGGATCCCGCTTTGCTGTGGCTCTGGCATAGGCCGGTGGCTACAGCTCCAATTGGACCCCTAGCCTGGGAATCTCCATATGCTGTGGGAGCGGCCCAAGAAATAGCAAAAAGACAAAAAAAAAAAAAAAAATGAGGATTTCTGGGAACTAGTCCGTTTTCTTGGGTCTCTCCCACGTATGTGGAAGGTGTACATGCCTGTAAACTGTGGTTTTTCCCCTATTCGTCTATCTCATGTCAGTTTCATGAGTCGACCAGCCAAAGAACGAGAAGGGGAGAAGGGACAGGGCAGTAATTACTGTTAATACTCTCTGTCATCATTGCCAGCATAGGCCAGTGTGAACGATGCTTTTGGAAGGGAGGGGACCTAAGAGGCCCCAAAAGAGGGGAGAAGCTCCGTGAAAGGCAGTTGAGTTTCCTGCAAGAGTTGCTTCCACAATGTGCATCATACTCTGTCCCCACAAAGCTACTCATGTGTTTGTCATTGGTTCCCAGGAACTCTTAGACCCACCCTGCCCAAGGTTTTCTGAAAGGATGCGTAGCTGTCAGCAGATTTTTTTAGAAATTAAAATCAAGTTCAGGGGCTCCTGCTATGGCGCAATGGGATCAGCAGTGTCTTGGGAGCACTGGGACGTGGGTTCAGTCCCCTGCCAGGCACAGTGGGTGAAGGCTCCAGCATTGCCACAGCTGCAGCTTAGTTCGCGGCTGTGACTCAGATCTGATCCCTGATCTGGGAGCTCCCTATGCCTCGGGGCGGCCAAAAAAAATCAAGTTCGGTGCTCACCCATGTCTTCAGGCAGTTGCCACAAACCACACTGCCTCACGAGCCAATCCCCTCCTGCTCTTTGAAAAAGGCAAACCGTAATCCGTGTGCTGATGCAGACGGCCGCTTGGTTATCCACAGTTCAATCCAGGGGCTTTGGAGGCTCTGCCCTTAAGTGGGGCTGAGGCAGGCCAGGGCCACTGCCCCCAGAGGAATGCAAGGAATCCCCTTGATCCCCAAAGAATCTGGATTAACAGGCCTCCTTGGTGGACAAGGAAACCTGCTGCAGATTCTAGCATCTAAATTCAAAGGCTTTCCCGTTCCTGCTTCTTAAAGCTGGTCCATTAATTACTTCCTACGTATCATCGCCTGTTTTCCTTCTTTTTTCACTTTTTTCCAGGGCTCTGTTTTTCCCTGAAACCGTGTATTTGTGGGGTTAATAAGCAACTGTAAAAAAGATTTTTCTGTCCTTGGCCTCACCTCTCTTCTCTCCCTCCTCTCTCTCATGGAAGCTTCACAGACAGGACGCCGGTCGTGGCACTTTGCTTTATGGCACTTCCTAGATACTGTGCCTTTTTACAAACGGAAGGTTTGTGGCAACTCTGCTTCGAGCAAGTCCACTGGTGCCTTTTGTCCAACAGCAGTTTTGCTCACTTCGTGTCTCTGTGTCACATTTTGGTAATTCTCTCAATATGTCAAAAACTTTTAAATTATTATGATATTTATTTTGGTGATCTGTGCTCAGGGATCTGTGATGTTACTGTCGTCATAGTATAAAATGCCCATAGAAACTGAATCCATTCACGTCGTGTGTGTTCTGACCGCCCCGGTGACTGGCCGTGCCCTCGCTTCCTCTCCTTGGGCCTCCCCGTTCCCCGAGACACAGCAATGTTGAAATCAGGCCTCTAAGTGTTCAGGTGAAAAGAAGAGTCTCACATCTCTCACTTTATTTTTTTTTTTTTTTTAGGGCTGCACCCGAGGCATATGGAGGTTCCCAGGCTAGGGGTTGAATCGGAGCTGTAGCCACCGGCCTACACCACAGCCACAGCCACGCCAGATCCCAGCCGTGTCTGAAACCTACACCATGGCTCAGGGCAACACTGGATCCTTAACCCTCTGAGCAAACCAGGGATCGAACCCACAGCCTCATGGATACTAGTCAGGTTCATTACAGCTGAGCCACGACGGGACCTCCTCACATCTCATGTTAAATCAAAAGCTGGAAATAATTAAGCTTCGCAAGGAAGGCATGTTGAAAGCTGAGATAAGCAGAAAGTTAAGCCTCTTGTGCCAAACAGGTAGCTAAGCTGTGAGCGCAAAGGAGAAGTTCTTTAGGGAAATGAAAGCACAACTGCAGCGAACACAGAAGTGGAAGAAAGGAAAGCCTGATTCCTGACACGGAGAAAGTTTCTGTGGTCTGGATAGACGACCACACCAGCCCCCACATCCATTAAGCCAAAGCCTAACCCAGAGCAAGGGCCTAACTCCCTCCCGTCTGATGGAGGCTGAGAGACCAGAGGAGGCTTCAGAAGAAAAGCGGGAACCTGCCCATGGCACCCAGGCTTTCTGGGCCCCGCTTTCTTCAGCTGTGAAATGAGGCTGATCATCCTTCTTAACGCCTTGTTCCCGGGAGGGTTAAAGTGTGTGCCGAACCCCGAGATGCCGGGCAGGGTGCAGAGAGCCAACCCATGTGAGAAACGCTGACTCCCTCTCTCTCCCTGTCACCTGGACCCATGGTGTTGTTTTATTGCTGCTGAGATATCAAGAGCTTCGGATGTCTTAACATTGAAAGGTGAAATCTGGAAAATGCTATTTTTTAATAGGCAGAAGTGACTCAATCTTTTTCACGTGGCTCTTGGGACTTTTTTTTTTTTTTTTTTTTTTCTGTCCTTTTAGGGCCGCACCTGCGGCATGTGGAGGTTCCCAGGCGAGGGGTCTAATGAGAGCCATTGCTGCTGGCTGACGCCGGAGTGGACGTTTCCTAAATACCCTGATTGACGGGGGAGGGAGACCTGGCAAAGGAACTGGGAGCTTCGCCCTGATTCTTCATTGACCCGGCCTTGCATTTTGGTTTCAATGCTGTAAAGGACCCTGGCACGCAGGCCGGGGTGGCCGTGGTGTTAGAGTTACCTTCCCAAGGTGCAAAGGCTGCAGCTTTCGAGACGGCCTGTGAGTCAGCAGCAGCAGTGAGATGTGAGTAGGGCGACTATCACTGATAAGGAAGGGATGACTCAAGGCCCTGTGCTTTGTGTGGGTACCACTGCCTGATGCTCACACCGCCTGGGTGGGTGCTTTGTGCCAAGTTGGCGGGGAGAGGAGCCAGAAGTCATCGAGATTACGAAAGGGGAGCTTTCTTGCTGGAGGGCCTGGGCAGGTGCGCCCGCAAACACCCACGCGTCCCTTTCTGCCCCCCCCCCGCCCCGCCCCCTCCGCCTCAAGTCCCTTTCTGTTCCAAGAACCATCCATGCGGGGAAACATTTACTCACTTTGTTCTCCTTTATTTCTTCCCCAAACCACACTCGTAAATGCCAGGACTCAGGGGAAGAGCCTCCCCCTTCTTTGCTTCCCCAGAACCCAGATCTACGGGACCCATCTCAGGGGGCCCCCGCGAATCCCCCAGGCATTTCCCAGAAAGCTTCTGCCTTCCTGTCTGTAAAAGGCCATCACAAAAGGAATCCCAGGTCGTGCTGAGTAGAAACAGTCTTCCTGCTGGATGGCTCCATCCGCCCGGGGTGTCCACACCGGCACAGATGAACCACCTCACTTCTGAGCCTCCCACTCAGCCGCCGGAGCAGCGTGTGTGGCACCCGAGCCTGCAGAGGAAGGGGCGGCCCCCGCAGGTTTCCTTCGTCAAGATGTCCAGACCACTTCCCAGATCTGGATCAATTCAGCTGACATTTATTCTGAAACTAGCAGGAGGGCTGTGCCAGCCTCTGCTGAGGGGCTTTCTCCCCATTAAGAGACTTAGGGCAGCGCCAGACGCCACATCTTGATGATGCCCTCTGTAACCACATCCTGCTGCCCAGCTGGTCGGCTCTAGCGCTGTGCTCTGGGGAGATCTGCAGGCACTGATTTGGGCTCTTTCCTGGGTCTTGGTGGCAGGGAGGGAGCCAGGGCAGACGCTTGACTGGAGAAGAGCCTCCTCAGCCTGGGGCGAGGGCCCAGGTCGCCCCAGGAGCCTGGGAGTCGAGGATGAACGGCTGTGTCCTCTTCTGCAGCTGAAGCCTGCCTGCCTTGCCTGTCTGGCTGCTGCCACTCACACCCAGACCACACGGCCCAGAATTACTAGCAGCTGATCCCTTCCAGAGCTTGCTGGCTGGCTCTGCCTGCACCCCTCATTCTGCCTGCCTTTGTTCCCCACTGTCCCCTGGAAGGCCATTGGGGGGCCTTGCCTCCTTGGCTAATGAGACCAGGAGCCCCCAGAAGGCAGGGCTCTGGTCTGGCTTCTCTCTTCCTCCCCAGCTGTCAGCTCCCTGCTTGGAACAAGGCTTCGTGACCAATTCCAAGAGAATCTTAAACTTTCGAGGAGCCAGCCCTTGGCCAAGGGCACGTGGGAAGTTAGGGTTGGCTCACCCCTCCTTGCACAGCTGGAGCCCCCTGCCCCCCAGCCCTGGATCCTCCAGGAAATACCCAGGTGGAAGGTAGGAGCTGAAAGGATACGGGGACCTGCCAGCACCAAGGCCCATGGAGGAGAGAGGGAAGCAAGAGGATGGAGAGATTGGGAAAGGGATCCCAGGAGAGGAACGGGGCCGGAGCAGAGGAGACAGAGCCACAGAGAAGTGGGGAGGAAGACAGAGGGGGAGGGAGGCAGGGGACAGGGAGTGTGGCAGACAGCTGAGGGGCAGGGGTGCCGTGATTTGTCCTAATGACCGAGGATCTACTGTGTGCCTGGGTCTGTGGTAGGCCCTCAGGGCTACAGTGCTTAAGAAGACATGCTATGTTCTCATGGATGACTGATGACAAGTATATTCATTTAAAATAAAAGTTGTTGGGAGTTCCCATCATGCTCAGCAGTGAACGAATCTGACTAGCATCAGTGAGGACTTGGGTTCAATCCCTGGCCCCGCTCAGTGGGTTCAGGATCCAGTGTTGCTGTGAGCTGTGATGCAGGTCGAAGAGGCGACTCAGATCTGGCATTGCTATGGCTGTGGTGTAGGCTGGCAGCTACAGCTCCAATTCAACCCCTAGCCTGGGAACCTCCATAAGCCGCAGGTGCTGCCCTAAAGAAAAAAAGTCTTTTAATTGTTAAAAATAAAGCAGGTGACAGTCTAGTCTCAGGTAGAAGCGAGTTTCACCCAGAAGTTTCTGACTCCTAGTCAAGTGTTATCACGTTAACATGAAAGGCGAATACACCAGACAGTGAAGGAGATGCTTTTCCTGAGGCTGCAGTGACAGGGAGAGTGTTTTTCTTATTTATTTATTTATTGTCTGTTCTACGGCCGCACCCGCGGCATATGGACGTTCCCAGGCTAGGGGTCTAATCAGAGCTACAGATGCCAGCCTACACCACAGCCACAGCAACGCCGGATCCTTAACCCACTGAGCGAGGCCAGGGATCGAACCCGCAACCTCATGGTTCCCGGTCGGGTTCGTTAACCACTGAGCCACGACGGGAATGCCAAGAGAGTGTTCATGAAGGAGAAATGTCTCAAAGCAAAGGAAGGGGCCTGGGTTTTATACAAGCAGGTAAACAAGGGCGTCACCCTGAGTCTCACAGGAGCCTTGAGGGAGGATGGAGATGGGTCTTATCTTGAACTATGTGAAGACGGCTGGTCCTTTGGGTTTAGCCTTGGAACGCAAAAGGATGGGGGACTTTGAAAAACCAAGGCTAGGGGATTTCTTAAGCACTGCTGTTTTCCAGAAGCACAGGGGCTCAGGTAAATTCAACCTTGTCACTAATATGGCCCCGCCTCCATTATTCGAAAAACTGAATGTGCCTGTTTCTCTCTGCTTGTTACGTGCCCCTTAACTTTGGAGTTTCTGCGGGTGGCACACCGGGCCCTTCGGGATTTGGCTCCTTCCCGCTCCCAATTAGCTGAAGCATAAAGCCCAGGGAAGGGCACACGGGAGGCTCACCCATCACCTCCGCACACACTGTGGTCACACTTGCCTGCTGAGAAGTGTAATCCAGCTGTGTGCCCAGAAATAAGGAGCGAATGGGTGTTAGTGGCCATTGCCAGAGCCGCTTTGCCACCTGCGCCTTGCACGCCGTTCCCTCTGTTTCTAGGAACATCCGCTGCCTCCTTTCTGGCCCTTCTCTGACTATGAGGCACCTGTGCACCTTCCAGAGTCCTTTAAGCATGTCTTCCTCTAGGAAGTCTTTCTTGACCACCAGTGTGGGTCAAGTACCCCCCGAAGGCCTCTGCAGCACCCAAAGATCCGTCATGGTACAAACCACGCTCATCTGCCATTGCTTACTTTCTCATCAGTCTCCTGCACTAGACCTTGAGACCCCACCTCAGAGGCTGCCTTTGGTCTCCTGGCCCTGGATGCCCAGCACTGCCGGGCACTAATGTCTGGAGCAGAGGAGACAGAGCCACAGGGACACGTGGGGAGGAAGACGGAGGGACTCTGGTTTGCTTCTACGCTGCCAGGATAATTTCAACCAAAAGAAGACCAGAGGGGGCCCTCGCAATCCTAATATAAGGTATCATTTGAGACCTGGGCTGGGATCCATTCTCACAGTGGGGCCCCCAAGCATGGCTGATGCTCCCGATGCAAAGAGAGCCCTGATGCCTTATTCTGAGTTCAGCCCCTAACTCTCTTTGACAGCCTGATGAGCCCTGAGAAAGACAAGCAAACAGTGCCCTCAGCTTCCTGGCAGAGGCAGACAGAGGAACAGGCGCCCACTGTGTGAGCTGGGCTAGTGGCTGGAATGGCCCACATTGGCACCATATCTGGGCATCAAGTAAATAACTGGAGACACGCTGTATAGCTTCTGCAACCCCCCACATCGCTCCCAGTCACTTTGAGTCAGGACCCAAGACTGTAAAATCTTATTAACACAGGAGAGAAAGGCTGAGTCACTTCCACAGTGACTAGCTCACGGCAGGAATCATCACCAAGGCTGAGAATGAGACAATGGCGGCCTCTTCTCATGTTGCGTTACTGGCCGGAGTCTCCACCTTGACAGCTTCTGAAGAGGGGATTATAGAGTTTACATATCCGGGGACAAAGAACATGGGAGGTGATCTCATGGCACATGAGGAACCAGACAGCAGATGTGACTGGGGCATAAGGCCTGAGGGGGCAGAGGAGCAGCTTCCCACAGCCACCCAGTCTCCTGCCCCGAGGCCACCATGCTGGGGACGAGAAGGACCAGGATGGGGGAGGAGGCAGGTGTCTGCGGGTCTGGGGTCTGCTGGTGCCCCTCCACCTCCAACACTCGTGTTTGCAATTCTCTAGGGCCAAGTGGGTGAGAAACAGAATCTACACAAATTTCTTAATCCTAAATGGTTGGCTTGGGTTCCAAGATTGGCAAGGTCAACAACATAGAGATGAATCGTGCCTTTTGAAGCACACGCCTGGTGTTTCTTTTCTAAGCCCTTTGGGGAGCATGGAGGGGGTCCGATGGGACGAACACAGAACTCTCTCAAGAACTACCCCCTAAAGATCTCAAGGGCATCACAGCCTCAGACGGTAACTCCCAAAGGCCCCCGTGCTCTGTAGCCTCACCGAAGGGAAAAGCCACTGAGTTCTCACCCCTGTGGAATCATAGGGGTGGACCAGCACCAGTTATGCAGGAACACTGAGCCGCTCAAATGATGATGCTGATGGCATCTATTTATTAAAATTTAAAGTGTACTAGGCACTGAGCTGGGGGATTTCAATGTCCTACCATGTTTCGTCTTTGCAATCAGTCTGTAAGATGTCTACTACATCAGTTTAGGTGGGAAACATACTGTGGGCAAGAGCTGAAAAGCAGCTCCCTCTGCTTGAACCACACTGGCCTTTGTTTTCCTAGGATCACGCCAAGCTTATTTCCAACCTTAGGGCCTTTGCACGTGCTGTTTTTTCTGCCTCTGCCACATACTTCACCCAGACCCCCTTGTGGGTTTCTCCTTACCTCATTCAGGACTCTGCTCCAAAGGCCCCCTTCTCCAGAGAGGGTCCCTGATTCCACATAAAACAGTCCCCAACTCCCACCCATTATTCTCTGTCTCATTAGCCTCCTTCCTCGTTCTTCGCAGCATTTAACAGTACTGGGAATTAAACCATAGATTGATTTATCTGTTAGTGGATGGAAACAGGGACTTCATCATACTGAACACTGAACCTCCAGGACCTTGAAGAGAGCCTGGCACATGGTGGGAGCTCAAAAAATACTGGTTGGGCAAATGAATAAGCAAAATCTCTGGATGGTAAGGCCAGCGCCCACCCCGGGCACACAGTTCTCAGTAAGAACCAACAGAGCAGAGGGGCATGGGAAAGAAGGAAGAAGAAGGAGGGAGCAGAAAAGCCCTTTGCAGATTCCAACACAATTACGTTTGTTGAGTTTTTCTTGTGCATCAACCTTAATGACCCCATAGTTCCTCGTTTAAGTCTCACGTCTTGTGAAGGAAGTAATTTCAGTGAAGAAGGAGAAATATGAGAATATTGGGCAGAAACACATTTGCATCAACTCCTTGGTTAACTCTTTACAACAGGAAAGAGTCTTATTAAAGAAGCACATTGCCAATTGCTTATCTTTATGTAGCATAAACCACAAGACTTTGTGTTTATTTTTTTATGATTCAGTTTCATGAACCCCGCAGGGTGTTTATTGTATTTACTTTTACTATAACTGCAAGATAAAAAGTTGATTTCTACCTTCTAAGCTGCTCTCAACTCAGCTTGTAGAATCCCACCCCCTCTGGTTTGTGTGTATTGACTCAATTCTTTGGCTACCTGTGTATTTCCTCTATAAATCGTTTTGTCAGTTTTTATGGAGGAGGAGCCTGAGTTTTTCTAAAGATGTGTCCAAACTAAAATATCATTTTATAACAAACAGCAATAAAACAGCATTTGAACCACTTAGCATTGTTCCACTCACTTACTGGAACAATGAGCCAACGAAATCCTCCAGGGTCCTAATCTGAAATCCTGGGGGTCCCTGACACCCCTTCCCCTCCCTGCCCCCCCCCCCGCCCCTCCCTCCTTATTAGAAGAAACCCTCATCAGTGGCTTGGGCCTCTCCCTGCCTAGCAAGGCCAGGCTGGTTGGTGGGTCTGCGGTTAAACCTGAACTGACACAAAGAGGATGTGGCTACTGTTGCAGGGCTGTGCAAAACCGGGGCTCTGATGAGGTCTGGGCTTTGAGCAGGATCCTCGTTTACGTAACCAGCCCCAGGCTGCCAGCTCCCTAGGCCCACTGGTGAGCCTGATGGGTCCCTCCATCCCTCCCGCTGTGCACCAGTGGGCGCCCCCAAATCCAGGGGGTGGTTAGGATTAGGGTCAGCGGTCACCCTGTGGCAGCTCAGACCCACTCAGTGCCAAAGTGGCCCACAGACTGCTCTTCAGAGGCGCCGGGAGCTCTTAAAGGGCTCGTGACGCTGAAATAATAACATATCCCTGAGCAGAGACACGTCACCCCCAAACGAAATGGTGAACCAGCATCACTTCAGAGAGCTGCTTCGGGTGCTCATTCCCCCATTTGCTTCCTGATGAAAAGAGAGGAAATGTGCATGCGCCGAGCCCCAATTCTCATCCACCACAGTGTCCTGGGCATTAAGTTCACAGGAGGAAAGTGTGGGGAGACCCCTTCTCCTGAGAACCCTCTTGCTGCATCCGCCACTTATTCCTTCCTGTAAATGACTCCTCTCCACTTTCTTCTGATTAAATATCTGCCTAGGGTGGGAGCACAGCCTGGGCAGGGGTTTTTAGCCAAACAACCTAACATGACGTAGCCCATCATAGCTCAGGCTGTGGTTCAGTCCTGCCCCCGGGTGTTCTCACTACCGTCTTTGTTATTGGGAAAACCAAGGCGCAGAGGAGCTGATAACTCATCCGGGGCCATAGAGCAAGGATGAAGATTGCGGCTGGAATTCCTGATGCTTTTGATGTCCCGTGACGAGCAAGCAGGACCACTGAAAGCAAGCCTGGGCAAACCCGGCTCTCAGTGGGTGAAGAACCCACGGCCAGCGCCAGGCAGGGTACCACACGTTCGAGTTTACGAAACACGCTTAGGCTCTTGTCCCGGCAATGACACAGGGACACTAGTGGCGAACAGAAGCATCACTGGATCACAGCCCTCTGGCTCGTTGCGGGCAGGGGCAAACACCAGCACGCTCCTGGGGGGCAAATTCAGAATGACCCCGTAGCTGGTTTTCATAGTGATGCCCTTGAGTGAGCAAGGCAAATGGGACCCAATTTCCATTGCACTCGAGTTTCAGAGAGCAGTGGGTACACAAGGGACCGGGGAAAATCTTCCAATAAAAATATTTCACCCAGGCGTTGAGTGTCTCAAAGGATAGGACTTAAATGCTTCAATATTTAATCTCTCTGAAATGTCTCCTTCCCTAATGGGCCCAGAGAAATGAAATGTTACCATATATACCTACTAATCTTCCAAACCTAAGTTCCAGCATAATATTTTCTAATTTGTTCAAAGTTGCCACTAAACAATGACAAAATTTACACTTCCCGAAAGCCTACATATTAAAATGAAGGTAGTATTTCTTGAAGTCTGGGAGAGTTATGCCTCCTGCTTGGTTTTTGTTTCTCAGGATTGCTTTGGCGATTCTGGGTCTTTTGTGGTTCCATATAAATGTTTGGATTGTTTGTTCTAATTCTGTGAACAATGTCGTGGGTAATTTGATAGGGATTGCATTGAATCTGTAGATTGCTTTGGGTAGGATGGCCATTTTCACAATATTGATTTTTCCAATCCAGGAACATGGAATATCTTTCCATTTCTTTACATCTTCTTTGATTTCTTTGATTAAGGTTTTATAGTTCTCGGCATATAGGTCCTTTACCTCTTTGGTCAGGTGTATTCCGAGGTATTTGATTTTGTGAGGTACAATTTTAAAAGGTATCATTTTTTTGTATTCCTTTTCTAATGTTTCATTGCTGGTATACAGAAATGCAACTGACTTCTGAATGTTAATCTTATATCCTGCTACTTTGCTGAATTTATTAATCAGTTCAAGGAGTTTTGGGGTTGAGTCCTTAGGGTTTTCTAGGTATAGTATCATATCATCTGCATACAGTGACAGTTTGATCTCTTCTCTTCCTATATGGATGCCTTTTATTTCTTTTGTTTGTCTAATTGCTGTGCAATCCCACTCTTGGGCATCTATCCGGACAAAGCTCTACTTAAAAGAGACACATGCACCCGCATGTTCATTGCAGCCCTATTCACAATAGCCAGGACATGGAAACAACCCAAATGTCCATCGACAGATGATTGGATTCGGAAGATGTGGTATATATACACAATGGAATACTACTCAGCCATAAAAAAGGATGACATCATGCCATTTGCAGCAACATGGATGGAACTAGAGAATCTCATACTGAGTGAAATGAGCCAGAAAGACAAAGACAAATACCATATGATATCACTTATAACTGGAATCTAATATCCAGCACAAATGAACATCTCCTCAGAAAAGAAAATCATGGACTTGGAGAAGAGACTTGTGGTTGCCTGATGGGAGGGGGAGGGAGTGGGAGGGATCGGGAGCTTAGGCTTATCAGACACAACCTAGAATAGATTTATAAGGAGATCCTGCTGAATAGCATTGAGAACTATGTCTAGATACTCATGTCGCAACAGAAGAAAGGGTGGGGGAAAAAACTGTAACTGCAATGTATACATCTAAGGATAACCTGACCCCCTTGCTGTACAGTGGGAAAATAATAAAAAAAAATAAATAAATAAAATGAAGGTAAAGTCTTCTTTTACCCAGTGAGCCCCCAAAATTCTCAAGTCGTTAGCAATAAATTAAATAGTGCTGTGACATTGTTTTCCTGTGCTCAATGTGTCATTTCCCCCTTTTCCATGTCTATACATCATATTTTTGGCAAGTGCCAAAGAGATTAAACGTATTTTATGGAATAAATATGTTTAAAATGTGTTTCCAATTCTTAGGGCTCTTCAGAGGATTCGATGTGTTTTAAATGACAGGAGCCATTCTAGTGACAAGCCCTCTGTCCGATCCTGGATCATGAAAGGTGGAGACAAGGGGTGAGTAGGGTGTCTGCCACCAAGGTCGCCCTACCTGCCCGAGCTCCCCAGGAGAGGAGGCTGCCCTCCTGATGTTCTGAGCCTGGCCGAGGAAGCCCTGGCCTCCTCCCGGCCAGTCCCCTGTTCAGCCACTGTTCGCCGAGGTTGCCCCACTCCTGGGTGGCCAGGCCAGGTCTATCTCGAGAGGCTGGATCTGGACACATCACCAAAACCTCCCTCCTCCCTCCCCGCTGGACCCCGCAAGCCCTGTGACCTTGGCTATTGCCAACCTATTTGGAAGAGAACAGAACTCATTCTCTACTTTGACTTTTTTTCTCCGTGGGAACTTGTCATCACTAAACCATAAAAGGTTATCACACGGAAAACTGAAAATGCCGGTAAGCCCTCTCTGTGGATGGCTTCCCTCGCTCAGGGAATGTCTGCTGTTGAATACCATGAAAAGAAAACAGGGCAGGAGTGCCCATCACGATGGTACAGCGGAAACATATCCGACTAGGAACCATGAGGTTGCGGGTTCGATCCCTGACCCCGCTCAGTGGGTTAAGGATCTGGCGTTGCCGTGAGCTGTGGGGTAGGTCGCCATCACGGCTCGGATCTGGCGTTGCTGTGGCTGTGGTGTAGGCTGGCGGCTATAGCTGATTAGACCCCCTAGCATGGGAACCTCCATATGCTGTGGGTGCAGCCCTAAAAAGACAAAAAAAAAAAAAAGGGCAGAAAAGGAAACCCACTGTGTCACCCTCCTTCAAAACCTTTTGAGGACTCCCTGCTTCCTCGTAATGAAGGCTGAGGTCCTCACTCCAGCATGTAATCTGCCGTGAGTGAGGTCAAGCCCTCCTGTTCAGTTTCCACGCTCACCTTACACACCCACCACATCTATCCCTGAGCCCCCCTGCCTCCTGCAATCTCCCTCAGCCCCAGTGGGTCTGCATTAATTACTTCATCTTTCTCTCCGCTCTTTCTTGCTCACACTGTGTCCCCTCTTTGGGGCACTTTTGACCAGCTCCCCAGTTACCCTGATCAATATCCTCAAAGCCTTGAGCCTTGTTCCTTAAAGCCAAATTCAAACGCTTTTTTCCCTGAACATGCCCCACCCCCGCTCCAACCCCTTATCTCACTTTCCCTCTCCACGAGGGTGCCTTAGCGTTGCCTCTGTGTGTGTGTGTGTGTGTGTGTGTGTTCGCGCATGCTCCCGAAGGATGGGGCCTTGTCCACTCTCCTCTGTGTCCCCCAGGGCTAGCCTGGGGTCTTCCATGGAGTAGAAGCTCACTACACGGGCGCTGAAGTAGAATGGAACCGCAAGACCACCATCCTCAAAGAGAAGTCGGGGGGCGGGGGGCAGGAAGCTGGAAGGAAATGAAAATTGCTCTGCTTACTGGCCTTGACACTTATCCTCCGATCTGCCGTGCAGGCTTCAGCACCAACCTGTGTCCCCTGGCTGAAGCCCAGCAGCAGCGAGGATTCAGGTGACTAGGTAGGTCCACCAGACAACCAGCAAGGCAACTGGCATTTCAGTAGAGCAAGTGGGAGATGCGGGAGTCATCTCCCAGACCTCAGGGTAGACATGACCTAAGCTTCCCTCCCCTGGCACCCCCACATCCTCACTGCTTCTCCCCTCTGGGATCACCAGTATTGTCGGCAGACTGGGCTCAGCTGGAAAACTCTGGGCAAGTTATTTAACACCCATGGCAGAAATTACTCATGGTTTAGCCCATGGTCCATTCTTTACTCCCTTGGTAACAGAAGCTCTAATTTTTAGTCACCCAGAGTAAAGACTACATTTCCCAAACTCCCTTGCAGCCAGATCCAGCCATGTGACTGAGTTTTGGCCAATGAGTTGTACGTGCCCAGGAAGTATCCTTAAAAGAAGAGGCTGTACCCTTCTTTGCCCTGTTCTCCTTCCTCCTGGCTGGAATATGGACAGGTTGGCAGAAGCTAAAGCAGCTTTCTTGGACCATGAATTGGAAACTAACGCTGAGGATGGCAGAGCAACAAGATAGAAAGAGCTGGGGTCCTAACGCTGTGTGATACCTTACAAGTTCTGGATTGTCTGTCTCCAAACTTCTTTCGGATGAGAGAGAAATGGACGTCTGTCCTATTTAAGTCATTCGTGCTTTGGGGTTTTCTGTCACATGCGTCCAAATCTAAACCAAACGTATTAAAACTTAGGCAGGTCTTGTTACGTAGTTGCTACCATGGCTTCCCATCTCACTCATGATAGCAACCAGCATCTTTGTAGCAGCCTAAGAGCTGAATACAATCGGCCCTTCCTGTCGCCTCTCACCTCATCTCTGCTGCTCTCCCACTCCTGCACTGCAGCTGCCCAGCAGGCTCCTGCCTCAGGACCTCTGCTCTTGCCCTGGCTTCCTCCTTGAATTATCCTTTAATGAATCCCCTGGACCACTCTGCATACTCCACATATGCTCTTAAAGGCTGCCCTTTTAGGGAGGGCTTCCCTGAAGCCCTGCTGTGGACTGGATCGCACCCTCTCAAAATTCCTATATTGAGGCCCTAAATGCTTCCATGACTGTACTGGAGGGAGGCCCTTTAAGGAGGTGATTATGGTTAAATGAGATCATACGTGCAGAGCCCTGATTCGACAGACCTGGCGCCCTTCTCAGTAGAGGTGGAGCCCTCGGCGCTTTCCCCTCCGCGTGAGGGCACAGAGAGGAGGCAGCCGTCTGCAAGGCATGAAGAGAGCCTCTCCCGACCCTGGACGTGCTGGCACCAGGATCTCAGACTTGGAGCTCCAGAACTGTGAGAAAATACGTTTTCGTTGTTTAAGGCACCCATTCTCTGGTATTGCGTTACGGCCTCCTGAGCTAATTAATTATTCTCCTACCCTGTTTCTTATTTTGATTTCTGTATCACCTCCTAACTGTGTTCCTTAATTTTATTTGTAGCATTCATCATAGTCTAATATACTACATAGTTTTATCTCATTGTTTGTCTTCTAGTCCATTATAATATGAATGAAAACATAAAAGATAAAAATTTGCAAAAATAAAGGGCAAGACAGAGCAGACCTAAGGGTGAATGTGGCAGTGCCCCCCCATTCCCCCTCAAAGCAGAGTCTGAAGCAGAGTTGAGCCTGAAAGGTGCCCTTGGAATCAACATCTGTGGGAGGAAGCGAGGCAGGGGCAGAGGGAGGGGTCCAGCTAGAGTGCACGCTTGGAGGTGGTGTCAGTGACCCACAGGGGACTCTGGTGCTAGATAGGCCTTCAGGTTAGGCCGAGATCACTTCACACTCTGCACTGATCCACCACTGGGTGTCGGCCACCAGAAAGGGGCCTGACTGGGGCAGCGGGGGCCACCCTTGGGTAGCTAGACGGCCTAAGGCTGTCAACTGACAGCACTTCCAGCAGCTGGAGCCACAAGCCCTGGGATTGGGGGTAGGGGACGGGGATCGCAGTGCCTGCCACAGCACCCAGCGAGCAGAGACAGCCGAGGGGAGGAACAGACCCGCTGGCAAGCATCATGACGGCTTCACTGAGAAGAGTCCTGGATGATAAGAGCCAACAAAGAGGAGTGTAACTCTGAGTTACGGTGCACAGGAACTATTGTCGCCTGGTGGGCTGGGGAGGGTGTGTTGAGGGGAGGTGAGAGGGTCATTCTCTTCCCGCCTGTTGCCAAGACCTGATTTCATCTCCTCTGTGAAGCCAGAGAGCCTCAGCTTGTGCCATAAACACTAGAAGAGCCTAACTATGCAGACAAACTCTAAACTCCTGTGGCCAGAAAGAAATCAAATTATGATCAGCTGGTGAGCAGCTCAACAAAATATTTTAATGGGCAAATATTTAGTCTGTTAATAAATACCACTACCTGCATGATGGCTGCCAGCTTCCCTCCCCACAGGGTGGCCCAAGTCTGGTAGCCGCAGTGATGAGATGAGAGGGGAACACCCACATCCCTGACTGAGCAACTTTCTCTTTGTAACCTGAGCCCAGTCACTTCCTCTGGGCTTGTGGGGCATCACCTGCAAAGCAGAGCTAACACCTTCTTCCTGGGGTTGGGTGGCTTAAAGGCAGCAATGTATGGATTGTTGCGTTGGGCACTGCTGGGGTGGCCCCAGTACGGCTCTGCCGCCCTGGACAATTCTCTAGGGCTGCAGGAAGTGCTCCCCCACCTCCCACCCCCACCCATGTGCTTTAGGGCCACCGCAGGTCCCATCCACTATGTCAAGAAAGAGGACACTATGGCCAGAGGCCCTCGTTGTGTTATGTAAGCCACTGCTCAAGTCCGGGATTGGTAATGAGCAGAGGCCAGGACATAAGAGGCCTTGTCTTTTCTTCTTTTGCTGGTCCTGATCCGGGTTAGAGATGGTTGCTTAGCAACAGCACTAACTCAGCCTTGGGGGCCACCAGCCCAGACTCCCGGTTCCCACCAAGGAAGGAATGCCACGGCACCGGCCAGAGTGTTCATTTGGGCGGATTGTGTGGACACTTTTTCCTGAGGGGGGGGTTATTTTGAGGTAAACCGGGAACATTCCTCTGATGGGAATTACCCCTGGGATGAAAGAGGAGCTATGGGGGAGGGGGGATCAGAGCCGCAACTTGGGGCTCCTGCCCACCCTTTTCAGGGAGCAAATTATTCCGGAACAGAGGCAAGATGACTAAAGAGAAGCTGCACAAGTGGGCCTCTGTTTCATGCTTGGCAGGGAGCGTGAGGGAGTCCTTTTTCTCTTAAGTCTAATTCTCAGCCATTGTGCTGCCGGCAAACACGAGGGCTCCAAAGCGGCTCAGAGGTGGGGCTGAGCGAGATGAGTCAGAGCGCCTGCAGGCACCTGCCTCGGCCGTGAGTTAGGAGTTTCTGGACTCTTCCCTTTGAGCTGGACTCCCAGAGCTGTCAGGTCCCCCCTACTCTGGGGAGGGGACACACGTTCATTCCTTCAGCCCCGAGCCTGGGTTGCAATTGCCTTTGCAGGTTGAAAGCACGAAGCAGTGAGGCCATAACAGTGAGATTTTCCATAAGATTAAAAAGAATGAGCTGCAACGTTTTAAGAAAAGACATTCCCTCGGTCACTAGCCGCAACTGCCTTTCAAGGGAAAAAACAATGAAAAAAGCAGAACTATCCAGAGCAGCCTGGGTTGCATTTTAAATTCACCTCACAATGCAAGTTTATAATGCCCCTTTTAAGGGCGACTAACCAAAAAAATCAACTTTCAGTGAACGTTTAGGTGAGAAAACCATAGAGTATCCGATTGTTCCGTCAAATTCCGCCTTGAAGATAGAAGGATGCCAAGCCCACTGGGACGAGTTCCGGTGGCGCTGTTCCCGGCAGTGCTGCCCTCTGCACGCCGGGCGCCTCTGCGCCTCCTGTGCAGAGGCCGCATTTACACCCCATTGGCTGGGGAAGGTCCCTAGCAGGTATCAATCTGATTAGTCCGATCAGCACCAGGTGAGCTGAAACTGCCTTAAAGTTCACAGCTGGACCTGAACTTTTTAAAAAATGTCTAACAGCCTGATATATGAAAATCAAAGACTAGTCTGTGTCACAGGGTGATGAGCCTTTTCAGGTTCCTTCTCCTACCGTCTAGAAATCCAAAACGCCTGCTTGAGGAATTCCCTCCTCCCCTTCTTCAAAATTCTCCGGGAGAAAAAAACAAAACAAAACAGGAAAGGTCACCGACCTCTGTGCCCTTGGCCATTTCTTAGCCAGAAGGCAAACCCTGGGTACAAACTGCGAAAGGAACCAGAGATGAGGAGAGGAGTGATGACTCTGTCCAGCAATTTAGAGACGAATTGATCGCAGGCCTGGCACTTGGAAGGTCACTGATGAGTGAACGCGGAGAATCTGCCACAAGAGCAACCTGGGATCTGCCCCCACTCGAGTCAACAAGCCCTCTCAGCACGGAGAGTCCATTAGCAAGAATCATCTGAGCTCTGCTCCACCCCGCCCCCCCCACCCTGAATCACCGCGAGGAAGGAAGGGAGGAGGACAGCATCTGCTCTGACTTTTCCAGTTTGGGTGGAAGAAATCGATATTTATTCAGTCAAGTAAAGAGAGATTTATTACAAGTGCACCCTAACCCCGGAAAAAGTATTTAGGGCGTATTCTCAGCTATTCTTTCTCTGCTCGTCTACGTTCTGCCATGTTCCCTCCCTCTGTTCAGTCTTATTTTTGCCTCCTGGTAGTGCTTTGGTCTTTACCTCCAGCCTACCCTTAACTTCAGATCCCAAGGCCACGGACCCTGTGTGGCCCCAGCTTCATCTGCTTCTGAATGTGCCCCTTCTGGGTTCTGCTCCCGGAAAGTCATCCTCTCGATATTTTTAGTTGAAACTCCTGGTGAACTGGGTCGTGACAGTTTGCTGGACAGACTATACATGATCCTGGGTCAACAGCCTGCCCTGGGCCACTTCCTGTGGCTGGAGGAGAGGCCGTGGGGGAGGGAAAGAGAAGAGGATCCAGCATATCAGGTCTACTAAGGCGGACCCTTCAGCAGAAGCCCCCAGTTGTCAGGTGTTTAAGGCACCCAACCCCTTGGCTCTGGCCGAACAAGACAGTGCCAGTTTGGGGCACTCTGTATTAGAAAGACAAGCATCCTGAGAAATGAGTTCATTTTGCCTGAAATCTGTTTCACACTCAAGACGACAGACATGAACAAACTGTCAAGTGCTTTCAGTGTTGAGTGAATTGCATGTCTTTGGGAAGGACCAAATCTAAGTGAGGTGCTGGTTTGGTCATTCACACAGAACTAAAAGGCTTAGAGTGTCTAGAGTGGCTCAAGCTTTTGATGTAGGAAGTCCTGGTCCGAAGGGAAGGAACTTTCTAGCAGTGCCTTTTTGAAACCAGGGAACTTTAGAGAACCAAGAAGACCTCTGGGCCAGGGTTAAGGGAGAGAAACTGTCAAAGCTAAGGGTCCAGCTGGAGGAGAGCACCCCTGTCCCCTGTCATGTGCTGTGCTCTTCCCCCCCCCCCCCACCCTTGGCAGATGACTTCATCTGTTCCTGGAGGAGGAGGTTTGACTATGACAATTTGTTCCCTTAGAAAAACCACAGTTGGGGGCTTGAAGCCCTAGCCTCCCTGGGAGAGTTATGCCCTCACACTCCTCAGCCCGACCCCCAAAAAAGGATCTTTGTGCTTTTTTTAAAGGAAGAAAAACGTCCTGTTTCTCAACACGCTCAGGGCTTCACTTCTGATGCTCAGAACACTTCTTTCTGGTCACACTGAGAAATTCTCAGACACCAGCTGAGCGCCCTACAAGTTAACTCATTCTGACACCGTCCACCTGGAGAGAGCGTCAGATCCCTCGGGTTAAGGGCTCAGTCCCACATTTCAGATGCCAGCCGCAGGCCCAGGTTGTTACCTGGGCTTGTGACCAATAGGCTCCTAATCAGAGGTTCCCATGACCCCCTCCTTGGGTTCAATTAATTTGCTAGAGTGGCCCAGAGAACTCAGGAAAACAGTTTCCTTTCTGTTTACCCGTTCCTGTAGGCATCATAGAGGGAACAGATCAACACCCAGGTAGAAGAAATGCATGGAGCAAGCGTGTGGCTCTCCCGTGCCCTCCCAGCCTGGGCCACTCTCCTGGCACCTCCATGTGTTCGTCCCAGAAGCTCTCTGAGCCCCCGTACGTTTGGGATTTCACATAGGCATGTTTGCTTATTCAGTTTCCAATCTCTCTCCCCTCTCTGGAGAATGGGGAGTGGAGCCGAAAATTCCAAGCTTCTAATGAGGCTTGGTCTTTCTGGTGAGCAGCCGCCACCCAGGAGCCCAACCAGAGTCATCTCCTTAGAAAAAGGATGCTCCAGTCACCCAGGAAATTCCAAGGGACTTCGGAGCCCTGTGTCAGGAACTGGGATCAGAGACCAAGTATTAGATCAAAAGATGCCCCTAATGCTTTTATCGCTTAGGAAATTAAAAGGGTTTTAGAAGCTCTGTGCTAGGAACCTGGGGCAGAAACCAATAGATAAATTTTTTCTATTTTCTCCCATTGTGATTCTGACCACTGGCTAGAAATTGGAGGTTCCCACGCCCCCCATCTTTGGTTCAGTCCTTTGCTAGAGGTGTTCACAGGACTCAGGAAAACAGTTGGCTCGCTCTATTAACAATTTTTCATAAAGGGTTATAACTCAGGAACAACCAGATGGAAGCGATGCGTAGGGCAAGGCTTAGGGGAGGGTATGCAGAGCTTCTGTGCCCTCCCCAGGAGCACAGCCCCCCAGCACCTTCACGCCTTCACCAACAGGAAGCCCTCCAAACTACACCCTCTTGGGTTGTCACGGAGACTTCATGCCGAGGCAAGTTGATTAAATTATTAGCCACTGGTGAGTATTCAACCTTCAGCCCCTTTCCCTTCCCCAGAAGTAGGAGGGGAGGAAATAAACTTTCCAGTCCTGTGGTTTGTTTCCTTGGCAACCAGCTCCCACCCTGTGATTATCTAGGGGCTTTCCAAAATTCCTCCCATGAACAGAAATGCAGATACGGTCGGAAGGATTTGTTGTGAATAACAAAAGATGCTGATTTCATAGGGTTTTTTAAAAAAATTTCATTGAAGTGTAGTTAATTTACAACATTATAATCATTTCTGTCGTATGACGTCATGTTTACCCCTCTGAAGCTATTTCAGAACCTGAGGACAAAACCAAATATTTGAACAAAAGATGCCTTTATCGCTTTCATCAATTAGGAAATTGTAAGGGATTTGGGAACTGTGAGCCAGGAACTGTGGATGAACACCCAAGTGTATATTTCTTAGTATAAATCACAATATCACCTGCTTCTTAGAGAAATCAGTAAATGGTTATGGAGCATCGCTGTCAGGGGATGGAGAGGGCCTGACACCGCAGTGAACGTCCTGCAGAGATGGAAAATATAGATTCTTATTTGAAGGAATTTTGAGAAGGCATTCTTTATTTATTTATTTATTTATTGTCTTTTTACTGTTTATTTGGGCCACTCCCGTGGCATATGGAGATTCCCAGGCTCAGGGTCGAATCGGAGCTGTAGCTGCCGGCCTACGCCAGAGCCACAGCAAAGCGGGATCCGAGCCGCGTCTGCAACCTACACCACAGCTCACGGCAACGCCGGATCGTTAACCCACTGACCAAGGGCAGGGACCGAACCCGCAACCTCATGGTTCCTAGTCAGATTTGTTAACCACTGCGCCATGACGGGAACTCCGAGAAGGCATTCTTTAAAGCTTTATTAAGTTTCTTGGATGTCTAGTAGTGTCTCAAATTATATTTTAGTAACTTTTAATATTCATAAACAAAAACATATACATTCAATTTTCCTTTAAATGTAGTTTTTTAATCAAATCAAGAGAAAAAAATAGACAGCTGACTTCATTTTGATGTTTAAAAAAACCTCAAACATTTAAAAACTGCCTCAATGGCGTTGCCATTGTGGCTCAGTGGGTTAAAAACCTGACTAGTGTGTGTGAGGATGTGGGTTCGATCTCTGGCCTCACTCAGTGGGTTAAGGATCTGGCGTTGCCGCAAGCTGAAGTCTAAGTCTTGGATGTGGCTTGGATCCAGTGTTGCTGTGGCTGGCGTAGGCCAGCAGCTGCAGCTCCGATTTGACCCCTAGCCCAGCAACTTCCGTATGCCGCTGCCACAGCCCTCAAATGGAAAAAACAAAACAAAACACATAACCTACCTCAAGATATGTCCAGATTCCCTCATCAGATATTAGCATAAGACAACTTTTAAAACCAATTTCTTCATTTCCTGGAAAACATCAAGGTGAACCAATTAACTTACTTATAGAGAATTAACTTATTTATCCGTGGTGAGGGATCAAACCTGAGCCACAGCAGTGACGCCACCAAATCCTTCACCACTGGACCACCAGGGAACTCCCTCAGGAGGCCTTTTTGTGGCCCGCGTCCCTCACATCTGGGTTTTTCCAGTCACCCTCTAAGATTAGGCAACTGTACCCCAAACCCATGCCAGCTTATAATCGCCACAGTCCTCTCACGGAAAAAGAAACCGCGTCTTCCTGAAGTCTGAGTACAGAAGAAATAGTTTGGCCAACAGCCCACATGACCCCAGCAGGAGTACTTGAAAAAGCTCCTAATAACTCGTCTGTCGACAGTGTCCAAAGTCCCTGATACTAAAGCTCTAAACCCTTAGGCCTCCAAGAATCACAAACGCTTGATTGTGTTTTGCCAGAGAGGCCATCACGGAAAAGCTTGCAAGGTCTTACAGGGCTTTCTCCCCATCTAAATGGTAACTGCAGAAAGGGCGAGAGCGTAGGTGGGGCTCTTGGACTGAATGCAGAGAAGCATTGGCCAAGGAGTTGAGATTCACTTGCTTTTTCCATATAACATTTAAAAACAAAAGCTTAATTCAGTGCACCTTGTGGGAAGGGTGCCTATTATTAGTGTACAGGTAGATGCATCTTTACAAAGAACGCAGCTCTGCAGTCGGCACTCAGCACAAAGAAAACCAAGGGATCGCCAGCATCCCTAAGACCCGCTTCCCCCTCCTCCCCCAAAGGGCCGTTCCCCACTCATGAGTTCGCCTGTTTCTGTGCTGTGTGGTCAGGGAAGCACAGAGAGCTCCCCCGTTAGTACCTGTGGGCCTTCACTCACCCGCATGTTTGAGTCACCGTCGTGTGGCACCAGCAAGGGCTATTCCTTGCCAGCCCCTGCACGCTCCACTCTGGCAAACACATCCCGGATCATTCCCCCCATGGCAGGTGTCCTTTGGGCCAAAGGGTATTGTCTGGTTTGGGAGAGTCTTCTTAAAAGAATCCCGTATCTGAGGCAGACAAGTCTGGAGATTTTGACGCCAACATCGACCAAGAAAATAGAGGGGCCACGTCACTTGCTTGGTGCTCTAGCCTCTGTTCTGCATCCCACCCCAACCCCTAGACTCGGGAGGAAAAAGTGAGTCATGCTCCTGAGAAGGTGATTGCTGCAAGGAGGGGGAGGTTTGGAATCCCAGAAAACGAGGGGGACTCTTGGGGCTGCAGGAGCGGACGCAGGAAGTCACCCCTGGGTGTAAACTTCAGCGAGACCCTCTGGTCACCGGAAAATCCTCCGTAATCTTCTCAGAGCAACTGGGGTGCCTCCCTCCACCCCAGGGTAATGGGGCTTCAGTCTCTAGAATCTCAACAAGAGTAGCTATCCAACCACTACCCAATCCCAGAAATTCTCAAGAGAAGGTGGCATCAGGAGAGGAGCATCTGGGAGTTCCCATTGTGGCTCAGTGGTAATGAAACTGACCGGTATCCGTGAGGACTTGGGTTCGATCCCTGGCCTCACTCAGGGGGTTAAGGATCTGGTGTCGCCATGAGCTGTGGTGTAGGTCACAGATGAGGCTTGGATCCCGCGTTGCTGTGGCTGTGGTGTAGGCCGGCAGCTGCAGCTCTGATTCAACCCCTAGGCTGGGCACTTCCATATACCCACAGGTGCAGACCTAAAAAGACAAAAAAAAAAAAAAAAAAAAAAAGAAAAAAAAGTATTTGATTCAACCAGCAGCGAGGCTTAATGAGAGAGGTTTACCTCTCCGTTTTCAATACAACCATGGCCCAAACCTTCCCTCGCCTAGAGCTCGTATTTTTCTCCCTTCTTGGAGAACGCAACAGTTACACCACTAAAGGACTCTTTTGGGAACTCGCTGTTCCCTGCTCACTACATTTCCAATAACTTGAGGAAAGCCAGCTTATTTCCACACAGTTTCTGTTTATTTGGGTGCAATAGTTTAATATAGTCCTAAACACTGGAGAGAGGAAACTCTTGACATTTTATTCTCTGATCACTAGCAGATAAATTCAAAGTGCCTTTGGGACCTAAAAAAAACAAGTGCTCATTTGAAGGAGGGAGACTGGGAAAATACACGGAAGTGTAGTGTTTAGATTCATTACGAAGACTTGAAAATATTTATATTAGTATCGAGAACTTATTGATGTTTCATTTCTTGGCAAGGCTTTGAAGAAATTATATGTATATCCTCAAGGATTTTAAACAGTATTTCACAAAGAATATGCTACTATTTATAAACACAAAAATGTTTGAGATGACTGTGAGCATATTTTTAAAGAAGTGAGGCTTTGAATTCTATTTTCCTCTTTTTCCTACCTCTCTTTACCGCATAGGTCTTTTTACTTGGTTCCTTATAAACTTTATAACACGCCGATGCTATGAGACAGTGGTTTCTAAAAAGGCGTCTCAAAAACAAGTATTTGTGCTTGAGTTCAGGACTGTCAGTCTTCTGTAAAGTTCACAGACAAGCTAAAAGTACAAAAACAGGATGATAACAATTTTTTCCAGCTTTCTTGAGAAATAATTGACTTCCCTCACTGTATAAGTTTAAGGCATCCAGCATGATGGCCAGACTTACATGTAGCAGGAAATGATTTCCTCAACAGATTCAGCTAACATTATCCTCTCATATAGATACAACTAAAAAAAGAAAAGAAAAAAGGGGGAAAAAGTTCTCTTTGCAATGAGAACTCTTAGGATTTACTCTTTTCACTTTCATAGATAACATACAGCAGTGTTAACTAGTTAGTTCGTTACATCCCTAGTATTTAGTTATAGCTAGTGACCACCTGCCTCTAGTTCCCCTCCCTCCACCCTCCACCTCTAGTAACCACGAGAGTCTGAGCTCTTGTTCCGTGATTCTATGAGTTTGAGATCATATAGTATTTATCTGTCATGAATTCATTGATGGATCCTTAGATTGATGATAATAGTTTAAGTACTTTTCATATTAAAATAGCTGTTTACTTTTGTTTTTATTTCTATTGCCTTGGGAGACGGACCTAAGAAAACATCTGCATGGCTGATGTCGGAGAATGTTCTGCCCATGCTCTTGTCTAGGAGTTTGATGATGTCTTGTCTTATGCGCATGTCTTTAAGCCATTTTGAGCTTTTTTTTGTGCATGGCGTGAGGGGGTGTTCTCGTTCCATTGACTTACATGTAGCTGTCCACTTTTCCCAGCACCGCTTGCTGAAGAGGCTTTTTCCCATTTTATATTCTTGCCTCCTTTGTCAAAGATTAATGACCATAGGTGTCTGGGTTTACTTCTGGGCTTTCTATTCTGTTCCATTGGTTTGCAGGTAACACTGTCTTGATTAGTGCAGCTTTGTAACATTGTCTAAAGTCTGGGAGAGCTAGGTGTCCGTCCTGCTTGGTTTTTCTTCCCCCTTCAGGATTGCTTTGGCAATTCTGGGTCTTTTGTGGTTCCATATAAATTCCTGGATTGTTTGTTCTAGTTCTGTGAAAAATGTCGTGGGTAACTTCATAGGGATTGCATTGAATCTGCAGATTGCTTTGGGTACTATGGCCATTTTAATGATATTAATTCTTCCAATCCAGGAGCATGGGATAGCTTTCCATTTCTTGGAATCCTCTTCAATTTCCTTGATGAATGTATAGTGCTCAGCATATGAGTCGTTCACCTCCTTAGTCAGGTGTATTCCTAGGTATTTCATTTTTTGAGGTGTGCTTTTAAAATGTATTTTTAATTTTCCTTTCCTAATATGTCGTTAGAAATATTGTACAGAAATGCAACCAATTTCCGAATGTTAACCTTGTGTCCTGCTACTTTGCTGAATTAGTTAATTAGTTTGAGTACTTTTTGTTTGGAGTCCTTGGGGTTTTCTATATGTAGTATTATGTCATTTGCATATAGTGACAATTTTGCCTCTTCTCTTCCAATTTGGATTCCTTTTATTTCTTTTTCTTGTCTGATTGCTGTGGCTAGGACTTCCAGTACTATGTTGAATAAAAGTGGTGAGAGCGGGCATCCTTGTCTTGTTCCAGATTTTAGCAGAAAGTCTTTGAGAATGTGAAATAGCTCATTAATAATTTTTGTACTAATTGAAATGACGTTTTGAATATATTAAGTTAAACATACTATTTTTTCTTTTTCTTGCCTCAGAACTTTTAGTACATATGACATGTATGTCGTATATGTTAACCTTTTATTAGAGATTGTCTTGTTTTCGAGCAAAAGCCTAACTTCAGGCTTGATCTTGAATTGAAAGGATGGTTGTGAGTGTCAGGGTGTTGGCAAGTTGCTCTCAGAATTTTAATACCTGCTGTGTTGTTGATGGGTGTAAATATGACTTGCCTCAGGGCTCATGCAATCTAGACATGAGGACCGAGATTTATCTCCTCAACAGGGAGGAGGCAAGTCCTCAGACTTGGAGACACATACTCTCGAAATGAACTTTGCCTGTTTCTTTTTACTTTTCAGATGGAGCTCCTGGGAGACTGAAAATTAGACTATATGACTCATATTTGTGGCTTACATTAAATTTCTATTGGACAGCACTGGCTTTATAAATGAAATTACACAAACATATGCCTCGTTATTTCAAGACTTGCTGTCCATTTTCTGATTGTTATAAAGTTATGCAAAGCATAGCTGATATAATTGAATTTAATTAGTTGGGGGAGTGTTGGAGCGTCTGCCTCACTCCAGCTTTGTTCTCAACACCTCTCAGTGGCCCTGTTTTAGTGAAGATTACTGGTAAAGTAGCTCTTCCCCATAGGCTCTGCCCCCGGAGGGACCCTGGCCTGCAGTCCTCAGCGTCACACGTTCAGAACTTGAGTCTGTCCCAGTTCCTGGATGAGACCCTGGGGACACATTTCTCAAGAGCTGGTATGAGAACAGTGACTTTCCAGAAGGACAGGCTTTTCTGGGTCATTCTGTCTGGTGTCATGCTAACTTGTCTCTTCATCTCCCAAAGGTATCTATGTCATGGGTTGGGCTCCAAACCCAGGTGGGGCCATGCAAGGCACAGGGCAGGCCCACTGTGCAGGGGCTGAGAGGTTCTCCCGAGGGTAGATTTACATGGGCGGGGCTGAGGCCTGGGAACGAGGTGCGGAGACCTCACAGAGATGGCTACGAATGTGCGTTCTCCCCGGGGTTCACCCCTCCCAATCGTACTGGGCACTTCCAACACGTCCCATCCCAGCAGTGACCAAGTGCTGGAGGAACAGATTGAACTGTTCAGGTTCACACATGCGCTCGGAAAGCAGCTTACCAGTTTATAAGAAGAAACATAGTCAAGCATCAGCATCACGGAGTTCCCATTGTGGCTCAGCGGTAATGAACCTGACTAGTATCCATGAGGATGCGGATTCAATCCCAGGCCTCGCTCAGTGGGTTAAGGATCCGGATCTTGCATTGCCGTGAGCTGTGGTGTAGGTCACAGGTATGGTTCGGATCCCACGTTGCTGTGGCTGTGGTGTAGGCCAACAGCTATAGCTCTGATTTGACCCCTCACCTGGGAACTTCCATGTGCCTGCCACATGTGTGGCCCCATTTAAAAAAAAAAAAGAATCAGAATCACTTAGCTCTGCTCTTAGTGGGAGGGGCAGTGCACAAGAGCAAACCTATCAGTATTTAGAGTTTGTTTGCTAGGTAACACAATGACTATATGAAGAGGAGAGATAGTGGGGTCTCTCTTGGAAAAGGGAGCAATGGGGACCCTGCGGAGTGTTAAGTCATAAAACCAAGTTGCCCAGTGTTCAGAGCAGATCCATTTCTATAGCTCAGCTTAGAGGGAATATTCCAGAAATATTTATGGTCTGCCTGCCCGTCTAATCTAAGCGTTAGTGAGACAGAATGATTTCTAGGTCAGACCAGGACTTGACTGAGTATTAACAGACCTCATGGAGGAATGAGTTCATCACCCACGGAAGCCCAGAAAAGAGAGAGTTTCAGAAACAAGCTTTGACCGGAGGGTGGGCTAACGGGAGCCGGACTGGAGGCCAGTGAGGACATAGAGGTCCCAGCTGTGGGGGAGGACACACCCAGCTGTCAGAGCCCAGACCTTCCAGCATCTGAGTCCTGGAATTGGGTTCCAGGCTCTGAATCCAGGATCATCACCAAGCGGATCATCTGGCTTCCTGTGCAGCTTTTCCCTGGGAGAGACCCCGCCAGTGAGCTCAGTCTGCCCAAGAGCTATATTCTTCTGTCCTGGTAAGGTCCTTGGATTTATGTTGCGAGATAGCATTTTTAAAATTATTTTTTGTCTTTTGTCTTTTTAGGGATGCACCTGCAGCAGATGGAGATTCCCAGGCTGGGGTCTAATCGGAGCTGTAGCTGCCAGCCTAGGCCAGAGCCACAGCAACGCCAGATCTGAGCCATGTCTGCAACCTACACCACAGCTCACGGCAACGCCAGATCCTTAACCCAGTGATCGAGGCCAGGGATCAAACCCATAACCTCATGGTTCCTAGTCTGATTCGTTTCCGCTGAGCCACGATGGGAAATCCCTGGCGATAGCGTTTTTAAGCATAGAATCCATTCTTGTAATGAAGCGCTTCAACGAATTGTGTCTCCATGTCCACAAGACTTACTCCAGGAGCAGAAGCCGTAAGTCCAGCCAGTGCATTCCTCCTGTTGAGACCCCCCCCCCATGTGACACTGAATTCCACTGCCTTGCGCTACAGTCTCCAGCAGTGACTACGAAGAACCACGTTCCCGTCTGGCTATGACGGCCAATGTGGAATCTGCAAGTCCACTTGGCTGACCACAGCCCCACACTTTGGAAGCTGTGTGGCCTGGGATGGAAAGAAGGGAAAGGCACTGAGCTGAATGTTACTCAGCCCAAGACAGCTCTTGAATGCTTTTTATTTTTTAATTTTGGGGGCATATGGAGTTCCCAGGCTAGGGGTTGCATCAGAGCTACAGCTGCCGGACTGTGCCACAGCCACAGCAACGCGGAATCCCAGCCGAGTCTGCGACCTACACCACAGGTCATGGCAACGCTGAATCCTTAACCCACTGAGCAAGGCCAGGGATCGAACCCAAACCCTCATGGTTCCTAGTCGGATTCCTTTCCATTGAGCCAAGATGGGCACTTCTTGAATGTTTTTTAAACGGAAGTCTCTATCATTGGGATTTTTAATGTGTAAACATATAAAACCAGGATTGTGGTTTATTCATGCATGCTGTGTGGTCAGGCCACTCAGGATGGCTGCTCTCTGGCTCTCTGTGCAGCAACCCCTGCCAGACCAGTGCCTGCTTCACCTGCACCCTTCACCCTACTCATAGGACTGAGCTCCCTACATACTTGTCCCTGCCCCAGCTGACTATTCTAGCTTTATTATTTTTATTTTTTGCAATCAGTAGTTCATATAACTTTTTAATGTTATCTTATTGTGTTTCAACTGAAGTATAGTTGATTTGCAATGTTGCATCCCTTTCAGGTGCACAGCATGCTCTGTATCAGAACTCTCCCCTGTGCTTGTCGAAGGGACGGTGAGGGGTGTGCCCCTCTGCTCGTCTCCCTGGTAACTGATGAGCCAACCTGATGTCAGCGCCCGCTATAACTGGCACCTCCCTCTCCCCAGAGACTGCTGCCACGTCCTGCCCACCGTCCAAGGTGCATGGTGGGGTGCTGCTCCAGGACTTTGCTTCAGACCTGTAAGCTCCCCTAAACCACTGATGTCTCTCTCACTGACTCCCGGCTCTTTCTTTGGTCTTGAAGTTGGGCACCTACGAGCCTTGCAGGCCTGTGGGGTGCAGCCCAACACATGCATTTCACAAGTATTTATTGAATATCAGTTATGTTTCAAGCCCTGTTTTTTAAATTTTTTTATTTTTTATTTATTTTTAATTATTTTATTTTTTTTTATTATTTTTTGTCTTTTTGCTATTTCTTTGTGCCGCTCCTGCAGCATATGGAGGTTCCCAGGCTAGGGGTCCAATCGGAGCTGTGGCCGCCAGCCTACGCCAGAGCCACAGCAACGCAGGATCCGAGCCGCGTCTGCAACCTACACCACAGCTCACGGCAACGCCGGATCGTTAACCCACTGAGCAAGGGCAGGGACCGAACCCGCAACCTCATGGTTCCTAGTCGGATTCGTTAACCACTGCGCCACGACGGGAACTCCTCAAGCCCCGTTTTAATGTCAGTGAATATCTATTCTCAAGGAAATCACTGTCCAGGAGGGGGTAAGAAAGAGACAGTTGTCTTTGGAGAGGCCTCTTAATAGATGTTTTTTTTATTAGGTAGTATTTTAGAAGGAGATAAGCGTTAGTTTAAATTTTTAGATGACAACCAAGTAGGGCAAGGAGAACTGAGGTGCTTGATGGGCAGATGGCAGAGCTAAAAGGCTGCACGGAGAGCTGTCCAGTTTGTTGCCATTCGAGCCCCGTCTGTGGGAGTAAGTGGGTGACCTCACATGTTCTTTAAGGCTCATTTGCAAAAATCAACAGATGTACAGGGAAGAAAGCTGAGTATATTGATAACCTCTGTCTCAAATAAGGGCTATTTCCCTCACTCTGTTCTCTTGAGTGGGGTCAGAAGAGCTACTATTCTGTCTCTGCTACTATTTATCAATCTGCCTTCTGACAAACCAGCGACTCCCACCCTCCCTTCCCTTCTCAAAGGGCTAGAAAGAGAAAAGCTTTTTTCAACCAGTCCCTTGACCCCCCCCACGCCCCCTACCCCTGGAGGGAGCCCCACGCTGATGAGGGTTGAGGTTCTGCGCCTCTTAATCCCAGGACTTTGGGGTCCTCAGATCCGAGGGAGCTCGTTGATGTGGCCCTGTTCCAGATTCTTTCCTGACCATGCTTTTTGCGTCTACGCAAATCAGCCCTTGCTAGGGTGGTTTGAGATGAGGCAGCCCTCTCCCCCGACGGTTCCCTTTCATCTCCGTGGGTTTACGTTTTAGGAGAGCATGATATGAATTGACTGGCTTATGTTTTCCCTCGGGAGGGGTGACACCATCGCTATTTATTTACCCGAGCTGTTCAGTAAAATTAAGTGAATGGTATAGTTTTTCCATTGCCCCAAAGAGTAGCAATCCGTCCCTTTCAAGGGCGCTCAGAAGAAAAGCATAACCTCACACGATGCCTCCAGCGTGGAGCTCGGGTCAAGCGTGACCAGGCTTATGCGCCCACTCATAATGGAAAACACCCGTCTAGTCCCTTGGTCAGACCCTCGGGACCTGCGGCCCAAGAGCACGATTCAGTGTTGATCAGGCCTGAGCCCAGAGCTGTGCAAAGTTAAACACTCCTGATTGCTTCCTCTTGATATCTAACTCGCAAAGCCTAAGCCAGGGAATATGTGTTTGATAAACGGGCAAGAGGAATAAACACAGAAAAGAAATAAATTAAGGAGGCTGACATTTTAGTGGAAACACTTATTGTGTTCCTTGAAAGGGCTTAGGTTCTGACTTACCTCTGAGCAGGAAAGGGATGGGAGCAGGCTGTGGGTTCTCGGCAGACCTTACAAAACACGAGTCACTTGCCTCTTAACCTACTGATGAGAAGGGCGAAGAGGCAGCTCTCAGGGGACAGGTCTTGGATTTGTAAGTGCCGGTTGAGGCCTTAAGGCAGGTGTTTTTCTCTGAGGCGACGACCTAATGTAAAGCCCTGTGGAAACTTGCTTCTCTCTACTTGATGTTGGGGGAAAAGTGCTGTTTAAGGAAGTTAAGTAACTTCCCCAAACTTACACAGCTCAGGAGCTGCAAAGCCGGATTCAAACCCAGGTGTATCTGGTCCCAAAGCCTCTCAATGCTCTTTGCATCGAGCCTCATCAACCCAAACCCGCAGCCCCGAGTCATCGGCCGGTGCCTTGGCCTTTCTGCCCCAAACCTAGCTCAGGGTGCATGCTGGCATCCAGAGCCGAGGGGACGAGGGCTTCGGCACAGGTGCGAGGTGGCCCTCCCTTGAGCGAGGGGCGAGTCAGGGACCACAGCTGCCTCCAGGCGTGGAAGGCAAGCAGAGCTATTATCAAGGGGAGGCTCCAAGTGATTGACCCAAAAGGAATAGAGGGTGAACGTTCAGCTGACTGCGTGTGCTGTATCTATTGAAGTCTGGGTGGAATCCAGAAGCTGCCCTGGCCTCTCAAACAGAGGGGGTGTGATACAGGGCACTGGTTACAAAGGTCATGGAAGAGCTGAGAAGCCAAAGAGGACACGGGGACACGATCTCAAGAGGAACAAGAGCAGAATCCTCTCCTGTCTCCCGCGATGGAGGGGCGACAGGCGGTGCTACTAGATCCTGGGGGTGGGACTGGGTCCTGGGAGGGGGTGCAGCCAGCAGTGGGCACCCTATCCAAAGTGGGGGCTGGGGAGGAGAAGAGGCACCTCGGCTTCCCCCTTCCTCTTACCTGCTGGGCTTCTACCAGTTGCTCCCAACGACTGAATTTAGAAGCGAGGAGGCAAAGGAGCCTGGGAAATATACCTCCGTACCTTAAAGGTCTGGACAGAGCAGGACCAATGAGAAGCTAAGGGCAAATACGCACTCTGCAAAACTCAGCAGTGAGTAGGCAGCAAATATGGTAATGGGGGGGTCGGGGGCGAGGCTGAAGGTATTAATTACTGCAGCCACTGGTATGGAGGCGTGGGTAGCATGCACAGACTCTCTTCTCGTCCCTAGCAAAAGTGATCACAAACACTTTTTTTTTTTTTTTTTGTCTTTTGTCTGTCTTTTTAGGGCTGTACCTGCAGCATCTGGAAGTTCCCAGGCTAGGGGTCAAATCAGAACTACAGCTGTCTACACCACAGCCACAGCAATGTGGGATCCGAGCTGCGTCTGTGACCTACACCTTAGCTCATGGCAATGCCGGATCCTTAACCCACTGAACAGCGAGGCCAGGGATCGAACCTGCAACCCCAAGGTTCCTAGTCAGATTCGTTTCTGCAGTGCCATGACGGGAACTCCCAATCACAAATACTTTAAAGCATTTTTAGGAAAGTGAGGAAGAGGGTCACAAGAATGGGTTAAAATCCGGGAGGCAGGAACGCCAAGGAAGTATGAATAATGCATGCTTGGTTTGCAAAACGGAAGAGCTAGAAGCAGCACAGAACTAACATTTTGTGGCTTCGACTCATGGTAACAAAGCTGGTCTAGAGGGTGGCGATTGAAAGCCCTGGCTGACTGAAGAAGAGCGGGGACACCAGGACAGGGTCAGCCCAGCTCCCGCAGCAGGCGGGAGGCTGTTGTGAGGACCTCACGCATTGCACCCCAGGACTGCAGAGGCCCTTCCCAGGCTGCCTTTAAGCAAGACCTTCCCCGGGGTGAGTAACCGTCATTTAGTTATTCATTCCACAGAAATTCACTAACCCCCTGCAATGTACAGGCACTCTTCTAATTTAATTTTTTTAATTTTTTTTTTTTCTTTTTTTCAGGGCCGCCCTAGCAGCATATGGAAGTTCCCAGGCTAGGGGTGGAATCCTAGCTGCTGGCCTACGCCACAGCCACAGCAAGGCTGGATCTGAGCTGCGTCTGCCACCTACACCACAGCTCACGGCAACGCTGGATCCTTAACCCACTGAGCAAGGCCAGGGATCGAACCTGCAACCTCTAGATACTTGTCAGATTCTTAACCTACTGATAGGTAATTATTCTAAGCACTGCAGAGAAGAAAGAAGACAAGTAGTAGGAACACCCCACCCTCAGGGGAGGCAGAGGTAGTCCAGTCCACCCACCGGGAGGAGGGGGCGGGTGAGCCCTCGGTCCCTACTCCCGTCTCACTCCTGGCTCTGGGGGACACATTTGTGGCAGTTAAACATGCGATAGGGACATGCCTGTGTCCCTAATAGAGATACTCCTATAAAAAACAATATTTCCCCCAGGTTCTAGTTTATTCAGTTTAATTCCACAAACATTTATTGTGTGCTAATTCTACGCCTGGAAATGGAGCTGCTGAGACAAAAATTTTCGATAAAAAGCATCACTCCTGGGAGTTCCCACTGTGGCTCAGTGGTAATGAACTCAACTAGTATCCAAGAGGATGCAGGTTCAAACCCTGGCCTTGCTCAGTGGGTTAAGGATCCTGCCTGGCCGCGAGCTGTGGTGTAGGTCACAGACTGGTGTAGGTCACAGACGCAGCTCGGATCCCACGTTGCTGTGGCTGTGGTGTAGACAGCTGTAGTTCTGATTTGACCCCTAGCCTGGGAACTTCCAGATGCTGCAGGTGCAGCCCTAAAAGATAAAAAAGCATCGCTCCTGCCCTCAGCACAGGAGGCATGGCAGATCCCTACCATTTTAATCCAGAAGTTGCTGCCAGCGACTGGAGGACTCCACAGGCTCAGGCAGAGGGTGGGAGGTGACGCGGGTCAGGGCAGCTCAAAGGTGACCGGAGCTGCAGTGCTCCCGTGGCTGTGGCTGAGGGCTGGTTTTCCATAGGGAAAGCCTTTCGGCCTTTGCCTCATAAAAACAGGCTCTGCTCTCTCTTCAGCGGCACCTACAGTAAAATTAGAGCCAGAACAGAGACTAACAGGGCTCCTGCGCAAGCAGGCCCTGCAAATGCAAACGAAGTGTTTCGTGTTTTTGTGACTGGGTGGAGCCCAGAGGATTTTCAGGGCAGCGAAATGCTCTGTGCGGTATTTCCTGGTGTAATTGTAGACACGTCGTTATAGTTGTGTCCCAACTCATGTGCACTCCCAGGAGAGGACCGCATGTCAACTGTGGACTTTGACATGTAACAAGTGTACACTCTGGGGGGGGTGATCACCGTGGAGGGGGGAGGGGTGGGGGTGGGGGAGGAGTGGGGGAGGGGTGGGGAAGGGAGAGGGGTGGGAAAGTTCTGTGCCTTCCGCTCAATCTTGCTGTGAACCTAAAAGCACTCTTTAGAAAAAGTCTTAATTTAAAAAAAAATGATTTAAGAAAAAAAAGAAGTTCAGGCAGCTGAATAAACTCCCCGGAACAGCCAGACAGACGAGACAGGCCATCCTGCAGGGGCCTGAGGAAGCTGGAATAGTTCCACCGGGGAGGGGGAGAGGAGGAGGGGGTGGGGGGGGGGGCTCACAGTCCATCTCTCCCTCCCCATCTGGAAGGCGGCGGGGAGCGGAGGCCCGTACACTGCAGTCTAACTTTCTCGTCTTATACGAATGCTTTGCAAAAAACACCTAAGTAATTTAACGTGGTCAAATATTATAATTTACTCTTCATTGTACTCATAATTAGGGGAAAATACATATGAACAAATTTCTTACATTGTAAACCCTTTCTTTTCTTTTCTTTTTTTTTTTTTAAGCCTTCCTCTGGGCTGATAAGGAAAAAGAAGACTGTCGAGTAGTCCAGATATCTTGCTCCTGGTGTTCCGCTCAGAACGGCACTCCCGGGACGGTACTGTGGGCCGTGACTTGAAAGTACAGATGCGCTTCTGTTTCATAAGAGAGAAGAGGCGGCGTCCAAACTTGGACATCCTTGGTGTAGAAGCGCTGCTTCCCGGGGTCTCTGTTTGCCTTGGAAAGTTACATTTTTAACCAAGGCCATGGCTAGCTAAGGGCACGGTTGACTCAGTCCCAGGATGCCGGGTATCGTGTAGCAATTTGTGCAGAGCTTGCACTCTCTGTTTGCCAGACAGGAGAAGGGCTGCTGGAGCCCTGCCAGCCCCCCCATCCTCCACACCCACCAGGCCTGCAGCCCGGGGCTCAGGGCAGACCTTCTCACCCGCCTCACCCGCTGGCTTCCTGCTGCCTCGTTTCGAGTGCATTTGTCTAGAAAAAAAGTTACTAAGCTGGATCTGTTCCTAAGTAGCCTTTTTATTTTATTTCATTTTAATTTTTTTTACTTTTTAGGCCCTCACTTGCAGCATATGGACGTTGCCGGGCTAGGGTCGAATCGGAGCTGCCGTTGCCTGCCGACACCACAGCCACAGCCACAGCTCATGGTGACACTGGATCCTGAACCCACTGAGTAAGGCCAAGGGTGGAACCCACATCCTCGTGGATACTAGTCAGATTCTTAACCCACTGAGCCACAACAGGAACTCCCCCTAAGTAGCATCTTGATCAGGACACTAATCTAAGGGTTTTCGTCACTCTCAACACCTGAAGACATCAGTGAAGATTCAACCTTTGTCTAAAACAGGGTCACTATTGTCGTTGGCTGGAACAGCCAAGTCAAAGCATTACACGTGGGTCCAGCAACTGGTTGGGGATGAACTTGAGGGTTGGGTGGACTGGGGTGTTGTTTGCTTCTTCAGCCTGTTGGTTAAAGCATCTGGAGTGGTCGAACAGGAATGGGAGGCCAGGGGCTGTTTCAGGGCCTTCTCCTCTTCCTCCTCGGCTTGAATTAAAAGATCTTATATCAGCATTAATGCCTTGGCAAGGTATCTGTTAAGGAAGCTGAATCCACCCTTGGAGAGAAGAGACGATACAAGAAAAAATGAGTGAACAGAAGGACACCCAAACATCCCAGCCTAGCGCTTACCAGGGATACAAATGAGAAAGCAACCTCTGGAATTTTATTTAAAGCCATACAACTTTTTTTTTTTTTTTTTTGGAAAGGCACTTTTTCCTAGTTTTCAAAGTTGGCATAGTCATTTTTATAGACCTTGATTCAAGTACGCCGGTGAGTTTGAAAAGATAAAATAGCTCCCCGCCCAGAGCGGACCTCGCCCCTCTCAGCGCCTGCACACTCTGCATTCTGTCCCCGTCGAGGGCAGCGTCTTCCATGGCATTGGCCTAGTTCTGCCTTCACCTCCCCAGGCCTCCCGAAGGCGGGGGCGGGGAACATCTTGGTCTTCCTGGTGCCCCGGCTGCACCTCGCCCTGTGCTGGCCTGTAGTGGGTGCTTAGGGTGGGGTGCTAACAGGCTGGGTCAGGGTCAAGTGTATACACTTTGGACTCAAACAACCTGCTCTGAGCCCCAGCTCTGACGCATCCCAGTGTGTGATCTTAAGCACGTTTCTTTAGCCTTGCTAAAGGCGAAGCGGTGAGACAACCGTCCTTGCTTCTCAGGATTTTCATGAGAAGTAAATCAGAAAATCCCAGGGCATGGTAGGCACTCAGAACCTCCTGCGGCTCAATCACGATGCTCTAGGCCAGAAAGTTCATCCATGCTGGAAAAACCGTCGGAATGAATATATGCAGCGTTCAGCAAAGGGAAACCGACTCACTGGGACTGATGCTCCAGAGAGACGGGAGTGTTAGGAGGCGGGTCTTAGGAAAAGCCCCATTCCTTGTCCAGTGGGATCAGAAGGCTTGGAGGAATTGAGGTCTCAGGAGCTCTTAGTGGGAGGGGATTTGCCCAGGAGAGTCTTGGGGGGGAGCTGGAGAACCCCAGAAATTGCCTTGTGCCTTGCTCCCTGAGCTGCCCCTCTCCCGTTCTCGCTCCCCACGTCACTGCTGAACTCGGAGAGAGATGGGACACTGAGGAGCCATTTCAGGGCCCGCCACGCATTCATCTGCCGCCCAGCCTTGCCCACCCTAACTCCTAGGTGTGTGTGTGTGCCCCGCAGGTGTGCCCTGCTCCGGAAGCTTCCCTGTGTGCCAACTGCACGGCTGGATCTCAGTAATGATGGGCATTGCTAAGCCTACAATATCCTACCATTCCGCCAATGCAGAAATAAGATAGCCCCGCAAGCAAATGGCTCCTAACATCTGAGTTATTTCTGGTAACAAAGAAACGGCGGGTCTGAATTCGGTCTCAAACCCTCCTGACCAGTTTCTATCGGCAACACTGGATGCCTTGAACCAAGGCAGTTCAGAAGGTGTGTTCGCAGCAGCTATGAACTGACATCCTTAGAAGATGAATGTTAGTTACAGACTTTAAAGAGAAATGTGGCAAGAGAAACTCTGATACCACTAGCATGTATCAGCCATGATTACAAGCTCTGGCCCACATTCCCACGTCTCTGAGATAACATAACATAGAGCATGAGGTCTGAACCACTGTTCTGTTGTGCCCGCTTCATGAGAGGAAGCCCCCAACCCTGAGAAACGGATGCCTCACACATCTGCACACACGCGCACACAGCGCAGAGAGCTCTCCCTCTCGGAAGGAGCGTGTGCCACTTTTCCGGGACCACGTTTGATTTGAAGCCTTGGCTATTTCACATGGCCTCACAACCCAGCGTGATTTGCTCTGGGATTAACTGTGCTATTTGAACGAAAGGCTTAGCTTGTTCTTAATCTTCCCTTTGAAATGCTGACTTCGAGCTTCAGTGCCCTGCCCATCAGGTTCCAGGCACGGATGAAGCCCAGAGCCAACATGCACGCAGCATTAGCAGCAGAAAGCGCCTGGGTCGAAGATCTGGGGACCAGATTTTCATGGCGCCTGTGTCGGGGCCACATAGCAGCCTTACAGATCAAAGCAGAGACAGAGATAGTGCAGCTTCTCTGGGGAGGCAGCAGATAACGATAAGGAAGGATAATTCAGAGGGGGTGGGTGTCTCCGCGACAGAGAACACACGCCTGTTGTCATTATCCATCCCTGATGAGGCTTCGAAACCTTCCCCGCCCGCCTGGCCAAGAACCAGCTGGGAAGCAGACCCCATGTGCAGTGGCTTCCAGAACTGGAGTAATACCTCCGCTTAAACGTGACCTTTCTGCCCTAGTGGAGACGGAGGCAAAGTGACATTCTCAGGTGTGGGGACGGGGCACTCTTTCCCGCCCTCTCTCGCGGTATTGGGAGGCAGCTGCTGAGAACTTGAGGTTCGCATCCATGAAGTCAGCTGCAAAGTCCTCTCCAGCATAGAAAGGAAATTGTCTCCCTCTGACCGCACGGCTCCCTGACGTCTCGCACACGGCCTCCGTCGGCTGCTGCGGCCCCATGGGCTTGTCCTCCCCCGGCTGCCCTTAGGGATGACTGGCATTGCCCAAAGATAATCATGCATCTGATGAGAGGGAGGAAGAGGGCCCAAGGTGACTTTGCCCGGGCTCAGCCTCAGGCTGGGTTCTCAGACACCACTTGCATTCTTCTAAGTGGCTTTGAAGGTGATGGGATGAATCAGGCCGGGCGCAAAGGTGGTGACGGTTTAGTAAGCAAGACCCGGGCACTCAGGCACTGATGCCATCTGCCCGGCTCCCACGGCCAGGCTCGGAGGTCAGTGTGGCGACCCGGACTGGGTTTGGGAGGAAGCAGGGCGGCGCTGAGGGCGGTTCCTGAGCCCCAGGTGTTGGGGAAGGGGGACTGCAGGAGCCTCCCTCCTGGGCTGTCAGGAAGGAGGAACCATTGTTCGCAGACGAGTGGACATGCAAGAGGCTCCGCAAGTTCCACCTGGAGCCTGGCATGTGCATCACGAGGACACGAGTTCATAAGGGAGAAAATGCAAGTGCGGGTCAGGTAAGCGAAGGGGATTATGGGTGAAGCGAACGCCTCAGCTCCTGACCCAGACTCTAGTTTATGCATGGTAATCATGGCCCATGTTTCTTAACGAGGCACAGAAATGCTGAGGAACATTTATTTCATGCTGTCAGGGCCCACACACACACACACACACACACACCATTGGCAGGTAGAGTCTCTTTTTATTCTGCTCTGGAGAGGAAAAAAATTTGAATGTTGAAAAAAACGGTCAAGGACTAAATGAGTTGAAAACAAAGCGAGAAAGGAGCCCTTTATTCTCTAATTAGGTCAGATTTTGGCCTGGCCTTTGTTTTGGAAATTCCACCCCCCCCACCCCTTTTTTGAAGCCTGGAATTTCAGAGAGGGCCAGCTTCACAAGGTATGAAACAAGACTGGAATGCAAGCGGTGGCCTCCACAGAGCTTTCCTGGGACATACGCCCGCTGTGCTGTCCCCAGGAGGACAGCACACGCGGTGGTGATGGAGCCACACCCCGGAGCTCAGCTGCTGATGTTTGAATCTCAGCTCTGCTGCGTCGCAGCTGTGTAACCATGGAGACGTTCCTCAACCTCTCTGGGCTTTGGGTTAACTCAGGTTCAAGAACTCTATCTTTCACGGGGTTGTCCTGAGGATTAAATAAGCTAATCTCTAGAGGATGCTAAAATCGTATTTTCTGGCCATTTTTACTAGCTGCAAATAATAGAAATAAATTGCTGATGAGGACCCCTGAATATTTCCAAATGACCCTTTGCTATCCCACGGGCATCATGACATCAGCTCGGAAGAAATAAAAGGCTGATTGTAGAAGGAACTAAGTCAGTCTGCAGGTTTCCTGGATTCTTAGATAGTGACATCATGTCAGAACTCTGTTGACTCTATTGTCCATTCTTTGCTAAATATTTGATGGAAGCATCTAGGCGGTAGAGGTCCTGACCTTCAGTGAAGCAGTGAAGGAGCAAAGCAGACATGTTCCCACCTGCGTGATGCTTAGACCAGGGCAGAGGAGAGTAATGTCCTAAGTAACCTCAATACCGGGCAATGCAGGTGGTGAGAGGGTTCATACAGTATCCTGGCCACTGACCAGGTAGGAGGCTGGGTCTCGCACAGCCCCAGCCCCGCTAGGTGCCCAGCACAGACCAGACATATAGTAGGTGCTCAACAAACATCCAAGGAACTAGCAGAGACGGCACGGGCCCATGTGTCTCGTGTTGTCCTTTCCCTCCTACTCTTCAGAGCAAGGACGCTTGTCCATCATTTGGGTGACCCAGCACCCAACGTCATGCCTGCACGTGGGGTGGGAGGCGGATGAATGTTCGTTGAATTGGTGCGAATGGCTGCTAAAGCCTAGTGTGTCTCGCCCTGTTCAACTGTGGGGGCCTTTCTTGCTTCAACCCAAAGAAGTAGGAAACTTGACAAGCTTGGTAGCCACGTTATTCTTAGGGGTTGGATCTTTTCATACCCATTGAAATGACATGCGTCCCTGGTTTTCCGTGCGCTCTCAGCTGCCAGGTCCGCTTCTTTCTTCTTAAAACTCTTCTTCTTTAGGACCAGGATCCCCTCGGTCCTCCCACATCCCTCTGGGACTTTGTTTAAAAATTTTTTTTTCCTTAAGTATAGTTGATTTATATTGTATATATATATATATATACACATTCTTTTTCTCATATTATCTTCCATCATGTTCTATCACAAGTGATTGGATAGAGTTCCCTGTGCTGTGCAGTAGGACCTCGTTGCTTCTCCATTCTAAATGGAATAGTTTGCATCTCCTAACCCCAAATCCCCAGTCCATCCCCCTTGGCAACCACAAGTCTGTTCTCTATGTCTCTGCATCTGTTTCTGTTTTGTGGATAGGTTCACTGGTGTCATATTTTAGATTCCACATATAAGCGATATCATATGGTATTTGTCTTTCTCTTTTCTGACTTCATTTACTGTGATAATCTCTAGTTGCATCCATGTTGCCGTGGATGGGATTATGTCATTCTTTTTTATGACTTAGTAATATTCCATTGCATCTATGTACACTTCTTTTTTTAAATTTAATTTTATTGGATTATAGTTCATTTACAATGTTGTCTTTTTGGTATGCAGCAAAGTGAATCAGTTATGCATGTGAATGTATTCATTCTTTTTTCCCATATCGGTCATTACACACTGTTGAGTAGATTTTCCTGTGCTCTACAGTAGGTCTTGTTAATTACCTATTTTACACGGTCGTGTGTATATGTTATTCCCATCCTCCCACTTCTTCCCTCCCCCCCCCAGTGGTTTCACCTATGTAACCATAAGATTGGTTTTGAAATCTGTGAATTTGTTTCTATTTTTTAAATAAGTCCTTTTGTATCATTTTTATTAGATTCCACACGTAAGCAATGTAAGCTATAGTATATGACATTTGTCTTTGTCTGACTTACTTCATTCAGTATGATTATCTCTAGGTCCATCCATGCTACTGCGAATGGCATTATTTCATTCTTTTTATGTCTGAATAATATTCTTTTTTTTTTTTTTTTTTTTTTTTTTTTTTTGTCTTTTGTCTTTGTTGTTGTTGTTGTTGCTATTTCTTGGGCCGCTCCCGTGGCATATGGAGGTTCCCAGGCTAGGGGTTGAATCGGAGCTGCAGCCACCGGCCTACGCCAGAGCCACAGCAACGCGGGATCCGAGCCGCGTCTGCAACCTACACCACAGCTCACGGCAACGCTGGATCGTTAACCCACTGAGCAAGGGCAGGGACCGAACCCGCAACCTCATGGTTCCTAGTCGGATTCGTTAACCACTGCGCCACGACGGGAACTCCTGAATAATATTCTATTATATGTGTGTATATATATGTATTTCCCATCGTCTTTATCCAATCCTCTGTGAATGGACGTTTAGGTTGTTTCCATGTCTTGGCCACTGTAAACAGTGCTGCTATGAACAGTGGGGTGCCCTTTGTATTTTTTCGAGTTGTGGTTTTCTTGGGATATACGCCCAGGAGTGGGGTTGCTGATTCATGGGGTAATTCTCTAATTAGTTTTTAAAGAAACCTCCTTACTGTCCTCCACAGTGGTTGCACCAGCTTACATTCCCACCCACAGTGTAGGAGGGCTCCCTTTTCTCCACACCCTCTCCAGCACTTACTGTTTGTAGGTTTTGTGATCAAGGCCAGCCTGACTGGTATGTGATGCCTCATTGTAGTTCTGATCTTCATTTCTCTAATGAATAGTGATGTGAGCACTTTTCATGGGGATTTTTTTTTCCATGTCTGTCTTCTTTGGAGAAAAGTCAGTTTAGATCTTTTGCCTATTTTTTTCTCTGTTTTTTCCCCCACGTCATCTTCCTCCTCCAGCAACATAGCATGGTCACCTCCCAGCCTCAGTTCCAAGCCCTGTTGTAGACATGGTTGCTGTTAGACCACTAAGTTTAGCAACCTGCTCCCTCCAGGAGCAAAACCACCCCTGACCCCAGAAGTGGACAGGTGGCCAGGTCAGATTGGCCCAAGAATGGGCATGTGCTTCAAGCATGGACAAGTCAAAGTCATTCTCGGGCGGGATGGCTGGACCCTGGTGTGAGAAAGCTGAGAGGATGTCGCCCTGGGGCTGTTGGCAGCAAGCAGGCCCTACGACGGGGAGTCTACCTGCAGAAAAAAAATGGAGACCGGCTGAAATGAGAGGTGGGAGAGAGAGCAGGTGAGAAACCCAGTCTCAGAGGCTCTGGTTCCGGCAGCCCTTCCCCGGCTCTAAGCTCCCCTGGCCTCTAACCCTGAGTCTCCCCGCTAAGGTGAGCTGGGCAGAGGGGGTGCTCCTGCTGGCAAAGGGCTCTGCTGTCCCCAAAGGCCCTCCTTCGGAGACCTTGCCTGCTCTTACATCTCCAGCCAAACCTCTAGGCAAACGGCTCCCCGTTTCTATCCACCCTCCATCTCTTCACAAGCCTGCACCCCACTGCCCACTCTCCGTGCTGGGCATTTTTCCGGATGTCACTGCCCCCCTCCGCTTCAGCAGGTGTAAAGCTCATCATTGCCAAGCTGAGAACCTTCTCCTCCAGGCTCTGTCTTGACCTGCAGGGTCTCATCTCTCTCCCCCAACACCTGCCTCCCCTCTCTCCTTCCCGCCCCCACCTGCCACCAGGGTGAGGAGTTGCTGCAGCTCCTGCCTTCACTCCGTTTCCTAAGCTGCCCTTCTTTCGGCCACCACATCAGTTAGGGGCGTAGCTTCCCGATGTGGCCCCCAGACTCAATCCTTCTGACCAGCCGTGACCAGAGGGGTAAGCCTGAGATTCTGTCTGCTGAATTGCGTCCAGGCTTCTTAGCGGGGCCCACAAAGCTGCCCTCAGGCCATCGAGCCAGCTTCTGGCCACGCTTCTCACCTGCAAGACCCCTGCTCCCTAACCCCACGCGCACAGCCCCTGCTCCCACCGCTGCTCCTCTGCGGTCCAGCTCAGACACTGCTTTCCTCCAGGGAGCCTTCGCTCTCCCCCTCGGCAAAAGTGAACTCTCTCCTCTAAGGTCCCAGATACCTTTTAGCCAATCAAATTACTTTAAACGAAGCTTTGTGGATATGGAGGAACGGCTGTGTGCCAGACTCTGGGGACTTTGCTAAGGAAAGTGGCCTCTGCTGGCACGGAGATCTCAATCCACTCACAAGAGACCAGGTCCCGATGCATTTATACCGCCTTCTTGTGGGAGCATGTTAGTCTTGGCCCCTTGGCCGCCTGCTTGGCATTTCAGGAACAGGGCTCATAAGACAGTTCCTGGTACCTTCTCCTATATGTAGTAATTCCTCAATAAATATTTATTAGCTTGTATAAGGCTGGGTCTTGGTTAGCAAACCCATAAAGGATAGAAGGTGTGAAACAAATACTATTCTTACAATGAAGGTCCGGGCTTAAGACCAGTCTTTTCAATCTGGTCATTTTAACAGCTGTGTGTAAAGTTTACCAAATTCTGCAAACCCAGTCACCGTCATGATACCACAAGCACCCTCTAGAGCATATGTGCTGTTATTCCCCTCATGACGGGGAGTAGAAGTCACATCCTGCTTAGTTGCTCATTTAGAACTGTGAGTTGCTACGATAGAGTAACTTCAAGGGCCATGGTTCAGGATGGCAATTCCAACTAGCCAGACATAAACACGCTTCCAGTGTGGAAATAGCTTATTCGGAAATTATTTCCTGGCTTGAAAATCTGTTTGCTAGAGGAATTGGTGTAAATAGGACAGAGCATCTTTCACTAAAGGCAGCGAGTGATTGGATGGGTAATGGGCTAAAATTTTGGAGCATTTGTGACCTACACTGTTTTATAAAATGGCAGCAAATGAATTTTCTGAAAAAGAATGAAGCCTCCTGTGCAAACGCTTTTAAACGAGTTATTTCACATTTTTTTATTCTTCATCTGAGGAATTCCACCTTAATTATCTTTTCTATTAGACTTGCCTTTTTAATAGAGCTGTCTTTCTATAATGGAATTTTTTTCCATGTACAAAATTTAGAGAGTTCATCAATTCAACTCAATAAAGTACATACACTTCAAGCCCACATAATTTTCTGAAAGATACCTGTTTGATGGACTGACTGTGACATACCTACATTTTACATTAAAAAACAATTTGCATGGAACAAAATTTATTAATAAAAACCATTGTTAAGATTTTTCATATCCAATCCAAAATGCTGACAGAATATCATTCAAACCAGTAAGTAGGTGTTATAGTCATACATCATATGATTCATATATATATACATATTTGGAAAGGACTCTTTGGGTTTTATATCCAAAGTCAAGCAGAGAACTCAGCATCAGGTAAGCTATGCAAGCACTTATTGAATGAATGGAAGTATGTTCATCCACCTAGCACATAGGTCAGTGTGTGGGCAGGCCGCTCAAGATGGCTATTGTCTTGCTGTCTGTGTGTCTCCTGTTTCACCAGGCCCTGCTTCACTCACATGACCAGCCAATCCTCTTAATTATAGGGCTTAATTCGTCCCTTACAATTGGTGAGCCCACCTGACATCAATTCCCCCTATAAATGGTGGCCGGCTTCTCCCCCATCCCCCAGTAACGAAGACTGTTGCCTGGTCCTGCCCGTCACACACGCACAAGGGGAGGTGTCAATCCAGGACCCTTTGTGTAAGAGCCCCCCCCCCCCATCTGTTAAACCCTTGATGTCTCTGTCTCCAGGCTCTTTCTTTGGTCTCGAGGTTGAGCAACCCAACTGGTGTAGCCCAACAGTCAAGTATAAAGAGTTATAGAAATAGGGAGTTAAGGGATGCTTACATAAAATGATACCACGTAAAAACTTTTAAAATCATGTTATATTAATAAGAACATATATTTAAAAATATATGTTAAGGACTGAAATTTTAAATACCTTTTTGTTACTAAAACAATATCCACAGCTTATGATTCATTTAATCATAAATACATCATATGTAGAGGATGTATGATGAATATTTACTCTTTTTCAAACTGAAATCTGGCAGGTAGTTTCATAAGCCTTAACATTATAAAGAGAGTGATGTACTGAAAATACCAATCCCGTATTAGTAAGGTTGAAACTGCAAGCTTTTTCTCTAAAATTATACTTTTCAGGATACTGCTGCTATGGGATAACTTATTTGGTAAAGTTTCTTGTAAACTATTCTAGAAAGCTAATAGAAGTATTTTGAGTGACCAAGATAACAGATTTCATTATATGGGCTCTTAACTACTTCATTTTGGTTGAAATGTTAGCTGCTGGACTAGTATATAATTATTTTCTCAAAATGCATAGTCATGACTGTCAATTTTTCCATGACTAATTATACCCTGCCAGATGTTTTTTAGGTTCTGCTAAGTCACATTTTTCTCCTAGAACTCTGTGTTCCCACTCCAATTTCCTCTGGCCTTTTTTCATATTTTGCCTTTTACCTGAATTTTGAGTAAAATGGTTTTCTTGCTCTCTTTACTATGTCATATGAACATAACATTTTTATATGAATTTGAATTGCTCTCAATCTCATATTCTATCATACAGCTGACTTTATCCCTTTCCTGGATAGATTTTGTGCAATTTATCCTGAAAAGTTATTCAGCCTTTTTATGCAAGGAAAGCTATTAACAGCTCATGAGATGACTGAAAATCTTCTGAATCACTTTACTATCAAGTCTTTCAGGAAAACGCTAACAAGTTCCCAAGCTCCCGCATTTGTTTTTTCTCTTCAGCCACATTTCCTGATGAGATTGCGGGGCTGTAGCAAGAAGGATCGCTAATCATGAAACGTCTGGAGCTTACGCTCAAGCGATGCCTCGCAATAAATGCTGGATTTGAATTTTCTTCCCGGTTGAGCCTTATGGAACATTCACTGCCAGCCACTAGACAGAGACATTTCAATGACAAGTTTCGTCTCTTGAATGCCAATGAAAATATCTGGCTGCATGATGGTTTTAAAAAGTATTCATTGATTCAAAATGTATTAAAAGCCCATCAGGTGCTTGTAATTGTGTGAGAAGTGTTTTTTAAAAAAGCAGAAAACCCAGTCCTTCCTCCTTTAAGGAGTTCGAGTGGGAAAGACAGAAAACGACACGCAGGTGAAATCAAGTAGTCAATGAGAGCAGGTCTGTGCGATCGGGGTGGGGGGGGGTTACTATAAATCACAGAGGAAGCCCCGAAGCAGGGCCCCCGTCCCTTTCAGGCTCCTCGTCAACCACATTTCATCACTGGTTATGCAAACGCAAGGCGACCTCCTCTGCACGTCTCCGTGCACGCGTGTTTGAAGGAGAAAACATGAGGATATTTCTGCCGGAGAACAAACTGCAAATATTTTCTACCGCAGCTGCCGAGCATGATGGAGCACCTGCGGATGAACACGTTAATCCGGTGAGCCTGGGCTGCGGCGTCAGTCTTACTGCCTCGCATAGGGAGAGAAAGCACCCTCTTGGAAGGACAGCTCTGGGGCAAAAAATGACATCTGCATCATGAGATCCCACTGGGGCCAGCTGAGGGCAGGAGCCTCTGTGAAGGCATGGCCGCCAGGTCCCCCCAAGTCCTCTGATATTTCATAAGATCTCATGAAAAGCGGATTGGTCAGAGAAGCTTGATCAGCGCTACAGCTTAGGAACTTCGGCAACTTCGCAATGTCTCCGAGATGCATCATAACAGGAGGGAGCTCTGGTAACTGCTGAGCTTTACTGAAAGGGGTCGAAAAATTGTTTTAACAATCCATTTGTTTTCTGGGCAAAAAAAAAAAAAAAAAATCAACGGTGAAATTTTAGGAATATACTTAAGTTGTGCCAATTATCACTTGAAATCAGCTGGCTACAGTCTGCTCAAGCAGAAAAAAACCTTACCGTGTTATTTACCACAGCTGGTTTTCTTCCTCTTCTTTTTGAAAATGGTAACATGTTTTAGCATTTTTCAAATCTTGAAGAATGTCATTCTATATTTACTCCAGCCTATGCCACCACCCAACAAACTCCTGTCTTCCCTGCCTGGTAACTTTAGTGAATACGCAAAATGAATGTTTGTGTACTTTAGCAACACCTTTTTGTCACAATATAATGTTAAATGTTAAATGTATTTGTATCAAGTTGGTGATTCTGACATTGCTTAAAGCCCTTAATAATTTCAGGTCAGTGGCTGCAGATGGAAAAATGTAGTCCGCAGACAGAGCAACACTTCCTTGGGTCTTGCAAGGCACTTGATCCAGGTGTAACATTTTCTCCCAGCTATCTTCAACTCCTGATTACAATCACCACCCAGACAGGGCTGAGATCTGTTAAGGAAAATGACTCGGGCCAGAGACTGCAAAAAAAGAGGATTGCATGGCGTAGTTTTGCAAATATAAACTTTGTGGGGTTTAGAATCGGAAGAGGGCTCAAAGAGGAAACCAGCAAGCACAGCTTTCAGCTTCCAGGAAAGAAAGACTCCCAGAGCTAAACCTGGATGTGCTATTTCAGTTCAAGCAAAGGGGGGAAATTAAATTTCAAAAAGTATTATTTCTTTTAAAATGAGTGTAATGCTATGGCTCAGGAGGCTATATGGAAACATGCAGAGAGCAGGCACTAAAATGCAAGGCTCATTTCCCAAGGGGAAAAAATAGGAGACTCCACTCCTCCCTAAAAACTCCCCAGTCTGCCTTGGAGACAACTACAGAGTAAAGAATAATGGGAAGGACTTTGACAAAACCAGGTACTACGCTATTCAGTAAAACAAAAGAGCTTTATTCTTTTATTCTCCCGACAACTTTACAGCAAAGCCCAGAAGAGGAAGCCAGAAAATTCCGAAGAACCAACGCTGAAGTCTGATTTTATTTTTTAATTTCATTTTTGGTTTCTTTATATTTGAGCGGAACTAACTCAACCCCCCAAAACGTCTTCAACGTGAGAACAATCCTTTCTGAAACCACAGGGCGGCAGATGTCACGCTGGGATTCTCCCAGAGGCACACTGCCAGATCTGGGGGCAGCTCTTCTTCGATCACTAACCCAAGATGGGCTGGGCCGGGCCTGGGTTGGGTGACCTTGGAACCTGTAAAACACCTGCAGAGACCTACGCTAAGGGCCCCGGGAGGTAGGCAGCCCGGGTATTGTCGCCTTCGGGGTAGAAGATGAACCCGCAGCTGGGAGAAGGCTCTGCTTCTCTGCACGCTCTTACTTGGCTGTCGATTCCAAGGCTGAGCCCCACGTAGGCAAAGCGCCGGGAACTGTTCCGCGTTGCCCGAACCCAGCCCGGAGCGGGTACTTTCTTACTAAAGTCGGTAAGTGCTGCGCCCCCGCCCGCCCAGACACCGCACCGCCAAACCGAAGCGGGGACGGCTTCCCTCCACCTCGAGGACTCTTTTCCACCGCCCCCTTCTTCCCCACAGACCTGCCGCCCACCCAGGCCTGGGTGCCCCGGGGGCTGGACGGCTGGGGGCCCGGTTCCGCTCAGCACCTGGAGCCGCCGAAGGGAACCAGCGCTCGGCGGCGGGTTGAATCACGGGTGAATCAGCCCTTGCAGGCTCTTGGAGTTTCCTACGGGAGGGGGCGGGACCAGGGCGGGGCCTCGCCGGGGCCCGCCCACCGGGCGTCGGGAGCCGGGCTGGGGGCGGGGCGGCGGGAGGAGCGGCGGGGGCGTGCGCGCGGCTCTTTAAAGCGCGCGGGGCCCGGGCTCCCGCAGACGCAGGGCTCACCGCGCCCCTCCCGCTCCAACCGGAGACCCCAGGCGCCGCCAGCCCACCACCCCAGCCTCCCGGGCGCCGTGGAATCCTCCCGACCTCGCGGCCAACTCTTGGACATGGCGACCCCCACCGGACCCCCGGTGTCCTGTCCCAAGGCCGCCGTTGCTCGCGCGCTCCTGCTTGGCTGGGTCCTCGTCCAGGTGGCTGGAGCCACAGGTGAGTGGCACCCGCCCCTTGAAGCCCTGGGGCGCTCTACTGGGAGGAGGGGGAACAGTCCTGCCTGGCAGTGGCTCACTCCGCTGCCCCAGGACCCCCGAGGACCCGCTGGCACTTCTGCTAGTGGGTTTGAGGCTCTCGCTTTAAGTTTAGGGAAGGAGCTTCCCAGGGAGCCGCCGCCGTGAAGGTTGTGGGCCGTGGGGTCCGCACCTGCAGTGTTTCAGTATTATCCTTCATTACCTATGCACTGCCCGTACTAAAAAGCGGCCCTCGGGCTTGTTCGTCTGTATTACATGGGGTTCGAGGCAATCCTGTTGCAAAATGTCGCTTGGATTGGAGCAGGCACCACATCATGCATGCCCTCTAAGCCTGGTCTGGGGGGGGCAGGGGCTGGGGCGCAGGGCAGAGACTGACCCGCTGAGAACTGGCCAAGCAGGCCTTAGTAATAAAGCATCCTAACCGATTTCATGGGACAGGCATAGCAACTCTGCCTGGGTGTCCGTGGAAGTTTCAGTATGGACACATTTTAGATAAAAGTGAAAAAAGTCAAGCTTTGGCTTCTTTAGTGTATGCATTCTTAATTTCCCTCACACACATGGGCTTTGCCTGTTACCATAATTTACCGAAAACCTAATGAGTTCATCCTGGAGACCTGCCCTTCCCTGTTGCCCTTCCCTAGCTGGGCCATGGGCAGCCTGGGCCAATGAGGACTGCTGGGCTGTGCTTCCAGGTCACTGTCACAGGGCATTTTCCCTGTGAATAATTTCAAACAAGGATTTCAAGATCCTTGTGTGTTTCCTGAGATTACCAGGTCATTCTTGCTGAGGGGAAATTCTGGGTTTCGGAAAAAAATGCAGATTTGTCTCACGGTAATTCAGTTAAAGCTTTTGTGGTTGGGAAATAATTAAGGAGGTTTGTGATGTCGGGTGTAGGACGATGTTTTCTGCTATCGACCCAAAATCGTGTGCTGAGACATTCATGTAAACTGAATAGCTGTTTCTCTGTTGTTTAAAGGCACTACAGATGTAATTGTAGCATATAACTTAACTTGGAAGTCAACTAATTTCAAGACCATTTTGGAGTGGGAACCCAAACCCATTAATTATGTCTACACTGTTCAGATAAGGTAAGCTAGGTACAAAAAAAAAAAAAAAAAAAAAAAAAACCCAAAAAAAACTGTTTCCACTTTGCTGTGCTCAATACGGTTGTCTTTAAAGCTGATTAATGGATGATTTAGCCATGATGATGAAGGCATTCATGGAAATTTGCTGTCCAGAGCCATACTCTGTCAAGCCTGTGACATTTCCAGACCTTAAACTCATAGAACTTTGTCAGTTTCTGGAGATTGTGGGGCACTTCCTAAGCAGCACGTAAGCTGTGGAGAATGAACCTTCTTGAGCAGGTCCCAGTGGCACCGATAGATGTGGCTCTGGATCGCTGGGAACTCATCTCCTCTAAGCCCACCCGTCTTTTTCTCTGCTGTCTAGACTGCGAGCCGGATCTAACATGTTGGAGAAGAGACAGGGAGGAATTCGGATGTATACATTGCCCTCAAGCAGTGTTTGATTCATTAATTTTCGGACTCGTGATTCAAAATTGGGTTGCATACATGATCTTGGAGGCGGTCAAAGTCGTGACTCAGTAACCTGGGGAGGAAAACGCCCCTGTCTGCCCCCTGCGCCAGGGCTGCTCTGCTCATCCGGCCGCCTCCCTGATGGGCAGCTGGCCCCAAGAGCTCCTCATTCAGCATATTCACCCCCAGGGTGCTCGTGTCTTTCCTTGATGGGTGGCACCATATTCTTGGCAAGTTTTGGGTGTCTGAAATGTTCTGAGGCTTGGTAGCGATCTTATTAAGTAGAGGGGAACAGGTGTGGAAGTTATTTTGACCCTACTTGTAGAAAAGCACAGAAGTATCTCTTCCTAAAATGAAAGGTGCTTTGCTGTTTGTTTAGCTTGTGCCAAACCTTTTGCAGCATTCTGAATGCAGCCAAGTTATCGAGTGGGTCTTTTAGGCAGATATTCTTTTTTTTTTTTTTTCCAAAATCAACTTGATGATAACTGTTGCCAAGTCAACAGGGAAGGGAATTTGTGCGCGTGCGTGTGTGCGTGCATGCATATATAGATACACAGATTTAAAGGAATTTCATAACTGGAGGTAATAATTACAGTGACGGTCAGACTTGTCGACTCAGATTCCACTGGTTGAGAGTCAGGAATTTCGCTCAGAGAGAGCTGAGGTTGACCTTGGTAGACACTTTCCTGCTGGGTGGTGAAAACAAGATTTTAGGAGGAATGCTTATCTCCTAAATAGATTCAGTCTTAAATATGTTTCCTCATGTTTGCTGAACTTAGGATTGGCCAGGTTTTTGTTTTTTGTTTTTTTCTTTTTTGCCATTTCTCGGGCCACTCCCACAGCATATGGAGGTTCCCAGGCTAGGGGTCAGATTGGAGCTACAGCTGCTGGCGTACGCCAGAGCCACAGCAATGCAGGATCCAAGCTGCATCTGTGACCTACACCACAGCTCACGGCAACGCTGGATCCTTAACCCACTGAGCAAGGTCAGGGATCAAACCTGCAGCCTCCTGGTTCCTAGTTGGATTCGTTTACCACTGCGCCACGACGGGAACTCCCATGGATTGGCCAGGTTTTTAAACATAAGCCTTTGTTAACATGAAGTTCTTGGGCTTTGCGTGGCTGCTGGTACTTAAGTGGATGTGGCCCCCGATGTGCCTGGGGGCGCCCTTAGACATGGGTGGGGGTGTTCCAGCCGAGCCATCTTCCCATGTGCCAGAGGACCTGGGAGCAGCCTCCCAGGGACCCCGCCCTCTCCCAAGACCTCCCCATGGGTGATGTGGGGTTCCCGGGCGAAAGGACCCTAGCAGTCATTTTATAGAAGAGGAAACTGGCCCCGGTGAGGTGAGAGACTGGTTGCCCATGGTGCGTGCCCATCCGGGTCTGGAACCAAGGTCTACCCAGCCCTGAGGCCACGGCCTCCTCCGTGGGTCTGTCCGTCTGATGAGCGGCCCCAAAGCCAGATGGGGAAAGCAAGCCGTTCCCACTGGGAGCGACTTTCCCCTCCTGGTGTCCTGCCCTGGAGAAAGCACCTTGACCTGCTGCTCCTCACCCATCAGCCTGCCCCCAAACCCAGGGTGCCGATGCTGTGCCTGTAGCCCTTCTTGGAGCGCCAGCTGCGTTTTTCCCTTTTGGAAGCTCTTTTCAGTGGTGTTGCAAGTGTTTCTGGCTCAGGCTTAGCACCGAACCATGCCCTGCAGTACTGACCCCGTGGAATGTTCTATATTCTAAAATTGAACTTCTAAAGTTTTTAGAAAACAGCCTGCTCCTCAGTTGCTGAGTCCAGATTCTGTTGGGATTTTTTAGTAGTTAAGGCAGAACTTCTATTATTTCTAAATCGGGAGATTTTGCAATAATACCCAGAAGAACCTCCGGAGGCGCGTTTGAAGTGTCCAGTGCTGCTAACAGCATTCAGAGGAACTTCCTGCAGAATTGCCCCTTCCCAACCTGTCCACAGCGCATTATGGCTTTAATTTGCTTGTGTTCAATTGTGCCAGGGGGCTGTGGTTCCTCCTGGGAGCTGGGAGGAACCAAATGCTATCTCTCGGGTGGAATGTAGCCAGAGTGCCCAGCCCAGCCGTGTTTCTCCTGTTATCTAAACGACTGGTTGGCTATGGATGGAGAAGAATCCTCATGTTCGCCTTCACTTTTTAAAATAGAAATGATGTGACTTTTTACAGTGCATTTCAGCCATTCTGGAATGAAGACTGGATCTCTACTTTTATCACAGAAAACTAGAGAAATCTAAGAGTGTCTGAACTGATGTTTCTGCATCCATCTTAGTTTATGGATTTAAGGACCAAGAGTGGGTTACCCACACCCTCTTAGCCCAGTTAGCCAGTTCAGACTTTTAAGAAATACTTATTTATGGTCTTGCGCCTGGATTTAGACAAATGGAATCCACATGGCAGCTTGTTGTCCCCCATTCAACCTGTAAATGTCAACAGTCTAATACTCAAAGGCCTGGCCCTGTGCAAGCCCTCAAGCCACATGGCTTAATAGGGGAGCCCAGGGGCGCGGGGCCCTGGTCCCACCTCCACGCTCAGTGCTCTTCTGAGATGTCAGTGCTGGGGACGGGGAAGCGGGAGATCTGGAGGTTCCCGTGGAAGGTGGGATTGGACGTGGCTTTGAATGATGAGTTGGGGGGCTCTGGTGGTTGACAGGGAGGGAGGAAGAGCAGGGTGGCTGCCAGCTTCTGTGGGACAGCTCTGTGTGGATCAGGTTGCAGTGCCTCTCACCTAGGAATTGTTTCAGTCCTGGAGGAAAATGTCATTTTTAGTAGTTCTTTATAGCATTTCAGAATTGTTTCATTTTTAGTCATTCTTTAAATCATTTCCTCTCAATGACACTTTATAGAAGAAAGCTCTGTCTCTACTCAGATTGTCTTAGTCTCAGCCTTGGCTAGATATTTCCTGGACTGTTATTCTGTAATCTTTAATGGCACAGCTTGTGGTATCACACAGAGACCCAGCTCTCACCTCCTGGGGGGTGAGACCCTGTACAAGTTGCCTCGCAGCCCTGAGCGTCAGTCAGGGTCCTCATATGTGAGAAAGACCCAGTATCTTCTTGGAAGGACTATACCAAGTGGGAGAACATGTTTCAGGGCCCAGCACAGAACCTGGCTCACTGTAGAGTTAGTGTTAAGCAGCCGTGGTCCCCCTAGAATGTATTCCATAGACTGTATTATGATATTGACTGCCATAAGCAGAATATAATAAGTAGCCTGTAAGAGACTGAATCTTGATGGAAAGTTGTCCTTTATCCCGCATAATCATGCCAGATCATGTGTGTTTTAAACGGGTAATTAAGAGCATAGACCCAGGAGTCGAATTGCTCTCTGGCTCAAAATCCAGCTTTGTGACTCTGAGCTGGTCACCCAGGCACACTTGGCCTCAGTTGCACTTGGCCTCAGTTGCCTTATCTATAAAAACAGACAATCAGAGAGCCACCCCCGGGTTGCTGGGAGGACTCGAGACTCATCTAAAGTGCTCAGCAGAGCAAACACCTCCAGGGATTGTTTCTATAAGAAGCTTCTCAGAGAAGCTGCTGCGGTAACACTGCCCTGAAGCCAGCACGCGCTCTGTCTTGGATACTCGTCCTGACGTTCCTCTTGTTTCTCTTCCTCCTGCGGTCAGCCCTAGACTAGGAGATTGGAAAAACAAATGCTTCCACACGACAGACACGGAGTGTGACGTCACGGACGAGATCATGAGGAACGTGAAGGAGACGTACGTGGCGCGGGTCCTGTCCTATCCTGCGGACACCGTGCTCACCGCTCAGGAGCCTCCGTTTACCAACTCGCCCCCCTTCACGCCCTACCTGGACAGTGAGTAGCTCGGTCCCTGTCCTTGTTCTCAGAAGCTTCCGCCTACTCCCGTGAGCGCGGACCCCGGGGAGTCAGCGCATCCATGCATCTATCCAGCGACACCTCTGACTCCCCAGACTGCTGAGCGCTGAGCCCTCTTCGCTCATTCCAGATTTGGGGGGGCAGGCAGGTGTCACAGACCGAGAACTTTGGGGTTGGTGATGGTGGTTGGAAGCAGGTTTGTCCCCAGAGCCTACCAGGACCCGGCTGGACCGGTGCTGGTGGGGAGGGAGCAGGAAGTTCACCAGCGCCGAGGATCCAGGCTTTCCTCATGTGTATTCTGGAGCTTTTGCATAACTCTCCTCTGAGCTTTCTGTCCCATCATCAGACCAGAAGTCCCAGTTGAGGTTATTCTTATTTTTATTTTTATTCAAATGGTTACAAATCCACAGGGAAAGTTCAGTTTCCCTCGGATCTCATGATCGGGCCTGCGGATCTTTTTAACCCCCCCCACCCCCCCCACCCCCGACGAGGACAGCACGAGCCCCCCGCTGGGTGGCAGTGCCACCCCGCTTCCTTCGTGCTGGTTTGGAAAAGCAGAGTGCTTTTCTCCGCTGCCTGTGGCCCAGTAACCGACCTGAGCATCCACGCAGGGCGCGCACAGGGTCCCTGCCACGAGGACGTACATTGTTTGGTCCCAGCAGTGGTTCTGAGCGGCTTCTGAACGTGCAGCCCTTGGAGAAGGGCAATCGGCTGCTCCATCAAGAGTCAGAATGAAAGCGTGTCACTGGCGCTCTTCTGTTTACCCCTCAGGCAGCCAGAGGGGCGTTTCTCAAGGCAGGGATGGAGAAGGGGCAGAGGGACAGACGGCCGCTTGCCCTTCATACTAGTATCTGCTTGGAGGGTGGAAAGGGGGGTGGCCTCCCCCCAGCTGCCTGGCTGCCGGCCCAGAACCCGTGGCCAGATCCTGTCTCCCACCTCTGGGGCTTTTCCCTGGGTGCCTCGCCGGCCCCCTGGTGGGAGTGCAGACCCACCCATGGCCACTCGCCTCCGGTAACTGTGGGATCGTGCTATTTATTCTCCCACCGTAGGCAGCATCCTCAGGATTTCTTTTATAGGTCTTTAGTTTTCTGTAAGCCGCTTTAAATCCTTTTTTGGTGCAAAAGAGAAAATGTTTTATATACTTTGCATGTGTGTGCCTGCATGCACCTGCAGGCACACACACACTTGCATGTAATTCCTGCAACATCATTGGGATTTGTCTTGCTGTCATTCACCCAAAGCACACGCCGTAACTGAGCCCTCGCAGAGACCTGGTGGTTACAACTGTTCCTTGAGGTAGCCAAGGACATTGCCTGGGCTTTCCCACAGCTGCTTATTAATTGTATCTACAAATATGGAAGCTCATGCAGCTGTTTGGTTAACCACATGTGGCTGCTGAGCGCTTGACATGTGGCTAATGCCCAGTGTGTGAAAGACAATGGGCTTTGAAAATGCTCTCCCCAAGTTCTCAAACTGATGAACTGTCAAGGTCATACTGTAGCCACATCGGGTAAATTATCTTAAATGAAATGTTATTAAATTAACTTCAGCCGTTGCTTTTTACCTTTTCTAATGGGTACAAGGTTTGAAGTGACGGCTGTGGCTCCCGTTACTTTCCCATGGGACAGCCCGCTGCAGAACGTCGCAGGGTTTGGCTCTGGTGCCCCTTGGTGTACCCCCGCCAGAGTGCTCGAGTGTTTTGAGGGCTGACGAGCTCGCTATGAACCGCGGTAACTGAATGGGGTTCTACTTGGTAGCGAATTCTTTGGTTCCAACGAAGCTCATTTTCTATGTTTTAGCAAACCTCGGACAGCCAGTGATTCAGAGTTTTGAACAAGTCGGGACAAAACTGAATGTGACCGTAGAAGCTGCTCGCACCTTAGTCAGGGTGAACGGCACATTCCTCAGGCTGCGGGACGTTTTTGGCAAGGACTTGAATTATACCCTTTATTACTGGAGAGCTTCGAGTACAGGAAAGGTGAGCATTCTTTTGGTTTTGTGACCTGTTTTAAATTGCGGCTCCGTGATTTTCCAGTCCACCTCTTCTCCAACTCGGAACCCCCAGGACGCGGGGCGGGTGGAGGGCAGGGGGGTGCAGTGGGAGCGGCTTCTGTCCGGGTCTCCCGGGGATGTCGGCCGCCTTGGGTGGGGCCCCCTCAGATGCCCAGGTTCCTCAGCCCAGGGCCTGGACCAGTCATCCCCGAGGCTCCCCACAGCTCCCACGTGACGATCCAGAGACCAAACTTGTTTTCCATTCAGCAGTTACTCCTTCACTCCTTTTTTCCGTTGCTGCGAACATCTTCGGAAGGGGCCAGGTTGGGTTGGATATTTTCATTCTTGGGGAAAAAACTTCCTTAGCAGTTATGGGTGGAACTGATGAGCCAAGTCACTTGCCATCCTTTCTATGTCACATGTGTCCACGTAGGCTTTTCCTACCACAGTGTCTTAGTAGAGGGGACAGACTTCACTCTGGACCCAGATGAATCAAGAACTCTATCTTTTTGAGGGCCGCACTTGCGGCATATGGAGGTTCCCAAGCTAGGGGTCTAATCAGAGCTGTAGCCACCGGCCTATGCCACAGCCCCAGCAACGCGGGGTCCGAGCCGAGTCTGCAACCTACACCACAGCTCACAGCAATGCCAGACCCTTAACCCACTGAGCAAGGCCAAGGATCGAACCCACAACCTCATGGAAGAACTCTATCTTTTAACAGAAAAAGGCCACGACCAACACTAATGAGTTTCTGATTGACGTGGATAAAGGAGAAAACTACTGTTTCAGTGTTCAAGCAGTGATTCCATCCCGAAGAGTTAACCAGAAGAGTCCCGAAAGTCACATTGAGTGCACCAGCCAAGAGAAAGCTGTGTCCCGAGGTGAGTGGCTCTGCCCATGATGGCCTGGGAGGCAGGGCCCCCCTGCAGGGGACACACCAGCCCTCGTATTTTAGTGTCGTTAGTGTTTGGGGTACTCATAATTTTAGGCATTCAGGGATGTTTCTGTGATGCTCCCTTGTATTAGCATGTTTTCTTGAGCGCCTGTTATGTACTAAGCTCTCTGCTGAGCACCAGGCCCATGGTACATGTTTAGGATTTAGCATCAAAACTATTTAAACTGCTCTTGAGGGTTTGGGGGCAGCTTCTGGACCCGTGGCTGCTGCACCTGATGGACACTGGTGAGCACCCCCTGTGGGCTGTTGCCACAGAGGCTGTACCCCATGAAGGGAAGGGATTGAGTCTGTCGGATACACTGCGTGCATGTGTGCGCGCCCGGCCAGCACCAGTGTGTCCACATAGGTGCCACACCAGGCCCCAGACGCCAGGGGAGGAATGGATCTCTTCTGGAGGGGCCGTGGGGGCTGGGCCACACCCAGAGGCTCAAAGCCCGGGAGTCTTCCTCCAGGCTTGATCAGGACAGTGCTGTGAGTGCGAGGGAGCAGGGAGCCAGGATAGTCATGACCACGCAGGGCCTTGCCGAGATGAGACTTACACATTTGAAACCCTTTAAGACACGGAGAGAAGGAAGGGGCCCTACCTCGCCTCGGGTCCTGCATCTTCCGGCCATCGGCCCTCACACCCATCTTCCTAAAGCCGGCCGGGGTTCCCCTGCCTCTGTCTTCACACTCACTCTGCTTCCGCTGTCTCCTCTGTCTGCTGAATGGTGTCCTTGAGAATCGTTTCGGATGCCACCTCCACCAGGAAGCCTTCTTAGTGCCCCGGTTGTCGTCTCTTTAGCTGAATCTCGGTCGTGCTCTGTATCTCTTTGCACTGAGAGTGTATCTCCTACTATAATCGTTGCCTCTGAACACAGCATCATTTTTAGCCACGTGTTTCTAAAAGGCGCTCTTGCTCCCACGTACATGGGTCTGTCTAAGCTGTGAGCATCACCCAGTTTATGAGATGCTTTTCACTGCTGTCCGTTACCCCAAACATCTAGAGGTTGAGAGGTTCTTTCCTAATGGATGAAGTGGGCGGTGGGGGAAGGCAACTGCCCGTTAGGCAAAAGCAGGATGGTGTGATTTGCTTTCCACCCACGGAACATGGGGTTCGACGTGGTCCCTCTTCTTTTTCAGAACTGTTCCTCATCGTTGGAGCGGTGGTGTTTGCGGTCATCGTCTTCGTCCTCGTCCTGTCTGTGTCTCTGTACAAGTGCAGGAAGGAGCGGGCAGGGCCCAGTGGGAAGGAGAACGCGCCCCTCAATGTGGCGTGACGGTCTCGCGGTCAGACCTGCCAGCTCCGCGGCGCTCCTGTCGCGCGGGGACCAAGAGCTTTTGAGACAGTACAAGAGTAGAATCCATGGAAACACAACCCCTGGGCTCCAGGAAGGCTCTTTTCTGACCTGGTCTCGCGACGAGCATTCTGGTTTCAACATTAGCATTAGACACTTGGGCATGTAATGAGCGGTACAACCAATTCCGAGGGTTCTGAAATGTCTTTTAACACTACGGCACCTTTTGCACATAATATTCTTGAGACTGTATGTTCTCTACATTGAGGTGAAGCCAGGTCATCCAAGGAAAAAGAAATGCCCTGGAAAACCCTGGGTGGACTTGGGAAGAACTTCTGAGAAGGTGACTTCAAACCAACTGGGGGGAGGGAGCAAGATGGGAGTTGGTGGACTTTTCTAACAGGTCTGTCCTTGTGTGACGTGGTATTGAGGGGTTTTGTTTCATTTTGAGTACTTTTGGAGGTTCAGAACACTTAGCAAAACTTTTATATGAATGTGTTACACGCGGCAGCCTTGTATCGGGGGCACATTCCTAATCTGCATTACAGTTTAGCACTTTAACTGACCTGAAGGCTGTTGATGAAACACGTGACAGCTCACCCTTCTGTTATAAGACTGCCAACAACCTACACAGCTTAAGGTACTTCAAGGTTGATAGTCAACATTGTGTTTATTTATATACTTTTTAAAAGGTTTTCTATATGGGGTTTTCTATTTATAGAGGCAAACTGTTCTGTTTGTATATATTGAGATAATTTATTTAATATACTTTTATATAAATAAAGGTGACTGGATATTGTGACTATTTCTGTCTTTCACATGTTATTTATAGAGTTTGGCCTTTGTATTAGCTGACTCTGCTGCAGTAACAAATGACCCTAAAATTCTCAGTGGCTTTTGACTAATATAAAGATACCACACACTTACAGTTTGGTGGCTGTGGGCTGACTCTGTGGTTGCAGCTCTTCTTAATGTCATCTCCTGCTAGGACCCAAACCAGAGGTGACAGACCCTCGTGGATCAGGGTAGAAGGAAAAGCAAAAAACTGGTAGACTAGGGCAGCCAGATCGTTTAGCTGCCGTCTCAAACTTCTGTCCGGAGTGGCTCCCTGTCACTTCAGTGCCTGTGCCCCTGGCCCAAGCAAGACGCTGGACCCAGCCTGACAATCCCCTGCCTGCCGGGAGGCATCACAGGTCACATAGCAATGGGTGGTGTGTCACGTTGTGGGGAAGAGGGGAGATGCTACAAGCACCTGCAGGCTTAGCAGGAGGACGTTCCCATGGGCCTTTGAGCTGCAGGTGAGGGTTGGAGAGGAGAAAAGAAAAATTCTCTGGATTATTCGTAAAACTGGACAAAAGGACGAGGTAAGACAGAGAGTGGGGTGTCGTCTCTAGAGTTAGTTCAAGGTAAACTAGACTGAGAGCTGTCCGGGGGCAGAATTGGGTCTCGATCCGGCTTGCAGCTCCTTCAGGGCAGCCATGCCAGGCTTGGCTGAGTCCAGCTGCCTTCACGACCTCGGTCGGAATGTGGGCATGGTGGGGAGTCCTCTGTCCCAGTGCAAACAAAATCTGGCAGAAGACTCTCCGTCCCACAACTGGAGGGAAAGGATTCTAAGCAGAGTGAAAATGAGGCCTGAGCGTGGATGGCTGGGCCGATGTGGTCCAGGGAGCGCTCCCAGAGGGCGCCCCACCCGCACGGGGTCCCACCAAAGGCCCAGTGGGCAAGCACTGAAAGGGGAACTCAGCTCACCGTCCCGCTGCTCCTGAATTCTACATGCATTTTGTTCCTTTGCTCCAAGGAATGCCGAGCACTGTCAATAAAATTCTAAACACGCAAAGTTAGCTGGAAAACCACATTCGGAGCTGGGCAGACCCCTTCCCATCCTCATAGGGTCGGCAGCCTGAAAGGAAAGAGAGACCCTTGGGAGAAATTAAGGCAAACAGGCCCGTGGCTGGTGTATCCGGCTGGTTGTGGTGGTTTGTTTGCCATCACCGACCTGTGCCAGTGCTGGAGTGGCTGAACGGTTCGCTGTTGCTGAGTTCACACCAGAGAAAGAGAGCGGGCATTCGCAGCAGAGCCAACAGAAGAGAGGTCGCCACGGGGGCATGGCCTGAAAAAAAGTGTGCTCTGGCCATTATCTTGAATTCCTGCTCACGTGGGGCTACAAGGGACAAAATGGTTCGTGCAGGAGGGTCAGACGCGCTCCTCAAGCAGGCATCTGACCAGGCAGCTTCATCAGGCTGCTCGCTCCCTGCCAGGAATAACAACAGCCTTACGCAATTCCTGGCCTCATAATCTAAGGAATTTAAATCGTCCCCCCAATGAAAGCACTGGTGGAGTGAAGCGGGTCTGGGTAGCAATGAGGTGTCTGGCTGTTCCCAGGGAAGGAATTCATTACAGATCCAAATGAGGCTGCACTGCAATCATCGGGAAGCTTCGATCCTGCACATTTTAACCACAACCCGGGTTTCCACATTCATCCTTATCCCTGAGACGAAAGAGCTGCTGCTAAAATCAACAATTAGCGTTGGCACAGAAAACTAGTCTACATTGTGGGCTGGTATCCAGAAACTACTGCCCTCCAGGGGGCCAAATTACACTGCATTATTCATCCTGGCCCTTAAAGCATCTCCTAAAGCTGTTAGTAAACTCAACAGTCATGCTTTGAAGACAGGTTTTTACTACTTTAAATTATTAACCAAGTTTAACTTTCATGTGAGACTAATACTTGTGAAATCTAAAGTCATTTTACCTTTGTCATAGCTGATAATAGCCTCTAAGGACCTGTGTCAAATAAACAAAGGAACAATTCTATCAAATGGTAAATAAACACATTCCCAAACGCAATTTTTACCTGTTATAAGACATGCGTATTTAGCATGTGTTATTTTTCTCCAGTGGTTGCCTGGGAAGCTTTGTGACTGTTACAATGTGACTCCCATTCAGAGTGAACTCCAGTTCTTTTCCCACAGCCCTGCTTTGCTTTGCCGTTCAGCACATTCCTTCCTCATGGCTGCAGAAATTGGTTTAGGGAGTTTCCATTGTGGCTCAGTGGGTTATGAACCCAACTAGTACCTATGAGGACGCAGGTTCAATCCCTGGCCTTGCTCAGTGGGTTAAGGATCTGGCGTTGCCATGAGCTGTGGTGTAGGTTGCAGACACGGCTCGGATCCCGCGTTGCTGTGGCTCTGGTGTAGGCTGGTGGCTACAGCTCTGATTTGGCCCCTAGCCTGGGAACCTCCATATGCCGCGGGAGTGACCCTAGAAAAGGCAAAAAGACAAAAAAAAAAAAAAATTAACAACTGAAAGATAACACTTTCTCTGGGTGAAATGAAAATACGTTAAAACAATCCACGAATCCTGTAATAGAAATTGTGATTCATCCTGAATATACAACATTTCATAAACTTTAAAAACAGGGTTCTAAAAAACCTTTAAGAAAAAGGTTTTTGACATCTTAATTCAGCTTGATTTTCAAAAATCACTGGAAAACTGTGCTCAATCTGCAAAGAAACTTCTCATCAGGCCAGCGAATAAGAAACACTCAGAGGGACAGGAAAATGCTTTTCCTTCGCATAATGTCCTTCAGGAACCAAAGTGTCTGAAAACTACAATTGTGGCGCCACCTCCCGTTCCCAAGGAGGATCACAACCGGACCAGCACTCAAGAACTGGGCTGCGAAAGTAAAGGAACAGGAAAGCGCCCCCACACACCTGTCCACAACTAAGAACGAAGGCCCGAAGGGGATGGGTGGGCAGAATCAATAGAGAGGAGAATCTTCTCCACGTTGCTGCAACTCCACCTGGGATGGTCTCTTGAGTCCACAGCACGAGCTCTGCCCAGATGCTGATGCTGAAAGTGTGGTCTGGGGACAGCGTCTGAGCACCCTTTAAGGGCCAGTTACAGGTGCAAACTCTCAGACCCCCCTCCGACCTACTGAACCAGCATCTGCATCTTTCAGGTGATCTGCATGCAGGCTGAAGTCTGAGCAGCTCTGTGCTCCATGCTCTCCTGAACCCCTTAGCCCAGATTTCTGATTTCACAGAGGCAGGGAGGGGAGGGAGGTGGACAAGGGAGACGCCTCCTCAGTGGATGGACCTGCACAGCCTTGACGAGAAGATGCCACTCACTAAACTTAAATAGCAGCAATTTATGAATCCATGCCAAAAATAAGAGCTATGACCACAGAGCAAATATCACCCATTTCACCTCAGCCTTAATCCACAGCTTTCTAAAGACCAAAAGCTTTCCCGCCTCGCTTTCACTGATTGTTGAGTCCTGCTTCTACCTGTCCATCCTTCCAGCCTGTTGAGAATATCTCCCGGGTCTCCCCCAGGAACTTGCCTCCCCCAGGTTCCCTGTGTCCTCTTGTTACCTCCTTGCTGTACTCCACAGCTCTTTCCTAATATTCTAGACAATAAATAGTTCTGTACCTGTCACGGCCCCCTTTCTAGACAGTAACTTTTTTGGCAAGAACCATATTATGCATTTGGATTCATTCATTTTTTCTAATACTAAGCACCTACTATGTGCCAGGCATTTTGGATTTGACAAAATACAACAGGTATCAGCTCTTGCGGAGCTCACATATTTGCAGGGTAAAATTTCAAACAAGTAATGATAATGGAACATAAATATCATGAAAGTGGAAGTATAAGGTGCTTGGGGAACTCAGTGGGGCCATCTAACTTGGATGTGGAAAGGCTAAAATCCCAGGAGAGGGACAGAGCTCACCAGGAGGACACAGGGAAGAGAGGGTGGAAGAGCAAGGAATGTTCCAGGAAGAGGGAAGGCTTGATGATACATCGCTATCTGGGCAAGGACAATGCCCCAAATTAATGCGTTTGACAAAGTCTGGAGTTTTGCATTGCCTCAGGCATCCCAAAGTCAAAGCTATTTGGCAAAATGTCTTTGGCTAAATGAAGAATTGGGCCAATTTACGTTTAAATTTTATCTTTTCTTTAAAAAGATAGCTTTGAAGAGTTAACAATCTGGCACTGCCACAAGCTGTGGCATAGGTCACAGATGTGGCTCAGATCCGGCATTGCTATGGCCGTGATGTAGGCCAGCAGCTGCAGCTCCGATTCGACCCCTAGCCTGGGAACCTCTGTATGCCACAGAAACGGCCTTTAAAAAAAAAAAAAGCAAAAAAAAAAAAAAAAAAAAAAAAAAAAAAGGAAGAAACTATTTATTCTATTTTTTAATTCAGGATAATCTATCTATCTACTTATTTAAATGGGGCCACAACCACAGCATACGCAAGTTCCCAGGCTAGGGGTCAAATCAAAGCTATAGACACTGGCCTGCACCAGAGCCACAGCCACACCAGATCTGAACCATGTCTGTGACTTACACCACAGCTCATGGCAATGCCGGATACTTAACCCACTTAGAGAGGAGAGGGATTGAACCTGTGTCCTCATGGATACTAGTTGGTTTCGTTACTGCTGAACCACAATAGGAACTTCAGTTAGTACTTCTTAAAAAAGCATTTTCAGAGACCCAAAATGACCAGATCACAGAGGCTGCTCTTGCATTCTAAGAATTAGCAAAACAAGCTTTGCCTGAATCAACAGAATGTTCTTAAAAAACTAAACAACTTGATTCTGCTCTGCATAAGCACTTGAAACACGATGCTCTACGGAACACCTCGAATCATGTCCCAATCAGTCACTCCAAGTTTTCCTAAATATACTATCCTTTTTATTGCTAAAATAAGCAATCTTCTGTGGGAAAAACAAAACACAACAAACACAGATTTCAGAGTCTTTATGGTCTTCTAGTCAAAGATACAACAAAGTTTCTCCTCTCCTTCCCAAGAACACACTAATATGATAAATAATCTCAAAAGGTCAAAATCTATAGGGGCAAAGAGAAAAGGAGACAGGAAGTTAAGGGACCCGAGATGTCAGTTACTGACGCACGAGGAACAGAAAGGATGGCTCACACTCGAGGAAGCCGGACCCTGTGTGTGCAGAGAAGAAAGAAGGAAAATTCATCTGCTTCCACCGAGCTCTCAAGAGGCTCAGATGCTCCAACTTGCCAGCCACAGCAGAGGATATTTTTGAGAAAGACAGAGGGGGAGAAGGGAAAAAGCATCACCAGTTATGTGCAGAGGAACAAGAATCAGAATATTGAACTTTGGAACAGCAAACTGGATGTAACAGATATAAGAGGACAATGAGGGTAAGAAACGTCTCAGGGATCTTACGCCTTCAATTCAGTATTCTAGCTGAACTTCCCACCAAGTGCGTTTTCAGACAAGTACATGAGACTCCAGAGAATTTTCCTCCCACGCACCCTTTCCCGGGACGCTGCTGTAGGACACATTCCACTAATAAAGGGGCAAAGCCCAAACAGACCAAAGCACGGGACCCAATGCAGGAGACCTCGGTGTCAGCCTGACAGCTCAGTGGGCCTGCAGAACAGTGAAGGGGGACAGAGGACACCAGAAGTGTCACCACCAAGTAAGGGCACACTGATTGGGTGGCACAGCTGGAAACAAGTAAGGACTACTGTCTGTCCGGACAATTACGGCAACGGTTAACAACAAGAAGGCAATCAGACCCTAGAGGGAAAAGACAGTAAGAAAAGAACGCAGTTCCCTACTTGGCTCTGCAGTGAACATCATCACAGATTCATTAGAAACACTGTGAATTTAAAATAATCTCACCAGAACTCCTACTGCGTTATTGCAATACTGCATTCTACTGGCTGCAGAAGTCCATTATAAATACACCGAGACCCCCGCTCTGTGATCGCCTGTAATGACCCCTGTGGGCAGGCTAGGATCCTTAGCCAATAGCCTACCTGTGACAAACACAAATCCTCACTCATCGGGCTGCCTTTTTGTTTTTTTTTTTTTTGGTCTCTTTGTCTTTTTAGGGCCACACCCGTAGCATATGGAGGTTCCCAGGCTAGGGGTCGAATCATTGCTGTAGCCACCAGCCTACGCCCCAGTCACAGGAACACCAGATCCGAGCTGCATCTGCAACCTACACCACAGCTCACGGCAACGCCAGATCCTTAACCCACTGAGCGAGGCCAGGGATAGAACCTGCAACCTCACGGTTCCTAGTCGGGTTCATCTCTGCTGCGCCACGACGGAAACTCCTCTGACTGCTTTAAATAGAGTCCCAAACCGTTAAGTTCAGCCAGTCAGAGCCTAGCTACTTTACACACCACAGAAAATTGAATGACCATCAATAAGACAAGCCTGCAGCTGCAAGACCCCAAACTGCTGCTTGCCCATCAGAGCAACTGCTGTTGAGTGACATCACCCGACATGTGAGCCCCTCTGACTGCCCCGTTCCCCCGGGAGTCCCCTTGTCCGAGTCCCCTTTTATGTGGTCCCATACCTCCACCTCTGGAGGTCATTTTCTCCTTAGTTCTATCAGTTTTCACGTAGTGAGGGGCTTCCTCTCTCATGCGATCCTGTCCAAGTGCCACCCAAATCAAGTTTCTGTGTCACCGCCTCTCGTGAACCTGTCTCTTCCTTCATCAACTCCCAAGCCCTCAAACTTACCGCAAGAAGTTACAAAGGTTCGCAGGTTCAAGGGCAGGGAGTACAGACGACCTCCCCACGCAAGAGGGTGAAACCACACTGTAAAGAGATGTGGGGTCCTTGGAAAATCAATCTGTCCAAAGATGAATTTACAAAAATTAACAGTTAGAAAACAGATACTAGAATGAACGTCAAAGGCCTAGCCACAAAGTTAATGAAGATGTGCATGACATCTACACACAAAATGACACAACACTGTGACAGAAACAGAGGTCAAATCAGTAAGAGGCTCTGTGATGTCCGGTGGGCTCTGCAGCGGCTGGGTGCACGTGGCAGGTCAAGGTGGTTAAGTGTGTTCAATATTTACGTGGGGTTTTGTTTTCTGTTAGTGTTGGAGCTACCCTGTATCACTATGAAATGTCCTTTTTAATTTTTAGAAACTGTTTTTGTTATTGTCTTAAAGTCTACTTTGTCTGATATTAGAACATTCATCTAACAAAGGACTCATTAAGAACATATACAACTGTCTGTAATATGAATAGAACAACTTATAAAAGGGGGTTCAAAGATTTAAAAGGGCCCCTTCGAAAAGGAGGAGCTCCAAATGGTCAGTAAACATGAAATGAGTCCAGCCTTGTTACTGGTCAGGGAAATGCAAGATGAAGTCATGATCGTCTACTGTTGGTGGCTAAAAACACACAAATAAAAACACCGATAACACTAGGTATGGCAAGGACCAGAAGAACCAAGTTTCTCATACACTTACGGTGTCAAAATGGCACAACTACTTTGGAGAACAACTTGGTAGCGGTCTACCTAGTAAAGTCGAAAATGCGCCCATGTGCACCAAGCGCCATGCCTAAGAATACCTACAAGGACTGTATGTGACAGCTCCAAAGAGAAAACTTTCCAAAAATGCGCCCATGTGCACCAAGAGCCGTGCCTAAGAATACCTATAAGGACTGTATGTGACAGCTCCAAAGAGAAAACTTTCCAAAAATGCGCCCATGTGCACCAAGAGCCGTGCCTAAGAATACCTATAAGGACTGTATGTGACAGCTCCAAAGAGAAAACTTTCCAAAAATGCGCCCACGTGCACCGCCATGCCTAAGAATATCTGTAAGGACTACTTGTAACAGGTCCAAAGAGAAAACCCAGTGCCATCAATGGAGGATGATTAAAGTAAGGTCTAGTCACATAATTACATATCATACAGCAATAAAAGGGAAGGAATTATTGCCACATCCATAATGGATTAATCCTCTTCACAAGGTTGAGGGAAAGAAGCTGCACACGAAGGCTAATATATACACAGTTCAGAAATGAGCAGCTAATTCATCAGTCAGAATAGTGGCTTTCATGGGCTAAGAACTGGACGAAGACATGACGAAGCCTTGCTGTGTGACAATGTCTTATGTCTTGATTGGGGGAGTGCCAATGAGCAGGAACACTTCCTAAAAATTCAATAAGCCCAAGGTTTATGAGCTTTCCTGCTTCGGTATTATACTATAATAAAGTATTTACAAATTTTAAAAAATGATTTAACTGTATGAAGAGGACACAGCAGACATACGGACAGGAAGGAATTAAGAAATAGCTATATAGCTTACCGCTTAAAAAGCAAGCAGCAATTACCACAAAACAATTAGAACTTAAAAATGGTTGCTCCTAGGGCGTGAGGAGGGACTGATTCGTTAATTTCTGGTAGAAATATTTTTTAAAAGTGACACTCATGTTATGTTGATAGGCAGAATATGTCCATTCTTTACAAAGGAGAAATTACGGATGCAGGTCAAAATGCAAAGCCGTTTCCTACAACTAACAATGCTAAAGGCCATCTGAAAGGAAAAGAAAATTCACTGTTTTTAGGGAAATTATGGCTTTAAACACCAAATTTAAAAGTTTAAAAATTCCCTAAAAAAAGAATGGGATTTCCATTGTGGTTCAGTGATAACGAACCCGACCAGAACCCCTGAGGATGCGGGTTCGTTCCCTGGCCTCGCTCAGGGGGTGAAGGATTCCGTGTTGCTGTGGCTGTGGTGCAGGCCGGCAGCTGCAGGTCTGATTTGTCCCCAAGCCTGTGAACTTCCACATGCCCTGGGTGTGGGCCTAAAAAACGAACCAACCAACCTTCTGTAAGGAAACATCTATGAGCTCACCAGGTTTAAGCCAAGTGCTAACCATTAAGAGAGCGCGGAAGGGTGAAGGTGGTGAGATCTGTCATCCGAAGATGCCACTTGGCATAAGGACAAGCTTGAGCAAAACGGCAGGTCCTGACAGGGCGCTCTGTCCCTTTTCTTCCTGGAAACAGGAGATAAAACTCCCACATGGGAGGTGTCCTCCCTGCGCCCGAAGGAAAACACCACTTCTCTCCGAGACAGCATGCGGCAGATGAGAGGATTCTCCAGAAACAGCATCACCGAGTAACTCTCATCTTCCTGCAGCCTCTCCACAGCTGCTTTTCCGCAACTGCTCTTCCTTGTTCAGCCTCACAGGCTTTGGGTTTTGCTGCATCTCTGGGGCTTCATTTCCTCAAGTGGGCTCCCTTGTCCCATGATGCATCTTACGTCAGCTTACTTCTTGGGTCCAGTCAAAACCCCTCAGAGGCGAGTGGTAAAATCTTGCCTGCCCTGCAGAGGCGAACCCTGGATGCACTTTCTTAGTGCACAGGAGACAAGCCCGTTGTTCGCATCCCTGTTTTCTCCGTATACAAAAGCAGAAGCTTGCTATGAGCCCAAAGTGATACTTGCCACATGCAGTTGGGTTGCTTTAGCTTATTCTTCAGATGAAGTGGTCACTTCCCAGGGCTCTTCGGAAGGGGCTGGCAGGAATCACACGGAAAAGGAAGTTGTGTGGTCAATCGTGTTTTGGAAACACTGGCTTCCTTTATTGCAGGCCTTCTTAGAACCATCATGTCCACTGTGCTTCTCCAGGGAAGGGACTTTCCTTCTTACCTCAAATGGTGAGGCACCTGAACACTTCTTAAATTAAAAAAGAAATGGAGTTCCCTGGTGGCAGAGTGGGTTAAGAATCTGGCATTGTCACTGCAGCAGCTTGGGTCACTGATGTGGTGTGGGTTCAATTCTTGGCCCGGGAACATCTGCATGCCCTGATGCAGCCAAAAAAAAAAGGGGGGGGGTGGGGGGGGAAGAAAAAATAAAAAAACTTTCACTGCAAGAATTAATTACAGAGAAATTAGGAAGAAGCTAGGAGAACCCTTCTATTAGTAGGTTTAGAATAACCTAGAAATCTGAAAATCTGAAACTTCCTCCATGCCATAAAATCTTTCCCAGGACTGACATAATCTTTGAAGGTCTCTTGGCTATTTGGTAGTATTTGTGAAGTACACTGAATGGGTTTTTTTTTTTTTTTCTTCTGGTTTTTCTAAAAGAGAAATTCATTCTGTTAAAACCACATGATAACTTTTTTTTTTTTTTTAAAGAGACAATGGGTGCATAAAAAAGCTTTCTGAATGTTCATTTTTGTATTTTTGAAGTTAAGATTATATGAACTTCCTAGGATTTAGACAGCAGAATAAAAAGAACAAGCAAAGGTTGTACAGGGTATCTGATTCTTTTTTATTCTGAACAGAAAATAAGTGAGTATACAAGTCTGCTAAAGAGAAGTGGTAAAAACTCAATGTTATGTGTTATGGAATCAGTACATCAAGTTCTACTTCGGTAGTCAGTGATTCTTATAGTTAATTCTGCAAAAAAACGAAACTATGCAGAAATGAGAATATAAAAAGGCCCTTTCTAAATCCCAGTTTGATAAAACTGATTTCATACCTAGCTCACTGATAATACCCAATTTCAGCTCCCCCTGTGCAAATAATACACACAGTCATTCATGGTGGTTTGGTGAGAGGAAATTGATTTCTCTTAGGATACAGTTCAACATCATAACCCAAATAATAAAAAGTTATTAAATAGTCACAGAGATAAACCACTGCCTTAGGGAACATAATTCACCCATGTGCATAATTTTATAACATATGTTTTGAATATAAAAATCACGGTCAAAGACAGTGACCACAGTGCACCCTTAGCGCTTGACTTCAGGCAGTGCATTCCTACGGCTCGTCTGGAGTTTAGCATCATGTAACCACCGCGATTCTACTGCAAGGGTTTCTCACATACAGAAATCCACCCAACTCTTTGAAAATTCTAAAAATCTCATAAGACCTTGAGCTCAATATGTAAGGACTGTGTTTGAATACCCCAACCACCGAGAAGATCAGGCAGGAAGCACAGTAACCACCCCTTGTAAGCAAGACTGAACGTATACTTGTGTGGCACCCCACAAAGAACCCTCAGAGCAATTCAATACTGAAGACTGAGAGGGGCGCATTTATCCTTAGGCCAAGGAAAATTCAAATGGCTTTCCTGGAGTCTAATGCACCCCAAGACATATATAAGGAATGAGCGTAAGTGTGGCAGCTGAAGAAATCTGCCAGCCAGAGTGTAATAAATGCTATTATGTGATGAGGATATAAATTTGGATAATACACTATGATTTGTTTCCCACTATCATGGGGCACAAGAAAATGAAACTCAAGACGATCTTGTTAAAACAGGACAAGTGATGACCCCAGTTTTAAATAGGGTTCTTCATTGAAGGAAAACACAGAGCCATACAAGTCAAAGTAGCTGACTTCAAATGGTTTACATCCCAGGATGAATCAGGTTACACTGATTTAAGCCCAATTTAATTTAGGCAGGTTTTTAACCACAAGAATAAGGACATTCTTAGTACATATTAATAATTAAACCAACATATACACAATTAGCAATATCCTATATAATATGAAATGTTTTAACAACTTGTCGATTATCTAGTTAATTTGTTGCTTTGTTTAAAAAACAAAAAACAAGTTCAACTTTATTTTACAATGTACTTTGTATGTCTAATGGTATTGTGTAATTACTTCACTGAAGCCGGTACAGTACAGTTCTCCGGATTCTAAGAGCCAAACTCAACTGTATCTTCGGTTATCTGTTTGAATTCATAATTGCCTCTGCCATCCATATGCAGATAGTACTATGGGAAAGAAGGGGAGAGAAAAATCAGTAACTAAGAATCTTCTTTTTGTCAGAAATTTACAGAGAGGTTATCATACAAGAAAATGATTGGAAATAATTCTTTCAAGCCACTAAAATCTTCAAAAGTTTACAGTCAGAAACACATACCATTTCCTGAGGAAAGACTAAAGGAAAGTCCGCTCTTTTTAAAAATAGCCCGATACACCGCTGCTTAGAGTGGGTACAGTACTGGACTTCATGAGAACCGCTACACCAGGCTTTCTCGTTATGCCGAAGAAACCAAATCTGCAAGCATCCCACAAATGAGAATGCTTCTATCACTCCAACCAAGGACCTGATCTCCTGATCTACCGAGGGGGAACGGCACCAGGGCAAGCCTGTCAGCTGGGACAGCTTCTAAAACACTGACTTGAGCTGGTTTCCCAGACCCGCGAGAACCTCTAACTTGAGGCTCTTTGTTCGTGTATTCTCTGACTCCGCAGAGGAGGATGAGAGCTGCAGAGTGAGCCCACGTACCCCGCCTGTGAGGATGCCCGGGACGGCGGTTTACAGGTACCCCACCTGTGAGCAGTTTGCAAAGTCTTCTGCTTCATTTAGCGGTTTCTTATCTACAGAAAAGACCTTTGTGTTTCCCTGTTCCATACTGTTATTTTAAGCGATTCTGGACTCTAACCCTGCCGTTCTTTGCGCCACACTCCTCCCTCACGTGATCTCTGGCCTGATGGCTCTTTGGCTACTTGTCCACACCTCCAGGAGAGGAGGAAAAGGGGACCCCAAGCCCTCCGACTGGGCTCTGCTAACGTTTATCAACTTCTGAGAACACCCAAAGGCTTGGACATACTGTAAACTGCTCTGATTTCTAGTTACTTCTCCCTTAATTCATGAAAATGGGCGTGTTCTCTATGCCACTAAGGCAACAGAAGTGTCTTTAAAGTTCGGTCATCGCGGCTGATGAGGCGCTCAGGGCTCCGGGGCGGGCACCTCGCTGACCTCGCAGTCATCTGCCGGACGGCGCAGCGGGATCAATAACCAACGACAGGACGGAAGCAAGTCACGCCGGAACCCCGGCTGCCAGAACCGGGTTTTCTGACTTCAAATTCCATGCTCCTCATTTTACTCTCTGTTCACTGTCCCCTAAACTGTAAGGTTCTTGAGATGAAGACGTCCTTGGTACCCCTCACGGCACTACACAGTGACAAAGGCGCTCAGTCAGACGGTGCACTTGATGGGACAAGACACCCTTACCACGGTCCAGTTCTTCTCAAACCCTTTTCTTAAAAACCCAAAATTTCTGTCTCGTTTAAGAACGAGCAAGAGGAAGGAAGAGTAGGAGGGAGGAAAGAGGGATGTGGGGGAAAAAAGAACGAGGGTAAGAAAATAAAAGGAATCGTCTGGGCTTGATCGGTTTACGTTCAGAGCTGCGAAGAACTGCCACCCCGAGGACGCTGGAGCCCTGGCCCGTGCGGACCTCACTGCAATGGCTGTGCCAGTTCGGGACCACCCGACGATCCAAGCTAACACAGTGTAATGATAAACACGGCCGGCACTCAGCAGCTTGCTCCCGCTAGTCCTGACCGCTGTGAAAACTCTCCCTAAACCTTCTGCTGCCTCAACCTTCTTAAGACTCTGTCCCCTTCTGTCAATGCACAGTTTATCTGGCCACAGCTGTGATAAGATTATGCAGATTTGAGGAAGTTGTCACACAACAGTCATTTATAAAACTGGAGACCATTAACTGGTTCTCTAAGATCTCTCATACATAACCAGGGATTTGTTATATATATTGCGGCTTTCAAAATGGATGATTACAATAATATTTTTTAAAATCCTATTTTATTCTATAAAACTGAATTAGAATCACCTTTTCTTAAGGTATATAATTGTAAGGGAATGTAAACCAAAATCACCAGAAGTCACTTATGAAAGTAAACTTTCACTACACCACTCAGTGCAAACTGAATAAGAAATACAAACCTCATGGTGCTTCCAAAGAGACTTCCTGTGTGACACAGTGAAGAGGGTGATTCCAACCTGTACGAGGAAATTGGTTAGGTTAGAGCAGTAACACAGAGTCACCAATTAGTGTCTACGATGCAGGCTGTTAAGACAAACAACCGTCCTCAGTAGCTGTGGCTGAAAAGCAACGCCAAGAGAGACAATGACGGATGACCGGTGCTAACAGTTTAAAGAAATGGAAAAGTACAGGCCATCAACCACATAACAAACACCAACAGGTATCAACAGTCTTTAAGACAAAAAACAAGGCTAACCCAAAAGGCACTAGCTTAATTAAGTGTATTACTTTGTCTGGGGCGAAAAAACACACATTCTAGCATATTTTCTATTTTACTGTGAAAAATATAGGAAAAGATATAAAGACGGTAAAAATAGCAATAGGTCACAATCAGGAAAATTTAATCAATATAGTAGTAGGTGCCTACAGTATATTTGTTTTCCAAAATAGGGTCATAATTTTTTGGTGGAAACCCTTGTTTCAGAACGTGTCTGGCATTCCGTTTTTGGAGAAGTAGTCTCTGTGGCCCCCAGAGGGTCCAAGGCAGAATTCTGTCATTAAACACATCAATGTTTCTGCAACAACTCACAGGGACGGTGACATTCAGGGAGACAAATAACAAAGCTTAAAATTTTTGTTGTTTGTTCAGGCCAGGTTTGGCTACCCAGTGAGCCGGCTACAAAATAATGAAAAAAATTCTGGATGTAAAAGCTTACTGGATTTTGTTTTCTTTTTTGGTCTTTTTGTCTTTTTTTTTTTTTTTTTTTTAGGACCACACCCACAGCATATGGAGGTTCCCAGACTAGGGGTCCAATCGAAGCTGTAGCCGCTGGCCTAGGCCAGAGCCGCATCTGCGACCTACACCTCAGCTCACGGCAACGCCAGATCCTTAAACCACCGAGGAAGGCCAGGGATCGAACCTGCATCCTCATGGATGCTAGTCGTGTTCGCTAACCACTGAGCCATGATGGGAACTCCAAAGCTTACTGGCTTTTAGACTGTGAATCAGGATTTATGGATCGTTCCTAAGGTTTTAAAAACAATACTAACAGAGTCAGTTGCTCTGGATCAGTGATTCTCAACTGGGGAGGGGAGGCAGAACATTCTGTTCCCTGGGGGACATCTGGCAAGTCTTTTTGATTGCCACAGCTGAGAGTGCTGCCTGCTCTAGATCACCATTTCTTGGAACGGATCTCTCAAGGCTGGACACGTACTAAGGTAGCCAGGAAATCTCCATCATGAGTTCCAATTTTTTTTTTTTTGGCCACGCCCTTAGCACATGGAAGTTCCCAGGCCAGGGACTGAACCAGCCCCACACAGCAACCCAAGCTACTGCAGTGACAACTCCAGATCCTTAACCCACGACACCACAAGGGAACTCCTATTTTCATTTTGATAATGAAAACAAATTGTGCATGAGTATATTCTTCTTATCACTTTTATCATGAGATTTAAGCACCCAAATTTTTTTTTTTTTTGACTTTTGTCTTTTTCTTAGGGCCGCACCCACGGCATATGGAGGTTCCCAGGCTAGGGGTCTAATCGAAGCTATAGCTGCCAGCCCATGCCAGAGCCACAGCAACGCCAGATCCGAGCCACATCTGGGACCTACACCACAGCTCACAGCAACGCCAGATCCTTAACCCACTGAGCGAGGCCAGGGATTGAACCCGAAACCTCATGGTTTCTAGTCGGATTCATTTCTGCTGCACCATGACCAGAACTCCGAAGTACCCAAGTTTTTGTTGATACTTCTGCTGGTACCAAATAATGACTTCAAGTGGTATCACTTAAATCTTTAATGTGTTTTAAGTTTCGCTTCCATAGGAAAAGTTCTCAAGTCAGGAACTGCATGCCAAGTGTACTATCAGTTATTAATAAAACATATATTGTGATGGTGAAACACTTATTTGATTTTGGAAAGCTCATTTCAGATACTATTTCTCTTACAATTCCAAAATAAGTGAATTAGATCTCGACTTAATGAAGGTATTCTTTATAAAAGAATTACTTAAGATACATAAACAAAATTCAGAATATAAGATCTGGACCTCAGAATATATTTGGACCTCAGATCGAACCCAAACCAGTGGTTTAGTTTCAGCAAAACAGTATCATAGTATCAAACAGTATCACAGTGGCTTTAATGCTGCAATTTTGCAACTGTGTTTTAAAGTTTTCCCTGTACTTAATCTGTAAATTTATACTGGCTTTAGAGCTGTAAATGAGTTATAAGTTCATACCTCACTTCATGCTTATCCATATTCAAGTGCCATTATAGTAATACAATTTTAATGATCAAGTGGGGGCCCTAAAAGAATTTTTGGGGGTAATCTACACATCAGAGAACTACATCTTATGTGGGGACTTGTAGCCTAGAGCTAGATATAAGAGGAAATTGCGTGGCCAAAATTACCAGCAAAGAGCAGCTAAATCACAGATCAAATAGAGAATACACAGTTTTGGGTATAAAAGAATACCACAAATACCTCTAATACCTATTAATCTGAAACTCTGTATGGAGAAGTAGGTAAAAAAATCACAAATGGACAAAACTGATTCAGAACAGGAAACAAACCACTAAAGAAATAAAATCAGTACCTAAAATCTTCCTAAAAAATGAATGTAGCAAATCTGTTCTTTCATCGTGATGCCAGTTCTGCTCAAACTTGAATGTGCACGTGGACCGTCTGGGGGTTTTGTTAAAATGCAGGCTCTGGTTTTGTGTGGCCTGAGAGCCTACATTTTCCATGTGCTGATGCTGTGGAGCTGGGAGCACACGGGGAGCTTCCAGTGGGAACACACTGGGAGCAGGGGTTCTCACTGCATATGTGAGAGCTGTTCGTAGCTTCCAAAGAACAGTTAACAAAATGTCATTAAAGACTCCTGCATTTCATTTGCTTACGCGAAAACTATTCAACAGTTAGGATACACTACTCTTGTTCTCAAATCTGGCCAGAATGTAGATGATGGTGACAATTCCTCACAGAAAAACAAAAAAACCTGAGACTACTGGATAATTCCTTACAGAATGGAACCAATGCAGCCAGCCTCAGAAAAGGCTACTAAAAGAAGCCTTGGTAAAATACTGGTCAGGCCAGAGAAAAAAAACTGATAAACTGATAAAATAAAAATTGCCAAATATTTACTGTCAATTTTTTTTCAAATAAAAAATTTTTTGAATTTTTTAAATTAAAAACCAAATGATATTTAGGTAAAATTAGTGAAACAAATTAAGGCAATATCGGTTTATTAATTCTGAATATAGGAAATGAGGTAAAAAGGACATAAATGTAAATATTTCATATCTAATGCACAACTAAAAAAATTATATACAGAAATCATTGATACTTCATTTTTTTACTCATATCTGTTAATTATCAGTTTAAAGTCTTTATTAAAACAAGATATTATAAACACCATATGAAATCACTTATATCTGGACTCTAACACACAGCACAAATATACCTTTCCACAGAAAAGAAACTCATAGACTTGTGGTTGCCGAGGGGGAGGAGGAGGGAGTGGGATGGACGGGGAGTCTGGGGTTCATGGATGCAAAGTATTGCATTTGGCGTGGATAAGCAAGGAGATCCTGCTGTGTAGCACAGGGAACTGTCTAGTCACTTGCGATGGAGCATGATGGAGGATGATGTGAGAAAAAGAATGTATATGTGTGTGTGTGTGTGTGTGTGTGTGTGTGTGTGAGAGAGAGAGAGAGAGAGAGAGAGAGAGAGAGACTGGGTCACTTTGCTGTACAGTAGAAAACCGACAGAACGCTGAAAACCAACTATAAGGGAAAAAATAAAAATCATTTAAAAAAACCCCCCAGAACAAGACATGATGCCTTGATCCTAACTCTGTCACTTCCTAACTGGGCCTCTCGTCTCTGGATGGAGACCTGGCTGGACGCGGAGGAAGCTGGGAGGGGCGCTGAGAAGCCGCCGCCTTACCTTCCGGCAGTGGCTGTAAATGTAGTCTTCCACGTCCACACTCACCGCGCTGGTGCACTCATCCAAAATGGCAAACTGCGGCTTGTGATAAAACAGTCTTGCCATCTGAAGATAAAAAGAAACCCTCTGTAAATCACACATCTAGAATTAATAAGCTAAAACAGACTGACTTCAAATTAATCGTGTTTAGTCTTGCAAAGCGAAGATGAAATTACTCTAGCTCAAAAAATCTTACTTCTCAGAAACAATGTAAAAAAAGCCTGATTATTTCCATTGTCTTCGCAAAGGGGAAAACGTGAAAACACATGGCAAATACTGTGATGAGTAAAACACCTTTCAGATGGATATGAAGTGAGGCTGAGTTTTAAGCTAAAAGAAAATTCTCTACGCAAGGTTACAAGATACACATTTTAACCAAATTTTAGAGTTCAGAGTAGAGATGCAAAAACTGACTCCTTTAAACAGTGTGTGCTGATTAACGCGAGCTGCCAAGTGATATTCCCGACGGTGTCTGAGGGCCCGAGCCACTCCCGATGGTCAGGACCGGCGATGCTCAGATTTGAAAGTCTTTGCTAATTAATTTACAAGGGAAAATTACCATCAAGATCACTGGAGCTTACGTTCTGTTGATTAGCAGGAGTGCTGACCGTTTTCCCGTGTCTATTTTCCATGTGTATTTTATTTTCTGGGAACTATTTATGCTGATCCCTTGCCCAATTTTTCATTGCTCCGAACAGCAATCTCCATGTTGCAAGACCAATAAACAGCCCTTCCCATCCTCGCCGAATTTACCTTCCCTGCAACATTCAGCTCAGGGGACCATTCCCTCGGTCTTGAGAAAGGCAGAGTGAACCATGGCTTTAAGTTTCCATTTCTTCGGCTGCTTTCTCAGTTTCTTTCCCAGCCTTTTCTCTTCCATTTGACCGCTCAATGTTGGGGTCCCTGAGGGCTAATCCCTGGGTCCTCGTCTCCTTTTCCTATATTGTATCTCTCTAAGGATCTCATCAAATCTCATGATTTCAAATATTATTTACATTTATCAACTCCCCATAGATACCTCTCACCCATGTTTCTCTTCTCATTTCCAAACTGATACATAAAAATTCCTATTTGATCTTTCTATCAGGTTAATCTTACAAGATGGCAGACTTTAAGAATCTAAAGCTCAATGGATAATGGATTTTCTAGGTTTCTCCCTAAAATCCATCCCCTCACCCCACCTTGAACATTTCAGAAAATGACACTAGCACACAGCTGCTCAGGCTGGAGAGCTGAGCCCTCAATTTGTCCCCCCCCCCCACCTGCTTTTCAGTCCTTTCCAGTAAGGCCCGTGGGGGGGTGTGGTCTGCCCCCTTTCCCAGCTCTCGGCCCTGCCCTGCATCCTGAGCCCACGGCCGCCTGCCTGGACAACCACAAACGGCTCCTACTTCCTCTCCAACCCATCCTCCATAAAAACAGACAGGATCTTCCAGAAATGTAAGTCAGAGAATTTCACTCTTCTGCCTAAACGCTTTGATACTTTCCCAGTTCACTGAGAAGGAAACTCGGGCTCCTCGCCATGGCCTACGAGGCCCTGCACGACCTTGTTCCAACTCTCACCTCAACACTCCAGCCACCACCACCTCCTCTCAACCACCAGGAGCCGAGTGTCACAGGCCTACAGGCTCAGCAGGTGTCACTCCCCTACGTCTCAAACGCCTAACTCTGCGCCCTCCATCCTCCCAATTCCTGCTTCATTCCACCTTCTCAGACAAGCCTACGCTGCCCTCCTCCAGTCCAGGGGCCCTTCGGCGGCATCTCTGCGGCTCTTCACACAGCCGAAACTCTACCATACCTGGTTCCTCGTCCGGCCCTCAGGCTGTAACAGTCACAAAAGCCGAGCCTCCCATTTTAATCACTACCGGATGCTCAACACCTGCACAGTGCAGGAAACATTCCAAGATTTGACGCCTGAATGACTAAAACCTACCAACAGCTCTCTTGGGGTTTCTACCTTATTTACCGGTGGTGAGGAGGGGGAAGCAGCCAGGACCAGCCATCACCTGCATCTGTGCAAGAACCAAAGGGCGGACCCACGGGACCTCGGAGGAAGGGCCATGGGACCCACGGGACCTCGGGTGAAGGGTCATGGGGCCCACGGGACCTCGGGGGGAAGGCTGTTTGCTTTTTAGATCACAAGACCTGAAACAGCTTTCTGAAAGCGGAGGACTGGATGAGATTAACTAGAGGGGTTTGTCTGTGTTGCGGGCGCACAACTGATGTGAGAAAGGAGGAGGAGGGAGGGTCCAAACACAGAGGGGACATGGGGCCTTTTTCCAGAGGACGGAGGACACACCCTGCCCAGCCTGGAAGCAGGGAGGTCAGGACGGCCCGGGCAAAGTCACCGAGAGCAGTGGTCCCTGGAAGGCGGGCCACAAGTGTGCCTCCTCCGTGTTCCCGTGGGCTGCTCCGCACACCTCGTCACCACGCTCACCACGTTCTAAGGTGTCCTCTCCCCCCCTGTGACCTGCCACTCGGCCCCGCCCTCCGGATCGGGAGTCCAGCAGCGCTGCGGTCCCAGGGCCGCCTGAGCGAGCGGGCACCCGCCGCCCCAGCTTGAACACGCACTAGATGCCTCGGCCTGGAAAGCCACTGCACCGCTCTGCGGTTCCATCTCCTCTGAAACAGGACACCCATAGCTCTGATCTCACAGGACCGCTGCCGGACGAAATAAGATAACCTGAAAGTGCTGGGCACGCTGCCTATCACCTATTAAGCACTCAATAAAAACTAGCTGTCATTTAACTGAAATAACAGCTTCTCTTTTTCTTTAAGACGCTAAGAGGCCAGTTATTCTGCTGAGAGCGGTGGAGCAGGTAATGGGATAGAAAGCCCGAGACTGGTAGTTCTCAAACGATTATCATGAGAAATGAGACAAAGGGACAAAAATAAGTAAAAGGATTGCCAAGCCAGGCTGTGAGTCCTTGTCACACAGGAAACCACCAGCCCAACTCATTCTTAGATTTTTTTTTTTTTAAAGCGGTGCTCAGAAGCCTATGTCCAGAAATGCCAAGGTGAACAATTGCTCTTCGGTTGGTTAAGTAGTATGAAGAAACTAAAAAGTGGGAAAGGAAATTAAGAAGAAGGGACCATTTGTTCATTCCTTTAAGAAATTATCTCCCAAGTAGCTCCTATGTGCCAGCCCCTGGATTATTAAGTCTGTGCTGGACAGGAAGTGAAGCGGAGTCAGAGAAAAGGAAGGGGCCAATATTAGAGAGAGCCCAGTGAGTCTGAAGAACAGAGACCGCTGCCAGCTAGGTAAGAAAAAGAATTAACTACAAAAATGGATTTAAAAAAACACGAAAAATTTTATGACAGAGGGATCTCTAATAAGGTGGTCTGGGCCTTTCTTTATACTTTTATAAATATCCCAACTTTCCTATCATATATACTTTTCCATAATTCAATATAAAAAAAAAAAACCCCACTAAAGAGGAAGAGAGCTGGAAGAGTGCAGTGAAAAGACAACCATGGGTCAACCTAGGACATCGGGTAGAGCAATCCTGGCTGATGGTGGCTGGACCCAAGGGGAGGGATTGGGGACAGGTCCCTTGAGACTTCAAGGACAGTGTGGAAGAGAACTGGGGAGGTGGACCACCTGCACACTGAGGGCCACAGACCGTCAGGGACAGTTCCAGAGCCAGAGCTCTGGCTCAGCCCCACCTGCCCGTGGCCCTCTGTTCTGCCACTCAGCGGCTGTGCTACTGCTGAGTTAAGCTCTCCAGGTCGTTCCCTTGTCTGCACCTGCCTTCGCCTGGCTGCTGGGAGAATTCCACAGGGGCTGCCGTTCCACACCAGTCCTTCCCGCCTCCAGCTCCTGGTGCGCTTTCCGTGGAGCCATAACTAAAGGCTGCCTGCCCTGCATCAGAGTTACCTGCATCTGGCTCCCCTGACTAGGTTATGAAGGCAGGCACCTGGCGAAGTGCCTTGGCCAGAGCAGAGTCTCAGCTAATGCTGAACTCTGTGGAAAGTACGCCACGATTAAGTTTTGCCGCTGTCAAGATAACGGACTAACAATCTTATTTCCCCCTACACTGATGCTGACTGTTTTTCAAGGAACTCCTAGGTCTCCCTTTTTTCAGCAGTATTATTCCATTCCCTGAAATCCAAATCCTGACTCTCTTTACCTGAGAGCTCCTTTGGCTCATTCGTTTTACACCCATTTTCACTCTTGTGGTTGAACCTTTCACGTTTATTTATTCTCTCTAAAAATTCTAAGTTTTTATAACTAATAGATTTTAAGTCTTTATGATTTATAAAAATTGTCTTCTCAACTTTTTACTTTGAAAACTTTTAATTCAACCAAAAAAACTGGAAGGATGGTAACATGAATCCACATACACTCTCCACGCACCTTCTCAATGTTCATGCACGTTGCATCAACCTTTTCTCTCTCCAAACCTTCCAAAGTAGCAAAAGAATATGCTTTCTTTTAAACTTCACAGCAATTCTCCAAACACTGGCCTACACGGAACACACCCTGTCCACGGCCTGGTCATGCAACAGTGGCCCAGGACAGCGCTCCCCACTTCCCAAACAGGTCCATCGAGGTCGGCCTGGCTGTACTGGATTCCTTTCCTGTCACTCCTCTAGGCTTCCCCTTGAATTTCTTCTCTTCTAATAAAAACTGCCCCTGTACATTTATACCCCACACACAGGATTCCTTAGCTTTAGCACATGTACTTTTCTTTCTCTGAGTTTCTATTGTGTCTATCTGTGAGTCTTGCCTTATCCTTCCATTTTCTGTGAAGTCAGAGGATAGGAATTTAAAGCAATTTTCTTGACGAGCAGTTATTTCTACAGTCACCTTCTAAATTAATTCCCCAAATGCCTCACTTCAACTTCTCACTCCTTCAGCCGATTTTCGCTTTGAGTTTGGCTGGTAATGGCTCTTTTCTTCTGTCTACGGCTCATTGCTCACTCTAGATTAATCTCATGTAATAGCACGAGCCAACAAATCACAGCATTAGGTTGAGATTAAGTCCATGTAGAATAGGTATGACTGAGGAAAAACAACACACAAAAGCATCAAGGAAAAGGAGGGAACCAAAAGGCAGACTATACCCGTTGCGGCTCAGCGGGTTAAGAACCCGACTAATACCCACGAGGACGCGGGTTTGATCCCTGGCCTTACTCAGTGGGTTAAGGATCCAGAGTTGCCGGGAGCTGTGGTGTAGGTCACAGACGTGGCTCGGATCTGGGGATGCTGTGGCTGTGGCGCAGGGTGACAGCTACAGCTCCAATCCAACCCCTAGCCTGGGAACTTCCAGAAGACGTGGGTGTGCCCCCCCCCCCAAAAAAGACCAAAACATAAGGTAGACTATAAGCTAAAGAGTGAACATTTCTGCAACACGCCATTTTTTTCGCTGTCTTTCCTTGGCTACATTTTCCCACAAGGTTAACAATCTCCCACCAAAGATCCCTCTGCTCAAACTATGGTGTATGTCTAGTCAGAAAACGACTCTTGAAAAGTTCTCCCTCCTCCCAGAGAGACAGGATTAAGGTGGAAGAGTAGGAGGACTGGAGCTCAACTTCTCTCCTAAAAACAACAAAATTCACAACTAAAGACTGAGCACTCTTCACCCAAATGGACCAGAAACCTTAAAAAAGACACCCTACTCCAGAAGAAAAAGAGGAGGCCACATCAAGAGGTAGGAGGGGTGACTTTGCGATATAAACAACCCCATACCTCCTGGGTGGGAAGCTCCACAGACGGAAAACTAACTGGTTCACAGAGACTCACCGACAGGAGGGAGAGTTCTGAGCCCCACGTCAAACCCTCACGTGTGGGGATCTGGCACGGGAAGAAAGAGCCCCTGGAGCATCTGGCATGGAAGGCCAGTGGGGCTTGTGCGCAGGAGCTCCACGGGACTGGGGGAAACGGAGACCCCATTCTTTTTTATTTTTTTTTTTTGTCTTTTTGCTATTTCTTGGGCCGCTCCCGCGGCATATGGAGGTTCCCAAGCTAGGGGTCAAATCAGAGCTGCAGCCACCAGCCTACGCCAGATACACAGCAACACTGGATCCGAGCCGCGTCTGCAACCTACACCACAGCTCACGGCAACGCCGGATTGTTAACCCACTGAGCAAGGGCAGGGACCGAACCCGCAACCTCATGGTTCCTAGTCGGATTCGTTAACCACTGCACCACGACGGGAACTCCAGACCCCCATTCTTAAAAGGCGCACATGGACTTTCACGTGCACTGGGTCCCAGGGCACAGCGAGGTCTCCATAGGAATCTGGGTCAAACCTGACCGCAGTTCTTGGAAGACATTCTGGGAAAACAGGGATGAATGTGGCTTGTTGTGAGGGAAGGATATTGAAAGCAAAGATCTGGGGAATATTCAGCAGCAGTGCCTTTCTCTGGAGGTGGCCATTTGGGGAAAATCTGGCCCCACCCGTCAGCCAGCTCCTGAGAAGCCCCAGGGCAAAAAACAACCCAGGTAGGATCACAGTCCCATCCCTCAGTAAACAGGCTGCCTAAAGACCCCTCAGGCACACAGCCACCTCTCATCCCATCCAGAGACTAAGCCCCACCCACCAGAGGGAGTAGAATCAGCTCCACCTACCAGTGGGCAGGCATCCTTTTTTTTTTAGTTTTTTTTTTTTTTATAATTTTATTTTATTTTTACTGAATAAAATACATATATTTAAACACAATTACATTCACACAGATTATTATATCATGGATTTTAAAAAACAGATTAAGTGACTCCCTCTGGAGAAGTGGAATGGAAAATATGCTGAAACAAATAGGAAACTTATTCTATACTTTATCCCTTTTTGTATGGCTCTCATCTTTACTATTTAGTATTATCTACTACATTTCAATTTTTCTTTAAAAATTAGCATTACATTAAAATTGTGTGTTTTATGCAACTAAAGTTTATAAAGAAGAAAGCCTTGTATACCACTAAGTATTTTATATAGCATAATAAAAAGAATAGCTTAACTGGTAAGAATAACAAAAATAACATACCCTCTGAAAATAAGTAAAATATAAAATACATAAATTGGTTAAAAAAACAGTGTAACTATATATATAAATATGTCCTCATAATTTGTTACATCTTATTGATTCTTCAATATAGGCATTACACTATTCCAGGTGATGTGATAAACAAGACATTATAGACCTTACATTGTACCATGGAGAGAAATGGTTATTAATAATACAATTGTCGAACTGCATTATTTAATTGTACAGTTGCATTCTTTAATTATAATTATCATAAATTCTTTGACTTCGGGGTTCGCTTACCGCCATTCTCTGCTTCTCTCCGCCACTGAGCACGTCCATCCAGTCCTGCACACTGTCCCAGCCGCCTTCACGTTCAAGGATATGACCCAGCTGGACATTATCCAAGTACTCCTTCAGGACCTTTCAGCAAATGGTTAAGAATAAAATCACGCTTAACGAATACCAGAACGCTCTATCTCGCTTTACTTTTCAAACCAGAATCACTGTACTTCTGTTGCCGAAATCATTAAAAAAGGCACATCTCACAAAAGAATGCGGCACCAAGGTAACCGACACTCCTGACACTCCTGACGTCCTATTAATTTTGACAAAAATCTACCTAGTGGCTTACAGAGCATGACACTATTGTATGTAATTAAAGGACGAGGGCAATGACCAAACGGTAACAACAGTGTAAAGATGAGGCTACACCTTCAACGAGTCACATTTCAGCAAAGTATAACACCTTCCCTCAACCTGCAAAGTTATAATTAACGATAAGGCTTTAGGAGGCTTTTGAAAAGATAAGGATGAACTGCCTGGTATCTAAAATACTTCACCGACTGAGAGAAAGAATCTGACATGGAGTGTTTTCAGTGGGTCTAGGACATAAACGTCTCCTTACGAGGTCGGATATCCCCTTCTTCTTCTGCTCTTCTCTTCCATCTGGGTAGATCACTTGGTCTCGAAGTGTTCCAAGGGTCATGTAAGGTCTCTGAGAGTAACAGCGCAAAAATCATTAGAAGTGAATTTTTTTTTTAATGTCTTTTTAGGGCTGCACCCACAGCATATGGAGGTTCCCAGGCTAGGGGTCCAATCGGAGCTGTAGCTGCCAGCCTACACCACAGCCACAGCAACTCGGGATCTGAACAGTGTCTGCGACCCACACCACAGCTCGCGGCAACGCTGGCTCTCTGGCCAGAGATCGAACCTGTGTCCTCATGGATGCTAGTCAGGTTCATTTCCGCTGAGCCACCACGGGAACTCCATATAAGTGAATTTTTAAAAAATAAAGATCCTTAAATCAGACATTATAAAATAACTCAAGCAAAGTCTTACCTGAGGAACATAAAATAACTTTCCTCTCTCGGGTTTAGTCAGACGTCCCCCAAAAAGAGGCCACAACTATAAAAGCGAAGGAAGAGGGAGGCACAGATGTAAAGTCCACAACGTTGTAAGACCATGTGGCAAATAAGACGGCAAAACCTCGAGGCCAATTTTTACTTACTTCACCAAGAACTCGGAAAAGGGAACTCTTCCCACAGCCATTTGGACCACAAATTAGAACGTTGGCCCCAGATCGAACCTAAAAGAAAATGAGTCTATGAATGACTTTATAGAATATAAACTCAGTGAACATTTCCTTGGCGTCAGGAAATAGCTCTCTGCTCAGGATAAGCGTTCTATTTTGTCTGGAAGCATGAACTACGGTAGACGCAGGGGGGTGTGGCTGAAGAGACCTTTAACTTTCGGCACTTTTTCAAATCGGATGCAGTTACCTTGTTTTCGCTTAAAAATCACTACTGATTGATGTCAACTTATTCTCAATGCTAAAGCCTGCATTCCTGGAAACAGTAAACATGCATGTACACAGTCTTTTGTTTAAGGAAGGACGTGTACCATCAACACTGCTCTAGGACTTGTTACTATTTAAGAACGTATCACAGGTTTTCTTCCAAATCAGCATTTTCAGATCCTCTGCATTCTCCTCCTAGTGCCTGCAGTGTATTCCACAGTAAGGATGTATCATGATTTATTTCAATACTCCCCTTTCGTTAAGTAACTAGGTCATCTGCGTTTTGTTTGCTCCTTTAATGATGCCGCGATGAAGCTCCAAGTCAGCGGCCAAATTGATGCACTAATGAGAAATGTTTCTATAGACCAGATTCCTAGAAATTAGAAGTGTTGGATCAAACAATATGTGTATTTATAAATATTTATAACTGCCACCCCATCGCTCTGCAATAACCTAAAGTTAAATGCAAACCATGTCAGGAGTGGCTGAGTTCTAACTTATGGTCTTATGAAAGGGTTAACCAACCCTGTGAAGAATCGGAAAACCTGGGTCCTGAGTCCAATTTATACAGCAATGTAATCACAGCAGGAAAGAAGGTGACAGAGATAAATGGGGAACCTGCCTGTTTTAAACCGGTGACTCTGAGGTTCCTATTATTTAATTATATGAAAATGTACTGAATACTCAGTGTCAGGCTCTGTTCTAGGCAATGCCGCTACGTAAGTGAACAAAAAAACCACACGACAAAAAAAAAATCATCAAAATCCTTATCGTTACATTCCAGCAGGAGAGAAATACGTATGATAAAGAATATGTATAATAAATAAGTAAATTAAACAGTATTTTAGAAAATAAGTGCTATGGGGAAAAATAGATCAAGGCAAAACAAACAAACAAACAAACTGGGAGTGGGTGGGCAAGGCTGCATGTTTCAGGTGGTCAGGCCAGGCTGCACCACCTCACACCCTTGACAACTGGGCAAAACTTTGAAAGCAGGAATAAATTAGGAGTTTATCTGGAGGAAGGCTGTTCATCAGCCAGAACTCTATGCACACAAAGTAGCTGCAGGTACGTGCCCGTCCCAGTCAGCAAACAGAGGGAGGCTGATGCTCCTGAAGAAGCACGAGCGGGGGGAGGGAACAGTGTGAAGTGAGTTCAGGGAGGGAAGAGTGTGAAGTGAGTTCAGGGAGGGGAGGGGCGGGGGCAGGGAAAGCAGGAGACTCCTGCAGGGCTCGGAGCCGCAGAGAGAACTCGGGCTTTCCTGATGGACGGCAGAGCCACCTGCACCATTCACCTCAGGCAAAGGCTGGAAGCAACCTAAGCAGATGAACGGATAAACAAAATATGAAAACACATACACACACCCTGGGATATTATTATTCAGCCTTAAAAATAATGAAATTCTGGTACAGGCCACAACATGAATGAACCTGAAGATATGACACTAAGTGAAATACGCCAGACACAAAAAGACAAGTATTAGGCGTCCTCTCACACCAGGTACCCGGGATAGCAAATTCACTGAGAGAGAAAGTAGAACAGCGGTTACGAGGGGCTGGAGCGGGGGAAGGAGGAGGACTTCTTATTTAACGGGTACAGAGTTTGTTTGCCATGACCAAAAAGTTCTAAAGATAGTGGTGACGGTTGCACAAAACACTAAACGTACTTAATGCCACTGAATCGTACAGTTAAAAAAGTTAAAATGGTAAATTTTATATTACATACAATTTTATCAGAGTTGACCTATAATAAAATACCACAACTTATGCACACGAGTATTAGAGAATGAGCTACTCTGAATGACTTTCCCAGATGAATGATCTGTCTCTTTTCCAAGAAATTAAAGAGTCATTCCGATGGACTTCTAAATACATACTGCCTAAAGTTCAGACAACTCTGAACTGCCACTCTGCTTTATGTAGATGTTAGCCATACGTATTTTTTTCCTGCCCCAACTGCTTATTGTGGGTTGCACTGGTATCCAACACCTCTCCAGAATATTCGGTGGAATAGGCCAGGAAACCCAAAAAACAAGTTTGCAATGATGTGTATAAATAATAACTAGAGTTACTGAAATCCTTAGGTACTCTTTTATGTGCAAATGTCTTAGACTCGGCATTAACTTTTTCTTTACTCCGTGGTTTTTGATAATGTTGGACAAAACTTCCAATTGTGACATCAGCCATTAGTAAGCCAGTGATAATTTTTCCATATTAAAAATTTGCAAAAACATATCTTTTTCAGGGTTGAATTAAAACTAAAAGCCATGGGTAACTTTCACTGAAACTAAGTTATTAATAACACTATATTATGGAAGGTTCTAGGTTGCTTTACTGGGGCAACAAATACTTTGAACCACCACATTTTTATCAATAAAAATATTCCCCTTAATGTAACTTCTTCATAAATCCTACTTCCTATGAATTTACCATAATAAAAAATATTCTACACATAAAAATGATTTAAATAAAAGAGGATACATGGGAGTTCTCGTCGTGGCTCAGTGGTTAACGAATCTGACTAGGAACCATGAGGTTGCAGGTTCAATCCCTGGCCCTGGCCTCGCTTAGTGGGTTAAGGATCTGGTGGTGTGTGAGCAGTGGTGTAGGTTGCAGATGTGGCTCAGATCCCGTGTCGCTGTGGCTCTGGTGTAGGCCGGCAGCTACAGCTTTAATTAGACCCCTAGCCTGGGAACCTCCATATGCCGTGGTGTAGCCCTAGGAAAAAAAAGAAAAAAAAAGAGGATACATGAAAGTATGCTGTTTATGAAGATTTATATAGGCTTTTCTTTTTCTTTTTTTTTTTTTCTTTTGGCTGCACCCACAGCATGTGGAAGTTCCCAGCTCAGGGATCAAACCCGCACCACAGCTACAACCCAAGGTGCTACAGTGACAGTACGGGATCCTTAACCTACTGTACCAAAAGGGAACTCCTATCTAGGCTTCCTTACATATTAAAATGTGCTTACTGAAAAGGTATACCTGAAAAGGTAAAAATTTTAGTGAGTCACAAGGTATTTCTTAAGCTATAGTCCTTGCTCCTTTTCAAAAAAATTTTTAATTAAAGAAAAAAAATTTTTTTTAATGGCCACACCTTGGCATATGGAAGTTCCCAGGCCAGGGACTGAATCCGAGCCATAACTGTGACTTATACCAGATCTTTTAACTTGCTATGCCGGGCCAGGAATCAAAACCATACCACCATAGCGACCTTAGCCACTACAGTCAGATTCTTAGCCACTGTGCCACACGGGAACTCCAAAAAATTATGTTCTTTTCCATTATGGTTTATCATAGGATACCGAGGACAGTTCCCAGTGCTATACAGTGGAATACTGTCATTCATCCATTCCACATACAATAGTATATGTATCTACTAACCCCAAGCTCCTGCTCTACAAAGTACTATTTTAATGCCCACATTATGACCTACAAGTTGTTATATTTTAGAGTCAATTTAGTCAACATAAATATACCACTACTGAAGGAGTTTATAAAGGAATAAGATATAAATTCTCCTCTCAAAGAAGCTTATATTATTTGGTTATTAGGTAACCCAGAAGGCAAACTGGTCATAAAGTAGGAAACATTTATTTCTGATGGCCAAGCCTCTTTGCAGAAGGAAGCTTTATTTTCAAGTAAGCCAGATGGATAAAAAACAACCAGATGCTTCAAAGAAGTGAAGGACGTTGAACTAAAAAAAAAAAAAAAAAAACAAAAAACTGTTAAGAAAAATGATGGGAAAGACAAAATATATGACAAACAGCCAAGTCTATCTTAGACTACTTTAAGTCCGAAAGAGACAGAAGAAGAATTTATAACAGAGGACCCAAAGGACAGGGTCAAAAGAAACAGCTCCCAGTGGAGGAGAAAACAAAATGAGAATCACAGGACAGACAACAGGTGACACAGAACATGGTCACAAAGTAAAAACACTTAAACCAGTAGGGATATGACTGGTCACTAAAATAAGACCTTCCAAAATGAATCCAAAATAAAAGCAAAAAAATAAGGGCATTTCTGAGACAAAAAAAGTGAAGATACTGGGACTGGCCAGAAGTGTGTTAAAATTCAAACATAAGGCCTTTTGTTGGAAGGGTTCTGGACTAAAATGAAAGTGATGGCATTGGTGCAGCCTTATGCCAGAGGGAGCTCCGTCACACCTCAGCAGCATCATCTATTTCCTCCCGCATCTGTACAGACAGATCCCCCACCCCTGAGCTGCGCGCACATCTGTGTGGCGGGGATACTCTGTCTGCTCAGAGACACGAGGGAGGGAGGGCAGGGGAAAGGGCTGACAGGACTCTGCCGTGGAGAAGTTTCTCGGGGAGTCGCAACAAAGAGACTACTGGGAATCTAACAAAGATGGGTTTTGAGCTCTGGTTTATCCTCACAGAGACCTGTGTGGCCGAGGGAGCCCCATCTGACTGGAACTCCCGGAGCTAAACGAGAAAACACGTCTGCAGCACTGGTGCCATTAAATATTTGCCAACAATGTTCACGTTCTCTCTCTGTCTCCTTGTGTTTCCTGGCTTTAAAATAAACCTGACAATATATAATATATAATGCTCATTGATAATACAGAACACTCATTGTTGAATAAGTGCCAATTACTTTGCATAACTAGCACGTCTCATTTTTACAGTTCCTTAAAAAGAGGGTAGCAATGTATGCAAGAAACGCACAGGACTAAGAGTAGAAAAACTAAAACCTTTTTAGATTAGAAAACAAATCCGATAATTACACTCCTTATTTCATAAACTATCAGAAAACACTTCTTCAAGGAAAGCCATTGAAAAGAATCTCCATATACAACCCAAATTACAAAAGGCCATACACATAGGCATGTAGAAAATTCTAGAGCTGTGCTGTCCAACACAACAGCCACTAATCACATGTGGCTCTTTAAGGTCAACGTTATTAACATGAAGAAAAATTTTACATTCAGTTCCTCAACTGTACTATTCACATTTCAAATACACAACCACATGTGGCTACTCTGCTGGACGAGAAAGACAGAGAAAACTGCCGTCACTGCAGAAAGTTCGGCTGCACAGTGTCGTTCTAGAGTGACAGTATCTGGACCTGGACAGGCAGCCCCCCTGGTAGAAATCCACTACTAATTTTCAAGACTTTCAGATGTGAACTCTTCATAAAGTCACAACAGACACATAACCTAAACAGTAACCTTTAGGTCTGAGAGCCTTATACAATCATAATGATTCCACCTTTTGCTTTTTCTTTTGCATGTGGGCTGCCCCCTTCTCATTTGAATCAGCACCACCATGCACTGGCCAGGAGAGAGGTTACGTGTCGTGATCTGCAGTGCTATTAGGAATACAGAAATCTGTATTTTGTTTTTATAGGTACAGATCCTCCTGCACCATCAAAAAAACAATACCAAATCATAAATTATTTTAACTCAAAGAGACTAATGTTATACTGGCATGTTTAAATATCCATTTTACATTAGAGATTCCAAATAATTACATCTTCTAAGGCTTTCTTGACATGGACTTTATTTGCAAAAATAAAAAAATTTTGAGAGTAGTATTTTAAACCTTAAAGCCCTGACAAATAAGAAAATCAGATTTCTAACTGTTTCAAAAACTTTATTTTTTCTCTCCCAGCTTCACTGAGATATCACTGATACGCAGCAGTGTGTAATTTAAGGGGGGCATAGTGATCTGACTTCCACACCCCAGGACATAAGAATCACCATCATCTCACATATAGAGACATAGAAAAAAGGTTGTGTGTGTGACGAGAACTCGTAGGATTTACTCTCTTAAACTTTCACATACAACGTACAGCACAGCTAGTTAGTCAGCATGCTGTACACTGCATGCCTGCTACTAATCTTACGACTGGAAGTTTGCAGTACCCTCCGACTGTCTTTATCCAAGGCAGGCCTCCTTTAAAAACGTTGACTTTTTACAGCAATTTTGTGGATTCAGAGACTACGTCAAGCCTTAAAACTATTTTAAATATTCAGACAACAGTTTTGCATTTCCCCTTGTGGAAGATGATTTAAGCTTTTATATAACCATGTAGAAACTTACTTCAAAATTAAGGTCTCTGATCAAGATATCTCCATTTGGCGTTGCTAAAGGAACATGATCAAATCTACAGAGGAAATCAATAAAAAGAGAACAATTTTACATTACACATTAAGCAGAGGCAGCTGAAAGAGAAAAGCTACTGTGTAGTTTAACAAATGTTTGCGGCGCTAACAAGTGCTTTTCTGTACCTACTTTATAATGTTATCTGCATTGATGATTTCTCCAGCACCAGGTATCAAGGGAATGCCCTGTGCACCTTCAACACATTAAACGGAAAATCAGTACCAAAGCGTCATGCCATGTCAGCAAAAACATACTCTATGATCCAGTGCGTTCACAGTTACCCTTTTCCTGCTGAGAGACCATAGTGCGCTCATATTTGCCATGATTTAAATCCTTTAATACTTGCATTAATTCCGTAATCCGGGCAGTAAAACTGAAATAAAAAAGAAAGCAAGCCATAGTCAAAACTCCAAAGGCTGTAATATCTTTTACTTTTATTATTTATTTGAATATAATTGCCATATAAAATTAAGTTCATATCTTTTATTTACACAATCCTAAGTTTATAAAATTATTAGTTTAAATGAAACAACGTGAGAGAAATCTCAACATGAAACACCGGTGCTGGCAGACCTGTTTTATTAGTACGTGTCAGCAGGAGAGCAGGAATGAGGGGCTAAGAAAAGAGGTCTCATAGGATCCCACTCCACAGACACTCACTTCGTTAACAGCTAAGTCAAGATAGTTGTTTGCCACTAGAATTTTAAGGAATGTTCTAGCAGATGCTACAAAGGACTGCATTAGGGTGTCCCTCAGACCTGGAGAGCACGGAGCCTGAGCTCCTGCTGGGGGGAGCTACAAAGCCTCCGACACAGCCGGCCTCCTCTCTGAGAACATCAGTCAAGTGTGCCGAATGCACGCTACTTCCCTGAAAACAAGGAAGGGGGTAAGATTCCTGACTTTCTTCCTCTCAAGAGGGGAAAAGGTGAAGCAGTCTCGATATTAGAGAGAAATCACTGTGATGGTAAAGTGCAATCAAACTAAGACAAGACGTCGAGGCACACAACAACGCCACGACGGTCAGACAGCAGGCATCTAACCAGAGACACAAACAGGATTTTTCTCTGGGAGACACAGCAACTTCCTGAAGGAACAGAAGCGTTCTGTATGCCAGGATCGGTAAAGGCATGAGAAACGTTATTAAACATTATTAACAGGTACTAACTGTCTGCATTTTCTTAAGAAAAGGAGACTCCTCGTTCCGGTCGTGGCTCAGTGGTTAATGAATCCGACTAGGAGCCATGAGGTTGCGGGTTCGAGCCCTGGCCTTACTAGGTGGGTTAAGGATCCGGCATTGCCGTAAGCTGTGGTGTAGGTTGCAGACATGGCTCGGATCCCGTATTGCTGTGGCTGTGGCGTAGGCCGGCAGCTGCGGCTCCAATTGTACCCCTAACCTGGGAACTTCCATATGCCGCGGGAGAGGCCCTAGAGAAAGGCAAAAAAAAGATAAAAAAAGAAAAGGAGACTCCTCATGGAGTTAACAACTTCTATCTGCCTTGAATACCTTAACTGCCAAAGGAGCAGAGAAGAAGGAAGAGAGGAAACAATCCAGATTAATCACAGGTCTGGAAAAGACACAAAGTCCTCCAGCATCTTCAGACGACCTGAAACTTAAGGTACTTTTATACATTACGTGTTTTCTTTTTTCTTTTTTTTACAGCATACCAAGCTCTTTATATTAGATCTTGAAATTCTGAAATACTTAATTCCATTTTATGGTCTAAGAACAATTTTAACAGACAACATGACCATATTTACAATTGGATCTAAGCTACCACAAGATAACTTCATTTTTTCCCATTAAAATCAACTTCGTCTTTGTTTTATCTTTTGCTGGGTTGCCAGTAACAACAATCTAAGGGGGAAAAAAAAAAAAAAACTATGGTAGGGGACAAAAAAGTTCAAATGAGAACATTCTATTCACTAACTTACTTTTCTGTGAATTAAGAACAACTGCCATGATTCAACGTTTCCCAGCTTATTGAATACCTATGTCCACTGAGCAGACAGCTTGAGAACTACTAACCTAGTTTAAGGTTCAACAGCTCCTTGTAACGGAAACATGAAAAGCTCACTATGAGAGAAAAGCCTGCCTTAATTCTCCACCAAAACCAGCTTCCGAGAGTCGGAAACATGGGGCTTCAGTGGTTCCTTATCTTAACCTCAACTGGGCACGATCATTAGGGATAACATATTTTTAAAAAATTACTCCCTGCAATGCTCATAAATATTACTCTTACTTACCCGGCCAATCTAGTCATCTCACGGCCAGCCAAAACTATTCGGCCCAAAGCTTGAGACATTCGCAAAAGCATTCTTCCGCTTTGGTAGTAATCCTGACATAGAAATAAAGATTAATTTTCACTTACATTTCTAGGATGAAAACAAGCTTTTCTTTATCTTTATGGTTAAAATTTCCAGGGGTCATGATTATGATGGCTACTACCACGTTACCTCCAGAAGTTCTGAATGTGAACTTTTGAGATGTCGAGGATGAGACAAATCTAGGAAAGGACCACTGACAACGAGGTAACCAACTACGGTGGCAAAATCTGAAACAAAACAGTTATGGTTTAAAAATATCAACAATACTTCACTTTTTCCACCAGTCTCATTCCACCATCTCTTTTAAAGCATACTTACATTTGGCAATTATGTTATCAATGAAGCCCATAGAAAACCGAAACAAAATGAAATTATGGAGGTGCTCCACCTGGCAGGAAAGCAAAAACAAAAAATAAAACACATACTTTCAATGTATTTTTTAAAAATGAATCTACCATGAGGACAAAAGAAAATGTATAATTTTTGCATTCAAAAAATATTTACTGTTGTTCCCACTGGGGCTCAGCATTAATGAACCAGACTAGCATCCAAGAGGATGTGGGTTCGATCCCTGGCCTTGATCCGTGGTTAAGGATCTAGCATTGCCATGAGCTGTGGTGTAGGTCGCAGACGTCACGTTGCAACAGCTGTGGCTCAGGCCGGCAGCTGCAGCTCCAATTCCACCCCTACACCTGGGAATTTCCATATGCCACAGGTGCAGCCCTAAAAAGCAAAAAACAAAAAAATTCAACGAGGACCTAAGATTTCTGGTTACACTATACATCACATTTCATCGGGCACGGTGCTGACGACAGAAGAGGTGCTAAACAAATACTTTAAGGAACCATTTTTATGCAGAGAATGGAACCCAGAGAAACTACAAAAAGCACGTATATGACGTGCTGTATACGGCGACACGGTAGTCCTAACACTGTCCGATACCTACACGCCAGAACTGATCAATCATCAAGCAGAGCAGAAAGATGAGCTAATTTAGGTGAAACACTAGCTGCCTGGAAATGGCCCTCGAAGGTTTGTTTGAGTGGGAGCCACCTGGTCTGTGCTTTCTCCGAGAATTATATGACACTCCATGTGAATCAGTGCTAAGGCAATGCCATAAAGCCTGGGTCTGTAGCTTGAATCTCCTCCGCACGCATTATCTCGAAATCACAAGTCTAAAGACGACTTCAGTCTGCATGTTTGGTGTTCCTGACTCTCCCATCTGTAGGATTACTCAGGGCCCTGCATGAGGCGGCCCGGGGCTCTCACCTAAACCGTGCCTGCTCTACTTCTCGCCTTCTCACTGAGCTACAGAAATACCGGCTCGTCAAACATGCTCCTGCTGCCTGAAGGCTTTTCTCCTGCTGTTCCCTCTGCCAGGAATATGCTCTTCCTCCATAATTATAGTTCGTGACTAACCCCCATCCCTCCTATGGGTTTCTCCTCAAGAAAGACTTTCTTGCCATCCCCGAGCAAAAAGGGCTGGGCAAGAGCCCCACCCTACGCTGCCCCTTTATCTCATTTTATTTTTGGTCACGAAATCCATTATGACCTGAAGTCATTTAAAATATCCAGTTATTTATTTGTTTACTGTCTCTCCCACAAAAATGGGGGCCTCCTGAGAAGAGGGCAGCTTGATCTTAATACCTCCTGCACAAGAACAAGGGCTGGAACCCTTATTCAGCAAGTGCCAGATGTTACATGCTGTGCTTGATACTGAACTACCGCAGCCGAGGTCCCTGAGCTCACGGAACTTACATTCGAATGAAAGAGACCAACTAGACCAACTAGTAAACAAACAGGATAATTATAAACTGCAATATGCTTTTAAGGAAAGAGATCGTGAAAATGGGCAGTAACTGGGAGAAGCTATTTTGGATGGACTAATCAGAGAAGATAAAACCTCAAAAAGGTGTTAACATGTGGACGAAAATCTGCAGGGCGAGATTAGGCAGGCCATGTGAAGAGGGAGCTCGTTCACACAGCCGCCTAGAAAACTACCTTAACTACATCTTATCAGTGAACACTATGGAAGCTCAGTCATGGTCAATATGAATGAGGCAAAAATTCAATTTCTGAAATAATCTAAAATAATTATTAATAATTTAACATAACACCTTTTAAGGGAGTTCTCGTCATGGCTCAGTGGAAATGAATCTTACTAGTATCCATGAAGACACAGGTTCGACCCCTGGCCTTGCTCAGTGGGTTAAGGATCTGGCGTTGCCGTGAGCTGTGGTGTAAGTCGCAGAGACGGCTCGGATCTGGCGTTGCTGTGGCTGTGGCGTAGGCCAGTGGCTATAGCTCCGATTCAACCCCTAGCCTGGGAACCTCCATATGCTGCAGCTGCAACCCTAAATATTTGTATTTAAAAGCAGGATTCAGTCACACTCACTCCTGTTGTCACACTGACAACTTGGATGAGCACAGGCGCTCAGCCAGATGATGGTCCGTATCTTTTGAATGAATGTCGGTGTTCAGTATCTCCTAGTAGGCAGTATCTTTTGGAGTCCAAAAGGTGTGTGGTATCTTTTGACACGGAATAATAAAATTAATGAAATTCAAATTTTCTAAGTGGCAACTACACAAAAACTGAAGTACGGTTCTCATAAGAAATACAGTTTATATTCTAAATCAAGGGTGAGCCAACTATGGTCCAGAGTTCAAATCCAGCCTGCCACGTCTTTTTATGAGAACACAGCCACATCCATTTACTTTACGGGTAGAACAGGGTTACTTTTTTTGACCACGTCCGTGGCACGCAGAAGTCCCCGGGCCAAGGATGAAACCCAAGCCACGGCAGTGAGCAGAGCCAAAGCAGTGACAGTGCCAGATCCTTAACCCACTAGGCCACCAGGGAATCCCCAGAACACGGCTACTTTTGAGAGGCAACGTTGCATTACTGCAGTAGAGACCATCAAGGCTGAAAAGCCTAAACGACACGTGGACTACCTTGCCCCACACAGAGACTGTTCCCTGGCCTGTGCTCTAAACAGCGATCTCCACGGTGTTTCCAGGACTGCTACAAAACACACCCTTCCCGTAACAGTCACTAAACTTATCACCAAATGCGACGCCTAATACACTGGTGATCATTTTATACATCATCCGTTTTATAACTGGGCAGCTTAATACATTGCTTTACCAGTTTTTAGGAGAATGCAGTCTAAAAATACTTATAGCTATTTGAAAGTAAGTATTATAAATAAAGAGTAAAGACACATACACACATATATGCACAGGCCGAAAAAAAATCTTTCTCCATAAATACATGAGCCTCAAACATGTCATCTTACCAGTTTGCGGAAGACTGCGTGGATTGTCTGCTTTTCTCTTTTATTTCCACTGTAAAAGGCAATTTCTTCACTATTAAAGAAAATAATTTAGAAATTAATTGTAACGGTACCTAAGCTTGAAAAATAATTGAAACACAGTATTTGATGAGTGACTATTTGTATTTAAATGGCTGTTTTGTGACTAAGCTTACTGGCGTCATCTCAGGCCACGGTCTACCCAGCTCCCCTGACAGAGTCCAGGCATACACACCCGACTGGATTTTAGAGACCAGATCAGCAACATATGCTGCATGTGCCATATGCAGCCTGGGTGAAAAAGATGTGCTGGACTAAGTCTCAGAAATGTGAATAAAGAAAGAAGAAATAAAAAGGAAATTGCCGTGACCTATAGGAAGCAGGGCTAAGACAGACATTACAGCTCCAGCCAGAAGGGAGAGAGGAAAACAACAGAGAAGAACAGGTAGTGATGTTACGACATTCGGCCTTTGAAAGAGAGGAAAGCAGACGAAGCCCTGCTACCCCCACGGCACCATCTTCAGGGAGCCCTAGCTGCACAGCTCTTCTTATCCTTGGCACCCCACCTGACCCTCTCAACAACTCCGCTTTCCTCGAGCCGATCTGAATGGGGACACAGGAGCCACAAGATCTTAGCTAGGGAAAGAGGGCATTTTTAAGGATGAAAAAAGTGTCAGAGCAGTTAAGGTAATCTGCAAAAATCATGCAGCTAGCAAGTCAAAGAGCTGAGATTCTAACTCACATTGTTTTCCACTCTCTTCAGTATGATATAAACTTTCCCAGCAAAGTACCTTCTTATAGCAGAGGAAAGTAAAATTACATAGAAGTCTAGAAGGCACAGCGAGTACAGCCTTCAATAAACACCTGGTATTTCTTTAAAGTCTCTTTTTTTTTCCCCTTAAAAATGTGTGAATTTTATATTCTAGTCCAAAATGTACCTGTATTTTTTTCCATCATAAAAACAAAGTAGCGGAGTTCCCGTTGCAGCGCAGCTGAAACAAATCCAACTAGGAACCGTGAGGTTGCAGGTTCAATCCCTGGCCTCACTGAGTGAGTTAAGGATCCGGCGTGGCTGTGAGCTGTGGGTATAGGTCGCAGACGCAGCTCGAATCTGGCGTTGCTGTGGCTCTGGCGTAGGCCAGCGGCTACAGCTCTGATTGGACGCCTAGCCTGGGAAACTCCATATGCTTCGGTGCAGCCCTAAAAAGACAAAAGACAAAAAAAGGTAGCCTTCACCTCAACCCCTTCAAGTAAAATTAACTTTCCACAAGGATGCATCATGTTTGACCTGAATTTCATGGTCTCCTTTACGAAATGATGCAGAGCCCCAGGGTACTGGAATCCCAGTTGCACACAATTCTGCACCTCTAATTTCTTTTCTTGCTTTGTTCTCCCCTCCTTTGTACATTTAAGTCTAGGGAGAAAGACGTGAGAACTCTACTTCTCCTGAACATTGCAGCCTAACCAAAAACCTGAAAGAACAGAACATCCCAAAATACTGATAGCTACCTATCCCACACCGCTTTTCGTCCACGTCCCTCTTCCTAGGAAGAGAACCCCAATTTTCTTCATGTTTCCTATCCTTTTCTGTGCACCCAAATGGTTCAGGAACAGCCTCAACCCAACCCCACAGGGGAAAAGTCCCAACTGGTCTAAGCCAACCACTTTGCTGTAATTGCTTTAGTGATAATTCTGGCCAATGAGAAAGGAAAGAAAGTCTGTTTGGGGGCTTCTTGGAGAGTTTCCTTGTTCTCTTCAAGAGACAGCAGAAGAGGTCTGCTTTTACTTCTAGACTTTGGCAGAGGAGGAGGGCTGATGAGATCTAGAACTGCTTTTGCCAACTCGTGATCACAGAAAGAAACAGTCAGAGGAAGAGGGGGACACACAGAGGAGGACAGAACCAAGAGAAGAGGCAGAGCCCTGATCGTGCTGAGCCTGGAACTGCTCTGCCTTAAGGGTTCTGATGTGAAGTACTAAACGTCTCACTGCTGGAGCCACCTGAGTCAGGGTTTTCTGCTTTTTGCACTGGAAAGCATCCTAGCTGATACCATCTTTCATTCACTTGGCAAATCACCTCGCTACTCAACTTCTACTCTTCTTCCTCCCTACACCACGAAACCCTATTTAGGACTGGTACCATTTTAGCAATCCAAGGAAATAAAGGGAGAGGGAACTGTGAAAAGAACCATCTCCTAAATAATTTTGTAAAATGCCATAGGGTAGTAAATAAATATTAGGACCTTCAAAACGGCTTCAGGTCCACAGATCATCAATAGGTGAAAAAAATATACTGACCACCTGCTACATACTCCAAACAGTATTGGAAGCATTATTTAATACTCCATGTTTAATCTTCACAATAACCCTGTATTATCTACCTAGTATAAATAAGAAAAGTGAGGCTATTAATAACTTGCCAAAAGTCATATATTACATCATTGATAAGTCATATAATTGAAGGTAGATTTTGAAACTCGTCAGGCTGGCTCCAAAGCCCAATACTTTTTTTTCCCTATTTTGGATTTTTAAACTACCTGGGAAATAGAGACCCAGGCAGTGAGGCTGAATTAACTTTGAGTATTTCAAACACAGTCTCAAATAAAAATATCTGTGGATAAACTGAGACAAAATTTTCTTTGAAGAAGTAAATTTGAATTTGGTATTTTGACTTTGCTTAAAAAGTGAAAATAACAGATAGTCATCAGAAGATATGAAGAGGTAATCAGGAGTACTATAGTTAACAAGAAAAGGCCTAGAAATGTGGACAATTACTAGTTTGTAAAACCAACAGCCTTCATAGTGAATATTTTCAAAAGAGGTAAATAAACACACATAATTTTAGTGACACTGTGACTAGACATTTTGGAGTCAACTGACATGCCTTCCATATCCAGATGATAAAGGAATTTTTAGGACAGCTGAATACATCATCCTTACCTATTTGTGATGAGCCGAGAGTTAACGTATCTATACTCCCCTTCGTACTTCTGCTCAGTTATCGTCATCTTACCGATGGGCCTTCTAAGTCGAGTTAGGAAAAGCCCAGAGACCAGCAAGTAGGCCATCATGCTAGCGGGGCCCTGTTTTCAGCGGCAGAGAAAGACAGACAAAGGTCAAGGATATAATAAGGTCACTGAATGCAACGGGCACCATTAACACCAGGGACTTTAAAAATACTCTCTTGACCAACCTTTTTCCCTCCCTTGTTTCTTTTCTGAGAAAATACACACTCCACATTTTTTGCTACTCATCTATTCCTCCTCCCACCATTCGTCCCCCAGCTCTCCCAAACTGCTCACTTAGAAACTCCTAACTGGAGTTTTCACTCTCTTTCTATAGCATCTAAAACTCTTCTGATGGAACTCTTCTTGGTAGTCTCTTCAGATGCCACAAAAACTCACAGACCTCTTTTTTGCCTTCTCTGTGCACGCTGATCTTCCCTGAGGCTTCTTCTTTAGCTCTCTTCTCCTATCGCTAATCCCACCGCTCTTAAGAATCCAAGGTATTATCTCCAAAGACACACTCTACATCTTCAGCCCCTACTGTCTCAAGCGCACCTCCTCCAAATGACCTCAGTCTCCTTTCCATCCCACATCTCGCCTCCAGCTGCCATACTTTCTAATGTGGTAAAGTGCCTCCTCACCCACGGACCCCGTCCACGGAGAAGCGTCAAGCGTGCCTTTCCAAGCGCATCGAAGGCTCTTCCCTCTTTCCCACAGAAGCCCATGTGCTGCCACAGTGAAAAAACTGCTGCCTGACACGCCATTCAGAGGTGTTCTCCTGTCTGGCAAGCCTGCTGTTCCCAACGGAGGCCTCCTCACCATCCTCAAAGCCGCTCAAGTATCAGCTCCATTTCTCCTGGACGCTGAATACATTATTCAACCTTCCATGACTGGACCTACCACTCTGCACTACAATTGTCTGAATACCTACCCTGTCACCAGATCATAATTCCTCTTCAATAGGAACTGTGTCTTACTCATCTTTTTATTCAGACTACCTAGCACAATACGTATGGAATACAGCGTATATTCAAGATCGCTTAAATTCAATGATTGATCCAATGCACTTCAATGATTACTAGAAGTACAGGCAAAAGAGATAACTAGTACATGGAGATACATTTAAGTATTTTAAAACATGTAATAAGCACCATTAAAATATTATAATATACATATAAAAAGATATTAAGCCTAGTCACTTGTTTATAGTAAAAACAAGTTATAAGAATGACTAAATCTGATATCAAAAGTTTAGGAAGATAGACAAGAAAATTAAAATTTAAAAACTGCTTTCCCCAATGTTCTGGAATGAACAAAAATCACTCTATAAATTTACTAATCAATTACAAAAACTATACACACACACATGTACATATATATATAAAACAACCACACTATTATATGGCTTTGTCATAAATATATAATAATAATATTACATATTAAATGACTAAAGTTAGACTTTAATGAGAATACTCAGAACATTTAAAGGTTATTCTTACCAACATAAATATCAGAGAGAAGGAGCAAGAAGAGAATCTACCATTTATATTATAAAATATTCTGGAAACTGTTACAGCCTTTCCAAAGGTATTTCTGATATTTTCAAATTTCATATTAAAACAGCAGTCTCCAAATCTCTTTTTAGACATTACTCTGCAACAATAAATACATCTATGTTCAAAGTTTAAGTCCTTCTGGTTATTAAAGCCACAAAAATTATCTGACTTAAGGAAAATTGAGTCAAACCAGAATACATGGAAAATCTCGAATACAGTATTATTTTATAACCAGACTTTGTTAGGTACATCTTGGAAAAACACATTCTTTGAGATACATAAAAATTCTTATAAACCATCCAGCCATTCGCATCACAGTCTCACAGCAAATGTAAAAGACAGAATAACAGTAAACTTACCTGAGCTCCTATTGCACTCGTTAACTTGAAGATATATAAAACTATGTCTAAAAATGGCTGTAAAATAAACATCAGAAGGTAGAGAATTAAAAAGAACTAGACTGCCCAGACTGATAGCTAATACAACATGTTAAATACAAAATGCTACTCAAAATCTAACACATAATTGTCAACATGCAGAGTTCCCACTACGTGTAATGTACTGGAACAGTATGCAGCTCAATGAATACGTAAAAGACACAGTACTTATTCTCAAGAAACTCCGCATGGAGACAGCCTGACCAAAACTACTCATCACCAGTAAAAAAAATATTTATCATTTTCCATCAGCGAAGGCAGCTCTACTGTGATAATTAACCATTATTCACTTTGCAATTTCTCAATGTAGTACAAAGACACTGAATAAAATGACCTCAGTTGTAACCACTGACATACCACAAGCTACATCTAATTTGAAGTGTTTTTCAAGAAACTCAAATTGTGTTCATTTACTTTAAGTCCACAGCTACCCCTTGCTGACTAAAATCTGCATTACTGCTAGGACAGGAGGCTTAGTTTATTAATTGACTTATACTAAGATGAACCTTTTCTCTCTTGCCTTATAAATTATCAAGAAGTTAAACATATTTATACACATACTTAGACATATAAAACTCAAGTACATTTAAATCACTGACAAAAATAATGACTCACAATTTAAGTCAGAGTTCAGATGATATTTTAAAAAGTAAATGTACTGTAATATATAGCACTATTGCAATTAATTTGATAATATTTTTCTCTATGCAGATTTGACAAGTCCAGAGCTAGAGACCTGCTCAAGTGCCAGGATGTGATAAAGAATATACAATGGTGTCTATAGAATCACATGAAAAATATTATGTACAGGCCCCTCACCCCTAGAGAACAACTTTAAAATGTGGTAATGGGGGGGGGGGGAGCAGAATTACTGAATAATTTGTAGTTGTAGGGGTTTTTAGAGTTCGGATCAGTAGTAAAGACTTAGCTAAATAAAGAACAAAGTTTGGCAGGAGGCGAAAAGGTATCTTAGTAGCAGCTTTCACGGGGGTGAAGTTCCTGTGGATACTGTCACTCTTCCAAGAACTGCCTGACCTCCTTCCATCCACACGGCTGAGTGCGAGCAATCTTACTCTTAGATACCACCTGACTCCTTTACACAGCTTTTCTTTTTTTCTTTTTTTCGGTCTCAAGACTGGATGTGTGGGAGTTCCTGTCGTGGCTCAGTGGTTAACGAATCCGACTAGGAACCATGAGGTTGCAGGTTCGATCCCTGGCCTTGCTCAGTGGGTTAAGGATCCGGCGTTGCCGTGAGCTGTGGTGTGGGTCACAGACACGGCTCGGATCTGGCGTTGGCTGGTGGCTACAGCTCCAATTATACCCCTGACCTGGGAATCTCAATATGTCACAGGAAGCGGCCCTAGAAAAGACAAAAAAAAAAAAAAAAAAGACTGGATATATGGATCCACTGTGGTCAGTCTGAGAAAAGCTCTGGCCACAGACTGCAGCAGCCATGTGGACTGGACCGGGAAATGGGGCATCTGAGATGAAGAGGAAGGGGAGTGGGCAGATAGTCTCACAGTCCCGCCAGTGCAGCAGCAACCACCACGAAGACGGCTTAATGAGGAGACCATAGCGAAAGCTGTAGGGTGGCGAGGGGGAGAGGGTGATACGCAAGAACTGACGTAATTAGCAGGAAGGAAACCGGTCTGGCCTGTCATCAGAGTCAAAAGTTTTGCACTCTCCTGGGAAGGAGCGGGATAAAAAGCACTCAGAAAGACTGAAATATACTACTATCCTGTGAATTTTTTTTGACTATGACTTAAATGATCTATTAGAATTAGAGACACTGAAGGAGAGGAATGGGCAGGAAGACATCTTAACCTAGCGTTATGGATGTGGAATTAAAAATAAACTGACCATCAAACTCTAACAACTACCAGAAGTAATACAAGTCAAGAGACAAAAAAAAAAATCCAAATTTCTGTTGTTTTACTGAAATTAGCCTGAAAAATTCTTTTTTTAATTTAATTTTATTGAAGCATAGTTGATTTACAATGTTGTGCTCATTTCTGCTGTACAGCAAAGTGATTCGGTCATACATAAACACACCTCCCTTCCCGTACAGGTTATCATAGAACAGTGAATAGAGCCAGCTGGCAAAATCCTGGTGACGTCTTTAAATGACATTCATTCTCAGTTCTTGGCCAAAGCATGTCACAACAATACAAAAAATTAAGTAACTGTAGTTAAAACTACTGTAATAACTAGTATTTTCTTATAAAAGCATGAAATATTTATACGCTGCTATTATGGTCATCAAGTCAATTCTATATAAATTTGCTTAGATTCAAAATTCAACAAATTAACAACAACCAAAAGAATAGAGAGACTTACCTTACTAAGATTTGAATACAGATCAACTACACTGTTACAAAACTTTTCTACATCCTGCGTAAGCAGCTGGTCTGGATTAGCGATTCTGTTGTCCAGGTTTCCCATTTTATAGTATGTGAAAGCTCTAGAACAAGAGCAAGAAAATGACTATAAAACAAATGGTTTTAAAAACAAGAAAAAAATTCGCATTGTACTACGTAGTGTAAACTCATAGAAACAGAAAAATTGGGGGCTAGAAGCGGCAAATGAATGTATTTTAGAGACACAGAAGCAAGTCCAGAAAAGGAGGACTTGCCAGTTAAAGAAGAAGAACCAGGATTAGACACCAAAGAGCTGAGGTCTTTGCCTATATGCTTCCGGGTCTGGAAGAGCAAGTCCCATGAAAAACACATCCAATCGGAAAGAAAAACTTTGACATCTCAACATCCTAAGTGTTATTCAATTTAAGTATTTTTAATATAAAAATAGGTCACTTACTGGAGGTATTCCTCATAGAGGTACTTGGTTAGTCTTATTCGGAAGCACAGTTTGAGCTCATTTAACCCAAACTTCAAGAAGTTATTAACCAGGGAGATCTAGAACAAAAAACACATAACATTGGTTTTGCTTCATTTCTACTTACTAAATCATAATTTATTTCCCTATCATTGGCTTTGTCCCCAAATCCTATAATTTGTGACAAATGACAGTCCAAATTGATATAATTCAGTTCTGTTTTACTCAAAATTTACAAAGATACAAAGAGAACATACTAAATCAAGTGCAATTAGCTATACTACCCTTTACCTGGAACTTAATTTTAGAATATATTAGTACCATCGCTTCTCGGCCTTTTGGCTAAGACCAAGTGTAGAATATATTAGTACCATTAATTATGAGAAACATCTTGCTGCCTTTCTTTTTTTTTCAGGGGGTGGGGGGTGTATGTAAACAAACAAAAAGCCAAATCTGTACCTTTCTACCCAATGTAAAGAACTTGTTTTAGGAGTACTGACATTTATGTGCAACATATCTTCTCCTTCCTGCCACCAGCACTACAACTTTAGACAACGGGATTCTATACACACTGTACTCGCATTTGTAAAAAAAATATATATATATATATATTTTACATATATACATGTTTCATACTAACTAATGCCATTTGCTAAATTATTGCTGGGGTTAGCTTTACTACTCTTTTTCACTATTATATGGAAATTAATTCTTCCATAATTCTGAAGTCACATTTACATAAAAATTTTCTCAAGAAAACACTGGTTTTCTGCTGAATCTCAATCTTAATTGAGATTGATGCTGCTTATCTCAATTTTCTATTTTAAACAATTATAATTTAGACCACCTACTGTTATTTTTAGTAAATTCAGATAATAAATTGCAATTCAAATTAAATTACATTAGTGGTTCAAGTTACCATAAGAGCTGTGGGCTGAGAGCCACGATTCACAACTAGGATTTCTGTTGTCACCTCTCTGCCTCCACAACCTCGTCTTAGCACCATGGGACATTTGGCCATATTTGGAGACACTGAAGACATTTTTTTGTTGTCACAGCTGGGAGAGAAGTACTACTTCCATCTAGTGGGAAGTTACTAATATTTAAGAAACCCCCAGACTAAAGGTCAAAAAAATGATCTACATTTGTATACACCTACATATGTTACAAAGAAACTAAAAAAAATTCTGTTACATTTTTCTATCTGGTGTAAAGGCTTGAAAAATTCTGCTCCAAGTTATAAAACTAAACGTGAAAAAAAACTTAGTACCATAAATCTTTAAAGAACTTAATAAGTAAAAATCCTTAAAAGAGTTTAGTTAGATGCCATATTTTTCCCTATGTAAAAATTGTTTAAGAATCACACTTACGAGAGGCATGGCAGCGATGAAGTTGAATAAGTATTTCTTGAAATCTTTTCTGCTACGACCAATGATACCACTGCAAACCACCACATGCAATGAATTAGTTGCAAAAAAAAAAAAAAGCAATTTTCACACTATAAAACCTCTGCAAATCTCTAAAATTATTTTTGAAAGTTTTTATTGAATCAAAAGAATCAGGAAGAAAAAAGACGCTAAAAGTATTTTCTCACAAAAACATGAACTTTTGAAATGTTATCATTTTAAACAGCTTGCTTGGAAAACATTCTATAAATGGCAAAATTAAGTAAGAAGAGAGCTAGTTCTCTCCTTCATAAAAACAGTAATTAAATAACAGGTTGAAATAGGCTGTTTTATAGGTGAAACAATTAACAGCTTTATAGACCCAGGAATGAATTTCTGTGGATAAAACAAACTAGTATTTCTTTGTTTTTAAATATTTTAACATCCTGATTGTCATCTGTATGAACTACTGGCAGGGAAATAGAGACTAACAACAGATGAGCAAACTCTTAGTATAACGAGCCAAGAGCGAACATTTTAAGCTTTGTGGGCTATAAGGTCTCCACTGGTACTCAGTTCTGCTACTGTAGAGCAAAACCAGCTAAGAATGCAACTGGCTGTGGTCCTGAGAAAATTTACCCAAACAGATGGTGGTGGGATTTCAACTATTTTATCTGTTTTTAATCTGTTTTTAAAAAGCTCCATTAAGAACTTATTTAAAGTAAGGGTTCCCCTACTTTTTTTTAAAGTTAGCAAATCATTGTATCATCGTAAGTAAAGGATCTCTGAATACTAAATGTCTGTGATCTAGCACAAAGATATAATTTATTTGATCACTACTTTTTTTCAAATAATATTTATTAATATTCCCCAAAGTAAATTAAATATATTTTGTAAAACAGTGTGTTAAATGACTCAAACCTAGCCCCATACAGAGAAATGAGCGGTAAGACATTCATACAATTGAGACATAATTTGTTTTATGAGGCGGCAGGGGAATAATGCCAAGCAATGGGAACTGATCTTTTGGAGCAAAAAAGTTCCAGGGTCAAATAAATGTAGGAAAACCTGAGTGAAACAAAGCTAGTGAATGTCTTACCAAAGACCTTCTCAAAGCTCTAATGTGTAAGATGCACTGGAAAACTGTGAGAGGGCTTGGTAACACTGTAACCTTCCCTCCACCACAGCTAAGATTCCAAAGAAACACTTTGGGAAATGTTACTCTAGACTGATAGAAAAATCAATAGTCCAATTTTGACACAGCTGCTAAAAAGTAAAAAAGTAAAAAAAAAAAAAAAAAAAAAAAAGGTGAAGCTGAACTAGAAAAAAGGTAAACCACCACAAAAAAAAAGGTAAAACCCCACAAAAATGTTGTTTACAGCAATAAGAATATTAGAGACGAGAAGCAATTAAGACAATACAAAAAGTTTAGAGGTTCCAATTAAAATTGTTTGAATCAAACGTTACATAGAACTAAAGTGCTTTAGTGCTGCCCAAGCTGTGAAACACACAAGGTTATCACACTCTGGTAAAACACATGCTATCATTCAGCAAGGATTTACCATTGGAGTAGCAGCTATAAATTTAAAAAATGGTTTCCTGAACAAAACTTTATTTCTGCTTATTATTCCACTGCAAAAGAAAAATGATAATCAATAGAGTAATTTTACAGTAGTACCAACATATTACTTCCAAAACATATAGGAATTTTAAGCTAGTTTAGTAATTTTAAAATGCTATTTGTAGCCAGGTTGGCAAAAATATATACTTATGACTACATATGGCATATGGGGGAACAAAATCTGCCACTTCAAAATGTGCCTTTAGGCATAAAGATTATTTTAGGCTGATTTTTTTTTTTTTTTTGGTCTTTTTTAGGATTGTACCTGTGGCATAAGTAAGTTCCCAGGCTAGGGGTCGAACTGGAGCTACAACTACCAGCCCATACCACAGCCACAGCAATGCCAGAGCCGAGCCATGTCTGCAACCTACACCACAGCCCACAGCAATGCTGGATCCTTAAACCACTGAGCAAGGCCAGGGATCGAACCAGCGTCCTCATGCATACTAGTCAGATTCATTATTGCTGCGCCACAACAGAAACTTCAGGCTGATTATTTTTAAGAAACAGAAGATTCAGGAAGTCTTTTTGGTTTTTTTGAGGGGGGCCATGCCCATAGCATGCAGAAGTTCCTGGGCCTGGAATCAAATCCATGCCACAGCAGTGACTCAAGCCACAGGAGTGATGATGCTGGATCCTTAACCACTGAGCCACGAGGGAACTCCCAGGGAGTCTTTCTGCCTCCCCCGCAGTTGCTTAAAGAATAAGAAAAGGGCCTGCTTTTGGAATAGAGTTATGACCAAAGATATCTGAAAAGAAACCGGCTAAGTGTGGTGAGGTAACCAGGCAGGACCCAGAGATCAGAGTCCACTCTGTGTCCTGTGGTCTCCACGGGGCCCAGCCAATATTTGTTTCCCAAACATCTGCTTTTCCATCTCCATGTGAATCGCCTCCCTCCCCCGTGAAGTCCTAAACCTCTACCCGACATGCTCTTTGTCTTTAGCTGAGGATGGTGTTTAAAGTGAAGGCTTTGGCCATTTTGGTGACTTACTAAGCTCTCCTGGTCTCTCCCATGTATACATGTTATTAAAATTTTGTTTGATTTTCTCATGTTAATCTGTCTCATGTCAACTGAATTCTTAGACCAGCCGGAAGAACCTAGAAGGGGAGAGGAAAACGTCCCCCTAACAGCAGCAGCAAGAATGAATGACTGCTCTCCACCTCACAGACTTGCCAGCCTCCACCTTGAACAGTCCGCCCCCTCCAAAGCCCTAAGTCAGTACCAACAAGTAAGCCTGATGGACGTGAAGGATACTAAAATGAAGCATATTAAGAGACTCCCTTTTAGCAGAAGTATATGAATCTAAACATACTTTGGAAGAGGCAAAATGGAAAAGACAGAGAAATAAATCTACAATGTACCTTAGTAGCATGTTAGAAAAATGTGTTAATTTCTCAAATAAAACTGTTCTGTATTATGAATTCACAGTTTTTTAAAACTTTTAATTTGACCAGATATCAAAGATCTCATTCAGAGCAGAAGCTTTTAATGTTTTAAAATATTTATTTAGGAGAAAGTTAACAGTTAACTTTAAAATGCCTGTTTTCATAATCAGTGCACTTGGGTTAAGAGTGTTAGGAAGTTCCTTGTATTACTCTTAACAACTTTTCTGCAAGTTTAAATTATATCAAAATAGTGTGTTTTTTAAAAACGCTTCAGTTTTTTGTTTTTTATTTTTTTTCTACATTTTTACAATTTTTTTCATAACTAAATTTAAAAACCAAGTACCCAACAAGTTGATTACTCTAATAGAATTCTAAGTTGGCTCATGCTGATAGGGCTGGAGTAGGAGAGTTACACAGCAGGTGTACAGGTCCCGGGAGGGACCACAGACAGAGAGGGAGACCTAGGGAACTTTGGGAGACCACTGTAAGTTAATAATCGCTCAAGAAAGCCATCAGAATGTCATGGAACGAGGGAGGTCTTGCTTAACGGTAAAAGCACGAGATATGCCTCAGGCCACTAGGTGAAAGGTAAATGTGGCCTGCATTCAAGTTTGGCAAGATAACGATCTTTAGGACCGAGGACAGGAAGTTAAGGGATGGAGGACACACACGCCAAAGGAGGAAACCCGAGATGATCCAACATACTTCAGCACCTGTGACCACCTTCTGCTGATCTGAATAAGCACCGGGCCTAGTCGGAGCCCACAGGGAGGAGGAGCTAATGATGCAAGCCCGCCCTCTACTTGACGGACAAGGAAGAAGGCGGGCTTTTCACCCTCCCCACTCTCCTTAGATTATAAAAATGCAGCCCACCCAACCGCTCAGGGCAGGGCTTCTTTGCCTGCCCACTGCTATCTCTCACAAGCGTCCTCTTAATCTGTTTCTTGCCCATCATTTTGTCTCTCACTGAGACACAAAAACCTGAGCCTCAGTAAGGCCAGACACTGAGTGAGTGATTCTAATTAAATACCTGTGGGCTCAAGGCCCAGTCTGGGTTGAGTCAGAGGTGTTTTGGTTTCAATGCTATGTAGTAACTTTCCTCTTATCTATCATCACTAATCAAATTAATACACCACCTACTCTAAGTAATGCATTTTCTCCAGGGCATTCAGTCTGAGAAAATTAAAATAAGCATTTTATTTAATTAAAATTGGAAATCCCAGTTTAGAAAACTAATCTTTTAGGTTACAAAAATATGAAATCGCAAAATCTGAATAAAAGGTGGAAACTTTAAAAAAAATAATCTTCTATCCTATAGCATGACTGTGCAGGGTTCTTTGTATGTATTATGTGACTAATTCTATACAGTTATCTAATATAATGTTACATAATGTTACATAATAGATGTAACCTGTTATTTTTGTCACAGATAATTAATAATGCTATAGGTATGGAGCCCATATATCTATTAATAGATATGACATTTAAATAATAAGTCATCAAAGGAAAAAACAAACTTCTATAACCATGTCAAAGGACATAAACGGCTTCTCTATGCTAATTATACAAATGATGCAAATGACTTGATGCACAAAGCTCAGAGAACCAGAACTTGGCCATAAAACTGATCCTCCTAAAGCTGATGTGCTAAGAGCAATGAGCAAACACTTTAATTACACTTAGGCTTAACTCAGAATTTGTCAGAGGACACACACACACACAACTGACCACACTCCCCCGACAAACAGACAACACCCTTCAGGGAAACCAGACAATCCACAATCCCACAACCTGTCTCCTGATAAGTTAAATATCAACACATAGCCACAAGCGACTGCTTAAGGGAAGTTCTAACATGAGTGACGAAGATCAGAACAACAAAGGACAGTGAAAGTCACAGACTTGAAAGAGTGATTGCTACAAAAATGCACATTCATGCAAAAAAAAAAGACAGCTCTTGGAAATAAAATTAAAACAAACAAAAACGTGGATAATAAAGTTAAAAGAACTTTCCTAGAATATAGAATAAAATGTCAGAGACAAAAATGGCAGAGAAATCATAAGATAATCAGACGATCAGTCCAGAGAGTCCAACACTCTGTAAGGATTCCAGAAAAAGCGCAGGGAAAAACAAAGAGAGAGGAAGAACTTTTTGAAAAACACAAAAAAATTTTCTCAGAATGAAGAGTTTCTAGATTGAAAAGAACCAACTTGGTTCCTAGTACAACCACCACAAATGAAAAAAAAAAAAAATTCACACCAACATTCAATGAAATTCCTAAACACCATCAATACATAATAGAGAAATAACAAAAGCTTCCAGAGTGGGTAAAAACAGATGGTGGCTAAGGCAGGGCAATTAGCACAGGAATGTACCTCAGCACCCAAGGCAGAAGCCAGAACAGTGGGGTTTTTCTGGGTTGTTTGATTTTTGCCTTTTCTAGGGCCTCACCCGCAACACCTGGAGGTTCCCAGGGTAGGGGTCTAATCAGAGCTGTAGCTGCTGGCCTAGACTACAGCTCCTGGCAACACCGGATCCTCAATCCCACTGATCGAGGCCAGGGATCGAACCCGCAACCTCGTACTTCCTAGTCAGATTCATTAACCACTGAGCCAGGACGGGAACTCCAGACCAATGGTTTTTAACCTTGGCCGAGCATTAGAATCGCCAAGGGGAGGGGCTTCAACCAGACTCTCTCGGGGGCGGGCCCAAGCATTCTCAAAATTCCCCACATGGTTCCAGTGATCCTCCAGCCAAGGCTGAGAACCCCTGAGCTCTTTAGAAGACAAGGATGATGCTTCCCAAGTTCTAACAGAAAGTGATGTTCAACTCGGAATGTGCATAAATACAGCTAAATTACCAATCAAGTGAGTACAGGACTTTATCAGATGTACAAGTTCTCAAATTTTTACTTCCTTTGTACCCTTTTCTCAGAAAAAGACTGCACCTGCCAAACAGAAAAGTAAACTGAGGAAGAAGAAAACAAAAGATCCAAAAAGCAGGAGTTACGTAACGCAGGAGAGAAAGATGGAAAAAAATCCCAAGATGATGATAAAAGTAAATTCAAACATGACTGCTATTTAGTGGAGCTAAAGTGCAATCAATCCTAATGAGAGCAGGAAGACAAAAAACCAACAAGTGGTATGGGGCGGGGTGGTAATAAAGATAGAAATAAGTTACCTGCATGTTTGACATATTATAATACGGAGATTTCATAGTGTTGTCAATAAGCCTGAGCTGAATTAGTAGGAGGCAGGCAAAAAATTAAAGCACACAAAAACTTGTAATTTATAATGCTGGGAAAAACAAAAAGATGTATATAAAAGAAACTACCGGAGTTCCCGTCATGGCTCAGTAGTTAACGAATCCGACTAGGTACCAAGAGGTTGTGGGTTGGATCCCTGGCCTTGCTCAGTGGGTTAAGGATCTGGCGTTGCCGTGAGCTGTGGTGTAGGTCGCAGCGTGGCTTGGATCCCAAGTTGCTGTGGCTGTGGCATAGGCTATAGCTCCAATTAGACCCCTAGTCTGGGAACCTCCATATGCCGAGGGTAAGGCCCTAGAAAAGGCAGAAAGACCAAAAAAAAAAAAAAAAAGAAACTACCAAAGAAGAGCGTGTGGCTCAGCTGTAAACAACAGTCAAAATCATATAAACAATAAATCCTGATTTAATAAAAAACTGCTATATAACATTGAAAGAATGAGCACAGGCATGGGTAGGAGTGTAAAAGAGCTAATTTTCATGTTGCAAAAGAAAAATAAATAGTGCGTGCTCTCCTAAGACAAAAACCTAGAGACAATAACATCAGTATGTTACGATGAAATGCAGAGATTAAAAATATGACACAAAACTAAAAAGAGCAGAAAACTGGCTCCAGGAAAGACAGTTATGGGTGGGGGGATGGGGAACGGGGCACAAGCTACTGTTTTTGTGATTAAGTCCTGCAAGGCTGTTTGACATTGAACTGTGTTCATGTTTTACTTCTTAAGCTCTTCATATACCATGATTAAAATAAAACAGAATGGGACGGACCACAGGCGCCAGGGAGACCTGAGTTGAATATAAGAGTCTATACAATTTACACACATACTCAGTGGGAGGCATGTGGCTGGGGTTTTAATCCTCTGCAGATAACCTTCCTTCTCCCAGAGGAGAGGCAGGAAACATGCGCGTAAAGCAGCCTGCCTCTCCTACAGGTGCTCTAAGCTGCAAATCAAGGATATCAGAAAAAAACTTTCAAAATTTGGGAGCATTTAAAAAATTTCAGTATTGTCATTTGAAAAATTAGATTAAGTATTTTTTTTAAATTTTCTGATAAATGCTGCATCCCAAGGAAACAAAATTCCAAGAAAAAAACATTTACTGACATTCAAATTGGTATGAAGAATAAATCCTTTATTAACAGATAAATGTTAAAATTCCAACTGTTACTGTTATTTTTGTTTTTAAACTAAAATCATCAATTGCAGTGATTAACACTATAATATGTACAAAGACTACAATGCAAAAATATATAAAACACTGACATTGGAAACAGAAGAAAATGTCTAAGAATTTTTTTTTCTGTTAATAAACATTCTCAATGTGACTCCCTGAAATGCTTTCATATTGTCCTCAAATTATCTCATTAATTTCAGATACCCAACTCGGTGATTTTTCTAAGTTCCCACCGCAGCATTAATCATACTGTACATTAATTTTCTGTGTACTTGTCGCCCTTGCTAAGCCACTGGCTCTGCAGGGCTTGGTACAGTGTCTCTCCCACCCACTCGCGGGTACACCCCCATCACTTTCTGTGGCACAAGGGAGACAGTCGATAAGTATCCACTAAGTAAAGGAACAAAGAAAGAACTCGCCGTACGTACGTAGACCTAATTTAGAATCCACTTCTTGCTCAAGATAATGCTTCTATGGGACACAAATCGGCATTTCACACATAGAGGAAGGAAGGTGAAGAGAAAAGTACCTTTCAATGAGTGTCCCATTTTGAATCATCCAAACGTCACAGTATGTTCGAGACACCAGCATAATAGCAATGAGTATCAAGTAGCCCGTCTGAAATAAACCAGGGACAGTAAATTAATTAACTGCACGTTAGAAGGTTAAAAGAGACAACTCTTGTGGTAAAGATTTTTGATTTCCAAATTCAAAGCTTTATTCTGGCTTTAATATAGCTGGATGACATTTACCTATAGGCAATTTTTCTTGTAAAAGAAATTTAAAACATAATGTAAATGGAAAAGACCTTACAGATCGTTTAATCTAAATTTCTCATCCAGAATTCAAAAGTGACTCCCAGTTTTGCCTTCCTAGGCAGTCAATGACAGAAACTAGCACTATCACTTAGACTGACTAAAATACAATGTATTGCGATTGTCCTGTATTTTTAATATATAAACTCTAATAAAGAAAAATGACAATAACTGCCAATATACAGTTAACAAATTTTGAAGCCTAAAATTTTGCTTAAGTAGAATAAATTTGGTTCGGTTTTTTAAAAAAATCTCTAACAGTGCCCCTGCCCTTGCAGGGCTCTCAATTTAGTCATTAAGGCAAGATTTACCCATAAAAAGTAAGAAAACAGACCAGTGAAGGTGAGTCTACTTGCATCACTTCAAGCAGTAAGTGGTGGGATGGGAAGTCTGAGGTAGCAAAAGAGGGTTATGACATTAGAAATACATCAAATAAGCCCAGTAAAACAGAGGAGAGAATGTGGATGACAAATAAAAAAAAAGACGAAAGAGTTAATGGAAAATAAAACAGACTAGAAGCATGTGAGTTACGGTGTTGCATATCCATCAGAGCTTCTACAACTATTCCAAGCTTCTAGGTAGAACCAAATGTTGTTTAGAAGGCATTGCTCAAGCAATGCTGGGCGAGATGGATTCTGGACGGGGAGAGATGAGACGCTGAGTGGCTGGCGAGGAGTCAGCTGTCCCTGTGTGGGATGGGAATCTACCCTCCAACCTCCAACTCCAACACACGCCCATTCAAAGCTGACCTTAAACTTTCTAAATTGGAAAACTATGACAGCAACACAGCAGCTTAAGTCAGAGAAGCACATTTGTGGCAGGAGGAATGTCTGCTGGAGAATGTGTTTGATTCCCAAGTTATGGAATTGAAGGGGAACTCATCCGTGACCTTTGTAATTTTTGCAAAATAAATCATCTTTTTAAAACAGGTAAAAGTACTGCCAATATAGCCCTTTAAGTGAAAGACAAGTCAGGGAGTCATAAACACAATGAATAAATGAATCCCTAAGAAAGAAGAGAATGTCAAAAAACGTCTCTGTGACTGAGCTGGGACAGCGGCTCCCCCAAAGTTGCGAGACTGGGCTAGTGAGGAAGGTACCAACCTCCTATCTTATCCCCTCACCTCAAAGTTAGGTATGAAATGGACAACGGAAGCGCCTACTGATTTTAACAAATGCTACCTGTAGATGGCACTTTAACTGGTTCACATCTGTGGCTTAAGGGCTCCAGGGAGTGAGTAACACCCCACAGGCCTGGTTAACTATCGGGAGTGGACCTACGCCCAGGTGGACATTAATCCCTGTGCCTCAGTTAACAGGGAGAAAAGGGCGAAGAAACTATGGGACTTTCGGGACATTTCCACCCCTAGGACCCTACTGGACAAGGACTGATACAGGTAACTGAGCAAGGCCAATGGGAGAAGATGACATCTCTCTGGACCCCACGTTGGTACCCACCCCCAACTTTAAGGAATTAAAATCCCTAAAGGACAACAGAGACAGGGGGCTCTTCTTTCCCCTCCCAGCAGCCCTGGGAGCAATCTGCTTTCCTTTGATAAAAACTTTGCTTGCTTGCAAAAAAACAAACAAAAAAAGCCCCCAAACAAACAAAAACCTGTTTGAGTTCAGACCTTAAACACAGTCTCAATCCTAAATTAATCAACCATCTGAGGAATAAAGGTAACATCAGACAAAGATAATCAGTTTTCTTTTATTTGATGTTCTTTCATTTTTTCCTCGAGTAAGGATCAAGTTTACTTGTCTCACTTTAGCAAAATCTGCCAAATTTTGATTACAGATAGTCCTGAAATGCCTTTTTATGCAAAAGATGTCCTCAGATTCACCATAATTCCATTATTGGATTTGTAGAATAGGTCAGAAACTAAAGATCAGCCTGATTTAGGCAGTCCCTCCCTCCACCTTATGATATAGATGAACTTCCACTGACTCACATGCAGCATTTTCACTTCTTTATTTTCATAATCGATTAATCATCTGTGACTTCTATTGGAGTTTATCTCAATTTCTTGACCTGGGGCTAAGCTTGGATTTTTTTTTTTTTCTCTAATATCCCTCCAAGATGGTTCATAAAATGGCTATGGCACAGATACACCTGTTCTCCCTATAAAGAATGGGAGGTTGGCCAAGTTAGGCCCGTCTGTCTTCTTACTAACTTCCAGAGGGCTACCCAGTGTGTCACATTCACCTTATACTCAGCAAACCCCTGCTAAAAGGTTAAGTGAACGTTAAGCTGTTAACTGATAAGGGGCAGTAACTCACGAATCTCTGCAGAGGAGCCTGTATTTTAAATAAAGGTTCTTCAAAGTCAGGTAGGTTGTAGAATGAGAAAACAATTAATTATGCCTAAAGTCATGGGCACCTCCCCAAAGACGAGGAGGAGCACTAAGCTATTTTTCAAACATTTATTTTTGTTGGGGAGAGGGGGTGTCACAGACATGATGTCAGGAAAATATGAGAGCACAGGGCCTGGCTACAAAACAGCAAAGAATCTTTTAAGGAGATGATCCTGAAAGAAAGGGCTAAGTCAGGCTGTGACGTGCCCTATAGGAAAAAGAACGCCAAATGTCTTTATTAGGGTTTTAGAAAGACAACTAGTTAGAAAAGCAAAGGCTGCAAAAAGACCAATGAAGAGATTATAATGATCCAAGTAAGTAAGAACAGTAAAAATGAAAAGGAAGAGACCGATCTAAGAGAAACTCAAGGATGCTTGGGGGAAAAAAACATTTAAAATATAGGAGAGGAGGCAGATTTAAAAAGTGTCAGTGTGATCTCATTTGCATTAAAAACAGGTGCTCACACACAAGAAGACTATATACACTGAAATAATGATAGAAGTTCTGAGTGGGAGGCTATTAGGTACCAAGGGAAAAAATAAAACACCTAACTGCATTTTCTAATTCTTTTTCAAGAAACACACATTATCTCTATCTAATTGGGGAAAAAACCCCCATGCTATTATTTTCTGGAGTTTCCTAAGGACAGAATCCACCAGCCAGGCAGCTGAAGTGAGAAGGAGGGGCCCAGAGCGATGGAGGAACACGCCCCACCTTGAGAACCACAGTGCTTGGGAATGACTCACCCCTCCTTGCTATCAACAGACTAGTAGCCTAATGCCTTTTAAAATTTGAACAATGGAAACAATTATGTTTGGAGGTCTTTTGTTTTTGTTTTTTAGGGGTTTTGTGGCTGTGCCTGCAGCTTGTGGAAGTTCTCGAGCCAGGGACTGAACCTGTGCCACAGCAGTGACCCAAACTGCTACAGTGACGATGCCAGATCCTTACCTACTGTGCCAAAAGGGAACGCCCATTACGTTTTAAGGGGACAGATTTGGCAGCAAAGATTTTAAATGGGGAGTTTCTTTGAAATGAGACTAATTACAGGACGCTATAATACCTAGGACAGAATATTTAGAAGGAAGAATTAGTAGATTATCAGTGGAAGGAGAAGGTAGGTAAAGGGGAGAGTCAAACATGACGATGTTTCTAGTTGTACAAAAAGAGGACACACAGGTGATTAAGACGAAGAACAGGGTATTCTTTTAATCAATAAAATACTTAATAAAAATGACAAAGAAAATCTTGATAAAAGGACAAAGGAAGAGATAAGAAAATGTTATTCTTACAACTAGCTCACTTCCTAAAAATACTTGAAGAATTCAAGTATCTTAAAAATACATTTTATCAAATACAAAGCAACCCTCAAGCATATTTCATATCAATGTGACTTGTTAACATCTTAATGTAATAAAAACATCTTTCTAAATTTAACCTTGTCTTCATTATAATGAAGCAATACACATTTAGAGCAGTTGTACTGAAGTACTCCAGTTTTCACAGAAAATAAAATAATATTTTATAAACGAGAGAAAATTATTTAAAAACTAACAATGAACAACCGGAATACCTGCACGACAGGCAATGATTTAAAGACAAAAACTCAGTATACTGTCTTCTTTCCTAACAGAGAAGACATTTGACCTGAAGTAGAACAAAGGCTTTATAATTTTATTCAATAACTTTATGCAAAATTATAGAGGTTCAGTTGAACATTTTAATTTCATAGGACTTACCTCTTTACAAAATGTTCTAGGAATCATGATTTTCAGAATCCGTGTGAGCCTTAAAAAAAACACCTTGTCCACCACAGCTCGCTCTTTTTTACCTTCTTTCTACATTAAAAAAAAAAAAAAAAAAGGCTTTTAAAATAGCTATAACAGATAAAATTAAAGACCTGTTTAAGTCAATATAAACAGCTATTAAGATAGATACTGCATTCAGAATTACCATCGTGGCACAGTGGTTAACGAATCCAACTAGGAACCATGACGTTGCGGGTTTGACCCCTGGCCTCGCTCAGTGGGTTAAGGATCCGGCATTGCTGTGAGCTGTGGTGCAGGTCACAGACACGGCTCAGATCTGGTGTTGCTGTGGCTCTGGTGTAGGCCAGCAGCTGCAGCTCCGATTAGACCCCTAGCCTGGGAACCTCCATATGCCACGGGTGTGGCCCTAGAAAAGGCAAAAAAAAAAAAAAAAAAAAAAAAAAAAAAGATAGATACTGCCTTCAAAGAGCACAGATCTGTACTGCTCTTCATCTTCAAACACGCTTTCAAGAAAAAAAGATGTTAGCAAAGCCTGAATAAGGACTTGAGAAGTTCTGAAGCTGCAGAGCTATCTGGGAGAAGATCACTGCGAAAAGAAGAATCAGCAAGTGCCAAACACCAAGGTGAAAGCCTCTTTAATGTGCTGGAAGAACAACAAACTGGACAAGCTGACTGGGGCTGTGAGCAAGAGGTGGGAGCAGAGGACGAGGTCAGAGGGACAGGTAAGAAATGGTCCAGTTCTTACTGACTATTCATTACCCACTTCCTGACTGACAGCAGAAGTTTTTAAAAATCTTGAACAGGAATTTTCCTGCTACCAATTACAGGAAACTTTCGAATTCCTAGATTTATCACGTATCATTTCCAATATGCCATCCACCAAATCACTCCATCTTCCTTGTAAATTCAAAAGAAGCCCAGGTGTCCTCGCTCCTATGGTTCACGTTCTAACAGGGGAAACACAGATAAAAAGAAAACCATCAATTGTTACAGACAGACTAGGCAGGAACATGAGGAAAAGAATGATTCAGAAAAGTCTGACAAGAGAAAGTCCCTTTGGGGAGGTGACATTTAAGCTGAGGTGTAAATAAAGTGAAGTCACATGGTCACTGTGGGGGAGGAGGGTGGTAAAGCCCAGGGAACACCAAGCACAAAACCCAGCTCAGGAACAAACTGGGGTGCCCGGCGAAGAGCAGGAGGACAGCACTGCAGAGCAGAGGGACGCCGGGAGAGCCGGGGTGGGCAGAGCCCAGAGAGAGCAGAGGCCCGAGGCCGGTGAAGGACTGAGGGTCTACTCCAGCACGCAGGGAACCCACCACCGATGAGCCAAGGCAGCGACTCCCTCAGACATCTCCTCGTTTTCGCCAGTCCCTGCGCACAGAGGCAGGGAACGACTGGCAGGGCTAAGGAAAGCGTGCCATGAAGTGGGTCTGGTGGAGGTTATTTATTACTCTGGGGCTGGCTGCAAGAACAGGCGGCAGAAACGTCTTGGGATGGGCGGGCTCTCCACACGAGCCCCATTCCCAACTTCGTCCCTTCCCGCAACTCCCACAACCGCAGCTCACTTATTTATGAACTGCTGTGCTCTTGATAAACAAATAGCCACGGGAGAGTCAGTTCTGTCAGTGAGACAAGCGCTGGTGTAAATATGCTTTAATTAAACTAATACTTAACTTGGTAAGCCTTAAGTGGATGGTTTGTGTACTGAATTAGAATAATAATAAGCTACCATTCATATGTCAGACACTGTGCTAAAAGCTTTATATATATAATCCAAATAAATAGTCACTGTATACAGTACGGAAGAGTAGACCGAGAAACGAAGGTGCTGAGTGTACAGTTAGATCAGGGAGATTAAATAGGAAGAATCGGACGAGAACCAGCCTACCTCGTAAGAGTTCACATCTTCCAAGCCTTATAAAGGTTCTAAACCTCATCCCACTGAGACGTGGGCTCGGGCTGCTTCATTCACACATGTGTGCATTCATTCATTCAATCAATATTAACTTGGCCCAAGGCACTGTCCATAATCCACAAGACACACCAGAGGAAACCCTCTTCACAGTCTAGTTACTCTAGCAAGTCTAGACTCCTCAAGCCACACCTTACAACTTCAGCCTAAATCTTCCATTCCCTTTCCCCAAACTGAGAAGGTACAGAAAAAAAAGAAGAAAAAAGGATAGAGGGCAATATATATCAAATTCATTAAAAAAAAACAAGTTAAACTTGTAGCCTCAAGTTTTTCCTCCTGCCACTGCCTCCCCACCTCTCCTCACCCCACCTGTGGTCCACACCTTCTCCATTCCTGGGCTGAGCCTTAGCTGGAATAATTCCAAGGTGAAACGGCCATCTTCTGACTTCAACAGAGGACTACTACTTCTAGCTGCCCTCAAGAAATGATCTAGGGCAAAGGATGAGGAGGGTTTAAAAAAAAATTTATAAGAAAGTAACAGTGAAGCCACCTGGCATACAATTAGCAGTTTACCTGGTATATAATCCTTCCTCTTTTTCTTCTGTTCCTGTTGTCACTGCTCCTATTTCTTAAGCTGTCTGAAAGGTGACTTTCTTGTTTTCGTTACATTGGACTCCACCAAGAGAACTATATGCTTCCTAAAGTTAGGCAACACCAACACATGGACCAGAGGGTTGACTCAGAAGGGCCGAAGAACTACCAAGATGCTCTACCACTCTTGAAGCATAATAAAGTTCATACCCAAAATCAATCTAAATGCAAATACCTACAGAGACAGTACAATTCAAAAGCACTCCTGCCTCTCCTAAGAAATCATTTTAAATTCACAACTGACTTTATCCACCTTTAAAAACTTCCTAGTAATGTTTTTAAAAATACAAAAAAAAAAAAAAAAGCTTTAATGATAAAGATCTAACATGCAAATCACAGAAGAAGCAAAGCACCCATTAGATAAAGATCATTTAGGAAGCAAGAGTAATAATTCAACCAGGAAAAAAAAAAAAGTACCTAACATTCAGGAGGCAATAAGGTTAAAGGGCAATGAGAAGTTCTGAATGATGTGTCAATCAACTTAGAAAGGTGACATGAACTTAGACAGATGTTTGAACTAACAAATAAAAATGAAAGGCCATATGGTGCTGACAAAAGTGCAAGCATTTCTGTATACTTTTATAGAAAGTGTAAATCAACATAACTATTATGTCCCATTTATCAAAATGTAAAATGTACATTCTCCCTAAAATGTAAAAAATATCTAGCACATTTACTTTTAGAAACGTATCCTAGAGATATTCCTACACATATGCTTGAACACATAAATGTAAAAAACGTGCACATTGTTTTATAACACTGTAAGATTAAAAACCTAAATGTACATACATGCCACATAAATGATGGCAAATTTGTGCAGGGAAAATTCTACACAACTGTAGAAAAGGAAGCACCTCATACTGCTACAATAGAATACTATAAAGTGGTTGAACTAACTAGATCCATAGTTATCAGCGTTGATGGATCAGAAAAAAAAACATGATGCTGAAAAAAACACAGAATGATAACACACAATGATTTGATTTATAAAATCTTTTAATATGCAAAATAATTCTACTCATATTGTTTCCGGAGATAAGTATACCATACGCACACCCCAAAAGTATAAAATACGCATGGGGATGCTGAACACCAAACCCAGCACAGGGTCACCTTTATATATTTTGAACTTCATATCCCATGTATTACATCACAATTAAAAGAACATTATAAAAATCGAATCAACTATCTCTTTATACTATGCTCTATCTAAATTTTTTCTCCTTAAATCTCATGTCTTACAAAAATTCTCACCCTAGCACATTCCATGAAAGACGATAAAAAATTTCAATTAAAAAGATTCCCTTTTTAATAGCTTCCCCTTATAAGGAATACATTTGCTACTGAAAAATTAGAAAATTCTGATGAGCAAAAATAAGGAGCCTATACCTACCATTCAGAGATGTCAACTGTTAACATTTGGCACATATCTTACCAAACTTCATTTTAGCACATCGGTGAATGCACTTCCTATAAATTTTACAAATGTCATCAGTGTGCACACTGTCTTAAACCTCTTTGCCAACTCCTGGATGTAAACTAAATTTATCTTGCTTACACTATACAACTAACAAACAAGTATATAAACAAGAATTAAGAGAGTTCCCGTCGTGGCTCAGTGGTTAACGAATCCGACTAGGAACCATGAGGTTGCAGGTTCGAACCCTGGTCTTGTTCAGTGGGTTAAGGATCCGGTGTTGCCGTGAGCTGCGGTGTAGGTCGCAGACACAGCTGAGATTCCGCGTTGCTGTGGCTCTGGTGTAGGCCGGTGGCTGCAGCTCCGATTCAACCCCTAGCCTGGGAACCTCCATATGCCGTGGGAGCAGCCCGAGAAATGGCAAAAAGACAAAAAAATAAAAGGAACTACGAAATGAATGAATGAAAACTGCTGTACTGAACAGTTTCAACAATGTCCTAGAACTTGCCACGGGTGATGGTAATACAACTAGGAGATATAACAAGATAAATAAGGTTTGATAGCTCAGGTACCACTTAAATATGAGCTTATGAAAATGGGAATTTTCCAGAAGACTGAAGATAAGCACATCCTGTCCCATTTTTCAAAGATGGAAACTAAAGAACAGCAATTTTAATGTCAATCTCTAGGATATTCAGAGAATAGGTCTTAATATTGACTGTTTAGGAAGACCTAAGCAATACTAATCCCTAGAAGCCAGCATGAGTTTACGACGAATAAGTCATGTCAAACTCTTCCAATTTCCTTCTTGGTTAAGGATATTGTATGAGTATAGGAGCTAACATATACAAAGGAAGCTCCATGGAGGTGGGAACTTACTTTTATAACTGCTGTACACGCAGAACCAAGAACAACACCAGGCTATATGAGAGGCTCAATCAATATGTGTTGAAAGGCTGACTTAATAAATGAATAAATTAATCAAGGAATTTGATGTTCCTTATAAAACTACTGTGGCCTTAATTTGATGCAGCTGATACAGTTACAGCCAAATAAGCCATAACCAAAAAAAGAAAGATTAAGAGATGCCACAGAGGAATTTTTTTATCCTAACCTAGTCAATATTATCAGCAATTGTGAGGAAGACAGAGAAGGCAAATTAAATTTGTAGATAATACCCTCTACCTAACATATCAGATGGTAGAATTACATTCAAAATTACACTAATAGAATAGACATACTAATCAAGCGACTAATAGTATAGACCCTGGAGGCTGACATTTACAGAGATAAATTAATGTTTATTTAAAACGACTAAGTTACCACATGACCTAGCAATTCTACCCCGACATATAAACCCAAGAGAAGTGAAAACATGTCCATACAAAAACCTGTACATCAATGTTCATAGCAGCATTATTCATAATGCCAAAAATGGCAAACCACCTAAATTTCCCTCGACTGATGGACAAATAGAAGTGGTATATCTATACAATGAAATACTATACGGCAATAAAAATTAATGAAATGTTGATATATGCAACAACACATATGAACCTTGAAAATGTCATGTTAAGTGAAAGAAGCCAGTCATAAAAGGCTACATATTACATGATTCTATTTATATGAAGTGTCCAAAATAGGAAAATCATCAGCAACGGAAAACAGATCAGTGGTTACCAAGGGCAAGGAGAAGAGGGTAATGAGGAAATGACTGTTAATGGGCATGGTATTTCTTTCCAGGGAAATGAAAATTTCCTAAAATTAGACCGTGGTGATGGCTGTACAACTCCGTGAACATACTAAAACCACCGAATTGTACACTTAAATGGATGGATTTGATGGTATATGAATTACATCTCAATAAAGCTGTTATTAAAAAAGAAAAAAGGAATCAATGGATGAATGTGGATGCAGGAGATCTGTCAAAAAAGGTGTTCATCAGAAATCTACCTGAGGGTTATAAGGGACCATAAGCTCCACTTAATGTGAACAAAGTTACAGCGAAAGAGGTAAAGGCAATTTTAAGCTGAATTTTAGCAATATGGTGTTCATATCAAGAGATGTAATAGTGTTGATATATTCCAAGCTGGTCAGGCCACATCTGGGCAGCCAGGTTCTATTCCAACCATAATGTCTAGAGGAAATGACGAGTACAGAGCCAAAGGAAGGCATACGCTGAAGAACAATCAGAACCCCGTTACCTGAGAAGCACTGGAAGGAATGAGGATGGCTTAGCATGGGGAAAAAAAAAAAAAAAAGAGTCAAAAAATACAACTATCTTCAAACAATATGAGGATCTATCAGAGAAAACAGAGTCAAGCTGTCCTGTGTTTCTACAAAACACAAAATAGAGGTAGAGAGGGAAGATTAATCATGGGCTAGAACTGATATATTTATGGCTATCTTTTAGGTAGGACTTTCCACCAAACGACCAGATTCAAATACGAGAAGTCACCTATCAAGAATTCCTAGTTTAGGAGTTCCCGTCGTGGCGCAGTAGTTAACGAATCCGACTGGGAACCATGAGGTTGCGGGTTCGGTCCCTGCCCTGGCTCAGTGGGTTAACGATCCGGCATTGCCGTGAGCTGTGGTGTAGGTCGCAGACGCGGCTCGGATCCCGCGTTGCTGTGTCTCTGGCGTAGGCTGGTGGCTACAGCTCCGATTCAACCCCTAGCCTGGGAACCTCCATATGCCGCGGGAGCGGCCCAAGAGATAGCAACAACAACAACAACAACAACAACAACAACAACAACAAAAAGTCAAAAAGACAAAAAAAAAAAAAAAAAAAAAGAATTCCTAGTTTAGAGAATTGCTATAACATGCAGTGGATCAGAGATGATAAGTTCCCTTCTAATTCTAAAAACCCATGATTTTATCCTAATTCAAAAATATGTAATGAAACAAATGCATGAAGTCCCAAAGAGTAGATGGTTTAAAATTTTACCTCATTGTTCTGTAACGGTGGCTTTCCACTTTTCTTACTGCAGAGAAAAAAAGAAAAAAGAGCAAGAGAGCTTAATTTGTAAACTGTTTCCATCATAAAAATTATTGCAAGACATCAAAAGAATATGCCAAATTTTCCAAATGAGTTTCTTCTTTTACATATCATACTGAGATAGAATATAGTCCATACAATAGTCCAGCTGCTTCTTATTAAATATAATTCACAGAAAGTCCTCAATTTTAACTACTATCATGTTATCAGCCATTATTTTGTAATTTTTTCACACACACACACACACACACACACACACACACACACATTTTACAAACGCTCCTATGGAGAGGTAGAGTCTATTTGTCCATCCTTGAATCAGAGCTTGGCCATGTGAACTGCTTTGGCCAACATGACATCAGCAAGCTGACTCAAGCATGGGCTTGAAAAACCTCTATGCATTGGGGCCTTCTCTCTTGCTGCTGGAAATCCTTGTCCCAGCCCTGTAAGTAATTCCAGGTGAGCTGCCTAAAAGATGAGAGACCAGGTGTAAAGGTTACAAATGAAAACACTGGCTTTGAAGAGTCAGTAGCAGGCCGGGGTTCACGCTACTCAAAATAGTTCATCCGGTACGTAAGCCCAGGTCCAGCTACCCTCCTGAACAATGTAATAACCAGCTCTGGGCTCTTTTTAGACACACTGCCCTCGCACCCCATGCTTCCACGTAACATTGATCCCATTTTACATCTCTTGCTTAATGTATATTTCCTCCCAATAAATTAGTTTCATGAGATCAGGAGCCACTGCAGGTTGGCTTCTCTGTAACAGAGGTGAGGTAGTATCCAGAGTACAGAATGTTTGTAAGAGATCAGTGTCCGAAAGAACGGCGAAGGAGGAAACTTTGGGCAGAACTCTGACTGGGATGGAGGCCCCATTAACTTTCAGCCAACCCGCTGGGGAGGAGCCCCGAAGCGAGTGCTGTCCATCACGGCGTTCAGTGAAGGGCGGAAAGGGTCAGGTCTTTAAGCCTCTAATTCATACACACAAGCAGCTGCTCCAGTGAGGTCTCGGCCCTGGGGAAGGCAGCTCTGCAACTAAGACTGACCCTAACGTGTGCAGAGGGGGTTACCTGGGGATCCGTACTCCTCATAGCTGGACAATAAGCCCTTCTGTGAAAGGCAATCTGGGTAGCACATCTCCCGATCCACTAGAGGGGCCATACATTACCCAGCCATCTCTATTCAACACCTAGCTGAGCTCCAACCACCTGCAGAATGAACATTTTCAGTGACAGGTACCAGGTCACTGAACAAGGCTAGAAAGGCAAACAATTACAATTCGGTAGATGCTATCATTTTTTTTTTTCCATCTTTTTTTTTCTTTTTAGGGTCACACCGGCGGCATACAGAAGTTCCCAGGCTAGGGGTCGAATGGGAGCTGCAGATGCCGGCCTACACCACAGCCACAGCAATGTAGGATCCGAGTCACGTTGTGACCTAGACCACAGTTCAAGGCAACACCAGATCCTTAACCCACTGAGCGAGGCCTTGGGGATACTAGTCAGGTTCATTTCCGCTGAGCCATGATGGGAACTCCAGATGCTATCATTTTTAAAGTGCTTAGGTTTATTAGTGTTTATTAGTGCTTCTAGTTTTACTTGTACTACAGGATCATTCATCTGTTTTTAAATTTTCATGAGACTGTAAAACTATTTGAGAAAATGTTTTTCATATATACGTTCAAGCATGCATAGTTAATTATGAGTCCCTTTTATAGGGCTTTCTAAATTCCTCTTTTGAAAGAATTCTTTAATATTTCCTCAATTTTGAGGCTATGAGCTATATAAATACAGATAAATTGCTTAGGATACACTAGAACGGTCTACTAGAACCCTATTTAGTGGGTTACACTTTTTTCACTTGAAATGTATGCTAAAGACTGCAGAGAAGTTAATTTACTTCTCCAGAACAAGATCTACTAGTAGGCAGATTCAAGTCTAACAAAAATTCAGTATTTTCCTTTTCTTGGTATTTCTCCCATGAAACTAAAAAGAGTCTACGACAAACCTGTCTTTTACTCTTGTGTGTTCCTTCTAACAAAAAAATCTATCTATCAGCTAAATCTATTAAAATAGAAGTATTCAACACATTCAAAATACATTAGCGATATGCACACTAAATGGTAAGGAATCTGTAATATCTATAGCAGTCACCAAATATCAGTTGTCTTGTTACATTTCAGGGTATAACCAACTGCAATTATTTTTAAATCTCATTTTGTGACTATGAATCATGATCGCTTATAACACCAGTCAATGTTAACAATATCAATGTCATGTTCAATCAGGAGGTCCTCATCGACTTTCTTCTTACTCAGTACATCAGCACACGTCCCAAATATGACAACAATCTTGCATCAGTCCTTTTCGTTGCCTTGTCCAATAGTCCTGCCTGGACAAGGCAAGGAAAAAAGAATCAAAGTACCAGGATTTGATCTAGAAAAACAACCTGGTTGCTAGAGTATGAAAGAAGGGCACACAGAAAAGATACGCTGTCAAATGCATGCTACTGAAAAGACAGATAAATTATAAAAGTGACATGGTCAAGAATCATTCAAATGCATACTAATTGCTTACTATATGCTAGGCACTATCCTAGATCAGCATTTCTCAAATCTTGGGGTCTCAGGATCCCCAAAAACTTTTATTTATTTGTGTTAAGTGGATATCTGTCATGTGGAATGTCAACCTCAGAAACGTTTAAAATATTTACTAATTTAAAGATAATATATTATAAAAAAAATTTTATAAAAATATCTATATTTTCCCAAACAAAACAATTTAGTTAAAAATAGTGGCACTGTTTTATATTCTCGCAAATCTCCTTAATGTCTGGCTTAATAGAAGACAAATGGATTCTCATAGCGGAGTCTGCATTCTTTCCAGCTACTGCCATACAGATAATTGTAAAACAGGAGTATTCTAGTAATTGTGGATATTCTTCTGTGATACTGTATTGTTGCAATGCAGTTTGAAACGATCTCAATGAACTGGTACTCTGAAACAATAAAATTCACCCATCTATGTTATACTTCCATTGGCTCTTTTTACCCATTCAAAATTTTCTAAAGTCATGCATTTGTCATTTGGAAAATGCTGGTTCACTGAGTTATAGAGTATGCCTTCCAAATGTAATATATTTTATTATACAGTTTTAAAAATTATATTTGTTAACATTGCCACAATCTCATCAGAAAAGTCTTAAGCATTAAAAGGATAGCAAGCTCACAGGAGCAGATAGGTTTTCCAAATTCTTATTTTCACTTGAAAGCTAAAATTGTAACTTTAGCAACAATCACTGCCAGCTGTTCTTCCCTGAAGGCTTGGCAAGAAAATGTCTGCAATGTTCAAAGCCAAATAATCACAGTTACTCAGTCTTTCTTTCAAGTAAAAAATGATGATTGACAAAAAGAAAGGAAGGAAGGGAGGAAAAGGAAAGAAAGGAAAGGGAAGGAAGGAAGGGAGGAAAGGAGAGAGAGGAAGAAAAAAGGGGGGGAGAGAAAGAGGAAGGAAGAGAGAGAGGAAAGGAGAGAAAGAAAGAGGAAGAAGGAAAAGGCTGGCTCAGTGCACGACTCAAACCACCGCACGGTGCTTTCCTTCAAGACCTTGGTACTTCGGCACTTCAGTAAGAAGGGCTTTTGCCAACTTTTCATTTTTCTTTGGCAAAGACATTGCAAAAAAAGAAAATACCAGAAACCAACTACTTATAAAAAGTATAGGAGAGTTTTATTCAAGAAATATAAGGTCAGGAGTTCCCATCATGGCGCAGAGGAAACAAATCCGACTAGGAACCATGAGGTTGTGGGTTTGATCCCTGGCCTCGCTCAGTCAGTTGAGGATCCAGCGTTGCCATGAGCTGTGGTGTAGGTCGCAGACGTGGCTCAGATCTGGTGTTGCTATGGCTCTGGCATAGGCTGGCAGCTACAGGTCTGATTAGACCCCTGGCCTGGGAACCTCTATATGCTGTGGGTGCGGCCCTAAAATGACAAAAAAGCCAAAAAAAAAAAAAAAAAGTAAGGTCAGATTAGTATTTCAAAAACCAATGTAACTCATCATAGTAACAGTCTAAAAAAGAATAAACATCTGATTACAATAGATAAAGGCCATTGACAAAAATCCAACACCTACTCATCTTAAAAAAAAAACTGTCATCAAAGTGGAAATAATAGGAACTTCCTCAGTCTGATAATGGGCATCCACAAAAACCTATAACTGTCATCATATCGACAAACCAAGTCTCTTAAGATCTGGAACGTGGCAGAGATGCCAACTCGCACTTCTTTTATTCACTACTGTTACTGGAAGGCACAGACAGTGCAGTAAGGTAAGGAAAAGAAACAAAAGGCATGGAGAATGAAGACAAAGAAGTGAAGCTATCTTTATGGCAGATTCCATAAACTTCCATATAAAAAAGGCAAAGAATTCTACAAAAAAAGCTGAGTTCAACCAGTTTCTAGGACACTGTATCTATACATAAATATCAACCGTATTTCTACATACGAGTAAAAGGAAAAAAACTGTAGTATTTCCATAAAATGTACTCAACAATTAAAAAACCAAACTATTGACGCATGCAACATGGATGAAGCTCGAAATCATTATGCTGGCTGAAAGCAGCGAGACAAAAACCTACATAGAGTAGATTCCACTCACATGAAATTCTAGAGCAGTCTAATCTCTAATACGAAAGCATGCCAGGCTAGTGGAGGGAGAGGACCAACTACAAAGGTGCGTGAGGCATCTTCCAAGTGATGGACATGTTATCTTGATTGTGGGGATGGTTTCACAGGTGTTTGTGTGTCAAAACCCATTAAGTTGTGTACTTTAAATATAAGCACTTTATTGTACATCAGTGATGCTTCAGTACATCCATGCCTCAATAAAGCTGCAAAGAAAAAAACAACCAAAATCTAGGAAAGGCTTTTTCCTAAGAACACAACAGAAAAGTACATTTTGTTTGCTCTTTATTGCTGGAGGGGTGAGGGAGAGGGAGATGAAATTAACTGTTCCTTAATAATGCCACAAAACATGTAAAATTAATAAGCAGAAACTTCCCTCAAAGACAGAAGGAGACAAACTGTGAGACTAGGAAAAAGAAATTGACGAAAGTTAAAATAGAATTTTGCAGATAACTTTCAGACTAAGTAAAAAAAAAAAAAAAAAAAAAAAAGCACAATCCTGAAAACTTGAAGCAAAATTTAGCTACCCAGAAAAGTAACACTGACCCTAAAATTTAGTTCATTTTTCTAGGTCAGTGTCTCCTAGACTTCATGTAATGTACATGTATGGACCTTTCCTGAAGGAAAACAAATTCTTACAGAGCCCAGCTTTGCATGAAGTTAGTGCTTCCATAAAAAAGTACGAGTATAAAATTAAGCACAATTGACCCTTAAAAACTCAGGTGTGGAGTCCATCCTTCACACAGTGGAAAATTCACCTACAACCAAGCAGGAGGCCCTCCAGCTCTGAGTTTCCACATCCTTCATTCAACCAACCATGGACTGCATATCGTCCTACATATTCAGTGAAAATAATCCACCCAGAAGTGGACCCCCAAGCTCAAAACCATTTGGGTCAACTGTATACACTCCTTTTGTTTATAGGTCTTCCAAAAACAACAAAATAAAGTTTATCATTTAAAAACAAGGAAAAAAATTTAAAGCCAATAAAAACAGAATCAATATTCATTTAAAGTGACAGGTGATAAGTTCTCACTGTGGCGCAGTGGGTTAAGGATCTGGTATTACCATGGCTGTGGCACAGGTCACAGCTGTGGCTCAGCTTCAATCCCTGACCTGGGAATCTCCATATGCTGCGGGCAAGGCCCTAAATTATAAATAAATAAATAGATAAATAGACAGATGAGATAGAGTGACAGGTGAGATAACATCCCTACCAACCAATCACCAGCACTGGGGTAAAAGAGTAAAAGGAATTATTTGCATATTATATGTTCCTGCTGACAGCCACGATTTTTTAAAAAATAATCTTCATTATTTTTCTTTTGTAAACAATGAGCTGGCTTTAAATCACTGTTCCATTAATGCTGATGAGATAATCCATTTATTGGTATATTCCAAAACAAAAGGCTAAAAATTAAAATATTCAGTGAAACTATCACAGGACTCACTACTAATAACTGTTACAAACTGGAATGTACAGAGATGAATGACGATCCGTGCAATGTACCTGCTCACAAAAATGCAATCTGGCATAGACGTATGTGTATCCTACCTGCCCACACATACACACCCCACGATGGGCCGGCCACATGCTCAGTCAGCTTTTTTCTCTTGAAGCTTCCACAAAATACCTAGTTCAGAGTGTACAAGGGCATCTTAAAAGGCCTTCGCTTGGCCCAAACTAATCCACACACGAGCCCGAAGGTCTTTTATCGGTGTGCGACAGTTAAAGTAACACTCTACTCAATTGCTCTTTTCCATGATTTCAAACAAAGCTTCATAAAATTTGACTGTGATGATCGTTGTACAACTATGAATGTAATAGGTTAATTTAAAAAGCTATTAAAAAAAGGATTTCCATTTCCTAGAAATTCTATGAAAACACCTTTCACTTGTAATTATCACTACAAAAGAAAATTTTAATAGCAAAATAATTCAGTATGAATACAAAAGTTGAAGAAGATTTTCTTAATTTTACATTCCTACGCTTCAACCCAATGTGGGTTCTAATGCAGCAGATTAGTTTGCCATACAGGTGGTTTCTTTGGATGCTCACTTAAGCAACAATTCGAACACAACGATTAAACACAAATCCAGGAGCAAAAGTCTGCGATAGTATGGTAGCCATTCGCATGACCCAGAATGTGTTTATCCTAATGTATTTGTAATTTATGACCAAGATGAAAACACAAGTTAGAAACTTCTCATAGAACTCTACGGCCCTGAAGAATGAATCTTTAGATCCGCTATCTCTAGGCACTGCAGATACTGCTCTGGGACACCGATCAAAACATGATACTGACTATCACCTGGTCTCTAATGACTCCCCACATCTCTAGTTCTCTCCTCTTTCCTGAGCACCTGACCTGAATATTCATTTTTGAATAAAGTATCTGTAACCTGGAGTCCCCGACGTGGCTCAGCAGTTAACAAACCTGACTAGTATCCATGAGGACGGGGGTTCAATCCCTGGCCTTGCTCAGAAGATTAAGGATCTGGCATTGCCGTGAGCTGTGGTGTAGGTCACAGACATGGCTTGGATCCCCCGTTGCTGTGGTTGTGGTGTAGGCCGGCAGCTACAGCTCGGGTTGGACCCCTAGCCTGGGAACCTCCATATGCCGTGGGTGCGGCCCTAAAAAAGACAAAAAAAAAAAAGCTATCTGTACCTGGATCTACTGAAACTGTTTTAAACTCTTACTTTCCACCCCAAATCTACACTTCCATCTTCTCATACTGAACTGGGCCCGACTCAGTGAATGTACCTTCTTCTACCCAACTACCCGAGCCACAAACTTGGGAATTGTTCTTAGATATTCTCCCTTTCTCATACCCTTCTCTCCACACTCTCCTGTTCCTCTACGGCCATGATTTCAATCCAGGCTATCAAAATCTGTCACAGAAGTGAACAATTTTCTCACCTGCTTTCTGCGTAGTTTCCTTATCATTTCTATTCTCTTCGAATTCACGTCCATCCACAGCCATATCAGGCACAGCCATACCAAACGAACCGAGGCCAATCAGGGCCCAGAAATGAGGAAGCCCTGAACAAAACTGGTGGCTATGGGAATGGAAAGAAAGATGCAAGAAAGCTCTGAGAAATGTCAGGGTGAGGGATAGATAAGAGCTAAGGCCTAACTGAATATGGAAATGAGAGAAGAGCAGAGACTTAAAGAACTACGTAAAGATAGAGGAGGTATTAGAAGCCTTCAGCTCCAAACTTCTGCCCTAAAAGGCAAAAATCATTTTTCCTCAGGTCTCACAGCTTGCACCCTGAGTGACCAGAGGACAGGGATCCCCTTACTATAATAAAGAGTAACAGTAGAAGCATTCAGGGAAAGAATACTTGGACTCTTTGTACATGTGTGAAATTTCAAGTTCCAATAAGATGACCATACGGAATTATCCAGAAGTCAATAGATTTGAAGTTCAAGAGTAGCGATGTTGATTTGAAAGAAATTAACATGACAATAACGTGACTATATAAGGATACAACTCCTTTGGGAAACAAACATTAGAAATGTGAAAAGTGATTCTTGTATCTGTTTATTAAGACACTGCACTCAAAGTTTTAGAATGTGCTCTTAAAAAACTAGGTTTAGGTTGTTCCCTGACTGATACTGCTCCCAGGCCCTTTAAGAAGCAAACTTTCCTCTTAAAATGAAAGTCTGTTTACTGTAAGCCTCCAAATTATTCCTACAAGTAATCTGAAATAAAATGTCCAAACCATAATCAAAAATAACGAAGCACATGAGAAACTAGACTCTATAAGCAAGAATCAGCAGGAATTACAGAAAAAAGGAAGACCCAAAAAGATTTCAGATGTTGGAATTTCCAAACATACCCTACAAAACAATGCAGACCATATCTAAAGAAATAAATTGACAAAATAAAGATAGCTACCAAGACAAGGAAAGCAACACAGACTTAAGAATACCAAATGGAATTCTGAAAAATACAAAATACAACAATTAAAATTAAGTACTTAATCAATAGGCTTAACAGATTTCACACAGCTGAAGAGGAAATAATCTGGATGCTAAATCAGAAATCGACTCTCAGAGTATAGCAAGGAGAAAACAAAAAGATGGCAAAGAAACTAGAAAGTGGTTACAATAAGACTATCTCAGTTGGTATCCAGGAAGAATAAAGACAGAAAATAAGGCATAGATAATGGCTGAAAACATTCCAAAATGGAAGAAAGATACCAATCCACAAAAATCAAAAGGCCCAGGGAATCCTAAGTAAGATAGATAAAAAATAAATCCACACCCAACCAAATCAAAATGAGCTTCAGAAAACCAAAGACAAACATAAATCCTTAAAAGCAACTACAGAAGACAAAAAGAATGACTACCTTCAAAGGAGCAAGTTATGAACTGATAGCTGACTTCTCAACATCGATAATGGAAACCAGAAGATGGTGGACTCAAATCTTCAGTGTACAGAAAGAAAATTACTGCTAATCCAGAAATGAATATTCAGGGGAACAAGACACTTACATGAACTCGGGCAAATACAGATATTACCTGACAACATGGATAGGGTTCATCATGAGCAGATTTGTACTAAAGGAATTTCTAAAGGACACATTTCAGGGGAGGGGAGGGTTGATCCCAGTTGGAAGGTGTAGATTGCAAGAAGGAATGAAAAACAAAGACTGTGCTAAATATAAAATTAACTCTACATGAATATTATATAAAACAATAATAATAATGTACTACTAGGAAAAAAAAAACTTCTACAAAGGCATGTAAATCAGGAGTGAAGTCAACGGGATCTCTGAAGTTCTTTTACTGCCTGGGGGATGACAAAGTACTGGATGTAAGATTTCTAGGGTAACCCACAAAAAAAATTATTAAAGTATAGCTTATTTACAATGTTGTCCCAATTTCAATTTCTGCTGTACAGCAAAGTGGCCCAGTTGTCATATATACACATGCCCTTTCTTATATTATCTTCCATCATGGTCTATCCCAAGAGACTGAATGTGGTTTCTGTGCTATACAAGAGGACCTCGTTGCTTAGCCATTCTAATAGCTCGCACCTACTAACCCCAAACTCCCCATCCATCCCACTCCCTCCCCTCTCCTGGGCAACCACGAGTCTGTCCTCCATGTCTGTGAGTCTGTTTCGGCTTTATAGACAGGTTCATTTGTGCCATATTTTAGATTCCACATATAAGTGGTATCAAATGGTACTCTTTCTAACTGCACTTTGTATGATAATCTCTAGTTTCATCAATATTGCTGCAACTGGCATTATTTCATTCTTTTTTAAGATTTTTTATCTACACCTTCCATTGAATATATGTAAAATTAAAAAAAAAAAAGTTCAATAGAGAGATAACTTCCAAACTACTAAGAGAGATAAAGACAAAATGATGAATAAAAGAAGGCAATACTCTAACCACAAAGCAAGTATGCTGGTAATTAACAGCGAAAAGAAAAATACAAGAAAAATTCCCAAAGTTTGGAAACTGCAGTAGACTATTCAGTGAGACAAACTCCTACAAGGAGGAATCTTCCCCATCCTTGAATCTGGGCCAGGCCTGTGACTTGCGCCAGCCCACAGGATGGGCGGAAGCCCTTCTGCTTTCACCCTGGCTTCTCGGAATGAACACCTGAGACGACCATGCGAGGAAGCGGTACAGCCGACCAAGGGATATAACGTCACGTAGACGAGAACAGAGGCATCCCAGCCACCAGCCAGCACCGACTACCAGATATCAACCTTCCAGAGCAGCCAATCCTCTTCTGAATACAGCCTCATAAGGGAACCCAGACAAAACCAGCCAAGGAACTACCCAGCCACCCAAAGAAATAAGGGGGGGAAATAACCATTGAGGTGGTCTGTTATAAACCAACAGGTAACTGACATAAAGAGATCCATGGGTCAAAGAAATTTAAAAATATTTAAACAAATAACATACATATCAAGTGATATGTTTACAGAATGATAGCTTACGTATCAAACAAACCTGTAGGATGCAGCTCAACAATGCTTAGAGAGCTTCATAACCTTAAATGCATACATTAGAAAAGAAGGCTGAAAATTCATCACCTGTATTTTTTTGTTCTTAGAAAGAGAACAATTAGGTGAACAAAGTATGAGGAATAAAAGAATTCAAATAAAAGCAAAAAAAATGAAATAAACAGATACTCAGAGTTTAGTAAAGCAAAACGAAGTCAGATTTTTGGAAAAAAATAACATATCTTACAAACGCACAGCAAGACTGATCCAAAAAAGTCAATATAACCAATTTTGAAATTAACCTATAAATTAGACGAAATCCTCATCAAAATTCCAACATGCTAATTCTAAAATTAAACAGAAATAACACCAACGCAAGAGGTGGTAACTGAGGCTCATTTCATGTTCTCATGAGATTGGCTGCCTTCATAAAGATTCCTGCAAGGCACCTTTAGGAGAGCAGTAAATACTTATTTCCAAGGAGTAAATCAAGAGGTTCATAATGACGCTTAAGAAGAACTCATCAGGCAGCTTCAGGGAATAACAAGGAACAAGTGTGTTATCTTAAATCCTAAAGAAACAAAGATCTAGCCTGCCTTTCCTAACCGAACTGTGCCACGGGGTAACCAAACAGTAGATTAAGTTTCATGTTATAGAAGCGTTTCACCTGGTAAGTGAAGTGATAACAGATGTCCAATATCACCATTTTACAAGCCCTAATAATCCCACTGTTGTAGGCGTCAAGTATCAGCGGCTGCCCAAATCACAAAAAGAAAAACAACCAGACATTATACACCACACACCTTGTGACAGAGGGTAGATACCACATCAACACCTAGGAAGTATACTTGTCCAAAACCAAAACCAAAATCTAAATTTGATCAAGTTTTTAGATTCATCCACCAACTTACAGGCAAAACCAGGAATAAGGAATATGTGTACAACTGGTATAATCTTGATGACAGAGACTGTGCAGCTTCAACAAATTAACCCTAACACAGAAAAGGGAAAGAGAAAAGGCGTGGGGACAAGCAGATTAAGAGAGAATTAAACAATAACAACAAACCCCACAAATACAATTAAATTATTCAGGAGTGTACCTTTAGGTGATAAAACTACAAAGAAACAAGAGGACGCAACTGCTTAGGGCCGAACAGGGCAGGAGCTGAGATTGGGAAGGGGCGTGGCAAGGCTGCCAGGCGGCTGGCCGAGACTTCCCAACCCGAGTGGCAGTCACCAAAAAATTCATTAATTTATATATGCGTTTTATGCAATTTTCTATATTTGCTGTATAATATATAATTAAAAGGTTTGGGACATGCTGTAAAATTTGGTTGTGATGATTGCTGTACACCTATAAGAGAATTCATTAAGTATTTTTAAAAAATCTTAAGAGTATTTCACCATGACTATAACATTTTAATATTAATATACTACACTAAAACTGTTAATTTAACAATTAACTTCACTTTGAATTTAACAGAAGACTTCTTTTAACCCCTGAATGGTTCTTGACCGGTCTTTTGAATCTGAAACTGAGCTGCCTTCCTGAGTTTGATCAATCTCTCTCTCCAAATCTTTATTCCCTTTTTTGTCCCTTCTGACCTCAATCCTGAGCTGCCTGAACACTAATCCACCAGAGTCAGATGACTCGAGTTCCTGTTGTTGATAACACCGTTCATGTGCTGAAACCACGAGTATATACATTTGTCCTCATTAACGTCCAAACTCAGGTGTTTCTCCAGGGCAGGACGAGCCGACAGACCCCTGGGCCATGGACCACCTGGCCTGAGATTCATAAACCAGAACATCCTGACTCCCGAAACTGTCACAAGATGATGATTAGTCCCAGCCTCTTTGTTCTTCCCTTAAAAAAAATAAAAAGAGTTCCTGACGCGGCTCAGTGGTTAAACCAACACAACTAGTATCCATGAGGATGTGGGTGCAGGTTTGATCCCTGGCCTTGCTCAGTGGGTTAAGGATTTGTCATTGCTGTGGCTGTGATGTAGGCCAGCAGCTGTAGCTCCAATTCAACCCCTAGCCTGGGAACCTCCACATGCAGTGTGTGTGGCCCTAAAAAGAAAAAAAAACAAAAAAAAAAAAACAAAAAACCTAACTCAAAGAAACAAGATGGAGTGGATCTGAGGCTTGTCTCCCACTCCCCTGTTTGGTGCCCTGCAATAAAGCCTTACTTTGCTGAAAACACTTGTCAAGAGTTAGCTCTCTGTGCCATGGGCATGACACCTCGCTTGGTTACAAACCTAAGTCCGTCAGAAGGCTTCAATAAAAATTCTTTATTCTGTCTTTTACCTTCCACATGGCTAATTCAAATTTAAGAACTGTTATAATCAGGTACCATTTTTACCTTCCTGGTAAAAATAATGATAATAAAACAACTATCTCAAAAGAATATAGTAAAGAATAAATGCAAAATATTTACAACAATGCCTATAACACGGCAAGTACTCAATAAATAATTAATAGTAACATTACCAGCTTCGTGTCTTTGCAATGCCGCCTTCTCAGATCATAAATCCATTAACATCGGGCTCTACTCATGCTGGTTTAGCTACCTAGAACGCCTTTAGCCCTTAAATCTCTCAGGATTAGGCACAAATGTGAAACATGCCCAGGTAACAACCAGAACAATCAAACACTGCCAGCTTGGTGCTCCCTCCCACAGAATTATTACTAGATCACAGGTCTAGGCTTCCTGACTGAACAATTTCCTAGGTATTTGTATTTCCACAGGCTAAGGTTAGAAGCAAGGTTCATCAATTTGATCTCTCCCTGCCTAGCCTAGTGACATACAGCAAGCAGTCAAGAGAATGTGCCGGATCAATGCTGCGTTTCCTCCCATTTTGGCATTTTCTCCAATGAAGAAAGCTATTTTGTGTGTTGTTGAGCCAGGGATAAAATATATGGAGAAATGTATTCACCCATCAATAGTTAAACCGGAAATTATCTGATACCTATATGCTGATTCTGTCGTATATTTGCTTCCTCCCTGGCCTCACTCCTTTAAACAACGTATCTTGGGCATTAGTTTGGGGCAGGGAGAGCATATGAATGCTATAGATGAAAATGTCTTAAATCTAACTTCCTGATTCAATAAAATTATATTCACAGGTAAATGGAGAATAACATTTTATGTAAAATATACCAGGAGTTGTTTTTTTATTTTTATTTTTTATTTTTTTTATTACTCAAATGAATTTATCACACCTGTAGTTGTATCAGGAGTTTTTTCAAACTGGAAACTTGATGTGATATTTTAAGACACAGGATTCTCTCTTTTCATAGTCTGTGAGTTTCTTAACTGCAAAAGTCTTGTCTGATTTCATGTTTAATCTTCCCAAGCGCCCAATTCAAAAGTACGGTGAAATAGGTTCTACCTTTTCCCAGCCCAGGATCCGCCCAGGAAACAGACTTTCTCATCCACTAGCACAAGTCCTCAGCACAGAGCACTCGATGCTGAGGGAAGGTAGAGACCTGTATCAAACCCCAACTCTTGAGAACAGGACCTTTCAAGCCTGTCCCCAAACCGAGCATCTGACCCAGCCGGCATGCCTGCCGCGGCGTTTGACCGCGCGCATGTTCTTTGCGTTCCCTTCTTGGAGTGGTTCGCTGATTCCCAAGCCAGCCTACTTACTCCAGCACTTGTTCCGGAAGGAGAAAAAGATCTGATTCTACCTCAATGTCTTCTTTTGCTATAACTTAAGTCCACCTCTAAGATTTAATGAAGAAAGAACGACAATAACACTGAATTTGAAGTCAGAACATTGAGTTTGATGAAAATGACCACAAAGCATTTTTATAAGCAGGTTAAAAACATGCATAGTGACAAGGAAATGCAACAATATGCTAATACTATATTAATCAAAGCTAAGATGCACCGGCTGTAAATTGTATCCAAATTTCAGAGAAGCTGAAATGTGAAAAAAGTCCCACTCACTAAAGTAAGACAAATTTAAAGGACAATACTTTTCCCTTCTGAGGACACACCATGTCTCGTGCAGCTTACTGCACAGGTTTACAAAAGTGTACAAATATTTTACACGTGACAGGCAGTGACACACAGAAACAGCATGCTGATTAAATGACTACATTATAAATTATCTAGAGAAGGTGCCTCATTCCACAAAGAACATTTTTTTTTTTTGTCTTTTTATTATTTTTATTTTAGGGCCGCACCCATGGCATATGGAAGTTCCCAGGCTAGGGGTCCAATTGGAGCTGTAGCCACCGGCCTGCGCCACAGCCACAGCAATACAGGATCCAAGCTGCATCTGCAACCTACACCACAGCTACAGCAATGCCAGATCCTTAACCCACTGATGGAGGCCAGGGATTGAACTCGCATCCTCATGGATACCAGTTGGGTTGGGTTCCTTAACACTGAGCCATGATAGGAACTCCTATTTTTAATGCCAATAGATAACTTCGTAAGCATAGAGTATATCAGTAAATCATATAAGCCACATTTACGTCTATTATTATGGCACCATTATAGCAGTATGTGAGATTGCTAATCTATTCACAGATATCACATTAGCTGAATGCTTTGATGATCTTTCAATTTTATACTTTATTAATTTAATTGCATTCATTCAGGACTGCTAATCTGGCCAAAGGACAACAAATGCATGTTTGACAAAAAAAACAAAACAAAGCACCATTAGCACACTCATTGGTTTCACCTAACAAGGCTTCAAACTATCTCAAAATGCCTAATGGTTCCCACTGAAGAGCATTATCCAGAGCATTTTACTCTTATGCTTACGGAAGGCTATCTTCTTGACAGAGATGCCTAAAACAAAAGTGATCGCCTCATAAAAAGAAAGTCATGATAGGAGTTCCGTTGTAGCAAAGCGAGTTAAGAATCCGACTGCAGCAGCTCTGTTTGCTGCAGAGGTGCAGGTTAGATGCCCAGCCCAGCACAGTGCATTAAAGGATCCGGTGTTGCTTAGCTGCAGCGTAGGTGACAGCTGTGGCTTGGACCGAATCCCTGGTCTGGGAACTTCCATATGCTCTAGTTGGGGCCATAAAATTAAAAAAAAAAAAAAAAAAAAAAAAAAAGGAAAACCTCTTAAGCAAGGGCCTTACATCTACTTTGCTGTAGAAATGACTACAAATGACATTTTTAAAAAACCCCAACATTCCATAAAAATCATTGCAAAAAAAATCATTCCAAAAAAATAACAATAGGGAAATACAGTATTTCTTTCACATAAAATTCAATCTGGCATATGCAACTCTAAAGAAAATTACAAGGAGCACCTATCTTTCTTCTTCATAATTCTAGTTTACATTTTTATTACAATAGATTAGAAGGTGATGATACTCACCAGGTCTTGGCTAAGTCTGACGTTGATCCTGGGGAAAAAATAACAACTTATTTTTCTAAATGGCTAGTATGGTATAGGTACTTAGAAGAAAACAGTAAATTCCTGGAGCAAACATGAGTTCACCAAAAAGTCCTGGCAGGAGTTTCCTTGTGGCTCAGTGGATTAGGGATCCAGCATTACCACAGCTGTGGCTCAGGTTGCTGCTGTGGCGTGGGTTCGACCCCTAGCCAGGGAATTTTCACATGCTGCAGGTATGGCCAAAAAAAAAAAAAAAAGTCATGTCAGACCAAGCTACTTCTTGTCTCTGAAGGGACCATGAAAATTCTGTAAACTTGGTTTATTATGCTCCAAAGCATTTGTTACAAATCCAATCAGGGGTTCTCCATCTTTTCCATGTACAAAGGGAAGATGCCACATAGAGCTCAAAGGTCTCATCCTCACAGCTGAAGGGACTGAAAGAGAGACCCTCCCCCCCTGGCTCCAGCAAAAACATCACGGGGAGGAGGACTCTGACCCATCCAGCACGGATCAAATGCCTAGCCCTGTGGCGGAGTGCCACGTCATCACCAGAAGGCATGTAATTACCAGGTGTGGAAAGGAACTGATAAGTTAAAGGTGAGAACCAATACAACATCCAAAAGGAATCGTTTAAAACAAAGGTTACAGTGATATAAATATACTGTTCTATGCTTAGTCCTGTCCAATAACTTTATTTATTGACAAAATACACAGGAGGAATACTAATGAAATGTACAGGATGAAAAAAAAAATTTAGAAAGCAATGTGCTCATCAAGATAAGCTGTAAATACCCACAGCCAAGTTAAAAAAAAAAAAAATCAAACACAAGTTGAGAAGAGGAAAGGAAGGGAAAACAACTGTGTAAGCTAAAATACGAGTGAAAAATACTATTTTAAAAATGAATAAGACCTGAACTATTTTAACAAAAGCTTTGAATTTACAGTCCTTTCCATGCTGTCAAGGCAGACCACACTTAGAAGAAGGAATTCAGTTTCACACCTCCTCCTTAATAAAGGGTGGAGAAATAAAGATTATCATATTCAGGAAGAAGCAACCGAAAAACTGCAGAGGCCTGAAACCATATCACATAAAAGTAATTCAAATACTTTCCAACTCTCGGAGTTCCCATTGTGGCTCAGTGGTTAACGAATCCAACTAGGAACCCCGAGGTTGCGGGTTCGATCCCTGGCCTCGCTCAGAGGGTTAAGGATCCGGTGTCACCGTGAGCTGTGGTGTAGGTCGCAGACTCATCTCGGATCCAGCGCTGCGGTGGCTGTGGGGTAGGCCAGCAGCTACAGCTCCAATTCAACTCCTAGCCTGGAAACCTCCATATGCTTCGGGAGCAGCCCAAGAAATGGCAAAAAGACAAAATCAACAGCAACAAAGCAAACAAACAAAAAATACTTTCCAACTCTGAAGGATTCTGTCAGTTCAAAAGGTTTCCTTAGGGAGATTTTCATGGGCATATCTGAGGAAATTTTTAAGAAGGATAAATGGTTTTTGAGACCCTAACAATGCGACGTTTTGCTGTTTCTTTAGCAAGCATGGGGAGCGCTAAAGTTATCTTTTATTTACGGAGCTGTGTTCCAGCTACTGAATTAAGGTATTTTCTCAGTTAGTCCTCACAACTACTGAGATAAGTAAACACTATTATCCCTGTTCTACAGATGAGGAAACCGAGGCTCAAAGAGACTGAGCATACTGACCAAGGTCACAAGCCTACAAACAGCCGAATAAAAATCTGAACCCATATCCAACTCCAAAGATCGTGCCTCCCTGATAAAGCGATGTTGCCATATGTAGAAATGTGCAATCCTACAAATTTAAATAATTCTGCAATATTACTCTACACCTCTAAAGCTGTCCCCTCCAAATTCAACCACCCCTGACGGTTACAGAACTAAATCTGCTCCCGCTCATAGTGCTCTCTAGCACAACTCTTTGTTAAGTAATATGCGGCATGTGTGTGGCTCCAGAATGTTCACACCTTTTCCATAAACACTAAAGGAAAGCTCATAACATTACACCCTTCATTCATCCTATTTCTGGTCATTCATTCCAAGGAAATAATTCAGCAGAGACAGAAATGTTCACTCAGAAAAACATATAGTATTATCTACAAAAATTACAGAAGCAATCTAAACACCCAGTACCTAAGGGTAAAATAAATCCTGAAATAGTCACACAAGGTTTGTTTTGCTTTTTAGGGCCCCACCTGCAGCATAGGGAGGTTCCCAGGCTAGGGGTTGAATTGGAGCTACAGCTGCCAGCCTACACCACAGCCACAGCAACGCCAGATCCGAGCCCCATCTTCGACCTACACCACAGCTCACCACAACGCTGGATCCTTAACCCACTAAGCAAGGCCAGGGATTGAACCTGAAACCTCATGGTACCTAGCCGGATCCGTTTCAGCTGTGCCACCACGGGAACTCCACATAAGGAAGTTTTGTTTTTTTTTCTTCTTCTTCTTTCTTTTCTTTTTATGGCCACAGCTGCAGCATATGTAAGTTCCTGGGCCAGGGACTGAATCCAAGCCACCAGCTGCCACCCAAGCCAAAGTCCAACCCCTTAACCCACTGCACCAGTCTGGGGATCAAACCTGCACCTCTGAAGAGACCTGAGCCACTGCAGTCAGATTTTTAACTTACTGCACCATGGCAGCAACTCCACAAAGGAATATTTATGCATTTCTTTTAAAATACAGTAGTGGGAGTTTCTGCCCATGGCACAAGGGTATGGGTGGCATCTTGGGAGCACAGGGACACAGGTTCGATTCCCCAGCCCAGCACACTGGGTAAAGGATCTGGCATTGCCACAGCTGTGGCTTGGATCTGATCCCTGGCCCAGGAATTCCATATACCTCGAGGGTGGCCAAAAATGGGAAAAAAAAAAAATATATATATATATATATGTATACACACACACACACACACAGTAAGGAAACACAGGAAAGATGCCTAAGTTTTAAATGAAAATGACAAAAGATGTATACAACTTTGTGAAAATATATGCATATAAATAATAAAAGGTAATAAAAATAATAGGTGTGTTATGATGACATTATGGATGATTTTTAATTTTTTTAATTGCCTTGAACGTTTCCACTCTAATTGTTAACTGTCAAAAGCAGGTTATAGGAAATTCTCTTTGTGGTTCAGCAGTTAACAAACACGACTAGGATCCATGAGGATGCGGTTCTTTTGATCCCTGACCTCACTCAGTGGGTTAAGGATCTGGCATTGCAGTGAGATGTGGTGTAGTTCACAGACTCAGCTCAGATCCCACGTTGCTGTGGTGTAGGCTGGCAGCTGTAGCTCCAATTCGACCCCAAGTCTGGGAACTTCCATATGCCGAGGGTGCGGCCATTAAGAAAAAAAAAAAAGCAGGTTATAAAATAATAATGATACTATTTTAATAAATTTCTACTGCTTGCTTTTACCCATGCATATACAAGGGGCCCAACTCCTAAAGAGCTTAAAATATACTTAAAGAGACAACATTTACATCTGTAGCAAGAAAAAAAATTGTTATTTAAAACAGTAATCATAGCCCTTAGAAATGAGCATCTCAAATAGTCATTCAACAAACATTTTTTGAGTGCCTGCTATAAGCCAACCACAGCTCTAGCCACTGGAGTTAAAACAAGAACAAAACACATGAGAAATTCCTGCCCCCGCAGAACTTATATCTAAGCAAGAGACAAAATAAGAAGTTAATGTGTGAACTAAATAGTGCAATTGACGGTGATAAGTGCTAAGGAGAAATCGAAAGCCAAGAAAGGGGCAGTGTGCATGCGTAGGACTCTATTTTCAAGTGAATAGCAATGAGGAGTTCCCACAGTGACTCATCGGAAACGAATCCCACTAGTATCCATGAGGATGTGGGTTCGATCCCTGGCCTCACTCAGTGGGTTAAGGATCCTCGTTGCCGTAAACTGTGGTGTAGGTCGAAGACGGGGCTCGGATCCTGCGTTGCTGTTGCTGTGGTTTAGGCTGGAAGCTACTGCTCCGATTCAACCCCTGGCCTGGGAACCTCCATATGCCATGGGTGTGGCCCTAAAAAGACCAAAAAAAAAAAAAAAAAAAAAGATAAGGTGAGTAGCAATGGAAGGTCTCACAGATAAGACATCTGGTAAAAGACTAAAAAACGAGAGGAGAAACAGTGGGGAAATATGGGGAAATCCAGGCAGCGGAACAGCAACTGCAAAGCCCTAAACCAGAATGTCTAGTCAATGATGCTAACGTGCCCCGAAGTGAGAAGTGTAATTAATTAAACGGTCTGCACCCAGTTACCCCCAGCAGACCCCAGACAGCCCTACAGTTCTGAGAACACGACTTGCATCTGTTGGTTTTGGTTCTCAGCTGCTTTTCCCCGCAAATCCTTTAAGGCCTTCTGTATCTATAGTCGCTTACGCATCTCCTTTTCGTTCGGGGGATCTGTATGGGCCCAGCCCCCGGGCCATGCACTCGGGGTTCATCCTGAGGGTCTCACGCAAGGCCAGCCCCTCACCTGACGCACTCGTGCACTTCGCAGAACACTCAGTGAGCCCATGAAACTGAGAAAAGCGCAGCCCGATCACATGAAGGAAAGCTGACGTCAGCATGCAGGAGAGTGGTAGCAAGGTTAGTGGGGAGAGAGGACAGGGGGTAGGAGCCAGCGACAGGAAAGACCCAGCGACAGGCCACAGCGCCGAGGTGCAGGGAAAAAGAGCCGGCAAATTTCCAACAGTGGGAAGGTCCAAGAAACCTACAAATCAAAGGATGTCTCCGTGTGAAGCTGTTCACTATGTTGTGATAGAATCCTTGCCACTACTCCCAAATTTTCAATAAAACTCCACTACAAACACCTGCTTTGTGATGGATACTTTAGAGGAATCAAGGCAGGTACCAAATGACAAGCTCAAGAGACAAGACAGAAGTGGGATCGAGAATAGGGCAGAAGCACAGATGTGAAGTAAGCCATGACCCAGAGAAAGACCAGCTCCAGGAAACTCCTCAGAAATAGCTGGGGAGGAAACTGTGTTCCCACCATCTACACAGCCTGGGACTTTGAAGCTGGTGAACAAGGCTACATCCTGATGGCCAACAGCTAGATCACACCCAGTAAAGCAATTAATCCATGAACCAAGAAGAGTATCTAAATTCACAGTCTAAAAACCCTTCATGGAAAGGGGACCTGGACCTAACCCTTAAAAGTTAAGAGTTGAAGAACAGAGGAAACAGGAAGAGATATTCCAGGTGTGGCTAATATCACGAACAAGGCTCCCGAGCCAGGAATGAGTGTGGCCTGTTCAGAGAACAGTACAGAAACTGGTCTGTTTGGTGCGGGCCACACGGGAAGTCCCAGAAACTGGCCTGTTTGGAACAGAGCACGGTCACTGGCAGGCAATGGCACAAGAGATTAGCCAGGTAAGATGAGACCAGATAGACGAAGGTCTGAAATCCAGGATGAGAAATCTGAACCTTGACAAGCATTCATCAGAAGGGAAAGAAAACTGCTTTGTTCTGCTTTTGTTCTTGGGTTTTTAAGATCATAAACAGTTTGTCAGTGTCGACTGGCCCTTGCCCTGCCTTCTAAAACTGACCCACTGATTTCCTACCCCTCAGCTCACATTACATAATCTCAGATACACGACGACCGCTGGCTGCTCTGAAGATAATGTCTCTACTCGTGCTTGTACTGATAGCCCATCTCCAGCTGCTGGTCACACAATTACCCTTCAAAGGGTTTCAGCTATCCTACTTCATTCGTCCACTCCTCAATACTTCCTGAATGTCTATCCCGTGACACGTGTAAACGAGGAACTTAGAGACAACTCAGTTCACGCCCTCTAGAAACTCAGGTGGATGTAGGCAGAAGCCAAGAGCATCAACTCGTACAACACAGAGCAGTAACCAGCGTAGAAGGATGCTTAGAGCAGCATGAGAGCAGCGGACAACAACATCAGTCTGGAGACCAGGACAAGACAGAAAAGATTCACGACAAAGTGCTGACTGTCCTGAGGGAGAACACACACGGGGCTGGAAGTGATTACAATCCGACTGCAACGAGCCTGTCCTACTCAGAGACTGCAGCTCCACAGAGCTGGCTGAGGAGGAGAAGTGGACCATTCTCGCAGACTAAGAACTGTGAATTTTAGAAGAGCTGAAAGATTTTAATGAAGAGATAAACATGAATCATGATCATGTTTGTGTTTCTTCAAAAGAGCTCTGGTGGCAGCAGGAGGACTGAAAAACCACCACCAAGCTTCTTCCTCCCATAAAATGCAACAAAAATCGGATAAAGGCTGCTATTAACAATCAATTCATCTCCAACTACCCCCTTTACAGGTTTCGTTCACATCCTTCATAAAACCTTTCTTAACTCTTCCCAAACTCATCAATCTCGTCTTTCTCAGCATTTCTAAGGCATAACTGTCTGTACACTGCATTGTCATCATCTTACTCATCGTTTTAACGAATTCACATTTAAAGCTATCATATATTTTCTGTATGTGTGAAACACACACACCCCTCTCTCTATCCCACAGCACCTAGCGCCTAATACAACATTATGAAATAGATACTTCCTTTGAACCAAATACATAAAATAATCAAACCTAGGGTGAAAAGGGTAATACCATGGTCACGTGGCATGAATGCAAGGGAACTTTCCAGGGAGATGAAGATGTTCTAATTTATGAGCCGGATGTGTTATGCTGTTGTATCCATTTATTTTAAAAATGTAAAATAGTTCTACAGTTCAACACATATAAATTTTACCTAAAAACCTTTAAAAATAGAGGTGGGAGCAAGGAGCTTAGGTGGAACAGGAATGGTAGACTATTGATGGTACTTCTCCTGTAAAGTGTTTAGGGGGTCCATTATATTATTCTGTTTACTTTGAATATGTGTGAAATTTTCCATAATAAAAAGTCATATATAGAGATAGACGGAGATACATATGATTTGACTGGGTGAAATATCTGCATTAACAAAACTAAATTTTACTCAGAACATAAAATTACTCATTCTCCTAATGTCTGGAATAATATGACACTTTAACTTTTAAAGTGACTTTACTAGCTCTATTATCTATCTGATTCTAAGGAATGTCTTCAAAGACAAATCTACTATTCATAATAGAGGCCAAAAAAGGCCAAGCAGTCGCAGGTTCCTTAATTAGGCACTAGATAGTAAAATTAATTAGCCCTATTACCAAAGATATCCAAAAAGCCAGTGAAATATAAAGTTAGAATTTTCTAATCTTCAAGCTATGATGCCAAAGATAGTGACTGAAAGACATCCAAGATTCAGGAAGGATATTATCTACATAGACTCAATACCATTCTTAATGATTTAAAAATAATTCAACCATTTTATCTCAGTAATTTAAACTTCTTATCTGCTCAGAATTTGCATTCTCCTCCCACAAACTATTTAATATGTAAAATAAAGATTTTCCTCACTCCTGCCAATGCAAAAGATTAACAAACTTTTGCTCGGTAAATTAAGTGTTGCATAATCTAATCTCCCAAAAAGTTTACAAAGTTTCTCAAAAAGAGATTTTTCAAGCATTTTATGTAATAATGAATAAACACCTAAAATTATTTGCTAAGACAGATTCTATTATACTATTTTGTTCTTACTATTCCCATTAGATTATGTTTAAAATTTCCCTTACTCACTAATCAATGGCCTTATTAATTAGTAACTCCTTTAGCTGTGATTGGAAAAGACCTGAAGAGTTTCTGCACTGCTGATAATGTTACCTTGGTGCAGCTCTGGGTGGTGATTAAATGAATGAGCTCCATTTGTGAAACTCTTTCAAGCTCAACACTTAATGAGTATTTTTCCACAAGTATGCAACACTCCAATAAAACAAAAAAAAAATTTTTAATCATAAAAACAAGCTAGAGCTGCTAGGGCAGCTCATACTAAAATACGTGTTTCAGTTCTATGCGCTGAAACACGTCTCTGCAAAAATGTAATTCAAAGGTATTTTACATTTTCTATTGGCGTATTCCCAGGTAACAAACAACTTCCATCTGCAACTGGGAGCTCAGCAAGCATACAATTTAATAGAAAATTTGGTTTATATTTTCCAGAATTACTCATTTTAAAAGCAATCTGAATAGGAGAAACATGAATAGGTACAGTATTGTCTGGACAAAGATGCAAATCATTTTCAACTCTGTTAAACAGATTTAGGAAGGAAAAGAAAGGTCACCGATTCAGACTTTAATAAGATAAGGAAGTCAGGAGATGGTTAGTTAAGAACTTCATGGGAATTAAAGCCACTTGTCAGTGGTTTGGTCAAAAGTCTACTAATTAGATATAACGGGCAAATCAAAACAGAAGGCAAACAGTACCTGCCCAAATAAATAAATAAATAAAATGCATGAAAGCACTATGCCAAAATTTAATATGAAATATACAAGAGTGGCAGGAATGCTTAGGAAGTAGCCTTTTCTCATTCATTTGCTGAAGGAAAGTGACTCTTGGCAAATAAAAAATTATGTCAGTAACCCCAGAACAGTAACTCAATTCTCTCTCTCCCTTCTCTAATGTTATAATCTCCCCAAATTAAATCTAAACATTAAAATTCTCGAGGAGGCAAGCAGGGGAGTATAATCAAAGAGAATCCTAACCCTTACCTAAAACACTTTCACCTTCCACCTGCGAGTCAGGGAAGGGAACCTGGCCCTCCTAATACCTCGGAACCGATCAGCCTTTCCAGATGAAATGCCTGGGAGTTCAATGACCAACTCCAAGGGGACACCACTTTACAAGGCAACTTTGCCAAGCGGACCCAAGATAGTTTGTGTGAACCATCCTCGCGACTCTCAACAGCAACTACTAAGGAATCGTGCCAAAGCTCATCCAATGCTCTAGACCACAGCCTCTAGCCTGGTGAGTCCAGTCTCCATCCTCCCATCATACATACACGTCCACAAAGCAAACCCACGGTCTGGCAGGGGATGAGGTGGCAAAACTAAAACACACCCAGAAAGTTAATGCAGGAAGGAGGTGGTTTGGGGAGGACACGGGGAAGCCACGTCGGGACAGAGGCACAGGTTTGCCCACGGGCGCAGAGAAACGATTCCTTCACACCCCCGGGGGCAGAGTGAGCAGCCGGAAAGGCGGGCGGAGCGCAGGCAGCTCTGGGGCCGCCCGCGCCTCTGGGACACCGGGACACCCTGACATTGGAGCCTGGCAGCGGCGGCCGGCCCCTCTACGCTTGACCCCGCCGGGCAAAGATTGAGAGCGCGCGGGGAGCTCCCGCTCGGGCCCGGGAACGCGGCGCGGCCACGGGCCTTCTTACCCGTGCAGGCCGAGGGCGCGGCGCCGTTTGTGGAGCAGGCAAAGCAGCAGGAAGGCGGCCCCCGCCAGCGAGGAGTTTCGCACGGTCAGGTGCTTGCTGAAGGCCGCCATGGCACAGCCTGTGCGAGCGACTCGGGGACGGGGACCCGGGCGCGGCGGCGGCTACCTTAATGCAGGAAGCGCGGGGGAGACTGGGAGGAGAGGAGCGCGCCGAGGGAGGGCGGGGCCGGCCGCGCAGGGCCGCCCCCTGGCGCGGCCGCGCGCCGGAACCCCCGCCCCCGACCTCGGCTCGGCGGGAGCGCGCGCGGGCGCCGCGGAGGCCGGACAGTTCCCGGGATGCGCTCTGCGCACGCGCGGACCGTCGCAGGGTCACCGGGAACGCGGGCGCAGAGACGGCCGCCGAGCCTCCCTCGGCAGCTCCTCGGTGCTCCGAGGCCTCGGGGTGGCCCCCGCCTCGCCCCTACCCCCACTTCCGCGCGCGCGCACACCCAGGCTTTCTCAAGAACTGGAAAAGCGGGCCTGGCCTGCGCCGGGGCTTTGGTGGGACCAGCCACGCCACTCGCCTGGATGGGCTGTCACCACCCTCTTAAAGGCGCCTGGAGGAGAGGAACAGCCCGTCACAGATCATTTACTCAAAACTGAGCGCACAGTAATCCTTTAGATGAAAACACCTGTCGGGACAACGTGTGGAAATGGGGAAGGAGTGACTGCAAATCAAACACCTTTTTCCAAGCCAGCGGTGGCTGTAGGGGATGGTGCTATCGGTTTTCCGCCACTTTTTTTTTTTTAATGAATTCTGGTCGAACAGAACATAATAGAAAAAATCTCGGGGTGCATTTTGTGTAAAAGAATTGTTTTGAGAAAATGTTTTGCCAGTTTTTCGTATCTATGTGTCCTGAGGAGTAATACAAAATGTATTTCTTACTGTGGATCTGGTCAAACAGAAAGTTTGAGAAACGCTGTTGGCGAAGGGGCATTCAGAAATAACAAGCATGCGTTGTATTCACGCTGGCCTGACTCCCAGAATCAGAAAGGCATTACAGATTACAGCATTCTTCTGCTAGGCCCTGTGATACAGAAATCCCTCTCCTTAGCATTTGGACTGGGGAAATGTACGGTGACTCATGAGTTCTTGTCTTCAGTTGAGGAAACCAGAGAAAAGCAAGTGTGTCAGTCAGAAAATAAGTATATAAAATCTGCACAATAGGCGTATTAAAGTACTCCACATTAAAATAAAACACAAAACAATGGTTCCTTAGGAGTTTTCTCACCTAATAGAGATTACAAGAATTATTCAGGAAGAGGGAAAATTACTAATTCACTCATAAATTGCATAGCACTGTAAAAGCGTTAGAAACCCTGGGAGAAAGTGTATCACCTTGGAGTTAGTAGCAGTGAAGGTAGGGTGTGTAAGGTTAGTCCAAAATATATCCATTTAGTAAATATATTTCAAAGGAGAGATATATTTAGGAAGTAGACTATAGTTCAAAGGAAAGGTAAGGTAAGAATGTTACTCATTGGGCAAGGTGTTCTGAAAAACCCACCCTTGGCTCAAGAAGCATGGGTAATTTGTTTTGTTTTCTTTTTTGTTTTAGGCCATTTGGGAAGTTCCTGGGCCAGCTATCAAACCCACACCATAGCAGCAACCCAAGCCACTGCAGTTACTATGTGGGATCCTTAACCTGCTGAGCCACACTGCAACTCGTGATATGAGCTCAGATAACACCAAATGGTCATAAAGCCCTAGGGACAAAAATTGTAACCCAGCAAAGTTGGGTTTATTAACTTGCTGCAGCAAAAGAAACTGCATAGCAGAGGAATGGTGGGCATGTCTCCAAAAAAGGAAAGAAACTGGGATCATTATGGTGTTTGGAGTAGGGAAGAGTTAGGTCGACTCTAAATGACATAGTGCTTAACAGGCTCAGGGCAGTTCAGACCTACATGTAAAAGGATTCCTATCAGACCTGGGTTGGGACGCAGGCCAGGGATTCCATTTCGTTGAAAGAAAAATTTAAGATTAATGTAGAATATCTGAACAACCTTTTATCGGAACCTCTGCACTAAAATTGAGGCTACTTCTCCAGGTCAAAGTGACTTACATGGCACCCATTTCCCCAGGCAGGAAAGGAATAATCTGTTCGCACTAATATGTGTTCCAAAGAATGAAGTTTCTGCCAACCTAGGATTTTAGAGAAAGTTCCTTAGCACTGTATCCATTTATAATTAACGCAAGCAATTTTTCAGATTTACACTTTATAATAATAATAATTAAGGGGGAAAGTGTTTGGTTTTTTTGGTTTTTTTTTTTTTTTTTTTTTGCCTTTTCTAGGGCCACTCCAGAGGCATATGGGAGTTCCCAGGCTAGGGGTCTAATCAGAGCTGTAGCCGCTGGCCTACACCACAGCCACAGCAATGCAGGATCCAAGCCACGTCTGTGACCTACCCTACAGCTCATGGCAACGCTGGATCCCCAACCCACTGAGCAAGGCCAGGGATCGAACCCGCAACCTCATGGTTCCTAGTCGGATTCATTAACCACTGCGCCACCATGGGAACTCCTGAAAAAAGTGACTTTATCAGGAGATCTCCAGGAGCTCTGATTTTTTAAAGAATTTGAACTCCTGAGAACAGGGAGGAGAGGAACATTGGAGTTAAGGAATCTAGCTTCTTGAAGAGATGTGTGTCCGCCAGCCTCCAACACTGTCCCAGATGATACTTGCTTCTTGGTATATTCAGCCACTGTGTAATCTTCCTCACATTAGGGCTGGTCTGTGTGAACAAGAGTATGGCGAAGGTGATGGTGTGTGACTTCCAAGACCAGATCATAGAAGGCCTTGTGGTTCCTGCCTTGGTCCCTTGACCTGCCTGCTGCTGGGGAAGTCAGCTGCCACAGAGAACAGCCAAACAGCCCTAGAGAAGAATCAAGGACTCCCATCAAAAGCCAACACCGGGTTGCCAGCCGTGGAAGTAGATCTTCCATCCGCAGTCAAGCCTCAGATGACTGCAGCCTCATGAACAGTTCTGAACCAGAACACTCAGCCAAGATGCTCCGTAATTCCTGACCCACACAGACTGGAGGAGGTGACAAATGCTGGTCACTGTTTTAAGCTGCTGAACTTTGGGGTAATTTGCTACACGGCTGATGTGATTTGGGCCCGACCTTGAAAAATAGAAGAAACGGGCTTTAGGAAAAGATATGATAGGAGCAAAGATACAGATACAAGAGGTACAAAGCAGATTCAGGAACATGATTAAGGGGTGTGGATGAAGATTCAAGACAAGCTGTGAAATGAGAGAAAGGGATAGAATGTTTAATAGAAGTCAACTCGTGGAAGATCTAAAACCCCAGGTTAACCAGCGGGTATTTTATTCTGCGTGTAAAAGGGAATATTGCGGGTGTGCGAAAGGTCAGGACCTCACCCATCACTTAAGGAAGATTATGCTAGCAGCAGGGTGTGGAATGGATGGAAGGTGGAAGCATCAAGTAGAAACCAGTTTGAACACTCTTGAAATAATCTAGGTGAAAAGTCGTGAGCATCTGAGTCAGGGCAGCACAGAGCAAACAGGGAGGAAAGGACTTTGGATGGAGGGCAGAAAGGAAAGGACTCTGGCCTTTTTGGATGGAGATGGGTGAGATCATTATTTGGTAGGAAGAAAAAGTTTTCACTAAGTCTGAAACTTCCTAATTGAGCACCTGAAAGGATGATAATAGTGACCAGAGGGCAGGGGCACAGAAATAGGCACCTGCTTGTTAGGAAGGCCAGGAGAAGTAGACAGATAAATTCCTCACTAGTGTCTCATCACCAAGATAAAGGCCAAGATCTTTAGCATCTCACACAAAGGCAGTTATGATCTAAGCTCTGAGCTCTCTGAACTCCTCTGTCCTGGCACTCTTCCCCTCTAGCACGTGCGTTCTCCCTCTGCCCCAGCACATTGCTACTCCCCTCTGTGGTTTTCCCTTGCAGATGCCATTCTTTCTACCTGAAATACCAATCCCTTCTGGCCCTAACATCCTTTGAAATGAAGCTTTGATGATCTCCTACCCCAAACTGTCTTTTCTGACCACTTCGCCCCACCTCCTGCAAAGTCAATCACTCCCTCCTTTGTCCTGCTTCTGTTTCCCATGTCATTCTATTACTGTATAATAGGGTATCTGGGGAGGCAAATCTTAAAAGAAAAAATTTTTAAGAGAAACTGTCCGTCGTTTCTCTGACAAGGTAAGCACCTCAAGTCACAAGGAACATTTCATCTTTGCTTAGAAAAGAGTCACTTGAGAAGCCCCCTCTTGCTGACACAAATAGAGGGAGAATTAGGTACCCAATTCCCCGGGGGGAAAGTGTGTAACAGGACATCCCAACAACCCCATTTCTCCTCGTCGCCCTCATTAGCCCAAATCGGTAAGGGGAGAGTTTGCCTCGGGGTGCCCCCCCCTGAGAAGAAAGGCTGAGATCTCAACCTCCTTCCTTTTGAGGTTCTATATTATCAAAACTTTCTGATACACTGACAGAGTCCTGTCTAACAGGTTCAGGATCCTAAAGAGAAACTCCCCAGGGAAATAGCCTGGGCTGGTGGACTGGTTCAACAATGGAGCCTCATGGCCCCAAGGAGACCTGGTTCTAGCACTGTGTTTGTCTAAGCCATGGAGGCCCTCCCAGGTCAGTCATTCAGGAATAGTCATCCATGGTCTTTGGGGGAAATATCCAAGCAGAGAAAAACCGTGGGAGGCCGTGTCTCAGCCACTCTACAACCTGTGCACCTGGGACATCAGGAGAGGGGAGGAAGGATTCGGAGGATAGCCAACTCGCCATGGCAACACTAGCTAGTAGCCAAAGATTTTTGGCAGATAAAAATCCAGTCGATTATTTGGAAGCCTCACTTTCCTCTCTTATCTGGAGACAGCTAACTTCTAACTTCTCTGGGCTGAATTAGTGCCTGTGGGTTTGGGTGAATTAGGTGAGAAAGGCAGCCTCAAAAGGAAGATACTGGATTTCCTAATAAGTGATTAAATTGGGCAATTAATTTGAAAAATAAACAGTAGGAAATATGTGACTTTTATACTTTTACCCCAAACGGATAGAAGCAGGTCGCAATGATTAAAAGCATACACACGCACAGTTGTGCTCTTGTTTCTTTAGAGTAGGTCTGTCCTCAGGCCCTACCCACTGTCTGCACATGGGAGGCACATTAAACTGAACAAATATTCTGGGCTGTTAAGAGAATGGCCCCAGGAAATGCCCAGTCGAAAATCAGAAAATTAAGATCTAGTTTTTAGGAAAAAATGATCAATGCTAAATACTTAATTCAGGGACAGTCCTTATTAATGGTTTATGATGTGCCTGGCACTGGGGCCAGTGGTGAGAAAAACAAAATAGTCCTCACCCAGAACAGTCTAGTGGGTGAACAGTTATTAAGTAAATAATCATATATAAATATATATATAATTCCAAATATAACACGAGTTTCAAATATACATTTAGAAAAAAATATGGGTTCATAGATCTTCCGTATTCAAAACTGATGAATCCTTGGAACTGAGTAAGAATTTTAAAAAGAATGGGCAGTTAAGGAGTGGACTATAATCCTATGGAACACGTACATTTTACGAATAAAGAAAAGAAAAGGAGCCAGGACAATGAGAATAATTTAAAAGGTAGTATGGGAAGCTAGCCGAATAAGACTCGCAGAAGTGAAGATAAAAGAAAGTTCCAGAAGGATATCGGAATGCTGATTGAGATTATCACTAAGTATTGGAGATGTATTCCTTTGTGAAGCTTTTTCTGGACTCTCTTTTCCTCTTTGGTGTTCCCAGTGCACCCTATTCTGATTTCTGCCAACAGCCTATTTATTTAAATGGCAGTAACCATTATAAGGAGAGGATCCAAGTCTTATTTTTCTTTCTTTCTTTTTTTTTTCCTTTCTTTGTCTTTTTAGGGCCACATAGGAGGCTCCCAGTTTAGGGGTCGAATCAGAGCTGCAGCTGCCAGCCTACACCACAGCCACAGCAACTCAGAATCTGAGCTGTGTCTGCAACCTACACCACAGCTCACTGCAACACCGATCCTTAACCCAGTGAGCAAGGCCAGGGATCAAACCCATGTCCTCATGGATACTAATTGGGTTTATTAACCACTGAGCCATGACAGGAACTCCAAGTCTTATTTTTCTTTAATCCTGTATCATCTCAATAAAAAGAACTGGATTCATACCTCATGCTCCAAACAAAATAAAGAGAATAACTTCCAAATTGCTCAAAAAATGAATAAGAAAAAATAAACGTCAAGAAACCGTAAAACTATTGGGTGAAAACGTAAAAGAACTCCTCGTGAAACAATTATCCTAAGATCTTGGCACAAGGAAGACCTTTACAAGTATTAAAATCCAGAAATGAAATAGAAGAAAATCACTGATGTTTAGCTACTAAATGTAATCTCTTCAAGACCAAAAAAATGCACCATAAATAGAGCAGAAAGACAACTGTAGGAAAAAATTGCACTTTATTTCGTGGATTAGTGGTTCATTTACCTAAAAGTACATCAAATCAGTAAGAAAAAGGCCATAGCTAAATATAAAACTGAGTGAAAATGTGAACTATAGGTCTTTGAATGAAAAAATTAAAATTAATATGAAAAAATGCTTTCATCACACATGGTAAGTGGTACAAAATAAAACTACACTAAAATATAAATTTCACCTACCAGATTGGCCAAGAATTCAAATTTTTTTGAAATTTGAACACGCTATGTAATCTTTGATCAATATTTTTGAGAGGCTGGTAAATGAGTGCAAACTGTCAGATAACTGATCAAAAGTTTTAGCAGAGTCACAAAGGCACATACCTTATGATGCAGCAATTCACTTCAGGAAGTTGATTCTATAGATGTACTCTTACATAAGTGAAATGTTCTAGATATAATGCATCTTTGTTTTTAAAAGCAAAGAATTGGGAATATTCTTGAAATCAAAGCCATTTATGATAAACCCACAGCAAATATAATCCTCAATGGGGAAAAACTGAAAGCCTTCTCACTCAAATCTGGAACAAGACAGGGATGCCCACTCTCACCACTGCTCTTCAACATCGTTTTGGAAGTCTTAGCCACAGCAATTAGACAAACAAAAGAAATCAAAGGCATACATATAGGAAGAGAAGAGATCAAACTGTCACTGTATGCAGATGACATGATTCTATACCTAGAAAACCCTAAGGACTCAACCCCAAAACTCCTTGAACTGATTAATAAATTCAGCAAAGTGGCAGGATATAAGATTAACATTCAGAAGTCAGTTGCATTTCTGTATACCAGCAATGAAACATTAGAAAAGGAATACAAAAATACGATACCTTTTAAAATTGTACCACACAAAATCAAATACCTCGGAATACACCTGACCAAAGAGGTAAAGGACCTATACGCCGAGAACTATAAAACTTTAATCAAAGAAATCAAAGAAGATGTAAAGAAATGGAAAGATATTCCATGTTCCTGGATTGGGAAAATCAATATTGTAAAAATGGCCATACTTCCCAAAGCAATCTACAGATTCAATGCAATCCCTATCAAATTACCCATGACATTGTTCACAGAACTAGAACAAACAATCCAAACATTTATATGGAACAACAAAAGACCCAGAATTGCCAAAGCAATCCTGAGAAACAAAAACCAAGCAGGAGGCATAACTCTCCAAGACTTCAAGAAATACTACAAAGCCACAGTCATCAAAACAGTGTGGTACTGGTACCAAAACAGACAGACAGACCAATGGAACAGAATAGAGAATCCGGAAATAAACCCTGACACCTATGGTCAATTAATCTTTGACAAGGGAGGCAAGAACATAAAATGGGAAAAAGAAAGTCTATTCAGCAAGCATTGCTGGGAAACCTGGACAGCTGCATGCAAAGCAATGAAACTAGAACACACCCTCACACCATGCACAAAAATAAACTCCAAATGGCTGAAAGACTTAAATATACGACAGGACACCATCAAACTCCTAGAAGAAAACATAGGCAAAGCACTCTCTGACATCAACATCATGAATATTTTCTCAGGTCCGTCTCCCAAAGCAATAGAAATTAGAGCACAAATAAACCCATGGGACCTCATCAAACTGAAAAGCTTTTGCACAGCAAGGGAAACCAAAAAGAAAACAAAAAGACAACTTACAGAATGGGAGAAAATAGTTTCAAATGATGCAACGGACAAGAGCTTAATCTCTAGAATATATAAGCAACTTATACAACTCAACAGCAAAAAAAACCAATCAATCAATGGAAAAATGGGCAAAAGACCTGAATAGACATTTCTCCAAAGAAGATACACAGACGGCCAGCAAACACATGAAAAAATGCTCAACATCGCTGATTATAAGAGAAATGCAAATCAAAACTACCATGAGATACCACCTCACACCAGTCAGAATGGCCATCATTAATAAATCCACAAATAACAAGTGCTGGAGGGGCCGTGGAGAAAAGGGAACCCTCCTGCACTGCTGGTGGGAATGTAAACTGGTACAGCCACTATGGAGAACAGTTTGGAGATACCTTAGAAATCTATACATAGAACTTCCATATGACCCTGCAATCCCACTCTTGGGCATATATCCCGACAAAGCTCTACTTAAAAGAGACACATGCACCCGCATGTTCACTGCAGCACTATTCACAATAGCCAGGACATGGAAACAATCCAAATGTCCATCGACAGATGATTGGATTCGGAAGAAGTGGTATATATACACAATGGAATACTACTCAGCCATAAAAAAGGATGACATCATGCCATTTGCAGCAACATGGATGGAACTAGAGAATCTCATACTGAGTGAAATGAGCCAGAAAGACAAAGACAAATACCATATGATATCACTTATAACTGGAATCTAATATCCAGCACAAATGAACATCTCCTCAGAAGAGAAAATCATGGACTTGGAGAAGAGACTTGTGGTTGCCTGATGGGAGGGGGAGGGAGTGGGAGGGATCGGGAGCTTGGGCTTATCAGACACAACCTAGAATAGATTTACAAGGAGATCCTGCTGAATAGCATTGAGAACTATGTCTAGATACTCATGTTGCAACAGAAGAAATGGTGGGGGAAAAACTGTAATTGTAATGTATACATGTAAGGATAACCTGACCCCCTTGCTGTACAGTGGGAAAATAAAATTAAAAAAAAAAAAAAAAGACAAGGGGAAAAAAAAAAAAAAAAAAAAGAATTGGGAATATTCTTGAAACTCCTATCAGTGGAGGACTGGTTAAATGAATGTAATGGAATATTGTTCACTCTTTAAAAGAATGAAGCAATTCTGTACATACTAATATGAAATGATATTGAAATATAATATTAAGCAGAAACAAAAAAGGGCCAGGGGCAGAATAGTATGTAAAATGGGTTAGAGAGGCAGGAAAAAATATTTGGACTGAATAAATGTGTACCTTTTATATTTTTAACTATGTGAACGTATCATCTATTATATTTAAGAAAAAAATTTAATGAAGTAAAATTCACATAAAATTAACTGTTTTAAAGTCAACAACTCAGTGGCACTTAGTACATTCACAGCGTTATGCAAGCACCACCTCTAACTAGAGCTCCCAAAAATCCCCAAAAATCCCCATATCCATTAAGCCCTTCCACCCCACTCTTCCCTCCCCTCAGCCCCTTGCAACCACCAGTCGGCCTTCTGTCTCTATGGTTTTACCTATCCTGGATATTTCACATAAATAGAATCACACCACATTTGACACTTTGTATCTAGCTTCTTTCATTCAGCATAATGTTTTCCAGGTTCATCTCCATCATAGCGGCCCTTTTATAACTGAATAATGTTACATTGTAAGGAGAGACCACGTTTTATTTACCACTCATTGGCTCATAGACATTTAGTTTGTTTCTACCTTTTGACTATGGTGAAAAATGCTGCTATGAATATGTGCAAATATTTGCCTGAGTACCTGTTTTCAATTCCTTTGGGTATATACCTAGGAGTAGAATTATTGGATATATGGTAATTCTGTGTTTAAGCTTTTTGCAGAGCCACCAAACTTTTTCAAAGCAACTGAACCACTTTATATTTCTACCAGCAATGAATGAGGGTTCCAATTTCTCAACATTCTCACCAATACCTGTTACTTTTTTTTTTCTTGATTATAGCCATCCTAGTGAGTATGAATACTTATTGCAATGTTTTACATTTTCTCAGTGATGAATGATGGTGAGTAGCTTCTCATGTACTTGGCCATTTGTGCATGTTCTTTGGAAGAAGTCTGTTCAAGTACTTTGCCTTTCTTTTGGTTTGTTTTTTGACTTTTTAGGGCCACACCCATGGCATATGGAGGTTCCCAGCCTAGGGGTAGAATGGGAGCCACAGCAACACCAGATCTGAGCCACATCTTTGACCTACATCACAGCTCATGGCAATGCCGGATCCTTAACCCACTGAGGGAGGCCAGGGATTGAACCTGCATCCTCATGGATAATAGTCAGATTCATTTCTGCTAATCTACTACGGGAACTTTAGTACTTTGCCCTTGTAAAAGCTGGGTTGTCTTTTTGTTGTTGAGTTGTAAGAGTTCCTTACCTTTTCTAGATACTAGGTCTTTTTTAAAAAATTTTATTGAAATATAGTTGATTTATAATGCTGTGTTAGTTTCAGCCAGCAGAGTTCCTTCCATGTCAGGCGACTTTGGATGAGGCTGGGTTCTTCTGACCTACCATCCAGCTGAGCTGGTACACTGTGCAGCTAAAGAGCCCTTCTTTCCTCCAGTCACAGGCAGAATCTTTTTATTTTCTTCAAACCCCAGTCTCAGTTTAAGCTTGGAAAATCAAAAGTCATGAAGCCATCCTACCAAACCCAATCGAGGCAATGAAGCACAGAACTTGCTCCCTGAATGGGAACAGGAAAGGGGAAATGATAGGGAGAAAACATAAACTGATCCTGCCACACACATATTGGGAACCAAGTCATAAGAGATTCAAAAACAAATAAGATAGTCCCCACGCTCTTGAAATTAACAGTGTGAGGACAAATGCAGACTGGAGAGTTAGAACGAGCCATGTTCAACCAGACCTCGTGGGATTCAGGAAAGCTAAGTTAGACTCATTCAAATGCCATCATCTCGCTCCTAGGACTAAAGAGCTGCCCTGACCACAGCAAGGACTGGACTCTGTGCTGAGCCTTCTCAGGCCTCCTTCTCAGAAAGAGAACTTTGCACAAGAACTTGGCCACCCTAGTATCCTGCTCCCCAGCCCCTGTGGATCAGAGTTGGCCATTGTCTGACTCTCAGATTCTCTGCCGGTGTGTGCTACCCATCAGACTGGAAACTTAAAAGGCTGCTAAAATTTGGTGTGTCAGAAAAACCATGATAAAGCCAGACAGTTTTGAAATAAACAAGCCATAAAAAAAGCAAGTCTTGAAGTCTTTACTATTTTCATTTATATAATTTTTTAAAAAACTTAATGAGTACTGTTTTACCAGTACACTTGACCCCGAAACATCATGGGTTTGAACTGAGTAGATCCACTTCCAGGCAGTTTTTTTTTTGGTAAATATAGTACCCGATCTACATTTTATAGATCTTTAAATTAACTCAGTGTGGGGGAAATTTGTCTTCAATAAGGGATCACAAAATGTAGAGTGAAAAGAACCAGGGTTTGCATTCTGATTCTATCTATCTAAACTGTTTCACCTTTCATCTTGGGTGAGTCATTTATCAATTCCTTTTTTTTTTTTTTTTTTTTTTTTTTGTCTTTCCTCTTTTTAGCGCCGCACCTGCGGAATATGGAGCTTCCCAGGCTAGGGGTCAAATCGGAGCTGAAGCCACCGGCCTACATCACAGCCACAGCAATGGGGGATCCTAGCGGCATGTGCGACCTACACCAGAGCTCACAGCAAAGCCAGATCCTTAACCCACTGAGTGAGGCCAGGGATTGAACTCACATCCTCATGGATGCTGGTTGGGTTCACTAACCACTGAGCTATGACGGGAACTCCCTCAATTCCTTTGTTTGAGGCAGAGATAGCAGTACTTGGATTTTCAATTGGGCCCCTAACCCCCACATTGCTCAAGGGTCAACTGTGTATGCTGTGATAAACTCTAAGATAAGAAAAATGAAAATGGCTTATAATAAAAATGTGGACTAAACTAATTCATCCTGTTTGTCCCAATTGTCTGTCATAAAATGTATCAAAGATCTGTCAGCAAGTGATCTTTAGAGAGAAAAGACTGAAACATAAAACAGTTAAAAATATAAGGTGACATGAGTTAATGTAGAAAAGACCGCAGGCAAAAATGGCTTAGAAGTTATAAAAAGGAGCACAATAATATGAATGGAATTAGTATGGTGAAAAGTTCTTTGTTCTCTGAATATTTCTTTTATAGAATCTCATACTTACATAATAGCTGCAATATCCTTTATCTCTCTGAGATTATGAATAAAATCTCCTTATTTTTGTCTTCTCTTTGCATACTTTGTTTCCTCCATGCTGTTATTTCTATCATGATTTTATCTTCCATATAAGAGCTTTTCATGGAAATTTGTTAATCCTTGATTGCGTGCTCATGATCCTTGACTGTGTGGAACAATTTTCAAAGCCTCCAATTAGCACTGATTTAAAACAAAAACAAAAACAAAACAACAACAACAAAAAAACACCAGCATCTAGGTGTTATACTTTAGTCAATTGACTGAGTTTATTCACTTTATTCCTTGGTATCTATTCTTACATTTACTTGGGTTTTACTTTGTGAAACAGGTACAAGAAGAGGATTATTTAAGTTGCAATGGTAACTATGGGAGGGAGAGCTATAAAAAAGCAAGTCTGAGCAGGAGATTCTAAATCTACCATGAACCTTTACGGTAGACCCATGGGAGAGGTGAAGTGACTTGGCCAATGTTCTGTGACTCATTAGTGACAGATTCAGTATCATTTTCCCTGTTCCATCATTTGTTTCTTTACTTTCCCCGCTTCCTTCCTCTTTAATGTAGTTGCAGAAAGACAGATCCATTCAGAGCAGGGTGTCAATGTTTGTAACCACTTGAATTCAGATATTTCTGTTTAAAATTGTTAACTTGAGGCTTTAATCACCAAAACAAGGTTATTGGAAAGATAAATAATGAGATTCATTAAACAATTTAAGTAATTGCTAATTAAATATACTTTTTTAAAGAAAGCTATACCTTGGAAAATTGACTTGATTACCAACCCGTTATCAGTAAGAAGGTTTTGATGGTTTTGTTTAAAATTTTTGTTTATTTTTTGTTTGGAGGGTTAAGTTCATCTTTTGTTCTATTTATTCTATTCTCTCGGTATTAATTAATTGTTTCTTAATGGTCCTGATAGCATCTTGGAGCAGCTTTGTCCACAGTTTCATTTGTGCTACAAAAATGGGTGGATATTTTTTCACCATGATAAGTATATGAATCTTACTCCTAAAGGCAATTTCTCATTTTTCTTGTTATTTTATTTATTGACTAATTTGTTTGTTTACTTTATTTACTTTTTTTTTTTTTTTTTTTTTTTTTTTTTTTTTTTTTTTAGGGCGACACCACAACGCAAGTTCCCTGGCTAGGAGGTCGAAGCAGAGCTGCAGCTGCTGGCTTAAGCCACAGCCACATCAACGGAGGATCCAAGCCGTGTCTGCAAACCACAGCACAACTCATGGCAACGCTGGATTCTTAACCCACTGAGCAAGGCCAAGGATCGAACCCATGTTCTCATGGATACTAGTCGGATACTAGTCTGATTTGTTACTGCTGAGTCACGAAAGGAACTCCCCACCTGTTTTTTTAAACAAAATTTTAATGCAAGACATGTACGTCTACTCATTTGTGACTTGTCTATGGCTGCTTTTGCACTACAATGGCAGGGTTGAGAAGTTGCATAAGAGACTTTTACACCCTTAGGTCTGACATAGTTACTCTCTGGTCCTTTAAATAAAATATTTGCCAACTTCTGCCCTAGGGAATCAATGATAAAATTATTTCAAACAGTATAAGAATTATAAAAGGTAGCAAGATATAAAATTATCATGTAAGAATCAATAACATTCATATACACAAATAACAACCAGTTAGAAGATGTAGTGGATGAGAAAATCCCATTTACAACAAAAAGGAAAAAATATTTAAGAATAAACTTAGTAAGAAATGTTCAAAATCTATATGAAGAAAATGATATAACATCCCCAAAAGACACAAAAATAGATTTGAACAGGTAGAAAGACAACCCTGTTCTTGGTTTAGATGGTTCAACATTATCAGTATGTCAGTTCTCCCTAAGTGAACTAGTAAACAGTGCAACTTCAAGAAAAATTCCAGCGGGCTTTGTATTTGAAGTAGGTAAGTTAATCCTAAAGTTCATACAGGAAAATAAACATGCAAGAACAGCTGAAAAGAAAGGGTTTAACTCTTTCAGACATTAAAACATACCGTGAAGCCTCCATAATTAAAAGTGTGGTGTTGGCACATGAATAGACAGGCCAGTGGAATAGAATAGAAAATCCCCAAATGGAGCCAACTACACAAAACAATCTAGCATATGATAAAAGCTGTATCTCATCACTGAGCAAATATAATCTTTTTATGAAATGGTGTTGGGACAACTGGATAACCATTTGGAAAAAGACACATTTAAATCCATTTCTCACACCATACACCAGAATAAACTCCAAATAGTTCAGGTATCTAAATGTAAAAAATAAATTATACAAGTATTGCAAGAAAACATGGGTGAATTTCTGTATAACCCAGGTATCAGGAAAGGCTTTCTAACTATGACTACCATTCAGATGTAGTAAAAGAAAAAAATGGATACATATAAGCAATAAAAATTTAAAAACTTTGATATGTCCAAAAACAGCATAAGCAAAGTCAAAGGCAAATGATAAACTAGAAGAAAGTATTTGCAACCTACATTCCAGATAATGGGATAATATTCCTTATTTATAAATAACATAAAACTTGGGGGGAAATAAAGCCTGTAGAATATTGGGCAAATGACAAAAACCAGACAACTTATAAAAAGAGATCATAAAAATGGCCTTTAAACATATTGACAGGTGTTCAACTTCACTCCCAATAAGAGAAATCCCGAATTAGCCTTGCTAAAGTATATTTCTTACTCATAACATTGGCAAGAATTCAAAGCTTAGCCATGTTACTTGGCAGCAATGCTATAGGGAAAACAGACACCCTCATACCTCACTGTGGGAATGGGAAAAAATTGAGGGAAGCTTGGCAATACAGATACTGAAGTGAGAGTTTTAACTAGAGGACCCCCCACCACCTGGTTAGGAGGCAGCTTCGTGCCTGACAGCAGCTTTGCTTGCCCCCATACCACCCTTCCCATAATCTTGTGGCAACTACTTGACTTATGTCCTTGCTAGCAGCTCTGCTAGCTGTGCTTCAAGCCTTGCTTACCAGTTTTGTTTCTATAATCTTGTTTACTCAGCTTCTTAGGCAGGAACACTGTCTGCTGGGAGGGGGGAGGGCGGGCCGCTGGAGTGGGAAAAACAGGACCTGGAAGTCTAAAATTGCATAAAAGCTACCCAGAGCCAAAACCTATTACTCAGACCCTGGAGGTGATGCCTCTGAGCCCGCACTGGTGCTGAATAAACCTGGCTATTCCGCATCCCTGACTGCCACTTGTCTCTTTCTGCTGCCACGGTTTCTGCACCAATACAAACACAAAATTATACATGTATTTACCCCTTGCCCAGAAATCCTACTTGCAGGAATTTAGATGCCAAAGAAAGGAGATCCACTTTTAGAAATACAAAAGTATATATGCAATAATTCTTTCTTGCATTATTTTGAAATTTTTGCAAAATCATGGAAACTAACCAAAGATTGAAGCATAGGACATTGAAGAATATTTGGTATAGGCATGCAATGAATTCTGTGCAACTGTAAAAAAAATAAAAAAGTAAGAGAGACCTCTGTGAACTGAAATGAGGTCATTTCAGGAGGTATGATTAAGTTTTTAAAAAGCAGGAACGCTTACATAGTTTTTACATACATTTATTACCTTTTACCTACAAAAGAAGAGAAAATAAGGATACATATATTTGCTTATCTTTACGAAAGTAACACGGAAGGAGAAACCAAATAAAAAAGGTGGGAGGAAAACAGACCAGATCAGGCACGTTCAGGGTGGTCCCACGGAGACAAGTGGGAGGAAATAGGGTGGAAGGAGTGTGAGGAGAATCACTTCTCGGAGGATACATTTTTGCATAACTTTGACTCTGGAAAGGACGTCTATGTGCTTGCTGCACATTCAAAAATTAAATTCAACCACTAGGAATAAACCCAATCATACGTCACATGAATACCATAACTACACTGGGGGGACTGAGAGGTGAGGGAGGAAAAAGACAAGGAAAGAAGAAAGCCTTGTAACTTAGGAACAAATATTTGACGACACAACCTGAGTCTTAGGCAGGACAGGACCTGGGAAAGAATTACGAGTGAACCCTAAGCTCATTTTAGAGATTTATTTTACTGGTACTTACTGAAGCTATTTTTAGCATATATTATAGTATTGAACAAATGTACTGACATTCTTAGGAGCTAGAGATCTCACAGGGGAAGAAAGGACATATCAGTACAGAATGGAAGAAGACAAGAGAGAAACCTGAGGGGACAGGTCGGAACTGGAGATCTCAGATGTGAATTTATGATTTCTAAAATAGGTATTCGGGGGGTGTGTGCATATGTAAGTGCATGTGTATAAGTCTGTGCATATGTATTTTTTTTTTGTCTTTTTGTTGTTGCTGTTGTTATTGTTGTTGCTATTTCTTGCGCCGCTCCCGCGGCATATGGAGGTTCCCAGGCTAGGGGTCGAATCGGAGCTGTAGCCACCGGCCTACGCCAGAGCCACAGCAACGCGGGATCCGAGCCGCGTCTGCAACCTACACCACAGCTCACGGCAACGCCGGATCGTTAACCCACTGAGCCAGGGCAGGGACCGAACCCGCAACCTCATGGTTCCTAGTCGGATTCGTTAACCACTGTGCCACGACGGGAACTCCTGTGCATATGTATTTAATTTTGTCCATTGAAGGGCCAAGAAGCAGAGATACTGGTAGCAATGATCAGACCTAGTACCCAGATTTTGGTCTTCACAAGAGCGCCTCACAAAATGACCATTCTCAGGGATGGAGCAAGGGAGATATAAGAAGAACCTTGAAAATCTAGTTATGCTGAAAAATAAGCAAGTCATTTTAAAAAATAATGGCGGAATGTTGCAAGAACACGCATTAATCACCTGTGTGGGACAGAGGGACAGTTCATGCCTCCAACTATGCTACCCTGAGAAGGATATAGCATCTCCTGTGCAATAGTCTGGTCTAGAAAGCAAAATGGGAATCTAATTGTGAGGAAACATCAGAACAATCTGAAATGAGGAATGCTTATTTATTATATATATATATATATATATATATATATATATATATATATAACATACAGAGGTTCCCAGGCTAGGGGTCAAATCAGAGCTATAGCTGCTGGCCTACGCCACAGCCACAGCAGTGAAGGATCTGAGCCACGTCTGCAACCTACACCACAGCTCATGGCAACACCTGAACCTTAACCCATTGAGCGAGGCCAGGGATCGAACCTCATGGATTCTAGTTAGATTCGTTTCTGCTGAGCCATGACAGGAACTCCAGGAACACTTTTTTAAAAAGAGAGAAGGTATCAATTTGTCAAAAATGTAATGTCATAAAGACAAAGGCTTTAGAAATAGTCCAAATTAAAGGAGGTTAAAAGAGGTGAAAATTAAAAGCAATTGATAATTCTAAACTGGATTTTTTTATCAGAGGAATAGGGGACTTTATTAAGGACACTACTGGGTCTATAATTGACAAAACTGGAATATATCTGATAGATGAGTGTACTACACTGCCATTAAATTTCCTGAAATTGGTAACTATTCTGTGGTTATATTAGAGATTATGCACATTCTAAGGACATATATACTGAATTTTTTGGAGTAAAGGACCATAAATTTGGAGCAAAAGAGCTGCAAATGGTTCAGGGAAAATACAAACACACACACACATAAATGAGAAAGCAAAGTTTAAATATTTACAATAGATAAATCTGGGTAATAGGTATATGAGTGTTTCTTTGCAACTTTAATTTTTGCTACCTTTGGTATTATATTTTAAAAAAAAGGTTTTTTTTGTTTGTTGGTCTTTTGGGGGGGACCTCATTCGCGGCATATGGAGGTCTCCAGGCCAGGAGTCCAATTGGAGCTGTAGCCGCCAGCCTACTCCACAGCCACAGCAACACGGGATCCGAGCTGCATCTGCGACCTACACCACAGTTCACGGCAACGCTGGATCCTTAACCCACTGAGCGGGGCCAGGGATCCAACCCACGTCCTCTTGGATGCTAGTCGCATTCATTAACCACTGAGCCACAATGGGAACTCCCCCCACAAAGTTTTTAAAAAGAGAAAATTTAAAGACCAATTGAAGAAGAGCCTCACCAGCCTTTTTCATAACAGCCTAAAGCTGTCCATCAACAAGGGAATGAGAAAACAGACTATGGTATATCCATGGATGGATATAATGGAAGGGCATTTAACAACAAAAAGAACTACTGATAAGTATGGCAATATGGATGAACATCAGAAACATTCTGTGAGGGAAGATATATGTATGCATGTGTGTACGCGCACACGCACACGCACGCACACACACTGCTTGACTCAATAAATATGAAGTGTAAGAAAAGGTAGAATAAATGTATGATGGAAGTCAGAAAATTGTGGCATTTGGAAGTGGAGTAAAATCAGCTAGAAGGTAACACGAGGGAACTTTCGGGGGCTGATGAAAATGCTCTATATTTTGTTGGGGGTGGTGATTTCATATGTATTTACAAATGTCAAAACTCATCAATCTGAACTCTTAAGAGCTGTGCCTTTTGTGGTCTATAGATTATACCTCCAACTAATTGAATGAACAAACAAACAAGCTTTTTTTTTTTTTTTTAAATGGGAGATATTTTAAGGTAAATTCACATCGAAAGAGAAGTTCAACATCCCTGGAATTTGTTCCAGTGTTAAGACCATTATGTCCCAAGAAAGACCCGGGGTTTCTAAAAACATAAAAGGGAAATAATTTATCTTAAGAAGACCTAGGATATCTGAAAATATATAAGGGAAATATCTTAACCTTCTCTCAAACAACCTTTACAATATTTAAGAATGTCCTGTGGGATGTATGCTTAATTTCAAAACATAACTAACCAGTTTGTTACCCAAGAAGATGCATAAATTGCTGCACTTGGAAGGATGTCCAGATTTTGCTGCTTGGGACTTTTCCTGGTCATACATATAAGGAGTGGCATGCATGCATAGAATTGGTGCCTGTTTGGGCACCATTCAGTACTGAGCATGCCTTCCTGGTTTGCCCACGCCGAGCAACAACCAGGGCTGCAAACTACACGTGTTAAGCGAGTTCCACCCAGTTCAGGCCTCTAATATCTTTAGCAATACAGGAAGGAGTGCATTTTCTCCAAGTGGTAAAAGAATTAGTTCACAAAAACTCAATTGTGCAATGGAAATAATGCTAGTTTAAGGATCTGTGTTTAGTTCAGGCACCCACAGGCATAATCATGACATAGTTTTAGAGTTGCAGCAGCTCCTCTGCTAGAGGCTGCTGAGGCTTTTGTTTAAGACACACAGCGGTGATGCTCTATTCTGGTCCTGTGGCAGTTCTGTGGGTTCAGTCAGGCTGGCTCTGCAAGTTCTCTCCTCAACCTCTTTTATTCCAGAGTGCCACACTGGTCCAGTTAGAGCATGGTTTACTGTCACCACAGCTAAGACACAACTTCTGTAATTTCACCATCTTTTTAGTTCAGAGGCACAGATTACGTCAATAATTCTTTCATTGTTCTAGAATATTATGCTTCTAATTGCTACTGGACCAATCTTTACAAAACAGGGACTTCCATGAGAAAATCTTGGCTGATGCCTTCTGTCTGTGAGCTTCTCTGTGAATCCCTACTAAACTCTGGCTGCAGCCAGAATGGAAAAGTTTTTTATACTGCCCCTTTATCTGCAGCGGCTGAAATCAGATCGGTCTACTTACCACCTTATGAGGATTTTGCAAGTTATTCATTTCACACTCACCCATATCAGGGTTGCAGATTGATCTGAGTACCTGTGTTTGAACAAAACCACCAGGAAGTTGAAAGAAAAATGAGCTGGGAGTCTTGAGTCTAAGTTCCACCTCGATTTTGCCATAAATAACTACGGGAACCTTAACCACTAATTCTCAACTTTCTCAGATGTGAACTAAAAGCATCAATGCTGGTCAACTCTGAGAATGGAGCTCAGAACCATTAGCTACTGGGCCAGACAAGACATCCCAATGGAGATCAAAAGAGCCACAGGAGTAGACAAGTCCTTACACAGTCACACACGCAGACAACTGAGAGAGAATTATTTGTTCACATTCTACCTTTCTCTACCATTAAACAAAAATGCGTATGCATGACTTTCATAAACTTTAAAACTATAAAGTAAAAAAGTTTTAGACACGTTAATTCCTAATATTCTTTATTGCTCAACAGTGAGTATTGTTGAAAATGTTACCAGAAGCTGTTAGAGCAGGGGAGAGAATGTATAAAGAATGTATGACCTAACTGCATACTGGGGATGGGAGAAGACCTGACCTATGTAATTTGAGGACACTATGTTTTTACTGGAAACTGTAAGGCTAAAGACAAAAAGGAACTGACAAAAACACTGTATTCTACTTGGTAACTGTGTGTCACACAGAGTTCAGTTTAGCAAGTCTGATATTACTTTATAAGTATACTAGGGCTGAACAAAAGTAAGTGTACTGTAGATAATAGAAATCATGTTTCTCATTGTCAAAGAAAATAAATGACAAATAGGCAAAGGGGGAAGGCTAGAATAGCCCTGTGGAGCTGGATGAGTCAGAGCCATCAGCATAAACTCTAGGAGGGGTGAGAGAGGGAGAGAGAGAGAGGGAGGCAGGGAGGGAGAGAGAGGGATGACGCAGAAATAAAAAGAGCTTCCTTGGCCAAACTTGGAACAATTTGAGGGATAAAATTAACAACAATAGTATTGGATTATAACGCAAAGAAGTTGAGTAATTTGAAAATAAGTATCTATTAGTCCATTACTGATATAAATAAAAGATTGAATAAATAAATGGAGGAGAAGAGAAAACGCTTCCTTACAGAAAAATTCCAATATTCCAAATAATAAATGTAGAAGGAGTGAGGGCAATAGAAAAACCACCATTTGAAAACCACAGTAATAATTATTGTGGGCAAGATTCAAGGATACATGCTAAGATTAGTGGGTGAAACTTTAAGGAAAAACAGAATAGTTGCATAGCCTCAAAGTTCTCCCCCTAAATAGTTATTGTACGTTCTCATGGTTTTATTTACTTTATTTTATTTTATTTTATTTTTTGTCTTTTTGCCTTTTTCTAGGGATGCTTCCTGCGGCATATGGAAGTTCCCAGGCTAGGGGTCTAATTGGAGCTGTAGCCTCCAGCCTACGCGACAGCCACAGCAACTCGGGATCTGAGCCGCATTTGCAACCTACACCACAGCTCATGGCAATGCCAGATCCTTAACCCACTGAGTGAGGCCAGGGATCGAACCCACAACCTCATGGTTCCTAGTCGGATTTGTTAACCACTGAGCCACGACAGGAACTCCCTCATGGTTTTAATATATGTCCACAAATTCTTTGATACGCCTCTAGGTGTATCAAAAGGAGGTGTCATTTATTTCCCCAAATCTTGAATGTTAACTAGACTTAGAAACTTACTTCTGATGAATACAGTATGGAAATGGGAAAACTAGTAATTTTACAAACATCTGGCAGATACCGCCTTAACCAAGTGATCAAGGTTAATATCACCAGTAACAAGTTAATTAGAACATGTGGATATAATGTATCCCTGATATGATGCAATGAGAAGGGCATTTCAAAACTGTGATGCTCTTAAAAAAAAAACCCACGACCCTGGTCTAATCATGAGAAAACATTAGACAAACTCACACTGAGGGACATTCTCCAAAATATCTGGCCAGGGCTCTTTAGCAGTTCAAGTTCATGAAAAACAAGGAAAGACTGAAAAAAAGCACCATGGATTGGAGACGAAGGAGATATGTGACTAATCGCAACGTGGAATCCCCCTGGATCCTGGAGCAGATCAAGCGAAAATGGGGACAAGGGTGAGATTCAGATTAGTCTGCAATTTAGTTAATAATGCTGTAACCAAAACGTTCTTAGGCATTGCGAAAGGTGTTATACAATGTAGTCACGTTAGAGGAAGATGGCTGAATTCTCTGTACCATCTTTGTAACTTACCTCTGCACAATATAACTTATCTTTGTCATCACCTATAAATCTACGTTGTTTCAAAACAAAAGGTGCAGGAAAATGTCATGATAAAAGGCATTCCGAGTTGGTATACAAAATATATGTTGATATAAAAAACATCTGTCTAATCAGAAGCCAGAAATCAAGTAAGAAACTGGCATAAATAAAAGGAATCCTAAAAAAGGTTACATGTAAAGAAGTATAGGCCATTACACTCTTGTTTCTTGGAGACCAGCCAAAAACATCTCGGGCTTAACAACAAAGCCTGGGCACATACCTTGTGCATCATGTAAGGCTAGATGGAACTCGTTATTTTGTCCTTAGCTTGCTTTTCATCTCTCTAAAAGAACCTCCGGAGATCGAGTCCCAGGCTGGGAACCGTTTCATTCTCATCCAGGCCCATGGCCCCGTAGAAAACCAAAGCAATTGAATGCCATTGCAATCGCTGGGTTTTTTCCCCCAGAGATAGAAATGTGTAACATTATACTCATGTGCATATAAAATTAAGAAGAGTTTACATAAAATTCTTCCATAAATGTGGGGAAAACAACCAAAAAAACCCTGTCTACCCCCAGGAGGCACAGAATGTGGAATGAGAAGGCAAGGAGAGAGAAAGTGGGATGAGGAGCTGCCGGACACCCCTAGGGAGGCACTGATTTGGGGCCTGGACTTCCCAGGGGGCCCTAGAAAATGAGGCTGGATGGGGTGTTTGTGTGAAGCAGCCCCTGAGAGGAACTGCAGTGGGTGTCCTGGTCAAGGATGGCTGTTCGTGTTCAGAGAATTTGTTGTCCGCTCTGAGGGGTGAAAGGGGAAAGACTGAGTAATTACTAGAGCTTCCACTTCAAAGGGGAAGATCTCATTTTATTTATTTTTAGGGTAACTAAAGTGAATGGACATTAAGAAAATTACCCAAGGTCACACAGTCAGTAACTGGGGAAACCAGAATTGGAAGCTAGGTTGATGTGACTTCAGAGTTTGAGCAGTTAACCATAACACAAAAGGAGTCAATAGCTGAGCAGACACAGGAAGCAAAAACAGAGAGAAAAGCCAGGCAGGAATAATGGGAGGGAGTTTAGCATTTGCCTTAAATACCTGAGATTCACTTGTAATGGCTGCTGGGGTTTCTGGGTTTAAAGACCCAGCGTTGGTGCAAACAAGGAAATGGCAATGGATACAGTAAAAGTTTTCTCTCCATCTCTCTCTCTCTCCCACACTCACACACACAGAAACAGGCTCACAGAGAAAGAACTGGAGCCTACATCACACTTTCAGAAGCAGCGTGTTGTCTCCTCCAGGGCCAACCTGCTCCCCGGCTCGGCTGTGAACGCCTTGAGCCTGGCAGAGCCCAGGCAGGTTGGATAGTGACTGGACACTCTTTCCCACACAGCGTGGGAACTAGAAGTGGTTTGCTGCTCTCACACCTGCCAGAAAGCTACTATTTCCACATCGGCCAAAAAAACTACAAAACTAAAGAAGAATACAGCCGCTTTCAAGGCCTTGCGTTCCTTGGGTTCGGCTTCCCCTACCTCTTTGTCTCAGGTGACATTGGGGTCTTCCCCAGAAGCCATCCTGTGTTCAAACACTGCTCCCAGGGCCATCTTCCTCTCTCCATCTCTGTGAAACCTGATGCTTTAAAATCAGACTCTCTGAGAATCCAAGCATGAAATCCCTAATTCTGTTCCAAGTTAGCCAGAGCAAATAAACAACTAGAAGGAAAAATTGAAATAGCAATTGCCCTTGATTTTTCATAATAGACAAATATATTCCAAAACTCATAGGAGAAATCTTGCTTTCTCTTTCTGTCAGTCTGTTTGTTGAAGCTTTTTGCTAAGTCCCCCATTCTGTTCAAAAGTGGGAGCTTTATTTTAAATAAGGCCACCTTAAGGGATGGCCTTAAGAGAAAGGAGGCAATGGAATGCATTCCTTAATTTTTATGCTGAAGCTTAAAAATTGAGACAATCTGAGACAAATTGACTCAAAAAAACAACTCCAAAAAGATACTTACCGCATGCAAAACCAAAACAAAACAAAATTAAAAACACACACAAAAAAACTTTGACCACCTGGGCAAGTAGACACAATTTGGATCCAACTATCTTTTGAGTTTGTATGTGAGACCTGGACCAAATTTAAAAAGCAGCAGTAAGGCCCTTGTCTCCATCTGTCTGTATGTTCGTGTTTGTCTGCATATATACATACATATGTGTTGTAGATGTGTGGTGTTTTTTAATCTCTGGATGGTATTGCTAAAATTTATTGGTAAGGAGCTCTATTTAATTGACTCAAAAAACAAAGAAGCTCTTACATGAATTAAAGAATTGTTATAGAAGTTAACCACCATTACTTTAAGGTAGTTGGTTTAATTAAAACAAGCATACCTTTGGAATTATCAACACCAAAAAAGTAGGGAGTCTCCTGGTGGTCCAGTGGTGAGGATTCTGCACTTTCACCACTGCAGCGGGAGCCAAAAAAAAGCAAAAACAAAAAGAAAACCGCAATTCTTGAAACAAAACATAAGCAAACACACTGAAAGAAATGCAGTCATACAATTTTAATTCCGCAGGGATAGATTGACCAGATAAGTTTTATGTTATCCTCTTTACAAAATTTGTCAGCAAGAGAAATAACTTCAGATGGCTAATGGTTTTAGGGTCATATTGAAGTTTTTGTGACTAATCTAAATATAACTGTTGGCAACAAATGACTTAAGTAGAGGAAAATTGGATGAGAGTTTTTTGTACAGTAAATATGTTTTGTATAATAAATACAATAAATATGGTATGTGTGCTTGGAAAGCAAATTCCTCAAAACTTTTTGTTAACTTTAATAAGAGTTTTGCAAAGATTAAATTAAATGATGGACATCCTGGGTCTACCCATACGGAAATACCTAGGTAATCTCCAAATAGGATGAAATACCGAAACATTACTAAAAATAGGTTCATCCACTTTTTGTTTTCTTTATAAAGGAATGGATATCTGTTCATCTAATTTTGTTAATTAAGGTCTGTATTCACCAAGACTTACTTCCCAGATAGTTCTTTGCTGTTATGTTATATTGTTGCAAGGTTTAACTGAGCTTCTAAAAGGACTTTCTAAGCTTGTTTCTAAAGCCATCTCAGTAACCTAGTTTTGTTTTTTGTTTTTTGTCTTTTTGTCTTTCCTAGGGCCACACCCATGGCATATGGAGGTTCCCAGGCTAGAGGTGTAATCAGAGCTGAAGCCACCGGCCTACACCAGAGCCACAGCAACACAGGATCCAAGCTGCATCTGAGACCTACACCACAGCTCACGGCAACGTCAGATCCTTAACCCACTGAGCAAGGCCAGGGATCGAACATGCAACCTCATGGTTCCTAGTCGGATTCGTTAACCACTGAGCCACGATGGGGACTCCTCAGTAATCTAGTTTTGGGTGAAGATCAGATGCCCCAGGACCTGCAACCAGCAGATTATACATATTGGAAAAGACATAATTTAAAGGACATTTCCAAGGCAGATGGAAAGGTGCTTACTAGGTACTCTTAACAGCTCATGGGCAGCAAAACTAAAGGGAATCAACTCTTGGACTCATATCTCCCACTTAAAAAAGGCCCCCTGTACTGGGCTGGTCTGTAAAGAGGACTGCTGAGCTCGAAATCATCTTAACGCTCACATAGAGGGGAAACTACACCAGGATGAGAAGACAACACCAGAAGTAGACAGCTGGACCCAACTCTTACATGGATTTTTAGTGTTTTCTTGACTTCCTGGACTTTTGCATACGAATCAAATGTTTTTCTATCATGGGCATTGTCCTATGCCAATTAAAAAAAAAAAAAAAGACAAACAAAAACAAAAACAAAAAACCAAACCAATTGTTGGGTCCAATTGTGGCTAATTCCCTATGCCTAGTACTTCTGGGTTACCTTGGTGGATTTCTCCCAACCAAGGCTCTGATTGGATAGCCCTTAGAAAATTTACTTTATTACTAGATGAGATTTTCCCACCTGGCCAATTAATAATACTTGCTCTGACCCTGACCATAAATACGAATTTTCTTTTAGGGCCACTCAAACTCAAGAACAACAAGCTAAGTCTTAATCAGAAACTGTAATCTCCTATTTATTAGAAGGGCAGCTTCCACAATTATGGGATGGGTTTATGTGGTTAACACCAGGCATGGCCATTTACATTTAAAGACTCCTCTAGTTGGGAACAATAAATCACATTAACACTGATAAGCCTAGCCTAGTAACATTAGAAAATTAGGCTGGGCGCCTTATGAACAATGCCTACATATTATTACCCTTAGAGATAGTGGCTGGTATGGAGCAGACTGGGTCAGACTAGCGGAAACTCACTGCGTCTCACCTCATGGAATACAGTGGGTTTATGGTACTAACTCATGGCCTTGGCTTCCACCAGGATGGATAGGAAGATGTACTCTAGGATTCTCTTGGACTCAAGGCCATAGACAGAACAATTTAAAAATGACCCTAAGCACTCTTCCATTGGTACAAGAAATCTGTAGTCTACTAGTACAACAATTTAGCAGCTATTTTGTACCTTCAATAGGATTAGCGTGTGTAATCAGCCATATCGAAGGGTTAAGGAAATTCACTCAACAGATTTTAAATGACAGTAACCAGGCTATTAACCCACTGAATTCTGAGACCTCTAAGCTGCTCTAAGTGACCCACTCCCCAGTCTTGACAACACCTTCAAAAACTGGTTTGACATAGGAAGCTCTTGGCTGAAATATTTACTTGTAACTCTGTGAAAGTTATTAGCTATGGTATTTCTATTTTGACTGTTTTACAAGATTATTGTTTCTTATATTGCCAAATATGTGACTGAGCTTTCAAAAAATAATGACTAGATGAAGCAATTGATCAAATATATTTCTTTACCAGATCAATGATTGTAATAGTATAACTCTACATATGGAAAGATGCAACAAGAGGGAATATTTTCCTGGACCATAACAGACTAGTAAGACAGGTGTTCCAGAGACTTTTGGCTACTATAATAAGGCCAGTCCAGTAATAGCACTTTGAGTGGCCTGTCAATGAAATATTTGCCAGACCTGGGAATGAGCATTCCTAGCACCATGGGATGAAGTGGTCATGAAACACCTCCCAAAACTAGGGTCAAATTTTTCTTCCTTCCTACCTTCCTTCCGTCCTTTCTTTCTGTGCCGACCTGTGGCACATGGAGTGCCTGGGCTGGGATCAGATCTAAGCCACATTTGCAACCTATGCCACAACTGTGGCAAAGCCAGATCTTTAACCCACCTTGCTGGGCCAGGAAGCAAACCTGTGTCCCAGTGCTCCAGAGACACTGCTAATCCCATTGCACCAGAGTAGGAAATCCTATGAACTGGAGACTGGCACTTGCCATCTGCCTCAGTGTGCACTGAATCATGAGCCAAGGCAGCTGCCAACTCTCAACATGCCCTGAAAGAGCTCAGGGCAGAGATCATGTGAAGAACTCTTTGGGAAAACTGGCAGAACAGGTCTTCGGAGAGTTAGATATTTTTAGGCGAAGAATTTATGAGCCAATTCTTGCATCTCCTTGTATCTAGAAAAGCACTAAAATCCTTCACGGTGATAACTGTTCCTGTGACTGGCAGTGACCTTCCGAGACTAGCGGCAGACTTCTGTCAAATGCGTATATGGCTGCATGTACCTCTCCCTTCACCAAAATCGCATGTATACTGATGTTTCCCCCTACGTCTTTGGAGTGATAGTCAAAGCCATCTGAAGTTCTACCTCCTGGGCTATAGCCCTCATTTCGCCCCAGATAAAACTGAACTCGCAACTTTTAAGTTGTGCACATTCTTTAAGTTGACAGAAACATTACTAAAAATAGGTTCATCCAGGTTCGGCTTTTTTATAAAGGAACTAAAGATATTTGGGTTTATTGGTGAACATTTTTTGTGTCACATTAGAAAATTTACTATAAGAAAAATAGGCTTTTACAGTGGTCTGCTTCTGAAGACAGATTGTGAAGGATTTTTCTTTGCCTGCTAAGTAATCTGCTTAGAAAACAAAGATTTGTGTTTTCTGAAAATAATTTCTTGCCTTCATGGGGTCTTAATCAGGCCTTTCATTACAAAAGAGAACAATCTTCTCAATATTGAAAGAGCTTAGTTTTGCTACGACTGTGTAGCCTATTTGTATTTGTCTTTGAAAACTTTTATGGTTGCATTGGTCAAATAGATAACTTAAGTAACATTTCAAAAGGATCTGTGGTCCTGTTCAGTGAAGTGTCCCAAACCTTTGACAAATTTCCAAAAGTCAGGTTCTAAATAAAGTCTTCTTGACCTTGAACTAACTTTGGGTTCATCCAGGGTCCCTGAAAATTTTTAAAGAATTTGTCTTTCACCTGGTATATGCTTAAATTACATGGGAAGCTTGTCAAGAAGGCAAACAAAAACTTTTAACCTCATATTTGTATAGGTACATGCCTATGAGTATTCTAAAATTGTGTGAAATTCCTGAAATTCTAGGATGTCCTAATATAATGATATTGGTCGTAATTTTAAAATGTATGCCACAGAAATAAGCAGATGCCTTTGTCAATCTCATTATAATGGTCATTTTCAAGTCTTTTTTGTCATTTATAGACAGGTATTGCTTTACTCTGATGCTTTTGCAAATGTGTTTCATCTTCCGAAAAAAATCATGGGAAGGATTCTGACGGGAATTCTGGATTAGAGGGTTTTTGATAACTTCAAGATGATAGCACTGAACTGGATGAGAATTTCTAAAACTCTAATAGAAAACTCGTTGCCTTAGTGTTTTATGTTCCAGATGTACAGGGATCCCCCTCTCTCTTCTCCTGTAAGCAATTTAGAACTTACAGCAACTTGGGAGACTGTATCTTCACAACAAATGTTGAAGCAGTTCTTCTTTTTTCTCCTACCTGATCCTTCAAGAGCTCTGAGACACTTTGTAAACATTCTTGTTTCTCATGACAATGTGTGTATTTGCACAGGTTCATTGGGAGGCTGTTCCCCTTGTAATGGGATACTTAATACACCCAGCTCCTGCTTCTTATGGTCCACGACTGATAAAGGAAGACAGACTTCTACATTGCCAAGGCCTATTTGCTTCGACTGAAACCCACCTTGCTTTGGTAGAGCGCTCTTTTTTGCAACTTGCTGCCAGAAGACAAAGGCCCCAAACATCACACCCTACAACCTGGAAGGGCTTAGGGAGTAAACTTCTGGATCTGCATGTTGCACCTAAAGAAGGCACCAGGAGTTCCCGTCGTGGCGCAGTGGTTAACGAATCCGACTAGGAACCATGAGGTCGCAGGTTCGGTCCCTGCCCTTGCTCAGTGGGTTAACGATCCGGCGTTGCCGTGAGCTGTGGTGTAGGTTGCAGACGCGGCTCGGATCCCGCGTTGCTGTGGCTCTGGCGTAGGCCGGTGGCTACAGCTCTGATTCAACCCCTAGCCTGGGAACCTCCATATGCCGCGGAAGCGGCCCAAGAGATAGCAACAACAACAAAAAGACAAAAGACAAAAAGACAAAAAAAAAAAAAAAAGAAAGCACCAAACCCCAAAGGACTGCACACTGCATGAGGACCTGAAGATAAAGCTCATTAGGAGATGAAGCAGAGACATCTGAGGCTGACAGTTGTCCCAAGATGTCCATACCAGGCTTATACACCCATCTTTCAATACGGTCTCTTACCCTTCCGTGGAAGGACAAGGCCCTGGTCCATATTCCCCACTCTCTTGAGAAAGAGGGAAGCCTCTCTGATTGCTGGATCTGCCATTGGAAACTTCAGTCCATCCAAGGTAGCAATGACCCTTTGAACTATATAGCTGCGGCCTATGCCACAGCCACAGCAACGCCAGATCAGAGCCACGTCTGTGACCTTCATCACAGCTCAGGGCAACCCCTAATCCCTGACCCACTGAGTGAAGCCAGGGATTGAACCTGCATCTTCTTGGATACTAGTCGGATTCGTTTCCCCTGCACCACAACAGGAACTCCCAAAAAGGACTTTTACCAGGAAACACCTGAGGGTTCTCCCTACCACTTTTCTTGCTACTCAAATGCAGCCCCGTGAGGTTTCTGATTTGTGTGCTTTCCCCTTCCATATGGGACATGACAATGAGGGAAAATCCTTCCTAGCACCAAGGGACTCTTGGTCAGCCCTTACAGGAAGGACTTTGACCAAAATGTGAAAATGTAGAATTAATTAAAGAAAGTGCAACGAAAATTGGAGTTAGGATAGGCCTGTAGGGTGAGCTGTCATGCTGAAGCATGAATCATAAATTACTCCAAATAGGAAGAGATGTCTGTCTACATCTCTAACAGGAAAATGTTGCCTACTTTACCAGCCAGCAGGAAGGAGAAACCTTCTCCCTGCTCAACAATAGCCCAGTCCATCAGAGACGATAGCAGCCCAACCAATGAGAAGCTTCTAACTTTGGACTCCCGGCTTCCTCCAATGGACTTTTTGGTTATACAGCCCATCTCAGTCTCTCCCTTTTCCCTATGAAAGCCATCTTCCCTCCCTTGCTGTCTGGGCCTGCCTCTGGCCTGCCATCACTCTCATGTTCCACATTGCCATTCCTCTTTCAGTTCCCAAATAAACTTGCTTTTGCTGGTAAAAGAACTGGTCGTTATATTATCAAAGTTGGCAGGGTATAGCAGAACGAACAGGGGACCAGGAGCAAGGAGACACGGGTTATTATTCCAACCCTAAAACTAACCCGTTTGTGATTTTGTTTACTTCACTTGAACTTCCTTGGCCTTGTTTACTCATCTGAGAAGTAAAGACACTAACCAAGACGATCTTTTCATTCCCTCCGAGTGCTGAAGTTCTTTAGACCATGTGAGGTGCAAGGGTCCTAAACCTCTGAACCACGAAATAGGAACCATCTGGCAGAATGTTCCCTTCCTTCCAACCCCGCTGCACTGCGTGATAATCTTGACACATAATAAGTGCCTTTAATGAGTGTTAGTTAATCAGAGTTTACCACATTGAGTAGTCATAATAATCCTCCAGGGTAAAAAGTATTCTTCTCGCTGTACATTTAAGATGATCTTCTGGAGGCTGAATTTATATGCTTAATAAGCAAGAGAATCCCATGGTCTCTCTGCTCCAAAGTCAAGGTACACTTTCTGATATGCAGACAAATTAATTTCAGTGCAGAAGGTCTGTTACAAATTTTAGCAACAGGATCAATTTCAATCTAAAAGCAAAACTAGAACTTTTTTGCCCTATGCTGAATTACGGAAAAATGTTTACTCTTGACTATTTTGTAAAACACAGTAATAGGTTGTTTATTGAAAAATTAGTACTTTGACCCTTCCCTTTCAGAGACTTACAGCTTAAAACAAGTTGTACACATGTAACAATGAGTAACACATATAAAATGTGTGACAAAAGTTTGCAAGATTACAGGACAAATGCTGATTCCCCCTGAATTCTTTACCCTCTGCAAATGTCAGTGATTATATACCTTGACGGGTCTCCTATTAAACTGCTTTCACTAAAAGAAAAGTCAATATTTACATTGTATTAAAAACCAGGAATTCTCGGAGTTCCCATCATGGCGCAGTGGTTAATGAATCCGACTAGGAACCATGAGGTTGTGGGTTCGATCCCTGGCCTTGCCTGGTGGGTTAAGGATCCGGCGTTGCCGTGAGCTGTGGTGTAGGTTGCAGATGCGGCTCAGATCCCAAGTTGCTGTGGCTGTGGCATAGGCTGGTGGCTAGACCCCTAGCCTGGGAACCACCATATGCCATGGGTTCGGCCTCAGAAAAGACAAAAAGACAAAAACCAAACAAACAAAAACCAGGAGTTCCCATCATGACTCAGTGGAAATGAATCTGACTAGAATCCATGAGGATGCAGTTTCTATCCCTGGCCTCAATCAATGGGTTAAGGATCCCATGTTGCCATGAGCTGTGGTGTAGATTGTAGACATGGCTTGGATGTGGCGTTGCTGTGGCTGTGGTGTAGGCAGCTCTAATTCGACCCCTAGACTGGGAACTTCCATATGCTGCAGTGGTGGCCTAAAGAGACCAAAAAAAAAAAAAAAAAAAATTTAAGCATTTCTCACATTTTGTTTCAATCAGACTGCCCTTACAAGCACCCTCCTTTCCCACTGCAAGATTGTTTCTTTAGTATCTGTTAATATTTAGGTCTTTCCTTTGGTCTCTATATCCATCACTGTCAAAGACACTTCTTGGCTCCCTCTTTGTTCCAAATTCCATACTTAAAATCTCATTTCACCCCTTCTTACTCCGAATACACGCGCACACACACGTGTATATGTATATGTATATGTATACACACACACATATTTAGTGTTATGGTAGGATTTTATATGCTTTTATTAACTTCCCACATGGCACAAACCTTACCCGGCGTGTAGGACGTGCATGCCCATGTTCTGCTGAGCAGAACCAGCTTCTCGCAGATCTGTGGATGGGATGACAGACTTCTTCCCAAGTGGCAGCTGGAACCAGCCCTCTCTTCACTAGCTCTTGACCTTTGCGGAAGAGAGCAATATTTTGGAGACATTTGAAAAACCACACCTGAGGCAAGTTCCTCTCAAGGTTATGAGTATCTTCCTCAAGATCTGACCTGCCTTCCCTCATTACCTTCTGGTTGGTAACGAAGCATAGTTGATATATAAGCATAGTCCCAGAGCAGAAATATAGCTTCTATTGTGGCAAGAGGTAGCCTACCAGCCAAAAAAATTTCAGGACTTGATGAATATGACTATTTCAGGAGAATATATATGGAAGGGGAGCTTGGGGATTCTGGATCAGGGGTGGTGGTGGCAAGTGGGGATGTAAAGCTGGGTGGAGGATAGTTTATTGACACACGAGTCCTCTTCCATGACTTGCAGCTCAGTGCTCTGCCGAGGACACCAGGAGCCTGTCTACATGCCAGAAAGATGGCTCTCTGCAGCTTGTGCATGATAACAGCCTAGTATAAATGAGGTGGAACTGCATAATATTGAAGAAGGAAGACAAAGATTCAAGGAGGTAAAAATATTAGGATAAATTTATTTTGTGTGATCAGAGAAACTGGCACTCAACAATGTTCCCTGGAAGGACCCAGAGGACACTTTTTTTCACTAAAGCAAGAGGAATGCATGGCTCAGGGGCACCGGTTAAGTTAGGAAGCTCTGTGATAACTATCCCACGTAGGCTGTGTAGGCTGGGTTGGCAGAAAGAAGGTGTTGCAAGGGGAAGGGAATTGCTAATATCGGGAGACGATAGGATTGCGGAATTGCAGAGGCCAGTGGCAGCACCTGACTATTAGAATAAAGGGAACACAGGTCATGATAGGCTATCTGTAGAAGGACTCAATACACCTTGACCCCTCGGAATTGGTAGCAGTACTTAATAAATCATGGTATTCCCTTGGGGGAGAGAGATGGAGAGCCAATCAGAATGTTACTCGACTTGTAAAAAAGAAAAAAATCAAGAGCTGATGAATGGAAGAACCTTCACCAGCTTTCCCTTCAGAGGAAAAGCGTCCCTACTCAGTTTCCAAATACATTATTTCACAGACCCAAAGCCCTCTCATCGAAGGAGAGGTGGATCCCCTTGAACAAAGACAACGCAGGGCTGCCACAAGCATGTATGATAAACAGTCCCAGGATCCTTCCCATAGGTTAATCTAAAACTGTTTATCTGGTTAGTAGAAACTGACAAAATGGGAATCCTTGGACTTTTAAAGAACAGTTGAATATAGGGACTCTGCTCTGTGTTCATACTAACTCAAGGGTCCTGAAATTATCCTCCAGTTGAAATGAGGTCATAGGGAGGCCAGGTTAAGAATGGAATTCTAGCTCAAGTAAGTCTCAGAGGGGTTCAGCGGATCTATTGGTCTACTCTATGGTTATTTCTCTGGTTTCTGAGTCTGCAGTTGGGATGTATACAGTTAGTAGCTGGGAGAACACTCACTTTGTTCCCCAACCTATGAAGAGCCATTACGGTAAGAAACTTAAAAGTGACCCTTCTTTCAGCCAAGTAAACAAGCCAAAATAATAACACATGCTGGCAGTATTGTGTACCAGCTACCCAGAACGGTCACTAAATCAATAAGACATCATGAAATTTGGGGGTTATTTTTTTCTTCTTCCCTGTTTTACTCCTCTGACCTTCAGTCTTGCTCCTTGGGATTACTTCTAAAATAAACTACCTGTAAGCAAGACTGCTTTGGGGGAGACTCAGGATAAGCTGATTCCTCTGTGGCCTTGTCTGTGTTACTCCACTTAATTTGGGGGACTTCTGTGGAAACATTTTCAGAACGGGAGCTGCCATATTCTTAGGGAACTTCGTTTTCCTGGCCATAGTAGTTGGTCCAGAGATGGACATGGGACACAAGATGGGCCAAGTAGAGTGCTTCTCCAAATTTTCTCTATCTATGGCTATTGGGAAAAACAGCCTCAAGCCTGGGCACTACTAACAGAACATGAAGTCTGGCCAGACCTGCAAAACTCCTATCTGCCAAGGCTGCCATGTCTGCCTCCACCTCTTTTGGAAGAATGCATTTGACTACCTCTCCCTTTCCAAATATTTTGAGTGTAGCTCATTGAGGCATTTAAATTGCATCCAGAAATATAGTTCTTGAGCTTCTAGCCCTTTGAACACAAGGAGAAGCATAGAAAAGGGTGGACATAAAAGCTGATGGCTAATAAATAATATCAAACATGAGAGATAGTGTATATTTCATAGGGTTGGCAATAACTAAATAAGACTATATAGAATGGCTGGTTCAGAGTAGGAATTGAATATGTGAGAGCATATTCAACTCAAAGAGCAGGTAAAGTGATGTTGCCATGGTGAAAGACTGTATCTATTATGGACTATTTCCCTTTAACACTTCTGCAGAGGTAGACTAACCAGCCATTTCCACAAACACAGCATAAAAGTTGGACCATCTTTTGTGCCATGATATTGTTTCCATCTGTATTATTTGCTCTATATAACAACCTGTGAGATAGACATTATTATTTCTGTTTCATAATGGAGAATCTGACTTTTAAGACCTATGTATTTTGCTCCAAATTATGTGGTCAGTAAGTGAAAGAAACAGGATTTGAACCCAGTGTTTTTTAGCATCAAAGTTCATGGTCTTTTTCTTGTACCATGATGAATTATAACAGAACTACAAATGGCCTTTGGAGTATAAATGAATTAATCCCAGTTTGGGGAATCTGGAAGCGTTTTGGAGGAAGCAAGACTTATGTCTGGCCTTTCTTTTTTTTTTTTTTTTTTTTTAAGAATTTATTGAGCCGGTTTCTTTTCTTTTCTTTTCTTTTCTTTCTCTCTCTCTCTCTCTCTCTCTCTCTCTCTCTCTCTCTCTCTCTCTCTTTAGGACATGCCCATGGAATGCCAAAATTCCTGGATCAGGGATCAAACCTGCACTACAGCAGTGACCTGAGCCACAGCAGTGACAGCACCTGATTGTCAACCTGCTAGGCCACCTCAGAGCTCCCGTATGCCTTTTGAATAATTCAACAAATGATGGACATGCTATAAAATTTGGTTGTGATGATTGTTGTACGCCTATAAATGTAATAAAATTTATTAAGTAACAACAAAAAAAGAAAGTGTTCAGAATAAAACAAAACAAAACAAAAGACCATGGGGAAGAAATACAATCCAGGTAGAGGACAAGCCTAGAGAGGAAAAGCATGAAGCATATCTGGAGAGTGATGAGTGACTTGTTGGGTCCAGAAAGCATGTCTCCGATGAAGCTCCGTGAGGCCAGTGACTGGACCTGGTGTTGCTCATGTCTGTATCCTCAGAGTCAAGCACAGCACCTGGCACAGAGCAGACCTAGTAAATATCTGTTGAATAAACTGACTGAAGAAAAGTCTGGAAATGTGACTAAGGTCAGGATGTCAAAGTTTGAATGCCAGGCTGGATTTGCACTTTACTCCATGCACGATAGGAAGTCATCTGAGAACTGCAAAAAGAACAGTTACATCACTGAATGTGTGGAAATATTGTCCTCAGCAGCCATGTGTTGGAGACTCTGAAGGAGAAGACCCGAGGCAGAAAGGTTGCCAGAGAGAGTAAGGCATGAAGCCTGAATGAGGGTGGAAGCTGTAAGAGCAGAGAGTAGGGAATAAATTCCAAAAGTATTTTGGAGATGAAATCAACAAGATTTCTCAAGAGATTTTTGAGTGTGGAGCCAAAAGTAGGAGGAACGTGGAGATTATAGAGATTTCAAGGCTGAATTACTGGGAAGATGGTAATGATTCAAGGTAATGAACACAAGAGGAAGGATAGAACAGGAATCTAGGTGGGAAAGTCTTGGGGCAAATGATGACATTTGTTTTGAACAATTTGGTTTTGAGATGCATATGGAACACGAAGGAGAGATATTCAGCAGGTGGCCAGCAGGTGCTTCCCTTAGGGGACAATGAGAAATACAGTTGGTGCCAGTAGTACGTCCAGGACTTGACAGAAACACTGGGGAAGGCATTAGGTCTCCCCTAAATTGTGAAGTAGAGGTTCAAGCATATTTTAATAGGATAAATTTCACATAGAAGATATGTTTGCAGGTAGAGAACCAAAGGCACATAATGTATCTGAGCACTTCTACAGAAAAGAAAATGATAGCAAATCAAAGAACTAGCTAAGCTTCTTGTAGCAGTGAAAATAATCATTGTAGACTTTCTGAGACACTGAGCTCTGAAAATGAAATTGGATAAAAGAAGTGTTGCCAGTAGAAAACCTTAATTGTTCCAGTGAATGTTTTTCAGTGAATTCTTTTACTGTAGTAATAAAATATTAGACTGCTTAGAAAATCCAAATAGTGGAGTTTCCATTGTGGCTCAGTAAGTTAAGGACCTGATATTGTCTCTGTGAGGATACAGGTTCAATCCCTGGCTTCATTCAGTGGATTAAGGATCTGGCCTTGCCGCAAGCTGTGGTGTAGGTCACAGATGTGACTCCAATCTGGTGTGGCTGTGGCTGTGGCAGAGGCCTCAGAAGCAGTTCTGATTCCACCTCTAGCCTGAGAACTTCCATATGCATCAGGTGCAGCTGCAAAAAGAAAAACAAAGGCAAAAGAAAATCCAAATAGTTAAATGGGTAGTCCTCGTAATGACCCTGAAAGATTCAGAAAGTATCAATTTTTTTTTTTTTTTTTTTGTCTTTTTGCCTTTTCTAGGGCCGCTCCTGCGGCATATGGAGGTTCCCAGGCTAGGGGTCTAATAGGAGCTGTAGCCACCGGCCTATGCCACAGCCACAGCAGCGGGAGATCCGAGCCATGACTGAAAACTACACCACAGCTCACAGCAATGCCAGATCCTCAACCCACTGAGCAAGGCCAGGGATCGAACCCACAACCCCATGGTTCCTAGTCGGATTCGTTAACCACTGCGCCACGACAGGAACTCCAGAAAGTATCAAATGTTCTTATGAGCATCTTTTACCATTCTGACTACCTTTGCTTAATTGATTGTACTCTGATCTGTGATATTGTTATTTATGTACTTGTGTTTTCTCTTTCACTAAGTTAAAATCCAGCTTTGCCCTCCTTCAAACTACCTCGGACGTAGTAAGAGACGAATATGTGCTGAATTCAATAGACCATCTTCCCAGGGCTGATCACATGTAATAGAAGAGAATCAAACCTAAGTTATCTTAGCAATTTAACATTTGCTTTGAGGTAAGAATGTGTTCATGAAACTCTTAGACTTTTCTTGTTTCTATGATGAAATTAAAATGTAATTCAGGATCACCCAAATTGTTATCACACCTTTCTTCTAAGGAGCTCATTGCTCATCATGGCCTTCGAGGCCACCGTTTAGGAAGCTTAACCGCTGCTAAGCCCACAAAGACCCCCAGCCACCCCGACTCTGAGAGTTTTGCTTAAAAGGGAGAAGTGGCTCCCGTAGCAAGAAAGGGAGAGAGACAGAGACAGAGAAAGAAAGACAGAGGGAGGGAGAGAGGGGAGGGAGATACAAACATGTACTCAATGTGAAGAAGAACATGAATTTAACCATTGTCACATTTTATTGAATATCTTTGCAGTCGTTTTTCACAGTTACGGTTATATAGTATAAAGTCTGTTGGCAGCTGTGTGTATGTATTTCCTCACATTTTATGAAAAATTCAAGACACGTCCTTAGCGACATCAATAAACATCCCCTGCAGATAGGTGGATTAGGGCAACGTTTCTCCAGCTGTGGGTCATGACTGATAGAAGACTCATAACTCAGACATAGAGGCTCTGAAATGCAAAGTTATTTGGAAAATTGGCTACAAATATTTTCCATGGGCAGGAAAATAGAATTTGGGCATGTTTGAGTCTGCGACTGATACATACAGGTGCCTTTCTACCACGGGGTGCATGGCAGTCAGAGGAATGTCGACAGGTGGCCGGGGCTGGTGACAGGGCCGCCCAGCAGGTGGGATGTGCTTGTGTCAGGGCATAGCGCAGTTCTCTGGTCCTCTTTTTCTTCCGTAACGGTTCCCCTCTAGTGGGCTCTCTTGACATGTTTGCTCCCCTCCTTTCTTCTCCATTCGCCTTCCCTCGCTCGCTCTCTTTCTCTCTGCTTTATATTCCGGAGTCACTTCAAGGGTTGTGTCACTTCAAGGTCTCATTCCAGTCCAGGATCACATTTTCCACTTCTAGATTTCCTGGAAGGTCAATTCCAAGAGAGTTCCTTTTGCCCGTCAACACTCATGTTGAAGTAGGACCGCTTGCCTTCCCCTGGGCTGAGAGAATGCCCCCACGTTCACTCTGTAATAAACCCATGAGATATTGCAGAGCGAACAAAATTCAATCTGCTCAGAGCTGGTACAGATCTGCTACAGGAAAAACTCAATTTTCAGGCTTTCATCTTCCTGGCTTCCACTGTTTGCTGTTCTGTGTGCCTGCAAAGTCATCCGCAGTGGCCACCATTTATTCACACCGAGCTCAGCCTCTGAGCAGCATGCCTGGTCTTTATGGGCTCACTGGCCTTTAAGGCTGGGCGAGCCAATAGCTCCTTTGCTCCTGTCTTTGTTGTGGACTCTGGAGAGAGATCCAGGCTTTTGTCTTTAATTTTACCCAGCATTGCTTCCGCTAAGGGCTCTGAGCCACCCTTCGTTCCTAAAAGTGGTTGTTTCGCTTTAATTGAAAGGTCGGTTTCAGAAACTGACTCTCAGGGTGATGACGTTGAAAGAGCAGAATGACTTGGGATAAGAAATATTTGTATTAACTGCTATTCATTGGGTTTCTGGGTTGGCCATGTTCTCGACGTATGTTATCTCAGTTTTATCAACACAGAAAATATGGGAAAGTAGCTATTACTTGTCCCATTGCAGGTGAGCAGAAGCTGAGAAGACCATTAACTGTCGCAAAGGCACACGCCTAAGAAATGGCAAAACTGACACTCAAATCTAGGTCAGACTGGCTCCAAATGCTGGCTCTTGGTCACTATGCTAACTGCCCTCCACAGAGAAAACACTAAGGTCCCCTCCATAAGCATGAAAGCATGGGTCGTGTTATTTTAACACAGGTTATTGCAATCTGTACTAATCAGTCAATGATTTACAGGGTCCAACTACATGCAAGGACATCAGCAGGTACAGCAGGTACAAGCCAAAGTGTAACATGGTCCTTGCTCTGAAGCTGGAGAGACGACATCCAACTGAATGTGGCATGAAAGTGCCAACATTAAGAACAACGTCAGGCAACAAAAGAGATACGGCAAATAACACAGAGAATGTACTGTGCCTCAGACCCTGTTCCTTTAAAAACATTTTTTATTGTAGTATAATATACTTTTTAACAATCATTTTGTGGCATAATAAATATAACAAAACTCAGTATTCATCCCCCCCCCCTTTTGGGCCACATTGGTGGCATGTGGAAGTTCCTAGGCCAAGGATTGAACTTGCGCCACCACAGTGACAAAGCCGGATACTTAACCTGCTGAGCCACCAGGGAACTCCATAAGTTAACTATTTTATTGATTGTGTTTTACTTTTGCTTTTTAGGACCTCGTTCACCACATATGGAAGTTCCCAGGCTAGGGGTCGAAGCCAGCCTATGCCACAGCTACAGCAGTGCGGGATCTGAGCTGCATCTGCAACCTACACCACAGCTCACGGCCATGCTGGATCCCCAACCACTGAGCGACGCCAGGGATCGAAGCTACAACCTCAAGGATACTGGTCAGATTTGTTCCGCTGCGCCGCAATGGGAGCTCCCCATGTAACCAGTTTTAAGTGTACAGTTCAGTGGCAGGACACGCATTCACACTGCTGTGCAACCAGCACCACTTTTCATCTCCAGAACTTCCTCCTCATCCCAAATCGTAACTCTGTATCCGATAAACAGTAATTTCTCATTCTTTCCTTCCTCTGGCCCCTGGTAACTCCTGTTGTACTTTCTGTCTCTAGTAGTCTCCTATTCTGGGGACCTCAGATGAGTGGAATTATACACTATTTATCCTTTTGTGCCTGGCTTATTTCACTTAGTGCAATGGCTCAAGAATTGATCTGTTCCGTAGCATGCATCAGAATTGCATTTCTTTGTAAGGCTGAATAATAAATATTCCATTATATACTTGTCTGACATTTTGTTTGTCCATTTGTTTGTTAGTGGATATTTGGGTTGTTCCAAGCCCTTTTATAAGTATTACCCTTTGAGGGTTTTTTGGTTGGTTTTTTTGTTTGTTTGTTTGTTTTTAATCCCCATTTTCAGATGAAAAAACTAAAGCTGAGACAGATGAAAGATCTTGCCTGAATCTAGAAGGCTGAGTCGAGAGCCTGAAGCCTTAGCCATTATGCTCTGCTGTTTTAAATGAAAGGTGGCTACATTCAGGATGAGGGAATCGCCATAGTTTGGACTGAGGGAGGAGCGCTTTATGGCAGCTGTGACTCTGGCTCTGAACCTTATAGAGGAAGTGAAAGATTCAAATATACCCTGGGCTTTAAGAGCCAAAGTATGAAGGGGTGGGGACAGGGTTTTCTTTGAGGGAAAGGGTTATACAAGGACAGGCAGAATGAGGCATTTTCCACAAGGGAGGCCTTATGCCAAGGAAAACACCTGCTGAAAAGGCAAGGCAAGCAGTGACCAGGCAGCCTATTAGGCAGCCTTGTCAGGACTGTGCTTCCTTAAACACAGCCATTGGGTCCAGAGGATTAAAGGGCTTTGAAAACGAAGTATGCATTTCCCCCCAAACCTACAGAACATCTAACTTTTTAAATCAAATGACATTTTAAATGCGTTAGAAAGACTGGCTATTTAAAGAAACATGTCATTTCTTTTTAATGTAGCATAAATTACAGACCATTTCCTAACTTAATATTTCATGGAATCATTCATCAACACAGTCTGAAGACAATCCAGCTTTTCACTGGTTTTCCTCCTCCTGTGATTCTTTCAGCTGAGAGTTAAGAATTGGCCTGGCGCCACTCATGTTTAAATGGAAGCATTTTGAGATTTTTAAGGCTGTGAATGTCTTAAAAGCAAAACCTCTGGCTTCCTTACCTCTGCATCCTTTGGAGCTCAGCACAAAACAGTCATCCAAAATTTGAAAATATGGCGTCCTGGATGACATGGGACCAAAAGGCTGTGTTTGGAGTAAAGAGGAAACAAGCCCAGGTTTAGACTCAGTCCCTGTGTAACCACCAGCAAATTCCTTAAATGTTCTGGGCATCAGTATATTGTTAGTTGAAAAATGGAAATTATCATGCCTATTATTGAGAATAAAGATACCGGTTTGTTCCCCTTTTCTTTTTTAGCCCGTGGCCCCTTGGCTTAGATGTCCACCCACCCACTGAGAAACCAGTATCCTAATCAGTAGACACCTGCCGTTGTCTACTGAGAATTTTGCTGAGAATAGGATACTTTAATTTGAAGGAAAAAAGAGCTGAGATTACATTAGGAGATCAACAAAGACCTGTAACAATCATCACTGACATTAATCACACTGATAGCCACTCAGTAACAGGGCCAAAGAGAAGTGCCTGAAGGTTGCTGTCTTGGCCACTAATTGAGCCTGAGACAAAGGCATGGGTGCAGTTAGTTGATGTGGAGACATGAGGCTTGGGAGCATGGAATGAGAAGAGAGTTAAAAGAGAAGAAGAGAAAACCAACATGGGAATGCATTATCCCCATGGGTGGGTTATTCTCAAGGGCAACCAGTTACTTTTGAGAATCTTTTGAGAATTATGCTCTATATGCCTCAAAACTATTCACTTGGGGAGGAAGAGGGAAGCATTTATCCATAGCTTCCTGACCTCTCTTGGACACGGTTCGATACTTGGAGAGTTAACTACTCTTCGGAGGACTGGTCCCCAGGGGTCTCCCTTGTGTTAGCAGGAGAGAAGATCTGACAAAGCTGGTTGAAGCTTGAGAGGCTCTGGTCATGGCAGCACGGCTGTTTACAAGAGGGGCCTGATACAGTCAGGCCCCCTGACCACATTAAGCCCAGACAGGTAGGGTTTTATTTTAGTATTATTATTATGTTGCTTTTGAGGGCCACACCGGCAGCATAGGGAAGTTCCCAAGATAGGGGTCTAATCAGAGCTGTATCCACCAGCCTACACCATATCCACAACAATGCAGGATCCTTAACCCACTGAGTGAGGCCAGGGATCGAACCTGCATCCTCATAGATACTAGTTGGAGTTGTTTCTGCTGAGATACAACTGGAACTTGAGGTGTGTTTTTAAAGGGAAGCTAGGGAAAGAGATCTCACTAAGGCCTCCCACCCCTGCTATCCAGAACTTTCTTCTGACTTCAAATTCAATACAAATACTCTGTCCACAGTTTAAACTCATTTCCTAAAGAATATTATAGTAAACGAGAAAGCAAAAAAGTCGCAAGGATGGCACATCGCACATATATATTTATATTAAAAACACTTATTGTGTCATTGTCACATATAGGGGAGCAAAATTTGCCTCCCTAAAATGTCTCTTTGGCATGCTGGTTATTTTGAGCCGAAGACAGTCAGGAAATAGAAGACTCAGGAGGTTTTTTCCTGGAGTCCCTGTTGGCCTAGTGGTTAAGGATTCAGCATTGTCACTGCTGGGGCTCTGGTTTGGTTGCATGCCTTGGGCATGGCCAAAAAAAAAAAAAAGAAAGGGAAGTCTTTCTTTTGCCTCCCCGTTACCTGCCTAAAGAATTTAAGTAAAGGCCTGCTTTTGGAATAGAGTTATGACCAAAGATATCTAAAAAGAAACCGGCTAAGTGTGGTGAGGTAACCAGGCAGGACCCAGAGATCAGAGTCCACTCTGTGTCCTGTGGTCTCCACGGGGCCCAGCCAATATTTGTTTCCCAAACATCTGCTTTTCCATCTCCATGTGAATCGCCTCCCTCCCCCGTGAAGTCCTAAACCTCTACCCCGACATGCTCTTTGTCTTTAGCTGAGGATGGTGTTTAAGGTAGGAGTTTAATTGGCTCAGTTTTCTTTTCTTCTCTTTTTTTTAAATAATGATTTTTATTTTTTCCATTATAGCTGGTTTACAGTGTTTTGTCAATTTTCTCCTGTACACACATGTATACATTATTTGTGCTCACATGATCATACTCAATCATAAGTGACCAGATACAGCTCCCAGTGCTATTACTCAGTTTTCCTGAGTCACTCCCATGTGCACAAGTTATTAAACTTCTGTGTGATTTCCTTCTCTTAATCTGTCTCATGTCAATTTAATCCTTAGACCAGTCAGAAGAACCTAGAAGGGGAGAGGAAAATTTCTTCCTCCCCAGGCATGACAAGAAAGGAAATCCATCCTTCTGAAAGATATTTACAACTTTAGCATTATACCTTTTTCAGTGTAAGTGACAATTTACTTATGTGGAAGTAGGAGACGTAGTCTAGGAAAAGTTAGAGATAACATATGACAGTGATATTTCTTTTACTGGTTTTTTGTTTGTTTAAATTAGGAGTTCATCAGTTCTCATTTAGAAACTCATTTTTAAGAACTCTAACTAAGAAACTTGGGGCTAACTCCACTTCAAGATAATATAATAAATGATATTACAGGAGTTCCCATCGTGGCACAGTGGTTAACGAATCCGAGTAGGAACCATGAGATTGTGGGTTCAATCCCTGCCCTTGCTCAGTGGGTTAATGATCCGGCATTGCCGTGAGCTGTGGTGTAGGTTGCAGACAGGGCTCAGATCCCGTGTTGCTGTGGCTCTGGCATAGGCTGGCAGCTACAGCTCTGATTAGACCCCTACCCTGGAAGCCACCATATGCCGCGGGAATGGCCCAAGAAATGGCAAAAAGACAAAAATAAATAAATAAATAAATGACATTATAGAATTGGAGACTTGTGTCATAAGAGATTCATTTCAGAGATTTCAACAGAAAACAGCAATATTGAGAGAGGTCTGGGAAGTGGTGATTTATCCAGTGAAGAAAGCCCTTTGGAACTTGCTATGCTTAAGAATCGTGTCAGCTTATTACCCCATAGAGCAAAGTTCATGTCCTTATTTTAACTAAGTCTCTCTCCACAGCCTGTGTATTGAAACAAATGCAGGCACAAAGATCAGAGCTACAAAATATGTGAAGCAAAAACCGATAGGCCTGGAAAAGAATTAGACAAGTTCACAAGTACAGTTGGAGACTTTGACACCCCTCTCTCAACAATGGATCGAATAACTAGCCAGAAAACTAGGTAAGATGCAGAACTCCACCAGAGGGTCAACCAACAAGATCTGATGGATATTTACAGAACCCTCCACTCAACTGTAGTAGAATACAGATTCTCCTTAGGTACGCGAGGAACATACACCACGAAAGAGGGTGCCTAGAGTGGTAAGGGCACTGCACGCCCGTTAAAATGGCCCCAATCCAAAAACTGACAACACCGAATGCTACTGAGTAACAGGAGTTCCCCAGAAGGCTGTACACCTGGGCGCTGGAGGCAGGCGACCTGGATTGAAACCTGCCTCTGCCACTTCAGGAATATGTGACCTCGTCCCAGTCATCAGCCTCGCAGAAATGCAAACTCTCCATCCTTACAGCTGTTGCAGTTCTCAAGCTACTGTGTGTTTTCACAAGCAGCACATGCATGTAACCAGCCCCTTGATCATGAAACAGAACTTTTCCCAGACTTTGGACATCTTTGTGCTCCCTTCTTGTCATTATGTGCCAAACGACCAACCATCCTGACGTCCAAGGGCACAGATGAGCTGTGCCTGCTTGGTACCTCGTGCCAATGGAAGGCTGCCGCGCATGCTATTACGTATTTGACATCTTGCCTTACCATCATGTTCTGAGATTCATCGCCTGCATGTAATAACAAATGATCATTTCTTTGCTCCTATTACTGTATAGTATTCTGTTGTGTGAACATTCCGCGATGTAATTATAGCTTAGTTCTTGATGGGCATATAGGATCAGAGTGTCGTTCTGGGGATCGAACGGTAGGCACTGAACTGGACGAAATGAACACACCCATGTAACCACAAGTCACCATGCCCCCAAAGGACACTGCTATTTTAATCTCAAATATTACATAATTTTTAAAAGCAGTACCTGATTGTTATTGTTGAGGTCAGAAGAGATCAGAAGTTATTTTTTCTCTTTAGCAAGAGTTGTGTCAGGAAATCGCTTGAGATCGGTGCAGGCAGGTTCTCACTCTGAGAGAGGGCGTTAGAGCCTTGAAACCCCTCGTGCAAGGGTGAGGCTAGGGCCTTGCTGAAGCGTCCATCACTTTAAACCTCGGAGAGTAACTTTCTGAGTGTGGGCCTGAGGCCCCTGGGCCTCAAAAGGTGGCCAGCACTTTAAAAGGAGTAATCTTTATCCCTGCTGCCCAAGGAAATGGGGCATATTCAGACTGCCTGTGACTTGGAGGCCTAAATAGAAAAACTGGCCAAAGTTTAGAGCGGTGGCTTTCAAACTACAGGTGTTAATCACTAAGGCATCACAACCAGTGCTTTTTAATAAAATGGCAAAATAGAGTAGAGGAAAAATATGGATCCTATGTACTAAGGTTAACTTCTGTGAAGCTTTTGTTTCATATTCACCTATATAAGCGTGTGCTGAATGTGGGTTTGTGTGATCACATGTAGCGAGTTGAGTCAATGGGTCCAGGGGGAGGCCGGAGGTTCAGGGGTCAGATCTGAAGTGCTTCTAGGGCTAGCTGGTGGCCCCGAACATGGCTGTCCATGAGATCTGAAAGTGGGATCATTCTATCTGTCTATCTATCTATCATTGATCGATCTTTCATTGATCCATCGATCTATCAACTTCCTACTTGCTCTCCACCTACTTACTTATCAAAAGCTAACAGTGAAGTATAAATACAGGCAAATTTCTACAAAAAGCAGATGCTATAAAAGCAGATGCTCAATATATATTTGTTGAATGAATAAATGTACTTTCCATTCATTCTAAACTCCATGAGAACAGAGACTTTGTCTGTTTTTGTTGAGTATTGCATTCCTAGTATACAAATACAATAGGATCTTTAAAATGTTTATTGTTTCAATGAAGAATGTTTTTTCTTTATATTAAACATGAGTTGCTTTTTAAAAATTGAAATATAGTCAACATACAATGTTATATTCGTTCCAGGTGTGCTCCATATTGACTTGACATTGGCATACAGATTTGTAAATAATGCTGCTACGAACATTGGGGTATGTGTATCTTCTTGAATTAGTATTTTTGCTTTCTTTGGGTAAATGTCCAGAAATGACATTGTTGGATCATAGGGTAGTTTATGTTTAATTTTTTGAGGAGCTTCTGTACTGTTTTCCATAGTGGCTGCTATGGAATTTACAACTTCACTCACAGTTCGTGAGCGTTCCCTTTTCTCCACATCCTCACCAACACTTGCTATTTGTTGTCTTTTTGATGAGAGTCATTCTGACAGGTGTGTGATGGCATCTCAATGGGGATTTAATTTTCATTTCCCTGATGACTAGTAACACTGACATCTCTTCATGTGTCTGTTGGCAATCTGTATATCCTCTTTTTTCTTCCTGTCTTTTAGGGCGGCACCCATGACATATGGAAGTTCCCAGGCTAGGAGTCAAATTGGAGCTGCAGCTGCCAGCCTACACACAGTCATAGCAATGCAGGATCCGAGCTGCATCTGTGACCTACACCACAGCTCACAGCAAAAGCAAGACCAGGGATCAAATCTGAATCCTCACGGATATCAGTCTGATTCATTTCCACCGCGCTACCACAGGAACTCTGGTGTACTTCCATTGGAAAAATATTTATTCAGGTGCTTTGCTCATACCATAATCAGGTTGTTTGTTTTTGATGTTGAGTTGAATGAGTTTTTTGTTTATGTTGGAAATTAACCCCTTATTGGATAGCTTCTTCCATTTAGTAGGTTGCCTTTTCACTTTGTTGACAGTTTCCTTTGCTGTACAAAAGCTTTTTGTTTGATTTTGTCTTATTTGTTTATCCTTGCTTTTGCTTCCCTAGCCTGAGGAGGCAAGTCCAAAAAAATGTTACTAAGACCAATGTCAAAGAACATACTGCCGTTGTTTTCTTCTAAAAGTTTTATGATTTCAGGTCTTAAAGTTTTTATCCATTTTGAGTTCATTTATTATTATTATTATTATTATTATTATTATTATTATTTTGTCTTTGCCTTTGCCTTTTAGGTGGCATATGGAGGTTCCCAGGCCAGGGGTCCAGTTGGAGCTGTAGCTGCCTGCCTACACCACAGCCACAGCAACCCGGGTTCCAGGCTGCATCTGTGACCTACACCACAGCTCACAGCAATGCTGGATCCTCAACCCACTGAGCGAGGCCAGGGATTGAACCCACAACCTCATGGTTCCTAGTTGGATTCTCTTCTACTGCACCATGACGGGAACTCCTCGAATTTATTTTTTTAAAAATATGAAGTGAGAAAGTAGTTCAGTTTTATTCTTTTGCATGTAGATATCCAATTTTCTTAGCATAGTTATTGAGGAGACTGTCTTTTTCCCATTGCATATTCTTGCCTCCTTTGTTGTAGATTAGTTGTTTTTATTTGTTTGTTTGTTTGTTGTCTTTTTAGGACCATACCCCAGGCTAGGGGTCAAATTGAAGCTGTAGCTGCTGGCCTCTACCACAGCCACTGCAATGCCAGATCCGAGCCACATCTGCAAACTACACTACAACTCACAGCAGTGCTGGATCCTTAACCCACTGAGGGAGGCCAGGGGTGGAACCTGTGTCCTCCTGGATAATAGTCAGATTTATTTCCACTGAGCCATGGTAGGAACTCCTGCTATAGATTAGTTGATCATCAAGTGTGGGTTTATTTCTGGGCTCTCTATTCCGTTTCATTGATCTGTGTGTCTGTTTTTGTGCCCATACCATACTGTGTCAATTACTGCAGCTTTGTAATATAGTCTGAAGTCAGGGACTATGATACCTTCAGCTTCGTTTTCTCAAGATTGCTTCGACTATTTGAGGTCTTCTGTGTTTCCACACGAATTTTAGAATTATTTGTTCTAGTTCTGTGGAAAATGCAGTTTACATTTTGATAGGAATTGCATTGAATCTGTAGATAGACTTAGGTAGTACAATTATTAGTTATTTCAGTATATGAGTACAGTATATCTTTCCATTTGTTTGTGTTGTTTTCAGTTTCTTTCATCAATGTGTTTTAGTTTTCTGAGTATAAATCTTTTACCTCTTTGGTTAGATTTATTCCTAGTATTTTATTCTTTTTGATACAATTGTAAATGGGATTGTTTTCTTAATTTCTCTTTTTGATAGTTTGTTATTAGTGTATAGGAATGCAACAGATTTTTGTATATTAATTTTATATCCTGCAACTTTACCAGATTCATTTATTAGTTCTAGTAGGTTTTTTTGGTAACATTTTTAGGATTTTCTATATAGAGTATTAGGTCATTTACAAACAGTGACAGTTTCACTTCTTCCTTTTCAGTTTGGATTCCTTTTATTTCTTTTCCTTGTTTGATTGCTGTGGCTAGGACTTCCAATACTATATGGAATGAAAGTTGTGAGAGTGGGCATCCTTGTGTGTTCCTGATCTTAGAGAAAATGCTTTCCAGCTTTTCACTGATGACTATGATGTTGGCTGTGGCTTTGCCATATATGGTCACATATGTTGCTTTTAAAATCATACTAAAAATTATATATATATACTTTTTTTTTTTTTTTTTTTTTTTGCTTTTTATGGCTGCACATTTGGCATCTGGAAATTCCCAGGCTAGGGGTTGAATCAGAGCTGTAACAGCTGCCAGCCTACACCACAGCCACAGCAACACAGGATATAAGCCATGTCTGCGATCCATACTACAGCTCAGGCAATGTCGGATCCTTAACCCACAGGGCGAGCCCAGGGGTTGAACCTGCATCCTCATGGATACTAGTCAGGTTCATTACCTCTGAGCCACAGCAGGAACTCCTAAAAATGATATTATTATAGGATTAACTAAATAAATACTTATCTAAAATGAGGATTAGTAGCTTATCTGAAAAGATAAACACATCACCCTGATCATTTCCTTGGCATTGAACCCTTCTGTTCAGAAATTGAGGGCTCTCAGACAGCAAAGCACTAAATCAGAATGCATAAGCCTCTCAAGATTGTAGTTTTTTCATCTTTTTTCTGATACCTATTATTTCTCTCTCTCTTGCCCTTTTGTCTAGAGGAAAGAACACTTGAATTTTTAAAATGTAAAACAGATAATTTCTTCCACTGTGTATATGAAGAAAAATCCTAACCCTCTTTGAGCATTGCCTTATTTAGCTAGCCATATAAAAATGAAACCTCAAAAGGCTCTGATCTTTATCTTCAAAGCTCAGTGTGAGTTAGAGAAAAGATTTTATAGTTTTTTGAACTCTAAATTCAGATCAGTATGAACCATCTGCTTCATTTAGTATCTTATGAAAAAGAAGCTTCAGATGTTTATAACACAACAGATTTTAGGGGGAAAAAACCATGTCCTTGTGTTTAGATAGGAGCAGATCTTTGAACATTTTAGCATTTCTCAGATGTGAAGTCTTCCTACCTCCATTTCATTCAGTAACACACCTCCGGTTCAGAAAAATCTCAAAATCAGCTGCTCAGTATTTCTACCATAGACTCTCACTAGATGACTTCAAACTCACCAGCATGGAGGGGCACTGCCCCAGGATTAAGCAACAGTACTCCTGACTTCATCAGACAGAGCCACCGATTGACATCCTCTGTCCCAGACCTAAAACCCCTTTCACCTTTCCCCCGCTGCTTTATCTTCTCTCTCTCTCTCTCTCTTTTTTTTTTTCCTGCACCAGCCGCATATGGAAGTTCCCAGGGCAGGGGTTGGATCCAAGCTGCAGCTGCAATGCATCAGCTGCAGAGACAATGTGAGATCCTCAAACTGCTGCACCACAGCGGCCACTCCTCCCCCAGTTTCTCTGATGATTAAAAAAATAATAATTTTACCTGGAACTTTATTTGACAGATTATTGATAGTAGTGCTGGGTGGAGAAAATGAGCTGCAGATGTGTCTTGATGAAAAGTCAGATTTTCCCCTGATCATGGGTGGGAGAGAAAGTGGGGGTAACTGTGCTGTTTGTCAAGGAGAAGAGGGGAAGGGACTTCTCGGGGTGAAGGGCAGGGAAAGGAGGGGGAAATTGATCGATCCTCCCTATTGATTATGTCCCTCTTGCTATAATAATAATAATATAATGTGGGGGAAACCACGCTGTTTGTCAAATGATTCAATTAGGAGAAGAATATATAAGGCTTTGCTAGAGGCAAGAGTTTCTTAGGACCATATACACTTTGGTTAAAAAAAAACTTTTTTAAAACAGCAAAAAATATATACATATATACTTACATATATACTCTCTCTCTCTCTCTCTCTCTCTCTCTATATATATATATATATATATATATATATTCCTGAAAAATTTGAGGAGCTACCTATCAATTTCCTCAATGGCAACAAGACAAATATAAAAGCCCCAATCGCTGCCAACCAGATTTTAAGAGCAAAGGGTCTCTCTTAAAATGTGGTATTTGCTCTACATAATAGCAGCTTAGAATAAACAAAATACGAAAGGAGAGCTCACATGTTAACTTCTGGCGGCCTTTCCCAATGTTCGAACAGGAAATGAGGTTAGATATTAACATCTGACCTCCTCTCTCAGGCAAGCAGTGGGCCCTTAAGATGGGCATGGGAGGCGAAGCTGGCCTGCAGCCACACACTTGGGGGACAAAGGGTTCCAAAGCTGAAGTGTCCGTTGAAGTAGCCTTGAGAAGCCAAGTGTCGTTAGCATCAGCTGGACCCGTTGCTTTAGGCTGTAAGAAACAGCCTAGAGAGAAGTGATAGAGACTCTGTCTGGGAACTCTAAGATCTGAGTTCAAATCCTAGCTTTGTAACCTAACCAGCTGTGTGACCGGGGCAAGTATTTAATCTCTGTACCTCTGTTTTCATATCTTCAAAGTGAGAGAAGCAACGAACCTATAGCTTTGTAATAAGCCTTAACTACAAGCATTTCTTAAGGAACTTAGCATATGGTAACAAGTAATAGAGTCCCCTCCTGCAACAGAGTTAAACATTTAAGAAGTGTGTGAGACCACACGTAACCAGAGGCCCAGAGGGAGAGTGCGCGTCACAGGTGACGGCGTGAGCAGCACGATACGGTCATCACCTCTGTTCTGCCACCCTCAGCAATGACTTTCTCTTCTCGCTGGTGGCACCTGGGTACAGCATCTCCAAGCAGCACATCTAGAAAGAGGATGTGTTTCTTTCTGTGGCTTTCTTTTAAGAGGGAAAGGTAACATTTTGGAGAAATTCTTCCTTGGACTTCCTCTGACATCTCATTGAGCAGAATTGATCTATTGGCAAAGGAAGTGAATGGGTTACTCTTGGGCCAATCAATTCCGCTTTTGAAGCTGGGGCTGGGAAGGAAGTGAATGTCTACCTGGTGTTTGAAGTCCCTCCGAAAATCATGCGGCTGTGGAGGTTAGCGATGGTAGAGAACAAGCACCAGATCGCCAACAGCAGTGCCTACAGCTCGTGTGGACAGAGAGCAAGAACAGGCCACGGCGGTGAAATAGGATGGCACAAGAAGGTGAAAGAGGCAGAGCGAGGAGAGGCCAACTGAAGTCATTTTGCCCTCTACAAGGGGGCTGTTTAAAGAGCATGGGCAAAGCCTACAAGTGCAGAGAAAGCTGCAAAGGACACCAAATGTCCCCCTAATTCCTCATTTGTTCTTTCCTATGTGGAGAGGAACAGAATTTTCCCAGTTCACTTGGTGGAGGCATTTAACCCATTAGAAGCATTATAAATAAGATAGATTGATGTCGAGAACTGTAAATATTTTACCCAACTTGCAAGCTAAGTCAACCTCCCACAATTTCATGGATGTTGGCAGAAGACTTGAGATTCCTGAGTCAAAGACAAAGGACTTTATTACTCAAAGCAATAGCAGTTGTCAAAGTGTGAGCATTTGTGCTGCTTGCCCAGACCCCAATTTCCATGGAATGATGCAGAAACAGCCAGGTGACACTTGTACATGTAATGGGTTTCATCACAAGAGAGGAACACTGAACTTAGAAAAACCCAAATATTATAATGGAAAGTAAACTACTTGCTTTTATTTATTTATTTATTTTTTGCTTTTTAGGGCCGCACCCACAGCAACATATGGAGGTTCCCAGACTAGGGGTAGAATCGGAGCTGCAGCTGCCAGCCTACACCACAGCCACTTGGGATCTGAGCTGAGTCTGTGACCTACACCACAGCTCACGGCAATGCTGGATCCTTAACCCATTGAGCAAGGCCAAGGATCGAACCTGTGTCCTCATGATTACTAGTCGGGTTTGTTACTGCTGAGCCACAGTGGGAATTCTAAAACTACCTGCTCTTTGTCTCAGAAGTAAATAGCCTATTTATCACATTGGGCAATGAGCATGACTATAATGTTGGATTCTGAAAAAATTCCCATTAGTCTTCTACTCAATTGGCCTCTCAGATTAGTCTGACCAGTAGAGGCTGAGAGTAAATCAGTCCAATTTGTCTTGTATGGCATTCAATTAAGCTGGTATCAATAGGACTCCAGGAGTTTCTGGTGTGGCTCAGCAGGTTAAGAAACCGACTAATCCATGAGGATGCAGGTTCGATCCATTGCCTCACTCAGTGGGTTAAGGATCGGGCATGGCTGTGAGCCGTGGTGTAGGTCACAGAAGTGGCTCAGATCCTCAGATCCTGAATTGCTGTGGTTGTGGTGTGGGCCAGTAGCTACATTTCTGATTCGGCCCCTCACTTGGGAACTTCCATATGCCGCACCTGTGGCCCTAAAAGCACAAAAAACAAATTTAAAAAAAAAAAAAGGATTCCAATGAGCAGAATGAGGCTAATCTGTAGTATTGACCTCAACCATGCCCCCCAGGATTCCAGACCCAGGCAGCTGAACAAATTTCCATATATCACAAGGTTCGACCTTAGAAAGTCAGGTGACTTTGCTCAAGTTCTTACACTGATTTTTCCCCTTGGCCTGAGACAGAATGACATGGTAGGTGATGGCAGAGGCTCTGTCTCGGGCCTCAAAGAGGAAATCCAGGGCAATTCTCTCGTTTGTAACCACCCTGATCAGTGAGAGGAGGTCAACCTGAGTGCCTTCCAAGGCTGGGGCAGCACCGTGGATGACGTCACCTGAAGTCAGGGGCTGGTTTTGAACCCTTTTCTAACTGGATGCCTCCTGACATAAAGATAAGTACACAGAGACTATGTAAATGACAAGTCAGGTGTCTCTCTGGGACCCTCTCCTGAGTAACCAAGTGTAGCCCTCTTTGTGGAGCTACCTCTGCCGTTCTAAGGGCCACAAGATCTACTGAGGATTCTTCCTTAAACTCTGGAACATTTCTTATGACCACTGCCAAACTGCAAGTCACTTGTGTTCAGAAGGCAGGGAGGCAAATGCCTGGATGCCACAAAAGAAGTACATCACGCTCACGGAAAGAAAGTGTTGTCTGTAATTGTCGGGGGTGCCTCCAGCATAAGCTCTTGGCCAGCCGCTAAACCTTAACAGTCCCAGTACAGTTTTAAAACTTGAGTTTAGCCATTCTTTTTAGGACCACCTAAAGGCAGTCAGCCCTCAACATGTCCTGTGGTCCTGTGGTCCTGTGGTCCCCATGACCAACTGGATGGCCCTTGTCCATCAGAGGAAATGACTTAGTTATGAAACTGGGGGTAGGAAAAATATCTGGAGGTGTTAGGTATTTTAATGAAGGTGCAGGAGATGGGGACACCACCACCCCTGCCCCCGCTTCTGATTGGCTTCTCAGTAAGGCTCTGGGGGACGATGGTCAAATCATGGCCAGAGGCATTGGGCAGAGGATGACAGATGGAGCCGTCACTAAAATCGAAGGCACATGAACATCGCCAGGAGGCGTTCCTTCGTGAAGAAGGCTCCAGGGGTGATTCTGAAAACCAAACGTCACTCAAATCCATCTCTCCTCTGTGTGTCTTAGGGTCTAAAGTTCTCCCATATCAGCCACTGTTGTTGTCTGTGCTCCATTGATTCAAAATTCAGCAGGTCCAATTCCCTTACTGATAATTTCACTTTTTTTGCAGTTGTCCCTTAATCACATCCAGACATTTTATTCAGAAAAAAAGGTGCAATATTTGGAGATTTTGATCAACTTATACAGGCCCATTATGGCCCCCACATCGGCCTGTGTGGGCCTCTGCATGGGGATTTGGTGACAGTGTGCTCAGCCGGGTGGCAATTATCCTTATGATCTAGGACCAGCCTAATTAGAGAATCCAGGTGGCTGAATCTGAATTAAGTTTGGGTCTCCCAGGCCCCATTTTTGGCCAGGCTGCCATCTGCACCAACCAAGGTGACCTGGGCATAATATAAGGGGAGAAAAAGACATGCCATGCCTAGGAATGATCAGGAAGAAATCTCAGATTGTCACGATACGTCTATAGCACCTCCCATCCCTTCGGTCCTGATCATTATCCCGAAAGCAGCTAAGAGGAAATGGTCCATTTCTGCGGACAGCAACATTTAGTGACCAAACTGCCCCACTATAAAGGGCATGGACCAGGAGAGGGTGAGGGAAGCAGAACAAGAGACTTTTTAAGTCAATTTTTGAGGCGGCTGCTCCAGCGCTAGATGACTGTGGTTGGCAGGGAGCATGAAGGGCCCATCAAATAGCTGTACGGTCGGCAGCTCAGATGAGGGTAGAGGCGAGAGGTGGTATTCAGAGAGAAAGAGCCACCCCGGACAGTAAAGCTTTACATTGAGTGTTAGTTTCAAACAGGGTGGTAGCTGCTCATGGCTGCATCAAATGAACCTGTGATGCTTTTGGCTGGTTCAACAATTTCAGCTGGGTAAAGATCCTCATGGCTGATACCTCCTACTCTGGTCTTGGGAACCCTCTGGCTCAGCAGCCATGGACATGTTCTTTTCTGGCTTCCTTCTGCTCTCTTGGGCTTGGCTCATACAGTGGTTTTGTTTGTTTGATTGTTTGTTTGTTTTTTTTAAAGGAATCCACCTCAACCTGGGGTATTTGCTGCCTCATTATCAAAATAACATCTCCTTGGCTTCACCTAGTTCCATGTAAGTTTTCCAGGGCTGAGAATATCTATAGAATTCTTTGGGTAGGTTTCTTATTTTCCAAAAGATCACCTGCAACAACATTAGAAACCCAATCCCATGCAGGAAGAGCTCAAATATTAGTTAATGCCTCACCTGTGGCTTCCCATGTGAGTTTATTTATCTCAAGGAAATTTTCTATCAAAGAGCCACAGCGCCATTGTAGCAGCCAGCACCAGCTGCAAAACACGGAGACATTCTGTTCTTGTCTGAATGGCTCTCAGGTTGGCAGGAGAGATGGTAGGAGTGATTGAGCCATGAAACTGCCCAGCTGTTGCCATTCTCCTGAAAAGGAGCGAAACCTCTGCTTCTCCAGGGTGACTATGAGAACGGCTTGTCTCAGTGGGGCAGGTCTGAAACTGACTGGTAGGCTGGTGAGAAAGCCCCCGCACAGAGGAGTCAACAGCGCCGCAGGCACAGTTTCACGCAGCTGACCTTCAACCTACTTTCCAGTACTCAGCCCACAACCCTTTGAGTCTTCCTTATAATTGGAGAGTTATCTGATGCCTGATTAATCATAAACTTTGGTCAACATGATCTCAGCATTTGTGCCGGTGTCCAAAGGCCAATTCAAAGATGACACCTGCACATGAGGTGAATGGCGTTACAAGAGAGAAACCCTGAGTTTTAGGAACCCAGACCTCTTACGGACAAGAACAAACACGCACTATCTCTGTCTTCCAAAGCTGTTGCACAAGCATGCTTAAAAAGACGGTTCATAACAACAGCAGTCAGTCCTTGTGCTTGCAAGGCATGCAGAGTCACTGGAGACCCACAGAGAATTGCTTCCCAACAATGAGTTTTAGCAACGACTTCTCTGAGTCACACCATTCCTAAAATTCTCTCGTGAGACATCGCTTATTTTCCGTCCCAGTTTATCACAGATTAGCAAGGGGATGGCAGATGAAATGGAGCCAGAAATGCACCCATGGCCTATGGAAGTTCCTAGACCAGGGGTTGAATCAGGGCTGCAGCTGCTGGCCTACACCACAGCCACAGCCATGCCAGATCCGAGCCATGTCTGTGACCTACACCACAGCTCACGGCAACACCAGATGCTTAACCCACCGAGTGAGGCCAGGTATCGAACCTGCATTCTCATGGAGGATGAGCCGTAATGGGAATTCCATGACAGGGAGACCTTAAAGGAGGGAGGCAACAGGTAACTGAAGATTTATCAGCTCAAGGTGTTTTGGTTGCAAATGACAACTTTGGTTAGCATAAGAGGAAATTTATTATAGAACGATGGAATAGCTCAGAGAAATAAAGAAAGAGTTGAAGAGCTGGGTCTTTGGCCAGAAAGCAGGGCAAACCTGCTGGTCTTTGGCCAGAAAGCAGGGATCTAGATCTAGGATGGATCTGGAGCTAGGGTGGATCGGATCTAGATGGATCTGGAGCTAGGGTGGATCAGATCTAGATGGATCTGGAGCTAGGGTGGATGGATCTAGGATGGATCTGGAGCTAGGATGGATCGGATCTAGGATGGATCTGGAGCTAGGGTGGATCTAGATCTAGGATGGATCTGGAGCTAGGATGGATCTAGATCTAGGATGGATCTGGAGCTGGGGTGGATCTGGATCTAGGTTGGATCTGGATCTAGATGGATCTGGATCTAGATGGATCTAGATCTAGGATGGATCTGGATCTAGGTTGGATCTGGATCTAGGATGGATTGGATCTAGATGGATCTGGAGCTAGCTCTAGATCGATTGGACAGTCTCTCCAGGGCATCCCTGTTAGGATGACCCAGTTCCAACACTGAAATTCTTGTATCACAGCTCAAGATCCAAAGTTTCATGGGAGAAAGTCTGATCATATTGGATCATATGCCCTTGCCTGGGGCAGGTGAGGGTGAAGATTTCTTTTTTTGGGGGGGGGGCTGCAGCTTTGGTGTATGGGGTTCCTGGACTAGGGATCGAATCAGAACTACAGCTGTCAGCCCACACCACAGCCACAGCAATGTGGGATAAGAGCTGCATCTGTGACCTATGCCACAGCTCATGGCAATGCCAGATTCTTAACCCACTGAGCATGGCCAGGGATCAAACCCAAATCCTCATGGATACTAGTCAGGTTCTTTTTTTTTTTTTTTTTTTTTTTTTTTTTTTTGTCTTTTTGCCTTTTCTAGGGCTGCTCCCATGGCACACGGAGGTTCCCAGGCTAGGGGTCTAATCGGAGCTGTAGCCACCGGCCTACGCCAGAGCCACAGCAACGCAGGATCCGAGCCGTGTCTGCAACCTACACCACAGCTCACAGCAACGCCGGATCTTTAACCCACTGAGCAAGGCCAGGGATCGAACCCGCAACCTCATGGTTCCTAGTCGGATTCGTTAACCACTGCGCCACAACGGGAACTCCACTAGTCAGGTTCTTAACCTGCTGAGCCACAATGGAAACACTGAGGGTAAGGATCCTAACAGATAATTGAGCCAGAACTGCCTTCACTGTGAAGGAGGAGTCCCCAAAGAAAATTCAAGATAGTTCCCTGAATCTTCTAGATTCATTTTCTCAACCTTCTCCAAACTGTGGGGGACACAGTCGCTAGGAATGCTGGGATCACATCTAACATCTCCATTACCAGCGAGAGAAGAGGAGGGATCACGGGAAAGCTCTCTGATTGGCCAGGTTGGGTCACAGCTCTGCACGTGAGGCTTGGGAGTAGGGTAGCATAGTGGGACTGGTGCCTATACCAGAACCACAGGGCGAAACAGGAAAGGAACAGTTCCCTAAAGAATGGCAGTGCCATTATCCAAAAAGGGGGCAAGAGTGATACTGGGCAGAGAAAAACAACACATTCCCATCATGGTCTCCAGCTCTGCACTAGCCTTCCTTCCAGCCTGGACTTTTGTGAGTTTGGGTCTGAGCATATCTGGAGGAGAAAGAAAACTAAGGGTGTGTTGCCGGTGAATTTTCCCTGGAGAAGCAGCCCGGCTCAGGGTGGCTGGGGTCTCCTTCTGGGCACTAGAGGGTGATGGCAGGAGGCAGGGTGTGGCACAGAAAATAGCTGTGGCATCGTGGACATTGGTGGGGCCACTGGAAGGTGGAGGCCAAGTCTGAGAAGTCTTCCATTAAATGCCACATGATTCCCATCAGAAAGCTGAAGAAAATCTACCAGGTGGACAGGGTCAGGGAGCCAGGTTTGCTGTTTGCCACCTGGGGCTCAAGAGCCAGAGGAGACAAGGAGCTTCCTGGACTTGCTCTCATCCCAGACCACTCTGCAAAAAAAGCCCAGTCTAAAATGTCGAGCTCATAGGAGCGGTCAGAGGTGGGAATTAGGGTGAGGTGTCACAGCCAACCTATAAAACCAGATGTCAGCCAAGAACCCCTCCAGGCCAGGTACCTGCAGGTAACGCCTGAAGCCATTTCCTCCCTTTTTGGAGGGTGGGTGCCTGCAGCATGGGGAAGTTCCCAGGGCACATACTGCTCAATCTCCAGAACAACCCTATGTTCCATCATGAATCAAGAATTGCACTATACATACACTGTGGGATACTGTACACAATGGAATACTGTACAGTCATGGGAACCACAGCAGTGACAACACTGGATCTTTAACCCACTAGGCCACCAGGGAACTCCTGAAGATATTTCTTGAGGCACCAAAGCCAGGGGAGGGAGTCATTTATGGGCTCTGCGAGTGGGAAGGAAAAGGAAAAAAGAGGGTAATTTTGAACAAATGATAATTTTGTGGAAATATAGTGAAGTTTTTTTCTTATGTATGAACAAGAGCATCCGGTCTGGAGGTAAGTGACATAACTATCTGTCACATTGAATAAAGTACGTTTCATTATGTCACATTATTCACATACGATGCACAGCTTTTGTAGGCTCACTTCTCCCTGGATCGCCACGCAGTTACTGGGGAAGTAATGCAGAAAGTGGCCATAGAAGAAGGTTTTCGCTGCTGCACAGAGTCCTCAGAACCTGTGGACGCAGAACCCCAGCCAGAGGTCCCCATGTGGAGCATGACTCACAGAATAAAATCTTGGCATTGGGGACTGGAAAATCTGACATTGGAGGTTATCTGCAGGCCATGGTTCAAGATGGTAAGCTGTCACAAGAAACACAAGGAACCTGTCTGTGGAACTAGAGTCATAACCAGATGTAGGAAGCCCAGCAGGGCTGGGAGCCAAGAGACGCAGGTGACATAGAAGAACAGCTCCTGATGGACAATGCAGCACAAGTCGAAACCTGTCCAAATACTTCTGGAAGAGAGAAACTTTTTAAGGAGGGAAAGAAGATATTTGGGCCACAGGTGGATCAGGTTCTAGACTTTTCACTCCCCCCGAAAGGTGGAAGCAAGATGCAATGGACTTGTCAAGGTCAAGACCACATTTTCTAGAGTGGCGCTTTGGGTGAGGTTATGAACAAATTCATGCAAAAACCACATTAAACAAAATGAAGAAGCAACAAGCAGGGACAGAGGTTCCCCGTGGAGTGATAAGCAAGGGGTGGACCTCAATACAGAGAGAAGGCCTCCAGCTCAGGGAGAAAAGGCAACCGAATGGAGAACTGGAAGTGAAGGCACTCAGACAAAATAGGATGGAGCGAGGAGGGTCCATCTGCAAGGAACTACCTGAGCAGCGGTGAGTGAAAGGCACAGCGAGTACGGTGACCGGAGGTTCGGTGTGGCCAACCAGCTACCCCTCTATGTGCAAAAGGTCAAAGGGGGAAAGGTTACAGGAGCCCAGTGTCAGAGAGGGTCAGGTTAGAAGAGCAATGAACTTTGTTTTGAAAGACACAACCAGGCCGAGGCAGCCCCGCAAGAGGAGCCAGGGGAGTAAACACTTTGAGTTTATTCCCTTTCGCCTCCAATCAACCACCCGCGGGGAGCCAGAGGGCACTGGGGCCAGGCTGATGAAACCCACGGGGCCAGATGTCTAGGGTGAGAGCAGAGAGGTGAAGGGGAAGAGTGGCAAAGAGAAGATGCCCAGCACAGCGGGAGAGAATATGAAAATGCGGCTCACAGAGATGGTGCTGGACGAGACCAGGCTCAATCTCACCAGCCAGTCAAGGCTCAGGTGCTGAAATCAGGCTTCCTGAGACCACCTGGTCTACTATTTCATTACGGGACCTGGATCAGGTCTTGTTTCCTCCACTGGGGAACTAAAGGGAGTAACAATAATACCTAACCCATAGCGTTGCTGAAGGGCCTGAGCAGGTAAAGCCCTAGGCCAGGGATCGGCGTGGAGAAAGCAGTCAATACATGATACCTACTTTTTCCCTTTTAAATTAGTAAATGCTAAAGATTTATAATGCTTGGTATGGGCAAGGTTAAGGGGCAAGACACTCTTAGACACATTTCATTGGGAGTATGAGCTGTATATAACCTTTTAGGGGGATGACTTGACAGTATTGTAACTCAAAATAGGAGCAAATGATTCCATGTCCTAGAATTTATCCCACACCATGACTTTTAGGAATTCTCAAGACTGTATGCACAAAGATATTCAATACAATTGGGAAAAGGTAGAAATAAAACCTGCATTTACTTACGGGAATTTTATGTACCCATTTATGCTGGTTGTCTGCTGTGTAACAAATTATCTTCTCAAATGTCAGAAATCCATGGCTCAAGGTCCCGCAGGAGGTTGCTGTTCCACTACTGATCAAGGCTGTGATCTCATCTGAAGGCTCAACAAAGGGACGGGGGAGGGTCAGATACAGACAAAGAGATGAGTTGCTATTTCTGCGGTGGGTGCTCCATCTGGCTCGGACTCTACCCTCTTCCCAGTGAAGCAATAAGCCCCACAGCAAGGGTCTGGGCTTTCAGGTGGAAGGAACCGGAGGAAGCCTTCCACCTCCCTCGATCCTAGCCCCTCCAGGCCAGTCCTCTTTTGAGAGGAAACACGGGGGTCTAGAGTCAAAGGCCAAGCTAAGGGCAAGATTTTGCCTTCCCTTGCTTTGTTCTCTGGGACTGTATTTCCTCCTGGTATCTTAGATGAGGCGCTTGGCATCTAAAACAGAAATCAGATATCTTGTATTCCACCAGGTCGCATCTAGTTCCACGTTTTGATGTGTCCACACCTTCACACGCACTGCCCTACGTCTATCATGAAGACGCCCCAGATGGCCCTTCTCAGTCTTCTGTCTTGAGGCTAAACACTCCCCGTTTCTTATTTTCCCTCTCATGAGGTAGGTTTTATATCTTTTACCATTTAGCTCACTCCCTGAAGGAGTTGTACGGTACTCCATAAATATTTTTTGGATGAATTCATTCATTCAGTAATAAATACTCTAATTAGTCAATGTCCTTCTTAAAACATCACCATGGTGTGATACTGTTTTAGGGACCGTGAATTACCGAGGATGCTTAAATGACACACACATTAAAAAAAAACCTGACCTTGAGCTAACTTAAACAATGGAATTCACTAGTTCACGATACAAAGAGTCCAGAAATGGTGAAGATCCGGCAGGATTAGAAGGAGAGGTTTGCACCGTGGCAGGGGCTCTGGGTCTGCTCGTCTTTGCTGGTCTGTGCTCTTGGCTCAGCTCTGGACCTAGTCCTCTGGCCAGGGTTCCTCCTGTTAGCAGAGTCCCTGCAGCCGTTCCACAGTGACCAGGGTGGGCGAAGCCCCGGCAGAGGACAGAGTGCTTCCCACACCCCCTAAGCACAAAGCCCAAGGGACTTCGGCTGGACCAGACTGACCTGGGCCACCTCCCCCCACCCCACCCCATGCCCGCCCCGGCCCACCCACTGCCTGTCCTGTTGGACTTGGACTCGAGGAGGTGTCCACCTCGGAGCCAATGAATGCTGCCAAGAGAACGGGGCTTCTAAGCCAGTCGAACCCTCCCTGTCCTCCACCCCAGCACCCAGAAGTAGGAAACTTCCTCTTGCAGCCCTGGCTGGAACGTGCAGATCCCGCTAGGGAGCGAGCAAAGGGAATGGGACGCTGCTATCAGGTGTGCAGCTGGTGTTTATTAGGTAACTGTGCACCAGACCCTCTTTTAGGCCCTGGGAATACAGCCAAGAACAAAATGGACAGAGTCCATTTGTCCATTTGTCAGAGAGGAGAAACAGAAAATAAACAAACACATACATAAGTAGGGAGAGAACTCTGGGGAGGAACGCAGGGGGTGCCGGGGAGACCTCCCTGGAAAGGTGACATCGGAGGTGTGATTTGGGAGAAGGAGGCAAGCACAGAGGGCCTGGGTGGAAGAGCACTGGTCATTTCTGAGAGACAAGGACTGAGGGCCGACGTGAGGGGCCTGGTGGGCCGGGCAAGGACTGAGGTTGGGCGGTGAGGGGGAGACCACCACATCCTCAAGGGCAGGGCCTGATTTTTAAGCAGTGGTTGCCACACCGTCAGTTGCTATGTCAATGCCCCCTCCACCTGTTCCCGCTGCCGGGCTCACCTGCCACAAAAGTCTGCAAATACCAGGCACCCCTTTTCCCTTCCAGGCCTGCTGCTGAGGTGCGAGCCAGTGATCCCAAATAGACCATGTTTCTCTAGATCATAGCTTAGGATTAGACAGACTGGAAAAGAGCAAGGCTTCAAGCCAAGAGCCAATCGGGAGGCTTCTGGCAGATTCGAGGACAGAGGTGAGCTGCGCTCGAATAGTGGTCATGGTCGCAGGACAAGAGATGAGGGCTGGGTGGGACCGAGATGACGGGGGGGAAGTGACGTGTTCTGGCAACTGGATGTGAGCAAAAAGGGAGACAGGTCAGACAAGGGGACAGGGGGCAGGGGGCAGGAGTGGGGCAGAGCCGGGAGCAAGAGCCCAGGTGCAGTTAGAGAATGAATCAGGGACGTGGTGGCTGTCCATTTGACATGTCACATGTCGGGGAAGCCAAAGGACGCCTGTCTTTGTCTTTCTGTTTGTCTTCTTAGGGCCTCGCCCACAGCATATAGAGGTTCCCAGGCTAGGGGGGGAATTGGAGCTGCAGCTGCCGGCCTATGCTACAGCCATAGCAACGCCAGGTCTGAGCTGGGCCTGTGACCTACACCCACAGCTCGTGGCAACTCTGGATCCTGAACCCACTGAGTGAGGCCAGGGATGGAATCTGCATCCTTATGGATACTAGTTGGATTCTCAACCCACTGAGCCACAGTGGGAACTCTTAGACTCCCATCTTTGGGGAAGAGTATCTAGAAAACAAAATAGAAACTGATCTGACTCATTGCAACTAGAGATTCTCACACTAAGTGAAGTAAGTCAGAAAGAGAAAGACAAATGTGATACCACTTATATGTGGAATCTAAAATATGGCTCAAATGAACCTTTATACAAAACAGAAACAGACTCACAGGCATGGAGAACAGACTTGCGGTTGCCAAGGGGGAGGGGGGAGGGAGTGGGATAGACTCGGGGTTTGGGGTTAGTACATGCAAATGTTTACATAAAAAAAAAAAGGAAACTGATCTGACTCATTCATAGATCTGGTCTTTGCCTATGTTATTTATCCATTCTGCCTGGGGTGCTCTTTGTCTGGCAAACTCCTATTCATCCTTCTATACCCAGATTAATTGCTGCCTCCTCCATGAAACCTTGGCAACTTTGAGGCAGAATTATTTCTTTTTCAAGGCTTCTGGAGCTGTTCACTGACACACGCATCCTATCACTTGCTCTGCACAATGCATTGCCATTTATGTGTCTCCTCCTTAGTACTAGGTTGCAAGTGGGCTCCTAGAGGCCAACTTAATGCTTTTGTATCCCTGGCACTTAACAGCAACTTGAATATAATCATCAAATGAGCGATGGATGAATGAACAAAATATTGACACTGGAGAAAAAGTAAAGGTTAAAAAGTGATAGGAGAAAGGGGTGGAATGTTGAAATATTTAAGATATTGAGACATTCATAGAGAATGGTAGGCCCAATGAGGTTATCCTTGGAAGCTCTTAGAAGGTTCTATATATGGAAGGAGGAGATCTAAATATTTGAGCTAATACCAAATATGAGAAAGAATTGCAATCATTACCTAAGAATACCTCAAGAGGAAATGTGCAGAGAATAGATGAAATATTAGTTGAAGTTGAAAGCCAGAGCACATAGGGAACCGGAAGGTTAGGAAATCGTGAGAATAAGTTTTTTCCAGAATTTCTGGAGACATACCAGTGACATTTTACAATGCAGTCACACAGCATGATCATGTGTACATGACTTTCCGCAGCATGCAACGTAAGGGGTGCTGGTGCAGTCTCAGGCTGCAGAACACGTAAACATGAGAGATTTTGTGGCACTTTTCTGGGGGCTGAACTCGCGGTTGGGCCAATGGCATTTTCCCATTGTTTCCGTCCCTCTTCCCTGTCTTAGGACAATTTGGGAAGATTCAAGTGACACTGGTGATAATGCTGCTTTTATTTTCTCCATTTTTGTATCAATGATTTCAGAATGTACCGTCTCAATGGTTCTCAACTCAGGAAAATGTGAGCCTTTCCACTGCCCTCTGCCCAGAATGGAGACATTTTAACTTTTGCAACAAGTGATGTTGGGTAGACATCAGGGCTGCTGCTAAATATGTTAGCTCGCAGGAAAGCCCCCAACCACCAAGAATTAGCCGGCCTCAAATGTCGGTAGTGCCGAAGTTGGAAAGCCCTATAAAGTCTATCCCACACTAACAGCTCAGATATTATACCAACTGCTTGGCTGGGGCCAGCTTCAAAATTTTTGTGGTTCTTAACAGATGTGGAAAATGTGGAGGGAGTTTATTTACTTCCATTTTGTGGGTTAAAATGAGTCGTTATCATTATATCTCATGTTGTACTTCAAACTTTATCGCATCGAAGGTCCATGGCAAAGGGAGCACTCTTCGTGTGCCTTCTGCGCTAACACTAACCCGACCATTTATTAAGTGCTTAGATGACCTTGCTAAAGGGCTCTGAAGGTCGAAGCAGGACAACAGCAGTCACTAAAATCATGCCCAGTCTTAGCAGAGTTAGAGGTGGCACGAAGTAGGAGTGCGTGGAGGAGGGGATATGTCCCACGTCTCATGTCGCAACCCTGGCACGTACTAGTCATTGGCCCTTGGCAGTTGCCTCACTGTGCTTCAGTTTTCTCTTTGGATATGAGGATTATAGCAGAGTCCCACCTCTTAGAGCTGTTGTGAAAATTAACTGTTGACACGTGCGACGATATTGGACGGCACTCAGCACGGCTGCCAGGATGCTGGGCATTTCTATTTAGTCAGAGTCATGCTGCCCCCTGACACTGTCATGAAGATACTCTTCATTTTCTCCAGCTGGACAGATTTTTTGTTTTTTTTCCAATCTGTTTTAAGGTCTGATCAGGCTAGGGGTCCAATCAGAGCTGCAGCTGCAGGCCTACGCCACGGCCACGGGAACACCAGATCCAAGCCACATCTGCCACCTGCATCACGGCTCACAGCTTAACCCACTGATGAGGCCAGGGATCGAACCCACATCCTCATGGATACTAGTCAGGTTCGTTTCCACTGAGCCACAGCGGGAACTCCCCCAATTATGTGATTCTTAATAAATGTTAAAATGTTGGAGAGAGTCCCCTTATTTCCATTTTTAAGTTAAAACAAAACTTTACTTATATAGCTCAGATTGCTGTTCAAATTCACATGAATTAAAAAGTGTGGCTACACTGTGATTCTTCAGGGAAACCCTGATGGTTATGACGGCAGGAGGGTAAACACCTACCTGCAGGACTCCTGGAACAAGGAGCATTATCCCCAAGCCCTTGTGTGACAGGCCACTAGAGGGCGCCAGAGACTTCTTTCGAAAAACATACAGATTTGGGGTTTTGTTTAAATTGTACCCCAAACAGTCACTAGATGGTGTCCAAAGATTCCTTTTGAAAACCTAAGTGGCCAGATACTCATTTGATGTTTATAGCAAAAATAATAACTGATTATCACATTTAATTGGAACAACGCAGTGCATCAGTCCAAGAGCAACGTCTCAATTCAACATAGACAAGTGTTTTTCTCTGTTCTAGATCCTTGTCATAGGGAAACTCCTACAGAAAAAATTCCTTTTCCTATTAATCTGTTAAAGTTTTAATTAAAAAATTTAAATCACACGTCACTGGTGGTGATTTAGCAACCCCATTGCCTAGAAAGGATGGGGGTTTGGAGTTCCCATTGTGGCTTAATGGGTTAAAGACCTGACATTGTCTCTGTGAGGACACAGGTTCGATCCCTGGCCTGGTTCAGTGGGTTAAGGATCCAGTGTTGCCATGGTGTAGGCCGCAGCTGCAGCTCCGACCGGACCCCTGGCCCAAGAGCCTCCGTATGCTGCCCATGTGTTCGTGAAAGGAAACGAAGAAAGGACGGCTCCTTGGGATCTGCTATACGGAGCCCCACCTCCCAAATCCAAAGGACTCCAGGAAGAAAGATATGTTGGTGACTCTTGGTTTCTTTTCCGTTACAAGCTTACACCCGAGCAAAGGAGAGGCAGCTCTGGAAGCACAGCGGCAGGGATTTTTGGAGTTCTGGGCTTTGTTCAAAGTAAACCCCAAATAGGGTTTTCGACAGACACGAGGGCCTTGGACCTGCAAAAACTCACATCCCTGCCCCTGTCTCCCTCCCTGGGGCCAGTCCTCCGAGCCTGGGCAGGGTCTGAGAAGCCACGCAAACCTGCCACCTGCCACACACAGTCCCACAGGCCGGTCAGCCCCAGGATGGGCGGAGAGCTGAGGGACGCATTCGAACCAGCGTACGTGCCTCGCTTTTAGGAGGACAGCATGACAGCCCAGAGAAAAGGAATGTGGGGGTCTTCCAGGTTCCCAGTGACTGTTCAAAGAGTCATCATTCCTTAGAGATGGTTTCTCGACTCATTTCACTTTCTCTCTTTCATACTTATGGAGAGAACAGACTTAAGAACAAATAATGAAGTCAGACAGAGCCCTGAAGGCTGGAACCAAAAGGCTGAGACAGAAGAGCAGAAGAGGGAGGAGGGGCCGGTGACGATGGCTGACCCGTCTTTGTTGGCACAGTCTTAGCGCCCACTCAAGGCTGACTCTACCAGTTTGGTGCTTGGCCCTTCCTTTGACAGATAAGCAAACTGAGAATTTGAGACGTTGCTTTTTCCCAGGTCACACAGCTGGTCAGGGGTGGAGCCAGGAATCGAACCAGAGAGCTAAGAGCTACCCAGTGTGTGAAGTTTTAATAAGGTGGACAACTAACCCTCCATAACCTTGGGTGTTTCCTCGGTGGTGGTTGTTGGCAGAGGGACCTACGGAAAATAGGTTATTTGCTCTCTTTCTTTGACCGCAGGGGCAGAGACCACAGAGGCTGCAGCTTGGACCCAGGTGCTGCCCAGAGGAAGGAGCTCCAGCTCTCTCTGAGGAGGCCCCAGGGTGCTGGGTGGTCTCCGGTTCAGAGTCCATGGAGCCCCCTCCACGGGCCATGGCCCACCCAGTAAAAACGCCCCGGCTTTCTCCAAGGGGGTCGTTTCCCTCCACTGTTTACCGACGTGCTGTAAAAAGAAAAGCTGCTGTAAACAACGCGAGTGCGTGAAGAGCCTAATTAAAATAACTAAAGTAATAGCTCGTGAAAAAACTAGTAAAACTAATTATTACAGAGTAGCCGTGTGGGAAGGCAAAAATTGCTGCTCCACTTGGCCTAGAAAAACACGGACAGTTTACCAGGTCCCTTCTGAGGATACGGTTCCTCCCAACCTGGATTCAAACTCTACTGCCTCTCATCTCAGTGTCTCATTTCCTTCTTCTTTTTTTGTTTTTTACGGCCGCACCTGAGGCATGTAGAGGTTCCCAGGCTAGGGGTCTAATCAGAGCTGTAGCTGACGGCCTACACCACGGCCACAGCCACAGCCACGCCAGATCTGAGCCTCATCTGCGACCTACACCACAGCTCATGGCAACACCAGATCCTTAACCCACGGAGTGAGGCCAGGGGTCGAACCTGAGTCCTCATGGATGGGAGGGAACTCCTGATTTCCTTTCTGACAGTAGTCATTTGTGAGGGACCCTTCAATGGTCCTAACTCCAAATTGTTCCTTATCGTCAAATGTCTGGCTTTTTTCTTTTTAACTCGGAGAATCAGGAAAGTTTAGAATCTGAGAACCTCTGCGCTGAAGACGTGTAGACGTGCAGTAAATCTTCTGCGGGCTGCATGGGTCCCTCTGCCAACATCCCTACGTGATGGCTGGCCACTCTGCTTGAGCATCTTTGAGAGGCGAGGAAATGGCAGCTCTGGCAGCTCTGGCTGCTTGGGCTGCTGTCAAATACCTTTTTTTTTTTGTCTCAAGCTATACTCTGCCCCTCTAACGTCCCACCATTCCTCATTCCACCCCTCGAGGCCACAGAGAATAAGAAAAATGCCTCTTTGAAGGCAGAACCATGTCAGCTCACACCTTCCCCGTATGGAGTTCCAACCCCAGCCCTGCTGGGTGATCCACCCCAGGAGTGGAGCCCTGGTTGAAAGGTCCCCCGGGAGGGGCATTTACCTGCAGAGGCGACGAGGACCAGCGTCTTTGCCAGGAAAAGCAATGGTCATATCTGAGGGGAAATGGAACATCGAGTCAGAAGGTAGAACAGGGAACAGAAGAAAGATGTGGAACGGTACATTTGTTAGCTCAGAGGGTCAGGAGCAGAGGAGAAGCCGTCAGAGGTACGGGAACAGAAAAGGCAGTTCAGAGATAAAACCACGGGAAGTAACTTTTTGCAGGAGCTGCCTTTTTCTTACACAGTGATTTTTACATCTCCCAAGGCCATGCAGAGCCAGATACCCTCAGTTAACAAGGCTAATTCTTCCATTTTTCATCAGACGACTGCTGTTGAAACTGCCATCATAACCTATTCCAGAATCTTGTTGAGCATCTCATCAAATAACTGATGGTGAGCTGATAGAATCCACCTGACACTTTTGGCTAACTGTGTCTGAGAGCATTTAAAATGTATACCAGAGCATGGAGCAGACTTTTCTTTGCTCAGGAAAAGTCCCGTTAGCGGACCCTCTTAGTTATATAAACATAGCTTGATAAAGTACGCGGAAAGCACTTAGCGTAGCCAATAATATTAGCACGCATCACCTCCCCACTTTAGACCAAGTGGGTCTCAGGGTTCTTGGACAATGGAGGTAAGTGAGGCAGAGGTGGCCTTCCGGAGAGATACAGACCGTATTGCAGACTCGAGCGATTTCATGAAAATGCTAAGGTGACAGCAGTGTGGCGAGCTCCCTGCTTGCCTGTGCATCTCCCAAGCTGACAGCTACCGCCCACAGTGCAAGCCTGACTGCTGCCTGCCGCAGCCTCTGCAGCAGGGCCCCTCAGACTGCTGCTAGCTGAGCGGCCGTGTTCCTATGGTCTGCTGGGCCTCTGGCAGGAGGGAACAGAGTAGTTGGGAGGAGGAGGGTCCTAGGAGCTGCCGGCTGCCAGGCCCAGGAACCTGGGGGCCGGGAGGCCAAGTTCAGTGTCCACATCTGTATCACTGGGTGCCAGAAGCGAGCCAGAGCCTGGGAGCAGGCAAGAGATGACCGTAAATATTTCAGCTCTGCATGATTTAGAGAAAATGTACAGAATGTACATGTGAAATAAATGTCCTTAACTCCCCTTGGAAAAAAAAATCATACTCATCAAACCAGGAGGACCTGGTTTCATTTGGATACCCCACTGACATAGTTCCATTCCCAGCTCATAGGGCTTTCCTTCTTCCCAACTTCTTAATGGTCACTAACTGGGACTCGGTGACATCATTCCCAGGTTCACTGGGTAGCTGATGTAATCCATCCGGACCAGGAAACAGCGCTCCCTGAGAACAGAAGGTTTCTTTGCATTCAGCAGCCTCACCAGCTTCCTCTGCGGAGCCCCAGGTTAGGTGGCGCGGGAACAATGGCCAGCTCTCTGACCACCCTCCGTGCCCCCCCAGGCTGCAGGTCCCCTCCACAAAGCACAGTGTGAACTTTCTGGCTTTGCACCTGCTCGTGCACAGCAAGACGCCTGGTTATAAAGTCCTCCAGCTGCTGAGGCTCTCTTATCCTCTAAGGTAAAAATGAAATGGGAACCCCGGCCTCTCACCCCAAATCTTGAGATGTTCCCAGAGGCTTAATCTTCTAGCCACGTCTAGGCTCTGGCTTTCTGCTTCTGCCACATCCTCCGAGCCCACTCGGCCCCTCGCCTCCCGTACGCACTGTCCTTTTCCACACCACATCACCCCACCACGGAAACTGCTCCAAATCCCACACTCTCCACGCCCCATCCCCAAGAAAAACATCCCCCTGAGTCCGTTCAGGTCCTCTGAGGTCACTCACCAAGACAGAATTAGAAACGCAAGCGATTTCTAGAGGAATGTGCTTCCGAAGGAAAAAGGGGGCGCAGGAGTAGTTAGGGGGAACCTTGGGCCGGATGCGGATCTGACACCCATGAAGAGAGAAAAGGAGGTGGGGAGAGGATTGGTAGGAAGAGCCTCAGGCCACAGAGCAGCCCTGAGAAAGTCCTGAGCAGACAGATGGGGAGATTGCAAGCCAAGGTCACCACTGCAGGAGTCCTGCAGAGGCCAGGAGTGGCCGGCTTAGAGTCCCTGCTGTGTGCTGTCACTGGCTGTGGCAGCCCAGGGGCAGTGGCCTTGGCATGAACACTAATGTGTTCCAGGGGTGCAGCAGCCAGAGGCTGATGTAACTCTACTCCCTACAGCAGATTCTCTCCAAGAAGCCCTGAGCAGCATGTTCCACAACCGCCGCACCCACGACCTCAGAGCATCACACAGCAGACTTTTTTGAGGTTCTAAAATAGAGGAGAGAGGGATTCCCTGGTGGCCTAGTGGTTAAGGAACCAGTGTTGTCACTGCTGTGGCACGGGTTGCTGCTACGCCGTAGGTTTAATCCCTGGCCTGGGAACTTCCACACGCTGTGGGTATGGCCAAAAATGAAATGAAATGAAATGAAATGAAATGAAATAATCTTGTATACGAAGTTACAGCACAGCCAATAATGTCAAGCTGAATACTGGGCACCTCTGTGTTCAAAACTCACCCAGCCATCCTTCTTTAGCTGCTGGCTCTCCGCGTGATGGTCCCTGGCAAAAGCATCCCTCACTCCTCCTCCCTTGGCTCCCATTCCTTTTCCTCTCTTCTCCTCCCTTTGGCTGCCAAGCTTCAATTCTTCCTCTTTTTTAAATTGATTTTTATTTTTTCCATTGTAGTTGGTTTACAGTGTTCTGTCAATTTCTACTGCACAGCAAAGTGACCCAGTCACACACACACTTATACATCCTTTTTCTCACATTATCATGTCCCATCCTAAGTGATTAGATTCTGTACAGCAGAATCTCATTGCTTATCCATTCCAAATGCAATAGTTTGCATCTATTAACCCCAAGTTCCCCATCCACCCCACCCACTCTCCCTCCCCCTTGGCAACCACAAGCCTGTTCTCCAAGTCCATGACTTTCTTTTCTGTGGAAAGGTTCGTTTGTGCCCTATATTAGATTCCAGATATGAGTGGTATCATATGGCATTTGTCTTTGTCTTTCTGACTTATTTCACTCAGCATGAGAGTCTCTAGTTCCACCCATGTTGCTGCAAATGGCATTCTTTTGTTCTTTTTTATGGCTGAGGAGTACTCCATTGTATACATATACCACATCTTCTTAATCCATTCATCTGTCAATGGACATTCAGGTTGTTTCCATGTCTTGCAATGTGAATAGTGCTGCAATGAACATAAGGGTGCGTGTATCCTTTTCAAGTAAAGTTTTGTCCAGATATATGTCCAAGAGTGGAATTGCTGGGTCATATGGTAGTACTATGTTTAGTTTTCTAAGGTACCTCCATACTGTTCTCCATAGTGGCTGTACCAGCTTACATTCCCACCAACAGTGCAGGAGGGTTCCCTTCCCCCCGCCTCCAGCATTTGTTATTTGTGGACTTGTTAATGATGGACATTCTGACTGGTGTGAGGTGGTACCTCATGGTAGTTTTGACTTGCATTTCTCTAATAATCAGTGATGTTGAGCATTTGATTTATCCATCTTTCATATGCAAGGGCATTTGCTAAACAAACACTAGTCTTCTCCCTGACTAATTCCACCTCCGTCTTCAAAATTAATGTTTTTAGGCCCATGACATGATTTTTCTGCACCTTCTCTAGAATTTTAGAATGTTAATTGTAGGTATCAGTTGATAGCTGAGTGCAATTGTATTTGTGCCAAAGAATTGGATATGTCTTTAACATCCTTGCCATACCTATCACTTCATGAAGGATTTCAATTCAGTATAATTCAACAATATTTATGGAGTTCCATTCAGTCCTAGAAACTATACTTAGCTGCTTTTGGAGAGAGCAAAGAGAATTGGAATTAGCTCCTGCCCCTAAGAAATAAGCTAGCTGCTAGTTTCTTAAAGGCAGACACATGCGGTAAAGGAGTCCCTGTGTCCTGCCATCCCAACTCAGTGGCTGATTAGATGTCTGGATGAGGAGGCTCAAGGTGACTTCTAAGCAGTTCCCGTCGTGGTGCAGTGGAAACGAATTCCACTAGTACCCATGAGGACGAGGGTTCAATCCCTGGCCTCCCTCAGCAGGTTAAGGATCGGTCATTGCCGTGAGCTGCAGTGTAGGTCACAGATCCCGTGTTGCGGTGGCTGTGGTGTAGGCTGGTGGCTACAGCTCTCATTCGACCCCTAGCCTGCGACCCTCCATATGCCCCGAGGGGCCCCTAAAAAAGCAAAGGGGAAAAAAAAAAACTTCTAAGATCCTCATTCAGGTGTGGTGATCAAGATGTCACCTATCCAGAGAAAGGACAGGACACAATGCAGATGGGGTGGCAACGAAGAGAGGCAATTCGATGGCTTTAGACATTTTTCTCTAGACATTTTTCAGAGGCGCTCAATAAACGTGTGTGGAGAGGATGAATAAATGAGTGAAAAGGCAATGACGTGAGATTTTCAAAAGGCAGTTGGAAACTGCAGCTTCAGGAGCGTAGCGAAGGAACGACCTGCAGAAAACCTCACGGGCTCCGTCGAGGCTGCCAGAGGAAGAACATCCCGGGTGGGAAACTGAACAAGCTAAGCTGAGGGTGCTTGGAGGTGACAGCCGGAGTAAAGAAAAGACGACAGAGAAGCCGCAGTGAGAGAAGAGAAGACGCTGCTCTCGGCGTGGCGGGAGCTGTGAGCACTCCTGCCTCCCCGGCAGACGGAGGAGGGAGGCCCAGCCTCCTGGGAAGCTGGCGTAGAAGAGGACGGGAAAACCTGCAATTACGGAAACCCTCAGGCAGGAGAGAGGGTGGATTTGGAAAGGAGTTGGGCTGTGTCCTCGAAAAAGAAGGAGGGGTCAGGTGCCAAAGAAATGGACTCTGTTTTGAGTGGAGAAAGAGGTCCGGAGGGTGAGGGAAAGCCTCCCATCCTTTCCTGGAGCCAGAGAGCCAAGGGGAGCTGTGGCCTCCGGAGAGTATAAAAGACTTGCGAAGGCAGCGGGAAGTCAGCCAGAGATGACGGAGCAGGAGCTTGGGAAGGTGTGGATTCTCATTCTCGGACTGACCGCCATTCATTCACGATAGCTATTCTTGGAGTCCTTTTTTTTTTTTTTTTTTTTCCCCACACATCATCTCTCTTAACTCTTAGAATGATCCTTAAGTTCGGTTCTATTAAAATCTCTCTCTCTCTCTTTTTTTTTTTTTTTTTTCCCGCTTTTGTAGGGCCACACCCGAGGCATATGGAGGTTCCCAGGCTAGGGGTCGAATGGGAGCTGTAGTCAGTGGCCTACGTCACAGCCACAAGAACAGGGATCCCAGCCATGTCTGCGACTATACACCACAGCTCATGGCAACACTGGATCCTTAACCCACTGAGCGAGGCCAGGGATTGAACCCGCAACCTCATGGTTCCTAGTTGGATTCATTTCCACTGTGCCACAACGGGAACTCCAAAATCTCGTTTTCGAGATGAGCAAACTAAGGCACAGAGGTTTACAACTATGCAGCTGAACTTCAAACACCCCTTGTCTTGAGCCCATGCTCAACACTGCCTTCCCTTCCAGAATACCTACTCTTCCCCACCACTCCCTCCCAAACTGTGCTCGTACCAAGCCCTGCTCAGCAGTCCTCAGGGGGATTTCCCACTCTTGGCCCTGGGCCTTTGAGGAGGTTCTTTCTGTATCAGAAATACCCTGTCTGCCAAGCAAACTGCTGTCCCCCCATCTCTCATTGAGGATTTCCTCACGTACGACTCTTCCGTGAAGCCTTCTCTTTTTAAGTGAATCTGAGATGCATTCACGCATGCGCTGAACCATGCATGTGCTTTTTCCTATTGTTCGACGCCCACGCTTGCAGGAAGCTTCATGTCTACACTGATGTCAGCTCCTTCTAACACAGATGTTAGAATTGAGGGAGAGGGGGATCCTTCATCTGCTGTTAACCTTCTTACCAGTCTCTAGCATGACGTGAGTTAACAAGTAACATTTGTAGAAAATGATGGAGATGCCAATCAAGCTTCAGCTACCAGCCTTCTTATAAATGTCTCAAAAAACCCTAAGAATGTTCATTGAGGTAAGTTTTCTTAAAACTAGATCATTTTCTAGCTTTCTGAACTCAGATACATTTCGGCATTTGGTAACTTTACCCTGATAACTTCACACTTTAAATTCTTCAGCTGCTCTTGAGTTGAGAGGTAAACGCTAGCAATTCTCTGCTTCCTCCCTGCTCCATTTCCAGAAACGTGTTAGACTTACTTGGCTTTGATTTCCCCAAGTGTTCTGTCTTTCCAAGAAGCCATCCAAACACTGCATTAAGGCAGCACTAATCTCTGCAGCTTTTCCTCCCACCCAGGGGTTGTCTCTTCTTGAGTCATCGTAATTTATTGGCGGGAATTCCTAATTGCCCTTAATTTATCACTCTTCTGACACTGTTTCCATTTCTGATACATTTTTGCTGGCCTCATGAAGGCAGGACAAAAAACTAAACTGAAACAAACTAAAGTAAAACCTAGGTCAATGTTCCCCAGTTCCTGGATGTTCCCCTCGCCCAGGACCACTGCAAGGCAGTTAAACAATCTTTTATTCTTGTGGCTCTTTCTGAGGCTGCCCTTCCATCACCAGCTACTTTAGATTTTCTCCGTTCACTTTTACATCCTCTTTGTATTGTTTCAAAGCGCCTCTCCCTGGTATTTTTTTTAATCTTCTTTTTAAGTGTGCTGGTTTTATAAAGCAAGAGGCTTCTGTTCTTTTCCATGGTAACTTTTGGCTATTCTCATGTGATCCTTCCTTATTTATTAGTTTGAGCAGTTAATTCATTTCCTGGACACAGAGGATTTTCAAGAATCCTTAATTTGCCTTATTGTCCACTCTGCCCCCTCAATCAACCCTTTGTAATAGTAGCTGGTTCTTCTAATTCTATTTAGCATCCGCGTCTTCTTCCTAACCAACTCCCTGCCCTCGTCTCAAGAACTCCAGCTGCTGCGTTCATCCCTATGTGCCTTTCTCCCAGGATTTTAACATCTTGGTTGACTGGGGTCGCCCTTTCTCTTAGCTTTCTGCCAATCAACTTTTAGAAATGACGCAAAAAACAGTTTTATTTTGGGCCCATGGTCTTTTTTTTGGGGGGGGCAATAATCATGTGTGGCAAACATACCAATTTAAAGAATAAGCAAATTCTTGTTGTCATAAAACAATTGTACTTTCTCCCCACCGCCTCCCACTAGTTAAAGAATCTTCCATCCCATTAGTTTTAAACACTGATATCATCCTGATGTTAGTTGCAAACCCTTTCACATGTTTTCTTTGAAAAGGGGATCTCATGAACACACACTTTTTTCTTGGTCTTAAACCGTCTACGCTCGCTGATACTTGTGCTCTAGATGTTTCCGGTGGCTTCTGGTGGGACTACTTTGCTCACCCATCCAAGCTTCAATTGTTGCCCTTTCTCTGAGCTAGTCATGAAGAGTTTCCCATCTGGAATTTGCAGTGTTCATGAAGCAATCTCAAAGAACCGCGTGAAGAGAGAGCTGCCGGCAAGTTTGACACTTCGAGGTAGAAAAGGGGTTAAGTTAGGAGCCACAGCAACCAAACAATAAGGCCCTGACAGAACCCGAAGGAAAGCCAGCATTCCTAAGGCCTCGCTGGCCTCCTCAGGCCCCCACCCCGCCAGGCCTCTTTTGTTGCTGGCTCGTTTCCTCCGATTGTAATTCATTCTGTATTCCTTCCTGCTCCTCTGTCCTGGCTAATTGTTCTTTTCCCACACGACGAGGTTTTAATTTCCTTGGGTTATCGCCTTATCACCCACGTCTACACTTCCTCCACTTCTTCGGACCTGCCGCCGCTCACCAGTGACTTTGAGGGACCCCGGCACCGCGGCCTGGCTGTTCCTTGGTTTGCCCATCGCCGAAATGGGAGCATCACCCCTCCCTGTCCCTCCAGGGCAGCTGCACTGAGATCCAGCCCTTCTGGGACAGGCCTACCCCGAACACACCGGGGACAGGCCGAGGTCCGGGACAGTTTAATGACCCTTCCAATTAGTTTCACTGGCAAAGCTGGAAGCTGCAAGCAAGCCTAAGTCATTTGTGGTTGTTATTGTTGTTGTTTGTCCTTATTTTTAGTTTTGTGAGGCAATCCAGCGATAACAGATTTTAATGATGGGGCGCAGTCCCTGACCAGATTAATTTTCTCTGGGCTTGAAAACTCTGGGTGGCCTTTTGAGCAAATGCACCCTCTCTTTTCTTTCGGGGAAAAAAGAATCCTTTCCCCCATCATGACGTGGTGGTGTTCTAGGAACTCCATCGCGCTGCACAGACCCAGTAACCAAGTTTCTCTGCAGAGGGTTAAGAGGGAAATCTTAATTTTGGAAAACTACAAGCCCTGTTTTCTAAAAGCCTCCTGCCAGGATTCCATCGGAGCAGTGGGGCGCCCAGCAGCACATGGGGGGTCACTGATCCTGGGCATACAGATGGGGTACAGGCACTGCTGTCCGGTTTGGGTGTTTTTGCTCTTGCAGATCTGATCCTTCTTTCTCCTCGGGGTGCCCAGGGTTGGGGCTGGGGCGGGAGGGGAGTGATCAGTCCTCGGACTGACTGAGGGAGGAGGCGGAGTGTAGGCCTTTGTTTTAAGACCACGGTTCTGATTACACCTGACGACTGAAACTTGATTCCCACAGAGCAGGCTGCACCTTATCTTCTTCCCCCAGTGACGGTGAGGGCAGGAATGCAGCAGGCATTGTCACTTTGATTCCATTTGTCTACTGCTGACGATGATAACAAAAATAAAAGTTCATTTTTTAAAATCGAAATTTGCTCCAGGGGGAGTTCTCCCATCTGCCTTTTTTTTTTTTTTTTTTTAAATATTGGGCAACATAGTGAGTTCTCATCTCAAGGCTGAATCTGCTGGCTGAGATTCTCCTGGTTCAAGTATAATCACATTTAATAAAAAGTCTGTCTGCCTGAGAAAAAGACCCACATAGCCTGAGCTGTGGCCACGATTCTGTGGTATTTGGACTCATGTCTGTAAAAATATTTGGACACCAGATGGTGGGTTGTTAGGTGCATTCATCCCAAACCAAAAGTTAAAAAAAAAAAAAAATGCACACACACAAAACATGGGGAGGAGGGGAAAGTCATCACTAGTTTTTTTCCCAGTCGTGTTGCATGAGTAATGGTAAAAGCAACAGCTAAAACAATAAGATTACTGTGTTGAATTCTTAGTGCGTTGTCAGGAATAAAGACTTCAAGCCGTGCTGGAAATATTTTCTCCCTCTGAATAACGCATACCTTAAGCACAACTCACTTGGACAGCTTACCGAGGGAACATATTTTCTAAAAAACAAAATCATCCTGCTGGTGGCGGAAGCTATATGGGGTGACCCATCTCCTGCCCAGGACTGGATGGAGAAGGAGCCAAATTAAACACTAAGCCAGCAGCCTCAGGCCGCAGTCATTCATCCAAAATGACTTTTTCTCTGCAGGTTGATTTTGTTTTTAACAGTCGCTTCTCCACTCTCTGCTGTAATGGGTGGAGAGGCAGAGGACGAATAAAGCAAAACAGGGTTATAGAAAACTAAACTGTGGAACATATGATCGAGTTGTGGGAGGGTTGTTATTTATGTCACTTGGTGGTCATGTCCCACGGGGCTCCGGCTGTGCTTTTGCTTTCGTGTCAGAGCAAACGTGAGCTGTTTTCTGAAGGAGACCTGGCTCGCGCCCAGGGGTGCGCCTTAGCTGGCCTCTTGACAGAGATAGGTCGATGCAGGCACCTGGCCTGGTTAGGGATCTGCCTTTTCATAAGCATTCACCACACTCCTGGTTACACACTTGCATCTTACCAGAAATACAGAGTTTAGGTGTTCCCATTGTGGCTCTGTGGTACTGAGCCTGGCTAGTATCTGTGAGGATGCAGGTTTGATCCCTGGCCTCGCTCAATGGGTTAAGGATCCAGTGTTGCCCATGAGCTGTGGTATAGGAGGCAGACAAGGCTCAGCTTCCATTGCCGTAGCTGTGGCTGTGGTGTAGGCCGGCAGCTGTAGCTCTGACTGGACCCCTAGCCTGGGAACCTCTAAATGTCGCAGGTGCAGCCCTAAAAAAAGAAAAAATGAAATACAGAGATTATACATGTTAGGTCTCTGCCAAACAATTTATCCTTGACTTCCCTGATGCTTGATTCTTACTGACGTTTCATTGGAGAAAATTATACAGATGGGAGGAAGCACTCTTTTTTTTTTTTTCCTAGATATTTAAAATTTTCTCTTTGGATCAAATCAGATAAAGAACTTCATATTTGGGCGACATTACTCTGTTCCCTCAGTTCAAGTATGATCTTGAACTTTGCTGTTAGGCCCTAAGTGAAGGCTCCTTGAGCGACACCGTAAGAAAGAGTTATTAGACACTCCCTGTAAACGTTATTTATGACATCAGTGTCCCTTTCAAAGATGCACGGGGGAACTTCGGGGCTCCAGTCCAAGCTCCATCTTACAAAACATCTTCTCGAATCCTTGACCGGTTCGGCTCCTTCATTGCTCAGAGCCGAATCTGTGACCCTCTACAGTAACTGCTTGAATCCCTGTGGTTGGAATTTCTGTGCAGTGGCTTTATTTCTTGCTTCACTTTACTAGCTTTTTCTCTTTGCACTGATTTATCTCTTTTGCAAGGTTTATATAAGTCACCTCAAATGTATTTCAAAATGAGGCAGGGATTCAACAGATACCGTCATCATTCTTATGGCATTTCCGGAGCAAACATCCACAAGAAAACACCCTTGGAGATACATCCAAAAGTATGAATGATTATGGGAGAACATTTTAAAATGTTTTAATTGCCCCTATAATTAAGACTTGGAGATAGGACAGCTCTTTTAAATTAATTCGACTGAGGCACAGAGGAAACTGAAGGGCACGTTGATCTCAGACTCAAAGACGAGGAAGAATCAAAAACTCTCTGTCGGGTAGGATGCTCTTGCTGAGAAAACCGGGACTCACAAGAAGCGAGCAGGATCCCATCCGGCCCTTCCCGGGATGGAAAACGGTCCTGGCAGGTTCCATCTGGAGGCCTCCTTCATCTAGAGGGAAGGCTGCTCTGCTGAAAGAGTGAAGCAGGGGGAAACTTCATTCTCCACAACACAATTTAATGCTTCACACCCCCTTTTTCATATTGTTTATGTTATTAAGACGATGCTTACATTTGAGCAAGCTATAACTTGATCCTTGTATTCACGCTTAGTAAAGATGCTTATTGATGCAGATAAAGTCTGTCAAATGCATTCAACAGTGTGCCTGGCACTGAGCATAAGCGAAGGAGTCAGAGGCCCTGTCCTCAATGAGCTCAGCCCCTTTAGCCGCTATGTTTGTTCATGTATTCAGGCAATAGTGAGCATCAGAAGACAAAGCTGTAAGAAGAATTATGAGAGGGCACCTAAATTACAATGGGTTGGAGGACCGAGAAAGCCTACCTGAGGAGGTGGCATTGAGATGCGACCTGGAGGATAAGGAGCTGGCCCAGGAGCCAGGATGGGAAGGGAGGAGGCTGAGCTGATGGAATAGCATGTGCGAAGCCCTGCGGTAGGAAAGGGGTGGCGGGGTGGCTGGAGAGCAGAGAGGGAGGGCCAGGGTGCGTGAGAGGAGGTGAGAGGGTACCTGAGGAGGCCACACTGTGGGATGACACTTCTTCTTCCCCCTGGTAGCCTCTGGCCCATGCCCTTCACCTGCTTCAAACCTTTGCTCCAGCCACTTTCTCAGTTAGATCTGCCCTGACCATCTCACCTAAATTGTAACAGCCCCTTCTAATATAGTATAATACATTACTTATTTATGTATTAGGTTTCTTGTTTGCCTCCCCTTACCCTCTCCTGTAAGGCAGGAAGAGGAAGAAAGTAGGAATCTTTATCTGCTTCGTTTACTGACATATTCTCAGCATTCACAACAGCCCTCGGCAGGTACTCAGTCAACAGCTGTTGAATGGAATTAAATTGAAAGGCAGTGAATGTTTTAAGCATGGATGTGACCTTATCCCATTAAATAGCTCCAGATGCTGAGTGAAAAGGATATTTTAAATCAGAAAGACACTTTTCTGCATTGGGCCACATCAACCCTAGAATCTAAAACCAAGGCTTGGCCAGGAAGATGTGGAGCTTCTGTCCTTTTAAAATCACCCGGGTAGAGAAAGAGACAACATGGGCGTTACGGAGGCTTCAGGCTCCCTGGCGAGAGGCACAGAAGGAAGCCCTGTCGGGTCAGGTCAAGCTGGGAGTGCACTCTGTGTGCGTGCCTACCAACAAAGCCCCAAATACCTGGGATCGCCCAACGATAGGTCAGAAAGTTGTGTTTGTGCCTTGCTTCTCTTTGCTGGGGCTTTGCTACTGCCTTGAGGAAGAAACTGTTTATTTTTCCTATCAGATTTTTTTTTAATGTTCAGGTTTCACTCAAAAGCAAAGCAATTTGTCCCAGTTAACTCTTTTTAAGGCAGTCTGTTGAAAGAGATGGCCTCGGGAAGGGGCACTCATACGCCATTAAGAGCTGTGTATTAGTTACACAGGCTCAGGCAGCCTCCTCGGGGCTGATTCACTCATTCAACAAGTATTTATAGACCATCTTCTATGTGAATGGCCTTGCTGGGGAATTAAGGGAGCAGTTCGTATGCACGTTCCTTATAAAGCACATCTTCTAGTTGAGGAAATGACATAGGTGCACAAGAAGTTAAATAGAGTCACTGATGCCAACGGCGCCCCCAGGCAGCTTGTGAGTAAGAGCTAAACTGGTGCAGAGGCCAGGCCAGTTGTTTCCTCTGCCTCAGTCACACAGTAATGCAGTGACTTCGAAGTACCACCTTCAAAGAACTGACCGTTATCAGAGATTATGCCTGTTGTGCTTCTGGAGTGTTCGAATGTCTTTTATAAGAGAATTATGACAGTGGCATTTTGTTTTGAGTCTTTATTTTGGCAGCGTGAAAAATGGACAGTCCTGTATTGGGCTTTGCTATTATTTTGAAAAGTCTTACTGGTCTGTTAAATCTCCTGAACTAGAAACTGCTGCTGCTGCTGCTGCTGGGGGCAGCGGGAGGACGGGAGGCGTTCATTGCCTGCGTGGGGTAAGCCGGCGGGATTCTGATGGTCAGACTGGAGGCACAGGGACATCCTATTCTTTGTTGAATTGAATCCGCCCATCCTCTGTGCAGAGGGGCTGTGCACCACGCGGAGCTGACGCTGGGGACGGCCAGCTCAGAGTCCCCGCTGCGGGGAGTGTGTGGGAGGGACCATGGGGAACCCGTGTGAAGAGTAAAATTGGGGCTGAGTACAGAGACTCTTGGATGCCAAGTAAGGAGCTCGCCGTACTTGCCGCTCAATTTTTCTGTGAACCTAAGTGCTCTGAAAAATAAAGTCTCTTCACCAGAAAAAGGGTTAACCTGGCACCTGAGTGCAAAATGAACAGGGGCGGGGAAGATGCTGTTTTGAGAGACCTGAAGCTTATATGGTTTAGGGAATCTGCTTTAAGAAAGGGAGCATGAAGTCACCAGTACAAAATTAGGTAGAAGCCCTAGAAAGGGGTTCGTCTATGCAAGCAAAGCACTCTGGGGCGTCGGATCTCTTAGCTCAATGATGAATCCCCTTCCAGGAGAGGGTAACTGTAAAGGCAGAGACCCCAGTCAGGAAGCAAGTGTACTCTCCCCGACCCGGGAAGGGAAGGGCAGAGAACAAAGCATCTGCAGAGAAAACGGAAAGCAGAGGATGAGTCTGGGCATTAACGGGGGAGGAAACCTCGTGTGATGAATGGGCTCTCAGGGGAGGAGGGTTTGGCAGAGGCGAACCTAAGGTTGGCGCAGGTCCGGAGTGGGGAAGTCAGGGCAGAAAACCGGGGGGTGTTGCCTTTGGGTTGGAGGAGGTGGCGGTCCGTGGGCGGCCTTTCCTAAGTGCCAGGCGCAGTGCTGGCCCCGGGCGTGAGAGATTTCTAAGCCAGAGAGTCTGAATCTGAAGAGAGCAGCGTCCTCAATGGGAGGAAATGTTCGATCCTGTCACATTTCAATTCTGTTTTCCCATTGGCCCCAAGGCATCTCAGAGGCCGAGAAAATTGTATTCTTGGCTCCAGGAATCAGAATAAAGTCAGGAAGCAGTGGGTGCTGGTCACCTTTTCCGGGAGTGGCCCAGAGGATGTTTACAGGAAAGATTCCTTTCTGCCCTTTGACTTCTAGAGCTTTTAGACTAGAAATAAGGCCCCAGAGTAGAAAGCCTAGGGGCACAGAGCAGACACAAATAATAGATAAAACAGAAGTGGAATTTCCCACGTCACCAAGCCCCCGTGCACATCCCTCAGAAAGAAGGGAAACGAGCTGGGGTGGGGGCGGGGGGAGAAGCTTAGGATCGCCCCTGTGTCCCTGTCACTCCTCTCCTCCGTCCGGCTCTTTTCATCCTTCCATCGACTAAACAAGAATACGAGGTGGAGGTGGGGGCAGGACAAGCCTGTCTAACAAATGGTGTCCCCACATCATAGGTTACTGTAAAAGCCCAGCCCTCCTCCTTGTCGTAATAGTTGCATCAGGTGAAACTATGGGATTTGCCAAGTGCACCCTAATTCAGGGACCGGAGTCGGGTGCGGCCTCCCCTCTGCTCCGTGAAACAGGAGTGCTGGCCTCAAATGCCAGGGTGCAAACCCTTGCGCCTCAGGCCCCAGGAGGGTGACTGTGCTCGAGTGATCCTGCTTCCTCATCTGAGAAGTGAAGGTTACAAGAGGTGACCAGGGAAAGCAATTAGCAGATCTCTTAGGCAGGCAGGAAGTACACCGGCAGGTCCAGATTGTGTGGGGCCTGAAGATTACATGGCTTTGGGGCCTCTTTAATGAAAAGAAGGGAAATCTTACTTTTGCACAAGGTGTCTATGGACACATCACTAAAGCCCCTGCCAGGGCCTGGGAAGGGCTGGTTAAAGGGGGAGGACCTGGAGCTTCGGCTTTATCAGACTCAAGGGGAACCAACTTCTGCAGGAATGTTCAAAATCAGTGTTAGCCTGTGCTTTTCCTTATTTAAAAAATATTTATGGAACACCTACTATGTGCCAGGCTCTGAGGTACTGCTAGGTGTTAGGGGGTTACACATCTGGAAATCCTACGCCCTGGGTAAACGGAAGGTCATTAAATATCAAAGTAAACCAAACTCCTTATCTAAAGAATGTGGCTTGATTTGACAAAACATCCTAAGCTAATAAATGACTGCAAAGCACTTTGCAAACCTCCTTCACGGAAACAGGGCACCAGTGGAGTCGATGAGCCCTTCGTAATCATTCTTCAAATGTTTTTCATTTTAAAAAATTACATTAAAATACACATAACATAAAATGTGCTACCTTAACCATTTTTACCTATACAGTTCAAGGGTATTACATACATTCATATTGCTGTGCAACCATCACCACCATTCATCTCCAGAACAATTTTTATCTTGCAAAACTGAAACTCTGTGCCTATCAAACCCTAACTCTCCATTTCCCCTTCCCCAGAGCCCCTGGCAACCACCGTTCCATTTTTTGTCGGTGATTTTGACTGCTAGAGTGGTCAAGTACTCCATGAGTCTTTGTATCTTAGATCTATAAGAATTCACTTGCAGAGTATTTCGTGTAAGTGGAATCAGAGAGTATTTGTCTTTTAGTGACAGGCTTATTTCACTTAGCATGATGTCCTCAAGGTTCATCTATGTTGTAGCATGTGTTAGAATTTCCTTCCTTTTTTGAGGCTGAGTAATATTCTATTGTATGTTTATACCACATTTTGCTTATTCTTTTTTTTTTTTTTTTTTGTATTTTTAGGGCCACACCTTCGGCACATGGAAGTTCCCAGGCTAGGGGTCTAATCGGAGCTGTAGCTGCTGGCTTATACCACAGCTACAGCAATGCAGGATCCGAGCTGCATCTGTGACCTACACCACAGCTCACGGAAACACCAGATCCTTAACCCACCAAGCGAGGCCAGGGATCGAACCACAAACTCATGGTTCCTAGTGGGATTCGTTTCTGCTGTGCCATGATGGGAAATTCACATTTTGCTTATTCATTTGTCCATCAATGGAAACCTGGTTGCGTTGATTCCATGATTCAGCTATTGCAAATAATGGTGCTATAAACATAGGTGCGTAAGAGGTGGTCATTATTCTTACTTTGCTTCAGAAAATTTGCATTCCCGTGATTACTGAATAGAAAGTACTTGGATCATTGCTCTCTTTGCTTTCACATGAATTAAATAAAGCAGTCAAATGCCCAAGAGCTAGTACTCAAACTTAATTTCTTTCTTTCTTTCTTTCTTTCTTTCTTTCTTTCTTTCTTTCTTTCTTTCTCTCTTTCTTTCTTTCTCTCTTTCTCTCTTTCTCTCTTTCTCTCTTTCTCTCTTTCTCTCTTTCTTTTTTCTTTTCAGGGCTGCACCGGCAGCCTATGGAAGTTCCCTGGCTAGGGGTCAAACTGGAGCTACAGCTGCCGGTCTACCACAGCCACAACAAGGTGGGGTCTGAGCCACGTCTGTGACCTACACCACAGCACACGGCAACACCGGATCCTTAAACCACTGAGAAAGGCCAGGGGTCAAACCTGCATCCTCATAGATACTAGTCAGACTTGTTACTGCTGAGCCACAAGGGGAACTTCCAAACTTAATTTCTTCCTCAGAGTTGACCCCATATCTCATAGCCAAGACAAGGAGAGTGGGTGAGCGGAGCCCTAATCTAGGACTTAAGAGATCTGGGTCCCGGTGCTGCAAACACAGTGAGTGTTAGTTACTTACGTCATGTTAGGGAAAATTCTTACATTTTGCTGGGCCTCAATTTCCTCCCCTGCCCTGTGAGTGATTTTGGACCAAGAATTCCTTTCCAGGGTGATCAGCTCAGTCTGTGTCTTGGGAAATTCCTCATTCTCAGGCAAACGAGGCTGGTTGCATACCCTCCCTTCAGCAACTCCTCAAATATGACACCAGAATTTTAGAAAAAACATGCTAGATTAAATGGAACAGGCCTCTTTTCCTCTCCCCCACCCTCCAGGAAATATCTAGGGGATGCAGCAGCTGAGTCAGGTTAGGACAAAATTCCAAATGTGTAATTTTTAACAGGCCTTTTGGGGAAGGTTTGATTTCAGATCCTGTTAAGAAGGCATCCCTCACAAATGTTCTGGTTAGGGAGGTTTGAATGTTAACGATTAGACAAGAGCTGAGCAGCTTAAAGTATTTTCTCCTTTTAATAAATAGCTTGGCTTCTCCTGGAACCAACTGTAAATTTTAGCAGGTAGAATTTTTTCCCCCCTCAAAGAGCACACGTTCTTGTCATGGAGGAAAAACAAAAACAAAACAATAACAGCAGAGGCACAAAACTAAACTAAGACATACTTCTCGTCTGACATGCAACTAGAAGGAAAGCTCAGCCTGGAATGCGCTGAAAGTCCCGCTGCCTTACATCAGGAATGTGCGGGTGTCCCGCCTCAAATCCCAAGTGAGCCCCCTCTACTGGGAGGATGATTCAGCCCGATGCCGACCTCCTGCCGTCAGCAACCGGGCAGGGCTGGTGTGAATGAAGTCGGCAAAGACTGGAGGGTTATTAACTTCGAGGCGTGAAAGGGATTCCCGGTTGATTTGGGCAAAAGCAGCGTTTCAGCTCAATCTGTGGGTTGCATATCTTTAGATTATTTGTGGTGTCAACCCTACATCCACAAACAGTTACAGTGCATTTTTCATTTGATTGACACAGGGCCAAAAAGGCAACCTTTTCGCTCCAAGTATATAGAAATGAAGAGACTGTCCCCCACATCAGCTCTTATTCTCCACTGAAAATGGGTTATGACACTTTTCTTTTGGTTTGTCAAGATCGAATCTATGTTTTTAGTTCAGGTTATATTTTATAAAACATTACGATTTTTTTAAAAGCTATGTTTCATAAAACAAGTCACGCATTAAGATAATGTAAAAGGTCAGACGTCACTATCCCCAACGTACAAATGCAGAAATAGAAGCCCAGAGAAGTTAGGAGTTGTGCCCACAGATACAAAACCTGTAAGTGACAGAGCTGGGCTCAAACCTTGGTCTTCTCAGTCAAAATCCAGACGCATTAAAAGGCAAAGCAAAGTGTGTTTTGCTTTTTAAAAATAGTCCTTCTATGGAGTTCCCGTCGTGGCACAGTGGTTAGAGAATCCGACTAGGAACCATGAGGTTGCAGAGGTTGTGGGTTCGAACCCTGGCCTTGCTCAGAGGGTTAAGGATCCGTTGTTGCCGTGTGCTGTGGTGTAGTTTGCAGACGCGGCTCGGATCCTGAGGTGCTATGGCTCTGGCATGGGTCGGTGGCTACAGTTCCAATAGACCCCTAGCCTGGGAACTCCATATGCCACAGGTGTGGCCCTAGAAAAGACAAAAAAAAAAAAATCCTTCTAGCATTTTTGCTAATCTTTCTCATGCTATCAATATCATATAAAGATAATGATTAACAGGAGTTTAGAGTGTTAAAGAGAAGAAGGTCAAAAGCAAAGTTGGGTGATACCTCCACTTAAAGGACCAGCAGGAGGAAGAGAAGCCAGCAAACGGGTGGGTGGCGTGACCTGAGAAGGGGCGGGGGACCCCGCCGGCTCAGTGCTGCCTCCTAAGCCATGGAAGGAGAGAGGTAACTTTGTCTGTAAGGTTAATAAGTGATAGCGACCCTGGGTGTGGTGTTTGGGGAGTACTGTTGACCTCAGGGAGCTCAATTTCATGGAGCCAGAGTCCTGGGTTCAGTTACCCCAAATATTCACCTTCACCTCAACCAACCCCCGGAGATGGCTCTTGCCCACCCCACTGCAGAGATACTGATGAGCAGCTCTCCAAGCAGCCTGCACACTTTTTTTTTTTTTTTTTTTTTTTTGGTCCTTTTAGGGCTGCACCAGCGGCATATGGAGGTTCCCAGGCTAGGGGTCCAATTAGAGCTATCGCCGCTGGCCTACACCACAGCCATAGCAACGCCAGATCTGAGCCACATCTGCGACCTACACCAGAGCTCCCGGCAACACCAGATCCTTAACCCACTGCGTGAGACCAGGGATGGAACCCACATGCTCATTGATATTAGTCGGATTCTTAACCCTCTGAGCCACAACGGGAATTCCTTTACCCATTTCTTGATGGTTTAGTATTAGTCTTAGAAGTTTTGGGTGGTGAAGGGAAGTGTATAATTTATTGATATCTATTTATTTAGCAACAAAAACATTTCTTCTAAAAGGTCAGTACTACGAGCCAGCAGCAGACAAACGCGACGTGGCCTTGCCTTCGTGGAGGGTGCAGTGTGGGAGCAGAAGAAGGTCCTTTCGTTTGGTTTGTGTTTTTAATGAGGCAGACCTCAGCTTACCTAGAGACTGAACTTTCCATCAGAGTCTCTTCTTTTTCCTCCCAGTTGTAACAGAGGAACTGAGCCTTATCCCTTCAAAACCCCTTCTCTTCCAGTTTGGGATTCATCCCTTCTTAGCGACTCCCTCTCCCTCCTGCATCACTCATCTCTCTCTCCCTCTACCCCATGATTCCATTCAGCACAGGCATCTGCTCAAGAATTTCTCACCTTCAGAAACCCTTTCATTGACTCCCATTCCCCTCTCCAGCTACTGCTCTATTCCTTTGGGCTCCTTCATAGCAAAACTTCTTGAAAAGAAAAACCCTCTCCCCATGAGGTAGCCGCAGCTGGAAACAGCATGGATGTGTTTGCAACAGTGGTGGGTGTCACAGCAGAGAGCCGATAAGCGAGGAAGAACACTTTCCAGAGGGGGAGGCACCGCGATCCAAGCCCTCGGCAAAGATTTTGCTGGCAGGTGGCTGTGCCCTGGCAAAGATTTTGCTGGCAGGTGGCTGTGCCCTAGCAAAGCGGGAACTGATCTCCCCTCGGATGACCTGTGCTGAGTCCTGGTTTTACCATTCTCTAGCTGATGTGACCCTAATCAAGTCACTTAACTTCTTTGAGCCTCGTTTCCTCACCCAGCCAGTGGAAACAGAGATGCTGCTCTCCTGAGTGTGTCGGGATCTTGAAATAGAACACCCGAAAGTGTGAGACAGAGGCCAGGAAGTGTTGCCATACAGGAAGACATCTCCCCTCCATTTGAAAGGATGGGGTTCGTCCCAGTCTGAGTCTGGGGCCTTTCCAAATCGGAGCCTGACCCACAGGCTTGCATGCGTGACACCTCTGCTGTGCACTTGGGAATGTGATCCTGGGGAGCCGGGCTGGGAAGAGGCAAAGTGGAAGAGGGAGGCGGGGCCAGAAGGCTGGCACAAGTGTGGGCTGGTCAGGGCTCAGTGGGTCAGGGCGGTGGGTCACTGGACCTCAATCTCACAACCTTCTGAGGAGCCTTAGAAATAAGGGGGGGCATCCATCCAAAGATTCCCATCTCTGTTGATCAAGGGTGGCCCACTGGCATAGACTCCCCATCTCTTCAGGGCTGCACACATGTGAGTGCCAAGTGGACACCTCCCCTGTTCCCCGGCCCCCAGAGGAAGCGAGAGCAGAAGGTGCAGGAGGGGGAAAGGCCATGTCAGGTAGTACCTTTGACATTTACCCAAAATGAGTTCTTGCAGCAGTGGCTGGAGTAAGAGATGGGAGCAGGAAGACTTGAAATGGTGCAGAAGATACAACCCCATCCGTCAGGAGTGAAAACAAAGAAGAGGATGGCATGACTTGGCTTTAGTGTTGACAGCAGGTATTACATAACATCTCTTTGTAGAAGAAGAGGGTAGATCTTGGACGTCAATTATCCTTCCTACTTTTTGAGGAACTATGTATTTCTGTAGAATTAAGAAATACGGTCCCCAAACGCCCACCTAGCTTGTTGTACCAAATTACAATTAGAGACAGCATGACCTAACTGAAAGAGACCCAGCCAAGACCTTGGATAAATAGCTTAGTTTCCCTGGGGAAGCAGGGGAAGGAGGTGTGGGGTAAATTCCTGCTTCTACTACTACCTATGACCACAAGTATCTTTTCTTACTCGTTTCTAGTGGGTTTTTTTTTTTTTTTTTTCTTGGAGGGGAAGGGAAATTTCTCAAATAACCCATGTAAAAAATATTTTGTAAACTAGGAAGGATTATTATCACTTGGGCATTATTACTAAAGTCTACTTTTCTAAAATACTCTATCATAATCAAAATAGTTCAGTCAAGTCAAATCACCAGACCTAGAGCATAAACTTTGCGCCACGCCCTGTGCAATGCATGATGGATTCAAAGATGCACAAAGGGGAAAGGCACAAGGAGTTACATTTACTCTGAAGGATCACTCATGGTACTACTGTCATAGCAAGAAAAAATGGTGGCATCAACGCTTTGCCAGAGGGACATTTTCAGAAACAAGTGTGTTACAAATATTGAAATATTGAAATCCAGGGGTCAAACCAATTGAAATAGACAACCTCTTATGCCATTCTCTAATTTACCAAATCCAGTTTGTTTAATAGGGGGTAAAGGCTGGCAATGACACTCCTAAATTCTGGAGCACTTCTCCTTTCAAAATGATTTTAAAACAATTAAATAGATACTGACAAGACTCCCGGCAGCAAGAACTACTGAATATGATCAGGAGTGAGGAGACCCTTGGTCATTTATACATTCAGGCTATTTATTTATTTATGGAGCACCCACTGTATGCCAGCCACTGCGTGTGCAGAGTAGGGAACGACACAGATGGTGACTTCCCCACGAGGGTGGGTGTGGGGGAGTAGAGAGTGAAGGGGGAAGAGGGCACAGGACCCGCCTCAGAGGATGCTAGCATTTCAGAGTCAAGTGGCCCACAAGTGAGCAGCCGCCCAGGGAGACTGAGAGGAAGTAAGCAAAGAGGCAGAAGGGACAGCAGGAGAAAGCGCATTGTCACTGAAGCCAGGAGAAGAGAGTGTGAGAAGGAGGGAGTAGCCCATCTTCAGTGTAGACTACTGTTGAGACATGAAATAAGGTGAGGCCATGACCCCTCTCTCCACAGGAAGGTTACTGATGACGTCAGAAGAGCTGACGGAGGAGCCTGGGCCAGAACCGGACTGGGTGTGTTGAGAAGTGGCTGAGGGAACCCTCCTGCACTGCTGGTGGGAATGTAAACTGGTACAGCCACTATGGAGAACAGTTTGGAGATACCTTAGAAATCTATACATAGAACTTCCATATGACCCTGCAATCCCACTCTTGGGCATCTATCCGGACAAAGCTCTACTTAAAAGAGACACATGCACCCGCATGTTCATTGCAGCACTATTCACAATAGCCAGGACATGGAAACAATCCAAATGTCCATCGACAGAGGATTGGATTCGGAAGATGTGGTATATATACACAATGGAATACTACTCAGCCATAAAAAAGGATGACATCATGCCATTTGCAGCAACATGGATGGAACTAGAGAATCTCATACTGAGTGAAATGAGCCAGAAAGACAAAGACAAATACCATATGATATCACTTATAACTGGAATCTAATATCCAGCACAAATGAACATCTCCTCAGAAAAGAAAATCATGGACTTGGAGAAGAGACTTGTGGTTGCCTGATGGGAGGGGGAGGGAGTGGGAGGGATCGGGAGCTTGGGCTTATCAGACACAACCTAGAATAGATTTATAAGGAGATCCTGCTGAATAGCATTGAGAACTATGTCTAGATACTCATGTCGCAACAGAAGAAAGGGTGGGGGAAAAAACTGTAACTCCAATGTATACATCTAAGGATGACCTGACCCCCTTGCTGTACAGTGGGAAAATAATTAAAAAAAAAAAAAAAACAGAAGTGGCTGGGATGTGTGTAAGTGGAATGTTCAAATGCAGACCACCCGTTAACAAACCCGAGCGAGAAGACAGTAGCTGGATGCACGCGAGAAGCTCAGGGAGAATTTTCAGAGATGGGAGATAACTAGCAAATTTGGAAGCTGATAAAAAGAACTTGTGAAAGCAATATTCCTTAAATCATCTTTTAAAATGTATCTCCCAGTAGGAAATGTATCTTTCATCACTCAGTATGTCCTCTACACACATGCTATTGAGACATATGTTTCAGAAAGCAAAAGTTTAAGCAAACAATGTTTGCCTTTATTATGCGTGATAAATGGATAATCTCTATTTTCTTCTATTTCATTTTTAATTAAATTATAAAAGTATACTTGATTCAGTGTTTAAAAATTCAAAGTAGTAAATTCAAATGCTCAAGGTAATAAATTCAAACAAGACAGAAGTAGTACAGTAAAAGCTGACATTCCTCCTCAATACCTACTATCCTTCTAAATCCCATTTCCCAGCTCAGAAGACTGGGAATGAACAATCTGATGTGAGTCCTTTGAAAGCACTTTCCATGCATTTACCTAAGTAATGCACACGGACGCACACAGACAGCTGTTCCGGTTTTGGTAAATGTGATCATACATACTCTATTGTTCTGAAGCTTAATTTTTCTCTCCTTCTCTGTTGAAAATATTTTTATGTCAGTAACTTATTATCCACCTCATTCTCCAGAAAGATTTGTAGCTTTCTATCATATAAATGTACTGTGATTTATTTTAAATCATCCCTGTATTGAGGGACAGTGAAATTGCTTCTAATTCCACGCAGTGCTAAAATGAATATCCATGTACAGGTGTGAATATTTTTAAGGAAGAGAATCTTGGAAATAGGTAAATAGGAACACTTTGATAAATATCACCATGTGCACCTCTTTAAAGGCTAAGCTCGGTGTGTACAACGCCACGTGATAATGAAAGGCAGGCGTCTACTGTCAGTAACAGTCTATAGTCAATCTGTCAAATGTTTTTGTCTGTTCCTTGATTTTGTCTTGCTTTGTGAGGATGTTCTCATTTTGAAAATCATAAAACTTCTCGCATATTTCTATTTAGAAATTTTACAATCTTATTTTGTATTTCATGTACAGCTTTTGAAATCTATCCAATTTTTTTAAATTGGTGAGAAGTGGAAGAAAATTTTTTTCCATACGGAGAGCCAATTTCTCCAATACCATCTGTTAAATATTCTAATCTTTATCAATCTTTTGAAATGCTTTCTTTATCTTATCTCAGTTCTTATCTGTGGTCTCTGGTCTGTGCCATTGATGTATTATCTATTCCAGAAAAAATTCCACATGATTTAATGATAGTAACTTTATGGTTTATTTGATAAGTGGGAGAGTGATACTGCCCCTGTTGTTTTGTTTTTCTCATTTTCTTGGGTATGCTTGTGTACTTACTTTCAGGGACAACTTTTACAATCACTTTCTGTTCCATTATAAAATCTTTTTAAGGTGCTGGTTGTGATTTGCTTATGTTTTCTGTCTGAAATGTTATCCCGAGTCATCCACTTAGAGTAAGGCATGGAGGAGAAGGGTCAGATGTTTGAAAAGAGTGAGGGTTTGAAATAACTGTTCTGGAAAGTGGAAGAACTGGCTTATCAGATTGTCCTGCAGAGGCGGAGGCAGCCCAGAATTTACACTAGCATCTCTCTGCAGTTTGGGTGATGTTTTCCATCCATGCGCAGCTGCTCCTGAGCACGATTTGGTTGGGTTCATGCTGGAACTGGGTACGGCTAAGACAAGCATAACAGAGGGAGAGAGGGATGAGAGAAATGAAGGTATTTTTATCTTTTTGTCATCTTTTCAGTAAAGACAGAATAGAAATAATTTTGTTTTCTAGTCATCAAATAGGAATACATGTGAATAAATCAAGAGAGGTGCAACTTCTTCGTTTGGTTGTTGCTCGAAACATCTTAGTCAAATAAAAATATGAACTTGTGGGCAAGCAAGCTATATTACAACTGATCTTTGTATTGTATAAACAATCTATTATGTATATGAAATGATAATATGTTATACTTGAGATACTGTCCTTGTAACAGGAGAGCACTTTTGGTGTAAACTCCTATTTCGAGTGTGTATAATTTCCCTAACATTTTCTTTGGTACTAAGCATTCTCAAATGCGTTCCCAGGGGGATCTGGAAATGTTGGTACATAGCCATTTGGCAGTTTAGGGATTTGTTAGAGCGTGGGAAAATTCCGAGGTTATTTTCAGGTTATGATATCTGAATACTTCTTTGCAGGTCCAAAGAAGAGTTTGTTTTTAAAACTGTAAGGATACCTTCGTCTTGGTCCTCACTGAGAGGAGAAATTGCTGCTATCTTTGAAGAACTATCATTCCAAAGAAAATCTGGAGTTAGAAAATTGAAGACCTAAAATCCAGAAGAAACATAAAAATCTCCTAATATTTCACATGGCTTATTGGTTTGTTATATTTTCCTTTACTTGGACAAGCAGAGTGAAAGCACACTGAAGAAGGGAGTCATATGGGATACGAACGTGGGTGTGATGGGTTCCCATCATCGTGGATTTTAGCCACTAGCCATTTACACGTTCCCTCTCTGTGAACCCAGGCTTCCGCAGGGTGATTCTCTGTTCCACGCTGGGGAACTAACTCAGAGCTTCTCCTTTGGGGCTTCCCAAACTCTTGCAATGCCCTCCATTCCTAGCATAGCTCTTTCGGCCTGACTGCTCTGTAGGTCTCTAGCAATCCCACTCGTACCCAGGGCTCAACTACTGCAAAGAGGAGAGCATGATGTTAGGACCTCGGGAAATGGCCTCATCTGAAGGCATCTGACTGCTGTTTTCATAGTTTCCATCAGCTTTCAGCACACTCTCCGAATCTCCTTCAGCCACGGTAGCCTGAACGCATGCAATTTTGGGGGGGCGGGTGGGAGGGCGGTACGCCAGAGACATGCAGAATTTCCCAGGCCAGAGACCAAACCCATGCCACAGCAGTGGCCTGAACCACAGCAGTGACAATGCAGGATCCTTAACCCACTGTACCAGCAGGGAACTCCTGGACTCATGCAAGTTTAAATGAGTGGTTGTTCCAGTCTAGCCTCTCACTGAACCAAAATGTGGTCAGACGGGGTGACCGCATTTTTCAAGAGGTGCCAGAAACCTCACATTCAACTGTTCAACTCGTGTATCCTATGTCTGATCAACCACAATTTATTCCCTGAACTTTGAGTGAAGACAGTGAAAATAAACATGAAACATCAATGTGTTCTTGGCATGTAACACCAATTGGAAAATTCATGTTTTAAGAGTTCTGTCGTGGTGCAGCAGAAACGAGTCCGACTAGGAACATGAGGTTGCGGGTTCAATCCCCGGCCTCAATCAGTGGGTTAAGGATCCCGTGTTCCCATGAGCTGTGGTGTAGGTCATAGATGTGGCTCTGATCCGGCGTTGCTGTGGCTGTGGTGTAGGCCGGCAGCTATAGCTCTGATTAGACCCCTATCTTGGGAACCTCCATATGCTGTGGGTGCAGCCCTAAAAAAAAAAAAAAGAAAAAGAAAAAAAAGAAAAGAAAATTCACATTTCACGTTTCAGATTCTCACTCCTCTCCGGTCAATTTTAACCAAAGAATATATCTCTTACATCTATGCCCCCATCCACTGGCACTGCCAAAGCTCTTGGTTCAAGTCTTCATCATTGTTCATCTGATCCACTATAAAGCCAATGTCTCTTATCTTTTGAAAATGTACATCTACTCACAGTACTGCTAACAATTTTCTGTGGCTTGTCTGCCCAAACTGTTGGCCTGAAGTCCTTCAAGTTCTGGTCCTTGCCTGCCTCGTCTTCTGGCATTCTCTCCTTGGTGTTCTGAGCTCCTACCATATAGAACTGCCTGCTCTCCCAGGGTTGTTTGGTGGCGGGCATAGCTGCCTTCCAGTGCTGTTCCCCTTGCCCAGGGGTGAACTTCAAAATATTTAAAGAACCAGTCAATCAGAACAAACCCCGTGACCACTCGAAACGACTCATTAGGGCATTCTGCTGAATGTGGCTGCTCTTTCCAACACCTTGGCCATGATCCGTTCCCGGAGAACTTCTGCAGATCCTTCACACGGTCCACAGAAGACTAGCCATTAAGCAGAGGCTAGAGGTAAGGGACAGCGTCTTTTAGAAGGTTTATGGACCTGAAGATACCACGATGAACCTTTCCAGTACCTATGTAGAAAATGAAGTGTCTGCACAGCACACACTCTTTGCAGCACCTGAAATGAACTTTTTAATTTTTTGAAATGTGCTCAAAAAACCCACTGCCTCATCTCTGGTTGCTTTGTAAATAGTTCTGCCTGCTTCTGTTTTTCAGAATTTAATCAGAAAGAGACATCTACCTCTCACACAGGCCCACCAGCAGATCAATTGTTTGCTTGCACCAGGCTTAATCTTTTTAATTCCATGCTGACGAGGAAACATTACGTCCTGAACTGACCTAAAAGGACAAGGAAGAGTTCCAGGATCTTTTCTAACAAGAAAGAAAATAAGACATGTTTTTCTTCAATCCAAATAATGGCTGTGCAAACTAGCTGTCATTAATCATATTTCCTATATCAGCATTGCTTAGAAATTATCAAGTCACTGTTTAATACAAAACACCAAACTAGCATTGAGATGAATTTAAAGTAGTAACCAAAGGAGTTCCCATCGTTGCTCAGCAGTTAACGAACCCAACTAGCATCCATGAGGTTTCGGGTTCGACCCCTGGCCTCCCTCAGTGGGTTAAGGATCTGGCGTTCCCGTGAGCTGTGGTGTAGGTCGCAGATGCAGCTCGGATCCCGTGTTGCTGTGGCTTTGGCTGTGGCGGGCGGCTACAGCTCAAATTGAACCTCTAGTCTGGGAAACTCCATATGCCATAGGTGCAGCCCTAAAAAGACAAAAAAAAAAAAAGTAGTAATCAACACAAGCCATGCTTTCTATTGAGCTGATAGTCTGCTGTGGAGATAAGACATGAACGGCTGAAATAATAATTCTTAGGGAAGCAGTACACTGTATGTTGCTTTCAAATAATAAACACGGTAGCAGTTAAGGGGAAGAAGTGACTCTGTCTCTGTTTCAGGTAGGAGAGGCTTTCTGGAGGAGTTGGGTTTTGAGCTGAGCACTGAATGGTGGGTAGAGTTTCAATACTGTTCCACCAGGAGAACCAGTGTGTGCTATGGACACAGGTGACACAGGGGCAGGGAAAACAGGGCCTAGACCTTGCGATGAGGCTGGAAAAGTCACTGTTGTCAGAGGGCAGAGAAAATTGTGCCGGGAGGAGGCATTTCGGCTTTAAATCAGGAGTAAACCTCTTAAAGTTTTGTTAAACAGGAACCTGACATAAAGCAGCATTTAAAAATGTGAATCGGGCGATAGCAGCTACAGAGCACTGTGCTGGGAAGAAACGTGGAATAATGGCCCCTGGGATCAAGTATGGGGTTTGAGTCCGGCTCTGACACTCTCTAACTAGGTGGGCTCGGACCACTCTATAACCTCCACATTGCTCCATATAATCAGTAATAAAAATAGAGGATATACATCACGCTAAAAGTTATTATGAAAATAACATTTCACATTTATGCCTGTGTCCTCATTTAATCCCTACATCACTATTTTATTGTGGTAAAATAACATATATAACATAAAATTTACTGTTTTAAACTTTTCTTTTTTTGTCTTCTTTTTTTTTTTTTTTTTTTTAATGGCAGCACCTATTGGCATATGGAGGTTCCCAGGCTAGGGGTCTAATCAGAGCTGTAGCCACCAGTCTATGCCACAGCCACAGCAACATGGGATCCGAGCCACATCTGTGACCTACGCCACAGCTCATGGTAATGCTGGATCCTTAACCCACTGAGCGAGGCCAGGGATCGAACCCACAACCTCATGGTTCCTAGTCGGATTCATTTCCAGTGCGCCACGACGAGAACTCCTGTTTTAACCATTTTTAAGTATACAGTTCAGTACCATTCAGTACATTCACCGTGTTGTGCAACCATTCCCACCATCCATCTCTCCAGCTCCAGAGCTTTTCTTGGCTTCTCAAAGCAAAACTCCACATACATTAAAAAATAACTCCCATTCCCAGGTTCCAGGCCCTTCTACTTTTTGTCTCTGTGAATTTGACTCTTCTAGATGTTTCATATAAGTGTGTCTGGTTTATTTTACTTGGCACAGCATCTTCAAGGCTCACCCATGTTTTAGCATTTGCCAGAATTTTCTTCCCTTTTAAGGATGAACACTATTGCACTGAGTGTTTTTTTTTGTTTGTTTGTTTTGTTTTGTTTTCATTTTTTGGGGGGAGGGCTGCACCTGCTGCATATGGAAGTTCCCAAGTTAGGAGTCTAATCGTAGCTACAGCTGCCGGCCTACACCACAGCCAGAGCAACGTAGGATCTGAGCTCATGGCAACCCCGGATCCTTAACCCACTGACCTAGGCCAGGGATCAAACCCACATCCTCGTGGATACTAGCAGGGTTCTTAACCAGCTGAGTCACCATGGGAACGCCCCCACTGAGTGTCTTACATCACTGTTTCATAGAAAGAAATTTGGACCTAAAGAGGTTAACTTGTCCAAAATAACGTAGCTGGTCAAAGAGAGAGGTGGGGTTTGGACAAAAGCGATCTGATTCCATAGTTCATCCTCCTTTCCCCTGACATCCTGCCTCATGTAGGGAAAGGCCCTGCCACTCCGCCTGGCCCAGGGTGGCTGCCAGGAAGAGAGCCGATTGTTCTTGATGATCTAGCACCACTTCGGCTCATCTCGGTAATGCAGTCCCTCTTTTCCTTGGGGAACTCTCTCTGTGATTGCACCCACTCTCCTGCATACAAGGGCTACAGGTTGAGCATGTTACTCAGGCCGGGCCAATCAGAGTCTTCCCCTCTTCCCCCAACAAGGATTATCCAGGGATGGTTAGATGGGTGCCATCAGAGTCCACCCTGGTGGTGAGGCAGGGGTCCTGCCTGTCCATCTTAAGCTTAAGCAAGAAGGTGGTGCGAGAGGTGGCATCCTGAGCATTCATGCGACCCCTGGATTTAAGCATGTGCAAAGCCAACCAGCCCCATCAACTTCCCAGACACATGATCCAATTTACTCCTAGTTTTGCTTTTAGCTAAGCAGAATTGAATTTCTCTAACTTGTAAGGGGAAGAAACCTAATTCGCTGGATCCAATGGTCCCCGTGGGAATGGGAAGGAAGAAACTAACAAGAACATTGCCAAGGTGTGTGGGGCGAGGAAAAGGGTCCTTCTGAAGTTTGGATACTAAAGAAGTTGCTATTTTGGGTATGGAAGAGGAAATTACAGAACTCCCAGGAGTCTTGATTGCTAGTTAGCTTCCAAAGGTAAAATGCACATTATTTATGATTACTGAATACTTCATCCCCTTCCAGAACCTTAAACTCATGAAGCGCTCAGGGTCTGATTGGGATAGGACTTCTGGACACTGACCTTTATCCTCCATTCCTACTTAGGAATCCACTCATTAATCTGCTCATTCATTTATGTAACTCAAACTTGCTGAGCGCTTACTATATGTCAGGTACTGCGCTAGGTGCTAAAGATAAAACATGGTCCCCTCTCTTTATAATCTAGTGAAGAAAAGAGGCATCGAGTGGATTCCCACACAGATGAGTATAATTAGAAATTGTGTTACAAAGAAAATGGAATTTCCTAAGAGGTATGTTGGGAGCATCAATTTCGATGGAGCAGAGTGAGGACAGCAGGGAACAGCTTCTCTCGGGAAATAACGTTTAGGCTAAGGCCTGGCTGGGGGAGAGAGGTCAATCCTGAAATGAAAAGGAGAGGTGGGGCCCGGAGCAGTTAGTCTCACCTACCAGAGGAAACAAGTGATTCACCCACCAGGAATGTGTGGCAGGAAGGCTTGAAACGGTCTTTGAAGTGGAGCTACCCAGGCCATAGAGAGGCCCTGGAACGTACATTAGCCATTGCAGGGCTCCCCCTCCCTCCCCGTTGCCTGCTGTCCAGTTCCCTTTCAGTGACTCTGCTCATTCATTCATTCAGTGCTTCACTCTTTCAGGAAATATTTATGGGATGCCCTCTGATGGGGGGCATTATTCTAAATGATGCGGGTTCATGAGAAGGAAGACACGCTCTGCTCTGGTCTGGTTCTCAGCAGGAAGGCAGAAGCCTGGGGAAGGGGGGGGCTCTTCCTCAAACGTCTCCCAGAGACACCCAGTTCTTTCCTCCAGGGAGCCGTTGGACCCAGGCTTCTGGGCGTGGTGCTAAGCCTTCCTTCTCGCGGCACTCACCCCCAGCAGACATGTACACTTTCATTTCTCCACAGAGACGTGAATCTCCTCCTTGGAGCAGGAGTGAAGCTCCTTTATCCGCAGAGCGCTGAGAAGGAGATCACGTGGGGAAACAGGGCAGAATGACACCCCGCAGCGGGGCTGCCGGGCCCTCCAGATAAACATAAGAAGGTCATCCAAACACAGGAAGGCCACGTCCCCTTCCCTTGTCCTTTACCCCTCCCCTTCCTCCCTCTGGCTCCCTTATCCCCAGAGGGTGGGCCCAGCCTTTCCCAAAGTTTATTCTGAGAGCTCCAGGCTCCCGCAGTGGAACGTGCAGCGGACATGGGAATACAGCGGCCCAGCCAACAGGGAAAACAAAACTATAAACGGAGAGGTTTAATAGATTCCTTTCTCTCTCCCCCTCAAAGTTTTAGCAGACATTTCTCCTATTACTGCTTTTACTATTCTTGATATGTCAGCCCTTCCAGGAAGGAAGCCATCTGATGTTTATTGCATTTGTCAGCAAACATTTTGCACAGAAAAAGTTCAGGTCTTTCTTAGGATCTCAGGGCCACTGACTTGGTCCAATAAACAAATGCGACACAATGTTAGGAAGCAAAGTCCAGAAAGCCTTGCATCTCAAACCCTGACCATGAGTTTGACTAGGGCACAAATAACACTAAAACTGAAGGGGAAATTTTATAAGGGTAAATTTCCTTTAAACCCACTATTGGGATGTTGTAAATAAGTAGGACCGCCGAGCCCATAAATAGGAAGTCTTTTGATCTATAGTAAAAGATCATATTCTGATCAAAACAGTAGTGAACATACAAGGTTTGGATTTTATTCTCTACTTAGGAGTGAAAAGGTTAGTACTGCAGGATTTTGTGCCTCAATGATTATAAACCAGCATTTGTGATGAAACCTTCAGTACTAAATTCAAAACAAACAGAGCGTTTGAAAGCAGAGCATAACGGTGACCTTTCTCATGAGCTGTTGCTCAAACAAAGATATGTTCCAGCAATATCCGATGCTTCCTTCCTGCCAGGGCCTCCGCCTAGTACCATTTAAAACACTCCTGTTATGTCCAAACTGGAGCTGAGGATGTGGGGGAGCGGAGCTTCAGCAGCATTTTGTTTATGGTTTATTATTACTTGATAAGTTTTTTAATACTTCATTTTCATAAATTGATTGTCATGAGTTGGATTTGCAAGAGTAAGCAGGTGAAATCACAGCAAGGAACTCATTCCAGCCTTCTTTACTTTTCTATGTCTTCACCTCCCCACTTTTCCGGTGAGCAGCATCATAGGTTCTTGACCACAAGGACAGATAACAATCTCATTGCTCTTCGGTAAATAATTTTATGACTACATTGTCGGCAACAAACAAACAAAAACAGAAAGGCTTTTGAAAGACGATGCCGAACTTGGTTTGTGTAAAATGCTATAGATCTAAATGAACACAAATTGGAGCAGAGAATGACAGAAAGAAATAGAAGGAGATTGAGAGATTGTTTCATACGAGTAATCCTTGTGTTCATCATGACTGATGCTTCTCAGGTAATGTAAGTTGAAAATCATCAATATCAAGGTGATTTTTTTATGAAACAACAAATAATGAAGAATTTTTCTTCTGGTCTAAGACCTGATGCTCAGTCTTTACAGAAAAGACCATAAACACTCAGTCCAACCATAAATGATATAAGCTATTTATATTTTTTACAATGTATATAACTTTATAATAGAAAAAATCAAATCCGTGTTATTTTTGAAGTAATTTTACTTCTTTATACTTATGCAGTATAAATCGTTCTGAAGTATGTATATAAGTTAAAAAGAGCTATGCACTAGTGAATCCCATGAAAGACCAGGGAGGTGATTAGCTTAAACCAGTCAGGGACTATCCTTGCATCTGAGAGTGGAATCTGTCATCCTCGAACAATTTTGCTAAGAGTAGAGGAGCTCCTTTCCCCCTCAAAGATAATCTGGGCCCTACCAGGAAAGGGGAGAGGGGAATGGACAGTGGAGAGGCGACAAATAACCACCCAATTCAGTAGTTCACAGGAGCTGTCATACAAATTAAGTCATACTGTGGTTCTAAGAGCGTTTGCACAGTACCTGGTGCATACAGGTGCTCAAAGATGGGCTGAGACCTGAGCACGATCAGACTCAGTCCTTGCAGAAATTTTTGTTTGTGGACATTGAAGAGTCTCTCTTTCTAAAGGACCATGAGGTGCCAGCAGGTGAGCTTAGAGCTGCCAGTAGCCATCTTTCTATACGGAGCCACGTGGAAAAAGTCTGTCTGTTGCAAGAGAGGATAAGAATAGAAACCTCTAAGAAACCTTAGAGATGAAAAGAGAGAGTCTTGACAGTGAACTCCAAACCCATGGATCCAGACGTCTCAGGCCACCTGTGCCCTTGGACCTCCCAATTAAGTGAGCCAATAAAGCCAGTCTGAGTTTAGTTTCTATTAACTTGTAACTAAGAGGGTACAGACCAAGGAAAACTTCAAAATCAGTTTTTTCAACAATGCCTTATCTGCTATTCAGCTCTCTATCAACTCCTCTACTTTCCCATGTGGATTAGTCACCTCCTGCCTTTACTTTCCTCCCTTTGCTACTTAGATTTATGGTTCATCATTTCAAAAGCTCCCTGCCTCCACTTGGCAAAAATTCCATCCATGGAGCCTAACTGTCTGCTTTCTCCACACTTGAGCAATTAAGCCACGCTAGAGAAAAATCTCAGGAAGAGCAGACTAATCTCACCTTAAGTTCATGATCATGCCTCAAAGGACCCGCAGCACGGCTCAGCCATCCTGCGGCCATTCTCTGGTTGGTTTTCGCTTTTGTTCGCCAATGATAACATCAAACCTTTCATCCCTCTCACCTCTTCTCTCGATCATCTCCATTTGATGACCTCTGCTTCACAGATGGAAGGGAAACCATAAAACAATCTGCTAAGACAGCCCATCCTCTATTTATATTCCCTTCTCATAAAAAAGGAGTCATCATTCCTATTTAAGTCTCATTTTTCCACCTGAGTCAGGGATCTCACCCCTCCCGCCTTGTGAGAAATCCGCTATCAGTTTGCCCTTCTCTAGCCTGTGTGTTGGATCTCACTAGGCTGATGAGCTTTGTTGCCTCTCCAGAGCCACTTTAATCTTCTCTAGCCTGCTTGCATGAAGAGAGGCTAAAGTCTATAGGAACTGTATCAGCAGGTTTCTCTGCCCTTTACTCTCTGGGGTGGGGGCGGGAGGGCAGGGGGGCCAAAGGGAAGCCCCAGCAGGAGATCTCAGAGACAGAGCAGCAGGAGATAGGAGTATTTATTTTTTCTAACGTTTTCTCCTCAAAGCCTTCTTTGGTTTGCTATTTCTTCTGACCAAAGTCTTTGTCCTCTCAAGACAGCCCTCCTTCCCGTTCCTGGTAATTGCCCCCTTCCCTGATCCCTTTAAATCTAAGGTAATTGTTCCACCGTGGTTTTGCCCCAGGGTGCTCTACAATCCCCTGTTGGTTCCCTATATTATAGCCACACCATTGTAAGTGGTCCCTTCCTCAAATTAACCTACTGTTTCCTACCCACAGACGCATGCTTCCTCTCTAATGAATTCTTCTCTTCAAGACATTGTGTTCAAGTGTCCTAGCCTCGGAGACTTAACTTTTACCTGTTACCTCCTTTTTCTATCCTCTACTCTTGCTTATACCCCAGTTCTCGTCATCAGTTGGAATTGTTCCATCTCTGAAATTTTGAAGTCCGTTATCTGAGCACCATATCCTAACATTATCAACGCGTATTTTAAAACTGTATCAAAAGCACTAAGCCCCTTGACTCCTCCACCCCATCTCCAATTTCTCGGTAGCATCTTGTCCTTATTTCCTTTTCCAGGTGGACACATCCTTTCAATCTTTCTCTTGCTTAATACTCTCATTCCCATTTCTCCTCATTCTTCCACATTCCCATCTAAAAAATTCCCAGTCCTGAGTCCATTCGGGTAGCCCCTTTCTCCCCCTATACCTAAGCCTGGTGGAGAGCGGCATGCATTTGTACATATCAGAGTCCTCTTCTTTTAAGATCTCCAGCCTCACCTCTGCCTCTGCTCGACATCCCTTGTCAACACCTTCTCCTTCTCCCCCTCAATGATACAATTTCAAACCTTCTTAAGGTGAAAGAAAGGGTTGGCTTTGCCATTTTTCCTTTCTTAGTCCTTTTCCCACCTTGATTCACTTCAGCATCTTTCAGTCACACACTGTCCACTGACGCTGCTTTGCTGTGGTCAGCAATGAATTCCTAACTTCTCAATACAATTGAATTTTCAGTCTTTGCCTTATTTAGCCTCTTGAGGAAATTGGATACTGTTGTCTGCTTCCCTCTTGAACATTTCTCCTGTCCTGTCTTCCAGGACAATACGACCACCTGCGTCCTATTTTTTTTGGTCTTTTCTAGGGCTGCTCCCATGGCATATGGAGGTTCCCAGGCTAGGGGTCGAATCGGAGCTGCAGCTGCTGGCCTACACCACAGCCATAGCAACGCTGGATCTCCAACCCATTGAGCAAGGCCAGGGACCGAACCCACAACCTCATGGTTTCTAGTCAGATTCGTTAACCACTGCGCCACAACGGGAACTCCTTATTTCTTAAATGTTGACATTTTGCTGGGGTTCCCTCCTTTTCCCGCTTCTCATCTCCCTCTTCTTATTCAATGCTCTTATCTCTCTAGGTATTCTGATCCACTGCCAATGGTCACAAACATGAACAACCTGTATACTAATGGTCCCTGAGTCTAGAGGTCGAATTTTGCTCCTAAATTTAAAATCTAGTTGCTGAGGCTTTTGACTGTGTATCTGACTAGAACCCAGAACTCAATCTGTTACAAATTAAATAATCAATATTTCTCTCTATGGTACAGTCTGCTCATATCCTCCTCCTCTATTGAACGGCACCACTTTCCATTTTGCCAGTCACTGGAAATCAACTTTCTGCAATCATCTTTGACTCCTAATATACCAAGTCTTACTCATTCAATTGCTCACCAAGCCCCTTTGATCCCATTTCTTTTTCAATAGTTCTGAAATCCATTTGTCCTCTCTATTGTGTCTGATCTCATGATTTCCTGACTAGAGTGTTACAACAACATTCTAGCCAATTTCTATAATTCTAACCTACCTGTCTTGCATACCACCAAAAGAATGGTCATTCCAAAACAAATGTCTCATTGTGTTACTTCCCTTCTCAGAACCCTTCAGTGACTCTCCATTGTCTTAAAGGTAAAATCCAGACATCCTATCATGATATAATAATCTCTAATAGGACAAATTCCTTTGGTTGCAAGGAATTAAAAAAAAAATTTTCTGGTGAGGTCAAGAAAAAAAAAAGAGGCTAGTTTATTGAAATGATATTGGAAAAGTTTATGGAATTGGAGGAATTGAACAACCAACTGTGAGGAAGAACCTGAACCAGGGCCACTCTGAGGATATCAGCAGCAGAAGCCAGGGCTGATGTAACTGTGCACTGTTTGTGGTGAACTTTCTCCCTCAATTCTAACTTGACTGTGTATCTGACTAGAACCCAGAACTCAGGTTCCCAGGAATATTCAGAAAACTAAATGTAGAACTACCATATGATCCAGCAATCCTACACTTGGGCATATGTCCAGACAAAACCATAATTCAAAAACATAGGAAGTTCCCGTCATGACTTAGCAGAAACAAATCTGACTAGTATCTATGACGACTCAGGTTCGATCCCTGGCCTCGCTCAGGGGGTTAAGGATCTGGTGTTGCCATGAGCTGTGGTATGCGTCAAAGACACAGCTCAGATCTGGCATTGCTGTGGCTGTGGCGTAGGCTGGCAGCTGCAGCTTGGATTCAACCTCTAGCCTGGGAACCTCCATATGCTGCAGGTGTGGCCCTAAAAAGACAAAAAAAAGATATATGTACCCTATGTTCACTGCAGTACTATTCACAATAGCCAAGACATGGAAACAACCTAAGTGTCCACTGACAGAAGCATGGATTAAGAAGATGTGGTACATACACACAATAGTATATACTCAGCCATAAAAAAGAATGAAATAATGCCATTGACAGCAACATGGATGCAAATAGAGATTCTCATACTACGTGAAGTAAGTCAGAAAGAGAAAGACAAATGCCATATGATATCACTTATATGTGGAATCTAAAATTTGCACAAATAAACCTGTCTACAGAAAGAAGCAGATTCACAGACATAGAGAACAGATTTGTGGTTGCCAAGGGGGAGGGGAAGGGAGTGAGATGGACTGGGAGTTTGGGGTTAGTAGATGCAAACTATTATATTTAGAATGAATAAGCAATGAGGTCCTACTGTATAGCACAGCAAACTATATCCAATCACCTGTGATAGAACATGATGGTAGATAATATGAGAAAAAGAATGTGTGTGTATGTATGACTGGGTCACTTTGCTGCACAGCAGAAATTGACATAACACTGCAAATCAGCTATACTTTCATAAGAAATTTTTAAAAAAGAATAAGGGGATATTTCAAACAAAAAGGCATTCCCAGGACTAATATTCTGATTGGCTCAGTTGAATAAATTAGCTAATCTCTAGACTCTGGAAGAAGCACATGGTGCAGGTGCAACCACTGGGGACTCCCTCCTGTGTATACGGTATTCTCAAAGATCTGAGTATGAAGTATCACCATGAGCTGAGTATATCTGATGGGTGTCTGCTGCACTCTGTAGTCTTACCTCTCAATTTTTTCTCCACTATTCCTTAAACTATACCTTGTTTTTCAGTCTCAGTGTGTGTTATGGACTGAATGTTTGTGTCCTTTCAGAATTCACATGCTGAAGCCCTAACCCCCAATGTGATCATTTAGACAATAAATCACTGTTGTGTAAGCCACCTAGCATATGCTATTATGATATGGCAGCCTGGCTAAGACAATGTGTTACTTACTGTCTCCTGGAACAAATCATGCTCTTTTGGACTGTCTCGTCTTTGTGATCGGCCTGGCTTTTTAATCCATTGTTCATGGGGTTATGAATTAATTTCTCCTTCTCTCCACCAGCACATCCCCCTCCGCCGCTTCCTTCTTTATCTTGCAAATACTCATCTATTGGAATCAACCTAAGGATCAATTCTTCCAGAAAGCCTTCCTTGATTCTTCCAGGCTGATCTCACATTCTTCCTCTATACACCATAGCTTCCTGAGCTTAACTTTATCACAGCTCTCATTACAATTCCCTGTTCTCAAATTTGTTTCTCCCATTAGCTTGTGAGATCTTTGAGATCAGGAGCTGAATTTCTTAAATTCATATCTTCAGAGGCAAACCTAGCCCCCAACTTGTTGATATTCAACACATTTTTGCAAAATGAATGGATGAAAATCTTGGTTTTCTAGTTCCAAACTCAGTCTGCATTCAACTACACCGTCTCTCCAACCCTCTGTTCCTGGCCTCGTGACATAGTTGGTTGTGAATGTTTGACCCTCATTCATGAAATTATGAATAGCTAGGAGAAAATTGTTCCTACCTTTTATTTTTGTATCATCCATGATATCTCATTTTGTACATGTTAGGTAGATAATACCTTAAAAAAAGATAAGTATGATTGACCCTCTAAAAGCTAATGCCCTCTAGGCCTTGTTAACACATGTCCAGGGTCAAAAGAGTATCTGTATTCCTAGCGATTCTTATGTGGATGGGATCACATCTGAAATAGTATGGTCAGTTGTGGGCAATCTATATGCATTCTTTCCTTCAACAAATGTTTATGGAGGGCTGAGTTTGTGCCAAGCACTTTTCTGCTATGCCCGGGGCTTGAAAATGAAACAGACTTGCTGTGTATATGGGTCAAGACAGGTTAGGCTTTGCTGCAGAAACAAACAATCCCAAGATACTAGTGGCGTACCACGTCCTGGTTTAGTTTCTCATTCATGCCACATGTCCACGTGGAAGGAGCGTGGCTCTATTCCACAGTCTTCACTCCAGGACCCATGCATGCTGCCTCCATCTGCAACACTGCTGCTTTCAGGGCAGAGAGAGAAAGCATGATGACCCAGGAAACCATCTGCCAGCAGTGACACACATCATTTTTGCTCACACTTGGTCATACAACCACACGTGGATTCATACAGAGAGGAGTCACAAAGGGTGAACCATACGCTTATTTGCCTGTACAGCACCTCCACACATACTAAGGGTCCTAACCTGTGCAAGTCCTTGCCTTATCATTTGTAGAATAACAATCATCGTCTCTGCATTGAAGAGTGAAGTGAGGATGCAAAATCTTATATGTAAAGTGTTTGATATACTGAGGTCTGTCAGGACATAGTGGTTATTTCAGTTTATAAGTTTTAAAATCCTGATATTCAGCTTAAGAAATGACTATAGGTAAAGTTCTCCAAGCACATCAAAATGAAGTAAATTAATACACTCTTCCTTTGAATTTTTTCTCTGTAGACCCCGCTGAAACCATCTGAACTATGTTTCCAGCATGGGCTTGATGTTTTTCCCACCAGGGTGATTCTCGCCAGAATCAAGATGATCTGCAAGGAAAGAGGTTGTCTAGAATGGCTAAGATCTACTGTTCATTTTTTTCATGTTTGAGCTGTTTTCCAAACAGGATTGTAAGCAATTGGGACAGGGCCATGTCTCATACATTTTTGCCTACTGGAAACTCACACCGTTCCCCACCCAGATGATATCTTGGTGGCAAAAAAGATGCTTGGAAGTGGAATTGGGGTTTTATGATGTCATTGCACAGTATCCACTGATCTTCTAAGTTTATAGTTACATTTTGCAGATATTTCTTTTTTAAGGCATCCTATTGATTTGCTGATGTTACACACTTTTTTCTACCAAATAATATCCAAGCAAGAGCATGGTTGTCTGATTTGGCATATAGGTTGAGTTACATAAATCCTGGTGAAATAGCTTCTGGACATAGCCACTAAAAACTAAGTAAGATAGCAATTTATTACTTTTTCATTACTCTTCCTAGAGTGACTAAAATAAATGCTATGTATGTGAAGAGTTGAAAATTCTTCCCATGAGGTAATTGATTCTAGTTCTCCTAAATATTTGGTAACTAGATGAGTAAAATCAAATGTGATTTTTTTTTTTTAAATTGTGCAATTGGGGCATTTGAAAGTGAGACATTGAGATACATTATATATCTTCTACTTCAACCTCTTAAGAAATCTCATTTAAAATGAGGGACAGGGGTGATGCTCAGAAGTTTCATTGGTGGTACATTTGTGGACTTCTCTAAACCACTTAGCCCCATGCAGCCAATGTCACTTGTGCAGAATCCCCTTCATGCCATGCAATGTTTTCCATACAGAAGCAGTGGTACAGAAGCTGCCATTTAAATGGTCACCTATTTGCAGTCTCCCAAAGCAATAGAAATTAGAGCAAAAATAAACCCATGGGACCTCATCAAACTGAAAAGCTTTTGCACAGCAAAGGAAACCCAAAAGAAAACAAAAAGACAACTTACAGAATGGGAGAAAATAGTTTCAAATGATGCAACCGACAAGGGCTTAATCTCTAGAATATATAAACAACTTATACAACCCAACAGCAAAAAAGCCAATCAATCAATGGAAAAATGGGCAAAAGACCTGAATAGACATTTCTCCAAAGAAGATATACAGATGGCCAACAAACACATGAAAAAATGCTCAACATCGCTGATTATAAGAGAAATGCAAATCAAAACTACCATGAGATATCACCTCACACCAGTCAGAATGGCCATCATTAATAAATCCACAAATAACAAGTGCTGGAGGGGCTGTGGAGAAAAGGGAACCCTCCTGCACTGTTGGTGGGAATGTAAACTGGTACAGCCACTATGGAGAACAGTCTGGAGATAACTTAGAAATCTATACATAGAACTTCCACATGACCCCGCAGTCCCACTCTTGGGCATCTATCCAGACAAAACTCTACTTAAAAGAGACACATGCACCCGCATGTTCATTGCAGCCCTATTCACAATAGTCAGGACATGGAAACAACCCAAATGTCCATCGACAGATGATTGGATTCGGAAGATGTGGTATATATACACAATGGAATACTACTCAGCCATAAAAAAGAATGACATCATGCCATTTGCAGCAACATGGATGGAACTAGAGAATCTCATCCTGAGTGAAATGAGCCAGAAAGACAAAGACAAATACCATATGATATCACTTATAACTGGAATCTAATATCTAGCACAAATGAACATCTCCTTAGAAAAGAAAATCATGGACTTGGAGAAGAGACTTGTGGCTGCCTGATGGGAGGGGGAGGGAGTGGGAGGTATTGGGAGCTTGGGCTTATCAGACACAACTTAGAATAGATTTACAAGGAGATCCTGCTGAATAGCATTGAGAACTATGTCTAGATACTCATGTTGCAACAGAAGAAAGGCTGGGGGAAAAATGTAATTGTAATGTATACATGTAAGGATAACCTGACCCCCTTGCTGTACAGTGGGAAAATAAAAAAAACAAACAAACAAAAAAACAAAAACATATTTTTGCAGCTACTTAAAAAAAATAAAAATAAAAAAATAAATGGTCACCTGTTTGGTATAAAACCAGAGCCTGCTATGTTTGTAATCTCATTAAAATATGCTCAATATTAATAAGAATCTTACAGTGTTGACATTAGGATTTAAAATAATGCCTTTATGCATTTTTTTCTTAAGCTTAATTTAAAAAAGGGTTGCTGACCACCGTGTCTTTGCCAAACTTTTTAACCTTGGTGTTTGTAGAGCTCTAAATACTAGGGCTCCCCTACCACGGGAGAGGAAGGAAAGGGAAAGACCACATCCACGAAAGGGGAATGGAGACATGCTCCCTTGCTCATGCAAGCACAAACACTGATTTGAACTGGACCTGAGTTAGGTGTTGTTGTAATTGCTGTCTGGAGACAAACCACACAGGGAGGAAAGTCATTTCTGTCAGTTTACAAAAGCCCCTCCTTGGTTCTTTTTCTTTGCATGAAGCAGTTCATTGCTCTCTAGGTTGCAAGGCTTCCCTTCTCATCATCTGGCGAATCCTTCAGGGCCGCGGACATTTATGCAGCAGAGAAGAGCACTGAAGACCCTGAAGAGTGCTCAAATCCCATTCTACCTTATTTCTCTTTCTCTTCTCTCTCCCTCTTTTTTTATACCAAGAATTAGCAAAAATGGTTTATACCAATGGTTCCCAAACCTACTGAATTACAGAGACACCCATGGAACTTTTTTTTTTTTAAAAAAGGATTGGGTTCTGGGCTCCAGCACAGATCTTTGAATCAGACATTTGGGGTGGTAGGCCTAGGAATCTGTGGGGTTTTTTTGAGGGGGGGTTGCACCTGCAGCATGTAGGAGTTCCTGGGCCAGGGATCGAACCCACACCACAGCAGTTATCTGAGTGGCTGCAGTGACAGTATCAGATCCTTAACCCACTGTGCTATAAGGGAACTCCTGGAACCTGTGTTTTTAAAGAGTTCCTTGGTGTATTAATGATCTGTCAGTGTTAGTGTTAAGAGGCTTGCCGGGCTGTGGGTTACTTTGGTTTCTGCCTTTGGGAAAGCAGTTGTACCTGGGGCTTGGATCATTTTGGGGGTAGAGATCTGGCCAGATCTATAGCCCTCCTCACCCCCTTTCTTCACTGCCCCCTCCCACATATATACCATGTTGTCATAGCTGTGAGGAGAGCAACCCTATGGATCAAATAATATTCCATGCAGAGGCCTTCATATTTGCATCTCCAGCAACATGGCAGAGTCCTAAGCTTTGACATTCCAGGGGGAAAAAAACCCCAGCAGTGCTGCCAAAGCTGTACATATAACTTGGAATTGATTTGCACCAATCCTAGCTGCTCTGTGTAGCACTTGTCTGACTGTAAGTAGCTAGTCGCTAGTTGATTTTATACAGAACCCCATTTTCCTCACGTGCTTATAAGCAGTGCCTGCTGGAAAAACTCATTTAATAAGAAAAGCCTGGCGTGCACATAATTCAAATCCTACAACAGTTCCCAATGATAACACTATTACATGTGACTGCAATTCTCTAAATTCTTTCAGCTTATTTTCTGCCACTAGAGTGACAAATGCTTTGATACATGCCTGAATTTCTGTGATGCTCTGCCATGAAGCCCTGTAACCTGTTTCTCTGACGGTCTTGATCTCAGGGTTAGCTTTAAGTGCTGGGCTGTTTCCAGAAAGAGCAGCCTACAGTATACCTGCTGCCTCATGCTTGCCCAGAGAGATATGATAGCACAGGGGCCCCAATTCCTTCCCTATCACGCTGTCGTGTTTGGCAAACATAAGGATTTAGTGTGATTTTAGAAAATTTTTAAATCCTTGTTTTAGAAAGTAAGTTTGAATGTATATACATTTTTATCTATGTGAGTATTTTGTAAATGTATCTGTGTGGATACATGTGTGTGTGCTTGTGGCACATGTGTGCACCAATATATAAGACTCAAATTTTCTACTGTTTTTTGTTTGTTTGTTTTTTTATTTGTCTTTTTGCCATTTCTTGGGCCGCTCTCTCGGCATATGGAGGTTGCCAGGTTAGGGGTTGAATTGGAGCTATAGCCACCGGCCTATGCAACAGCCACAGCAACATAGCATCTTCGACCTACACTACAGCTCACGGCAATGCCAGATCCTCAACCCACTGAGCAAGGCCAGGGATCGAACCCGCGACCTCATGGTTCCTAGTCGGATTCATTAACCACTGAGCCACGACGGGAACTCCTCTACTGGTTTTTGTATCTCACAGAGCAATATTAAAACCACCTCTCTATCCAATATTACAGGGCATAGTTATCACCTGTCAAAATATGATTAACTTTGAAAGGAGTTGAAATGTTTCTCTGTTGCTGGAAGTCATTCATCAAAGTTGGGATGATGCCTAGAAATCCAGGATCGATGGAGAACGTGACCCAGGACAATGGAAGGGAGGACACCAGGCTTCTCTGCTTATCCTGCCATTAGTCCATCTTTTAGGTAACTTGACAAGTCCATCCCATGCTCCCAGATAGAGAAGTGGACTGGATGATGCAACGGCTGAAGACTGGATGGCAGTTTGCGGGGAAGAGACAGGACAAGCTCGAGACATTTTTTTCTCTCCTTCCCCAAACAGCACTCCTTCCCGCCAGTGCCCCCCAAGTTGTCCTTTTTTTTTTTTCTTGTCTTTTGCCATTTTCTTGGGCCGCTCCCATGGCATATGGAGGTTCCCAGGCTAGGCGTCTAATCAGAGCTGTAGCCACCAGCCTACACCACAGCCACAGCAACGCGGGATCTGAGCTGTGTCTGCAACCTACACCACCGCTCGCGGCAACGCTGGATGCTTAACCCACTGAGGGAGGCCAGGGATCGAACCCTCAACCTCATGGATCCTAGTCAGATTCGTTAACCATTGCCCCACAGCGGGAACTCCCAAAGTTGTCCTCCTTTATTCTTTATCTCCCCAACTCCAGGGCAAAACAGTTCCTGCTTTTACTGGGATAAAATAGAAGTAACATAATCGTTATCATTTTTATCACTCATGAGTACAAAAATTCAGTGGTATTAAATTTCCCTACTTAATGGCTGAGTCGTGCGAGTGGCTCTGCTCACTGCGGCCTGTGGAAGAACTCCAGGGGAACTCCGGGGAGCTCTGATTCAAGAGATTTTCACTGTGGCAAAGACCTGGAAAAGGGTGAGTGGGAAATACGACTTTGTAGACCACCTCCTGTCCTCCAGACCCCCCCCAAAAAAAGAATCAAAATACAATTAAAAACAGACAAAAAAAAAAAAAAACCCTTCAGAAAACAAGTGCTAACAAGTGGAAGGAGAAGGGAGAATTAGGTTTAAATAGGGGTAATCAGGGGAAGAACAGAATCCCCAAAGGAGGAGAAGGGCGGTCTTGGTAGAATGCAGCAGAGAACAGTGCTTGGCATATGTGAAGTGCACTTATTGAATGAATAAATGAAATGCACATATATGGGAATGAATAAATGAATCGAGGGCCAAATCCGAGGCAAGTTTGGGAACTGTGAAAGTGTAAGGGAACTTTGATGGGTGGTGTCAGGATGTTTGCTAGAGACAAAGTTAGAATGGGGTTAGGGAAGCCGTGGCCCCAAAGAGCAAATTCTCATGAAATTTCCAGCAGAATAAATGGAAAGAAAGACACCAAAGAAAAGACTTATAGGTAGGGTAAAAGACCAAGTCGACCCCGCGGGTTAGAGTGCCTTGAGGGGTGGGAGTGAGGGTGGAGGCGGGACCCAAGAATTAAGACAGCAGTTTAGACCAGAGAAAAGATACCGTGAACACATCTATTCAGTGCGTCAGAAACAACGAAGGAACAGCATGCATTTGACAAGCATGGACTAAAGGCCTACATGGGCCAACCCTGTGACCTCCATTCTACTTTGAAAGATCTAAGGGCAAATTAAGGATTTGGATAAGATCTGAAAGGTGCAATAACAGAGCTTATGTGCTAAAAGAAATGGCAGAGAGTGGAAGGCAAGTGTTGTGCCAGCCCTCGAGGTCAGGAAAACCTCCTAGACAATTGACATTTAACCCTGGTCCTTCAAGTATCATGTAGGCTCATCAGTTAGAGAGGAAGGGCACGGCGCTCCAGGCCGAGGGTACAGCACGGACCAAAAGGGGCATGAAATTGCATGGCAAGCAAAGCATTGCTCCATACTATGAGCAGCTGCCTGCTAATCTGTGAAGACTTCCTAAGCCTGCGGCAGCTTAACTAGCTGGAGGACCCTCACGGGTGCTTTTTGAGAACCACTGCACTGAAGAACCAAAAGAAACCATGAGAAATAGCAAGCCTGGCCAAGACGATCAAAGAAGCTTGAAAGCAGGACACCATTGCCTGCCACTCATATGAACGCAGCTGACTGATACCAAGTTGCCGGTCACCTTGATTTCCCACCAATGCACATTGTAATTAGTCTACTTTGACTCCTGACACGTGTAACTTGATCAGTATCACTACCAGCTTATTCTCCTACATATCAGAAGTGAGTATTTGTCCTAATAGTCACCTTTGTGCATTTACCCAATAAGTTTGACTACGGTTGTCATCACCTCACTCGGTGGGAGAAACCAAAGCAGCCACAGGACTCTCCCAGGTGAGCGGCCTCGTGCTGGGGAGCGGCTAAGCATCTTCTCCCATTTATCCACAGTCAGGTTGGTCCTAAGCCCATCTTTCCAGGCTGGCATGCCGACATAGTAATTAAGGGAGGCTTTTATATGGCTTAAAATATTTTAATGTGATTGTGCCCTGAGGGTCCTCAGCAAAGAGTTTGGTTTAATAAATTTAATAACGAATTAAGGCACCCTCAATTTCAACCTCCATTAGGTTAATTTTTTAATGAGTTTCAGAATGCCTCTCAGGACATATCTTCCCTGGATGTGGTGAGAAACACACACATACACACTCACACACACGTGCACGCACACGCGCATACAGTCATGTGCAACATACCAGGTGTGGATTTCAGGCTTTGAGGTACCAGGCGCTACTGTGTAATCTTGGGTAGAATCATGGAACCTCTCTGGGCTGCTGTTTCTTTATCTACAGAGGAAAAGGTTTGGACAAGGTATTCAAAGTGCCTTCTTAGGCCAAAGTGAATGGCTATTCTTGGTACTTCCCCTGAGAGAGGCCGAGGGTCCTAAACCATACAGAATACATGTGTGTGTGCACATGTGTATACATGCACACGTAAATGAGTATCACAAATCTGATGGCTTTTGCCGGTAGCAGAATTAGGATTTGGTATGTCACCAAAGATTCCTTGAAAGCTTTTACTGACTGGCTGATAAAATTTGGAACCAATCTCGAGTTCCCAAGATGTACCCATTTTCCCCAAACTGCTTCACCCTTCTGCTCCTGAGGGTCTGAACTGCTTTCTCTCCAGGAGCACATCTTGGAGGACCCGCCAGCAACTGATGGAGAGGAACAGCTCTAATCAACCTGCCTCCCTGACTAGGGATCTTTAGGGAAAAGCAAATTGCCAGGCTGTCCTTCCTTTCCTTCCTCCTATCATCACGTCAGGCAGCTCATGCTGCGGGATATTTACCTTAACGGGGGAAGGAGGGGAGAATCTCAGAGAAAGGGGAAGAGAAAAATGAGCATATTCACTATTTCATTGTGACAATGGAATGGTCCTTCTTCCCAGGTTCGGGAAATACAATCCCTTGTTTTTCTGTCCTCCGATATAAGACAGCACACACACACACACACACACACACACACACACACACACACACACACACACGATAGATTCAAATGCTGAATCTGATCCACCTAGTGCTGACAAAAATAATTGGTACTTAAAAAAAAAGCTATCTTACAATTTGTTTAAAATCATCGTCAAAACGAGCGTTTCATTTCCCTTCGAGCCGTAATTTAGGGCAGCATTATCTGAAGAAAATAAGGTCTGAACTGTTTCATTCAGCACAGCGCAGTGTTGATCCGGATCCATGACAAATCTGCCTTTCAGTTTCACTGTGACATCAGTCCCGCCTCCTGCACATTTGACTCATCTTTAAGAAAGAGAAGTTGGCCTGCTCTCCGGTTTCTTCGGAGCTGAATCTTCCGAGAATGGCAACATTATTTTATTTAAAGTCCAATGAATTCCCAGAACTCTAGAAAAATCTCTATTCATATGTTAGAATAAAAACACATTCCAAAGCAAGATGAAAAGCTGCACTCTGCTCCAAAGCATGGAAAATTAAGAGTTGACTGGAAAAGTTCCTGCTGTGTCAGAACCGGTTGAAAGCAAGTCTGTTTTCATTTTTATATTCAAAAAGCCCTCAGTAACAATTTGGAGGTCATGGCTGGTTAATGCTAAGATTCTTTTTTTCTGTTTTTTGTTTTTGGCTCTTTAGGGCCGCACCCGAGGCATATGGAAGTTTCCAGGTTAGGGGTCGAATCCGAGCTACAGCTGCCTGGCTATACCACAGCCACAGCAATGCAGCATCTGAGCTGCATCTGCGATCCACGCCACAGTTTGCAGCAACGCTGGATCCTTAAGCTACTGAGCAAGGCCAGGAATCAAACCTGAATCCTCATAGATACTAGTTGGGTTCTTAACCTGCTGAGCCACAATGGGAACTCCCCAGAAATTTTTTGAGGTTGAAAACCTCCCTGCTGGGCTTATAGTTTTGCTTCTATCCAAATGCTCTAATTTACAATAGAAGCTGAGACTACAGGTCTTTGGAGTACCAGAGAACTAAAAACTCAATAACTGGCCTAATGTTTAAAGCAGAATCAGGAAATAGGAGACTTTCTGCCACTCCAACATTTCTTTTCTCTCTCACTGCCTTCGCACGCTCCCTCTCTTTTGTGTTCCTACTCCTTTACCCTGGTCCGTCCCCTGCTCATAACTTTTGCCAGCTAGCACTCCATGACCCCACAGGACATTGGTTTAAACCAGTTCAGGTGCTAAGAAGACCTCCCGCCCGTGCCTGTCCAAAACCTGAAGGCAAGAAGAGTCTTGCTAGTGCCTTTCCAGGCTTGGTTTATACACAGATGCTGCTCTTTTGCCATGGAGATCACGCCTGAAGTAAGCATGCAGGCCGGACCCATCCAAGAGTCACATTTTTGTTCTGTTACCTAACAAGGAGGAGCTCCTGACCACTCTTCGGCATATTAGGGCAACCAAGTTGACTCCCACACAGCAGCTTATCATACCAATCACTGTCCCTACATGGCAAGCGATGGGAAGGTAGAGGCCATGGTAAACATCCCCAAAACCAGTTAGATTTTTTTCCTTCCTTCTTGGTAGGATGTTTGTAAATGTAGTCATGGCAACAGACACAGACTAGCTGGCTGGAAAGGTTAAAAGCAACTTTAGAAACCCTCCTGATCAGCAGTTTCCAAACATAGTTCACTCGCATCAGAATCACTGGCGGCGCTTGTTGAAAGACTGGACTTTCAGACACTTCTGATCCCAGTCTCCAGGATAAGGGCCCTAGGACTTTATTTCAAATCTGTGTCTCAGACAGTCATGTTTCAGAACCCCTGGCAGGCCAATGTGCAGTTACCCATCTGCCGCTGAGAGTGAGCAGGATGGTTTCTTAGACAGGGCGGGGTTCAAGGCAGCATTAGAGAAACGAAGATCCTTCAAAAATGAACCGGTAGTTTCTTTTACCTTCAGGTGACAGTGCCAGGTTGTGATGCATGGGACACATACACTGTCAAGAGCCTGAGACTAGAGCAAGCTGAAGCCATGTTCCCGCTGTTTTACTCAAATAAGCTGTGCTCCTGGAGGATGGATCTGAGTGGCAGGAACATGGAGTTGGCGCTGGATCACTGGCACATTCTGCTAGAAGCCCCGATGCCCCAGGCCAGGCTAGGTGCCCTTTTTCCATGTTCCCTGGGGACCCTAATCACTGTCCGGATCATAGAGCACTTGTCACCATGCGTTAGAACAATAATTGTCTACCAACTTGTCTTTTTTTCCCCACTGTTATCACTGAATTGCTGATATCCCAACAGTTACTGAATGAATGAGTCTTTATTTTCGATAGTTCCATCTTGGTTAGAATTTTCTCCAAATATATTTATTTTTGGAAAAAAAACAACCTACGTTCCTCACAATTTAAAACACTGTTTCACCCGAGAAGAGGAAACGACAAGCACAGGTTAGGCCCACCTGTCAAACTCAGATGGCCTGTTTTTGTACGTAGTCTTATTGAAATACAGACGTGCCCATTCATTTACATTATCATTTATAGCTGCTTTCATGATGCAACCACAGATTTGAGTAGTTGCAACACAGAGACAGAGACTGTATCGCCCACAACGTCCCAAACATATGCGATCAGACACTTTGCAGGAGAGTTTGCCAACTTCTGCCCTAGGGTTGTATAGATCTGACTGTGTGACAGTGGGCACACTGCTTGTCTCTTTAAATCTTGGTTTTCTCATCTGGAGACAGGGGATAATAACGGTATTCTATTTTATAGGGTTCTTGTTTGGAATAGATGGGATAAGCCTTGTAAACTTGCACATAGTAGGTGTTCAGTAAATATAAGTGTTATTTTGATAAACTATTTTTTTTTCTCTCTCTTTTTTTTTTTTTTTTTTTTTTTTGTCTTTGCCATTTCTAGGGCCGCTCCCATGGCATATGGAGGTTCCCAGGCTAGGGGTCAAATCGGAGCTGTAGCCGCCGGCCTACGCCAGAGCCACAGCAATGCGGGATCCAAGCCACGTCTGCAACCTACACCACAGCTCATGGCAACGCCAGATCCTTAACCCACTGATCACAGGCCAGGGATCGAACCCGCAACATCATGGTTCCTAGTCGGATTTGTTAACCACTGAGCCATGACGGGAACTCCTTGACAAACTATTTCTATAAAAAAAATCCTAGGCAAGGTCTTTGGGTGTTTAATAAACATATTTTGATAGGAGAGGTACTTTTTGCAAAGCTTTTGATCAAAACAGACCAAAGCGGGGCTTGGTTTTATGTGTATTTATCCCCTAATTTGGGATCTGTCTGACATATTACTCAATTGCCTCTAAAACCAAACAGCCACAGGAGTTCCCATCGTGGTTCAGTGGTTAACGAACCCGACTAGGAACCATGAGGTCTCAGGTTCGATCCCTGGCCTCGATAAGTGGGTTAAGGATTGGGCGTTGCCGTGAGCTCTGGTGTAGGTCACAGACATGGCTCGGATCCCATGATGCTGTGGCTGTGGGTTGGTGGCTACAGCTCCAATTCAACCCCTAGCCTGGGAACCTCCATATGCCAGAGATTCAGCCCTAAAAAGACAAAAGACCAAAAACAACAACAACAACAAAAACCAAATAGCTACAGAACTTCTATCGAATTGCTTAAAAAAATGTGGATGTGGGTTCTTTTTTTTTTCCAGCAAGAAAGTTCTGAATGATAAATAAAAGACCAAGCCAAGAATCCCCCAAAGCATCTTTTATTTAACTTGTAAACCCCATTGCTAGAAAACCTCTGGACTCCTCTCGTTAAAACCCAATCACTTAAGTCCTTTACGCAGACAAATGTCCTGCAGAGTGGCCTGTGGCTCATGCAAAGGAGGACAGCTCTCTGACTCATCTAACCTCTTAGTTATTAGTTTCTCTTTCTGGTCATAAAGCTTGAATGGAACTGCAGTTTTCCCTTTAGCCGTCAAGATTTCCAGTTGTGGCGCTGACCAAGACTCTGCCCTACGGAAACTGACAGCAGCACGGCCTCGTACCTAACCCGTCAGCTCCCATCTGCCATCTGAGGAGCGACCTGCTTGGGCACTGATTCTCGTTGCCCATAGCAACAGGAAACTTACCGTCTTTGCTAATGTACAAATCTATGCTCTAAAAGCAGAACTGCAGAATGGATTTGTATTTGGGATACTCACAAGTTGGATGAAAACCTCTCCGGATTTTAGAAATGTACTTGGACCCTGAACTCCAAGGGGTCAGCTCAAGGCGTGGGGAGGCCATAGAAGGAACAGTCACTGAGAGGGAATTAGACATGCCCAAGGCCTGCTGGGGACAAAGCCCATGAAGGATGTAAGGGGCAAGAGAGCAGGAAAACGCAGGAAGAGCCTTCACGCTGTGATGCAGGGGTGATACGCGCGAAAGGAGAAAAGAGGAGGGAGAAGTGGGTAGAAGGAATGTCCGACAGCAACGCAAATCTCACAAGACTCATCCAGGCCAGTGGGACCCTCCAGAGCGAAGACTGCTCAGCAGAGAAGTCTGTGTTGGACAGAAGAGCCCAGCGCCAGGACCCCGCACGTCAGTCACTGGCCGGGGAGACTGTGGCACCAGCGTGAACACTGCGAGCATCCAAAGCAGTGGCTGGCGGCTGCGCTACACTCCTTGCTCTGGTTCTCCTCCCGGGAGATCTGAGCAGCCCCCTTCCTGGTCACCATAGCCACCTGCGCCTCACAGACCTGCCTCTCCACACAAGGTCCAAGAGCAGCTCCTCCGGGGTGTCCACAGTCCTCTCTCTCTGAGGAACAACTTACAAGAGGTGGTGAGTGGGACTCGCCACCCTCCCGACTCTCAGAGCCACAACTGGCAGCTGTCCTCTCCCACCTGCGCTGCCTGCTCAAAATCTCTCTCAGCCCGGCCGTCGCTTGGGCAGGTGTTCCCGCCTCTCCTGGTGGTCGAGTCCAAACTCTTATCCCTGAGGGATATCCCCATTCTTCCTGCACCAGGGCTGCTATAGGCGACTGTTCACAGTTACAGCTGGGTAACAGGTTACCAAGAAGTGTCCAGGGGGAACATCTGAGTTCTCCACGTGCTCCTGCCTGAGTTTTACATGGGTTCCTGCCGGGGTTTGACATGTGTTCCTGCAGGCTCCCATGGCGTAAAAGCAACCCATTCCTCCTGCTGATCAGGGTCAATTAGTCCTGATGTTAATGTTTGTCAGCTGGTCTCTGGATACACGGGTTCCGAAGCGGCTAGGTGGGAGCCGTACCATGTAATTCACTGGGACGCCTTCCTCTGCTCCCTGGCAAGAGGGCCCTGCCTTTGAGGACCAGAACGTCTAATCCCGCAGAGCCCAGAATTACTGGGATGAGTCATTGGAAATAATGGTGAGACCCGCCTGCATCTACTCGTTGTATTCTTGGTAGAGGGGACACAGTCTCATAAAGAGGCCTCTAAAAGCAGCTGCGTCCTGAAGATGGCACCCCATCCTGTAGGGTACTGCCACTAAGCTGGCACTGCAGCTGTACCCTCACAGCTCATTCTACTGCTCTAATGGGCAGTTGCTACAGGCCATTGCCAGGAATCTACTGTGGAAAGCAGTTTCTAAGACGGTTCCTGGTATGTTCTGCCTACAGCATTTAGGCCCTTATGTGATCCTTTTCCCTTGAGTGTGGGCAGGGACCTGCGACTTACTTTAAACAAACAGAACACAGCACGGGTAATGGGATATCACTTCTAAGATGAGTTTCACAAACACGCACTTCCACCCTTCTTGCCTTGTCTTATTCTTATACGCTCACTCGTGGAAGCCAGCTGCTTCGTTGTGAGTTATCCTACAGGGAGGCCCATGTGGCAAGGGACGGAGGGAGTCTTCTTTCTGGCCAGCAGGCGACCAGGACCCGAAGCCCTCCATCTAATGTCCTGTGAGACGTGGCGCCTGTGAACAGCCACGTGCGTGAGCCTGGTTGCAGATGCTCCCTTGCCGTGCCTGGAGAGACTCCAGCTTGGCTTGAATATCGGTTGCAGCCTTGTGAGAGACCCTCAGCCAGAGGATCCAGCCACAAGCCACACCCGATTTCTAACCCACAGAAACGGCGAGATGTGTGTTGTTTTAAGCTGCTAAGTTTCGAGGTCATTTGTAATGTAGCAAAAGATAAAAAAGTCCATTCAGATCTTGGGCCACTTTTCCTTTCTCACAAAGCAGACGTCCAGCTGTGCTGCTTCCAGCTCTGGCTCCTGGGAAGATCTTCTTTCTTCATCTTCTCCCAGCTCCATCCCTGACGGTGGCTGTAATGCAGCTGCTGTGCGGTTTTGGCTTGTTCCCATAAGCAAAGCCAACCTATGCATAATTCAAACTCAAGCTTTCCCCCTCTGTTTAAACTAGTCACACAGGGACCCTCTTAGGGCAGAGGTAGGTGCAAGTTGAGGAGGAGATGCTGGTACAACTGGTGGGTGACACTGGGCTCGGGACTACCCGCCTGCGAAGCTTCTTTGTACCCTCTGGTACTGCTTGGCCTCAGTCCTGGATGTACCAGCTCCTTCTTTAATGGACTACTGCTGGATCTGTCTGACTTTATGACTTGGTGGGTCCAAAATAACCCAACTCATGGGTAGTTCTGGTACTTGGTGTCCCAGGGCCAGGCAGTCTATGTATACCAGGGCTCAGTGACACATCAAGAACTATTTTTCAAAAAGTGCATGATGTTGAAGCTGCAGGTGGCATGACCATCTCCAGACCTCCAGGGGCTTGCATGGTGATTCTCCCACCGGGACTTACCAGAAACTCCATTTCCCACCACTAACAATTTGACCACCATACATCTGCTGGAACTTACGGCCCAAAGCAGCCCAGCTGCTTGTATCAGGCCTGCTGCAAAGCTCTTTTCTGCTCCAGTCAAAGCTGGCAGTCTTCTGGGACACTGGTATATGGCCTGGCGTAGAAATGCTGTTTCCAGAACCCAAGAGCCTTATCAGGCACAGTGCTTCCTTCTTTGTAGTAGAGAATGTAAGTTGCAGTGATGCGTCTGTTACTTTGGAGGCATATTCCAGCACATTCTTGCCCAATGGACCCTGAAACCTTTATTGACGTGGCAGATCTCTGAATCTTCAGAGGGTTTATTTCCCATCCTGTGGAGTGCCCGTTATCTTACCAAGGTCTCCAGCATGATAACTACGTCTTGTTTTTTTGCCTGATCAGAATGATGTTATCAAGGTAATTATGTTCTGAGGGAAGCCCAGCTCTCTTTTTCAGACTATATTATGATAAGCAGGATAGTTAACAAAGCCCCGGAGCAAAACTGTACCTCTGCCATTCATCTCCTTGACTTTCTCCATCTCCAGCCTCTATGTTTGTTGATTGCAATTATACACTCGAGGACAAAAGAAATGACCCCCTTTGTATTCATCTGTGGGGCCAATGGACCTGCTGTAAACTGGGTTTCAGCTGGGACTCTAATTACAAGCACCTAATTATTATTTATTCATTTGTTTATTTTATGTCTCTGCTGTTTATTCCAAAAAGAATATAAGCTCTTTGAGAGCCATGACTTTGCAGGCTTACTTTCTGCTGTATCTCTGGCACCTTCAACAGTACCTATCACATAACAGGTGCTCAATAATTGAAAAAAACCTATTGCATTATAATTTTAATTTGCATTGTTTGTTTTTTTGTTATCTTTTTAGAGCCATACCTGAAGCTTATGGAAGTTCCCAGGCCAGCGGTCAAATCGAAGCTGTAGCTGCCAGCCTATACCACACCACAGAAATGCCAGATCCAAGCCACGTCTTGCCAACACCAGATCCTTAATCCACTGAGTGAGGCCAGGGATTGAACCCATATCTTCATGGCCATTAGTCAGGTTCTTTTTTTTTTTGTCTTTTCTAGGACCGCACCCGTGGCATATGGAAATTCCCAGGCTAGGGGTCTAATTGGAGCTGTAGCTGCCGGCCTTTGCCCGAGCCACAGCAATGCCAGATCAGAGCTGTGTCTACGACCTACACCACAGCTCACAGCAACACCGGATCCTTAACCCGCTGAGCGGGGCCAGGGATGGAACATGCAACCCCACGGTTCCTAGTCAGATTCATTAACCACTGAGCCATGACGGGAACTCCATACTAGTCAGGTTCTTTTTTTTTTTTTTTTTTTTTTTTTTTTGTCTTTTTGCCTTTTCTAGGGCCGCTCTTGCGGCATATGGAGCTTCCCAGGCTAGGGATGGAATCATAGCTGTAGCCACCGGCCTACACCACAGCCACAGCAACGCCAGATCCAAGTTGTATCTGCAACCTACACCACAGCTCACGGCAATGCCAGATCCTTAGCCCACTGAGCGAGGCCAGGGATTGAACCCTAAACCTCACGCTTCTAGTCGGATTCGTTAACCATGGAGCCACAATGGGAACTCCTAGTCAGGTTCTTAACTAGCTGAGCCACAGCGGGAACTCCTGCATTGTTTTAATTATGAGTAAGATTGGATTTCTTGTTCTATCAACTCCCTTGTCCTTATGATCATCATTATTATTAAAAATGTAACCATACTAGTAATGGTAATAATAATAATAATAATTTTTGCTCCCTCTATTCCTGGCCATAAACAATTGCTGTTTCAGAGCAGACAAAAGGGCTGATCTAATTTTGAAAATCTAAGGCTTGTCCAAAGGTGAACTTGGCAGGGGTCTGGATTACTTAAAGCTTGTCAATTTACACCAACTTCTTATATTCCTTTCTGTTGTCAGCTGTAAAGAGGCACTTACCCTGGATGACAGCTGTCATTTTACCTCTATATTACTTCTCTTACGTGATATTTCTTAACGGAATGAACTCTGTCCTTTCGTCATGATACCATCATACATGACCAGGACCTAGTACGACGCCTGACAAAGAGCGGGAAGTGAATCAGTTAATTAAATGAATGTTCATGAATAAATGAATCGAGTCAGTTAGCCAGGGCTGTGCAGAAAGAGACAACCTTATTTTAGATAAAAACAGCTTTCTCCTGAGCTCCACTCTAAAATGATACTCCATATTCAAGCACCAACATGGTAAACATGATTCAGTTGTCTAACTGGATCTGGGCCCAAACTAGACTTGACTCTGGGAGTTTTGAAAAGGAACTTTTTCTGGACTTTCACCCCGGGGCATTCATTGCTCTGTGGGATATGTGAAGAAATGGCTAGGGCTTTAGAAATAAACATTGCCTCAAAATAGAAAACAAAACAAAACAATAACACTGCTGACAGACTTAAAATTACGGCAACAAAAGTCATTTTTTATATATGTGTATATATGGGCATTTACATGTGTATTACACATGCATATGTATGTGTATATGTATACACATGCACACATTCATATGTTAATAACGTCTAGTTTGGTTGAGCAGGAAAATACAAAAAGACAAGGAGAAGTTAGTGGCTCAGGGATTTGTCTATATTTTTACTATAGAGGATAAATCATTTGGCCATTTAAGTGGACCTATTTAATTAAATACGCTGGTGTATTTATGTAACATTCAGCTGATATTTACTGTATTTACTGAACATCTGTTACATCCCAGGCACTATTCTAAGCACTTGGACTATATTAATGAGAGAAGAGAGAAAGGAGAAAAAAACAGAGACCTTTGTCTATGTGAAAATATACAATAAACATAGGAAAATTACATGGTATGTTAGATGCTGATAATTGCTATGGAAAACAAAACTGAGCAAGATCAGGTGGCTCTGAGGTGCCAGTGTGTGTGTTGGTGGTGTGACGGCAGGAGGGAGGGAAGGTGAAAGCTTGCAGGATTAAATGGGATGATTAGAGTAAGCCCCATTAATAGGGTGACATTTGACCAAAGCCTTAAAGAAGTGGAGGGAATTAGTAAAGTGGACATCTTCAACATTACATATCAAATATTGCTTATAGGTATTGTCATTTAATACAAATATTTTAATAAGAGTTTCAATGGTTATATTCAAATTGAATATTTGAATTGACAGACATAATTTTTTAAAAAATCAAAGTATTAAACAGAACTATAATTAGTGAACTTAACTTACCATTCTTTTCTATTTGTCGGAAGAAGCCTGTTAATTTTTATTTTTTGTTTATTTTGCTTTTTTTTTTGGCTATACCCAGCATGCAGAAGTTCCCAGGCCAGGGACTGAAACTGTACTACAGCTGTCACCAGAGCTTCAGCAGTGACAATGCTGGATCCTTAGCCCACTGAACCTCAAGGGAACTCCTCAAGAAGCCTACATTTAATGAAGCTTATACAGTATAAAAATAATTAAGAGAGCTAGAAAAAGAGAGACAAGGTAACAGAATAATTATTAGCATAGCCAATATGCCAAAGGAATGCAGTTCTTTCATCTAGCAGCTTGAGTATTCTGATTTTGTAGTGAAGACGGAGGTTGTTCAAAGAAAAGTAATAATAACAAATCATTATTTGAGGGGCATGTGCTATTGGCCACACCTAGGGCTAAGCCCTTTTCATGGATTATTTTTATAATTACTTCAAATAATACTCATTTTATAAATGAGAAAATCAGCCTCTGGAGAGGTTATGTAATTGACCTCGGGTCGCGCAACTGGCAAGTGGCCAGGTTAGGACATGAGCCCAGATCTGTTTGACATCAGAACCCACCAGCTCACTCTCTACGCTGTACTGCCTCTTCAGCACAGTTCACTATGTAAAGGCAAGTTTACAGGGTAAATTGACTATATTTATTGTGGGAGATAAGATGAAAGGTGACAGAGCAGAAACGTACATAGGATTTGATAATCACATCATACTCTGACCTGATCCCAAAATGTAAGAAAGGGTTACTGAAGAACATTTCTAGGAGTTCCTGTCGTGGCACAGTGGTTAACGAATCCGACTAGGAACCATGAGGTTGCAGGTTCGGTCCCTGCCCTTGCTCAGTGGGTTAACGATCCGGCGTTGCCGTGAGCTGTGGTATAGGTTGCAGACGCGGCTCGGATCCTGCATTGCTGTGGCTCTGGCGTAGGCCGGTGGCTACAGCTCCGATTCGACCCCTAGCCTGGGAACCTCCATATGCCACGGGAGCGGCCCAAGAAATAGCAAAAAGACAAAAAAAAAAAAAAAAAAAAAAAAAGAACATTTCTAGCCAAAATCCACATTCAAGCTCTGTGACACTATAGCCTTTGGAAAGCAAGGCTGCAGAATGGCATTTTAAGTGAGAACACACCAACGAATACTTTCCAGATCTGGGATTATTAACACACCTGTTCAGGATCTAAGATAGTCCCATGATGCCCCAGTTCCATACTTTAGCAGCCTGTATTATTTGAAGGCTCCATTGCAGAAAGCCAGAATGAAAATACTAAACAGGCAGTTCGCCTATTTCTAAGCTATGAAAGTAATTTCCACTCACAAAAAGTGTTGCAAAAGCCAAAGATGAACAAAGCTCTGAGGAAGGCATGATAGGCTCATGGAAAGATTCCTGGACTGAAGACAGAAGATCTGAGTTCCTGTTCCACTCATGTGACCTTGGGTAGGTCACGTCACCTCTATGAATCTTGGCTTCCTCATACACTTGATGCTTGCCACTGTAAAGCCTGAAGAATACCACTGGGCATACTTCCTCCAAGAGTTGATGATTGCTTGTCACAAATAATTTATTTGTAAACATGTCTCTGGAACCAGAAAGTTTGATTCAAAAAGCTCAAGTGGGAAATTCGAGCAGTAGAGGCTAGGAATACTATGAGATAAGTTGTTATGAATTGAATAAGTACTGGCTAATGGATATGCTACTGATTCTGAAGAGTCCTCTTTGGAACCAGAGTTATATTATGGGAATGAGTTGGTTCTTTCAGCCTCTCTCTGGCTTCTGCACCCAGAATCCCACCATAATGCTGATGAAAAGAAGCAAAGGCCACATCCCTGAGGGGCCCAGTCCATGAAGCAGGGAGGAGAGGCAAGCCAAGGGGAAAAGAGAAGAGAGGCAAGGAGATACTGTTGGCACTTAGGCACAGCAAGCACAATATTCAGGGAAAGTTAGCCTCTCTCTATCAGAAAAGGGAGAGAGGCTCAGAATCCTATTCAAAGCTCTGATAATTCCCAGATGTAGGTTGGAGGTAAGAGAATATGGACTTGGTTGAGAGTAGTTTCTGGTCTTGGTATAGACAGGAGAGAGCCCAGGAATAAGCGTGCTGCAGAAGGAGGGAAATGACAGGAGGGGTCCATTTAGTGCCTGGCATTTGAGCCTGGTTGATGTGCTGCCCTGGACATGCTGGTCAATTTGCCTGTCACCCCACTTCCCATCTCGTTTTGCTTTAGAAGGGCCGGCCCCTCCTTTCATGCCATTTGCCTGAACTCTGAGTAGGTTTCAGTTTCTTTTAATCAAAAGCAGCTTGACCCGAAAGAACACCGTTGTCCGCCTTGACTCAGAAAACAGGCCAGAAACAGGACCAGTGATTCTCCCCAGTCTCCCTGCATCCACATTCCTGGCTCTGTGTTGAGTCTGTAACAGCTGCCGGACTGGATAGAGAGGACTGCACTCTCCTCCTGGGTTTGGACTTTGGCTTCAGAAACCAAGACACACCTCACCCTCATCCCGTTACTTTGATGAAATTGCCCTGGCTCTGCTGCACACACACAGTGGCCACCCTCGAAGCAGGGGCATTCAGTTAGTCAGCACCAGGTCTAAGGAAAAAGTCCCGGGACTTGGGGAGCAGGCAGCAAGAGCAAGGAGAGCAGGTCCCAAGTGCATGGGCGAAGCTCTGGGGTGGCTCCCAGTAACTGATGCTATGGACTTGGCTAAGAATATCCCATAGTGGGGTGACTGGGGCATTCTAAGAAACCAGTGATGGTTTGTTTCTTATATTACTTCAGATCTGAGTGGCGGCCCCTATTTTCTCCATTCCTTTCCAAGGCACATCCCTAGAAAGAGTTTGCTGGAAAGGGATGGTCTGAGCCTGAGCTGCCCATGTTCAAGTATTAGGCCTTAGCGTCTCAGGAGAAAACTGAACTTTGAGGGGTTAAAATGTCCTATCCACACTGCTTCTGGAGCAGGGCCAGAGCCAGGGAGGAGGAAGGGCTCTTAAGAATGCCAGGTCAGACCTGCCAGGGTAGCTTATAGATACAGCTCACAGGGGAGCCGACCAGCCAGCAATGCCAAGGCTGGAGGAGAGGGCCAGGTAGGAAACCAGAATATAGTATGGTGGCCCAGGGGCCAGAGGGAAGCTCAGCCAAGATGCTCATGCCAGAGAGGGACCTTAAACACCTGGGAGGCAGGAAGGACCAAACGCAAGTGGAGCAGGGAGGGGATGAGTCTAGGGAGCGAAACAGGGTTTGTTAAAATGAAACCGGCAAATGCCCCGGCCCTTCAATACACACTTAGTACACCCACACCCTCTTAATGTCCCGAAGCAGGGCCTTGAAGTGTCAGTTTCTCACTGGACTCACAGTGCAAGGGCCAGGGCATGCTGGAAACAGAGAAGAAGCCCGGAGCCAAAGTGAGAGGAACTTGCCAGAGTCCGGGGCGAACCTAGGGCAGAGGGGGCAGCCCAGAGGAGAAGCTGACATTAAGAGACCAAGAAGGCGTAGAAAATATGGCCCCATTTCACAGGTGGCAAAGTCCAAGGGACAGCTAACACAGAGGAGCCGCTTAAGGGAGTGGTCTCAGTGGCCTCTGGCCGAGACTAGGAGTTGGGGTGGGATGGAGGGTTGGTGGGATGGAGGCCCGGGAGATGGAAAGCTAAATTACTAGGGACATCATCCAACAGGAGGTGGAGAAGAATGAGAGTGGCCCAGCCCCAGGAAACGGGGCAGGCAAGGGGGATGCAGAGGAAGCAGGTTTCAGCCTAACGGTGGGGCGAAGGGCAAGACCCCCTGAGCGAGCTTAAAAGCCCAAGTGAAGCAAGAGGAAGAGAGCCACAGAGGGGCAGGCAGGGGCATTCAGGGAGAATCGTTACTCCAAGACCCTGAAGCCCCTGGGTCTTCTGTTTCTGGTAAACCAGACCACTCCAGACCTCCACGGATTAGCATAGCAAGGGCTGTTGATGTTCTTCCCAAATAGAGCCTTCTCAATCTTGACATAAGGGAGTAGCTTTGGATGTCCAGGTACCAGTGACAAACAGTGGAGATGAGATCAGGGTTAGTATAGACCCAACAATGAAAGACTCAGGGAGGGGCCAGCAAGAACTCCCAAAGCTCAGTGGGACCAAAGCTGACACAGGGGAGAAAGAAATCAAGGGCTGCTGTAATGAGATGCTAATTCCGATGTGCTACTACAAAGGTTTATGAATGGGCATATTCTTTTGGAGACCAGTGTGGCAATACGTAGAAAGATCCACAAAACATGCCCACCCTTTGACCAAAAACTCCGCTTCTAGGGATCTAATCTAAGGAGACAAGGATTGAGGTGGACTTGGCTTTATGTACAAGGATGCTCGCCTCTGTGCTATTTGTACACAAGGAAAACTGGAAGCAACACAAAACATTCAAAGGTACTGGCAAAAGTAAAAAACTTTTCAAAAAATGAACTAGTAAGAGGCCACACTAAATCATGCTTTCGAAGAATCCGAAAAGGCATGGGAAAACGCTTACATTATAAAAAGCTAAGTGGAAAGAAGCAAAACCCAACCAAACAAGCAAACAGAAGTACAAAGTGGCATATATTCAGAATAATTCCAATTTTGCGAAAATATTGAAATACATTGACACAGGAAAAAAAAAGCTGAAAGAAGAGATACTAAGGGATTCGTAATCACTACCTTGAGCAGCGATATTATAGATTATTTAAAAATCCTCACCAATTTTCTAAAATGAGCTTGTACTGTTATGAACAGAAAACACAAACATATTGTATAACACCCAAGGGGAATTAGGGGATGGGGTGAAATTCACTGCATTGAGGGGTTCTGCCTCCCCTACATGACACTTCATAATTGTACCCCAAGATTATACGTGTCCAAGATGTTAGATCTTTAGAGCACTCTTATTTTGGATTGCAGATAAACCAGACACACAGCACCACAAACCTCCACCTTCCGTTACTGCAGTTTTACAGTCTGTTGAGATGGAGGTCTAGCTGGCCCAGGTGCATAACCCTGCAAAGCCAAATGAGACCCGACCTTGTTGAAACACACGCGAGGGGTTATTACCTCATTATTAATTGGGATCAGTGCTGTCATAACCCATGTGCCTTGATTTATAAGGCCTGTCAGAGCTTTTGCACCAAGAGAACTGGGAAAGGAGAAGCAGCAGAGCTGGGGGTAAGAAGGACCAGCTAAGCTAGAATAATGCGTGGTCCATGCATCCGTGTCTAACACGGGACTGGATGCTCAGGATCACCGGGCTGGCATCAAGAATTCTAACCTGGTGGAGTTGGGCAGCGGCTGTTGGGGGTCTTGCGGCTGGTTTTTTCCCATTTCAAGATTAGAGACCCATTTGCCTCAATTAATGGTGGGGGAGGGGGTAAAAAGACGGCGTCATAAGGATGTAGGATGTAAGAAAGTCAGGGAACACTCTCAACAGCTGCACAGTTGTGCTCCAAAGACCGTCCTTTAAAAACTAGAAGCTGCTTTAGACGACATTGCAGCCTGGGTTATCCTGGGGTCCTCAGGCACCCATCAGCCTGACGCCAATGCTCTGCGGTTTTTACAATGATGAAGTAAAAGTCTTTGCTTTTATTGTTTCTGCCACTTAAGTTCCAACTTGTTTTCTTCTTTTCATCTCTTGGCTTCTGCTCACTGATAGCATCTGCCCCCTCATGTCTGTTTTTCTGTGTGTGTCTTTTCAACTTCTGGCCATTCTACCAACAGCAGGGGCTCTCCAAAGGCCTCCTATTTAAACTCTCCATCATAGAAGGTCTCCTTGGTGTGGATGCGTGTCTCCTTCATCACTGAGCAGCTCTCGCTGGCCAGACTGCTTCACAGGACTCTGACAGGCCTATGGATGGGCTGGCCTTGGATGAGGCATGCAAATTTGGCTGAATCAGCTGAGGTGAGGATGCAGGAGCTGTGACTGGCTTTCCTCAGAAAAGGCAATGAGTATTTCAGGAATTGAGAGTATAAGAGATTTCCACCCGATGCAGAGAGTCCACTCAATCTGCGGCTGTCCCCAGCCCGAGGTGAGAGTAAGCCAGGGATTTGCCCTTGGAGAATTAGAAGCTGACGAAGAAGAGAAAGGGAGTCAGACACCTGTCAGATAAACAGGGTACATGTGGTGGAGAATGGGAAAAGAGCTCATGTGTTCTCCGGTACCAATGACTCACCCCAGCCATATCAGATTCCCAGCTTAGGACAGTATGACTAGCGGTGGTGGACTGGTGGAGGGATTCCCTCTCATTCCTTCTCTGGGTCAGGATTAGCTCAGAATGGAGCCCTATTGAATCAGCATACTGGATGCCTCTGTAGAAATTCCACAGATGCTTTCGCATTACATAGGGAGGGAACTTTTCCTCCCTGGAGTGTTTGTTCTTTAACTAATAGTGGGTTAGGAAATACCTCTTGAACTTTTGACTTGTGAACTCAGAATTTAAATATTCAACACAGATTCCTTTGTTGCATCCTAAAAGGGCATTACGGTATTTAATTTTTTTTCTTTATGTGAGCGTATTAGCTTCCTGTGGCTGCTATAACAAATTACTATATACTTGGATGGCTGAAAACAATAGAAATTTACTCTCTCACAGTTCTGGAGGCAAAAGTTTAAAATCAAGGCATTGGTGGGACTACGCTCCCTCTGAAGTCTCTAGAGGATAAGCCTTCTTAGCCTCCTCCAGTTTCTCATGATTTTTGTCTGAAGCCCTTGCTGGTCCTTGGCTTATAGCTGCTTTGCTCTGATTTCTACTTATCTTTATGTGGCCACCTTCCCTCTGCATAGGTCTCCATTGTTCTTCCTCTTCTTGTAAGGATTCCAGTCAGCAGACTAGATCCTCATCCAAACTATTTAGTATGATCTCATCTAAACTATTTACACCTGCAAAGACCTTATTTCCAAATAAGGTCACATTCTCAAGTTCCAGGCAGAAGTGAATTTGCTGGGGGGAGGGAGAGGGACATTATTCAACCCAATACAACATGTTAAACATTCCCCCAATCTTTGGTCAAGTTAATAATGGAAAGAAAATCCTATGCTTTTCTTTGACCCCGTTAGATGAGGTCTATTTGTTACTTGTATCTCTAGAATGGATATGGGTTATAGAGATGCCTGGGGTTATGAAACCTTTAATCTCTGACCAGCTACCTAGCATCACTATAGCTTTGCAAAGGCTCTGAGTAGACAAGACACCTGGTAAATGAACACTACTTATGACTAAGTGGGACTTTGGCTCTAAATTCCCATGGGGTCCCCATTCCTAAAGATTTAGACCGAACCACTGGACCTCTGGCCTAGAGTCCCAAATAAAGGCAAGAAAATGTCTTCTTGCAGACACAGGGTCAAGACTATAATTTTCCATAGTGACAAGAGATCCAAAAGCACGTAGGCAAATGAAAAATGGGAAGAGAAAGTTGATCTCTCCACCTTGGGAAGCAGTAGATAGAGGATAAAGGCATGGGCTTTGGAGTTAAGTATGTCATGATTTCAGATCCTGGTTTTTGCCACTGACTAGCTGGGTGATCTTGTTCAAACTTATTAGTCACTTAAGTCTTAGATTCCTCATCAGAACCATGGAGATAGAAATATCTTCCTCACAGAGCTGTTGTGGGGAGTAAATGAGATCAGCTAGGTAATGCATGCAGCACATGGGAAGTGAGCACTAGCTCTAAACATTACTAAGGGCTAGAAGAACTGGTTTAAGAAGCTCATATCATATCTCCTGCCCCACACTCATTTCTGCTGGAACTTCCTAGAGCAAGAAGGCCCTCTCATGTGAGAGGCACCCTCAGACCCTCTGTCACCAGCTACAAAAGAGAAAAGTTCTCCAAAAAGACAAATCAAAGAGCACTCTCATTTCAGCTGGAAGTTTTGACCTAGAGGTTGAAAACCAGCAGCACCTAGACCAGATCCTGCTCCCTATGAGTTTTTCTTGGCCTGGACAAAATTTTTAAAAATTGGAATTTGCTGGCTACATTAAAAAAAAAAAAAATCCAAAGATGTCCTTTAACCCCCAAATTTCTGGCCTGAAAAATCAAAAGACCAGCACTATAATACCTAAATTTTCCAATGGCTAGGGTGCCCATATATTGCATCATACAAATGGGCACACTTTGACAGTGAGAAGAGACTCTATTAATAATTATGCCTGAACAGCAGGCATTAACAGAATCTGCCTGAGGCAAATCAGGGTACGTAGTTGGTCACCTGCCCATGACCTCACTGATCTGTGCCAAGTAAGAATAAATGCCTCCCGCACAGGGTCTGACTCTCTCAGTTTGCCCCTACCTCTAGGGTTTTGAGATTTCAACTTCTCTTTTAACACTTTTGTATATTACACCTAGAAATTAGTCCTCCATCACCAGCATCGTACACCTCTGATCTGGGCTTCTATCATCTTCCTTCTCCAAGAGGGAACGAGTGTGGGGTGAGTGAGTCATGGATCAGTGCATACACTGGACTTCATTCAGGTGCTATCACAGATTCTGACAGAATTGCCAATAGCATAGTGACACCTATGTAATGTCAGTAACACTTGATCACCATTCGGTGTCTTGTTAATTCATCCTTCTCTGCATCTGTAGAGCATTTATCATTGGGCTATGCCACATGTGTCACAATAATTATCTGTAGACATTACAAGATTCTTGAAATGCATTCTGAATCATACAAGGATTGATTTGAGAGGAATATTAAACAAATTCTCTGAAGATTCTTAATTTTCAAGGAGTTCCCATTGCACGAATAGACTGTATTTTAAAAGTTTGCCAGAAAGTCTAGCATAAAGAATCCAAAGGCAAATTCCATAGAAATAATGTTGTTGCCTCCCTACCCTACACACATAAATACCCCCCAATAAAACATATGTATTATAAAATAAGTATATTATAGAATAACTAAAGATGAGTACTGGATCCGAATCTACTATCCTGGGTGTTCGTAGTTGGAACTCTTTATTCATGTAAGGAAAAGTATCTTCTAAAAATTCTTTTTTAAAAAATACTCATTCTTTAGGAATTCTGAAGCAAGGCCAGTGGTGGAAGAAGTAACTTACTGAGATTTTGAGGCCAGTTTCCTCTTCTGCCCATTTGCATTGGCAAAATGTTTATTCATACAGCATTTGTGGGAGAGGTATAACCTGTATAATAAATATTGAAGTGTTTTACAGAAGCAGACTCATGGACATAGAGGAGAGACTTGTGGTTGCCAAGGGGGAGGGGGAGGGAGTGGGATGGATGAGGAGTTTGAGGTTAGTAGATGCAAACTATTACATTTAGAATGGAAAAGCAACGAGATCCTACTGTGTAGAAGAAACTGGCACAACATCGTAGATCAACTATACTTTGATTAAAAATTTTTTTGGAATAAATATTGAAGTCTTTTATTACCTAGAATACTTGATGAATACAGAAAATGCTGCTTGTTGATCAAAGTGGATTATTTGAAAATGAGTGTGGGATAGGACTATTTAGAGCTGGTGGGTGTATTGGAAAGAGTCCTACTTGAGACAGGTGACCTCGCTTGAGTTCAATCTCTGTTGAATTTTGGGTAAATAGCTTACTCTCATTAAGATACAGCTTTCTTATCAGAAATCTGAATGAGAATGATGACAATAATTCATTTTTCACAGGCATTTTTGAAGATAAATTGAGATAATGTTGTTTTGTATACTATGAAATGCTAAAGAACCAAAAATAATAGAAAAGTAAATGAATGCTTATCAAGCTCTTATGAATAACCACGCACAGTGATGGAATTACTATTATTAGCTAGCCACCAATACTACTGGCAACTAGACTGACTTACTATTTTAAGAAGCAGTATCCTTAAAATTGCCACTCTCAAGCCTTTCTCTACTGGATACAAATGAAGACGCCAGGGCATCCTTCCACTCTGGGCAGAAACCAGTCGGCCTCCTCCCACTGAAAATACTCACAGAACACCAGGCTTGTAAACATCCTGCCTTCTGATTTTAATGATAATATTACAATGGATGTGATGCTGCATCCTGGCCTACACCCCAGAGTAGGAGTGACATTGACTCACTGTAACTCGTGAGTATTATAAAGAAGAAATGGCCCACTTAAATGGATAATGGCAACTTTCAGCCACACTGGGACTTAATATTTCTATGGGGTAGGGGAAGGCAATGGTCTCAGGTCCAACTAGAACCCATTAATGGTTCTAATAATAATGAATCCATTATTATTTGATTCCTAGGACCTAAATGGTATTGTCTTACGGGCTAGGTTGTTATGGCTGCCATCACAAAGTTCTACAGACTGGGGGGGCTTAATAGAAATGTATTTTCTCACAATTCTGAAAGCTAAAAGTCTGAGATCATGGTTGGTTTCTTCTTTTTTTGTTTTGCTTTTTTGGTTTTTTGTCTTTTGTCCTTTTTAGGGCTGCACCCGTAGCATACGGAGGTTCCTAGGCTAGGGGTCTAATCAGAGCTATAGCTGCCGGCCTACATCACAGCCACAGCAACACCAGATCCAAGCCACATCTGCGACGTACACCACAACTCATGGCAACGCGGGATTCTGGACCCACTGAGCGAGGCCAGCGATCGAACCCAAAACCTCATGGTTCCAAGTCAGATTCGTTTCCACGGCGCCATGACGGACACTCCGGTTGGTTTCTTCTTAGGCATCATGTAGACGGCTGTCTTTTCTGTGACTTTGCATGGTCTAGACCTGGTCTCCCTGTCTTCACATGGTCTGAGAGTGTCTATGTCCTAATCTTCTCTTCTTATAAGGATTCCGGTCATACTGGATTAGAGCCTACACGAACGGCCTCATTTGGACTTAAATACCCCTCGAAAGACCCTCTCTCCAAATACAGTCACATTCTGAGGTACTGGAGGTTGGGACTTCAACATATAAATTTTGAGGGCACAAAATTCAGCCCCCAACACTTTGATAAGTCAGTGATCTGCTTTGTTCTCAAGGAAATTTCCCCGTAATCTCTATTTCCTTTACCTTTTCCTCCTCCCCACAGTCCTGCCCCACCCCACCACCAAAGCCACCTATTTACCTGCAGAACTACGAAAAGCCCCTTCCATTTTCCTTGCACTTCAATCACTGCTTCATAAATACAACATCGCCACTGGCATTGGCAGCTCCCTTACCCTGACTTGTTGATGTCCTCTGTGAAACATGTCTCTGTGGAAATACCAGTTCTCCTAAAATCCCCTGTCCCTTGACCCATGTGCTATTTTTCCAATGTTTTAGTCCCTAAGGAACTCCAAGGTTTATATCAAGACTTCTTGTCTACTAGTCCATTCATTTCCTTAGATTCTGCTTTCTTGTAAGCTTATTTTGTCTTTTTGCCATTTCTTGGGCCGCTCCCATGGCATATGGAGGTTCCCAGGCTAGGGGTCGAATCGGAGCTGTAGCCAGCGGCCTACGCCAGAGCCACAGCAACACGGGATCCGAGCCACGTCTGCAACCTACACCACAGCTCATGGCAACGCCGGATCCTTAACTCACTGAGCAAGGCCAGGGATCGAACCCTCAACCTCATGGTTCCTAGTCGGATTCGTTAACCACTGAGCCACGACAGGAACGCCTATTTTGTCTTTTAATAACTTTTCCAGAATGGAGCTGTTTTTCTTGGTTCTTAGTTATTACTCAGAAGGAAGACACTAGCAGTCAGCTTGATATTGTTCATTCTAAGAGGATTTTCTTTATCTATTCACAGGACAAATCTAAAGTGTGTTTCACCTTGCAGCCCAGTTCAGGCTAATTCCTAAGCAAGGCAACTGTCTGTCTTGATACCAGGCTAATTCCTAAGCAAGGCAACTGACTGTCTTGATACCTGTTTGCCATTCCACCTGTTCTCCACCCTGCATATACTAAGCTGATGGTTTCGGGGATGTTACATAACAGGTATTTCATCAGTTTTTTGGCTAGTAGGATATATGCTACGCTTGTGACCTATTATAGTCTAATACTATGTAGCTCCCAGGAAAATTTAACTATACCAATGAACATCCTAAACTAAGTCTGTCATCAAGCAGCATAAGTATGTCAAATCCATCAGGGGCAAAGGATATCAATGCATCAATGATAATCATTCACTCTTTTCAAGGTCTTTGACATAAAAGTTTACAGACATTTTGAAACAAATATTATAGGATTATTAAGTCATACAGTACTATTTTTTCCGGTATTTTATTCCTTCTAATTTAAGTCCTACATTTTTGACTATGGAGATAGTTTCAAAATAACATCATTTAAATCCAGGTCTATAAATGATTGGGTAACAACAGTTCTTCTAATTGTAAGAAGAATATAATGTCCTCTTGAAAGAACTTAAAGGGAGACATTGCTGAAACAGGTTTGTGTAACCAAATATTTTTCAACTTTTACAGGCAGTCCCTTCTCAATTCTCTGGCAAGTGTGCCACAGGCAGCTACCCCTATATAAATATGAAGTTAGAAAGATAAACACTCATTAAAGTCCCTAGTGGTTGCATTGTTTCTCAGGGTTCAGCAATATTTGTTCAGTGAGCAGATAAAGAAAAGATTAGCAGTGTTTCCATTGGGCTTGACTCCATCCTAAAGCCAGCCAGCCTTCTCCCTGCACAGGTTCCAGAATGCCTCAGGACAGCTTTTGACTTCAAGAGCAAACCAAGCTCCCCACTGGTTCCATGCTAAGCCACCCATTTTGGTGGGGCCATCATTTTTTTACTAACTTAATAAGTCAGATCTCCAAAATAATAGTAAGTTTGTAGAACAGGTTTTATATTTAAACATGTTAATATAGTTTAAATACTTACACACTAAACTAAGAATGATTCAGGTAGGTGCTTCCAACTAATTTCATAGCCGTATGGACATTTTAAAACCTTAATTTACCAGTTAATGTAGAAAGAGCCCTGGTCTTGGTTCTAGTCTAATTAGGCCAATGACCAACCATGTGATCTTTGGGAAAGCTGAGCTGGGTTTTTTTACTTTTTGGGTTTTTGTTTTTTTTTAATAAAATAAAGGAGAATGGAGGTGAGGAGCTTTATCATCCCTCTGACTCTGAAAATTATGATATTCTTTTGAGAAAAGTAGATCTCATCTTCCCATCTCCTGAAGGTCTTGTGAGGATCAGGTGACATGAAGTACTCCGAAGCACAGCCTGATCCACTGAATAAAATACGGAGGTGAGGGGTGGATGTGTTTGTTTTCTTATCTAGTCAGCATTTGGTGGAAGAGGGGAGAGAAAAACAAGAGCAGAAAATGTTTACCCCTCCACTTTAGAGAAGGAAGGAAATAAGATTCTAGAGTTATTTATGGTTCTTTCAGGTAAAGACGGGGTGATGTAATCACACTTGGCACGTGTTAGTATGTTGGTTACAAGCAGCTAATATAAAATCCTTGCCAAACAAAGCAGCATGGCCCTCTTAACTGATTAAAACTTTCAAAATGTTAAACTAATCTTTTTGAAAGATGAATCTAGTATTGGGGCTGCACTGTTCCTTTCTTCAAGCTATTTTGTTTATTGATTCATTCCAAGTGTTTTTTCAGGGACTGGGGTTACACTGGTGAACAAATCGGGTGGAGTCTCTTTCATCGTGGTGCTTTCCATTTCCAGACTAGTTAGAGGAAATGAAAATCATACACAAAGCCAATAACTGTACCAAGTCAGTACGGGGATGAGTGCTATGGCACTTTGCGGAATTTAAAGCCAGGTAAGGGAGACAGGGAGCATCAAAGAGGGGAACGCTCTTTCTCACGGAGCGGGCAGGGAACAGGTCAAGGATACAGAACATTGGAGGGGAGTCTGGAAGGGAGCAGAGGACCCGTCACACATACGGGGCAGGCGAGCCCGTTCCAGGCAGAGGGAACAGCAGAGGCAGGAGGGACCCTGGGGTATCCGGGAACAGCAAAAAAGACTAGAGAGACAAATGAAGAATAAGAGGAGTGATTGTTCACTATCTTTTTCTAAGAAAAGTATGATCAAATTTACATTCATCTTTTTTTTCTTTTTTGTTTTTTGTCTTTTTAGGGCCACAGCCATGGCATACGGAGGTTCCCGGGCTAGGGGTTGAATCGGAGCTACAGCTACTGGGCTACACCACAGCCACAGCAATGCCAGAACAGAGCTGCATCTGTGACCTATACCACAGCTCATGGTAATGCTGGATCCTTAACCCACCGAGCGAGGCCAGGGATCAAACCCACAATCTCATGGTTCCTAGTTCGGATTCGTTTTCGCTGCACCACAATGGGAACTCCCATCTTTCTTTTTTTCTTCTTCTTTTTTTTTCTAAGACCACACCCGAGGCATATGATAGTTCCCAGGCTAGCAGTCAAATCAGAGCTACGGCTGCCAGCTTACACCACAGCCACACCAATGCCAGATCAGAACCGCATCTGTGACCTACACCACAGCCCCAGCAACAAGGGATCCAAGCCGCATCTTCGACCTACACCACAGCCCACAACAACACCGGACCCCTGACTCACTGAGCGAAGGCAGGGATTGAACACTAGTCCTCATGGGTACTAGTCGGATTCGTTTCCACTGCACCATGATGGGAACTCCTGTACTCAACTTCTTTTGTTCTGTGCCTCAGTTTTTGATTTGTAAAATGGGGATGCTAATGGCACCTCATAGGATTGTTGTGAGGACTAAATGTCTAATTAAGTGTAAAGAATATTAAGAAAGTGTCTAGCACAGAGTAAACCAGGGAGCCTACTTATTATCACTATCATCATCATCTCTTTCTTCACAACTGTATCCATAATTTGGTTGTTTAGGCCAATAATCCTGCACCAGCTGTTAATTGTCTAGGGAGTTTCCTTACACATATTAGAACATTAGGTAGGGTCATGGTACATAGTGATTCAAATACAGAGGTTTGTGTCATCAAGTGTCTTACAGAGAGCTTAAAATAACACAAACAAATTGGGGCTTAAAATTTAATCCCTTAATCTAGACAGAAAATGAGCATGATATCATATCTATGGACTCACTTGAGTTTTTCTTTATTTTTTTTCCAGCCAGTCTTACTCAGGTCCCTCTCCTCTTGAAAACACAGAATTCTTGGACGTTTGCAATGTCTTTCACATTCATTTCCAGCATGTGGTCTGAATTGATTCCTTGTTTCTCAATTACAACCATCATGGAATCAAGATTAATAACCTGCTTGGTGAGTTTTGTCCACCTCGGAATCTGGAGCCTTTGTACTCATTGTGGCCCGTCGGGCTCGCCATGGTTCTTTTTAAGCGCTCCAGCAGGGAGGGTCAAAGGCAGCCTCAGTGGCTGGGAACCTGGCTGCCTTTGGGCCACCCTGCCCACTTCCATGATCCCTCTCCCTCTCCCAGGCATTTAGCCATGGTTGGAGAGAGTCAGAGAGCAGACTGAAAGTTCATTGATATAACCCCTGTGCTTAGAACGATGCCTGGCACAATGGAGATACTCAATAAATATTTGCGGAAGGAATAAAAATAGGGTAGGTCTGGTGGATAAGGTTGTGTTCTCCTGAACAGGCCGTCTTTGAAGCGTGACTGACCAGGAGAGCACCTGTCCACTGCACTCCCCTTCAGGGCTGGGCGCCCACCTCCAGCACTCACACGGAACATCCACCTTCATTATCAGCCTCTTCATCTCTGGGCACAGGGTATCTGGGACCATCTTTGCTCTAGGCATGTGGTTTTCATGCCCATTGTACTCAGTTTCACTAGTTATTATTCCTGGGCCTCCAGGAATAAAAAGTACATCCTGGATGTTTATTCCATCAACATTCTTCCAGAAAATATTTAGTAGGGGCCCTGTCTGTACTGGACATGGACTTAGGTAACATAACATTGTAGACCTCCACAATCTAATTCATATAAATAAACACCGGTATTTGTATAAAATAAAAGACAGCACGAGAATCATAAGTGCCACAAGAATAGGGTTCTATGTACCTTATAATGTTAAACAGGATGACTGATTTTCAGAGAGAAGAACAGGAAGGCTTTAGCGCAGAGGCTGTATTCTATCATGAAAAGAATGATGCTCATTTCAACAGGCAGAGTAGTTATGTATTATTAATAAATGCTGTAATTATAAAATAGCAATACTATACCATCTGTCATGTATGTTTCATTATCAATCCAGCATCCAATTATGCTTCTTATTTTTGTTTATCTCTAGTTCTTCATCCTCCAAATCTGTGACCATGAGCCACTTTAGGAAACATTTATACCCAAATGTCCCTCGACAGATGATTGGATTAGGAAGATGTGGTATGTATACACAATGGAATACTACTCAGCCATAAAAAAGAATGACATAATGCCATTTGCAGCGACATGGATAGAACTAGAGACTCTCATACTGAATGAAGTAAGTCAGAAAGACAAAGACAAATACCATATGATATCACTTATAACTGGAATCTAATATACAGCACAAATGAACATTTCCACAGAAAAGAAAATCATGGACTTGGAGAATAGACTTGTGGCTGCCCGGGAGTGGGAGGGATCGGGAGCTTGGGGTTAACGGATGTTGCTCTTGGAATGGATTTACAATGAGATCCTGCTGTGTAGCATTGAGAACCATGTCTAGATACTTACATCCCAACAGAACAGTGGGAGGGAAAAGTATGTATACATGTATGTGTAACTTGATCCCCATGCTGTACAGGGGGAGGAAAAAAAAGAAATATTTATAGATAAAAATCAAGTTGACTTAGAAGGGCAAGTGCTGGGACCCTACTACAGGATTTGGATTCCTTCTTTTCTTTACCAAATACTTGAGCCACCTGTCCCAGATAACAGATTTTTGATGTTTATTCTTTCTCAATTAATACTTGTATTTATTTCATTACAAAAATGAGTCATTTTTTGTGAGAATGTTTTCAAATATATTTCCAACTAATGAAGGGTAGTGGAGAATATGGCAGGTATTTAATATATTTTTTTAAGAGATTTAAGAGGAGGAGGAAACTGAAGAACTTTTCCAGATTCCCTTTCCATAATTTTACTTACTTATTCAGCTAATATTCACAGAGTGCCTGGTATGTCTCAGCAAAGGTGACAGGAAGAGTAATCTTGGTAGCATTAATTGTTACTACTATATACTACTCAATGAAACACTGCAATTTTTCATCATGATGTGTGATCCAAATCTAGATCAATGTTTAAATTTTGGTTGTTCACTTTTCCTACAGTGCTGATGAGTCCTATTAGTAAAGGAGCATTTAGTGGTAAGAACCAAGTAGCGGCGTCAGGGGGAGCATGCATTCGACTAGTATTTATTGAGCATCCCCCCACGAACCAGTATCTGTCCATAACAGTTGTTTTGAGTACTTTAAATTTTCTGAAAATGACATTCGAAGACAGAAAAAAGAGTGGCAGTTTTCACAGTTACACAGAAAATGTATTTTTATCCCTAAAGGGAGAATTAAGGTGCGGGAAGGGGTAGGACTAAACAAGTTGAAGACCAAATTCCTGATTGGAAGGAATTCAGTGTCCACCTGAGAAACGTCCACTTAAACAACAAGGACCTGCCTCCTACTGGAGGGTGCAAAAGGTGACTTAGCGCCGAGGTTCGCTCCGCCCGTGCTGCCAAACGCCGCGCGGGGCGGAAACACCTCCGGCCGCGCGCCGGCCAGCCTGCGGGCTGGGGCTCAGCTGACAGCCCTCCGCCCGAGCGCGGGAGCCCGCAGCCGCCCCCACCTGCGGCCGCCGCCGAGCCCCGCCCCCTGCGCGCGCGGGCCAATGGGCTGGGCCGCGGGGGGCGGGCCGCGGCCCGGCGGGAGGCGCGAGGCCGGGGGCGGGGCGGCGGGGGCCGGCGCGGTCGTGGCGGTGGCGGCAGGGGCGGCGGCGGCGGCTGCGGCTCGGCCGGGCGTCCGCGGGCCGTGAGGGATGGGGGCGACGAGCTCCAGCCGGCGGCGGCGGTGGCGGCGGCCGTGAGTGTCGGGCGGGCGTCGGCGCCCGGGACGCGGGATGGAGCGCCGCGGTGAGTGTGGGGCGGCGGCGCTCGGTCCGGCCGTGGCGGCCGGGGCCGGGGGCTGGGGTCACCCGCAGCGGCCACCGGCGAGTTGCCGTCGAGTGTCCGGGCGGCCAGACGGCGGCCCGGAGCGGAGGCGACTGCGGGCTGCACGGGTGACCGGCGGCGGCGGTCCGGGTTGATGTTGCCGGGACGCCTGCTCCAACGCGGCAAGGCGCCCGCGGGACGCCGCAAGAACCGAGGAGCCGGGAGTGCAGGAGCGGGCGTTGCAGGGACCCGCGGACCCCTTTGGGCGCCCCTACGCCCGGGAGAGGCTCGCGGGGCGGACCTTCCTCCCTTTCCAGATCCCCCGAGCGTCCCGCAGCCCCTCTGTGTCTTTTCTAACCACACGCCCTCACCCGCCTGCAAGGGGACTTCAGGGGCTTCTTTCCTCCCCCCGCCCCCTCGGCGGGGTTTCTTTCACCGGGTATTTCTGTTCACCTTCCTTACTTGGGATCTCTTTGGAAGTTTGGTGCCTTTTTCCGAAGTTTCAGTCTGACAAATCCAAGGGCCGAGGTGAAATAACAGGCATCTCGCTTTCCCTATCGAGCTTATCACAGTTCGCCTCGCCTAGGCCCGGCTATTAATTAATTAATTTTTGGAGAGTACACACACACACTCCCGCCAGGTCCCAGGGCAAGCCCTGTGCTTTGCAGAATAGAAATTGGCAGGCGGGGGGTTGCAGCTACTACGCAGGTAGCATATCCCTGTTTGTTTCCCAGGCTGTCCCAGGTCCCCACGATCCAACCTCGGCTGGAGAGGTCCGGCCTTCCTTTGGCCAGAACAAGTAGCCAGGGGCTTTCCTTGTCTTTGAGGCCCGCTGACATGTCTGGGGTCTGTCTCACTGCTTTTTCGTCACCTCCCCTCTTTAGAGACGAGGGTCAGGTTTGTTTACCATCCCGCCCCCCCAACCCCCCCGGTTGGTTTGGTTGGTTCTGTTTTTGTTTTGTCTTTTTGGATCTTTGACATCCTCTATCCTTAGGAGGTGAAAGTTCCAAGACCGAGGTGGAGGCTACCAAAGAACTTTTTGTTCCACATTTACCTTTTTCTTTCCTCTTCTTTTTTTGGGAATTAGCTTCGCCCCCTCCTCCTCCAGTTTGAGGGACAGTTTCCTGTTCAAAAAAAAAAAAAGAATTCATAATTAAATATGGAAGTGAATATTTTAGACCGAGTAAAGAAATCACAACAAATTGTGAGTTTTGGAGATTTAAATCCCTTTGCTCAGAGATTTCTTTAGGCAGTTTGCCAGGAATGCATACTTCGAAACGCTTCCTGATTGTAGGAACTGAGTGAGGGAACCCGCACGCTTAAGCTTCAGTAGCTTTACGGTACAACTAGCTTTTTTTTCCTCTTAATTCTGAGAAAAGCTTTAAGAGTGAATTTGAAGGGAGGTAAGATAGGCCTGGGTAGAAAATGTTTCAGTCCTCATATTTGGCAGGAAATAAAACTCTGGCTGCAATGAAGAAAGCACTGTTCAGCAAATCTATAGTAGCTGGTTATTCCTGCTCTGCCCACCTCCCTAAAATAGAACATCCACCTAAATTATCAGGCCTTCACTTCCCAGCTGTAAAAGCCCTTGACCTAGGAATGTGGATTTCTATGACCACTGCTGTTGGTTCCAGTGGTTAGTATTATGTTAAACAAAGCTCATGTCCAGAAGGTACCCTGGAGAGATTTTCTTTCCTGTACCATTGGTGGTTCATTCAGCATTTGCTCAGAAAATTTAGTGTGATCCCACTCTATGTTGGACGAGGTTTTGTGGAACCTTTCAGTCTACTGGGTAGAAGTTGACCATTCTGAATAAGTAGTGCCTGAGGCGTAATATCTTGAGTTACCTAAGACATGTTGAATGTCCTAGGGAGGGTAAAGGAATCATTTATTTTAAATGGAGGGAATGTAAAAAAGGCTTCTTGGATGAAGTAATGTTTTGTGTGAAATTGAAGTTAATTAAGAGAATGATTAAATGATTAAATGATGAGAATGATTCTGCACAGAAGGCAGAAGGGTCCTAGGCAGAATTGCTGGTTATCTCTAATGCATAGAAGGATGTCACTGATCAGCTTCCATGATTCTGCTTTGAAGGCTATTTTGTTTTTAATTGTCCACCGTACCTCCATTCTGATGGCCCACAAACAGAAAGACACATTCATGTGTAAGGCAAAGAAAGGTTAGAAACACATTTTGATATGATGAGGATTTTTGTGGAGGGTTTGCCCTTTGTCTTTATCACTATTCTAAGCAAAAAAGCCACTTGATACTGCCTCCCTAGGATAAGATTTTTTCCTTTTCTTAGAAAATGCTTCAGTATTTGTCACTGAGAAAGTTTTCAAATATCATAGCCTTCCTTTCTGAAGAAGATGGAAAATATTTCAAGAAGTATTAAAGGAGGAATAAAGTTGAATTTGAGAGTTTATTCAAACAGAACCTCCTACGGTTTTGCTTTTAATTTAATAATTATTGAGCACTAAAATGATAACAGATTTTTATACACTATGAGTGGGTTTTGACAATTGTATACACTCATGTAATCACCATAATCAAGATGCAGAATGTTCTCACTACTCCAAAAAGTTCTCTCATGCTCATTTGGACACCCCCCCCCCCCCACCTCCCACACTACAACCTGTTACTAAAGATTAGGTTCATCTTTTCTAGAATTTCACGTAAAAGGAACCATACAGCATATATTCTTTTGTGCCTGATTTGCATTTTGCATAATGTTTTTGAGATTGACCCACGGTTTTTGCTATTTCATGGATATTTATTGTTAAGTAGTATTCCATTGTACGGCTATATCACAATTTGTTTATCTTTTTATCTGTTGGTGGACATTTGGGTTGTCTCCAGTTTTTGACTGTCATGAAAAAAGTTGCTGTGTACATTTGTGTGCAAGTTTTGGATGAAGGTATTTTTCATTTGGGGTAGGTATATAAGAGAGTAGAATTGCTTGGTTGTGCAGTAAATATATGTTCAGCTGTATAACAAATCACCAGGCTGTTTTTCAAAGTGGTTGTGTACCTTGTGTAGCAGCAACTTGTGACTTTTAGTTGCTCTACATTCTTCCTACTCCCAAACTTGCTATTTCAGTCCAGCCAAAATTGAGATTTCTAGTAGATATTTAGTGTTATCTCATTGTGGCTTAAATTTGTGTTTCTGTGATTCTGAGCACTATCTCATGTGCTTATTGCCCAGTTGTGTATCTTCTTTTTTGAACCGTCTGTTCAGATCTTTTACTTATTAATTTATTGTGTTTGTTTCATTATTGAGTTGTAAGAGTTCTTGAAGAAATTTGAATACAAGTCCTTTGTCAAATATTTTCTCCCAATTTGTTGGCTTAACAGTTTTCTTTCAAAGAGCAGAAGTTTTAAATTTTGGTGAAGTCCAGTTTACCATTTTTTTTTTAATGGTTCTTGCTTTTTATGTCTGAAAAATTGTTTCCTAGATCTTTCCCTGTGTTTTCTTTCAGAATAGGAATCCTCAAACATATTCTTAAAGTACCATATCGTAAATATTTTAGGCTTACAGGCTGTAGCATTCCACCCTGCAGTTCTGTTGTTGTAGGACAGAAGCAGTTACTGACAATACGTAAACAATTGGGCATGGCTGTGTTCCCCCCAGATTTTCGTTTATGAAAACAAGCAGCTGCCTCCTCCCACTTCAGAGTTGAAAAGACTGATCGTTTTAGATAATATATTTAGATTTATGATATATGTTGAGTTAGTTTTAGGGTATGCTGTGAATTAAGGATCAAGGATCTCTTTTTTTTTTTTTTTTCTCATACGGATATCAAGTTATTTCAGCACCATTTATTGAAAAGACTGCCTTTCCCCCTATTGAATTACTTTATCACCTCCTGAAAAATCAACTGATTATATATGTAGGTCTATTTCTCGACTCTATTCTGTTCTGTTGATCTGCTTCTCTTTTTCTACCACTGTCACACTATCTTGACAACTGTAGCTCTATGGTAAATCTTAAATTAGGCAGTGTGAATCTTCCAACTTTGTTCTTTTTCCAAACTTTCTAGCTGTTCAGACCTTTTACATATTTTTATACATTTAGATTCACCCTGTCAATTTCTATAGAAAAGCTTGGAGGGATTTTGTTTGGGATTGCTTAAAAATGTAGATCAGTTTGCAGTAAATTAAAATCTTAACAGTATTGTCTTCCAATCCATGAACATGGTATACTTATCAGTTTATTCAGTTCTTTTAATTTTTTTTGCACTAGTGTTTTATAGTTGTACATTCAGGATCTTGCACATATTTTGTTAAATTTATTCCTAAAAATATCCTTTTTGATGTTATTATAAATGGCATTAGTTTCTAAAATGCTACTGTCCAATTGTTTGTTGCTAGTATACAGAAATAACATTGATTATAGTATATTGACCTTGTATTCTGTGGCCTTGCTATATTCATTTATTAGTTGTAGTAGCTTATTTATAGATACCTTAGGATTTTTGAGGTATACAAACATGTCATCATGGAATAAAGTGTTTCACTTCTTCCTTTTCAATCTGAATGTGTTTTATTTCTTTCTTTTGTTCTACTGTACTCGCTAAGTCTTCAGTAACAATATGGATCTTGCTTTTAAGGGGAAAAATTATCTATCATTATTGACTATGATGTTAGCTGTAGATTTTTTTGTTGATGCCTTTTATCAGGCTGAAGAAATTCTTTTCTAGTCCTGCTTTGCTGACTGCTATAATCATGAAAGTTTGCAGAATTTTGTCAGATGCTTTTTCTTCATTTATTAAGATGATCACATGGTTTTTCTCTATTGAATATTAAACTAAGCTTGATTCTTGGGACAAAACCTTCCCCATCCTAACATATTATTCTTTCTATAAATTGTTGGGTTCAACTTCCTAATACTGTGTTGAGAAATATAGTCTGTAGTTGTCTTGTAATATCTTTGTCTGGTTTTGGTATCAGGATAATATTGACCTCATAAAATGAGTTGGGAAGTGTTCCTGCCACCTCTATTTTCTGAGAGTTTTTGTAGGACTATTTTATTTGGTTCAGTAGATTTCATTAGTGAGGCCATTGGGGTCTGCAGTTTTCTTTGTGAAACATTTTAAACTATAAATCCAATTTCTTTAATACATATAAGGCTATTCATATTTTCTACTTCTTGCCTTAGATTTGGCTATTTGTGTCTCTCAAGAAAGTTTTCCATTTCATCTGAGTTGTTGAATTTTTTAGGCATAGTTGTTTATAATCTTCCCTTGCGTCCCTTTTAATGTCTGTAGGGTCTGTACTGATGTTCCTTCTTTCATACATAATATTAGTAATTTGTGTTTTTTCTCTTTACTTTTTGATCAGTTCAGTGAGATATTTATCTAGTTAATTGATCTTTTCAAAGAACCAACTTTTCATTTTTCCGTTATCTGTTTTCTATATCACTGATTCTTTTTTTCACTTTTAAAGTTTTATTCAAGTATAGTTGACTTACAATATTGTGATAATTTCTGCTGTACAACAGTGATTCAGTTATGCATATACACACATCCATTCTTTTTTCAGATTCTTTTCCCATATAGATTATCACAAAATATTGGTTAGAATTGTCCCAAAATTCAACAGATACTATACTGCAGGTCTCTGTTGGCCAGTCATTTCATATACCACAGTGTGCATATGCCAAAGCCAAACTCCCAGTCCATCTCTCCCCCCACCTGTCCCCTTTGGTAACCATAAGTTTGTTTTCATAGTTTGTGAGTCTGTTTCTGTATCACTGATTTCTATTCTCATCATCATTTCCTGCCTTTTACTTACTTTGTGTTTGGTTTGCTCTGCTTTCTACCTTCTTAAAGTGACAGTTTAAATTATTGATTTTAGACCCTCCTTTTTCAGTAAATCATCTAAAACTGTATATTTCTCTTACTACTGCTTTTACTGTATAAGTTACACATTTTGAAATATTCTGTTTTCATTTTTATTTAGTTCAAAATATTTTCCAATTTGCCTTGTGAAAATTTGACCCATGGATTATTTAAAAGTATATTTTATAATTTCCAAATATTTGGGGATTTCCCAATTATCTTACTGATATTTATGCCAAATTTAACTTTGTTTGGATCAGAGAACAGACACTGTATGATTTCACTTCTCTCAGATTTGTTGGGACTTGTTTTATGGTCCTGTATATGGTCTATCTTAGTAAATATTTTATGAATATTTAAAAAGAATGTATAGTCTGTCATTGAGTAGAATTTTCTGTAATGTCTATGAGGTCAAGTTAGTCAATAGTATTGTTCAAATTTTCTACATCCTTACAGATTTTTGGGGGGTTTTCTTGTTGTTTTGTTTTGTTTTTATGGCACACCTGTGGCATATGGAAGTTCCTGGGCCACAGTTTGAATTGAATCCTAGCCACAGTTGCAACCTATGCCACAGCTGTGGCAATGCTGTATCTTTAACCCACTGCACTGGGCTGGGGATTGGACCTGAACCCCTGCAACAACTCAAGCCGCTGCAGTCAGATTCTTTACCCACTGTGCCACAGCGGTGATGCCAAGATCTTTTGTTATTTATTCTATTGATTAACGAGAAAAAAAATATTGAAATCTTAACTATTTTGGGGATTTGTATATTTTTCCTTACATTTCTTTCAGGTTTACCTCATATATTCTGCAGCTCTATTTTTAGGTGTATACACTTTTAAGATCATGTCTTTATGATGAAATTTCCCAGGCAAGGGATTGAACTCCCACCATAACAGCAACCCAAACTATTGCAGTGCAAAATGCCATATCCTAAACCTGCTGCACCACAGGGAACCTGAATTGACTCTTTTATAGTTTTGAAATACCACTCTTTATTCTTGGTAAAACTCCTTATTTGATATAATAGAGCTACTTTTGCTTTCTTGTGATTAGTATTTGTGTGGTATATCTCTTTGTGTTGTTTCACTTTTGGTCTGTGTCTCTATTTCAGGTCTGCTTCTTACAGGCAGTATGTAGTTGTCTTTTATATCCAGTTTAAGACCCCCCTCCCCTTTTTATAGGGGTATTTAGAGTATTTATATTTAATATAGTTATTGATATGATTAGTTTTAAATCTCCTCTTGCTGTTTGTCTTTATTTTTTCTCATCTGTTCTTTTCTTTTTCTCCTTGTCCTGCCTTCTTTTGGATTGATTAAATTTTTGAAATTCCATTTATGTCCACAATTGGCTTATTAACTGTACCTCTGAAGATTTTACCATATGTTTTAAACTTATCATAGAATACCTTCAAATAACATTATTCTATTTCACAGAACCTTACTTTAGTTTCCCTCCTCCCTTACTTTTCGCTGTTTTGATACATTTTACTTCCATATATGTTGTAAATGCCACACATGTTGTTACTGCTTCTGTTTTAAATATCATTTTTTTAACAAAGAAATGTATCAAATGAAGCTTGTTTTGAAGCTTCAATGGGGTGAATCTAGAATATATTTTATTAGGGCTGGGTTTGATGCACTACTAACACATGCCCTTCTGGGATCTCTCCTTGAGTGTTCAGCAGGTCTCTCTACTCTGGCTGATGCAAACTCAGATACCTCCCCGCCCTGTGGGAGCTCTGGGAATTTTTCAGCTAAAGCTTCCTGGAAGTTCTTTGCCCATCCTTGTAGGGGTGCAGCTTATACATATACAGCTTTGTATTCAGCAAGAAAGTTAAGGAATTGCCTGTGCAGATTTCTGGAGACGGTCCTCTGCCTACCTTCTTCCTCTCTGGTACTTTCTCCTACAGAGTCCAGCTGTCTTCCTGCCAGCTGCCCCAGCCCCCCTGAAGTTTGATTCCATTTTCCTCAGCAAGAGTACCATGCTCTCTTTGGCTTCCCCTGTTGATGCCTAGATGCCTTGATGCCTAGATGCCTAGATGGTCTAGAGTGGTGCCAGGCAGACAGCAGGGGTGACTATAGGAATACCTCATTGATTTGTGATCCCATCTCTTCAGGATCATGGTCCTGTGCTGTTTGTACTCCAATGGTTGAAAACAATACAGTGGAAGGGCAAGTCTGGTCTTTTTTTTTTTTTTTTTTTTTTTTGGTATTTCTTTGGGCCGCTCCCGCGGCACGTGGAGATTCCCAGGCTAGGGGTCGAATCGGAGCTGCAGCCACCGGCTTACGCCAGAGCCACAGCAACGCGGGATCCGAGCCACGTCTGCAACCTACACCACAGCTCACGGCAACGCCGGATCCTCAACCCACTGAGCAAGGGCAAGGACCGAACCTGCAACCTCATGGTTCCTAGTCGGATTCGTTAACCACTGCGCCACGACGGGAACTCCTGGTCTTATTTATTCCTGCACTTGACTATATTTAAGGCTTTTTTTTTTTTTTTTTTTAATCCAGAGATTTTCTTTCCATCATTTTCCCTGAAATTTATTGAAGAAACTGTTGTTTGCTCTTCAAAATGACCCACAGTCTAGAGTTTGGTGAGTGAGTGCGTTCTGTGATGTAATTTAACATGTTCCTTTGTCTTCTGTTGCTTATACAGTGGTAATTGGATCTAGACCAGAGTTTCTCAGCCTGACACTGCTGACCCTTTGGGGCTGGGTGATTCTTGGTTAGGGGTGGAGGCTGGAGGGTTGGTGGTGCTCTCTTATGCGAGCGGGATGTTGAGCAGCATCCCTGGCCTCTACTTACTAGATGTCGGGGCAACTCTCTCCCCAGTTGTGACAACCAAAAATGCATTCAGACATTTAGAACCAGGTTCCGTTATGAAACATAAGCTACCGAAACTACAGAATCAACTTCAGGAATACGAAGATACTTTCCTAGCAAAAATAGCAATAATGACTTATGTTAACACTGAAGAGAACACATGAAAAAGATTTTAACAGTATGCAAGTTGAGGCTTCACAGAATGACAGAAGAGCAACATTTCAGAGGATGTGAATTTCTGTTTTAGGAGGGAAAAATACTAGAGAATAATAATGTGAAATGGTAAAAACACAAGTAGTTTCAATTATATTGATTCTACAGATATTTTTCATGCAATTTCTTGAATATTTTAAGATGTTGGACTTCTACAATAGATATAGAGACGGTTTTAATTTTTCTTTTTAAAAAATCCTTTACAATTCCATTTTAATTCAAGAATTTTGGACTTCCAAAAAGTTGCAATAGTGTACTTTTCATACTTGAAACTTACTTGTGTGATATAAAAGTTCTTTAAACAAAATCCAAGTTGGGGGAAATTAATAAAATAACTCTTTTAATTTAAAAGTGAACGACCATTTTTGCTAATGTTTCCACATATCATGTTCCTCCTTACTAAGGAAAAAGAATGGAAAATATGACAAATAATATATGTTTTAGAAAGATTTAAGAGGAGTGGGATTGAGAGACTTCTCAAAATTTCCTTTAGTTAACTGTACTTGTAATGGTCTCATCTTCATTGAAGAACCACTTTTTTTTTTTTTTTTTTTTTTTTTGTCTTTTTGTCTTTTTGCCTTTTCTAGGGCTGCTCCAGCGGCATATGGAGGTTCCCAGGCTAGGGGTCGAATTGGAGCTGTAGCTACCGGGCTACGCCAGAGCCACAGCAACATGGGATCCAAGCCGCGTCTGCGACCCACACCGCAGCTCACAGCAACGCCAGATCCTTTAACCCACTGAGCAAGGCCAGGGACCAAACCCGCAACCTCATGGTTCCTAGTCAGATTCGTTAACCACTGCGCCATGACAGGAACTCCTGAAGAACCACTCTTTGTTGCTTCTGTGCACAGTAGTTGGTTATTTTGAGATGGTTTAGAGGTAGGTCTGGTGGGAAGGATCTTGAAATTAACCTGGAGCAGATCCAAGGGGGCAGACTTTCCTCCCTTGGGCTCCTGGAGGGGTGCCCTGCCTCTACCTTCCATGACCTTCAGAATCCTCTCCTGTCTCCCCCATGGGTGTCCTTGAGTTTAGTCATCAGTGGTTTCCATGGTGAGCGTCCATGTTGTACCATTCTCCTCCAGGAGGATTCGAAGAATGGAACGTTTGGTTGCTAGATGTCCCCAGCATTTCTAGTGCTTTTGATTTTGGCAAATTATGTTCAAAGTTTAATGGGTGAGTTTTAAAAAATTAGCCTGCAAAATGATAGTAGAGCCCAGGTAATCAGGGAGCCTGGGGTTCCCATAGTTATCTTCTCCAGGTCACAACCTGAGGGCCTAATTGGGATCACCTGCCAGAATTGTTTGGGTGAGAGAGGCGTCCCTCTCCACTTTCTCCGTCAGTGAGTATCCTTTCTCTTATCTTCCCCGTTCTGGCTCCATCTTAATTTCTTTTCTCGGCTTCCACCACATTGCTGCATCTTCCTAGGCCTCCTCTCCCTCTTTCTTTCCTCTCCACAGTTGTTGCTCACCCTCTCACATTTCTCTTCCACAGCTTTTTCCTCTCTGCTCCCTTCTCTCTGTCACACCACTTCTGCTCCACGCACCCTTTCTCTCCATGTAAGACATTGTCAGTCAGCTCTAATAAGGAGCACAATCTTCTTTATTAAGGAAATGGTGATAATGGAATAAGATAATAGAATATAATGAATATTTAATGTATTTTGGCCTTGCCTGTGGCATGTGGAAGTTCTCAGGCCAGGGTTGAACCTGCACCAGCTCGGCCACGAGAGCCAGAGCAGTGACAACACCTAACCCTTTATCTGCTGAGCCATAAAGGAACTCCTACTTAATATATTTTAAAATAGATACAAGAGGGTTTTAAGATTGAGTGACTTCCTTATCTTTTCCCCCAAAACCAAACTTAAGATTTAATCAGGGTTGTGATGCTCCAGCCCCCTTTTGGCCCAGGACCCCTGACCTCTCCTTGGTCTGTTTCAGTTCAGGGCATCAGTTTTCAAGGTGAGAGTCCATGGTGCCTTGTTCTTTTTAAGTCTGGTTAGAAGAGTTTGGTTTTGAGATTTCCTGAGTATCTGTGGTGTGTCCTTGGTAGTGTTGTGTTTGGGGTTTGAAGGGGTCCGTTGGTATAAGTTGAATCTGAAAAATCCAGTATGGAGCTAAAGTAACCAAGAAACTGAGCACTTTCTTATTTATCTTTTCCAAGTAGCACCTGAAGGGCCCCGTTTGCTTTATTTCCTTCACATTGTTTTTACTCTAAGAGTCGAAGACACGAGCGATGTTCCTCTTCTCTTTGCTAAGGGGTATGTCCTCCCTCTCTCACTACCTCACTTACTGGCTCCATCGCGCTTGCTTTTGCTGCCTCTCTCAGTGGCAGGGGGTCGCGCCTTTCTCAGTTCCTCCTTCCGCCTGCACCTGTTCCTGCCTGCCTTGGGTTCGCCGCCCTCCCGGGTCTGCAGCCCAGTTCCCGGCGTCCTCACACTCGCCGGTCCTCGGCTGCTGGCCTCTCCCACGCGGGACCGGCTCTCTCTCCGCCTCCGCCCGCCCCTCCCCCCACGCGCCCGCCTTTCCTCCATCGGTTCTTCCCGAACGTTCTAGCCCTGAGACCCTGACCTGGCTCGGCCGGTGAGCAGTGGCCCACGGAAGTCTCCGTGCCGGCGGCCCCTGCTGCTGTCTTCAATTATTCCACCTTTCTCAGACGCTTTTCTCATTCTGAGCGAGTTTACGGCGAGTGCAGGTGAACAGAGCTCTAAGTGCACCGAGGGCAGGGTAGTTGGCTGGTTTCGAGGTAAAGTTTGTACTTCGGAAAAGGAGCCAGGCGGGGGTTACGCGTTGCCTCTACGGCTCTTGTTTTTGTGGAAGGAGTTGGGGCGGGGGGAGCAAAGTGGTCAAAGAAGTACCTCGTGAGAAATGTAGATCGTTCCTCCAAGAAACTCCCAGGTGCCACTCTAGTCCTCAGGTGACTTAGCGCCGAGGTTCGCTCCGCCCGTGCTGCCAAACGCCGCGCGGGGCGGAAACACCTTCGGCCGCGCGCCGGCCAGCCTGCGGGCTGGGGCTCAGCTGACAGCCCTCCGCCCGAGCGCGGGAGCCCGCAGCCGCCCCCACCTGCGGCCGCCGCCGAGCCCCGCCCCCTGCGCGCGCGGGCCAATGGGCTGGGCCGCGGGGGGCGGGCCGCGGCCCGGCGGGAGGTGCGAGGCCGGGGGCGGGGCGGCGGGGGCCGGCGCGGTCGTGGCGGTGGCGGCAGGGGCGGCGGCGGCGGCTGCGGCTCGGCCGGGCGTCCGCGGGCCGTGGGGGATGGGGGCGACGAGCTCCAGCCGGCGGCGGCGGTGGCGGCGGCCGTGAGTGTCGGGCGGGCGTCGGCGCCCGGGACGCGGGATGGAGCGCCGCGGTGAGTGTGGGGCGGCGGCGCTCGGTCCGGCCGTGGCGGCCGGGGCCGGGGGCTGGGGTCACCCGCAGCGGCCACCGGCGAGTTGCCGTCGAGTGTCCGGGCGGCCAGACGGCGGCCCGGAGCGGAGGCGACTGCGGGCTGCACGGGTGACCGGCGGCGGCGGTCCGGGCTGATGTCCCTGGGACTCCTGGTCCTCGGGAAGGGGTCGGACGGGGCGAGGGGCACCCGGGCGCGGCAGGAGCGGAGGAGCCGGGCGGGCGCGAGTGGTGGCCTGAGCGGATGATGACGGTAATAAAAGCAAACACACTGCACGGCCCAGGTTCGGCGCGTTGTTTTCTAAGAGCGCAACACGTTTTAACCTCACGACAGTTCCATGACTACTTAATTTTTCACACAGGGAAACTGAGGTTAAAAATCCTCCGGACTAGTAATTGGCAGAGTGCAATTTAAACCCAGAGAGTTTTGCTCCAGAGTCTTCTCCCTCCCGGGAGCCTGACTTCTGGTCCGGTCCCGCCCATCTGCCCTGACAGCGGTCCGCACTTCAGCTGGGTCTCATTCCCCAGATATTTGGGGATTTCTGTGGTCCTTGTTCTGTCTTTGGGGCTGAGGGAGGGGTGTTTTCGTTCCGAAGCCGCCTCCTTCTCAAAGCCTTTTCCCAATTCCGTGTGGACGGATTTAAGACTTGACTCCTTCCCCCCCCCCCTTTGGCGGATGAGCTCAAGTCTGAAATGTTACAAGCTGGAGTCCTAGTGACCCACGAGGCGCGTGTCTCCTTGTACATCTTCTTTGACTCTCTTTCTGGAGGAGGAATCGGCCTCGCAGCTTTTCGGAGGGAAGGGGTGTTAGTTGCTCAAGGCGGGAGCTGAGCGCCCCCTCCGCTTTCTCCAGCTGTCTCCCTGACATCTCTCTTGTCCGTCGCCATCAGTGCCTGCTGCCCTCTCTGGTTGCTTCCTTCTCCACTCTGTATTTAGATCTGGGATGGGGAACGTGCTTTTTGGCATTGGGTAGTTTTGGCTGGTCAAGGGAGAGCCCTGCCTGCCAGGAATGCTAGACATTCTGGAGGCGTGGGAGGTTGGGCAGCTTCATCTTTTTTAAACGTGCTGAGTTCTAACTGCACAGGAATGAAGTGTATGTGTGTTGCACGCCTTTCTTTAGAAATTAGTTATTTGCATATTGCTGATAAATTTTTTTTTAACATGCCCTTATTCTGGTTTTGTGAGAGTGCTTTATGATGAAAAACCTCCAGCATAAATTTTTCAGATTAAAAAAAAAATCTCCAAGTAAATCTTACCATTCAGAAATTGTGCTGAAAGAGAAGATTTCTGAAATGTATGGCAATTTTTCCTGAGGTAGAAATAGTAGGATTGAGAACTATTAAATTCAGATTTGGGGTTGTTTTACCTTCAACTGAGGCAGCCCAGTGCCTAAAATGAAACTGCTTCAATAGTGATACATTTGAGGTGAAAGGACATGGGGCAAGGGACATTTGATTAATTTAACAGGCTACCAAAGCCTTGAAAAAGCCACATTTCAGGGTGCCAGGAAGTTATGTTTACATTTGTAATACACATATTAGAATTTAGAACAAACAGAGAAAGTAGTTTTGCACAGTAATTTTCCTTTTGGTTACAAAGTTCTTTGCAAAGTGGATAAAAATGTGTTTTGTTAAGCTGATGGTTTGAAATTGGAAGAGATGCAAGAGAACTCAGGAAGAGTTTCACAATTATTTTGTTCAACAATCTGTTTGCACAGTTCAAACTTCACTTGGAAGCCATTTAGTAGGCTTCCATGAAGTTAGTTAAGTTTCTGGAACTGTTTCCAGTCCTGTATTTCTTGCTCACAATTTACAGGTATGTTGTAGTGAAGTTATATTTTGTTACTTAAGTATGTTTAAAAAAAAAAAAAAACACAAAACCCACAATCTCCCCCAGTAGAGCACTGCTAGTGATAATGGCTAACAGTTATTGAGTCTTTATGATGAACCAAGCATTGTGTTAAGTGCTTTCCGAATTATTATCTTATTTAATTAAATTGCCAGTTGCAGTCTGTTAGTAGCTACGTTTTATGTTACGAATCAGAGAATGTTCATTTTGGGACACAGGAAAGTGATGTGGATGATCTTGGAAAGTATATCCTCTAAACTTTCATAGTTCAGTTTTGTGAAAGCTTAGATTACTTTATGTTATTCACATTTTTTCAACTATAGTGTTTCCTTTTTTTTCAGTCTGCAGTCTGAAGAGTAGTAAAGTATATTTAACAAAAGTAGACGTTACTCACCATATATTCTAGAGGTAGAACATAACCTCTTTTAGTTCCTCAATTCCCCGTCATTTTTGTTTGTTTACAGGTATTTTTAGTCTTGACTAAGAATGTTCAAGCACTTTTGAAACATTTTTTTTCAACTTCGGGTTACTAATTTGACAGTTAATTATTTTTGCTGAGATAGGTGAATTGTTTTATTTCAAACTTATGATACACGCTTTAATTTTTATAACCATCTTTTAACCAATGACAGTGACCAATTTTCTAACTTACTAAACTAAAAGCCATCAAAGTTAATCAGAGTGACTTTATTAAGTAAGCTACAAAAGTGGTAACTTAGGCCAGTAGTCCTCTCAATTAATGATTTGTAAAAGAGCTGCCCAAACAAGGCGTATGAGTGCCTGTGTTTGTTTTTGTTGCAGAGGAGACTTAGGTGTAATGATAGTGCCCCAAATTGTCCTGAGTTCATGTTGGAAGTTAACTTCACATTTAATGGTTAATGTTAGATGGGTTTGAAACTATATTAAATGCAGAAATTACATTTCCAGAAATAATTTGAGATCAACACAAATATTAAGTAAAGGAATTTTAAAAGCTTTAGAGAAGTGTTCGGACACCTTATTTAATAATCAGAAGTAGAGAAACAATATAGAACTTCAACGTTGATTTCAGTGTTGTGTACTCTTTTGGCACTTACTCAACTTCATATGCTTGTTTTTTTGTAAGATACTATTTTAGAGACAGATCTTTAAAAACCGTTTATCTTTTCCATTCAAAACACTGCAGCAATCCAGAGTTAACCATTTTTACTTCTATAAAAATTAATTGAAACTTTATAAATGCATAAGCTCATTATTCATCCCGCCTGTGCCAAACGCTGTGTTGTAGGCAGAGAACACGTGGTTAGCAAAGGGACGTGGTTGTGATTCCCTTGAGATTACAGTCTAGATAGGGAGACACAGATCATCTATGTGAATTTCTAGAAGTGCAGTGATGCAAAGCATAAGATGCTGTGAAGCATCTGAGAGGAGATTCTGTTTGGTTATGGGGGCAGGGGGGTCCAGGAATGTTTCCTTGAGGAAGTGATCTCTGAGCTGAGATCAGAATGAGTAAACAGGGAGGAAGGAGTAGTCCAGACAAATGGAACTACATGTAGACAAAAGTCAGTGTTTTTGAGGTTCTAGGAACGGAACCCATTATAAGTCGGAGACCAATTTGGTGGGTTGTGTTTGGTACATAAAAAAATGAATGGGTTAGGACAGGAAACGTCTGAGGACATCACCTGACTGCTTAGCCAGAATCTGTTTTGTGTCTGTGCACTCATACACACACCACACATAAACCAACATACTTAATGTATATATTGATTGGTAATGTAAAATTATTTCCCCCTGGAGTGTCACAGTAAACAATAATTATTGAAAAATGAGAAAGAGGGGTGTGTGGCAGGAGTGTTGAGTCCCTCCTCAATTCCAGGCGTCGTTGCAGAGGTAGGTAGGAGCCAGATCTCATGTTGAGCCTCATAGTGCATGAGAGCTTCTCACTTGTCCTTTGCAAGTGTTTTGAGCAGAGAAATGACCTGATGAGATTCATGTTTTGAAAATGTACTCAGTACTTTTGGAATGAGACAGAATGGATGTGGAGAAATCGATAGGAAATTAGTAACCGTAGCTCTGTCAAGAAATGAAGGTAATTCCTCTCGTGTGGAATTAGAGAATTGGACAGATTAAAGAGCGGTAGGTTAGGGGGAAAAGTCTGTAGAGTTGGGTGATGTATAGGAAAGAGTAAATGATGCAATATTATATCTTACATGTAACCCAGAAATGAATAACACATAAAACTTTCTATGGTAAATTTGGCAGAGGTCCTTAGTCATTCTCGCATTTTGAAAGTATCCAAGTATTGAAGACAAAACATTTGAAAACTTTTAATGATAATGCCTGAGCTAATTTAATTCCTCCAGTCATTTCCTTTTTGATTTCAAGAGATATACAAAACTAGGACTTTTAATTCTGAAAAGGCAAAATGTAAGCATGAAGCAGCAACAAATTAAGATTTTCTTGAGTTCCAACTCTGCCGGGCTTAGGTGCTTTAACATATGAAGCCTTTTAATTTTGTGTTTTCTGTTAATCTTCACACAGCCTGTAAGCAAATTGTATGAGTCACATGTTTAGAAAGTGTTCAGCCAGGATTCACATCTTAGTCTTTCTCATAACAAAGATTGTGCTTTTATTATACCATCCCCCAAAACTGAAAATATTGCTCCAATAATCATACATTTATTTGTTCAACTAATCCAGGTGTGTCAAATTAGTGGATATCCTTAGAACTTGTTTTCAACAAAGCAATATTTTTTTTTTGTCTTTTTACCTTTTCCAGCGCTGCTTCCTCGGCATATGGAGGTTCCCAGGCTAGGGGTCTAATCGGAGCTGTAGCTGCCGGCCTTCGCCAGAGCCACAGCGGTGCGGGATCCGAGCCGCGTCTGCAACCTACACCACAGCTCATGGCAACGCCAGATCCTTAACCCACTGAGCAAGGGCGGGGATCGAACCCACAACCTCATGGTTCCTAGTCGGATTCGTTGACCACTGCGCTATGACGCGAACGCCAACAAAGCAATATTCTTGATGAAAGATGATAACCCAGAATATGTGTGTGTATGAGTCCGCATTATTATTGAGAACAGCACTTAATAGAGCTTTTTTAAATGTATTGAGCTCTTCTATACCATTGTCTCTTTGAATGCTTACAATCATCTCACGAGGTAGGTGTTGTCAGGCTGTTACTCCCATTTTATAAATGCTTTTACCAAAGCGAAGAGAGGATTGTCAGGTCACGCGTAGTAAGTGGTGGAGGGGGATTTTGAAAACGGTCTTTCTTTTTTTTTTTTTTCTAAGCTCTTATTTCACCTTTATTTTGAAAGCGATGCCATAGAGGGAGAATATGTCCTTCCACTAAGTGACACTTCAGAGCAGCTTTTACACTGTAAACAATTCTCTACCCTAGGAGTTAAGAGGAAGAATATGAAGAGCATGGATTTTGGTGACAAGGCAGATCTGGGTTTAAGTACAAGTTCATCATTTATCAGCTGAGAGCTTAGACACATTTAACCTCCAAACCCCAGTATCCTAATTTGTGAAATGAAGAGAATAGCAGCTTGTGTATCATAAATGGAAGTTGCTATATTAGAGTACAGGTTTTGTTTTTGTTGTTTAAGTAGAATACTGAGGTGGGCTTGCGCTATTTGTGAAAACCTAGTATCATGTACCCTGGTTAATGAAGTATTTGTGTTTCTCTCCCCCCTCCCCCAAGGATTTCCGGTTTTTTGACTGTTGCACGAAAGGATGATCGCTTACAAACAGAAAAAGACAAAGAAAAAACGCGTTTTGTCGTCAGGCCAGCTGACTACCGATGTTACAGCTTCTGAAATGGGGCTCAAGTCCATAAATTCCAGCTCCACTTTGGATCCTGACTACATCAAGGAGTTGGTGAATGACATCAGGAAGTTCTCCCATATGTTACTGTATTTGAAAGAAGCTATTCTTTCAGGTTTGTCATCTGTTTTCTCTTGGCATCCTCACTGGATCGTTTGTAAAATGTTAAATGGCAGTCTGGCTGCACATGAGTGTGTACACAGTGGTAGGGTAGGGTATTCTGCTTTAGGTATTTTATGGGTTCATGTTTTGTTTTGTTTTGTTTGCCAATTGTTTGAGGTTTTCAGTGTAAACTATTTTATAATCAGATATAGTGCAATACATAATAGAAACATTGGTCAATGAGGGAACAAGAATACAAAAGAGTGAGAATCAGTCTTTGGTTCTTGGAAGTTGGACGTGGGTGACACCGGAGATTTTTAGATAATTGGAGATTTAACCTTCTTATTAATAGTAACAGTGCATTGATTGGTCTTGAATAAGCAGACGGATGCTTTTAATTTACATTGTTAATACTTCTGCCTGGGTTCAACTTTCTATATTGTTCCTAAAACAGTCTAAAATCACTGATTTCGGTGAATTTTTTTCTCAAAAGTCAAACTTAATTGTTTTGCTGTTCTCCCTATCATTTAAAAGATAATCATAGAGTTTATTCTGTCCAGTTAGAAATGGATGGTGGAACTTGAAACTTGATTCTCCTGAAGTAAAGAGCTATATGCATCTGTACTCCCTGCCTTTTTTTTTTTTTTTTTTTTTTTTCTTTTTTTCGGGCCTCTCCCGAGGCATATGGAGGTTCCCAGGCTAGCGGTCAAATCGGAGCTACAGCCACCAGCCTACACCACAGCCACAGCAGTGCAGGATCCTTAACCCACTAAGCAAGGCCAGGGATCAAACCCACATCCTCATGGTTCCTAGTCGGATTGTTTCCGATGCACCAGACGGGAACTCCTGTACTCCTTGATCTGACCTTCGTCTTGAAGTCTTTCAACTTCGCATACTTCTTTTGTGTCTAAATGCGATGGCAGTGATAATTAGTAATCGTACTGCTCCTCATCTTTTATGCTAAGTGGCAGTGGAGTCTATGTTCATAAAGGTGTGTCCGGAAGTAGAAAGTGGAGATTCCTAGTGTTACTTATATGAGACCTTCTGGGGCTTCCTAGACACTTACGTGATTTTGGAAAATATTATATGTAGATATATGTTAAATACTCATTTTCTGATATGTGTTCGGAAAAACAGAAACTAGAACCACATCTAATATTTGTCCTAAATGCTGCTTTTAAGAGTTTGTTTCTAACTTAATTTTCAAGTTGAAACGTCCAAAATACCTGGACTTGAATTAAAACCTCAAAATTTTAGTATTTGACTTTCCCTTAAAGTGATAATCATGTAAATTATTCTTTCGAGAATATATATATGTTTTCAGAAAAGAATTTACCTACACTCTTGTTTATTTTAATAGCTTGGTTTTGAAGTCTAATTATGAAGTATTAAGTGGTTATAAAGTTTTGTTATTGTGGAAAAATGCATTAAATATTATACTGGCAACAAATTCCTTACTAAAATGACATCTGCTATTTATTTAAAGAAACATACCTTTGTAATAAAGACTTGGTCCTAACTGGGTTGTTTTAATTTTTTTTTTTTAATTTACATCCAGTAAAATGTATTCTTTTTGAATTTTTTTTTTTTTGAATTTGAAATTTAAATGATCTAATAGCTGACAGTTCATTTACTTCAATTTAGGGTAAAATCTGATTTTGTTTAATGTATCCATTAAAATAGGTTTTCATTACTGTAAGTAAGATTTTTAGTTAGGATTTCTTTCTCTTTTTTTAGTAGCCTCACTTGCAGCATATGGAAGTTTCTAGGCCAGGGACTGAATTGGAGCCACACCTGTGACCTATGCTGCAGCTGCTGCAGCAACACTGGATCCTTAACCCACTGTAGCAGGCCGGGGATCCAACCCATGCCTCTGCAGTGACCCACAGTTTTTTTTTTAATGCGAGTTTTAATTTGTGAGTAGTTGGGTCATAGGTCAGGAAGGAAGAGGATTGAAAGCTGATCCTAAGTGAGAAAAGAGAGCATTGATAATAATTATACGATAGCAGAAGGAGACTACCTTTTTGAGATTAAAAAAGATATGTGTAGAAATATATATATTTTTTACGGTAATGTAATGTTAAAATTCTGTAAGGATGTTATCCTTTTAATAACAAAAACAGGTCTTCACAATTTGACTTGATTGTATTGCTAATAATAAAAAAGCTTGCCATTAATAGCTGGTAAATTAATTTAAAAATGTAAAAACCATCTTTTGGATAACTAATTCTCATTAGTAAGCAGTGGCAGAGAATTTTCATTAATTTATCTTTGGACTGATTTCAGTGCTTGGTTCTTCAGTCAGAGTTAAAAGGATTTATGTATGCCATCTCAGAATAAATCTTGCATTTAACAAGAATTTATTTTCTCTATCTTTGCAGCATCGTTGTAAAAATCTAGAAATATACTCTAAAGATTTTATTTGAATCGATAGAATCTTTTTTGTTTTCCTTAAGGGAGTATGTGTAAACATACATTAACTTCATTATAAATGATAAGAAATGCTACGTAATGATATACTTGTTTAATTTTGATCATGATTTTCAGCTTTTTAGAGTGTCATGCTATTCCTTGTTTAACAGAATTATTACAAAAACCACATGAGATATAATCTTCAGAAAAGCCAGTAAAAGTTTAAATTCTCTAACTTGAGGTGGTATTATTATATATGTTTCTGGATGTAGACAGGCCATGCTTTTGTCTTCCGGACAATGAGAAATATTCCTGGACTTCCTGCTGTTCTTTAGTACCGGTGCAGTTGTAAACAGTGGCCAGACATCAAAGAGCTATTTCACTGGTTTTCTTTTGGAGTGAGGGACCCTTGTCATGACTTTGTCCATGTCTTTTGCATCCTTCAGAAGGTGGATGCTGAATTTTTGGTATTTATTACCTTTCAGTTATGTCACTTTGCTCTTAAAAAGCTAAAAAGTTAGCTTTCAAGAATATAGACCGTGGGTATAGAAATCACCTTTTGGTGTATTCTGAATACCATTTTCTATATGTACTTTACCTGTCATGAGGCAGTGATGTACAGAAGCACTTGACTGTTGCTTCAGGTGTTCAGCCATATTGTGGAGGTTAGGCTTAGATTAATAGCTTTGTGATAGCAGTAGTTACAGAACCTTCCAGGGTTACATAGTAGAGATGATACATAATTGTGTGTGGTGCTTTACATTTTTCAGAGTACTTTTACATACGAACCGTATTTAATCACACAGCACCTCCCAGGCAGGGCCTTTCAGCCCTGTTTCACAGATGAGTTGTATGTATAATTTGGACTGTGTGATTTCATCAACCTGTTATTGCTAATAAGCAGTGGTTTCATTTGGAGCCCAGAGATCACAAATGCAGAAGAGGGTGTTCTTCTCATGCTCCTTCAGCTACTTCACACGGCAGGTACTCTTAAAAGCACTGCTCAGCTTTCATTATTTCGTTAACCAATTCTGTTTTTCTTGGGGATGTTCTTAGCCTGCACGATCCAGTATAGCAGCCTCTAGGCATATGGTTATTTACATTCAATTAAAATTTAAAACTCAGCACCTCACTTGCAGTAGCCACATTTCAGGTGTTTATTAGCCACCTCTGGTTGGTGGCTACCATTTTGGATGGTGAAGATGATAAAAATTTCCATCATAGAAATTTCTGAGGGATAGTGATGCTATAGACATTTGGTTTTTATCAGCTTCAAGAATATTGAGATGAATTCTTAAGCTATAAATATCTTTTTTTTTTTTTTTTGATTTTTAGGGCCACACCTGCAACACATGAAGGTTCCCAGGCTAGGGGTCAAATCAGAGCTACAGCTGCCGGCCTACACCACAGCCACAGCAATGTGGGATCCAGGCTGCATCTTCGACCTACACCACAGCTCACAACAATGCCAGATCCTTAATCCACTGAGCAAGGCCAGGGATCAAACCCGTGTCCTCATGGTTACTAGTTGGATTTGTTTCCACTGCACCACAGTGGGAACTCCAATAGCTTTGATTTCTATAGCATGAAATGCAAGCCTAGGAAAAGTTGTTATTGGAACAAATTTAAGAACATTTTACCTGGACATAGGAACTCTTAGAGCCTTTTTGGAGTCCCTTTCCTTAAGTTGCCTTTGGAATGTGTAGCTTTCATGTCGTTTTCTTATTTGAACTGGAAGATCACAGTTCCAGACATGTTATACAAGCTGGTGAAATTGGTGATAAGGAAAGATGGAAAGAGCTCAGGAAAGAGAGTCGCACGGTCTAGTTCTAGGCCGGGTTCTGCTGCTGACTCGTTTGAGATGTGGCTTACCTCATTTAATAACTTGTTAAGAAAAAGGTGCTTACAGCACATGCTGTTGATTTTAGCATTCTGTGATGCAAAAATTAAAGTTGGAAATTCTACACTGTTCAGTATATTGACAATTCAGAGCTGAAGAAGACAGCTGAGTTATTTGTTTTCAAACTGTATAAGAGAACATCTGCCTTCTACTAGTCTGTAGGATTTTTTATGTGAGTTCTATAACTATCTTAAGTGTGGTGTTTATGAAATTTTTTCCAAAGTGAGACTGTGAAACTCCTGTTGCAGTAGTTACTGAGGAACTGATTAAAGAAAATTAGTGTCTGCCGAAGAACCGTCTGCCCCTTAACTGTTAAGATATGTATGCACTTTGTCTCCGCAATTTTTATTTACAAGTAAATGGAGATCAGAGGACTATGAGCACACTTTCTTTGTAGGGTAAGTGGTAGAGTTTGTTGATTCTCTGTCCACTACTTATTTCCAGGAGGAGGTTACCCTGGAGTCTTACGTAGGCAGCAGATGCGGAATTTGATGTTTTAGATAACCTACCCAGTGTGATTCTGTGCATTAGGAATTATTACAGGAGCAAACTTTCCATCTTATATTAAAATGCTGAAGGCATGCACTTATGTGTATATCCCCTTGTTTAAATACAACACTGTGGATTCATGTATGTGCCGTCTGATTATCAGTCCAGGTTTATGGTTGCCCCCTTGAGACAGAATGTGTTCCAAATTCCAAAGAACACGTTCACAAATGGTTTTCTAGTTTATACAGCCATCTTAAACTCAGTGCCATACCTTCCCATTCTCAAGGGGAACACCATGCAAGGAAGTTCAAAATCTGGGAATTTGAAAAGTGCAAAGCTTTTAATTGGTCCAGAAAAAGTAGTGCAAATTGCTTAATTTGGTACTCAATGCTTGGAAGTGCCCATTGCCATTATATATTTGAAGAAAAGTTGGCAGTTAGTCTAATACTTCTTGTAGTTTTTTAATTATGTAATACTTTTAAAAAATAAGTTTTCTGTCTGTCTGTCTGTCTTTTTAGGGCTGCACCTGTGGCATATGGAGGTTCCCAGGCTAGGGGCCATATTGGAGCTGTAGCCACCGGCCTACACCACAGCCACAGCAACACCAGATCCAAGCTGATTCTGCAGCCTACACCCCAGGTCAGGGCAACGCTGGATCCTTAACCCACTGAGTGAGGCCAGGGATCACACCTGCGTCCTCATGTATACTAGTCAGATTCATTTCCGCTGAGCCATGACGAGAACTCCTAAGACTAGATTTTAATAGAATTTTACTGTTGTGGCAGTGCTGCTTTATCTGTTTCACTTATTAAATAGGTTAGAAAGGAAGTAAAACTTTTATCATCTGTTTCAGATAAACTACCTAAGTTCTCTAATTTAAAAATGATTTTTTTCATTTTTAAAGTTTTATTGAAGTGTAGTTGATTTACAGTGTTGTGCCATTTTCTGCTTGCGCAGCAAAGTGACTCAGTCATACACATACATGTGTATACATTCCCTTTCTTACATTTTCTTCCATCATTATCTTCCATCATGGTCTATCTCAAGAGATTGGATTAAAAAATGATTTCTAATTTAAGAATATATCACTTTATTTTGTAAAAATGTAACTGATTTCAGAGTTCCTGTCGTGGCACAGTGGTTAACGAATCCGACTGGGAACCATGAGGTTGCGGGTTCCATCCCTGGCCTTGCTCAGTGGCTCGGATCCCGCATTGCTGTGGCTCTGGTGTAGGCCGGTGGCTACAGCTCCGATTCGACCCCTAGCCTGGGAACCTCCATATACCGCAGGAGCGGCCCAAGAAATAGCAAAAAGACAAAAAAAAAAAAAAAAAAAAGTAACTGATTTCATAAGTAATAGCTTTTTGATAAATTCTGGATTTTAAATTTGACAGAACTATAGTCAGAAGAGATATGTTAACTTCTTAAAGCAAATTTTATTGAACAGAAGAGATTAAGTAAAAATTAATGCCATTAAATATAATGTTCCTTTGTGAGAGGGAAGTTCTGTATAAATTTTCAAGCTCTTAATTGCAATCCTGTCTTGTGGATTTTCCCAGTTTTACAGGAGGATGTGTAAATTTATTTTAGACAAATTCCAATGAGTATTAATTTTACCATTTTTGACTATTACTTTCAGCCTCTATAGTATGCTAGAGAGTTTGTTGAATATTAGAAATATTTGGTTAACCAGTCTTAGGTGTGTCCTTCTTCTCTGTTCTTTTAGAAGTAAACCTTTCTAGAAGTGATTTCTAATGATTTTAATTTAGGAAAAGCTAATGTGAATGTGTATAGGTATGGCTTAGTGCTTAGAAGCTACAAAATGAACCTGTGAAGAATGAAGTATGAAGTACAGGTAGCTTATTTATTACACATGTGTCAGCTCTTAGGAGATTGCTTTCCTCTTCTGCATTTACCTAGAATGGTTTACATACTTTAACATCATTTCCATATTCGATTGGAAGTTAAAGCCTGTTAAATCACAGATTGCGGAGTGTCTGTCATTGAACTGTAACAAACTCCTTTAACCATGTTGATGTGTCATGGTGACTAAGAGGGTAGATGCCAGAGCCAGAACCCCAAGGTGGGATCCTCCTCATCCCACCACTGTTTGTAAGTAGCTCTGGGCTGGTTACTTACATTCTCTGCCTCAGTTTCACATTTGCTAAAAGGAGATAATAGCACTTACATCATTGAGTTGTGAAAATTAAACGAGTTCATATATGTAAAGCTCTTAGAATAAGAGTTTTAAAATGTCAGCTATTACTATTTTTACAGTCCCCGAGTGACTGAATTAAAAAAAAAAAAAAAAGCTGCTATTCAGCTTCACTTTTATCCTGTAAATTCAGAAGTCAATACACAAAAAATTAGTGAGCTTCCTAAAAGTTCTGAAACTTTTTTCCCTCCTACTTGTTTTCATTGCTTTCCCAGAGAGGTTAAGCAGCTTTAACAAAACTGATTTTTAAAAATTATTGTCAGTTGTTTTTTAAATCAAGGAAAACACTGTGGTTTTTTCATTTATTTACATAAGCATTTCCATGAAGTGTTTGCAAGATAAACACTACGGTATTGTGTTAACGCATGAGAACCGAAAAGTGGAACTGGCTAATCTGTTCTCACTCGATAAGCTGAATGAAGCAGAAAATAAATGGCACAGATGAATGAAACAATAAATTAAAATTCAGGTTACCGTATTACAGGGATGGTAGATAAAAAAGCAAACATTGGGATGCAGGAGTTTTGCTTTGCTCTATTACTTGTGTTAAGACTGGTTGAACATTATGATATTTGCATATGTAATACTTTTGTGTAGTCTAAATTAAATTTTATTACATTTACAATGCGGTCACTATAAAATTTAAAAACTATATTGCAATTATATGACTACATTAAATACTGTAATTTAAAACTTGATAGGTACAGAAATATTTTTATAAAAAATATTTTTAGTTATTTTATTTCCGAGTAATTTACTAATTTAGATTTTACATTTAAAATGAAACTGAGATTGAAATTTAATGTCTTTTTTTTCGTTAGCCAAAGTATTGTCGGGCCATGCTGTAAGTATATTTGTTACTGAGTGTGATTCTGTGTGAGAGAAATCTGTTTTCAAAGGTATGTAGTTTGAATGGTTACAGATTTAATAGTAATAATACTAGTTTTATTTACTAAGTCTATAAAGCAGTTTCACTTCTATTTATTTGATGTTCAGAAACAACCTTACAAGGTAGCTTGAACAGCAGGTGTTCTTATTCTGTCTTATACTGATGATGAATCTGAGGTCAGAGAAACTAAGAGTTTTGTATATAGTCATTTCAAGCAAGTCGCAGATCAGGCACTGGAACACAGGTCTCTTGACTTCAGTCCCTTGTTTTCTGCCACCCCAGTCAGCCACTTCCTTTCTTCTGTAGTGGGGAAGAGCAATTTCTGTCTCCTGTGCTTTGCTCATTCCTGCTATTGTTGGTGGGGTGGGGGTATTTAGTGTTGGTGAAGGAGCTGCCTAAACTTAAAACTTTTTGAATAAAATTTTCAGTTCAAGGAGGCTTGCTTCATAAAAATAATTTGAAATAGCTTTGCTCTGCTGTAAAGAAAAGGAACATTTGGTAAAAATGGAACATTTTTTTTTTAACCACTTATAAAACAATTAAGAGCTTGAGTAAAGTCCCAGCTGAAGTGTTATCAGAATATACTGATAAGCCAGTAGTTCACTCATCTTCTCAAATATTTGGGAATGTTTGTGAATCTTTGTAATTAACACTTTCTAAGTTTGGCTTTCTGGTTCATTTCTGATTATTTATAGGCTTCAGAGACATGTTCATCACAGAAAATTGGAATTAGTTATAATTTGTGGTACTTCTGAAGTTTCTTACTAAATAACTCAGTTACTATTTTTCATTATTTTGCTTTGAAACAACTTCAGTATTGATGTGTAAGAACTTGCTTGTAAGGAAAAAGGAATTTCAAATTGGTAAAACATTTATACTGACAGTTATTGGAATGTTCTGCAGTGATTTTTAAGAAAAATTATAGTAGGGTACTCAGGACCCTTACACTTTTAATAGTTACTGAAGAGCCGAGTTTTTGTTTGTGTAGGCTGTATCTGTTATTATTTACTGTGTTAGAAATGAAAACTAAGAACATGAAAAATATAGTATGTTTTTAAAACATATAATAGTTTTAAAGTATGTTAATAAATGCATATGATGATTTTGAAATATATTTATTTCTGCAGTTAAGTTCCTTGAATCTGAGAAGACCAGAATTTATTACCTTGGTTTATTTAAACATTTAAACCACTGGTATTTTGTAGTTCTTGCTTATTATCCAGTACTAATTTTAAATATTGATGGTTGTTGCTGATGTACAAAAATCAAGCTCTTTTGTTCTGAGACCTCAAAATGAGACAAGGTATTTTTACTAAGCATTCCCTAAGTATATTAATATCTCTAAATTTTATTGTGAAACATCAGAGTAGGGACTGGAAATGGCTTTCCTTTCTCTTCAAGACTAACATAGGTTAGGCTAAAGAAAGAGTACAGTACATCTCTTTATGATACCGGATAATCATTCAACCTTGGTTTTGATGAGTAGGCAGAAGTACTGTCATAAAATAGCTTTATTTAATTTTATATATAGCAAAGAATATACTTTGCAATGCAAAGCTGTGAAAAAATACAATTATGGTATTTCTTTCAGCTATCAATTATGTTATTATCCTAGAAGTTTCTTTTATTGAAAAAAGCTAATAGATTCCATTTCAGGCCTAGCGTATGTTATTAACCTATTTCTACTTCTATATAAACTAATAAAAATAGCTACAGACATTTATAGAGGGTTTACTGTGTTGCAGCCACTCTTGCAAGTGATTTTATGTATTTTAACTCATTTAGTCCAACAGCCCTATAAACTTGCTGCTAGTAACTTCTTTTTTATAGATGAGAAAAATTAGGCACAAAGAGGTTAAGTCACTTGCCCAAGGTTTATCAGCCATGGAGTTGGATTCAAATTCAGGTTCTAGAAACTATGCTTTTCACTAACCACTAAGCTGTGTTGCCTCAGTTAAGTTAACCTACCAAAGTAATAGCCACAATTATAAAACAGACAAAATAGATAGTGGCCATAAAATTAAGATAATTCTTGGAGTTCCCTCGTGGCTCAGTGGTTACCGAATCCTACTAGGAACCATGAGGTTTCGAGTTCCATCCCTGGCCTTGCTCAGTGGGTTAAGGATCCGGTGTTGCTGTGAGCTGTGGTGTAAGTTGCAGACAAGGCTTGGTCTGGCATTGCTGTGGCTCTGGCATAGGCTGGCAGCTGTAGCTCCAATTAGATGCCTAGCCTGGGAACCTCCGCATGCCACGGAAACGTCCCTGGAAAAGGCAAAAAGACAGAAAAAAAAAATTATTGAAATTACATACTTACATTTCCCCTAGGAATTAAGAAAAAAAATTTTTTTTGTTATAAAAGCAATATATGTTTATGGGAAAAAGTACAATAGTAAATTAAATTTATAAAATCTTTCGCCGATTTGTATTGTACTTGCCCATTATCATTTTTAAATAGATTATTTTTAGAACAGTTTTAGATTTGCAGAAACCTTGAGAAGATAGTAAACAGAGTTCCCATGTACTTCTATATCCAGTTTTCTCTTTTTATTAGCATCTTACGTTAGTATGGTACATCTCTTAGAGTTAGTGAACCAATATTCGATGATAATGATACTTTATTATTAAAGCCCATCGTTTATTCAGATTTCCATAAATTGTTCCTTATGTCCTTTTCCTCTTCCAGAATCCTGTTGTATTACATTTATTGTCATGTCTCCTTGTGTTCTCCTTAGTTATGGCAGTTTCTCAGACTTTCCTCATTTTTGATGACCTTGACCATTTTAAGGAGTACTGGTCAGGTATTTTGCAGGCATTTTGATTAGAATTTGCCCGATGTTTTTCTGATGATTAGACGGGGGTTGGGGATATTGAAAGGGAGGTAACAGATGTAAAGTGCCGTTTTTATTGCGTCACATCAGGAATACTTCGTGTGAACGTGGTTTATCCCTGTTGGTGGGGACCTTGAGGACCTGTCTTAGGGGTAGTGGTCAAGTTTGTCAGGGAAGTCTTTCTGTCCCTTTACACGTTGTTCTCTTTGGAAGGAAGTCACTCTGCTCATGCTTCGCTTCCTTGGGGACAAGATGTTTGCATTATCTGGAACTCTTTAAACAGAGTTGTCTCTTTTCCAAGTATTAATTTATTCAGTCCTTTAATTTTATCACTGCGGACTTATGAATATTACTTTATACTCTGAGTTATAAGCTCGTCCTGCTTTGTTGGTTGCTCACAGCTTCCCCGCTTTGGCCGTTGGGAGCTCCCTGAGTTGTTTGCTGCGCCCCCTTGGCATGCCCCCTCTTCAGTGTGAAGGCTTTGTTTGTAAGCTCTTACTTTCTGGCATAAAAAGATAGGCTCCTAACTCATCTTGTCTATTTCCTGACCCGGTCCTGGAATCAGCCATTTCTCTAAGGGACCCTGGTTCCTTTTATTGGAGACTGGTATTAGAAACCAGAATCATGGTGCCAGGTGTGCTTGTTGCTACTGGGATCATTTCTTTTAGGCCCGCTCAGGTGACGGAGCAAAGAAATCCGTGTCTGTGCACCAAGCTGTGGACACACGCACATCTGTAAATACTCCTGGCCACCTCTGTCTATTAAGCTAAACATGCGTTCTTCCTGAAGTAACCAGCTCTAATCTACCCCCACACGGCCCATGGGTCATTATAGCTTCCTTTCCCTGCTTGTTTGTAAATTTCCATTCCGTCAGTGAGATTCCTGGCTCCCACCATCCATTTACCCAGTTGTTCACTCCCAGTGTATGTGTACAGCAGTGCAACCGTTGTTGACCTGAACCCTCCCTGAAAACTTCGCAACTAGAGCACAGAGCTTATGTGCGTTTCCTTTGCCTTTAATCTTACAGATTCCACTCATTTCCAGAGCTGCTTAAGCCTGCACCTCATCGTCTGTGTTTCTTTTTCTACTGTTTTTTGGATGGATAAATTGAATTTTTTCCTGAAGGTACTCTGTTCTCTCTTCTTCCATCACTGCCTGAACTATTCTTTGTCTCTTCCTGGAATCCTCTTTGCCCTCATATAGCCAGCTCCCCCCGGCCCTCACTTTATCTGCTCCTCTTACGCTGCTTATCTCTCTTGATAAAAATGCTGCTAATGAATGGAATATTTGATAGATAGAATTTTTTGTTTTTGTTTTTTTTTTAATCTTATGGATAGTTTTCCTTCTAGTGATTATCTTTCAACATTTCTGGAAAAAATTGCATACTTCTGTTTATTTATTTATTTGCTTTTCAGGGCCATACCCATGGCATATGGAAGCTCCCAGGCTAGGGGTCAAATCAGAGCTGCAGCTGCTGGCCTACAGGATCCTTTACCCACTGAGCAAGGCAGGGATCTAACCCACATTCTCACGGATACTAGTCAGGTTTGTAACCTGCTGAGCCACAGCAGGGTCTCCAAATTGCATAATTTTAAAATAACGCTCTTAAAAAATGTTTTTGTTTCTTAAGCTGTTTCAGTAGGTAGACAGTATAACATTAAGAGCTTAGCGTCTAGAATTATATTCCCTGGGTTCAAATTCTGACTGGGTGAACTTGGGTGTGCTTCATTTTTCTCAGCTGTACCATGGAGATTTTTTAAATTATCCACCTAATAATAGAATTGATGTGGAAGTTAAATGTGATGATATGCTCTGAGCGCTTTCAGCAGTGCTAGCACACAGGAAGCACTTAGGAAATGTGCTGTTGCTAAACAGGATGCTGCGTCAGGTTACAGAAAGGAGCACTGCATCAGAATAGCGTATCTAGGTGGTTGTCTTTTCAGACTTTCGAGGATCACTTCAGGGATTTAAAGGTTAGGGTGACTCTGCTTTCTGGTTTTCCTGGGACGGGAATCCTGGAGGGTTGTGCTGGGGTGATTATTTGGTTTGGAAAATAGAGTATATGGTCACTTTATTTCCAGGGGTTGTGAAGCTTTGCCCAGCGCTGCTGTGAATGGGTGGAGCAGCCTAGGGGCAGACAGGTGGGGAGTGGGAAAGGATACACACCTGAGAGTAGCGTGGTTCTGTTTCAGCTGCTTGTGGCCAAGGGGGCTGAGGGCCTGGTACAGCCAGGTTTTGATTTTTCCAAGATTAGGCAAAATCTGGGGCTTTGGTAATGATCCCCCAATTTTTCATCATTGGCAATTAATTCAGTTTTTCTAAAAAGTACGAAATTTCATTGAACCATATAAAGATCTATGCATTTTATTGTGTGTAAATTATGTCACGTTTAAAAAAAGATCAAATGACAGTCTTTGTATATATGTCTGTGAGTTCCTGGTTTCCAGTATCTGATAATAACTTAATGCAGAGTCTGCTCTTACATGGAAACTTAACATGGAAGTGCTATTTAGTACTAGTTACTATATCAGATATTGTAGAGCTTTACCTCTGTTATTGTATGTATTAAAAATATGTAAAAACTGTAAGACAGGAAAAACTTAGAAAGTTGCCTCCGTTTTAGGCTGAGGAAACTAAAAAAGATAGTGCTAAGTTGACCATATCTGTGAGTACCTTTGAAATCCTTAATAAATTAAAATGATTATGGACTTTTTGAAGGCTGAATAAATTGCATGTAATTACAATGGTAAAAGTGACCATATAGTAGGTGAAAATTGTGGAGCCACTGCTTCTACTTGAAATGTGCTTCAAAATGGCCTTTCATAGTTTGATTCCCGAGACGTAGCTTGCGAACAAGTTAAAATAAGTTTGTGTTTTTTTTTTTTCCCTTAAGACTGTTTTAAAGAAGTCATTCATATACGTCTGGAAGAACTTCTTCGTATTTTAAAGTCTGTAATGAATAAACATCAGAACCTTAATTCTGTTGATCTTCAGAATGCTGCAGAAATGCTTACTGCAAAAGTGAAAGGTAAGAAAGAAAATACCAACAGTGAGTTGCTGTGGGCGAAAATGATTCAAGTGATAAGGTTTGGTTCATAATGACTACAGAGCCATCTCTCCTGGCAGCTCTGTACTGTTTATCAGCAGGAGTTACATATGCTTTGGTATTTAAATATTCACACTCAGCCACGCCTAAAACCCTCTTTCTCTTTAAAATTAAAACTTTATTTGGCAGGAAACACTATAAAAATATTAACTGAATTAAACTGAGCAACTGACGTTTAAAATTTTTGAGTTTTTTGAAAGAATGTATGCTCTTTCGAAGTTAAGTTGTTCATGTACAAAAAGTCTTTGTTATCTGAGGACAATTGGTGCTGGAAAACGGCCATTTATAGTGACTCCACTTAAAGGCAGGAACCAGATGGAGAAAAACAAGACTGAATTGAGCCCGTATTTTAAAATGTAGAAAAATGAAACTAAAATTATAAAATAAGTTTATCATACATGTGTCTGTATGTGTGTATGTGTAAAAATATGTATATGTGTGTATGTATACTACCTGTGCTAAAAGAACTAGGAATTGGGATATTGTCCTTCGATGAAATGACTTGCCACCCCACATTGTTGGAATCTTTCTTCTGTGCTGCATTATGTCAGGACTGAGGGCGAGGGAAGTATTTGAGAAGCACGAGAGTGGCGGCGAGGTCAGTTAGCAGAGGTCGCAAGTAATGGCCTGCGTGAGGGCGACAGGCTGTGGGCGAGGCGGAGTGTGGTCGTTAGAGGAGAGGGGGGGGATGTTGACCTGGTGAAACTTAGGGCAGGTTGAAGGTCAGGGACCGAGTTGAAGTTTGGAGTTGAAGATGTGGACTTGAGTGTTGACGTCCGGGTGGCCATGGGAGAGGATGGCACGGGCTCGAGAGGGCGCAGGGGCGGTAGGGGACCGAGTGTGCGCTCCCGGGCACAGAGCGAAGATGCGGGACCTGGAGAGACACCAGGACGCAGGGGGATGATCTGCAGAAGGTGTTACGGAACTTCACGGGCCAGGTCCTGAGAGGGGTGGTCGGTGTGAAATGCCAACCCGATAGGTAGCATGAATTCCAGTCATTCAACTATAAGAAGTGGGTGCCCATGAGGTGAGGAAAGAAAAGGCTTCTTGGAGAAGAGGGGTTACCCGACTTGAGTCTCAAAGGTCAGCTGGGCGCTTGGGCTGCCGTGGGGGCTGGGGCTGTGCTCTGGGGAGCCTGGAGGAGAGCTTCCGGGTGCGAAGAGCACCCCGTGCGTAATGAGCACCCTCCGTGTAGACTGGAGGACGCAGGGCGAGCACGCGTCAGGGGAGAGGCCGGAAGAGAGGATGCCCGCCTCGTCAATGGTCAGTGCATGCGGTCCGTACCCTTGAGAAGCGCCTGCCCTGCTCTTGGACGGAGATTTGCCGTGCTTGTGCCTTCTCCTTTTTCCTTTAATTCAAGCTCTGAGACAGGGGTGCGTGGCTTCAAAGTGGGAAAAATGGAGAGCGTCTGTCGTGACTTTTAAACACGCTTAGTGACAAAATTCGTTTTTATGTAGCTGGTTTATATGTGTCTTTTCACGTAGAGAGGGAAATCTGTGTCTGTAGATAGTCGCAGTTCCATGCTTGGGACTAGCGCGCACAGTCGACTGAGCTGTCGCTCGCTGCTGTGTGCAGTCCGGGTGTCCTGGGGAAGCAGTGTTCTGTGTGCGGCTCATGTCCACGCTGCAGAAACAGACTTGAGGAAAGTGGCCTCTGAGCTGCCGTAGACATCTTTTTTTTTCTTTAAGGTAAAGCAATCTTTTGAATATTATTTCCCGCTTTTTTATTTGCCTTTTCTCTTGGGACTGCCGTTACCATTTTACTTTTGTGTTGTATGAAATTTAAAATACTACTTGGTTGTTGGGGAACTTATTCTGTTTCATTGTCTTTAATTCTCTCATGTGATGGTTTTTTCCTTTGTTTCTTTTTTAAGCTTTTTTATTATAGTTGATTTACCATGTTCTGGCAATGACTGCTCTACAGCAGAGTGACCCGGTTTTAGATGTATATACATCCTTTTTCCCATAAAACCTTCCTTCACGTTCCACCACAGATGATTGGATATAGTTCCCTGGGCTACACAGCAGGATCTCATCGCTTATCCACTCCAAATGCAGTAGTTTGCATCTACTAACCCCAAACTCCCAGTCCATCCCACTCCATGTAATGGTAGTTTAGTTTTCAAACCGTGGAGAGGCAGAGGGGAGGCTGAAACCATGTTTTAATGTCTATTCTGCGATAATCTAAATGTTTTACATATGCTGTCTGCTTTAATGTTTTCACAAAACGTACAGAGGTACATCTTTATTTCTATATTAAAGAGGAAAATTTAAAAACTATTGTATGTTAGGATTAGGAATGTGGAGATTGTTTTGTCTTAACCATCCTAATTTCATTAAAAAAAAAAAAAACAATGATGACCGGACTTGCTTCGGAGATCTTAACTGTCAAATACATTTTGCAAATATACTAAACTATTAAAAAAATCGCATTTACGGAATAATGACTTCAGAATCAAAGAGATATAATCTTGTTTGTGCTACTACAGTTTTGACTGCATGAACTCCATCTACTTCCTATACATAATAGTAAGTACATTGGAATAAAATTGGAATCTTTGACTCCTCTCATTTTATTTTTTAAATATCGAATTTACTTTTTAATAGCTTTAAGAATCCTTAGCCTTTCCCTAGTCATTCTAATAGTGATTTGTATTTCCTGTGTCTCTTCTTATTTCCAAGCAGGAAGTTCAGTCTGACAAAATATTTGCAATATGGTTAAGAGAGATACAGCTTATTTGTGAAGTAGATAAAGACATCTTAGCACTCAGTAATTTATTGGGTACTTTGTATTTTCATCACAAGTATTTTCATAAATCTTTTTTGTAACTTAAAAGGACCGTTTTTTAGCTTTTTCGTGATCTGTATTTTGCCCTGTATTTAAAATTTAGTAAACAAAAAAGAAAAAAAAGCTTTAATTATGCACCAAAAATTGTAGAACATGTTTTCTTTCTGTTTTGAAACTTAATTTTTTAATAGGCAGTTCATTCGCATGGTTCATAGTGCAAATGGCAAAAAAGAATTTTCACCAACAAAGTATTATTCTACCTCAGATCTTAGTCACCCATTCCTTTCCCTAGGTAAGCAACAACTATTACTGTTTTGTGTGTGTGTGTGTGTGTGTGTGTGTGTGTGTGTGTGTGTGTGTGTGTGTGTATCTATTTTTCCACAGACGCATTACACACAAAAAAACAAATACATCATGTTCTCTTTGCTCATTGTACTTAGTTATCTCTGTAGAAAAGGTCGTCTTATTCTTTTGTGGCTATTTGTTTTGTTTATTCAAAGCTGCATAGTACTCCATTGTATTGGTGTACTATAATTAATTTTCTTTTGGTCTTTTTAGGGCCGCACCCATAGCATTTGGAGGTTCCCAGCCCAGGGGTCGAATCAGAGCTGTAGCCGCTGGCCTGCACCACAGCCACAGCAACGCCCGATCCAAGACACACCTGTGACCTACACCACAGCTCAGGGCAACACCTGATCCTTAACCCACTGAGCAAGGCCAGGGTTCAAGCCTGTGTCCTCAGAAATACTAGTCAGATTCGTTTCCACTGAGCCATGACCAGAGCTCCTATAATTAATTTAACCAGTTTATTACTAATAGATCTTTGGTTTCCATATTTTTTCTTTTTTTCTTTCTTTTTTTTTTTTTTTTTTTTTGTCTTTTTGTCTTGTTGTTGTTGTTGTTGTTGTTGTTGCTATTTCTTGGGCCGCTCCCGCGGCGTATGGAGGTTCCCAGGCTAGGGGTTGAATCGGAGCTGTAGCCACCGGCCTACGCCAGAGCCACAGCAACGCGGGATCCGAGCCGAGTCTGCAACCTACACCACAGCTCACGGCAACGCCGGATCGTTAACCCACTGAGCAAGGGCAGGGACCGAACCCGCAACCTCATGGTTCCTAGTCGGATTCGTTAACCACTGCGCCACGACGGGAACTCCTCCATATTTTTTCTTTAACAACCAGCACTTCAGTATAGCTATGTAAATTCCTAGGGATGTAGTTACTGGAACAGAGCACATGTGCATTTATATTTTTTAAATTGCTGAGCACTCTTGATAGGAGGTTCTGTTAGCGGATCTGAAAAACTGACTATGTGTGCCTTTGACAGCAGAGCTGGTTACCAAATTTTGTTCTCCAATCTGATAGTAAAAACTGGTATTTCAGTGTCGATTTGATTTGCATTTCCCTCATTTCGACTATAGTTGAGTATCTTTCCATATGTGGCAGAGTAATTTGTACATCCTTTTATGTAACTTAATATTTTTTTGGTCTTTTTTATAATATTGATTTGTAGAAGCTCTGTATAAGTGAAATTAGCCCTTAATCTTTGATGTAAGTTGCAGCTTTTCTTTAGTTGGTTTTTTATCTTTTGATTTGTTTATGGTGTTTTGCTTTATTTTGCATTTATATTTTAATCTCTTATATGCTTTTTTGTGTGTATGCTTTTTAGCTTCCCTGCTCTGAAATTATATTATTCTCCATTGTTTATTCTTCCAGTGTTTTTATAGTATTATTAAACTAGTCTTTGATACATTCTACAGTATCTGTGTTTCTAGCTCATTTATTGAATAATTTATATTTTCCCCATTGATTTGAGATGCCCTCTTTATCATATGTACTCTAAATTGTCACATATTTTTATGTCTATTTCCTTATTCTGTCTCCTTGATTTGTTTAGTCATGTGCCAATACCATACTGTCTTTATTGTGGTTTTGTAGTAAGTTTTAGAATCTGGTAGGGTTAGCTCCCCTTTCCATTTCTCTTTCTGTTCAGGATTTTATTCTTCCATCAAGATTTTGGGGTTGCCCACCCAGGGGATATAGGATTTGAGTATATGACAGGTGTGCCCCTTCTATTGTCTTTTTTTTTTTTTTTTTTTTTGGTCTTTTGTCTTTTTCTAGGGCTGCACCCATGGCATATGAAGGTTCCCAGGCTAGGGGTCCAAGTGAAGCTACAGCTGCCAGCCTATGCCAGAGCCACAGCAATGCCAGATCCAAGCCGCATCTGCGACCTACACCACAGCTCACGGCAATGCTGAATCCTTAACCCATTGAGCAAGGCCGGGGATCGAACCGGCAACCTCGTGGTTCCTAGTCGAATTCGTTTCCACTGTGCCACAACAGAAACTCCCCTCCTCTTGTCTTGATGTGGTTTCCTCTTTATGTCTTTGGATGTAGATTTTTGGTAGGTTCCAGTCTTTTTTATTGATAGTCACTCAGCAGTTAGTTGTGATTGTGGTGTGCTTGTTAGAGGAGGTGAGCTCAGGGTCCTTCTACTCCATCATCTTGTCCAGGAAGCCTGGGATAGGTCAGTTCTTGTGGCAAATTCATGGCTCTTTTCTCATCCTCTGAAAGCTCTCACCTGTCAGCAGTTGAAGTCCAGAGATACCACAGTCCACTCTTGGATGCTCACGTCCCTTGTGTGAAAATGGCCTGTTCCATCAGGATGTTCGAAGTGGCTTGTCTCGTTCTGAAAAACATCTGTTGGTATTTGGAGGGCGATTTGAGTAAATTTATGAATTTATAAATTAATTTATAGGTAATTTATGATTAAATGTATAAGTTAAATTAAGGAGAATTTATATACTTAGCTTATCTATCTGAGAATATGATACACGTTTCATTTCTTCAGATTGTCTTTTTGTTTCTCAGAAGCAACTTGAAGTTTTGTTTTATAAATCTTTTACCTTTTGGGGGCTTTTTTCCCCATCGAACGGCAAAATTTTTTTTCATTATATCTTTTAATTCAGCTGTTTTCAAATTTTGGCCTCTGATCTATGATATCAAGTTAGTGAATTGTAGGCAGCATTTTTAAAATATGAAAGAATAGAAAAGAAAAATCAGTGCAACACTCGTTGTATAAGACTTAAGGATGTTTCGGAAACTTTATAGGTGTTATGTAACTGATAACTATACTTGTGTGTCGTATACTTGGTCACAATGTAGTAAGTATTTCTTGCTGAAGCTTGTGGTAAAAGTATTTGAAAGTTGCTATTCCAATAGGGCGTATGCATGAAAGCTATTCATGTGTTTTCTTAAAGAGATACTACATGCGACTTAGTGTGCATTGCTGTGACTTAATAGGGAACCCAAGAGAGACAATTGTTTGTACCTTGGGCAAAATTTTGATGAGATTTCTGAAGATTGACTAATAGAAGGGAAAGAGTGGAGGCAATTGGCAGGTTGTTAAATAGTCCAAACAAGAAGTAAAGTGTGGCCTTTGAACTAAATCAGTGTCAGTGGGAATGAAAGGGGAAAAAAATGTAGAGGCATTTTGAAAGCAAAACTAGTGACCTAAGGAATGTATGAAAAGGAGTTGGCTTGAGGGGCAGAGTGGATGGGAAGGTGCGAGTTGAGTTTGGGACATGTTGAGAGCGCAGTGCTGGTGGGCAAAGGCGGGGAGGAGAGGGAGGAGGACTTCAAACAACCATCGGAAGCGTTGGTCTGGAGCGCAGAGGGTAGCACTGGACAGGCCGTCTAAGCATCCATTCCCTCGAAGGCATTGAAAGTGGCTGAGGTCCTGTGGGGATCATGTGTAGAGAAGGCGGCCAGGATGAGAACTGCAGACGGAGCAGAAACGCCTGGATGAAGTACACGCTGTCTCCAGATAGAGAGAGGGCTGGAGGGTGCTCACGTTTATTCGGTCTCCAGCACTGTTGTCCAGGTGCTTTGCGTGTGTTTTCTCAGCTGTTCCTCTCCGTAAGACGCCACGTTACACTTGGAGAAATTGTGAGCTTGGTGATGTATCCACAGAGCCACAGAGGAGGTGGTCGGGGTCAGATTTAAACTCACACATGAAATTCGGAGGCCTTGCTTCCTCTAGCTACTGTAAGGTACTGCTTCCAAGCAGAATGCCTAGGATAGAAGAATGTGGTTAATATTTGCAGTGATAGTAGCTGACATTGTTGGCGATGTCTTTACTGTCTGCCAAACTCTCCGTGGGTTCCCCGTTCATCTTTATGGCAGATTATTATTATATCAGCTCCCATTTTACATATTGGCAGCTGGGACAGAGAAAGATTTGTCTAAGGTTGCATACGTGTCAAGTGGCAGAAGTACAAGTGTAGCGAGAACCGAGAAGGAAGGAGACCTCCAGGTTGAACTAGCACAGTTGGAGGTTATTGTTGACAATGCTTTTTGTGGTATTTGGCGAAAAGAATGAACAATTATGAGCATTTTCTGTGTAACAGGCTCTGTTCTAAGTTCATTCAGTCTTCACCGTGGTTCTCCAAATACCTCTTCTCATCCTGATTGTATGAATAAGGAAACTAAGGAACCAGAGCAGTTGAGTTCCCTAACCTAGTAAGAGAGGGGTTGGGCTCTGGCCTCCCCGGCAGACTGGCTTTGGAACCCACTCTTCTAAACAGGGGCGCACGAACTGCTACACGTGGGCCAAATCCGGCCTGCTGCCTGTTTTTGTAATTAGAGTTTTATTTGAAACAACTACTCTTAATCATTTATGTTTGGCTCCTTTTACCGTCTTGAATAGTTGCAACAGATCGTATGGCCTGAAAAGTCTAAATACTTAGTATCTAGCCATTTACAGAAAAGTTTTTCCAACCCCTGCTAACCATTAAACTGGATGAAAGTCAGATCCTGGCGACGAATTCAGTCATTACCTATCTATAGAGACGTGACGGTAGAGAAATGCTGAATTAGATTGGGTGGTAGCTTTACGAAGAAATACGGTTACATTACTTTTTCCCCCACAGGAAAGATTGGGGTGTGTCATTAGTAGCATAAGAAGAAATAGCAGTAGGTAGGAGACAGTGACGCTCTGAGGGAAGAGGAGTGGTGGTGCAGGGTTCTAGAGAGAGTGGGGGGCGAGTGGGATGACTTATTATTGGAAAGGAGCCAGACTTTCCTTTGAAACACTGGACAGGAGCAAAAAAGAGAGGGGATCTTAGAAATGCGGGGCTGTTTTGCGTGGAGGCAGGGGTGGCAGCAGGCGTTTTCACCAGGTGACAGTCCCTTCATTCACGGTGGTCAGGATGAAGGGAAGGATCGAAGATAGGAGGTCTTTTCACTCCTTCCAGTTGTTACCTTTTATTTATTTATTTATTTATTTTTGTCTTTTTGCTATTTTTTGGGCCGCTCCCGCGGCATATGGAGGTTCCCAGGCTAGGGGTCGAATCGGAGCCATAGCCGCCGGCCTATACCAGAGCCACAGCAATGCGGGATCCCAGCCGCATCTGCGACCTACACCACAGCTCACGGCAACACTGGATTGTTAACCCACTGAGCAAGGGAAGGGACCGAACCCGCAACCTCATGGTTCCTAGTCGGATTTGTTAACCACTGCACCACGACGGGAACTCCCAGTTATTACCTTTTAAATGTCCTAGTTACGTTTGGTGCTTTGAAAAAGTATATTTATAGGAAAGAGAATAATTATAGAATTTTGCAAAGTTTTATAAAGTATTTTTTTAATTTAAATCTATCAGGTTAAAGTTGGGAAATAGGAGCAGGCTTTACATTTTTTGCTGATTAGGTTATAAGTTACATTTAAAGTCTACTTTTCCAGTGCAGTGTTACAAGCAGCATTCCTGCAGTGTAGGTGACTTGGGGTGAAGTGCGCTTATTAAGCGAAGGGTACAGTTTGATGGATCTTGACTTTCACGCCCTGGAGAAGCCATCGCAATCCGGGGAACGCGTGGCCCTTGGTGATCCCTCACTTCTGCACCACTCGCCCCCACCGTCACCAGTATCGATGTGTTGTGTGTTCATATTCATTGTGTTACAAAATACTTTGTAATTTCCTTTTTTCTTCTTTGATCCATGGGTTATTTTTTATAAATGTGTTAGTACCCTGATATTTGAGGGATTTTTCCAGAGACCTCTTAATTTAATTTCACTCCAGCACAGAACATATTTTGCTTGACCTGAATCCTTTTAGACCAGTTAAGACTTGTTTTATGGCCCACAATACAGTCCATCTTGGTGAATATTCAGTGTACGCTTGAAAAGACATGAGTTTTGCTCTTTGGGTAGAGTGTTCTTTAAATGGCCATCTCGTCAGGGTGACTAGTGATAACAGTGTTGAAGTCTTTCACGTCCTTTACTCATTTTCTGTTTACATGTTCTGTCAATTATTGAGAGAGGGTTTTTGAAATCTCTGACTATAAATATGCATTTGCCTGTTTCTCATTGCATTTCTGTTAGTTTTTGCCTCATGCATTTTTGCTTTGTTTTTGTCTTTTTAGGGCCGTGTCCATGGCATATGAAGGTTCCCAGGCTAAGGGTCCAGTTGGAGCTGCAGCTACTGGCCTACATCACAGCCACAGCAATGCCAGATCCCAGCCTCATCTGCGACCCCCACCACAGCTCACGGCAACGCCAGATCCTTAACCCACTGAGCAAGGCCAGGGATCAAACCTGCATCCTCATGGATGCTAGTCAGGTTCGTTTCCACTTAGCCACGATGGGAACTCCCTGCCTCATGCATTTTGAAGTTTTTAATTAGGTATATAAATGTATAGTATTGTTATGTTCTCTTGATGAATTGACTCCATTCTTATAAAAGGAGCTTCTTTATCTCTGGTAGTTTCCTTTGCTCAGAAATCTTCGTGTGTTATCAGGAAGTAAGCTGAAACAGAGAGTTTGACTATTTCTTGTCTGTTAGGATTCTTGTTTTTTATTGCCTGGCAGTGTCATGAAAAACTGTTTCATTTATTTTGTACAGATTTTTTTTTCAGTAATTTTGGAAGTATAAGCCTGTTTTTCCATCTTGGCCAGAGCAGAAATCCAAAAATATTTTTTAAATTACTTAGGGATGAAAGGTGTGGGCCTCAGCCCCCTCATCTCTACACAGGCTTATACATGTAAAATCTTGGTTATAATTTCGTGAAGTTTCCATGCTTGAGGTTTAATTCATCCCGGCTTAGAAGTCCTTACTTTCCAGGATTCTCAACTCTACTTGCACCTTAGAATCACCCGTGAGAGCTTTCGAACAAATGTCTTGTGTTTCACCAGACTTGTGAAATCTTCATCTTTGGTAGTGGAACCCAGACTTTGTCTTTAAAGCTCCCTCAGTAATTCTCACATACAGCCAGGCTTAGGAACAGTTCTGTTTTACAACGAAGGGCAGCTTCCGCTCCACTTGGGTCTCCTTCCAGTTACTGGCAGGGCTCTTCAGGAGGGTGGGACACAGCCAGCCAGTCGCCCCTTACACTGGATCTGAGTAGAATGGGTTACCTTAAAAACTTATGGATTCACCCTCAGATTTTGTCTTCACAAATTGTATCTGGGCTTTTAACAAAGGTGTGCACAGGTGAAGTTTTGATGAGAAAACTTTCAGTTACGTTTCATATTTTTCTTTAACAAAATGCAACATGTTAGAATATCTCTATGATAAACAAAAGACAGCTATATGTTTATTAAAGTGGACCTCAGAGCCCAAGAGCCTATAAGAAATATGGCTGTAAATAGTTAGGAATTGAAACATTTTAAAGCTTTGGGTGTTTTTAATGTGATGTACTTTGTATAGGTTTATGCTATGTCACATGTATGTATGACTTCAGGTATTGGTAATTCATGGTGGAAAATGTGCTTCATGTTCACTTAAGTGGGCCACAATTCATTTAGCTGTTTTTTTTAAAATGCAGTAAAGCAATAAGCAAAAAAATATAGAACAGAGCACTTGTCGTGAGCACTCGTCATAAGTAGGCTGGTGTAAGGTAGACTCTTGGCCTCCAAGATTGATTGATTTCACATTGAGTCATTTTCTAGAAATGTCAAATTGTGTAATGCATGGAGTAGTCAGTTGGGAATGGCAGCTACGTTTGTGCAAGATGATTCTTCTGTGTGATGTCTTTAATGAAAAACGTGAACAGCATATTTATTTTGTGTATTAGGCTTTTCAGTTTCTGAATCCTCTAATACTTCTAGACGTAATAGTGGATTTTTAAGGGATTCAATAACCTTATATAAATCTGGTTCACTTTCTCCCTCATTTATTGTAATCAACCTCTCCCTATAGCTGTGAACTTCGCCGAAGTAAATGAAGAGAACAAAAATGATCTCTTCAGAGAAGTGTTTTCTTCTATTGAAACCTTGGCCTTTACCTTTGGAAATATGTAAGTAGAGGATTGTCATTTAAAGAAATTTGGGCCTCAGTATTTCACTGAGAGTATGTCACAGTAATTCCATAGGTACATGCAAAGTAAAGTATTAACTAACATAAACTATTATCACAACTTTGGAAAAGCTACATTCTTGCTTTATTACTATATTTGGAGGTATTTATAGCTACTTTAGAAGCAGCATCTATTTGCAAGTAACTGTGTGGTTTATGTGGGTAAATTCCTAGGAGATTATTTCTAAGGTTTTTAAAAAATCTAGATGACATGTTGATGGTAAAGCCTGTGACAGAGCAGTGTAATGACTGTTTTTTTATTTCTCTCTCTTTCTTTCTTTCTTTGTTTTTCCCTGGATAGCCTGACAAGCTTCCTCATGGGAGATGTAAGCAGTGATTCATTACTGCGACTGCCTGTTTCTCGGGAAAGTAAGGTAGGACGAGTTTGTGTGACAGCAAAGACTTTAATAGTTTTAACTTAATATTTCAGTAATAGCCTAGTCTTCATCTCAGTATTACTCTTTGATACTTGTTTAGTTTAGCAAGAAAAACAGATCAGTTCACTTTAAATATGATAATTTGTGGTCAGTTTCTGGACCAAAAATTTTATTGTACTTTTTGACTTTTTTCTTAGGGCCACACCGTGGCATATGGAGGGACCCAGGTCTAATTGGAGCTTTTCCTGCCAACCCACGCCATGGCCACAGCAATGCTAGATCCAAGCCACGTCTTTGACCTACACCACAGCTCATGGCAATGCCAGATCCTTAACCCATTGAACGAGGCCAGGGATTGAACCCTCAACCTTACGTTCCTAGTCAGATTTGTTTCCATTGCACCATGATGGGAACTCTTTTATTGTACTTTTTGAAATGGAACCATCATTTAAAAAAAAAAATCTGATAATTTTATAGTGTCTTCTTAATGAATCTTTATATCATATGGTCCAAAATTTTAGTAAGTAATTCTTAGCCATTTTTCCTTCTGACATTGTCATGGATCTTAAAGACAAATGCAAACTTACAAAAATAATGCAAGAAGTAAAGAGGGTATTAAATCTTTTCACACATCCTACAGTTGGTTAGTTACCATGAAACACTTATAAATAGAACTGTAGGGCTTAATTCTCCCTAAGAACATCCTTTATATGTCAGGATCAGGGCGTAATTGGGAGAAAAATTGCTATGAAATAAAAGGGCATGAGAAACGTATGTAGAATATTGATTTAAAGACTTATAGTAGGAGTAATATTTTCATTTGACAGAAATTTTTTTCCACCAAATGCAAGATATTTAAACAAACTGCATTAGAGACATATGTTGACCATTTCCTGTCATGGATTTAAAAAAAGATTGGAATTCAAATCCAAAAGGATTGCAACAAATATTTGGAAATGTGCCAAGTACTTGTTATTATATCAAAATAATATAAAACTACATCTTTCTTTTTTTATATAATGTTTTTAATTTTTTTTTCGTTATAGCTGGTTTATAGTGTTCTGTCAATTTTCTACTGTACAGCATGGTGACCCAGTTACACATACATGTATAGATTCTTTTTTCTCTCATTATCATGCTCCATCATAAGTGACTAGATATAGTTCCCAGTGCTACACAGCAGGATCTCATTGCTTTTCCATTCCAAAGGCAATAGTCTGCATCTATTAACCTCAAATTCCCAGTCCCTCCCACTCCTTCCCCCTCCCCCTTGGAAATCAAAAGTCTGTTCTCCAAGTCCATGATTTTCTTTTCTGTGAAAAGGTTCATTTGTGCCATATATTAGATTCCACATACGTGATATATGGTTTTTGTCTTTCTCTTTCTGACTGACTTCACTCAGTATGAGAGTCTCTAGTTCCATCCATGTTGCTGCAAATGCATTATATTGTTCTTTTTTATGGCTGAGTAGTATTCCATTGTGTATATATACCACATCTTCTTAATCCAATCCAGTGATCTATTGGTGGACATTTAGGTTGTTTCCCTTGTCTTGGCTATTGTGAATAGTGCTACAATGAACATGCAAGTGCATGTGTCTTTTTTAAGGAAAGTTTTGTCTGGGTATATGCCCAGGAGTGGGATTGCTGGGTCATATGGTAGTTCTATGTATAGTTTTCTAAGGTACCCCCTTGCTGTTTTCCATAGTGATTGTACCAGCTTATATTACCACCAACAGTGCAGGAAGGTTCCCTTTTCTTCACACCCCCTCCAGCATTTGTTATTTGTGGACTTATTAATGGTGGCCATTCTTACTGGTATGAGGTGTATCTCATGTTAGTTTTTTGTTTGTTTGTTTTTGTCTTTATGTCTTTTTAGGGCTGCACCCACCGCACATGGAGGTTTTTAGGCTGGGGGTCGAATTGGAGCTGCAGCCACTGGCCTATGCCACAGCCATAGCAATGCCAGATCCGAGCCACATCTTTAACCTACAGCACAACTCATGGCAATACCAGATCCTTAATCCACTGAGCCATGCCAGGGATCGAACACACAACCTCATGATTCCTCGTCGGATTGGTTTCCACTGTGCCATGATGGGAACTCCTCATGGTAGCTTTGATTTGCATTTCTCTAATAATCAGTGATATTGAGCATTTTTTTATGTGTTTATTGGCCATCTCTGTATCTTCTTTGGGGAAATGTCTATTCAGGTCTTTTGCCCATTTTTCAGTTGGGTTGTTGGCTTTTTTGTTGTTGAGTTGTATAGGTTTTTATATTTTAGAGATTAAGCCCTTGTCAGTTGCATCATTTGAACTTATTTTCTCCCATTCTGTAAGTTGTCTTTTTGTTTTCTTTTTGGTTTCATTTGCTGTGCAAAAGCTTGTCAGTTTGATTAGGTCCCACTGGTTTATTTTTGCTTTTATTTCTGTTGCTTTGGGAGACTGACCTGAGAAAACATTTGTAAGGTTGATGTCAGAGAGTGTTTGCCTATGTTCTCTTCCAGGACTTTGATGGTGTCTTGTCTTACATTTAAGTCTTGAAGCCATTGGGAGTTTATTTTGGTGCATGGTGTGAGGGTGTGTTCCATTTCATTGATTTGCATGTGGCTGTCCAATTTTCCCAGCAATACTTGCTGAAAAGACTGTCTTTTTCCCATTTTATATTCTTGCCTCCTTTGTCAGAGATTAATTGACCGTGGGTGTCTGGGTTTATTTCTGGGTTGTCTTTCTTAAATAATACAAAATATGAATGACTGTGTAAGGCACTTGCTACATGTACTATGGTATTGAGAAAAAAATTGTGACTGCTTCTGAAGTCATCCATTTGCTGACTCGAGAAGTGTTATGACTGTAGAAACCATATCAGAATGAAGAAGAACTTTAAGATCCTTAAATATTTTTCAGTTATTTATGATTTTACTTCAGTTTTATCTTTTCAAGCTTGCTGCTAATTTAGAAGGTGTAATAATCCATTATGTCAGTGTGACGGGTCTAAACAATTGAAATTTTAGGTTGCGAATTATATCTCCTATTCGTGTACTTCTGTATACCAATTCTTAATAGGGTAATACTTTTTCCTTTTTTTCTTATTTTCCTTTTCGCAGTTTTTAATTTACTCTAGAGATTGAAATTAAAAAGTCCAGAGTGATATGCTACTACTAATAAAATTATTTTGATGAAGAATTTTGAAAAATGTCTTTTAAAATAATAGTTGCCATTTATTTAATAGCATCTAATATATAACCTATATCATCTTAATCCTTCAAACAGCTTTATGAAGTAGTGTTCTTATCCCCGTTTTACAGAAGGGCACACCCAAGTCAAGTGAGTCTACATATGCAGCTCAGTGTCGTAGAGATACAAGTGATAGAGCTTGACCTCAAGCCAGGTTGCTTGATTCCTTTTGCACTGAATTCCTGCATATTGCCCAACTTAAATAAAAGCGCTCACAGTTTTGGTGGATAACCTTTTCCTGCACTGTCCAGTAAAGTAGCCACGTGTCGTATGTAGCTTTTTAAATTAAGTTTGCTTCTCATTTACTTTAGCTGGTTTTCAAATGCTCACGTAGCTGCTGTGGTTAGGAGCTACCTTACTGGCAGTGCAGATGTCGCTCATTGACAACGTCATAGAAAGTTCTGTACAGGCCGTCCAGTAGGCTTTCAGAGAAATTCTTATCGCGCAATAAACTGGTAAAAAGACGGCTGAGACGAGTCTTTGTTTTCTATCTAGATAGTTCTATTTAGATTGCTTCCATAACTTCCTGACTAATATTTTTGAAATCTACAGAATTTAAAGTTTTGAATGGATTCATTTATGTAAATGATGCTATTACTAAACAGTGAGGTTATTCATGCTTGCACCATGAGTACTGCTGTTGTAAAAAGCTCTATAATTCCTATTAAATGTTCTGGCATTTAAACAGATTTTTCAGGCCCTTTGAGTTCTAAATGCTTGAAATTCTTTCGTAGGAATTATGTCAGAGTAACAAATTAGAGTGAAAAGTTTCTGAAGCAGAGATCTGTTATCTACTGCACTAACCTTAATTTTGTTTTCTTCCATATTTTAAGTCTTTTGAAAATGTTTCTGTGGAATCAGTGGACTCAGCCAATGAAAAAGGTAATGCTTGAGGTTAACTTTAATCAAATGTTTTGTCGTTACTCTTTTTTTTTTTTTTTTTTTTTTTTTTGCTTTTTAGGGCCACTTGCAGCATTTGGAGGCTTCCAGGCTAGGGGTCGAATCCAAGCTACAGTTGCTGGCTTGTACCACAGCCACAGCAACGCCTGATCCTGATCCGAGCTACATCTGTGACCTACACCACAGCTCACAGCAATACCAGATCCTTAACCCACTGAGTGAGGCCAGGGATCGAACCCACAACCTCATGGTTCCTAGTCGGATTCGTTTCCGCTGTGCCACGATGGGAACTCCTGCCATTACTTTTGATAAGTGTAAGATCTTACTTAATCTTTTCTTGCTTAGTAACCTAAAGTATTTATTTTTAGCGTAAAATGGTATGTGACGTTTTACATATAAAACTTAAGGAAAAGAACCTGCTAGAGTAGACAGACAATGTGATAATAGAGACCGATCTAGAATTATATAGGGCTTGTAATTTGATGAATAATAAAAGTACATATTAAGGTTAAAAAATATAATTTGAAACCATTTTTAGTTTGAACTGTGACCCTTTAATTCTGAATTTGTCACTTATGTCTTTTTAACCAGTTTTCATTGAAGAACAACTTAGGATTTGAATGTTTCTTTGTTTAGGGTCCTAAGCTCATATTTAATATATCTTACCTTGATATTTTTATTTTCAGGAAGTTTTTCTCCTATGGAATTAGACAGCATGCTGTTAAAGAATGCTGATTCTGTAGAATTGGCTCTGTCGTATGCCAAGACATGGTCCAAATATACCAAGAACATAGTTTCATGGGTTGAAAAGAAGCTAAACTTGGGTGAGTTGCCCTTTGGGGCATCTGATTAATTTTGGTAACAAGAGCTAAATTGTTTGGGATTCATTTTCTACAGACTATAAATAATATGATACCATATGAGTAGCTCTTTCGTTGTAGTGAATAAAATCACTGTTCGTTTTCTTTTCTTGAAATAGGAAAGACTCTTCTTTACAGTAAATACACTTATTGACATTACTGTGGACCAACCACTAGATCTAGGACACAAAGACAGTATAGTTTTTGCCTTTGAAGAGGTTACACTGGAGTGGGTGAAAAGAAATGCAATCAGATAATATGGTTAAAGAGATAAGAGCAATGCTAGATGTCCAAGCAGAAGGCAATGGAAAAATATAAGAAACATCTTAACAGCTAGTATTTTCCCAGTGTTTTATGGTTGACAAAATGCTTTCACATCCTTTAGCCCGTGTGATCCTTACCAAACCCCTAGGGAAGTGGGCAAGACAAGGTTATTAACCCCATTTTACGGTGGAGACACGTAAGACAGGAGATTTGCCCAAGGTCAGATAGTAGAGTTGCCTAAGATCGTAGAGCAGTAACTGGAAGAATATAGAATTTACTCAAAGCCTGTGCTCTTTCTACTGCTTTATTTGCTTTTAATAGGGACTGTCCATCAGTATCACCTGAATAGCCGTAGAAAAGGGTAATACTCAGGTCTAGGTCCCATTCTCCCAGGGAGGTGAGATCTGAGCAAGTGTATTTTGAAAGTTTCCCGGTTGATGTTGATGAGTACTCCTGATTCAGTTCTTCCCATTAAGACTGATAGCTTCATAGCATGGTGCATACTAGTATTTGTGATCACTTTTTAATCAGGGAATTACAAATAATTTTAGGGTATGGAGGGGAAAAAATAAGTTGAATTTACCTTCTGATGCTTCTTTGACCTTTTCAGAGTTGGAGTCCACTAGAAATATTGTCAAGTTGGCAGAGGCAACTAGAACTAACATCGGACTACAGGTGTGTGGTCAGTGAACTACGAGGGTTCAGTGCCAAGAGATTACTCAGATAAGCTCCTGATAATGCCTTGCACTATCAGAAAATTTTGTAGTTAATATAGGAAAGAACTTAAATGCTAAATAACCTTTTAATTGACAAATTAAAATCCTTTTTTTTTAATTTTTATTTTTATTTTTTTGGCCATACCCATCGCATATGGAAGTTCCTGGGCCAAGGACTGAATCTGAGCCACAGCTGCAGCCAGTGTCACAGCCAGATGCTTAACCCACTGAGCCATAGTGGGAACTCCAAAGTAAAATCTTTTTAAATTTACTTGGATAGCCATTATGAAGCAAGTAGGAAATTCACAGTTTTATGTGAATGTTGATTATCTTGTTAGTTATAAATTTTGCTAACTAGTTTTAAAATTACTTATAATTTTCTTGAGTATTTTTCTTATCATATTTATAAGTAGTCATTTTTCTGAAAAAAAATCTAAACTTAAAAATTTCTCTTTTTGGGAGTTCCCGTCATGGCATAGCGGAAATGAATCCGACTAGGAACCATGAGATTGGAGGTTCGATTCCTGGCCTTACTCAGCTGGGTTAAGGATCTGGTGTTGCTGTGAGCTGTGGTGTAGGTCATAGACACAGCTCAGATCTGGCGTGGCTGTGGCTGTAGCATAGGCTGGCAGCTGTAGCTCCGATTAGACCTCTAGCCTGGGAACCTGCATATGCCACAAGTGTGGCCCTAAAAAGCAAAAAAAAAAAACAAAACAAAAAAAAAACCCAAAAATTTCTCTTTTTGAAGGATAGTTGGAATGGGAGCTAGAATTCTACTGCTATTTATATTGGAAAATTTTCTTTTCAATTTTAAATTTCAGGAGTTTATGCCACTACAGTCTTTATTTACCAATGCTCTTCTGAATGACATAGAGAGTAGTCAGCTTTTACAACAAACAATTGCAGCTCTCCAAGCCAACAAATTTGTGCAGGTAAAAATTTATATAAAAAAATACACTTTGTTTTTAAAAAGCAGCATACCTTTAGAAAACAGCTTTTCTCTCTCTCTTTTTTAAAAATACCTTTGGCAGCCTCTCCTTGGGAGGAAAAATGAAATGGAAAAACAGAGGAAAGAAATAAAAGAACTTTGGAAACAGGAACAAAATAAAATGGTTAGTATTATAAGTTTCACCTATTTGTGAACATCTGAAATCATCTGCAGTCTGTAAACACCTACCCTAGGAAGGCGCATACCTTACCTTACAGTTTTTCTAAAATGCAGCCTTAACTCTCTTGCCGAATATGCTGAGGAAGTACTTGTACACTAGTATTTCTTTCTTGTTCTGTGTTTAATACTTTTTTTCTGTGTAGCTTGAAACAGAGACTGCTCTTAAAAAGGCAAAATTGTTGTGCATGCAGCGTCAAGATGAGTATGAGAAAGCAAAATCGTCCATGTTTCGTGCAGAAGAGGAGCATCTTAGCTCAAGCGGTGGATTAGTAAAAAATCTCAACAAGCAGCTAGAAAAAAAGCGAAGGCTGGAAGAGGAGGCTCTTCAGAAAGTAATCATCTTTTCTGTTATTTGCAAGTTGAATTAGCAACCATCTGCTAAGGCTGGTTCTCAGACTGGAACGTGGATCAGGACCACCTGGGAGGCTTGTTGCAGGAGGCCACTGGGCGCCACTCTCCCAGGTCCTGATTCAGTAGCTCTAGGGTTGGACCCAGACAGCCTGCTGCTAACAAGTGCCCGGGTGCTACTGCTGCTGCTGCTGTTGCTGCTGGGGGTCCACACTTTGAGAGCCACTATGCCAGGAGATTTCTGCCTGTCCTTTGAATTTGGGGGTTTGTTTGTGAATGAAGTATCTTGGAGAAGGTAGTAGTTTAATTTTTCACCTGATTGTTCGGAAAGTTGGCCATTTAGGCAGCTGTATATGTGTGTATTCTTTCCAGTACCTCATAGCAAGCCTGGGCTGAGGCTCTGTGTTGTTTCTACGGTATGATATGACAAATTCTATAGGAAGATTATATGGAAAATGGTAAATAGAAAAGGTTCTTAAGTAGCAGTGGATATTTATTTTATGGTAGTTGTAAATCATACTTGACTATCTGTAAAAATCAAGTGCTCTTGAATCACTGACTGAAACAGAATATGTTTTAAAAAAACAGAATATTTCAGAACTTGGGTGCATAAGCCTTTTCATTTTCTTAATAAGTATTTGTTTTAAAAGATAGATTCAATGAGCCAGTGTTACTTTTTTTCTTTGATATTCCTGAAGGTAGAAGAAGCAAATGAACTCTACAAAGTTTGTGTGACAAATGTTGAAGAAAGACGGAACGATCTAGAAAATACCAAAAGGGAAATTTTAACACAGCTCCGGAAACTTGTTTTCCAGTGTGATCTTACCCTTAAAGCTGTAAGTAATTTCTTCAGTATTTTAAAGAGGAAAAAAAGAGTGTATCTGGCAGAAGGGAGAGGAATGCTCAATGAGTCATGATTCTTAGGGGATTTAACTTTGAGATTAATGGAAAGTTTAGAGTTCGAAAGGCGACTTTCAGTTTTTAATAGGGGTATGGGGTTTGAGTTACATTTTTTATCTGGTTCTGCACTCCATGGGTTGATGACTTTGTTCAATTAAAATGGAAGCCTGAGTGTTCGAAAAGGCCTCTATACCACTGTCTTTCTTCGCTTGGTGGACAAAATGGACTTAACCCCCGACACTTCCATCAGCAGTGAGATTTGTTCTTCAAAACTGAGTAAACAAAGTACTGAAATTGAACCCAGGTTTATTTGAAGACAAAGCATCCTGTTCTCAAAGGTTTTCACTTGCCCCTTTAAAATGGTTTTCATAAAACATTTATGTGCAAAATACAGTCAGCCTTCTCTGTCCTTGGGGTCTGCATCAATTGATTCACTCAACCATGGATTGAGAGTATTTAGGGGGAAACTTTTTCCAGAAATTTGCCGAGAGCAGACTCTGAATTTGCCCTCCGCGGGTAATTATTTGCACAGCATTTACATCACATTAGGTATTATAAATACTCTAGAGAGGATGTGAACTGTGCAGGAGGTTGTGCATAGTTTCTGTGCAGACACTACCATTTTATATAAGGGACTTGAGCACCTGTGGATTTTAGTATCCATTCGTGGCCTGGAAGAAGGTCCCCTCAGGTACCGAGGGCTAACTACCTTTTTTGGTGTACATTTCATGAATTTTAACACATATATAAAATCGAGTAATCACTACTGTCACAATCAGGATTCAGAACAGTTCCATTACTCCAGAAAAAACTTTCTCATGCTGCCTCTCCGTTCACCCCTTAGACCTGCAAGGGTTCTCCATCTCCTTCTGTTCTTCAGGCTTCTCCACGGCGTCATGTCGGTAGAATCAGAGTATATATCTTTTGGATGCTGGCTGCTTTTACTCAGCATAATGCTTTTGCGATTCATCAGTGCTGTGCATGTGTCAGTAGTTCCTTTGTTTTATTGTCAAGTAGTATCATCCACGATTTGTATGTACCTGGCTGTATATACCCTTTCACTAGTTGGACGTTTACCTTGGTCCCAGGATGGGGTGATTAGGAATAGAGCTACTGTGAATATTTATTTACAGACTTTTGTGTGAATATAAGTTTTCACATTTCTGGGGTAAATTCCTAGGAGTGAAATTGCTGGGTGGTGTGGCCAATGTCTGTTTATAAGAAATTGCCAAACTTTTCCAGAGTGCCCATAACATTTTTCGTTCTAACTAGCAACGTGTGAAAGTTACGGTTGTTCTGCATCCCTGATGACACTTGTCTGTTGTTGTTTTTATACATTGGCTGTTCTTAAGTGTGTAGTGGTAGTTAGTGGTAGTGGTTTTAATTTGTGTTTTCGGAATGACCACATCAAACATCTTTTCAAGGGCTTATTTGCAATCTGTATTTTGCCTGGTCTTTTTAATCAAATTGTTTTCTTGTTATTGAGCTTGCGTCTTTTGGCTTCCAGTCAGAAGCCTCTCTTTGTTCTTTTAGTGGTGTGTAGTATCTTTCAGGGAGCAAAAAGTTTATTTTGATGGACTCTAACTTAACAATTTCATCTTTTATGGGTCATGCTTTTGGTACTTTATCTAGGGTGCTTCATTTAATCCAAGGTCTCAACGTTTTTTTTCTGCTGAAGGTTTTATAGTTCGACATTCAGAAATCATCCATTTTGAGTTAATTTTTATAAGGTGTGAAGTATAGGTTGAGGTTCATTTTTTGCATATGGATGTTGTGTTAAAATTGTACCACTGGGACTTTAATTTATAGCGGTGACTGATATGGACAGATCAGTGTCATTGAAAAATGAATTAGATTTCCTGAGAGAAGGGGGCACGCTGGGCCGCACAGGGCCATATAAGTACCAGGTTTGGAAAAGCAGAAGCTGAAGTGAGCGGGGAGAGCTGAGTACAAAGCCTTTATTGGGGTTTGTGAGGGAAAGGCAAGGTAGGAGAGGATAAGCAATACTGGACTGGCTAGTCTGAATAATCCCAGTGGGCTTTGGGGTGTAGCGATGGCCTCCAGTTGCTCCGTCCCTGGCCCTGGGATGATTTAGGACAGGGGAGAATATTGGCTTGATGTGTGATAGGTAGAAATGGTTGGAGGATTGCATGTGACAGACGTGCATTCTCCGTGGCTAAGAATTGGCTGGCCGTAGGAGGATCAGTCTGTCCTCAGCCAGCAAGCTTTTTAAGATGTCAGACCATCATTGAAATACAGAAAACAAAAAACATGGTTAATACAAGTCTCCACTTGTTCCAGTACCATTCGTTGAAAACATGGTGCCATTACCATTGAATTGCTTTTGCATCTTTGTCAAATTCAATTGACCACATTTTTGTAGTTCTATTTCTAGATTCTCTGTTTTGTTCCTTGGAGATAGATATGTATATATGTCTGTCCTTTGGGCAGAACCCTACTAGGTTGACTACTGTCGTATAGCGGGTCTTAAAATCAGGTACTGTGAGTCTTCCAACTTTATTCTTTTTCAAAATTGTTTTGAGTATTTATGATTCTTTGACTTTGATTAAAAATGTTATTTTTTTTTTGTCTTTGAAAACATGCCCCCCCCCTTTTTTTAATAATTTTTTTATTTTCCCACTGTACAGCAAGGGGGTCACGTTATCCTTACATGTATACATTACAATTACATTTTTTCCCCACCCTTTGTTCTGTTGCAACATGAGTATCTAGACATAGTTCTCAATGCTACTCAGCAGGATCTCCTTGTAAATCTATTCTAAGTTGTGTCTGATAAGCCCAAGCTCCCGATCCCTCCCACTCCCTCCCCCTCCCATCAGGCAGCCACAAGGCTCTTCTCCAAGTCCATGATTGATAAAAATGTTATAATCAGCTTCTCTGTATTTACAAATAATCCTGCCAACATTTTGTTCAGAATTGTGTTAAATCTTAATCAGATTAGGGAGAATTGACTGTATTTGCAGCATCTTAATTATATATAAAGTTGTCCTGTCTGTGAACACAGTATGTCTTTTCATTTATTTGGGTATGTGATATTTTTTAATCAGTATTTTGTGGTTTTTAACTAAGTCTCTCCCATATTTTGTTAGATTTAAACCCATGTGTGTATATGTTTATTTGGGAATCTATTGTGACTTGGTATAAATACATACATACATTATGTATATGTGTGTATGTATCTATCATAAATGCACACATTTAATTTCTGATTCAGTTGTTCATTGTTAGTGTTGAGAAATCAAGTTTTTTTGTTGTTGATCTTCTATCTTGCAACCTTGCTAAACTCACTTATTCTAGGAACTTTTGTGTGTGTGTGAAATCATTGGGATTTTCTACATAAAAAATCATGTTATCTGCAAATAGGGACAGTTTTCTTTCTTTCCAAACTATATTTCATTTTTCCTTTTCCTTATGTCATTGTATAGGACTTTCAGTTCATCATTGAGTAGGAGTGGTGAGAAAAGGTATCTTTGCTTTGTTTTTGATTTTTAGAAGAAAGCACTTAGTCTCTCACCATTAAATTTGAAAGCTATAGGTTTTTTTTTTAAAGATATCTTTTATCACATTAAAGAATTTCCCCTTTTTCTGGTTTGCTGAGAGTTTCAATTATGAAGATGTTGGATTTTATCAAATGGGGTTTTTTTTGCATCATTTAATTGATGTGATAATGTAGTTTTTCTTCAGTCTGTTAATATGGTGGATTACATTTGATATTTGAGTTTTGATCTAGCCATGCATTCTTAGGATAAGCCACTATTGATTATGATGCATTATTCTTTTACATATTACTGGATTCAGTTTGCTAGTATTTTGTTGAGTATTTTCCTTTGTTAATGAAAGATAACAGTATTATGTTTTTGTTTTGTTTTTTCTTATACTGAGTTTGTCTGGTTTTGGTATCAGAATTCTGGCCTCATAAAATTAGTTGGGAAGTGTTCCTTCCTATTCTGTTTTCTGGAAGAGATTGTGTAGAATTGGTGTTATTTCTCGATGTGGGTGGTGGCATTCCCTGGTGAAAGCGTCTGGGCTTGGAGTTTGCATTTTGGAAGATCTTTCTCTCTGTATTCATTTTCCTTTGATATAGGCCTGTTTGAGTTAAATTTTTTTAGGTGAATTTTGGTAGTTTGTGGAATTGGTCCCTCCCTTTCATCTGAGTTGGTGTATTTACATGCGTGAATGTTTATAACTTTTATCCTTTCATTGTCTCTGTGAGCTATAGCGATAGCCCCTCTTTCATTCCTGATACTGGTGATTTGTGCCTTCTCTCATCCTCTCTCTCTGGTTAATTTAGCTAGAGGTTTATAAATTTTATTGATCTTTTCCAAGAAAAACAGCTTTAGAGTTCACTGGGCTTTACCTATTTTTCTTTTTAAAATTTTATTTCTGCCTTTTATTCTTTCTGCTAGCTTTGCTTTTATTTTGCTTTTCTTGTTAGCTTCTTAAAGCTGAGATTATTCAAGACCTCTACTTTTTTAATACAAATATTGAATGATTTAAATTTCCCTCTCACCACTGCTTATCTACATTCCACAAATTTCGAATATGTATTTTTATTTTTAAACAGTTAAGAATATTTTCTAATTTCCCCTCCCTGGATCTTCATCTTTTACTGGCAGATATTGTAGAAGTTTGTTGTTTAATTTCTAATTATTTGAGAATTTTTTAGCTGTCTTCCTGATACTGATTTCTATAGTGAAAGAAATACTTTGTATGATTTTAATTGTCTTAAATTTGTTATGATTTGCTTTATATGGTTTGTTCCGTGTATGCACCTGAAAAAAATATGTATTTTTTTTGTTGGCTGGAGTAGTCTGTAAGTGTCAATTAGTTCCTCTTGATTTATGGTGTTATTCATTTCTTCTATGTCTTTGATGATTTACTTTTCATTTTCAGTTACTGAGAAGGGAGTTTTGAAGTTTTCAACATATTGTATATTTTTAGGTCTATCAGTTTTTGCTTTATGTATTTTGAATCTCTCAGTTTCTTAAAAATTAATGATTGTAACATATTCTTGGTGAATTGATCCTTTTATCTTAATGAAATGTCTTTTTTTATCCTAGTAATTTCCTTACATTTTATTCTACATTAATACTGATGGAACTGTTTCAGTTTTCTTTTGGTTATTTTTAGCATGGTGTATCTTTTTCCATTCTTTTGCTGTTAATTTAATATATATATTTATATATTTTTATGACCACTTAATACATATGTGTGTGTGTGTATATATATATATATATATATATTTTTTTTTTTTTTTTAACGACCACACTTGTGGCATATGGAAGTTAGCAGACCAACACGTAAATCTGAGCCATAGCTGTAGGTCTGCGCTGCAGCATTGGATCCTTGAAGCCACATCATCAGGCCGGGGGATCAGACCCACACCTCCACACTCACTCAAGCTGCTGTTGTCAGATTCTTAACCCATTGTGCCACAGCAGGAAATCCTTAATCATTAGATATTTTTTCCATTTTTAAAAAAGGTTTCTTGAGGTGTAGTTGATTTGCAATGTAGTGCTAATTTCTGCTGTACAGCAAAGTGATCCAGTTACACATGTGCACACATCCATTCTTCAGTATATTTTCTTTTTCCTTTTTCTTTTGGCTGCCTGGTGGTGTATGGAGCTCCCGGGCCAGGGGTCCAGTCTGAGCTGCAGTGGTGGCCTGCGGCAGATCCTTTAATGCGCTGGGGTTTGAATCTGCTTCTTCGCACTGCAGAGACGCCGGTGATCCTGTTGTGCCACAGCAGGAACTCCCATTCTCCGTCATATTTTAGGTGGCGTTCTTATATAGCATATTGTTCAGTGTTGATTTTTTTTTAAATCTCTTTTAAGTGAAATGTTTAGACCATTTGTATTTAATGTAAATATATGCTCAGATATAGACCTACTCTTTTTTATTTGTTTTCTGTTTGCACTTTATGTTTCCCTTCATGTCTTTTCCCTTTTGTTTGCCTCATTTTGGATAAATTGATAACTTTTTAGAATTACATTCTAATTGATCTGTTTAATTTAGCCATTAAAGATTGAATTTAATCCATTTTAATTCATATAGTACAGTTTTATCTAAAATGGTTATCTCCATTTTATCTATCATCTACATTTTAATTTATCTATTGTGTTTTATATGTTTCTATAGTGTTCTTCCTTTAAATAGTTGCACTAGGGATATTTACTTATGTGTGTGTATGTAAACTTTTCATTCTACTTAGAGCTAATATTTTACCAAGTGCCAAAAGAATGTGGAAACTATACTACCATGTAAGTTCCTTTACCCACTTTGAGTTGTAGTTGGTATGTGTGTGTTACATCTAGGTACATTGAAAACCTCACCAGACACACTTACTATTTTTTTTTAAAGGTCTCATATTTTAGAGAAGAGAAGCGCAGTGGTTTTTAAATTTACCCAGATATTTATCATTTCTGTTCTTATTCTCGCTGAGGTTCTGCCTTCTTTCTGGCATCATTTCTCTTTTGTCTAAAGAACTTCCTTTACCATTTCTTTAATAGTTGGTCTGCTGGCAGTGGATTACCTTGGTTGTCTTTCATCTGAGAATGTCTTTGTTTTGTCTTCATTTCTGAAGGATGTTTTCAGTGGATATAGAATTCAGTTATTTTCTCGCAATACTTTGAAAATGTAATTGCACTGCCTTCTGGTGTCCATAGTTTCTAATAAGAAATCCATAGTCATTTGAATCATTGTTGTTCTGTGTGGAATGTGTTGGTTTTCTTTGGCTGCTTGCAAAATTTTTTCTTTGGGTTTCAGCAGTTTGATTACAGTGCATTTGGATGTGGATCTCGTTGAGTTTCTCCTGTTTTGGGTCCCCTAAAATTCTTAAATCTGCAAGTTGGAGTCTTGGAATATTTGGAAAGTTTTTGGCTGTTGTTTCTTCAAATTTTTTTTGTAACACTCCTCTTCCTATAAGTTTTTAGATCTTTCGTTACTGTCCCACAGGAATGTAGGACCTTTTTTCCCCAAACTTTTTTTTTCTCATGATTATTTATTTTATTCTACTGATCTAGCTTCAAGTTCACACACTCTTTCCTTTGTTATCTCTGTTTTTCTCCACCATCAATTCAGTAAATTTTTTTGTTGTGGATATTGTGTTTTCAGTAGTAACATTTCCTTTTGTTTGTTTTTTATCTTCCAATTCCCTGCTGAGACTTCAGTCTTTCCATGTTTCAAGATGGTTGGCCCTTCTTGAAACGTATGTCTGCTTTAAGTCTTCATAGGATAATTCAGATAGCTGGGCCCTCTCAACATTGATATCTGTGTATTGTCTTTTCTCTTGTGAGTCATTGAGATTTTCCTGGTTCTTGGTGTGACAAGTAATTTTGGATGATATCCTAGACATTTTTAATATTACCTTATGTAACCTTAGGTTTTCTTGATAACCTGTATTGAATGTTGGTTTTTCTAAAAATTAGCAGACATTTGATCCAGCTAGGTTCACTCTTTAGCTCCTAAGGTTTCCCTTCTAGGTCCTCAGGCTGGAAAACTGCACTCAGCTAGTCTGCTGCTTGGAGAACCGAGTAGGGGGAAGAGAAAGAGAAAGAAACAACAGGAGTGTCCGACCCCTCACTCTTCAGATCAGCGTTTTAGGTGGCTCTTGTGCTGCCACCCGTCACTCTCACAGCCCCAAGACTTCATCTTGGGCTCAGGGCAGGAGAGAAAACAAACATGCCAAAGAATCCAAATAGTTTCCCCCACACCTTCAGCCACATGTGTTGGAGGAGGAGCTGGTACTGGCTGGAAAATACAAGTAGCAGAAAAGAACAAGGGGAAGTGTATCACCCAATTGGTCACCCCTTGATTTGTAGTTTTTCCACACTTTGCTGCTACCCGAGCCCTCCCATAGCTAGTCCATGTGTTCTGTCAAGAGTTTTTAGGTGAATTCAGTGAGAGGTGGAAAGGAATGAGCCTGTTCCATCTGAATCAGAAACCCTTCTTAAAGTTTTTTCTCAGTGTTTAAAATTGTATCTCATTTATTTGCCAAAGTCTGATTAATTAATTCGTGGTTAACTTACAGAGTCAATTTTGGTAAAATTATTTAAAAGAATTACAAAATCCCAGGATTTGAGGATACCACGTAAATCCCTTAAGCCAACCTTTTACCTTTCCCGAATCCTTTTCACCTCAGACAGTAGCTGATGACAGCCAGGATGGACCGTGTGCTTGTTGGGGTATGAGGCCTTTGCCTATATTAACTCTTTTAATTATCACACAGCCCTGTTACAAAAATGTGATTGTTTTTAGCTCTATTTCTCTGATGAGGAAACTAAAGTTTAGAAAGCTTTTTTTCTCAAAATGTGCTCCTTGGACCAATCACAGTCTTATTTCTTTGGGAGCCTGTGAAAAATGCAGAATCTTGGGTTTCAGCCTAGACTTGTGATATCAAAATCTGCATATTTGAGCAAGATCTCCCGCATGATTTATATGTTTATGAACTTTTTTGGAAACACCTGTGCAGAGGAATTATAAATAATTTGATGAGGGTCACCCGGAGTGTACGTTGTAAAGCTGGGATGGAACCGGCTGAATGACTTTGGAGCCTGTGCTCCTAAATACTGACCTGTCTTGTGGAATATGATTGGGCTTGAACAACTCCAAAATTAATATAATTTTTATACTGAGCTTTAAAAAAGTCTGTTTTCTTGTGGACCTTTCAAGTCATACTGTACTGATATAATCCCTCTTCCACAAGATAGCACTTTAAATATTTAAGGGTTATTGTTACCTTCCCTCCCTGGATGTTTTTGCCCCAGACTGGCCACCTCCAGATCTGATTACTTTTCTTCATATTACATGGCTTTTCATTTTCTCATGGGCTGCGATCTTGTTTGTGTACCTCCCTCTTAAAAAGTGGTGCTATTTGGGAGTTCCGTCGTGACTCAGTGGTTAGTGAACCCAACTACCATGAGGACGCAGGTTCGATCCCTGGCCTCACTCAGTGGGTTAAGGACCTGGTGTTGCTGCGAGCTGTGGTGTAAGTTGCAGACACAGCTCAGATCTGGCATTGCTGTGGATGTGGCGTAGGCCAGCGGCTACAGCTCCAATTGGACCCCTAGTCTGGGAACTTCCATGTGCCTTAGGTGTGGGCCTAAAAAAAAAGACAGAAAAAACAAAACAAACAAAAAAAGTGATTCTATTTGGTGATCCAGCAATTTTGATTTCCTTTCATTCAGAGTGATATAAACAAGAAGTTACCTAATTTTATATGTAACAACTGTATGTAGTGATGAACACTATTCATATAAAAGCAATGTAAGACAGATGCTGTTCTCAAGGAGTTTAGCATTTATTTAGGGAGAGAATTAATATTTCTGAAAAATTGGAGAGCAGTGCATGTCAATGTATGAAGCACACTCTGAGGTTAAAATTCCCCAAAATTGAATAAATCCCCAAACTCCTGAAAATCACAACAGTATGTAGTGTATAAAGACAGTTTATAGAAAGGTTTTATTCATATATATATGTTTAACCAATCAGTTTTACTTATTCTGTATGGCGTTATTCACATGCAGACCCAACCACATACCAAAGTCAACATTCAGTTCTTGAACATAGGTGTTTTTTTCCTGGGAAAGAACTGTGATTTTCTCAGATTTCTTTGTTTTCTTCTCCATTGAAAGCAGGAAGATTGGGGGATTTTGGTGACTTATTTTGCAACATCATCTCTCAAGTTGGTTTTTTAAAAATTTTGTTTTTTTTCTCTTTAGAATATACTGTTGCATATATAATTGTAGAAAAAATAAAATCATTTGAGATATAAAGATGCTAGACACTGAGGTTCACTCACTGTCTTAAGGAAGATGGACGAATCAGATTCATGTCCCAGCAGAATTGTGAGTTGTATCATGAGCATCAGGAACCACTCCTGAATATTTAAGCTGTGGTGTGGGTTTGATCCCTGGCCCAGGATCTTCTGCGTGCTGCTAGTGTGGCCAAAGAAGAGAAAAAAAAAAAAGAATTTCTCCTGAATATTCAAAATTGTCTTGATAAGTTATGAAGTTTTGAAGGGTATGGACTGTGGATCATAATTATGTTGCTAAGTGAGAGGAAGGAGACGTGATGAGGCCAGTCACTAGGGACTTAAGTCATTGGGCTTTGAAGAATGGGAAAGTTAGTCCAAGCGTTTTCCTTTTGTTTTAGAGAGCATTCAGGAAAAAATTTGTCTGAAAAAAATACGGAATAGAAAATTATACTGAACAAGAATTAATTTTTAGATTATCGCGAATCTAGATGGGAGAAACTTTTCCCACTGACTTGAAATTATGCAGTTATTTAGTAATTACGAAATTATTTCAACAGGTGCCAGAAAAATTTGTGTTAATCCATGTACCCATGGAGTAACTAAAAATTGGATGTAGATGATGAAAGCTGGGCTTGGAGTTGCAAGTCCTGTGTGCTTGGGTGAGCAGCACCCGAAAACGTGCGGCATTTCCGTCTGACGTTGGTAACACTTTCTACTACTACTCACTTGCCAGAACATTTCCCTTCTGTGACGTGCTTAGGACGCTGTGCTTCATGTTGGGGACCTAGAATAAAAGGACCAAGTCCCCGACTCAGGGAGCAGAGTAGGAGACAAAAAGAGGCGTGGTCATTTCTGTGACCCACCCTGGTTAAGATGCCCAGCACGCCCTGCAGGTTCCGCTCCGTGGGGGCCTGGCCAGCAGTTCCGTTACGTGAGGGAGAAGGCTTGAGTGATTGGGGAAAAGAGGTTTTGGGGGAGGGTTAGTTTTTAAAATTTTTTTCTGGGTGTTCTCATTGTGGCTCAGTGGGTAAAGAACACAGCTAGTATTCATGAGGATGCGGGTTCCATCTCTGGCCTCACTCAGTGGGGTAAGGATCCGGGGCATACGTCACGGATGCGGCTTGGATCTGGCATTGATTGCTGTGGTTGTGCGCAGGCCGATGGCTACGGCTCCAGTTGGACTCCTAGCCTGGGAACTCCCATATGCTGGGGGTGCAGCCCTTTAAAAAAAGAATTTTTTTTTTCTTTCTATTGAAGTATAGTTGATTTACATTGTTATGTTAGTTTCTAGTGTACAGCAAAGTGATTCAGTTATATATATATATATAAATTTATATGTATATATATATATATATAAATAAATTTATATGTATATATATATATATATATATATATATATATATATATATATAAATGTTCTTTTTCATTACAGGATATTGAATATAGTTCCCTGTGCTATACAGTAGGACCCCGTTATTTATCCGTTCTATATGTAATAGTTTTCACCTGCTAGTCCAGAACTCCCAAACCTTCTCTCCTTCCCTCTCTGCCCCCTTGGCAACCAAACGTATGTTCTCTCTGTCTGTGAGTCTCACTCTCTTTCATAGGTAAGTTCATTTGTGTCATACTTTAGATTCCACGTATAAGTGATAACAAAGGGTTTGTCTTTCGCATTCTGACTCTGCTTAGTGTAATGTTCTCTAGGTCCATCCATGTGGCTGTAGATGGCTTTATTTATTTCATTCTTTTTTATGGCTGAGTAACATTCCATTGTATGTATGTATGTACCACATCTTCATCCATTCATCCGTCAGTGGATATTTAGGTTGTTTCCATGTCTTGGCCGTTGTGAAGAGTGCTGTAATGAACATAGGGGTGCATGTATCTTTTTGAATTGTAGTTTTATCTGGATAGATGCCCAGGAGTGGGATTGCTGGATCATAGGCTAACTCGGAGGAACTTTCACACTCTTCTCCATGGTAGCCGTACCAACTTACATTCCCACCAACAGTGTAGGAGTGTTCCCTTTTCTCTGCACCCTTTCCAGCATTTGTTATCTGTAGACTTTTAATGATGGCCATTCTGACTGGTGTGAGGTGGTACCTCATTGTAGTTTTGATTTGCATTTCTCTAATAATTAGTGATATCAAACATGTTTTCATGTGCCTTTCGGCCGCCTGTATGTATTCTTTGGAAAATGTCTCTTGAGATCCGGGTTTTTATTATTGAAGTATATGAGTTGTTCGTGTATTTTGGAGATTAAGCCCTTGTTGGCGGCATCATTAGCAAATATTTCCTCCCAGTCCATAGGTTGTCTTTTCATCTTGTTTATGGTTTCCTTTGCTGTGCAAAAGCATGTAAGTTTAATTAGGTCCCATTTGTTTATTTTTGGTTTTATTTCTGTTGCCTTGGTAGACTGACTTAAGAAAACGTTGGTATGATTTATGTCAGAGAATGTTTTGCCTGTGTTCTCTTCTGGGAGTTTTATGGTGTCATGTCTTCTATTTCAATCTTTAAGCCATTTGGAGTTTACTTTTGTTTATGGTGTGAGGGTGTGTTCTGACTTCATTGATTTACATGTAGCTGTCTCCCTAGGGAAAAGAGATTTTAAGATTGGGCTTCCTGTGTATATTATTCCTTAAGGCTTTATTATTAATAAGTACCCAGAGACAAACAGCAGATTGAGTCATTTATGCCAATATGTTCATTTGGCTTTTTAAGATTGGTGTTTTTAATTAGATTCATAAAGTTTCGTAAAAATTATTTTTTAAAAACATGTAGTTACTTTTAGAATCCAGAGAGTAAGTTCACTTTACCGTTAACTGGAGAGCTCCCTGATAAGAACTGGCTACTGGAATTAAACTTTACCATCCGCAGTTTGTATTTCCTATATTCCCTGAAAGAATTAGGGCACACACAGGCTGTTTTGTTACGTGCAGTTTGCAAATACTATTTATGCTGACTCTTAGTTATCCTTGGAGAATGGCTGCCTCACCTGGAAGGGACTTAGAAGCTAGGCCTAAGTTTAGCGTGTCATCGGGTATAATCAAGAGAGATGAAGAAATAACGTTCAGCCTGTTGAAACTTGGCATTCATTCACATTCCCCGCACAGGAGCTGGGGTGGCATTAAAAAAAAAAAAAAATCAGACCACATTGTAGCTCTTAACACCCTTTAAAGCCTTGCACTGGCTTCCTGCTGTACTGAAATCCAGACGCCTTACCTTGGTTGAGGTGACTTCTGCCCTTCCTGGCCTCATTTCAAGCTCAGGCTCCACATTGACCTTTCATCTGTTTCTTGAGCACGACGAGCTCTTTCTTTCTCAGTGTTTCCCTCACTTTGCACTCCGTCTCCCTCGTGCCTGGGTCGGTCTTCTCCGTGAAACGTTGCACTGTGTCACACCTCAGTTTGGATGTTACCTCCTGAGAGAGCCTTCGCCAGACTGCCCCATGTTTGACCCTTTTGCAAACACATACTTGGTCATACTCCATAACCCAGCAATCTTCTATTCATAGCAGTTTTAGTACCAGAAATTATTTATTTAATTTGTCCTCTTTTTCCAGCGCCAGTCTCAGGAAAATGCAAATTCTGATGAGGACTGGGATCTGATCTATTTACTTGCCATAATAGGCCCAAAGCCTGGGTTTTGTGAACACTGGAGAGGCTGACTCATGTGCAGCTCTGAGAACAGATCTGCCGTATTGTTAGCATCCTCCAGTTGGTGGTGTTGTTACTGTTGCCATAAGTGGCAGTAGTGCATTTAGGCAGCCACACAAACTCATGGACTAGGGTATTTTGAGTAGATTCAATATAGGACCTAATTATAAAAACCGAGTGCTGTAGGATACATTATAAACATAAAACATTGCTATTCTTATAGGATTGAAAAAGTAAAAGTCAAAATGATAATACTCTGGAATTCTTGTCCCCATGTTTTTCAGTTTAAACAATGTTGGTCAGACGACAGAGTACAGAGCTGGGAATTCTCAAAAGCACATCTATCTCCTAAAGTCGTGAACCATTAGGGACATAGGGTTGTATTTTTATTTTTATTAATTATTTTTTAATAGTTATTTCCCCAATACAGTTTTTTTTCTACTGTATAATATGGGTGACCCAGTTACACACACATGTACACATTCTATTTCGCACATTGTCATGCTCCATCATAAGTGACTAGACATAGTTCTCAGTGCTGCACAGCAGGATCTCATTGCTGATCCATTCCAAAGGCAATGGTCTGCGTCTATTAACTCCAAGCTCCCCACCCACCCCACTCCCTCCCCCTCCCCCTTAGCGACCACAAGCCTGTTCTGCAAGTCCATGATTTTCTTTTCTGTGGAAAGGTTCATTTGTGCTGTATATTAGATTCCAGATATGAATGATATCATATGGTATTTGTCTTTCTCTTTCTAACTCACTTCACTCAGGATGAAAGTCTCTAGTTCCATCCATGTTGCTGCAAATGGCATTACTTCTATTTTTTTATTTTTATTTTTTTGTCTTTTTGTCTCTTCTAGGGCCGCACCCACAGCATATGGAGGTTCCCAGGCTAGGTAGGGGTCTAGTCAGAGCTGTAGCTGCCGGCCTACGCCACAGCCACAGCAATGCCAGATCCGAGCCGAATCTGTGACCTACACCACAGTTCATGGCAACGCTGGATCCTTAACCCACTGAGCGAGGCCGGGATTGAACCCACAACCTCATGGTTCCTAGTCAGACTTGTTAACCACTGAGCCACGATGGGAACTCCGTAGTGTTGTATTTTTAAACTTTTCAGATTAAAGTCAGTTTTGCTGGAGATGATTGCTCCTAGATATTAGATTAAAACTACTTTTTTTTTTTTTTTTTTTTCTCATTTAGACCTTTTTCAAAGTCAGGCCACTGTATCAGGGTACTCACAATGATATTCACTATTGAATCCTTCACTGTATGGCCTTTTTCTTGGTGCTGTCACGTAAAATAAATGTGTATTTACATGGCATCCTGTATAGCATGAGTGATTTTGCCTTTTGTTTTTGTCCGTGATCGTAGGTAACAGTTAACCTCTTCCAGATGCAGCACTTGCAGGTGGCCTCCCTGGCGGACAGCTTGCAGTCTCTCTGTGATGGTGCCAAACTCTATGACCCGGGCCAAGAGTACAGTGAGTTTGTCAGGGCCACGAATCCAACTGAAGAAGAAAAAGTTGATCGGTGAGAACTAATGTATGGGTGAAATTATTTCAAGAGATAAAAATCTTTGCTGCTGAGTTTCCTATCTGTTGTCAGGTGTTGTCTTTTCCAACACTGGCAGAATTGACTTTAAAACTTCTGAAATACTATTTAAGCTGTAACTCGCTGAAGAGTAAAGCTTTCCATTTTGACACAGAGTTCAGCTTTGAGGTTTTAGAAGTCCTTTGAGAATGGCAAATCATGGTTGTGTCGATTTTGAATGTCCACAAATTTAGCCTACGTTTTCCGCACAGGTTGTACTAGAAAAGCGTAACCATGACATGAACAATTGACTTTTGATTCTCTTTTCCATGTTTCAGCTGTAATAAATACACGAGTCATATAAGCTTTATTCATATCTCTTTTAAGAAGTTCAACTGTATAATGTGGTTTGTTTTTAATATTTAACTACTCTGTTCCTTAAATTAACAGGATAAAATAGGCTGATTATTAGTCATTCTTCTGAATAATGAGTTTTATTGGGGTTTTTCTTAGGAATGTAAATAAGCAGTTAACAAATAGTTCTCACACTTCTGGATATGGACCTTCTGACTCTTCAGAGGACGCCGTGCGCCTTCCTGACAGTGCCAGCAAGATGGACGAGGACAGGTGCTCCAACAGTGCCGATGTGACAGGTGGTTTTACACACTAAAGGGAGCACCCATTTATTAAAGATAAAACTGCTTAAATGTGACTATTAAGTTGCAGATTTGGTTTAAAAGTTGGGCTTTTTAGGGCTGCACCTGCAGCCTACGGAAGTTCCCAGGCTAGGGGTCGAATAATTGGAGCTACAGCTGCCAGCCTACACCACAGCCATAGCAACATGGGATCTGGGCTGTATCTGTGATCTACACAGTATAGTTAACACCATCTCTCAGGCCTGTGATAACAGCTCACAGCAACATTGGATCCTTAACCCACTCAGCAAGACCAGGGTCTAACCTGCATCCTCATGGATGCTAGTCAGATTCATTTCTCCTGAGCTACAATGGGAACTCCTAAAAGTCTGGCTTTGAATTGTAACCTTATGAGGCTTTACTCACAGTTGTGAGCCCTACGCCTGTCCTAAAGTCAGTTCTTTAACACTGGTAAAGAAGTCTGACTCATTTTAAGTAACCTCAGTATTTTGCCTTATGAAATCCATTTGTGGCCAAGTTTGACTTTAAATATTCTTTTCTTAAAGGTCCGTCTTTTATAAGGTCATGGACATTTGGGATGTTTAGTGACTCTGAAAGCACTGGAGGAAGCAGTGAATCCAGATCTCTGGATTCTGAATCTATAAGTCCAGGTATGTAAGTATTTAAATCTAGAGTGAAAACTCAATGAAAGAACAAGTATTCTTTAACTCCCTGATTTATATAATGAACTGTCTCATAGAGAGGAGTATATAAACATATATATATGGAGAGAGAGAGGGAGAGAGACTTCTGCATCTATATCTGTATAGGTATGTACAGATTAAATACTTAAAATAGAACAGGCCCCCATATATTCATCACCTCACCTAAGAAATAAAACCTCATCGGTATGTCAGGGACCCCTGTGTACACCTCCTTGATGAGCTGCCCTGTCACCCACCAGAATGGACCGTCGTCCTGAATTTTGTTAATCACTCCCTAGCTGTGTTAAATGTTTCGTACTCGTGTCTAGTTGAGCTTTGCCCTCTTCATAATACTATTCAGATAGAATCATACTTTCTTTTGTGACTTCTTTCATTAATCTTTTTTTTTGAGAATTCATATTGATGTGAGAAGCTGTCTTTATTTTCTACTATATGCTCGTAGAATTCTGTTCTGCAAACATAAGTCATTATCTCGCTTTTGGATTGTTTTTGAGTTCATTGCTATCATGAACCATATAGTTAACACCAATTCTCGTGCCTGTGGTAACTTACTCATTTTTGTATGTGCTTTAAGGTACTTTGATAGGTAGTCTCATGCTCCTTAGAGAAGCTGCGTAGCTGTTTTGAATGAACTCTCCCTTAGTGGCTTCAAAGGGAACGACTTGCCAGAGGTAATAGAGCTACCAGGAGAAGAGGGTGTCACTTGAACCCTTGAAATTATTTCTTCAAACTATGAAAGTATTACTTTTGATGTTCTTTCTCCTGCACTTTTTAACCACAGGCTGCCCCAGTTCTGTTATTCCTGGCTATGTTTCTGACTCCTAGGATCTTGGCATTGTGGGAGAGAGGTTGTAGGATTTTACCCACCTTAAAGTCCAAGGCCTTTATTTATTTATTTATTTATTTTTGGTGTTCTACATATTACAGAAGTTTGATTCATATAAATAAATCTGTTGAATTTAAAATTAGAAATAACTTCCATGCAGCACTAGGGTTCATAGGCAAATTATCAAGCAACTACTTTTTTTTCCTTTTTCCTCCCTTCTACTTTTTTAGGGCCCCACCCATGGCAATGGAAGTTCCCAGGCTAGGGGTCCAGTTGGACCTGCAGCTGCCAGCCTACACCATAGCCACAGCCACACAGGATCTGAGCCGCATCTGCGACCTATACCACAGCTCATAGCAACACCAGATCCTTAATCCACTGAGCAAGGCCAGGGATCGAACCCACATCCTCATGGATACTAGTCAGGTTCCTAACCCACTGAGCCACAGTGGGAGCTCCTTAAGCCACTACTTTTGAGTCCTACTTTAAAATTAATGCCTTTAAGGGACACTTTGGAGATGTGAGCCTAAATATGTAACTGAATATTTGTAATTAGCTTTGTAAAAACAAGGTTCTAGCTATCCTCAGAATTAAGCTGAGCCAGCTCTAGTTTACCTATTAATTTGGGATCGTGTAAGACTTCATGTGATAAAGACAAAAATTTGGAAACTGGGTCTATGACCATAACACCCTGAACGTTCCTGATCTCATCTGGAAACTGGTCACGTGACAAGTGGCTGGAGATCTGGGGATGCGCAGCCTGGAAAGAGGAGACCTGGGGGTGACGGCTGTCCTCAGACACTGGACGCCTAAAGCGATGAGGGTCAGTGGGCTCCTTTGCTCTTTTAGGGAGACGTGGGCCCACGCGCTGGGCTTTCCAGGTGCAGGTTTCTGCTCAGCGATAGAAAGAGGTCGCTTTCCAGTTGGGATGGTTCCAACGTGGACGTGTGGCCTCGTGACTTCTTCGGCACTGGGGGACACATTCACAACAAAATCGAGTGACCACCTTTTGAGCATGGCTTGAAGGGGGTCTTTGGGGAGAGGGGGTGTGGGGTAGATCTTTCGTAAAGCCCTTTCTAACTCTGAACCTGAGGCCATGAGGGCCTTGAGTGGAGTGAAGTCTTCCACCTGCCCATCACCCTGCTGGTGATGTCAGCGGGGCGCGAATAAACCTCACTACCTGGTGGGGGCTGCTTCTGAACCTGCTTTGAGACCCAGGGCAGCGTCCTCGGCCGTCGGCTTGTGTCCTGTGCTCTCAGCTCCCCGCCAGGACCGTCGCTCCTGGGTCCCAGTCTCCTGGCTCGCTGGCAACATACGTGTGATGGCACTAGTGTGTTGCTGTATTCATGGAGTTTTGTTTATTTTAGAAAGCTTTAGGCGACCTTATGTGTGTTGCTTTATGACTTAACAAGCATCTAATGGCAACTATACCATTGTGCCAGCTCTTCTGTCAGACATTAGATATAAGATTTGAATAGAAAATACACCCTGTCTTTATAGAGTTTGGAGTTTATAATCTCTTAATACTTACTATCAGAAGTTGACAGTAAAGTTTCATTGAAATGTGTCATGCTCAGTTTTAAATTTATTTGAAGAAGTCAGATTTCTATTTTCTTTTGTTCCCAGGAATATAAGGATCTCGTTTTCAAAGTCTGTTTATGGAAGCAGATGTTTACATTGTAGTTGATAAAATAGGATGACTTGTGTTATTGAAAAAATGTTGTCATTACCCATTTCTGAAGTTCTACAACAAATTTTCCTTTAGGAGACTTTCATCGAAAGCTTCCACGAACTCCGTCCAGTGGAACCATGTCTTCTGCGGATGATCTAGACGAAAGAGAGCCGCCTTCCCCTTCAGAAGCTGGTACTACACTCTCCTGAATGCAGTTTCCACTAACTGAACTGGTGGAATCAGTAGTATTACATGCTGTTAGGGAAAAAACAGTATGATTTAAAGAATTACTCTGCATTAAACAAGAGGCATTATGGTGACTTAAGTATATATCCCAACAAATTATGGACAAGTATGGGTTGATGATGTATTAATCAGATGCTCCAAATAAAAATATAAGAATAAGCAGCAAAACTACTAGAGCCAAAATATACAAGCATGTTGCTGAAATAGGCTCGATATTTTGCTCTCTCATAAACCTAACATGATGACTTAACTGTTGAAAATGTTGCAATTTATTATTTCTATTCATGAGAGTTTTTGCAAAAGAAAACCCTCTTTAAAAGAAATAGTGTGAGAATCTAGGTGAGACGTAAACAAGTTTCCTTCTCGAGGGCATGGGAAGTTGTGGGTGTTAAAGGATATAAAAGAAAGAAAAGGGCTCATTTGCGACCTCCAGGTACCTGTTTGGGCATCACTTTTGAAAATAATATAGAACACCTGACCTCTGGTAGGATATTGCTAGATAACTAGTTAATGTTATCTATACTTTTATAATGAAGTAAGAATAGTTTTGTCTTTGGTACAAATAATGCTGACCTACTAACCTCATGTGGCTGGTTTCCTTCAACGCTTTTATAGGGTCCTTTTTTAAGAATGTCATGCCACCTGTGCAATGAAGGGCATGTTCATTCCAGTGTAGACTTGGCTGATTCTGGAAACCTGGTTCCACACTGTTTCAGACGTGGCTTAGTGCTTCGATGGTGGTTCTCACTCATAGCTGAAATGTTAGATAGATGTGTGCCTTGTGAGAGATATATAAATTGAATGCTTGTTTTGATGTTACAGACTCAAAATAATAGATTTTTGTGATCTTATTTAAAGATTTCTTAAGTGTATCGTGTGGTGTTATTTTTCTGTCATCTCACAGTTATTATGTACTAATCTGCTTCTCTTGCAAGGACCCAATAAGAAGACGCTGATGTCAAAGGCAGCACTCACGCACAAGCTGCGCAAACTGAGATCCCCCACAAAGTGCAGGGATTGCGAAGGCATTGTCGTGTTCCAGGGTGTCGAGTGTGAAGAGGTAAGGTCTTTCTGGACTTGCAGTAGCCCTTTTAGGCTTTTTCTTTCTGCTTTTTTGTTGTTAATTTTATTGATTAGGGTCTTTCACAAATGTATTTTTAGTGAATTGAACCACAGCATACCTTCTATAATTTTATATTTCATTTTGCTATCAAATGTATTTGAGACACCACGAGTAATGCCTTTTAAGCTCGTTTTTGTTATGATACCACTCTTCCTGTAATTTGTCCAGTCGTGAATAGTTTTAAGGTGAGTTAACCATTTAAAACTATCATTTTCTTATAGTGTCTCCTTGTTTGTCACCGCAAGTGTTTGGAAAATTTAGTCATCATTTGTGGTCATCAGAAACTTCCGGGGAAAATACACTTATTTGGAGCAGAATTCACCCAAGTTGCAAAAAAGGAACCAGATGGCATTCCTTTTGTACTCAAAATATGTGCTTCAGAGATTGAAAATAGAGCCTTGTGTCTACAGGTACATTATAAATTAAAATTTTATTTTATTTTATTTTATTTGCTCATTTTTATTTTATTTTTTTATTCTTTTTTTTTTTTGTTATTTCCCCAATACAATTTTTTTTTCTACTCTACAGCAATGGTGACGCAGTTACACATACATGTACACATTCTGTTTTCACACATTATCATGCTCCATCATAAGTGACTGGACATAGTTCCCGGTGCTACACAGCAGGATCTCATTGCTAATTCATTCCAAAGGCAACAGTTTGCATCTATTAACCCCAAGTTCCCCATCCACCCCACTCCCTCCTCCTCTCCCCCTCCCCCTTGGCAACCACAGTCTGTTCTCCAAGTCCATGACTTTCTTTTCTATGGAAAGGTTCGTTTGTGCGTAATTAGATTCCAGATATAAGTAGTATCATATGGTATTTGTCTTTTTCTTTCTGACTTGTTTCACTCAGGATGAAAGTCTCTAGTTCCATCCATGTTGCTGCAAATGGCATTATTTCATTCTTTTTTATGGCTGAGTAGTATTCCATTGTGTGTATATATACCACGTCTTCTTAATCCAGTCATCTCTCAATAGACATCTGGGTTGTTTCCATGTCTTGGCTGTTGTGAATGGTGCTTCAGGGAACATGCGAGTGCTTATGTCTTTTTTAAGAAAAGTTTTGTCCGGATATATGCCCAAGAGTGGGATTGCGGGGTCATATGGTAGTTGTGTGTATAGATTTCTAAGGTACCTCCATACTGTTCTCCATAGTAGTTGTACCAGCAGTGCAGGAGGGTTCCTTTTTCTCCACAACCTCCCCAGCATTTGTTATTCATGGACTTATTAATGATGGCCATTCTTACTGGTGTGAGGTTGTATCTCGTGGTAGTTTTGATTTGCATTTCTCTAATAAACAGGGATGTTGAGCATTCTTTCATGTGCTTGTTGGCCTTCTGTACATCTTCCTTGGAAAAATGTCTATTCAGGTCTTTCACCCATTTTTCAATTGGGTTGTTGGCTTTTTTGCTGTTGAGTTGTATAAGTTGCTTGTATATTCTAGAGATTAAGCCCTTGTCAGTTGCATCATTTGAAACAAAGTTTTAAATAATTTTATTTTTTAAAATTAATCTTTATACATAAGATGTGATTGGTTCTAATGATAAGGAGACTTTAAAGGACAGTGCTCTCGATTTTTACTAAATAATGGAATTTTTAAAAAACTGAATTTATTTATTTGGAAAATACTACCCAATTTGGTACTAGTTTTTTTTTTTTAATTTTAGTAAAAATTGAAGTAGACATTAAATATTTAACACTTGAACTGAAGCAAAGTTTTGCAAAATTCTTCTCTTTTCTTCTCAAGGGAATTTATCGTGTGTGTGGAAACAAAGTGAAGACTGAGAAGCTGTGTCAAGCTCTGGAGAACGGAATGCACCTGGTGGACATTTCAGAATTCAGTTCACATGACATCTGTGATGTCTTAAAATTATACCTTCGACAGGTAAAGTTTTTACCCTTGAAACTTAATAGTAGATAGAGCAAAAATACAGTTTGCAGTTTGCTAACATTTGCTGCACCTATTTTTTCAGTGACAGACTGTATCATTATCTTTCCAGTTACTAATGTACAGGTCAAAGAGAATATGAAATAATGCTCAGTTTAAAGACCCATAATAATACTACACTCACTCACTTTCCATCACCCGGCCCAAGGCAACGGAATGTTACCGTACCCAAGAGAAGGCCTGTGTGCCCTCCCCAGGTCGTCGCGCCCAGCTCTACCCAAAGGTCTGCCCTAACATGTTAGCAGCTCCCTCTCTTTTCTTTATAGTTCTAACACGTGTTGTGCATTCCTGAACAACATATCGTAAGTTCTAGAAAACTGAGTAGAAAGCATAAATCTATCTGTTTAAGAGAAGTCCACGAGTTCCCATTGTGGCTTGTGGGTTAAGAACCCGACATGGTGTCCCTGAGGATGCGGGTTTGATCTCTGGCCTTGTGCGGTGAGTTAAGGATCTGGCATTGCCGAAAGCTATGGCTTAGGTCACAGAATCAGCTTGGATCTGGTGTGGCTGTGGCTGTGGCTGTGGTGTAGGCCTGCTGCTGCAGCTCTGATTCGACCCCTAGCCCAGAAACTTCTGTATGTCACAGGTGTAGCTGTAAAAAAGGAAGAAAGAAAGTTAAGTCCACTATTCACACTGTTACAGGATGGATCCAGTAAGTAGAACAGTGTCTGGGTCATAGTTCGGCTTGGCCTTCATTAATATTTAAGGAGCTGGTGTGGGAGGATGGTGGTCAGGGCATCCGTGCACTCGGGGAGCACGGATCTCACCATTCCTGGGGCGGCAGGCAGGGCTGTCGTGTGAGCTGGGCACTGGAAGTTCGGCAGGAATGTGGTCGGGGGTGGACTGCTCTCTTTTCTCTTTCTGTCCTCACTGTTGTACCTGCGTGTTTCAGGAATAGATCCAAAGGGAAGGCTTCTGTGGGGTGAGGTAAGGGGCCCTCGTGGCTCAGGCAGCAGCTCACAGAAGGGTTGCCCGAGCCGTCAGCACGTTGTCAGGATAAGCCACGTACAGAAGATCTGGCCCAGGCCCCAGCTGCGTTCTGTCCTCAGGTGAAAGCGAAGAGGGTGTTACAGGGAGCGTAGTGACAATGGCCCTCACTGTGTCCAGCTCTGGAGTTCTTGTCTCCATCAGGGTCCTTTTCCACATGGTGAGGAGCCGTCATCCTCTGTGTGTCATGTCTTCCTGTTTTCTGTTTATTCTCCTGTTTGGGTTGTACAAGCAAGATGGGTTACGAGTAAATATTTGAGGAGAGTTCCCATTGTGGCATGGCGAAAATAAATCTGACTAGGATCCGTGAGGTTGCAGGTTCAATCCCTGGCCTCGCCCGTTGGGTTGAGGATCCGGTGTTGCTGTGAGCTGTGGCGTAGACTGGCAGCTGTAGCTCCAATTAGAGTCCTAGCCTGGGAACTTCCATGTGCCTTAAAAAAAAAGAAAAAAAAAAGTAAATATTTGAAACTATTTTATCTGTAAATGTCTTTATTTTACTTTCTTGAATGGGAGTGAAAAAGTGGATAGGGTGGAAAGTTATAATATTCTAGGCTGGAAATTATTTTTCTTCAGAAATTTGAAGGCATTTATGTCAAAAATTTTGCAGCCTGAATTCCTTCTCATTCCTGATTCTTTATGTGTGGCCTAATGTTTTCTTTCTGAAAACTTGTGGAATCTTCTTTTTCTCCCCATTATCCTAAAATGTCACAGTGTGTGCCTCAATGTGGGCGTCCTTTGACCCAGTGTCCCAGGCACTCCACAAGCTCTGTCATTCTCCTTACTTCCTTAGTGCCTGGAACTTTATTTTTCTTGCTCATTTCTTTCCCTCTGTTTCTCTAAATTTTCTTTCTGGAACTTGTGTTTGGATACTTAACAACTTGTACTGGTTCTCTAGCTTCCTTCCCTTTTTCCTATTATTTCTCTTTTGTTTGTTTTTGTTTTCTTTTAATGCTTTCTAAGGAATTTCCTCAGCTTTATCTTCCATTTAAACCATTTCTGAAATCATGTTTTACATTTCTGAGATTGTTTTAATTTCCAAGAATTCTGATTTTCTATTCCTTTTACGGCATTCTTTCTCTTTTATTGAATGCAGTATTTCTTCTACCTGAAATATTCATAGCTTTCTAAAAAGCGATTCTTTTCTCAATCTCTGTCCCTGTCTGATAGAAATAGAATGTGAGCCCTATATATATATATTAAATTTTCTAGCAGCCACATTAAAAAACAGGTCCAGTTGATTTTAGTATTTAACATAGTGAAAATATTATCTGAACATCTAACCAGTATTTTAAAATTATGAGTAAAATATTCTACTTTTTTCGGTACTGAGTCCTTGAAGTCCAGTGTGTGTTTTTCATTTAGCACACATGTCAGTTTGGAAGAGCTGCATCTCCACAGCTCAGTAGCCGTATGTGGCTTGTGGCCACAAGATTGACAGCACAGTAGTAGATCACCGAGTAGGTTTTTCCCTACTTCTTTTGATTTCTATCTTCCATAGTTGTTTTCTTAAAAGCTTCGGGAATTAAAATCTCTCCAGAAGCTCTTGAACGTATGAAGGCTTTGAAGATTTTTACTCTAGTGTTATCTAGGAGAGCTGTTTGGGAAACACCTGATGTCTGTATCTTCACGGCTCTGCTCTTGGGCTGGTCTGACACCCAGCGAAGAGTTTTCCCCTGCCTGAAGTACGGCTCCAGGACTCCGGGAACCAAGCTAGGGAAGAAGACTCCAGGATCTCTGCATTCGGCAGGCGTACAGTCCCTCAATTCTTATTCTGACGTGGCGACGCACCTGTTCCTTGTGCTCGGCATTGCCTGTCTGCACACCCTCTGTTTTGCACGACCTGGAGAAGAAATCCCCAGCCTTCTGAGGCTACTCAGGAGCATGGCATAGAGACATGATCTAGAAATCTAATGCTTCTTAGATAGCTCACCCTTCTCCCCATCAGAGGATCTAGTCTGACAGTCCCTGAGTCTCCCCAGGATCCGGTACATCCTGTCAGTTGCCGTTCTGGAACTTGAGCTTTCTTGGGAGTTCGTGTCAGCACTCGCTCATCTCCTTTTCCGCTTGTGAAATGTCACTTTTGTCTCCGTTCCTTTTCTCCCAGTCCTGTGGGCTTAGCTGTACTTCAGTGGCGTCAGAGGAGAGAAATAAGGTACAGACGTGTGCCATGCTAGCCAAGGAAACTGCCGCTAGCTCTTCATTCACATCTTACAGGATCCTCAAGGGAGAACGGGAGACTTCTACTCTTCCTTGATTTCTTCTGGCCAGTCGGCGAGATGAAATAAATGGGGCCCGGTACAGCATTAGTGTGGGGGAACCATGCTCAGTTCTTACCGCCTTATTAGAGAGGAGCCTTTGTTTTACTCGTTACCATGTGGGAAATCGAAGCTCCAAGATGAGCAAGGTAGAAATTGATCTCACACAACCCCACCACTCCGGAACCAGCAGAGAAAACTGGAGCAGTGGGTGCCTGCCTCGGCACGGATGGTGCAGGACAGCGGCCCGCCTGAGAGATGCTGTGTTTTCCATCCCTGGAACCGGTTATGCCAGCAGACAGGTCAACCGGGTTGGCTCGTCCATAGTTTGAGAGAGGAGCTTTCTCTTTTGACCTGCTTAGGGCAGTTCTAGTGGTATTTTAAAATTGGATAACGAAATGTTGACAGTTTATTTCTCGTAAGCCATATTGTCTTCGGCCCATTTTCAGTCTGACCCAAGTAAAACACGAGGGCCTTAGAGCGTTTTGTTCTCTGTCTCCCCCACACCAACAGAAAATAAGCTTTTTCTAATTAATTTGACTTAGTCTTGTACGTCATCCTGGATTTGCTTCAATGAAATAGTTGAAGATGGTGCCAACTTTGGGGCAGTCCTGAATGTAATTGGCATAGACTGTGTATCAGAGTTTTAAAATGACATGGCACAGCTTTAGGTTTAGATTTCGTTGATTACCAGTGAACTCATTTTTAATCTAGATGTAATATATGTTGATGTTGGGTTCATTTTATAGATCACATCTGGCAAACATAGACTTTTACTGTTGTGGAGTGTAATTTTTTTGGCAATATTGAGATATAATTGGCAACGACACTGTGCGAGTTTAAGGTTCCGACACAATGATGTGACTCACATACCTTGTGAAGTGATTATCACGTTAAGTTTAGGGAACATCCATCATCTCATGTGGATTCCAAACTAAAGAAATAGAAAATAGTGTTTGTCCTTGTGATGAGATGTGTGTACATGTCTAAATGTGGATTGACCTTAAGTCCTGTTCTCTAGAAGGGACGTACTAAACCGCCATTCAATAGACTATCAGCAGGCAAAACACGGACAGAATGATATTCCTAACGTAATTTTATTTCTTTAGCTTCCAGAACCATTTATTTTATTTCGATTGTACAAGGAATTTGTAGACCTTGCAATAGAGATCCAGCATGTAAATGAAGAACAAGAGACCAAAAAAGATAACCCCGAGGACAAAAAATGGCCGAGTACATGTATAGAAATAAATCGAATTCTTCTAAAAAGCAAGGACCTTCTAAGACAACTACCCGCAGCAAATTTTAACAGCCTTCATTACCTCATAGTTCATCTTAAGCGGTAAGAACTTTGAATAAGATCAGTTTTTTGGTTTTGCTTTTAGGGTTTTTTGAAAATTATAGTAAAAGGCACAGAACATACATTTTTTAAGAGTGCGGTTCAGTGGCATTGAGTCCATCCGCATTGTTGTGTTTTTACACTGAATGTTTCATTTCTCATGCGTGGAGACGGGAGTATCCATTCATGCAGCCACCCTCTTTCCCTCAGGCGCCTCCTCTGTGCCAGGCTCTGGCTGGGGCAGTGAGGATGAAATGTAAGGCCTCTGTCCTCTGTTGGGCTCCCGAGCTTGAGGGCAGGCCTGCACCCAGCGCAGCGCAGCCTCTTTCTCGCTGCCGCGGAGTTTGCCCAGCACGCAGAGGAGCATGAAGGACGGGGTCGCGGTCAGAGAGGGTGGCCCCCAGCCGGACTCGGGGAACCGAGTGGTGGTGTGGGGACAGAGACTGTGCCCAAGAGCGTCCCAGGCGGAGGGCGGGCGACGCAGAGACGCACGGGAGGTTGTGTTGCCTCGGGGTGGCACACGTGGTTCGCGCAGGCCGGGCTGGAGAGGCAGTGGGCCGCGTCCAGCGAGCGAGCGGGAGCCCGGCCGGCCTTACACGTGCCAGGCCCGGCTCCTTTCCATACTCGCTGAAGACTCTTGAGCCAGGAATTTAACAGGCTTGGGTTCGCCTGTTAGATCTTTCTGCAGCAGCATGGAAAATGGGCTATAGCGGGAAGGCGTTTACTTCCCACCATCTCCTTGACAGCCGAGAAGCGGAAGGTGGTGGGAGTTTGCAGTGAGGCCGGAGCAGCGGGAGCGGCACGAGAGCAGAGAGATCTTAGGACCAGCCAGGCTTGAAGCCTAGCTGTGGGCCATGGGAGAAGGTTTCCAGCCTAGGGACCTGGGAGGGTTGTTGTGTCTTTACTACGACAGGAGCAGCTTTTCAGGGTATTTTTTAATTTCTTTTGGTAAAAACTGTACTGGCTCCTTCTGCTTATTGAAATTTAATCCTAATGCTATGAAACCAGTTTGGGGTGTGGTCAGTAGCTAATTGAATCAATATATCCTTTTCCGGGACTTCTGCAGCCCCTTCTTCCTCCACCCATCCCCGCCCTAGTAAACTACCATCAAGGAAACCTAACCCAGCTCCGTGTGTCTGCTTCGCAGAGTCGTGGATCACGCAGAAGAAAACAAGATGAACTCCAGAAACCTGGGGGTGATATTCGGCCCGAGTCTCATTAGGCCAAGGCCCACAGCTGCTCCTGTCACCATCTCCTCCCTCGCCGACTATTCCAATCAAGCGCGGCTGGTGGAGTTCCTCATTACCTACTCACAGAAGATCTTTGACGGGTCCCTGCAGCCACAGGATGTGGCTGTGTGGAGTACAGGTGTTGCCCCCCAGGTTGACCAAGGCGGTCTTCCAAAGCCTCTGTTATCACCAGAAGAAAGAGATCCAGAACATTCTATGAAGTCACTGTTTTTCTCTTCAAAGGAAGTGAGTTTTGCCGTTTTTGTGTTGGAACTTTTAATGATTATGTTATTAATAAGTTAAAAATCTTGGAACCGTTTATTTTGAGGTGTATCTTGCTTCTTCATGTTTAAAAGTTTTCTTCCATCAACAGGATATCTGTACTGCAGATAGTGAAAACAAAATTTTTGAAACTGCTGCATCATTTGAGGAATCAGAACGAAAGCAGAATGCATTAGAAAAATGTGACGCATGTCTTATTGGTGAGTGGCCATGTAAAATGCATGTTCGATTACTTAAAACTGGCCAAATAAAGCATGATTAAAAGTCAAGGCGAGTGGAGTTGAGGGAAGTCAGAGACAGAAGCTTCATTAGTAAATGGATCTTTGCCAGCCATTAAGAAAGTTGCCTTTTGGGAGCTCCCTGGTGGCCCAGTGGTTAAGGATCCAGCATTGTCACTGTTGCGGCTCAGGTCCCTGCTGTGGTATGGGTTCAGCTGCTGGCCTGGAAATTTCTGCATGCCACCATTGAGACCAAAACAAGAAAGTAGCTTTGGTATTTGTATGAGTGTCATTCTTTACAATATTCCTTCTTATAAAAAGACATCTTGGAGTTTATAGGTATGTTTCGTGGTCTTTCTGAAAATTTTTTTCGTTTTCATTTTTGCCGTCAGTTAAGTCAAGGCAGAGATGTATTGAGCGGCAAGATGGTTTGTTAGCATCTTCTCTTACTGTGGATCGTTGTATGATCTAACTAACCGCTCAGAGTCAACTAAACTCCTAAAATTCAAACCGTTTAGGCTCCAAAAATTCCTAATTTTTTTTCAAATGCCTTTTCCTATCACCTGCCTTTACACATTAAGCACACATCTATGTATGTCTTTATTTCCTTGACTGTAGTTATCTTATCCGCCGAATAATAATTTTAGTTGTAGTGATTGGTAGCTTTTGCTTTGTAGAAAGGCCTCCATTTGTCACTATAAATCTATACCTCTCTAGAGCTAACTGCTGAGCTTTTAAGGTGCAGCCATATATATTCAATTTGCTGTATAATGAAATATTAGTGATCACAGCCTGACAAGGTCTAAAAAGTAAGGGAGCTAATATTAAGTGCCTGCCTGCTCTCTGCTAGGCACTGTGCTTATTGTTTGATTCGTTTATCTGATTTGATCTTCAGAAAAGTTCTGTGCTATAAAATAGGTCGTATTCGCCCTATTCAGCCCTCAGCCTAGCAGTCTGAGAGAGCGCAGATCCTGCCAGAGTTCGTGTCTCTGATGCGTTGTTCAGTAGTTGAACCTGTTTGTGATTATTTCACTACTCATGATACAGGGCTCCCAGTTAGGAATAGTAATAAAAAGAAATGACGTTTTTTGAGGGCTTACCGTTTGCCAGATATTTCTAAGCACTTCTCATGATTAGATGAAGAGGCTGCACATCATCATAGAGACAAAGATGATTCCTCTTTGACAGATGAAGGCACTGAGGGGGGTGACACTGCCCGGCCCGGAGCCAAGGGCTGGAGCTGGGCTGAGCCTGGCACCTGGGCTTCGGCGTCTGCAGCCTGATGGCAGTGCGGCGGGTCCCTTAGGGTGTTGGGTACATGCCCGGGAAGGACCTGGAAACCCAGGGAAGAGAGGTCCCCAGTCTCCGGGGTAGGGGACGGTTGGAGGAGGAGACGCTGCCCAGTCATCCTGCTGGGCTCCTATCTGCACACCGCTGCCTGGAAGAGCCTGAGCTGAGGGCCGGGATTTACCAGAAATGGGAATTTTTTTAGGGGAGATGCAGCAAAAAGGGACAGGGTTTAAAGGAACTCAGGGTCCCATTTTGAGAAAACATGGGTCATGGATCCAGGCTTGATAGGAGAGAAGGTACATCTGGGAGGAAAGAGCAGACGTGGAGAATGACAGTTTTTACTTAAAATAGGACTGTTCAACCTTCATCAGACAGAATGACTGTTCCGGTGCATTTTACGAGTTGATCAGACCAGGGCACGGAAGGCATGGGATGTGATAGGCCCCCCTGTGAGTTGCGTACAACTGAAAAGCACCTTGCGTTGGCAGAAGCTTTGGAATTCAGGGCCTACTTATGTTTGGTTGGCCTGTGAATTGGTGTCACTCCTCTGAGGGTGACACCAATATCTGCCTGTTGAAATCATGGTAACTCTGTCACCCAGTAAATACTTGTTCATATGCAGTACGTGAAAGAAGTTTTTTTTCCTAACCTGTAGTAAATTTTGTATCTGTTTATTACAGTGATTTAAATAAATATGGAATTCTAACATTTTAATTCAAAGCGTACCTTTATTATTTTATATTTAATTGTTATTTAACAGAATAACTTGGAAAACAAAAACTTTTGTTTTTAGAGGGTGTTCATCTGTAACTCCTTCAGACTCGCTTGTTAACTACATGCCATCAAGTTTGATTTTTTAAATGAATCTTTTCCTTTTTCAGACAACAAAGGGCTTTTGCTCATAGACCAAGAGCTTCAACCAGCATCACGAAAGATGGAAGATGTGTGTAAAACCTCTAAGCTGTCTGCTCTGAAATCTGAGAGGGAGATGAACGGTGTTGAGAGGCATACGGCAAGGACCAAGCTTAGACCCGTGAGTCTGCCCGTAGGTAGACCCCTCCTTCTTGCGAGCCCTCCCAACGAGAGAAATGGCAGAAATATGGGAAATGTAAATTCAGACAAGTTTGGCAAGAAGCCTTCCTTTGACGGCATTAATAGAAAAGACACCCCAACTTCTGTTTGTTCCAAATTTGATGGCTTTGGTCAGCAGCCTCTACAGAAAACTCGGGAGAAGCAGTGTGAACAAAATGAGCTGGCTGCAAAGACTCCAGTGGTGGTGCCCCATGTGTTCCAGGACAGAGGAGTGACAACGAGCATCAGGAGTGGTGGGGACCACCCGGGCAGCACCACCCAGCCCAGCAAGCCATACGCAGAACCCAGCAGGGCAGCCAGACAGGTGTCAGAGAGACGGTCCTCTGACTCGTGCCCTCCTGCCCCTGTCAGAGCACCCAGGACACTGCAGCCCCAGCACTGGACAACGTTTTATAAGCCACATGCTCCTGCTGCTGGTGGCAGGGGGGAGGAGGAGAGACCTGTGACATCGCCTGCAGCCGTGCCCCCTGCCACCCCGGAGCAGGCACCGAAATCGCCTCCAGGCCCAGAAACCTTGTCACCTGGGCCGGGGCAGCCGGCTGGTAAGCTGAAGGGGAGGGCCGAGGAGCGTGACCTGCCCGGCCTGCATCCCGTGTGTCAGAGGCCGCGGCTGAAACGCATGCAGCAGTTTGAGGACCTTGAAGACGAAATCCCGCAGTTTGTGTAGGCGTGTCAGAATGCGGTTTTTCTTTTGTCGTTGTTTTGTGGTATTTGTTTTTTGAGAGAAGTTTTGGACAGGGCCCTGTGGTGTAGGTTTGCCACATCCTATACGTTGCTTTTTGTCATTGTGTTGTGTTATCCTGTGGTTATATTGAACGGTAGACTGTTGTGATAGGGCCCCATCTGTGCCTCACTGGAATTATATGTATTTTTGAAGTTGTGAATAAATAGACTCATGTTTTTTAAAGTTCATTTGATTTCCCGTAAAGCGGTCCATTTAATATGTGCATCCATAATATATGACAAAGCTCTCAACTAATAGGTGCAATTGAGGGAAATCAGCTCTATGTTTTGAAGTGAAACTACATGCTTATTTATAAAAGGAATGTTTCTGAATGCACGTGCCTGAAAGATCTTTGTTTGGTGTGATTGTTTCTTCACACAAGTTTATAGTATGTCCTTGACCGTTTGTGCTTTTATGGTATATATGTAAGATTTTATTTTTCAGTTGGCAGTTCACTTAACCTTTTCATATTTGCATAATGGCCAAAAGGCTTGCAGATCTGTATTCAGTTGCATTTTAATTAATGACTAGATTTTACATTTGGTAGTCAGTTGAATCGTACAAAGAAAATGCACTTAAACAAGTCTCTAAATTATATAATTCAGTCATGTCTCATTTGGTTTTAGATGTTACACACTTAATTTTTCACCTCTTTGCTTTGTTCTGCATAAACTTTTGTTGTTCAACAGTTCTGAACATTTTGGCATTTTATATAATAGTTCAAAACAATGTTTTAAAATTCAGTGCACTTCCTCTTAATGTCATCTGGGCTTTATGTTTTGTTTTTGTTTTTGTTTTTTTACCATTCCTTTTGTATGAAATGTTTCCACTTATAAATAATTGTATGTACTTTTTCTACCAGGATGTATAACCATTGACAATGTATGTTTCATCTGAATCATGCAAGGATTTATTTAAGTCATTTCTAAGAGTATAGTTCAATAAGTGTCGTCTGAAATTTGAGAGAAGGTGTAGATGATTGGCTATATTTCATTTATAAAATTCCCAGTTTTTAGAACTAGTGCAGTTCTGTTATTTTCTTGGCTTTATCATTTTGCCTAAAATAGGATATAAAAGGGACAAAAAAAGTAAAATAGCCTCTTTTTGTATGTGTGAATTATATTTGTAACAAATGCTTTTATATGACCATGTTATACTTGATAAAATATATATACATATATATATTAACCAGTTAAGTTATTTCAAGTTCTTGTGGCTTTTCTGAAATTGCTGCCTCTTAGGGTGTGAGACGTGAAGGTTTCTTGACTCTTGGCTTTAGCCGTCAGCACGTGTCACTCCTGTGACCCTTGACTCCAACATGGAATGCGTTTTCTGGGAAGTTGTCGTGGTTCTGCATGACATGAAGGACTCGGGAGAAAGAACAACCCACCCTTTTGCACTGGAGCCTTGTTTTTAGTCCTCATTGTAAAAATATAAAAGAATTGTATTAGTATGAAAACCTGAAAAAAAAATAAGAGCCAACATTTATTGAGCCCTTTCTCCATGCCGTGAACTCTGCTGAGGTCCACGTAAATTATTTCAGGTTTACAGCAGTCTGCAGCTGGTAGGTCAGTACTTTATCATCCCCGTGTTATGGATAAAGAAGCTGACGCTCAGTTAAGTAATGTATTCTAGGTTCCCCAGGTGTCACGGTTGGAATCAAGTCTCAACCGCAGGGCTGTCTCAACCGCAGGGCTGATGTAAGCATACTCTTAAGACTGTGTAATCGCTAAGGAATATTAGGTAGTGTTTAACAATAGAAAATGCATCCTGTAAAATTTTTAATTGTGGCAAAATATGTGTAACAGAATTTACCATTTTACCAAGTTTTAAGTGTATAGTTGAGTGGCTTGAGTACATTCACATTGTCCTGTAACCGTGACCACCATCCATGTCCAAAACGTTCTCACCATTTCATGCTGAACCTTAGAAAATGTACTTTTAAAGCATTCTTAGTTTTCCTTTCATCTGTTGAGATAAGCCAAAGAATACAATCAAGTAGGCTCTCGGTTTCCCCTCCCCCCCCCCTTTTTTTTTTGTTTCTTTTTATGGCTACACCTGCTGTGTATGGACATTCCTGGGCCAGCAGTTGAATCGGAGCCATAGCCACGGCAGTGCCAGATCCTTAACCCACTGAGCCACAACCGGAGCTCCATCCCCTCACTTTTGAACCTCACGAGAAAGAGTTCGACTTTGGGTTCCTTCCTGCCTTTAGGGCTCTTAGCGTCTTGTCCTGCGGAAGCTGTTCCGTCTGCAGATGCTCTCTGGTTTCCTGGGCCCTTACGTCTCCCTCGAGGCGGTGTTGTTGCCAGAGCGCCCACACGTGCCTTGTTCCTTGCTACCCAGCAATGCAGTAGCGATCCTTCAGCAGGAAGTTGTCTGACGTCACACGGAAGGAATGTGGGCCAAGGGAAGGGGCAGCGGGGGGGTGGGCCCTTTCCGAGCTGCCAGAGCACCGGGAGGTTGTGTGGAAAGCATGGTGTTCAAGTTCCCAAGAAGCCGTTTGTGAAGGGTTGATCATACCTTCCCTGGATAGGCTTGTTTTTCATGCTGAGGACTTAAGTAGAATTTATGAGTATTTAAAATTACTTTAAGTGCCGCTTGGACAAGGTATTTCTTTTGATACAGAGATGAAGATAGCCCATAAGGGACTTGTTGCCTAGAGATCTCAGAAGCAAATGGAATCCTACCTACTTCCTGAGCTGATTTACTGTAAAGATAGTACTATGGCCACACTGTTCCCAACTGACATCATGTCACAGTATTTGTACAACTATAGAAATCTTTGAAGTGGCAACCATTGTGTATTCTTGACAATATAGTCACCATATGTAAATCTCTGAGTTTTTCTTTCCTAGAGGCTGGAAATTGTTTCTGTGTTGATATGATTACATATGAGGACCATTCAGTAACATCTAAAGTTCAGCAAAGCTGCTGCCTTCACAATCAGTACGCAAAAGTCTGCTGTACTCATGTGTGTATGGCAGCAACTAATAGAAAAGGAATGGATTTAGAAAGATGTCTTGGGAGTTGCTGTCGTGGCGCAGTGGTTAACGAATCCAACTAGGAACCATGAGGTTGTAGGTTCCATCCCTGGCCTCGCTCAGTGGGTTAAGGATCTGGTGTTGGCGTGAGCTGTGTTGCATGTCATAGACGTGGCTCAGATCCCTTTTTGCTGTGGCTGTGGTGTAGGCCTGCGGCTACAGCTCTGATTAGACCCCTAGCCTGGGAACCTCCATATGCCGCAGGAAGCAGCCCTAGAAAAGGCAAAAAAAAAAAAAGAAAGATCTCTTAATAGCATGAAAAAATTTGAAGTACCTAAGAATAAGCCTAACGAAACATACACAAGATCTTCATGGAGAAAACTTTAGACGGTAGCAGGAGGCATTTAAGGAGACTGTAAATAAATGCAGTGCTCTGTGTTAGGCATGGGTTGGAAGCCACAACTTGGAAAGATATTCATTCATAATTTTACAGGTATTAAAGCTTATAGCTTTAATGTGACCACATCCAATATAATTTTTGAATCATTTGCAAGTTGCAGACATGAAGCCTCCTTAACCCTCCTTTAGTGATACTCCCTTAAACAAGAGTACTCCCGCGCAACTGGAGTATGACCATCAGAGTCAGACTGACGTTGACGGATGATGTCTGGTCCACAGACCACAGTCAGAGTTTGCTGATTGCCCCATAAAGTCCCTCTGCTCCAGATCCCAGCTCCGGATCACATGGTACATTTAGTTGTCCTTTATCTTTTCTTCTTCAATCTGGAAAAGTTTTGGGTTTGGGGGTGGTTGGTTTGTTTGCTTTCTATCTTTTTAGGGCTGCACCTGCGGCATATGGAAGTTCCTGGGCTAGGGGTCACAGTGGAGCTGCAGCCATAGTCCTCCGCCACAACCACATGGGAGCCAAGCTTCATCTGTGACCTACGCCACAGCTCACTGGCAACACCAGATCCTTAAGCCCCTGAGCAAGGCCAGGGATTGAACCCATAATCTTACAGACACTATGTCTGGTTCTTAACCTGCTGAGCCACAATGGAAATTTCCAGAGCAGTTTTAAGTCTTTTTTTCATGGCCTTAGACTTTTTTGAGGGGCCACACCCAGAGCCTGCAGTAGTTCCCAGACCAGGGATCAAACCTGCACCACAGCAGTAACAACACCGGGTCCTTAACCACTAGGCAACCAGGGAGCCCCAGACCTTAACCCTTTCGAGGGTACAGGCAAGTACTTTGTAGCATGTCTTAGACTCAGGACTTTTTTTTTTTTTCCCCACAGAAACCCCGCAGAAGTGATAGGTGTTATGCTTTTCCCTGTATCCGATCAGGAAGGACACCGGGTGAAGTCCTATTCCTGATGACAGAGACTTTGATCCCTTGGTCAGGATAGCATCTGTCCGATTTCTCCACTGAAAGTGAAAGGCACTTTGCGGGAGGGTCTTTGAGACCACGGGAACGTAAATGTTGTTTCTCATCAATGGTCACCAATTAGTTTGAGTCGTTAATGCCTTTTGTCTGAATCCGTGATTACCGTTTTGGTTGTCAAATGGTGAATTCATCCTTTCCGATGCTGACTGACCTTCTGCTTGCTGTAAGGAAGTCGTCACTTCATTTGTTTAGTCATTCCTCTTAGCAGGGACTTGTAGGTTTCTGCTATATTCAGTAAGTTATAATATATTACTGTCACTTCCTTTGGTACAGAACTTTTCCCAGACTTTGTCATGGGAGTCTCTTCAAGCTCACTTCTATGTCCTTTTGACTTTTTCTTTTGTCTTTTTAGGGCTGCAGGTGCAGCATACGTAAGTTCCCAGGCTAGGGGTGGAATCAGAGTTTCAGCTGCTGACCTACACCACAGCCACATCGGTGCAGGATCTGAGCCACTTCTGCCACCTACACCACAGCTCATGGCAACACTGGATCCTCAACCTGCTGAGCAGGGCCAGGGATCGAACCGGCGTCCACATGGCTCCTAATTGGATTTGTTACCACTGAGCCACAGTGGGAACTCCTCCTCTTGACTTTTTGAGCTTTTACGTTTTGGCACATCAAGGTATCCGAAGCTTATACCTCCTCCTGCCCCAGTCATGTGTCCCAGGAGCCTGGTTCCTTTCAATGGAAGGCAGGGAATACGTCTCAAGAGCTAAGTTCTCACTGCTACTTGGCAAGTCACTGGTGTTAAGCCTCTTGATGGACAGATTAAAGACCCCCTCTGTATTTCTATATATACAGAGAAATTGAAACCCTCAGGTTCACACTGATCCTTCATTTCTTTTTTTTTTTTTTTTTTTTGTCTTTTTGTCTTTTTGTCTGTTGTTGTTGTTGTTGCTGTTGTTGCTATTTCTTGGGCCGCTCCCGCGGCATATGGAGGTTCCCAGGCTAGGGGTTGAATCGGAGCTGTAGCCACCGGCCTACGCCAGAGCCACAGCAACGCGGGATCCGAGCCGCGTCTGCGACCTACACCACAGCTCACGGCAACGCCGGATCGTCAACCCACTGAGCAAGGGCAGGGACCGAACCCGCGACCTCATGGTTCCTAGTCGGATTCGTTAACCACTGCGCCACGATGGGAACTCCTGATCCTTCATTTCTAATCCAATACTTCGGGGTTTAATCTAGTCTTTTCCTTCCCTGTGTGTAATTCCTTTCTCCCACAGGGAGAAACCTGGCTCCTAGGATCCTGAAGATATTATTTGCTTACTCTCCCCTTATGTTTCAACCTCCTGACACTGCCAGCTGCTGCATCAGCCCACTTGCCCCAAATATGTCGAGTCCGCCTCAGCCGTTGCTGCGCTGGTCCTGATCACGCCGCTCCCCGACGTGCCACTCAAAGCCTTGGCCTCAGCTGCGAGGAAGACCAGGCCGGCTGAGTCCTAGACCCGATCAGGCCACTCTAATCCTAAATTCTGCTCATCCGGCTGAACCGACCCCAGACGGAAGGGAGGGAAGGGACAAATTCATGATGTTTTGATCAAAAGCAGCTGTTAAGTACTCGTCGAATGGATTAGGACAAATGTAAAGATGAGTTATCACTCAAATGTCTAAACATGGATATATTTATGAAACAAATTTTTATTTTTATTTATTTATTTATTTATTTTTTGCCTTTTTCTAGGGCCACTCCTGCGGCATATGGAGATTCCCAGGCTAGGGGTTCGAATCGGAGCTGTAGCCGCCAGCCTACACCACAGCCACAGCAATGCAGGATCAGAGCGAGTCTGCAACCTACACCACAGCTCACGGCAACACCATGTCCTTAACCCACTGAGCAAGGCCAAGGATCGAACCCGCAACCTCATGGTTCCTAGTCGGATTCGGTAACCACTGCGCCACGACGGGACCTCCTGAAACAAATTTTTAAATTACGATTTTGTGATCCTTTTTTTGTCTCAGCTCTGACACTTGTAAATAATTTAAAAATGTTTTCTGTAATAACTAAACCATCTTACATATTATGCAGTTTTTCATGTCTGTACAAGCCACCAGTTTCATTACTCTGCATACATTTAAGTCAGCATACTTTTCAGAAGATAGGTTAAAAGAGACTAATTGTCCATGTTTCTTACAGGTTTTATTTGGGTTGTTAGCTTTTTTCTTTTTTCTTTTTTTTTTTTTTTTTTTTTTTTTTGGTCTTTTTAGGGCCACACCTGCGGCATATGAAGGTTCCCAGGCTAGGGGTCCAATCGGAGCTTCACCTGCTGGCCACAGCCACAGCCGCAGCAGCGCAGGATCCAAGCTAGTTCTGCGACCTACACCACAGCTCATGGCAGTGCTGGATCCTTAACCCACTGAGCGAGGCCAGAGATCGAACCTGCATCCTCATGGATCCTCATCAGATTTGTTTCCGAGCCACGAGGGGAACTCCTGGATTGTCAGCTTTTAAGTAAACAACAAATAAATGGTAGCCCGGCATCACATGGAAACTTGCCTTCATGGTCCTGCCCCCTCTTTGGAGGATATCATGTCTTCACCGTGGTGTTGAGAGAATTTGAAAGGAGATGGTGTAACAAACACTGAACAGACCGGTGAGCATTTCATTGTCTAGGGAGTGCTGATGGGTAAGAGAACGTGGCCCTCAAATTTAAAAATTAGGACATAGACTAAGTGTGGTAAGATCTTATAAGGATCCGGCGTTGCCACAAGCTGTAGCGTAGGTTGCAGATGCGACTTGCGTCTGGCATGGCTGTGTCTATGGCGTAGGCCAGCCGCTGTAGCTCTGATTCCATCCCTAGCCTGGGAACTTCCAAATGCTGCAGGTGTGACCCTAAAAAGACACACACACACAAAGATCTGACTTAACATTTTAGGCACAGAGCCTGGTGTGTAATAGTTGCTGTCTGCCTAATTATCTCTCATTTCATTTTACATCAGAAATTTGCTTTTCGAGATCTGCTTTCAATGAAATCAACACTTTTTTATATCCAGCTGTTTTCTTCAAAGTTGTGAGGGTTCATCTGGGCAATCGCTTGTCACATCAGAATATGTTGTGAGTCAACAGAGGAAGAAGCAGTGGCTGTATAACTTCTCCATCTGCAAGTGTAGATACACAATAGTTCAGATTCCATGAGGGGTTTAAATGACTTTTGTTTTAATTGACTCATAAATGCAAAAGTGTGTATGTGAATGTGTGTAGCATGTAAAGAATAATTATAAAATGAACTCCCATTAGACCTCATTCCTCCTAGTATAATGTTAAGAAGCCAGCAAAGTGTCCCTCCCTGATCACGTGACTGTCTTGCCCCCCCCCCTCCCAGGTGCAACTGCTACCTTGAATTCTATGCTAATCATTCCCTGGCTTTTAAAAATATCTGCTATCTGTGTATTATTTAACTTTAATTTGATTCTTTTGTGGCTAGCTTGCTTATTCAACATGTTTTGGGGATTAATACATGTAGATGTTTGTAGCTACAAACATAATTTTCCTTTTTAAAAAACTACTGTAAAGTACCCCTGTGGTTAAGGTACTACAATTTAGTATTCATCTCACTGTTGATAGACATTGAGGTTGCTTCTAATTTTTTATCACTATGAACAACTTAAATCCTAAGTATTGAAACCTTAAATCTTTATTTTTTTCTTTCACTTAAAAAAAAAAATCTGTTTTGTGGCTGTTGATCATTTAATCATTACCAAGGCTGGCATTCTTAACTGCCTTTTTCATACTAACAGACTTGAAAGAGGTTAAATAACTTAGTATAGTTTCTATAGCTGATAAGAAAGGATAATAGGACTTGAACCCAGGTGTCTTTATCATAAATTCTGTCATTTCTAAATTATTTCACTTCATTTTTTTTCTGCCAGAGCTTGTGATAAATTGTGTAATATAAAGCTTTATATATATATTTTTTTCTAGTTACTAGGATACTAATTTTAGGTTTATCACATCCCAACTCCAAGGTCATTTGTACTGTGTGTGTGTGTGTGTGTGTGTTGGAGTTTGTTCATTTACTTAAAACCATCGCATCTAAAATTGCTAAAGTTTTCGTGGGTTATAGTGAGTTTTGTAGGCTAAACTTTACTGATGAGAGAACAGAGCAGATGACTCTACCCTCCTCACTCTGTCTCAAAAGAAGAGTTTTGAAAGCCATGCCGTTGGAGGGCTGTTGGAGATTTTATGCGCAGGGAGAACAGGATTTGCATGAGATCTCTTAGCATCAGCTTGTAATCAGGGAGAGAGGCAGAAAATCCAGGTGAGAAACAGCTCCTAAATTAAGCCACTGCTATGGGGATGATGACCTGAATGCTGATTTATTTTTAACGTAACGGACAGGGCTGAGGGACCATCCTGACTGCAGGGTTGGTGAAGGCTGAGGGTGGACTTGGGCAGGGTGGAGAAAGGTGCGCTTAACCTGGGAGCCCGGATGTAATAGCTCCGCTCAGTATCATAAGCGAAAACAGATAATTAAAGATCTTACCTGCTCCTTTAGGAGAATGAACTTCCCTGACTGGGAGTGGAACGGAGGCAGATCTTGTTTCAGGACGCTTTAAGGGAGCCTTTTATGATTAGAACTGGGGTTTTGTTTGTTTGTTTGTTTGCTTGCTCTTTAGGGCCACACATGGTGGCTCCCAGTCTAGGGGTTGAATCGGAGCTACAGCTGCTGAGTGAGGCCAGGGATCAAACCAGCAACCTCATGGTTCCTAGTTGGATTCACTTCCACTGCGCCAAGACGGGAACTCCTAGAACTGTTTTTAAATGGGATGTATTGTGGTTTGGTAAATTCCCCCAAACCGGAGAAAGATTCAAGGCAAAAACTAACCCCCTACTTCCTCCCTCTGTTAATAAGGAGGAAATGGGGATAGATGATCTGCAGTCTTTCCAAAGCTCTCGTCATGATTCTATGACCTTGAATTTCAAGTGAAGGAGATGTGCCTTGGTTCCACAAATACTGAACTCATGGCATTAGGCAATTTCAGTATTTTCATTATTCCATTGTTTTTAGTGTCAGCAAGGAATCATTTAGACCTCATTTCTAAAGCACATCTTTAAAGTGCTAGGGGGGGAATATTAATCCAAAATTCTAATTAGAGTTAAAAGTATCTTTCAGAAATGAAGGTGAAATATACATGTTTTTGATCAAAAGAATTTGTCACCAGCAGGCCTGTGTTAATTGAAATTCTATAGAGAGATCTCTAGGCAGAAGGAAAATGATCCCAGATGGAAAGGAAATACAGGAAAGAAGGAAGACCTCTAGAAAGGGTGCACAGGAAACAGACTCACAGACCTTGGAAACAGGTTTATGGTTATCAAAAGGAAAGAGTTGGGGGGGTGGATGCAGGGTTTGGGACTGGCATAAGCACACTGCTGCCTGTGGAATGGAGGGTCAACAGGAAGCTGCTGTACAGCACTGGGAACTCTGCTCAATATTCTGTGACAACCCATATGGGAGAAGAATCTTTGAAAAAGAATGGGTACGCATATATGTGTGTAACCGAATCACTGCACAGCAGAAATTAACACAACATTGTAAATCAACTACACTTCAATAAAATGTTTTTAAAATGGAAAAAAGGGGAATAAAAATGAATATTGATCGACACTTTTAAAAATACTAGTAGTGTGGAGTATAAAATTTAGAGTTAAAATTGACAATAATGAAAAAGTCAAAAAATGGAAGTATAAAATTCTAGCATTATCAAGGAAGCGGTAAAAATAATTATTAATAAATTTAATTTAGGACTTCCCGTCATGGCGCAGTGATTAATGAATCTGACTAGGAACCATGAGGTTGCGGGTTCGGTCCCTGCCCTTGTTCAGTGGGTTAAGGATCCGGCGTTGCTGTGAACTGTGGAGTAGGTCTCAGACACAGCTGGGATCCCGCATTGCTGTGGCTCTGGCGTAGGCCGGCGGCTACAGCTCTGATTCGACCCCTAGCCTGGGAACCTCCATATGCCGCAGGAGCGGCCCAAAGAAATAACAAAAAAAAAAAAAAGACAAATAAATAAATAAATAAATAAATTTAATCCGTATGTGTTGCAATATCAAAAAGAATGATAAAATAAATGGATGGGGAACATGAAATACTTGAATAATCCCAAAGAAGACAAGAGAGAAGAAAAAAAGTACATTTTCATGAAAGTGGGTCAAATAGAAAACAGGTGGCAAATATAAACGCACCTAAACCAGTGAGGACATTAAATGAAAGTGGACTAAGCACTCCAAGTAATAAACTAATGTCGTCAGCCTAGGGAAGAAAATAAAACCTATGTACATCCTGCTCGCAAGAGACATATCTGAGGGTTTTCAAAGATGGAAAAGATAAACCATGCAACTACTAATGAAAAAACTAATTTAACTACATTACTGTCAGATAAAACCAATTTAAGTCAAGAAGCGTTACTGGAGGAGTTCCTGGTGGCTCAGCAAGTTAAGGACTCAGCATTGTCACTGCTGTGGCTCTGGTTACTGCTGTGGCACGGGTTCCATCTGTAGCCTGGGAACCTCTGTATGCGGTAGACACAGCCAAAAAAAAAAGCGTTACTGGAGATACAAAGGGATGTTCTGTAATGATAATGATAAAAATCTCAATCTAGAATTTCCCATTGTGATGCAGTGGAAACGAATCCATCTAGTATCCATGAAGACTTGGGTTCGATTCCTGGTCTCAATCAGTGGGTTAAGGATCCATGAGCTGTGGGGTAGGTTGCAGACATGGCTCGGATCCCGCATTGCTGTGGCTGTGGCAGTTTCAACCCCTAGCCTGGGAACTTCCATATGCCTCGGGTGCAGCCCTAAAAAGAAAATAAAAAATTCAATCTACCAGGAGGATTTTACAATTTTTAATAATAGTTGCAAATGTAAAAGGCAAAAATAGATAACTAAAAGGAAAAGAGAAATTCATAACATAGGGTGACTTATGCCTCTGAACATACAAAAAAGTAGTGAAAAGATAGATCTGAAGAACACAGCTAGCAACCTTGACTTAATTGTCGGGTAGGAAACACTGTCAACAATGACAGAATTCATGTTGAAATTAAACCCAGATTCAGAATTTACTCAAACTGATAATAAGGCCATAAAGAAAGCCCCCAAATATTTCAGAGGGTTGAAATAATTCAAAATAGGCTCTCTGACCTCAGGGAAATTATGCTAGAAAATCAGTAACAAAAGCTAGCTAGAAATTCTTCAAGTATCTAGAAATTAAACCGAACAAACTTCTAAACCTATGAATCAAAGAAGAAATAACAGACATTAGAAAATCTTTTAAGCTGAATGATAATGAAGATGTATCATATTAAAAATTGTGGGCTGCAACTAAAGCAATGCTTAGAAATTCAGAGCCTCATCTGCATTTACCGTAAAAGTTAAAAGGTTAAAATCAATTAAACTTCATGTCAAGAGACAAGAAGAATAGCAGATCAAACAATGTAGAAAGAAGGAAATAATGAAAATTAGAAGTAAGTGAAATAGAAAACAAAGCTAAAGAAAAATAATAAAATGGGTTAAGAGCCCAACGTAGTGTCCATGAGAATGTGGCTTTGATGCCTGGCCTTGCTCAGTGGGTTAAGCCCCCAGCATTGCTGCCAGCTGCATTGTACGTTGCAGATGCAGCTTGGACCTGGCGTGGCTGTGGCTGTGGCCGGCAGCTGCAGCTCCAGCTCCAGTTAGATCCCTAGCCTGAAAACTTCATATGCTGCAGAAGTAGCTGTAAAAAAAAAAAAAAAAAAAAAAAAAGGGAACTATGGGAATGAAAAGAAGAATATCTTTAAGGACACTACAGATGTTGAAAGGGTGAAATGGGCATAATGAACAACTGAACATCAATCTGAAAATTCAAACAAGGACAAGAGGACAAGTTCTTCCAAAAATTAAACTGACAAAAGAGAAAATCTGGAGCTTCCTCCATTAATGGAAATTGAAACAGTTATTAAAAGCCTTTCTATAAAACCTTACTGGTGAAGTCTTTCAAATATTTAAGGAAGAAATTGCCCTAATTTTTTTTTTTTTTTTTTTTTTTTTTGTCTTCTTGCTTTTTCTAGGGCTGCACCTGCGGCATATGGAGGTTCCCAGGCTAGGGGTCCAATCGGAGCCGTAGCCACCGGCCTACACCAGAGCCACAGCAATGCGGGATCCCAGCCTCATCTGCAACCTACACCACAGCTCATGGCAATGCTGGATCCTTAACCCACTGAGCAAGGCCAGGGATCGAACCCGCAACCTCATGGTTCCTAGTCGGATTCATTAACCACTGTGCCATGACGGGAACTCTAGTTACCCCAATTTTATACAAATGCTTCCAGTAAATAGAAAAAGGGAACACTTCCAAACTTTCATCTGTCTAACCATAACACCACAACATGACTTGGACATCGAAATACATAAAAAAGGAATGTGCCATATATAAGAAGGATAATGTGGAGTTCCCATCTTGGCGCAGTGGTTAACGAATCCGACTAGGAACCATGAGGTTGCAGGTTCGATCCCTGCCCTTGCTTAGTGGGTTAAGGATCCGGCATTGCCGAGAGCTGTGGTGTGGGTTGTAGGCGTGGCTCGGATCCCGCGTTGCTGTGGTTCCGGTATAGGCCGGCGGCTACAGCTCCAATTGGACCCCTAGCCTGGGAACCTCCATATGCCACAGGAGCGGCCCAAGAAATGGCAAAAAGACCAAAAAAAAAAAAAAAAAAAAAAAGAAGAAGGATAATGTATTACTACCAAATGAAGTTGATGCTCCATGTAGGCAAATGTGGCGTTTTGGTTTGTTTTTTGTATTTTTAGGCCCACACTCTCTGCATATGGAGGTTCCCAGGCTAGGGGTTGAATCAGAGCTGTAGCTGGGAGCCTACACCACAGTCATAGCAACGCCAGATCCAAGCCACATCTGCAACCTACACCACAGCTCACGGCAATGCTGGATCCTTAACCCACTGAGCGAGGCCTTAACCCACATCCTTATGGATATTAGTTGGGTTCATTACTGCTGAGCCATGACAGGAACTCCCACAAATGTGGTTTAACATTTGAAAAGTCAACATAATGCTCTACCTTATTTTTTGAAATTAAGTGAAATAGTTATTGCAGATGCAAACTGAAAAAAGGACATGATGAATTTCAATGGTCGTTTGTGATTAAAAATTCGTAGAAAACTATGAATAGAACTTCCTTCACCTGCTATAAATACAGTCTATAGCAGATACATTTAGCAGTAAACTACTGAAAGTTTTGCCCCAAGGTAAGATACCCGCAATCACTACTTCTATTCAACATCATTCTAGAGATTCTAGCCATACACTCATCGGGGAAAAGCTAAATGAAAGGCATAAGGATTGAAAAGGAAGAAATAAGATAGCCATTTGTTTCTGGATGATATATAATTATATACATAGAAAACCCAAATGACTACCAACTACTAGAACTGGTAGGTGATTTTAACAACCCCCGTATCAGCCCAGTACTCAAAAGTCATGACTCATTATATATCAACACCAAATAGAAGATGGAATCTAAAATGATATCAAAACATCAGTGAGCTAGGAAATCGGAGGAGGGCTACGTAGAGCTGTCTATACCCTGAAATACACAAAATTCTATCTAAGTTCAAGAAGAACTAAACAAGTAGAGGGCTGTGGCCTTTCTGTGGATTGGAAGACTCCCTATTATGAGGATAAGTGTTCTCACCCAAGTGGCCTGGACATTCATCCCAGTCTTCTTCATTCTTGTTAATTTTTTACAAATATGCTTTAAGGGACTTTGATAGTCTTGTGATCCTCAGAGAGGTAGAGTTAGTCTTGAACTTGCCCTTAGTGGCTTCGAAGAGGATAACCTGCCAGAGGGGATAGAGCTAGCAGAAGACAGCGGTGCTGAACCCATGAGATTCCCACGTGGACGTCCTTTCTCCTCCGCTCTTCCAGCGCACGCTGCTCTGGTCCTGTTCTTCCTCCTGGGACCTTGGCTGCCAGAAATACGTTGTAGGATATAACTGACCCCAAAGTCTAAGGTCTTTTCTTGCAGCTGGGGGTTCTATATATTACAGAAATTTTATTCATGTAAATAAAGCCCTCGAATTTAAAGTTAGAAATAATTTCCATGCAGCACTGGGGTTTATAGGCAGATTATCAGCAATTGCTTTGTGTCCTACGTTAAAGTTAGTGCTTTTAAGATGTGAGCAGAGACGTGAGCTTAAATATTTAACCAGATATTTGTAATCAGCTTTGTAAAAACAAAATGGTTCTAGCGACCCCCAGAAATTTAGATCCAATCTCGAACAAGCCCTAAATTATTTGGGATCCTGTAAAGGGTTTTTTGTTTGTTTGTTTGTTTGTTTTCATTTTTTGCTGCCACAGGGCATATGGAATTTCCAGGCCAGGAATCAGATCCGAGCTGCAGGTGGGACTTAAGCTGCTGCTTCGGCAATGCTGGATCCTTAACCCACTGTGCCAGGCCAGGGATCGAACCTGTGTCCCAGCCCTCCCGAGACACCACCCATCCCCTGTACCACAGCGGGAACCCCAAGATTTTAGATAACAAAGACAAAAATTTTCCTAGCATGAGGGAGCTGAGTTGTGTTAGTCACAACCTTTGGTTACTCACTGAATAAATCTTTTCCCTCCTCACTACTCTCTTAAAGCTAGTTTTAATTTCAAAGGGAATATTTTAAAGCCTATAATCTTACTTGGGCTAAGCTATTATCTGACGCAAGGCTCCCCTAAAGTAACGTGCCCGGACCTGTGCGGGATTTGCCGGGTGTTACCCAGCCCCTTGGAATCCCACTGAGATGCTCACTGGTCCAGGCAGTGGTTGCAGTGTAACATGTAAGCAAATGCAGAGGCCGTGGACATGTACCTGTCGGCCGTGGGATGGAGTGCTCAGGACTTATCAGGACGTTGAGGAACCATCACTGATTTCGTGACCTGCTGTGCATGTGGAATTGGGAAAGGTAAGGCTGGTGCTGGACGAGGGAGAGAAGAGTCAGAATCTGGAAACTGGTCACGTGACAAGTGGGTGGAGATCCGGGGATGCGCAGCCTGGAAAGAGGAGACCTGGGGGTGACGGCTGTCCTCAGACACTGGACGCCTAAAGCGATGAGGGTCAGTGGGCTCCTTTGCTCTTTTAGGGAGACGTGGGCCCACGCGCTGGGCTTTCCAGGTGCGGGTTTCTGCTCAGCGATAGAAAGAGGTCGCTTTCCAGTTGGGATGGTTCTAACGTGGACGTGTGGCCTCGTGACTTCTTAGGCACTGGGGGACACATTCACAACAAAATCGAGTGACCACCTTTTGAGCATGGCTTGAAGGGGGTCTTTGGGGAGAGGGGGTGTGGGGTAGATCTTTCGTAAAGCCCTTTCTAACTCTGAACCTGAGGCCATGAAGGCCTTGAGTGGCGTGAAGTCTTCCACCTGCCCATCGCCCTGCTGGTGATGTCAGCGGGGCGCGAATAAACCTCACTACCTGGTGGGGGCTGCTTCTGAACCTGCTTTGAGACCCAGGGCAGCGTCCTCGGCCGTCGGCTTGTGTCCTGTGCTCTCAGCTCCCCGCCAGGACCGTCGCTCCTGGGTCCCAGTCTCCTGGCTCGCTGGCAACATACGTGTGATGGCACTAGTGTGTTGCTGTATTCGTGGAGTTTTGTTTATTTTAGAAAGCTTTAGGTGACATTGTAATCATTTCTTTATCAGTTAATTTAACAAACATTTGATGACAACTTAACATGCTGTCCATCCATCAAACCAGATCATAGAGACAAAATAGAAGCTGAGACACTCCTGTCCTTGCAGATCTTAAAACCTAGTGCTATCAGAAGCTGGCTCTGGCTGAAGTCTGTTTTCACATGGAAAAGTCAGAATTGTGAAATACTATTTTTTTTTTCCTGGGAATGGATAGCAGAATTTCTCTGCACGCATTCTGAGAATAGACGCAAATGTTTACATTGAAGCTAAAACAGTACCACTTATATTATCTCTAAAATATTGTCATTACCACTTCTAAAATTCTACAATGTATAATTAGGATAGTCTTCTCCACAATTTTATCTTAGGAGATTTTAACTGAAAACCATCATGAGCTCCATCTAAGTGGAGATATGTCTTCTGCTGCTGATCTAGAAGCTGGTATTGTAGATGTTTTTTAAATTAAACATTTGATAAAATTTAACACTCGACAATGATTTAAAAAAAAAAACCTTCGCAAACTATGAATAGAAGAGAAGGTCCTTAAACAGGTTTAGTTCCTACCAATAATTTGAATCAGTAGCAATATGTGGTATTAGGAAACCAGATAATTTGAAAAGTAGCCAATTTATTGTGCATATACAAAAAGCATCATAATGAAAAATACATCCTGACAGTTTGTACAAATATATATTGATAATGTATTAATCAAATGCACAAAGAATACCCGTGAAACTAATTTATCTAGTATGTATTATAACAGCTGGTAGATTCTACCATGAATCAACACCAATAAGGTATATGTTGTGTAAAGTGAGAATTCTCCAGGACCTCAGGTGTCACAGGTGAGTATATTGGTGTAACTGCTCCAAAAAAGGGGTCAGACTAACTTCTGAAATTCAGAGGTGTTTTTTCTAAATGCTTTTGGCTGTGGTCTGCCTTTATCCCATTATGCACACATATGTGTGTGTGTACATTTTTGTTTCATTAAATGTAGCCTTTTATTCACTCTTTTTCTCTATAAAATTTTTAGTTGCCTAGTTCGTAGATGCTGATGGAAAAATTTCCACTGTTACCTGCAGTTTTACACACTAGTAGAAACAAATTCCAATTTATTTCTACAGCTCTATATGTTAAGTTTGATCTACAATCTGGTATCAATAATAAAAACTGGATATCAGGAGTTCCCTTCGTGGCCCAGCAGTTGACGAACCCGACTAGGATCCATGAGGACACGGGTTCAGATCCCTGGCCTTGCTCAGTGGGTTAAGGATCCGGCGTTGCCATGAGCAACATGGTATAGGTTGAAGATGTGGCTCGGATCCCACGTTGTTGTGGCTGTGGTGTAGGCCGGCAGCTACAGCTCCAATTCGACCCCTAGCCTGGGACCCTCCATATGCCTAAAAAAACAAACAAAAAATCCCCCCAAAACCACTAATATCGATGGTGAAATACTATCAATAATCACAGGTCTGAAGAGGATGGCAATAAAAATCAACAACTTTCTACGTGCTCGATGCTGGGCCTTGTGCTAGGTGCTTAATTCTGTTTATTTCATGTAACAACTCCGTAATAATAAAAAGATAGAATTAGTCCCATTAAACACATAGTCCAAGATGAGTTTGCTAACATGCCTCATATCATGCCCCAATACATTCTTCCGTCAGGATGTGAAAACCCGGTGTGATTCATACATCTCTGCTTATTTCACTAGCCTGTTATCCAGGGCTCCCAATTATGAATAATAATAAATGTCTCTTTGGGGGGCTTAAAACACAGACATTCATATCTCACAGCTGTAGAGGCTGGCAAGTCCAGGATCAAGGTGTTGGCAGATTTGATGTCTGGTGAGAACCTTCTTCCTGGTTTCCAGATGGTTGTTTTCTTGATACATCCATCTCTCGTGATGGAAAGCAATGTCATTTTTCGAGGGCTTACGGTTTATCAGATATTTCTAAGCACTTTTCATGACTAGATGATGAGGCCACACATCATCATGGAGACAGTGACAATTCCTCTTTGACAGATGAAGAAGGGAGGTGACACTGCCCGGCCCAGAGCCCAAGGGCTGGAGCTTTGGGCTGAGCCTGGCATCTGGGCTTCGGCGTCTGCAGCCTGATGGCAGTGTGGCGGGTCCCTTAGGGTGTTGGGTACATGCCCGGGAAGGACCTGGGAACTCATGACAAGAGAGCGTTGCCCTGGAAACCCAGGGAAGAGGGGTCCATGGTGTCGCGGGGGGAATGGTCAGAGGAGCTGACGACTGTCAGGTTACCCTGCTGGGCTCCTGTCTGCACACCGCTGCCCAAGAGGTGAGGGAGAAGGACCTGGCCACAGGGAAAATGATTGCATGCTGTGCTCGGGGCCAGCTGAAGTTCAAAGCCAGAACGGTGCCATAGCTCGAAGTTGTTTCATGTTTTTCAGAAGTAAAAAGGAGCGTGAGCTGAGGGCCAGAATTTACCAGAAAGGGGAATTTAGAGGATACCCAGCATAAAGGGACGGGGTTTGAAGGAGCTCAGGATCCCAGTTTGAGAAAACATGGACCATAGATCCAGACTTGATAGGAAAGCCAAGAAAGTACATCTGGGAGGAAACAGCAAATGGGGAGAATGGCAATTTTTACTTAAAACTCTTCAACCCTCATCAGACACAGTGACTGTTCCAGTCCATATATGAGTTGATCCGATTAAGAAGGGCATCTAAGACATTTAATATGATAGGCTCCCCCTGGGTTTAGTGTCACTGACAAGCAGATTAAGTGAGTTGGCAAAAGGCTTGGGATTCAGGGTGCACTCACTCTTGGTGGGCCTGTAAAGTGGAGCAGCTTTGCTGAGGTTAATGGACAACATCTGACCATTGAACTGCTGCCATACTTTTGACCCAATAATTCATTTGGGTGTATTTGTCTTACGGAAATTCTTGCTGAAATTTTCCTAAGTGTAACTTCACAGAATCAAGGGGTTTTTCTTCAACAGTAGGTTTTGCAGGTGTTTATTATGTTAATTTACATCTGCACACATACATAATTTTACAGTTGCATTCCAAGTGTACCTTTAATCCTTTAGCATAATTTTAGGGTATTCCTGTTGTGTAGGGAACAGTTTTTGTTTGCTAAGCAGAAAGAAGTATTCGCTAATTCCTATGTGGTCTTTCAAACTGAGAATAACTTGTTTTTTAAAAAATTATGTAATTTCCTTGTTGTTTGGAGAATGAGTCCATCTGTCAACACAAGATTTTTTGTCAAGCACCTCACAAGTGTGATTTTGATATATAAAGGACCACCCTTCTCTTTTCTTGCTGATGACATTAAATACCTGCTTGAAGACCAAGAGCTCAAATGTCATGCCTCCCTTAAAATGAAAAATGTCTGAAGCATTCCTAATCAACTTCCTCTAAAATCTGACTGGACCTATAACTCTGCCTTCCAACAGATTTCTTGGAAGTCCTCTTAATGAGAGAAAAACAGAAACAGAAAATGTAAATTAAGTTTTGCAGGTGTTCTTCTGCAGCATCTGGCATATCATCTCTTGCCCTTTATGGTGAAACTATCAGAGAGAGCTTAAATAATTTAGTTTTGTGGGGTATGAAGCTAGGCTTGTGGAGGTCTGTGCCTGTTGTGATTCTGCTACATCAAGATAGAGAATACATTAGAAGAAAGGTGGATCATCATAAAATAGCTAGATGTATTGAGAATTTATTAGGTCAGGTACTCTGTATCTATCTCTCAACAAACTTTGGGGAGTTCTCTATTGATTTATAAAGTTATACATCTATGAACTCAGTCAAACTTGGCTACTCATTAAATGCCCTTCAAGTCTGGTTTGTAAAAAATTAATTGACATTCATTCCTTTTTTCAAAACACTTCAGTTCTGGCCTCGAAACAAGATATTCTTTCTTTAAAAAATCAGTAAATAACTAGATCTTGCTCAGCTGCAAATTCCTGAACTGCTTTTAGGGATCTGAGCATGTTGCAGCCCAAACATGTAATGACATTCCTTAAATCTCCTGAGTGACTTCTGAGCAGTACGAACATCAACACCTTTTGTATTTTGAAACTTACAACTACAGCGTGCTGGTTTTTAAATTGTAAATTTCCACTGCTTTTTTCTTCTATAAAATGACCTATTTCAATCTGTCTTCAGTAAGTACAGTTGTCCAGCTGATGGGTACAATCAGTAAGAAGCACTTTTCACTTTCTGAAGTGGATCTAAATGCCTATGTATAGGAATAAGTTTCTGATTATTATGGTTAAAAAACAAAAAGGCTCTCCAGTATAAATTATGAAATTGTAAAAAGAGATGACAGGGCTTTTTTGAACAGTTGTCCTGTTTAATATAAGCTTGTATTTTCCAAATGACAATTGACGGCTTCATTTTCTAATATTTTCTGCTATAGTCAAAGGCTAGCAACTTTATTTGTATATTTGCATACCAGGATTTTATTTTTTACCAGCAATGATCATTTGGATGGCACAAGGAAAATGCACTAAAGCCTGTTTCTGAATCACGTGGCTTAGTTAAATCTCATTGCTTGGATTTTAAAATACGTGGACAGTTTCTCTTTCAACAGTTGGGCTTTGGCATATGTAAATTTTAAATGTCCAGTGAAGTTCAATGTGGCAATATTTTATGTAATGGTGAAAAATGTTCAGAACTGGGTTATGGATTTAAAAAAAGAAGTGTGCATACAGCAAAGAAGAAATGTTGGCAGAGGGATGAGTGTTCTAAAGCCATCAAACCACATTCCAAATAACATTATTTCCTGAACCTCACAATTAATTCAAAGGCCAACTTAACTATATTTTTTCATTGTAAAAATACACAATATGAAACTATCAGCAGCTAACATATATACACTGTTATACACAAAATAAACAATGAGGACTTATTGTATGGCACAGGGAACTATAGTCAATACCTTTTAATAACATGTCATGGAAAAGCATCTGAAAAAATATACATATACACGTAAAAAATATACGCATAACTGAATCCCTTTGCTGTATACCTGAAACTAACACAACACTGTAAATTAACTATACTTCAATTAAAAAAAAATGTCAACAACTGAAATATGGGCATAAAAATAAATACAGTGCAGTTTTAAGCTTTTTCGCAATTATATAAAACTTGAAAAACTGTTATATATTTATAATATATCAATTATGTATGTAAATATAATATATAATTATGTATTTTCATGTGTGAACAGTGCATAAATTGTTAACTAGCACAGCTTGTTTCTGAATGGTTAAGTCTCATTTAGAGTATGATACATGGTTTAGTTCAGATCACATCTGTTCTGCCACCTAATGCTGTTAATAAAGTTTTATTGGAACCCAGTCACGCCCATTCATTTTCAGTGTCTGTGGCTACATTCCAGCTACAATGTCAGAGTTGAGAGATTAGAACAGATGCCTATGGGCTGCAAAACCTAAAATATTTACTATCTGTCCTTTTACAGAAAAACATTTGCTGACCTCTGGATTTGACGAGTGAGTCAGGCTGTGAGCTAAATATTACATTTGTTTTTCCAATAGGTGTCTGTTTTACGTACAGGAATTCCCTCTTGTGGGTTTTGACTAATGTGTCTAAAATAGACCATAAGACTAGCCAAGAGAGCCTAAAAGTTCTTATCAGAATGTGCATATTAATTTAGCTGTATTAAATGTTTTGTGTGACCTTGTTATTCCTGATATGTGTGTGTGTATATATATATATAAACTCAGTTTTTGCGATCTATTTCAAGGACTCGTGGTTCCTCTGAAATTGTGGTCTCTAAGACTTTATTTTTAACATTTTGAATCATACTTCCCTTGACTACGAGCTGAAATACATTTCATGGGAAGTTGTATTGTAGTTCTGAATGGCATTAAGAACTAGAGGGAAATGCGTAGTCTGCTCTCTTTGCCTTGGATCTTTGGTTTCAGTCCTCTCTGTGTGAAATATGAAAGAATTGTATTATTTAAAAATTTTTTTAATTTTTACTTTTTTATTAAAGTATGGTTTATTTATAATGCTGTGCTAATTCCTGCTGTAAAGCAAAGTGACCCAGTCACACATATTGCATACATTCTTTTTCTCATATGATCTTCCATCGTGGTCTATCTCAAGAGACTGGATATACAGTTCCCAGTGCTGTACAGCAGGACCTCATTGCTTATCCATTCTAAATGTAATAGTTTGCATCCACCAACCCCAAACTCCCCATCCGTCCCACTCCCTCACTCCTCCCCCTTGGCAACCACAAGACTGTTCTCTATGTCTGTGGGTCTGTTTCTGTTTTGTTGATAGGTTCGCTTCTGCCATATTTTAGATTCCACATATAAGTGATATCATATGGTATTTGTCTTCCTCCTTCTGACTTACTACACTGAGTATGAGAATCTGTAGTTGCATCTGTATTGCTTCAAATAGCATTATTTCGTTCTTTTAATGGCTGGGTAGTATACCATAGTGTGTATATACCACATCTTTTTAACCCATCATCTGTTGCTGGACACTTAAGTTGTTTCCATGTCTTGGCTATTGTGAATAGTGCTGCTATGAACATATGAGTGCATGTATCTTTTTGAATTATAGTTTTGTCTGGACATATGCCCAGGAGTGGGCTTGCTGGATCACATTTAGTTCTCTAAGGTACCTCCATACTGTTTTCCACAGTGGTTGTACCAATTTACATTTCCACCAACAGTGTAGGAGGGTTCCCCCTTTCTCCACACCCTCTCCAGCATTTGTTAAGAATTGTATTATTTATGGAAACCTAAGAAGAAATCATGGGAGCTAATATTTATTGAGTCTCCATTATGTGCCAGGCCCCACTAGGTACCCTAGCTGCATCCTCTCATTTCATCCACACAAGCTTGAGAAATATGTTGGTATATCACTCCTGTTTTACAAATGAGGACACTAAGGCTTAATTAAGACCAAGATCATACAATCAGTAACTGACAGAGCCAGGACTCACACTCAGAATTGTCAAATTACAAAATCAGGGCTCTTAATCTTATCATTAAATAATAGGTGTCAGGGAGTGCCTGGTGGCCTAGCAGGTTAAGTACCTGATGTTATCATCGCTGTGGCTCTGGTCACTGCTGTGGTGTGGGTTCAATCCCTGGCCTGGGGACTTCTGCATTTTGGGGCATGGCAAAAAAGAGAATAGGTGTTAGTATTTATGCACTTTAATACACTTGGCATGTCTTTAAACATGTTAAGACACCGCATCAGGAAATGTAACGGCATTACCTGGTCAACTGATGTCTTGGTTTCCCCTGGATGGCAAACCTTAATGGGAGGAGTATCGTTTCCTGCCACCACTCCTTCCTGCCTGCCTCGTCTCCCTTTCCTATTCCCCAACACCTACCAACCTGCACCCTCCGAGATGAGTCAGAAAACCCTGCTTTCGGGGTCTTGGGTGTCTCATTCTCCTTATAATCCTCAGCTTGCAGACACTTGCCAGCTTTTGAAAGCCATTCAATAAGAAAAGATGCTGCTGTGTCTACTGTGGAAATTACTAGTTTGGAAGGTGACTTTTTGCAAATGCACAAAAGATCTAATGGATGGAGAAGAAATAACAGCACTGAGCTTCTAGGCCCCCTGACTACCAGGAGTCCTCCTGGCTGGTGTACTGTGCCAGGGTGGAAGAAAGGTCTGCAGGTGGGAGAACCCCTCTAGGTGACTGGGCTCAAGGACTTGGCGACTCAGTTACAGAGATGGGAGGACACTTGAAAATGTTTCGTAGGGTGCACATTTGGGCAATGAATATTTATGGGTACAGAAATGGATAAAGATTGTTTCCTATGATGCATTTTTGATCTTGAGATCTCAAAAACGAATGGAATAAGATCCTTTCTTCTTAAGGTCATTGACTAGAGAAATGCTATCACAGTTCCCTTAGGTATGATGCCTGTTGTGTTTATAAACTCTGGAGTTTATTCCAGGAATGCATGGTTCGGTAACATAAAAAGTATTAATGTAATTTTGTCTGGGGACTGAGTGGAATGTCAGTCTAAAATATCTGCATCATTCTTAATGAATGAACACTGCCAGAGGCATCCTGATATGGGGAAACAGCAAAAATACCTGTCTTTATCATTTAACTACTAATTAACATGGCAGAAGACATACTGGCCAACCCACTTAAGCAAGAGAAAGAATTAGAGGGAAAAATCTTGGAAAGGACAAAATAAAAGGGCCACCATTTGTAGATGAGATATGATCATAAACCTTAAACCTCAAGGAGAATCACTGACAAATTACAAATGATAAGCAACTTCAGGAAGACGATAGAGGGTAGGAAACGAATCCTAAATTGAGCAGCACCTCACAGCTATGTTGAAATAATATCACTGATTCACTTGCTGTTAGTTGTCTCTGCTGAGGCGTAAATACACAATTGACTGTTTTGTGTGGATTTTCTGATGTAAGAACAATATGTTTATCCTCCCAACTCTGAAAACTTCTCATTAAGTCCATGTCCTCAGATTACCCAACAGAATCTTCCTAAACCAATACAGAGAATATGGAAAGCTAATTAAGCAACTTTCCTAAGCAGCCTATTTAAAAAAAAAAATAACAATAACAAACCTCAGCGGAACTGTTGACATTTTTATCAGGTGAGGGCCACTTTGGTTTGTTCCCTCTCCTGTAATAGGAATAGTCCTACCTGAAACTTTTCAATTTATGTAAATTGGGTGCTTTGAGCATTTTCAAAGAAAAAGCAAATTTCCAGGCAAGGTTGTTGCAGCTATTTTGATAATCACTGTGCATGTGTCTCCTGTAATAATACTTAAAATCAGAGGATGCTGACCCAGTTAGAGCTAAGGATTAAAGAAATCTGCTTAGAATGGAATCGAGTCCACTAGAGTGAGTGCCAAGAGAAATGCATTCCGTAGAGTGCCCTTCAGAGAACCTCTCATTAGCCAGACTACAAACCTTTGATTTCTCATCACTTGATATACGACTGCCTGAAATTCACTGAAACATGAATGCAGTATATGTTTATGTGTGTTCACAGCATACTAGTTTAGTCTTTTGTTTCTCCTGGACAAATTATGTAGTCTTATGCCTAACTTAGTTATTTGCAGCTTTACCCTAAGATATAAAGGCCATATAATTTTAATACAAATTGTATACACTCTAGATATGGGTTTTGTGTAATTTTTTCTTCTTTTTTACATTTATATATATATATATATTTTCTACTATACAGTATGGTGACCTAGTTACACATACATGTATACATTCTTTTTTCTCACAGTGTTTGGTGTAATTTTAATAGCACTTCAAATACATCAGAATTCTGAAAAAGTTAAAACATTACCTTTTAAAGTAGAACAACTCTGACTACAAGCCTTTCATTTGAAGTTAAAAACAAAGACACCCAGCAGCGTCTATTACTCCTCCTATTAACCAGAAGCAGTGGAATCTGTCCAGAAACATTTCCTAACCTCTGCCAATTTTGCATTTCTCCTTCCATCCATACATTTGTTTCTAGGTCAGATTTGAATCTATCTATTGCTGAAATGTTTTATCTAATAAGTGTTCTTACTACATGTCCTGTGACAGATGTCTTACATCAATATTATCTTGCGGATTAAAAATTCTCAGGAGTTCCCGTCGTGGCGCAGTGGTTGACGAATCCGACTAGGAACCATGAGGTTGCGGGTTCGATCCCTGCCCTTGCTCAGTCGGTTAACGATCCGGCGTTGCCGTGAGCTGTGGTGTAGGTTGCAGACGCGGCTCGGATCCCGCGTTGCTGTGGCTCTGGCGTAGGCTGGTGGCTACAGCTCCGATTCGACCCCTAGCCTGGGAGCCTCCATATGCCGCGGGAGCGGCCCAAGAGATAGCAACAACAACAACAACAAAAAGACAAAAGACAAAAAAAAAAAAAAAAAAAAAATTCTCAAAAGGTAAGATTTTTAACACCATGGTTTTGAACTTGGGCTCTACATTAAGGCCACCTGGGGAGGTCTGTACATTCAATTGCATGCAGGAACCACCCCGATGGTTCTCATTCAGTGGATGTGGGGTCCTTTGGAGGTAACTGTGACACACAGCTGAAAGTTGGGAGGCACTCTTTTGAGTATCATGCCTAATTCCATCCATTGCACCCATCATAACTGGCACTTAGACAACTCTCAAACACCGTTACAAACCTTTTTGAGTTCCAACAAGGATTTCCTGCCTTGCGTCCCTTGTGTCCATAGAAGATCGAGTGTGGGTCAGAAACGAAGGAAAGCTTTATTCTTTGGATAAAGAAAGGAGAGGCTGGAGCTGGGGCTCTTAAGCGCACACTCTGATAGGCCAGCGGGGGGGCTGCGTTAGAGGCTCCCGAGAGCGGGGGGAGGGGGCGGGGTTATCGCGGGGAGGCGCAGGCGCGTTGCGCGCTCGCCCGGGCGCAGCGTCTCTGCACGTGGCCGGCGCCATCTTGGACGGAGGCGTCGCCAGCCTCCCGCGCCCCCGCCGTCCCCGCCTGAAGCTGCGGCTGCGCTGGTCTGAGGCTGGTCTCCGCCTACTTTGTCGTGTGAGGAAGTGTAACTAGACAAAGCACAAAGGAAAAAAAAAAAGGTTAGATTTATTTTATTACCCAGATTCTCTTTCTGTCTCCTGGGAATTGTTAATGGCATGCCCGGTGAGAAATCCCCCCGCTGGTGTTGCGGGGTGATGGCTCGGCTTCTGGAACGCCCTCCTGCTGATTTGGGGCGTCCTGGTAACCCGGTCGAGGAGCAGCACTTCTCCCCGGCCGCCTTTAGATGTGCGCCTGGTGACCTCCGGCCTCAGCCCCAACTCTTGGCATCTCTGAGTGACCACTCTTGGACTAGCCTTTTGGAGACACAGGACGCCAGATAATTTAAAACCCATGGCCCAGATACTAGCAAGAGAATGTCACGTGTCAATTTTTTTGCAGAAATGAAGACATCCAGGTCTTTTGCGTGTAGCAAAGTCTATACCCCGACGGCGAGGCTCGCTGCCGTGACCTGAATATCTCAGGTCACACTTTCGTTGTTTTTCGGAAGAGAAGCTTCGGGTCTGAAAGAGGCTCAGTCAAGGGGTCCTTTGCCCCAGGTTGTCTTTCTGGTCATTGAGCTCGCGGGTCCTCTTCACTCCAGTGTGATGCACCCCGAGCGATCCTTGCAGCTGCGGGACGGGGCAGGGGGTTAGGATCACCACGTGGGTTCTGTTCAGCTTAGAACTGAGCTGATCTCGCGCGCAGGCTGTGTGTTTTCCAGGTTTTTAGATCCACCTCGTCTCCTGGCCAGAAGGCAAAGTTGGAGGGGGCAGCCCCCACCTTATCCCGTGAGGGCTTCTCCGATGCTCCTTCCTGGAGGACACACCTCAGCTGCTCCTTTTCAAGGGGCTTGGGGTGTCCTTGCTCTCAGGCTTGGGGAGTGGGTCTACCCTACATGAGTTCCAGTGCACCTGACTTTAACTTATTCCTTGGTGCTCCCTGCATGCAGAGCAGCGATCAGAAGCAAGCTAATCCAATTTTCTTGAATTCCCTGACATAGCTTAGCTAAGGCCCATTTCAAGGTCTGAATGGATCTACTTTCCCTGATGACTGGGGTCTCCAGGCTGAGAGCAAAGTCTATTTTATGCTTAAGGCACCTGTTATCCCCTTAGTCACCTGAGACACAAATGCCAGACCATTGCTGCTCTGTAGGGATCCGAGGAGCCCAAACCTGGGCGTTACTTCTTTTAGTGATGCCTTAGCCACTTGAGCTGCCTTTTCAGTTCTGGTGGGGAGTGCTTCTACCCACCTAGAAAACAAGTCCCCGTGCACCACGAGAAACCTGGTGCCCCGGACACTCAGCAGGACACTGAAGTCAGTCGGCCAGTCTTCCCCAGGGTTCGTCCCTCTGGTCTGAACGGGCCTTATCTGGGGTTCTGGGGAGGCTGGTGTTGGGGTTGTTCATTGCACAGAGGGGGCACGTCTTAACCATTCGACTGATTATACTTTTCACGCCAGGAGTGACCAAGACCTCAACTGACCAGTTAAACGGGGCTTCCCATCTGAAGTGAGCTCCCTAATGAGCCTCCCCCATGGGTTCAGGGTGGCTCAGACAAGCTGCAGTGTGGGGAAGAGGTATTGCCTGTGTTTATCCACGAGTCACCCGTGGCCTCCTAGATCTCGACTGAAGCCTCGTTTTCAGCCTTTGTCTGGGTCTTCCTTTGTGTAGACTGGGGAGTAATTGGATGGATCTGGCCTCCCGGATGTTAGGAATAGCTGTCATTGCCGGTTCTAGGGCCACGCTTTCGGCCGTGGTGACAGCCTTGCTGTTTCCCTTTGTTACCTCCCCATCCTCATTTTGGTGACCCTGTGATGAATCCCTGCCATCTTTTGTGGAAGCTCTACTGCTTCTAAGAGCTTCAGTATGCTTAACCCATGTTTCGCCTGTTGTTCTCTGCAATCAGCATTCCCCGTTTCCTCTCAATAGCCCCATGTGTGTGTAGGATGGCATATGCAGATCAGAGAAGTCTGTGCCAATCTTCTCTGTCCTGAGTGCTCAGGCTCAGGTGGAGGCTGTTAGCCCTGCCTTTGGGGCAGAAGTCCCTGGGGTAGGCTTCTTGCTTCTATGACGTGGGTCTGGGAGGTTACTATGTATCCCACCAGCCCCTTTCCTGCTCCCATAAAACTGCTTCCATCCGTGAACCATTCCTCTTAGGCGTTTGGTCAGGGCGACTGCTGTAAATGGCTTCCATGCAGTCAGGCTCCAGAGGCCCCATTTCTGTGGGTAGCCGGGTAGCAGGGTGTAGCGTGTAACAGGTTTGTGTGGTCTCTGCCGCGTTGTCTAAAAGCACAGCCTGAACTTGAATCAACCATCTGGGGGACAGCCATTCTGTTCCCTTAGAACTTAGGAAAGCCTGAACTGGTGTGGAGTCCACATGGTGATCGGCTGACCAAACATTAACTTTTCAGCCTCCTGTAGTTGTAGCGGCTGATGAGGAGGCCGTCCCTCCGCACTTTGATCTAATGGTTTGGAGAAGGAAGCCGCCACCTGAGTAACAGGCCCCAGTTTTTTGAGCTAATACCCAAGAGTGATTCTCTTTCTGTCCTGAATGTCAAGGTCAAAAGGATTAGCTCTATCTGGGAGGACCTGGGCAGGCGCCTAAAGGAACTGCTTCTTCAATTCTTGAAAGGCCCATTCACATTCTAAATTCCATTCAAAAGGATCATTATCCTTCAACTTTTCATCTAGAGGCCTAGCTATTAGACCAGAGTTAGGGATCCCAATGGGGCAAAACCTGGCCATCCCCAGGAAACTCCTAAACTGGCCTCTAGTTTTAGGAGGAGCAAGGCTGCAGATGGCTGTGACTTGGGCTAATACAGAAGAAGGTATCTTCTACATTTAATATCAGGTCCTGGGGGACAGTAGGGTGATAGAGCAGGGTATGGGCATTAGGAACTACTGGATGTATATCCTGGGTGGCTTCATTGGCTGCCCTGAGGTCCTGTACATCCAGTATTCCCCACTGGGTTTCTTCTCAGGGAGAATGGAGGTTTACTGGCTGATGGACATGATCGAACAAGGCCCTGGTCAATTAAGATCCTATATAACGGGGTGAGGCCCAACAAGGCCTCCCAACAGGGAGCATGCTGTACTGTTTTCAGTTGGGCCGTGGAGGTTCTGATGTAGATGGACTATCACGAGACTGGCCCCTGTGGCTCGTCCCTGCAGTCCCTGGGCCCAGACCTTGGGATCTACTCTGGGGAAATTGTCCTCAGCCATGAATATGTTGGTCTTGTGCCCTTTGTCTAAGGGGATGCCAGTTTCCAGTTTGTCTTCCATTATGTGGATATAGCCCCCAATCTATGTAAGACATCTCTCCCTAGCAGGGGTGTAGGGCACTTGGGTATACATGCATCTTTCACTCTAAAGTACATGCTCTCTCCTGAAGGCCATTGGCGAGGCTGCTTTATAGGGTCTCTCATCAGCAGGGAGGGGGGCAGAATTCTTGCCTGTCAGGTGCAGCCGTAGCTGTGATGCTCGCAGCATTCCAGAGCAAAGCATGGGGTACAAGCATCTCTGCGCACGGCTGACCACTGCCACCTTGAATTGAGGAGTCATGCACAGTGCTTCTGCACACGGTCCACCAAGCTGAAGGTGCAGCCACTTTGCACTCTGGTCTGAAGTGCCAGGTGCAAGGCCTCTGCACACAGAAACCTATGAGCAAGTGAGACAACAAGAAGCACAAAGGAAAAAGAAAAAGATTAGCCTTTACTACGTAAATTCTATCTTGATTTCCTGGGAACTGTTAGTGGACTTCGCCGGTGACATTTACATAATGGGTGAACTGGTTTGAGGTGGAGCTTCACTTGAGGGTCATTGGCAGTCATAACTTCAAGTCCAGTGGTTCTAAGTAAACAAAATGCTGACAAAGCCACAGCTGCACTTGTTTGAGTTGTGTCATTTGAGCCCACCCAATTATTGACTTAACCTGAACAGGCCCAACCTTTTGTAATTAAAAAAAGTATTTCGGGGTGGGGGGAGGAGAAGATTCTGGTTGCTAACAATCTTAAGAGCATAGAAAGAACATGCCTTTGTTGTCATAAACAGTTTTCACGAAGTCCTTTTCCTTGAATTAAAAATGGCTTAATAAACATGTGTTCAAATAACAGCTTCACGGAGAAGACCTCAGAGCTGAGTTATATGATTCAATTAGTTAAAATTCTTGACGATTGTCAGGTGATATAACGGAAGTCAGTGTTACATTTTCTTACTAGAAACCAATTCCACTCTTGGTGGTTCCTACAACAGCAGCTGGTTTGTAGCCAACCCAAAGCCATGAGAACTAACTGGACTTTGTAGAGGACAGAGTGAAGGCAAGCCCAGCACCCTAGTGGAAGGCTGGCCCATGTGTCCCATCCCCAGGGTCCTCCTCAAAGGCTCAGTGCATCAGAATCACCCAGAAGGCTTATTAAACATACAGATCCCTGGGCCTCACCTCTAGACATTCTGATTGGCTTAGCCCCCAAGTTGGGACTCTGTACGTGTAACAGCTATTCCAGCTTGGTGCTGATGCAGAGGGTGTGACACTCACAGAAGGACCATGCAGGATGGTGCTTTGTGTTTTATTTTTGGTTTTGTTTTTACTTCCAGTATCTGAAGGTAACTTGTGCAAAGGCTTAACAACTTCGGCCATCATGGGAGTTTTCCTGTGCACATCATGCAGTTTTTATTTTTTAATCTCTATACCAAAGAATTTTATATGCCCTTGGAGGCATTTGTTCTTGGTCTTGAAGTGGATGTTTTCAAGTTCAGTGAATTCAACTGTCTTAGCAAAGCTCTTGGGAATGTTTGACAAACCCTACTCTTTAATCCCAATAAAAATAGAATACAGATGCTACTGAAACAACTGCAGATAGAATTCATAATCTAATCAAGAGGAAAGCTAAGTAACCTGAGTGGTTACAATGGTTCCAATTCTCTGCAGCGGGGAGCTGTTGGTAAACAATGTTGCAAGGATGCTCCACTGAAATGGTGATCAGGCTGGATAGAAGCCTTTGCCAGAGGAGAGGAGAGGCCAAAAACAAGGACAAGTGCTTCCACTGGCCCGCTTGGGGTTTAGGAACAGCGAGGAAGACCGGAGGTTACCATCTTCCCCTTCGTTCTGCCCTTAACTTTTCCAGCCATTTTCCTCCTCTCGCCCCTGCTCTCCGTTTATGTTTTCCTTGCTTTTTCTCAGGAATATGAGTGAAGTCTGGGCCCCAGAACGCTTTGAAGGGGGTTGTTTGACCTTTTAAAAAGATGGCTGGGTGATGCATTGACCTGCAGACTCTCAGTCAAAAGTCTTATCTTCAAGACCAAAAGGGCACAACAGTTTGTAAAGCCAGCCCATCTTCTCCTTCCTTTTCATGCCCACAAAGGTAATGAACGACGATTATAATACTTTTTGAAAGAGAGAGGAAATAGGAAATTAGCATCTTGACACTGACCTGGAACCCCAGACAAGCTGCCAGTCTGTGACTGAGTCCCAGACCTTCTGGGAGCTTCTTGCCATCTAGCAGGACAGAAGGTTACGATGGAGGGACATCAGTGCAAAACAAATGACTCAGTTTTCCTTTTCAGAAAATGTTCAGTTCTAGCTGCCTGACTCCCCTATTTAAATAAAAGGGATAAAACAATGACTGACCGAAAGCATCTAGGATGGAGCGTTAACAAATGCTTCCTGCCCCGGTGTTAGTCGAAAAAAGGCTATATCCCACTCTTTGATGCCCTGGGTAACTAACTATGTGCAGAAGCTTATGACTTTATGTACCAGGAAGAGGAGATAGAAGTCAAATCAAGATTCAACCATGTATTTATTTCCTGCTTTGTCAGAGACTCGTGCGATGGGAAAGAATGAGAAGGCCTGTGTTTCCGTCCCAGTTTCTCTATTTACACACTGTGTGACCTTGGCAGGTCATCCAACCCCTTTGAGAGTGTTTCCTGATCTGTGAAATGAGAATAATATCTGCCTAACAAGGCAGTTGTGAAGGACAGATGCATTAGTATACCTGAGTTAGTGCACATTTTAAGCCCTATAAAAATGTAAAGTATCTTTGCTGCTGTGAAAGTATTTGGAGGGGTTGGCAGCGGTTTCTGGGTCACAGAAATAAAGTGACAGAGAGGTCAGTGTACTATTACTGCATTTGAGGGGAAAAGGTAAATGTTTGAATGGACATACCCATTATCACAGGTATATGTTTTTTAATTTTTTTATTAAAGCATAGTTGATTTACAATGTTCTGTCAATTTCTGCTGTACAGCAAAGTGACCCAGTCAGGTATATTTTTATATGTATAAAGGTGGACCTCTATTTTGAAAAATTCAATCATGTCACCACTGATTTTGAAATGTTAGTAAGCAAATAGATCAACAGTAGGCATTTCCTATCAAAGTAGTAATAGCCATCACTGGATGCTTCCTTTAGACTGAGCACAGTGATTAATAAGCTCTTCCTTTCATACCATCTCATTGCGTCATAACCCTATGATGGAAGAGTCCTCCTCAGCCACTGCCAACCACCCCATGCCAATAGGTAGTATCATTCCCACTCTGCAGATGGTGAAGCAGAGCAAAGTTAACCGTTCTGAAGATGCCCTTCTGTAATATACCTAATAAGCAGTGAAATACAGTTTAAAGCCCAAGTGTGTTTGACCCTAAATCATGTGTCCTATACCACCAAAATTTTGGAGAGCGTGGAAACCACAGTATTTTCCATTTAATTGAAATAAAAGTCTTGTCTCTGTGACAAGTTGCTCTGAAGTACTGGAAAAATATAAAAATATGAAAGTACTAGAAAAATATAAAACCCCTGTGATTTTCCAGATTATTGTTGAGAATTCAGCTAGGTATAAAAAGTAGATTTAAAATGAATTAATATGATAGGGGAGTTTCCATCGTGGTGCAGCAGAAATGAATCCCACTAGGAACCATGAGGATTCGAGTTTGATCCCTGGCCTCGCTCAGTGGGTTAAGGATCCGGCGTTGCTGTGAGCTGTGGTGTAGGCCCCCAGCTACAGCTCCAATTTGACCCCTAGCCTGGGAACCTCCATACGCCGTGAGTGCAGGCCTAAAAAGACAAAAGACAAAAAATGAAAAATAAATTAATAAAGTACAGATAGTACATGGTTCTGGCAAGCTAGGTAAAAAGTAGAAGGCAAATGATTTTAGGAAGCACTGACAAAAGTGCCCTGTTGGAAAACAAAATTTTATCTCAGAGGAGCTTGTCAGGACTGTCTCTGATTGATCTCCGCCGATCCCAGTGGAGCCATCCTGTCTTCAGCAACAGCAGTAATGACGGTGAAGAGCTCTGCTGACCTTCTCTGCAAAGCTCACCTCAGTACCCCCACTTCCCCCACTCTGGCTGAATGCGCTTACCCCACAGGGAAGGCAGTTTGAGCCAAGGCGTTGTTTTAGTCCTTCTCGAAGGTGGACACGTTTTCCCTTGCGTTGCCCAGAAGATTCAAACCATGGAGGCACCTCTGCACAGAGCGTGAGGGTCTGCCTGGAAAGTGAGACATTACCCTTGGTGACTAAGATCTATTTCGGAGAGAAAGGATAAGTGCTCTGGAAAGGCTTGTAACAACCTGCAGGGATTGATTCCTCAGTTCAGAGCTTGGGTCTTTGCCTGCCCCTGGATGCGTCGTAGGTGCTAAAGGTTGAAAGCCAGTGACAACACTTCTACTGCAAGGCTTGCTTTGTCCTTGATGACAAGGCTTTCACTTAAGGGAGCGTCTTCCGGTGTTGTTGAGAAACCAGGATTGATCAGATGTGACCTCAGAAGAAAGCACCATAGTCGTCTGTATTAAGGGACTTCAATGGTCCATGTCCAATTTTCTTCCAAGTATAATCTAGTCGCTTAAACAGCTATTGGGAGTAAAATAAAGAAGCACAACAGATTAAGAAAAAAAAAAATCCTTTAGGTATTTTCTTGAGAAGCTCCTGGTCTAATGCAGACATTTCCTGTCATTTTTTTTTTTTCCCCCAGCAGCATATGGAAGTTCCCGGGCTCTGGGTTGAACTGGAGCTGCAGCTGCTGGCCTACGCCACAGCCACAGCAGTGTGGGATCCAGGCCGAGTCTGCAGCCTACACCACAGTTCACGGCAACACCAGATCCTTAACCCAATGATCGAGGCCACGGATTGAACCTGAATTCTCATGGATGCTGGTCGGGTTTGTTGACACTGTGCCACGACGGGCACTCTGACTCTCATCATTTTAATCACATCTTGGTTTTTAAAATTGAGAAAGGCTCAGAGGTTCACCAGAAATCACACAGCTAAGGGGCCGTCTCAGATCTGACCCGAGGTCTCTCTGATTCTAAAGACCAGGACCTTCCACCACACCACAGCCCTTGTTCAAATCTGTATTGATTGATATCAAGGAGTAGCACCTTTAGAATAATTTAATTTCATTCAGGAGAAAAGAGAATCAGAATGCGAGTAAGCTCTGGAGACGGAGTCCCCCCACCACTCACGGGGGCTCCTGGGAGATTGCTGGAATCTGCTTGGACTCCAGTGGTGCCAGGCTCTCTGTGCCGGCAGACGTGACTCAGCCACATTCCCACTGGGGTCGAGCCAGAGGTGAGTCAAGGCATCAAGGCAGGGATGAAGGCTGATGCACAATCTGTTGCTAAGCATGTGGACCTCCTCCCCAGCCCCCTGCCCCAGAAGATGTAAGGAGAGGAGGAGACGGAGGGCCGGGTGCTGTGAGTCACGAAGGAGGAGGTGACAGGGAGCTGTTGGAAGAGGGAGGGTTTCCTCAGCCGAGGGAAGTTTTTCTCACTTTGACAAATTTAGCTGAAGGAATCTGACAGCAAACCACAAGCCTTCTTTGTCGGGCTGAGCGGGCAAGAACCATGTGAAATATTTTCCCACGCCACTTCCACCACCTCACGGAACGCTGCCTAAGTAGTTTCCATTTTCCTCCCGCTGTCCTATGCTCAGGGCCAAACAGTAACTGGAAAGCTGACATGGTTTTTGGCTGTTGTGTGGTTTTGCCACTTAGTGGGTAAACTGGAGCAAACTCTTCCTGACGTTTGCCTGTTTGTTGTGAGGCTGCCCAGGAGGTGGGCTTGGCACCTATTGGGGAGTTAGGACTGGGTTTCTGGAGATTGCACTCGTTTATCCTCTCGAAAATTCCTGAGGATGGTGCCAAGTCTTCCTTAGCATCCCAAGGAGCACATTCCTTCCTTGCAGGCACTCAAATTACTGCTATTATTTGTCTTGTTAAATGGATCACGAGGCAGAACTTGTTCTGAATTAGTCCAGGTCCCTAATTCTTGGCACTGAGATGTCCCTTGGTTGTGTCGCTTGCCTCTAGCCAGAGCCCTTGGGAGTGTGTGGTTCTGGAAGCCACGCTCACGATGCCCTGAGATTGCAGAGGGGCAGGTCTGGCTGAGGAGTGAGGTTGCTCCAGGTGTCATCAGACTGCGCACAGCCAGAAGCTCAGCCCCCCACTGAGGCTCATGTGATAACATCCCAGACTAATTGTCTGCTATGAGACACTCCTGGACATCCCCTAAAACTCTGTTATCTGGCAAAAAAAATTTGCGGTTAATACCCAGAAAATGTGAAATCTCTGGGCTCTTGTGGGTTTTCTGAATGTCAAGCCAGCAAAACTCTAAACAGCTTTTGAAGCGAGTGCATAAAATGGGCTTGGGATGGCAACCTGCCTCCTTGCTTTTGATAACAGCTGGATTTAGTTGTACTTATTCTGCTAGAGCAGAGATGTTTATACTGGAGTAGATGGGCTACCTGCCTCCCCCACCTCCAAAGTCCACGAAGACTTTGCAGAGGTATCAGGCCCAGGTAGCCGACATGAATACACTTTCAGAGCTTTAATTTCCCTGTAATTGCCCCAAATTGATCTGCCTTGGATGGAAGTGAGGATCCCAGTAGAAGTCCCATTACAGTCTGAAGAATGAGAAGAAATTTGGACCAACTCCAAATTATGGCTGGGGCTGGGTACCAGGAAAGAAAAGAGCGCTAGAGGGAAACCAGCAGACGCTGGCAGAGCAGCCGTGCAGGTGAGGAGTGGGGGTACAACCCAGGAACTCAGGCCCTGTTTTCCCACAGACAGTAGACCTTTCAAAGGGTCCAGCCCTCCTAGAACTGAATTGTAACTGAAAAAAGAATCTCCAGAAAACATTTTTTGTTGGTGTTGGTTATTGGTTTAAACTGTCAAGCTGAATTGATAACAAGACTCTACCTATGATTTCCAACTAATTAGAAGAATATAACAGCAAGTAGGTTTCGGGGGGGGTGGGGCAGGGGAATTTTTGATGAATAATTTGATCCCTAAGGTCTCTAAACACTGTCCATAAATTACACTCCCATTATAGACGCCGGACTAACCGGTGGAGGTTGCTTAGCAAAGGAGAACAAAGGAATGATGAGACAATCCGTTTACATGCTTGTTACCACTCTGGAGGGCACAGGGTACTTTCCCTTATCTCAGTTTCCTCTGCCACCCTTAAGATGGAACCACTGGTATGCACTCCCTAAGTGCCTCTGCCGATGCCCCTTGCTGGCCTCCTTCCCCTCAGCCTGGGATACAAGGTGTCCCAGCCGCTGCCCAGGGCTAATTCCACCTCCTCCCCTTCCTTGGGGCCCCGGCCATCATCCCCACTAACTTTATTTTTTTTTTTATAATTTTTTTATTTTCCCACTGTACAGCCAGGGGGTCACGTTATCCTTACATGTATACATTACAATTACATTTTTTTCCCCACCCTTTGTTCTGTTGCAACATGAGTATCTAGACAAAGTTCTCAATGCTACTCAGCAGGATCTCCTTGTAAATCTATTCTAAGTTGTGTCTGATAAGCCCAAGCTCCCGATCCCTCCCACTCCCTCCCTCTCCCATCAGGCAACCACAAGTCTCTTCTCCAAGTCCATGATTTTCTTTTCTGAGGAGATGTTCATTTGTGCTGGATATTAGATTCCAGTTATAAGTGATATCATATGGTATTTGTCTTTGTCTTTCTGGCTCATTTCACTCAGTATGAGATTCTCTAGTTCCATCCATGTTGCTGCAAATGGCATTATGTCATTCTTTTTTACGGCTGAGTAGTATTCCATTGTGTATATATACCACATCTTCCGAATCTAATCATCTGTCGATGGACATTTGGGTTGTTTCCATGTCCTGGCTATTGTGAATAGTGCTGCAATGAACATGCGGGTGCACGTGTCTCTTTTAAGTAACTTTAACATCTTCCTTTTATTGGGCTCTTTGTGGTCAAAGATGTCCTGTCTTCAGGGAAAAAAGACCTGCTTAACCTGATGTCCTTCTGGCTGCTGCCCGCATCACTCTTTTCTTCTGCAGTCACTGCATCTCTGAGTCTCTGCATCTCACCCTTTATTCCTTCGAGGTCTGGTTTCTGCCTCCCATTAAAACTGTTCTCTCAGAGGTCAGTCATCAGATGCAGTAGACAGCTTTGCATCTTCATCCCACTCGACCTTTCTTGAGCCATTGGTGCTTTGGACCAGTTCCTCCTCTTTCCTTGCCTTCCAGGCACTCCTCTTCCCAGACGTCCCCCCATCCTCTCCAGCTCATCCTGTTCAGGTGTCTTCACGGGGCTCTCTTCTTTTACCTGCTTTTTAAGAAACTATTATTACTGAAGTATACGTACATACAGAGACGTGTACAAATCCTAAGTTTACAGGCTGATAGTCTTCACAAATTGAACACACCAAAGTAACTAGCACCCAGACCAAGACAGTTTCCAGTGCCTCCCGGTGCCTTCCAGCCACCATCCTGACCTTGAAAATCAGGAGTGAGTGTTGTCTGTGCTTGAACGTTATATAAATGAGGACTGAATGCTTTACATCTGGCCTCTCTTGCTCAGCACGTGTACATGGGATAATTATCCATAATTTTCCAGTTGCAGTTCATTCATGCTCATTGCCGTATGAGCTTTGACTGAGAAAATATACCACAGTTGACCTATTCATTCTTCTGTGGTGGGTGTTTGGTGAGTTTTCAGGTTTTGCTCTTAGAAGGTGTGGTGTGATAAAACACTCACGTACCTGGTTTTTAAGTGATAAAGTCCCTAGATTTCCATCCCAGACCTCTGCCTCTACATAGTCCCCTCAGAGGAACTCTGCAGTATTTGGGGGTAGATGGGCACAGATGGCTTAGACCTGAAAGCAGTGTCCCCTCTCACTAAATAAGAAAGAAGTGGCTATAAATGTTTCATGTAAATAATTTTTCAGATATTATTATTTTCAAAAAACTAAAATTCAATATCTGCACCCTAGCCCAATAACAAAAACCTGAAGTCAAAATTCTCACTGGAAAGATTTAATTATTAGAGCCAGGAAATGTGCAAGATTCTCATACAAGAGATAAATTTGGTAAAATATTGTTTCTCAGCATATGCTACCAATGATTCCATTATACTACTGAATGAATACCTATGGTCTGTGAATTTCATCGCTAGTTTCTACTCCACAAAAATTAGTGATGGGGCCTAGGCCTGTTTCATGACACTGTGTACATATCCTGCAAGGCAGAGTAGAAAATGGGTGTGTGCCAGTCTTGCTGCAGTGATCAGTCAAGTCAAAGCACCCTGTGTCAGCTCCGAGCTACAAGGCTCGCTAATAAGACCGTGTCAGTTAAGAGTCAAGATAGATTAATAGATGAAATTGAGCAGTAGATAGTTTAGGGAAAAACAAAGTTCTGGGGTTACACTTAGATTGAGCTATATAAAGGAATTTTTAAAACATGTTTGGTTGCTGCTTTACTTGATAATTCAGAAATTATTTTTATTTTGGTATAATCATTCTCAAGAAAAAAATGTAAATTTAAATCTAATAATATATTTAGCAAGCCATAGTAATAGGTATTCATTTTATTCTGTCCTAAGGCAATAGAAAAAAAATGCACTACCAAAATTCTCATGATTGCTACATTTTTCTCCTCCAAAGATATTTTTAAATACAAGACTTGTAGAGATTATTTTTTTCTGAAGAAATTCATCTCTCTATGCCAGATGGTTTGGAAATATTTATCATTTTTCTCTGATGATAAACTATGTGGTATTGCTTCCACTTTTGAAAAAAACGTGTTTACGGTTTCTCTGAGGCCCTTTAGAAAGAATTCTCATAACAGATAGTAAATAGTAAATAAATGTGAAACAAGTTGATTCAAAATCGGAAACAAATGATCAGTATCCCACTTGATTCATTGGCCACTAAAGTACAGTGTTTGAAGAATCAGTTGATATAATTTTCAGTTTTGATGAACTATGGACGTCCTTCAGTCCTAGCTAATAATGCACAATGACTGCTGTGTTTTGAACCTGCCATGCATCTTCCCACTTGTTATACCTTCATACTGGTTAGTGTGTTTTTTAAAAATTGTCAGTCTTTTACTAGTAGATACAGGAATTGATAATACTGAATATTTTGGAGTTATTTTGCTTTCTTAAAAGGTCCTCATGTCAGTAAATCTCTTCTTTAAATTTTGCTGCAGCTCTATTGAATTTTCTGCTTTTTTAATATTGCAAATTGTGTACCTACCCAGGCACTTTATTCAGATACATTCCATAGGCTGCAAATAAATTTTTCTCCCTAATGTCGGTTGTTCATATCATATCCCCTCCTTGATTAAATAACTCACATTAGTCAGGAGTGTTTTGGTTGCAAGTGGTAGAAGCCAAATTTGAGCTTGGTTAGGCAAAAGGGGGTTTTGTTGGAAGGATTGGGGTGTCTTACAGCTAAAGTGGCTGAAACAAAAGCAGAGGAGCAGCTGTGCCCCGGGGGACAGCTGGAAGCAGGGACACAGCTGCAGCTGGGACTCCTGCTCTCTGCCTGGGCCTTTCCATGCATTCTCTCCATCCACTAACTGCAGATCAGATTTCTCTCAGCCGTGGGTGCACAGCCTCGGGGCTGCTACCCACCCTATGGCACCGTTCGTGAGCAGAGGCACCTTTGTGCGCTATAAAAAGCACTGCTTTTTCTTGGATGCAGCCCTCGTGGGCCCCAGAATTTGTTGGCAAAACAAGTGAGATTTTAGCTTCCATGGCCTTTGCCTGGGCACCTTTGCACCAAGTACCACTGAACCTAGTGACCGGGCATGGCTCTAATTTCCCCAGCAGCTTCTGTATGTCTGTAATGATGAACTCAGGCTTCTCCCAGGGCCACAGTAAAGCATTCTGTGACTAGGCCCTGACTGGCTCAGCTAAGATCAGGAAGCCACATGAGACCAATCAGTCATGGCCAGAGGTCTGCAGCGTTTCCTACTAGTCTACTAGAGACCCTTCCCTTGGCATTTCAGAGCGTGTCCAGAAGAGAGCAAATCTGTGTGTGTCAGGCAGCCAGTCTGCTGGCAGCTCCTGCCCAGGCTTGGATATTCTTTCTGAGAAAATTATGTAAACTGATATTTATTCATTTATTGTACTATTACCAAATATTATTGAATAAGCTAAGGAAATATTTGTTATTCATTATGATTGAAGGAGTTTCAAGATTTAACTGCCAATGATTTAGCTTTAAATTTGGTAGGAATGAGTTCAAAGATAGAAATCAAGATATTTTCCCTTAATCTTATACATTATGATGTCTCAAAACCGTCTTTAGGCTTATGACACAGATTTACCATGCTTCCTACGCTACCTGTAATCACTGTTTTCAAAGAAGTAGAACGTGTTCAATGATGTGTCAGGGGGACGGGGTGGGGGGGGGACAGCATTCTGTTTTCTTCAGCTTGTTTCAAATGAACTGTGGCTATGAATTGCTGTCAGGTCATTATCAAATTTATCTCCTGGAGTTCCCATGTGGTGCAGCAGGTTAAGGATTCCATAGCATCACTGCAGGGGTTCAGGTCAATGCTGAGGCGGGTTTGATCCTTGCCTGGGGAACTTCCACATGTTGTAGGTGGGGCTAAACAACAACAGCAATAAATTTATCTCTTCCCCCAAATCACAGTGATTCTAATTCATTTAACTTACATGTTTTCCAGAGTATTTTTTCCAAATAGAAACTTTTAAAAATTATAAATTATTTTCCTCTTCTACTGAAGTTTTGCAGAATGACTGGTACAAGTAACAGAATGTCAATTCTTTCCTTTTTTTTTTTTTTTTTTTTTTGGTTTTTTTAGGGCCGCACTTGTGGCATATGGAAGTTCCCAGGTTGGGAGATGGAACTGCAGCTGCCGGCCTATGCCATGGCCACAGCAACCCGGGATCCAAGCCGAGTTTTTGACCTATAGCGCTGCTCACGGCAACACCAGATCCCCAACCCACTGAGTGAGGCCAGGGGTGGAACCTGCGTCCTCATGGATCCACAGCAGGAACTCCTGTCTCTTCCTCCTTTACACTGCATTTCAACCCTCAGAAATAGGAGGGAGGAAATCTTTCAACCTTCACCCTTTGTCTTGAATTTTTGTACTTATGAGGATGGATATGGGTTGATATGGTCTGTCACTTAACTTGGCAATTTCTGATCCTCACATGGGGTCCTAGCCTGAAACCATTGCTTTCCCTACATTTACATCAATTCTAGACTGACTTACCCCAATCAGTTAGTGCTACGAGTGATAATTAAAATGAAATATGCAGTTATCAGTACCATTCTTTACTAACTAGGCATAGTCTCAGAAATAGTTGAGAAAATTGAGACACAGGCTTTTATTCTGGTAATTTTTAAGCAACTGACATTACGTGGAATGGGAATCACACCTGAATATAACTATAAGATTTAAAGACTAAGTGTCCTCACTATCACTAGTCACTGGGAAGATGAAAATCAAAACCCTATGGTATCACTTCATACCCATTAGGATGGCTATTATAAAATAAAAAACAAAACAGAAACTATCAAGTGTTGGTGAGAATACTGAGAAATTGGAACCCTTGTGCATGGCAGATGGAATGTAAAAAGGGTGCAGCTGTTAATGAAAACAGTATGGTGGTTCTTAGGAAAGTTAGATGTAGATTTACCATTTGATCCAGCAATTCCACCCCTGGGTACTTTCCAAAAAAACTGAAAGGCGAGACTTGAATAGATGTTTGTGTGACCTATGTGCATAGCTACATTATTCACCAAAATGTAGAAACAGCCCAAATGACTATGGATCATCGAATGGGTTTGCAAAATGTGGTACATACGTACAATGAAATATTATTTGGCCTTGAAAATGGAAGAAAATCTAATGTATGCTACAACATGAACTTGTAGATTATGCTAAATGAAATAAGCCAGACACAAAAGGACAAATAACATATTTGATTTATGTTGATAGTAGTCAAATTCATAGACACAGAGTAGATCAGTAGTTGAGGCCGAGGGAGGAAAGAATGGGGTTATTGTCTACTGGCTGTAGAATTTCAGTGGGCAAGGTGAAAAATTTCTGGAGACGGATAGTGGTAATGGTTAGACAGCAATGTCAGTGTACTTGGCGCTTCAGAACGGAGCACGTAACATGGTGAAGATAGTGAATTTTCTGTTATCTGGATGTTGCCGCAGTAAAAAGACCGCCAACATCAACGAACATTGATGAAGACAGAACACTGGTTAGATGGGAATAGTATCATTGGAGTATCCTCAATGGAATTGAGCCAAGTGCTCAACAGGTTAATTTTTCTGCTGTAAAACAATGAAAAAATGGAATATTTTTATGCTATGACAGGACACAGTTTAATAGCTGACCTCTGATGACGACAACCTTTGGGAATTTGGAAGGGGCACATTTCCTCCCCAGCTGTATCTCCCCACAGCAATCCCTCCCTTTCTCCAAGTATGTCCTCTCTAGGGAATGTACTTCACCACTCCTAGGGCTTCATCTTCTGCCTATATGCCAATGATTCCCAAATCTGTGTCTGTCCCAGAGCTGCCTCCCAAATATCTCCACTCATATCATCACAGGGACCTCACAGTCAGTCTGTCAAACCCAAGCCCATCTTCTCTTCCACTTCCCCCCACTCCCCAGGCACCCCCCCCCCCCGCCACCAGCATTCTCCTGTCAGTCATGAGCATCACCCCACCACCACTATCCAGCCGGCAATGCTTAAAGCCCCGCCATTCTGGCTGACTTCTCTCTCTTCTTCATCATCCACTTCCAGTAAGCCACCCTGCCGTCTCCTTCCTTGTATCACTCCGGTCCCTCCTCTGTTACCGCCTCTGCTCAGACCTTGGCTTCCCCCACTGGCCCATGCTGCTGCCAGAGTGAATTTACCACTACTCTTAGCAGCCATTGGGTTAAAATCTACAACAGCTTCCTACAGATGAAACCCATACTCTGTAGTATGTAGCAATGACGTAATGATTCTGCACCGAGCCTGCTTCTGCTTGGGTGTGCCCTGCACCTGGGGGCCACTCGGATCTCTTCACAGGTACTCAGTAAATCTCAGTCCAGCCCATGATAGTCATCAGTTCTTCAGCCTGGTCTCTGGTTCCCTTTCTAGCCCTCCCTTTCAGCATTCGTCTCTCCATACCCTCCACTCCAGCTGTGCTTTACCTCTGGTGGTTTCCCTGGGCAGGACAAGCTCTTTCTGCCTCCCTACCTTCTCATTGGATTTAAATGACTTGTTCAGAAACTCAGCTTTGTCATATGTGACCCTGAGGAAAATTCTGAATCCCAATAGTCTTTTTGTCTGTAAAGTAGAGCAAATACCTACCTCACAAAATTGTAGTGAGGATATAATAACATATGCAAAAGTGGTTTGTAAACCATAAAAATGCCGTACAGTATCATTTTTTAAATTCACCAACGTCTGTCTTTAATGCCACCACCTCCAAGAAGCCTTGTAAATAGGCTGATTAAAGCAGAAACCATCCTCCTCTTGGAAGCATCACCGTATTCAGCCCAAATGTTCTCATGGATTCCATCACACTCCTTAATTTATCCAAGTTCCTAGCTCATGTCTACAGCCGGATCACAAGCCCCATGAACTGAGCATCCGTTCCTACTCAATGGCTCTTCCTCCATCCCATCAAGATCTCAAGGGGCTAGGAGTTCCCATCGTGTTTCAGTGGTTAATGAATCCAACTAGGAACCATGAGGTTTCGGGTTCGATTCCTGGCCTCGATCAGTGGGTTAAGGATCCGGCCTTGCCATGAGCTGTGGTTTAGGTTGCAGATGCAGCTCGGATCACACGTTGCTGTAGCTTTGGCGTAGGCCAGCAGCTACAGCTCCTATTAGACCCCTAGCCTGGGAACCTCCATATGCCGCGGGTGCAGCCCTAAAAAGTCAAAAAGACCAAAAAAAAAAAAAAAAAAAAATCTCAAGGGTCTAGAGTCTTTTGAAGAAAAGCAGCTTCTAAGATTTGAAGAGGTGGAGACTAAAAGTTCCCAGTGGTGAAGCAGGAGGATGTCCTCAGTTTGAGATGCCCTCAGGACCATGGACCCACCTCCAAATGACCGGTCCACCCACTGCGAGCTGCAGTGACGGTGACTGACCTGCACTGCCTCTCCTCGGGGCTGACCTGTGTCAGACCTGGCCTGTCAATCACAGGCTCTGACCTGCTGAGCGTGGAGGCGTCCAGCCACTTTTCCAACACAGCTCCAAGTAGCCATGGCTGGTGGATCAATTTCAGTACAAGAGGGAAAACCCTTTTACCATCAGCTAAGCTCAGAGATGCCTCCACATAGCTGGTCTAAAGTTTCTACAGATTAAGATAAAGGGCTACAAAATAAGGGGTGCCTCCAGATCTGGCAAGTGGGCTGGCTGGACTTCAAAGTAGCCATCAATCCCCAGGTGCTGGCTCACCGCAGGCTATTGCAGAGGACACTGCCAACCCTATATTTATGCAAAACGATTTTGTCCCAAACTGAAATGTCTGCGATTCCCAAAGGCAGCCCCTCAGGACCCCCAGAAACCCCTTTGATGGGGAGGGTGACAGAAGGTCTTGGCTTCCTATGAAATGCCCCCACCTCAGTTCACTTAGTGCTCAGCCACTCGTGTGTCCCTAAAAAGGAGCCAACAGTATGCCAGCCTGCTTTCCTCCACAAGGGGCTTATGTGTAATTAAAAGGGATTATGCTTTGAAGGAAGAAACTAGCCTTTAATCACCAGAGAAGGACACAGCAGCCTGAGCCGGAGGTGCTCGGGGCGCCATTTCTGCCTGTTGGGGCCCCTGAGCCCCGGCCGTAGACAGAGGGCCGCTGACCTCCCGGTCTTCCGTGGTCTCCAGCATGGGCTTCGCCAGGCAGATCAGGCTTCTGCTCTGGAAGAACTGGACCCTGCGCAAAAGGCAAAAGGTAGGAGGTGCAGTCCGTAGTCTCCAAGTGAGCCGCGGAGCCAAGAGACAGCCGCCAGGGTGGGTGGAGCCGGCAGGGGAGGTTAGCGGGGCGGCTTCCTTTCGCTGGAGCAGCGGCTAACTGGCGGCTCCGCGAGCCTCTCTCCCAAGAGTCCTTCCCAGCAAGATGGGCCTCTCTGTCCCCAGGCCGCCGCCTCCCACCCACAGCCCAGCATGGCCACGTTACAAAGTCTGCTTTCGCCCGCCCATCCTTCTGCCCCTGCTTTTTAAACCCGCCCGCTGTCCGCATGCCTGGTACACCCATGCTCTGTGCCAGGAAGAGCCCTGAGCCCTGAAGATCAGGCTCAAAAAAAACCCATGCTCTCCAGGGTCTCCCCAGTCCAGCGATACTAAATTTCATTGGCCCTACAAGGCACACTGGCTTTCCACGTTTCTGAAATCAAACTGTAGCTCACAGTCAAGGGACACCTATTTTTTTCAGTGTGCCAAAAATAACAGTGCATCTCACAACTGATGGTGTCTCAGGTTCAGTGAGATAAAATATCTTCTCAACCATCACAGGCATTCACTGAGACGTCTAGTGAGAACACTTGGGACTGGGCTGGACCAGGGACTTAAAAGACACAGATCCCAGCCTGGATTCACTTCTCGTCTGGCTGGGAAAAACCAAAGTATGTTTTAATACCAAGAGCAAGAAAAAGGAGCATAGGTCAGATGTCCCTGAGAAGCATAGGCAGGAGCCGCAGGAGATCAAAGGACCCCAGGGGTGTGCATGTAAACCCCCCCAGTCTCTGTAAATTTGTTTGCAAAAGGGTCAAGAGTGAGTGTATAACTATAGAGAAGTAACGCACTTTGCTGTGGGCTCGGCGTGGAAATGCTAGCTGACTGAAGGTGCTGAGAGGAGTAAGAGCGGGGCTGGGGTTGGAGGGAACCTGGCAAGGCAGGAGAGTATGGAAGGAGACAGACAAGACAGGGGCTGTGGAAGAGGAGCTGGGATCTCTTTCAAGCCTCAGTTCAGACTGGGTCTGTATGGACGGGGTTCTTCATGGGTGTTGGAAAGAAGGTTGGAGAAGGACGGGCCAACCGGTGAACGTCTGAAGACCTCCAGCGGGGGTCTCAGCCCAGAGGGAGGGGGTCTGACACGGGGAGGTGTTAGCTAAGTGCAAAGCTGGCAACCGAGCGGGTGGAAGAACTCCCGGTGACGTGGGGGCGGCAACTGCAAAACGCAGTGGAGAGAACCCCGGGGAGGCGGTGGAATGACGAGGTCTCAGGAGCACAGAGCTGGCAGCAGAGCTGAAGCTCAGACCTCTGAGGAAGGGACGCAATGGGGCTGCAGCTGGGGGTCTCTGAGCCCCGTGTAGAGCCCGACCCGGGGGAGGGAACCATGGTTGGCAAGAGGGTTGGAGCTGGGGGGCAGGGGCTCAATAACTGGCCCCAACGGGAGCAGTGAGGGACATGATCCGGGCATGGGGACAGAGGACCCTTCCTGCTTGTGTGTGTTGGACAGGACTTAAGCTAAGTAGGACCCCTGCTCCTGGGAGACCCTGCTGTCTGCAGGCTGCTCTCCTTCGTCAGAGCTGGTGTGACTTCCAGGGAGCAGTGAAGCTGTCTGTTACCCCGGGAGTCGAGTGCTAACGGTAACCAGAGACGCCATCTCTTATTTCCAAGCGCTTCCTTTCTGGAATGAAAACAGAAAAAACTGAAACAAGACTCGTTCTTAAATCCATTCGCTTATTCATTTGTTCCTTCAATGAACAAATCCCTAGTGATCACCAGGCCCTGTGCCGGGTGCTAGGTACACAGTGACAAGGCTGTCACGGCCCCTGTCTGTGTGGTGTTTATGGAATGCTGAGAAACTAAGATTCTCACTCAGTTTTACTTTCAGTATGCTTTTCGTGGTCCTCAAAAAATATACCCAAGGACCATCGCTGCCAGCCTGGAATGACTCCATTCCTGTGGCTAGCTTGTTGCTGTTACAGGGAATAACTCTATTTTTAAAGACGAGGTTTGGCCTTGAGGCCCTCACATCTCTGCTTCCTTTCTCTGGCGTTGGCAGGTGTCCTCAGCCAGGGACCCTGACCTCTCCACAGTGCACGTCCTGGGGGACGGGGCACGTTGTCAGCCCCTGTGCAGGCTGAGGACCTTGACTGGGGAATCTCCTAGGATGCACTTAGTCGGGGCTGACATTCCTTTGAAGCCATCCTGATGGCCTGGCAATTGAGGTCTCTGCCTCCAGCCAGCTTCCCCACTTCTGTGACATTCCGGGAATTTCTAGGATATCTGGGTATAATGGAGACATCCCCACAGCCCCCAGCAGCTCTGAGAGCAGTCTGTGGCTCCTTCTGTAAACTGTTAGTTTTTCTGGAAGTTTCTGCCTTCACAAAATGGTGACTCCAAGTATACCCAGCCGTGACCCAGCTCCTAGGTTTAGCTCCCATAGTACGGGGTGCCTACTACTGTGAGCAGAGCAAGAACAAGAGCAAAAACAAGAGACCAACTGCTTGTATTCCTCCTCGCCTAATCCCTAAAAGCACAAAACGAAAGTCTTCAGCTCTCTGCTTTCCTTCCTCTTTTTTTCTCTTCCTCTGTTGACGTTGATCAAGTAGTATTGGTGCCTGGTTCTGCACTAAGTGTCACCTTGGCTCTGGGAGAGAACTACCGCTCTTATCTCCCATGGGTACCTATGAGGTCACTGAGGTGCCAGAGGAGGTTGGTGACTGCTGGGGCTGGACCCAGGACTCCAGAACAGGCAGACAGGCTCGTTAGCCCCCACTGCTCCCATGTATCAAGCTCCGTCAAGTAAGCTGGTCAGGAAGCCTGCAAAGATAGGGTGACCCCCTAATCTGTCATCCAATCCAAGGCAATTTAAAAGGTGAAAGGAGGCACTGTTAATACTGGCAGCAGGACAGTAGCTGTGTACTGGCTCCAGACCAGGCACACGGGGCTGTCTGGTCACGCTCTGTGTCCTCTACGGCCAGGTGAGTTAGGCAGGGCCCCCCATGGCATTCAGGTGGAAGCAGGCATCTACACACAATCACTGAGCAGAAGAATGAGTACGACAGCTGAGTGGAAGGGAGCCTGGGCTAGGGATGAGGATGGGCTGGGAGCTCAGAGGAGAGCCGGGTTGGAAGGGGTGAGAGGAGACTGCCCCATGAGCTCACTGCCCAGAGCGTGCATTTCCAGAGCTGAGAGCTCTCCCACTGCTGGGGACAAACCCACGTCGACCCGTATCTTCAATGGGCCAGGCACTGTGTTGGGAGGGTTTACAGGACTGTTAGGTGTCTCTTGCCCCTTAGAGCTACAGTCTAGGGTCTCTTGGTGTCATCTCCCCAGTCCCAGCTTCCACATCAGGGCAGGATATCTGGGGAAGCCTAGGATTCATGAGAGTAGGGGGCTTGCCATTTCCTGGACCCCAGACCTGGGCACCCAGTACAGCTGTGACCTTTGGCCTGGGGCCCAGAATTAGGAGAAGCTGGCAGGGATCAGGAGGCTGGGCAGTCAGCTCCAAGCAGACCCAGGACCTAGGTCCTATTCATCCAGGCTAAGAACCTTGCCTGGGCTCTCGGTGAGAAGGGAGAATCACACAACTCATTCCAAGCCTTGGCTACCCGCTTTCAAATTGAAAACAGAGTAGGAGGGAAGAAAACCTAACCGGCCACGATTAAAAACAACCAGCAGGACCTGCCCTTCCCTCTGACCCCTCCTGCCCCAAGTAGATTGAGTAGTTGGGAGAGAGGGGGAGGGGAGGAAAAAAAAAAGAAGAAGAGAGCGAACAAGGAAATACCAGTTTGAGAAAAAAACTTTCCACCAGCCCCTCTGAGCTTCGGCTGGGCTTAATTAAAGTTACAGACGTGTTTAAAGAGAAGGGGTGTGGGGAGTCAGAGCTGCTCTGAAAACATGTTTTTAATTCCACTGTGGAATTTCTCCCTAGGGTATATGCCTGTGCACAGTTGAGCATCACGGACAAAGATGCCGCTCCGGGTGAGGGTGCCGAGCACAGGATTCTGGGGGAGGGAGGCAGGACGGCCCTGAGGACTTGTCAGGCCAGCAGAGAAGGGCCGGTGATCTTTGTGCAGGGCTGAAGCGTGAAAGGTGGCCCTTCCAAAACAAACGTTTCCAGAGCTGGAGCAGTGACACCGACGTCTCCATAAATGCTTTTCAAAGCTTACCCACCCCTGCCTGTGCCAGTGGCTCTCAGCCCAACAAACCAAAACCCACCAAACTGCTGCCCCAAGGCCAGACATCCTGGTGTAGTTGATAAAAGGCATGGCCTGACCTCCCCACAGGATTCCTGCGTGCAACCGCGAGAACCCGCAGACCCAGGTCACCGAAGGAGATCATTTGAGAGGCAGGGACCAGAGGCAGGAAACCGCAGCCGTAACTCAGACATGTGGTGAAGAGGAGTGCCTGCAGAGCTGGGCCGGTCTAGGGCCAGGCAAAGAGGAAAGGAAAAGGCTGGTCTGGACTCCCCTTAACGAGTGGACCTGCGAAGGCCAGACACCTCCAAACCACAGGAGCGAGCGAGTGGGCCGGTGGATGAGAGCGTGTGACCCGCACTGCACAAAGGGAGGAGGTGTGCCCGTTGGGGTCTGGAAATTGTATCCAGGGGGCAGGTGGGCCAGGCTGGCTGCCGCTGCCCTGCTCCAAGCTCCTCTAACACATGGAGGAGCAAACAGCATGTAGCTGGTTTTCTCAGGAATCCCCACGTTTCCAAACTGGCCATAGAGCCGTTCCGACTCCAGAAAGGGAGGAAGAGAGGAAACCTGAGTGTGAGGGAAGGGCCGGCCCAGGAGTTGGCAGATCATCTTTCTTATCACTCCTTGCTCTTCAGCCTCTGCCACGTGCTGTCACCTGCTCTGCCCCGTGACCCTCGTGAGGCACGAGGTCAGTGATAAAGGGCTCATATTCATAGATGCTGCTTTAGACGTTTTACGCAGTGAACTCACTTCATCCCCACGACTACTCAGAGAGAGGTCCTGACGTCACTCTTGCTGTGCAGATGAGACCCTGCGGCCTGGAGCCAGCGAAGGGGTTCCCCAAGGCCATACGGCAGCTAATAGGAAGCAGAGCCGGCTAAGAACCCCTGGTACCAACACACTCTTCACCTTCAGTATAAGCTGTAGGACCAAACAGTTCCATTTACAGATGAGAAACCCGAGACGCAGCCCCAAAGTGATTCCTAACACAGGTCTTCCCATTCCCAAACCAGCGTCCACACCTAACGATGCCCGACTCTTCCCAAATAGACTTGGCTCCATGGCAGCCGGTGGCTGACTTACTAGAGGAAAAGCCAGTGTTGCAAGCAGTTGTCTTAGGAAGGATCCAGGGTCTAGCATCTGGACTGGTTTCATCAACCTGGGGTTTCAACAACCTGGGGTTTCATCACCTGCGCCTAACCCCACATTGCTCTCCTGCAGAACTTGCTCCCCGACCTTACCCACTGGAGGGAGGACCTGGGATGGAAGAGGTGAAGCCAGCATACATGTCCCTGGGGGAGGCGGTTTGTGAAGTCTGCACACTGTAGGTGACTGGAGCCTGAGTCACCTCCGGCTTTCCAGAGAAGCCTCCCAGACCAGTCCTGACGTAGGCTCACTCATCCCGCTGACATTTACCCGGCACTTGGAAGCTTGTGTAAGCTTGGCCTTGTGTCGGGTGTAGTGACAAGGCTAGACGTGGTCCCTGCCCTCAGGAAGCTCACAGCCAGGGAGGGGTGCACCTTCACGAAGGAGAAACGACGTCAGTGATGAGACAGGGAAGTGCAGGCTGCTGCGGGGGCAGCCGAGTGCCCAGCGAGACAGGCTGAGGCTGTTAGCAGTCAGGTAGGGTTGCTGGGGACAGCCTCTGCCCTCCTGCCTGCGTTGCATGGTGGGGGGGAACGGCCATCAAATATGCGTGGGGTCAGCCCTTCTAACACCAGATGGGATTTGTCCAGTATTGGCGTTCTGCCCTTTTGTGGGAGAATGTGTAGGGCAAGGCCTGAAAATGAGCGCCCTAGGGAAAAATCCACTATTCTTCTTCCCATAATGTTCGTGTGAGTTTTCCCTCTAACACATCCTCCCTAGACACTTTGTGAATAAAACACTTCGTAAAAAGTTACAACAGCATGATCGCCACCTACCTGAATATTTATTGAGCACCTGCTAAGGTGTCCACCATTTTGCTGACAGTTTAAGAGCATTTCTTTGAAAGGAACAAAGATTAAATTAAAAACCATGTGAATAGCCCCTAGCTGATCTATATGTACTCACGTTTCTATTCTTAGCCATCTGCTTAAATTCTCCCTTAAATCTTAAGAGTTTCCTCCTAAGGTCCCTGGCATGGGGGTTGACTAGAAGAACTGTGATACTCCCCAACACATATCTGCCCTCCCCCCCACCATAACCCCCCCAACTCTCATGGGCCATGTCTCAGTGTGGGCTGCAGCAACCAACTCCTTCTTCCTTTGGACTCAAGAGTCCGTAAACTATAAATTGAACCTGAATTTAAATACCGGTTTTCAATCCTATGTTGGTATCGGCAACCTCTTCCAGTGTTGTGAAATCCCCTGGCAGTGTGCCTTGTTTTCTTGTTTCTTTAAGCAACAACAATCTGTGGAAGGAAAACATTGGTTTACCCAGATTTCTGTTGAATTGGCTGTGGATCACAGTATTTCACAGAGGCATTTGCACCTTCATTCATTCATTCAGTGGCCACATATGCAGAGTCAGCAGAGATGCACTAGAAGAAGACAGGGCAGTGGGGAGGGCAGAGCCCTGGGCCTGGAGACAGGAGCCTGGATTTGGCTTCCAAAGCTGTCACTGCCGAGGAGACACTGCACAGGTCATGCCCTCCCTGGGCCTCTGTTTCCTCCTCTGCAGAAGGAGAGGTCATAAGGAGGCCTTTACCACCTGCAGCATGAGCATTACCTGGGAGCTTGGCGGGCACGTGAGATCCGACGGGGCCGTATAGAATCGGAATCTGCGTTCATGGGCACGGCAACACCTGAAAAGCACCGAAGCATGTATCTGACTGATTTTTGGCCAAGGTCCTGTGCTGGGGCAATTTTCTAAATTAGAGGCAGAGAGGAGCTCAGAAGGACACCAAGTCTTGTCAGTCTAGTGTATCAGAGTCGAGGCCGTGTGGGAGACAGGATGAAAGAAAGAGGTCCTTGAGGTAAATCCCCCCCCATGACTGAAGTCCTGTGGCCCAGACAAGCACTGAGATCAAGTGTATATGCTCTGGGGATACTGCCTCTAATCTCAAGGTTTCACTGGTCTTTCTCTTTGTTTTGCTTTTCCAGATTCGCTTTGTAGTGGAACTCGTGTGGCCTTTATCTTTATTTCTGGTCTTGATCTGGTTAAGGAATGTCAACCCGCTCTACAGCCAACACGAATGTAAGCAGAACGGGGGCTGGAGGTGGGAGGAGATTTGGCAGGCCTATCTGCTTGTTTAGAAAGGTTTTGGGGATTTGGGGGGTTGGGGGTGCCAGAATTGGATCTGCTCATCATCATGTCATGCCTACAATGCAGAAAAAATAGACTCAAAGGCATTATGCAAACTAACTTTTAAATTCTGTATATTCTATGCAAATACTTGCATGTCGTCACTGAAAAATTGTTTAATTGTTTTTTGGAGTATTTTTTTTTTCCTGTACCTACACTCTTACTAGTTTTAAAGGGAGCAGATTATAGATGAGCCTTTTGAAATATTTTGGAGACAGTCTAGGGATATGTTAGACATGGTGCTAAAGAAAAACGAGGCGGGACACAAAATAATATGTTAATAATATAATATTTCTTGGACCCCAGAGGTGTCCTGGGCCTTAGGAGGAGCCTGCGAGTGCTTCTCTTCCTCTAGACCCCTCAGAGAAAACCCTCATCTGGTTTCTGGCCAGGATGACATCTTCTGGCTCAAGGCAGCTGATGTGGGGGCCCCAGGAGTTACGCATAGCTGCTTGGTCCCCTATTCTTGTTCCTCATCCTCTTGTTCATGAGTTTGGGGCCTCAAGTTCTGAATCAGCCTTCTGTCCATCAAATTCTCGCTTCTTTACCCCTTCCCGCAAGGAGCCCGTAAACTGCACCCCTCTTGTCTGCTTGGGGGTAGATGCTCGGTACACAGTTGTCAAAGGCAGAGATAAACCTCTTCTCCTCCTCCAGCCTCCGCAATTCATGGTGGCTTCTTGAGCTAACATCCCCCACCCCTCCCCGCCCCCCGAATGATGTGCCTCTCCTCTGTGCCCCCTTCGCACTTTTGTCCGTGGCTCTACTGGAGCATTTGTCCGACTCCCCACTCTGCTGGTAGCTTAGAGAAGAGACCTTGTCTCCGGCACCCAGCACAGGGCCTGGCGTACATGAGATGCTCTGGCTTCTTCAATGAAGAAAGCACTGGGGGGTCGGGGGTGGGGGGACTCCTTCCTGCAGCTATTCCAGCTCCTAGGGCCTGGGTCCTACTTAGTGTCAGTGACTAACTCCTGGTCTTCATTTCCTGTCTTAAAGGCCATTTTCCCAACAAGGCGATGCCCTCAGCAGGAATGCTGCCATGGCTCCAAGGAATTTTCTGCAATGTGAACAATCCTTGTTTTCAAAGTCCCACCCCAGGAGAATCTCCTGGAATTGTGTCAAACTATAATAACTCCATGTAAGTGCTGAGATTCCCACCCCAGGGGGAGGAAGCTGTACACCCCTTATTCTTGCTGGGGAGAGCAGGTGTGTGGGAGTGCAGGTGTGTGGGAGAGCAGGTGTGTGGAGTGCAGGTGTGTGGGAGAACAGGCATGTGGGAGAGCAGGTGTGTGCACACAGAGCATGTGAGGCCGAATGAGTGTTTTTGTGGCTTGCTGAAACCTTAAACTCGAAGGAGCAGGGCGTGTTCCCTCTCTGCAGCATTCTATCATCTGTCAGGGAACTTGGGGAAAAAGCTTCAAACTAAGGCCACATGGTGCTTGGTCCTCGTATCCCCAGGGTGTGACTTGCAGTCTGATGTCAGCACCCTGCGGAGGTGTGTCCACGGCCTCTGCTTGTGCAGTTCCCTCTCTGTTTTCTTCTATCCCTTTCCACCCTGGATCAACTCTGACAGATCTCTGTGCCTTGAAAAGCCTTCTTGGACATCTAAAGGCTGAGAAAAATGTCCGGGAATGAAAGGTTTACGAGGTGAAGTTGGCTTCATGGAAGAAAGAGATAATTTCCAAATCCTCTGTCATACATGCTACCAGTCTTCTTGGTGGGCAAAATCCTAGGATGTTGTTTGAGGGCAGTGGTTCCTAATCTGGGGGGTGGAGACCTTCTGAGATGCTGATGGCCCCTCTCCCAGGAAAAATGGACACACACACATACGCCCCCACACACCAAATGTTATTAGACTGTGCATGTGATTTCAGGGGACTGTGGACTCCAGGTTAACCTCTGGTCAGATTTCAAGTCAAATCCCATAAGAAGTGGATCTATTTTTGGAATCCCTGTCAGAGCAGGACAGGAGGACTTGATGTAGCATGTTCTATAGACAGAGTCTCAGGGATAGGGACAGGGTTGTCCTTCACTCACTAGGATGACCTTGAACCACAGCTTGTAGCTTACACGCAAGGTCACCAACAAGGGCTTGTTAGGGAGCAGGCCTCACCTGCTTGTATAAATATCAAGTCAGATGGAAACTGAGATACTTGGTTTCTCCAGGTCTTCCCTTAGAGGAGAGCTGGATATAATTCCTCCAGGACAAAACTGCATTTTGACGGAAAGGAAAAGAATGTTCGGTAGGTCAGCCCAATGTTCAGAGGCCATCTCTCCCACTGGGAAGAAACAGCACCTGCTTTTGCCCTGCAGTGGCAGAGTTGAGTAGTGGTGGCAGAGACAGTGCTGTCCACAAGTCTGTGATTGCTGACCCCTGGATTCTAGGAAGATAGAACCCTCGTCTTCCTGAGAAAGTCAGCAGATGACATTTTCGCTGGGCTCCCATGGCTGCAAACACCAACCACCTGGAAGCTTTAACCTATAATCATACTTTCAAGCTTGAGCCACCTTGAGGTACCAGAGAAACATCTGCCCATCCTGAGCAATCCCATGAGTCACTCAGTGGGATCGGGGGAGGCCTTGGAGACATCTCCCAGAGGCTCTGTGAGCTGTGGTGGGACTGGATTGGAGTGTCTGTGGGTTGGGAGGGAGGAGCGGGGTAGGAGAGAGGGCTTCCCGCTTACGCAGCGTTTGAACCAGGAAATCTGGGCTCCATGTTTCATGCACACATTATAGTGCAACATTGGCTTTTTCAAGATTCATTTGCAATCATGACACAGAAATGCACTTAAACAAGTTTAAGCCTCAGAAGGAAAGAGGCGATTTGGACACCAGCCCTTCTTAAAAAGCTACAAGAAGCAAGGCAGGTCTCAGGGAACAGAACAAGAACTGCAGAGCCTTCGGGAGCTGCTCCTTCCCACCTGAGCCTGTAAGGTCCAGCCTCTCTGCCTCCTCTGGGCATCTACTCCATTTGCCTCTCTCCATGGACCAGTGCCCCCTGCTTCTCAGTGCCTGGGCTGGCGCTAGTTACCCAGGTCATGGTGCCTCAGCTTGGGCCATCAGAAGAGCATCCCTGATACCGTTCCGACTCCAGGCAGCAAATCTGCTTGGTCCAGCTTCATTCCCTTGTCCAGTCAGCCTTGGGGACGTGTGGGGGCATGTGAGTGGGCACGGGTGCAGGGAGGACCTCGTGGATCAAGCGCAAATGGCCGGAAGGGCAGGTCCCAGAGAACTGGGTACTGTCGAGGAGAGCCTCCAATAATATCTCCTGGTACCATCCTGGTTAAGGCTTCTTGGGATGGGAAATACAAGAGGATGGGGTCGCTGCAAAGTTGGAAGACTCTTGACAACAAATTGCCAACTGCCCCCGTCTGTTATCTTGCACGTATAAAGAAGTGAAAATGTCTTCCTCCTTCTGCCTTGGCAGCATTGAGAGGATAAGAATGTAGTTGCTAGGTCAAGCAGGTGGCATCTTTAAAAATCACGCAAAGGGAGTTCCCGTCGTGGCACAGTGGTTAACGAATCCGACTAGGGACCACAAGGTTGTGGGTTCAATCCCTGGCCTTGCTCAGTGGGTTAAGGATCCAGCGTTGCCGTGAGCTGTGGCGTAGGCTGGTGGCTACAGGTCCGATTCGACCCCTAGCCTGGGAACCTCCATATGCCGCGGGAGTGGCCCTAGAAAAGGCAAAAAAGACAAAGACCAAAAAAAAAAAAAAATCACACAAAGTATGGTTTTTACTGTCATCATCGTCATCATTACTAGAAGGACAGCTATGTCTTTACGGATGAGGCTCTGTCTCTCTCCTAGCTTGGCAAGGGTATATCGAGATCTTCAAGAACTCCTCATAGAAGCACCAGAGAGCCAGCACCTCGGCCAGGTTTGGACAGAACTCCGCACCTTGTCCCAACTCATGAACACCCTCCGGACGCACCCTGAGAGGATTGCAGGTGAGGTGGGCTTCCGCGCTCTAAGCTATGGCCTGCTCCATCAGAGACTGAAGATACAGGAGAGCGTGCGGACATTTGGTGGGAAAAGAGGATGTAGGAAGGGATGGGATCGAGAGGCTTCCCTTGGCGAGAACTCCTCTTCCTGCCGGACTTGCAGGTGGGAAGCTGGCAAGGAGGGCAGGGAAGGTGTCATCCACGTAAGTCCAGAGACAGAAGGAGAATGCGGAGGAGACGATGCCCCAGGGAGTATGAGGCCAGGTCCGGGGTGGGTGCAGGGTGGAGCTGTGGAGCATGGGAAAGGTGCAGAACAATTTTGCAGCGTCCTCGAGAGCGAGCTGCCCAGGACCAGGTGGAAACAATGCCAAGTAGCAGTAAGGATCCGGGGAGGTCGGAGCACATGTGCCTCATGACATAAATACATACAGTCGTTCGATTTCTTCTGGCAATACCCAGCATCCCAGGGCCTGAGGCAGGACAGGTGCGGAGTAGGGGATGCAGGGCTGGGGACAGCAGGGAGGTGCCTCAGCGGGCCCAGGAGGCCAGGGGGTGAGGGTGGTGACTGGACGACGCAGATCACGTCCAGGCTGCATAAGGACGGACGTGACGCCAGAAGCACTGCCCTTGCCCAGGGGAAAAGAGCGGGGCAAGAGCACAGAGCTCTCGGAGGGTTCCGTGACCCTGTTTAAGGGCCGAGAATAGAGCTGGAGGCAAAGATTGACGGCGGCCGTGGTCAGAACGTGAAATGTGCGAAGCGAACTCAGGATTTCAAAGGCACACAGGACGGATGAGAACAAGCCCCCAGGTGTGGCCGTGGGGGTTGAAGTGGAGCTGAGGTTTTGGGGGTAGGAGGTGACCTCGAGGCCAGGCTGGATGGGCTCTGAGGCTGTGGGTCGGGGGAGAGCCCCTTGGAGGCCAGAGGGGAGGAGGGCAGGTGGGGAGCTCCCTCCTTCCCAGGGGAAGGACCAGAGACAAGCAAAACCCAGCCCAGGAACTGCTCCAACATCCCCCCCCCCTCTCTCTTTATTCTTATCTTTTGGCCGCACCCATGGCATGTGGAAGCTCCCTGGCCAGGGGTCAAACCTGCCCCACAGCAGTGACCCAAGCTGCTGCAGGGACAGCATGGGGTCCTTAACTCGCTGGGCCACAGGAGGACACCTCCAGCATCTCTTTTTAGAGCAAAGGTAATGTCGAGTGGTTTTCACCTGCACCACAGGCTCCTCTGTAGGTGGCCGGAGAGACTGGCATGACAGCAGCCCCCCATCCCCCTGCGGGGGCAAATGTGCAGCTAGGAGGGAACAAGCCTGCCAGGACCCCAGGGTTACTGCCGTCCTGGGCGTGGGGAAAAGGCTGCCAGGTGGGGAGGTGGTTCGGTGCTGGGGCTGAGAGGCTGTGAAGGCAGGGGTGTACTGCTGCTCTAGGATACAGATGGGGAGGTGACATCAGGATGACCTTGGAGGAGGAGGAGGAGGGAGGGGATGGCCTAGGGGATGGGAGGGGCTGGACAGAGCAGCTCCTGCTCAGGGAGAAGGGTACATACCAGCCACCAGGGCTCCTCACCCACCGTGCAGCAGAGTTAGGTGAGTGCCCAGGGAGCCGGCAGGGTGCTGGTCCTGGGCACAGAGAGATGGGGAGACCGGTGCCCTCCCCCGGGGCTCCCAGCAGAAGTGGAAGGACCGAGGGAACAGTGACCGTGCCGGGGGCCAGTGGAGGGAAGCAGGGAGGCGTCAAAGAGACAGGAGCGCCCCCTTCTCCCCGTTCCCGCTGGACTGATGAGAGACAGGCCGGGAGCGGGGAGCCTTACGACTGCTCCCCTCCGGCCTGATTCTCTCAGAACTAGCAATGCGTGTGCTTCACGCAGCAACCCCAGGCCGCACACACTAGCTTCTTCGCGTTTCTGGACGAGTTTATCCAGCTCAAGCGTGAAGGGCTTTGTGTGGTGTGAACACGGTCCGCGTTTTAATCATAAAGAAAGAAAGGTGGGGAAGCGTTTGTTTCCGAGGTCGGAAAAGCCGACGGGGACACGGGCCTTCCTCCCCTGGAGGACGTCTAGCCCGTTCATCCCGCGGCCACTTCCTGCCGTCTGCCGGTCCCGCGGAGTCCGGCCGGGAGGAAGGGTGGACGAAGTCCTTCCAAACCACACGCTCTCTGTGGTCTTCGGAGCTTGCGCGTGGGAGCCCAGATCCCCCCTTGCCAGCGCCACCCAGGACGAGTTTTGAGGGGTCGCACGGACGTTCCTTCTGCCGCCCTCAGGCCGGGGGGAGCCTTTCCTTCCTGAGAGCAGCTTCGGGGTCTGGGGAGCTGGGGTCCAGGAAGGCCAACCAGGCTCTGCACGGATCAGGGCTGAGAACACAGACGGCAGAAGTCCTGACCTGGTGGCTGTGAGGGGGAAAGGGCACCTCCTCAAGTAAAGGGACACAGTCTCTGAGGGACTTCCAGACGGGCACCGAAGCCTGTAGGCCCTGGAGACAGAGTCTGTCCTGGGGTCACCTGGGGGGGGCTCACTGGAGACAGAGCCTGTCCTGGGGTCACCTGGGGGGGGCTCACTGGAGACAGAGCCTGTCCTGGGGTCACCTGGGGGCGCTCCCTGAAGACAGAGCCTGTCCTGGGGTCACCTGGGGGGGGGGGCTCACTGGAGACAGAGCCTGTCCTGGGGTCACCTGGGGGGGGCTCACTGGAGACAGAGCCTGTCCTGGGGTCACCTGGGGGGGGGCTCACTGGAGACAGAGCCTGTCCTGGGGTCACCTGGGGGGGCTCACTGGAGACAGAGCCTGTCCTGGGGTCACCTGGGGGGGGCTCACTGGAGACAGAGCCTGTCCTGGGGTCACCTGGGGGGGGCTCACTGGAGACAGAGCCTGTCCTGGGGTCACCTGGGGGGGGCTCACTGGAGACAGAGCCTGTCCTGGGGTCACCTGGGGGGGCTCACTGGAGACAGAGTCTGTCCTGGGGACACGGGGCGGGGGCGGGGGGGGGTCACTGAATCCTCAGCCCCAAATCAAAAGCAGCAGAGGATTAAGCCCTGAAAGTGGGGTGGGCAGCTGTGGCTGGTGCGTGCCTTTGCCTGTTGTCCGCGGTCACCTGGGAAGGTGTGCCAGCAGTGACCCAGGGCCTTTTCCTCTCCGAGCAAACCTGTCGTGCTGCATTCTCGGCAGAGGAGGATTAATGGTAAAAGAGCAGCGCGAAGCCCCGCGCCCCTCCCCCCGAGCCAGCTCCGCCGGCTCCCAGTCATCTCTCAATCATCCTCAAGCGCCTTCTTCCCCTGAGCCCCAGGCGCGCTCTCCTGGCTCCCCTCCCTCCCCTCCCGCCAGCTCCCCCAGCTCCCCCAGCTCCCCCAGCTCCCCCAGCTCCCCCAGCCTCTCATCTTCCCAGGAAAGAACAAGAAGAACCGCATTTTAAACGGCGTTTATTTTTCTTTCCTCAGGCCCCCAGTTCACATTCTCCCTCGGGAGTCTAGGGGAGCTTCTGTCTGGTATCGGCCACTGCTTACACCCTGGGCGGCAGGCTCTTCCTTCGGGGGCCCCACCCCCAGGTGTGTGGGACAGCACGTCCAGCCCCTTCTCCCCAGGGCCAGGCAGCCCAGCCACCTGGGTGAGAAGTCCCTCCCAGGTTCCCCTGTTTCATGTGCTTTCTGCCCAGCGAGGCATGTGTTTGTAAGGTCAGGGGAGGGAGTGAGAGACCAACGGAGGGGTAAACAGCCAGGTGGGGCCCTGACTCTCTGCCAACAGGTGTCTTGTGTGTCTCCTGTCATTGCAGACACTCACCAAGGCCCTGATGCCATGTCAGGCCCTCATGCTGGGCGTCAGACAGAGGTGACGTGGAGGCTTACATCTCTGTGCCCCAAACTGCCAGGCAATTGCTCAGCGCGATGGGGTGTGTGGTAAAAGCAGGATAAGAAGTAGCCCCCTATTCTCAAGACGCTCTGTGTGCGTGTGTGCGCGCGCGCGCATGTGTTGGAGGTTGTGTTGCCGGAGGCCAGAGGATACAGCAGAATGCTGTACACAAAGAAGTGATTTGGAGAAGAGCAACTGAGCTGGTGCCCGAGGGGAAGGAGAATGGATGCCGAGGCTGGAAGACAAAAGGACTTAAATTATCAAAAAGGCAGGAAGGCAAGAAGGAAAGAGAGCAGCCCCCCTCCAGAACCACGCCCCCTCCCGTGGGGTGGTCCCCCTGCCCCACCTGATCTGCGGTTTCAGGTACCCGAGGTCAACCACAGTCCAAAAATATTAAATGGAAAGTTCCAGAAATAACTCCTAAATTTTAAACTGAGCGCTGTTCTGAGCAGCACGATGGAAGCTCACGCTCTTCCACCCAGGACAGGAAGCATCCCTCTGGCCGGTGTGCTGCCCATTAGCCACTTGGCAGCCGTCTAGGTTACCAGGTGACCTGTTGCAGTATTGCTGTGCTTATGTGCACGTCACCCGTATTTTGCTTAGTCATGGCCCCAAGGTGCAAGCCTAGTGATGCTGGCAATTTGGATGTTGTCTTACTGTGCCTAATTTATAAGTTTTATGTATAGGAAGAAACATAGTCTATATGGGGCTTGGTGCTATCTGGGGTGTGGGGCCTCCGCTGGGTGTCTTGGAATGTTGCATCCTCCGAAGATAAAGGGACTCTGTTGTCAGGTGCCCCTAAGGCTTTGGGCTTTTCCTGTGCCAAAGTTAGTGATACCGGGCTAGCTGGTGGAACAACACTGAGGGCGACCCAGCGTGGCAGGAGAGGCCCGGGGCTGGTTCCCCTTCCCCAGCGGCACGGGCAGGCCTTTGGTTAGCCCGTCCCCTTTCAAGAGGAAAGTAGCAGCAGCATCGAGGTGGACAGAGCATGTACAACCTGACCATGAGGAGAGGCTGTCAAGCACTCAGGGGGCTGGGCCTCCTGACCGCCCGCTGAGGGGAGAACTTGGGGAGGGAAAGATGGGCACTGTGGTGTCAGAACCTGGAGGGGCGGGGGCATTTGATGATCAGCGTTTTATAAAGAAGAACTAAGAGGAGTTCCTGTTGTGGTGCAGGGGAAGCGAATCTGACGAGGAACCATGAGGTGGCAGGTTCGATCCCTGGCCTTGCTCAGTGGGTTAAGCATCTCGTGTTGCCATGAGCTGTGGTGTAGGTCACAGACGCGGCTCAGAACTGGCATTGCTGTGGGTAGGCCAGCGGCTGCAGCTCCAGTTCGACCCCTAGCCTGGGAACCTCCATATGCCACAGGTGCGGCCCTAAAAAGACACACACACACACACACGCACACGCACACGCACGCACGCACACACACACGCACGCACACACACACGCAACCAGCCTCCCAGAGAAGTTGGGGTATAGAAATAAGCATTTTCACAAAACCCAAATGCTTCTCCTTCATGTTGAAATCATTTCATAAGTATTTTCTCTGGCTGGTGCCTCATGGACTGTAGCAGTGGCCTACTTGAGGCTGTGCTGGCCCTGGACGCAGGCAGAGGGGTGGCTGTGAGTCTCCTGGGACGGGTAAGACTAATATTAATGCATTTTTTGAGTTGGGAGCTAAGCACTTAACTTTGCTTATCCCAAGTCACCCGCCTCCCCACCACCGTTCTGGGAGGCAGAAGTCCAGGCCCTTGCCCCACGGTCAGGTTCACTGTTAGGGTCTTTTGTGCTTCCTTATAAAGAAATGTCTCCTCCCAGCGGGCTTTGAGTGGAGCTGGAAAGAACGTGCCTGGGCTGATCAGGGCATAAACTGCAAGCCCAGGCAACGCATCAGCCACCGCCCTTTCCCCAGTTGAAGATTCTCTTGCTCCAGACAGCCCCATAGGTCCATGTCCTGAGCTTAGAGCCATAGCTGAGATGACAGGAACACCCCGTGGCAGCAGTCCCGGGGCAGGACACCTGTCTCCTCCAGTTCTGCACCAGGGTTTCTCAGCTTCAGCACGGCTGGCCACTTGAGCCAGGCCGTTCTTTGTTGTGTCAGGGAGGGGAGGTGGCCCTGTGCGTTGAGGGCGGCGTGGCCATGTCCCTGGTCCCCTCCCCTCTAGAACTTCTCCCAGTTAATGACAACCAAAATTGTTTCCAGACGTTGCCACATATTCCCAGGGGGACAAAATGACTGCTCCCCCCACCCCCATTGTCCACATCCCACTCCACAAAGCCTCTGATGCCCCCTGCCCTGAGCCAGCTTGGTCTGCCCTGTGCTCTCTCGCCCTGTGCCTCTGCCCATCTGCTTCCGGAGCGGCTGCCGACGGGAGGGGCCTGAGCCAGGGGACCCAAGGGCAGAGCCTTCTTGCGAGAGTCAAGTTAGAGATTGGATCTGGACGGTCTCCCTTTCGTGCCCCGGCTCCCATTCAACACCCTGCTCTTTCTTCCATGCATGCGTAGGACGGGGAATACGGATTCGGGATGTCCTGAAAGACGAGGAGACCCTGACACTGTTTCTCACGAAGAACATCGGCCTGTCGGACTCGGTTATCGACCTTCTCATCAACTCCCAAGTCCATCCAGAGCAGGTGGGATGTCGGTGGGGAGTGGTCCCTGGGGGAGGGAGGGGTGGGCTCGGAGCCTGAGAAAGCCAGGGCGGCCTTGGGGCTTTGCCCTTTGTGCTTTCTCATTAGAGCCCGTGATTCATGCCACACACTCAGGAGAAGACCTGGGGTCACGGGGCAGGGGGGCGACACTGAGCCCTCCCATCTCGGGATTCTGAAGCGGCACAGATCCGGGCACCACTTGACACGGCTCCGACGTTTAGGACTGGAAGGCACCTTAGAGATCCCGGGGCTCAAGCTCCTTTTATAGCAGAGGAGGCTGAGGTTTATTCGTGTATTCACCCAAAACCTAGGGGCGTGGTGCGTCCAGAATACGCACCCACACGAGGGTGCTCCTGCCTCCCAGGAGCTCACACTCCCCGGGGGGTGCCGAGCGCTTGCAGGTTGTGGAAGGGCTGCGAGGGAGTCTGGGGGTGGGAGTCAGGGAGGGACTGGGGGGCCGTTTTAAGTGTGCTGGTCAGGGAAGGCCTTCCCGAGGAGATGGCGTTTGAGCACGTGCCTGAGAGAGCGTCCTGGCCAGGGAACAGGCAAAGCCGGGGATCGGCACGTGCCGAGCTGGCTGCGGGGTCGCAGAGCCTGGTGAGGGCTGTGCGGAGACCTGACCGCCGACTTCCTGGGCCGCTTGTTCTCATCGCTCGCTCGGCAAACGCCTTCTCTCCCTGCCCCCACCGCACCGATGTCACCTGTTTCCATGATCTGTATCTCTCCAGAGGTTTCTTCCACCAACATACGCCCTTCACCTCTGCCAGCGCCCGCGCTCCTCACGTGAATCCCGAGATGGGGAGGCCGAAGCGCCTGGCCCTGAGGTAGCGCTCGGACCGTCGGAGCCGGAGCCCAGGGCTTCGCGTTCCTGGCCCGGTGCTCCTCCCTCCTTCGGCGGCTCTCCGGTGGCATCGGCAGGGACCAGAGCAGATCCTCAGGCCCCGTCTTAGCCGCAGAGGCTCCTGGCCCAGCATCCGGGGGTGGGTCCCAGAGTGAGGAGCCCAGGGGGACACATGATAAGTGGGGGTGTAGCTCAGACACCACCCGCCTCTCCTGGCCAGGAGGCACCTCCTCCAGGCGCCTCGGGAGACAGGGACGGAAGCAGAATGGTCCCAAGCCACAGGCCTCATGGGACACTGGCCGAGCCCAGAGAAGGGAGGGTACCTGCCTGCCCGCGGAAGCTTGGCTCTCTTGTGGGGGTTTTCCAGCTTGTTCACTGCCCAGCAGTGGAGAAGCCCATACTTGCTTTTCTGGCTTCACTGAAAAGGTTTTCTCCGAAACTAGATGAGGGGAGCCAAGGTTCGGCCCCGAGGAAGCACGTCCAGGCCCTTGGTGCCTGGCCCCAGGGGTGCCCAGCCCGGCTGCAGTGCACTCCAACCTCGCCCTTGGGCTCAGGCCACCTGGCTCCCCTCCCGCCCCAACCCTGGGGGGCAGCATTGCTTGCTCACTTTCCCCTCTGCTTTGTCTTGAGCTCATAAAACTCAAGTCCTGGAAATGCCTGCAATGACTTCCAGTTGGTAATAAAAGGGAGATGGAGATAAGGGCAGGAATTTCGGGGAAATTTCTTTCCAGGGCCTCATCTACGTGACATTTGGACCTCTAGTGGCTGCGTGGCTGGCACCGGGGCCGAGGCCTCTCATGTTCAGAAGACAGGGCCGGGGTCCTTGGGCTGTGCCTCTGTTTAGTGGTACTGGCTCTGATGAGCTGATGCTTCTCTGATCAGCAAAACACAGCGCTTACGAGGGAGCCCAGCTTCTTCACTCCAGAGGCCAGTCACGTGGACCCGGTTCCCTCCACGCCTCGTGCCCTCCCCGCTTCTCAGCCTGATGGCCCGAGTGCCTTCCTCCTGGTCTCCACCTCTCTTCATCCAGCTCCATGACTCCTGGACAGAACCGTCCCCTGGAACTTCCTCCCGTGATGGCAGCGTTCTCTCTGTGCTGTCTGTAGGGTAGCCGCTAGCCCCACATGGCTGGTGGGCACTTGAAATGGGGCTCGGGCAGCTGAGGCCCTGAATTTTAAAAGTTACTTAATTTCAATGACTTTAAACTTGAACAGCTGCCTGTGGCTTGCAGCCTTCTAACTGACCATCCTCATCATTCCCAGGGTTTGGTACTTTACCCTCCGGATTGGCGGCTAGTCCTCTGCCTGGAGTGGGTCTGAGCACAGCACCAAAGGGAATTGCACCACCCGCTCCCCATTTAGGGAATTATTCGACAGCAGAGGGGCCCAGTTCCCGGGCCCATCCCTTACCACGCCCCTTCGCCCCAGGCCCAGCTCACGTGGTCCCTCCTCCGAGCAAGGGTTTGTACCTTCCCTTCTTGGCCCCGCCCCTCCCTTCCCCTACAGGTAAGGATTAAGCACACACCTCAGCAGGGTCCCACAGGTAACTGCAAGCTGCTTAACCACTCTGTGCGGTCTCCCTCATTTGTAAAACGGAGATAATGGAAGGGCTACCACAGACGAGAGTGTGGGGCTTAAAAGAGTTAAAGCACTCAGAATAGTGCCTGACACATAGTAAACACTCAATAAATACCAGTGATTTTTACTAGCAATTCTCAACACTCCCTCTTCTGTGCTCTGGTTTCACTATGTTCAATCTAGCAGTTACTGCTCTTGAAGTGCCTGCATTTCCAGCTAGTCTGTGAGCTATTCGCAGGGCAGAAAATTCATCTTATTCTCTCTGTATCCCGGGTAACTGTCCTAATCCCTGCAGAATGGGGACCCGGTGACCGGGCATTGAGAGAATGAGTGGCACCTTTGTGGTGTCCCAGCTTCCCCCCACCCCCCAAGCCTGTTGTGTAACCTTCTCAAGTCACCTAAGCCCTCCCCCATCACTCCTCTCCTCGGGGATGTTAGCGGTTTGGACGAAATGAGCTTATTAATTCCCTCCACCTCAACGCGCCTTAGACTCTGGGAGTAGAGTTGGGGTGAGGTTTTGCCTGGAGATAAGAAGTGAGGTATGAAGAGAACAGGAAGGCTGGGTGGGCGCCTGAGCCCCATTTCAGGCCCCTGATTGACAGAGTCCACTCCAACCCCCCCCCCCCCCCGTCAGCTGTGCCCCGGGCCTCTCTTAGGGACTGGGCTTCCGGGTGTGGCCTGGACACTTGCCACGCAGGGGTGGCGGCCCCTCCTCACTCTGTTCTCCAGCCCGAGGATCGTTAGAAGCTGTGGGACTGGAGCCAGGGAAGCGTGTGACCCTGTTCTGTTCATGGCATTTAGGGTTTTGTCCGCTGCTGGGGGTCCAGGACTCTGGGAGGCCAGCTACCGTGCCAGGTGGACAAGGATCGCTGGCCAGGGCCGAGGCCGCCGCAGCCTCTGGAGGCCGTTCTGAGGCTCGTGCTTCGGGCGTCACCGTCCGCATGTTCCACGGGAGCTGTAGGCCGTGGGCTCTCTAGGGGTTCACGTCGTCAGAGAAGATACAGGGGCCTGGCTAAATCTGAATTTTGGATAAACAACAATTTTTCGGCTTAAGGATGTCCCATTTGTACTTGATTTAGGACATGCTTGTACCAAAATTTGTTCACTGTTTATCTGGAGTGCAACTTTAACTGGGCATCCAGTCTTTTCATCTGCTAAATCTGGTGAGAAAGGACGGGGTTGGTCATTTGCTGTCACCCCACATGCATTCTACTTACTCCTCCACGTCAGCTGCAGGGAGCTGGTCCGGATGGTCCCTCAGCATCATGAGCTAAGAAGGGCTGGCTCAAATTTAAAGCCTCTCTGTTAAAATGAGGTTTGGGAGTGTATTTGTTTTCCATGGCCGCTGTGACAAATTACCACAAACCTCATGGCTTAAGACAACACAGATTTACTATTTTATGATTCTAGAGGTAGAATCTGAAAGTCCGTACTGAGGGATCTAGAGGAAAATCCATTTTCTGACCTTTCTAGCTGCTAAGAGACTGTCTGCCTTCCTTGGCTGGCAGCCTCCCTTCATCCTCGAGGCCAGCCGAGTGGCCTGGCCAGTCTCAGCCACACGGAACTACCCTGACTGTGGGGCCTCTGCCTCCCTCTTCCACATTTAAAGGACCCCTGCGATGACATTGGAGTCTCCCAGGCAATCCAGAATAATGTCCCTGTTTCAAAGTCTGCAGATGAGCCAGCTGAATTGCACCCCCATCCTAACTGCCCCCGCCGTGCCACGTAACCTCTTCATGGGTTCTGTGGGTGGGGACGTGGACAGCTTTGGGGGGCCGGTGCTCTCTGCCACGGCAGTTGCCAGCGCTGCTTCTCCTCCCTGCAGTTTGCTCACGGAGTCCCAGACCTGGTGCTGAGGGACATCGCCTGCAGCGAGGCCCTCCTGGAGCGCTTCCTGATCTTCCCGCAGCGCCGCGGGGTGCCAGCAGTGCGAGAGGCCTTGTGCCCCCTCTCCCAGGGGGCCCTGCAGTGGATGGAAGACACTCTGTACGCCAACGTGGACGTCTTCAAGCTCTTCCGTGTGGTAAGGCAGCATCCGGCTGCTCTCCCCGGAGGTACTTCCTGGAGGCAGCAGGGCCTGGGGGCGAAAGCCCTCGGGGCTCAGGGATCAGTGTGGGCCTGGTGTTCGAGACAGTCCCTGTTCAAGATAAGACAAGAGAGTCTCCGAAGGTCCAAGAGTCGGCTGATAGCATTTCCAGAGCAGGGGCCAGGCACCCAGGAGTCTTCATTAAATTCACCATCAGAGAGGGGCTGGCGGCGGGTCTGGGTCCACCCAGAAGTGGGGTAAGCCCTCATCAGTGTGGGAAGAAGGAGGAGGCCCGGTGTGACCCCCAGTCCACCTTCCCAGGTCGTGGGCTAGACGGTTAACCTTTCCCAGGGCTCACCTGCGAAACAAGGGTGATACTTTGTAGAGTGGTAGGAAAGACACGTTAAACACGCAGGCAGAGTATCTCCTGAGTTTCAATAAGTGAGTGCTTCGTACTCCCTTCTCTGGGTCTGCTCTTGACCCCAAAGGTTCCCGTTTCTGGATAGAAAATAGCAGAGAAAATGTCACAGAACATCTCCCCAAATCTGCAAAGCCTGACCCAGCTCAACACTGTGCTCACGCTGCATCCTGGACGGATGTCTTGGGACCTGACCACATCTCGTTTTTCACCAGAAGGGTGAGAGGGGAGGGAATTTCACAAAGGGGCTGCTGAGCTTGGGTTCTCACACTTCAGGGGGCGTGACCATCATCAGGGACGCTGGCGACAGGCGTGAGTTCCAAATCCCCGCTCCGAGGGCTGACTCGGGAGCCCTGGGCCCAGCCGGAGGCCTCCCTGGGGCTTAGGCGACTCTGACGGAGGTCACTGTAGGTCACGCCTGCAACACACTCAGGAGTTCCTGTTGTGGCACATGAGGACTCGGATTTGATCCCTGGCCTCACTCAGTGGGTTAAAGATCCAGTGTGGCTGTGAGCTGTGTGTGGTGTAGGTCAAAGATGCAGTTTGGATCCTGTGTTGCTGTGGCTGTGGTGTAGGCCAGCAGCTGCAGCTCCGATTCGACCCCTAGCCTGGGAATCTCCATATGCCAAGGGTGCAGCCCAGAAAACAAACAAACAAACAAACACTCAAAATTAGAATCCTTCAGAGAAGGTAACAGATGAATTCTCTAGCATTGAATCATGTTTTTTCTCTTGCCTGTGTTTGAGTTTCTGGAACTATGTTGCGGGGAGTGTCAGTCACTGAAGACCTGGAGGAGGAATTTATTTTGCCTTTTTAAGTTTGCACTCTCGGAGTTCCCATTGTGGTGCAGTGGTTACCGAATCCGACTAGGAACCATGAGGTTGTGGGTTCAATCCCTGGCCTTGCTCAGTGGGTTAAGGATCCTGCGTTGCTGTGAGCTGTGGTGTAGGTTGCAGACGCGGCTCGGATCCTGCGTTGCTGTGGCTCTGGCGTAGGCTGGTGGCTACGGCTCCAATAAGACCCCTAGCCTGGGAACCTCCATGTGCTTCGGGAAGCAGCCCTAGAAAAGGCAAAAAGACCAAAAAAAAAAAAAAGTTTGCTCTCTCAAGTCCCAGAAAACTTGCTCTCCGCTGGTCTTTAAAAGCACAGAGAAGATTTTTAAAAACGAAACAAAATAAGACCCCACCGTTTCTGGCAGAGTTTATACTTCATCCCTTTGGGTGTGACTTTTCCTTGGCATATGTTACTCCATAATCTCCCCAGCTCATCCAAGGGCTCGGACTCTGCACACCGCCAGCCCCGAGAACTGGGGCCCCAGAGAAGGTCTCTGCAAGGAGATTAAAAATCCACGCGTCTCAAAACTCTCTGTCCAAAGTTCCAAGAGGAACTTGATTTCAGACACACTTCTTGGATTGTTTTTAGAATCGCACAGATGAGTGAGTAGGTGATAAAGATCCTTATACGGGGGCAGCACAGCTGGAGACCAGGACCTGTGTTTGCAGAGCAGTGACAGGTTCCCTGAGTGCTGGGACAGTGACAGCGCAGTCTCTGGTCACTAGCGCAGTCTCTGGTCACCTGCACCTCGTTTTGAAGCACCTTGGCTACGGGTCTAGTAAGTGGACCTTCGGGGCATGGGGCCGGCCTCCAGCCTGGATACAGAAGGAGAACAAGGACCGGGGCAAAAGTTTTCATCAGGCTCTGGACCCATAACTCAGGCTGCTGGCTTCAGACTGTTACGTATCGGATAAGAAAAGCCAGAATGCCTTTCCTTCTGCTCTAACATGCAATTTTGTCTGAGGCACTGAAACCAGAGGAGACGTTTGGCTCGTCACCTTCCCCAACGTGAGACGGACGCTCTGTGCTTGCTCCCCAGCCATGTGCAGGTGTCTGTGACTCAGCCCTGAACTCTGCTGGGCACTGCACTGAGGCCAAGGGCCCCACCATGGCCTTCGTGTGCTTGCTGAACTCCCAGTTACCCTGCCTCGGACCACAGGCCATGTCACACTTGGCCCCTAGGGCAGCGGTTCCCCGCCTGGTTGCAGAGTCACCTGGGTGCTTTTAAAAACTGCAAGCCCTTCTCCTCATCCCGTGGATTCTGATTCAGTTGCCTTTGGCATTTTTTAAAGCTTCCCAGATCATTCTAATGTCCAGCCAGGTTGAGAATCTCTGCCCTATGACGTAGGAGCTTGATTTAGTCTCAGTTGCTGTAGACCAAGCATAATAGTACCTGGATGGTGCCCCTAAGGCTTCAAAGCACTTTCCTTTACTCTCCTAAGACCAGGGTGCTGTCCAGAGGCATTCGCCTCCTGCTGTTCTCTTAACAAAGCCCCAGACGCCGCCCCTGGCAGGAGACAGTGCTGCCCACCCCAGCATCTCCTGCCTGTTGGGCTGTCTCTGTAGGGGAGACTGACCCACACAGGACGCCCGGCGCCCCCAGCAAAGAGGAAAAACATCCCATGTGATGCTCTTGGAAAGTGCTTTTCCATCTGACAGATGGACTAAGGGGCTAAACTTTTTTAAAAAAATTACTAAGAAGGAAACCTAAAAAGAATGGCAGGCATCAAGCGGGGGGGGGGGGTGCTTTTACGGCTCCTATACCCACCCTCTGAGGGTTTTTAGAAAAACAGCCCTCAGGCAGGCACAGAAAGGCTCAGGGCAGACCCTCAGACCCTCTCAGAGGGGCACGGGCCAGCCGGACGGGGACACTCCGAGGCCGGGGAAGCTCTGAGGCAGGGGGCAGACGCCGCGGCACTTAGGTCCAGTGTGGGGTGGAGGGGGGGTGCGAGCGCTGCGCCTCCTGGTCTCCGGGGCTGGTCCTCGTGCTCGTGCTTCGTACCCCAGCGTCTAGGTGAAGACGGAGTGAATGCCAGCTTGGTGCTCCTTAACAAGAGAGAGGGGCCAGCTCAGGAAGCCTCTGCGACAGCACCTGGCCGGGTGGTGTCAGGACCTGGGCGTGTGGGTGGGCGTGTAACCTCCACTTCAGGACCGTGGAGCCAGGGGGCGGGGGTGCGGACTCGGCACCAACTGGGGCCAGCTGTGTTTTTCCTCGGCCCCTTGGAGATGGGAAGGGAGTGTTGTCATCCTCAAATAATCCGCATGCAGGACCCACGCCTGGCTCCCCCCAGGCTTCCCGCGCATGCTGCCCAGGGACCCAGGCGGGCTGGGGACGACAAACCAGCAGCCACCTGGCTGCACTGTCCCCAGGAGACTTAGTCCCGCTTGGTCTCAGCTGGGTTGAAACAGCTGGAAAGGGTTTGCCTCCACCGGGCCTTTTCGGGCCTGACGCCCCCAGCTTGAAATCCAGCAGCAGGGACCTGGGCCCAAGCTCGGGACGCCCGCACCCCCGACACGCTTCACACCCCGGACCGGCCATGCGCCAGTTTCGGGGCGGGCGGGGCCCTTCCCCCGGGCGCGCCGCCCCCTCCCCTGCGCTCCTTCCTGTTTTCCCTCCACTCGGGGCACCGCTTTGGAATCTTGCTGAGAAGCAAATCTGTCCCCTCGGCTGGCTGTGTTTATTTGTGGAAGTTCGGCAGGGGGACCGCGGCGGGGGCCAAAAGCTGCCACACTGCTGGGAAATGGGCGTCCCCTCCCTTCCCTCCTCCGCGGCCGGCGAGGGAGGAAACCCGGCCCGCGGTTTTCCCCTCCGCAGTCACTTCCAGCGCGACGACGTGATTCAGCCCTCTTTCCTCTCGCTCGACGGCTCCGCGGTCCCGGTTTTACTTTCCTGACTTCCTTTCCCCCCGGGCTTTGCGACTCCGGGGCAGCGGAACCCTGAGTTCCGCGGAAGAAAGGCGGGTCGTGGGGGTGCTCGCTGCGGGGGCCTTTCTGGGCCCTGCTCTGGTCTTGGCTCCGCTCCCTGAATTCCTGAATCATGGGGAATAAGGGCGGGTGGCCTGCCCGTGCCCAGGGCGAGCTGGCCGCGGTGTCTGCGCCCTGGGATCGGATCATGCCTTGCCGTTTGTTAAATTTCCATTGTGTGTTTCAGTTTGGGAGTGAGATTGCTGGGTCCACATTCTCTGGAAAAGCCCATGTCCCCAGGATTTTACAGTGAGGTCCCGGTCATGGCCTGACATCGTGATCTCCTCTCCCTTCCAATTTCTGAATCTCCGGCCTGTCACCTTTCTCCCATTTCTGTGTGGGCGTCTGGGGAGGGAGGAGGAGAAAGGAGTGGGACCCGGAGCCAGCAGCCTGGAGGGAGATGCAGCAGAGCTGTGAGTGAAAACAAAACCAAGTCAGAAAATAGGTTTCTCGGTTTGGGGAAAATGATTAAGCCACAGCCAGTGGAGCTGATTTACAGCGTTAGTTTTTGTTCTTCCTACATCTATAAAACTGTGTGTCTATAGGAATCTTTGGCAGACTGATTTTGATAAAGAAGAAATACCAAGGAAATAGAAGATAGGAACGTGGGTGTACCTTAGGCCCCCGGGTCTGGACTGCCCTTGCCCTGCCTTGGCTTCTTTTAGGCTCCAGGCATGAATAAGCCAGGGCTTATTGTGGTAACAGCTCAGATACTGTTTGATGAATTTTAAAAGAAGAGACTGGGAGTGCTTGCTGTGACTCAGCGGTAAAGAACCCGACTAGTATCCATGAGGATGCGGATTTGATGCCTGGCCCTGTTTACTGGGTTAAGGATCTGGCGTTGCTGTGAGCCGTGGTGTAGGCTGGCAGCTGTAGCTCTGATTCCGTCCCTAGCCTGGGAACTTCCATATGCCATAGGTGTGGCCCTAAAAGAAAAGAAAAGACTGAAAAGTCAAAATTCAAGTCCCTGCAAAGGCTGCTCTTGGGTCCTGGGTTCTGGCCGCTACTCAGCAGGTGTAGATTCAGCATCAGCGTGTTAGGCATCGGGTTTCTCTAAGGTAAACTGGTTTAAGGAAGGGTCTTGGCCTCTGACATTTCTTATCTCTCCAGTAGTTCTTATTCTCTTTATGGATTAGGACTGCCTTGGAGAACCTGACAACAGCTCTAAACCTCGTCCCCAGAGAAACTGTAAGCTCAAACTCACAGGGATGGGGGCTCTTGGAGCCTCTGAAGTCAGATCCCAAGTTAAGAGCTTTTGCATTAAAATTTCTCTCCTCCGTACCACTAATATATGTCCTTTCCTAAAGCGGCTCAATATAGCCGCAGATTCTCCTTCACTCTCCTTACCAAGTAATCAGCTTCCCCCTGATCATGGGACCCATCGCCAGAGGACTGAGGGTGTGCAGCCCCTGGTAGTGTCCACAGAGATCTCCTGGTGGTCAGGGAGCAGGTCCTGGCTCTGCACTGGCCCCTTCCTTCCTGGAGGATCTCAGCCTCCCCATCCGTAAAGTTGAGATAATCAGACATACGCCACGTCTCCTGTGGGATCCAGGGGTGAAATTCATATTAGAGAAGAGATGGAAAAGCACTGAAACAAAAAGCATCTTTGCTCTTACAAGAGCAAGAATGGGAGTTCCCATTGTGGCTCAGCAGTAATGAACCTGACTAGTATCCGTAAGGATTCAGGTTTGATCCCTGGTCTTGCTTAGTGGGTTAAGGATCCATCCGGCATTGCCTCAAACTGTGGTGCGGGTCACAGGTATGGCTTGAATCCAGTGTTGCTATGGTTGTGGTGTAGGCCAGCAGCTGCGGCTCTGATTTGACCCCTAGCCTGGGAACTTCCATATGCTGCAGGTGCGGCTCCAAAAAGATTAAAAAAAAAAAAAAAAAAAAGTGCACAAATGCAACTGCTTTTTGGAGGGCCCTGCAGTGCCCTGCTCACCGCTCCACTCCCAGAAGTGTCCTCCTCAGGCACACAGGTGGGAAATTCTCCTTCCTCAGACCCTCACTCTAGGAAGAAGGCCATCTCCTGGAGCGATCTTTTGACTGCCCCTAGATTCCAAACTCGGTTTCATCAACCACACGTACTGGGACTAAAGTCACTGTGGAGAGAAAAAGGCGGAGTTTCTGTTAAGCCAGAGAGAGTCTCATAACTTGTCTGTTCACATCCTCAGAGCCCACCCTCTCATCAGATGCTCCCGGCGCCCCTAGTCCTGGGAGACGGCGTGTCTCTGGGGCCTCTCCCAGTGGGGACACTTTGGCATTTCCCCCTGCTCTGAGTGATTTAGTCTGAATTCTCCCCTCCTGACGCATTTCCTGGTACTCAGGGTGTCCCCCCTGGTTGCCCCTCACCACTGAAGCCAGCTTCCTCTCTTTTCATCTGATGCTTCACAACTGTCAGGCTGCAACAAACATGCTTCAAATCTACATTCTTCCGGTTGCCTAGCAACAACTTCCCTCCCGGATAAATCTGGATTTCCTGTAGAGGCCCACAATTCAACACCGTGGGCCCCTCACTGCCTGTCCTCTGTTTCATCTGCTTTTCACCTCTGCCTGGGCGCTTTCAAGGCCACAGCTTATCCCTCCTGCCAGAACCTTCCCCTGGCCCCCAGAGGCCACATCACCCCTGTAAAGACCCTTGGAACCTAAGCCTCCCTACTTACCCTTGTGTTAGGTAGAGCTTCACTTAGAGATCAATATAATTTCCAGATGGCCTTGTTTGAATCAGAGAAAGTAAAAAAATTCAACTCATAAGTATTCTTTTTGTGTGCTGGCATCTGTTTGATTAGCCTACTGGATCCCAAGCATCAGAAAAACTGTGCAAACAAGACTTTTTTGTACCTGTGACGCTTTATTCAGCCTTAAGAAAAGAGGACAGATGTATATCTTGTCCCAAAGGACAGGCATACATCTTGTCTCTTGAGAACCCAAACAGAGACCTCGTGTAGCCAGAATCTTCTTGGCTGCTGGCTAGGACCTTGTATCCATCTTGTAAGTACTAGATCAAGGCCCGGGAACCCCTCAGGCCAACCACAGCTGATGGGAGATGATAGAGATTTCCATAGCCCTGTTTATATACCTAGTCTTCCTTAAACAACGTCTAATCAGGCCTCGAACTTGAGTTGGCCCTGCTGAGGCCATTCGTGACATAGAAGGGTTACTTGTTTGGAAAATTAAGATAATTTGTTTGGCATAGGAAGCAGTGGTGTGTGTGTGTGTGTGTGTGTGTGTGAAGAGAGAGAATGTGTGATACTTGCCATTTTGGTCTGTGACCTTTTTTCCAGAAATGTGTTCACATTTCCGTTCAAATAAATTTACAGTCCCTTCCGATTCTTTTGGCAAGAACAACCCATGTGAATTTGAATAGATGTGGGGGGAGCCCTGGGAAAGTTATTTATAATTTAGGGCAACATCAGTCAGATAATTGGGGACCAGATACATATGAACTGTGTCCTGTGCAGGGCAGGCACTGTACTGGGATGTAGGTGGCACCTAAAAATGAAGGTGTGGGTCTAGACCCTCACTATTTGCCATCCCCACTGGAAAAAGCGACGAGAGGCATTGCAGCTGTGGCACTAGGCACACAGCTGGAACTGAGTAAATATGTGAATAATGAATATTGTTCCGTTGTTAACAAGATCAAAAAAGAAAGTGTTACCCAGACGCAAAAACGCATCTCAAGCTGTTGTTCCTCCTGTTCCCTCTCCCCCAAATTTCTGGTCTTGTTCTTATCTGGCTGGCTGGCCAGTCTCTCTTGCCGTCACTCCTTGCATTCTTCCCTCCGCCTGGAATTCCTGGCCCTCCCTTCTACACACAAACACTGTCCTCCTCCTCGTGATCATCACCGCGTCTTCTTGGAAACAGCAGTTCAGGTGCTACCCTCCCCATCCCCAGGTGCCCCCCACCGATGGCTCCCTTCCCGTAAGTCATCCTCATACCTTGTAAAGACATCTTCATGGAACCTAAAACCTTAGTAGACTCTTCTCTTTTCCACTAGGTTGCATTTATTTTCTCGTCAATAATACAACACCTATTTTTTGAGCATCTACTGTGTCCCAGACCCAAAAGATATAAAAAGCAAAATAAAGCCTATTTCTATGCTTAAGGAATTTGCAGTGTAATAGAAGGAAATAAAAAAAATAGCAAACCAATATAGAGTGACAAGTAAATGCACTGAGGATTGTAGGAGCAGCTGGGAGGGAGAGGATGGGGTGGGATGGAGCCAGTTGGCTGTTTTATCTATTAGGCCCTAAAGTGACAGTCATGATATCTCAGGGCCAGAGGATTTGCAGAGGCCTATGAAAATGTTTGAGAACTGAAAATAAAAAAATATGGCTCTAGGAGTTCCTGTTGTAGCTCAGTGGTAATGAACCTGATTAGTATCCATGAGGACTCGTGTTCAACCCCTGGCCTCCTCAGTGGGTTAAGGGTCCTGCGTTACCGTCAGCTGTGGTGTAGGTCACAGGCTGTGGCTGTGGTGGAGGCCGGCAGCTACAGCTCTGATTCAACCCCGAGCCTGGGAATTTCCATATGCCATGGGTGTGACCCTAAAAACACACACATAAAAATTACAGATCTGAAATATGCAGAAAGAGCTTCAGTATTACAATTGATAAACATTAAATGGAATGTTTAAGAAAGGTAGTATTATTCAACTTTATGGTTAAATTTAATATTCATGAATTTTAAATTAAAAAAAAAACAAACCTGGTTGTACTTCAAGTTTTCCCCCTTTACACACATTCTTAAGTATGTGCAATGATTGCTGAGAAATTGTACCAGATCATTAAATGAATTAGTCAAGGCCAAGTAACTTCGAAAGCAAAATTAAGAGCCTTAAAAAATGTGTGTGTATGTCAATAGATACATGCAGATGTAGAGACACAGTATGTGTCTTTTAATGTGTTGAATTTGCGGCAGAAGGGAGATTAAAAGCCAGAGTGTGCCTAGAGCCTGAGGAAATAACGGAGAGGGGATGAAAGGGGATGTCCACTTAGGCCAAACTCAGGCAGAGATCATCTCTTGCCCACAGTCAAGTGAGGAAAACAGACGACAGACTCACAAAGAAGAGAAAGTAGTTAAAGGTGAAAAAGCATTGGGAGGCGAAGACTGATGGATTGCTCTTTGGACGCAGCCGCTTATTTTCTGTGCCTCTGGGCTTCTGGTCCCTCTCAGATGCCTCCCATCACCTGGACCCTGCTTGTTGTTCTCCGCACAGCTTCTTTAGACTCCATTCCTTGCATCCAGCTTCCTCCCGGGAAAGACTTTCACCTGTCTCTTGGCTCCTCTCTGCAATCTAAGGGCTCGGACGGCCCCCACCCGCAGACCCAGGACCAGCTCATGCGCCTCCAGGCTGGGGATTTTGACGGTGGGTTGGAGATGGGGAAGAAGCCCTGATGGGGAGGGCAAGAGGCAGCACCACCAACTGAGGAAGGGTGTCCAGGAGCAGACCCTGGTTGAGGAAGATGATGTCATCCATGGAGGACAAGTTGGATTTGGGCAAAGGTCCACCAGAGAGCTGAGGGTTGGAAATGCAGATGTAGGCGTCATCTTCGAAGAGGCCACAGATGAAACGATAAAGGGCCTGCAGAGTGAGAGGGGTGAGGGCGCGGAGGTCCTCGGGAACCTGGGCCCTTGAGGGGAGGGCGGAGGCAGAGAGCTGGTGGGAGCAGCAGCGAGGAACAGAGGAACCCGGCACGAGGGGTGTCTTGGAGCGAAAGGACATGACCCAAAGTCAAGAGTGGAGAGGTCTGAAAAGACAAGAACGAAAGCGTCCATTAGACTTTAAAACAGGATTCTGAGTAGGATGATGAGGGTGGAAGACAGGGAACTGCTGGCAAGAAAACGAAGCCCAAAACGTGAACCATTCTTTCAATCTATGGCGGGCACACTGTCCTTCACACAGATGGTGGTGTCAGGAACGAGACTTGAAGGGTGGGGAAGACCTTACCAGGCGGAGAAGGGTGTGGGGAACCGTGTGCAGAGCCGGAAGGCCTGAGAAAGGGAGCAGCCCCCCTGGGAGGTGAAAGAAGTCTGGACGATGGAGGGGGAGCAGGAGGGAAGGCTCGAGAGGGGGCCACGCACCAGCTCACCAGAGGCCATGTGTGTCCAGCACAGATACGGACCCGCTCTCCTGGACGTGGGAGGGAGCAAAGGCGGATCTGAGCAGGAGAAGCGACAGAATGGGATTGGCCTGTTAGGTAACGCAGGCGATCGTGTGGAAGGTGCATTGGAAGGAAGGAGACCAGGGCCCAGCAGGAAGGCCATTCGGGTAAAATGTCTGAGGGAGAAGCGAGGAGAGCCTGAGCAGAGGCCGTCTAGGGAGGAAGGAAAACGCGAGGAGAGCGTATGGCCGAGGTATTCATGCATTCATTCATTCAGCAGCTCATTTATTTATTTTAATCTTTAAAATTAGAGTTTAGTTACAGTGGTCTCAGATTTTACTGTACGTCACAGTGACCCGGTTTTACATATATATATATACATTCTTTTTCTCATGTTATCTTCTATTATATTCTGTCACAAGTGATTGGATATAGTTCCCTGTGCTGTACAGCAGGACCTCATTGCTTATCCATCTCCAATGTAATGGTTTGCATCTTCTAACCCCAGACTCCAGTCTGTCACACTCCCTCCCCGTCCCCTTGGCACCCACAAGTCTGTTCTCTATGTCCATGAGTCTGTTTCTGTTTTGTAGATAGGTTCATTTGTGCCATATTTTAGATTCCATATATAGGTGATATAATATGGTATTTGTCTTCCTCTATCTGATTTACTTCACTTAGTATGAGAATCTCTAGTTCTATCTATGTTGCTGCAAATGGTATTATTTCATTCTTTTTTTATGGCTAGGTAGTGTTCCATTGTGAATGTGTAGCGCGTCTTCTTAATCCATTCTGTTGATGGACATTTAGGTTGTTTCCATGTCTTGGCTGTTATGAATGGTGCTGCAGTGAACATAAGGGTACATGTATCTTTTTGAATTATAGTTCTGTCTGGACATATGCCCAGGAGTGGGATTGTTGGATCATATGGTAGTCCTATATTTAGTTTTCTGAGGAACCTCCATACTGTTTTCCATAGTGGTTACACCAACTTACATTCCCACCAACATTTGTTATTTGTAGACTTGTTAACGATGGCCATTCTGACCCATGAGAGGTGGTACCTCCTTGTAGCCTTGATTTGTATTTCTCTAACAATTAGTGAAGTTGAGCATCTTCTCATTTGCCTATTGGCCATCCCTATGTCTTCTTTGGAGAAATATCTACTTAGGTCTTCTGCCCATTTTTCAACAGGGTTGTTTGTTTTTGTTGTTGTTGTTGAGTTGCATGAGTTTTTTGTATATTTTGGAGATTAGGTCCTTTCAGCTGCATTGTTTGCAAAGATTTTCTCCCATTCTGTGGGCTCTCTTTTCATTTTTGTTTTTTTCTGGTTTCTTTTGCCACATAAATGCTTTTGAGTTTAATTAGTTCCCATTGGTTTACTTTTGTTTTTATTGTCATTATTCCAGGAGGTGGATTAAACAAGATGTTGCTGTGATTTAGTCAAAGAGTATTCTGCCCATGTTTTTCTCTAGGAGTTTTTATAGCATCTTTGATCCGTTTTGAGTTTATTTTTTGTATGGTATTAGAAAATGTTCCAATTTCATTCTTTTAGATGTAGCTGTTCACGTTTCCCAGCACCGCTTATTGAAGAGACTGTCTTTTCTCCACTGTATGTTCTTGCCTCCTTTGTCATAATTAGTTGACTACAGGTGCTTGGGTTTAATTCTGGGCTTTCTACCCTGTTCCATTGATCTATATTTCTGTTTTTGTGCCAGTACCTTAATGTTTTGAGGACTGTAGCTTTGGAGTATCGTCTGAAGTCAGGGAACCTGATTCCTCCAGTTCTGTTTTTCTTTTTCAGTATTGCTTTCGCTATCATGTCTTTCATTTTTCCATACAAATTTTAAAATATTTTGTTCTAGTTCTGTGAACAATATCTTGTTAACTTGATAATGATTGCACTGAATCTGTAGATTGCCTTGGGTTGTATAGTCCTTTTGACACTATTGATTCTTATAATCCAAAAGCGTGGTATATCTTTCCATCTGTTTGTGTTGTCTTTGATTTCTTTCATCAGCATCTTCTAGTTTTCAGAGTACAGGCCTTTTGTCTCTTTAGGTAGGTTTATTCCTAGGTATTTTATTTTATTTTATTTTATTTTTTGACATGATGGTAAATGCAATTGTTTCTCTAACTTCTCTTTCTGATTTTTCATTGTTAGTATATAGAAATGCAGTAGGTTTCTGCTATTAATTTTGTATCCTGCAACTTTACCAAATTCATTGATGAGCTCTAACAGTTTTATAGTAGTGTCTTTAGGATTCTCTAGGTATATTATCATGTCATTTGCAGACAATGATAGTTTTACTTCTTCTTTTCCAATTTGGAGTCCTTCTATTTCTTTTTCTTCTCTGATTACCATGACTCTGACTTCCAAAACCATGTTGAATAACAGTGGTAAAAGTGGACATCCTTTTCTCAATCTTGATCTTAACAGAAATACTTTCAGTTTTTCACTATTGAGAATGATGCTAGCTGTGGGTTGGTTATATATGGTGTTTATTATGTTGAGATGGGTTCCCACTATGCCAACTTTCTGGAGCGTTTTGATCAGAAATGGGTGTTAAATTTTGTCAAAAGCTTCTTCTGCATCTATTGAAGTAATCGTATGGTTTTTATTCTTCAATTTGTTGATATGGTACATCACACTGATTGATTTGCAGAAATTGAAGAATCCTTGCATCCCTGGGATAAATCCCACTTGACCATGGTATATGATCCTTTTACTGTATAGTTAGATTTGGTTTGCTAATATTCTGTTGAGGATTTTTGCATCTATGTTCATCAGTGATGTTGGCCTGTGATTTTCTTTTTTTGTGGTGTCTTTCTCTGGTTTTGGTATCAGGGTGATGATGGCCTCATAGAATGAGCTTGGGAGTGTTCCTTCCTCTGCAGTTTTTTGGAAGAGTTTTGGAAGGATAGGTGTTAGCTCTTCTCTGAATGTTCGATAGAATTTGCCTGTGATGCCATCAGGTCCTGGGCTTTTGTTTTTTGGAAGTTTTTAATCATTTATTTTTGCATACCAAAAAAGCCTCTCCTTTTAAAAAAACTTTTTATTGTAGAAATAACTATAAAAGTGGAGAGAATAATATAATAATAATCTGTAATAATAATATAATGAAACCCCCGTGTACCCCATGTACCCATCACCCAGCTTCTACTATTATCAACATTTGGCTCTCCCTATTTTGTCTGTTTCTTATTTTCCCTGAAGCCTTTTAAAACAACACAGACAAGTTACGTTTCACCCTTACATACTTCCCTGTGTATCTCTAACAGATAAAAACTTACTTGTGTGGGTGGGGTTTTTGGTTGGTTTGTTTGTTTTTGGCCGCACTCACAGAATATGCAAATTCCTGGGCGGGGGACTGAAACCTGCCCCACAGCAATGACCCAAGCCACCACAGTGACAATACTGGATTTTTAACTGGGTAACAAGAGAACTCCAAAACCTGCTTGTTTTAACAAAACCACAATGTTATTATAACATCCAACAAAATTAGCGTTAACTCTTTAATATTACTTAATACCCGGCTATGTTCACTTTCCCTCTGATTGTTACAGCTGGTTTGTTTACAGCAGGTATGGATCAAAAGGTCCATAATGGCATTTTACTGAGGTATCTCTTAGATCCCCTCTCATCTGCGATAGATCTTACTGGGTAGAGTTAGGAGGGAGAATCGACAGGACTGAGCGTTAACTTGCCGTTGACACACGTTTACCTGTTGGCTTCCTACCTCTCTTCTTAGCCCCCCTCCTCCCAGGGGAAAACAGGAATTAAAGCGCTTTACCCAGCATACAGTGAAGCTATTTTCAAAAAGGAGATGGAAAAGTAGTCATGGCAAGACCAAAGCCTAGGCTCAGTGTCAAGGTTAAGGAGAGGAGACACTGCTCAGTGGCACAATTTCCACAGTGGCTTTGCTGCTCCTTCCACTGGAAAATTCGTTCTCTTTTGGAATTCTCATGCATAACAAACTCTTTCATTTTACAGTTAGAAAGTGACCCTGAAATGCCATTGCTCCGCAAGAGCACATACATTTTTTTTTCACTTCAGGGGCAGAGTGAATATGAGGGCCCCTGTACCTACCCTACCCAGAAGAGAGGGAGGCAGGATCACGGCTGGAAATAGGAGGCGGGGCTGCTCAAAGCCTAACTCCACTGCTTCTCTGCTCTGCCCCAGTGGATCGGGCCACCCACCATTTAGGGGAGCCATGCTGGCAAATAATAAAGCAAGGCCTGTGGCTTGTGGACCACACTTATGAATCGGAATTACATGTCGAGCTTGTGAAAATGCAGATCCTGGAGTTCCCTGGTGGCCTTCGGGTTAAGGATTCAGCATTATCACTGATGTGGCTCTGGTCACAACTGGGGTGTGAGTTCCATCCTGCCCGGGAACTTCTACAGGCTACAGGTGCCACCATAAAAACAAACAAAAATTCAGATCCCCTCCAGACCTACTCAGGATGCACGCTTGAGTTTGAAAATTGCCATCTTAAAAGTTAGAATTCAGTCCTAACAGCCAGAAAATTGGTGATTCAATTACTTCTGAAACTATAAAGAATGAAGTCATTCATTCATCACTTGAACTTGATTTCTGGAAAACAAGGCGATCATATGAAGCTCTGGGATGTGGTTCTTGCAAACTTGTGACCATCCACGTTTTCCACCATGATGGAAAAGGCACCCACAGCTCTGTGTTGCCACATGGCCTGGGGGTCACTAGAATACCAGCACCAGCTAGAGTCTGCAAAGAACTTCTATCTCCTTCAGGCTGCCGGCAGCATCTTTAAAAGGAGAGGTGCTGGAGTTGGGCACATCTTCCCTAAGAGAGTGTTACTGCACAGAGGAAGGGACACAACCTGCCTAGAGAGGCCATAAAGGGACAACAATGACAAGGAAGCCTGAGTGTCCACCAAGCCTGAGTGAACAGATGGGCATCTGCACGTGGCCTTCGTTTCCACCCCAGCAGCTGTGCTCTGTTTTCCTTCCTCCAGGAGTCTTGTTTGGTGTCTCTAAACCAGCAATCAGAATCACTTTGGTGTATTTAATGTCACCATGAAACTCCTTATGATTGACTAGCTCAGCGGGGTGCCTTGGAGTAAGACCCTTTGATATTCTCAATTAGACAAAAGAAGTTTGTTTCCGAATGTAATCCTGCAGAAGAGGGCCTCTGATCAAAAGGGAGGGAGGAAATGTTTCTCACGCACACATGAGCTCGGATGGCACCTAGGCGTGTATGTGGAACCACATACGTACGTATGTATATATTTAAATTTTTTTTCCCTATCGATTACAGCTTCCCAGACTCGTAGACGGCGGTTCTCAGGGTGTCGATCTGAGGTCCTGGGGAAGAATATTATCTGATATGTCACCAAGAATTCAAGAAGTAAGTGGTTGGATGAAAGAAACATAATTTCATTTTAGCTGTCCACCGTTTTATCACACTTATTATGTCAGATAATTTAATTGTACCTCAGACCTGTTCAAGGAGAAATACATTTGATCCTTCCATCTAGTAATCTCATAACATCTGTTCATATCCTAAATGAACCGTGTCCCTGGATAGGAGGAAGAAAGAAAGGAAGCATTCGTCTAATTTCACCCTGGAAAGAAAGGCCATCTCACGTGGTACAGCAGATTATCAGAGGACTGACAGTGGACTCTAAATCTGTCCAGTATTGATATGATCCAATATTCTATTATGTTCTGAAAATTCGCATAAACCTGTAGCATTAATAGTAATAGCCATACAGTTTTAGAGTGCCTGCAGGCACTAAGTGTCTTACATAGATGGATTCATTTCATCACAAAGAGAGTGGCCTTTTCGTGTTATTTTGTAAAAAATGTGCACACTTTAATCAGTGCCTCGTTGCACAAGCCTTGCCCACATAGAACACGATACTGCACTCAGTAGACGAGAAGTGCGAGGGTCATCATGACGAAGAGACAGATACTGTCACTGCCTCGTGAAACGCACATTCCAGCAGGGAAGAGATATGAAATAAACAATGACCTTGGCGTGTAATGAGTATTGTGAAAGAGAAGCAAAAGGGGAAGCCTGATTCTTCCCAAGCTTTTTTCCCTCCAGTGTTCTCAGCTGACCTGAACTTTGCCAGCCTAGAACATTGCACGGTTGGAATCTGTCCTCATCAAACTGAGCTCGGCTCGGCCGGGCAGCGCAGGGCAAATTAGAGAAGGGCCCGTTGTACTGATGGCCCCCTGCTGCAGTGGGAGTCTCTGTTTGACATTCTTTTCTTCGTAAGCATTTAAAAAATTCATATCCATGTAATGAAGTTGATGGAGAATTTTTTTTAACTCCCCAAAGCGTATCACACTCTTAACTCCATGTGGGAGTTCCAGAAGTTTCCTTGCCTGTCTCGAGAGCGAGGCTGGCATCCATGAATGGGGTGGGAACAGATGGCCCAGTTTATATTACTGACACTAGACCGTTTGACCCTGGAACAGCCCCTTCCTCTCTGACCACTTTGATTAAATGAGCAACATAAAGACAGTAATAACCCCTTCCGAGACTGTCCTAAGACTGACTGTGGCTGAAGCAATTTGAGGTTTCATCTCTAATATGGAAACCTAGACTGTGACTACAGGCCTGACTCACTACACGGATTCTTCTCCGTGGTACTCAGCAGTTTCAGAGGGCAGGTGTTGGCATGTGGACGGAGAGGAGATGCCAGGTACACATCGCATAGTGCCGCAGGGGGACTGCTTTCAGTCTCACTTGACTGAAGCCTAATGGTTTTCTAAATTCCCAGGAGCCTTTGAAAATAAGTAACCAAGTGTATTTTGGGAATAAAAGCAGCATGCTTTTTATTTTGTATTTTCCTTTAAAGTAGAATAAATGGCATCACGCGAACGAGGCCCTGGCAACTCTGGCATCCCTCGGCTCCATTCTCAGCGTGATCCGTCTGCCTCTGAGACTGAGGCCAGGGGGCACCACGAGGGTCCTTATGGAGAGAAGACCACCGGCTTCTTCTTAGCATGGTGCAGAATTTAAACAGAGTTTTTCCAAGAATGGAGGCTTTATCTGTTCGATATTTGCTTGGATCTTAAAACACATACATCCATATACGGAGTAAAAGAAACCACACACCACACATTTCGGGGAAATGGAAAAATTCACATTTGGTAAAACCAAACTAATAAGAAGATAATTTTCCAAATTTAAGAAGCTAAATTCTAAACCACTTGGCCAAAGAAATTTGCTCTGACTTTGCCTTTCTAGGGCAGAGCTACTCCCCCATTTTATTCCCCAGTTTTCCTCGGTGGCCCTGTCTTGGGGTGGGGGCCGGAGGGAAGGTATCAGAACCTAAGAACTGACTTACAGAGAAGTAATCTTTATATTTTCCCAAGGACACATTCCCAAGGAATTCATTACTGAATGGATTGAAAAAGAGAAGTAATGCCGAAATGCTTTGGAGGGTAACTCTTATTTTCTTTAAGGCTCATCCTAGTTTCCTCCTAGGCTGTGTGGATGGCAGTAGGTTTTATTTCACAGCTGGGTGAAGGATTGCTGAGAATACATGTTGTCTTTGCAATGCGGAAATCAAGCACAGATGCAGAGGTCTCCCCAGACGTTGGATCTTCGGCTTCACAGTGGGTCGTGACTCTGCCTTGGAATAACCCAAAGCTTTGCATTGCCCTAGTTTATCCACCGGCCGAGCGTTCAAGACTTGCTGTGGGTGACCAGGCCGCTCGTGCAGGCTGGCGGTCCAGAGACCTTTACCCAGCTGATGGACAGCCTGTCTGGCCTGCTGTGTGGCTACCCAGAGGGAGGAGGCTCTCGGGTGTTCTCCTTCAACTGGTACGAAGACAACAACTATAAGGCCTTCCTGGGGATTGACTCCACAAGGAAAGACCCAGTCTATTCTTACGACAAAAGAACAAGTAAGTTTCCTAAGTCCTGCGTCTAAATTGGCTTCCGATGTTGGTGAAGCTGATGGGTTAACACTTCCCGGTGGAATTAATCCTGGGGTTGACTTGGGTCTTGATGAGGGGCCTGGGGCACAGAGCCTTCTCCCTCCAGAAGGTCCCTTTCCCTATGGAAGAAGGGGACAGGGCTCACAAAGAATTCTGGAAGTGAGCCACGGAAAAAACCGAGACCCACTTGGAAAGGGAACAAAGGGGACATTTCCCACTGCTCTGATTGAACCAGGGTCAAGTTCCAGGAGAAGAGGAAGGTAAATGAGGAGGCCAAGAGAACTGGGGTCAGAAGGGCCCTGCCAAGTCAGCACGGCTGAGGGAGCTTGCGACACACACAGCGCACTGAAAATCTGTGTGCGTGGTACCGAGTTACGTTCCAAATGGCAAGTTTCTGGCAAGTCAGCTTTCCCACCTTTCACTACTATGTTTGGCTCCTGTTGGGTCAAGGAGCGTGGGGGGTGGACAAAATGCAACTGGGGACCTTCTAGTTAAAAATTGAAAAAAAAAAAAAAAAAAAGGGCAGCAAGGCACCCACCAAAAGCAGTTGGCCCCTAAGATAGCCACACACAACAAAGAAGTTAAGCAGCTAATTGAAAGGAAATTATTGAAACTAAAGCCGAGATTCCAAGGGGGGGGCTTGTTTGGCCTCTCGGTCCCTTTCATCTGAGAATGGCCTCTGCTCCTTTCAGTGACGGCAGGCAGGCTTCTCAACCTTCTTCCAGAGCAGAAAAACCGCAGGGCCAGCCCCATCCTTTGTTTCTCTGCTGAGGCCTTTATTGAGATGCACTGTGGCATTTCGTTACTTACTAATGATGAGCTCGTTATTGGCAGGGTGCAGCCTATTAATTTAGGGTATTTGTCAACCCCCGCAGCACGCAGCTGAACGAGACATGGGATTGGAACACACTACTGACTCTGCTTAGCTCGGAGAAACGGGGACTTTCTATAAAATCTGTCCCCTCTCTCTTGACAGCGACCTTTTGTAATGCGTTGATCCAGCGCCTGGAGTCAAACCCTCTCACCAAAATAGCCTGGAGGGCAGCAAAGCCTTTGCTGATGGGAAAAATCCTCTTTACGCCAGATTCCCCCGCAACGCGCAGGATCCTAAAGAACGTAAGGTCCCAGCTGGGCTGCTCCCTTCCGGCGCTGGCTGCCGGGTGGAAGGAGAGGGCGCGTGTGTGCGTGTGTTTCCGTGCCCTCCTGGTGCTGAGCCTCGTGTTTGGGTGCGGCTCAGTGGACTCTTGTTCCTCCCCCATCCGCAGCCATCACTGGAATGCTCTGCCCCAGTGCCCCGCCGCCCTCCCGTCTCCGCACAGCCCACAGCGAGGTTTTCTCTCCGCTGCCTGAGCTGTACCCCCAAGGGAAGGGTCACAGTTCTCTGAGTCCCGGCTGCCCGGAACAGACAGAGGCGGGGAGGAAGGGAGGAGAACATTTGCTTACGGGGAGTCCAAATCCAGCTTGAATGAGGTGCTGAGACCACAGCATCGTCCATAGCAGGAGTACCTCTGAGAGGCTAAGACGTGAGATTCTGTCAGTGTGGGAGGCTGGGAAATAGCTGCTTGTGCTGGGAACTAGCAGTCGACTGAGCAAATAAAGACACGTGCTTGAAAAGCCTTTCCTAAACGTGGAGCGTTTGTGGCAGGAGCAGGAAAGCCAACACCTAAGATCCTCTCTCATTGTGTTCCTCTCTGGTCATTGGCTGTCTCCGTCTCTGTCTGGTTTTAGGCCAATTCGACCTTTGAAGAGCTGGAGCGGGTCAGGACATTGGTCAGAGCCTGGGAAGAAGTAGGGCCCCAGATCTGGTACTTCTTTGACAAAAGCACGCCGATGGCCATGATCAGAGTATGCCTGGCACTGTGGGGGCAGGGGGAGGGAGGGAGGGGGCAGAAGGGACCGGAACATTCTGTGGGTTTCCTTTCCCTAGTAGAGGGTTAATGGCCCCTGGAGTTAGATCAAAACATAGCAGGCACCAGTTCAGGAAGCAGCCCTCAAGTGGAGTCACTGCTCTGGGGTGGGGCGTATGTTTCTGAAATTCTGGGGAAATGTAAAAACCGCCTGAAGACCAGTGACCTTTGAGGTTTCTTACTGTTCGGAAGTCCCCCAAGGGCCTCGGATTCAAAGGGGCTTCTTCCCAAGAAAGCCATCTTGGGAAGATGGTTGAGTGTGTCCCCCCGGTCTCATTTTCCTTTGCAAAACCAGATGAGTGTCCTACATGGCGGGACAATTAAAAGGGAACCCAAAAGATCCTTAAGAGAAAGAAAGCATCCTATAATAGCGTCTCCTGTCTCTCTCCCTGACGCCCACGTAAACATCTTCCCTCTGTTAAAGGGAACTGCATGCTGGGGAGAAATGGGATAGGCCTCATGATGATGGAAGCAAACCCACTAGACAGAGTCTGTCCTGTTCATTAAAGATTGGAAATGGCCTAAAAATTGACTAAAGATCCCGTGGCATTCTAAATGCTGTGAACTGTATTCTTCTTTCCAAGGACTCCCTGGAGAACCCGACGGTAAAAGCCGCTTTCAACAGGCAATTTGGCGAGGGCGGTGTTACTGCTGAAGCCATTCTGAGCTTCCTCTACAGGGGCCCTCGAGAGGGCCGGGCCGACGACGTGGCCAGCTTCGACTGGAGGGATGTATTTAACGTCACCGATCGCACCCTGCGCCTGGCTAATCAGTACCTGGAGGTAAGGGCCGCAGGTACCTGGAGGGCCACGCTGCCCCCCGCCCCAGGCCAGCCCTGTAGGTGGAGCCAGAGACCCCTTAGCAAGTCAGGTGGTCTTGGGCTTCAGCTCTCATTTCCCCACTGAAGAGAGAAGAATCCCAACAGCCCCCAGACAGAGCGGGGTCCTATTCACACAAACAGCTTGTCCACAATGGAAAGAGGTCCCTCGTCCCCTCTCCTGCCTCCTCCCTGGCTGCTCCTCCTCCCTGTAGCCCACAAAGTGTCCATGCTGTCCTCAGGTGTCTCCTGCCTGCCGTCACCTGCAGTGTCCACCAGAGCTCAAGTTCCGGGGTCCCCCTGCCTGCTGGACGCTCCACCCCAGGGTCTGCAGGCTCATCAGACTCAGCGGGTCCCAAACCAAATCTGTGTTCTCCCTCCCCATAAAACCTATCCTGGTCCTCTGTGTTCTTCCAGATTCTCAAGCTAGGGGTTTCAGGGTCACCCTTGAGTCGCCTTCCACACAGCAGCTCTCACTTAGTATGGAAGTTTGTGCCAAGCGCTCTGCTAGGTGCCTCTACATACCCCAGTCCCTTTGATCATCCAGCAGCTCCGTCAAGTGTGCACTGTCGTTCCCACTTGACGGATGCGGAAGCTGAGCCTTAAAGAGCCTAAATAAGATCCTGACTCCCAGCCGTTAGTGGCGCAGACAGGATGCAGAGCCGGTGTGCCTGAGCTCAGAGCCTGCCGTCCTGGCTCCTCCACTGCCCCTGTCGCATCTACTCACTGAGCTTTGTCTCCTCATCTTTTAAGTATTTCTCAACTCCTCCTCTTGCCTTCCAGGCTCTCTGAACCCCAGAGGCCTTGTTAGCTCCCCACCAGCCTGTTCTAACCGCCCCTCCCTGGACGCCAGGTCCAGTCCGCACTGCTTATGCCAACACCAGAGTTACACTGCCGACGTCACTCTCACGCTTACAGCCTTAACGACGCCTCCTCGGGGTCCACAAGGCCCTTCCAGTCCTGCTCCAGCCCCTTCCCAGCCTCTGCCCTGCACACAGCTCCGGCTCTGTTCCATTGGCCTTTCCACCACCCTCAGGCCCACCCTGGCTTCTCATGGTTTCATCCTTTGCAAACGGCTGCTTCTTTGCCTATTTATTATAGCCTTTCTGCTTAAACAACCAAAAAAGAATTTATTGGTTGACATAACCTGGAAGTTCAAGGGACCAAGGATACCGTGTCCCTCCAACTAACCTTTCCGCTTGCAGTGGCCTGGCCTTGAACTTGGCCAGGCCCTCTCCGTGTCGTAGTGTGTCAGCTGCTCACAGCCTTCAGTGATCCTGTTGACACCAAAACACCACAGAAAGAGGGCATGGCTTTCCCGTAGCACAAAAACAATATTCCTAGCGGTCTCCCACTGGCCTGGCCTCCACCTGCCCCCAGTCCCTCGGGGACTGTGCACCACCACCCGGTAAGGAAAGCGGATTCGCTTCATCTGAATCTCGTGGGCTGAGCAGGATTATTGCCAAGGGAGGAGGCTTTTCCCCAAAAAAAGACACGCACGGCGGAGACGTCTGAAAGGCCGTCTCCTTCCCCATCTGTTCGGTGTCTTTTCATTTATTCTTTGAGACTCAGCTCTCAAATGTCACTTCTGGAGTTCCCACTGTGGTTCGGAAGTAACAAACCCAACTAGTATTCATGCGGACGGGAGTGTGATCCCTGGCCCCCATCATCAGGTTAAGGATCCGGTGTTGCCATGAGCCGTGTTGTAGGTCACAGACACGGTTGGGATCTCGTGTGGCTATGGCTGTGGCTGTGGTGTCGTCCGACAGCTACAGTTCTGATTCAACCCCTAGCCTGGGAACTTGCATATGCTGCAGGTGCGGTCCTAAAGAGACAAAAAAACAAAACCAAAACCAAATGCCACTTCTGCTTCAACGTGGGTTTAGTCATTCACTCCTCTGTGCTTCCCCAGCCCTCTCGTCACATCTCCTTGGACTCCGTTGCAGTTAGAGTCAAGTTAGCTGTTCCGTGTCCATCTCTGGCTGACCAGCAGGCTGCAGCTCGGAGTCAGGGAGCTCATCCTAGGGATCCTCAAATTCTCAACCTCAGACTCCCAGGGACCATCTTCGTCTGCGGGCTTATCACACCTGCCGGTGGGCGTCACATCATATAAGTGCATCAGCAGGTGGAAGGTGCTGTGGCCAATAGGGGCAGGGAGGAAGCCAGTGGCCCCCAGGAGCAGGCCCCCACCCCGCCTCCTTGGCCCTGAGGATAACTAACTACTGAGAAGAAGCCTGGCTCCGTCAATCACGCAGTGCTCTGGAAGACTCCCTGCTGTCCTTCGTGCTGCCAGAACTTCCCCGTGCGTGAAGCTCCCTCTGCAGAGCCGTGGAGGGGCCAGCCCGCTCCCTGGGGCCCCTCGGAAGGGGCTGGGTGTGGCAGCAGCACTACCAAAGTTCAGGTCCTTACAAAGTGGTTCCAAACTCTCTGAAGGCAAGAATGATGAGTGCTTTTTACAAAACAGATTCCTGCATACAAACCCAGATCTGCTGACCTCACGTCAGCCACCAACCCTCCCCTGGGGCGTTGCAATCTCTGAGCACCGCCGAACGCCCTCAGCAAAGGCCACAGTGGCCACGCCCGCCCCAGGGCTTCCGAAGAGGGGTTCTGATGGCGCAGAAGCCCAGCAGGAGAGCAAGCTGAGGTCTCAGGTCCTCCTGCCCTTGGGTGGAGGGAGGAGGAAAGTGAGCGGGAGAGAAGTGAAACGAGGAGGGGCGGGAGGCACGGGCAGTGAGGAAGAATCCCATCTTTGCAACCAGTCCTGGGACTTTCTGCTTTTGTTCTTGTGTTCTGGGGGCTCTGGGGGAGCCTCAGAGTCCCCCCAGCTCCCAGCCTGAGAACTCCTCAGAGCAGGCAGGGCACGGACCCCTCTCCACCCCGGCTCTGAGGGCTTCTCCAGGACAGGGCGGCAAGCGGGTTCCTTACTGGCTAAGGCTCGACGGAGCGCCTCCTTTCAGCAACGTGACTTTCACTCAAGAGCTTTGAGAACTTCCTCCTGGGCGGCCTCAGTGCTCACTTCTCTGCCTGTTCCCAAAAAGAAAAAAATCATTTTTTAGGAAGATTCATCAGAAGCGCGCTGAGTGTAAGTTTTGTTGATCCGGGTCAGCGTGGTGCTCAGATGTGATGCTGAACCACAGAAGCTCCAGGGACAGAGAGCAAACCTCTAAGCCCTTTGTCCTCAGAGGCAAGGAGAGTGTTTCCATAGGTTTTGTCTTCGTCTCTCGAAAGGCTAAATCCTCTTTTTTTCTGCTTGGGGCGAGGCGCTAGGTCCTGGACCTTCCACTGAGGAGCCGGGGGAGGGCCCCCTTCCTGCTGGTGACTGTGCCACGCGAGGCCACTGCTGGAGGAAACTCCTCGCCCGGCCAGAGAGGATCAATGGGCCTGCATCTCCGTGGATGAGCAGCATCATGCTGGAGAAGCCACTTGGTCTGCTAAGGCTCAGTTTGCTCATCTGTCAAATCCAGATACGAGCACAGCAGACCTCGGAGAGTTGTTGTTGAGGATAAAGTGAGAGAGGGGTGCAGGGCGCTCAGCGGGTTTGCGCTGTTGGTTGGTCAGGCGTGTGTGTGTGTGTGTGTGTGAGTGAGTGTGTGGCCTCTGCCCCGGATCCCTCATCTCTTAGGTGGGCTGTGAGGATGAAGGGTGAGGGGGCTGGGCACACAGCAGAGCCCTAGGTTGCCTGGCAGCCCTCTCTATGAACCACGAGGACATCCGGTCAGAACCACACACCGCGTGAAGAGTGTACATTTTCGTAGACTCACTTGTGAGAGCGCTACTGCTCATGGTATCCTTGAGAACGGGCTCGGAATCAGGATCTTCAGCCCCTCCCTGGAAGGCCAGGCTTGGGCCCTCCCAGCCCTTGTGTGGACGATGATGCGGTGGCTCCAGATCTCCTTGTGTCCTGAGAGCACCTCCTTAACAAGGGGCTTCGAGGCGCTCATTCATCCCATAACCATGCTCTGTCCTCCCCTGGTCCCTGCCCTCCAGCAGACATCAGGCATCCATGAATGAAAGGCAGACCTTCTGGTCAGAGGTCAGCTAGGGAAAGGGGTCATGGTGACATCTGGGGAGTCTCAGGTCTCTAACACGGGGGAGTATTCATTTCTACAGGCCTTCTGATCACCCTCTTCTCCAAATCCAAGGAGACTGAGGCCAAGCGAGTCTTCATGTAGTTAAATACCTTTAACTGGTATGTGTGTACTCTTAACATTTGTAATTTATGTGTCTTATTCACGTATATTTTTCTTCTGGGGAAAAGCACAATTGGAAAAATGAATCAGTTTTTCCTTTGATTTACCACTTAGCTAAAACAAATATACACACCCCTCCCCTTTGATTTCTTTGTTTAGCGAAGGGTTAGGCCTGGCACAGATGGAATATTATTTAGAGTTCACAGTGTATTTGAATTTCAGGCCTTGAATTTCACATCAGGAAGCTAAATTCAGCCAAATTTTAATAAGAAAACACCTCCAATGAAGGCATAAAATTGTACTTCAGCCAGGTACAGCCACCTTGCCCTACGTCTTGCAAAAACAGATATTCATTGTCTGCTTTTACGTGCATGTCAACATAGTTGATATATGCCCATAACTCGATATATTATCTACATGGTGATTATCTGGTTGATGAATTAATTATCAGTAGGGGGGGTTTTGGACTACTTTTCCTCTGTACTCGGCATGCTCCTGGCCACATGCCACTTCCACCCAACCAGAATGTGCTCAGGGAGCATATGTTTCAGTTTAGCCTACCTAAAAACAGGATCAGGAAGAGAGGGCTACTGATCTTGTAATACTTTAGAGTCAGGTGTGTAGATATTGCGTAATATCTGTCCTCTAGTTTTCTTCTCTTATTCATCGACTCCAACTGCGTTGAGGGGCAGGGCAAAGTCGGGGGGGACGTCAGAGGGTACACAATCTGCACCACGAGAGCAATGTCATTTCAAGAGCCACGAACTGAATCAGAAGCAACTCCTGGGCAATTACCTTATTTTATGCCTCATCAGTCTCTCAGAGACCGAACCAGGCCAAGGAAGGAGAGTGTGGGTGGGAGTGGGGGGCTCGAGTCATGGGTGGAAGGCACTTGTCTTGGTGCCTCCTGGGAGGCAGCCATTGTGTTGAGCACTCTTTTTTTTTTTAATGTTTTTGCTTTTCTAGGGCCACGTCTGCAGCATATGGAGGTTCCCAAGCTAGGGGTCCAAATCAGAGCTGCAGCTGCCGGCCTACACCACAGCCACAGCAACAAGGGATCCGAGTTGTGTCTGCAACCTACACCACAGCTCATGGCAATGCCGGATCCTTAACCCACTGAGCAAGGCCAGGGATGGAGCCTGCGTCCTCATGGATCCTAGTCAGATTCATTTCCTCTGAGCCCCAGAAGGAACTCTGATTTGAATTTGGATTTGTGCAGCTTGTTTCTCCTCCATCAGATTGAATTCTAATAGTTCCTTGAGCTGTGACAACTAAGGCCTTATTTAATGACAAGCTTAGCTCTTCCAACAGCATATAAGCTTCCAGGGTTAGGGATTGGTCATATCTATCCCAAGGACTGTCAGATGTCCTCCAGCTGATCTCTGGAGTCCCCCTTCCTCAGCCTCTCCCTGTGCGCCCTCTGTCTGCAGGGGCCTGTACCATCTCTCCTAGCTGGTCTCCGGGCCTCTGATCTCACGCTGCCTCCGTTCAGCTCCCATGCTGCCTCCAGTGAGATCTTTCTGAAACCCCAGTTCCACCGTGATATGCCAGCCCAGAGCGCCCCCTGACTCCTCACTGCTGTGATGGGGACGCCCAGTCCATCTAGTGCCTTTAGGACGCTTCCGCCTTGCAGGGGCAGCACGCTGTACAGGCTGACCTCTTGCCCCACTCGGGACTCAGCTCTGGGTTTCAGGCCTTCTTCTTTCTCTGTGTTCCTCCATCAGAGCCCTTGGTGATGATTTGCACACACTTCCCCCTGCCCCAACACACCTGAACCCCTTAGGGCTGCAAGTATCTTATCTTTTAATTTTCTGCTTACCTTTGTGGGGCTGCAGTGGCCTAAAATAGACACCCATGTGTGCCAAATTAAAACTAAAATACTTTTATGCTGGGCCTTCAGGATCAAATTTGCCTGCTAAGCTAGGCAGAGAGTTAATTCTAGACAGAAGCAAGAGCACATGGCAAGTGCAGCTGTGAACCTGCGAGACGAGTTCAAGAATGGCAGGTAGTCTGGTAGAGGTGTGTGTGGCTATAGCATCAGGGGAGGTGGGGGTGGGTAGGGAGGAGGAGCAGTAGCCTCCAGAGATGGTTCTGTACTGACCTGGTTTATGACAGCTTCATCCTGAAGGCAACAGGGTACCATCTCTAGCACCTTATGGGCTCTGTGATTTGAGGCAATAATACTCTTCCACTGCCTGCAAAATAAGAATGAAACTGAAGCTACCTCTAGGGCCACGTTCACCAGTGTGTTGGACTGGGAGTTTGTGACGGGGTTGTGCCTTCGATGGACTATGCCTGGCTCTGTTCATTATTAAATGTTTTGATCATGGTAAAACTCACCTCCCCAAATTGTTGAAACGATTGAAAAAGAAAGTTTTGAGACCTTAAGCCCCCTGCAGTTGTTAGCCAGGCTGTTCTGTCTTTCCTTGAACCTGACTACTCAGGAAGCATTACCTAGTAGCTTTGCCCTCGTGTGTCTTTGTACTTCAACTTGACCTTTTTATTCGCTCCATTGTGGTATTTATTTATTTTAGAAACGGACATTTTTTAGCAGCCGTGCATTTCCTATGCCTTTGTTTCCCAGTCGGGGTGCATTTCCTCAGTCTTTGTAGTTGAACATTTCAGATGTATGTTTATAGTGTCCAGAGCTTTAGATAAAGTTTACTGCGGTGTCTTTGGCCTCTGCCTCACCATCCCAACCACCTCCAACAGCCCAAAGTTATTTTATCCAGTGGCTTTTCCCATGTGGTGAGAAACAGCTGGAGTGTTAAGGTCTAGATTTGCCAGGACATTCACTCTAGGATGTTTGCCCACATCCACCGGCATTTTTCAAAAGCAACCCCAGTGTCTATATTAACACCAGCAGGACCGCCTGCGGCTTCCTTTGGCACTCATCAGCCGTGGTGTTCTCAGTTCTGAGTGTGGAAGCTAAAGATTTAAGAGGCAGGACTGTAGAGCCACCATCTCTAAGGGTGCAGGCTTTCTTATCCCCAAAGACTCACAGGGCTGTCAGTCCAAACAGGTCAGCATGAAGTGTCGGTCGCCTCGACTATCAAGTTCAGGCAAAAGAGAGAGTCTTTCTCTCTGCCTCCTCTGGACATTTCCCACGGAAGAGGTCCTTCCATTTATCTGTTACTTGGTGTGTTCGAATTAGAGTTGGTGAGGCCACAGCTGAAGAAGGAAGCCTGCTGCTACTGCAGCTGCTTCTCCCAAGGTGGTGTTTGTCTTCGCTGTGTAAACAGATGACTGCATGCTCCAGAGGTCTTGAGCACAGCTGCCTGCCCTGGAGAGGACCACACCGCTTCCGCCAGGGTGAACTCCGCTTCCCGCGGGGTACCAGCAAACGGCCAGCAAGGAATTGTAGCATGTGCGTGGACTTAAATGGTGGTCGCTCTGCCACCTGGCTTTCAGCCACAGTAGTTGCCAGCTGAAGGGAACAAGGGAGCCTCTTTGCTGGCCTTCCTGCCCTTGACTTTCACGAGACATTTTAAGGATTCTCTTTGAGATTCTGCACTCTGGTTGCAAAGTTTGCCCAGAATCTTCTGAGACCGCAAGACACTGTCTTAATCACTGAAGAGGCCCTTTGAAGATTCCCCCCAGTGGTGGTTCTCTTTATGCTGAGCCTCCACACTAGCCAGTTCTCAGCCACCTGCAGGGTTCTTCCCTAACAGCCATGCTCGCACTGTCTCTCTCTGTGGAGAACCAAACAGCTTTTATAAATAGACTCTGTGGCTTCAGCCTCCTTAGGACCTGCTATGTTGTAACTTACAAGCTATTCAGACCGGAGCAGAGGTGTAACTTACAAGCTATTCAGACCAGAGCAGACGTGGTAAGGGGTTGGTCATTCATCACTGCCTCCCAGACACACTCACGCCCAGACTCACATGAATATCCATGCTCAGCCGCCAGGATCTTAACTTCGGGAACCAGAGCGAGCAGCCGTAGGGAACGAGGTCATGGGCTGTGAGGCAGGTGGCCGCCCCAGGACAACACAAGGGTGCCTTCTGAATCACACCTCGGGATGAGCCGGGGACTTCTGACTCATGTCCACAGCAGCATCTGCCATTGCTCTGCCTTGACCTCAGAGAGATTTGGTGAGGAAGACATTCTGGAACAGCTTCGTAAGACCTTCCTGTGGGTGGCGTTGTCCGACTGACATCTAAGGCCCGTGGGGAAGCTGATGATCTCACCCCACCGTTGCCCCCATTGCCCAGGTGGACATGGGGCTTTGGCTTCTGTTCATAGCATTGTTCTAACCAGATGAAGTGCTGTAGATCAGCTCCGGATGGGTTGTGTTCTAGCCGTATTACTTTCTAAAAAATGACTGCCTTCCTCCCCAGACAAAGCTCTTAGTCATGAAGGGTAATCTGACAGGGGCTTAACACCACTAGGTCTTTTGACTTTCGAGATACTTTGCAAAAACAGTAACAAGACTGATGTTCACTGAGTCCTCACCGTCTGTGAAATGGTTCAGTACCCTGCATGGTTAAAACACAGACTCTCGGGAGTTCGCGTCGTGGCTCAGCGGTAACAAACCCGACTAGTGTCCATGCGGACACGGGTGTGACCCCTGGCCTTGCTCAGTGAGTTAAGGATTTGGTGTTGCTGTGAGCCATGGTGTAGGTCACAGATGTGGCTCCGATCCTGCGTTGCTGTGGCTGAGGTGTCGGCCGGCAGCTGCAGCTCCAATTCCACCCCGGGAATTCCATATGCCGTGGGTGTGGCCCTAAAAAGCAAAAAATAAACAAAAAGACTCTCTCCAGAGGAAGTTTGCCTCATTATGCCTCTTACAAGAGCTTGGAGGGATAATCATAAAGTGTTCGGGAGGATTCAAGGGGTTAATAAAAGCAAGGCCCTTAGGGCAGTTTTGGGCAAATGGGCCTTCTGTAAGCATCCGTTTTTCCTCTTAGCAGGAGGCACCGGCTGGCCCTTCCCACACACGCGTGTGTGATCCGTAGAGCACACCTCCGAGGTAGGCGCGTCTCCATCGTGCAGCGGGAAAGGGAGGCCACCCGCTGAGCAAAGAGCAGAGGGGACGGCGTTCGAACGCCACCCTGCACCCCTGTCCCAAGATGACCACTCCGCTTTGAAAGCGGCCCAGATGTTTCAGGGTAGAGACGAGTATTTGAGAAGCTTGTCGCTTCTGTTTTTCCAGAGAGTATCAGGGTACCAATCTGGGGGACCCAGCAGGAAACAGGACTGTGACTCAGCAGCCTGGTGAAACAGCCAGGATGGCGCCCACGTCCTTGCAGGCTCAGCAGTGTCGCTGAAAACCCCAGTGCTCGTTCCAGTATAGGTTTCCCTTGAAGACACGAAGGGAGAGTTCAAAGAGAGCAGGCCGCAGTGCTCGGAAAGGCGCGTTATTAAAATGTATTTGTTGTGATTAGCCCTCTTGCTTCAACGAGAGGGGCACTTCTTAACATTATACCAAAAATTCCCTTTTCAGCGATTTCTCTTAGTTTATCATCTGAAAAACTAAGTGTTTTTTTGTGTTGTGTTCGCAGTATTGTGTTCAAAACACACAGTCGTAAAAGTATCTTTCTTGCAGCATTTGGAACTTCTAAGTTTAGACTAATTCAATTCAGTAAACACTAACTGTGTCCCTTTCATGAGGAAATACTATTCCAGAGACCTAATGAGCAAGACATGGCTCTGGCCTTTGGAGATTTACTGTCTCTAGACTGTGCCAACCTATACAGTAACCAGTAGCCACATGCGGCCATTTAAGTTTAAATTAAAAAGTCAGTGCCCACCTTTCACTAGCCACGTGTCAGGGGCTCCGTCGCCGTATACGGCTCCTGGCTACCATGTTGGTTGGATAGGGCAGAAATGGACCGTTTCCCTCATTGCAGAGAAGGCTGCGAGACAGTGCTGGTGGACTGGACAGAGCAAGAGGTCTTCCTGCTCCGGAATCCTGCTGCTCCAACTTTGTGGTTAGAGCGTGGCTTGCTCTCTGAGCAACACGAGGGGACAACACTACCCTTCAGGCTTGATGCTTGAAGATGTGGGTCCACATTCTGCTTCCAACCTATATTGACCTCAGGCAAGACGCGTTGCGCATCTGATGCCAGTTTTCTCATTCATAAACCAAGCATGTCGGATCACAAGACCACTGTGACTCCTGTCCAGATGCCCTGTGGCACTATGAGGGAATTGGTAGAATAATCGTGTGTGTGTGTGTGTGTGTGTTAGCTAAAAGAAACTGCAAAAATTCCCATCTCCCCAAATAATTTTGTTTTTCATTTTAGAAACTGCATTTCAAATTGACTCTATTTATCAATACTAAACTCAACAAACTTTTTAAAAAAATAGAGAGGTTATTTTATTGCTTATCTTTGTGGAGTGTTGAGGTCTCCCTAAGGGAAGTTTAAATGTGTTTCTTTTTTGTTATGTACTCCAGCAGTTCAATTTTAATGCCTCCTTGCCCAAGCAGCAGGCTGCCAATTCTCTGTCCCCATGGCAGTGTGGTTGAGTACTGGCAAACACTGGGAGCCGGGCCCTTGGTCTTAGACTGTGGTGAGTCTGTGTATTAGTCTAAAGTCTGTATATTAGATTCACCACAAAAAAGAAAGAAAAGGAAACAAAAAAATCAAAAAATAGTAAATCCTATGATATATCCATCCAGAAAAAAAGGAACATTACTTGAGGATATTTTGTGTCCTGAGGTACTTAAGTCTTTCATCTCATTAAAAGACTGGCCAGTGTTAGGCTGGGCAATGCCTATTTGCAAAAGAATAGCTGTGAAGGAGTTCCTGTTGTGGCTCAGCAGGCTAAGAACCCGAGTAGTATCCATGAGGATGCAGGTTCGATCCCTGGCCTTGCTCAGTGGGTTAAGGATCTGGGGTTGCCGTCAGCTGTGGTGTAGATCACAGATGTGGCTCAGATCCCATGTTGCTGTGGCTGTGGTGTAGACCGGCAGCTGTAGCTGCGATTCGATCCCTAGCCTGGGAACTTCCATGTGCTGCAAGTGTGGCCCTAAAAAAAGCGGAAGAGGAAGAGGAAGAAGAGCTGTGAAGAAAATTGTCCATTTCCCTTAACTCGTTTTTAAAGCAATACCAATTCCATTTCCTTTTAAAATAACTGTCTTCTTAGCATGGTGTCCACTTAAGCCTCGGCCCTCTAGGTTTTCTCATTACCTGTGTTCCTCTTTCCCACACCAGCTGGAAAGCTAACAGTTTCCCTTGTTTTCTGTCTTTTTACCGGGAAGACTGAGGCTGTTACACGAAATGCGCTCCCAGCACATGGAGCCTGGGGCGGGACAGGCTGGTCGGGAGGGTTTGCAGCACTTTGTTCCAGCTCAGCTCCTCACTAAAAAAAGAGGCTTTGGCTTCACACTCTGATGCCCCCGGATGGGACTCAGCGGTGAAGGGGCTTTGGTGAGTGAGTTGTGTCTGCCTGCTCCTCACTGTGCAGCGGGAGCAGGGGTCTCTGGGCAAGTCCTTAGGCTCTGTCCTCCTTTCTCGCTTCTTTCTTCCCCCCGGTAATCACTGTGGGATCAGATGAACTGCCGGTGGGACACCTGCCCCACCACTCTGGGGAATCAGCCTCTGAGCCCACGTTTCCTGCCCGGGCTGCAGAGTGAGGCCAAGTGAGAGCTGTTGTCTCCTACTTGACGGGACAGCCGTGCCCGCGTGAAGAGCCTGCGGGCCAGCCTGTAGCTGTGGCTGCTGGTGTGGGGAAGAGGCCTGGGCCTGGAGTTGACAAGTGGGGAGAGAAGCCAGGCTCTGCCACTGTCGAGCTGCGTGACCTCTGGCAGGTCTGCTCTTCAGTAAAATGAGGATTCCAGGTACCTGGCAGGCTCTGTGGGAAAGTTAGCATGTCCTTGACGCCTGCGTTACATCAACAGCCTTCTAACCAGGCTTCCTGCCCCCCACCTCCCCCACCTGTGATCTTTCAGAAGCACAACCTGATCCCGTATGTCACAGCCCCGCCTAAGACCCAGCGGTGGTTTCTTGTGGCTTTTAGGCTGTGCCAGGATGACAGGTTTTAGCACAGAGACCCCTGCGCCCTCAGAAGGCCCTCCGACGGTCAGTCACCTGCGAACCCAGCAGGTGGAGCGGAGGACCCGGGCCCCCACTTCCCAGTCGGCCTCTCTCATCTCTCCCCTCCGCTCACCCACGTGCTTCCCTGCAGGCCGGAAGGACCCGGGTGCTTTTGGCAAGATGCTGGTGCCTTGGCCCCGCTTCTTGAGACTCTGATTTCGTTATCTGCAGTGGGGCTTGGGTACCGTTGTCTTTTTAAAACTCCGTGGTGGTTCTAAAGCACAGCCAGGGAGGGGACCAACTGCTCTCTGCTCGCAGGTCTCCAGAAACCCTGGCGAGCTGTTCCCTGTGCCCGGGCTGACCTTTCCCCTGCTTTCTTCCCTTGGCGAATTCCAGCTCTTCCTCGTCCCACTCAGGAGTCTCTTCCTCCACGCAGCCCTCCAGGACCCCTCCAGGTAGACTTAGCCAGATCCCTCTGCTGGGCTCTCAGACTACCCTGGGCTGGCTTTCTCCAGAACCTGAACGTTCTGCATTCTGACGGTTGGTTTACTCCCGCTCTCTTCCTCGTTAGGTCTGGAGTTTCTTTCAGGAAGAGATTTTTATCTTTCCTCCTTAAATCCCTGGAGCCAAGCAGGCTCTGGCACACTGCAGGCTCTGAGTCCCCCCGAACAGATTCATCAAGACAAAGCCAGCTGAACTCTTGTGAGTTACACTCTAAGAAGGAAACAGGACGCAGTCACCCTGGAGCACCGGCACCGCAGGAGGTTGAGGGAAATGCCAGCCGGGGGACGCAGGGTAACCCTGGAACAAACCATGCCAGGCGGCAACCCAATATTCACATCAAATGAAATTCAGAGTTGTGCTCTCTTGTTGATAATGATTTTTTTTTCTCTTCCATGAGGAGAAAAAAGACATGTTAAGAAATTCCTCCTCCTTCCTCGTTACCCGTGATAAATTTGTCGTAGGCAATGATTTCTCTGGCGAGATCCTGTTGGCTGTCTGCTGTTTTCCGCCTTCATCCTGGTCCTTCCCTCAGCTGGCCATCCGTGTGTGTGTGTGTGTGTGTGTGAGAAGAGGCAGGAAGGTTCACCGCTGGGGCCGTTTCTCTCTCTTTAAAACTCTTTTATTGGCAGGCTTTGTGATCTTCAAAGCAGCCTGGATCCGAGGTGACCCCTCTCCCTTGAGTCCCCATGCTGGGGAGCGAGAGCTGCGGGTATTTTTGTCGTTTTGACGACGTGCATGTTTGCACAGCCTCGGACAGCCTGATAGCGTGGGCCTCGCCAGATCTGCAGGGATGAGAGCGAGTCAGCGTTTCCAAGCCCCCTTTCACCCCAAATCTAGACACACCGAATACTTGCCACCAGACTCTGGAGTAAAGCACACATCACGTTTATAGGGCCTCCTTGCCTTTGACCCATCCTCGGGAGCACAGCCCCGATTCTCTACCTTGCTTTGCAGTGGGTGCTCCTCAGCCTCTCTCAGTGTTTGTGATTTTCCGCAGTGCCTGATCCTGGATAAGTTTGAAAGCTACGATGATGAATTTCAGCTCACCCAACGAGCTCTGTCTCTGCTGGAGGAAAACAGGTTCTGGGCTGGCGTGGTATTCCCTGACCTGTATCCTTGGACCAGCTCCCTGCCACCCCACGTGAGGTACAAGATCCGAATGGACATAGATGTGGTGGAGAAAACCAACAAGATCAAAGACAGGTGATGTCTCAGGAGGTCGCAGAAGGCCCCGGGCATCCCCGACAATGTGTGGGGAGGAAAGGGGCTCCTGTGGGCTCGAGCCACCCACCCCTCCTGGGGCAGAAGGGTTACTCGGAAAGGCCTGGAAGCGCTTTGGTATCAGAGAACTAAGACAGCCAGTTGGGGCTGCTCTTCTGTGGGACCAGGAGGGCTCAGCCTCACTGTCTTGATCCCCTCAACTCAGCACGTGTCCCCGGATGGCCTTTGTGCAATTTGGTGATGAACATGGAACTTCTGCAAATGGTGTTTCCCCACAGTCACTGGAAACTACTTTTGGGACAGAGTGGGGGATTGAGATAGGACTCCGCCTATAAATCAGTAAAATTAGCTTAGATAAGAGAAAATAATATATGTGTAAAGCTCAGGGTAGAGTCCTTGAATGAAAGCAATTACAAGCCACGCTGTGGCTAACCCTGGCAACAGATGTAGACCATGAACTAGGAAATAGGATTGGATCATGCGGAGAAGGAGGGGGGCGTTGAGGACTGAAGTTGGGGGTGGGGGGGCGTCGAGGAGGAGTCCTGAGCTTGAGGAGAGCTGTCCATGTCCGTCAGCATCCTCACGTCTCCTGGTCTCTCCTAGGTACTGGGATTCTGGCCCCAGAGCCGACCCCGTGGAAGACTTCCGTTACATCTGGGGAGGGTTTGCCTACCTGCAGGACATGGTTGAACAGGGGATCACAAGGAGCCAGGCCCAGGCCGAGGTGCCCGTCGGCATCTATCTCCAGCAAATGCCTTACCCCTGCTTCGTGGATGACGCGTGAGTCCGAGGTCCCAACCCCTCCAGAACGAGCTAACCAGGCTGCTGGGGCAGGGCGGGTGGCCTTGCTCCCCAGGCCTCCGTCTCTTTGGGGGAAAACCCAGGTCCTGGGGCCAAGCCGAGGAGAACGGAGCTCTGCTGGACGAGCCTGCCTCTCCCTGGCTCCAAGCAGGGCCACATGGGAGAGAGGAGTTGGTGGGGTGGGTGGAAAAGGGAAGGTGAAAATGAAGGCCGGGGAAGTGAGGTCGGGGGAGGGAACAAAGGCTTTGAAAATTTCCACTACGTAGCAGGTTTGGTATGTGGAAGGGTTCAGGTCAGAGTGTTTGCCCAGGGATTTGCCAAATCGGCAATTAGGACTCTGCATCACAAGTAGGTCCGGCTCCTAGGAGGCTTGGAATAATGCTGCGCCTTCCCTAACTGGCATTCCCACGGTGTCTGCTTCCTGAGAAGGTGGAGACATGTGCTGCATGAGCTGGGCGGTCCCCCCCCCCAGCCCCCCCCACCCCGCCCACTCCCACCCTAGGCCTGTGCCTTTGCTGGCCAGTAGCAGGCCAAGCAAGTAGCCTGCTGCTTTCTGAACGTGCATTTGAGGGGTGGTAGAAGGGGACGGAGCGGGAGAGGGGCTGGGAGGGCTCACGTCCATGGCAGATGGGCACTCTGCATCCCAGCTAGCAGCAAGAGGTTTGCGACGGCCTTAAGGATTCAACTTCTAGGAACAAACTGGGACGCTCACCATAGTGTGTGTGTGTGTGTGTGTGTGTGTGTGTGTGTGTGTGTGTGTGTGGCGGGGGGTCACTCAGGGAGGAGAGAGCACAGCCCAGGGAAAGGACGGATCGAATTGCCGGCTGGTCAGGCGGTAAAATAAAGCCCAGTGTGGGTGTAACCTCCCAAATTCCTTCCTCTGCTCTACAGCAGGCCAAGGAGCTAATGGGAGCTGTTCTGCTGTCAGTTTGGGTTTGGACAGTAGGCAGAGATGGGAAGTGGAGGCAGTGGCAAAAGCCCTTTTCCACTTTTAAGATCAGAATAGGAGTGACTGGCGGGGAAGTGGGGTTGACCATAAGGCCGCAGCAGGGATTCTGGGCGTTCAGTGTGGGAGAGCCCCCTGGTGGCAGGTCCCCAAAGGGCAGGTTGGATAATTGATGGTTCTCCCCCTGGGGCCATCTTGAGTGAAACCCTCCCACGCTGAAATTGGGCTCTTCCTGTGACACGCAACAGTTTTCAATAGGTAATAATCTAAAGGGCTTTATTAGCACATCAAGCACCTGGAAAACATGCGCAAAGTTCACAGTGCAGTAATTCCAGAATATCCAATGCACCCTGCTTGCTGGAATGAAGACCCCTGGGTGTACTCCACTGGGGTGCGACTGGTGGAGTCAGTGACTCTGGATCACCATCGATTTATTGATGAGTCAGTCGCCTCCTGGAAGTGCCACTCTGACTAGTTATCTTGTGCCTCTTCCTGTGTAACGGGTTCAATCCTCCAAGGTAGACAGTGCTTCACCGGGGAGCCCGGTTTCTGACCTCACCACCACCATTCCCTTAGTCCGTGGGCTTGGGCCTCAGTGTCAATCTGATGTATCTGCCTGTTGCTGTCACCTCCCCCAGCACAGTCTGCCGTCCTTTCTGGGAGATACTCCCAGAAGGTCTGTGCCAAGTCACAGACACGGTGTAATTTTATTTACGCATTACACTCAGAGGCCACTCATCTGAACTAACCAAAACGCTAGCTGAGATCTGGGAAGAATGTCTGTCCTGCGTAACATGCAGAGTACAGTTTTATCCACACATTTCCGCATAGAGCTTTCGCCTGGGCCAACCAAAAGGCTACCATCTTACTCTAAAGAAAAAGTAATCCCTTGCAGCCTAGTGCGATGTTTTTAAAGACTCAAGTCCACTGAATACTCCCTGGGGATTTTTTTGCTGTCCCCTCCCCCTGGGCTTTGTCCTTGATACGTTCATTCAACAAACACTTGCGGCACCTCCACCAGGTGCAAGGCCATCTGCTGTTCTGCTTCTCTCCTTTCGCTTTAGTTTTATGATCATCCTGAACCGCTGCTTCCCTGTCTTCATGGTGCTGGCCTGGATCTACTCCGTCTCCATGACCGTAAAGAGCATCGTCTTGGAGAAGGAGTTGCGACTGAAGGAGACCTTGAAAAACCAGGGTGTCTCCAATGCCGTGATTTGGTGCACCTGGTTCCTGGACAGCTTTTCTATCATGTCGATGAGCATCTGCCTCCTGACACTCTTCATCATGGTAAGCTGGAAGGAGAAGGCCCAGAAAATCGTGAACAGTTTTGTTGCTCCCACTTTTCCTCTTGTTAATGAAATCTTGCCTAGATTGGTTATCTGGCACCAAAGAGAGAATGACGTGTAATTGCCTGGCCATTTCGGCCAAGGCGGAAGACACTGGGAGAGACAGAGGCTTCCCCAAGGAGCCACTGGATCATAACATCTTCCCCGCTCCCACTTCCTACCTTTGGAGGCACAATCTGCATAGATGGCCCAACCCCATCAGATGAGCCCTCCGGAGAAGCGGGTGTCAGCAGAGCCCAGCAGAGGGCGATTATACGTGCAAAGGGTTCTCTCTCTTCAAACAGAGGAGAAATGAATCCCAAGTGTGTTTTCTTGGGATTACTGTCCCAACCACCAGCTGGGGTGGGAACGTCGAGAGCCTTTTCAGTGCATTAGGAGAGGAGATCCAGTCTGTTCTTTCATCACCAACATGGTCACACCATCCATGACTTGACCAGAGAACATTCTGCTGCCTACAACCTAAGACGTCACCGTTTGAAAGCGTGGAATTCGGAGTCCATCCTTTCTCAGTTACAGTTGTATAGGCACAGATAGCATCCTCTGCAAACTTGCAGCCCTCTTACAAGCTAGATTTGGAAACAAAACATTACTCCATAATACTCTGCTCTGCTTCATATTGAACTCTTCCACAGTAGGTGGTCTTTTGTGCTTGTTAAATGATGGGACATAAACACAGGTAGTTTTGGGATTTGGTATAAGCCTTAGACTTCAGGGTTTGCAAGCTTCTGAGACAGTGTCATCAAGCTTGTTCTGCCTCTGTACCATCATCATGTTCAGAGCTCCTTGCACTAACCGCTCTGTGTGTTGACACAGATTCAGGTTAAGTGTGTCCCGCCTTATGCTGCACCATACCTGGTGCCTACCTGACCCAAGAATGTTCCGCTACATACCCTGTTCAACCAGCCCATAGCCAGTTAAGCCAAATCCTGCCCCTTCTTTTTGCAGTAAAATGTATGACATCTGGAGGATTTGGGTGTAAGTGTTTCGCTGAGATTCTGTGAGCTGTGGCCTTAGCCAGACCCTGTCCTAGAGGCCTACCCAAACCAGCTGATGTGGAGGTCTGTCTGCCCAGTCTAACTGGACCCAGAAGTGGCTTCAAACACACACTGTTGTCCCAGGTTAACACAGATTTGAGGGGAGGCGCTGAGAAACTTGTCTTCCTCTAGGGGTCCCTTGTTCCTTCCCATTCTTCAGTCTGCTCCTTTCCCCGCTGCTAGGACATTTTGTGCCCTCAGAATGAAAGCAGTCAAAATGCATGAGCATCTGACTTACGCAAAGTGCATGAACACGTACACCGTCTGGCTACAGCCATGAGACTCTGCTGATGAGTAGCACTGAGATATGCCTCCCTAAAAATGAGCATCAGGACTTCAAAGCTTTTAGGACGTGAGGTAAAGAATGTTTACTGAGAAATTTCTTGCACAAAGGAGTTTCTCCTTGTGGGAACCAGGACATTGTTCCAGCGACGGCGGAAACAGAGCTTTCCACAACAAAAAAGAATTTTCCTTTGAATGACGCTCTCATCTTTCCCCTGTCCTTCCTTCCCACCTCCACTATGCAGGAAAGAAGCTGGAGGCTAGGACAATGGAAAGGTTCCATTGCTATTTCAGTTATTAAGAACAAAAAAGAAAAGTGGCCGTTAGAAGAAGCCAAGGCCAATGAAATTGCCAGGTCGGCCAAATGACTTTCATCTCTGCCTTAAGTCAAGGAGGAGCTGTATATATAGCCTAGAAGTTTGTAGAACGTTGCTCTGAGCTGGGATAATAAATGGATGTCATTCTTCTGAGACTAGCAACAACCACCTTAAAGTTCTTCCAGCCAAAAGCCGCATCTGCTCAGTCACGGACTTGCTTTTCTCAAGTCGTGTATGATTGGGGATAAGGACTTAGTTTTCCAGGGTGAGGTGGAGAGTTCTTTCACACAAAATCAGGAACTCTGAGTCTTTTTTTTAAAAAATGTTATTACAGTTGATTTACAATGTTCTGTCAACTTCTGCTGTACAGCAGAGTGGCCCAGTCATACATATGTGTATACACATATGTGTATACTCTTTTTTGAGTATACACCACTGCCAGTTAATCAGAACAGTTCAAGAGGCAAACCAGCTTGTAGCTTTATGTTCCCGAGAAGAGAAAAGGATGACCTGTCTGTATTTGGAGTTGTGTGCAACGGGTAAAAATCTTCATAGGATGCCCATAGCGAAAGAGAACCAAGAAGGCTTAATAAATTTGAACAAAAAAAGAGTGTATACTCTTTTTCTCATGCTGTCTTCTATCATGTTCTGTCGCAAGTGATTGGATATGGTTTCCCGTGCTGGACAGCAGGATCTCATTGCTTATCCGTTCTTCTTAACCCCAAACTCCCAGTCCATCCCACTCCCTCCCCCGTGGCAGCCAGAGGTCTGCCCGCCGTGTCTGTGCAGGCACTCCGAGTCTTCATCTCAACTTTTATTTCGATTTCCTCAGTTTGCTTCTAATTAAGCATGTCTCTCTTCCACTTCCTTTGCCATTCGTTTTTTTTCCATGTTTCGGTCTGTTGCGTCAGAGCCCGGCAAGCATGGGTGAGTGTGCAACGGAGAAATGGTAGCAGGAGAAAAGTGGCACGTTGGTCCCACTCGCATCCCACCTGACCCCTCGCACACATCGCTCCTCAGTCTCTCTTTTTTGTTGAGAGACTCACCCAGGGCTTGCGGGCACCACTGCCAGTTAATCAGAACAGTTCAAGAGGCAAACCAGCTTGTAGCTTTATGTTCCCGAGAAGAGAAAAGGATGACCTGTCTGTATTTGGAGTTGTGTGCAACGGGTAAAAATCTTCATAGGATGCCCATAGTGAAAGAGAACCAAGAAGGCTTAATAAATTTGAACATCTCAGTTTATCCTCTCATGTAATTGGGCAGCAGCTCCCTTTTGAAAAATAGCTAGTTTGGTCCTATTTTCTGCACAGCAGAGTGACTGACCCGGTAGTTAACGTGAAAGATACTGAATATTGCCTCCAGGTTCTATGAAATATATGATATTATGGGTTGTGTGGATTAACCCACTTCCAAGTGATGTGCATTAATCACTGACGTCTTCGCCTGGGTGAGAGGCAGATCTTAGACTATAAGCAGGGATGATTAAGTCAGGAGGCCAGGCCCCAGGCAAAATGGTAAAGCTTGCTGGGCGGTCCCCCACCTCCGTCTCTTCCCCCCCCCCCCACATCTACTCAGTATATCCCAAGAGCTATTGATGTTCTTTCTAAGACCCACCCTTCAGACCTTCCTCCCCTGGTCTGGGCTTTTTTCTCTACACTGTCCCCTTCCCACCAAAGATTCTCTTACTAAACACATAGTAATTACTTTGTTCTGACAGGGAGCTTAATGACGTCTTTAAAATTAAAGGAACTCAACACACTGAGTTCTAAATGGGGACATTTAGATGCTAACAATAGGCTGGTGGGAGAGAGGGCTTCTGAAGGCCCCAGCATCAAAGCACAAAGGTCGCTCCAGAGAGGGGTGGCGCCCCTGGACACAGGGAGAAATTACTGACTCAAGTGGCCTCTTTGTTTCAGCATGGAAGGATCCTACATTACAGCAATCCGTTCATCCTCTTCTTGTTCCTGTTGGCTTTCTCCACTGCTACGATCATGCAGTGCTTCCTGCTCAGCACCTGCTTCTCCAGGGCCAACCTTGCAGCAGCCTGTAGTGGCGTCATCTACTTCACCCTCTACCTGCCCCACATTCTCTGCTTCGCCTGGCAGGACCGGATGTCCGCCGACCTGAAGATGGCTGTGGTGAGGGGCCCTGGGCCCACCCCTAGCATAGATACGTTCCACCCAAGGGGCGTGGTGCAGTCTGAGGGGCCTGGCTCACAATTTGCCCTTTGGCACAAAGGAACATAAGATTTAAAGAACACAAGGTTTAAAGGAACAAAGATTTAACTCGTACAGGAGTTCCCTGGTGGCCTAGCGGGTTAAGGGATCTGATATTGTCACTGCTGTGGCCCAGGTTGCTGCTATGGCTTGGGTTCAATCCCTGGCCCACATGCAAAACAAACAAACAAACATGTACAAAAGTGGGAGCAGTCTTCACCATGGGCAAGCTGACAGTTCCTCCTCACCAAACCTGCCTGATTAGTCTGCCCTGAGAAGTAACTGAAGACCACTTCAGCCATGGGTCCCTTTGTGTATCCATAAGAGAGGACTAGCGGGACCCATTTCGTTGGGGTTTTTTCCTAGCTTTTGACAAGATTCATAAGGGAGGGAGCTTGCCCTCTATCTATTCTATCCAGAAAGATGTTTCCATGAATTAAAAGTTTTTGTTTCTTTCCCAAAGATCTGAATCAAGGCACCTCTGCTATCTCTTTATCATGTTCTGCCAGTGCACTTAGAGAGGGTACAGAATGAGCCAGTCCAGCGTCAGGCCTTCTTTCCAGGAGAGGTCTCCAGAAATTGACTTTTGTTTGCTTGAGACACTGTCTTTTTCTCTAATTGTTTTCAAATGAACCATTTACACCCTCTCATTAACCAGGCTAGGTAGCTTCTGGACCCTATGGGGTGCAGATTTTCTTGCCCTCCAGAATCTCCCCATCCACACTTCTGCATGATGTGCAGTTGAGAAAGGACCACACCTGCCTCTCATTGGGGAAGATCTAAGTCAAACTTGATCTCACAACTAAAACTTACTTGGCTCTAGTTCTTCCAGGGCATCTGCCTTTTATTTCCCATGTTATATAAGAATTCGTTGCTGTCTTTCATGGCACCCAATTTTCTAACATGATCACAATGGGCAAGAATCCTTAGGACTCAGCCTGTGGGCAGAGCTTGGCTGTCTTGGTATATTGAGTAGACGGCTGGTACTTTGAAGCCACAACTCATTTCTTGAGTGTGCAGATCTACCAGAAGCTATAGTTCTAGAAGCTCTGTGGATCAGGGCTGGGTTGAGAGTAATTTTTTTTTTTAAGCTTTTTGTGAACATATAGCTAGAGAACCCCTTTCTTCTGCAGAGAAACACTCTGAATCCCAGCCTGGGTCCTGCAAACTATAAGGAGACCTCCCAGCAGAGGAAATGGGAATAGTTCATCCCTCTGAATGTATTTATGTGCTTTCTGCCATGCCAGGGACCACCCATGGGGGTATGGCTGGGAAACTTCCTCTTCAGGCTTCCTTCTGCATGCCACCTATTCAGTGACTGGCGCGCTCAACAGGAAGCCTGAGAAAATTATTGTCCCCCGTCTGAATATGGGAAAGGGTGATAGTGTAACCTGAGGCCTTTTGGACCCGATAGAGTTCAGGAGGTCATGAGGCCACCCCCTGCCGGGCCCTCTAGCCTGCCCTAGGACACTGATGACTTTAGGGACACTTGTAATGGCATTCTTACAAAGCAGCTCAAGTTAGCATCTTCGTTCTACCAAGAACTGTGAGATTTTAAGGAAGTGGTAGGAAGAAAGGGGAAAGGTATGGAGATAGCATGAGGACTTTGGTCCTTTGCTGTGTTATGCTAGTGATGTTTGTCTTCCCCAGTACACTATTGTGTTCCATTGGACAGGTGAGAGGTGGCCCAGTGGGAATTGGGTGGGGATCCCTGAGGCTGGAGAGGCATCCCAAGAAACATCTTCCTATAGGAGACTGTCTCTGGGGTGGCCTTCCACCTGGATACAATGTGGACTCTCTTTTGGCCCTCTCGCTACCTGTGGATTCTGTTGGTTGAACGAAAGATTTTCTGCTAGTCTCTCATGCCCGTTTTGCCCCACTGCAGAGCCTGTTATCACCTGTGGCATTTGGATTTGGCACCGAGTACCTGGTTCGCTTCGAGGAGCAAGGCCTGGGGCTGCAGTGGAGCAACATCGGGAATAGTCCCATGGAAGGGGATGAATTCAGTTTTCTCATGTCCATGAAGATGATGCTTCTTGATGCTGCTCTGTATGGCTTGCTTGCCTGGTATCTTGACCATGTTTTTCCAGGTAAATATCCCCCTCCATAGGGTAAATGTAATTAGGTTCTTCAGATCCCAGCCTCCTTTTTCATCTAGTTCAAATCTTATTCTTTATAATATCCTATGTATGCTCTGGGGTTAGAAGAATTAATATTGTTAAAATGGCCATTTATAGATGGATCTATAGATTTAATGTGATCTAAAGCAATCTGTAGATTTAATGCAATCCCTATCAAATTACCCATGACATTTTTTAGAGAACTAAAACAAATAATCCTAAAATTTATATGGAACCATAAAAGACCCAGAATTGCTAAAACAGTCCTGAGGAAAAAGAACAAAGCTGGAGGCATAATGCTGCTAGACTTCAGACAATACCACAGAGCTACAGGAATCAAAACAGTGTAGTACTGGTACAAAAACGGACACATGGATCAATGGAACAGAATACAGAGCCCAGAAAGAAACCCACACACCTACAGTCAATTAATTTTCAACAAAGGTTGCAAAAATATACAACAGTCTCCTCAACAAGTGGTTTTGGGAAAGCTGAATAGCCACACATAAATCAATGAAGTCAGAAGACACCCTCACATCATACACAAAAATAAAAAGTGGCTTAAAGATTTAAATAGGACATAACACCATAAAACTCCTAGAAGAGAACAGAGGCACAGCATTCTCTGACATAAATTGTACCAGTGTTTTCTTAGGTCAGTCCCCTAAGGCAATGAAAATAGAAGCAAAATAAACAGGAGTTCTCACTGGCGCAACAGGATTGGCAGCATCTTGGGAGCCCTGGGTCACAGGTTCAATGCCCAGTGCAGCACAGTCAGTTAAGGATCCAGCATTGCCTCAGTTTTAGCTTGGGTTGCAACTGTGGCTTGGATCTGACCCCTGGCTCAGGAATTCCATATGTCATGGGGCAGCCAAAAAAAAAAACCCAAAACAAACAAACAAAAAACCCCTGCAAGATTATACCTAATCTAATATATAAGCTTTTGCACAGCAAAGGAAACAAAGCATAAACAATATGAAAAGACAACCTATGGACTGGGAGAAAATACTTACAAACAATACAACTCAAAGGGCTCAGTTACCAAAATATCCAAATAGCTCATACAACTCAGTAAAAAAAAAAAAACCAAACAACCCATTCAAAAAATGGGCAGAAGTTCTAAAGAGACATTTCTCCAGAGAAGACATACAGATGGCCAAAAAATGCTCAATGTCAGTAATTATTAGAGAAATACAAATCAAAACTACAATGAGGTATCATTTCACAATGGGCAGAATGGCCATCATTAAAAGTCTACAAATAGCAAATGCTGAAGAGGGTGTGGAAAAAAGGAAACCCTTCTACACTGATGGTGGGAATGTAAATTGGATCAGGCACTGTGGAAAACAGTATGGAGTTTCCTTTTAAAAACTAAAAATAGATTTGCCATATGACAGGAATCCCACTCCTGGGTTATATATCTGAAGGAAATTGTAATTTGAAAATATACATGCACCCCAATGTTCATAGCGGCACTATTCACAATAGCCAAGATACTGAAGCAACCTAAATGTCCATCAAAAGATAAATGGATAAAGAAGATTTGGTACATATATACAATGCAATACTACTAAGCTATAAAAAGAATAAAATATTGCCATTTGCAGCAACATGGATGGACCTAGAGATTATTATACTAAGTAAAGTAGTCAGAGAAAGACAAATACCATATGATATCACTTCTATATGGAACCTAAAATATGACACAAATGAACTTATTTATGAAACAGAAACAGACTCATAGACATAGAAAACAAATTTATGATTACCAAAGGGAAAAAGAGTAGGGAAGGGAAGAATTGGAAGTTTGTGATTAGCAGACACAAACTACTATATATAAAATAAATAAGCAAAAATATCCTACTGTATAGCACAGGGAACTATATTCAATATCCTTTAACAAACCATAGTGGAAAAGAGTGTGTGTGTGTAAAACTGAATCACTTTGCTGTACACCAGAAACTACCACATTAAATCAACTATACTTCAATTTTTAAAAATCTTATTCTTTCTAAGTTCTTTCAACTTAGATTCTCAAAACCAGCATTTGAAACTTAAATCCAGGAGTCAAAAATCCACCAGTAACTGATGTTGGTTCAATTTTACAAACAGATTCAGAATCTGATCCCTTGTCACCACCTCTACACAATCTTCCCAGTCCAAGCCTCTTTCTTCCATCATCATCTCATACAAGTCTGTTCTCCACACTATATTCAGAGAGAGTCTTTTGGAATCTGGGTCAGATGGTATCAACCCTCTGTTCAAATTCTTCAGAAGATGGCAATCTAAGAAGATCCTGAACTCACCTCTTCTCACAGACAACTGACTGTACAGCTACATATGGAACAATTTCCTCTTTTAAAAAAAAAAAAAAAAACCTAAAGTCTGGCTGAATTATGATTACACACCAGACAAATGAGGAGAAAACACAGCAAAGCAGGGAGGAGAGTCTAGGACAGAGTCTCACCATAAGCCCCACCCTTGGCACAGTAATCTACAACCAGGAGGGATCTCAGAACCCAAAGCTTCTCCATGAAGAGCAAACCCCACATTGGGTACCCTAACTTTGAAGACATACACTTGAGTGAAGAGCCCCTAAACATCTAATTTGAAAAACCGTTAGGGTTCATATCCTGAGACCCACAAGATGGTAGCAATCTACGAAACACCCTGGTTTTGTGACTGCTATCTGGGGACATGTCTGCATCTCCTTGTTCTGGCGGCCAGTGGGATTTATGCTGGTGTATCCCCCAGTACTGTAATCAATAAAGAGATCTTAAACAGCTACCATCCCCAGGGTGATAGACTCAGGAGTTAGGTCTTCCTGTGAAGAAGGCCTATTAGCTAATCCTCATGATTGTGGCATGAAGGATAGGCTTCTAATTAAACAGACATCTAGGGGCTAAATGTAATCCCTTCCAGAGACCTTGGGGTGTGTGCACAATCTTTGTTCTCTGCCTTACTCCAGAGCACCAGTGTCTTCTGGAAGAGAGATTTACATGCATCTGGTACCTGATTTTTGCAGCTAACATCCAGGAGGCATCTCTTGATTACCTGGCTTTGATGGCTGGAGAGGCTTGGGTTCCTAGGTCCCATAGGACTGTGGCCATCAGAGGAATGATTCTTGGCAAGCTACCACCCCCAGGGCACTGCACAGACAATGGACTGAGAAGTACACATGAGTATTTCTGTGAAGAGATCACTTGTCCTGGAGCTTCTGACTGAGGGGGAAGCTTTAAGTTGGAACACATTTAGTGGCCTTGGAACTGCTCTCAGGGAACATAGACTTGGCACTCTCACACTGCCCTGCTCCAGGTCACCAGTATCTCCCATAAAGGGGTTTATTCACTTGTTGGGAGCCTAGATTTTTGTGATTTTGTGATAATCTCAGAGGACATCTCAGATCATCTAGCTCTGGTTGCCAGTGAAGCTTATGCTTGTGATCCCTTAGGACTGTATATATTTGCATACTTTTAAAAGATGTTGCCTGGGAGTTCCCTTCATGGCTCAGTGATTGACAAACCTGACTAGGATCCATGAGGATGGGGGTTTGATCCCTGACCTTGCTCAGTGGGTTAAGGATCTGGTGTTGCTGTGAGCTGTGGTGTAGGTCGCATATGTGGCTCAGATCTCGCATTGCTGGGGCTGCAGCACAGGCCAGGGGCCATAGCTCCAATTGGACGCATAGCCTAGGAACCTCCATATGATTGTGGCCCTAAAAAGCAAAAAAAAAAAAAAAAAAGTTGTCGCCTGAGGGTCTGGCTTCCAGTCACCCTGCATCTCAGTATTGAGATCCTCCCTTTTGGGACACTGACAGGTCTTGGTACATGCTCAACTACTGGGAGCTATTAAAAATATTATAAGTTGCTTGAACAAACACAGAGTTTTGAGGGACAACCAGAGCTGGGTCAGACTGAACAAAAATTTCATTTCCTATATGAAGCCACTCCTTCAAAACTATGAGTAGTGATTGCTTCATCTACTGTATGGAAACCAACAGAGAGTAGAGCAAAATGAAGAAATGAGGGAAAAGTTCTAAATGAAAGAATAAGATAAAACATCAGAAAAAAAACTTAATGAAATGGAGATAAGTAATTTACCTGATACAATTTCAAAGTAATAGTCAAATACTGATCACCAAAACTGGGGAGAAGAATAAATGAACAGGAAGAGAACAAGAAAATTCCAAATAGGAGTCACAGAACAAAAGAATGTAGTAACTGAATGGAAAAATACAGTAGAGGAGTTCAACAACAGACTAGATGAAGCAGAAGAAAGGATAAGTCAACTTGAAGACAAGGTGGACAGTCTTTTCAGCAAGTGGTCCTGGGAAAACTGGAGAGTCCCAAGTAAATCTGTGAAACTGGAACACACCCTCACACCATGCACAAAAATAAACTCAAAATGGCTTAAAGCCTTAAATGTAAGACAAGACACCATGAAACTCCTGGAAGAGAACATGGGCAAAACACTCTCTGACATCAACCTCCTGAATATTTTCTCAGGTCAGTCTCCTAAGGCAACAGAAATAAGAGCAAAAATAAACCAATGGGACCTCATCAAACTGACAAACTTTTGCACAGCAAAGGAAACCAAAAAGAAAACAAAAAGACACTTTACAGAATGGGAGAAAATAGTTTCAACGATGCAACTGACAAGGGCTTGATCTCTAAAATATACAAACAACTTATGCAACTCAACAGCAAAAAAGCCAACCTTCCAATGGGAAAGTGGGCAAAAGACATGAATAGACATTCTCCAAAGAAGATCTGCAGATGGCCAACAAGCACATGAAAAAAATGCTCAGCATCACCGATTATTAGAGATACGCAAATCCAGACTACTACAAGGTACCACCTCATACCTGTCAGAATGGCCATCATTAATAAGTCCACAAATAACAAATGCTGGAGAGGGTGCGGAGAAAAGGGAACCCTCCTGCACTGTTGGTGGGAATGTAAATTGGTACAACCACTATGGAAGACAGTTTGGAAGTACATTAGAAAACTATATGTAGTACTACCATATGACCCAGCAATTCCACTCTTGGGCATATATCCAGACAGAACTTTTCTTGAAAAAGACATATGCACCTGTATGTTCATTGCAGCAGTATTCACAATAGCCAAGACATGGAAACAACCTAAATATCCATTGACAGATGAATGGATTAAGAGGATATGGTATGTGTACACAATGGAATACTCCTCAGCCATAAAAAGGAATAAAATAATGCCATTTTCAGCAACCTGGGTGAAACTAGAGACTCTCATGCTAAGTGAAGTCAGTCAGAAAGAGAAAGACAAATACCATATGATATCCCTTACATCTGGAATCTAATATATGGCACAAATGAACCTTTCCACAGAAAAGAAAATCATGGACAGGGAGAATGGACTTGTGGTTGCCCGGGGGGTGGGGTGGGGGAGGGAGTGGGATGGATTGGGAATTTGGGGTTAATAGGTGCAAATTATTGCCTTTGGAATGGATAAGCAATGAGATCCTGCTGTATAGCACAGGCAACTATATCTAGTCATTTATGATGGAGCATGATAATGTAAGAAAAAAAATGTATATGTGTATATGTGACTGGGTCACCTTGCTGTACAGTAGAAAATTGACAGAACACTGTAAACCAGCTATAATGGAAAAAAATAAAAATCATTGAAAGAAAAATAAATAAAAAAGAAGAAGACAAGGTGGAACTCAATCAGAGTAGCAAAAAGAAAAAAGAATTTTAAATATGCAAATATATCATAAAGGAATTATGATAAAGGGGTTAATTTGGTAAGAGGATATAAAATTTGTAAATATTTATGTCCCCAACATAGGAGCACCTAAATACATAAAGCAAATATTAACAGACTTGAAAGGAGAAATAGACAGCAATGCAATAATAGCAGTGAATTTTAAAACTCTATTTACATTAATGGATAGCCCATCCAGATGGGAAATCAGTAAGGAAGCATTAGCCATAAAGGGTATGTTAAACCATTGAACTTAGAAGATATTTATAGAACATTCCATCCAAAGCAGCATGATACACATTTTTCTCAGGAGCACATGGAACATTTTCCAAAATATGTCATATATTAGGTCTCAATAAGTTTAGGAGGGTTTAAATAATATCAAGCATTAACAGGTCTCAATAAGTTTAGGAGGGTTTAAATAACATCAGGCATCTTTTCTGATCACAATGGTATAAAACTAAAAATTAATCATATGAAGAAAACTGGAAAATTCACAAATATATGGAGATGATATAACATGCTAAAATAACCAATGAGTCAAGGAAGAAACCACAGTAATAAAAAAATAACAAATAAAAAATAGAAATGTTATATCGAAATTGATGGTAAGCAGCAAACACAGTTCTAAGAGGGAAGTTCATAGCAATAAAACTAAGAGGAAAGTTTATAGCAATAAATGCCTACCTCAAGAAATAAGAAAAGTCTCAAATAGACGACCTAACTTTACACCTCAAGAACCTAGAAAAAGAAGAATAGAAGTCCAAAGTAGAAGGAAGGAAATAACAAAGATGAGAGTAGAAATAAATGAAATAGAGACTAAAAAGACAATAGAAAAGATCAATGAAACTAGGAGCTGGTTCCAGATAAAACTGACAAAGCTTTAGCTAGACTCACCAAGAAAAAAAAGAAAGGGGACTCTTGCAAACACATTTTACAAAACCAGCATTACCCTGACAGCAAAACCAGACAGGATGCCACAAAAAAAGAAAACTAACAGCCAAATCCTTGATGAACAAAGGTACAAAAATCCTCAACAAACACTAGCAAATTAGATCAATAATACATAGATTCATACCCCATGATCAAGTGGGATTTATTCCAGGGATGCAAGGATGGTTTAACATCTGTGTATCAATCAGTGTGATACACCACATTTTAAAAAAAGAGATAAAAATCATATGATCACCTCAATAGACACAGAAAAAACACTTGATGAAATTCAACATCGATTTATGATGAAAATTGTCAACAAAGTGGGTAAACAGAGAACACAGCTCAACATAATAAAGCCATATATGACAAGCCCATAGGTAACATCATACTCAACACTAAAAGCTGAAAACGTTTCTTCTAGGATCAAGAACAAGACAAGAATACCCAGTTACCACTTTTATTCAACATGGTATCGGACGTCCTAGCTACAGTAATCAGACAAGAAAAATAAAAGACATCCAAACTGGAAAAGAGGGAGTACAAATGCCACATTTGTAGACTACATGATTTTATATATAGAAAACCCTAAAGACTCCATAAAAAAAAAAAAAAAGAAACCTGTTAGAACTAATTAAAAATTCAGCAAAATTTCAGGATACAACTAACATACACAAAAATCTGTTGCATCTCTTCACACATGAACTGTTTGAATAACAAAAGCCTCTCTTATCACTTAGGAAAGTCCAAGGGTTTTAGGAGCTCTGTGCCAAGAACTGGGGATGAAGACCAAGTGTTTTTGGTTTTATTTTTCCTCTTTTGGCCACCCCATGGCATATGGAGTTCCCAAGCAAGGGATCATATCTGAGCTGCAGTTGCAGCCTGTGTTGCAGCTGTGGTAACACCAGATCCTTGACCCCCTGTGCCCAGGCCAGGGATCCAACCTGTGTCCAATAATACTTGGTCTGTATTATTTTGTATTCTACCACACACCTCAATATATCTTTTTTGGTGGGATAGGGCGACCATGAGATGCCATTCAACCTATAATGGTGAATTTGAGAAATACACTTGACCTTTCTCAGCCTTCATTTTTCCCATCTCAGTGGGCCATTGGAAGGAGGTATAATAAGTAAAAATTAATTCGATTGAAAGTAAAATTTGTACATATTTCAAAAGCTTTTTTTAAACCTAACTAAAGCTTCAATTGTTCAACCACTATGTACTGAGTAGCACCTCTGTGCTAGGCTCAGCAGCACCATGTTCTGGGAAAAGAGAAGTGGGAAAGACTGACACAAGCCTGCCCTTGGGGAGCTTACAGTCTAGCATTGGCCATGAAACACAGGATAACTAGTCAACAAGCAAAAGAGTGTTCTTGAAGAATCAACATTTATAGGCAGCAAAGCCTGCTAAGAGAACTGGACTAGAAATTTGGGAGTTTTTCCCTGAAATCCAGATAGATCCAGCAGAATGAGGTGGTTGAGATCAGTAGTATTAGAACCAGCCTACCTGTGTTGGAATTCCTGCACCTTTATCAAATTAGCTGTGACCTTGGGCAGATGCTTCAAACTCAGTGTGCCTTGATTTCATTAGTCACAAGAATAGTAATACTACCTATCCCCTAGTGTCGTTTTAAGAATTAAATTATTTAGCACATGGAAGTGCTTACTGCAATGTTTGACACAGAAAAAGCATTCAACGAATGTTAGTGATTATCATCCTTCTTGTTATTGGGTAATTGTTAAAAAGGGCAGGCCTGAATTCTTTAGTGAAATGTTTTCTTGGAAAACAAGTCAGCCAAGATCATCAGTCTTCATGTTTCTAGTTTTACCCCCAAAATATGACCTTTTGGGAGTTTCCTTGTGGCACAGTGGGGTAAGGATCAGGTGTTGTCACCACAAGGGCTTGAGTCATGGCTGTGACTCGGGTTCAGTCCCCAGCCCAGGAACTTCTCCATGCCATGGGTGCAGCCAAAAAATAAAAAAGAAAAGACGTTTTAAATTGAAACATTTGAGTAGTCTTGGAGGAATCATGTGGATGAACATGTAATGCTTGTGACTGTAAATATCTAGAGCTACAATCTGAGGTTCAGGTAGATGAATTCTAGATCTTACAGAATTGTGGGAAGATGGAACTACTAGGCCTTGTCACTTTATTTGCCTTTCTATTTTTAGGGGACTATGGAACTCCACTTCCTTGGTACTTTCTTTTACAAGAGTCTTATTGGCTTGGTGGTGAAGGTGAGTTATTTTAAAAAATTTTAGTTAAAGATGAAAAACTATTTAAATGTTTGAAATTAGCTCCTTTGGCTATGCATGGGCTATACATGCATTGTAGAGGTGGCCCTGACATGGCGTGTGAGATTCCTCATTAGTTAGCTCTCTGCTGGGGCTCTGCTTCTTGGTGCAGCAGCATAGGCTCTGGGAGCCCACATTTTGGTAGTCACTGGGCCAGGGTGATGGCTGAGCATTGATAAAGCCTTGTGTCCTGGTTGAGCCCAGAGGGATTAAACTTAAAAGAAGGCCAGACCACTTCAGGGTACAAATGAGTGCTGCAATGTCTCAGTTAAAGCAAATGGATCCAAAGACCCATAGAGGAACCTTTGCATTCGTCTTCTGCTGTCTCCCCTCTTCTGCTTTTTTATTCCTCTCCACTTTTTCAAATATAAATGAATTTATTGTCCCAAGGTAAGGGCCCATCCAGAGGCTGGGGCAGAGCTGCGATCCTCGAGGCATATACTTCCCGATTGTCTTAGGACTGTCCTTTCTTCTGGTTGGGAAAGAGGGCCGAAAGGCCGTTTGCCCAGAATGCATCATGGATAAGGTTTACCTTTCCTCCTGAAGAGGCCAAGAGGCCGAGGGAGAGTTCTCCAAGTGGAGGGAAACTCCAGAGTCTGGTGAGGCAGGAGGAGGCAGAGAAACGCCAGGGCTGAGAGCTGGGGACTTCCCTGGAGCTGAGAGAGGCTGGAAGCAAAGGGGATGCTTTCCACTCTCTGTCCCTCAGCTACCTGCTCTTTTTTTATTGAGCCTGGGCCAGGCTTTATCCTTTAAGCACTAAGATAGATGTTTGTTTTCTCTAGGGGATTAGCCTGGGGCCTTTGAAAGGCTTGAGGGGTGGGGGTAGTTGCTTTTTTTTTTTTTAGTGGTTCAAACAAATAGCACGTCTATAGCTCAGTTTTATTTTGTTTTGTTTTGTTTTTCCATCGCGTTAGTTTGTCTTGTCTACCTGTAAACTTTTAAGTTTCTGCTACAATAAATTTCTAACCCTTCATAAATGAGAATTTTCAGCACAGAATTTTTTTCTTGGAATGTTTCTAATTTCAACGAGTATCAGGACTTGTGGGCGTTTTTTCCCCTCCACAATCGCAGCAGATACTCTACCTTTAAAAAAAGAGAAAAGAAACAGAAAGAAACTTAAGTCAAATGTGCTCCTTCAAAAATGAGTCCCATTTTATTTTTGCCAAGAGTAGCCAAGAGTTTTCTACCTGTTTCACAGGCTAGACTGGAGCAGATTCGTAAATCTCTCTAAAATCAGAAAAGAGCTGAGTCTTTCCACCTAAAGCCCCTCCTTTCACAGATGAAGACACAGAGCCGAGAGACATCCAGGGTCTTCCCCAGTTCCCCTTGCTCACTGGGCACAAACCTGGAACTGGGACACGTGCTTCCTGGCAAGGAGCTCGCTCCGGTGACTGGAATATTTCCCCTTGCTGTTTTGTGATTACACATTAGAGCAGCGAGACAACTAGTCAAGTGACTAAAGGAATGGTGGGCACTAGGTTTAAACGTCCTTCAGGCAGTGGAAATAGAAGTACCGGAGGTGGCGGGTCCCTGAGCACTGGCCCGTTTCTGGCCACTCCACCGTGTAGCCTGCAAACCTACAGATGGCAGTGCGGACAGAGGGAGGCCTTGGTTGACTGCAGCATTAAAAAGTTCGCCCTGTTTCCCTGATGGCCTAGTGGTGAAGCAAGGATTTGGTGTTGTCACTGCTGCGGCTCAGGTTCAATCCCTGGCCCGAGAACTTTGACCTGCCCCGAACACAGCCCTCCCGCCTCCCGCCCCCAAATTCGCCCTGCTCATGTGTGTGCCCTTGACGACATGGTCTCGTCCTGCCCGTGCCACCTTCTCTCCTTTCGGGCTGGCTCCCTCGCTGCTTCTTTTCCCCTTTCACAATGTCCTGCTGTCCTTTTAAACCAAATGCCAAGTTTACAGAATGTGCCCAGGAGATGGGGAGAGGGTGGGGGCGGGGGGGGGAGTTTGTGTGAGTGTGAGGCTATGTGTGTGTGTCTACACCACAACTCACCATTTGTGCAAGCCTGCGCGTTAACCAGGCTCAATGCTGGTGTTACTCCCCGAAGACCCGAATGCCTGTGAAAGTCGATTTCTCAGGTAAACAGTTTCTCAAGCCAGCTGCTCATCAAATCGGCTTGAATGTACTCAGATTCACCATGACTTTGATCAGGTTGGGATTGGAGTGAGAAGTCCTGCTGGTGCGCTAAAGAGAATTAATTCAAGTCACTCCTATTTAAAAAAAAAAAACTTTTTTTTAAATCACAATTTCTGACCTTGGGGGCCCCTCTTGGCATGTAAAGACGAGGCGTAAAACCCTGTTACAAAGCTCCCTCCGGGCTCAGCAAGGGCTGCCACGTCCACCGCTGGTCCCGGGAATGCTGACTCGGGGTGGGGGCTGTGCTCCCAGCTATGGCAGGAAGCTCTGCGCACCCCTCTTCTCCCTCCCTCCCTGCCTTGCCTGAGTCTCCACTCTCAGCGGGAGAGTAACCCTGGCTTCTGGTTGGGGCAGGGTGTTCGACCCGAGAAGAAAGGGCGCTGGAGAAGACAGAACCTGTGACGGAGGAGATGGAGGACCCGGAGCACCCGGAGGGAGTAAACGGTAAAAACCCTGTAAGGAACGCAGAGCAGAGGCGGGGGAGGCTCAGAGCCCCGCAGAGGCCAGGGCGGAACACCTGGTGGCTGGGGGCAAGTCGGCCCCGGGCGGAGGACCGTCTCTGCTGACGGAGGTTGAGCCTGGTCGCCTCTCAAGGGCCAGCTGCACGTGTGTGGACTGAATGGTCCAGCCAGACGTGAACGCATGCTTCCTGGAGAAAGCACATCCCAAGTGTGTGGTGTGTTTGTGCCCTTGTTAGGCAAACCCCGAGGGAGTTGCACAAACGTGCTGACTTCCGAGGATTTAGCAAGAACAATAACGCGGGTCACTGGGACTCAAAGCGGATATGAGCTATAAGGAAAGACAAAAATAAACGCTTCTGCGCCCGGCGGGAAGGGTCTAGGGGAGCTGACCGCACTCCAGTCGTGGTTGCAGATCCAGAGGCCATTCATTCAAGCCATCCAAAGCCCCTCCTGGCCATGGACGTCACCTAATGGTTCCTCATCTCAAGGGCCGAGTTTGCAAGTGCTCCCTGGCCTTTGCGTCCTCACTTCTCAGTCCTGCTCTTCTCCCATGTGCTCTCTTCCTGAAGCCATGCCTTCCTCTAGAACTGACCCTTGGGTGCTAAAATGCTCTTGCCAGCCTCACCCTGGGTGTAGGCCGCTGGGCTGCGTCTGGCCTCCATGCCCTTCGCCCACCCCAGGTGCCATTCACAAAGCTGAGGTCGGAGCCCTGGGGCCCCACAGGGGCTGGTTTCCAGTCCGCAGAGCTTGTGGGAAGACCCTCCACCCAGAGCGGGACTCGAAGACCGAAATCAGGGGGCTGGGGGCTGGTCCCACCGTGAGGCCAGGAGGCACAGAGAGAGGAAGCATTGTTTTTTGTTTTGGGGGGGATTTTTTTTTGCAGGGGAGTAAGTGCTCAGAACTATATTATATAAAATATAAGCAGGGCTGTGTGGGGCGAGTGAGGGCTCAGAACTGTAGTGTATAAAATGTAAGCAGGGCCATGTGGGGCGAGCAGGAGGGAGAGGTGGAGTCAGGGAGAAGCGGCCTGCACGGTGAGGCAGGGCTCGGGGAAGGGCTGCGGGAGTAGAGTAGCGGAGGGACAGTTTGAGGGACATGAGGGGGAAGCGTGGACTGTCCTCCCCAGTTAACGGGCGAAACTCTGGAGCTCCGAGGAGCGAGCCGTCACCGTCAGAGCTGACGCAGAGGTTTAGGCCAAGGTGGCTCAGAGAAAGGCAGCTCTGAGAGTGGGCATGGGAGAGTCTGAAGGAAACTACTGCTTGGGGAGGACGATGAGAAACCTGAGCTGTTACAAGAAATCCACCAGGAAAGGCCCAGCAGCCTCAGACAGGAGGGCCTGGGACTGAAGGCTGAGCTTCGGGCTGACCCCACACAGACAGGGCGCACCCTGGGTTGGCATGAATCCCAGCGCTGCCACTCAGAAGCCACGTGACCTTGACTGGCCTCTTGAAGCCTCAGTCTTCAGTTTCCTCATCTGTAGAACTGGGCATAGGGCTATCTAGTTCCCTAGGGCTGTTTTAAGGGTGAAATGAGGAAATCCATACAAAGCACTTGAAGCAATGCCTGGCTGAGTAACTGCTCAGTAAATGGCAGCCGTGATTATCCGCATCATTCTTCAGTCTTTCTGACAAAGACCTAGGGCCGTGGGGGCCCAAGACAGTAGGTTGAAGAAAGAACCTTGGGGATGTGTTCATTAAAACGGTGTATTTACACCATGTCCGTTTTTCCAACAAGAGTGCTTCTTCGAACGCGAGCTCCCGGGCTTGGTCCCCGGCGTGTGCGTGAAGAATCTGGTAAAGACTTTTGAGCCCTATGGCCGGCCGGCCGTGGACCGCCTGAACATCACCTTCTACGAAAACCAGATCACCGCCTTCCTCGGCCACAACGGAGCGGGGAAAACTACCACCTTGTGAGTGAGTCTCTTGTTTTCTGGCTCCATCCTTCCTCTGTGCGCCGCCGTCTCCTCTTTCGCACTGCCTCTCGGTGATGAAAATGCGCTCGACGTCTGGGCGCCAGGAGAGTGTAAGGCTCACCGCAGTTTTCAGCGTTTACAGGCACCTTTGCTTTTCTTTGATGGTCACATGAAGTTGAAGCGGGAGGTGGCGTCGCAGGGTTATCGCCCCCTTTGTGTGCCAGGGGAGTGGACATCCAGAGAGCTGAAGTGACTTTCCCAAGGTCACCAAGTTGGAATGGTTCTGCGGGGACAAGAGCCAGGTCCTCCCGCAATTGTCTCTGGTCTCTGATGCCAGCCCCACTCCAGCCTTTTCAGCCCTGCCGTCGTGGTGGTGGTCAAGCCGTGGCCACACCATCCCATGCCTCCAGCTACAGAGCACTCCTTACTTTCAAAGAGTGCTGCTTTTCGCACCCAGAAGGCTCGGTGGTAGTTCTGGAGGAGGTTAAGGGATGCAGTCTCCAGCGGGGCTGTGGGGGAGACCTCAGCCCCAGAAGCCCCTCTGCTTTTAGAAGGGGCCGAGCGCCATCTGCTGGAAGGAAACGTGACAGCCAAGGTTTCCCAAGCCGCAGCTGGGGGGGCCCCCTCGAGGGTCAGGGAACCCACGTGAACGCCTCTTACAGAGCCCCAGGAAGGAACAGCGGTGTCCACCCTGCACTGGAATGTTCTCTGAGTGGAATGTGGGGCTGGGCCACTACACTTGCTTCTGTTTCCCTCTAGTGGTTGATCAGCAGACAAGTTCAGAGGGCCTGCGAGGGTGTCTGACCTCGGGCCAGGCTGGGAGGGGCAGCCGCCACCCAGCTAATTTCTCTCCTTGTCACCTAACACGGTCAGAGAGCCCGACGCCCCATTCAGGACCCCGAGGCAGACACATTGCTTCATGACCGTGAAATGCAGTGTTGCTGGGGCTGAAACACAATGTTTCATAAACGTAGCATGGTGGTGTTGAGTTGTTCTTCCTGCGGGCACAGTTCTCTGTGCCTTGTACGTATTAGCCCTGTTTAACCCTCACAACCACCCCATGAGGTGAGAGTCACATTCTCATTTTACCAGAAAAACGTGGTGGGAACCCCCAGGTCTGGCCTCAATCTGTTAATCTACAAATACACCCTGGACGCCTGGGCTTCTCACCAAGGCCTTGCCCCCTGACGTGGTGACACCAGACAAAACACGGCCCGTGTCTGACTGCCTTTGCCGGAGCCCCTGCAGCCCTGGGAGCGGTGACGGCTGAGCGGGGGAGGGATCTCCGGGGCAAGCGAGCCTTGCGCAGCCGGGAATCCTGCCTGCGAGCACTAGGAATAAGTGAGGCAGAGGAGGGTGGATGTGGTTACGGCCTAAGGGCCTGGACGTGCACACAGGGGCCGAGTCCCACGCAGGCCGTTCGGTTCCTGCAGCTCGGGATGGTCTGGCTCACTGAGGGGCACGGGCGGGCATCGCTGAGGGCCCTCACCCACTCTGGGGTGGAGGCTGCTATCCCAAGGCCATCCTTTCCGTCACTGACTCCTGCATGTGGCAGGTCCATCATGACAGGTCTGTTGCCACCGACATCCGGGACCGTGCTCGTTGGGGGAAAGGACATCGAAACCAGCCTGGATGCCATCCGGCAGAGCCTGGGCTTGTGTCCACAGCACAACATCCTGTTCCACCAGTAAGTGGGGTGGGAGTGAGACCCGCCACATGCCCTGCCCTCACCCTGCCCTCAGCAGCAGGTGCTCCAGGGCCCAGCTTAGGGATGCCCGCTCTGGGGGCAGGAGGCGACACTCTTCTTTGTTGTCCCCCACATTCAAGGTCCCCTATCCTGCTTGTGGTGAAAATGTCCCTTAGAACACGGGACTGTGCCTCCGGGGCTCTTCCTGCTCACGAGAGTGATGCTGCCATCTCTGCGTCGGGGAGGCGGGTCCCGGGTCTCTTGCTCCGTCTTGCCCAGAAGTCTGGTCCCTCTCGGGATCAGAGAGGAGACATCACGCACTGACTTTTAGGAAGCTTTTCAGTGGCTTTTTTCCAAAATGCGTTTCTTATCTAAAAGGAAGGAGGGAAGAGAGGAAGGAAATATAGATTACAGCAACAACAGAGTCGCCTCTAATTTCACCCCCCAGAGAGAACCACTGTTATGTGTAATTTTTCAGACCTTTCTGTTACGCATGTGTAGATGTACATATATCTTTAAAATTATAAAGGCGAGTAAACTCTGTGTATATGCTGTATGTACCCTGCTATTTTTTAAAACGTGATGGCTTTTTTTAACCTAAGATATCATGAACACCTTTTCATGCTATTACATTTTCTTCTACAAAGTACGTGTTGATGTATACAGACCAGTCCGTTGTATGATGCGATATTTAAGCCGTCCCCTCGTAGATATTTTCGCAAGGTCAGATTTTTTGGTCTTGTTTTTTTCTGTTACGACATCGTGATCGCTAAAGCTTTGTGCTGGCCCTCGATCACGTCTCTAAGGTAAAGTGCTAGAAGTGGGCGTGCTGAGCACCCTGCCTTTCTCGCCGCCCGTCCCTGTAGCCTCACCGTGGCCGAGCACATCCTGTTCTACGCGCAGCTGAAAGGGAAGCCCTGGGAGGAGGCCCAGCTGGAGACGGAAGCCATGCTGGAGGACACAGGCCTCCACCACAAGAGGAACGAAGAAGCGCAGCATCTGTCAGGTGCTTGGGGCTGAAGAAAGTCAGGGCTGCAGCTGGCAAACCCGGTGTTTCCCACGCTCAGGGGAAAGCATGTCCCTGAAAAGCATGGGTGTGTGTGTGTGTGTGTGTGTGTGCGCGCGCGCTGAGGCTGCCACGGGAGCGCTCCTGCGGGTGGGAACATTCTATAAAGTTATTCTGGGCATCAGGGAGCAGCCCACCTCTGGATTATTTCCCGCTGTCTTACAGCAGCCTGGGCTTGTATTTGCTCCGATGTTTATGTCTTTGAAGTAGAAGTTGATAGGGAGTTCCACCATTGTGGTTCAGTGGGTTAAGAACCCAACTACTATCCATGAGGATGCAGGTTCGATCCCTGAGCTTGCTCAGTGGGTTAAGGATCTGGCATTGCTGTGAGCTGTGGTGCAGGCCAGCAGCTCTAGCTCTGATTTGACCCCGAGCTTGGAAACTTCCGTATGCCACAGGTGCAGCCATAAAAAGCAAAAAAAAAAAAAAAAAAAAAAAAAAAAAAAAAAAAAAAGAGAGAGAGTAGTTTTCAAATGGTCTGATCCTAGGAGAGATTTTCTTTTCAGCATCATGAGGGCTGTACCGCTAGGGTTTTGAACGTGTTATGAACAGCTAAGGAGGCGGCATCAAGCTGCTGCTGGATCTCAGACCCTTTCCATGCAGCCAGCCTGGGCCCTCCCCGTGTCCTCCACAGCCCCCTGACCCTGCCTCCCTGCCCCTCTAGGTGGCATGCAGAGGAAGCTGTCGGTTGCCATTGCCTTCGTGGGAGATGCCAAGGTGGTGGTTCTGGATGAGCCCACCTCCGGGGTGGACCCCTACTCGAGGCGCTCAATCTGGGACCTGCTCCTGAAGTATCGCCCAGGTAGCGGCCGCTGCGCAGGCCCTGTGCTCTCACCAAGGCTCTCCGTGTGCTCTCCACACTCTCACCCCGGCAGTTTGCAGATCAGTGTAGTAACAGCCACAGCGACACTCACATGGGGCTTTAGCACTGGCTTCAGGGAGTCTTAAGTTCCCCATGAAGCCTCCTGAGATTTTTTTTTTAACGCAAATATAAGCAGGGAGTTACTGATGAAGCAGCCTACTTTCCAAAAAATCCTCTAGAAAGTTCCCAATCTGCAGCCTTTCTGTCTGGAACAACTGGGGCAGCTCTGGGTGAAATTCCCCTTTGATTAAGGGGACCCGAGACACTTACAGAAGCCAGCTGCGAGGGTGATGAGCCTGTACGCAGCGCTGCAGAGGACGTCTGCGGGGCAGGTGTCTCAAAGTGGGGCAGATCCAGGAGAGACAGCAGTCAGAGCCGAGTGCCATAAAAGTGACAGTGGGGTTAATCCCGCGGTTGCTTTGCCATCCTGGAATCCTCATTTTCTTTAATGACATCCCCGGTTAGTATTACAGTGTGTGTGTCTGTGTGTGTCTGTGTGTCTGTGTGTGTTCTTTGCAAAGACTATAAACACAGTACTTAATGATCCAGAGATCATTGCGTATAAAACTCAATAGATGCTGAATGACAGTTATACATGTCTCATATATGGTGATTTCCTTGCATCAGGTCCTCTGTCCAGTGAAGAAATACTCTGTGAAACAGTGATTTACAATATGCAGGACGCTATATACAATATTAGCTGTCATCATTCGTATTCTAATGTCCTAGACTTTATTGCAGAATACTTGTTTTTGTGTATCAACTCCCGGCTTTGCAACCCACGCAGCGGGAGGCTGCAGTACTCCCTCCCACCCCCACGCGGCCCATTCCTGCCTGGTGACCCCCTGACCGCTGCCCCTGCAGGCAGAACCATCATCATGTCCACTCACCACATGGACGAGGCCGACCTCCTCGGGGATCGAATCGCCATCCTTGCCCAGGGGCGGCTCTTCTGCGCCGGCACCCCGCTCTTCCTCAAGAGCTGCTTTGGCACCGGCTTCTACTTGACCTTGGTGCGCAAGACGAAGACCGTCCAGAGCCATGGCAGAGGCTGCGCGGTGAGTGTCCGTCCAGGGAGGGAGCCCGTCTGGGTGGGAAGGACCGTGGCGCACACGTCCACGGAAGTCAGCTTCTAGCCAACAGCGTCGACCTCTGCGTTTCCAGGACCATCTGTAGATTTTGATAAAGGGACACTCTGAATTCTCCTACAGAGATCCTTTACCCTAATTAAAACAACGAGTTTTAAGTAAGATTATTAGCGGTCAGAATGCTAAACTACACGCGCGGTTTGGTACAACCAGGAGGGAGGGACTTTTATGTGGCAAAGTTCCACTGTTTAAAGGACAGTAGCTGGTTAAGATTCCTTTTTCATTCCAACATGTATGTTCCTGAATGAAACCCAAGTTTCACTGGTAACTGAAAGCCAAGAAAAGGCTTCCCTGCAAACTATAACCTAAAAATCATGAAGCTAAAAAACCACTGACCAGCAGAGAACATCTCAGTTTGTCAGGAGTCCAGGTTCAAGGCTGGGCTGTGAAGCAAACAAACTGTGTCGTCCTAGGCAAATTGCTAAGTCCCTCACAGTGGCTGGGCTTTTCCCACATAGAAAATGAAACATAATTGCTGTTCAGCTTCTTGGGGATGTGGTGAAGATAAGGGAGATAAAGCAAGATAAGTGTCCCCTGGCCTCCTTGAGAAAGGTGCTGCTCCCATTCAGGTTGTCTTGTCACGCTTATTTTGTTGCAGCATCAGTTGAAGTGTCTGGCTGCTTCTGGGTCGTCCAGTCCCATGCAGCTTCCCACAGCCCAGCCTGCATCCCTGGGGCGGGAGGAGCAGAATGTCTTGCACAGGCAGACCTACAGCTGTCACATACGTAATGACAAGCCAAAGGGGTCATTGAGCTTCTCTCTGCCTGATTCACACACTGTCCAAGATAAAATCAAACAGCCACACTCTGCAAATGTTCAGATGAAATCATAAATTAAAACAGTAAAGAAAAATACATTGGCAGTTCCCACCATGGCTCAGTGGTAACGAACCCAACCAGTACGCATGAGGACACTGGTTTGATCCCTGGCCTCACTTGGTGGGTTAAGGATCTGGCACTGCGGTGAGCTATGGTGTAGGTTGCAGATGTGGCTTGGATCCTACATTGCTGTGGCTGTGCTGTAGGCTGGCAGCTGTAGCCCTGATTCGACCCCTAGCCTGGGAACTTCCATACGCTGCAGGTGCAGCCCTAAAAAGATGATAAAAAAAAAATACATTGACCACTTTTAGCATGAGAAACAAAGTGTAAATGGTGACAGCCATGGGCATCGAGAAGATGCTGTAGAAATGACCGATGCCCTCTGTTGTAGGGGACCTGCAGCTGTGCGTCTAAGGGCGTCTCCGGCAGGTGTCCAGCCTGTGTCAATGAGATGACTCCAGAGCAAGTCTTGGACGGTGAGGACTGGGGCAGGCCGTACCTCGGTGTTTATCTGGCGGTCATCTCTGGGTATTGTGGGTGTGTGGCTGCCATGCCTTTTGGTGGGAGCAGAGACAGCCCTCCGAGTGCTTCTCAAGCCCACAGGCATGTGGTTGCTCATCTTCTTGGAGCCTCGTTCTCCTCCTCCATCCCAAAGGAATGTCAAAGTCGGGGGCCCTCCGGCCCTCTCCCTTAATGAGGAATCCAGTCTTTGCTCACTCCTCGCCCTTGCCCATACAAAGCCTCCGGTCCTGGGGTCCTCCTGCCTGGTGCCAAGCCACATTCCTCAGGGTCTGGAGAGAAGGCTTCTCAATGTGCCAGGCGGAGCGCTTGGGTAGAGCCCTGGCAACGCCCAGCCCTGGCCGAGAGCTTTTGCCGAGTCAGGTCGTGGGGTGCGGAGGCATGGATGGCAGCTCTCTGGAGTATCACGCATCCCTTTACACTCCTAGATTCCCCTCAGACTCCCCACTTTCCAGAGACTCTTGCTCAGATTAGGGTGTATTAAACCTCGTAAGCGGCCCCTCTTCCTCCAGGAAGATGCCGAACAGAGGCTTTCAGTGGAAGCACTTGTCCCACAGGACCTGACCGCCTGGTCCCCGAGTGCCTGCCAACAACTCTTTCCACTCTCCATGAATGGTCCCGTCGTCCAGCCCCTGGGGGTGTCCCCACAGCTGGAATAGCACACGCCCCCTCTTCCTGAGGGGGGCAAAATCAGACCTATGTACGGACGCAAGCCAGTGAAGGGGAGAGAGTCCTGCTCAGCGAAGAAAGGACAGTCTCCCCGCAGCACGAATGCTTTGCTGACTCCGATCTGGTGGAACAAGGAAACGAGACCATGTCTATGCCCCGCACCTGAAATCTGAGGGGAACGGGCCAGAGTCGCACCCCAGGAACCCCCTCACCCTCTCTTTGCGCTGCTGGAACCTGTGGTGAACACGGCCACGTCTTTTTACGCTGACATTTCTGGGTGTTGTTCCTGGTCTGCTTTGCTGTGGGCCCCTCCCTGCTTTCCGAAAACAGCTTTTTCTTGTTTTAATTACGGCTGTGCACCAAAATCAAGCTGGCAACAGCTTAATGGCTGGGGTGAATCTTTTTTTTTTTTTTTTTTTTCAAATTATTATAGTTGATTTACCATGTTCTGTCACATTTTACTGTACAGCAAGTATCTCTTAAATATTACTTTACTTCTAAAGAGCAGTTTGTTTTCTTTGACTAGAAGAGGGATGCTGGGAGCGGTGGGAGGCCCAGTAGGCAGCTGTGCCCCGAATGAGAGGAGGGAGGTCCCTGCACGCCCCGCCAGCTCCTGGAAGGCAGGCCTTTGCTCACACACGCCCACGTAGCACACACACACTCACGGACCTCCCTGCCAGACGCCGAAAGCCCGGCTGGCCCGAAGGACTGCTTCTGGAAAGGCTGACACACCGCGCGCCTGAGACACAATTCCTGGGAATCCAGCAGCTTCGGTTGGATTTCCTTCCTCCGAGAACAATGAGCCCGGCCCCGGGAGGGCTGTCAGGGCAGAGACGCTTCCTCCCACCAGGAGCCTCCCGCCCCTGCCTGAAGTCCGCTCGTGCTGAAGACAATTGAGTCTAACTTGCATGTTTGACATAAAACAAGATGTCCAGTCCAGCGGGGCAGAAGGGTTTGGGTTGAAAGCCATGAAATCCCTCTGCGGGAGTCGTTTCTAAAGCAAAGAGAGAAAAGGACTCACGAGAGGACCCTAGAAGAGCTGGGGTCTGAGTCCCCACAGTCCCTTGCCTTGGACCTGCGTCTCAGATAACGTGCTAGGGAGCCGTCTTTACAGGCATGCTTTAAACTTTTTAATCTGACTTCTAATTTTAAGGTAACACGGGCTTCTGCATAAAATTCTGTTGTGACCGTGTGAAGGTATCAGGTGGATGCTTGCCGGGCCCAGTGCTGTGCGCCCACACACCGCCCCTGGGGCCACCTCCACAGCTTCCCAACCCGCTTCTGCATTTCCTGTGGGCCGGGGAATAAGGATGTTTTGTTTGCTCATTTGAGGAGGCAGCTGCAACCCCAAGGGAAGTGGCCCAGGGCTCTGGAAAGTTAGAGCAGGCCTGCGGGTGTGAATTAGGAAGAGGCGCTCTCCTCCAGCCTTGTCACCAGGGCCTGGTGTGTGCCTTGGGCAAGCCCCCATACCTGGGGCCAGACGAGGAAAAGGAAAGCAGTTTTGACTTTGCCCTCAGGCTTGTGGAGATTAAGAATGAGCGACACTGAGACAGGAGCTTTCTGACGGGATAATTTTCATGGTGACAGCAGCAGCTCACGCTTATCCGTGGGCGCATCGCTCTCAGGGTTTGGCATATATTAACTCATCCAAGCCTCACAAATAAGAATCAGTTGGGCGCCATTATTTCTCCCTTTTCGCAGCTGAAAAACTAGGGTGTGACCTGCCTGGTGTTACCCTGATTGTCCAGAACAGAACATTTCACCCAGCAAAGGAGAAAACCAGCACAGAGATGGTACCTGAGCTCCCCAAGGTTGCGCAGCTAGTTAGGGAGGAGTTGGCCTCCGTCTCCATCTCAGTGCCTGTCACGGGGCCAACTCATCTAAAAACAGACTCGAAGGGAGAGTTCCCGTCATGGCTCAGGGGTAATGAGCCCGACTAGTATCCATGAGGATGCGGGTTCCATCCCTGGCCTCACTCAGTGGTGAGCTGTGGTATAGGTCACAGACACGGCTTGGATCCCATGTTGCTGTGGCTGTGGTATAGACCAGCAGCTGCAGCTCCGATTCAACCCCTAGCCTGGGAATCTCCATATGCCACGGGTGCGGCCCTAAAAAGACAAAAATCAAATCAAATCCAAAATAAAAGCAGACAGGAAGGAAATGCCCCTTCCCCAGATGGAGGCAGAAGAGAGTAGGAGCGCTAGGCGAGCTCACAGTCCCCCAGGTGCCGGAAAGTGGAGCTGAGGCCAGCCTTTCTTCTTGTCTCAGGGGACGTGAGCGAGCTGGTGGATGTGGTTCACCACCACGTTCCGGAGGCGAAGCTGGTGGAGTGCATTGGTCAAGAGCTTATCTTCCTTCTTCCGAGTAAGAATTTCAAGCAGAGAGCCTATGCCAGCCTTTTCAGGGAGCTGGAGGAGACGCTGGCTGACCTGGGGCTCAGCAGCTTTGGAATTTCCGACACTCCCCTGGAAGAGGTAAGGCAGAGACCCCAGCTGGTTTCTGTCAGCTACCAGAAGAGATAGTTCTTTGCCAAAGTCTAACACCAAAGTCCAGAAGGGAGGTCTTATGAAGGCAAAAAGCCATAATTTCTCACCCAAGCATAGCAACTATCTTCATGAGTGGCTTTACTTCCGCCTGCCTTTGTACACACACACACACACACACACTTTCCGTAATTGGGGTCACCACGAGCACACACTTCTGTACGTAGAGAAGAGCATGTTCTTAGATAAAGAGTCGTAGTTATTTCCTTCCCATTAGGAAGCAGTACCCGACCAAACTGAGCTTGGGTTAGATCTTTTTGAGAGTGGGAATGCCTAAGCCAAATTCTCTCTTTTTTCCCTTTCGACAGATTTTTCTGAAGGTCACGGAGGATTCTGGCCCAGGACCTCTGTTTGCAGGTACGCTGTCCTAGCGTGTGTGTCCTTTGTTCTGTCATCACACCCCAAGTTCTATCCTGAAAGCCTACGGAAAGACTCATGAAACAACAGAACAGGCAAACACTCCTCCATTGTATTTATCTGAGCCCCAAGATCGTTTGTGTTCTTGGTTCCTTTGCATGGCAGATGGAAGACAGATGGAATTAGGTCTGGGTGGGAAAACTCCCGAAGAACCAGGGTTCTTAAGGAGGTCAGGCTGGGAGCGCCGCCACCCCAAGCTTCTCATCCCCTTCCTGGTCTCCTGTTCCAGCCACAGCACCATCCTCGTCTCCTCTCATTCCCACCAGGCCTCCGATCCACTCCTGCCTGCGTGAGTGACAGCTCGCAGCATTCGTAGAGATATTGGTGACACTAAATACAACCCAGATGCCAGCTAGGGCCTCCTGACCCCTTTGTGATGGCGAGAAAAGTATCCTGAGCCTTCCTTTAGTGCCCTCTGGAACTTCGAAACTCTGGGGACCACAGCTGCTGTGGATTCTAGGGGTTTCTCTTCTCTATGTCTGAGCCACTTTCCTCTCTCCTGGTCATGGGCAAAGCTTGAGGCAACTCTCCTTTGCTGCCTTGGGCACCTGCCATTGGTTGCCTCTTTCTGCCCAGTGTGGCCATCACAGCACTGCCCTGATCAGCGACTGTTTCCTCTGTTCGTTTCTGCTACCAGCCCTTAAGTTACGGTTTTCATCTCACATTATAAATGCTCCCAGCTAGACCTAGAACTGCCAATGATCACACATATCCGCCCAGATGAGCACCATGCTCCAAGTAGGTTGTGTGGCCGCCTGGAGAAGCGGCGGTCCAGGCGGAGAGGAGGAGAGGGCCGTGATCTGAGGGGATGGGAGCAGCTCATCAGAGGGCCCAGCTTCTTCCAGCTTCGCAGACACAGGAATTGAAGTCTCTCAGCTCATCCACCGGCAAAAACTTATGTGAACCAAGACAAAAATGACAACATGCTAATTTGTACTAGAAGCTGTGATGGATTCAAGAATTGGGGCCATTAATCTGCACAGAAAGCGCCTTCTTATTAATTAGGTCTCTTAGAAGAATGAATGACCCGTCAGAAGATGGGTCATTCTGAACCTAGACCAGGGTGTTCCAAAGAGACAGTCAAGTGCAGCGGTTAAGAGCACAGCCTCTCGAACGACCAAACAGTGAACTTGACCTCTATAATGTGCTAATTGAGTGGCTTTGGATAAATACGTAACCTCTTTTTTTAATGAGAACTCCTAAGGTTTGCTCCCTTACCAAGTTTCATTGGTAACATGCAGCAGTGTTAGTTATATTTATCATGTGGTACATTCTGTCCTTAGCATCTGCTAATACTTAACGTCTTTGTACCTCAGTTTCCTCATCTGCAAAATGAAGATGATAAGAGCATCTACCTTTTAAAGTTACTGAGAGGATTAAGTGATTCAGAACAGGTCTTAGCACAACACGCAGTTTCTGATTATGAGGCAGCAGCACCATGACCTCAACACTGGGAAATCTCTCTTTCCTCCAACGCATTCAGTCCTAGCGTACACTTTACAAAGCACTCCACACCCATGGTTTTATGTGACTGTCGCTGTAACCTCATGAGGCCATGTGGCAAGGAGTGGCCCTCTCTGGGGAATAGGTGTGCTCACATCAGTGGACGACTTGCCTTAAAATCACACAGGCTTCAGGGTCTTATTCCCTGGTTTCAGCACTCAAATCTAGGACCCACAATTACACACTCCCACGGTCCCCTGTTTTTCAGAGAGATGACTGAGTAGGCTCCATTTTCAAGGACGGCCTTTTTTCTGATCTTGTCTTCAGAGTCTGAAGGAGCCTGTCTGTAGCAGCTGTTCACGCCATTTCTGATGCGTGGCTCACTGCCAGTGGCCTCTAGAGGGCAGCAGAGAGCCAGGGACAAACTGATGCCAAGCCAGACTGAAGCCCTCAAGCCTGGCTTGAGCCATGGACTCTGGTCTGGATGGGGCATCCGGGAGAGAGCAAAGCTCAGAGCAGAGGCATGAGCAGAGGCAGCAGAAGTCCCAACAGAGGGAGGGCCGGCCACGGAGGACATCAAATCTGAACCAGATCAGAAGAAGGGAGGCAGGCCTGGGACGCTGGCCCCTGAGCCTGCAGAAGTTCTCCCTCTGAGCTGCGGGCCTGGTGCACCGCAGGTGCCCATGAACATTGACTGGGAGGGTGACCCCGCTGACCCAGCTCCCTCTGCAGCTGCTCTAGTCCTGGGGAACTTCAGCAGAAATCACCCGGGGGCCAACCCGCCGTCTTCCGGGTTCTCTGTGTGCAGCATGTTCTGCCTACGAATACTAGTCAGGGGTGACAAACTATAGCTTCAACGTGACCGCTGACTCCAGTGGTGTTTAGCACATTCACATGCGTTAGCTCATCGCATCTTCATAACAACCCTTGAAACATTCTCGCTTTCGTTGTACAGAGGAGCAAACTCAGATTCAGACAGGTTGAGTCATTGAGCCAGATTTACGCCTCTAGGAAGAGTCAGGATTCAAGCCGAGGTCTCCTAACGCCTAGCTCACTGGTCTTTCCACTACTCAGTGGCCTCTAAAAATGTGGAAAGAACTAAGTCCATTCTGACTTTTACTTTTTTTATGTACACACATCATACATGAATATATTCCGTTGTTAAATTCAAATAATGCAAAAAAGGCTAAAATCGCCCTTCCCACTTCTTCTCCTGCACCTTATCCAGCTCTACCCCTGGAGTGGTAACCTCTTTTAACGACCGTTGTTCATGCAGAGCCTTGCCCGTGTGTGCACACTGTGGGTGGAGGTGTATGTATAAAATGTGTTTCTTTGGATGTTTGTGCCTCTAACATAAATAGGATCTTAATCCGCTTACTGTTCTGCAATGTATATGTTCTGGGCCTCTCTGTCTTCTGTAGAGGATTTTTAAGCAACTGTAGACAATTCTGTCTATAGATGATGTATATCAGAAAATAGAATTTTTTTAAGTTTACTAACCTTCCTAGCCTGATATTTGCTGCTGACTTACATGAAAGGAAAATCACACAGTAAGAAAAATACAACATGTGAAGTCCAGACCCTATGACTTTTTCTGAATTATTAATTCCATCTCCCAAACCAGGCAGCACTCGGCAGAACAAAGAAGACGTCAGCCTCCGACACCCCTGCTCGGGTCCTCCTGGGAAAGCGAGACAGACTCCCCAGGGCACCGACGGCGGCTGCCCGGAGCCGGCTCCTCCCCTGGGGGGCGAGGGGCACGGCCGGCTCAACACGGGAGCGCGGCTGGTGGCCCAGCACGTGCAGGCGCTGCTAGTCAAGCGGTTCCACCACACCGTCCGCAGCCGCAGGGACTTCCTGGCCCAGGTATTTATCACTCGCTCTCTGGCTGAGCCGGTTTGCTGGTGACCAGGGCCTGCAGGCCCTCCCCCGCCACCCCGTCCTCTCCCAGGCTTTCTCCTGCACGTGGCATCAGACATGGCAAGGAGCCCCCTTTTTGGGTTCTGCCAGCTTGACTTCTTCCTTGCCAACTTTGTGTTGATTCTTAGCAACACAAAGCTTCTTTGTAAGTGGGTATCCAACCTCACTTAGCAGAGAAACTAGAGTGATAGTGAATGTGTTGATACGGGGTTTATTTTTACAGGGAAGGGTAAAATCGTGTTTTCACTCATTTTTGCGATGAACCCACCTATCAAGCCCATTGCCTGCTTTTTCTTTTTGTGCGGAAGCAGGACCTCTGGTTCCCCTCTGGCGGAGCATTGGCCTACCTCAGTGACCAATGCTGGCCCCTCCGCCACCCTTCAGAGGGTACCAGGACAGTCTCTTTTCTCCTCCACAACTTGCCTTGGCTCATCCTCCCATCATGTTCCCCGGAAGACGGACCTTCTCCACCAGGGCCCAGTAATGAGGCTGCAGCATGACTGTGGGGCAGAGACGGCAGGTGGTGTACCACACGTGCCACGTATGTCTCCCCACAGATTGTGCTTCCAGCCACTTTTGTGTGTTTGGCTCTCATGCTCTCCATCATCATCCCGCCTTTCGGTGACTATCCTGCTCTGACCCTTCACCCCTGGATGTATGGGCAGCAGTACACCTTCTTCAGGTGCGTGGACGCGCCCCCAGCAGTTCTCATTCTCCTCCGCGCGCTCTGGGGCTCCGGGGTCACTGCTGCTTGGTGAGGCCTTGACCCTCCTGCTCCCTGGCACAGTCACCGGTGTGCTGGGTGTCGTCGGGCTGCCCTCCGAAAGGAAGTTCATGCTCCTGCCCCTTGGGAAGGGTGCCCCCAAGTGGACCCAGGACTGCCAGGAGTAAGGAGGGCGAAAGGAAAGTGGGGGGGGGGGTGGAAGCTCTGCTTGAGGTGCAGACCACCACGTGTGCGGGGGTAAATTACCGCTTCCCAGGAGCCCCCGCAAGGTCGCATCCTGTGCTTGTGCGCGTGTCTGGTCACCGTGCCCACTCCATAGACATGTGTTGAGTTGCACGTCGGCTGCTGCATCCCTCCGCCCCAGTCACATGTGCATCCTGTGAAAGCCCCTCTCACTCTGTCCAGCATGGACCAGCCGGACAGTGAGCTGCTCGCGACACTGGCAGACGTCCTCGTGAACAAACCAGGCTTTGGCAACCGCTGCCTGAAAGGAGAGTGGCTTCCGTAAGTCTGCCTACCCCTGCCCCAATGCCAGCAGCTGTCCTGGGAGACCCTGAAGGTTGGGAGAGGCCCACCTCGATCCTGCTCTGTATTACACGATCCTGCTCTGGTCCACACCCTGGACCAGCACTCACCTGCCTCTCCTTTGGCACCTGTGTGCCAAGGCTGTTCACTAGCCCTCGGGGAGCCCCTGCATCACTGCCAGCTCTGTACTTCTGTCATTCTCCACATAGAAAGTTCCATACTGAGTTGATATCTGCATCTCAACTTATTTGAAAGGAATCTGAAGAGGAGAAGAAGGGAGATGGGGGCTACGCTGTGATGGACCCGGAGTGGATTTAGTTACAAATATGGCCAACGCTCAATTATTGCTTTAAATATAAAGAAGGGCATTCTAGAAGGCCATTGAAATCCACCAAGAGTTCAAAACATTTAATAGCATTTTAACTGCCTTTCTCATCCAGTCCTTTTCAGTTATGGATAAGGACCCAAATAGACTGTTTTCAAATTCCTCTTGTATTTGTTCTCTGAACAGCTAGAGCTGCCAGAAGATAAAGGGAGATAGAACCATCCGCATGCAAGACAATTATCCCACTGACCTACACCTCGTCAATCAACAAGACTCTAGTCTTGACTTTCCTTGAGCAGTTACTAACCACTGAGTGTAGACGGAGATGCCTGGGTTGAGGAGAGGGAGGGCAGGTGAAGGAGGAGAGGGTTGTTGCTCTTTCTCATTTGGGGGATTTCTTGTCAACTTTGGAGCTGATGGTGGACTGTGTTCTTGTCTCCATGAGGGAGTTCCCCTGTGGCAATTCAACCCCCTGGAAGACTCCCTCTGTGTCCCCGGACGTCACCCACCTGCACCAGAAGCAGAAGTGGACAGCAGACCAGCCCTCGCCGGCCTGCAGGTGCAGCACCAGAGAGAAGCTCACCATGCTCCCTGAGTGCCCCGAGGGCGCAGGGGGGCTCCCGCCCCCGCAGGTACCTCCCCCGGGGCCCTGAGCTGCCTGTGCCTCCTGGGTTGCTAGTCAGCCAGCGTTTCCAACACTCGAGTGAGGGACTGAATGAGAATCCAGGTCCTCTCCCAGAGGCTCCCTGAGGCCCAGTCACAGCCACCTGCCCTGGACAAGGTCCCTGACCCAAAGCTGCATTTCCGCCAAACACTCCCTATTCAGTCTAGTAAGAAAATAGCTTCGAATATTGAGAAAATGCTACACCATGCATGCTCTTTACAGAAAATTAGAAAATACAGAGAAGTCAGAACAAAAACCGTCCCTCTGTCCCTTGGTGATGACCACGAATAACATTGGGTCTTTATCCGTGCAGACAGGGTTGCGTCAAAATGCTGTCCTGAAACCTGCTCTTTCGCTTAATTACATGTCAGGAACCTGTGCCCATGTCAGTAAACACGGGCTGCATCGTCTTTAAGCCTGCACACTGTCCCGCTGTTTGGATTTACTTTAATCCCTGCTGCTGGACATACGGGCTTTCACTTTTTCTCTGTTAAAGACGGTGTTGTAGTGTCTTATTTGAACACAGTTATTAGCAATCTCAAGAAGTTTGTCAGAGTTCCTGCTGTGGCCAAGGGGATCGCCCATGTCTTGGAAGCTCTGGGACACAGGTTCAATCCCTGGCCTGGCACCGTGGGTTAAGGATCTGGCCTTGCCACAGCTGCAGCTCAGATCCAATCCCTGGCCGGGGAACTCCATATGCCTCGGGGTGGTGGCCAAAAAAAAGAGGAAAAAAAAGAGGTTTGCCATGTGCTGTGTAATTCACACACACACACACACACACACACACACACACACACACACCCACACCCACACACACCCACACACCCATGCTTTTCAGGGACATCAGCGGTCTCGGCTCTGAGCAGGATCTTCCCTCAGGGGTTCTGAGCGCCATAGTTCACCACAGTGAGCCTCTCCCGGGGGTTTGGGAGACTGATCAGGGCCAGAGGAGTCTCACCCGGTCTCGGGTTGGTAACGGGCCTTGCCCAGGGCTGGGACCTACGTGGTCCTCTCTCCTGATCTGCTGATGAGCAAATGAACGGCTCTGGAGAGGCCGCATGGCGGGTGGGGCGAGCGCCGGCACTGGCCTCAGAGAGCCGTGCGTTGGCTACCTGGCCTCTCTGAGCCGTAATTTCCTCGCTTATAATTTGGGGACAGCTGTACTTATTTCTTAGCATTATTATGAGAATTTAGTGAAATAATGTGGGTAAAGAAACTAGTATTTAGAAATGGGTTCAACTCAAGTGATGGCAGCTGCACACTAGCAGTGGATAAGATGAGATACAGCTTCTTTCTCTCTCTTTCTTTCTTTCTTCCTTCTTTTTTTTTTATGGCTGCAGCCATGGCATATGGAAGTTCCCAGGCCAGGGACTAAATCCAAGCCACAGATGTGGCAACACTGGATTCTTTAACCCACTGTGCCAGGCCGGGGATCGAACCTCTGCCTCCATAGTGACCTGAGCCACTACAGGCTGATTCTTAACCTCCCGTGCCACAGTGGGAACTCCTGGATACACCATCTTTAAAGGAAGATTTCCAGGCGCTACCACACAGCACTTTCATGTGTACGTCACAGGCCAGCGCTGAACGTCCAAGGAGACTGGGCCCTCTGGTCTTGACTCTGGGTGGCCTGGTGCCCAACAAAAAAGTCTCTTCCTGTGGCATCTGGCAGAAGGGCAGAGCAGCACTGGGGGACAGCTAAATTTTGCCAGAGCATCGGTCCCAGTTGGCTGGCTTGTAAGTGATTGCGTGTTTATGAACATTTTATCTCTTTCTTTTTTTATGCTAAAGGCATTGCCTTTCTATTTCTCAAGCAATACATTTTCCCTTTGAATCAGAACTTGTCCATTACAGCATCACAGGGATCTCAAAAGAGGGAGGTGGGGGCTTGTTCCAATTCTCTGTACCCCAGAGGAAGCTTCGCTGCTGCTGCTTTTTTTTTTTTTTTTTTTTTTGGCCTTGCCCACAGAATGTTGAAGTTCCCGGTCCAGGGACTGAACCCACACCACAGCAGTGACCTGAGCCACTGCAGCGACAATGCCGGATCTTCAATTTGCTGCACCATAAGGGAACTCCTGAGGAAGCTTTGCTTCTGTAAGGTCTGCTGAGGGCCGTGTGGCTACTTCTATCAAATACATCCCGTGTCAGGGCATTGAGGCTGTGACCCAGTGCAGCGAGCTCTCGGTTAGAACAGGGAGAAAAGGCCAAGACGGCTGCACGAGGACTTGTTCCCTAGCGAATCCTAACTTTAAGGCTGCTCGCCTCACTTAGGAATGTACTTTCAGTGGCTGGTCCTTGGTCCCCGAAGAAAACACGGAGCAGGCCACGACAGCCGGGGTAGAGAGCGCATCTGTTCCTGTGACTTTCTGTCATCCAGCCTTTCCTCGCTGTCATTCCTGCTTTCCTGGGAGCACCTGCAGAGGCGTCCCCACAGACGCTGCTGGGTGTGCTCCGTGTGCCTCTCTCTGTTTCGTGCGTGCACACACTCGTGATCACACCCACGCAACACACTTACTCAGACACACTCTTCCTTCAGCCTGGAATAGGGCCAGAGGGCCTGTTCTGGGCTTGGTTCCCAGGAAGGAAATTGTCCTCATCTGGAAATGGGGTGGTGGCTTTGGTCTCCAGTCCCCTTCCCTTGCTGACATTCTTCGAATGGTGTCGGGTCCTGAGGGCGGGTGTGCTCCATGCCTGCCTTCTGCAGTAATCAAGTTGTGGGACTATTTCACGGGACAGAACTCTTAGAAAATAATGGATCATAAATTCTCGGGCACCAGCCTCGCATCCAGCCTAGAGTCCGCCGGGGGGAGCTGGGCAGTTCGCTGGGGGCCGCGCTCAGCCAAGAAGCACGAGACTGAGGGAAGAGAGCCCGGCTGCGCAGTCGGACAAATGCAGATCGAATCCTAGGTGATCACCCACCAGGTCCGCACCCGGGCGGAAGTTAGCCGCCCTTCCTCCACCTCAGGTTGTCTGTCAGTTAAGGAACAACTCCTCTTTCCGGAGGAGGGAAGGATTAGGGGAGATGCTGTATGTAGCCTTTGACCCAGAGCCTGGCTCACAGCAAGCAGCTCAGGAGATGCTAGGGCTCCCCCTAGTGTTAGGAGCAAGGTGGAGAAAGTGCACTGAGGAAGGGGGTGAGGTGGGGAGGGGTGGGAAGGACAGAAACCTCATCAAAATGCAAGGAATGGTGTGAGGACGGCGGTTCAACCCTGCCGGAAAGTTCCTCGGCTGCTGCTGGGTGGCACCCTTGACACCCCAGGTTCATGACTGACCGGAAACTAAACACTGTATCGTCCCAGATTCAAAGTAGTGTTGCCACCTCGTGGCCAAACTCATGCACTTTTGAATTCTCTAAAATCTTTTGACCCACTCAGTTCTAGACACATTTTGAAAGTGATTTGGAAATGGTAAGCCCCTGTTCGAATTCTCTCATTCATGTCACAATTTACTGTGTCAGCCACCTAGGTCCCCAGCTGCTCCTCTGGGTGCTGGGGACGCCACAGCTAACAAGTCAGAGAAAGTCCCGGCTCTCACAGCAATTGTATCATACGGGGTGGCAGACCAAAACAAGCAAACAGATTCGTTGGAAAGAAAGTTTCAGAGAGAGATGAAGGTGTGCAGCTAATTCTGCAGCATGTGGCTGGAAACTGCTCCGCTGCGGAGTAAACTTGGCGGAGAGATTTGAATGAGGAAAGTTAGCCACGGAGGCTGTCCAGGGAAGACGGTCCGGCAGAGGGAGCCGCGCCAGGTGCAAAGCTGCAGGGGGAGTGAGAGGTGGGCCCTGGGGGGAGGAGGAGGGAGAGGCGGGCAGCAGCAGGGGGCTCAGCCTGGGTGATGCATTTGGACTGGATCCCAGGGTTTCTTGGAGTGCGGAGTGCAAGGCAACTGGGGCATTCGATTGACGTTTCTAAGCTCAGTCTGGCTGCTGAGTGGAGAATGGTCTGTGGAGGGTCAGGGGGGAGTCAGGGAGACCCCTTCAGAAGGGTCTGGGGAGGCCCAGGTGACTCTGGGGGGAGGCTTGGACTAGGGAGATAGTGGTAGAACTGGAGAGATGCAGGTGGACTGGAGGTTTATTCTGAAATTAGAACCCTTCGATCTCGTCAATGGACTAAAGAAAAGAGTGGGCTCGAAGGTGACCCCACGTCGCTGCTATGGGGACAGGGAGAGGTCGGTGCTTACTCAGTATGTTCCCTGCAGCTGAGTCTGTAAATAGTCTTTGGAGAAGGCCTCGACGTTTCGCCTGGCATTCCGCAGTAGTTAACGCACACGTCTCGTTCCCCAGAGGATCCAGCGCAGCACCGAAATTCTGCAAGACCTCACCGGCAGGAACATCTCCGACTTCTTGGTAAAAACGTATCCTGCTCTTATACGAAGCAGGTAAGAAGAGACCCTTTTAGACCTTTCATCCTCGCTCCATCCTGTGGGAAACGCTCACCACAAACAGAAGATAACGTCCTTTTCATGCTTTATCGACAATCAGGGCAGTGAAATTTTTCTTTTTCCTAATTTGAGGGCCTGATCCAGTAGAAAAGGCAACTGAGGCGCAGACAAGTAAAGTGCAATTTAGGGTCGATTTAGTTTCGTCCTCTTGTTTTGTTTCGGCCAAGCAGTCAAAGTCTAACCCGCAAGTAAAATGAGGGAGTATAGCATTTGCCCAATAGTACAGCCTCCTATTTTCACTCATTAAGAAGGAGAGATGAAGTTCTGAGGGAAGAAGGAAAATAAGGGGGGAAAGTAGAGGAAAAAGAGAAAAGCGAGAGGGACGAGTATGGAGCCGAAGGAGAAAGGAAACATCTAGGCCAAGAGAGGTGAGAGGCGGTGGGCTAACTAATGCATGAGCCCGCAGGTGGTCCAGCTGACGGCACCTGCCATGCTCTGCCTGCCACTCGTCGTCAGTATCACTGCCCTTCCAATGCCAGGGAAGCCCTCCCAGCACCGCAGCTATTCTCATCAAGCCCCACCGGGGCTGGGCCAGCCTAAGCAGCCCCATCAGCGCAAGCAGCATGACAGGAGGAGCAGGGACCCTGACCCAGGCCCCCTGATCTCCGACCTTTGAAATAAAACATTCTGTCTACTTCTAGGAGTATTGTCAGTTGCTTCCCCTCCCCGCCCCTGAACGAAGGACACAGGAACTCAGTGAACTATAGCGCACTGCAGATGCCGAAGCAGCGCCTGAGAAGGCAGTGCCAGGCCAGAAGTTTGCAAAATGAAGAACACTGTCCAAACACAAAAGTAAAAGCAGGGGGCACAGGATTTAGTCAATAATGCAATGAACAATGGCCACCCCAGACTTTGCTCTCAGCACAAATCTTCCAGATGGAATTTTGGATCTTGTGCTTGATGATGCTGATAGTTCATAGGCCTGACCTCTGAGGGCCAGAGCTGGTGCCTGTGTGTCTCCTGTCTTGTAAGTTTGCCCCTAGTTGGCTGGAAGTCAGTCTCTTAACTTTGGGCTGTGGTTATAATTCCGACCTTCCCACAGTGTGCAGCTGATTAGGAGTCTCGCTTGTAGAGAGTGGAGGAGGGGAGACTTGCAGCCTTCACTCCACCGAGCAGGGTCATTGCCACATTTTCTAGGTCCAGGTGATCTGACAGCATGGCCACCCAAAAAGCCCAGCAGGCAGAATGTGACTTGGAGAGCCAGGGGTGGGAAACACCCATCCTTTCTCGCCAGGTGTATCCCGGCGGCTCCTGGGCTGGGAAGTTTCTGCGTTGCTTAGATGTCAGGAAATGCAAAACTGCCCTGCAGACCAGGACACCCCAGTGAGGGTTTGGGAAAGAGAGTTCACACCACTGCCAGACTTGTGGTATTCATGGTATGATGTGTTTTGGCTTTCAGCTTGAAGAGTAAATTCTGGGTCAATGAACAGAGGTAAGAGACTATTTTTGTAAGAAATTAAAACCTCAGAATGACCTATTGAACATAATTGCGCATAAGCCACACCTCAAAATCCGAGGGGTCGGGCTCTTGTGAATGTGCTCGGGAATTTATAAGACAAAGTCTTGAGGGTACGAGGCTGTGGACACCCCGGGCCCAGAAGATGCTCGGCCACAGGTCTCCTTGGAGGACGCAAACGGGAGGTGGTACCCTGAAGACGGCTCCAGAACCTCTGAGCAAGCAGCAGTTTAGAGCAGGAGGCCATGTACCCCAAGCCCTGGGGCTCCTTGACCCAATCCTTCTCTGCCTCAGGAGGCTGGTCCAGCCCCAGACACACCCCACTCCTGAGGCTTCCCAGAGGCTCAGGTGCTTCCTGGGGTTTAAGAATCCTTCAGATTTAGGCTGGAGTGGCCCGGCCTCTGGGCCCTCCAGAACAGGGCCTCTAGAAGGAACGCAGCACTGATGTCAGTTTCCTGGGCAGACTCTGGACCATAACGTGGAATTCAGCTTTGAGAATCGCTCCCCAGAGGGAAGGGAGGGGCCTCAGCCGAAGCAGAAAGGTGGGGGGACAAGTGGCATCCCCGGGAAATAAAGTTCTCCCCCTCTGCCTCACCTGCCCACCACATCAGCGAATTTGTGGAGGAGTTTGACTGTGGGCATGTTGCTGCCGTCGAAGGCCTTGGGGGCAGAGAGTGACACGCCCAGACCCGTGTCTGAGCCCCGTCACTTGAGCCTTCCAGAGCAGCGTGGAAGATGGGTCACAGCGAGGGACCCAAGGCTGGGCTCCCAGTTCATGGTGGAAGCAGGGGTCACAGCCGGGGTGGCGAGGGGCTGCCTGAGCAGGGGTGGGTGAGGGGCTGAAGGAGCGACTCGGCCGACTGGGCCGGATTCGGTGATGATACGTACCTGCAAGGTTCAGAAGCAGCACAAAACCGGAATCCCTGGCCAGGGTCGGGGGGAGTCAGGAAGACGTCAGGAGAAGACAGCACAGGGCAGGGGCCTGGAGAGGCGCTCAGGGAAGCCAGCAGCCCTGTGCAGGCAGAGGGACTCAGGCAACGTGGACCCCGGGGACCACTCAGGGCGTGGAGGGGAGGGCACCTCAGAGAGGTGCGAGGACGGCGAGCTCAGCAGGCATCAGAACGGGCCCCTGGGAGTTCCCATCGTGGCGCAGTGGTTAACGAATCCGACTAGGAACCATGAGGTTGCGGGTTCGATCCCTCGCCTTGCTCAGTGGGTTAACGATCCGGCGTTGCCGTGAGCTCTGGTGTAGGTTGCAGACGCGGCTCGGATCTTGCGTTGCTGTGGCTCTAGCGTAGGCCAGTGGCTACAGCTCCGATTCGACCCCTAGCCTGGGAACCTCCATATGCCGCGGAAGCGGCCCAAGAAATGGCAAAAAGATGAAAAAAAAAAAAAAAAAAGAACGGGCCCCTGGAGGCAGTGAGGGAGCTGGTGGAGGCTGGTTTGCAAAGTGGAGCCGGTCCAGACAACTCCTGCAAAAATGCAGAGCCTGAGAGCTGGGGCGAGCCTGAGGCTCCACGCACTGGTTCGCGACACAGATCTGAGGACTGCTTGTTCCTTCGTCAGGTACGGAGGAATTTCCATCGGAGGAAAGCTGCCGCCTCCCCCCATCACTGCGGAAGCACTGGTTGAGTTTTTAAGCGACCTTGGCCAGTTAATGAACGTGAGCGCGGTATGTAAACAGACTGGAGATCTGGGAGGGCGTTCACCTCGCCAGTGGTCATGAAACAGAAGTGACCAGGAGCCAGAGGGGACGGGGGGAGCCCGCCCTCTTGTTTATTATGGTTTTCCAGGGCCCTTTCACCAGAGAAGCCTCTACAGAAATGTCTGCTTTCCTTAAACATCTGGAAACTGAAGACAACATAAAGGTAGGGGCCCCGCGTCATCTGCCCTGGAGCTGAGAGCTCACGTGAGCTGGTCGTTTTATTTTTATTTTCCCACCTTAGTTGGTCCCCTCTCCTCCTGTGTCTCCCAGCTGCCTTCCTCCTCCTCCCACTCTCTGTCCTGGGGCCCGTTTCTTCTTTAAACAGCTGCCGTCGCAGAGGCTCCTGTGGAGGAGCAGCACCTGACCCGGCGCGTCTCTGCCCTGTAGGTGTGGTTTAACAACAAAGGCTGGCATGCCCTGGTCAGCTTCCTCAACGTGGCCCACAACGCCGTCTTGCGGGCCAGCCTGCGCGAGGCCAGCAGCCCCGAGGAGCACGGCATCACCGTCATAAGCCAGCCCCTGAACCTGACCAAGGAGCAGCTCTCCGAGATCACAGTGTAAGCCACCTGGGCCCCTGATCGGTCCCCTTCTCACCCCCAGCACCCCAAGAGGCCTGTCGCCCCCGGAGCTGCCGGGCTGGACAGCAGGCTTGCTGCCTCAGGAGGCATCCTCGAATGTATGCCTTCGGGCGCCACCCGCCCCAGCTCTTCTTCCTCCTCATGTTTATTTGGAAAGTAAGCATGGGTTTGGGTCCGTTCCCTTTTGGCGCTTGATAACACGTGCTCCCGGAGCTGCAGACGCAGATGTTGCTCTTTCCGGTGTGCGAACCGCCGGTCGGGATCGGGGAGGTTCAGGAACATTTCATCGCCCCGCAGAAATTCTCTTCGATTCCGGTCATTTCCCCCAGACGGCCAGGCTGTGGACATGTCCACAGGTCTTTACCTTCCTATAGCCTAGGCTCAGCTTCAGGCAGTAAAAGCATCACTCGTGTGCAATTCGTAGCACGTTTGCTTTATTCGGGGCCTGTATTTGCTGAGAACGCCTTTGTTAGTGCATACTGCTTCTGGAAGGCCGTGAGGGGGCCCCGTCTACTCTGAGTTACGCTCCCAGTGCCCTGAATACTGGCCTTGAACATGCCCAGGGTCATGGCTTGGGCGGGTCCTTCCTCGGGCACCCTCAGAGGCCCTAGATGGGGAGGGATTGTGCCAATGTGCTCCCTCCGCCCACGTTTCTGTGCCGCCTGCCAAGCCCTTTAAATAGGGAACAGGAGCCTTTGTGATTCTAGAGATAGCGTATAAAACAGTATGTGTTCATGAAATAAAGTTTATAGAATAGAGGTTTTAGAACTTAACATCTAGGAGTTCCCACTGTGGCTCAGCAGGTTAAGAGCCCGACTAGGATCCATGAGAATGTGGGTTCGATCCCTGGCCTCGCTCATGGGTTAAGGATCTGGCATTGCCGTGAGCTGTGGTGTAGGTCACAGACACAGCTCAAATCCCACATTGTTGTGGCTGTGGTGTAGGCTGGCAGCTGCAGCTCCTCCTACTGGACCCCTGGCCCAGGAACTTCCATAGGCCGGAAGTGCAGCCCTAAAAAGAAAAAAAAGGAAAAAAGAACTTAATACCTATAACCTGACACAGTTTAGGGTCTTGCCTCTAAACACTTCTGGGTGTTTCCTTCCAGTTATTTGTTCTGATCTTAACTACGTGTGTGGATCCGGCTCTCCCGAGTTTCAACAAGGCAGTGACCGCAACAGGGCAGGTGTGGTGCCTTTGTGGGAATTAGGAAAATGCTCCTTTCTGGAGGCGGGCACTGGCCCTCATCAGAGCTCCCGGCTTGCGTGCGGAGGTCGGCTGGGACTTCAGCGCACGCCGGCCCCGTAGCTGGGGGCTTTCGCTGTGATCCAGGAGAGAGCAAACTCAGCCAAGCTCCTGTGTATCCAGCCTCTTCCCTTTGCGCTTAAACTTAGGTTATAACCTAACGTCTCCCCGTGTTATGATGTGTTTCTTGAAAACGTGATCTAACAAGAGAATTTATTTCTTTTAGAAATGTATTTCTGTTCACAGACCATGTAGCTATCGACATAAAAAATTCAAACTCTTGGGAGAGGACAAGATGGCGGAGGAGTAGGGGGACACGCTCGCCCTCTCCCACAAACACAACAAAAAAAGCACATCTACAGAAGAAATGACTCGCACAGAACAACAACCAATCGCTGGCAGAGGAACCTAATCTCCAATAACGGCAAGAAATTCGTGACATTATTGGGCAGAACGGGAGAAAAGAGGAGAGTGAGAGAAGGTGAATCCGAGCGGGACGGGCGCTCCCGAAAGGGAACTGCGGAGGGGAAAGGGATCCCGCACCCTGGAAAGTCTCCTACCGGGCGAAAGATCAAACGAACCGGAGGAATCTCCAGATGCAGAGAAGAGTGTAGCAGTAAGTTGGAGTACGGAAAAACGATCAAGAACCCAACGGACCATCTGAACTACGGGCACAGTCACCAAAAATTGAGACGCCTGGGTGGGGGCTGGGCACCGAATCCTCGGCTCCAGAGGTTAGTCCCCGGGAAAGGGCCGGGGGACGCCTGGGTGGGGGCTGGGCACCGAGACCTCAGCTCTGAAGGTTGGTCCCCGAGAGGGGGCCGGGGACGCCTGGGTTGGGGCTGGGCACCGAGACCTCGCCTCCGAAGGTTAGTCCCCAAGAAAGGGCCGGGGGACGCCTGGGGGGGGGGCTGGGCACCGAGACCTCGGCTCCAGAGATTAGTCCCCGGGCTAGGGGGGCGGGGAAGAGCGGAAACTGCTTGGGAGGTCTCTAAACCATTTGACGGGGCAGAGACTGCCTGGGAGACTAGAAAACAAAGCTGTCGCAGAGGAAGGGAGCAATACTCTAGGGGCGGGGAAGTGGAAAGCCGCCTCAGAGGGAACCTGGGAGAAGAGCCTGGTCTGCGCCAGTGCTGGGGAGGGGAGAGAAGAAGGGGTGGGTCCCCATAGAATACCCCCCACGCCACAACAAGCTTACAGGCCCGCTAGCTAGCAGAAAGCTGTGCTTCCCAGTGCATTCCCTCCCCCCACCCCCACCACCCCCTACGCTCTCGCCGAACCTGGGGCTGCCTGCCATCCAGGAGGGCTGGCCTCAACAATTGCCTGAAGCCTACCACCGCAGGGGCTCTCCCTGCACAGGCCTGCTTGCCCTTTGGAGGGGCTACACTTCCACAGAGCAGCACCAAACACCACCAGCCCCCTAAAAAAGGCCTGCAGCCCAGAAAAGCTAGAACAAGCCTAGCCAGGCCGTGAATAGATCGACCTAATTCTCTGACGGTTTTTCTGAGACGGGCTCCCCCGGGGAGGAGCCTCTTGAGTCTCCAAGGGCCTTGCTACACGCCCAAGACCCTAGGGGGTGCTAAGACCTAGTGGACCAGCTGCATAGGACTGCCAGCTCCAGGCAGGACCCCCTGCAGCCCAGAAAAGCTGCAACAAGCCTGGCCGAATCGGGAAAAGATCTCAGACGGTCTTTCGGAGTCGGGCTGTTCTGGGGAGGAGCCTCTTGAGTCTCCAAGGGCCCTGCTACCCGCCCAAGACCCCAAGGGGTGCTGAGACCTAGTGGACCAGCTGCATAGGACTGCCAGCTCCAGGCAGGACCCCCTGCAGCCCAGAAAAGCTGCAACAAGCCTGGCCGACTTGGGAAAAGATCTCAGACGGTCTTTCTGAGTCGGGCTGTCCTGGGGAGGAGCCTCTTGAGCCTCCAAGGGCCCTGCTACCCGCCCAAGACCCCAGGGGGTGCTGAGACCTAGTGGACCAGCTGCATAGGACTGCCAGCTCCAGGCAGGACCCCCTGCAGCCCAGAAAAGCTGCAACAAGCCTGGCCGAATCGGGAAAAGATCTCAGACGGTCTTTCTGAGTCGGGCTGTCCTGGGGAGGAGCCTCTTGAGCCTCCAAGGGCCCTGCTACCCGCCCAAGACCCCAGGGGGTGCTGAGACCTAGTGGACCAGCTGCATAGGACTGCCAGCTCCAGGCAGGACCCCCTGCAGCCCAGAAAAGCTGCAACAAGCCTGGCCGACTTGGGAAAAGATCTCAGACGGTCTTTCTGAGTCGGGCTGTTCTGGGGAGGAGCCTCTTGAGTCTCCAAAGGCCCTGCTACCCGCCCAAGACCCCAAGGGGTGCTGAGACCTAGTGGACCAGCTGCATAGGACTGCCAGCTCCAGGCAGGACCCCCTGCAGCCCAGAAAAGCTGCAACAAGCCTGGCGGAATCGGGAAAAGATCTCAGACGGTCTTTCTGAATCGGGCTGCCCTGGGGAGGAACCTCTTGAGTCTCCAAGGGCCCTGCTACCCGCCCAAGACCCCAGGGGGTGCTGAGAACCAAGTGAAATCTGCTACCATCGTGGGGTGGACCTCCCAGTCCTGTCTGCCCTCAGGAAGTCCTCCTTTGCTTCAAAGAAACACTGTTAGTCCCATCAACACTCCAGAAAAGCCACACTGCCTCAAAAAAAGATCGACCAACAACGACAGCCCTCAGGAAATATTCCAGGGCAGTGACAAGGCAAACACTACCCGATAACGGAGAGTACAACTCCCTCAGGAGAAAGAAGACAACAAGCAAGATGAAGAAGCTGAGAAACCACCCCCAGTCAAACCAACAGGAGAACTCACCTAAAACAGTCAACAATGAAACTGATCTCTGCAGTCTGACAGACCTGGAGTTCAAAAGAGAAATAGTGAAAATACTGAAGGAATTAAGAGAAGATATGAACAGCAATGCAGATACCCTCAGAAAGGAGCTAGAAAATATAAGGAGGAGCCAAGAAAAACTAGAACATTCATTTGCAGAGATGCAAACTGAACTAGGGGCAGTAAAAACCAGAATGAATAATGCAGAAGAACGAATCAGTGATATGGAAGATAGAATAATGGAAATCACTCAATCTGGTCAACAGACAGAAAACCGAATAAAAAAACTGGAAAGCAATATAAGAGACCTATGGGATAATATAAAACGGGCCAATCTACGCATAATAGGAATTCCAGAAGGAGTAGAAAAAGATAAAGGAATGGAAAATATATTTGAAGAAATTATCGCTGGAAACTTCCCAAATCTAAAGGATACTGGATTCAAGATACAAGAAGCACAGAGGGCCCCAAACAAACTGAACCCAAACAGACCCACACCAAGACACATCATAATAAAAATGGCAAAAGTTAGTGATAAAGAGAGGATCCTAAAGGCAGCAAGAGAAAAACAGAATGTTACCTACAAGGGAACCCCCATAAGAATATCAGCTGATTTCTCTACAGAAACACTACAGGCCAGGAGGGAATGGCAAGAGATATTTAAAGTGCTCAAAGGAAAAAATATGCAACCTAGAATACTTTATCCAGCAAGAATATCATTTAAAATAGAAGGGGAAATAAAAATTTTTCCCAACAAACAAAAACTTAAAGAATACAGCAACACAAAACCCAGGTTAAAGGAAATATTGAAAGGGCTTCTCTAAACCAAAAAGAAAGGAAGGAAAGGGAAGAAAAAAGAAAAGAAAAAAAAAAAAAAAGAAGAAGAAGAAGAAGAGGAAGAACTAGGACTGAGGAAGATACAATCAGAGAGCAGTCACTCAAATAAGCCAGCATACAGATTTAATCATGAACATGCTTCAAACAAAATAAAATTAAAAAGAAAAAAATAAAAGAGTCATCAAAACCATAAAATGTGGGCAAGGGATGTTAGGAGGTAAATAATCCTTTTTGTTTGTATGTATGTCTCTCTTCTTAATTTTAATATAATAATGAAGTGTTTGAACTTACAGGACCATCAGGCTAAAACACACAATTATGGGAAGGGGTTAGCATACTTAAAAAACAGGGCAACCACAAGCCAAAACCAAATATTGCATTTGCAAAAAATGAAAAAAAAAATACACTCAAGCAGATAATAACAGGAGACCATCCAACCAAAAAAAAAAAAAAAAAGAAGAATGGAGAACCATAGAATCAACTGGAACACGAGGATCAAATGGCAATAAATAATCATCTATCAATTATCACCTTAAATGTCAATGGACTGAATGCCCCAATCAAGAGACACAGAATGGCTGAGTGGATAAAACGGCAAAAACCTTCAATATGCTGCCTACAAGAAACTCACCTTAGGACAAAAGATACATATAGATTGAAAGTGAAAGGCTGGGGAAAAGTATTTCACGCCAATAGACATGACAGAAAAGCAGGAGTTGCAACGCTCATATCAGACAAAATAGACTTTAAAACAAAAGACATAAAGAAAGACAAAGAAGGACACTATTTAATGATTAAGGGATCCATCCAAGGAGAGGATGTTACTATCATCAACATATATGCCCCAAACATAGGAGCACCCAGATACATACAACAAATATTAACAGACATAAAGGGAGATATTGATGAGAATACAATCATAGTAGGAGACCTAAATACCCCCCTCACATCAATGGACAGATCCTCTAGACAGAAAACCAATAAAGCAACAGAGATCCTAAAGGAAACAATAGAAAAGTTAGACTTAATTGATATCTTCAGGACACTACATCCAAAAAAATCAGAATACACATTCTTCTCAAATGCTCATGGAACATTCTCAAGAATCGACCACATATTGGGACATAAAGCGAATCTCAATAAATTTAGGAGCATAGAAATTATCTCAAGTATCTTCTCTGACCACAATGCCATGAAATTAGAAATCAACCATGGGAAAAGGAAAGAGAAAAAACCTACTCCATGGAGACTAAACAACATGCTACTAAAAAACCAATGGGTCAATGAGGAAATCAAGAAGGAAATTAAAAACTATCTTGAAACAAATGATAATGAAGACATAACCTCTCAAAATCTATGGGATGCTGCGAAAGCAGTGCTCAGAGGGAAATTTATAGCAATCCAGGCCTTTCTCAAAAAAGAAGAAAGATCCCAAATTGACAACTTAACCCTCCACCTAAATGAATTAGAAAAAGAAGAACAAAGAAGTCCTAAAGTCAGCAGAAGGAAGGAAATTGTAAAGATCAAAGAAGAAATCAATAAAATAGAGACTCAAAAAACAATAGAGAAAATTAATAAAACCAAGAGCTGGTTCTTTGAAAAGGTGAACAAAATTGATAAACCCCTGGCCAGACTCACTAAAAAGAGGAGAGAAAGAACCCAAATCACCAAAATTAGAAATGAAAAAGGAGAAATCACAACGGATACAGCAGAAATACAAAAAACCATAAGAGAATACTATGAACAACTATATGGCAATAAGTTTGACAATCTGGAAGAAATGGACAATTTTCTAGAATCTTACAGCCTGCCAAAACTGAATCAAGCAGAAACAGACCAACTGAACAGACCAATCACTAGAAATGAAATTGAAGAGGTCATAAAATCACTCCCTACAAATAAAAGCCCAGGACCAGATGGCTTCACAGGTGAATTCTATCAAACATATAAAGAGGAATTGGTGCCCATCCTCCTTAAACTCTTTCAAAAGGTTGAAGAAGAAGGAATACTCCCAAAGACATTCTATGAGGCCACCATCACCCTCATTCCAAAACCAGGCAGAGATACCACCAAAAAAGAAAACTATCGCCCAATATCATTGATGAATATAGATGCAAAACTTCTCAACAAAATCTTAGCCAACCGAATCCAACAACATATCAAAAAAATTATACACCATGACCAGGTTGGGTTCATCCCAGGTTCACAAGGATGGTTCAACATACGCAAATCAATCAACATCATACACCACATTAACAAAAAAAAAGTCAAAAATCATATGATCATCTCAATAGATGCAGAAAAAGCATTTGACAAAGTTCAACATCCATTCATGATCAAGACCCTCGCCAAAGTGGGTATAGAGGGAACATTCCTGAATATAATCAAAGCCATTTATGATAAACCCACAGCAAATATAATCCTCAATGGGGAAAAACTGAAAGCCTTCTCACTCAAATCTGGAACAAGACAGGGATGCCCACTCTCACCACTGCTCTTCAACATAGTTTTGGAAGTCTTAGCCACAGCAATTAGACAAACAAAAGAAATCAAAGGCATCCATATAGGAAGAGAAGAGATCAAACTGTCACTGTATGCAGATGACATGATTCTATACCTAGAAAACCCTAAGGACTCAACCCCAAAACTCCTTGAACTGATTAATAAATTCAGCAAAGTGGCAGGATATAAGATTAACATTCAGAAGTCAGTTGCATTTCTGTATACCAGCAATGAAGCATTAGAAAAGGAATACAAAAATACGATACCTTTTAAAATTGTACCTCACAAAATCAAATACCTCGGAATACACCTAACCAAAGAGGTAAAGGACCTATATGCCGAGAACTATAAAACCTTAATCAAAGAAATCAAAGAAGATGTAAAAAAATGGAAAGATATTCCGTGTTCCTGGATTGGAAAAATCAATATTGTGAAAATGGCCATCCTACCCAAAGCAATCTACAGATTCAATGCAATCCCTATCAAATTACCCATGACATTTTTCACAGAACTAGAACAAACAATCCAAACATTTATATGGAACCACAAAAGACCCAGAATCGCCAAAGCAATCCTGAGAAACAAAAACCAAGCAGGAGGCATAACTCTCCCAGACTTCAAGAAATACTACAAAGCCACAGTCATCAAAACAGTGTGGTACTGGTATCAAAACAGACAGACAGACCAATGGAACAGAATAGAGAATCTGGAAATTAACCCTGACACCTATGGTCAATTAATCTTTGACAAGGGAGGCAAGAACATAAAATGGGAAAAGGAAAGTCTATTCAGCAAGCATTGCTGGGAAACCTGGACAGCTGTATGCAAAGCAATGAAACTAGAACACACCCTCACACCATGCACAAAAATAAACTCCAAATGGCTGAAAGACTTAAATATACGACAGGACACCATCAAACTCCTAGAAGAAAACATAGGCAAAACACTCTCTGACATCAACATCATGAATATTTTCTCAGGTCAGTCTCCCAAAGCAATAGAAACTAGAGCAAAAATAAACCCATGGGACCTCATCAAACTGAAAAGCTTTTGCACAGCAAAGGAAACCCAAAAGAAAACAAAAAGACAACTTACAGAATGGGAGAAAATAGTTTCAAATGATGCAACTGACAAGGGCTTAATCTCTAGAATATACAAGCAACTTATACAACTCAACAGCAAAAAAACCAATCAATCAATGGAAAAATGGGCAAAAGACCTGAATAGACATTTCTCCAAAGAAGATATACAGATGGCCAACAAACACATGAAAAAATGCTCAACATCGCTGATTATAAGAGAAATGCAAATCAAAACTACCATGAGATACCACCTCACACCAGTCAGAATGGCCATCATTAATAAATCCACAAATAACAAGTGCTGGAGGGGCTGTGGAGAAAAGGGAACCCTCCTGCACTGTTGGTGGGAATGTAAACTGGTACAGCCACTATGGAGAACAGTTTGGAGATACCTTAGAAATCTATACATAGAACTTCCATATGACCCTGCAATCCCACTCTTGGGCATCTATCCGGACAAAGCTCTACTTAAAAGAGACACATGCACCCGCATGTTCATTGCAGCACTATTCACAATAGCCAGGACATGGAAACAATCCAAATGTCCATCGACAGAGGATTGGATTCGGAAGATGTGGTATATATACACGATGGAATACTACTCAGCCATTAAAAAGGATGACATCATGCCATTTGCAGCAACATGGATGGAACTAGAGAATCTCATACTGAGTGAAATGAGCCAGAAAGACAAAGACAAATACCATATGACATCACTTATAACTGGAATCTAATATCCAGCACAAATGAACATCTCCTCAGAAAAGAAAATCAATCATGGACTTGGAGAAGAGACTTGTGGTTGCCTGATGGGAGGGGGAGGGAGTGGGAGGGATCGGGAGCTTGGGCTTATCAGTCACAACGTAGAATAGATTTACAAGGAGATCCCGCTGAATAGCATTGAGAACTATGTCTAGATACTCATGTTGCAACAGAAGAAATGGTGGGGGGAAAAACTGTAATTGTAATGTATACATGTAAGGATAACCTGACCCCCTTGCTGTACAGTGGGAAAATAAAATAAAATTTAATATAAAAAAAAAAAAAAATTCAAACTCTTGAATTTTTTAGACAAATTATTAGAACTAGTAAGAGCATTATAGTATAGGAGATTAACATAAAATCCATTTCTATACACCATCAACAAATAAGTAGAAAGTTAAATAAAAAGAAAATGTATCTAGACTTTTATACTAACAGGGAACAACATTCGCTATTAACCTGAACATTTAATGTTAACCTCGAACAGGAAACCCACGAATATCCGCTTAACCTTGACCCAGTTTGATTTAGACCGCGCCTCGGGCTGATGAGCTCCAGGCTGGGGAAGGGGATTCTGGAGACGGGTCGCTGGGGTCCCTGGGGCTGGGTGGGGCCTCTCAGAGCCTGACTTTCTCCTCCTCCCCTTCCTCTCTCCCTGTGGCCCCCGTCCTTCTGCAGGCTGACCACTTCAGTGGACGCTGCGGTGGCCATCTGCGTGATTTTCGCCATGTCCTTCATCCCTGCCAGCTTTGTCCTCTATTTGATCCAGGAGAGGGTGAGCCAAGCCAAGCACCTCCAGTTTGTCAGCGGAGTGAGCCCCACCACCTACTGGCTGACCAGCTTCCTCTGGGACATGGTAAGCGTCAGCTCCCAGCACCGCGCTCCCACCACGGGCTGGCGTGTGAGTCTGCCCTGACTGAGGGGACGCTTCCGGCGAGGGGCACTGCTGGCAGGTGCTGTGCCAAGGGCCGGGGCTGGGGCAAGGCGCGGCACTCAGCTTGGCAACTGCTGAGGGGGGCTGTGCTCACCCTGCACGGAGGGGCCCTCGACCCACCGCATAATCACTGCCCCGCAGGCCTGAGGCTGGCCTTCCTGGGCCTGCCTGCCTGGAGCTGAAGAGGGAGCCAAGAGGTCAGTCCTTCACCCATGTCCTCTTTTTAAATCCTGTCCCACCCTCCAAGGGGAAAAAATGAACCTCCCGGAACAATTTTTAAAGTAAATCCTACCACCCCCCATACTGCATTCTTAGGCTAAAAGATTTATTGGTTGTTTATCTGACATCCAGATTTAACTGGGCGTTTCCATATGTGTCTTTGCTACGTCTGGCAACCCTACCTAGTGGCCTGATTTTGCTTTCCCAAAGGAATCGGGTCTTCACTGTATCGGATTACCTACACTTTAGGGAAGGTGAAGAAAACCTTATGTGTCAAACCAGCAGCAGACTACCTACCACCGCTCTCCCAATCAGGGTCAGGGGGAAGAGGGCGCTCAGGACGGGTTACTTGATGACGGGCCACAGCGTCAAAACCAGGCGATGGCAAAGGCCTGGTTGCAGCGGCGGGAGGGGGTCGTTGGGACACCCACTCCAGTCTCTTCCGGGCGTCCTGGGTAACTTTCGTCCCGACAGTCTCAGACCAGTGCGTCTCCGGGTGAACACATCGGGACGGAGACAACACCCACGGCCTTCTCCACCGTGGCTTTAGTAACGACGGCAAATATTAGGGTTTACGAAGACATGGTTTTTTCATCCTACTCAACTAACTAAGCTGCCATCGCTTAGTGACACCACCATGGAAATTACCCGCGGCAGCTCATCGTCCCTCCCTCTCTGTCCACACGAGGAAACTCTTACGAACACACGGGGAGGCGGTCAGAGCCCCTAAGCCTCACGTGGGACAAGAATGCGACTTTGAGGCGCCCGTTCGGGCCCTGCGCTTTAAACGTGAGAGGAGGGGCGAGGCTCCCCTGCCCTGAAAAGCTGTGTTTTGCATTCTCCTTTTTTTTTTTTCTAAAGAAAGGGAATAAAATTTACCCTTGGGGCTGACCCCTGCCTGTGCCTGGCTCCAGAAATCTCTGAGCCCAAGGAGAAATTTGTGGTGAGAAGGACAGAGTGGGGGTCTGAATGGGAGGTGATGCTGGCGAGGCAGTCACTTGGCGAGCTGATGAAGAGGTAGGAGATGGTGAATATGGCCCCAGCAGGCTTGCTGATGCTCTAGAACTTTAAGGCTGGTCTGGAATGTGAACTCAAGCAGCTTAGCACCCTCGTTAGCCAGTGATAAAAAACGACATTGAAAAAAAAAAAAAAAAGAATGTAAGATTCCCGTCGTGGCGCAGTGGTTAACGGGCGCAGACCTAGAAAAAGACAAAAACAAAAACAAAAACAAACTGACATTGGTCTAGGGGTCATTGCTGAATAAATGAGCAAACGATTACTGCTTACATCATTCACTTGGCACACATGGGATGTAAGTTCTTACTTTTTTATGTATCATCTTTTTTTCTTTCCTTTTAAATTTAGAAAGAATCACAAACTTACAGAAACACTGTACACACAGTTTCTTCCTGAGCCTGCTTACAAGATGCCCCTTCAACACACGCTTCACACACGCACACCACCCCTCCGCACCCCTGGTGTGTGCCTCGTACCACCGAGAACACACTCCCTACAATCACAACACACCCGCCAACACCAGGAAACTAGCACCGCAGGCTCACCCCATCGAATCCTCAGACCTCACCCAAGTTTCATCAGTGGCCCCAATAATGCCTTTTATAGACAAGGACGTAGCTCAGAATCAGGCGTTACACTTCGCTGCCCTGTCTCTTCAGTCTCCTTCAGCCTGGAAAGGTTCCTCGGTCTTTCCTTAACACTCATGACCTTGACACTTTTGAAGATGATAGCCAGGTATTTTTCAGAATGTGCCTTGATTTGTGTTTGTCTGATGTACCCTCTTGATTAGATCAAGGCCGTGCAGCAGTCTTAGGAAGGGATGTGCTCTCTCCTTCTCACTGTCCCTACCAGGTAGCTCTGATTTCAGTTTGTCCTGGTCTGATGGTGTCACTTCGGTCAGTTGGTTAAGGTGGTGTCTGCTAAGCTTCTTCACTATAAAGTTACTCTTCCCTCCTTATAATTAATAAGAATGGGGGGTCACTTGTTTGTTATCAGACTTTCCGTTTAATCAAGTATTTACCTTTGGAGTCGTGGTTTCCGTGATGCCATTCGAGCTGATTTTGGTGCTCTGATTATCCATTCTGGCCAGGGGAGCCTTCAAGCTCCAGGGCCCTTGACTTGGGCCCCAGGCTCCTTGTTTCCTGCCACAGCTCACCCTGCTCCTCCCCCACCCTACCTGGAGCCAGCCCTCCCCACCAGGAGCTCTGGTTCCCTGCAGTGGCAATTGCCCCTCACATACCAGGATCTGGGCCTTAGCTCTGTTCACCGCCCCTGGGGATCTGTGGCTCCCGGGCCTCTCAGGAGACAGGACGCGGTGAAATACGCAATCGTGTTCTTAGACCTGCATCTCTACCTCTCCATCTGGTCCCTGAACACAACCGAACGAAACACTCCCCAAAACCACTGGTTCCAACCCAGCACCACAGGCTCACTCTGGTTTTCTCTCTTTCCATATTTTTTTTTTATTTTTATTTTTTTATATTTTGTCTTTTTTGCCATTTCTGGGGCTGCTCCTGCGGCATATGGAGATTCCCAGGCTAGGGGTCCAATTGGAGCTGTAGCCACCGGCCTACACGACAGCCACAGCAATGTGGGATCCGAGCCGCGTCTGCGACCTATACCACAGCTCACAGCAACGCCAGATCCTTAACCCACTGAGCAAAGCCAGGGACTGAACCCCCAACCTCATGGTTCCTAGTCAGATTTGTTAACCACTGAGCCACGACAGGAACTCTTCTTTCCATATTTTTAACTCCCTTCTCCACAAGCAAGAAGCTGGTTTCTTTTGTCCCTGAGCCATGTACCAACCTGAGCACCACACCTGTACGTGGTACGTCCCTGACTCTGCCTCATCCTCTCCTCCCCTGCTGCCCCCGCAGGGGGAGGTCCTCCTCGTTCTGCTCTGGCTCCGATACCCCACACCACATCCCCCCCTGTAAGGCACCCTCCTGACCCCACTTAGACTCCAGCCTGCCCCCGCCCCCTCATCTGTCCCCTCGCCCTTCACGTGCTCTCATTCTGCTTGGGGACCACCGGGACTCCTCCCTGGCCCCCGCCCTGGCTGCCCACCGTCCCTGTCCATCCTGATGGCTTTAGAACCCAGTCGTGTGTGAAGGGAAGGGAAGAAGTGATGACAGGGTTTCCTCTATTTGACCTGTGAGGCCAAGGACGTAAGTTTTTCTGAGTTCTGGAGACCTGCTTAGAAAGTAGGATCAACAGAACTCTGTGACTAATGAGAAAGAGAGAAGGAGAGCCTAAGCGGAATGTTCTATTCGTTCTTTCACCAGATACCCCGGAAAGTGCCCTGGGCAGGGAGATGCAGGGGGTAGGAGGACTCAGGACAGTAACACATAAGACCCATTCAGACAGACAGACTCTCAGAACAAAAGCGCTGCAGGAGCCTGGCCCTGCCCTCCTCCAGAGGTGTTGCGAAACAGGGCATCGGTGCGGGAGGTTAAGAGCCCCTCGCCTCTCTTGCCTCCAGATGAATTACGCTGTGAGCGCCGCGCTGGTGGTGAGCATCTTCGTCGGGTTTCAGAAGAAAGCCTACACGTCCCCGGACAACCTTCCCGCCCTGGTTGCTCTGCTCCTGCTGTACGGGTGAGCTGTGGGCCTGAGCTAATGCTGCCAGAGGGAAGCCCGGGGAGGGGCCTGCTCTTCTGACACAACGTTGGGCTTTCCAGAGGCAAAGTCAGGTTCCAGCTTCCAGCAGGGGCTGCAGCTGCTGGCCAGGAACCTGCCTGCCTTCTGTTTCGACTCCACGCATGCAAGGATTCCTACAGCCCAGTCCATGCAGGGACAGTGGGCTACCCCACACGGCCTGAATCTTAATCTCGTCCCACTCAAACTGTGGCCTGACCAAAGTCTGGAAATCCATCACTGCCCAGCTCCTCACCCAGCTCTGAAGCTGATATACCTGTGGCTGCCCTGTCCATTTCAGTGTCTCCATCTGGACCGGCCAAGAGTTACTGGCACGTAGGAAAAGATTGCAGCAGAAAAGCTGCTCCTGGGTCAGGGCTAGAGAATAATGCAGGGGTTAATCCGGTAGAATTACAGAGCAAAGCTTGCAACTTATGTCCAAGCCCACACTTACTATGTATGTGACTGTGAACAAGTCATCCACCCCCTTGGGGCCTCAGTTTCCTCCTCCGTAAAATGGGGTTGGTGACACCTGGCCCTTCCTCTGGGGCCAGTAGTCTTGCTGGAGCAATGGCCTCCATTCGTCTGTTTGGAAACGGAGTTCAGGAAGCAGTGACCGTGACACCTCAGCTCCAGGGACCTAACTGTAGAGACGAGCCTGCTGGGACCTCAGTCCAGCTTTGCTGATCCAGGCTGGAGTGGGAAGCGCTGCAGGTAGAGGACCCCGGACGCCTGTGCAAGGCTCTGGAACTGACACGCACATTCACAGCTGCCATCTCATCTGCTCGTCACAAAACCCCATGAGGTGGCCAGGGAGGCACTGTTACATCCACGCAGAGAAGGGGAGCAGAGATCAAGGGAAGGACCATGTCTTTGGCTCCCCCGGGACTCTCACCAGTCAAACGCGGGGGGAGAACGCATTATATCCCGGGGAGCAGCAGACGGATGGGAGGAAGGGCTCCGCCCACTGAGCTGTGTCACCCCCACAGGTGGGCGGTCATTCCCATGATGTACCCAGCGTCCTTCCTCTTTGACGTCCCCAGCACAGCCTACGTGGCCTTAGCTTGTGCTAATCTGTTCATCGGCATCAACAGCAGTGCCATCACCTTCGTCTTGGAATTATTTGAGAATAACCAGGTAAGCAGGACTTCCTTGGCTTCTTCGTTTGATTATTAGGATTCTAAAGAGGATGTGATGGTCGGGCAGAGCCAGAGGCAATCCTGTGTCTACATGGATCTCCCTCCCTCTTTCCTTCCTTTCTTCCTTCCTTCCTTCCTTTCTTTGTCTTTCTTTGTCTTTCTTTCTTTCTCTGTTCATTTGTGTGCTCTGGGGATCATAGTTTCCTGAACTCATTCTGCAGGTTATAAATGACCTTTCATAAGCCTAGGCTTTTAGATCTTCTTACTCCTTCAGGAAGTTCTCCTTGGGGACTTTGGGTTTAGATTTTACACACACACACACAGATAATGCATTCCTGTGATTTCAAAAGTTTAAAAGCACGAAGCCATAAAAGTCTCCATCCTGTTTCTGTTCCCCACCCGCCTAGTTCCCTTCTCCAGAGGCAACTTTCATTTGAGTTTCTACGTGTTCTGGAGACGTATGAGCAGACACGTACATACGCTTTCTCCGCATTTCTTACCCATATTGTAGGAGCACTGCATGTCCTCCTCCACAGGAAGCTTAGTCCAGAGGTCAGGAATTTGTAGCCCTGAATGGCTCATTTCTATGAGCCGTGAAGTCCGGTGTCCCATCCACCCCCTCCAGACTTATCCTTGCCCAGAAAGAACCGGCCAGAATGAATCCTAAAAAGTGGCAGTGGCTCCAGGGCTGTCTTTGCTCCACACCCCCTCTCCCAGTCCCTGCGTCTGAGGCCTGGCCATGCTGGCCTGGGGACACCCCCAGGGATCGGTGGGCTCTCCCCGTGTGCCCGTGTCCCCTGCGCTTCTCCAGCCTTTCCCTCCCTCGGAAGGTGGGTACCAGCCAGTGCACCTGCCCGTCGCCCTGTGGCCCCACCCCACTCCCACCTCTGGGCCCTGCTGGGAAGACCCAGAGCAGACCTGCACTGACCCCTGGCCGCACCTCCTGGGAGTGGCTTCTTCCCAGACCTTGGAAGGCTCTCTGTGGTTACTAAGCAAGAAGCAAAACCCGTCTGTCCCATGACTGATCAAAAACATGCCCCATCACAGTCAGACCCCAGAAGGGAGGTGGACAGGAACACAGACCCCACCGCTGCCCGGGGCAGCCCAGCAGACTCAAAATGCGGCTCTTCAGAGCTGTTTTTGTCACCAGCTACTGCCCACTAAGTCTTAGGAGAATGTGCTACATCAGAATAATTTAAAAGTCAGCTTAAAGCAACTCAGAGCCTCCTCCCTCCTGTGGGCTGCGCTCATTCAGCCAATGACTGAGCACCAGCACCTTCCCTGCATAAAAGCCAGTAGCTTTCACACATATTGTGGAACAGACAGATGCTGCAGAATTTCCCAGGACCCCACAGGAGGCTCCCCAGTCACACGGCATCCACCAGGTCAGCACCCTGGGAGGGACGAACCTATAAACACGTGGGACCGCGTGTCCTGCCCCGAAACTCCCCTCCCAGGCAGGAAGTGACCTGTGCCCCAAGTTAGGAGCTGATGGAAACCCCCACACAATGTCCCATTAGGCAGCGTGAGGCAGAACAGCAAAGAAATCAGATAGATGAAAGACTACAGACCCGAGTGGGCCGAAGAGCTGGATTGGGGGTCGGGAGGGTCTTCCTAGAGGGGTTCACTTTGAGCCTGGCCTAGAATAAGTAGAATTTTAGTAGCCCATCAAATCCATAACGAAGTATCTACTGTGCACTCGTCATTGTGCAAGCTGTTTAGGAGGGACGCCAAAATAACTTGGACCCAGTTCCCACCCTCTGGAGACCACTGGCTAGTGGAGAAAATAGGCAGGTAAAAAAATAATTAGGAGTTCCCTCTGTGGCTCAGCAGGTTAAGAACCTGACTAGTATCCATGGGGATGCACGTTCGATCGCTGGCCTCGCTCGTGGGTTAAGGATCCAGAGTTGTCATGAGCTATGGTGTAGGTTGCAGATGCGGCTTGGATCTGGCGTGGCTGTGGCTGTGGTGTAGGCCGGCAGCTACAGCTCCGATCGACCCCTAGCCTGGGAACCTCCATATGCCATGGGTGCGGCATTTAAAAAAAAAAAAAATGGCAATGTGGTAAGTGCTGAAAAAGAGACTTGGATATTTTACCATGGGAACTGGAGAGGCTCATGAAAGAAAGGGCTATTCGAGCCAGATTCCCAGAAAAGGACAGGACTCTGCCAGAGAGCAGGCAGGGAAAGGGCATTCTTTCCCGCTAACAGCAATGGTTAATAGAAGCCGCAGGTGCAAAGACCCAGAGGCAAAAGAGCACAGTGCCTTCCGGGAGGGGTGTGCGGGAGCATGGGGAGAGGCAGAGAAAAAGATGAGGTAACGCAAGCTAAGGGTGCGGGCTGGAGGGGAGGGCCGTGCTGGAGCAGGGGATGGGCCAGAAAAGTGGGTCAGCCTCACCCTCTGTGTCCCCTCTGTCCGACGTTGACCCTCAAGGCTCAGGCAGCAAGCCCAGTCTGCCAGCTGAAAACAAGTCCTGCCACCTCAACCCAGACACCAGGGAGGGTCTCCGGCCGTCTTTCCTACTGGTAACAGGTGCAGACAGGTGAAGCTGCCCTGTAGGCGCTGAGAAGCAGAGCTAGAGGATGCTCAGGGCCCCACTCCCCTTTGGCACCAGCTGGGCTAAGATAGATCCCCAGTGATGGCTCACAGCAGCTGCCTCACCTGGTGACATAAGCCTTGGAGGGCCTGTGTCATTTCAAAGGCTTCAGTGAAAGCTCCCCAGGCAGGCTGCCGGCTAGAGGCACCTCTCGTGAGGAGTCCAAAGCCTCCTATCTGCTGCACTACTAGGGCCCCTCTGGTTCTGCCCCATAGGGGTGTCCAGGACCACCCCCCCAACACTGCACTTAGGAGGGGGCAGGTGGGCTTGGTCCCCCTTGCTGCCTGTCTGCTTTTCTGTATTTCAGACACTGCTCAGGTTCAATGCCATGCTGAGGAAGCTGCTCATCATCTTCCCCCACTTCTGCCTGGGCCGGGGCCTCATTGACCTGGCGCTGAGCCAGGCTGTGACAGACGTCTATGCCCGGTTTGGTGGGTAGCAGTCAGGTGGTTCTGGATCCCCCAAGGCCGGGAGGGCTGTGATGGAACTCCAAGGACAGACCTCGGGCTGGGGCACCTGGCTATCGGGAGCCCCCTTTCCATGGCTGGGGGCCCAGGAGGGGTGCGTAGCTCCTGACTTCCCCACGCTGACTTGAGGAGCCAAGATGAGACGCGGGCATGGCTGTGACGTCGTCCCTTTCATAAGCCTGGTCTAGCTGAGCCGAGGCTTGGGCTGAGCTCCTTAGGGACAGCCGAGGCAGCTAAGTGGATTTAATTCCTGTCCTCGCGTCTAACTCAACCCAGGTGAGGAGCACTCCTCCAGTCCCTTCCAGTGGGAGCTGATCGGGAAGAACCTGGCTGCCATGGCAGCAGAAGGGGTGGTGTACTTCCTCCTGACCCTCCTCATCCAGCACCAGTTCTTCTTCCGCCGATGGTGAGCTCCTGCTGCTGCTCTGAGGGTGCCGGGGCCAGCTCCTTGGGACCGTCAGGGGACGGCCTTCACATCCAGGTGGTCATCCCTTTACGCATGAGCCCCGCTCCACAAAGTTCTGTGCGTTCTCAGAGCCGAGCTTGTTCTGAATAACACAAGGAGAGACACATTAAAATGGGCACATTAGGGAACTCCCGTTGTGGCTCAGTGGGTTAAGAACCCGACTAGCATCCACGAGGACATGGGTGGGATCCCAGGCCCCACCCAGTGGGTTAAGGATCCGGTGTGGCCATGAGCTGTGGTGTAGGTCACAGATGCAACTCAAATCTGCTGTGGCTGTGGCTGTGGCTGTGGCCAGCAGCTGCAGCTCCAATTCAAACCCTGGCCTGAGAACTTCCATATGCTGCAAAAAGCAAAAAGAAAAAGAAAAAAAGAGGCACATTAGAATTTGTGAGGGATTTAAACTTTAAAATGTTTAAGGAGTTCTCTTGTGGTGCATTGGGCTAAAGATCCAGCATTGTCACTGCTGTGGCTTGGGTGGCTGCTATGGAGCAGATTTGATCCCTGGCCCAGGAACTTCCACATGCCACAGGTGCAGCCAAATAAATAAACAAACTTTGGAGTGTTTAAAATACAATGCTCTGAAGTTCGGTCACTCATATTTAATCCTACGTGTTCATTAACGCATATTAAGTTGGGTCACAGCCTAGCAAAGGATAATGGCTGATGGTTCTCCGGAGCACCAGCACAGAGATTTATGCACTGTAAGAAAACAGACCAGGCAGGCCCTGTGCTCACGAGATGTGTGAGTCAGGACAGGGCAGGAAGGGGACAGTATGGGTGGTGGCTGAGGTGAGGCAGCCAGGTGCAGGGGTTGGGGCTTGGCGGTTGCAGGGAAAGGGGACCCTCACCCCTCTAGTTGTGCCTGTCTTCCCCGGGCTCTTGCCTGAGCCCTGCCTCCTTCCTAAGTGGGTGCTCAGGTTTCCAGAAGGCAGCCCGGCTGCAGCGCAGGCTGACGTGCAGTGGGCTCAGCCCAGAGCTGGGCCTGCCAGTCCCTGGGCGCTCGGAACAAGCTTTCCTGGGCAGCGTCTTCTCTTAACCCCTCATCCTCTCCGGCTGACGGTGGTCACGCGGAAATACGGATTCAGAGGGCTGTCTTGAGGTCTGATCCCCAGGGAGTTGAGTTGTGGGTATCATAGCTGTCTCCCCACACAAAGGGGTTATGAGGACAGAATGAGATAGCGGGTCTTAACACACTTAGAATAATGACCAGAAAGTGGTTCTGGGATGGGCGACGGCAGAGGGTGGTCAGGGGACCCTCAGCCTTTGCAGACCCCCTAAGGAGCCTGGGCAGGAGGCGGCGGGGGGAGTGGTTGACCCGGGCAGACTCATTAGCTTCTAACTCTGTGTCAACACAGTTGACTGCATCCTGCCCACCGCCCTAGGCCTGAAAGAGGACAGAGATGCGTTCCACAGTCTGGCTTCAAGGCGCTCCCGGCCATGCTGGTCCCGAGGGGCAACCAGGAAAAGAGAGGACGAGGAGGGAGGAAGAGAGGGCGCTCTCGGTAGAGGATGTGTCTGCGGGGAGGGGGTGGCCCGGAGACAAGGCAGACAGCAGCGACCCCTCACCTTGCGAGGCCTGGAAGTTAAGCCTGAGGGCAGCAGAAAGCTGTTGGGGCATTTTGTTGTTTGTTTGCTTGTTTTTCTGGCCACACCCGCAGCACATGGAAGTTTCCAGGCTAGGAGTGGCAGGAGCTGCAGCTGCTGGCCTACGCCACAGCCACGGCAGCTCGGGATCTTTAGCCCACCGAGGGAGGCCAGGGATAGAACCCGCATCCCCACAGACATTATGTTGGGTTCTTAACCGCTGAGCCACTATGGGAACTCCTGTTGGGGTGTTTTAATCCGGGGAACGACATGATCTGCCAGGACTAGATGCAGAGAGGCCAGACAGGAAGCCACTTTGGCACCCGGGCCAGAGACAGTGGTAGCCTGGAAAGGACCGAAGCCAGGAGCAGACGGAGTCGAGTAAGCCGCTTGGAGAAGGAGTGGGACGTTCGTTTGACAAGGCTTAGTCACGGACTGGCGGGAGGGAGGGAAGACGTCGGCCGGGGTGGTCGGGAGGCTCAGAGGAGAGGCTGTGGCTTTAAGCATGACGAGGGTTCCGCGTGGCAGGGCAGGGAGTGCCCACAGGGGCTCAGAGCTGGGAGAGGCTAGCATGGGCTGGGGACCACGGTAGGTCAGAGGGCGGGGTGGAGGGGGTAGATCAAGCGGATGGGGAGGGCAGGTGGGGCCTGACTGCCGGGCTCTGGCTTCCAGCGGCGAGTTAGGGCCTTAACCTACAGCCGATGGAGAACTGCTGCGGGGCCAGGAGACCACCCGAGACCCCAAGAGAAGCAGGAGGCTTGTGCTAGTGACTCCCATTTGCTGAGTTCTCACCATAGAGCAAGGGCTTTATAGCAGTCACAGCTGCCAGGCTCTGAGTCTCCAGTCTGCCACTGTGCCAAGTTCGTCTCCACCGCAGTCCTGTTTGGCAGGTCCTCTCTTCTCCTCACCCCCGAGTGGGGGGAATCGAGGAACCCTTCCTCCGTTGAAGGAATTGAGGTTAGGGAGGTTTGGCCCAAGGAGAGGCCGGGACTGGAGCCCAGGGCTGACCCTGGGCCGAGCGCTCGTGCTCTCTGCCTGCTGCCCTGTGCCTCTCCTGCGGGGAGTCGTCTGGGGCCTCAAGCCTTAGCGGACGGAGGGCCAGGCGGGGGCAGAAGCCAGGGAGAGGACTTCGAATTGAGATGAGAAGGACAGCACCCAGGACGAGGTACACCCGCCTGCGCTGTCCTCTTCCCTTCCTCCAGGACGACAGAGCCGGCCACGGAGCCCATCGACAATGAAGATGATGATGTGGCTGAAGAAAGACAAAGAATTATCGGTGGGGGAACTAAAACTGATATCTTAAGGCTAAATGAACTAACCAAGGTAAGGGGCTAGATGCAGGCTTGTTCGTTTGGAGGTGCCAGTTGGACCAGAGATGGCAGGCCGACGTTGTAACTTGCCTTCTGGAGAAGAGGCGATACGCTTATGCAGGCAGTTCCTCTCTTGTTTTATGGGGGCTTTCATCTGTGTTGTGACCTGTCTTCATGCAATGCACTTTCCTGTCTCGTCTTGGGCCCGGACTCAGGCCCCAGCGACCTGCACCGCTCAGGCTCCTCTGTGCGTTTCCGCACAGCGGGTCCACCTCCTGGGGCCCACGGCACCGCTCTGCTCACCTGTGTCGCTGTGTCACCTTCACCTGAACCACCCTCTGCCCTGCCGCTCTCACCCGTCTCAGCACTCAGTCCACCTTCTCTGGCTCTTGCAGATCTACCCAGGCGCGTCCAGCCCGGCGGTGGACAGGCTGTGCGTGGGAGTCCGGCCCGGAGAGGTGGGTGGTCCGCAGGCCCCCCTGCACGCAGAGGCCGCTCCCGCATGCATCTCGTCTCCACTCAAACAGAGCTAGTGAGCAGACACAAAGCCCCGGCCAGCTGGTCTGTCCACTTTCTAGTAGCCGTAGGACAAAAGCGGTGAAGTTAATCGCAATCATTAACTGTAGCCAGTATACCTGGAATAGTATCACGTCCTCACGTAACTCATAGAAAACGTTATTCGTGAGATACTTTGCACTCTTTTTGTCGTGGTTCTAAGTCTTCAAAATCCAGTGTGTGTCCTGCCTTACCACACACGTAGCTGCATTTGAGGGCACAGCAGCCGCTGCTGAGGAAGAAAACTTGCCACTCCTACTGCCTCTTAGGTGCTGGGCCGGGACTCTGTGAACTGGCCTCACACAAGCCAGATGCACAAGAGAAAGACAGAAGCTTGTCAGCCCGTGCGTCGCACACACGCGGGGAGCTGCCGGACCTGAGGGGGTGGTTACAGTGCGGGCTCGGGCAGCGTCTTAGCAAAGGACCACGACAGCTCGAGAGAGGTCACAAGACGCAGCAATGGAACAGTTGCCAGGGCGGGCAGCTGCAGGAGGGCCAGCGGGTGGGAGACCAGTGGTAGGGGACGGTCAGTAAAGTCTGCCACACGGACTCTCCGGTGCCGCCTCCAGGCTGGCACGGGTCTCTGAGGTGTCTCCAGTGATGAGCTTCTGTCCGTCTGGGTGGAGAGGAAGGGGGAGCAGCTCGTAACGTCATGTCCTGCTTTGATGCAAAAAGGGGGGGCGCAGAGAGCTCTTCACGTATCTGCCTCTCCTCATTTGCCCTCAGCCCCAAGTCTTCTTCTGCCGAAAGGGCACATTCGGCCACCTGGCACCATGCATGGCTCGCGACCAAAAGGCAGCACAGGTCTAAAAGGCCATCTTCCCCCTGCCCCCGCCACATACACACACACTCTCACCCTGGGGCCTGACACTGCGGGCCGGCCGGGCTCTCGGGTGAGGCCCGTCCTCTGTGTCCGCCCTCAGTGCTTTGGCCTCCTGGGAGTGAACGGAGCTGGCAAAACGACCACGTTCAAGATGCTCACTGGGGACACCACAGTGACCTCAGGAGATGCCACCGTAGCAGGCAAGAGGTGAGTGTCCTGCTCATCCTGTCTCAGGCTCTCTCCCCCAGGACCCGGGCCGGTCCCTGTCCCACGTAGGAAGGAGGAGCATCCGCCCTGCCCCTGGGAGCCTGAGAGGCCTGTGCCGAGGGTGGACCGCCCAGCGAACATGGTCCAAAAAGTCTGAGACGCAGACTCCTGGAAAATTGAACTGTTAGCCTGAATTCTCAGAAAGTTCTGGGAAGCACCAAATCAGTGGTTCTTAGTCTTTTGTGTGTTATTAGTATCCGACCCTTTGAGCATCTGAGGCGCACACGCACCTCCTTCCTATAAAAACACACCATTGGTTCCTGTTTCCTCCCTCCAGACATTTCTGCAAACAGTTTCTGGGAATTTACTGAGCGCTGAAGCACATTTCTGACCCCACGGGAACCCCTGGGCCCCAGGTTCAGACTCCTGTGATGAAGCATCCTCTCTGAGTTTCTACACGGGGCTGGTTCAGGGACCCTCAGCGCCCTTGCTCTGCATTGGCTACGTCTACACCGATGCTCGGCCTTGCAGGTCAAGGTTCCTTTATAAAGGGGAGACGGGCGTGTGCCCTTGGAGTGCGGGAGGGCGCCTGCGGCTCTGTCATAAGGAGCATGGAAATAGACGGGGCAGGACAGAGGACACAAGCTGGCACTTGTCTGCCTCTCCCCAGGCTGCTCCTTGGACAGCAGCGCTCACACACACTAGATGCCCAGAGAACACTCTGCCCTGGTCTGTAACGCAGAGGTGGGCCCTGCTGACATCTAACCAGCTGCAGCCTGACCGGGGCCTCTGTGCCTCACCAGAAAGCCATCCTCAGTGTGGCCCGATGCTACCGCAGGGGAGGCCCGAGCATCCTCCGCTGGCTCGGACGGGATGATTTGCTTCCCCAGCCTTCCCTGTTGGGTCTAGAGCAAAGGAAATGGCAGAGGTGAAGCCAGGCCGTGGCCAGGTCTATCTCACCTTCAGATCCAGCCTAGCTTGCAGCCATGCCCGTGCCTTCCTGGTGGAAACCGAAGGGGAGAGGCAGGGGTGGAGGGCAAGGGGACGCGGTGGGATTTACCATGAGACCTCAGGGCAGCGTTCACGTGGGACATGTCCGATGCCCAGAAGGTAAAACCAAGACGGAGGCTAGAAAGGAACTATAGCTTTAGGACACAGGATCGGGGGGTTCCCTTCGTGGCTCAGTGCTCAACGAACCTGACTAGGATCCATGAAGATGTGGGTTCGATCCCTGGACTCACTCAGTGGGTTAAGCATCCGGCATCGCTGTGAGCTGTGGTGTAGGTCACAGACACTGCTCAGATCCAGCCTGCCTGTGGCTGTGGTGTAGGCCGGCAGCTGTAGCTCCGATTCGACCCCTAGCCTGGGAATTTCCATATGCTGTGGTGCAGGTGCAGCCCTGAAAAGCAAAAAAAAAAAAGAAGACACAGGATTGAGGTTCTTTGGTGGAGTGGCAGCTCCTGTGAATTGGGTGGAGTAGCCTCCTTGCTCCCCTGGATGGTTTTGATGGGCCCGCCCTACCTAAGTGGCTTCAGCACAGTGGGGAACTGGAGGGCCCCTCTGTGGCCCAGCCTGTTGCAGCCATCCTTTATTCATAGACCCTAAGCAAGAAGGGGAGGGAGAAGAAATCAGACCAGCCCATGGACAGTTCATTTTCTCATCAGGGCAGTCTGTTTTCAAGTGGGGGAGAGTGTATTGGTCAAAGGGAGTGGACAAACCTCAGTTCACTTCATTTCTCCATCTCTGCTGCCAGCCTCTCGCTCTGAGTGGTGATCTGATTAGTTCTTCTTCTGTTGACTGTGTCTCTGCCAAGAAATACAAATGGAGAAATATACTTCCACTGAGAAGCATGTGTCTTCTCTAGCTACTTCCCAAATATTTGAAAGGGATCAAAGGCCACTGGTCATTTTCATAAATTTGGTCTTCCCTTTGTTTTTCAACCACAGGGGAGGTGACCCAATCCGAAAGCATAGCTGACTTTGGGTAACAGGTACTCAGTTTATCATAAACAGGGAAACTTGGGGGAATCTGACTGGATTCACAGCTCACAACTCCTGGAGTTAATCAGTTAATCAGTGTCTAACTAAAGAGCCCCTGCTTTGATTCTTAAATGTCATGCATGTTTCTAAAGCAAAATAGAAGAGCAGGGCAGCTTTTTTTTTTTTTTTTTAATTTTGCTTTTTTAGGGCCACACTCACAGAATATGCACGTTCCCAGGCTAGGGGTCCAATCGGAGCTACAGCTGCTGGCCTAAACCACAGCCATAGCAACACCAGATCCAAGCCACATCTTCAACCTATACCACAGCTCACAGCAACACCAGATCCTTAATCCTCTGAGCGAGGCCAGGGATCGAACCCGCAACCTAGTCGGATTCGTTTCCACTGCACAACAGTGGTTCCTAGTCGGATTCGTTTCCACTGCACAACAGTGGGAACTCCAGCTTTCTTTTCTAATTGGCAGCAACCCCTCCAGCCCCAGAGCGCTGGGCACCCCCTTTGGAAGGAAACCTGCTCACTGCCTTTTCTTCTTGCAGTATTTTAACCAATATTGCTGACGTCCATCAAAGCATGGGCTACTGTCCGCAGTTTGATGCCATCGACGACCTGCTTACAGGGCGAGAACATCTCCACCTTTACGCACGGCTTCGGGGTGTGCCAGCCGAGGAAATCAAGAGGGTAAAACATGGCCGTGGTGCCCACTCAGGAGTCTGTAAACCGTGAGCCTGTTTCATGAGCGTATTTATTTAAGATGGGAAAGCTGGGGCCAGCCATCCCCATGTATTCATCCAACAAAAGCTTACTGAGTGTCTGCCGTGTGCCGAGAACTGTTCTAGAAAACGGGGGTATAGCAGTGAACAAAACAGACAAAAAATTCCTGTCTTCATATCTAAAAAATGATATATGTATTGACCCTTTGATCTAGCAATGCCACTTCTGGGCATTTTACCCTGGAGACACCTCCCACAGTTGACAACGTTTATGCACAAGTGATTCACTGCGTTTTAGTCATAAAACATTGGAAATTAGCTCAATGTTCAGCCATAGGAAACTGGCTGAATAACTTATGACAAATATACACAATAAGATCCTATGCAGATATAAAAACAAAACAAAACAAAATCTCTGTGACCCGATACGGAGTTATTTCTAGGCGATATTGTGAAGTGAAAAAGAGCAAAGGGCCCAAGAGCAGACACCGAAAAGACAAACAAATAAAGTGTACGATACGCAAGAATAAAAAGTCCTCGGGGAAAAACAAAGCAGGGGTTGGGGCGGGGTTTGCACGTCCAGGTCGGCTGCCCAGGGACAGCTCGCAGAGGAAGAGTCATGGGGCTGGGGCGGGGGGGAACATTCCGGGAGAGGTGCCGAGGGCAGAAGCACCGTGGGCTTGTCTCTGGTGACCTCCTCAAAGCACTGCTCTAATCTGCCATCCCTCTGTGTATCCGGTCATCGGTCACCACCCCCAAGCCCCCAAGTCCAGCACCCAGTACAGTGCCTGGCTCGGAGGAGGTGCTCAGGAAGGGTGTACCAGATGTGCCCACAAGACGCCTAGTGCGGCCTCGATGAGGTCTGGCACCCACCGTCTCTCCAAGAGCCCCTGGGGTGCTTCCTCTCCCACTCCTGGCCGGAGTCCAGGACACCGGCTGAGAAGCTGGAGGCCGTTTTTCGGGGAGCTGCACCCCAGGGGTACAGAGCTGACCGAACCACTCTGGGATCTAAGGCTCAGAGAGCCAAGGAGACTCTGGCCTTGAAGGCCACCAGCCACCCCGTGAGCCAGCAGGCGGTCCTGTGTCAGCCTTGCTGAGTTGTCGTCCTGAAGGTGTGACATCTGGGAGCTCAAGGCTGTGGGTTAGTGGAGGTCTGGTGTGTTGGCTTGTCTGCTTTTCCCAGGTGGGATCTCTTCCTCCTCCCCAGGTGACAGACTGGAGTATTCAGAGCCTGGGCCTGTCCCTCTACGCAGACTGCCTGGCCGGCACCTACAGCGGAGGCAATAAGCGGAAACTCTCCACAGCCATCGCGCTGATAGGCTGCCCGCCGCTCCTGCTGCTGGTGAGGGGACCACCACGGGGCCCCCAGGGCCAGCAGGAGCCAAGAGCTGCATCTCTGTGATTAGACCCGCAGACTTAGAAAACGCAGCGCTCCGCCTCTGTTCCCTCTACTGCTCGTTTTGAGCAGGTCAGCCCCGTGTTTGGCTCCCAGCTGGAGTCACGACCCGCCCTCAGTTCCTGGGAAACCTCCTGTGGGGCCGCAGGCGCGCAGCAGGGTAGTCAGCCCCTCTGCAGAAGGTCGGTGTCCAGACAAAACTGACCACTGCCCGAGGAGGCCCATTTCCTAATTGGACAGGAGCCCTCCTGGAGCAAAGGCTCATGGGGGTCTCAGCACAGCTGGACCAGGCCCGAGGCCCCTGCAGTCTGGGCTTTGTGAGAGCACAGGCCACCAGATTGGAGGGACCCTGAAAAGTCACCTGAGCTATCTTCCTGCCTCCCTGCGAACATTATGTATGGAATTTTTCCTTTCGTTAAGATAACTCCATGGTGGCCCTCACCAACCTTAAGCCATTCGTGGGCGAACGGGTCAGAAGCGTGCCCGAGGCTTCTTCACCCTCCTGACTCACCTCCTGCCCTCCCTGCCCTGCGCCGGCCTCCGGTCTTCCCCACCGGGGAGTGACTTTTGTGCATCATCTGCCAGCGAGCAGAGCTGCCCCAGGGAGTCAGCCACGGAGGCTGCCAGACCCAGGAGAGGCTGGCTCCCAGCGCGGCCCCTGCCCTCTCTGCCCCCGCCCCCCAGGACGAGCCCACCACGGGCATGGACCCCCAGGCTCGCCGCATGCTGTGGAATACCATCATGGGCATCATCAGAGAAGGGAGAGCTGTGGTCCTCACCTCCCACAGGCAAGAGATTCCCGGGGGCTGGGGTGGAGCAGGGGTCCCTGAGCTGCTGTCCCCCCAGCCCTGACGTGCTGTCCCCCAACCCCAGCATGGAGGAGTGCGAGGCCCTGTGCACCCGGCTGGCCATCATGGTGAAGGGCGCCTTCCAGTGTCTGGGCACCACTCAGCACCTCAAGTACAAGTAAGGACGTGGTAGCTGTGGCCTTTGTCACCTTCCGGGGGGAAGGGGGGACTCGGCCAGGCCCTGTGCTCTCTGCTGACCCGTGGGAGAGTCCTTCTGCTCCTCACCCTCGGGCGGAGGAGTCTGGCCCTCATTCTGCCACCGCAAATGGAGAAAACCCAAGTGCGGGGTCGGGCCCGCCCTCCTGGGCCCTCCGCCTGTGGCTGGAGGGTCCCCGTGTCTCCAGATGCAGATGCTGATGGGGACAGATGCAGAGCCCGGCTGGGTGAGGGAGGCCACTGCCAGGGCTTGGTCATCCCGCCTCTTGGCACCAGATGCAGCCCCCATGACCTGTTTTATTTAATAAGAGTCTTCAACCAGCTCAGGAAGGAGTTGGAGACCCAACAGCCTGCGCAGTCGGTTTTCCTTTCTGGCGTAGCTCATGCTTTTGAGTTTGAGGAACAACCATGTAATAAATCACAGACCAGCAAGGTCAGTAAGGACTACCCTGTCCCTGCAAAGTGTAAACTGCTGTAAATAACGTGCTGTCAACGGCAGTTCGTGTGCCGAAGCGGACCATGACTTAAAATATGATTTTGGGAGTTCCCATCGTGGCACAGCGGAAACGAATCCTACTAGGAACATGAGGTTGTGGGTTTGATCCTTGGCCTCGCTCAGTGGGTTAAGGATCCGGCGTTACCATGAGCTGTGGTATGGATCGCAAACTCGGCTCGGATCTGGCCTTGCTGTGGCTCTGGCATAGGCCAGCAGCAACAGCTCCAATTCCACCCCCTAGCCTGGGAGCCTTTATATGCCATGGGTGCGGCCCTACATATATATATATATATATATGATTTTAATAATAATGCTATGCTCCCTTGTCTTATGGTCTATCTTATGGACAGGAAGGGTGGACTTAGAGTTATCATTCATTTATCAAACACACTTTTGAGAGCCCAGAGCAGAGAAGTCACCGAGCCAGCTGGTGAAAGGAAGAGCCCTACCTCACGCTTTGCCTCCATGTGCCCAGGGCAGTCTTGCACGGTACACATCACGCTCAGAGACGTCACAGGGACAAATGACGGAGAAAGGGCTAGCAAATTAGCTGCATTTGGACATTTGATCCATGGCTTCTTGAGCAGCTATGGCTTGGACACTGCACAGATCTCGGGGGGTGGGGGGACACTTCAGCGTGTGACACAGACGTGTGTCAGCAACTTGCAGTGTCCACCTGCTGGAGACATGGGTGCTCCCTACTCCTCCCCCCTCAACAGCCCCCTGGGAGAGCAGGTGAGAGGGAATGTAGGATGGGCAGTCTTCCGGGGCTGAAAGGTAAAGGCATTTTACTGCAGAGGCAACACCCCTTGATCGCAGAAGGAGCGCTGGATCTGTGCACCCTGACCCACGGGGGAAGGCAAGCCAGCTGGCCAGGCCCTCCCTCTCTGTGGACCAGTCTTTATTCACAAGGGAGTGGCCTGGGGAGGGCAGGAGGGAAGCCCCTCCTAGGCAGCTGCATTTGTCTGGAGGCTTCCAGGTCCTAAGCCCTTACTCCACCTGGCCAGTTTCTTAAAGGGCCAGACTGTCTTTCCCCCACTGAGTGAGCGCCGGCCCCACGCGCCCTGGGGGGCAGCCTGTGACTCCCCCGCACAGGGCTGGAACCGCCTGTGCCTGCAGCAGTGTGTTAGAGGGAAAGGAGCAGGGCACAGCCGCGTCGCCGGGAGGTGGACCCAGGAGGCCCATTTCACCACCCAGACCTCTAAAAACCGCTATCACACCACTTCTGCAGGAACCGCCGGGGTTTTTTAAATCCGAGTTTTAGACATGCACAGGGCCTTTCACCCGCAGCGCTCTGGTTGAGTCTGGTCCTCCCTCTGGGCTTTTGCCTGGGACCCGGCTGCTAACGGGCCTGGGCCACGCCACTGTGTGCGTCCCCCAGGTTTGGAGACGGCTACATCGTCACGATGAAAATCAAGTCGCCGAAGGACGACCTGCTTCCCGACCTGGGCGCCGTGGAGCAGTTCTTCCGGGGGAGCTTCCCGGGCAGCGTGCTGCGGGAGCGGCACCACAACATGCTCCAGTTCCAGGTCGCCTCCGCCTCCCTGGCCAGGATCTTCCGGCTGCTGGTCTCGCACAAGGACAGCCTGCTCGTCGAGGAGTACTCGGTCACGCAGACCACGCTGGACCAGGCGAGTGGGCGGCCGCCGCGGGGCGCAGGTGGGCGGGGCGGACCGGGAGGGCGGGGCGGACCGCGCCCGGGCCCGCGCCCTGGGTCTCCGTCCCCCGGCCGCCGCCGCCGGGCTTGGGGTGTCGCAGAGTCCTTCCTCAGGGCTCTTAGTCATCCGCAGGCCTCGGTGGTCATTCTGACCTCATCCTTCCCGCCACCCTAGGACGGTATTTCTCCTTCCCGGTTGGTGGCGGCGGCCCCCTTTTTTTCTCTTCAAAGCCACTTTACGGATGCGTAATTTCCATCCAGTAAAAAGCACCCATTGAAAGCATACACGTCAGTGAGTTTTGATCAGTGTGTGTGCCACGTGTCAGGTTTTTTAGTGTGATCCCTCTTCTGCTGTGGGAAAACGCGCACACACACAGACATCTACACTCATATATGTCGCACGGTTGAGCATTTCAGGTGGCATTACACCTCTGTGGCATTAAGTGTATTCACATCATTATGCCACCATCACCACCGTCTCCAGAAACTGTTCAGCTTCCCCGAGTAGAACTCTGCATCCATCAAGCAGTACTCCCCAGTAACCACCCCCAGCCACCGCTGTACTTTCTGTTGGCTGCTCCTCAAGCCCCTGTAAGTGGACTCATAGAGTATTTGTTCTTTGGTATCTAACTTATTTCAGTTAACCTAATGCCTTCAAGGTTTGCTCAGGTGTTAGCCTGTGTCAGACTAGCCTTCCTTTTTAAGGCTGAATAAGATTCAGTTGTATGTATATGCCATCTTTTGTGTATCTCTTCATCTGTAGAAAGATTTGTTTCTGGTCTTATTGGTTGTTTTTGTTTGTTTGTTGGCTGCCCCTGCAGCGTATGGAATTCCTGGGCCAAGCATCAGATCCAAGCCATAGTTTCAACCTAAGCCACAGCTGTGGCAACGCCAGATCCTTAAACCCACTGTGCCAGGCCAAGGATTGAACCTGTGTCCCAACCCTTCCAAGACACCTCCAATCCCATTGTGCCACAGCAGGAACTCCTGCTTTGTTTTGTTTTTTAAATAAGTGACCTGATCCACTGCAGTGGTGCCAGGTCCTTAACCCACTGAGCCATCTGGGAACTCCCTATTGGGTTTTTGTCTGTTTGTTTTTAAAATAGACTTCCTTAAAGTAAAGCAATGGAAAGAGGCAAGCCTCTGTTCACGCTCTGAGGCTGGCTCTCAGCATCTTCGTGGCAGCATAAGCAGATGGAGGCAGAGACAGGAGTTGGTCATGCTGCACGTGGACTAGAGAACAGAAAAGGGACTCACTCCTGCTTTTTGGTTTTGGAGGCTTTTGTTTCTCCTTTAGAGCTTTACGAGGATGCTGCTACCTGAGAAGCTGCCTTGCTTCGTTGATCTTTTACCCTCCCACAGTGCTTCTTGGGCTTAGCTCACAGGTCTAAGAAAAAGCCCTGTGCCCTGCGCAGGACAGCAGCTGCTCCCGCAGGGCGGGATGTCACCTGTGCAAAAGCAGGAGCAAAGTGGGCGGGTGGGTGTAGGGTGCTGTTCCTGGAAGCATCTACCTACTCTTGCTCTTCTCTTGCCTCCAGGTGTTTGTGAACTTTGCTAAACAGCAGACTGAAATGACGCACGACTTCCCTCTGCACCCGCGAGCGGCTGGAGCCAGCCGACAGGCCAAGGTACCCCTGCTGCTCCTGCCTGAACACTGCTTGAGGCAGATCCTTGGCTCAGGGACCCAGCTGGTCCCCAAGGCCCAGACGTGCCTCCTGCAGAAAGCCCCCCGCTTCCAGCCCCCTCCTCCTCCTGCCATGTGTCACCTGCTCTGTGCTGAAGGACTCTTCAGTCCGTAGTTGTGTGGGTTCCTCTTATAGTCAGGAAACCTTTGGATGATATGGTAAAGAGAGCTTTTGAACAGAACTTTCCCACATGTTCTTGCTTATAGCAAAAAACAAAAAAACAAAAAGCTTGGATTTTGGTAATCAGCAGGGAAGATAAGAGATAATGTTACGTTTCGGTTGTTGGTACTGGACATAGATGTCTGGTCCTGTGTTTGGGTTTCTAAGGAAGGAAGTGAACTGGCAGTCATTTCAATGATGGACTCACTTGGTTGGATCAAGGATTATTGTCTGTTTTAGGAAGAGGGCTCTCTGTTCTTTACAGAAATATCAAGATGATGGATGGAGAAACAATAGAAGGTATTTATCATGGCCTGTGATAGCTCTTAGGATAGGTGCCTCCAGGTTCGCGCCCGGACACAGCACCCCATGTACGGAGCACATTCGTCCCAGCTCCCCAGAAAGAGAACAAGAGAAGGAGCTGGAGAAGGTACCTGAGGGGGGGCCAGGGCCCAGGTGCCTTGGCTTAAGCCTGGGGTGTTAAATGCTCACGTTAACGCAGCCATTCTCTCCTGACCTCGCTGGAGAGTAAATCACAACCAGAGCATTTTCCCAATAAGAAAAGATATGTAAAGTCTTATTTCCCATAAAGTTCTCAGAAAAACCAGGTACAGGCAATGATTGAAACACTTCTTTCCAAGGCGCTACTTGTGAATTCTCCCCTTTTCTCTTGACCAGTGGAGACCTAAAAACTACTTGGTAAGGCTGACCTGGCCCCGAAAGAACTAAGTAAAAGCACCTGTCCACGGAAAGAGTTTTGCTGAGATTTCTTTCTCATTTATAAATCTTATAGTTGCAGTTTACGCCAATAGGTAATTATCCTTTGAGAGCCACTTGCCGTTATAAATCCCTGCTATAACTCAGAATATGTAATTGGGTAGCAAAAGTGCTTCCTAGAACTAAATGAGTTTCTATAATGAGTTTGCGATTCAAAACCTAACTCGGACTCTGTGGCACATACCATCTTCATAAAGGTTTGCAAAAATTCTTCTGCGTAACGCAGTACATTAATGAGTGCTTTGAAAAATAATAATTGCCTTCTTGTTCCCATTATCCCACTTTAAAATAATGTTCCTCCGTAGGAAGTGGACAAAGGCAATCCCGCGCCTCAGAGATGACCTAAATGACGACTGTTGGGCTTTTAAGGCAGAGCATGATAACTTTCTTAGGCACAGTCACAGCCATTGGACACGGCACAGAGGGCGTAGATGCCCTCTAAGATGCCAGCAGGTGTGCACACAGGGACCCATGCCCCCTTTAAAACCTCGGGGCTGGAGAGTCAGAGCACCTGTGGGATCATCTGGCCCAGCCTTTTCACCGACGAGGAAACAAGCATAGCCCGTAAGCTTAGGTGACCAGCGCCCTCTGCTGAGCTTCCTTCAGAGCTTGATTGACAGCTGTTGAACCTCAAGTCTCAAAGCCATCCCGCCATCCCTTCAGCAAACGTTGATGAGGACCTGAGGACCGTTCATCTGCTCGCCTTCCACGGTGCTTGACCGCTGCAGCGGAAAGGAGCCCAGGGCAGCTAGCACAGCCGGCACCTTTGCCACGTGGTCATCTGCTGGGATCGGCCAACATAAGTGATCCCTCGGCATCAGAAACAAACGCATGCGGGGTATACAGCGAACTCCAGATGGGCTCTTTTGGAAGGAAACCAGGACTCGCTGGCCTGGAACATCTGGGGTGAAACTGACCCAGCCAGCTAAGCACAAACCCTTCTCATCCACAGAAGTAGAAATCTGGGTTCATCTCCTGGTGGCTGTGGCCTCATACTGCCCTCATTTCGAGTGGATCTACTTTTTTCTGTGTGTGTTTTATCTTTAATGTGTAAATAAAACGCAAGCTGCTGATCCCAGCTCTCCGATGTCATTGATCTCCGTGTGCGCACCACCAGGTGTCGTTTATTTATGCGTTTATTTTGTCTTTTTGCCATTTCTTGGGCCGCTCCCACGGCATGTGGGAGCCTACACCACAGCCGCAGCAGTGCGGGATCCTTAATCCACGGAGCAAGGCCAGGGATGGAACCCTAACCTCGTGGTGCTCCAGTCGGATTTGTTACCCACTGAGCCAGGACGGGAACTCCGCCAGGCGTCGTTTTAGACCTTCTTTGTGCCTGTGTGGCTTCCTGTCCTGGCGAGAGCTTCGGTGAGAGTTTTTGCCACAGGAGTGCGCGTCGGCAAGATTCTGCAAAGCTGTGGTGAAAATGCAAGGACTGGTTTTCTGTCGGCTCTGCTTCGTAGGGGTAGGGATGGAGTAGGCACAGGTGGTTGTAGGAGTCCCAGTAGGGGATCATAGATAGAGAGGGAACCCCTGGAGACGCTGGGCGGCCACTGTCATCAGCACAAGGCAGGCTTGCTTGACTGGGGGAGGTGCGAGAATTGCCTCAGGTCATGGGGGCGGGGGGGATGGGATGAGGCCTGCATTCAGATTCAGACCCAGGGCCACGGGTTGCAGTCTGCCCTTCAGCTGATTTCAATACAGACTTACCGGATACTAGGGAGGAGCTACTTACTCCTCCCGGAAAAGAAGAGGCGGGCCTTTCCAACCCCCACGCCCCTTGGAGGATAAAAGCTTCCTTGCCTGTCGGCTTGCATCTCTCACAAGCGTCCTGTCCTAATAATTCTGTTACTTATCACTTAACCTCTCGCTGAATTCCTTCTATACAGAGGCATGAAGGACGTGAAGCTTAGTGAGTCCAGACACAGGGTGAGTAACTCGAATTTAAAACCGTGGGTTCAAGTCCCAGTCTGTGTTTTGGCTGGGTTCAGGGTATTCGTGCTGTCAGTTTCAAGAGGGTTTGAAGAAAACACCCTACTAGCAACGCATGTAAATAGACCTTATCCATTGTCAGCTGGGTATTATTGGGTTTCAAGTCTGCTTGTCTGGAAGCCCATCTGTGGGTCATGGAGGGAAGCTCAGTTTAGTTGTCTGTCTCTACTGCACCTGAGCTGTTCCATGGTAAAGGGCTGTCTTTTTCATCCTTTTGCCCAGCTCCTGACACAGAGAAAACAGTCAACAAAGACTTGCTGAACTGAACACTTTAAAAGCTCCGCATGGAGTTCCTGTTGTGATTCAGCAGTTTTGGAACCTGACTAGTATCCATGCTGGTTTAATCCCTGGTCTCCGTCAGTGGGTTAAGGATCCAGCGTTGCCATGAGCTGTTGGTGTAGGTCACAGAAGACTTGGATCTGGAGTTGCCGTGGCTGTGTGTAGGCCGGCAGCTGCAGCTCCATTTCGACCCCTAGTCTGAGAACCTCCATATGCCTCAGGTGCAGCCCTAAAAAGACCAAAAAAGAAAAAAAAAGAAAAATATCTCAACAAAAGCGGGGGGTGGGGGGGCAGGCGGGGAGCCAAAGACCTGAAGGCAGCAGCAAAGGGCAGGCAGAACCGCAGGGATGCTGTGCTTTAAAACAATGCAAGTCACAAAACAGAAGCAGGGAACACTCAGAAGGAGGCAGCAGGTCCATATGCTTTGCTTGGGTCTGAGGAACCTTCACGTTGGAAACTTGGCCCAAATCTCCTGAGAACCTGTTAATCCATGTTCAGAAAAATCTCCCAATCTGATTTAAGAAGGGATGTTTACAAAGAAGGAGAAAAATGGAGAGTTGAGAAAACCTCAGGAGATGTTCCAGGCGCGCGACGTGCTGCCGGATTCTCCAGCCTTCCTTTGCCTCTGGGGAACTGGAGGTTCGGGAACAGTTGCGATCAAAAGAGACGCTCTGTTACACGCGAGGAGAGCTCAGGGAGAGCTGCGGGTGTTCCTGCCGCCGGGCTCGCCTAAGGAAAGGAAACAGCCCGGCAGAGCTCTGAGCTCGGGAGTCCGGGTCGCTGGAGCAGCCGAGGTATCTGCGCCGGGCCAGCGAGGAGGTCGGCCTGCCCCGAGGCCTGGGGGCTTGTGGGGAAAGGGAGGTTTCCCCCCGGAAAAGTGGCCACAGGAACTTTCCGGGACAGCTGCTCCAGGCACCAAAGGGACGCAGCCCATGGGCCTGGGCTGTGGAGCGTTTGGTTTCCTCGATGTGGAGATTCAGTACCTCAGCAGGTCCTCTGAGATGAACCGTTCGTGACGCCTGGTGTCCCCAGGGTGGAATCACTGCCCCATTTCGTCCAAGGTGTTCACCAAGCTGGGGAGGCACAGGCACTGCGAGACTCATAGACCCACGGGCTTGTCGAGCGAGAAATAGCTCAGTGCTCAAAAGCTAAGCCCTTCGGTAATTGTGAGTTTGACTGTTTCAGTGGAAAAGGCATCCACGTCACAGAGGGATTAAATCACTTGGCCGGCCATCCCGGCTTCCTTGGGGCCCCCGTCTGGTCCTCCGAGGGCTGCTTCACTCCCGTGTCTGAGGACATGCCCACCAGACCCAGAACCCCGAATTCCCTGCCCGGCTGGCCCAGCGTCTGCCTCTAGGGCCTTTGACCACAGAGACCCAAGCCGCACATGGCACATGCAGCCCCTTGGGAAAGCAGGAAAGGGATAAAAAAGAGGCCTAAACGACAGGGAAGCTGGCTCTGCAGTACCGTCGGCCAAAGCCGGAAGCCAAGAAGTTGAAATCGGAGCGGGTCATCAGGGAGGCCATAATTAGCTTAACTTACTACTTTAAGAATTGAGACATATATGCTATGAGGACCCCAAAACGTGGTCTCCTCAGAGCCTTTCCCAAAGCTCACCATGACACACGCTCGGCTTTCTGAGCAGCTGCCTGATGGCAAGGCTGGGACATGTATGTGCCATGAGTCAAGCTTTGGCCAATCCAGTCACCCTCTTGGTTTTGGGCATTAGTGGCTTTCCTACGGGACCACAGCTGCTCGCAGCCAAATCCCACAGTCAGGGGGGCATGTGTCACCCGCAAAGCACCACACACACAGCACCTGGTCCACAGCTTCCCAGGCTCCCTCCCTGCTTTGCAATGATGCTACGGGTTTTCCACCAGAACCCGGCAGTCTCTTTGGTCTTGAATGATGCTGGCAGCTGAGTCGATCCTGCTGTGGCTACTAGAGAAGCAAAGGGGTAGGAGAAGAGGGGGGAGGACACTGAGCTCGAGGGAGGGGCAGAAAGATCTGGGAGGAGAGCTGCACACAAGACAAAGCCCATGTTTGCGTGGTGTTAACACTCTCCTGCCGTGGGGGGCGGGGGCAGGAGGGGGGTCGGCACACTCTCCGAAGGGGCTGATCGTACGGATGTTTTAACTTTGCCGGTCATGACGTCTCCGGTAGCAACCCCTCAACCTGGCTGTCGTAGCCTGAAAGCAGCTGTAGAAGACACTTTATGGAAGGGGCCCGCTGGCTTGGGCCCACGCACCTGTGCCCGCCTCTGTTGTAGTGAGGAGGCGGAGTTAGAGGAAGAGCCAGAGCGCTTCAGACTGCTTTTTCGAGACCCGCGTCTCCTGTCCTCTGCCTTAGGGCAGGGACTTTCAGTAACCTCGGTTTAGCTGGGAGAGCAGGTGTGCAAGGACAAGTCTAAGGCAGAGAATGGAGATGATTTCAGCCTCAGAAACCATCATTTCCCATCTCCAGTCTTGACAGATGCCCCAGCCTACAAGGCAATCCTTCGTGTTCCAACCGCAGCAGCCACGGTGTACCTGAGCCTGATTTACCTGCTCACACCCACTCGCCTCAAGCAACAAGACGCCTTTAGACGTAGCCTCCGTTCCGACCTAAACCACTGGTGTTTGAGGCCCAGCTCTGAACTTCCACGTGGTTTTCCCCAGCTGACCCAGAAGCTCTATGAAAGCATAATGGCACAGTCAGTAGGGCTGATGAATTTTTAAATCTGGGTGCAGAGTTCCTGTTGTGGCTCAGCAGGTTAAGAACACAACATCGTGTCCATGAGGACACAGGTTCAATCCCTGGCCTCGCTCAGTGGGTTAAGGATCTGGCATTGCTGTAGCTGTGGTGTAGGCCGGCAGCAGCAGCTCTGACTCAACCCCTACCTTGCCGCAGGTGCAGCCGTTTAAAAAAAAAAAGAAAAGAATTGTTCAGGAAAGGAAGGAAACGGAAAAGGAAGAGTAACTCAATACTTGTTGTTGAAAGCCAAACTTGAAAATTTTAGGAAGAAAACATAAGACACTCGTCTTTACCACGTTGGAATGAGAACATTTTCTTGAACATTAATATTGGTTGTTAACTCCAAGCACCAGCTCTGTGCCAGGCACTGTTTTAAACATTTGGCCTCTTTAATCATCTAATGCTTACAAGTACCTGATAAGCAAGAATTGTGATCATCTCCACTTTACAGATGAATGAACAGAGGCCCAGAGAGGTTGACTTAACCTAAGCAGAACAGTAAGTGGAGGGGCTGGGACTCAAACCTACATAGTCCAGCTCCACTGCCTGTATTCTTAACCACAACAACCTCTCAAAAACCACATAAGAGGAGTTCCCGTCGTGGCGCAGTGGTTAACGAATCTGACTAGGAACCATGAGGTTGCGGGTTCGGTCCCTGCCCTTGCTCAGTGGGTTAACAATCCAGCGTTGCTGTGAGCTGTGGTGTAGGTTGCAGACGCAGCTCGGATCCCGCGTTGCTGTGGCTCTGGCGTAGGCCGGTGGCTACAGCTCCGATTTGACCCCTAGCCTGGGAACCTCCATATGCCGCAGGAGCGGCCCAAGAAATAGCAACAACAACAACAACAACAACAAAACAAACAAACAAAAAAACCACATAAGACAAACACATGTGTGCGCGCACACACACACACAAACACTACCATAGGGGGAAAGATGAATTTGAATACATTAAAAACTTCCATAAAACACAATCTAAAAAATGAAGATAGACCCAGAGAAAGAAATTATTTTAAATGCACATAATGAACAGAATGTTAGTATCCAGCCATAAAGGATTATGATTCAATAAGATAAGACAAACAACCCAAAAGAAAAGTGAGCAAAGACCATGTAAGCACATCACAGGACAGGAAACTCAAATAGTCATTGAACATATGAAAAGACGCTCAATCAAGGATGAAAATCCAGAGTGAAAAGTCATTTTGCAGCAGCAAAAATGCAGCAACACATTCGTGATGTTTCTGCCCCAGGAAGCCCGTTAGAGACTTGGCACCTGCGGTTTCTCTTGTGTCACGTAAGCACATTCTAACTAGCAGGCTGCCACATTCCAGACTCCCAGAAGGAAAGCAGGTGCTCTGCGCAAACCACAGAGTTGATGGTTGCACGGTCGAGGCAGAGGAAACCAGCCTTATCGGTTGAAGAACAGTGGGAACACCCCAGATGTTTGAGATCCCCAATGCCAGCCAAGGGCCCACCCAGCAGCCAGCCACTCTCCAAGGCAGCAGGTTCAGGCCTGCCATGTTAACCCTTTTCTGCTGAAGGCGCGTGGCTCTGGTCAATTTAAACGGTGGCTTGGTGACTCCTAACGAAGCTGACATGTGCACGTCCACTGGCCCAACCGTGTCCTCCCAGGACTACTCCGTAGTAGAGAAACTTTGCACACGTGCCCACGGAGACACAGTCAGGTGTGCCCTTTGTAGCCTGATTTTTTTTTTTTTTTTTTTTTTTTGGTCTTCTTGTCTTTTTAGGGCCACACCTGCAGCACATGGAGATTCCCAGGCTAGGGGTCTAATTGAAGCTGTAGCTGCTGGCCTACACCACAGCCACACCAGATCCTTAACCCACTGAGCAAGGCCAGGGATTGAACCTACATCCTCATGGATGCTAGCCAGGTTCGCTAACGGCTGAGCCATGACAGGAACTCCCATAGCCTGATTTCTAATAGCAAAATATCAAGAAATAATCTGAATATTGATCAGCCAGAGAGTCAATAAATGAATTGTGTCCAATTCCTGCAATGGCTGTCTTGGAGCAGTGGAAGTGAATGCATTAAAATTACATATTTCAAAATAGATAAATCTCAGAACTTAACAGCAAAAATATCTAATGGCAGCAGGACAGAGACAGCAAGACCTTCCCTGGCTGCTCAACCTAAAATATCAACTGCCCCATCCTGGCGCCATCCCTCTTCCTGCTTCCTCTCATATCTCAGCAGTTATCATCACCTAACATAGTGGCTGTCATTACTTACTCTTCTTGCTTATTTTCTGTCTGTCCAACTAGACTACAGACTCCATGAGGGCAGCAGCTTTTGTTCATTTTCTTTACTTTTTTGGGTTGTTGTTAACAAATCCATTTTAAAATGTTTAAATTCTTGACATTATAGAACTAAATCAATTCAACATTCTACTCTCACAGTTCCTATCAACAAACAGAAAGAAAATTCATGAGTCAAAACACCAAAACTAAACTAGAAACAGAGAAAAGTTTATAAAACGAAAGCATGAAGTCCCAAATTAATAGCTGAACAGAGAATGTAATTTTTAAATTCTTAGGGGATGATAAAGTCATGTAGAAACTGAACTCTTAGGAAAAATTTAAAACCTGGAAATCATTGGCCAGAAATTACACAGCTGGATCGTGAGAAACAGCATAAAGGGGTTATGAGGGAAATTATGCTTTTCTAGCTGTACCCCACGCTCTTCTCACAGGAAAGCCTAGCATTGGTTAGACTCTGGGCCAGGTGAATACTGGCAAAGAACCAGGGATAGGACTCTCCTACCGGGAGAGCCTTGCATTGGGTTGGCGGTTTTGATCTGGGCCCTGGACCTCTGGCAGATCTCCTTAATGCTGGTGCCTCGGTGCCTGACCATGTAGCCTGTCAAGCTATTTAGAATGGCGAGTTCACGGTCGGTTTGACTAAATGCATCCAGTCTCGCCCAAGAGCCTTTTATCTCTGGAAAGCGGGCGTTTGTTCTGGCAAATTTCACTGTGCATCACGGCAAAGGGAAGGCGTGGTCTTGCCACCTGGCCCAGCTCAGCTGAACAGGGTGGAGGCCTGGTGTGTTGTCCCTGGATTGAGTAGGCATCTGGAGGTGGGGGACCCAGGTCATGGACGGCAAGGGGGCCGCCCGCAGCATCGCTGCACCGAACGTGGCCGCCCTCACAGATGATTAAGGAGCCGTCTGGCACAGGCTGGTACAAAATGGTCATGGCTCTCCATCGTGGAGACGGGGAGAGCATCTCCAGCGTGACCAGGCCAATCTGCTTGGCACACTCGGTGACAAGACAGCAGCGTGCCAGCAATGGTGATGGTCCGCTTGGTGGGTGAGCCAGCCATACTCCCCACCCCCCGCCAGTGCTGAGCTGGTGCCTGGCCATAGTGACTACTCAGTAAGTACATGTGAGTTAACAGAGGAATAGAGCATGCTGCCGTTTTTATAAAATTTATTTATTTATTTATTTTTGTCTTTTTGCCATTTCTTGGGCCGCTCTTGCGGCATATGGAGGTTCCCAGGCTAGGGGTCGAATTGGAGCTGTAGCCACCAGCCTATGCCAGAGCCACAGCAACGTGGAATCCGAGCCGCGTCTGCAACCTACACCACAGTTCACGGCAACGCCGGATCGTTAACCCACTGAGCAAGGGCAGGGACCGAACCCGCCACCTCGTGGTTCCTAGTCAGATTCGTTAACCACTGCGCCACGACAGGAACTCCGATTTTTATAAAATTTAAAACGAGAAAGTACAAAGGATGATTGATAGATACAAGTATATACAGTAAAAAAACATGCTTGAGATGATGAGCACTGAATTCAGGACTTGACTGCTTCTGGGTGGCGGGGGAGCAGGATGTGATTCACGGAGAGACGCAGAGGAGGCTCAGCTGTAGGTATGATAAGGGGAACTCCCTTATTTCCTAGAAATATCTGAAGAGGGAATTTCTGCCATGGCTCAGCGGAAACAAATCCGACTAGTATCCATGAGGACGTGGGTTTGATCCCTGGCCCCACTCAGTGGGTTAAGGCTCCAGCATTGCCACGAGCTGTGGTGTAGGTTGCAGGTGTGGCTCAGATCCCATGTTGTTGTGGCTTCTGCATTGGCCAGCAGTTACAGCCCTGATTTGACCCCTAGCCTGGGAACCTCCATGTGCCACAGGTGTGGCCCTAAAAAGACAACAAATAAATAAATATATATATGTATATATGTGTGTGTATATATATGTATATATATAGCTGAAATAACAAGGTAACATATTAAGACTTGACAAAACTACGTGATGGATACATAGATTTTTTTCCCCCTGCTGTACAGCATAGGGATCAAGTTATTCTTACAGATACGTAGATATTTGTATGATTTCTCTCTCTATTTTTTGTAGGCTTGATCTAGTTCATCTAAAAACTACCCTCCCAGAGCCGATATCTTACACCACCACTCGCGACTCCTGACAGCACCACCCCCGCCCCCACCATCAGAGGCCACCCCGCACCCTGAATATTCACAGCAGCCTGCGGAAGACGCTTCCGATGACTGCTCTCACCCCGGCTGGAGCTGGATCGATCTTAAGTTGCCAGGTATTGAATTTCGCTCACCTTCACGTCCCTCTTATGCTCTTTCATGATTGTCTTACCATAAAGCAGATTTTCAGTAAATGTTGAATTGGGTAGCGTGAAAATGCTACTTTGGGAAATGGCAGGCAGAGCCGGCTACATAGCTTTGGAAGGCTCTGTGCAAAACAAGGACTTATTTTAAAATTGTTTAGGAGTTCCCGTCGTGGCGCAGTGGTTAACGAATCCGACTAGGAACCATGAGGTTGCGGGTTCGGTCCCTGCCCTTGCTCAGTGGGTTAACGATCCGGCGTTGCCGTGAGCTGTGGTGTAGGTTGCAGACGCGGCTCGGATCCCGCGTTGCTGTGGCTCTGGTGTAGGCTGGTGGCTACAGCTCCGATTCAACCCCTAGCCTGGGAACCTCCATATGCCGCAGGAGCGGCCCAAGAAATAGCAACAACAACAATAACAAAAAAAAAAGACAAAAAGACAAAAAGACAAAAAAAAAAAATTGTTTAGAGGAGTTCACATGGTGGCTCAGCAGAAATGAAGTATCCGACTCATGTCCACGAGGATGCAGGTTGGATCCCTGGCCTCGCTCAGTGGCTTAAGGACCCTCTTCCACAATAACCAGTAGTGACTCAGTGCAAAGTTGCCCAGGTGGAGATGGCATTTCTCAAGCCTTGTGGTAAGTGTGGCCTGGTCCCCAAGCTCTCCTCAGCAGAATGGAGTGGAAGTGATGGAGGTGACACTGGATGCTCCCTTGGTGCTCTGGTCCCCAGCTTTGCTGACTGGGACTTGGCTTTGTGGTCACCATGGAAACAAGCTCAAGGATGCAGGACGGCAGAGCCACCAGATGGAAGGACTCTGGGTCCCTGAGTGTGTGTGTGGAGCAGAGCCGCCCAGCAGTGCAGCACACTCCCACGACCATTAGGTGGCTCGAATCAGTCTGCATCTTGGTCACATTACTGCAGCCTAGCTTGGTTGACAAGAGATGTGATAGAAGTGTCATTTTTCAGTCACCCAACAGCCAAAAATAAGGCCTTCTAGACAATTCCAATGCTGTCACGGTCTCCTAGGCCCCGTGTACTGGCAGCAACGGGCCCTGGGCCCACCCCAGGGAAGGAGCCTGGCCTGGAGGGGGAGGTAATACACGTGCTCCCTCCCAAGCTGCTTAGGATGTTAAGGTTCCTTGCCAGAAAAAGCCTAGAGACCCCTGCACAGCAGAGAGGTCCTCACCAGGGCCCGACACCCTTCCTGCCAGCCTGGGGTGGGCTGCCCTGAGCCCCACAGAGGGTCCTCCCCAACCTTCAGAGCCTTTTCTGCAGAGACACAGGGCAAGATCGCTGGCCCTGAGAACCAGCTGGGCTGAGTCGGCTGGACCAGGGGGAGGAATTGTTGATCAGGCAGCAGCAAAACTCCGTAGTCACCAAGTTCCCAGCAAGGCTACAGACAGCCCTCGAGTCACACTAGCCCCCAGTCCAACCAGCCTGTCACCAGATAGCATCCAGGGACCAAGGATCAGATGTGACATAACTCAGCATGTGGCCCAGAGCAGGAACACACAGACTCACACACATCTCTTTCTTTGCCAACAAGCCTTAGCTTTTATAGCTATATTTTACTTGAATTTGCTCAGGAGTTTGTTTTAAATAGCTACAATTAATGAAAGTCCATGCCTGGTGTTCCACTTGGAAGAAAAAAATGGACCAGCCATCTGATGGGGCTCAATCAGAGGGAAACCAGGGTATCTGACCCTAAACCTTACAAAAAAGAAATCTGGAATTTGCCAAAGGAGGCAGCTGTGCAGTTGAGAAGATATTTTTAGTAATTAGTATTTTCCACAATATTTAATGTATCCCCAAGAAACGTCCTGGATCCTTCATTAGAATTTTCTTTAAAAGTGAAGGAACTTGGATAGGACATTGTTAAGTCAACTATAATAAAAAAAAAAAAAAGTAATAAAAATCTTAAAAAAAAAAAAAAAAGTTGAGGAATTTGCCCAAGGACAGAGGGAGACGAGACTCAATGTCAGAGACATGATCAGGCTCAAGTCTTGACGGCCCCAGTCCTGTCTTCAGCCCACACTCACACCTCCCTCCCTCTTAATTAAAAACAGCACCAGAGAACCAGGCCAGTATCAAGCAAAGGCCAAAAATTGCATGTATATGCCTGTCAGACCCTCTTCTCAAAAGCACAGTACTTCCAGAATCACCACCAAAGAGCGTGGCCGTGCTTAAAACACCAGGAGAGGAAGTTCTCATTGTGATTCAGTGGTTGATGAATCCAACTAGGAACCATGAGGTTGTGGGTTCGATTGCTGGCCTTGCTCAGTGGGTTAAGGATCCGGCGTTGCTGTGAGCTGTGGTGCAGGTTGCACATGTGGCTCGGATCCTGCATTGCTGTGGCTCTGGCGTATGCTGGCGGCTACAGCTCCGATTGGACCCCTAGCCTGGGAACCTCCATATGCCATGGGAGCGGCCCCAGAAAAGGCAAAAAGACAATAATAATAATAATAATAATAATAATAATAAATAAATAAATAAATAAAACACCAGGAGAAACAAACCTTGGGATTGGAACAGCGGGGTTGGATGGTAAAGGAGTTGAAATTATGATGACGCTGTGTGCGGCAGGGCTGGGGAGGATGGCCATACCCCAGCTGGGGGTGGGCACACGCCCAAGGTCGTGGACACAGCCAAGCAGGGAGCCCGGGGCCCAGAACAGAGGCTGGGGGACACAGAAACAGTGAATGTGCCTCTGCGATGCTCCCCAGCAGCATGGTCCATGGGCAGTCTGGTGAACACCACTGCTTCATTCAGCCTCCTGATGAGGGGGAAAGAATGGCAGATACTGGCCAAACGGGAAATGGAGAGTCAGAAGGACTCGAGAAAGCTAAGGAAGCATAAGCGGTGAGGCATTTAGAATAAACTGTCCTGTGCTGACGCCCCCTGGGGGTCTGGGAAGAGACTGGGTTAATCCAGGGAGGCCAAACATGAGCTTCCTTTCGGGGCAAGGCTGAAAAAAAGGGTGTGCAGAGGTGAAGCAGGCAGCGAGTGTTTGGGGACCCGCGTCTTCTGTCAGAGACGCCTACTGCAAAAGGACCGCAGCTCTCAGAGTGTTGCAGAAGTTTCAAACACGCAGACTCAGAGGCTCACCACTTCACCAAATGACCTCATTTGGGGGTGGCAGACTGACGAAGGCGTCACCATTTGCGGTTGTTGGAGCAGGAAGAGGAATGGCGGCCTTTTCTGAAACCACAAAAGCCATGGTCAGTGCCAGAGTCAGAGAACGAGGAAGCTGGCTGCCTTCCTCTGCTCTCGGCCACAGGGAGGTATGTTGAGGAGTCAACAGACTGTGAGCCCAGAGAGGATTCTTACCAGAGCTCTACTGGGCTGGCATGCTAATCTCACACTTCCAAACTCCAGAAGTATGAGAAATAAATTTCTACTGTTTCTTGTTGTTGTTGTTTTCTTTTTACAGCTGCACCTGTGACATATGGATGCTTCTGGGCCAGGAGTCAAATTGGAGCTGCAGCTGCAGGCCTCCACCACAGCCATGGAAACACCAGATCCCAGCCACATCTGCGGCCTACACTGCAAGTCACGGCAATGCCAGATCCTTAACCCACTGAGCGAGGCCGGGAATCAAACTTGCACCTTCATGGACACTCTGTGGGGTTCTTAACCTGCTGAGAGAGCCACAATGGGAACTCTGCTACTATGTCTTTTTAAAGGGAGAGAGAGGAGCCTGGTAAGAATTTGATCAGGGGCTCCTGTCTGGGTCCAGATGCCTACCTTCCCAGGTGTCATGATCCCGTGGACCCGCACCCAGGGCCCACAGCCACCTTCAGTTGCCCAGAACAAGGCCTTCCATATAAAACCCCGTCCCTGAGGCCTGCCTCGCTGTCCAAGGGCTCCTGGAGAGCAGGGCTAGCCTGCCTCTTCCAAACTCTTCACCATTCCTAGCCCAGCTTCGTCCAGCTCCTGACTCTTAAATGACTGGTGTTCCTGGCTCTACAGCTTGCTGCCTTCAGCAGCCAGGAAGGTTACTTCACCCTGGAAGTGCCAACCCTCCCTCCCCTGCCAGTGCTGACCCAGTCCCCTGACTCCTTTCCCCTGGCAGGTCCTGAACCCTCACCTTAGTTTCAGCCCCCGGGTCCCTCAACTCCCAGCTGTAGCCCACCCATCCGACACCCACCATCTAACTGCAGCCCCCTGAGTGTGCCTTTGCTGAGTTGGGACAGAGCCACACTGTGATTGTACCTCTGTTTGGAGGGTGTTGCATATAGTACATGCCTAGCAATCTCCAGTAAGGTGTCAACCTCATGGCTTGGGTTTGTTACTTCTTTAATATTCTTGCCGTCGTCTTTAAGAGACCAGAATGTAAAAACAAGCACCACTGCCAGTATTTGGGTTTTGTTAAGAAGGTGTACTCAACCCAAGTCGACCCAAGGCTTTGGGGCCTCTAACTTGAAAACGTGATTTATTCCCGGCTGTGTCTGAGCCTCTAGGAAGGGCCAGCGACATGGTACATACACCCGGGGAAACCAGGACAAGGCAAGGGCCCATCTCACGGAGCTCATCGTCCCCTGGGGAGCCGGACAGGGGCCGAACGAGCCAGGGTGGGCGCCGCTGAGACGTGTGTCAGGGAGGCAGTCTGGTCCGTGAGACCATCAGGTGCCGATTTGAGGAATGGAAGCAGCAGCGGGGGGTGGGTGGGAAGGCGCCCCCAGCAGGAGCATCGTGGGCATGAGAGGGAGACCCTGACACTGTGAGGTGCCCCGGTGTGGCTAGCAGTGGGGGTGGAGACGGGCAGAGCCACATCTGGCGGGGCCTGGTCCTCCAGGCCGGGCAGCCTGGACTTTACCCGGTGATGTGCTTCGGTCCCCTAACGGCAGCGTACGTAAGAATCGGCGGGGGAGCTGGTTTTAACTGGGTTCCTGAAGCCTGCACACAGAAATTCGGATTCAGCAGGTCAGGGAGTGGCCCCAGGAATCTGCGCTTTACCAGCCACTCTGCTGGGCGAGTCCGCTGCAGAGACACGGCTGGCAACGCTTTTCCCAATGCAGCTTCGGGAGACGTGGGGCCACAGAGGGTGGCGTGACCAGAGCCGTTTCAGAAAAATCACTCTGGCAGAAAGTACCCCGTACGTGCTCGCTCAGCAAAGCCCCCTAATCCTTTGATAATCCTTCCTAATCTTCTGTCGCCCGGGGCTGCAAAGCTCAGTGTGGGCTCCAAAAGACACAGTCTCCTGAGAAGAGAGGCGCCTGGGAAAGTTAGGCCTGAGGGCTCCCGGGCTGTGGTCTTGGACCCTCTGTAGCCTCAAACCCTCAAACCCAGGGCAGCGAGGGGTGCTGGTTGTGTAAGCATGAAAGCCTTGGGGCCCCAAGGCCACTGAGGGCCCTGCGGATGCCGGAGGACCCCGGCTCTGCTGGGGATGGGAGCCTGGAGCAGATCCATGTCTGGTCAAGTCGGGGCTCCAGGAGCTCCCGACAGGCCAGAACCTGTGCTCGTTGGGTTACTAAAGACCCCGGGCGACTTGGGCGCAGGCCACGTCAGCTCTCTACCTCTGCAATGCCAATTACATCGTCTCAGAGAACTGAGCCCGACCTGATTCGCACAGCCTAGCGTCTTGCAGCCAACGATGATAAACACATTGATAGATGTTTTGTGATGACGACAACAGTGACATTCCAACCAAGAGCCCGCACACTCGGTTCCTGGAGCTGCTTCATCCATGGAGCCCAGTCCTGCAGAAACTGCCGCCTTATGCTCTCGTGATTCTGACCATGGTAGGAAATCCAGGCTGCTGATGGCATGAAGGCTGGGTGCTGTTCCCCGTAGCTCACCACCCATGCTCACCCCAAGATCCAAGCCCGATGAGCCTTCAGAGCCCAGACCTGTCCCACCTCGGTGCCTTTTCCACAGCTAGTGGCATCTCTCCCGAAGGTAGACAGCGCTGTGGGCTGGAACATTTTGTTTCATAGTCTACAATCCCAGAGCCCAAGAGCTATGTCTCGGGTTTCTTTTTTCTGTTCCCCGCACCAAGCAGCTACTCAGATGAGCGATCTGAAATGACCAAGGGGGCTCTCTGTGGGTGGGCTGGGCCCTCACATTCAGCCCTTGGCCAAAGGGCTAACAGCTCTGCTCTGCCACCACCCGATCGCCAGACTCTGAACTGAGACATTTGTTTCCTGCATACTCCCCAGATAATTTCTTTGGCTTATGCTTCGCAGGATTGCCTTTTACCTGCCAAATCCTGACTGGTATTTGCTGGGGTCGAGCCTCATTGACTATCGGGCAAGACGCCACTGAAGATCTAGAGAAAAAAATGGAAAAATAGTCTTGGTCATGTGCTTTCAACAGCCATTAGGAGATGATTCCATTTAAATCAGCTACGGGGGGCCTACCTCAAGCATTTTAGCTTTTCTATGTCAAATTGTCTGTTAGTTTTTAGGCCATAAACATTTAAACATGTGTGCATGTGCGTGTGTAATCTCATGACATTTGTGAGTATGTAGTTGACACCTTAAAAAAAAAAATCTAAGAAACACCAACCTGATATATATATTTATATATGTGTGTGTATGTATGTATGTATGTATATAAATGGATGCACTGCAGCATATGGAAGTTCCCAGGCTAAGGGTCAAATTGGAGCTGCAGCTGCAGGCCTGTGTCACACCCACAGCAGTGCCAGATCCAAGCTGCATCTGCGACCTACACCACAGCTCACAGCAACGCCAGATCCTCGACCCACTGAGCAAGACCAGGGATCGAACCCATATCCTCATGGACACTACGTCAGGTTCTTCACCTGCTGAGCCACAACAGTAACTCCCAACCTGATGTTATTAATTGAACAATAAGTTCCAACATAGGCATCAAAAATATTTACAATTGAGTTTCAGGAGAGCCATAATCAACTTTGAACACCATGCTCAGAACTTGAAGAGATGGCCAACAAGGACAGTATTCTACTCTAGAGAACTACAGTCACGCAGTCATTGTCATTCGTTAGCATGAGGCCTCGAGTGGCTGGCGTTAGGGAAACACAGCCAAGGACCCATATGTCTTGGTACAGAGGCCAAGGGGTCTGGACGAACTCCAGCAATGATGGTCTCTCCCCTGCCCATGATGTCTGGGGACCGGGGTGGGGGGGCGGGGCAGCTGGGGTGCCCTGTCAACATCCGCTTTTGACCTGGGATAAAGAGATCTGAAATCTTAAGAGAAGTTTAAGATCTAGGAATTGGTTTATTTCGATTAAAACGGACTTTTAAGTAGTCTTCAAAATGATATTTGTGTCATATTATGGCTATTTTATTAAAATAAGGACATATATGTCCAGCACTGCCACATACGTGACATTTATTTTATGCCATTTAATTCTAGATATTACTCTCCCAACCTTAAGAGGCTTCCCCCAGGACTCGGAGGGTCAGGACCACATAACAGGTAAGTAGGAGAGTTGGGATCCACCCCCATCTGTCTGCCACGATCCCGTGTTCTTTCCACTGCATCATACCTATGACACTTGGCGGGGCTGCCTTTTCTGGATGACAGAGCTGTTTCTTGGCCTTACAGTCAAGAATTTCGGGAGTTCCCGTTGTGGCTAAGTGGATTCAGTGGTTAACACACCTGACTGGCATCCATGGGGACGCAGTTTCGACCCATGGCCTCTATCAGTGGGTTAAAGATCTGGCATTTGCCATGAGCTGTGGTGTAGGTTGCAGGTGCAGCTTGCATCCTGCATTGCTGTGGCCCTGGTGTAGGCTGGCATCTACAGCTCTGATTGGACCCCTAGCCTGGGAACCTCCATATGCCACAGGTGTGGCCCTAAAAAGAGAGAGAGAGAAAAAAAAAAAGAATTTCTATCTGCTGTAAACAAAAATCACAACAAAACTCTACCTATTAGTCAGGTGTGGCCTATTGGCCCAGGATGCCCCCTGGCACATGTATACAGTGCCATTAAGGCCAGAATCAAATATCGGGGGGGCCACTGCCACGCTGCCACCCTTCCCAGAGCCCTCAACTCAGAGATACTACTCAGAAATACACAATGAGTTTTCAGACACCAAATGACAAAAGTGAGTTTCAGGGGACCACTGTTTGTATGCACGCACACACACACACACACACACACGCCCAGCTGGGCTGCCCTTCGTCTTAACAGCCATGTAGAAGCCTTCGTGTGCACCTGGCTGTTCCTCTCAGAGGCTGTATTTCAGATGCGCTGGGCTGAGACCTCTTGTTCTCAAACTGTCATCTCTGTTCATAAACTCCAACAACCCCGGCGGTGATATCCTCGTGGCAGAGGCCGTGCCTCTGTAAGCCGCCCGTGGCAAACACAGAAGCTGAGAGGACACAATGGGTGTGAGAGGGACCCTAACATTTGCCAGATTCCCGTTAGGAGCCAGAAGCTTCCCAATAATCATGTGACGCGTTTATTCCGACCTCCGCTTTTTAGATGAGGTCAACTCAAGCTCTGGGAGATTTGCGATCTGCCAAACTCGGACTGTTACTGAGAAGCAAAGTAGGGCTGGAATTCATCTGCCTCTCTTCACACCCATGCTATCTCATTTTATTTCATTTAATACAACTCATCCTTCTTCACATGACGACGAAGGTATTATTATGGCTACCTTACAGGTGAAGCAACAGAGGTTGCTTCTGGAATGAGTTTGCCCTCCGGGAATGCAAGCATTTTCCCACCTTGTATCATGTAAGTATTATTCATACACAAGTCAAGACTCTTAAGAGAACACAAAAGAAAGTAAGTGTTTTTGAGGACAAGCCCCTCCGGGTGCTGTTCAGCCTCTTTATTGTTCCAGGTAGACTAAGCCTTCGCATAAGCCTCATCACCCCAAATAGCAATGCTGTCATAACCTCCATCCAAAAAATCATGGCTTCTAAATCTAAAACTCAGACCTGAAAGTAACAGATGTGGTTTGTTCTTAGCCTCTAAGATTCCTGGTTGAGACTTTCTTGGTTGTGGGAGTTCCCTCGTGGTGCAGCAGGTTAGGTATCCGGCACTGTCACTGCAGCAGCTTGCATCGCTGCTAGGGTGTGAGCTCAGTCCCTGGCCTAGGAATCTCCCCATGCCATGGTCTACATACCTCAGGCATGGCAAAACAAAAACCAAAAAACGACTTTCTTGGTTGCAAATAGCAGAAACCTGAATTAGTACCAATAAATACGGGTTTGATTGGAAAGATGAAATCCATGAACCAGGGCAAGACAGCTTGTAAAACCTCAGCAAAGGAATTTAAAGACCTTCCTTCTAGAGCTGAGGCAGCTTACATGACCCAATTCCCAATGTCATGTAATCAGGCCAGAGTCTCAGAATGAGAAGTGAATGGTTCTGACTAGTCCAGCTTTTACGGAGCAGGCTTACCTGGAAGAGACACGGCTGCCAGGGCTCACCCCTACGAGGGTCAGGGTTCTTAGCAAAGAGAAAGGAGTTACTCCTTATGTTTATTCATAAAAATATAGTTAACCCCAAATTCTAAGCATAAAATTATAATATGGATGGAACAATATGATGGAGAAAAGTACTAAGATGTCAGGGGACCTGATTCCCAATCATTTCTGCAGTATCTTTGGGTAATTCCTGCATCTATAAAATGCGGCACTGACAGTTCCAGTCGTGGCTCAGTGGCTAACGAATCTGACTAGGAACCATGAGGTTGCAGGTTCAATCCCTGGCCTTGCTCAGTGGGTGAAGGATCAGGCGTTGCTGTGAGTTGTGGCGTAGGCTGGCGGCTATAGCTCCGATTAGACCCCTAGCCTAGGAACCTCCATATGCCGCTGGAGCGGCCCTAGAAAAGGCAAAAAGACAAAAACAATAAATAAATAAAATAAATAAATAAATAAAATGAGGCACTGAAGTCGATGACCAAATGCCTTCTTTTTTTTTTTTTCCTTTTAGAGCCGCACCCACAGCATATGGAAGGTCCCAGGCTAGGGGCCTACACCACAGCCACAGCAACACAGTATCTGAACCCCCCACATTTACTGCCCCGATCCGGCAGAGTTACTTGGGGGCCTCTCAGTTCTAAATGCCATCTCTTATCACAGCCCCGACTTCCTGGTACTCACTCCTCTGCTAAGCAGACCGCAGGATTTTCCAGGAGATTAGGAAGTAGCTCTTCTGAAGGTCTCATTATGAGTAAGCAAAGGCTCGGTGCTCAGTGGGTGGAGGCATGGCAGCCTCAAAGTCAGTACCTTGAACTTGAGCATCCTGATCTCAGGGCTATGCTGCCAGGGCAGAAAGAGCAGATCTGAGCCCAGAGATTCCTGGGGTTTGGGTCGGCCCCTGTGGTCAGGGACAGGCCAGTCTTTGCCTGGGGCTTTTCATTTTTACAGTTCTCAGTTTTTCAATCAAAAGTAGCTGGCGCCACAGGGCGGTGAGCGGGGTGGCATGGAAAGACCTGCCTCTGGGCTGTGGGGTCAGGATTTGGTCCTGACCATGATTCGTGGGGACGTTGTCTTAAAATGCAAGTCCCATTGCTCTTGAGAGACACTCTAGGCTGAGAGCGGCTAACATTCGCCAAGCAGTGAGGCCCTCTGCTGTGTGTTTGCCGGAGGTTTTTTCATTTAATCGTCATAACAACCCTGCAAGGTAGGCATCTGTCCCCACTCTGCAGATGCGAAACAGAATTGCAGAGAGGCGGGCAGCTGGCCCAAAGGCAAATAACTAGAAAGTGGCAGAATTGAGACTTGAACCCAGGTCTGACTGCTGCCCAAGCCTGTGCATTTAGCAGAATAGAGGAAAAATAACAAACGCTCTCCTTTCCCCCAGCTCAGTGTGGTCAGTGGGAACAGGCCTGTTCCCCTCTTCCTTGTGAGACAGTCAGTAGCCCCCCAATGCCAGCACTTCGCAGGGGGCCAGGGATTTGCCTCCAGCATCTCCTCAGGAGGGAGGCCCAGGCTGGTGACAGAACCCAGTTCCTGGGGCTGGTGACTGCCTGGTCTTGGGAAAAAGAAGGTCTTAGTAAAACTTGTACCCGGGGACATGGAATGAGAGGAGGCCTGTGTCCTTCCCCTTGCAGGACAGGTGCCAGGCCAGTCCAGACTGGCTTGTTTGAAAACAGTGCCAACTGCAAGGGCGTTGGTGAGATTCTTGCCCTGTGCCCCAGACTGAATGTCTGCTGCGAAGAGAGCTCAGATTCCGCAGGAGGAGTCAGGTTGGGCTGTATCCAGGGCTGAGGTCAAGTCTGATGGGAGCCCAGTGGAGTGCGTTTCACATTGGTCCACTCCTCTCCTGCCTCCGCTCTCAGGGCTGAGCCGGGATGACGCAGAGGTTCCTTCTGGGACAGGCCTGGGCAGGAAGGGATCTGGATCTGTCCTCAGTCTCGGGGGCTGGGGGTAGAGTCGGAAGTAGAACTCCAGGAGCTCCTGTTGTGGCTCAGAGGATTAAGAGCCTGACTAGGATCCATGAAGATGCAGGTTCGATCCCTGGCCTGCTTCGGTGGGTTAAGGATCCGGCATTACCATCAGCTGTGGTGTAGGTCGCAGACACGGCTCAGATACATGGTAAGGGATGGCACCTAGAACTGAGAGGCGGGCCCCCAGGTGACTCTGCCAGCTCTGGGGCGATAAACCTTTTTGTTCTTTTTGGGTTGGCTTCTGTTTCCTTTAAAAACATAAAATAAAACCAGAGGATCAAGATGAGACAGGCAATAAGGTTAATAAAGACCAATGCCCCAAACATAAGTCAGACTCCTCAGCCAAGCTCTCCCTGAGTTGGTTAACAAATAAGCCAGTGATGAAGCTGCTCCAGCACATTCTATTCTGTAGCCCAGAAGGGATGCTTCCCATTAGGAGGGACACAGACACCATTAGTAGAGCTTCAGTCCCTGTGCCTGTGTCTGCATATGTGGTGGGTGATAAGACCACCTCCACCCCCAGGTCACTTCTGAGACGCCACCAGGCCAGAGAGGACCAGAGGCGGGAGGGTCTCATGTCATACTGCCTTTGCCATCTGACCACCAGTGCCTAGTTCTAGCACAGATGCACAGATTGAGAGATTAGTGAGCAGTGCAGTCGGGAAGCCTCGGTGGAAGAGGGAGGAATTAGAGGGGGTCCCAGGGCAGGGGAAGAGCCGGGACCCTGTGCTGGGAAGGAGTCCAGCATGTTCGGGAAGCAGGGCCAGGACCAAGCACAGACTTTGCTACAGCAAACTTTCTCACATCCCTGCTGTAATGTATCTAATTATAAATTATAACCTACTCGAACTTGGAGTTCCCATTATGGCTCAGCAGGTTAAGAACCTGAAGCAATGTCTGTGAGGACGCAGGTTCCATCCCAGGCCTCGCTCACTGGGTTAAGGATCTGGCACTGGTCTCCAATGCAGCTCGGATCCGGTTTGCCTTGGCTGTGGCATAGGCCAGCAGCTAAAGCTCCGATTCAACCCCTAGCCTGGAAACTTCCTTATGCTGCGGGTGCGGCCCTAAAAAAACAAAAACAGAAAAAAATATAAATGAGCACTGTTAAAACCCTTGTCAATTTTAGCAGCAAGCACTCAGGATGAGGGCAGGCAGGGATGCGTCCGCCCACCCCTCCTCCTCCGCCAGCCTCTGCTCACCTCTGTTCCCTCCGTGTACCTGGGGCTTTGCAAACGGTGGAGGCGCGCAGCAGCTTCCTCCACGCAAGCTCTTTAAGCTCAAAATTCTTATAGGAAGAAAATTGCTTTCTCTTTGTGCCTTCAAATCCCACTGCACAGATGATTCCTGCAGGTTTAATGTTTCTGCTGCTTAGCACTGAGAGAAAATGTTTGGGTTTGTCTTAATAGACTTCTGCAAATCAAATACATAACATTTCTCTTAAAATTGCGGTCATCTGGGGTGACTAGTTCCAGATTCAGAACAGGGCACATCCTGGGTTGTCCTGATTCAACCAGAAAGGGCCGTCACTGCCTGGTGGCCCCCCCCCGGCCTCCCGTGGGGGAATGTTGGGCCCCCATGGTCAGGCCCCAGCTCCCACAGAGTCTCTCCCCCCGCAGCTGTGGGTCTACACCTTTCCTGAAATCTCCGCTCCTGACTTCAGGTTAGAGCTCCCTGCAACCAGGCCACCAGGCAGGACGTGCCTGGAGATGAGGCTCACGCTTCACCCGCTCTTCCAACACGCATGCCTTCCTGCCTCCCACGTGCCCAGCAAATTGCTAGGCCCTGGGTTATATCTGCAAGCAAGCCTCTCCTGGCATCACGCTGAAGAGTATAGACTCTAGAGCTAGACTGCCTGGCGTAGAAGCCCAGCTCTGCCACGTGCTGGCTCTGTGCCTGTGGGCAAGTCACTTAGGCCCATGTTTGCCATGGTGATGGCAGCTGTCCACACCTCACAGCAACGAGAGGATTAAGTGGATTCGCATGTTGCTAAGCATGTTTATGGTTAGTGGCCAGTAAGTGCTGCATACAAGTATCACAGACTGTGGTGATAATGGAACGGGCTGCTTCCATCAACTCCAAGTGCCCTCGATAACAAGGGTAAGTACGAGATCTTTTCAGAGGACACAAGAGGGGTGTGTAAACCCAGACTTAGGAGGGCTTCCCAAGGGTTGCCACATGCTAAACCGAGACTTAAAGAACCAGTCAACCGTGGTGAGGAGATGTGAGGACGTGGGGAAGAATGTTCTAGATTGCGGGCATAGCATGTGGAAAGGTGTGGAGGCCAAAGTCCATGCTTTCTCTGGTGAGTCTGCATCATGAAAAAAAAATAAAACAAACAGTAAGTCAGTCACTGAGTAACAGTTATTACAAATTTGTAATGCGCCCTCTCCTTGTTGAACCATTAATGTACAAACCACGGAGAATTCAGGTTCAGATCACCAAGAGCAAGTCTGAACTCAAGGCATCTTGGAAGGTTATACCAACACGGTCACGGTCGCTCCTAAGTTCTCTTTTTATTTTCAGTAAGAAAAAAACATGTTTGAACTTGGAATTTTTAGGTTGATGGAATCATTTCTTGAACGCTTTCTGGTCCGCAGGCTCGAGAAGAGAAGACACAGCCCAGTCTTTGTTTCCACCTCCCACGTCGCCCTGGCACACTTTCCGTGTGGCAGCTATTTGGCTAATGCCTTTTATCTCTTATACTTGAATGCACTGAATTTTTTAAAGTTTGCATCTCAAATTTTTTTTTTTTTTTTTAGGGTCGTAGGTGCAGTACATGGAAGTACCCAGGCTAGGGGTCGAATCAGAGCTGCAGCTGCTGGCCACAGCCACAGCCACAGCAATGCGGGATCCTTAACCCACCGAACAAGGCCAGGGATCGAACCCACATCCTCATGGACACTAGTCGGGTTCATTATAGCTGAGCCATGATGGGAACTCCAAAAAAACTTTTTAAATGGTGGGCACTGAATGAATCCTGCCAGTGCCCAGTGGCTCCCTCTCCACCCAACTCACAACAAGTCAAGTCTGGGCCTGCCTCTGATCTCCTGGAGCAGAAAGCTCATCTCCAAGATGACCTCACTGCAGAGCCGTGTTTCATAGTCAACTGGCAAATCTCCGCAGGACTGAGAACGAAGGTGGGAAAGACAAAGATACAAACCAGCCAGGATTGGACAAGTCAAGTCAGTTCAGAGAACCAGCTGCACCTATGATTAGTTTTCAATTTTAAGAAAACTAAAGGGGGAGAATTCTTCCTAGCTGATAATAATTCTGTGCAGAAACCCATCACAGCCTTTTTCTTCTTAGCCAATGTGGTTCCTAAGATAACAGAAGAAGAAAAGGGATTTCAGAATTCGTTTAAGCTGGGGATTTTCAAGTAGGTTTTGACTGAGGAATACTTCGTTCAACCTAAATATCACCAAGATGTATAAACGAAAAAACCACACCAAGATGGAGCCACTGTGCTGACTGAAGGCAGGATCCAGCCCCACCTGCAGCTATTGCCCTACCCCCGAGCATGCCTCAAATCACTGTAGTCTAACTGCCCTGGCCCTGCCATTGTGCAGAAGGAAAACAAGGCTGAGAAAAAATGCTTGCCTTGTCCAAGGTCACATAGAAGAGCCAGGATGAGTTCCCAGGTCTACTTCCTCCAAATTCAGTGACTCTTCCACTGCTCCCAGCAGATGGCGGGGAAACATGCTCGCTGACGCTGGGCCGTGGCTGATGAGGAGGAGAGAGAGGAGGAGAGCTGCCTGTCAAATGCACGGACAGCAGAGCCGGCAAAGGCATGCCGTGAGTGGAGGGCGGTGATGGGGGCTCCAAGATGCCCCATTTAAATGAGAGGACAGCGTATCCCGTCTTCTGCTGGATCACCAGCCTGTGACGATTTGCGTGCGTAAAGAAGTCCGCAGACAGTCACTGCGCATCCGCTCTCAGGTGCCGGGCACAGCGCTATGAAATCAAGGAAGTCACTCCGTCATCCCAGGGGCTCACGGTCTAGAACAGCAAACAGCCTGGAAACCCTAAGCGGAGCGAGTGCGAGACGGCAGCTCTGGGCCTACGAGGGACTGACACAAGCGGAGGGGAGGGGACAGCTCCACTCGCGGGGAGAATCAAAGATGGCCCAGCAGAAGAGACACCAAAGAAAAAGACCAAAGACACGGGCTTTCCAAGGATGAGTTTCCCTCCAGGCGGACAGGAGAGAAGGGCATCTGACTCAGAGAGAGCAGAAACAGGTTCCAGCAGAGGTGAAGATGCTCCCCTGCAGGCACGAAAGACCGGCCAGGGGCCCCGGGGAAACTCACGCCGTGAAGAGGCGTCTGCCCTGGCTGAACCGAGGCGACTAAGAGCAGGAGTGGAAGACAGCGGGGGTTTTCAGATGGACAGTCAGCATAAGGAGTGGGATGGATAAAGAGGACAGGAGGGCTCCCCTGACTCCCACGGTCCCCCCCTCCCCCTGGGAACTCTGAAAGGTAGTGCCACCACGTGGGATGAAGAATTTCAGAACAGAAATGAGGAGCCAGCCTCAGCTGCCAGGAGTTCAAGTGCTGGCAGGTCCTCCAAGTGGAGATATTACGAGGGGAGACGGGTGTAGGGTCTGACGGTGCCCACAACACAGGCTGGGCATGTGCCTCAGCTTTAACTTCTCAAGGAAAAGGCATCGTCTTGGTTGCATAACCAAGCTTGTTGTAGCTTTCTCCTCTGAGGCTTCTAATTAGTAGGATGACTCGACTGAAATTGTGTGTTGGCGGTTTCCTTTTTCCCGAAGATATCTAGTAAAATCCAACGCTACCAGCTTTTACCAAAGTTCACCGGGGGAATAGGGCCACACCCCATAGACACTGGCTTCCTCGATTACATCTGAATTAGGGAGCAAATTCATTTTAAGTAATAATAAAAGTACACAACACTGAAAAATAGCACATGTCCAATTTAGCTTTGTCCCATCCATTCTTTTCTGGAATAAAATTATCACCATCTTGCAAGCAAAAAAACTATATATATATGTAAAACTACATATAACTATATATAACTATATATACATAACTATATGTAACTATATATATATGTACAGTTCCCAGGTAAATGTACAATTCCCAAGCTGGGGAACCCTGCAATTACTCAGGAATGAATTAGGTACATGGTTCTCATTCAATCAATATGTCTTCACCAAATAACTTACTACCCTGAGACACAGCACTCAAAACCGTGGGAGACCGTAAAAATCGAAAAAGTCTAAGAAGTAGAATATCAGCTCTAGGAGCTGATAATTAATTGGCTGGATAAGCCAGTATCAAAATGAGAATGTAAGCACAGATGTGACAAATGTCAATAGAAATTAAATGTCACAAAAGTTCAGGGGGAAATAGAAGGTTGAAGCAGAGTAATGAGGACACCTTTCATGGAGGAAAGGCACCGTCTTCGCCTAGTGGAAAAGGACGATCTGGGTTGGGACAAGCAGATAAAGGACAGGACAGCTGGCTGGAGGGAGAGAAGGGACTGAGATGTGGCATGGGTACCACCAGGTGTTCCAAGACTAGAAAAGATGTGATTCCGGCCAGAGCATAGGGTCCACACGTGGAAGTGACCTAAGCAGGACCGGAGGGGTCTCAGGGCCCTAACCCTGGTTAGATTTTACCATGGAGGTCACGGGCAATCCCAGAAGGGACTCTGAGCAGAGAAGGACATGGGGCATCAGGGAGTGGGAGGATAGCAGACAGACTGCCAGCCAATCATGCCCCGGGGAGAAGGGCATGAGCGTGGAGCAGAACAGGGGTGAGGGTGGCTTTGTGCAGAAGATTCTGTGTGAGGTTGGCCTTAGAGATTGGGCTATTTGGGATGCTGAGAAGGAAGAGCTAAGCCACAGAGGCTGGAGAGTATGGCCCAGATGAGGAAAAGCACAAAGTCCAGCTGCCTTCTGTGTAGGGTGTGACTAGGAAGCCACAGGCAGGCTGGAGCCTGAGGTGGGGGCTTCTGGAGAATTGGACTTTGCCCACAGGGCAGGGAGAGCCCCTGGGAGTGGCTGATAAGGGGACTTACTGGATCAGCAGCTGTATGTGAGAACACGGGAGTGACAGAGTGATGGCTTCGCTGCTTATTTACTAGTCGGCAACATTCAGGGCATTTCAGCTGGTAGTCAGCGTGGGCCAGGCAGGGGGTGGAGGGAGCCAGGCACAGGGCAGTGCTGCCGCCGCAGGAGTGCAGGTACTGAGATGAGGGGCCTGCCCTGAAAGACTGAATGTGTTACGGGAGAGGAGGTTTGGAGACTGGGGACAAACATCCTTACAGACCCCAGCTTCTCTGAACTGTGAACTTTGCCAAAGTAATGTTTATATCAATGGTATCTAAACTTCCCACATATCAGGACCCACCTGCACACCCAGATATTTGTTTTTTGTTTATTTATTTATTTATTTTGTCTTTTTGTCTTTTCTAGGGCCGTACTTGTGGCATATGGAGGTTCCCAGGCTAGGGGTCCAATCGGAGCTGTAGCTGCCGGCCTACACCACAGCCACAGCAATACCAGATCCGAGCCACATCTGCAACCTACATCATGGCTCACGGCAACACCAACCCACTGAGCAGGGCCAGGGATTGAACCCGCAACTTCATGGTTCCTCATTGGCTTCATTAACCACTGAGCCACGACGGGAACTCCCCAGATATTTTTAAAATCCTCTCTGCACACGTGCTTGAAAGGTAGCCTGAGTACTGTAGGAACTTCTAAAGACACTCAAGGTGTGCGACCTACCTCTATAGAAAAAGTAAAACACGTTGGGGCAGCTTAAAGAATTATTATAAGGTGAACCCCTGTGGAATCGCCTCCAGGTCAGGAAATAAAATGCTGCCAGCCCCGCAGAAACCAGATGTGTGCGCTTTCCGATTCACTATCAGAACTCGCTCTCAGAAGTGCCCACTCTCCTAAAATGTGTCACTGCCATTTCCTTCCTATACTTTCTACTTTTAACATCTGCAAATGCAGCCTCAACTGGATGGTACAGTGTAGCTTTGTCAATATAAGTGAAATCATGAGATTAAGGTAATTAAAAGAAACTTTTAAAACAGGATAATGTGCTACTGGAGAGATGACAGGTCAATGGAAGGGAATTGAAAGACTAGAAATAGAGCCAGTCTATAGTCATCAAAACGGTACAGTATTGGCATAAAAACAGACACACAGGCCACTGGCATAAAATAGAGTCAAGAAATAAACCCACGTATAAATGATCGATTAATGCACAACAAAGGAGCCAAGAATATATAGCAGGGAAAGGACAGTCTTTTTAATAAGTTGTGTTGGGAAAATTGGACACCACATGCAAAAGAACGAAATCAGAGCACTATTATACCCCAGACACAGAAATTAACTCAAAATGGATTAAAGACTTGAACGTCAGACCTGAAACCATAAAACCCCTAGAAGAAAACATATGGATCAAGCTCACTGATATCAGTCTTAGCGTTGAGTTTTTGGATCTAACTCTAAAAGCAAAAGCAAGAGAAAAAAATCAACCACTGGGACTACATCACACTAAAAAGCTTCACTGCAAAGGAAATCATCAATAAAATGAAGGCAGCCTAATGAATACAATAAAATATTTGCAAGTCATATCTAATTAGGGGTTAGTATCCAAAATATGTAAGAACTCAATCAACTCAACAGCAAAAAAAAAAAAAAAAAAAAAAAAAAAAAATCACAGAATCCAATTTAAAGTGGGCAGAAGATCTGAATGGGCATTCTTTCCAGAGGAGACAGAGAGATGGTCAACAGGCACATGAGAAGATGCTCAGGGGCTTTCCTGGTGGCCTAGTGGTTAGGGTCTGGGGCTTTCACTGCTGTGGCCCAGGTTCAATTCCTTGTCTGGGAACTCAGATGCCCGTATCAAACCATTGCACACCACAACCAAAAAAGAAATAGATGCCCAACGTCTCTAATCAGCAGGAAAATGCAAGTCAAAACTACAATGAGCTGTCACCTCACACCCGTTAGACTTATCAAAAATGTAAGAAGTAGCAAGTGTTGGTAAGGATGTGGAGAAAAGGGAAGACATGTGTACCGAGAGTGGGAATGTAATTGGTGCAGCCACTATGGAAAACAGTATGAAGTTTCCTTAAAACATTAAAAATAGGGAGTTCCCATCATGGCTCAGTGGTTAACGAATCCAACTAGGAACCATGAAGTTATGGGTTTGATCCCTGGCCTTGCTCAGTGGGTTAAGGATCTGGCGTTGCCGTGAGCTGTGGTGTAGGTCACAGACATGGCTCAGATCTGGCATTGCTGTGGCTGAGGTGTAGGCTGGCAGCTACAGCTCTGATTAGACCCCTGGCCTGGGAACCTCCTTATGCTGCAGGAGGGGCCCTAGAAAAGGCAAAAAGACAAAAACAAAACAAAAAAAAACCCCACACATTAAAAATAGAACTACTGTGTGATCCAGCAGTTCCAACAAAATGTGATACACACACACACACACACACACACACACACACACACACTGGAATATTATTTAGTCATAAAAAAGGAATGAAATCATGGCATCTGTGACAACATGAATGGACGTCAGGGTATTATGTAAGTGAAATAAGGCAGATGAATAAAGACAAATACCATATGATCTCATATGTGGAATATAAAAATAATAAAACAGAACAAAACCTACACTAATAGATACAGGGAACAGTGTGGTGGTAGAGATGGGAAGTGAGAGAAATGGGTGAAAGGGGTAAAAAATACAAACTTCCTAAAGAATAAAGATGTCCCACAGATGTACAGCATGGAGACTATAGTTTATAATATTATATTGCACATTTCAAAGTTGCTGAAGGGTAGATCTTAAAAGCCCTCATCACAAAAAAATTATAACTATGTATCATGATGGATGTTAACTAGGCTTATTGTAATGATCATTTCACAATTATATACAAGTATTAAATCATTATGTTGTATGCCTGAAACTAATCTAACGTCAGTTATATCTCAATTTTAAAAACTAGACCTAAGTATGTGTATGAACCAGAAGATACCTATTTTGTATCTTTTATCAATAAAATTACAAATGGAATAGATATTAAGTGTAAAAACCAGAGAAATATAAGTACTAGAAGAAAACAAAGGGAGATTATTTGTTATCTTGAGGTGGAAAGGTCTTTCTAAGCATCATACCCAAGGCTGAGGCCATAAAGGGAAAGAATACCAGATTAGTCTACAAAGAAATAAGAAGCTTCAATGAATCAATACACAGTAACCAAAACTAAAAGCAAAAGACCAAAAGGGGAAATTACATGTGACCTCAGACTAACAAAGCAATTATATCCTTAGTACTTACAAATCAGTAAGAAAATAAAACAGTGGAAAAGTGGATATGGCAGTGTTCAGTTAGCTACTGCCATAAAAATGATTAATAATAAAAACGACTTGAACTGATAACAAATTCAGCAAAGTAGCAGGATATAAGATTAACATTCAGAAGTCAGTCACATTTCTGTATACTAACAATGAAATATTGGAAAAGGAATGCAAAAATATAATACTTTTAAAAATTGCACCCCAAAAAATAAAATACCTGGGAATACACATGACCAATGAGGTAAAGGACTTATATGCCAAGAACTATAAAACATTAATCAAGGAAATTAAAGAAGATGTAAAGAAATGGAGAGATATTCTATGTTCATGAATTGGAAAAATTAATATTGTAAAAATGGCCATACTACCCAAAGCAATCTACAGATTCAATGCAATCCCTATCAGAATTACCCATGACATTTTTCACAGGACTAGAACAAACAATCCAAATATTTATATGGAACCACAAAAGACCCAGAATCGCCAAAGCAATCCTGAGAAACAAAAACCAAGCAGGAGGCATAACTCCCCAGACTTTAAGCAATATTACAAAGCCACATTCATCAAAACAGTGTGGCAGTGGTATCAAAACAGACAGACAGACCAATGGAACAGAATAGAGAACCCAGAAATAAACCCTGACACCTATGGTCAATTAATTTTGACAAGGGAGGCAAGAGCATAAAATGGGAAAAAAGAAAGTCTGTTCAGCAAGCATTGCTGAGAAACCTGGACAGCTGCATGCAAAGCAATGAAACTAGAACACACCCTCACACCATGCACAAAAATAAACTCAAAATGGCTGAAAGACTTAAATATAAGACAAGACACCATCAAACTCCTAGAAGAGAACATAGGCAAAACATTCTCTGACATCAACCTTGTGAATATTTTCTCAGGTCATTCTCCCAAGGCAACAGAAATAAGAGCAAAAATAAACTGATGGAATCTAATCAAACTGACAAGCTTTTGCACAGCAAAGGAAACCAAAAGGAAAACAAAAAGACAATTTACAGAATGGGAAAAAATAGTTTCAAAGGATGCAACGGACAAGGGCTTAATCTCTAGAATATACAAGCAACTTATACAACTCAACAGCAAAAAAGCCAACCACCCAATGGAAAATGGGCAAAAGACCTGAGTAGACCATTCTCCAAGGAAGATGTACAGATGGCCAACAAGCACATGAAAAAATGCTCAACATCACTGATTATTAGGGAAATGCAAATCAAAACTACCATGAGATACCACCTCACACCAGTCAGAATGGCCATCATTAAGTCCACAAATAACAAGTGCTGGAGGGGGTGTGGAGAAAAGGGAACCCTCCTGCACTGCTGGTGGGAATGTAAGCTGGTACAGCCACTATAGAGAACAGTATGGAGGTACCTTTGAAATCTATGCATAGAACTACCATATGACCCCGCAATCCCACTCTTGGGCATATATCCAGACAAAACTTTCCTTAAAAAAGACACATGCACCCGCATGCTTATTGCAGCTCTATTCACAATAGCCAAGACATGGAAACAACCCAAATGTCCATTGAGAGATGAACTGGATTAGGAAGATGTGGTATATAGACACAATAGAATACGACTCAGCCATAAAAAAGAACGACATACTGCCATTTGCAGCAACATGGATGGAACTAGAGACTTTCATCCTGAGTGAAATAAGTCAGAAAGAGAAAGACAAATACCATATGATATCACTTATAACTGGAATCTAATATACAGCACAAATGAATATTTCCACAGAAAAGAAAATAATAGACTTGGAGAATAGACTTGTGGCTGCCCGGGGGGAGAGGCAGGGAGTGGGAAGGATCGGGAGCTTGGGGTTAACAGATGCAAACCATCGCTCTTGGAATGGATTTACAATGAGATCCTGCTGTGTAGCATTGAGAACTATGTCTAGATATTTGCATCGCAACACAACAATGAGAGGAGAAAGTATGTATACATGTATGTGTAACTGGGTCCCCATGCTGTACAGCGGAAAAAATAAAATAAATAAAAATAAAAATAATAAAAAGTCCCAGAGTTCCCATCGTGGTTCAGCGGGTTACGAACCTGACTAGTATCCATGAGGACGTGGGTTTAATTCCTGGCCTCACTCAGTGGGTTAAAGATCCTGCATTGCTGTGGCTGTGGCATAGGTCGGAAACTGCAGCTCTTATTCAACCCCTGGCCTGGGAACTTCCACATGCCACAGGTGTGGCCCTAAAAATAAAAAAATAAAAATTAAATTTAAAAAAAAAGAGGCTCAGAATTCAATGGTGTAAAATAACGTTTATTCTCATTTCTTCTCACTTACGTCATGCAAGTTGACAAAGTCGTGTAGGCGTTGCACTAAGTGGCAGGTGGGGACCAGGTCCATTCCGTGTGTTTCTCATGCTGCCAGCCACAGGCTGGCCAGGGCATATTCTTTTTGCAGCGATGGCTGGAGACCAACAAACACTCCCCCCACCCAAGCACTTGTTAGACTTCAGTCATATTTTCTGCTCTTCTGCTGACAGTTTATTATCAAGTCACCTTAATCGGTTGTGTAAATAGACTCCCCTGCCAGTGGGAGGGTCATCAATATATGATGATGGCAAGTGCCATTGACAGAATGCTGTGTCTGCCCCCCACCCTGCTGGTCCAAATCTAATCCCCAATGTGATGGTATTAGGAGGTGGGGCCTGGAGTTCCCATTGTGGCTCAGCGGAAACGAATCTGACTAGCATCCATGGGGAGGCAGGTTTGAACCCTGGCCTTGCTCAGTGGGTTGGGGATCTGGTGTTGCCCTGAGCTGTGGTGTAGGTTGAAGGCCCAGCTCAGATCTGGCGCGGCTGTGGCTGTGGCTATGGCTGTGGCGTAGGCCGGCAGCTACAGCTCCTATTGGACCCCTAGCCTGGGAACTTCCATCGCAGCCCTAAAAGAAGGAAAAAGAAAGAAAAGGAAAAAGAAAAAGGAGGTGGGATCTCAGGCAGTGATTAGGTCTCTGCCTTCATCAAAGTCCCCAGCGAGCTCTCTTGCCCCACTGCCGCGTGAGAACACGGACGAAGAGGGTACCTATAAGTGAGATGCTGCTTCTCCCAGGCCCTGACTGCCAGCACCCTGCTCCTGGACTGCCCAGCTTCCAGAACTGTGAGATTGTTGTTGATCGGCCCCCCAGTCTGTGGTAATTCATGAGAGCAGCCCCGAAGGTCTACGGCAGCAGGTGTCAACAGGCTCCTCAGAAACCATGGACACGTGACCAGTTAGCCCGTGAAGCGAAGTGCAGCATTATTCATATGGAAAATGCAAATGAAGACACAAGGGAGATATTCGTGGCCCATCAGACTGGCAGTTACAGATGGACATCTGGTGTGGGTGACGGCGATCAGAAGCCCCCTCTCAGTCCCGGGTCGGTGAGAATGTAAACTGGTAACAAGCTTTACAGGGTGAGTGGGCAACACTGACGGTGGGTATTCCGGTGAACTCACTCTTAAGAAACGATTCTCCGGCTTCCCAGTGTGCCAGCCTAACACGGCGTCACAGGAACATTCAACACAAAGAAGTTTGTGACAGCCAAAAAACGCAAAATAGTCCTAAGCTCACTAAGAAGGGTTGTTCACAGGACATAGAATTACATGACAAAAGAAGGATTCAAAGACCATTTTTAAGTCCCCGAGAATAAAAGAAATGCTACTAATCAGCGTTGTCAGGAATACATAGAAAATTCTGTGTTATGCGTGTTTAAGATACAAATAGTCACAATATAGTAAATAGAAACAGATTAGAAAACGACTCAATATGTTCATGTTTCGTTTTAAAAATAAATATGCATCATTTAAATGCAAAAAAATTCTAGACAGTGATACAGCATAGTTGCCATGGTGACATTTGGATGGTAGGATTATGCACTTTGCCCTCTTTTTTATCTCTTTCTATAATAAACATATTAACTTCGTCATAAGAAGAATGCTGATTTTAAAATGTTAATGATGCTTTAAAATAGTTTTAATAACATGAGGGAATGTGTGCTATCATGTTAAGTTGAAAAAAGGAAGACAGGGGAGTTCCCGTCGTGGGGCAGTGGTTAACGAATCTGGCTAGGAACCATGAGGTTGCGGGTTCGGTCCCTGCCCTTGCTCAGCGGGTTAACGATCCGGCGTTGCCGTGGGCTGTGGTGTAGGTTGCAGATGAGGTTCGGATCCAGAGTTGCTGTGGCTCTGGCGTAGGCCGGTGGCTACAGCTCTGATTGGACCCCTAGCCTGGGAACCTCCATATGCCGTGGGAGCGGCCCAAGAAATAGCACAAAAAAAAAAAAAAAAAAAAAAGAGAGAGAGAAAAGGAAGACAGTTGTTGAGTATGAAGGAGTCATGTAAAAAATATGTATTTAAAAAAGAAAAGTAGGTATCTTTGAGTAGTATAAATGATTTTTCTTCTTTCTACTCTTCTGCATATTACAAATGTTCTGTGACAAAATTTCATTCTTTTTATAATTAAATATTTCTTAAAAAAGAAATGCTGGGCAAAATAACTTAGGACCCCTTCACAAAGTGACTTGTCCTGCGATCAAATGTCAGAGAAAATACACATCCAAGACCAGTGGTTCTCAAGCTATAGTGAGTCTAGGACACCCTTGGAAGACTTGTTTAAAAGGTAGATTTCCAGTCCCCACTCCCACACCAAGATAACCTGCCTGGCTGTCCACAGCTGCCAGTTTTTAATTCCTACTAGACAGTTGTATTTGACAATCCCAAATATAATATGTATACAGAGTTCCCGTCGTGGCGCAGCAGAAACAAATCCAAATAGGAACCATGAGGTGTCGGGTTTGATCCCTGGCCTCACTCAGTGGGTTAAGGATCTGGCATTGCAGTGAGCTGTGGTGTCAGTTGCAGATGTGGCTCAGATCCCGCGTTGCTGTGACTCTGACGTAAGTTCTTTATTCTCTTGAAGCCCCAGTTTTTCTTCTATGAAATGGAAGTAATTCTAGCACCCAAGTCATATAGTCATTATGTAAATGAGAAGATGCGTATACAATTCTTAGCACAATGTATGGCATATATAGCTCAATAAATACTGTCATAAAAGTAGATAAATCCCCTTTTTATTTTGCATGATTTACTTGGAAAAAAACAACAAGACTATTGGCACAAGGATTCTAAAAGTTTCTGGCAAGAAAACTGTACTTGCTGGCTTTTAGTTCTAGTTATTTCTAAACGTCGTTTCATATAGTCTCTGGTATGTTGGTTGCTTTCTTCAAAGTTTCACCTAAAATCCCTGAAGAAATTCTCGAGGATGAAAGAAATTACCTTTAAATGCATTTGAAACTTGCTGATACTTGCTAATTCTGTACAGGTTATATTTAAAATCTGAGCTAGTGTTGAGCCGACCTCGGGCTTTCATGAAACCGTGGCTGCTTGTTCTGGGGACTGGTGGACGGTGAGCAGCCAGTCTGAGCAGCAGTGTGCAGTGGGAGGTGGAAACCCAGACCCTGTCTTAACCGTTTCCAACGATGCCTCCATCTCGACAGGCACCGACTAAAGTCGCAGCAACGTGCTTGCCATTAAGGGACAAACTGCCTTTGAGAAAACTGAAGGGGTTGGAGAAACCCCTGCTGCTGGGGAATCAGGGGTCCAGGGAGCAGGGCAACAGGGCCGGGGCTCAGACGGTCAGCAGCGAAGGGGCCTTAGGCAAGCTGTGCACTTTCTCTGCAGTCAGAACCTCGTCGGTGAAGTGAAGGGACTTGAACTGGATGATGCTCTTTTCCCACGGCTGGCTCCCTGGCCAGAAAAGAACTCTGAGTGGCAACTGCGAAGGCAAAGTTTCCAGTGTTTATTATCATGAGGGCTGAAATTCAGAGCTAAAATAGGGGTATAATGAGATATACAATCTCAGAGAGATAATGAGAAATTTGTCCATGTTAGAAGATGCCGAGTTGAGATATTCATATATATTACTTTTAAATTTTTATTGATTTCTTTATTTTTCCATTTCGGGCTGCACCTGCAGCATGTGGAGGTTCCCAGGCTAGGGGTCCAATCGGAGCTGTAGCCACCAGCCTACACCAGAGCCACAGCAATGCGGGATCCGAGCCGCGTCTGCGACCTACACCACAGCTCACAGCAACGCCGGATGGTTAACCCACTGAGCAGGGGCAGGGACCGAACCCGCAACCTCATGGTTCCTAGTCGGATTCATTAACCACTGCGCCACGACGGGAACTCCTGTCATGTAATTCTATGTCCTGTGAACAACCCTTCTTAGTGAGCTTAGGACTGTTTTTAGTTTTTTGGCTGTTACAAACTTCTTTGTGCTGAATGTTCCTGTGACGCCTTTTTAGGCTGGCACACTGGGAAGCCGAGATTGCAGGAAGATGCCCTCCACTGCACTCCTACCTTTGAAATCCAAAACAAGTACATGGAATTTACGTGATCTAAGGTGTACCTAGAATAACAGCTTGCAGGGGATTCTGAGAATGAATGACAGGGTTGAGCTTCCAGGCTATGTTCTACAGGAAGGCATGCTAGGAGGAATCTGTCGATTGAGTGGCAATTTAAGAGTCCCACCCCAGAGGACGTCATCAAATAACATAGCATTGAATTTCTAGAGTTGTGAGGCCCTCTAGTCTGTGTCTCATTGGCAGACCACTAACTCAGATAACTTTATAACAGCCTCCAGTGCTTTATGAAAAGGTAGGGATGCAATGTTATCTAACATGCTCCATAAAATTGCTACAGAAGCAGGACCCAAGAGAGAAGAAACTTCCCTTGTGGATTTTTTTTTTTTAAAGGTCTACATCACCTCTTACTAAAACTTTGTCTGTCTCAAAAAGTTACATACTATCAATAGATGTGTGAGAGCTGCCTTGATTAAATATGTTCTAAGACCAAAAAAAAAAAAAAACCCCCAAAAAACAGAAACCAACCCACGCCTCAAGAATTAGCAATATTCTTGTCTGTTAACAGAGACTAGAAAATAATTCAGTATAATAACATGGGGAAACTGGTTACCATACAATATTAACTTTAAAAGGATGCAAAATTATACAGAGTATGGTCATAATGTATCATAAAACAATAAAAATCTGACTAGTAATCAAGGACTATTGAGATACCATGTATTACCCATCAGCCAGACAAAAACTGAAAGGATTGACCATATTCAGTGTCGGGAATTGTGGAGGGAAAGGAGTGGGCTTAATGCAATTTCAATTTTTTTTTTTTTGTCTTTTTTTGCTATTTCTTTGGGCCGCTCCCGCGGCATATGGAGGTTCCCAGGCTAGGGGTCGAATCGGAGCTGTAGCCACTGGCCTACACCAGAGCCACAGCAATGCGGGATCCGAGCTGCGTCTGCAACCTACACTACAGCTCACGGCAACGCCGGATCGTTAACCCACTGAGCAGGGGCAGGGACCGAACCCACAACCTCATGGTTCCTAGTTGGATTCGTTAACCACTGCGCCACGACGGGAACTCCGCAATTTCAATTTTAAATTCTATCTATTGAAGTAGAAAACACGCACACCCTTCAGGACAGCAGTACCACACTTAGTTATCGACTCAAGAAAAAACAGTCAATTATCAGCAATTTAATATAGCTTAAACTATTACCTGCCCAGACTGGAGAAAGTGAAACACAGAGATAAAGTGACTTTTCCAAGTTCAAATAAACAGTACTGGATAAACTCAGATTTGCAAGCCATACAGGTATTTGTCGGTGGCCAACATGCTATATAAATTGCCAGCAAGAAGGCACATCTAATAGTTTCAAAGGTATAACCTCTATGCTTTATTCTACTATTATTTGCAGGGCATTAGAGAATATGCCAAAAGTCACAAAATGATGCCAAAGCAAATTCAGCATAAGAATCAAATGTTTCAGTGACATAGCGGTGCAGTGGAAACGAATCTGACTAGGATCCATGAGGACGCAGTTTCCATCCTTGGCCTTGCTCAGTGGGTTAAGGACCCAGCGTTGCTGTGAGCTGTGGCGTAGTTCGGCAGCTGTAGCTCGGATTTGACCCCTAGCCTGGAAACCTCCATATGCCTCGGGTGTGACCTTAAGAAAGAAAAAAAAGGAAAAAAATAAGAATCAAATGTTTCCGTTAACTAAAATGGCCCCTGTTTATTCTTGCTTCTGGGATTAATCTTTTCCTCAATGAGTTCCTCTTTTTTTTTTTTTTTGCCTTTTAGGGCTGCAATCTCAGCATATGGAAGTTCCAGGCTAGAGGTCTAATCAGCACTGCAGCTGCAGGCCTACACCACAGCCACAGCATCAGGGGATCCCAGCCACATCTGTGACCAACACTGCAGCTCACACCAGATTCTCAACCCACTGAGCAGGGCCAGGAATCGAACCCACATCCTCATGGATACTAGTCAGTTCATAACGCTGAACCACAACGGGAACTCCTCTTCAATGAATTCTTACCTTCATTCAGCAACAAATATTTACTCAAGATCAGCCTCAATTTCTAACTCTTCCTAGAAGGAGCTTGCTTTCCAACCTCTCTCCTAATATTTACTAACTGAAATTCATCTCTTTTTAACAGCATTTTGCTTTTTACTATATGTGATTACTCTCAACATAAGTAAAAGTTTTTTGAGGAAAGCTCAATAAATGTTAAATTTGAGGTTCATTCCAAGTCTACCGCACCTGAAATTTAATAGGAATAGTCACAAGTCATATCTTCCCCGGACTGCCGGGTTTTAGTGCTCTCTTTACTCTGAACTCATCTGGAAACTACGATATTCTTATATTATTACTCATTGGCCTTGTATCTGGAACTAGAGTTTAAACTTCTCAAGGGCAGAGATTAAGTCTCACTCTTTGACTTCGCATACGGGCCCGCAAAATAGTGTCAATCAACAGACCTTCAATTCAAGGACAGGAAGGGAAATGAGCCGTTTGGGGGAAAGCCCTGGCGAAAGGAAATGAACTAAGGAAGACGGTAGCAAAGCAGATCTGAAGGAGAAGGGGGTCCTGTGCATTAACACCCGCTTCTGAGAACTGAAAACCGCCAGTATTTCAAAGCCTCCGTGGACGCCGTCGCTGTCTTTTTAAAGAGGTGTGTGAGGGCATCAGCAGCGTGCCCGGCCATTGGCTGGGAGGCCGTCCGCGGCCGTGGGTGGAGGCGGCGCGGACCGGCGCCCCGCCCTCTGACCTGCAGGGGGCGCCCCGCCCCGCCCTTCCGATCGCCCCGCCCCGCCCCGCCGGTCGCCCCGCCCCGCGCGCCCCGCGCTCCCTGCGCCGCGCGCCGGCCCGGCGCCTAGCGCCACGCCCGCCGCAGGCAGAGGGCCAGTCACCCGCGGGCAGGCGCCGCCGCCCGCTCGCCGCCCCGCCCCGTCCCACCCGGCCCGGCCCGGCCCCGCCGCGGGACGGGTAACGGTTACGAAGCACTTTCTCCGCGGCGATTTCTGCTTAGTCATTGTCTTCCTGGAAACGGCTGCTCTAGCGGGAGTCAGCTCTCCCGCGGCGGCCGCAGTAGCTGGAGCCGCATCCACTGGCGCGTCCTTCCCCGGCCGCCGCTCCGCCGTCGCCCGACCGCCCTCTGGCCCGAGCGCAGGCCGGGGTCCCGCCGCGTGGAGCGAGAAGCCTCGCGCTCCGCTCTCCGGCCTCCGGGGGGCCTCCTTCCCTGCCTGCGGCCGCCGGGCCCGCTCCGTCAGCTGCTGCCATGGGCACCGACAGCCGCGCGGCCGGGGCGCTCCTGGCGCGGGCCAGCACCCTGCACCTGCAGACGGGGAACCTGCTCAACTGGGGCCGCCTGCGGAAGAAGTGCCCGTCTACACACAGCGAGGAGGTGAGGGCGGCGACGCGGGGTTCCCGGGGCAGGCCGCGGACCGGGCCGGGCGGCTCCGAGAGGCGGGGAAGCACCGGGAGGCGGAGGCAGGTGGTCGGCCTCGGAGCGCGCAGGGGACGCGGGCGAGGCGCGCACCTGGGCTCTGCCGGCGGGAGGAGGCTGGGGCCGCTGACCGCGGGATGTCGCATCCGAACCTGCTTTGGGGGCAGAGCGTCTTAAAAAACTGGGCAGGTGCGATTTCATCCCGAGTGACGCCTCATCAGTGTTCATGGCTGATGACCAAGCTCTCCACCCTACTGGATCGCTCTCCCGGACTAGGGGATCCGAGAGGGCCCATGTATCGTCCCTCCCTACCTCGCTCCCTTCCCCCCAGGGTGTCCAGGTAAAGAAACAAATCTTGATTAAAAAAAAATTAACAGACTGTGTCCTGTTACGACGTTATCAAGCTGTGTTCCTAGTCAGTTTCAGCTCTGAGATGTTGGTGATATGCTATGAACTAACACAAGGCATACCCCTTGAGTGTGAGCTGGACCTAAGGCCTGGTGTTGGGAGGGAGGACCCATCAGGAGAGGAGGACACTTGGTTGTAGCTTTAATAGGAATCAGAATCCATAGCATATTCTGTGTCCAGGATGCAGCTCAGTTTGTATGTCTTGTTTTTTTTTTTTTTTAACCACGTCTGAGTGTACTATTTCTCCCAAAGATAAAAAACTGTGTCTAGTACTAGATCTTTTATTTCTCCAGGGCTTATGGTTCATTGCAGTAATTTGTATGTATACTGATCACATTGGGGGAAATTTTGTCTCTTATCTCACTTATCACATGCTAAAGTAGTCATTTTCAATTTGACTGCAACCACCGTAAAAAATGCATTTTGCCTTACAGTCCAATTCATGGTACACACCACACACAGTTTTCATGAAAATGTTTTCTGTATACTGTGTGTTCTGACTTTTTTCTTATTTTAATTTTTTAAAACTTGACTTCTTAAGATAGTAATGTCACATCCCATAGTTTGAAAAACATTGTTCAGAGGAGTAATTGTGGTTCAGTGTGATATTTTGGGTGCCCCATAAGAGGGACAAAAACTGGAGAAAATTGAAAACATTTGAGGAACACCTGATACGCGGACATATGTAGAGAAAACATGACAGCTTAGTTGGACTAGGAGAGGCATGTTTTGTTTTTATGTAAAGAACTTTGTAACAACCAGAGCCCTAAACTGGGATATGCTACTTGAAACAGTTTAACTTCATTGAAAAAAGAAACTGAATAAATCACTCAGTATTGAGAAAATTTACCCATTGGATGGAGAGATCATTAAATTTCCTAAAAAGTCTCTGTTTGGTTTTTTGAAGAAATTATTCTGGGAGTTCCCATTGTGGCCCAGCAGGTTAAGGATCCATGTTGACTCTGTGAGGATGTGGGTTCAGTCCCTGGCATAGGCCACAGCTGCAGCTCCAATTCCACCCCTAGCCCTGGAACTTCAATATGCCACAGGTGCTGCTGTTTAAAAAAAAAAAAAAAAAAATTATTCTGCAATCTCTGCCATTTTTTTTTTTTTTTTTTTTTTTTGTCTTTTTAGGGCCATACCCACGGCATATGGAGGTTCCCAGGCTAGGGGTCTAATCAGATCTGTAGCCGCCAGCCTATGCCAGAGCCACAACAATGCCAGATCCTTAACCCACTGAGCAAGGCCAGGGATCAAACCGGCAACCTCATGGTTCCTGGTCAGATTTGTTAACCACTGCGCCATGATGGGAACTCCAGCCGATATTTTTTTTTATTTCACTAGAATTTTATGAAATCAAATCTTATTTTTTTAAATGGGCCCTTTTAGGACCGTTTCAAGCAGTTATTTGTTGTAAGGGTCAGCCGTATGGCATTTTTTTTAAACTCTTACACAACTTCAGATCCAATGATACACTAAATTGTGATACTTATCCTCCATAATGCTTTGTATATATGATACAAATGGAATGAAGAGAGCAGAGGCCAAGAAATTGCACAGTTAATGTTTACTCACTATCGATAACATAAAGGATTAAAAATCACCAGATTTGTGATATAGTCAATGAATTTCTCATATGATTATAACATTGGACTTTTCTATAATTTGTCCTCACAGAAGCATGAACATTTTGAAAACATGCCCATCTTCATGAATTGAGAAATTCGTCAGGAGAGGCCAGCATGCAAATCAAGCATCCTTCCATATGAAAATTTTTAAAAATCCTTTTGAGGGTTTGAGCCATAGCATTCCTGATAGAATTAATTGCTAACTTCTAGTCAGTCCTGCTGCCTCAAATTTTGTTACTTTTTCAAAGACTACTGACTTGTAATTCTGTCTAGAATGATTATCAGCTAATTAATTAGATTCTGACTTAAATTTTTTTATAAATAGACTTTCCACAAAGTCACAGACCCTGTGAACTGAATTCATCTTGGTTTTGGGGAAAGCGCATAAATTGTTCTTGTCGATTATAAATCTTAAATAGATGACTTTGATGTCTTGAATTGATAAACTGGTAATTATCTCTACTAAGATATGAACAGCAAAGCGCCTGTATCAGTTTTTATCATAAGTAATCAAGGGTCAGGTAGTGGGTTCAGAAGTTTGGTCTCTGTTGTTGGTATTAGGAAAGTGCTTTTGCAATTCAGGAATGTGCTTCTAGTTACTGATTTATTTTTTTCGTCGATCGCCAACAGAATGCAAAGCACCGTGCCCTGGGTATTTATAGGGCAGTGATTTCAAACTGCTAGTGTTGGCCATTCGTAGTTATAAATCAGTATAGTGAGTCATGGGGCAGCGTACGGGTTTTCTTATTAATAGAAGCCATCGGAGTATCTGGCATGTAACACGCATAAATCCCATTTTGTGAATTTTTGTTCTGTTGTATTTATGTAGGTCCTTACTCACTACGTGAGTGTATGTCTTACTTTGGACAACTATTAAATAAGTTTGAAATACACTGTCGTGAAAGATAAAAGATAAGTAGACAGTTTAATGAATTTACAAATCACCAATACTGGTAAAAAAAAGTATTTATTTACGTAAGAAAACATTGAAGACAGATGGACAGTCTCCCTAAGTGCTAGGAAATAACCTAAGGACTGACTTTTTACAAGTCGACTTCCACAGGCTCTGACTATAGTGGTTCCTAGATTTTAGAGTACATTTTGAGTACTTGGATGCCTATTAATTGAAAGTTCTACTCCCTTAGAGGGCGATTCAGCAGGTCTAGGATGGGGCTCAGGAATTTCAAAATATTTTTTTTCCTTTTTACAGCCACACCTGCAGCATGTGGAAGTTCCCGGGCTAGGGGTGAAATTGGAGCTGCAGCTGCTGGCCTACACCACAGCCACAGCAACATGGGATCCCAGGTGCATCTGCGACCTGCGGTGCAGCTTGTGGCAACTCCGGATCCTTAACCCACTGAGCGAGGCCAGGGGTTGAACCCGCCTCCTCAACAGAGATAATGTCAGGTTCTTATCCTGCTGAGCCACAGTGGGAACTGCAGGAATTTAAATTTTTAATAAACACCACTGGTGACTCTGATGTAGATGTCTCCCTGGCCACACACAGAGAGTCATTTGTCTTTAGGAATGTTGCATAGTGTTTAATGTCGTGCTGGTCAGGCTGCCTGGGCTTGAATCCAAATTGCTACGTTTATGGGCCTTATTCTTGACACAAGTTTTTGTTTCATTGCGAATGCTTTTAACTTTCAAAAGTTTGCTTACATTTTCATAGATACAAAAATACTTTTAAATGCTTAGATTACTGCTTTAGGTCAAGAACTTTGAGATAAATTAAGAGGAGGATAAAAACAGGTCGAAATTGATCTTCTTTAAAGGAAACAGAAACTTTGCAGAATTAAAATTTTGGGTTTGGTTTTTCCTACGGATATCTTATTTTTCCTGTTTATCAGAGCCATGCAGTCTTCTTGGAGAAGTACAGAAAAATGTGTCGCGTTTGATTAACAGTTTCCAAATGCCTTTCTTTTACAGCTTCGAGACTGTATCCAAAAGACCTTGAATGAGTGGAGTTCCCAAATCAGCCCAGATCTGGTCAGGGTGAGTGCTCGGTGGATGCAGAAACCACGGAGGTCAGAAAGAAAGGGAAATAAGCAGGGAACGAATTTCCTCCGTTTTGATAGGGAAGTTTAAGAGGCAATGAGCATGAAACTCACTGTGGTTGATTTGCCGCGAGGGCAGCCTGACCTAGCAGGCGTAGGCATAAGCGAAAATCTGGATTCCGTCATCAGCTCTTCAACTGGACAGGAGGCCAAGATTCCCACCGCAGTTTGCCCCCCGAGTCTTTTGTTCCGGGTTGTATTTGGTCTAGTAGAGGAATGACCTTAAAACAGTCTGGGTTAGTGCTGAGTGCTCTGGTAGAATATAACCCAAAATATGGTCATCAGAAATGATTTTTAAATGTCAGTGTCTAATGAAAGCGTCAGGAACTGTGTTGCAGTCCATGGCTGGTGCCATGCATGTGAATATACAACACACTCGGCTGTAAACCACTCTTGAGAAGTCGCTCAGCCAAGGACTTGTAACAGATACGCAGATCCCTTTCAAAGCATGAAGACGACCTGTGCTGGAAGTAACTGCTGCCCTAGCCTCGGGCAGGCGGGTAGCTCTGCAGCTGCCAGGCGGACAGACACCCGTTAACGTCATCTCCCAGAGTCTCTGGGTCTCTGCAGTGGCCGTGGCCCTTCCCGCTATGCCTGACCTGTGAATTTTGGATGTGTGCCGGGCATTGACATGTGCTCTGGAACCCCGGGCCAGGCCTCACTGTTTACTTTCTTGTAATCTTGTAAATATGAGTTAGTACGTTTGTGGTTTATATGTACCAACATGTTATATCGTTTCTCTCATTCATTACTCATTATTATGCACTGTAATGGCCTTTACGTTTCATCCACTCAGAAAAAAATATAGATATTTTGGCTTAAAATGTTTGTGATTGTTGTGTAGAAAGTTTTTAACATGTCAGTTTCCAGAAGGAAAGTATTATTTTTCGTTAGTTTCTTTTCTGAGTAAAATTACATTTACTGTGCTAGTACTTCAAACGCCTCACACACCATCCAGTTTGTTTATTTGTTTGTTTTTGATCATACATCCCTCTGTCTCCTCAAAAGGAGATACTTTGTACCAGAAAATGGACACACACACACACACACACACACAAAACACTTCACCTTTTTTTCATGGCTTTACAAACCTTATGAATCCCATCTAGACCTCAGGTAAAAACCCCTATTGTCTTAGGGGTGCTGTGCTTCTAAAGAGTGTTACGGACAATCGAACATATATATAGCTAATTAGAAGCATTCATGTTATATTTATTATAAATATTATCTGTTCATTATAGGAGTTTCCAGATGTCTTGGAATGTACTGTGTCTCACGCAGTAGAAAAAATAAATCCCGATGAAAGAGAAGAAATGAAAGTTTCTGGTAAGGTCCAGCCTTCACAGTTCATCTTGTTACATGGTGGGTGGTAGTGGGTTGTGTCGGGCATGGGAATGAGCCTTTCTTTGCTTCTGGCAGTGGGCACCTCAGTCACCAAGTGTGGGAAATAGAAAGATTTTTACAGAGGCTGTTGCAGGAGGTCACCGTTGGCTCCGCCTCTTGGTGACACCCTGGCTAGCTAAGGCACCAGACGTCAGAGCAGTAGGCAGTGGAAGGCCTAAGGGCAGACCAAGAGCGCTGTCGCCTGGAGCAGGTGCAAACCCTCCCTCCCCGCTGTGACACTGCCAAGCAATGGCTGAGGTTGCCTGGGAGTCTGGAAAGAAGTCTGGACAAGTTGCATGAAGAGAAGTACAACGCACATTACACCCATCTGACCGAGGTACCGAGGGACTCCTACTTTCTAGAGACAGTGCTGAGCTCAAGGAATGAAAAGGTGCACCGTTCTGCCCTCGGCTTACAGTCTGCACAGCGTGATCACCAAGTGCTTGGCTTAACTAGATGGAAATTCCTGCATGTGCAGGTGCCTGAATGATATAATCTTGGGCTAACAAATGATTTAACCTCTTTGAGCTCAGTTTCCTCATTTATAAAACAGGGACACATCTGTTTCACAGGCTTCTTTGTAAATTAGATGAACAGAAGAAGCACCTCACACAGGGCTTGGCCCAAAGTAAGTGCCAGGTAGCTGTTATTTATGTGGTTGTCTCGTGCTTATTTTATTATTACGATTATTGGGATGGACATGTAAGATGAGATGGCGCATTGTCTTTTGACTCTAATAATAATAACTACCATTGTCGAATCTTGCTGTGTATACCAGGCACTGTACTTGACACTTTATGGTTCTATTTCTTCATATAATTTTTGAAACAGTTCTGCAAGGTAGGTTTATCATTCCCATTGCAGGAGTGACGTTATGTAACTTGAAAGTTGTCATACAGCAAGCAAGTGATAGAACTAGGAAGCCAGCTACAAAACCCACTTCTTCCTGTTAAGTTCACATTGCTCTTTGTGTTGGAAAGGGAGTCAAGGCAACATATCTCCGTAGCTGATTGCAGGTCTTCATGGTATAGCCCCATCTTGGAGCTCTTACAAGTGTCCTCAGTTCCTCGAAGGCTTGAGACTTTTGATAAGTATCAAAATTCTCCACATGAATGCTGTAGGTGTGGCCATTTAAAAAAAAATTCTCCACATACGATGCGCTTTACTCTCCATTTCCCTAAAAATGGTGCATCTTTCAGAGGGAGAACCATTTCGGATGGCACAAATTCGTGGCCAGAGGGATAATGATGGCAGTGTTTTTATGGAGTATAATTACAGGAGCTAAGCTTGGATCAAGTGGTGAAGCTTGGCGCTCACCTGGTAATGACGTTGTGATGGCCTTTAAATAGCGAAGTCATGTGAGGAGACCGGGGTGTTAGGAAGGTTATGTAGCAGTAGAAGGGAAATGACAAACACAAGAAATGTGCAAGGAAAATTTGTTGTATATGTTGATTGCTGGGCACTTTACATAAGGGTATTTCATTAACCCTGTTTTCTCTGCATTCCCCTTTCTGATTTTCTCTCTCGCTTTCCTATTACTCCACCTATTTGTCTACTGAGTAAGTTCAGATTTTTGAACAGTGAGTTTAGATAAAATAAAGTTCAGTTGGGATCAAGCCAAAGTCTTAAAATAAGTAAGTAAATTTTATATACATACATACATACATACATACATACATACATATATATATATATAAAGACAGCATATCCCATATTGTTAGGAGAATAATTGCGCTTTTAGTGGTCTGGTAAACTGGTACAAATCTTCCATAAAATAGGAGGTAAGTAAATAGAATAAGACTCATAGAAAAGATGATATCCTTTGACTCCTAATCGCATTTCTGGCCAATTTGTCCTTCGAAAATGCTTCAGGCATAAAGTTGAACAAAAAGTTACCATTGACGTTTGTTTTCGCATTTTATGTGATAACAAAAAGCTGGAGTTAATGTAAATGTTCAGAAAGCAGGAAATCATTTAATAAGGTATATACCCGACGAGCCGTCCAAAATGAATATGTAAAGTTATTAAAAACACAGCACATAAAAATCCACACAGTAATTGCTTTCGGCGATGAGACCATTTGACCAATTTGATTTTGGTCTTTTTTCTTTCTTTTTTTTTTTTTTTTTTTTTTTGTCTTTTTAGGGCCGCACCCATGGCATATGGAGGTTTCCAGGCTAGGGGCCTAATCGGAGCTGTTGCTGCCTGGCCTACACCACCGCCACAGAAATGCCAGATCCGAGCCACGTCTCTGACCTACACCACAGCTCACGGCAATGCTGGATCCTTAACCCACCGAGCAAGGCCAGGGATCGAACCTGCAACCTTATGGTTCCTAGTCGGATTCCTCAACCACTGAGCCACGACGGGAACTCCCTGATTTTGGGCTTTCTACTCTTAGAGGTTTTCCTCATTCCTAGAGTGACCGTGTTACCATTACGATTTTTTAAAATTTTAAGATAACTACTGCATAGAGATGTAAAAAAGCACTTATTACATAAAGGTAAACTGAATAGAAGTAGAAAACAAAATATACCCTGCTCAATATAACCAAAAATTTGAATGTCATGTCTAAAAATGAAAATGATGGTGCAGTACAGCAGAAGCTGACACGACGTTGTAAATCAACTATACTTTAATAAATAAATTAGTGAGTGAAAATGATTGGATTATGAAGGTGGGATTGGGGATGGTTTTTTTTTGTTTCAATTTTCTTCTCATTAGCAACAGTTTTAATTTAGTCTTTACGTAGATTTTAGTTTATTGGAGAAAGCTTATAATATGCTCCTTGAATGTTTAATTCATAAAAGCATATATACATTTTGAGTAATTTTAGTTTCTATATCTGACCCGCCTTCTAATAAATGGGTAATTAATATTTGCCTTGTTTTGACAAACAGATATTTGCTGGCAACTGGCCTATAATTTTAAAATCATGATGGAAATATACAATTCCATTGTAATTTTAAAATAACAATGGAAAATATATATCTAGGTCTTCAAATGAAAACTATAAAACAGTGCAACCAGGAAAGGAAAAATAATTCATTTGGGATTATCTGTCATCCTAGTACTGTTACCTGTGTTACTGCTGTGTGGTAGGATGTTACTCAGGTATAGTAATCTGTTTTGTTTTCTTTGCTATCCAGCAAAACTGTTCATTGTAGGATCAAACTCTTCATCATCGACTAAAAGTGCAGTTGACATGGGTAAGCAAAATTTTAACTTTTTTATTTTCATAGTGGACTTTAAATTAATTTAGGGGTATTAGTTATATCTTGTGTTCATTAGGTCCAGGTAACAAAGAAAATGAGCTCATTCCAGTTTTACCTTTTAAAGTTCTAGTCTAATTTCTTAAAGCTTTGGTAGAATCACATCATACGTAGGATCATATTTTGATATAGAAGGGGAATGTAAAAGATGTGACATACATAATTAAATGTTAACTACATGTTTGGAGTTAGAAATTCTCCTTAATTGTATTCTTAACAAATTACACCAGTGTTATATCAAGTTATGTCAAAACAGGAACAGCAAAAACAAGCATTTTGATATATATTTGCTTAGGTTACTATGGCATTATACTTATTCAATATTTTTCCTATGAAAACATTCTTCCAGTATTTATATACTTTGAACAATAACATAAATAGCACTTTAATATAACTGTGGAGTGAACAATAATCATTAAAAATAAACTCTTGGAGTTCCCATCATGGCGCAGTGGTTAATGAATCCGACTAGGAACAGTGAGGTTGCGGGTTCAATCCCTGGCCTTGCTCAGTGGGTTAAGGATCCGGCGTTGCCATGAGCTGTGGTGTAGGTCACAGACACAGCTTGGATCCCGAGTTGCTGTGGCTCTGGCGTAGGCCAGCGGCTACAGTTCAGATTGGACCCCTAGCCTGGGAACCTCCATATGCCGCAGGTGCAGCCCTAGAAAAGACAAAAAAAAAAATAAAAATAAAATAAACTCTTAAAATTGGTTTTGTAGAAATTAAAGAATTACTGACTTCTATAAATATAAATTAAGAACATAAATTCAGTTTTGCAGAGTCTCAGTCTTATTCTTTGCTATGACTACCAATTAAAGACAGGTCAGAAGCTACCATTAAGTCCTGGGGCCTGGGAGACAAGGAGCCTCTTCCCCAGAAAGAGGAGTTGCTGGTAGCTGTGGGCAGCTCAAAGACACCCACTGGTCTCCCACACGGACCAAGGAGATGAATGGCACTTAGGCTTGTTTAAAGAGTGGGAATGTTCTAATGACAGGTAAATTATGAGACCCAGTGAAATAACCTGTTGTATGGAATACTAGTGAACTCTATGGACAGAATTCAGTGGGGGTGCTTAAAGGACATAAGAAACAACCCACTTTTCTTTTTTCTTTTTTTTGGCTTTTTAGGGCCTCACCCACAACACATGGAGGTTCCCAGGCTAGGGGTCTAATTGGAGCTATAGCTGCCGGCCTCCACCACAGCTCACGGCAACGCCGGATCCTTAACCCCCTGAGCGAGGCCAGGGACTGAACCCGCAACCTCATGGTTCCTAGTCGGATTCGTTTCCACGGCGCCAGGGCAGGAACTCCCCATTTTTCTTATAACCGGACATTTGCCCCCTTGTTCTTCGCACCAGCCTGCTCAGTCCTGGGCGTGGCGCAGCTGGACTCTGTGATCATCGCCTCGCCTCCTGTTGAAGATGGGGTTCATCTGTCCTTGGAGCATCTACAGCCTTACTGGGAAGAATTGCAAGACTTAGTTCAGAGCAAAAAGATTGTTGCTATAGGTACCTCCGATCTGGACAAAACCCAGTTGGAGCAGCTGTACCAGTGGGCACAGGTAAAGGACGTCGTGACGCGAGCCTTCCACGAGGAGCCTGTCTTTTACGGTCTTTGCTGTGACCGGGTCATCGTCATCGCCCGTGGTGGACACCACTGTGGGGTGACTGTCCTGTATGTGGGAGTTTTGAGGCAGGCTTTGACGAAAACACTGGAAAAAGTGTGTTGAAGCACTCAGAGCCAAATGAATTAAGGCTGTTTCCTTCAGTTTTAAGTATGTGATAGAAATATTACTGGTTTTTGTTTTTTGTTTTTTTTTTAGGTATTATTAGTACACGGTTGTAATTTCCTAAGTAAAAGAATACCGTATATAACAACTACTTTGCTCGCTGTTGTTTACAGATCCATCATATGACCTGCAGTTCATACAACTTGATGTGGTGTAGGAACCATAGATTAATCACTGCTGCTCTCTGGCCTCATAACCTCCAAAATTGCTAGGGCGGTTGCTTACAAGTATTTTACCTTTACTGTCTGTGTTTTTCTTTATTCCTTCTACTTCATCCCGTCTTCTCCTCTTCAGAGCTTTTGGTGTCTGGTGGCGGGGAAGACCCTAGAGAAAGGTTGACTTGGCGATCGCCAGCATGTGGCTCAGGTCCACCTGAAATGTATCCATAAATTAACCAGAGCACCTGTTAGAAATTATCTCATTCTTCTCTTTTTCAACTGTGTCTGATTAATAACCATATTTTATACTTTAACATTAAATATACTTATCATTTCTATCCGATCCTCTGTCTTTAAGATGTGTTTTCCTCTGTAGCTGGAACTATCACACTTAGCATCATCTTTCCAACATCGCTGTATTAGATGGCAGGCTCTAGCACAAGACTTTTTATTTTATTTATTTTTGCCTTTTTTTAGGGCCATACTCACGGCATATGGAAGTTCCCAGGCTAGGGGTCAAATCAGAGCTGCAGTCGCCAGCCTACCACACAGCCACAGCAACACGGGATCCGAGTCATGTCCACAGCTCATGGCATGGCCAGATCCCTGACCCACTGAGCAAGGCCAGGGATCGAACCCGCATCCCCATGGATTGTTTCCGCTGCGCCCTGACGGGAACTCCCAGCATGAGACTTTTTAACAGTGTCGTATTATATTGGCTTTTTCCCTCTCATGGAGCTGTTTTTCCTTTCCTTATTCCCACTACCATGAGTCAGAGGAACACACATTAATACATTCATGTAAAATTATTTTATAAACTTTAAGTGCTATAGAATGTGATATTTCATATGTTTGAAAATTGAGTCCTTTTATTGCTTTTTAATTTTTTTTTGGTCTTTTTGCCATTTCTTGGGCCGCTCCTACGGCATATGGAGGTTCCCAGGCTAGGGGTCTAATTGGAGCTGTAGCTGCCGGCCTACACCACAGCCACAGCAACGCGGGATCCGCGCCACGTTCTGCGACCTAGACCACAGCTCATGGCAACGCCAGATCCTTAACCCACTGAGCAAGGGCAGGGATCGAACCCGCAACCTCATGGTTCCTAGTCGGATTCATTAACCACTGCGCCACGACGGGAACTCCTGCTTTCTACTTTTTAATGGTACTTAATATAGTGGAGAAGTCATGGTGTTTTTGCTTTGTTCCCACTTCTAGGTAAAACCAAACAGTAACCAAGTTAATCTTGCCTCTTGCTGTGTGATGCCGCCCGATTTAACTGCATTTGCTAAACAGTTTGACATACAGCTGTTGACTCATAATGATCCGAAAGGTAAGAAGCCTGAGATTTTCATTTATAGAACTTGATCATGAGCCGTTATCTGATAAGAAGCTACTTCTTAAAACTTCCTTTTTAACTGTGTACAGTGATAAAAGTACTGTGCTGTCATTTAGAACTATTCTTAATAGTTCAGGCCATATATCACTTTATTTTAGTTTCAGAAACCTTTCGTTTTGTCTTTGTACCAATGGAAAAGGAGCGAAGTGCTCATGCCCTGAACATCCAGCCTGTTGAGGTTTATCAACATTAAGCTACACAGAAAAGGTCTTTTAAGACCTTCTCTAAAGTGTCATGTGTAATACTGTCCAGTACAGCAAAGGTTGCACCAAAGGGCCACTTTATTAAAGAGGATACCCACCTGGACAAGGAAGCAGATAAAATTTAATTTGAAACTTAAGCATCTTAGGATGGGTATTTTGATTATTAGGTATTTTATTAATCATAACTATCAAGACATAGAATTGGTGTTAATCAGAAACATCATTTGATGAATGAGAATGGCTTGTCTGCCTTTCGTAGAATCCTTTACTGTCAACGTTTTACAAGATAACTTGGAAAGCTGCGAAGAGAATATTTTGCAGTTCGTATTATTTATTAGCAGTCTACTCCATTTTCATTTCTTCTCCATTTTCTAGAGGGCAGAGGTGGCGTTTTACTTGGTAAATATACAGGCTCTATGAAACAGTATTTTTAGTATAGGTGAGAGATATCTGGTTAAGTTTTAAATCTCCATGACATTTTTATAAAAGTTCTAGTTTAATAAATATTGGAAGAAATTGTATTTTATAGGTGATTCCTGGAGAAAAAAAAATTCAGCTTTTACTTCCATTTCTAAAAAGATGGCATTATATTGGTGGTTTGATTCAGTTTATTTTTCGGATGCTTATCAGTAACCTCCTAAGACTTTATACTGTTTATTAGCAGCCTGCCCCATTATCATTTTTTTTTAAATGTTTTGTAGGAAGTAGAGGAGGAGACTTTTAAGTTATTATTCCTCAAATGCCAGGCATCATGCAAATTGCCTCAGAGAGATTATCAGTAATCCTCTCAACAATCAAAATTAGACGTTTCGTTGATGAGGAAATACAGCCTTGGAGTTTAAGAAACTACCCTCGGTCACCCAGCTGGCATAGGGCAAAGTGTGAACTTGGACCTAGGTCCTGGCCAAATTTGGAGCCTTTTTCCACTATACTGTACTTGCTCTCTCGTTTGAAACGTTAGTATTTCAGTCTGAAACTTTACTTTCTTTTTGGTTCCCATTAAATCATACCAAAATTAAGAGACAGTGTCTTTTGCCTCCCTTTCCAGCTTTCACAAGTAATTAGATTTATTTTTATTTATTTATTTATTTATTTTATGGCCACCCCTGTCTATTATTTTTTTATAGTTTTCAGAGTTAGAAATATACTTAGGAGGGGGAAGTGTTGTAGATAATTCTAGTTTTATGTGTCTTTAGTAGTGTACTGTGGTGTAGGTCGCAGACTCGGCTCAGATCCCACATTCCTGTAGCTGTGGTGGAGGCCAGCAGCAGTAGTTCCGATTCAGCCCCTAGCCTGGCAACTTCCATGTGCCTCGGACGTGGCCCTAAGAAGCAAAGGAAAAAAAAGCACAGCATGTTCGTCATGTACATCAAGCATTATTTTTTTAGCAAAATATTAGGAAAAATTAATTTCTGGCCAACAATAAGAAAATGTATAAGTTAGGATATCTATGAAATGTAATATTGGGAGAATTATTTAAAATGATCCTTTCACAGAATAAGTAACATGGGAAAATATTCATAATGTAAGTGAAAAAAGAGGTAAATCAGCATGTAATCACAATATGATTTCTAGTTTTTAAGATCTGGATAAGTACATATATATGTGTAATGTATGTGTGTACATAAATACATGGCAATGGAAATGCCATCTCTGGTCCGTAGGATCATGGGTACTTTTTTGTCCTTGTGCCTTCCTGAATTGTCCCTGTCTGTGTGTTAGACACCCAGAGGTCTTCCAGAAACACAGATGTTCAGGCTCCACTCACCCACAATTGTGAATTCAACTGCCAGAGCTACGGGGGTGGATACTCTCTAAAGAACTGCCAGGTCTTTCTGATTTTCTGGTTTAGATTTGTAGCACACATGAAGGATAAATGTGTGCTATAAATTATATATAAAATTATATTCACTTTTAAGGTGTTTCTTTTATTGTACTTAAATGCTTACCCACATAGTGAAGTGCGCTTGTTTTCAAATTTAATGATTTGGGGGTTCATTTGCTGTTGGTTTGTCTGTTCGAAGAACTGCTTTCGGAAGCGAGTTTCCAGGAAGCTCTTCAGGAAAGCATCCCTGATATCAAGGCACATGAGTGGGTGCCCCTGTGGCTACTGCGGTACTCGGTCATTGTTAAGAGCAGAGGCATCATCAAATCCAAAGGCTACATCTTGCAAGCTAAGAGAAAGAGCTCTTAACTACGACCCAGCGTCATAACCCACTGACTCGTGTCTCCCTTGAATATAAGATAAAGTCGAGACTGTGGAAATCAAATTCCTGCCTGTAAAATGTGTCATTGAGGCAGATGTTCCGTCGTTAGTATTTGGCGACATGTTATCTGTCGAGCTTGAATCCTCTTGCTTCCATATCAGTTCACTCACCTGAACCGTTGTATTGTTTTCATTTAACTCTTGTTTTCTAGTTGAAATTGTCTATGAAGAAAATACTTGCAATATATTTTTCCTTTATTTTTATGACAGTAGAAATCAAGAAAATTTGTTGTTAGATCTATTTTGGCCTAGGCATCAGGGTAATATATATACATATTTTTATTTCTAAAAAACTCATTAATTGCTTCTTATTCTATAGTATAACTAATCAATTTAATTACATTTGTTAAAACTGAAGTAGTGGAAGATATTTTTTCTGACATTGATAAGATAATTATATCTCAGAGTAACTTGGAGTAGCTGGGATCTACTAACTAGTATTGTAAATAAAATCCCTTTCTTCATTACATGAGTGGAAACTTAAATTTTCTTATGTGTCCTTGCTTGGTAGTTTACCTGTAATGATTTAACCTCATATTCTTATGCCACATTTGCTCTTGCTATTATTACAAAGACAAACCAAAGTAAATCTGTAAAGGAGACTAGAAGCTTTGAAATTATTGTTTGGGGGTTTTATAAAAGCAACTATTGTCAACCTCCAGATTCTTTTTAATTCTTGATTTATTCTTAATAATTTGCTACCCATTCAAGAATATTCAGTAAATATTGAGCACAAACCCAAATGTGCTGGGCACTCTAGGCTCTGGAGAGAGGAGGGGAAATAGGGATTAATCAGTTGAGGAGTTCCCTGGTGGCTCAGTGGGTTAAGGATCTGGCATTGTCACTACTGTGGCTTGGGTTGCTGCTCTCGCACAGATTCGATCCCTGGCCTAGGGACTTCCGTATGCCATGAGCAGGGGGGAAAAAAAGAATCGGCTGGGTAAAATATGCAATATTTGTTCCCCACTAGTAATCAACTACAAAGAACTGAAATCCAATAAAGGGGGTAAAAAAAATCTATAACTATTGAAAAACAAAATGATATAACCTAAACTTTAGAGCTAGAAGAGATTACGGATAATTTAATATGACTCCTCATTAGTTTAAGAACCAGAAAATAGCAGATAAGTAAGCTGTGACCTTTGATATACATGTCTTTGTACTTCCATAAATTTTTATGTATAACCTAAATGGTTTGCAAAATTCTTTAAAAATCCCTTATATCTCAGTTAATACTCCTAAACCATGTATTTTAGTATGCGGCTTATAAAACTAAGCTAATTATAGATAAACTAATATATAAAACGAATTTTGCCCACATGTTTTCAACTTAGGGAAAAGAGCTGTGGTTTCATATTCAAAATAAACATGCTAGACTCTTTTTCTATCTTAGGTAAGATAGGTTTTCTAGTTACCTAGTTTACTAGTTGGATAATTTGATCATTAGAATTGAAATGTGAAATCAGCTGATTTACCTGCAAAGACTTGTTTAGACTTTGAGGTTCCTAAAGCCTTACATATAGCGTTTATATCAATTGTATGGAATGGTATGAAATGTATATAGTTAACTTTTTTATTTGGAAACGTACAACATTTTTTAATGTAACGTAAGTCTTTAAACACTTGGTTTAATTTAAGCCTACATAGTAAATTGGACAAAATACTTTGAGGGAACTTTAATATCTCATTGGTTATTTTTTTAAACCCTGGACTTATAAAAGTGAATGTTTGAAAGGTTATTTTGAAAATAGAAGAAATGCTAATATATCCAGAATTCATCAGGAGCTTTTTTTGTGGTTTTTTTCCCCCCACTTTTGACAAGGAAGTGAGATTATAAATTCATTTTGTGAGGGGGATCATGCATGGCTTTTTAAAATGAGTTTGTTCTGCTTCAATACCTTAATTTCTGCTATTGAATAACATTTTTTAAAAAAAAAAACCTTATTTTTTAAAGGCTTTATCATTTCTAAGCCTATATTCACTTCTTTTTTTGGTGAACTTTCAGAATATAGTGAATGCTTTTCAAATATCGAAGGACTTAATGTTTAAAAGCCATAAAATAAAGAGTGGTAATACTACCAAATAATCACTGAACGCCTCAGTTATGGATAGTGTGTATAACATCTGTTTTTGGGGGAGATGTGTATCCAGAGACCTAAGGTAGAAAGAATTCACGTGACTTTTTTTCTGGAAAACCTGACAAGCTTTTGCTTGTCATTACATGTCCAAAATACACTGGAGCCTTACTTCAACACAACGTACTGTAACTTGGAATTTGCTTTGTATTGCGCCTATTTTGAACTTTCATCTAAGAAACTGTATTTAACAAAAGGAGTGAGGTGTCTTATAAAAACTGTTCACATGGTGTAAATTACGAAGACCGTGTTGTGCCAGTGTAATCATAGAGGATCCATTTAGGAATGGCCAGCGCTATAACTTGAACCACAAATACTAGCTAATAATTTTTCCATTCACAGAAAAGATTAGACAGCTGTGTGTGAAATGGAAAATGAAGTTACTCTATTTGGAGTGGATGATTCAGATTTTTCCGTTCCAGAGCCAAATAGTAACTGAAATAAGATCTTGATTTTCAGTGATAAAAGGTCTAAGGCTCATTTAATTGTGACTCTTTTTAGAACATTTTTTTCCATCCAGTATTCTTAATATTTGGGGATTTAAGCAATTTATATATGTATCATACACACATATATATATATGTGATATTGGCTGACAGACAGTTCACCGTCCTGCCAAATGTACATTTAGAGGAATTCGAAGTTGTTTTAATGAGAATTTAGTCACTTTGTGTTTTCATATTCAAATAGACCAACTTAGGATTCCAAGTCTATTTTTTTCAAAGTTTCTAACATACCAGAACTTGTACCTGTTGTTTTCCCATAAAGTGGGTGGCAGGCTATGTCTGTTTTATTTTTTAAAAATATATACTATAACTTGTATTATTTTTTTATAGTTTTCAGAGTTAGAAATATACTTAGGAGGGGGAAGTGTTTTAGGTAATTCTACTTTTATGTGTCTTTAGTAGTGTACTGTAAAGTAAAGGCAAAATATAAAGCATTATTAGATGTTTATAATAGTTTTTAATTTTACTTGTATTATTTAATTAAAGTGTGAGCTGTATATTTAATTGAGTTTTTCAGTAGTTGTAATCATCTTGGAACATTATATTGATTTTGAACTATTTAAACTCAAACTGAGTGTGATTTTAAAATATGAAAAAAGTTAAATATCCAGGTTATTCATACATTCATTCAACAAAAATTTATTGAATGCCTACTGTGTGCCAGGCACTGTGCAAGGTGTTGGCAGATAGACACAGAGATGAAAATAGCCTTCTCTTCAAAGAGCAGATAAGTATATTTGGGAAGACAGAGAAACCTCTACATGAACAAGAGCAATAAACGGCTGCATGTGTTAATAATGGAATCGACGAAAGGGAAGTGGAGTCATGCGGAAGAAAGGGGACCGCTGGGAAGCAGGACAGGGACAAGAAAGGCTCCCTCGAAGAAGCTAGCCTTGGATTAGGATCAGAGCATGGGGTGTGGGCTGTGGCCTGGTTTGTAAATACACTTATATGGAATGATGAACAGTTTACAGGTGAACTTCAGAAATTCAGTGTAAACACTTTCCTCAAGAGCTTGTTCTTAAGAGAAAGGAATGGCTTCTAGTAAGACAAGAAGAGGTAAGGTGTGAAAGTCACATTTTATAAAAGATAAAAACTTGCCCCAACCTCCTAAATATATTAGGATATGACTGTGTGTAGTTTCACTACCAGAAACCTTGATATGTATGACTCAGCAATGAATAAATGTATAAAATGTCATATAAGATTTGGGTGTGTGTTTTGGTCCATTATTTTTAAAGCCTCGTGTGTTTTAATAAGCCTTATTTTCAGTGATAAATTTCTTTGGATTCAACTCTCCTTTCTCTGTTTCTTCGCCCACAGTTGATTCTTGCATCCTCCTCCATTTAAGTTTCCCTTTTTAAAGTATGTCCTTAGTAAATCTTTCACTAAAAATCTTTGGGCACTAAACTTCCTAGATCATGTTTGTCTGAAAATATCTTTATTTTGTTAACAATTTTAAGTGGTCATTAGACATTTTAGAATTCTGTGTTTTCAAAAACACTTTCCCTCAGTGTCTTGAAGGTAATATTCTCTTGATTGCCAGCATTTATACTCTTGCTAATGAACGTCTGGATTTCCTTCCCTAGAAATAATCTTTCCCTCTGGTCCCTTTTCTTAGTTGCAGATTTCCATTCATTTTGATGTGTATGGGATTAGAACAAAGCAAGAAAAATTAAAACTAGCTAGTTTTCTGATAATGCAAAAGTAAGCATAAAGGACATATTGATAACCGGGTTTAATCAAAATGAAAATCTTCTCTTCTTGAAAAGACACCATTAAGGAAATGAAAATGTAGGAGTTCCTGCTCTGGTGCAGCAGGATCAGCAGCCTCCCTGCAGCACCACGACGCAGGTTCAACTGGCACAGTGAGTTAGGGGATCTGGCTGCCCCAGCTGCGGCTCAGTTCTGATCCTTGGCCCGGGAACGCCATATGCCGCAGGGTGGCCAAAAAAGAGAAAATAAGTTATGAGCCACAGGCTGGGGTGAAATATTTGCCGTAAATATTTCTCATGAAAAATAAACTGGCCATAATCAAATTTTTTAAATTGCACTTAAAAACAAACAAACAAACAAACAAAAACGCAAGTAAAAGACAACCCAGAGGAGAAAATATTTGAAAGTCGTATATCTGAAAAAGATCTTGTATCTAGAATGTCAAGAGGTCTTAACAGCTTAAGACAACCCAATAAAAAGTAGGCAAAATAGATTTTTCTACTGTCTAAAATAGATTTTTCTCCAAAGAAGACATATGTACAGTCAATAACATTACAAGATGTTCAACACCATTAGTCATCAGAGAAATAGCAATTAAAACCCCAATGAAATACCACTAAAATAGCTGAAATTAAAAAAACTGAAACCACCAGTGTTGGCAAGGATGTGGGGAAGGCAGAACTCATACAGTGCTGGTGGGAATGTAAAATGGCACAACCACTATGGAAAATCACTTGGGATTTCTTAGAAAATTAAATGTACATGTACCATGTGACCCAGTAATTCTAGGTGTTTATTCAAGAGATGCAAAAAAGACGTATATGAATGTTTATAGCACTTTGCTCAAAATAGCTAAAACCTGGAAACAACCCAAATGTCTAACAGCTGAATGGATAGATGGACTGTATGACCAGCATTAAAAAATAATCAACTACTGGTAATACATAGTAAAATGGATGCGTCTCAGAAACATGCTGAGTGAAAGAAGCTAGGCAGGGAAAAGCACACAGATAATTTCCTTTATATGAAATTTTAGAACAGACACAATTAATGGTGACTATATTAGCTCCTGCTGCACCTGGGCCCCTCTAGGCGTCTCAGAAAGTTGCACTTGGGGTCATCTGGGACTACAATGTCATCTCTGCTCTCGGCTGAGTTTGGTTTGCTTCCAAACTGGCTCGTGTGGTGGTCGGCAGGACTCAATTCCTCGCTGGCTGGAAGCCAGAGGCCCCCGGGCTTTTCTGCCACACAGCCCTCACCAGAGGGCACCTTGTAACTGGTTTCCCACAGAATGAACAGGTGAGAAAGCCCAAGATGGAAGGCAGCCTTTTTGTTAAAACCTAACCTTGAAAGTCATGTTCGCCACGCTTGCGATGTTCTTTTCATCGTAAGTTGGTCCAGCCCAGACTCAAGGGTCTGAAGACCAGAGGATGAGATCGTTGGAGACCCTCTTACCCTTCAAACTGAATTTGAAAGTAAGGTTTTGTATGTAACAATATGCAAAATGACCATGAATGGAATATAGTTTTAGAAGGTGTGTGCACTGAAACTCTCTCATCTTTGGGTTAAGATGAGAATCTCCCAGAGTCAACCCTACATTTTAAGGGTTTAGTTAGTAAAACATAGACTATGAAGGGAGCATGTCCTTTATATAATAATTAATAATTACTGTTTTCATATCTGCCCCAAATCTACTTTAAGAAGAGAATAGGTAGAGGAGGTAGAGAGAAAACAAAAACAATACTTGGCGGTTTTGCCCTGATCAGCAGGCCAGCTCAGTCTTCTCATGTGAATATATACTGATGTTTTAATCTTAGTATTTTGTTTCTTGACTTTTTTAGACTGTAAATGTTTGGAAGTGGGGTTTTTTGTTTAAGGGGCTTGTATGTAAATAGAGCACACTGTCTAATAGGCTCCCAATTTCCTACACCCTCTCCTGTGATCTTATTTCATACATTTGCTGATGTTAAAGTTATCATATATAAGAAGTTCCCAGGTGGCACGGCACGTTAAGGACCCGGTATTGCCCGTGTCTAGTAGGTGCTCAGTACTATTACTGGGATTGCTGCTGTTGTCTCTGCTGCTTTCATCCCCACTACGCACCTCCAGATGGTTCACTTTCCTTCCTCTGCCCATTCCACCTGCTCTTCTTAGCTGTCTTCTGTTCTCTTATATAATCTCACCGCTGCCTGGCTGTACTGAAATTCCTTGGTTTTGCTCCTTATCAATTCCCCATAAAATCCATCTAAAGTTTTTTCATCCTTCTGAGCAGATGAATCACCTACTTAGAGACTGATGGCATCTACCTCAAATCCTCTCCTCACCACTTAAATTTCCCTGCATTTACATTCTCTCTGCTTCAGCTATCAACCCTTCCCCCTTGCCTCAAAGGAAAGAGCATTCTTCTGTAGCTAATCCCCACAGCCCAATTTTTTATTCCATTCTTTAGCTCAGATTAGGCTCGCCTGCAGGACATAAGACTGCCCCCAAATAACAGTGGTTTAAAAAGAGGTGTTTCTATTGATGAAAATCTTTTAAATTAGGCCATTTAGGACTGATAGCTGTGCAACAAATCAGGAATCCATGTCTTTTTGTCACTGCTCTGCTAACCTTAAAGCATGGCCCTAATCTTCATGGCACAAGACTGCTGCTTGAAAACCAGGAGACACAACTTCCTAGGGAGTGAAATGATGCTAAAGAAGGCAAGGAGGACCTCCTCTCTTTTAAGATGTCCCTAAAGAACTAAACAACACTTAATCGATCTGTAATTAGCCAAAACTTAGCCATATCTGGCTGCCAAGGGCAACTATTTAGCTGAATGGCAATGTGCCCACTGAAAATTCTATACTTCCTAACTTAAAAAAAAAAAAGTTTTCTGTTCTAAAGTAAAGGAAAAAAGATTTTATGAGGCACTCATTCTTTCTCACCTCCAACATGTTTACTTACTTCTTCAATCCCCCCCCCCCTTTTTTTTGTCTTTTCTAGGGCCACTCCCAGGCTAGGGGTCTTATCGGAGCTGTATCCACCGGCCTACACCAGAGCCACAGCAACGCGGGATCCGAGCCGCGTCTGCGACCTACACCACAGCTCACGGCAACGCCGGATCCTTAACCCACTGGATCCTTAACCCACTGAGCGAGGCCAGGGATCGAACCCTCAACCTCATGGTTTCTAGTCAGATTCGCTAACCATTGAGCCACCACGGGAACTCCATTCAATCCCTTTTCATTACCCTCAAACATATTCTAGCTTTTCACCCTTCACGTCAAAGAAAAATAAAAAAGCTTCTCTTGGAGTTCCCCTTGTGGGGCAGCGGAAATGAATCTGACAAAGGAACCATGAGGTTTCGGGTTCCATCCCTGGCCTCGCCCCGAGAGTTAAGGATCCTGCGTTGCCGTGAGCTGTGGTGTAGGCCGGCAGGTGTAGCTCAGATTCCACCCGTAGCCTCGGAACCTCCATATGCACGGGTGCGGCCCTAAAAAAGACCAAAGACAAAAAAGGAAAACAAAACAAAACAAAACCTTCTCTTGATTCTGATCATTCTTTCCCTATCACCACAAAAACTTTTTTTTTAAAATCGCTCTACAACTTAACCTTTTATTCTGCTTATTCCCAATTCCTACTCACCATCTCACCTTTAATTATATAGCTCCCTAATTAGTCTCCGAGTTCCTGGGTATTTAACATATACATCTTTTACCCCAACCAAGTCTTTAAATTGTATTTCTTTTATATTTAACTTCACAAGTAATACAAGAGTATACTTTAAAAAAAAAAAAAAAGGTATTATAAATAATGCAAACGTATCCTTCGGCCATGCCCGTGGCTACACCTAGACTTTGCCGAATGAGAGGATGGACGGAGTGGGCCAGAAGGTGCTATTTTCCAATTCGTTCGTGTCAAACAGGAACGAGGGCCCTAAGCCACCGCGAGTTTCACCGCCCGCACGAAGGTCTCTCCCGAGTCCTTGGGGATCCCCGGATCCCCCGATCGCCTCAGCCTAGTCGGAAGGGCAGAGGTGCTACGAGATTGCCCCCGAGTTCCTGGAGTCTCGCGGGAAGACGCGAGCGAGGCGCACCTCTGACGCACTTCCGGGGCGCCGGAGCCGCGGGGGCCGCGCGCCGGGAAGATGGTGGTCACCAGGTCTGCGCGGCCTCAGGCCGGGCTCCAAGCCACGTCAGCTGAAAGCTCCCAACCGAAGGTAAGAGATCGCACGGCTCCCTCATTTCTCCTCGCTGCCTCGCAGAGCGGTGCTCGGGGGGGGGGGGGCGGCGCAGGGGGCCCGCCAAGCGTGGGGAGGAGCGACCGAAGGGGCCCGAGCTGGCAGCGCGCGTCTGCTGACCGGGCCGGGCGCTGAGCATGGCACTTCATTTTAGGTCTCACTAAGGTCTTGAAGGCAATGCATGGCCTGATTCCATAGAGAGGTTGGGTAACTTGCTTTGGGTAGTTTAGCTCAGTAATGCAGGTGTACAGCTCAGGCCTTTTAACCTTACTGCTAGCAGCGTGCCAAGGAGGATTCGTTTAAGCCACCAAGCGTGAGCCTAATTAGTTGGATTGGAGAAGGCACCGTTTTCACGGAAGAAAGCTGGCCGTGCCCCCACAGTACCTCCTTTAGGCGTGGGGAGGGCTGCGGTGACGTCACCTGGTGACTCAGTGACGCTGGTCTTTCGCAGCTTCTGATGCTGCGATGAAGGGAAGGCTACATTAATTCACTTCACTATGAAAAGGTAAGAGCAGCCACCGATTCCATCGATGTGTGTTCCTAAACACATCTTTAATCAGAGTTAAAATCCCTCTTCTTCCCTCTTTCCCTGTATGTGTCGGAATGTAGGTCCACCTAGCATTAGGTGACTTTGAATGGAAAAAATTTTCTCTTTTTCAGTTGTTTTGTTTCCTAAAGTCAGATCCAGGACTTAGGTGATGCTAGAGAGGCAGGGCCTACAAATGCAGAGTCAGATTTAGTATTTAGGTATTGTTTGGGTTTTTTTAGTTGTGCGTGGTGCTGGTGGTTATTACTGTTTGGCATTAATCTTGCTGAGTTTTTTAGTGTCCTCTTGAAATCTGCTTCTGAGGGGAGTGCCTCACTCACTTTGCTCTTGTCCCAGCCCTTCCCAAATTACAGTGTATTTTCACTGGCTTACAGGATTCTGCAAAAAGAATTCAAGCACATCCAAAAGGCAGGAAGGAGTCTCCATCTGATGACCCAAGTACTGCTGAATCACAGACCACTAAGAAACAAAGTCCAGCTCCTTCAGCCAGGAAGAGGAAGAGCAGAACTACAGGCTCATTACCAGAAATGAACAAACCTACTGATGGAGAGATCTCTGAAGCAGAGTCAACTTGTTCTTCTGTGTCCGAGGTCCAGGATCCCATTTTCAGAATAACCAGGAGAAGGCAGATCTTAGTTACAGGCACCCCAGTTTCCAGTGTAAGGAAAAGACCGAAAGTAACTCCAGTAAATGAGTCTCATACTGAGGAAGAAGTCTCTGAAGCAGAATCTCATGCGTCAGGTATTTCTAGAATTGTGCGTCCCACAGTGATAGCTACACAAACCAGAGGAAGCAAGGCTAAGTCCCTAACAGGTCCAAGCCAAGAATCATACATGGAAGCTGTTTCTGATGCTGAGTCATCATGCTCAGAGGTTTCTTCCTTTTCTGGAATTGCAGCGAGGAGGACAACAAGGAGTATGCAGAGGAGATTACAGGCACAAACTGAGGAGAATGATACTATGATTGTAGCAGGAAATGAAAAGCAAGGCGTAGATACACCTGTGAATTCCAAGGATTCAGAAACCAGACGAACTTCTTGTCGTTTACTAGCAAGGTCGCTTTCTCAGATCAATAAGCCGAATCTCTATAATAATGAAATTTATAATGACCTTGATGAGGATCCCTTCTTCGGAAATTCAGGAAAAACATTAATTGCACAAAAACACCCAAGTGTTAATATAAATGAGGAAGAACAGGAAAACGTTTCACCTCTCAAACACATAACAAAGCGGAATTGTGAGAGTTCAGATGAAGAAGCCAAAGAACCAATAGATGAGGGAAAAGAAATTAATGAGAAAGATTCTCAGTTGAATCTTCCTGAACTGCAGGACACCAGCCTTCAGCAGTTAGTTTCTCAAAGGCATTCCACCCCCGAAAATAACAAAACCACATCAGAGCCCTCAAATCTGAACTGTGAGGCTGTAATGAAATCATTAGCTCACACATTTGCAGTTGTGGAAGTGGACAGATGCGATGAAGGAAGAAAGAGCACCATAAAAACAAGCGACTGGACAGAACTTGGTGGCGGTGATGAAGAGTGCACAGTTACAGGTGACAGCCAAGACATGGACGAAGAAAGGGATGTGGATTTTGAGTGTGATGCCAAACTGCGTAATCCTGAACTCAACGCATCTCAGGATAAAGATGATTCGGTTTTATTAGTTCTCAGCAGTGATGAAAGCCAGCAGTCGGAAAGCAGTGAGGATGAAGAGGACACTATCTGTTTTGTTGAAAATAGTGGTCAAAAGGAATCATTAAATGGAGACTCAGAAACTACATCACATGGCAGTGCTTTGTTTGTAATTGACACAACTCCTGGATTGAGTGCTGATAAAAATTTTTACCTGAATGAAGAAGACAAGGCCAGTGAGGTTGTCACTGAGGAAGAAGAGGAGGAGGAGGAAGATGAGGAGGAAGAGGAAGAAAGTGAAGAAGAACCATCAGACCATGACAGAAATAAAGATAATGAGTTTAGTGATGAAGACAACTTACTAAATAGCACAAAATCTAAACTGTAAGTTTTCTTTTTTATTTATTTATTTATTTATTTTTGGTCTTTTTACCTTTTCTAGGGCCGCTCCCGCAGCATATGGAGGTTCCCAGGCTAGGGGTCCAATCGGAGCTGCAGCCACCAGCCTACTCCAGAGCCACAGCAACGCTGGATCCGAGCCGTGTCTGCAACCCACACCACAGCTCACGGCAACGCCGGATGGTTAACCCACTGAGCAAGGCCAGGGACTGAACCCGCAACCTCATGGTTCCTAGTCGGATTCGTCAACCACTGCGCCACGACGGGAACTCCAGTTTTCATTTTTAAAAGTAAGTTTTTGATAACATTTCAAGTAGCTAACTTACCATAAAAATATTACAAAGCATGGGAATTGAAAAAATTACTGCTTTGGGTTCTTTATGGAAGAGCTTTTTTATCAAACCCTTACCTTATGTGGGTGTCTTTGTTAGGCATAGTTTTCCCACCATTGACAGCTGCAAGTGCTTCGCTTGGTGGTATATCAAAAATACTCCGTTAAGATTTCCTTGCGTGATAGTTTAGAGAACATCAAAGGGAAGGAAAATAACTTGCTTTTTTTCTACATGTCAATTGTAGAGAAATTGAAAAATAGAGGAAAACTGAGAAAAAAATAATTACCTATGTCCCATCTACCACCCATTGAAAAGCACTGTTTGGGCTGTTTCTTTAGTTTCTTTTTTTCTTTTTCTTTTTTTTTCTTTTTTCCTGTCTTTTAAATGTTTTTCCTAGGCACCTTTGGTGGCAGTGTGTCCACTGTAAATACAGGTATCCTTGGCAAGCAACTAACTATGCAAACAGATGCCCAGTCTTCTTTCTTGATTTTTTTTTTTTGTCTTTTTAGGGCCACACCCATGGCATATGGAAACTCCCAGGCTAGGGGTCTAATCGGACCTATACCATAGCCACAGCAACACCAGATTGAAGCTGTGTCTGCAACCTACACTGCAGCTCACAGCAACGCTGGATCCTTAACTCATTGAGTGAGGCCAGAGATCGAACCTGCGTCTTCATGGATGCTAGTCAGGTTCGTTCCCCCTGAGCCACGACGGGAACTCCCCAGTCTTCATTCTAAACTAGGGAAATCGCTGAGGCTAGTCTCCGGTGTACTTAGTTTTTAAAAGCCTCGCCCCTCCCCAGGATAATTATAACGTGCACTCTGGGTTGAAAATCACTGCCAAGGCACTGCAATTGAATGAATTCACTTTCCAACAGAGATCGATTATCCAAGCTTTCAACTGCTCAGTATACAAATAGTGACAGAAGAAAGTGTAAGTCTAAGTGTACTTGCTTATAAAAAGGACTCTCAGTGACAAAAGTAGAAATTCTCATTATCTAAATGCAGGAGCCCAAGCCAACTGATGAAATTTCTGAAATGGTGGATCTGGGATATGACATTTATACTTTTAAAGTTGCAGTCAATGGAAGATAACAGATGCTCATTCTGTTTAAAACTCACTGATTTAGAGGCACTAATAAATGCCCTTAAATTACCCAGAAAAACATTTCAAGTTTGGAGAACTTGGAAGTTCAGAGTAGAAGAACCTGTCTCTCTCATTGGCTTTGGAGATAGAAGTTTATGTACATTTATTAACCAACTACCTATATATGAAGTTGAGCTAAATTGTAAATATGTTTCCTTCTCTTTTTTGTAATTCTTTATAAAATCTGTTAGCATATTTTATGGCCTTAATTCTCTTTTAAGAAAGTCTGGAGAGGAGTTCCTGTTGTGGCTCAGCAGTAATGAACCCAAATAGTATCCGCTAGGATACAGGTTCAATCCCTGGTGTTTAAAAAGACAAAGGAAAGTCTGGGGAATCAATGTGGATGTGCTTCCAAAGGCTTTTGCTGGGGGGGTGGGTCTTTTTAGGGTCTCATGCAAGGCATAGGAAAGCTCCCAGGCTAGGGATGGAATCAGATCTGCAGCTGCTAGCCTACACCACAGCCACAACACTACCAGATCCGAGCCACGTCTGCGACCTATCCCGCAATGCCAGATCCTTAACCCACAGAGTGAGGCCAGGGATTGGACCTGTGTCCTCATGGATACTAGTTGGGTTCCTTGCCATTGAGCCATGACAGAAACTCCCCAGAGGCTTTTTAAATTCATTATTCATCCCATGTTTTTTTTTTTTTTTCTAAATGAAAATACAGTCTCAGTTGTTTCCATTTTGAGCTACTTGATGTTTAAGTGATCATTTCTCTTTCAGTCTGAAGTTGACGAGCAGCAGCATAGACCCTGGTCTAAGTATTAAGCAGTTGGGTGGTTTGTATATTAATTTCAATTCAGACAAGCTGCATTTGAACAAGAGAACCCTAACACAGCTCAAGGAGAAAAAGAAAAATGAGGTAAGTTGTACAAAGCGTCCCATTGGTTTTCACAGAGCTAACCACTCACTTTAAAAAACGATTAGTCCTTAGGAAGAGGCTAGTTTTCCTGTAGTGAAACCACATTAGTCTGCTGTGCTCCTTTTTCCCCTCTTTCCAGAGCAGTCATTTCTTTTTTTATTATAAAGTCCAAGCTGTAAGAGATAGCACTTGAAAACTAAGATAATACAGGTGGGTGTTCCTCCTCTTGCACCCACGTTAGGATCCCAGGGGTTATGTTTTTCCTTTTCCTGCAGTACTTTTAGTTCTTAACTGCGTTGGATTCTGTTGAGAATCTGCAAGCTGTGAGTGCCCACTAACCCCACCAGGAAAAAGAGGTCATGTGCACGTGACCGAAAATTGTACCTACAATTTCAGAAGGAAATTACAGTGCAGGTAACCGCACCCAGACTGTCAGCTCCAGCTGTCACCTGGCTTGGCTTCCTCCCAAGCTAGTATTTTCTAGCTTGCAGCCTATTCAGGTCTTTAAACCCAGGTGCCATTGTTCCTCCAGATGTGCCGGGGCCCCTGACCTCACCACCTGCCCTTCTCTCCCCTGCCCGAACCAGCTCCTCCTCTTGTGTTCTTTCTCCTGGTTAGTGACACCAAGATCTGTTTCCCTTTTGCAGTCAGTAGCCAAGCTTGGGACCATGCTTCTTATTCTTGCTGCTCTGTTCCCTCCTCTCCGCCCCACTGTCACTGTCTAGTGATGTCTATTTTATCTTTTGTGTAGACTGCTGTAGTGGCCTCCTTACTCTTTATTCTTAAAGCCATCCTCCATGGTCTTGCTAGATTTCTCTTTCTGAAAACACAGATCTGACCGAGATAGTCTCGGTCCTTCAGTGGTTTCTTGGCACCTTTAAGGTGGCTCTGGATGTCCTGTTGTGGCTCTGCAGTTACGAACCCAGCTAGTATCCATGAGGGCGTGGGTTCAATCCCTGGTCTTGTTCGGTAGGTTAAGAATCCGGCATTGCCGTGAACTGCGATGTAGGCCGCAGAGGTGGCTTGGATCCCAAGTGCCTGTGGCTGTGATGTAGGCTGACCCCTAGCGTGGGAACCTCCATATGTCACAGGTGTGGCTCTGAAAAGCAGAGCAAAAAAAAAAAAAAAAAAAAAAGTGGCTCTGTTGCTCTAGCTCAGACCGTACACCTGCTGTGTTCTTACCGTTGGAAACCACCATGGTTTCGTGAAAACACCCTGCTCTCTGCCAGGCCAGTGCAGAGATCATAGGTCACGACCTCTGGAAAGCATCCTTTGACCCTAGTTCTTCCCCGGCACCCCCGCTTCGGCCACACCCAGTATAAATCTAAGGTGGTATTATTGTTTCACTGTCTTTTATCTTTGTGCTCCTGAAACAGGATTTCTCAACCTCAGCAAAACTAATGTTTGGGGCTGAATAATTCTTTGTTATGAGAGGATGTCCTGTGCGTTGTAGGATGTTTAGCAGCATCCGCGGCCATAGATTATTTTTTTTTTTTTTTTTTTTTTTTTTTTTTTTTTTTTTTTTTTTTTTTTTTTTTTTTTTTTTTATGAGAAATGACAAAGGTTGTTTAATTTCATAAAAACAGCACAAAAACAAGCCACATAACTCTGTTTCCCACAGATATTTGGTTTTTTTTTTTTTTTTTTCTTGTAAAAAAAAAAAGCTTTCTTTTCTTTTTTTTTTTTCTTTTTCTTTTTTTTTTTTTTTTTTTTTTTTTTTTTTTTTTAATTTTATTTTCCCACTGTACAGCAAGGGGGTCAGGTTATCCTTACATGTATACATTACAATTACAGTTTTTCCCCCACCATTTCTTCTGTTGCAACATGAGTATCTAGACATAGTTCTCAATGCTATTCAGCGGGATCTCCTTGTAAATCTATTCTAAGTTGTGTCTGATAAGCCCAAGCTCCCGATCCCTCCCACTCCCTCCCCCTCCCATCAGGCAACCACAAGTCTCTTCTCCAAGTCCATGATTGATTTTCTTTTCTGAGGAGATGTTCATTTGTGCTGGATATTAGATTCCAGTTATAAGTGATGTCATATGGTATTTGTCTTTGTCTTTCTGGCTCATTTCACTCAGTATGAGATTCTCTAGTTCCATCCATGTTGCTGCAAATGGCATGATGTCATCCTTTTTTATGGCTGAGTAGTATTCCATCGTGTATATATACCACATCTTCCGAATCCAATCCTCTGTCGATGGACATTTGGATTGTTTCCATGTCCTGGCTATTGTGAATAGTGCTGCAATGAACATGCGGGTGCATGTGTCTCTTTTAAGTAGAGCTTTGTCCGGATAGATGCCCAAGAGTGGGATTGCAGGGTCATATGGAAGTTCTATGTATAGATTTCTAAGGTATCTCCAAACTGTTCTCCATAGTGGCTGTACCAGTTTACATTCCCACCAACAGTGCAGGAGGGTTCCCTTTTCTCCACAGCCCCTCCAGCACTTGTTATTTGTGGATTTATTAATGATGGCCATTCTGACTGGTGTGAGGTGGTATCTCATGGTAGTTTTGATTTGCATTTCTCTTATAATCAGCGATGTTGAGCATTTTTTCATGTGTTTGTTGGCCATCTGTATATCTTCCTTGGAGAAATGTCTATTCAGGTCTTTTGCCCATTTTTCCATTGATTGATTGGTTTTTTTGCTGTTGAGTTGTATAAGTTGCTTGTATATTCTAGAGATTAAGCCCTTGTCAGTTGCATCATTTGAAACTATTTTCTCCCATTCTGTAAGTTGTCTTTTTGTTTTCTTTTGGGTTTCCTTTGCTGTGCAAAAGCTTTTCAGTTTGATGAGGTCCCATGGGTTTATTTTTGCTCTAATTTCTATTGCTTTGGGAGACTGACCTGAGAAAATATTCATGATGTTGATGTCAGAGAGTGTTTTGCCTATGTTTTCTTCTAGGAGTTTGATGGTGTCCTGTCGTATATTTAAGTCTTTCAGCCATTTGGAGTTTATTTTTGTGCATGGTGTGAGGGTGTGTTCTAGTTTCATTGCTTTGCATACAGCTGTCCAGGTTTCCCAGCAATACTTGCTGAATAGACTTTCCTTTTCCCATTTGATGTTCTTGCCTCCCTTGTCAAAGATTAATTGACCATAGGTGTCAGGGTTAATTTCCAGATTCTCTATTCTGTTCCATTGGTCTGTCTGTCTGTTTTGATACCAGTACCACACTGTTTTGATGACTGTGGCTTTGTAGTATTTCTTGAAGTCTGGGAGAGTGATGCCTCCTGCTTGGTTTTTGTTTCTCAGGATTGCTTTGGCGATTCTCGGTCTTTTGTGGTTCCATATAAATGTTTGGATTGTTTGTTCTAGTTCTGTGAAAAATGTCATGGGTAATTTGATAGGGATTGCATTGAATCTGTAGATTGCTTTGGGTAGGATGGCCATTTTCACAATATTGATTTTTCCAATCCAGGAACATGGAATATCTTTCCATTTTTTTACATCTTCTTTGATTTCTTTGATTAAGGTTTTATAGTTCTCGGCATATAGGTCCTTTACCTCTTTGGTTAGGTGTATTCCGAGGTATTTGATTTTGTGAGGTACAATTTTAAAAGGTATCGTATTTTTGTATTCCTTTTCTAATGCTTCATTGCTGGTATACAGAAATGCAACTGACTTCTGAATGTTAATCTTATATCCTGCCACTTTGCTGAATTTATTAATCAGTTCAAGGAGTTTTGGGGTTGAGTCCTTAGGGTTTTCTAGGTATAGAATCATGTCATCTGCATACAGTGACAGTTTGATCTCTTCTCTTCCTATATGGATGCCTTTGATTTCTTTTGTTTGTCTAATTGCTGTGGCTAAGACTTCCAAAACGATGTTGAAGAGCAGTGGTGAGAGTGGGCATCCCTGTCTTGTTCCAGATTTGAGTGAGAAGGCTTTCAGTTTTTCCCCATTGAGGATTATATTTGCTGTGGGTTTATCATAAATGGCTTTGATTATATTCAGGAATGTTCCCTCTATACCCACTTTGGCGAGGGTCTTGATCATGAATGGATGTTGAACTTTGTCAAATGCTTTTTCTGCATCTATTGAGATGATCATATGATTTTTGACCTTTTTTTTGTTAATGTGGTGTATGATGTTGATTGATTTGCGTATGTTGAACCATCCTTGTGAACCTGGGATGAACCCAACCTGGTCATGGTGTATAATTTTTTTGATATGTTGTTGGATTCGGTTGGCTAAGATTTTGTTGAGAATTTTTGCATCTATATTCATCAATGATATTGGGCGATAGTTTTCTTTTTTGGTGGTATCTCTGCCTGGTTTTGGAATGAGGGTGATGGTGGCCTCATAGAATGTCTTTGGGAGTATTCCTTCTTCTTCAACCTTTTGAAAGAGTTTAAGGAGGATGGGCACCAATTCCTCTTTATATGTTTGATAGAATTCACCTGTGAAGCCATCTGGTCCTGGGCTTTTATTTGTAGGGAGTGATTTTATGACCTCTTCAATTTCATTTCTGGTGATTGGTCTGTTCAGTTGGTCTGTTTCTGCTTGATTCAGTTTTGGCAGGCTGTAAGATTCTAGAAAATTGTCCATTTCTTCCAGATTGTCAAACTTATTGCCATATAGTTGTTCATAGTATTCTCTTATGGTTTTTTGTATTTCTGCTGTATCCGTTGTGATTTCTCCTTTTTCATTTATAATTTTGGTGATTTGGGTTCTTTCTCTCCTCTTTTTAGTGAGTCTGGCCAGGGGTTTATCAATTTTGTTCACCTTTTCAAAGAACCAGCTCTTGGTTTTATTAATTTTCTCTATTGTTTTTTGAGTCTCTATTTTATTGATTTCTTCTTTGATCTTTACAATTTCCTTCCTTCTGCTGACTTTAGGACTTCTTTGTTCTTCTTTTTCTAATTCATTTAGGTGGAGGGTTAAGTTGTCAATTTGGGATCTTTCTTCTTTTTTGAGAAAGGCCTGTATTGCTATAAATTTCCCTCTGAGCACTGCTTTCGCAGCATCCCATAGATTTTGAGAGGTTGTGTCTTCATTATCATTTGTTTCAAGATAGTTTTTAATTTCCTTCTTGATTTCCTCATTGACCCATTGGTTTTTTAGTAGCATGTTGTTTAGTCTCCATGGAGTAGGTTTTTTCTCTTTCCTTTTCCCATGGTTGATTTCTAATTTCATGGCATTGTGGTCAGAGAAGATACTTGAGATAATTTCTATGCTCCTAAATTTATTGAGATTCGCTTTATGTCCCAATATGTGGTCGATTCTTGAGAATGTTCCATGAGCATTTGAGAAGAATGTGTATTCTGATTTTTTTGGATGTAGTGTCCTGAAGATATCAATTAAGTCTAACTTTTCTATTGTTTCCTTTAGGATCTCTGTTGCTTTATTGGTTTTCTGTCTAGAGGATCTGTCCATTGATGTGAGGGGGGTATTTAGGTCTCCTACTATGATTGTATTCTCATCAATATCTCCCTTTATGTCTGTTAATATTTGTTGTATGTATCTGGGTGCTCCTATATTTGGGGCATATATGTTGATGATAGTAACATCCTCTCCTTGGATGGATCCCTTAATCATTAAATAGTGTCCTTCTTTGTCTTTCTTTATGTCTTTTGTTTTAAAGTCTATTTTGTCTGATATGAGCGTTGCAACTCCTGCTTTTCTGTCATGTCTATTGGCATGAAATACTTTTCCCCAGCCTTTCACTTTCAATCTATATGTATCTTTTGTCCTAAGGTGAGTTTCTTGTAGGCAGCATATTGAAGGTTTTTGCCGTTTTATCCACTCAGCCATTCTGTGTCTTTTGATTGGGGCATTCAGTCCATTGACATTTAAGGTGATAATTGATAGATGATTATTTATTGCCATTTGATCCTCGTGTTCCAGTTGATTCTATGGTTCTCCATTCTTCCTTTCTTTTTTTTTTTTTTTTTTTTTTTTTTTTTTTTTTGGTTGGATGGTCTCCTGTTATTATCTGCTTGAGTGTATTTTTTTTTCATTTTTTGCAAATGCAATATTTGGTTTTGGCTTGTGGTTGCCCTGTTTTTTAAGTATGCTAACCCCTTCCCATAATTGTGTGTTTTAGCCTGATGGTCCTGTAAGTTCAAACACTTCATTATTATATTAAAATTAAGAAGAGAGACATACATACAAACAAAAAGGATTATTTACCTCCTAACATCCCTTGCCCACATTTTATGGTTTTGATGACTCTTTTATTTTTTTCTTTTTAATTTTATTTTGTTTGAAGCATGTTCATGATTAAATCTGTATGCTGGCTTATTTGAATGACTGCTCTCTGATTGTATCTTCCTCTGTCCTAGTTCTTCCTCTTCTTCTTCTTCTTTTTTTTTTTTTTTTCTTTTCTTTTTTCTTCCCTTTCCTTCCTTTCTTTTGGTTTAGAGAAGCCCTTTCAATATTTCCTTTAACCTGGGTTTTGTGTTGCTGTATTCTTTAAGTTTTTGTTTGTTGGGAAAAATTTTTATTTCCCCTTCTATTTTAAATGATATTCTTGCTGGATAAAGTATTCTAGGTTGCATATTTTTTCCTTTGAGCACTTTAAATATCTCTTGCCATTCCCTCCTGGCCTGTAGTGTTTCTGTAGAGAAATCAGCTGATATTCTTATGGGGGTTCCCTTGTAGGTAACATTCTGTTTTTCTCTTGCTGCCTTTAGGATCCTCTCTTTATCACTAACTTTTGCCATTTTTATTATGATGTGTCTTGGTGTGGGTCTGTTTGGGTTCAGTTTGTTTGGGGCCCTCTGTGCTTCTTGTATCTTGAATCCAGTATCCTTTAGATTTGGGAAGTTTCCAGCGATAATTTCTTCAAATATATTTTCCATTCCCTTATCTTTTTCTACTCCTTCTGGAATTCCTATTATGCGTAGATTGGCTCGTTTTATATTATCCCATAGGTCTCTTATATTGCTTTCCAGTTTTTTGATTCGGTTTTCTGTCTGTTGACCAGATTGAGTGATTTCCATTATTCTATCTTCCATATCACTGATTCGTTCTTCTGCATTATTCATTCTGGTTTTTACTGCCCCTAGTTCAGTTTGCATCTCTGCAAATGAATGTTCTAGTTTTTCTTGGCTCCTCCTTATATTTTCTAGCTCCTTTCTGAGGGTATCTGCATTGCTGTTCATATCTTCTCTTAATTCCTTCAGTATTTTCACTATTTCTCTTTTGAACTCCAGGTCTGTCAGACTGCAGAGATCAGTTTCATTGTTGACTGTTTTAGGTGAGTTCTCCTGTTGGTTTGACTGGGGGTGGTTTCTCAGCTTCTTCATCTTGCTTGTTGTCTTCTTTCTCCTGAGGGAGTTGTACTCTCCGTTATCGGGTAGTGTTTGCCTTGTCACTGCCGTGGAATATTTCCTGAGGGCTGTCGTTGTTGGTCAATCTTTTTTTTGAGGCAGTGTGGCTTTTCTGGAGTGTTGATGGGACTAACAGTGTTTCTTTGAAGCAAAGGAGGACTTCCTGAGGGCAGACAGGACTGGGAGGTCCACCCCACGATGGTAGCAGATTTCACTTGGTTCTCAGCACCCCCTGGGGTCTTGGGCGGGTAGCAGGGCCCTTGGAGACTCAAGAGGTTCCTCCCCAGGGCAGCCCGATTCAGAAAGACCGTCTGAGATCTTTTCCCGATTCCGCCAGGCTTGTTGCAGCTTTTCTGGGCTGCAGGGGGTCCTGCCTGGAGCTGGCAGTCCTATGCAGCTGGTCCACTAGGTCTCAGCACCCCTTGGGGTCTTGGGCGAGTAGCAGGGCCTTTGGAGACTCAAGAGGCTCCTCCCCAGAACAGCCCGACTCAGAAAGACCGTCTGAGATCTTTTCCCAATTCGGCCAGGCTTGTTGCAGCTTTTCTGGGCTGCAGGGGGTCCTGCCTGGAGCTGGCAGTCCTATGCAGCTGGTCCACTAGGTCTCAGCACCCCTTGGGGTCTTGGGCGGGTAGCAGGGCCCTTGGAGACTCAAGAGGCTCCTCCCCAGGGCAGCCCGATTCAGAAAGACCGTTTGAGATCTTTTCCCGATTCGGCCAGGCTTGTTGCAGCTTTTCTGGGCTGCAGGGGGTCCTGCCTGGAGCTGGCAGTCCTATGCAGCTGGTCCACTAGGTCTCAGCACCCCCTGGGGTCTTGGGCGGGTAGCAGGGCCCTTGGAGGCTCAAGAGGCTCCTCCCCAGGACAGCCCGACTCAGAAAGACCGCCTGAGATCTTTTCCCGATTCCGCCAGGCTTGTTGCAGCTTTTCTGGGCTGCAGGGGGTCCTGCCTGGAGCTGGCAGTCCTATGCAGCTGGTCCACTAGGTCTCAGCACCCCTTGGGGTCTTGGGCGGGTAGCAGGGCCCTTGGAGACTCAAGAGGCTCCTCCCCAGGGCAGCCCGATTCAGAAAGACCGTTTGAGATCTTTTCCCGATTCGGCCAGGCTTGTTGCAGCTTTTCTGGGCTGCAGGGGGTCCTGCCTGGAGCTGGCAGTCCTATGCAGCTGGTCCACTAGGTCTCAGCACCCCCTGGGGTCTTGGGCGGGTAGCAGGGCCCTTGGAGGCTCAAGAGGCTCCTCCCCAGGACAGCCCGACTCAGAAAGACCGTCTGAGATCTTTTCCCGATTCCGCCAGGCTTGTTGCAGCTTTTCTGGGCTGCAGGGGGTCCTGCCTGGAGCTGGCAGTCCTATGCAGCTGGTCCACTAGGTCTCAGCACCCCTTGGGGTCTTGGGCGGGTAGCAGGGCCCTTGGAGACTCAAGAGGCTCCTCCCCAGGGCAGCCCGATTCAGAAAGACCGTTTGAGATCTTTTCCCGATTCGGCCAGGCTTGTTGCAGCTTTTCTGGGCTGCAGGGGGTCCTGCCTGGAGCTGGCAGTCCTATGCAGCTGGTCCACTAGGTCTCAGCACCCCCTGGGGTCTTGGGCGGGTAGCAGGGCCCTTGGAGGCTCAAGAGGCTCCTCCCCAGGACAGCCCGACTCAGAAAGACCGTCTGAGATCTTTTCCCGATTCCGCCAGGCTTGTTGCAGCTTTTCTGGGCTGCAGGGGGTCCTGCCTGGAGCTGGCAGTCCTATGCAGCTGGTCCACTAGGTCTCAGCACCCCTTGGGGTCTTGGGCGGGTAGCAGGGCCCTTGGAGACTCAAGAGGCTCCTCCCCAGGGCAGCCCGATTCAGAAAGACCGTTTGAGATCTTTTCCCGATTCGGCCAGGCTTGTTGCAGCTTTTCTGGGCTGCAGGGGGTCCTGCCTGGAGCTGGCAGTCCTATGCAGCTGGTCCACTAGGTCTCAGCACCCCCTGGGGTCTTGGGCGGGTAGCAGGGCCCTTGGAGGCTCAAGAGGCTCCTCCCCAGGACAGCCCGACTCAGAAAGACCGTCTGAGATCTTTTCCCGATTCCGCCAGGCTTGTTGCAGCTTTTCTGGGCTGCAGGGGGTCCTGCCTGGAGCTGGCAGTCCTATGCAGCTGGTCCACTAGGTCTCAGCACCCCTTGGGGTCTTGGGCGGGTAGCAGGGCCCTTGGAGACTCAAGAGGCTCCTCCCCAGGACAGCCCGACTCAGAAAGACCGTCTGAGATCTTTTCCCAATTCGGCCAGGCTTGTTGCAGCTTTTCTGGGCTGCAGGGGGTCCTGCCTGGAGCTGGCAGTCCTATGCAGCTGGTCCCCTAGGTCTTAGCACCCCCTGGGGTCTTGGGCGTGTAGCAAGGCCCTTGGAGACTCAAGAGGCTCCTCCCCGGGGGAGCCCGTCTCAGAAAAACCGTCGGAGAATTAGGTCGATCTATTCACGGCCTGGCTAGGCTTGTTCTAGCTTTTCTGGGCTGCAGGCCTTTTCTAGGGGGCTGGTGGTGTTTGGTGCTGCTCTGTGGAAGTGTAGCCCCTCCAAAGGGCAAGCAGGCCTGTGCAGGGAGAGCCCCTGCGGTGGTAGGCTTCAGGCAATTGTTGAGGCCAGCCCTCCTGGATGGCAGGCAGCCCCAGGTTCGGCGAGAGCGTAGGGGGTGGCGGGGGTGGGGGGAGGGAATGCACTGGGAAGCACAGCTTTCTGCTAGCTAGCGGGCCTGTAAGCTTGCTGTGGCGTGGGGGGTATTCTATGGGGACCCACCCCTTCTTCTCTCCCCTCCCCAGCACGGGCGCAGACCAGGCTCTTCTCCCAGGTTCCCTCTGAGGCGGCTTTCCACTTCCCCGCCCCTAGAGTATTGCTCCCTTCCTCTGCGACAGCTTTGTTTTCTAGTCTCTCAGGCAGTCTCTGCCCCGTCAAATGGTTTAGAGACCTCCCAAGCAGTTTCCGCTCTTCCCCGCCCCCCTAGCCCGGGGACTAATCTCTGGAGCCGAGGTCTCGGTGCCCAGCCCCCACCCAGGCGGCGCCCCCCGGCCCTTTCTTGGGGACTAACCTTCGGAGGCGAGGTCTCGGTGCCCAGCCCCAACCCAGGCGTCCCCCGGCCCCCTCTCGGGGACCAACCTTCAGAGCTGAGGTCTCGGTGCCCAGCCCCCACCCAGGCGTCCCCCGGCCCTTTCCCGGGGACTAACCTCTGGAGCCGAGGATTCGGTGCCCAGCCCCCACCCAGGCGTCTCAATTTTTGGTGACTGTGCCCGTAGTTCAGATGGTCCGTTGGGTTCTTGATCGTTTTTCCGTACTCCGACTTACTGCTACACTCTTCTCTGCATCTGGAGATTCCTCCGGTTCGTTTGATCTTTCCCCCGTAGGAGACTTTCCAGGGTGCGGGATCCCTTTCTCCTCCGCAGTTCCCTTTCGGGAGCGCCCGTCCCGCTCGGATTCACCTTCTCTCACTCTCCTCTTTTCTCCCGTTCTGCCCAATAATGTCACGAACTTCTTGCCGTTATTGGAGTTTAGGTTCCTCTGCCAGCGATTGGTTGTTGTTCTGTGCGAGTCATTTCTTCTGTAGATGTGCTTTTTTTGTTGTGTTTGTGGGAGAGGGCGAGCGTGTCCCCCTACTCCTCCGCCATCTTGTCCTCCTCCTCCGCGGCCATAGATTATGCCATAGATGCCAGTAGCATCTGTCCCCATCAGTGCCATTCCCTCCTCCCCCACCCCTGCCCGCCAAAATGTCTTCAGATATTGCCAGTTGCTCTCAGTTGAGAATCACTGTCTAAACCCTTGTATAGTACTTGGCACACAACCAGCTCTTAATAATCTGTTAAATAATAAATGCTCTAGTCTTTCTCAGTGATATGAAAGTGATATGCTGTCCTACCCAGCAGCAATCTGAACCTGATTTGGGGATTTCTGAATTGGTAATTTCAAGTGTTATTGACCAAATTAATATTTGCTGTATTCCTGTGGACTATTTTGAGGGCTAAGGAGCAGTCGTTTTTAGTTTTTGTAGTGGAGAAATGACTAATTACCTTGAGGTTCCTTTAGTCCTGTACCCAGTATTAAGACAGTATTTAATCATTCTAGGCAAGTAACAAAAAATGCAGAAGATGTTTAGGAAAAGATTAACAGATTTGACTGCATAAAATTTCTGAATTTATGCAATTAAAAACAACAACAACAAAAACCTTAACAAAGACAGTAAAAGACCACAGGTTAATACCACTAAGATATAAAACATATGTCTACAAATTAATAAGAAAACAACTCTGTGTAAAAATGAAAACTGCCTCCCTCCCAAAAATACAGACATTCCACAGAAGAAGACTTATACATGGCTAATAAATACACAGAAAGATGATCAACAGCAGATGGAAACATGCACGGGGCATCACTGACAAAGCACAAAAAGATAATCCCCCGTGTGGGCTAAGTAAAGGGAAGGGTACTGGTTAACTCTGGGAGTTTAGACTGCTTGGATGCAAGGCGATTTAGCAGTACCTGTCAACATTTAAATGACACATTTTGGAATCTGTTTTACAAAAATCATCACAAGTGTGCAGAGATGATGTTTACAGTGTGTAATGGAAAACCGTCTAAGGGAGACAAACTAAATGTCAAAAAGAAAAATTCTGCATAGCAGCTGTTACAAAGAATGAAGTTGATCTTTGAATTGACATTGAAAGAGCAGCTGTGATAGGTTGTTGAATTGCAAAAAGCAGATTTGCTGGACGAGAATGATTTTGTAAAAAACAAAAGTTTAATCTAAATCTATATTGCTTTTCTTATCTATTGATGAGACTTATCTAGCTAGTCTCCTCAGATCATAGGAAGCTGTTTTACCAACATCAGAACTTATTAAAGCCTAATCAGGTGGGTTTTTTCAGAGAATTCAGCAGCTCTTAGGGCATTGTTCCTATTGTCTTTATTTTGCGGTCTGGGCAGGTGGCTGACAGCAAACCAGTGAAATGCAAGTGAACGCATTAATGGAAATCTGGTGTGTGCAGATTCAGATTAGAAAAAGAAATTTGAGATGAATATTGATTTTATAGATTCCCTAAAATAATCCTTCAGTTTGTTTCCTAAAGCATTTTTATTTTGATAAAATCTACAAACTTGGCAGTAGTATGTCTGTCCATAGAGAAGGTTAATATATTTGGAGGAGTCTTTGGTGTGGGAGATGTTTCCCTTATAAGGTAAAAATGCCTTACCTTATAAGGCATTTTGACATTTTAAAATTGACATTCTGACATTTTAAAACCAATTTAATATTTTCGTAGCTTCTTCAGAAAGCCGTCATTACTCCTGATTTTGAGAAAAACTACTCTGTCCCACCATATAGAGAATCAAAGTATAAACTTCAGAAAAAACGCAGAGTAAGTACACTGATTCTTCTTATTGGGAATGCTTAAATGTGTTTGACTATGTTCAGCTTATCTAACATGGTTGTGCAATTAAAATGCATATTTTGAAAGAAAATCATCACAGATCTCTTAGAGCCCATAAAATGTGGTTCCCTAAACGTGTTTCATACAGATTTGCACAGAGTGAAAGTGCACCGGGTGCGGCACATAAATACAGCTTGTTTCCCTTCCTTAAAAACAGCGGCAGCAGCCTATCAGGCCACATCCACTCCTTGGCTCGTAGGTGCTGTTCATTGACGGCTCGGAGCTCTATTGCAGGCCGTTGTAGGAAACTGAGTGTAAGCAGCTGAAAACACTAGCCTGTTTCATCTGCCAAATGAGAGCATAGAAACTGTTTCTTTCTTTTACTTTTTAGGGCCATACCTGCGTGGCATATGTAAGTTCCCAGGCCAGGGGCCAAAGTGGAGCCACATCTGCAACCTACACTACAGCCACAGCCACACCAGATCCTTAACCCACTGAGTGAGGCCAGGAATCAAACCTGCATCCTCTTGGATACTAGTCGGATTCATTACCGCTGAGCCATGACAGGAACTCCTGAAACTCTTTTCTGTAGTAAAATATAGGGGGGACTACTTCCATTTCAACTAATAAGCACAGAGAAGTTACTCCGAGAGCTTGGGGGGAGTTGGAGGATGGCGCTCCAGTAACATCTCATCTCTCATATGATGAGAGCAGTGTGGTACATGGTAGACACTCCATGTGTGTTGTACGAATGTACAAAAAATGAAATTAAGCACATAACTTGCTAGGAGTTTTCAAAAGAATAGAAAGGTTTTTGAATTTTAGAAATCACAAATTTCTGGGCTGCTGGAGTAATTTTCTTAGACAACTGGGTGACTGAATAAAAGTGTTGCTGTTTGCAGTAAGCTCCAGATGTAAAAATGTTTTTATGCATTAGACCTTGAGTAGGCTATTTTAGATTATAAAAACTGAAGCTGAGGGTTACTCTCCCAACAAGTCAGCCATTCTAAGATTCAGAATCAGTGTTAAGGAGCCCTCATTTCTGAAAGTCACAGTGCTGTGCCTATCAGAGCAGGGGATCAGAAAAAGCGCTTTTTGTGATTTAATTCATTTTATGAATGATGACGCATACATTCTATAAAGTGACCTTATTTGTTTTTAATTCATGAAACTTTCCTTATATTAGGGAAAATGAGGTATAATGTATGCACTGCTTATTAAAATTAGAATTCTCTAATTGTTTCTGAAATTTGAATTTCAGCAAGAACGGCAAAAGACAGCAGGTGATGGCTGGTTTGGTATGAAAGCTCCAGAACTGACAGATGAACTAAAAAACGATCTCAAAGCCCTGAAGATGAGAGCTAGCATGGACCCCAAAAGGTTTTATAAGAAAAATGATAGAGACGGCTTCCCCAAGTACTTCCAGGTATGAAGCAAAGAGAATAATGGTAGCAGGGTCCGAGGTTTTGGTTGGGAAGCTCTGTAGTGACATGTTTACCGTAACTGAATGGTGACAGCACCTGCTCAGCCACGTGACAATGGCCAGCACCCAGTTCAGACGGCCACCAGCTTGTGATGGCTTTCCACGTGGAAAGGTGGGGTTCCAGGGGTCGCTCGGTGCCAGGTCAGCCTTCTCGAATGATGGGACCTGTAAGACGGGCGTGCCTTATGTGAATGATATTAGCCTAAGAGCAGGACTGCTTGCGGGATGGAGCAGGAACACCGGGCTGTTTTTTTTCAAGGTTCTGTGTCTTAAGTTGAAAGGTGGTTTCCAAAGTGTGTGCAGATGAAAGTCCAGGTGCTGGCCGTCTGGGACCTCTCAAGTTCGTTTTCCCTTTGGCGACCTTTCCTGTCACTTCGGGACGACTGTACAGTCCTTGGCCTCCAAGTCTACTCTCCCTTTTGCTTCTTTTGCCGCATTATGGCCAGTCATCTTGTCTTTACAAAATATCATCCATTTATGAGAGAGTCTAGACCCTTTAATGTAGCCCTTCACAGACCCAGACCAGCGCACCAGCCCCTTTTTGTCACAGCCGCTTAAGCTTCAGCACTCTCAGCACTCCGTGTCTTCAGTGAGCACAGCCGGGTCTTGGCATTCTGAATTTGCACGTGTTTGGCTCTGCTGTGTTTGCCTGGTGAAATTTTACTCATACATCCAAGCTAAAATGTCATCTTTTGTGAAACCTTCTTTACCTTCGTTAGGTAGAATCGGCCACTTAGTTTTCAGAGCACCTAGAGTGTTTTGTTAAACAAACTATCAGGTTATGCTTTCACTTATACACTGTTTTTAGTTATGTATCTAGAGATTCTGGTCCCCTCACTGGCAGGGACCAGATATTCTTTTTGTTTCCGTAACACTGAGCACAGTGCCTGGCACAGGGTAGACACTAAATTTTACTTGGTTAAATGTATGAACCAATGCAGAATGGTCAGTAAGAAGGTTCCAGCATTTATAGTAACCTAGGAGACCAAATGGGTATGTGGTAGAGTTTATGTGTCACTTTTGTTAAATTGGGAACCTAAAACAAAAGACTTTCTTTTTATCTGTCCCACTTTTCCTCCTCTAGTTACATGATTCATCAAGAATTGACTGTCTAGCACTAAATTATGTAAAGGGAATTTTGGTATAACTATAAACACTAACAAAGAAATGTCATTAGTAAGAGTAAGTGATTGCTTAACTCAAAAAAGGCAGAACTAACTGTAATGTTGGTAAAATGGGAGCTTGTGTTTTCCAGTCCTTTCTATAAACACACTTTGTAAAAGCCGCCCTGAGGCATGAAAGCACCTTGGCCTTCAGGTGTTGCGTGACTCATTTCAATCACTCGTTCACAGATTGGAACCATCGTTGACAACCCAGCTGACTTCTACCACTCGCGAGTCCCCAAGAAGCAAAGGAAGAAGACGATTGTGGAGGAGTTGCTGGCCGACTCTGAGTTCAGAAGGTAAAGGAGTTGGCTTCGCTTTCCTTTAGAAGATGCATGCGCTGGAAGTCTCAGAGAATTTTTAAATGCTTTAGCAGAGTTTCTCCACAGCAGCACTACCACGTTTTTTTGGGTGGACTCCCTTCTTTAGTGGGGGACTGTCTTGTGCATGATGGGATGCTGGCCTCTCCTCACTATGTGCCAGTAGCACCCCTCCTCCACTCATGCCAATCAAAAATGTCTTCAAGCATTTGCAGGGGTCCCCTGTCGGGGCCTAAGCTTTCCCAGCATAGAACTGCTGTTGGAGAGGGAAGCGTGAGAGCATCTGACTGACGAGAGGGGAGTGAGCCCACAGAGGAGACAGGAACGAATAGCTGGGAGGCGTGCAGAGGTCCTAGGAGTCTAGTAGAGGTCGGGGAGGGGGTGTGAAGGGAGTGGTGAGCAAGACGAGTGAGCCCAGAGAGCAACTCGAGAACTGAAAGACCTGTCCGGATTTAGGACCGTGGGTCACAGTAACCTTGGCAGAAGGAGTTTTAGAGGAGCGATGGGGAGGATACCAGATCGGAGAGGACTTGAGCGTAAGCTGAAAATGAAGAAATAGAACTCACACTGAGGCGTTCCCGTCATGGCGCAGTGGAAACGAATCCCACAAGGAACCATGAGGTTGCAGGTTTCATCCCTGGCCTTGATCCGTGGGTTAAGGATCCGGTGTTGCCATGAGCAATGGTGTAGGTTGCAGACACGGCTCAGATCTGGTGTGGCTGTGGCTGTGGCCGGCAGCTGTAGCTCCAGTTGGACCCCTAGCCTGAGAACCTCCATATGCCGCGGGTGCAGCCCTAGAAAAGGCAAAACAACAAACAAACAAACAAAATTAAACTGGTTGTGAGGAAGACAAGAGAAGCACAGCTCTAGTGGTTGTGGATAGAGTTGGGCTTGGTCTTTGGTTTTGTCGGGGTTTTTTTGAGATGGGAGCAATTTGTGCGTAAATGTTCTCAAAGCAGGTGTGTGTGTGATACACAGTTAAAAGTGTATCTCATGTAGAAACCTCTGCTGAACTTCCAGAGTGGTTTAATAGCCAAAGTGAAAATATTGATCAAGGCTTTTAAAAACAATGTAATGTAGAGGCGGGGAAAGTAATTCAAGTGTTACATAAATTATTCAATGAATCTGGGTAATGGTAAAAATTTCAGAAATAAGCAGTGCTATTTTCTCACTTACTACTCTCCTTGGAATCTCATTCCCACAGAGTTTTATTAATCTGTATACTGTTGGCTTCCAAGTGTGTATGTCTAGTATAGACCGCTTCTGAGTCCAGACCCACATGACCAGCTGCTGCCTCAGAGCATCTCAGGGCTGCCTCCAGCTCCGCTAGGGCTGCCCAGGAGCAGGGAGTCCCGTGCAGGTCAAGGGAGCCGGGCACACGGGGAGCGCTGCGCAGGAACACGTGCTCTGAGGGAGCAACTCAGGAACTGCAAACCCTCCCCACCCTGTCCCCCCTGTCCGCTCCGCTCCTCTCCAGCCTGTCTTTCTCTTCAGCCCACACAGGTGTGGGTACAGGGTGATGGGTACAGTCTTGCTCACCTAAGATTGATCCACACTGTGTAACCTTCCCGATGCCAAGCTCAGAAACCACGGCGCGGGTCCCTAGTGGCTGAAGTTTTCAGCCTCCCTGTACTGTTGCAGGTTTTCCCGTCACTAGACAGCAGGCTCTCTGGGGGCAGGTGCTTCGGCTGGTTCACTGCTCGGTCCCCACTTCTGAGTATGGCTCTGTACATATGGTGGCACTTAGTGCACATGCCATGGATCGGTGATGAAAATGCAAAACACGGAATGTGAGACAGAGAAGCGCCTCCCTACCAGAAGGCTACATTAACTTCTCATGTCTGGGGTGGGTCATACTTTAGAACTTAAAGGTTTGGTCTTTCCTTTTAGATATAACCGAAGGAAGTACTCAGAGATCATGGCTGAAAAGGCGGCCAATGCAGCAGGAAAGAGGTTTCGAAAGAAGAAGAAATTCCGCAATTAAGATTCACCAAGCAAACCACACAGTTTTACATCTCCCCGTATTTATTTACTACAGGTATTTTGAAAACTAACACCAGCATCACATAAATTAACATGAACTGGCCCTGTTTACATACAGGGAATTGTGTGTGGAAAAAGCTGATGTCTTGAGAAAAGATGGATAATGTGCCCCTTGGAATAAAAACAAGTGTGTCTGCAAGAGGTCCACTCATGTTTAGACACTTTGAGGAGAAAAAAAGGAAAAGGACCTCAATTATTTAACATTCTGTAAAGTTTTCAACAGTTATTTAAAGAAAATTTAAAACATTTTGAAAATACAAAGTTTGTTAACATATTCAAAAAGCTGTTCAATAATACCACTGTAACTATGACCTGGAGGTATGTGTCTTCTGGGGGGAGACGGTAGGTAGGAAGTCCCCTTTGGTGAGCTGAACATTCAAGTCCAGAAAATGGGTAAAGCTGGGGTACGGAGAGTCGTTGCCAATATAAGAGTCAGAGCTGAAACCAAAGCAGTGACAAAGGTGTTCCTGGAGCAGATGTCTGCTAGTATGTGACAAAGTTGAGTGAAGCCCTAAAAAGGACTTAAAAGATAGGCTCCCTGCAAAGTTTGGGTTAAAAGTAGAAGCAGCAGAGCAGTTTTCCTTCCTTAGCAGTTTAAACAGGAGGGAAGATAGATTTTATCCAGATTCAATGTTGTGTTCCAGTGAAGCAGTATTAAATCAACCTAGGTGACCTGGCCACGAGGTTAAGTGGTCCAGCTCAGCTGGTCTCCAATGGCAGAGATACGCATCCTGGCTAAGCTACGGCCGGCACCCAAGGAGCAGTGGCGCTTTCCGGTAATGCTTCTTGGTAGGTTATTGCTTCCTTTACGTCATTATCCTGGGACCTCTCTTTTCTAGCATGCTGCCTCCTTGGCATTTTGGTAAATAAGAACTCTCCTAGTTTGTGTTTAGTGCTTGGGATCATAAGCAGCCTAGTAAAAAGTAACAATGACATTCCTGGCTGGACTTGGGGAAGCATCCATATCTGTGCTCTTTCGTGGAAAAGCTTTTATCCCAGGAGTATTAAGCTTTGCCCTCTGGGTAAAGTAAGGATCTGCTCTGGGGGAATTAAATATCAAAACAAGGAGAAATAATAGTTAATTTATCTTTTACACATTCTTCCAGAAGGAGCCATTGTTGGAGCATTTGTTCGGCTCACGCTACTATAAAAATCTCACGGTTCAGTTGTCCTTCCATTAGGGTGGTGCTTTGTGCAGTCAAGGACTTGCCCAGTTTTTCTCGGACTCAATGCGTGGGTCAGCTTTTGACCAGTTAAAACTTTCGTCCTGGTTCCTGACTCACAACTGCCAGAATACGGTGAATTATTTGGTATTTCAAAACTGCAGTTATGTCCCGATCTTTCCCACAAGAGCAGATTAGAGCTTTCTGAATGGAGAGCAGTGACGAGGACATAGAACCTTGGTGTGAATCCAGCTCCTGCTAACCCTGCTCACAGTCTGTGTCTTGAGTACGGTTGGCCCTTGACCAACACGGGGTACTGGATAGCAGGCCCTGAGTGTCCATGTCCTGCATTTGCGGATTCAACCAGCTGCCTGTGGACCAGGCAGCTCTTTAGTGTGGATTCATCGAAAAAATCTGAATACATGGACCTGCCCATTCTAACCTGTGTTCAGTGGTCAACTCTGTTAACTACATTTTTAACACATTCTTTTTTGTATCCATTGTAGTTTTTGATTTTATATATATTTTTGTAAGCCACTTAATTTGGAAGAGTTATTAACAAATGTAAAATACTTGCCTTATTCAGTGAAATAAACGCTTCAACTAAAAATCATTTCAAGTCACCTCTTAACAAAATTTCCTGTAAGGAATTAGGGTTCCCATTCTGGCTCAGCAGTAATGAATCTGACTAGTATCCATGAGGATGTGGGTTCAATCCCTGGTCTTGCTCAGTGGGGTAAGGATCCACTAGTGGCTGTGGCTGTGGGTAGGCTGGCAGCTACTGCTCTGATTCAAGCCCTAGCCTGGGAGCTTCCATATGCCATGAGTGCAGCCCTGAAAGACACACACAGGTTACTGTAAGGAATTAAAACCAGTATGATGTATAGCTTCATCGCAAATGTGATCTTCACAAATGATCTTAAATCTTCAAAACGAAGTATGGCATCAGTGTAGTTATAGTAAGGTCAGAAGGCAGTCTCTGAGTGCCCCCCGCCTCCCACAAAAATGTCCATTTGAATAATGAATTATTTGTCTTTTTTTTTTTTTTTTTACAGTAAAGCAACTGTTGAGAAACAGGTTTAGTGACTTTGGCTTTTGTCACTAACCTCAGATCACTTACTGGGACTGTTTTAAGGCTTAATAACTATCAGAAGTACCTTGACTTCTCAACTGAAAAGTACTATAACAAAGTGCTGATACAGTATGCTAATGAAATAAGGGCCTTCAGAATATCTTAAGATACTGAAGGATTTCCAAAATGCTTTTAAGACAGCTTACCGGAAAAAACAAAACAAAACAAAACAAAAACCTACAAAGCTAGTTTGTTTTTTTGTTTTTCTTCTTAAGTGAGGAGATTAAGGAAAGGAAAATGAAGATGGAAGAAAAGAGAAAACTAACAGTTGATAAAAGGCAGGCCCTGAGCTTCCTAGCATCTAACACAAAAATCAGCTCTGTGTTCAGTGCTCTGCCCTAAGTTAAAAACAAACCAAGTGCTTAGAGAAACTCGGTTATACCTATCAAGACCTGCAGAAATGTCTCATGGGGACCATGGGTCCTTGGGATAAGGACGTCAGACTGTAGGCCGTGCTTGACTGTCCAGAGGATAAAAGGGTTTTAAAAGGAAAAAATGGAGGAAAGCCTGTAAAGACATACTAAAGAAAGCTTTGAGCAACTGGGACAGATTCAAGGGGTTCCACTTAGAAACAGCAAATTACAAGAGAACAATCATAAAGTTTCAATGCTGTTTCTGAAATACACGCAGGTGCTCATTCGGTTCAGTCTCAAGCAGTGACAACTCCTGGTCACCATCACGACCTGCATTTTACTAAAAGTGTTCAGTTAGGACTGACGCTGATTTACCCAGGCACCTGACTGAAATGTAAAATTCAGGTCTTCTCACTGTTACACAGTTTTAAAGTGCTTCCCAGAAGCAGGATAACAGAATGACCTGTAATTAACTTTTCTGAGCAGGTTAGTGTTTTAGCCAAGATACGGAATGTCTCAAACTATGAAATGTGAACTTAAAAATTGGAGAAGGTTCTGAAACAGAAAAGGTTATCGATAAATACTGAACATTGAGGAAGGCAAGACTGTTTCAGGTTCAGGGGTGGGTGGTATTGGTTCCTCCCAGTTATGACTGCATAGCAAGCTGCCCCAAGACAGTGCTCCAGGACAACCACTGTCTATTACCTGCCCTCCTGTCGGCAGGTCAGGGCTTGGCTGGGTGCCTTGGCCTCTACCTGGCAGCACATGAGGTCACTCAGTGCTCAGCTGGCAGATCTGGAAAGCCCAAGATGTGCCCTCAACATGCCTGACACCTTGTAAATTTTTTTTTTTTTTTAAGTATGACAATTAAAATTTATCCAGTTTAAAGGTAGCACAGCACAGAAATGGCCATAGAACCACAACGTGCCCCCCACACCGTGTGGCACCACACCGTTCTTACCCCACCTGCCGCCTTCCTCCTCACCCCTCCTTCCCCGGCACCCCTCCTAAAGGAGAGGGGTTACTAACCAGATGGAAGGGGGCCCAAGATATTTACTGGGCTGTATTTTCACAAATGAACAGGGCTGCCGTGTGAACAGGTCCGAAACCCTGAGCCCTTCGTTACTCCTGCCCCACTGGAGCAGGCCCGTCCTCCGCTCTTCCAGCCGAGGTTCCTGGGCCAGGCTTTCTCTGCGAAAGGGAGGGGATGGCATGACAGAACCTAAGTCGTTCAAGCGCCGCTGACCTGAGAAGGCACAGCCAGGATGCTCTTCAAGCATGTGGGCGCTGCTCTCTTTTCCGCGGGCTCATCCTACTTGTGGTTACAGCCTCCTGGGAAGGACCACAAAGCAGGAACCGGTAGGGTTCAGGCACCAGAATCCTGACCTGAAACCCCACGCAACACACTGACGTTCTGAGGCCTTGTTCATTAAGGGAAGAAAACGAAATGTGGGTATGAAAACAGTGGTCCGATTTAGTCCCATTACCATATTCATTTCCGCTCTCACCTGCACTGAGGAGCACTGCAAACGACTTTAACTCACTGTGCCACCAGGCAACTCCTCAGCCTTGTCAAACCTAAGAGATAAATGCACACCGTCATCTACAGGAAACGAAGTTTATGTGAAATTCTGTTCCGTCCCTCCCTCTCAAACCTGCTCCTCTGCCCCCAGAACTCCAGGAAGTTCAGAAGAATAACGTCGGGAAACAAGAACAAAAAGAAGACACACTGCCGTTAACTAAAACTTTTCTCTCTTACGGTATTAAAAGAATACTTACTTTTGCCCTTAAGTGTAGGCTACGATTATACACATTATAAATATATACGTGCACACACGCACCAGGATGGCTGGCTATGGGACAATGGGTTGGCAGAAGAACAAGTCATAGCTTAATGTGAAGCTCGTCAAAACTTTGGCTGATTTATCTGAACATCGGCCCTTCCAGCCAAATCTGCCATTTGACCCGACTTCAGCTGTCAGCTGTCCTCACCTGCCAGGAGAGTGGACATCAGATAAAGTGAGATGACAGATACTAAACAACTGGCCTCGTGCCTTAGTGAGTGACTGCTGGATGAATCGAGACTTAGGCCCTTCTTACATGTCGTACCTGACCAGAGCCCTTTCTGGTTGACTCTTGGTTTTTCCTTTAGTGCAAAATCTATCCTGATGTAGCCAAAGGCATTTGAATCCCGATGAGCCTACAGTTCCTGAAGCTCAATCTCATCAATTCCAGTTACTCTTACTTCCACTCCACCTCAATCACCATCATGAAATTAGCCTCATGACCTGGAGCTGCTCGAGGGTCAAGATTCTGAACTCTGACAGCCCCAGCCTGCCACCCCATTAGTCTTCCCTCCAGCCCCCTCCAACCCAACCTTGGCTGTTCTTTGAAATGACTTGAGTTGACTCCAGAAGTACTGAAGCCTGGGCCCCACCTCCCAAGACCATAAACTAACTCATCATCTCAGGCACTTCTGCTCCTCGCATTCCCCCCACCCTCCACCCCCATCAGGATCCATTGGTCAGATGTTTCAAAAAGTCTTGGTCTGTTCCTCTAGTCTCCTGGTTCTTTGTTCTTACCATACCCACCCCACCCCCTCCCCGTTCCTCTCACCTGCCAATCTCAGCCAAGGAAACAGCTACTTTTCCTTCTCTGTTCAGATTACTGGCCTGGGGAAGTACCATGAAGCTACGGACGCCCGGCTGGGCTTTCGCTGCTGCTCCACCATTTTTCAATTCCATTCTCATTACTTCCCACCAAATTCATTTATTCATTCTGCAGGTCATTCACCCAGCCGTCAGAAAATCGAGTCCCGTGCATTATTTAGGCACCACGGTATACCAGTGAAGGAGACATGGCCCCTGCACCCCAGGAGCTCACGGGAGAGACAGAGCACTTCCATTCTCCCCCAGCCCTGACTCCGGTCCCCGGCACATCACCCTGCTTCCTAATTCACCCAACCAGCCAAGGCCACCTGACGAAGGCTGCCCCTGGTGACCTCACCTGTCTGCAGCCAGCTGCTGTTCTCAATAGCTTTCTCTGTCTTCATCACTTCCGGCCGGGAATTGTGATTCGACACTATTGACCTCTCCTTCCTGAAGCTAAGCTTCCCTTGGCTCCTGCAGGAACACAAACCTGCTGCTTCTCCTCTCCAGTTTTTGCCCTTCACTGATTTTCTTACTCTGCCCGCTGCTCACGGGTCTCCCAGGATGCCTGTCCTCCTATCTCCTTCCTCTACACTGTCTGACGTGCCTGTCTTACCCTCCCTGGCCTCTCGCGCTGCTCTCACCTCTGCAGCTCCAAGGTTCCCGTCCTTCCGTCCCTACATCCCTGGTCCAGATGCAGTTTCCAGGTAACTGATGTGCCCGACCAGATGTCATGGAGTCACTTCATACTCAACATGCCCAGAACCAGACCACATTGTCTTTCCGAGATGAAGAAATCAGTGCTTAGGAATTCCTTCGTGGCCCAGCAGGTTAAGGATCTAGTGCCGTCACCGCAGCAGCTTGGGTTCGATCCCTGGCCTGAGAACTTCCACATGCCATGGGCAGTGAAAGAAAGAAAAAGAAAAAAAATACATAAGTGCTTGTAGCAACAAGCCTTGCACTATAGCTATCTACATAGCATTATCAGCAGAAACTGCTGGACTTTCCCCCCTTTCTTTTAGCTGGAAATGTATCTACCTGGGAAAAAAAAAGTTGAGATTCCCACCTTTTCATGGGATGTGAGTGAACGTCTATTTGCAACTTCTGGAAGGTGTCCTTTAAAGAAAGGTGAGCTTGGAATGGGGCTCTGTCCCTTTATCTTCTCCCCACTAACTAGCCATCAGGTCAGCACGCTAGTTAGTGGGTGCAGCCCTAAGGAAAAAATAAAATAAAGCGCTGATGGATGTAGGAAGCCTCAGAGCAGGAGGAAGCTGGAATGCAACCAGCCCCTGGTCTTGATCGAGTCTGTACCGTCCATAAGCGGCACTAAGATGGGACCGTCTCCACCTCTGGGACAGCTCCTACTTCGTCAGGTGTTCCTTCCTGGAATCTGGAGTAAAAGAGGGTGCAAAGGGAGTTCTCGCTGCACCGCATGGGTTAAGGCTCCAACAGAGTTGCTGCAGCTGTGGCATAAAGGAAATAGGTCCTCAAGCATGAACACCGCCAATTTCCCCTTCTCCACCTTCATGCTTTTTTTTTTTATCCCTGCCTCTTCTACCTGTCTCAGCAGAGCAGGCACTTCCCCATCATTGCTAGGCTAATTCTTTCACCTTATCCCATAATACCTCAATTTTCTCATCTGTAAAATGGGGATAAGCCATCATCCTTAGGATTGGGGCGATAACTGAATAGCAAGGGTTAAAGAAAGTTGTTGGCAGAAAGCAGGTGTTGAGGAAAATGCATGTCTTCCTTGCTCCCCCAGCTCTTGGAGATCAGATCACACTTTTCTCCTGCTCTCCTTCCTGCCTCCCTGTCTCCCCTGCCGCGGTCTCTTTGGCAAGTCAGGCTCTGACCGTCCTTCACCTGTCTGCGCTCTGAGTTTCTATCTTCAACCCTCATCTCTCCTTACTGGCCCTGCACCTTCCTCACACGATCACACTTGTCTAGAGCTTGAAGTGCCATCTGTAGGTGAATGATTTTTTTTTTTTTTTGGTCTTTTTTTTTTGCTATTTCTTGGGCCGCTCCCACAGCATACGGAGGTTCCCAGGCTAGGGGTCCAATCGGAGCTGCAGCCACTGGCCTACGCCAGAACCACAGCAACGCGGGATCCGAGCGCATCTGTGACCCACACCACAGCTCACGGCAACGCCAGATCGTTAACCCACTGAGCAAGGGCAGGGACCGAACCCGCAACCTCATGGTTCCTAGTCGGATTCGTCAACCACTGCACCACAATGGGAACTCCAGGTGAGTGAATTTTAAATCTGGAGCAGTCTCCTGAGCTCCAGACCTTCTCCTCTCTTCCTTCCCTCTCTCCCTACACACCAGCTTTCCTTTAGCTCTTTCTCTCAGTAAAGATTTATTGAGAGCTCGCTGAGGGCTTGGCATTGACTATCCAAGTGCCAACTATCCACCTTGGGCATGCTCCACAGAAAGCTCAGGCTCAACACACGCAACAGGAATGTAGTTTTCCCCCAACCCACTTCTCTCTCCTTCTGTCGCCTGCATGACTGTTTCTAGCAGCCACCCATCTGCCCTAAGTAGAAACAGGAGTCTTTTCTGGCTGCTCCCTCCCCATCCTCTCCATAACCCTTAGTCCACCACAACCCATCGATTTGCCCTCTCCCCAAACCCCTCCCTAATTCCAGCCCTCATCATTTTCTTACTAGATGACCCCAACTGCCCTAAACTGGTCATCCTGTCCTGTGCTATCCCAGCCTGGGATCCACACTGCAGCCAGAAATGTAATAGAGAACACGCATCCAAACCCCCAGCTAACGTCATACTCAACAGTGAAAGCTGACAGCATTCCCTTTAAGGTCAGGAACAAGACAAGGATGTCCACTCTTGCCACTTTTATTCAACACAGTTTTCTTTTCTCTCTCTCTTTTTTTTTTTTTTTTTTGTCTTTTTGCCATTTCTAGGGCTGCTCCCGTGGCATATGGAGGTTCCCAGGCTAGGGGTCCAGTCGGAGCTGTAGCCACCGGCCTACACCAGAGCCACAGCAAGACGGGATCCGGGCCATGTCTGCGACCTACACCACAGCTCACAGCAACACTGGATCCTTCACCCACTGAGCAAGGCCAGGGATTGAACCCACAACCTCATGGTTCCTAGTCGGATTCGTTAACCACTGTGCCAGGATGGGAACTCCTCAACATAGTTTTGACAGTCCTAGCCACAGCAATCAGAGAAGAAAAGGAAATAAAAGGAATCCGAATTGGAAAGGAAGAAGTAAAACTGTCACTGTTTGCAGATAACATGATACTACACATAGAAAATCCTCAAGGTGCTAAGAGAAAACTACTAGAGCTTATCAATGAATTTAGTCAAGTTGCAGAAAACAAAATTAACATATAGAAATCTGTTGCATTTCTATACAGTAACAATGAAATATCAGAACAAGAAATTAAGGAAACAATCTCATTTACATCACATCAAAAAGAGTAAAATAACTGGGAATAAACATACCAAATGAGGCAAAAGAGCCTGTACTCTGAAAACTGTAAAATGCTGATGAGGGATATGGAAGACCACACACACAGCTGGAAAGACATATCTTGTTCTTGGATTGCAAGAATCAATATTGGTAAAATGATCATACTGCCCAAGGCAATCTATAGATTCAATGAAATCCCTATCAAATTGCCAATGGCGTTCTCCACAGAACTAGAACAAAAATCTTTGAAATTTTTATAGAAACACAAAAGATCCCAAATAACCAAAACAATCTTGAGAAAGAAGAACAGAGCTGGAGGACCAGGCTCCCTGTCCTCAGACTATACTACAAAGCTATAGTAATCAAAACTGTGTGGTACTGGCACAAAAGTAGACACGTAGCTCATGAGAACAGGATAGAGAGCTCAGAAATAAACTCATGCACTTATGGTTAATTAATCTATAACAAAGGAGGCAAGAACGTAGAGTGGAGAAAAGACAGTCTCTTCAATAAGTGGTGCTGGAAACAATGGCCAGCTACACGTAAAAGAATGAAATCGGAACATTCTCTAGCACCACCTACAAAAACAACCGCAAAATGGATTAAAGATCAAAAGGCAAGACTGGTTTCTGTAAAACTCCTGAGGAAAATACAGGCAGGATACTCTTTGACATAAATTGCAGGAATTTTTTTTTGACCTGTCTCCTAAAGTAATGGAAACAAAAACAAACAAGTGGGACCTGATTAAACTTAAAAGCTTTTGAACAGCAAAGGAAGCCATAAACAAAGTAAAAAGACAACCTACAGAATCAGAGAAAATACTTGCAAATGATGCGACCAACAAGGGATTAATTTCCAAAATATACAAACTCATACAGCTCAATATCAGAAAGACAAAAAATCTAATCAAAATATGGGCAGAAAACCTAAACAGACATTTCTTAGAAGAAGACATACAGATGAACAACAGGCACACGAAAAGATGCTCAACACTGCTAATTATTAGAGAAATGAAAGTCAAAACTACAATGAGGTACCACCTCACACCAGCCAGAATGGTCATCACCTTAAAGTATATAAATGACAAATAGTGGAGAGGGTGTGGAGAAAAGTGAGCCCTTCCACACTGTGGGTAGGAATGTAAACTGGTACAGCCATATGGAGAACAGTATGGAGGTTCCTCAAAAAACCAGAGTTACCATATGACCCAGCAATCCCACTCCTGGGCATATATTCAGAGAAAACGCCAACTCGAAAAGATACATGCACCCCAATATTCACAGCAGCACTATTTACAACAGCCAAGACATGGAAACAAACTCAATGTTCATCAAAAAATGAATGGATATTCCACACAGGAATATTACTCAGCCATAAAAAAGAATGAGATAATGACAACTGCAGCAGCATGGATGGACCTAGGTGCTAGGATACTAGGTGACATAAGTCAGATCAAGAAAGACAAATATATCACTTATACGTGGAATGTAAAATATTATGCAAATGAACTTATTTACAACACACAAATAGACTCACAAACATAGAAAACAAACTTTCCCAAAGGGGAAACAGGGGGAGGGATGAACTGGGGATTAACAGGTACAGACTACCGCAATGAAACAGATAAACAACAAGAACCTACTCTATATCACACACAGGGAACTGTATTCAATAGCTTGTTATCACCTGTAACAGAAAAGAATGAAAAAAATACATACACATATATATATGTATATATATATATACACACACACACACACACCTGAAAAGCAACTCTACTTCAATTTTAAAAATAAAATAAAAAAATTAAAAACTAAAGCTACGCAGTGGTTTCCCATTGCCTTTAGGGACAAGTCCACACTCCTTAACATGATGGACAAGATCTTTAGGATCCTGAAGAATCACCCTGTAAAGACATGTCTTTTTTTTTTTTTTTTTTTTGGTCTTTTTGCCTTTTCTAGGGCTGCTCCCGCGGCACATGGGGGTTCTCAGGCTAGGGGTCTAATAGGAGCTGTAGCCACCTGCCTACACCACAGCCACAGCAACGCGGGATCCTTAACCCACTGAGCAAGGTCAGGGATCAAACCCGCAACCTTATGGTTCCTAGTCAGATTCGTTAACCACTGCGCCAGGAATGGGAACTCCAAGAGACATCTTGTTTACATATTTACCCACTCTCAGGAGGGGGAGCGCCTAAAGCATTTCTTTAAAGCTGAGATCCCACACACTGTAGCATATAAGGAGTGAACAGATATTTGTTAAGTTCAGAAAATCTTTTATGGATACGTAGTATCCGGGTGACTGTGAAAGTGATCTAAAAACGAGCACAGAATGTTTTTTATTCCTTCCTCATTATCTTAGGAAATTTTTTTTGCTTTATCTTTTTAAAAATTAACTTTATTACAAGGATAAGATAGGCTTCTTATGAAAAAGACTCAAACATTACAAAGAGGCATATAGTGAAAGGGAGGTCCCCCAGCCTTCTTCATACCTCCTGCCCCAGCACTGCTAATGGTTCACCTATCCTTCCAGAAATTTTCTATGCACATATAATCATACTATACATGTTATTACCACTATTATTATTAACATTATTTAACACAAAAGAATATTAAACACACTCATTTGCATATCAGCTTTTTTTCATATAATCCCAGACATTTTCCCACAGCAGTATATACAGGTCTTCCTCCTTTTTTAAAGGTCTGCACAGTATTCAATTCAATTACATGCCTCTACCATACTTTCTGCAAACAGTGCATTATTCATAGATGTCTAGGTTATTTCCAGCTGGGACCATTCTAAACAATACTGCATTTATGGCAGATAATTAAAGACCAATCTTTCCAACAGAGCCTACATGTTATCAAACAGGTGAAAAACGGTTTGTTTGTTTTTTGGTATTTCCCCAATACAATTTTTTTTTTCTACTGTACAGCATGGTGACCCAGTTACACATACATGTACACATTCTATTTTCACACATCATCATGCTCCATCATAAGCAACTAGATATAGTTCCCAGGGCTACACAGCAGGATCTCAATGCTAATGAAAAATGGTTTCTAACTGTAGTTTCAATTCATTTCTTTCATTATGAGTGAAGCTGAGCCTCTTTTCCCTTTTTGTTTTCTTGCTTTTTAGGGCTGGGGAGGTTTCCAGCTAGGGATCTAATCTGAGCTAGAACCGCCGGCCTACACCACAGCCACAGCAGCACCAGATCTGAGCAGCGGGCCTGCACCACAGCTGAGCATCTTTTCATACACAGAATATTGCTTTTTGATAATTTACCTGTTCTTGGATTTGGTCATTTTTCTACTGCATCATTTTTTTTTAAATGTTTGTAGGATTTCTTTACATACTACGGAAACCACCCTTTTGTTTGCAATATGTATTATAAAAAGTCTTTCCCAGTTTGTCTTTTGATTTTATGGTAGTTTCTTTTTTGACTTTCAGAAATCCATATATTTAGATTTATCAATTTTTTTAACGACTTCTGGGTTTTGGGTTATACTGCACTCAGATTATTAAATAACTTCATCATGTTTTATTTAGTGCTTTTCATGGTTTTATTTTTAAGCCTGTCTTTTCTTCATCCAGCATCTACTTCTGTATAAAGAGTGACGTGGGAATTTTGTCCCAGAATCACTGATAATGACCTTTCCTCCTCTTGTACACTTTTATCCTGCTCGTCAGAATAAAATGGATACAATCTCCAAGACAGCAGTGTGGCCATATCTATCAACGAATGCACAAACAAACCTTTGACCCAGCAATTCAACTTCCTAGGAATCTATCCTGCAGATATGCTTGCACCGGCCTACAATAATGTAAGGATGAGGGCGGTCACTGAAACGCCGTTTGTAATAACACACTGGACACTAAATGTCCAACTATTGGTGGTGGTGGTTTTATTTTTATTTTGAAATCAGGGCCCCACCTTGATCGAGTTAATTTCGGGTCCGGGGTGACGCCCAGAAATCTGCACTTCTGCCAGGATGCCCCCGGGGAGGCCGGTGCGTGACAATTTGGAGGCCTTCTGGCTGGAGAGGCCGCTCGGCGCGTGGGCGCGTTTTCTACTCCCCCGCTCGCCCCTCCCGAGCAGCCACGCTCGCGCTGCCGGCCCGGGGGAGCCTCCCCGGCCTGCCCCGCGCTCGCCATCGGCCGAAACCGCCTGGCCCCGCTCCGCCACCGCCGCGGCCGCCCTTTCCAGGTCCCGGATCGGATTCCTGGGCCCGGGCTCCGAGCCACGGAACCCGGGAAGTAGGCGGAGGGAGGGACAAGTGCGAGCGGCGGGAGGTGAAAAAGTCGCAGAATCCAAAGCAACGGGGAGAGTGCGGAGAATGGGAAGCAAGTTAAACCCTTTAGGAAAAGGAGAGACACAACAGGTGGAGAAAATATGACCTCTAAAGGGGAGAAAAAACAGCCGCGACTCCGCCGGGACTCGAACCCGGAACCTTTGAATGCCTTCAACCTCTAGAAGTCCAATGCGCTATCCATTGCGCCACGGAGCCACCTGTTGGAGTCTCCGCGCATCTGCTGTGTTAAGCTAGAGGCGACGTCCCCGCGCCCTTCCCACCGCCCCCTTTACCGTCGGTCTGTGTCGCCGGGGCCGGGGCACTGCCAGACACGGGCCGAAGGCGCCCGTCCTCACCCGGCGACCGCTGCTCAACGAGGTCGGCGAGCCCCGCAAGCGAAAGGCGGCCGCGAGCCCGCCGGGTGCCGGCCGATGCGTCTGAGGGCCGCCGCAGCCCGGCCTCCCGCCCGCCCCGGGCGCCGCCGTACCTGGCCGTGCGGGGCAAATCACGCCCGGACTCTTCCTCCCAGGCTCCCTTCCCGCCCCAGCGCCCCCGCCTACTCGCCCTCTCCCGCGGCCGGTTCCGCCCGGCCCGGCCCCGCCCCGCCCCAGCGATGCAGGCCCCGGGCCGGCCGCGGCGCCGTTGACCTGGGCCGGGAACGCTGGGCACTTACGTCGCACCTTTAGCGGCCGGTCCGGAGCAGCGGCCCCTCGGGCTGCGAGGCGTCGGCAGTGGCCCCTCCCCGGTCCGCGGCTCTTCCCTGGCCGCCCGCGGCCGGGATCCGCCGCTGCGAGCGCGGGCCGCGGCCACGTCCGTGTGAGTGCTTGTGCGTGTTTATTTGCGGGGGGTTCGGTAAAATGGGGTTTGGGTTGCATTTCGCTCCCCACAGACCCAGAGCCGAATTTCTGAGGCATCCGGGCTCTGGTGGACTGAGGGGGGCGACGCGCCCCGCGCCGCAGCATCCTCCGAGAGCTGGTCCCAGCGCCGCAGCCGCCGGCCCCGCGCGCCGGGAGCACGCGGCGGCGTGGGCGGTGGCGAGGGGCCCGCGCGCGTGGGGGCGCCGGGAGCGTGCGGGCGCGGGCGGCCGGGGGCGCGTGCCCGAGGCGGCCGCAGGGGTGCCCGGCGGCGGAGGGAGGCGGCGCGGCCGGAGTCCGGCCGAGCGGCGGCTGCTCGAAAGGGCGCGGTCGCCGCGCATCAGAGGCTTGGACGGAGGTGTGTGTGGGGGGCGTCCCTCAGTGCCCCCATAATTCCCCGCCCCCCGCTCCTAAGCCACTTGAAATAGAAGGGCTCCTTAAAAACCGCGTGGTTGCCATGCAACCGCAGCTGCCAGACAAAACCCTCCGCCGGGGCTCCAATCAGCTTGCTGGCTTCAGAGCCCCGCCCACGTGGAAATTGCGGAGCTGCCGCTGCGCGCGCTCTTCGGCTGGTCTGCAGCCCGCTTTGTGGTCCGCGGGGTTCCACCGTGCACACGGGGGCAGGCGTCAAAGCGAAGTGGCCTCTGTCCGTGTTCTAAAGAGAAGAAGGGCGTCCCCAGGGAGGGACTGGAGGAGTAGGGATCTGTGCATTCTGACTGAACTTAGCTCACAGCAATGCCACGAGCCAGGTACTGTCGTCCTCTTTCTAAAGAGGGGAAACTGCAGCTAAAAGAGGTTAAATAGCTTTGGTAGGAACACCCCACTGTTAAGAGCCAAGAACGGTGAAGAATCAGATTTTTACCCTACTTGAAGGCTAACACGGCAGTTCGTCACAGTTGCATGGATGTTGACAAGATACACAGGACTCTTGGGTCAGAGCAAAAGCAGTAGCCACAGTCAGCATGACTGTCAGTTCCCTGAATCCCAGTTCTCACGGGAGAGAAGCAAATGGCCCAGATGGATTCTTGCACACAAAATGGGTTGCATTGTAGGAGAGGAATGCTGAGCCTGGGGAACCTACTGTTTTACAGCCAACAGTAAGCAAGCCTGCTTTGTCCTAGAGCGTCATTCCCGCATCCCTCAAGATCGCTCACTGCAAACACAACCCCGAGAGATGGCGCAGGTGAGCAGGCTCTCCTTCTTAGCACATTCAGCAAGAACGCGCAAGGAAGCTAAGGACCTCTGTTCGTTGTCCTCTCCAAACAGTAAGTGGCAGAGCCATAACTGATGCCAGACCTGTCCGTTTCATTCTACTGTATTAGAAATGTCCTCACACGCAGGAAAGAGGAATTCTGACATGTCCAAAAACAGCCCTGCAAATAGAAGAATAACCTCAGATTGTATTGATTTAAACAATCCTTACTGAAATCTGCAATGTGCCAGGCGCTGGTGGCATCTCAGAGTCTTCACTGGTCCTTGGAATTGCACATGGCTCAACAGGGGATGAGAGATGCACGGTGCCTCCTTGGAATACCATGCTCATGAATTCTGCTGGGGCGCTGGGGCCATGTGTCAATGATGTGTCACAGACGTGATTAAGTGGCCATTTAAACTCATATATAAAAGTCCCGGGAAGAGGGACTAGAAACCACGTGCTAAGGAAAGATGCGTGTGTCTTTAACTCCACTTAATGAATCATAAAGAATTTTTAGATATTTGATGCCTTTCACTGATTGAGACCAAAACCCCTTGTCGGTGTCATGGAAAACATTACCAAGATACAGGGTTAGCAGGCAGTGTGGCAAAACGAGGCTTGTGGGACCAACTCTGTGAGCAAGAGAGGTGTACTTTTCATACCTGCAATTAAGGCCTGGGGAAGCTCTGTTCTCTGACAGTAAATGGTTTGTAGTGAGTCTGGCTTTAGAGGCAGCACTGTTAGCCTGTAAAAGGAATGAAAGTGTGTGTTTAGTTGGCATCCAAGGAGAAAGCTCCAGTAGTTTTTTGTCTTCCCCTTTCCCAAATCTAAGAGCTGAATTTTCTCAGGCAGTCCATGCAATGAACAGCAGCGGTCATACAACCTGAACCAAGAATTCTTGCAAGTAAAACCCAACAACAACAAAAAAACCCTCTTCTTTTCTGCCGACAGTGGGAGCCAAAGCACGGACTATAACACCTGCGAGCCTGCTGATCCACGCCCAGCTGCAACTTCAGTTCCCAGGACAGCAAAATTCTAAATTAAGCACTTCATTTTCTGTTTTAAAGTTCAAATCTGTTATACAACATGTATGATTTATCCATGCTCTGGGAGTCTTTAATAACACTTCGTGTTTGTACAGAGGGATTAGTTTTAGTTACTGTGTTCTATTTGCTGTGCTGGGAAGCAGCTTCAGCCTTCCCCAGAAGCTCTAGAAATCTATATTTCTCTCTATATTTTTCACTAGCTTTGCTTTGCTCCAGAGAGAGAAGGTCATTTGGGTACCAGTTTAATTCAGTTCAATGAGTATTTAGAGAGGATCCAGTTGGGCCTCTACTGTGGGAGATAAAGTGGACGTGTAAGACACAACCCCGGAGTTCCCGTCGTGGCGCAGCAGTTAACGAACCCGACTAGTATCCGTGAGGACTCGGGTTTGACCCCTAGCCTTGCTCAGTGGGTTAAGGATTCCACACGCTCTGATCCCCATTGCTGTGGCTGTGGTGTAGGCCGGCAACTACAGCTCCAATTCAACCCTTAGCCTGGGAACCTCTATATGCCGCAGGTGCAGCCCTAAATAGACAAAAAAAGTAAATCCCTACCTTCAAGGACACTTCAAATTCCTTTGGAGAAATACAACCTTTAAATATGAAGCAATAAGCAAAACAATGCAAGATGGCATATGAAAAAGTGGCAAAATGCGACTGGGCGTCCATCCATACCAGGAAAATGTTTTTGAGTTCACACTCCCAAGTAATAAGCATGTGCTATACTAATTATTAAAAAAAAGGACAATTTAAAGGGTGAGATTTTTTAAAAAACAAGGATTCTGAGAGTAGAGTTTTGGAGCACGGGCTGTGGAGTCGGACTCCTGTGTTCACATCTTGGGTGGATTCTTATTTTATGTGTTCAACCACAAGGGTTTCCCAAAACAAGGGAAAAACAATCCATTCCCAAAGGACTCACAAAGACTCTTCTCTTGCCAGATGAAATCTGCTCACAGCATTGAAACGATGGCCTTTTTCATCCTAAAAATCAATGCTGAGTTTCAGCGAGGCCAATAACCTCATTATACCAGGAAGTGAGGTGGGAACAGGCGAAGAAAAAGAAAAAATGCCAGGATGAAGCAATGTAGATATTAACCTAGAAAAGAGGGCAGATGGGTCCTCAGAGAGGACAGCTGGGGTGAGAGGTTGCAGGGTCAGGGGGTCGGGCAAGTAGGATTGAGGCCACACGTAGCAAAGGGACCGGGGACACGCTTGATTCAGGATGAGGGATGTGGATTGCATGCACTAGGCAATGCGGAGCTGTGGTTCCTTTTGGCATGAGAATGGCTGTGCGGGAGAATGATTCAATTAGGGGATGATACCAGGCTGAACGGAATGGGGCTCGAGGGGTGGGGAAACCACTGCATCCCATTCTATTTGTGCTCAGTGTTGTCTTATGACTCCATCTCTTCAACAAGTAGTGGTTGAGGGTCTGGTTGACATACAAAAAAAAAAAAAAGAAAAGAAAAAAAAAAAAAAAAGGACATGTGCCTGCCTTACTGCCTGCTAGAAATGATGACAGGTACACAAACAACTACAATGCAAGGTAAAAAGGCCTCCACGTGAGGTCAGTGCCGTGCTTTGGGACTTCAGGAAAAGAGAGAGATTACATGCTGAGAGGCTGGAGGAGGGAGGAAGGCTACCCTGGGAATGGGTCGCCTAACACAGAGCCAACCTGCATGCAAGGAATTCCGGGCAGAGGTTAGCAGACAGACCGGGCGTGGAGGAAAAAGACAGGACGAAGCTGGGAAAGTGGTAGAGGCTGAGCAGTGTGTGGTGCCTAAGTGGGTCAAGCTCACTTGGCCTTGACGGCAGCAGGTGCTGGTGGAGGAGGTCACTGCAGCTTGGGACGCTGGCGACAACATCCAGCTTGGATCAGTTCCCTGGTTCTGTGCCATCAGCCCATTCACAAGAGGATATCCCAGCTGAGGATAAATGGAACGTGCTCCAGCTCCCGAAGGGAAGGATTTGAGAGTCTTGGGACCAGGAGGGCTGGTCTTCGGAGAGGGGGTCCAGTCCCAAAGCCGAGGCAAAAGCAGGTACACTGCGTCTGAGACGGGCAGCACCAGTGGTTCCAGACCTCGTGGCTGGTTCACGAGGGCCACTGCCCAGGCTCCCAAGCCTGTAAGAGCTCGGGAAGGATGTAGGACTGCCCTGCAGGTGGCAGTCACTGCCTGTGGTGGAGGTGGTTAGACAAAGACCAAGCCAGACCCAGATCTTCAGAGCTGCACAGACTTTGAACCGGCAAAACCACATTTATTCATTTAAGCATTGAGTACCACTAAATGCTGGGCTTTCCACTGGGCTCTGGGGACACCGTGATGAGGAAGACAAGTGCTTTCTTTGTTCCCATGTACGTTGCAATCTGGAGCCAAGTGGACCAGAGAGTGTGAATGGGGCCAGGAAGTGAGCTTGACTTGTCAGGAGATACAGCTGAGAAAGTCAGTGCGCCAAAGATCCTGCAGCAATTATGTATTTATTCTTTTGGCTGCGCCCACAGCATACCAAGTTTCTGCGCCAGGGATCAAACCTGTGCCACAGCAGTGACAACACTGGATCCTCAACCTGCTGAGCCACCAGAGATCTCTGGGACCTGAAATTGATCAGCCCATGTTACCTCCTCCAAGAACTTTCCCAGACACTCTTCTTCAGCCTGGTCTGCTCCTGGGGAGGGGTTTCACTTCTGGGTTCCCAAAGCACTTTGGGAGCCATAGAATTTTCTGCTTGGTTTTCTGTCTCCTCTCCAAGATGGTAAGCATCTTGCAGGGGGAGGAAGCTTGCCTTCTTGTGGCTAGCTCACAGCAAGCTCCTTCAAATATTGGCTGGGGAGGAATTCCTTCATGGCTCAGCAGGTTAAGGATCTGGCATTGTCACCACTGTGGCTCGGGTAGCTGCTGTGGCGTGGGTTCTATCCCTGGCACAGGAACTTTAACATGCCATGGACATGGCCAAAAAAAAAAAAAAAAAAAAAAAAAATTCTAGTTGAGCAAACGGATGAGTCCTGTAGTCAGTCAGGAAGCTAGGGGACCATGTTCCTAGCCTGTCTTCTTTTTAAACTGTAAGCTCATAAAAGCTAAACATCCTTGCTTTCTAATTGTAGGGAATTCTCTGCAAGGCTTAGCATGGTGCCCTGTACATGGTGGGCACTCCAGAAACATGGGCCAAGTGACCTCGTGGAAGCTGAAGTGGATCTTCAGTGTCCTAGTTCTGCTTTCAGTGACCCTGCTTGTGGGAGTGGGTCTTGAAAGTCTTTAGCAGTTGAAAGTGATCATGAAGTGATAGTGCAGCACGCCAGGCCCTCATCTGAATTCTCCACATATATGTGCATGTTCTTTGTCCACTGTGCACCCTTGAAGGGAGCAGAGTTGTTGCCCTGTCCCCAGATGGAATGGCAGACCACAGAGAGAGCAGCAGGATGCATCCAGACACGTGTCCCCAGGTTCCCAGTTACCCTGCACTGCAGCTCTTCTCTCAGGAAAGGGGTCTGGAGGGATCCTGCAAGCAACTGGTTCTCAGACCAGTGTCCTCCAGCTCTGCCACACCCTAGATTACTTCAGCAATCCATTGGTTGTTTAGTAGCATGTTGTTTAGTCTCCATGTGTTTGTGGTTTTTTTTGCAGTTATTTTCTTGTTGATTTCCAGTTGTGTAGTGTTGTGGTCAGAAAAGATGCTTGATATGATTTCAATTTTCTTAAAGTTACTGAGGCTTGATTTGTGGCCCAGAATGTGATCAATCCTAGCGAATGTTCCATGTGCACTTGAGAAGAATGTGTACTCTGCTGCCTTGGGATGGAATGTTCTATACATATCTATTAAGTCCATCTGGTCTAATGCTTCATTTAGGGCCTGTGTTTCCTTGCTGATTTTCTGTCTGGATGATCTGTCCATTGCTGTAAGTGGGGTGTTAAAGTCCCCCACTATTATTGTGTTATTGTCTATTTCTCCTTTTAAGGTTGTTAGCAGTTGCCTTATATACTGAGGTGATCCTATGTTAGGTGCATATATATTTACAGTTGTTATACTTCTTTGATCCTTTGATCATTATGCAATGTCCTTCTTTGTCTCTTGAAATATTCTTTATTTTAAGGTCTACTTTGTCTGATATGAGTATTGCTACTCCAGCTTTCTTTTGATTCCTGTTTGCATGGAATATTTTCTTCCATCCTCTCACTTTCAATTTGTATGTGTCCCTAGAAGTGAAGTGGGTCTCTTGAAGGCAGCATATATATGGGTCTTGATTTTGTATCCATGCAGCCAGTCTGTGCTTTTTGGTTGTGGCATTTTAGTCCATTTACATTTAAGGTAATTATTGATATGTATGTTTTTATTGCCATTTTATTAACTGTTTTGGATTTGCTTTTGTTGGTCTTTTTTCTTCCCTTCTCTTGTTCTCTCCTCTTGATATTTGATGACTATCTTTAGTGTTGTATTTGAGTTGATTTTTCTTATTTGTGTATCTATTGTGGATTTTTGGCTTGCAGTTACCCTGAAGTTTTGATATAGGAGTCTAAATATATACGAGATTGTTCTAAGTTGTTGGTCTCTTAATTGCAAGTGCATCTCCAGTGTCCTGCATTTGTACCTTCCTCTTCTCATGATTTCTGATTTTGGTAGCATATTTGTGCATGGATGATTTCCTACCTTTACTGTATATATGCCTTTACTGGTGAGCCTTGTCATTTGTAATATTTTTGTTTCTAGTTGTGGCCTCTTTTCTGCCTGGAGAAGCTCCTTTAGTATTTGTTGTTAAGCTGGTTTAGTGGTGCTAAATTCTCTTAGCTTTTGTTTGTCTGTAAAGCTTTTGATTTCTCCTTCAAATCTGAATGAAAGTGTTGTTGGGTAAAGTAATCTTGGTTGGAGGTTTTTTCCTTTCATCACTTTAAGTAAATCAAGCCACTCCCTCTGGCCTGCAGAGTTTCTGCTGAAAAAATCTGCAGATGACCTTACACCCTAGATTCCTGATGCCCAGGGTGCACTTGAGACCAATTAAAGCAGACTTTCTGGGGGTGGGGCCCTGGCGTCAGTGTTTTTTTTAACTCCCTCCCCAGGTGACTTTCATAAGCAGCCAAACTGGAGAACAAGTGCTTTCAGCCCTTCCTGCTAAAATGCTGACCTGGCCCAGGAGTCTCGGCATCACCTCCCCCCCACACCCCTGTTAGAGAAATGCGAGATTTCAGGCCCCCCTCCACACCCCCACCCCATTGAATCTGAATCAGCTTTTCAATAGGATCCCCAGGTGACTCATTTGCATTAAAAGTTTGGGAAGTTTAGGGCTTGGTATTCAAACTCTCATTCATGGGGGGGGGGGGGAAGGCTTCTGTTATTAGCATAAATTCAAGCCCTTGATAAGCAGATCTCAATCCCATCAAAAATCTCAGACTCAGAGTTCCTGTTGTGGTTCAGTGGGATAAGAACCTGACTGGTATCCATGAGGATGTGGGTTCCATCCGTGGTCTCACTCAGTGGGTTAAACATCCTGCGTTGCTCTGGTTGTGGTGGAGGCAGGCAGCTGCATCTCCAATTTGACCCCTAGCCTGGGAATTTCCACATGCTAAAGGTAAGACCCCTTAAAAAAGCTCAGACTCAATCTGATTTGTTGGCTCCAAAACATGACCTCAGAGGAAGCTGTGCCCTCTTATTTCCCACTGTGTGGGGAGTGGGGAAGGAAAGTTCTATCACTAGTGATGCCCAGCAGAACCTCAGCAGAGTCCATTCCAGAACAGGCAGAGGCATCACTGCAGCTGTCTTCCTCCTTCTGGGATGATAGACTCAGGGCCACAGTGAGGTGATGATCCCCCCTGGGCTCCCAAGGTGACTGATAAAGAAAACCCTCCAGCCGGAGGTGTCCAGGCGTTCAGGGTTCCTCTGTTTCTCCGTGGCGAGTCTGTGTCACCGCCCCACAGACGACAGGGATGATCCTTTGTCCCAGTGGAGGTCTTGTTATTTGTCATCAGCTTTCTGACTAACCAGAAACACCATCCAGTTTTTAGTTCTTTGGTTTTTTTGGCCATCATTTTAGGGTGCGCTGTCTCACTGGTCTCTACCAAGTGCTTGAAGCTGCTTCACAAGGTAAGCATGAGATTTTTGCAGGCAATGGAAGTTTGCAAAGCCTCATCTCCTCCCCATCCTATGATCAGATAATCTCATCACTGAACCTGAGGCCCCCCACCCTGTCATCTCTGTAGGTCTGTGGGAGGGGGAGACAGTCTCAGGGAGACTGCATGGGGCAGCGGGGTTTCAGGGGACTTGGGGGTGGTCATATGACCCTGGGAAATTTCTTAACCTCTCTGAACCTATTCTCACACCTCTGAGATGGAGACAATCATTTCTGGCTCACAGATTGTCTTGAGGATTAACTGAGTGGTTGCCACACACTGACTGACAGTAAGGGGGTGATAGTTTTGTTACCTCCAGCCTGTGTTGCATTATCCCAGACCTTAGCAGCTCAAAACAGGAAAAGTGTATTAACTCACAGTTCTGTGGGTCAGGGAGCCACTTCGCTGAGTGGCTTACTCACGGTCTGTCTTGAGGCTGTTGGGGGCTGTGATTACCTGAGGGTTGGCTGGGGCAGGAGGGTCTGCTTCCCAGATGACTCATGTGGCTGTCAGCAGGGGGGCTCAGGGCCTGGCCACGGACCTCTCTGCACGGCTGCAAACTGAAGAGTGAACAATGAGAGAGAGGGAGAGGGAGAGGGGGCGGAAGCTGTGTGGCTTTGTGACCTAGCTTCAGAAGTCACATACCATGACTTCTGTGTTCCATTGGTCACACAGATGGACTCTAATACATTGTGGGAGGGGCTACACGGGGTGTGAGTAACAGGAGGTGGGACTCTCGAGGTCCACCTGGGAGCTGGCTTCCGTACCATCTATGTTGGTTCGGGCCCCCTCTTGACATGGCACCCATAAGCTTCCTCCTCCATGCCAAGTAACAAAAATTCTGAAAGGGAACATAGTGATTCAGTTGTTCTTCTCACACTAAATCGCTTTGAATTGGAAGCTTCCATCCTCCCACTACGCTTATAGTCATGACTGGGACATTTGGGACTAGACTCGGAATGTATCCCAGTCCATCTGAAGGACACTGGGAAGCTCCTTGTGTTGCTATTCGTTTTTCCTTGTCCTCTCTCCCCTTGGAAGCATCCCTTCTGTGCATTTTGTTGTATCCTCAAGACGTCAGGTAGACAGGCTCAAGCACTGTCAAATATGCGGCTGCAGTCGCCTTCCTTGTTCAGGAATCTCTGCCCTTGAATTCAAAGGGTTTACTTTGGGATCCCCGGCAATATGATTGTGTATCTGTTGATCTCATGTGTCTAACAGTGGGGGCACCCTGACTTTTATCTCAGCTCTCCAGTAGCAGACTTAAAACCCCAGAAAGGAAAGGCTAGTTGACTTCAAGTTCTCCAACCCTAGCAATGGGGAGGCATAAAGAAGGAAAGAGAGGACTGGCCCTTCCAGTCTGTTTCTCTGAGTGATCCTTCTTGATGGCCAAGGGTTTGCCATTTTTCAGCCTGTGATAAATAACAATGATAAGTGGAAAGACCTCCAGGGTATCATCACAGTAGATTCCATGCTAAAGCCTTGAACATGAGTCATGTAGGTGTTGAATGAACTGATGGATGGATGGATGGATGGATGGATGGATGGATGGATGGATTCTTTAGATACAACATGGCTATGGGTATAAACAAAAACACCCAGCTGGTTAAGGATCTGACGTTGCTGTGAGCCGTGGTGTAGGTTGCAGACTCCGCTCAGATCCCGCGTTGCTGTGGCTCTGGCGTAGCCGGTGGCTACAGCTCCAATTAGACCCCTAGCCTGGGAACCTCCATATGCCGCAAGAGCAGCCCTAGAAAAGGCAAAAAGACAAAAAACAAAACAAAACAAAACAAAACAAACAACCAAAAAACACCCAGCTGGTAGGGTCTCCGTTGAGGGCCAAGGTTCATTACCATTGGTCACGCCTCTGCTCTGCAGTGCTGGCACCCACACTGTACAAGTCATTACTGACAGAACCTAGTCTGGGAGAGTGTGCTATCACCTTGCAACCTCCGTGACAAACAAATGTTTAGAACCCAATCGATAGTAGTTATAGGACTGGTTAGAGCCTGACTGGCTGGGAATCGGAAAGGAGTGAGACCTGATAGTTTCAGAGCTGCAGCAGGATGGATGGAGCAGTTATCAGAATTCAAAGTAGATCTCAGTGAGAATGGATATAGTTCTTGAGTAAATCTGGTGAAACCTGGGTGGGAGCCACAAAGGGATACAGAGGGAGGAAGGACCAGGAGCAAGGGCTGGATGGGCAGAGGCCCTGTGAAGTCGAGGAGGTTGGAAAAGGAGCAAGAGGGGGAAGGTTTCTCAGTGAAGTTCAGCTGGAGGTGACAGAAAGGCTGAAACAGCAGAGACTTCAGTGAACTAGAACTTCTTTCTGTTTTAGTAACAAGTGTGCAAGTGCACCATCCATATCTGAAATGGAAATTTCAGGATCAGCAGGGGTCTGGACTGCTTCTATCTTACTACTTCACTGTCCTCGACATGTGGCTTCAACCTCATGGACAAAGATGGCAGCTTGGATGCCAGCCTTTACGTCCACGCTCCAGTCAGTGGTCTAGAGGGAGAAGGAACACAAGTGCACCTCCTCCCTGGAAGGCAGGGATTTCTCATTCTTTTGGGGTCAGACAATTCTCTGTTAGAGGGGGCGGTCCTGTGCCTTGAGGGTGTTAAGCAGCATCCCTTGCCTCTACCCCCAGATGCCAGTGTAACTTCCTCCTTCTCAAGTTTGACAAACAAAACATCCCCAGACATTGCCCAGTGTCCTCTGGGTGCAGAGGCAACTCTTAGCCACAAGGATCCAGGAAATATAATCTTTATTCTAGGCAGCCCTATGCCAGCTAAAACCCAGGAGCTTAATTACAAGAAAGAAGGTGAGAAGAGGTATTGGGAGATTATTCAAGTGTAGGAGCTCAGGTGAACTTTGGCTCTTTCATCCCGGATTCCAGCTTTTAGCTGCTGTTTAGAGACAAAACACCCTAAAGTAGGATGATGTGGGGTCCCAAGTGCACCAGTGGCATCTTACATCTACGAGGTGGAAACTCTCCTCCCAGAGGCTGAGCCGTAGCTGAGAAAGGTGCCTTTCAATGTGGGGCCTGAACTCAGGTTCTGAGTGTGTTACAAGGCGTAGAGCTCCCAGTCGCACCTGACGTGCTTTTGCTTGGTTCTCGCGGGACAGCCCTGATGTGGTTCTCTCCTTCCCTTCTCTCTCTTCCTCCTTTCTTCCCCGAAGGACAGGATGTAGCATCAGGTGAGCTGAGACCTAGCTTCCTCCTGCCACTAACTTAGGTTGCGACGCTCGACCTCTCTGGCTTCAGTGTCCTCTGAACCGAAGCTGACCACACGATCCCTGGAGTCCTCCCTCCCGCCAAACTGGTGGCCCTTCCGGAGTCCACAAGATTGCAGGCAGAAGAAAGCAGAGAAAGCCCTTCTCTCATGAGCGGTCTCTGCCTGCCAGACCCCCCTGGTGGGTGAAGTCCCAGCCTGGCGGATGGCACTTCCATTCCCTCCATGGGCTCCAGAGAGGAGCTGCTTTGGACAAACGGCACCCTTGTCTTGTTAAATGCAAACAACTCAAGCCGTGCCATGTGGGCTCACGACAGACCCGTCCTTGTGCTGGTCAGATGGATGTGGTGCTTCCCGGCTCCTGGCGAAGGCCGAAGCGGCCCTTGCGGTGGCACAGCTGGCCTTGAGATGTGGTTTGGTTTCACCTGTCAGATCCCCACGTCCCAGTTAGATTCTGACTCTCTAGCCAAAGTGTTTGAGAAACACTTCTTGAGCACCTGTGATTCTGTGGGCCCCCCCTCCCCGAAAACATCAACAAAGTCACAGCTCCTCACTTTCCAGGGCTGGCCTTGACCGCCACCTCCCGGTGTTCCACCGTCTTGCCCCACCTGACTCTCCAGCTGTTTCTCTCCACCGGGGTCAGGGCTCTGCTTGGGTTCCCCTGGCCTGAAACATGGCTCTTTCCCTGTGGGGATTTTGCACATGCATGTGCTCAGCCTGCCCCCCCCACTCATATACACTCATCACACACCCTCATATACACCCACTCACACACGTTCACAAACACATACTCATATACACTCAGTCACACACATACACACACTCATATACACTCAGTCACACACATTGACATGCACTCATGCACATACACACTCAATCACACACACTGACATACCGGCACACACTCATACACCCCATACACTGTCACAAACATTCACATACACTCACACATCACACAATTCACATACACTCATGCACACTGTAACACATTCACACACACTCATACACACATGCCCACACCCCCCACACACCCCCCCCGCCCACCATGCCTTCCTCGCTTGCAGCTTTCAGCTCCAATGTCCATCTTTAGGGAGACCTTCCACCCCGCCTCCTCCCCACAGGGGAGCTGCTTGCTCTCTGTCCCCACTGGCCCACGGGGGCCTCTGCGATGCCGCACGTGTGAACACATGCGTGGATGCAGCTGTGACAAGGACAGACATGCAGACAACCGCGCGCCGTCAAGAGCTACCCCAGGAACGTGACAGAGGCTGGTGGAGAGGAAAGAGCCCTGACTGCGGGGAGCGGAGGGGACGGGTGGGCCGGCCTTGCGGGGAATTTCACCTGGGCTCCAAGGAGCAGGAGGAGACAGGTGAGGAGGAGAGGAAAGAGCTGCCAGGCAGAAGAATTGGCCGGGGTGAGGCAGCACTGAGCCCCTGACTGCCCAGAGCCCGGGAGCCGTGGGCGGACAGGAGGGGCTGCGGGGTCCCAGCCGGGGCCTGCCTCCCCTCGGGCAGCGGCCAGCGCCTCCCCACTGCTCTGCCTCTCCCCACCCAGACACCTTGCTTAGGAGCTTCCAGAATCCGCAGTTCTGGAGTCCTTAGCAAGGCAGGGCCTTCCAGAGAGTAGAACCCCCCCATCTTCCTTCACCAAATTCAACTCATATTTACTGAGCTCCTTTTATGCATCGAAAGTTGGAGAGGGAATTCTCATTCTCTTTGAGAGCTTTGAAAAACGCATCCAGCCAGAATCCAGCAACAGCTCCGCTGGGCTGGAACTGTGGTCAGGGGCACAGAGGAGGCCTGGCCTGTGGGCACAGGGCCACAGGATCCTGCTCTGGCCGGATCCCCAGGCAGGCACAGACTTGGGCCAGGTGAGCAGAGCTGCCAGCACAGAAATGGGCAAAGGGAGCAGAATAGGCTCCAAAGCTTTGGCCCTGAGCTCAGGCTGGAGCAAGGGGGCATCCGGAGCCTGTGCTGGAGGGGCGCGCAGAGCCTGCGAGAGGCAAGGAGCCTGGTCTGCTTTGCCTGCCAGGGTGACCGCTGGTTTCTCTCTGAAGAGACCTTTACCTCAAATGCCTTGGTTGCTTTTTTCTCTGGGACAGGAGCTTAAACTTGCAAAATGCACCCCCTCCCTTGAGGGGAGGGAGAATCTGCAGAGGACACTGCCAAGAGCAAGCGGACCGGGGTGGGCTGGGTTCTGAAGGCAGGGCTGCCCAGGGTGGGTGCACACCAGGCGGACGTGTGCCCGGGCCACTGCCAGCTACCGTGGAGGCGCAGAGGTGACAGTCCTGGAAATGAGCCTGTGGCTCTGAGGTTGACTTGGGGACCTAGGTGTGATGCTCAAATATTTTATGTTGTATTATTGAGTGGGGTTTCGTGGGTACCGGCTCCCTTAACTTGGCCTTGGGTGTTGAGATAATGTCACCTACCAGTGTCATCCAGAGAAGCCATCCCAGGGTTGACTGAGCCCACCGAAGTATCTCAGTCCGTGGTTTTGTGTTTCGGTGGCTTACCTGGGAGCCAAGGGTGTGGTTTGGAACAAAACCCAGGCATGTAGCTCGCAGCCAAGCCGACAAAGCCGCTCTTCCCGGAGCCCCTTCCTCAGGAGGCAGCGTCATCCCTGGAGCAGGAGTGCCCCGGGCCCCTGGGCACGCAGAACCAAGTGCCCCATCAAAACGGATTAAGTGCCATTTTTGATGGGACAGAAGAAATGAGGGGAGAGGCCCTGGCAGGCAGCTTTGGGGGCTGACGGGGCACACACACACAAAAATGTCGTCTAAGGAATGGGGAGAAGGGACAAAGAGATTAGTGTGACAGGAAGCGTGGGAGGAATAAAGCAGGAGAGGGAGTGGGAGGGACAGGGGCCACAGAGAAGGGAGGAGCCGGCCAGCAGTTGGCCGAGAGCAAAGCGGGGAGAGGCGGTGACTCTAACGCCTGGGCCGGCGGGAGGGGGGCGGGGGTCGCTGCCGGTTCCGGGTGTGTGGTCCCCCAACACGGACACCAATCTCATCCACAGCCAGAGAGCATCGCCCTGAGCCCTCTTCCCGCGTCTGCCCCCGGGGAGGAGAGCTTCTGGGGGTCCCCAGCACACGCCCCCAGGACTCAGGGCCTCGACTGAGCGGATCCTCCTCCGGAGGGGCCTCTGAAAAGCCCAGGGCCACGTGGGGGTTAGGTGTCCCGATCAACGGGGTGTCCTGTTTGTCAGGGAGGCCCAGCCAGCGGTGGCTGACTGGCGGGTGGGCCTGACCAGGTGTCTGTCCCAGAGCACTTCCTCCCACTTTCAGGAGAAAACTGGGCAGCAGGCATCAAAAGCCTTCATGAGTGGGTCCCTACCGGCTCTTCTGGACTCATCTTTGTCAACACCGCCCCCCCCCCCCCAGCCCCCGTCCCTTTCTCCTGCTGTTACAGGTTTCAAGTCCCCTCCAAGAAGATTACACCCAAGACCTCTGGCGAAACAAGGTTTCCCAGACCCTTTATCATCGCCCCACCCTCTCATCGTAACGCCCCTTCTCCCACGCTGAGCAACCTGACCTGCTTCTTCCTACTCCCTATGAGGGAAGGAATACGCCCACGCCTCACCCAGCTTCTATATAACTTGTTCGCCATGCAAATAAGGCATCCTGCCTGTGACCAATCAGCTCAAAGATGCCCCATACAGCGACCAACCAACACTCAGCCCTTATGCATACACGGGGGGCAGGGGCGGGAAGAATCAGATCCCCACGCAGATCTGCAGCATGGGGCTCTAAAAAACCAGTTGTAACGTGGGGGTGGGGAGTGCACCTTACTCATGGGAGGGTTCTCTCCCTCTCTCCCCTCCTCTCTCTGGAAATGTACTTTTTGCTTTAATAAACTTGTCTGTAACACACCCCTCACTTCAGTGCGCTGCTGCGCGGGCGGGGACTGGGAACCAAGGAGGCTGCAAGTCTATCGCAGCCACATCAGAGCATCACCATGGCCTGAACCTCATCCTTCTCTAAGGCCTCAGTGCTCTTGCCCACATTCCTGCCTTTTCCTCCAGACCACTCTTCCTCCATCACCTCTCCCCTTGAGCGCAGATTCCCAGCCTTCCTTAGCCCCCGCCTCCAGGGTGAATTAGAAGCTGCTGCCTTGCAAGTGGCTCAGTTATAGTGATAGAGCCAGGCTCTGAGAGCGGGCACAATATTTAAACTCTCGGAGTCTGATGGATTCTTCTATAAGGGGGCGTGATAATGGGGAAAATGGGTCTAGTAATAGTACGTCTTTGGGTTGTTGTAAAGATTACCAGGTGTGTAATGTGCTTAGCGTGATAACCAGCGCATCAGAAGTGCTCGGTAAATGCTCATTCTTGTCATTTGGTGATGATTATTATCAGGTCCCTCATGGAGAGTCTGGCCATCTGACAGTTGGGTGAAAGGTGATTCTGAGATACTTGATCATGCTGCAAAAGCCCCTAACATTTCACCACCCAGACTCTACACTGTGAGAGGTAGGCCTGGAATCTTCCAGGTGGGCCTTAGTGCAGGCAGACAGCGTGGTGGGTAGTGCAGGTGGGTTTGTTTTATTTTGTTTTCTTGCCGCCCCACACCATATGGAAGTCCTTGGGCCAGGGATCAAATCTGAACCACAGCTGCAGCAGCGCTGGATCCTTACCCCCCTGGGCCACAGCGGGAACTCTAACAGGTGTTTTCCAGCCTCCTTTATCACCGCTCTGACTCTGCATCTTGAGAATTGTCTGTCAAGAGGAAGTCAAGGCACCTGCTGCCCCCCACCCCCAGGATTTCACAGAGCTATTTCCTGGCCCTGCCCTTCCTGCTCATCTCCTAGGTGAGGTGGGAGGAGGCTGTGGGAGACCCCACCTCTCCTCTCTGACATCAAGAGATTCTGATACAAGAAGATCTGGGGGAGGCTTCAGGGAGGGGACAGAATCCCCCAGTCCAAACCCTTCAGCCCTGGAGGAAAACTCTCCAGGAGGCAAATGAAGCTTCAGTCAGGCTGTCAGGCCACTTACTGGTTTCTGCAGAGACTGAGGCCTTGCTGAATTCTGAGAACTTGAGTGTCTTCTTCAGCTCTCTGTGTGTGTGTCTGTTCTGGGTTTGGGGTCGACTCTCAAAAGACCTAGTGAAGTCACGGCATCTGTGGTGGGTGAAAAGATACTTGCATCCAGCAGCAGGAAGTAGTTAATGACCAGAAAAGAGCCAAGAGTAGGAAGCAACCTATGTCCAATATTATACTAGTTAAAAGCTGCCGGGCCTCAGTAACAGAGTGGGGGGTGCCCTGGAAAGGTGCACAAGGAATTTATATGCTATTGCGGAGACAAAGCAATAGCACATGAAAAATTAAATAGTGAGGTCAGTAGTATTGAGCGTATCATAAAGTGGCACGTGGTTATCGGGCAAAGCAGGGGCCCAAAGAACAAGTGCTTCACCCTAAAGGAGGGAGGGGTCTCTGAGACTTGGGGTGGATGGGGAAGCTTGGTGCAGGGAGCAAGCCTTCACTGGTCCTGGCAGAGTGGGAGAGCTGTGTAGGTGAACCAGGAGGTTAAGACACAGCAGGAGGCTGGGACAGGAGACCTGCTCAAGCAGAAAGTGCGGTGAAGCAAAGTGCTGCAGAGGTGCTGGACTGGGACGTGGAGGGAGGGTACACAGAGCTGATTATTAGCTACAGAACAGTACCTGGACTTGGGAGTGGTGGAGGATGGAGCCGAAGGGTGGAGTAGAGTCAACGTGGGGTGGGCTTTGAAAGCCAGGATGAAAATGTAACAGAGAACTTATGGATAGATGTTCATCTTGAACTGTGAAGCAACCCAAAGACAAGGAGGAGAAATAGGAGGGAAGTGAAAAATGGGCATCCTGCCAGAAAGGAGGAAGGGACCAAGGAATGCCTGAAGACCCTAATGGCTAAGGGCATAGGCTTTAGAGTCGGCCTGAGTTCAAGTTCCACCTCTGCTGATTCTGAGCCACGTGAAAGGCCAACTCACTTAACCTTTCTTCCGACTTATTTCCTCATTTGTACCGTGAGAAAACCATGACGACAAAACCTTTCATTAGGTAGCTGGGAGGTTAAACTAATGAGATAATATGATGACAAATATTAAGCCTTTAGCACAGTGCTCCGTAAGGGGCTGCTTTCAAGAGCCATGGAAGAGATCCACCAGGAATGCTTGGCTCTCAGCCCCAAGGCCTGGAAAGCAAGGCCAGACCATGCTGGCCTCGTCTGGGGTGACCCTTTATGGCCCCTGCTCTAGGGCCTGGTGCTCACTCTTCCCTCGAATATGCGAGTGCACCCTTGTATGCAAGGCTAAATAAATCTCTTACAGAAACAGGGCAGGAAGCTGAAGAGCTATAAGTCAGCAGGGATCCTGTTACCAGGATCGTGTTGGTTTCACAGGCTGTGGAGAGTCCAGGGAAACAGATGGCTGAGAAGTCAATGTTAGGGAATATAGTACAGGAAGGCATTGCTCTCCCAGGCTCAGGACAGACAAACTAGTGCTATTATCATAGCTGCTGCTGTTTCTGCTGCTTCTTCTTCTTCTTCTTCTTTTTTTTTTTTTTTGTTTCTTAATGTACTGTTTGCTCGCCTGCCCCTGAAGGCAGTTTCAGGACTTCAGCAAAATACAAGTTAGTACCTGTTTTAATAATTACGGCTAAGATAGTTTTGGAGATTTTGTTTTCTTCCGTCTTGATTTTTTTCGGTTGCACTCCCGAATGCTTCCGCCTTAGTTATGACGGTTGTTTTGAGATTGTCAATCAAGAGTTCAGTGGGCAACAGCTTAATGCCTTCATTATTGCCATCGGTTGCTGAATTTTTAAATAGAGTTTTAATTTCTAAAGGATTTTATTAATCAGTCGCCAATTAAAGCAAAGCTAGAAATTGCAGCATCCTTTCAAAGCAGGGCTTTGGGGATATGGACACAGAACACATGAAGAATTTTCCTGTCAATTATGGTAGAGTAATGGTGTAAATTAGTTCTTGGTGGGCTTCCACTATAGCTATTTTTGTAAAAAATGAGAAAAAGATAGCTTTATTGCTTTGCCAGGCAAAGAGGGCCATAGCAGGCTAATGCCTTAAAGACTATGCCCCCACTACAGCTCATTTTTTAATGTGCTTACCAAGTGCCAGGTGTGGCATTAGGTTCTGGGTATAAAGTGGTGAATAAGACATCCTAGTCCCTACACTCGTGGAATTTTCTAGTACACTTTCCCAGAGAGCATTCAGCCTTTTGCACAGCAGGCTGACTTCATTATTGATCCACTTGTTCTTGAGGAGTAGCGATGAATTTATGCATATGCTCCAGTCACATTCTTCCCGGGCAGCTTTGGTGTGTGGAATGTCCACAAGAATGAGGAAGAGGAGCAGGTGTGAATCAGACCAGTGTAAACCCAACACGGGTCCCGACCACGGCTCCTTAATCGGTTCTGTTCTTACCCACGCCTAACCAGCCGGAGACAAGCTCCCTAACCGAACCCTGTCAAATTGCATTCTAGAGTGCCTCCTTAGGAGTTCCCTTCGTGGCGCAGCAGTAGCAAACTCAACTAGTATCCATGAGGATGCGGGTTCAATCCCTGGCCTCTCTCAGTGGGTCAAGGGTCCAGGGTGGCCGTGAGGGGGTGCTGCAGGTTGCAGACGAGGCTGGGATCTGGTGTGACTGTGGCGCAGGTCGGCAGCTGTAGCTCCCATTTGACCCTTAGCCTGGGAGCTTCCACACACTGCAGGCACGCCACCCCCCCCCCCAAATCAAGTGCCTCCTTATTCATGTTTCTGATCCAAACATGTTTCCTATACATCTGCTGGTACATCACTGCACAAACGGTGCATATGCTTTTATGCCCTTTTCCGCTCCAAAGCACCGTGAAGCAGATGAGTCCAGCAGTGGTGTCTCTACACGGGTGAGAAGTGGGCTCCTCCAGTCCTGCGGATGAGGGGAAGCTGGCAGGCTGGTCCTTCACTCCGGCCCAGGCCTGCCCCCGCCCCGCCCCCAGCCCCACCCCCGCCAGTGCCTTCTGGCCTGAGTCCCACACTAACCCCGGCACTAGCTTTACAGAGTCTGTGCCCTTGGACCTCAGCCCGCACGGAGCCCGCGTCGGTGTGACTGACGCTTCTTCCTCTGAGCAGGTGCAGAACCCCACCACTGGCTTCTCAAGAACCCCGAGATGCCCCCAAGTAAGAAAACCCCACAGATGCTTCCGGGAATGGCTCCAGCTGAATATACTACAGATGCCTCTGCTCAAGAGTAAATTCCAGTAAGAAAAGAAACAACTATTTCATGCTGACAAATAGTTCTCTGCTTGAGCCACTTCGTTCTCGTAATTCTCTGAGCTTCTCCTTTGGGCCTGCACAACGAAGCTCCCTGGTCCTGGGAGAGCACTCAGTAACCATAAAGCTATAAAGAGGACGCTCCGGGCCACGTGGGAGGCAGAGTGGGGTCGAGTCACATGGAACAAGAAAAGCCTGCCTGGGAAGGCACGGGGATCTCGTTTCTGATGTAATCGCTGCTCTGCTTATCACTCAATGAAAGATAAGCCCTGCGGGGCAACTGGGCATTCTGCTCTCCATGGAGCTCCAGTGAGGAGCCTGGCGTATAGATGGTGCTCAATAAATGTTTATTGAAAGTAGGAAAGAAGGCAGGTAGATGGAAAGAAGTGGGGGGGGGGGGCGCACCTAAGCTTCTGAGAAGGACGCAAAGAAAATGTGGCAAGAGAGCTAAGGTCTGGGTAAGAGCAGGGTTTGCACAAGTCCCGGGGTTGGCGCAGGTGAAAACCCTATGCCTAAGTTGCTGAAAACACACGTGTCCCTGGGTTTCGGGAGATGGGAGACGTGGGCGGAAGGGCAGAGGTCAATTTTACCACCATCCGCCAGCCGGCTGAGCAGTGGAGCGCAGGCAACCCCAGTTGGTGCTGCGTAACCATCGGTGCCCAGAGCAGCGGAGATTCCCGCCCCCCCAGCATCTGGACCCCCAGGGCAGGAACACTGAAGGCCAGACCTCCCCGTGTGCCTTCACGGCGTGGCTCATGGGAACCTGCTGCTCTTGGAAACCTCAGGTAAGGAGGCAGCTCTGCCACGGCAGGCACACAGGGGGTACCCACGCGAGGCTTGGCAGGGTGTGGCCGCGAGTCCCGAAGGGCAGTTTTGGCACTCAGGGACCTGGGGGCTGGGCCCGCAGAGGGGTCCTAGAAGCACGTTTAGGCATTAGCTTAAAACACCGCCTGACTGCCTTTGTAGGACCGTTTCACACGAAACCATCTATAAGGGAAGCAGGGCAGGGACTGTCATCTTTTTTTTTTTTTTTTTATAGAAGAGGCAGTCGGGATTCAGTAAGGCTGAAAAACTTCCAAGGTCTCACAATAAATGCTCAGGGTTTAGACTTCAGGGCCTCTGGCCCTTTGTCAATCATAGCAGCGGAGGCACGGCAGCGGCAATGTTGAAAATGACCAGCAGAGGGCGGTCTTCACAAAGGCTGTGGCCCTATCCCGAGAGCCATCAAAGGGTCCCGGCTCTTGGGACAGACCCGCATCGTGGATCCCCTCAGGCTGAGAAGGATACAACCTCCTCTCCTGTGATTTTCCTGCCCCACGAAAGCTTCCCTAAATCTAAACCTGAAACACCAGATACACATAAATTCCAGGAACGGACTACCAAAAAGCTGGCTAGTGCCCTTCAAAAATGTCAAGGTCAAGAAAGGCTGGCTGAAGACCTGTTCCAAATTAAAGGAGCCTAAATAGACATGACAGCTAAATGAACACGTGACTGACCTTTGATGGGTTTAGATGATAGTATTCTGTCGATGTTGAGTTTCCTAAAGTTGGTCATTGTGCTCTTTTTATGTAAGAGAATCTCCTTGTTCATAGAAATATTTAGAGGCATGGAGTTCCCGTCGTGGCTCAGTGTTTAACAAACCCGACTACTAACCATAAGTTTGCTAGTAATCACGAGTTTTCGGGTTCGATCCCTGGCTCCGCTCAGCGGGTTAAGGATCTGGCGTTGCCGTGAGCTGTGGTGTAGGTTGCAGACGCTGCTTGGATCCTGTGTTGCTGTGGTGTGGGCCGGTGGCTACAGCTCCAATTCAACTCCTAGCCTGGAAACCTCCATATGCTGCAGGTGCCACCCTAAAAAGCAGGAAAAAAAAAAGTTAAGAAAAAAACACACCAATAGAATATTACAATAAAAGAAATGGAGCAAAGTATAAGTGATGGGGGAATCTGGGTAAAAGATATATGGAACCTCTTATGCTATACTTGCAATTTTTCTGTAACTTTGAAATTATATCTAAATTAAAAGTTAACAACAACAAGAGGCGGTCCTAGCTCTCCAGCAGTTGGGCCTTGGGGTAGCCACATCTGATTCCTGGCAGAGCCCTCCCTCACTGGGGGAGGCCTTTTCTCAGTGATAGTGGCTTCGGTCACTGTGAAGCCCTGACCTTTGCCCTGGGCTGGCCAGAGTGGCCCTGTACAAAGCTTCCTTGCTAACAGAACTGCCAACCGTCGATGGCTCAAACTAGCCTTTGCAGTCGATGTTTTGAGAAGAGTGATGGTAATTGGCATCTATAGAGAGAAGCGCAGTGGACCCAGCTGAGCGCCAAATGAAGCTGCGGGCCCCCGGGGGTGGGGTGGGGGGCACGCCGGGCCTGTGCAGCACAGAGAAGCAGCAGAATGTCAGTGGAGGAACCGCCACCTGGAGTCTTGTGAGGGATCCTTCCAGAAGGTGAGAATCCGAGGGAGCAGGGAAAAGTATAACAAGAATACAATGAGATTATTGTTAATAAATGCAATTCAAATACAGTAAGGAGCCGCCGCACAGAGGACATCCAGAAAGAGCCCGTGGGCACGAGGTAGCCTCGTGCTGTTGGGATCACCTGGAGGCTCCCTCTCCCACCACCCCAGGATTCTGATTCGTTTAGGCCTGGAATGGGGATGGAGCGTTGGCAGCGCTCACGGGCACCAGGCACTGCCTGGACCACACTTTTGAGTTGCAGTCAGGTAGTGAATCCCTGCGTCCTGCGCCCTTAGAGGAGTCGCGGCGGTGACAGACACGTGACGGCTTCAAGCAAGGTATCCTAAGTGGTCCAAAGCCACCACAGTCGCCTCTGGCTGGGCGACAGGGATTGGGGTGAGAGCGTAGTGTGGGTGAAATGCCACATGGATTGGTTCCAGAGGAGACGGGCTGGAGGAGGGCCTCCCGGGGGAAGGAGCTGCCCATCCGTGGGGTCCCTGGGGAATAAAGGGCCCAAAGACGGAGTGGGGGTGGGGAGGGGAGCTGAGAGCTGGGTCAGGAATTTGAACCGTGTTTGGAGCCAACGCGGAGGCTCTGACGGAGACGTGACCAGACGCGATGCTTTCAAAAGATTGGGCAGAGATACGGAGGGCCAACGGGGGAAATCTAGAGCCCTGAAACCAGAGAGGAGGTCTCGGCTGGAGGCTCCGAGAGAGATAAGGCCTGAGGTGAGGGCACGCAGCGTGTGGAAAACAAGGGAGTTTAAATGCTCTAGCTAAGCTGAGGGGTTGAGTTACACAAAGAATCCATTTGTTCTCTTAAGCGATTGGCCTAAAGTTAGCACTGCAACGGATTTGAAGCATTTACAATTGCAAATAATTTTTTTTTTTTTTAAAAGCTATACTAGATACATGGAAAGATGTAGACCACTGAAAATCAAGCGTGAGCCTCCGTGTGAACCCTTTGCATAGCTTTCTGGGCAGGAAGGGGCAGACGGAGTCCCGGATGTGCTGACGAATAGTTAACAACAGGCTGGGCGTGGAGGAGGGCCCCGATGGGTAGCTTGTCCATCTCCAAGCTTTCAAGTCCTCCCACGAGGTCTGATTTCAAGCTGCCAACAAGATGTCAAGCAGCTTGCGCATTTCCAAAGAATGCACCAGTTGGCGCTGGGCAGCGGGGTGAGCTGGCCCTGGTGCACTCCTGAAAAGAGGCCGAATGCCAGGAGGTGGATGGAGCCATTCGGCAAGAAGCGAGTGAGTCCCCACACAGCACTGGTCCCAGGACCCAGCCTGAAGCCCAGGGTGCTGATGGCTTTGAGCAGCTGCCTGGAGACCAGCGCTCTTCCCAGAGAAAGGCCGTGGGAGAGGTGGGGCTTGTTCCAGGGCCGCCAGTGCTGGGCTGATCATTGCATGTGACAGAGGAGAAGCTTAAAGGAATGAACGAGTCTCATACCAAGAGGAAGGACCGCCAGTTATGAGTCTCGGCTACTTGGCATCCCTGTGCTTACCTGCCCAAGCCTCGGTCTGTCGCCTTGAAAATATTAATCGTGTCCCCAGAGACATGCAGAGCCCAGAAGCAGTCACTGCTTGTCAGAGCTTCGCCCCAGCCTCCACTTCTCGCCGTCTCATGCTAAAGCATCAGCAGCGTCCCCCAACCTCACCGTGGGTTCCTGCTGGCCGCAGGACGGTCCTTCTGTGTCTCGAGACTCTCCCACACACGCTGGGCGGAGCCTGGAGGCCACGTTTGTCAATGGGCCACAGAGAGAAGGAGGGAGGGAGGCTGCCTCTGGTCCCGTGGGCTTTCTCACCCGGCCTCGGTCTCTCACTGCCCCGCCTACCCTTGGATTCCAGTATTTTTCTGATCATTTTTTCCTTCGGCTTGAAGCTGACATTCTGTTACCTGTGACCCAAAGACCTGAGACACCCTGACTATCTTTCCTTTAAAAATCGGGTGTAGACAAAAGGCTGGGAATCTGATGGGATTTTGACCTCAGGCAAATGACTTAAGCTCCTGGCTCTCAGTTTCTCATCTATAAAAGGAACAAATAAAGGAAAGGAATGGGGTGAATTCCAGCTCTCAGGTACAGCTCTGTTGTATATATCTTTTTTTTTTTTTTTTCGTCTTTTTTGCCTTTTCTAGGGCCGCTCCTGCGGCATACGGAGGTTCCCAGGCTAGGGGTGTAATCGGAGCTGTAGTCTAATCCGAGCTGTGCCTGCGATCTACACCACAGCTCACAGCAACGCCGGATCCTTAACCCACTGAGCAAGGCCAGGGATCGAACCCGCAATCTCATGGTTCCTAGTTGGATTCGTTAACCACTGAGCCACGATGGGAACTCCTGTTGTATGTATCTTTATCCAAATAGAGGTGTGTTATCGTGAAATGCCCACTCGATCTCATTCTTACAAATGAGTTTGAAGAGCAGAGATCATCCCATTTGCAGGGAGCTGAGTGACTCCCTAGCGAATACAGGCTGGGCACAAGAGACTGGTGAGAGGGAGCTAAGCCAGCTCAGATGTATGATTGTAGAGGGTCCTTGAACTTGTGCAGGACTGTGGAGCGCCACTGACAGTGGCGCTGGCATGTGGAAGGCTGCCGCTGCAGGTAGGGGAGACCTTTATAAATGTATTTCCAAATCAGGCATATCCACCTTGAATATTCCTGCTTGGAGACAGTGTGCCCTGTGCCCTACGAGAAACTTAAGGGGTTATTCTTCAAGTTATTTTTCAAATTATGCGTACAAAAACTAATTCATAAGGAAGATGTAGATATGTAGCAATTATAAAGAGACGACATCTGACACCTGTTTGGCTTACCGCCCCCTCACCTTTCCATGCCATCACGTACCGCATAGCCTTATAAAACTGCTTATCTCAGAAGTTCCTCATTAAAGATTTTAATTAGTAATATATGCAGATGATTGAAGATCAAAGAATACCTTATCATGGGAAACAAGGCACCTGCCCGTCATTTCCCACTCAGTCCTGCTCCCTGGAGACAAATTTTTGCTTAGAGGTGATGGGGGGGCTACCTCCAGAGTTCTAAATAAGATGCTGTTTATTAATTGAGCCACTTTGGTGCTTTCTGTGGATTGTCTTCTGTAGCAGACAAGACGTCAGTTCATTAATATCCCATGTTCCCTCCCCCCACTCTTCTAAATATAGTTGAATGACTATTTTCTGAGCTTAATGGCGTCTCCTCTTCAACTTCAAAGAACACAATTAAGCCCCCGTTTCCTGCTCCATCAGCTCTAGATGGGATCTCTTGATTCCGCTGGTCTTTGAGGACCGAGGACCAAGCGGCTCTCCTTCCTCCCCTCCCTCCACCTCCCAGCCTGTCAGCCTGTCCTTTGACGGGTCGTTCTGACATCCTTGTTCTTGTCCAGGTTTGTCTAAAGTGGAGTCTAAGAGTAGAAGACCAGAAAATAGTGTTTATTTTGTTTGGGTGGTAAACACAGTTCCCAGCAGAGCAGTGGTGAGCGAGGACTTGTCTTTCTTTATAGACCCAATGTCCCTACTCAATGTTTCTGGGACAAATTTCTTTTCTTTTCTTTTTTTTTTTAGTTCCACCAACCTCCTTTTTCTTAGCCTCATATCATGTTTTTCAAGCTTCCCACCATTATGCCATTTTTTCTATTAATTCTGTTTCTCTGCGTTTTACCGCCTCCCTAAAAACAAAACAAACAAAACAAGAAGCCTCTTGTTGCAGCGGGCTTGCTGCCCTGCGTCTGCAGTAGTGTTGCCATCACTGCAGTTGCCCTTTGCTGTTTTCAATGATCAATCACTCTTTTCAAGACCCTGGTAGCTTCCTCTCGTTTTGCTGGAACATGTCCTTGGGTCACTCTTGAGGATAAACTATACAGAAGGAAAATTTAACTTACTTGTATCCTGCAATGCCTTTATTCTGTGTTTCACTTGATTTTTAAGTTGGCTGTATAAAATTCTAGGTCGGATATCACATTCCCCAAAGTGGAATCTGTTTTTTCTTCTCTCTTGAATCTCGTAGCATTTGCTCTTTGTCCTTGTCTTGAGGGTTTTTCAGGGAGCATGTCTCTGTGTGAATCTTTTCTTTGTTTCTTTGGTATTTTATTTACCTTGATTTTAGCTTTTTAGATCTTCAAGTTGTGCTCTGGACATCTGGTTTAGGGAACGGACTCAGAAGGTCTTAGTTTTGCAGCCTTGAACCTTGGAAGCATCCTGTACTCTCCCGAACTAGTTAAACTTGGAACGGTGGTGAAGATCAATTTGTCATCCATGCATTCATTTACTTAAGAAGTATTTATTGGAGTTCCCATCGTGGTTCAGCAGTAATGAACCTGACTTATATCCATGAGGACATGGGTTTGATCCCTGGCCTTGCTCTGGCGTTGCTGTGAGCTGTGGTGTCGATCACAGACCCAGCTCAGATCCTGTGTTGCCGTGGCTATGGTGTAGGCCAGCAGCTGCAGCTCTGATTTGATTCCTAGCTTGGGAACCTCCATATGCCATGGGTGCAGCCCTAAAAAGCAAAAAAAAAAAAAAAAAAAAAAAAGAAAGAGAAGAAGTATTTATTGAAAACCTACTAGGTGTATGAACTTAGCAGCAAATATGGGCTTCAAACCCAGGTCTTCTCACGCCTAGTTCAGTGCTATTCCTGTCCATCACATCAAGCCCACCTCTTCCTCAAGGAGCCTATAGATCTGGATGTCACGATAGTAACAGCTAACATTGTGAACTAGGCACTGTTCTAACTTCATCACGTTATCCATATTAACTCCTTTAATTCTCAGTTCACGAGATAGGTTCTATTATCCTCATTTCACAGAAGTGACTGAGGCACAGAGAGGTAAAGTGATTTCCTCATGGCCACACAGCCAGTAAGTGCTAGAAGCAGGAATTGAAGCCAGGCATTCTGGTTCTAGAATCTAGGTGTGAATCTTTTCTTATTCGAGTACTGGGTCTCCACTGCACCTTAGTGATCAGAGACACATGCCATTTTTCATTTTGGAAAATTATTTACCACCTTTCTCTTATAACTTCCTTTATTTTTAACTTTTGCTCTTTTGGGAATTCCTGATATTTAGATCTCAAACCTCTAGAGCATCCCTTTATCTCTTTTGTCTTTTCTATCATATTTTGCATTTGTTTTAAAACCTTCTAATCTGTACTCAATTTCTTCAACCTCATCTTCTAACCTTACTATTATTATTACTTTGGCAAATGTATATTTTTATTTTTAATTTTAAAGAATGCTTTCTTGTTCTGTTCCTTTCTTAGAATACCCTTTTCTTGTTTTACCATGAGGATACCTTTTCCCAGTTGTCTCTGAGATTTTTAAGTGTGTGTTTGTTTACTCTGCTTCTGCTCCAAGAATGATCTGTTTTCCTCTAGCATCATGTTTGCTTATTGGTTTATTTTTTCTGTACTTTTCCCTTTGGCCAAGTTTCCTCCGTGTCTCTTTATTCTTGGTTTTTTATTTCTGTTCAAGATTGAGGCAACGGGGGCTGACGGGTAGTTTGAAAAGTGTGGGCAGAGCCTCTCAGGCTTCTCTCCAACAAAGAGGCTAGAAGCTAGTGTGTTGTCATTCTTATGCCTTTCTAGGTTCCTCTCTAGATTTCCGACTCCGTGTTGGCTAACCTGATTCTGCCAAGGGGGTCTGTACAATTTCTTCAGAAACGAGCTCTCTAATGCTCAACTTAGAGAAAATGGGACCCATCCAATGTCTACTCTGGGCAAACAGAGGTGTCGGCTGCTGCATGTAGAGAACTTCAGCGGTTTCCAGCCCATTTTCCATTCCTACTTTGCAGCATCCTTTGCATTTCCAGGCTGGGGCATCTCTATGTCTGGGCCGACTTGAGCCCTCATTGGCTGCAGCACATCCACCTGCTGTATTGTCAGTATTCACCCAGCCTTTTTGTTTTCAAGAAATTTGTTGAAACTTCTGCCTCCTGATGACCCCTTTCTTGCTTTTGTCTTCTTTCTTTTCATTCTTTTTTTTTTTTTTTTTTTTGCTGTTTTAGGGCCATACCTGCAGCATATGGAGGTTCCTAGGCTACAGGTCTAATTGGAGCTATAGCTGCTGGCCTATGCCACAGCCACAGCAATGCCAGATCTGAGCTGCATCTGTGACCTACACCACAGCTCACAGCAACAACTGATCCTTAACCCCCTGAGCGAGGTCAGGGATCGAACCCTCAACCTCATGGATCCTAGTTGGGTTTGTTAACCAATGAGCCCGAAGGGAACTCCTGCTTTCTTCTTTATTGTTGGTTTATGCCTTTTTAATCCTTCCATTGTTAATTTAATCTTGGAGTCTCGGAAGAGAGCTATGTACGCCAAGTCCTTAACCTGAACTGGAATCTTGAAATAGCCATTTAAATGGCCACGTGTTTCTCTGAAACATGGTTGTAACGTAAACTGTCGCAAATGTTGTGATGAAGATCCAGGTAGCTAAATCTTCCTGTACGTTGATGATTATTTATTTAGAATAAATTATGAGAAGAATGACTTTATCAAAATGGAAGCACCTACATTAAAAAAAAATTAAACATCCACTTACCTTCGCGATCAGCAATTCCGCTCCTAGGTATTTACCCAGAAGAAATGAAGACATATTCCCACACACAGACTTGTATGCCAGTGTTCGTTACACCTGTATTCTGTGGAAGATGGTGGAAAACTGGAAGCAGCCCAGATGTGCATCAACCACTGAAGGGATGGACAAATTGTTATATATTTGTATAATAGAATGCTCTTCATTAATGAAAGGGAACACACTCTTGATACCATAAAAACATGAATGAATTTAGAAACATGCTGCATGAAAGAAGCAAGACATGAAAGAGAAAATAATATGTTATTCTTCTAATTTATGATTCCTAGAACAGGCAAAATCATCTGTAATGGTAGAAAGCAGATTACTGGTCGCCTGGGGCAGGGGCAGGGGGCAAGAGGTCTTTTTTGGGTGATTTAAATGTGCATCTCTTGATGAAGGTGGAATGTGGAGGTTGTATATTTTTATCAAAACTCACCAAAGTATATGCTTAACATAAGTGCATTTTTATTTATAATAAATATAAGTGTAAATAAAATGTAAAATAGAGAAAAGATATAAAATAGATGATCAACAAGGATCAATTGTACAGCACAGGAAAGTCTAGTTGATATTGAATAATAACCTAAATGGGAAAAGAATCTGAGAAAGAATGGATATACATATACATATAACTGAATCACTTTGCATTATATGATAGTTCTTTTTTTAAACCTTTTTTTTTTTTTTTAATCTTTTTGGGCTGCACCCATAGCATATGGAAGTTCCCAAGCTAAGGGCTGAATTGGAGCTGTAGCAGCTAGCCTACACCACAGGCTCAGCAATGCAGGATCTGAGCTGCGTCTGCAACCTGCATCACAGCTCACCTCAACGCCAGATCTTTAACCCACAGAGACCAGCGATCAAACCCACATCCGTTCCTGCTGAGCCACGACAGGAACTTCCGTTTGGTAGTTCTATTATTTCGTTTTGTAAGGAAGCTGCATACTGTTCTCCTTAGCGGTTGTAGCAATTTACATTCCCACCAACAGGTATGAGGGTTCCCTTTTCTCCACACCCTCCCCAGCATTTATTGCTAGTAAACTTTTTTTTTGGCTTTTTTTTTGGGGGGGTGGCACACCTGCAGTATATAGAAGTTCCCAGGCTAGGGGTCGAATTGGAGTTTCAGCCGCCGGCCTATGCCACAGCCACAGCAATGTCAGATCTGAGCTGAGTCTGCAACCTACACCACAGTTCACAGCAACGCCGGATCCTCAACCCACTGAGCGAGGCCAGGGATCAAACCCGCATCCACATAGATCCTAGTGGGATTTGTTAACTGCTGAGGCATGAAGGGAACTCCTGTTAGTAAATTTTTTTTTTGTCTTTCTGCTTTTTCTAGGGCTGCTCCTGCGGCATATGGGGGTTCCCAGGCTAGGGGTCGAATCGGAGCTGTAGCTGCCAGCCTATGCCACAGTCACAGCAATGTCAGATCTGAGCTGAGTCTGCAACCTACACCACAGCTCACAGCAATGCCAGATCCTTAACCCATTGAGCAAGGCCAGGGATCGAACCTGCAACCTCACGGTTCCTAGTCGGATTCGTTAACCACTGAGCCATAACGGGAACTCCTGTAAACTTTTTGATGATGGCCGTCCTGACCAGTGTGAGGTGGTACCTCATTGTAGTTTTGATTTACATCTCTCTAATAATTAGTGATGTTGAGCATCTTTTCATGTGCTTTTTGGCCATAGGTATGTGAGATATTTATTTTAGAAAGTGAAATTTAATAATAATCTCGCACTTCTTTCACTCCTACTCCAGAGTTACAACCACAACGATCCGTTGTGTCTTGGTTCTTCCAGTTTACCTGACGCGTCTACCAGCAGATCTACAAGGACACTTTTTATAGAAGTAGGATAATACGATATGCATAGCCTTGAGGCTTGCGGGTAACATTTGCCAGCTTTCGTCTTGTGCAAAGGGCCCAGCTGTTTCCCCTGTGGTGACTAGAAAGCTCCCTGCAGGTAACAGGTTTTTACGTGCTAGATTCTGCATCTTCCTCTGTGGGTGAGCATTTCCCCTTTGCTTCGAGAGAAAATATTTTAACAGCACTTCCAGCTGTCTCTGTTGCTAACATCACATGGTCTCTAACTTTTAGCTGAGGTTCTTGCAGCCTAACTTCTTTCCACGGAAGGAAAGGCCCTTCTAGGCGGGGTCCTGGGTTGTGGTCTGTCTGGACTGAGCAAGAGACAGTGGCTTAAGGGAGGTGAAAGCCCCAGGGGTGGGAGTAGCAGGGCTGGTGGCCGGGGGGTGGCGTGGGGTGAGTGGAGGTCTCTGCCAGCCAGAAGGGGCACTGGGCTACACAGCCATCTCTGACTTTATTTCATTTTAAGTTTTCGCCCACCCCCTGCCTAGGATGCCCGCTTCCCTCCATCTCTTCAAGCTCAAGGCCAAGCCCACTATGTCCAGTCACTGAGGATTGCTGGGCCTCTGCCTGAAACACCTGTTTCTTCCCCTGATAAAGCCACGAGCTGCTTAAATGTTAAACCATGAGCAAGAAATAACCCCCAAGAACATGCCTGTAAGGGTTACATGGGAGATGAATGGAGTATAGGCTTCTCAATTGGTACAAGAATCATCTAGTGAGTGGTAGAAAAATGCAGCTTCCCAGACCCTTTTCTATAAGAGCTGGATGTAGGAGGTCTGTGAGAATCCTACTTGGAGGAACATGGGCCTAGAGGGTAAAATGCTCAGTCTTCAAACTCAGAAAGAATGTGGACTCATTCCACGCTCAGAGGTGGAAGAGTGACAGGTGCCTCCTCTGCATAACTCGGGGCTGAATTAAAACTCAGGTGGTCCATTCCCCCCAGTCCCTGTCTCAGTGGGTTCTGTCTCAGCCTTGGCGATCTGGAAGAAAAATACCTCTTCCTTTTCATCTACAAAAATTACAGGAGTTCCCATCGTGGCTCAGTGGTTGACAAATCTGACTAGAAACCATGAGGTTGCGGGTTCCATCCCTGGCCTTGCTCAGTGGGTTAAGGATCCGGCATTGCCATGAGCTGTGGCGTAGGTTGCAGACACGGCTCGGATCACGAGTTGCTGTGGCTCTGGCGTAGGCCGGTGGCTACAGCTCCTATTTGACCCCTAGCCTGGGAACTTCCATATGCTGCGGGAGCAGCCCAAGAAATGGTAAAAACAAAAACAAACAAATTGTATTCCTGTGCTTTAGGAGGCCCTAAGTTGGCCTTGGGTCACTTTCCTCACCCTTTCAGGAGTGTCTCTGGCTTTAAAGTTATTATTATTACTTTTTTGTTGTTATTGCTGTGCCCGTGGCATGCAGAAGTTCCCAGGCTGGGGATCAAACCTGTGCCACAGCAATGATCCGAGCCACAGCAGTAACAACACTGGATCCTTAACCTGCTCGGCCACCAGGGACTCCCAACAGTTAATGTTTGATCCTGGTCCAGTTATCACTTGCTGCATAAAAGATCACCCAAAGCTTAGTGACCCAAAACGTTAATTGCTTTTGCATATGAACCTGTGCTCAGGCAGGCCTGGTCAGGGATGGTGTCTCTGCTGGACATGGTCTCCGCTGGGGCTGCTCAGTCCCCTCGCCTTGCCCGCTAGCTGGGGCGGCTCTGGCAGGAGCCCAGCTGGGTGTGTGGGCTGGTTCCTCGCAATGTGGATCTCTCCATGGGCGGCTTGAGCTCCCTCGTGGCGTGGGGGCTGGGCAGCAGGAGCCAGCACCGCAGAGGGCAAGGCAGACTGGCCATTGCAAGTCACATAGTGTCACTTCCACAGTGCTTCAGGGAATCGTAAAGTCCTGCTCAGGTTCAAGGGGAGGAAAGCGGTCCCATCCCTTGATAAAAGGAGTGTCACCATTACATAATAAAAGTAGCAGGTGCCACAGGAGATCTTGCAATCATCTTTGGAAAATACCGTCTGTCAGTTGACTGTGGCCTATTTCTGTTATTTATGTAGGTTTTTCTGAAGCATATTCACTAATTGTTGTGACATCTATTTTTTCCTCCTTTTATCATCTTCACAACCCTGCAAGGCAGTTACACCCCTTTTTGCACATCCAGATACTACTTCTATATATATTAGGTTTAACTGACGCATTATTTTTCAAATTGTGATCACTTCTGTAAGAAAAGATCTATATAAACTTCTGAATTTCTAGATTTTCTTCACAATCAGACCAGGCTTTCCTCCTCTCAGCAAAAGGCTGGGGCTGAGACATGGTGGCCCCCTTAGAAGAGGCCTGTCCTCCGTCCGTTTGCCGCAGTCCCCACCACTCCCTGTTACCCTTCACCCATTACTTTTGTGTCTCACAAGCCTCTAACTCCGAGGCTTTCTGCTTCAGAAAAAAATAGACTCAGATTGTACCATAGAGAAATGGCAAATAATAGCAATAGTGTTTTTTGTTTGGTTTTGTCTTTTGAGGGGTCAAAGCACTTTCTATAGAAAGCTCCTCAGGGGGTTTCTTTCTTTTTAAATCTGGTCCAACCCTTTGGGAGAAGCCAGCAGGTCACTGTTTCTTATTTGAAGGGCAGAAGGGCATCTGTGGCTCGGCTCGTTTGAAGGACAGAACTGAGGGATCCGACCTGGTTCCCAGAACAGTCTGACTGCGCAGTTCCGACGCCTGCCCACCCAGCCTGGCCCTCTGGGGAACGCCTGCAAGGGAGCAGAATTCTCCTCGCGTTTGCCATCCGTGCTGCCTGATGAGCGCTGGATCCACGTAACATTCTCAGCAGGGGAAAAAGGACACTCATCCTAGGAGCATCAGCACCAGAGTCTCCCAGCTCCACAGCCTCACCCAGAGCCACGTCGGCACACAAAGGCCTTCTCTCTGAAGATGAGCGCCCAGTGTTCACACCACTGTTCAGAACCGCTCTGAATATTCCTCAGGGCTCAGTGCTCGCTTGGTCTTGTCAAGGGCACTTGGTTTTGTTTCCAAAATGTCAACAGATAAATGAAGTGTTGCTTAATCAACCAGAAGAGCATGGCCCAAGGAGAGCGGACCCTGCATGGACGGCTTTGCTCTCCCGTCGGAGGAGCTGGGCCGGCCCCGCAAAGGGCAGCGGGCGGGTGGGCTCTGCTGCGCCCTCGCTGTGTGATCAGGACACCTGCCCCTCTTGATGCCGGGAAGCACTGTTCCTCCTCAGCACCGCAGATGCCTAAGAGCAGGGAGGGCTGTGGTTTTACCGTCCATCAGAGTAGGCGCAGCCTCCTGGCCGGAGCGCTCCCCACAGCCCCTGATCCATCACTTTGCCCAGGCCGCTCCTCATCAGGAACCGAGACCCTACGCGTTACGTTATCATTCACTTGTTATGCGTTCTAGTTTTTTACCATCTCTTGCAGAAATCTATTGCTGCTTAACAAATCACCTCACCAGCTGGTCGTGCAAAATAGTACCCATCATTTTTATCTTCTCGCGTCTGCAATTTGGGCAGGATTCTGCCTCACACGGCGGCAGCCGAGCTGGGGCTTTTGGATCTGCATGCTTCCGAGACGACCCACGCACCAGCTGACTGTTGGAGCTGGGGGGTCTTCTCCACGTCACCTCTCCGTGTGGCCCGGGCTTCGTCACCACGTGGTGGCTGCGTTCCCAGGATGAGTGCCCCAAGAGAGAACACCAGACGGAAGCTGTGTGGTCTTTCGTGACCTGGCCTCAGAAGTCACATAATGTCAGTTGAAGTGGTCAGGTCACAACGTCCCAACTGGTTCAGGGGGAGGGGTCACCGATTCCACCTCTTGGCGAGGGAGCGGCCAGGCTCTGGAAGAACAGGTGGGACGAGAAATGCCATTGCAGCCATTGAGGGGAAATGCCGTCTCCCACGCCACCTAAATAGGCACCCCAGATGCTCTGCTGGTTATTTTGGCATGTTTTAAATTTTATAGAAATAGCCGTGCTAAATAGATCCTATAACTTTGTTTGCCCAAGATTTATGAGAGTCGTTTATTGTTGGGAGAAGGTTATTCATTTTTAGAACTGTCTACTATTCCGTTGTATTTATTTACCACAATTTGGCTGGCCATTCTGTTGTTGGCTATTAATGTTTTTTCCTGTCTTTTTTTTTTTTTCCTTGTGTGTCTGTGCCTTTGGCTATTTTGTACGGGGCCACTGGGAATGTCCTATGGAACTCTGTTGGGGCACCAGAGCCAAGGGCAGTGGTTTTCAACCAGGGGTAATTTTTAGCAATGTCAGGAACATTCAGCAAATGTCACAGACATTCTTGGTTTCCATGGGCGTGGGGGCCAGGGATGCGGCTAAACATCCTGAGATGCACGGGCCAGCGTCCCCCCCCCCCCGCCCCCAACAAAGAATCATGTGGTCCAAGATGTCAATCACGCCGAGGTTGAGAAACTCTACCTTAGTGGAGGAGTGGAATTCCTAGGGGATCAGGTGTTGGTAGTTTCAACTTTATAATATTAAATCGGGTTCTCAGGTGTTGAACCAACTGATAGCGTGGCGTGTTCCACATCCTTTGCTCTGGGCAGTCGTCTTAATTTTTGCTGATTCATGTGTTTTGCCCTTTTTCGATAGAATTGATTTGTTGGAATTCTTTACATATTCTGGACACCAGCCCTCAGCTGGCTTTGTGTGGCAGGTTCCCCCACTTTGTGGCTCGTCTTCTCGCATTTTCTGTGGTTCTTTGGATGAACAGAAGGGCTTCAAGTTTATAGCTGAATTGACTAATATTGTACTAGCCTTTAGGTGTGATATATTTTGGGGGATTAAATTTAAGAAAGCCTATCCTAGACATCCCGTTGTGGCTGAATGAGTTAAGAACCTGACTAGTATCCATGAGGATGTGGGTTTGATCCCTGGTGTCGCTCAGTGGGTTAAGGATCTGGCGTTGCTGCAAGCTCCAGGGTCGGTTTTGGATGTGACTTGGATCTGGCATTGCTGTGGAATAAACCAGCAACTGCAGCTCTAATTAGACCCATAGCCTGGGAAGGTCCATATGCCGCGGGTGCGGTCCTAAAAGCAAAACAAAGGCCGGCCGGCCTACCCTGAGGTTCTCGCTGTTTTCCAAGCCTGGGAGCCCATTAGAGTCTCACTCTTGGAATTGGTGACAGTGGCGTTCCTCTTGCTGTCCCCAGAGGTGGCTGTCCCTCATCTTCTGGCGTGATTGCCGGCTGCTTAGGAGTCCTGGCCCTCAGCACAGTTCCTGGCAGACGGCGCTTCCTCTGCTGCGACTGGACTCTTTGCATCCCTTCTATGCCCGTCCACCCAGGACTGGACTCTGCTGTCTGAGGAGTAGCCTCCAACTGCACTGACCTGTCTGCAATCACAGTGCCCCTTAGGGTCAGCCTTGCGAGGATGGAGCCCCAGTTTTCCATAGCCAGGGACCGTTTCCTCTAGACCCCTCTGGGTCACACTTCTATAGGGCCTGGATCAATCAGGGTGGAGCTGAAGATGCAGAGTGGGGCCCACGAGGGGAGATCCAAGATGAGCCCATCTGCTCTGACCAGGCACCGTTGAGCCGGGCCTGCCTGCCCCAGTGTCCCCTCCAAGGTAACCACAGTTGAAGGATGGCCTTGGAGCTCTCTGCTCCGTCCACCCACCTGTCCATTTTGGACTCAGCTGTTCTTCCTTCGCCTTCCAGCTCCACTCGTGACCTGACTTTCCAGTGCCCTCCCCTCCGAGGTCCTCCCACCTTTGACATCACATTGGTCTGAGTTTCTCCGGCTTTGATCCTTGGTACCTTGAAAAGGCTTTGGATGAAACTCATCTTTTGGCTCCTACAGCTCCCGGCTGCCCCAGGGAAAGCACCTTATCCTGGCTCGAGCTTCCCTGACTCAAACCCAGGGATTTGGATGACGTTGAAAGGACAGGATTCCTGACGTCCAGCCTGATCAATTACCAGGTCAGGGAGAAGGTGGATCTTAAGGTGGGACACAAAGAAGGTGAAAAAGCAAGAGTCAAAACAGCCAAACTGCAGGAAGACGTAGGAGGGTGGATAGCTCCAGGGAGAGGGCTTGAGAGCCAGACGTGTGTGCGGTGGAGAGCTGGCCCGGGGCCCTCTCGAATCGGAGTTCTGAGCACGGTCGTTGCACACAGATGCGGGATCTCCCAGCCTCACTCTTTGTGTGACCTCAGGCAGATTATCCTCACAGAGCCCTGTTTTCATCAAGTGGGGAGGGCATAACTTTTGCATGACTTTATGAAGATTAAATGATAATAGATATGTAAACCACGTCCCGGGATTTGGCACCGAGCCTGTGTTCAGAACGGCAGCCGTTGTTACCACTAGCAGTCCGGGAACAGAACACCAGCTTCCAGTTTCCTTTGTGAGTGTTCTGCACACAGCAGGGCTCAGCAAACGGTGGCCCACAGGCCAAGTCCCACTTACTGGATGTTTCTGAATGGCCCCTGAGCTAAGAATGAATTTTCATTTGTAAATGAATGAAAAAAAAATCAAAAGAAAGGAGAAAATTACCTAGTTGGCTGGACCTTGCACAACTGGGAAACCTTCACTCCACGGCTTGCACCTGCTTGGCTGCTTTTCCCACCAGTGCTTCCCTGGAGCCCTAGAGTAGCTTTTGATGAAGCCAGCCTTGGTTGATCCAATGCGCTGATGTCTAGATTTCTAAGCAGTGGGCCTGATTCACTGCCGGATCATACCCGCGAGCCAGGACAGGACTGCCTTGAGATCAAAATGAAATAAAATGTGCAAATGCGCTCTGAAAAATAGATGGAGGTTATCATTCCGTAAACAATGGTTAAGTGTTATTCAGTGAGGTTGCAAGGTATTTCATTCTTCTTTGTATGGTGAATAATATGTATCTTTTAACAAAAATGTTTTATTAACCAGAATGCTCTCATTTCTGACCAGACCAAGTAAGTTTTTAAGCCAAATGAAATCACTCAAGGAGCACGTTGCGCTTCCCAGCCCTGTTTCTAAAGAAAATCCCAGCTCCCACCATCGCAGTTTTGCTCCCTGCTCGCCTGTCTCTGCGCTTGTGTTTGGACCACTTGATGGCTCTAAGTGACTGAGTAGAGCAGATACAAATCATTGCAATGGAAAAAGCCAAGGAGTTGTGAGACCAGGGTTTTAAGAGACTCGTCGGTCAGGTTTTGACATTTGCCCAGGTGAGGGTGAGTGCAGGAGTGGAAGGAATTCTGAGCCAAAGCCCCAGGAGCTATCATGGGAGACCAGGGAGGGGCTTTGAGGAAGAAAGCAGAGGGAGAAAAGGGGGATGGCCTGAGAGTCAAAGGACGTTTCTGTAAAGGAGGGGACAGGCAAAGGGCAGGGGGATGAGAACAGGTGTCAGAGGGCGAGTGGCCTTTCCTGGAGAAGGTGCTAGAGGAAGGCGGAGGAGCCATCCCGGAGAAAAGGCTGGGTTCTTGGGTGCTGTCCCCCTATCGGGGGCCCTAGAGCATGTACTGGGGGAGGATGGGGAGAGCAGTGGGGGGGTGAGGTCAGCGGGAAAGACCGTGAGACGGGGTGGGGTTGAGGAGACACATCCTGAGGGGGTTGCCTTGCAGGTGGAGGCCAAGGGCCACAGGATCATCCGTCACCCCAGGATTAGCTGGCCCCAAATTCAAGGGCAAACTCTGGGGTAAAGTTGTTCCCTTCCCCCAGGCAGGAGTGGAGGGGGAGGGGCGGGCACGAGAGGCCTGATGCCCCTGCAGTGGTGGAGGCTGGGGGGGCGGCAGATGCTGTAGCTGCCACAGGCAGTTGCCCCATCGAGAATGCTTTAGCAACGTGCCTTTACGCAGGAGAGTAGGTGTTGGTGACCGGGTCCTCACTTCCTGGATGACTTAAATACTAAGCAGCTACTTCAGAGGCCAGAAGAGGCTTGGTTTCTAATGACGCTCCGTCCACACCATGACGCTGCCCTGGACCGCCTTTCTCCTCGCTTTGTGTGCAGCTCCCTTTCTTCTTCACGCAGATTCTCCAGAAGAGGGACCTTCTCTGACCTTTGTGCCCCAAACCGCCCTTCACATCGTTTGTTAATCATCTTACCCGGCTTTATTGTCTTCATTCACTTAGGTCTGCCTGACACCTTCTATATATGCTTAGTAGTTATTAGCTGTGGTCCCCAGTAGAATGGAAGCCCCACGAGGTTAAGGGCTTTCTGTTGTTCTCTGCCCTCTAGCCCAGCACTTAGAGCAGAGCTCAGTACATATCTGAACAGATGGATGGATGGGTGGGTGGATGGATGATGGATGGGTGGGTGGGTGAAGATGGATGGATGGATGGGTGGATGGAGGGGTGGGTGGTGGATGGATGAGTGGATGGATGGATGGATGGATGATGGATGAGTGGGTGAAGATGGATGGATGGATGGATGATGGATGGATGGTGGATGGATGGGTGGATGGGTGGATGGATGGATGGATGGTGGATGGATGAGTGGATGGATGGATGGGTAGATGGATGAGTGGATGGATGGGTGGATGGATGGATGGGTGATGGATGATGGATGGATGGGTGGATGGATGGATAGATGGATGATGGATGGATGGATGGGTGGGTGGATGGATGGGTAGATGGGTGGGTGGATGGATGGATGGATGGATGAGTGGATGGATGGGTGGATGGATGGATGGATGGATGAGTGGGTGGATGGTGGATGGATGGATGATGGATGGGTGGATGGATGGGTGGATGGATGGATGGGTGGTGGATGGATGAGTGGATGGATGGATGGATGGATGGGGATAGTGAGCACAGGCAGAGGGCCTGCTGATCACGTACAGGCCCTGAGGGATTTCATTTCTCGATTAGAAGTTGTTGCCATGTCAATGATTCTATTAACCCCAGGATTCTCTCTCTGCACCCACCTCCTGCACAAAAGGGAACTGCCTAAAATTCAGCACCCATAGTGTCTCTCTCCAAGTTTTATGCAGTTAAATCCACCTGCTAGAAACTCAGCTGCTGCCTTTGACTTCTCTCTCCTCCATCTCGCCCATCCCCCCTTAACTTCTTTTTCTGATGTTGGCCAAGAGACAGGTGGGAGTCAGAAAATTGGGACCTACCATGACCTGTTACCAAGGCTTGAGGTTTTCAGTAACGAGACAGACCCCCTGCCCTTTCCCAAGAGCTTAGGCTGAGGGAGGACGGGAGAGGGCACACGTGATGCTAGGACGGCATGCACAGGACAACAGGGCAGCACCACCTTCAGGGAGGCTTCCTTTGGGGCATCGCCTCTGAGTAGTAAGCTGGCCGGTGGCGGGGGGGGGGGGGGACCTAACTGAGCGGGAGGGTTGGGTAAAAGCGTCTCTCAGACAAGTTGCAGGGACTAGAGTTGAGGGGCCCATTGGAGGAACCAGAAGGGCTGGGAGCCTGGAAACCAAGCAGGAGGTGGGCGTTGTGGTAACATCAGAGCTGCGATCTGACAAGCAGGTCGGAGTCCCAGCTCCCACACCACTAGCTGTGAGGCCCTGGGCAAGTTAACGATCCCATGTCTTTTGTTTTTCTTTTTAGGACCGCACCTGTAGCATATGGAAGTTCCCAGACTAAGGGTCGAATCAGAGCTGCAGCTGCTGGCCTACACCACAGCTCGTGGCAACCCCAGGTCCTTAACCCACTGAGCGGGGCCAGGGGTCCGACCCATGTCCTCATGGTTCCTGGTCGGATTTGTTATCACTGAGCCACAACGGGAATTCCAACGATCCCATGTGATGATCAGTTTCCTTATTATGAAAGAGAGCAGTCATCTCCAGAGTAGCTTGGAGGCTGAGGCAATGCAGGGGGAAGATGCTCGGCAAACTCCCACTCTGCTGCATTCGTGTGCTAACAGTGCTGCACTAGCAGTGCAATGCCCGGCACAGGCGTGAACGCACCGATGCCTCCCAGGGGCAGCAGTTCTCTCTCCAGCCACCTTCACCAAGGAACCCACACCTCTTGCTAGAGGCTTGGTCCTTTCCTGGGTCCCCAAACCAGGAGAGGACTTGCTTCCTACTGGGCAGGCTGACCTGCTACTTTAGGAAAGAAGTAGAAGCCTAGTATGTGGCTGTGAAATGGACAGGCCAGATCATTTCCAACCAAACTTCACAGGCTGAGGGCAGATCTGGGTGGAGGAAGAAGGGTGACGGATGCGAGGGGACACGGCGTCTGGAGGGAGAGCCCTTCCAGGACCCGAGGAAAGTCCAGGCACGCTCCAGAGTTTTGGTGGCTCCACAGTTTTGTTTTGTGGTTTAATTCAGGCTAAGATAAGCTCATAATAACGAGTACAGTAATTTATACATCCCATGGTAACCATTACTTTTTCCCTGAATGTTTTCCAAGGAAAAAAAATTCAAACTACAGCAAAGTTGAAGGTTTTCTGTAGGTTCGTAATATAACGAACGTAGGTAATCCTTCATTTAGATTCATTGTTAACATTTTGCCATATTTACACTTTTTCTAATTTATTTTGCTGGGTAATTTTTTTTTTTTTTTTTTTTTTTTTTTTTTTTTTTTTTTTTTTTTTTTAGGGCAACACCTGCGGCATGTGCAGGTTCCCAGGCTAGGGGTCGAATCAGAGCAGTAGCTGCTGGGCCTACACCACAGCCACAGCAACGTCAGATCTGAGCCAAGTCTGCGACATACACCACAGCTCACAGCAACACCAGATCCTTAACCCACTGAGCAAGGCCAGGGATTGAACCTGCATCCTCATGAATGCTAGTCAGATTCATTTCTGCTGAGCCATGAGGGGAACTCCGTTGCTGGGTAATTTCTTTTGCTGATGGCACGTTGCAGACACAATGGCAGCTTACCCTAAAGTCTTCAGCAGATGTTACCTAAGAATGAAGATGTTCCCATGACATAACCACAACCTTGCCATCACACCGAGGGAAATAAATAATTCAATAATATCATGTAAAATTCGGTTCCTATTTACATTTTTGACTTGTCCCAAAATGCCTTTTATAGCTGTTGTTTTCAACCCCAAATATAATTTTTGTACCTACATGGCATTTGCTTATGTCTCCTTAGTCTATTTGATCTCATGCAATCTCTTACCTTTCTTTGTTTTTCATGACATTGATTTTTTTTATTTGCTTGTTTCATAGAATGTCCCACTTTTAAGATCTGACTGTGTTCTCATGGGTAGATTCCAGCAACCATTATTTTTTTTAAAAAATTGTCTCCTTAAAAAATGATGGTAATATGTGCAGAGTGAAACAATTTCAGGACCTTAGAGAGAGAGAAAATTCTCCATTGCCTTCTGCCCACCAGGCCGTTGCCCTAAAAGTACATAGTGGTAGCAGTTAACAGTGTGTGCTTCCAGAAAATAAATGCCTTTACCTGCATGTATAGCTATAGAGAGATCTGTTTTTCCATAATCGAGCTCCCTTTAAATCTTATACCCATGTGATTGTGTTATAACAGTTTTTCTCACCTTGCTTTTTAATTAATCTTAAAGGATGTGCCACAACAATACATTCAGATAGGTTTTTTTTAAAATCTGCATAGTTTGACATTTTATGGATGTACCATAATTTCCCCAGTCTTCTACTGATGGACATTTAGGTTATTTCCAGGTTTCCTTTTTCTGTTACAAGGAATGTTGTAATAAACGTCCTTGAACAGGCACAGCCTCTATTTTTGGGACATGGTAAACTTATATAGGTAAGGCCGATGGGCTGAAAGGTGTTTGCATTTAAAACTTGGACAGCTTCATGGCTCCATCCTCTTTCAGGATTCTCAGGAGGAGCTGGGCTGCAGTGCTAGACACAAAATCCTTTCTGAGTAACATCCAAGCAACCAAGATTGGAGTCCAAATGTAATACCCTGTGTTTTTCAGCAGGATTACAGCAGTCTAGGTTGAAAATTGTTCCCACAAATGAGTGTGTGTGTGTGTGTGCTTACATGTGTGCATGCTGAGTCCAAGAAACAGGCCAAACTGGGTTCACAGGTGCATTTTTGGGAATGGGTGTAAGAACCGGATGAAGTTATCTATTGTCTGCTTTGCTTTAAGAGTTGGAGGATCACGCTTGTGGTGTCAGTACTGAAACACTGCAATGGAGCTAGATGCGTGGAAGGGTTGCCGAGGAGAGCCTGGGGACTTGGGTGGGGTGATGTGACTATGGGGGAGGAGGAGGTGCTTATGTAAATTTCTGACCCCCCCATCAGGACTGAGGGATCACTAATCCCCCATCACTAGACCTTGCCAAGTCGTCAACAATAATGTACTTGAAGAAAACCAGCCAGCCAGAAGAGGGAAGGCCCAAGAAATAAATTTCTGTGATCTTATAGATGCATCTCCATATAACACAATTTTTGTAAGTTCCTTGGGGTGTTGCCATATCTTTTCAAAGTGGGAAAATAATTTTACAAAAAGCAATATTCTCTCTCTGTGCTGGTGTAGAATGCTCAAGGACGTACTGTTAAGGGGAAGGCAAGGTGAATTAGAGCATGTATAGTATACTGCAGTTTAAGAAAATGTAAGCAGTGCTTATTAAAAAGTAAGTAAAGAAAAAAGAAAGGTCCCGTTGTGGCACAGTGGTTAATGAACCTGACTAGCTTCCATGAGGATGTGGGTTCGATCCCTGGCCTTGCTCAGTGGGTTAAGGTTCCAGCAGTGCTGTGAGCTGTGGTGTAGGTTCCAGACTCAGCTCAGATTCCGAGTGGCTGTGGCTATGGTGTCGGCTGGCAGCTGCAGCTCTGATTCTACCCCTAGCCTGAGAAACTCCATATGCTGTGGGTGCGGCCCTAAAAAGATAAATAAACAAATGAACAAATAAAAATTAAGTGCAATAAGGCAAGAGAAAAGGCACAAAGATTGGAAAGGAAGAAAACTCTTCACATATAATGTGATTGTGTTCAAGGACATTTGGTCCTTTGCCTAAAGGAGGCTCCAAATAAACTATTAGAACTTATAAGTAAATTTAGTCAAGTCAGAAGACAAAGGATCAATACGCCAAAACATCAAAAGGCCAATAAGCATATGAGAAGGTAACAAACATCATTAGTCATCAAGAAAATTAAAATTACAATAGGAAAACACCATCCAGCCATCAGAATGGCTAAAATTAAAAAGACCAAGTAAGATACCAATTGCTGGTAAAGCTGAGGCACAATGGGAGCCCTTATGCCCTTCTGGTGGGAATATAAAATGGTACAGCCAGTTTGGGAAATTGGTAGTTTCTAATAAACTTGGATATATAACTTTCTTGTAGCTACACGTGTGCTTGTAAATGTTTAACAATTGGCTTTTGGGGGTAGCGGAGAAGGAAGTCCTGATTTATAGCATTTGCCTATTTCCAAGACTTAAATTATTTCCGCCCTTGGCTGATTTCAAGCTACTAACGGGAAGTCACCGGAAGGAGACTTGGGAAGAAATGCGCATAACTGGCCGCATCTGCACCAGCTACCCCAGACCACCGCTGCCTGTGACCTGCAGAGCCATTCTAGGCACACACCCAATCCAGAGAGCCACAAATAGCTCTCTTTGCCTTGAGAAAGTTTTACTCATTACCGGACAAAAACTAGACACGATCCAGGGGGCTACCAACAGATGCAAGGAGTATTCAACAATGACATGCTATTCAGAGTATTCAGAGTTTCCTTCCTGGCTCAATGGTTAATGAACCCCACAAGGATCCATGAGGATGTGGGTTTGATCCCTGGGCTCACTCAGTGGGTTAAGGATCTGGCGTTGCCATGAGCTGTGGTGTAGGTTGCAGACGAGGCTCGGATCCCGAGTTGCTATGGCTGTGGGGTAGGCTGGCAGCTACAGCTCCAATTTGATCCCTAGCCTGAGGATTTCCATATGCCACGGCTGCAGCCCTAAAAAGCAAAGAAAAAAAATTTAGTGTACACACACACACACACACACACACACATACTAAATTACACTAAAATTGAAAAAAAGCAGTTCCCCCAAATCAAAATAAAATATTTTTAACTCTATATTGAATTGGTGGCCAACCACACAGAGAGGAATTATTTCAAAAGATTTTTAACAGAGTAAGAAATCCTAGTGGGAGAAATCAGCAAGAAGTCCAAAATAGTCTTAAACTTTTAATGTTCGTGTTGTTAATAATAATACTGGTATTATTATTCTGAAATTATTAGCTATACATAAAATAAGCAAATTAGTATTTATTTAATAATGTTAATAGAAACCAAGAATTTTACTATAAGAGACAAAGAGATGCAAATATAGAATTTACCAAGGTAGTAAACGTTTTACAACCTTTAGTTTGAATAGAAAATATTAGTATGAATGGTTGGCATGTTTTCTTATTTTTAAAATCTATTCCCTAGTTCTGTCCACTGAAAAGGCCTAGAAATAAGGACCAGTCAGTTGGAGTGTGCGCTCCTGGTGGCAGTTTATAGGTTCTTAATCCTGCCACCCACTAAATGGAACCAGACCTTCATTGGGAAATGGATGCTTCTGGGCTGAGGCAGGAAATGCCCTCAATAAGCCTGGAACAGCAAGAGATAACTGAAATTCCTGGTGTCATGGCCGAAGGATCGAGAGCCAACAAGTGGAACAATTGAAATATGCATATGAAGAGCTGAAAAGCCTTGAAACACGTGATTCATGTTGAAAATTCACAAGTTCATAATGATGCTCAAAAAAAGCCACAAAAACCCCCAACCCAAACTACCATTGGATGATACTGGGAAACCAACTTATGGTTCTAAAACAGGCAAGAGAAAGACTCTCCCTTTGGCATGTGAACCGAACTGTAGGGTAACGGAATGGCAGAAGAGGGGATGTTTCTTTTGGTAGAAGTATCCCAGCCAGTAATTAAGGTATAGCACCATTTGACAAGTCCTTCAAGAAATGATGGTTCTGGGGGAGGGTGATGGCATTCGTTTCCTAGGGCTGCCGTAACATAGAAAACCTTGACACCTTGCAGTCCTGGAGTCCAGACCTGAGATCAAGGTGAGGGCGGGGCCATGCTCCCTCTGAAATGAGCAGAGCCTCCTTGCTTTCCCCTTCCAGCTTCCGGTGTCTGTCAGCCAGCCTTGGCGTTCCTTGCGTGGTAGACACAGCGCTCTGATTTCTGCCTTGTGGTCCCATGAGCATCTTCTCCCTCAGTGTCTCTGTTCAAATGTTTCTCCTTTCGTAAGGTCTGGATTAGGGTGGGTCTCACTTTAACCTGATTTCACCCATGAAGTTTAGGATGTCAGGAAATCTTCGGGGGTGGGGGGCACAATTCAATCAGTCATAATCATCAAGGGCAGCTAGTGTCACCAAGAGACACGGGATAGTATCGATTCTTGCCAAAGATTTAGACCCAACTCAAAGGAAGTCTAGCTACCAATTTTCAGGAGACAGAAGAGATGGAGAGCATGCTGAAAAGCTCCACAGCAATACTGTCATTAAAGTCCCGAGGGCAGGAAATTCTACAGGGCAAGTGACTTGGTTTCCTCAACTAATAAATTGCAGGGAAAACACACACACAGAGGAACCTACACATTAAGATGGATATGGTAGAGCAACCAGATACAATGTAGAGTTCTTATTTGGACATTTGAATACTTACTAGCTATTTAAAAATATAGAAGGGTTATTTACAAGTTTTCAAAACCTATCTTAATGGTGGTAATGTTTAAAAAGAGGGTGTTCTTAAGGATCCGGCGTTGCCGTGAGCTGTGGTGTAGGTTGCAGACGCGGCTCGGATCCCGCGTTGCTGTGGCTCTGGCGTAGGCCGGTGGCTACAGCTCCGATTCAACCCCTAGCCTGGGAATCTCCATATGCCGCGGGAGCGGCCCAAGAAATAGCAACAACAACAACAACAACAACAACAAAAGACAAAAGACAAAAAAAAAAAAAAAAAGAGGGTGTTCTTACCTTATAAGAATAAAGAATACAGACCCTCAGATGAAATGACATGATGTTTGGCAGGTGGCAGGGGAGTGGGGGATGGGTTAGGCGTGAACTAGGATTAGCCCTGTTAATTAACGAAGCTTGGTACTGGGTACATGGGAGTTCCTTATATGCTTTACTTTATATGCTAACGTTTTCTATTATACAAAATTATAAACACAAAATGCAGTATGTTAATTCAGTATTGCTCAACTTGGGACAGTATCAGAGCTGTTTTCTGAAGACGTCTCCCTTCCCCAAACTCACCAAGAGTTACTGTTCAATACACTTCTGGGATATGGAGTTTCTCTTTTCAAATCATCCACCACAGGGTGGAGAAGTTTTGTCTGTTGACAGCTTCTGTCTAGCTGACAAAAATATTAAAAAAAAAAAAAAAAAAAAAAACAAAAACGGGAAGTTCCTGTCACGGCACAGTGGACATGAATCCAACTAGGAACCATGAGGTTGCGGGTTTGATCCCTGGCCTCGCTCAGTGGGTTAAGGATCTGGCATTGCCCTGAGCTGTGGTGTAGGTCGCAGACACGGCTCGGACTCTGGCATTGCTGTGGCTGTGGTGTAGGCCGGCAGCTGCAGCTCTGATTAGACCCCTAGCCTGGGAACTTCCATATGCTGCAAGTGCGGCTCTAAAAAAAAAAGAAAAAAAAAAAAAGAAAAAATTTCATTAAGAAAGGAATTTATTATTTATTTATTTATTTGTTTGTTTGTTTGTTTATTTATTTTTACTCCCACACCTGTGGCATATGGAAGTACCCAGGCCAAGGGTCGAATGGGAGCTACAGCTGGATCCCAGCCACATCTGTGACCGTAGCAACTTGCAGCAATGCTGGATCCTTAGCCCACTGAGCCAGGCCAGGCATGGAACCACATTCTCAAGGCCTTAACCTGCTGAGCCACAACAGAAGCTCCAAGAAAGGCATTTCTAAAAACTCCTTTTATTATAAAAGTGCTATGTGCATACACAAGGTAACAAAGAAAACCTAAAATGAGCCAAAACGTGGGATCCCTCCTCCTGCCCCAGCTGTGCTCCCCAGAGTCTCAGGTCTCCACTATTCCAAGCTTCTTGGGAATGGCTCTATCCACTTTTTTCTGAGCATATACCCAAACCCTGAGATTTGGACCTTATGGCAAATAGGACGATCTGCAACGTGCTGGGGATTTTTCACCTCAAAATATAGTTAGAGACCTTAGCAAATATAGACCCCCTTTCTCCCTTCCCCCTCCCACTATTTGGAAGGACCATCATTTATTTGAGTCCCCAGTTGGCGAGCATTTTTTCCCCAGTGATTTCCTCATACAGATAATGCTGCAATGCACCTTCTGGTACACACAGAGAAAAGGAATTTTGTTGAAAATCTGCATTTCTAAGAAAGCTCCTCCTTCATTCTTTTAGCTCGGGGCAGGAAGCAGCCTGTGGTATGAAGCAATCACGAGGCCAACCTCCCGGACCTGAGGACCCGACCGATCACCTTGTGATTCCCCAGCTGCAGGGCAGCTGGAGGCCAGCGGTCAGGAGCGCGCCCGCCCGGCTCACTCCCGAGTCGGGGAGAGGCCAGCGCCGCCCCTCCACCCATCCCCCGGCTTAGCAGCTGGAAGTGGGGACAGATGCCCCAGCCGAGTGTGGCGCGTGCCCGGAGTCCCCTCGTGCAAGATGCTCCAGCCACAGCCCAGGAGAAAACATCAGCACTGCACCATTTAGGTAAGTGCACTGGCTCTGAACCGTTTGGGGCTGAGGCTGTTAGACTCACCTGGACCCAGCAGTTGTTCAGCGGGTGGTGTGTTTAAAGTTAAGACACTGAGGAGTTCCCCTGGTGGCACAGTGGAACAGAATCTGACTAGGAACCATGAGGTTGCGGGTTCGATCCCTGGCCTCTCTCAGTGGTTAAGGATCTGGCATTGTCATGCGCTGTGGTGTCGGTTGCAGATGCAGCTGGGATCTGGCGTTGCTGTGGCTGTGGTGTAGGCTGGCAGCTGCAGCTCCTGTTGGACCCCTAGCCTGGGAACCTCCATATGCCTCGAGTGCAGCCCTAAAAAGCAAAAATAAAATAAAATAAATAAAAGTAATAAAGTTAAGAGACTGAAATGCAAACGTGACCAGGAGCAGTCAATGCTGAACGTCCTCTCTGAAAGGCGGCCTGCTGAGTGGGGAAGCTAAGCTTTTCTTTTAGTTTAGCCTTTTTATAAAAAAAGAAAGAAGCCTGTGGTTTGTGTTTAATCCTCTGGACAGCCTCTGTCAGCGAGGCCTTTCTTCTCTGCCGTGTGGGACTTTCTATGGGCGGCTCTTGCCAGAAATGGGAATTTCCTGGCAAGAAAGAGAGGCAATTTGAGTCACCCGGACACAGACAGATACGGTTCATCTCAGCAGAGCTTTTCAGGTGTCATTGCAGACGTGCGAGAAACCGGATAGAAGGCTATAGAACGTGCTCTTTAAAGACCTAGTCTCTGGTTCATGGCTTTAGTGACGCTCTCACCCTCCGATCTCCAGCCAGAGAAGTTCAGGCAGGTTTTGTTGACCTGGGAAAAGCAACACAGAGCTACATGGTCAATGTCGCCGTCCAGGCGGTGGGGGCTTCCTTTCCAGCCTGGACAGGAAGGGTCGGGGCTCAGAGTGGAAGGACTTGATTTGTTTCTCCTCTTTTTTAAAAAAAGTGCTTATGGTGCCTGTTACTTGAGAAGCACATGAAGGTTGATTTGCATTCTCTCCCCGAAGAGTATATTCTAGAACTGTTCCTCCTTGCTCTTAACTCCCTTTGTGAGATTTGGCCAGTCCCCAGCTATTCGGAGACCAGCATCTGCTCATTGTAAAGGGATCAATAACATTCTTGCTCATCTGGAGAGTTCCCGCTATGGCTTGGTAGGTTATGAACCTGACCAGTATCCATGAGGATGCGGGTTCTATCCCTGGCCTCCCTCAGTGGGTTAAGGATCCAGCACTGCCATGAGCAGTGGTGTAGGTTGCAGACGTGGCTTGGATCCTGTGTTGCTGTGGCTGTGGTGTAGGACAGCAGCTGCAGCTCCAATGTGACCACTAGCCTGGAAGCTTCCATATGACATGGGTATGATCCTAAAAAAAGAAGTTCTTGCTCATCCAACAAGTCGGATGTTTCCATTGTGGCATTTGGGCTTCAGAAGAGAGGACGCATGGGAAGCATTGCATTTGTGGAAGCTGAGGTGGGGATTTAAGTCAGAAAGCAGGTGATGCAGAGGAGATGCCGGGCGAGCTGGTTAGAAGCAGAGGTTGGATCTGTTTCGGTTTGGTTTGGTTTTTAAGCAAAACGTTAATATCAAGGAAAAGTAAGGAAAGAGGAAAAGAGCTAATGAAGATGTGGTGCTGGGGTTGGGGACGGACTGACCTAGGAGACGCTGGCCAGCCGGGCCCAGGGCTTGGCACACAGTCTGTGCCGATTCCCAGGACTTTAATGAGCGGGGCCAAGGGGAAAGCAGTGTATGAGTTTCACGGAGCTACGAAAAGAAATTCCGTCAGAGACCAGGTGAACTGGGTCCTAATTGAGAAGGAGCCCAGTTCTCTGGGCATTCATCCGGGGAGGCTTTCTGCTTGCCGCCCCCCTTCCCAACCCTACCCCAGGGGTGTCCCCTTTCCCACCACCTGTCTGGTCTCCCTGAACCGCTTTTACGCCCTGAACTAGTTCAGTCCCATAGAGAAGCTTTTGGTAAGCATTCACCAGCTTGTAAGACTTTCTTTTGCAAGAAAAGAAAGAATTGAGCCCTCTGACATTGTCAGGTGCCTCACGGGTTGAGTTTGAATGACTGTGACCTTCAGCTGCCTGAAGGCCTGTAATGCCATCCCTGTTGATTGTCGATTCAAACTCAGGGAACTTTTCAGTCGACAAGACGGGAGTAGAGGGTCCTCCCTTCCTGCCTTTGGCGTCTGTAAGCTAAGACCTGTTCCTCCAAGTAAGCTTAAGCTGCTGCGAGTCAGTCTCGATTCTGGCTCCCCTAAACCGATCAATTCCCTAGGGAGGCAGAATAACAGGGCACCTGGTTTAAGGGTCAGGAAGCCTGGGTTGAGCTTCCCTTCCACCAGTGCTCACCCCACTTGTCCTGTGGCAGATGTTTCCTTATTCCCCATAAGTAGAAAAGGAGCTGAATCAAGAGGCACAAAGATCTCAATAACCTGAAAGGAGGGGCTGAAACTGATGGGATAATGTTGAAAACAACTGGATAGTTGCTGGGAAAGAGCTAATGTTGCTATTCCTTTAGAAAAGTTTGAGTTACCCCTGAATGTGAAACGAGAGTGAGCTGTGGCCCCCAGTCCAGCTCACAATTGCTGGCAGCATCCGAGATGCTCAGCCTCCAGGATAAGGTTGGAGTCCTGCTGTGCTCTCTTCTGTCTGGCGGGGGCGTCGCCCACCTCCAGCCTCACAGCTGCCTCCAGTACTCCCTCCAGCTGGGAAATCGGAGGAGTTGTTCTTAAAATCCAAAGTTGACTGTGTTTCTCTCCTGCTTACAAGCCTTCAGTAGCTCCCTGCTGCTCTCAGAAGAGTCTCACACAATCTCCTCCAGGATCTGGCCCCTCTGGGCCTCTCAAGCCTGTCTTTTATCCTCCACTCACCTATGACCCTGACTCTGGTGCTTCCAAACCACAGGCAGCCCCTAGAACTGGGTCGTCTCTCCCTCCCCTCCTGAGTGCATTCCCAGCGTGCTCATGCACGCACGCACGCACCCACACACACACATGCATTCCTCTGCACCTGTCAGCTTCCCCATCCTCTGTACTTTCAGGGCCCCTGGCTTGGCCCTCTCACAGCACTTCCCAGACCACACTGCAATTGCTTGAGGGGCTCCAAGACAGTGAGCCCCTCAAGACAGAGACTGTGCTTTTTCTAGGCATTCTCAGCATCTGCTATCTTCCTGGAAGGCCCCCAGTAAATATTTGTAGAACCGATGGAAGGCTTGGGAACAACTGGCAAGCCCAGGTGAATTCAGAGAAGACTAATAAGGCTGTTGAGGGCAGTAGAAATGAGGTTGAATGACAACCGAAGAAGCTGAGACAGGTTAGCCTGAAAAGAGCATCAGGAGAGGCACCACAGCTCCCCTTCATGCCAAGGGCTGCCGTGGGGTGGTGGGGTGTGCTTTATGCCAGCCACTCCAGAGGGCAGGGCTGGACTCTGGTGGGAGGGAGGCAGATACGGTACAGTATAAGAAGCAGCTTGGGAGTTTCCATCATGGCTCAGCAGAAGCGAACCTGACTGGTATCCATGAGGATTCGGGTTTGATCCCTGGCCTCGCTCAGTGGGTTAAGGATCCGGTGTTGCCGTGAGTTGTGGTGTGGGTTACAGATGCGGCTTGGTCCTAGAATTGCTGTGGCTGTGGCATAAGCTGGCAGCTGTAGCTCTGATTAGACCCCTAGTCCGGGAACCTCCATATGCCGCGGGTTCGGCCCTGAAAAGACAAAAAAAGAAAGAAGCAGCCTTGGAGAACACTCTATGGACATGCTATGTTTGGGTATGTCTGGCAGAAGAAGGATGCCTTGCAGACAAAGGATGGCTTCCTCGTGACCTAAGGAGCCCCTGGCACTGACTCAGGAATGTGGTTAGAAGGATTCTTTTTGTTCTATTAATACATTAATATATTTTACCTTTTCTATGACATTTATCAGTATATACAATTATTGCATTTTTTTCATTTTTAAAAGTTTTATTGAAGTATAGTTGATTTACAAGGCTGTAATTTCAGTTGTACAACAATGTGGTTCCGTTATACATATGCACACACACTCTTTCTCTTTCAGACTCTCTTCCCACATAGTAGATCACAGAATATTGGGTGGTGTTCTCTGTGCTATGCAGCAGGTGTCCGTTGGCCAATCATTTCCTATAACTCAGTGTTCATGTGCCAGTCCCAAAGCCCCAGTCCATCCCTCCCCCAACCTGTCCCCTTTGGTAATGGTTAGCAGGATTCTTGTGTTGGGGTGAGGCATTCACCTCAATAATATTGAAGGTCCTGCAGACCATAGATTCTAAGATCTGTGCGCTCTGGAAGTTCTGAAAGCCTGTGATTCTCTCATCCAGGCCAGAACACCACGCCGTTTAGAAAACTGAACAGACATGCTAATTCCTGACTTCTCTTCCTTAGCAGCTTGGCATATTTTGTCTATTCCAAACCCACCCATGATGCCTGTCCACTTTGTTCTTCCATGGGGGAAGGAAATGGGAGAAGTTATGTAACCTGCCCTAGTTTTTGCAGGATAAAAAGAGGCATAACCGGAATAGGAAACAGAACTCCCAAGTCCAAAGTGTGAAAGCAGATGGCTTTTCCAGGTCCCTGATGACTTCAGGAGCCAAGACAGCCATGAAGTCTCATGCTTCTTACCATTTTGCCTTCATTCCATGCCTGAAGTTTAAGAATATATCCATGGCAGCGTGGCTGTGGGGCTGGGCTCTGGAACTCTGCCTGAATGATCTCAGACAAAGCACTTAATCTTTCTGTGACTAACTCAGCTTCTTCATCTATAAAAGGGGTATAATGCTAGAATCAACCTTACAGGGTGGCAAGGATAAAATGAGAATACAGAACACGGATCTAGTAAGTACGTAATAGACATTACCTAGTGTCATTAGTACTGGTTGGGGACAGGGCATGGCAATAAACACAGCTGATTTCTTATTCCCGTGCCGAAGGCAGAGGGCAGTGGTTTTCAGCCGTTCTCTGCACAGCCTCAGAAGTTCCTCGGAGCTTCCACTGAAAGTCTGGGCTGGGTGTGTGTGAAGGACCAGAATTGACAACCGCTGGCAGAGAGGAGCCTAAGGGGGATGTGAGCACCCGGCTGGCACTCCCTCTGCTGCTGTCTGTGGTCCTGAAACAATTTGTTAATTCTCTAAAAAGATGAGAGTGCAGTGGGGTTTGCACCCACAGCACCATGTCCTTGCTCCCTCTCCAAGAATCCCCTGCCTTTGGAGAGTCTTCCCAAGAAAGGGAGTTTGGATACATTGTTGATAATCTTTGAATCATTAGTTTCTTTTTCTCTGAGGGCGGGTAATTCACACCCTCTGGGATAGGGTCCTGGGGATCTTGAAGGGTTACATGCCATCCTGTGTGTAAAACTCATCCCTAGTCTATGCCAGCCTGAGAGGGATACAGTCAGGAAAGGCAACAGGGTGGCAACAAAATTAGCTTTGACTCTAAGCTCCCTCTGAGTAGAAGCACTGACATTCCAAGCCCCCTGGAGGCACAGCCCAGCTTTCACCTGACTGGGTCCTTGGAGCCTCATAGGGTTTTTAGCAACAATTGAAGTTATCCTGAGGCAGAGATCAGAGCCCCACTGTTTTCGGAGGGCCTGCAGCAACCATCACTGCCTCTGCCATGACGGATGCTGCACCTGCTTCCTTGTCCCCACGGAGAATGGGACCAGCTCTCTCCCACCAAGGTCACAGCTCTTCTGCTAGAAGCCTCAGAGAGGGCTCTCTTGCTGTTTCAAATTAGAATCTTCTCTGCCAAAGACTTGGGATCGATTCCCAGTGGAGTCTGGGCCAAGGAACAGTTAAGACACCCCCCAGAATCTGGCTCCAAAGCCTTCTTCTTTGTTTCTTATAAGCCTGGAGAACGCAATCCATCACTGTCCCAGGAAAAAGCCCAGCCTGCACCAGGGCCCTCCCCAGGGAAGAGACGGGGGCCACGCTGCCTCTGTTCTCTTCCTTGGTGTCAGAGTTTAGTGTGGCATCCTGCAGCTCAGCCACGTTCCAATCCCAACACCCTCATTAAATAACTCTCCTGGTGGCTCCCAAGGTGGGCAGAGCTCCGGAAGGGACTCTGCCAACTGCGCTCCCTGGGGGACCCTCAGTCCACAGATATGAAAATTCTTCAGCACCAGGGGAGCTTTCCAAACCTCACAGAACGTTATTACAAAGAAAGAAAGAATTATCCTTTTCATAGGTTTACAAAGCAGAAAAGACTCTTACTGTTGATTTGGCCCATTCTGGCTCCAAGCAAGGGTAAATGCAAGCAATAAGTGATTAAACTTAGAGAGAGAGAAAAAAAAAAAAAGGAGGGAAAAACACCTCCCAGAGACTGAAATGCTAAAATATCCCCTTATACTTTGGATGGTTCCCCCTGCAATGGCCACACCAGTTCCTTCGTGGTTCAGTGTGAGCCCTTTGCCTGTGGCTCTGCCTTCCAGGGGATCAGAGGTAAGCTGGAAGCCTGTCCTGGCTGCCTCCCATCACACACAGTGTGATCCTCTCTGCCTGGGTTCTTATCCACTCACCACACACACTCTTACACACACTCACTCACAACTCTCTCACACACTCGCTCTCACACGCACACACACACACACTCTCACACAACCCTACACATGTATTTAGCTCTAAACTGTTCTAGCATTTGTTTATTCATTTCACATTTTATGTCCATGCAATTCCCATTGTGGTGCAGAAATGAACCCGACTAGTATCCATGAGGATGTGGGTTTGATCCCTGGTCCCTTCAGTGGGTGAAGGATCCGGCATTGCCCATGAGCTGGTGTAGGTTGCAGGTGGCTCGGACCCCACGTTGCTGTGGCAGGGGTGTAGGCCGGCAGCTGCAGCTCCAATTGAACTTCTATCCTGGAAACTTCCATATGCCTTCGGTGCAGCCCTAAAAAGCAAAGAAAAAAAATTTTATCCTGGCATTTTTTTTCATATCCTTTAAAAATTGTCAAAGAGAACTGGAAAATGAATAATGCAAAATGCGGCAGAGGCTTCTTAAGGACCCCAGCCCATCTCAGGCATTCCCTCCCCTTTGTCTGGCCCACCTTCCTTGTCTCTGGGATATGAGGCCCCAGGCTCAGCCTGCTCGCTCCTTTGCACACATATGCTGTACTCCCTCCAGCCGCACTCTGGATCGGGGAGGGAGGCACAGTTCAGTTTTGGAGGAGGAGGGTGATGAAGGCGCAGAGGTGCCATCTGAGGGGTTCCTGGGTCCACCATAGGTGACAAAGCCCCAGGTGCCACCAGACTCCTGGTTCCAGTCAGGCCAGCGTCTTTGCCACTAGACCGTAATCACCTGCGTCTGACTTGGCTCCTGAACGTGAGCGGGGAGCCCTGGGTGTGCAGCACCATAAACGTACTTTCCCCAAGAGATGCTTATGCAGCAAGCCAGACATTCTCACTGCTCTGCCTTTTAATTAGCTCAGGGAGCTGCGACCTCACAGTGGGGGCCAGCTGTGCTTTTCGGGAAGTGATCTGGTCCGTGCCCGCCTTCTGTCTCCTCCCTCCGGGTGAGGAAATGAGAGCGCTGGCTCATGGCTTGTCTTGGAAGCATGTGCACTGACCTTACCCGTGGAGCCACGGGCACTCTGGAGACTTTCTGAGCCAGGACTCAGAGGCCCCCGGGGACCGGAGTGGCGACACTCAGATCTCAGGTCTTGCAGCCGGTTGTCCTTGAGCAAGGAGAGAGAGGATGGCCTTTGGCCTAAAAGTGATGGTTTTTACTCCGTCCCCTACACAAAAGCTCCTGCAGAAGCAGCGCCTCTGGGGGCTCCAAGGAGGGATTTTATGACCCGAGGGAAACCTATTTGTCTCCCATGTGGCCTGTTCTAGAGGCTGCCAGGTACCTTAACCCCGTGAAGATACCTTAACCCCCAAGAACCCTCCTGGCCCTCCTTCCTTGGAGCCACCCTCTCTCTATGTCCCCACAGGAGCCCTGGAGTTGCTACAATCAGATCTCACCGCTGCTGATTTTTCAGTGTGAACTTTTCTCTCCTGCTCAGTCGCCCCTTGTTTGTTTGTGCATCCTGTCTCCGGGCGTCCAGAGGGCACGTTTGGCTCTGTTTTAACTCCTCCACGTCACCAAGCCTCAGCACTTCCTCTCCTTCCCCCAGAGGAGGGTGATGGGGTTTTCCCTGGCTTCTCCTCTGCCTGTGGGGCCAGCACCTTGGCGATGTGCGATGTGCCATGTGCTCGCGGGGGCTGTGTAGGTTTCTGCACGGTGCTTTTCAGCTGAAATCCACCAGGGTGCAATTTTCTTTCATCACTTGTCTCGTGCTTTGGCATGGGGTCCACTCCTGGTTTCCTCCCATCTGCACATCTGCTTTTTTTCGCATCCCTCCTGCCTCACTCACCTTTGGGCAGGGCTGCCGTCCTCGGCGCTTGGCTTCTCCGGGGATCATCCTCTCTGCAAGCAGGGTTGTTCATTCATCACTGCCCAGGATTGACTCTGATGTTCCAGCCTTGCAGGTAGCCACCTGCTGGCCCCCTAGTCCTGCTCATCATGTTGACTGTCACTGAGTGTGACCTCAGCCAAGCCCGAAGGGGACCAGCCCCACAAGGTCCCTGTCCCTACACTCAGGCAGAGCACAAAAAACCGGGCTTGGAGCTCCTCGGCGAATGCTGTTTTCCGCATCCAGAAAGATGTACTTTGCATTGTACTCTAATTTCAGGAAAGCCACCTAATGTAAACATGGTATTGGATGTTTTATTTATTTTTTGAAAGTAGCAGAATAAATGAAACGTCATGTGGATTTTTTAGATTTTAATTTTTATGAGACTGACATGCTACCTACTGTGCTAACGAGGCACCTAAATTTTAATTTTTAAAGGGCTAATACGTTTACATGGTTCAAAACTCAAAAAGTATAAACTCTCATACAGCAAAAATTCTTTCTCCCCACCTCAGCCTCCTCCACGCCGCGTGGGTAGGCACCATGTGGGTCTTTCTTAGCTCTGATATAGCTCTGGGTATTCTTGTACCAGATTCAAGATGGGTTGACTGCTTCAAAAACAATGACATGCCAGCTCATTAGATAGAAAAGGGGGCCTTCTCACTCATCACGCAATGGCCATTCAGGATTGAGGTACCTGCTCCTCCCCCAGCCCTCTGGCTATAAATTCTGTCCTAAGGTCTTTCTCTTTCAACGTAGCCTTTGTTGTACTAGGAATTTTTATCTCAACCATCTTTGTCTACGTGTCTTTGTTTCAACTCTCAAAGCTTAGGCAGATTCCTTTACTTGGGAGCTTAGTGAATTGGCCCCAGTTAATCAGATAAGCACTAGAAAAATTCTGTGGAAACCTCCAACAGATAGACTTAGAAGGATCCAGCACGATCCGTTTATCACAACAAGATTACAGCTGATACCATCCCAATGGAGGAGACCCTGTGATTATCTAAGCAACATGAAGAGGGTTCTGAGGAGGAGAGAGGAGCCAGGAGTGAAGGGCGGGCAGGCAGCTGAGCTCGGCCCCAGGATGGTGCACCCTGAAGCCTGGACTCTCTCCTGCAGAGCTCAGAGGCCCAGGCAACAGAGGTACCCACAGAAAGAACACGCGCCTGGGCAGGTGGATCTTTGGAGAGTTCTGGCAGCTTACCTCCTGGGCAGTGTCACCTCTGCATCTGGCTGGAAAGGCATCTGGCAGCCTGGCCATTATCAGCACTGTCTCTGAAACTGCCCAGGACAGTCACCCTTCCAACACACACACACACACACACACACACACACAAACACCCACACTCACTCATACTTCGGGCCGCCTAATCTGTCCCAAATTTTCACTTCTTAAACTGCTTTCAGTCTGCTGACTCAAGTGGTTCTGGATTGGTCGGGAGGGGTCAGCAGTGCTATATGAAGGCTCAGCTGTGAAGCAAGGACTTCCCCTGAATAAACCTTCTCTGGGTTTGCCCTGCTGCCCACATCTCTCTGGGCACTGGCACTGCAGTGCAGGATGCTCACTGGTGACCGTGGAAATGGCCCCAGGTGCCACAGGACTCGGACTCGCAAGAATGGGGACGTTTGCTGTCCCAGTAGGAAGTACTCACCCTCCCCATAAGCATGTGAAACGGGCATTCTCATACTGTGTATTTGATTTATGCAGTGATACCATGTTCGATATTTAATTAACAAGAAAATGTCACTCCCAAGCCACACCCAGTGTCCCGTGGGATAGTGCACTTTGCACCAGGGACAAATGGAGGGAGAGCAAGTTTTTGCCTTGGGTAAATCACCTGGTCTTTAATCAGGCACTGGGAGAAAACCCCTATAACCCCTTTCCCTAGGAATCGCTGTCGGGATGTCCATTCTAGCTCACACCTGCCTGGAAGGTTCTCCAGCCTGTGAGCAGGAACAGACATCCTGGGGCTGCTTAGCTTATGGGTGACTTCCTGCCTGCAGATCTCACACCTGTGCCACAGCCAGGAGGGGACAGGGCCTGGGGCTTGGGTCATGAGGCTGAGACTGTAGAGTCAGGACTGGGTCTATGGATAAGGGGGGGTCAGTGGGGCCTGAGAGCAGCTGAGTGGGAGGTGCCCGCAGGACGTTTGCACAAAGGGCTGGCATCACAGGAAATGGGGGGTGGGGTTGAAGTGGGGTGAAGACGTAACTGCTGGGCATGGGGTTTTTGGGTGGAGCACGGGGGCTGTGGCCAGCAGGGGACAGGTGCCTATCTGAAGGCTGGGCATTGGCCTTCATGGCCCGGTTGGTGTTCTCGGCCCGCCCTCAGGCTGCCAGAGGTGGGTGATGAACGCGAGAGGAATGTGGACTTGGCCTGGAGCTTTCCAGACCCACACACGAACCGTGGGTCAGCGATCAGGATGGTGGGGGGTGTGGTCGAAGGTACACGGTCCCTGCTGGGTGGGGCCGTGGTAGGTGGCAGAGGGGGGTGGAGTCTGCGGTGTGCCTGAGCTGGGAGCCTGCACCTGCCAGCTGACCACGAGCGTCACTTCCCAGCTCCCCCAGCAATGACATCAGAGTCCAGCTTGAAGTCGCCGTGGCGGAAGCACTGATGCCAAGGGGATGGGTGGAGTCTGTATCAGGACTTTCTTGTCCGGAGAGCCGATTGTTAAACCCTTACCAGCACACCGCTCAGGGGTGGGGGAGTGAAGGGTACCATCAGCAAGTGAGAAGGGATGAGGCTGAAATGAGGGACCTCGAGTGCTGAGGAGTCTGGACTTTATCCTGAGAGCTGTGACGAGCCATGGCACAGCAGTATAATGACAGGATGTGGCTTGGGAGGGTGGTCTGTGAAGCCTGTTTGCCTAGGTTCCCAATGCTTGTTCTACCTCTTCCTAGCTGTGTGACCTTGGCCAGGTTCCCCAACCTCTCTGTGCCTTCGTGTCCTCATCTGCGAAACGGAAGACATGATGCCTGTTTTGTAGGTTATTGTGAGATCTAGACGAGTTGTACATGGAGAGCACTTAGAGCAGAGGCCAGCGTGCAGTAAGCATTCAGTAAGTGTTAGTTTTATAGAAGTGTTTCTACCATTCGTCAATGCCTTTTGGAATGAACACTGCAGCCAGGAGACTAGATTCTGGGTGGTGGTGGGGAGACAAGAGGTGGGAAGAGGACCAGATGGTGGAGCCTGAACCAGGCTGGAGAGAAGGAAGTGTGTCTGCGGATCTCGAGGTGCGGTGGAGAGGCTGGCTGGGCAGGTGGCGCTGGGGGCCGAGAGTGCACAGCTGCGGGCAGAGGTGAGCAGGCGGGGCCCAGGAGAGGTGGCCTCAGCCTGGGTCCTGAGGTGGTGTCTCTGCCGAGAAGAGGGAAGAGGACCTTAGGGGTAGGGGGAGCAGTGAGGGGAGAACCAGGGCTTCCCAGCCAGGCTTGGGGTTGATGAGTTTCCAGCAATCAGGTTCATGTGAGTGTTTCAGTGTTTGATTGACGCAGCTGGAATGAAAAACAGTAGGTTTGAAAGAACAAATCCCAACCCCCTGCATAAGGTTTCTGCAGTGCCCCCGGCTCTACCTGCCACCTCCCCAGCACCAGCAGACGCCACCTGGTGACAGGGCCATTGCCACCTGTGACCTGGCCAGGAAGGCAGCCTTCCAGCCCAGGGTCCAATGGGGGTGTCGGGGGGTGCTGCAGGGGCCCTGCCCAGGGTGCTAAGGAGATTGGCCGGGCACTGGAAGGTTAAAATCCCTGTCTTCCCTGGAGGGGAGAGGAAGGGCCATCTTTCCTGTTTACACGAGGCCTGGCTTTCGGCGCCTTCCTGTTGTCATCATGGTTCTTTGTTGGTGGCGCAGGCCCTTCTGCACCATCGGGCCCCTATTTCACCCTTGCCACACTTGGATCACTGGTGCAAGAGCCTGGCAAACTGTGTCACAGGCTGCGGTTGCATCAGCCCACACTCTGAGGTTCACAGGGGGCTGGTGACAAGCTGGCGGCACATCCACTTCTGCAGAGTTGTGTGAGGAGAGGGGCGTGCAGGGTGAGGGGTGGCGGGGTGCCAGCCGTTGTGCAGATGAGTGCTGTCGGGGGCCTGGAACCTTCCATCCTTCACCTGCCTCAACCAACCCCCTCTCACCCAGCCTGGAAAATTCCCACTCCGGGAATTTTCCCTCCTTCTGTTTCCCCCGACAGCTTCTCCCCAGCTGCTGTCCCTCCTCCGCAAAGAGACGGAAAGATAGAGATGTGGCAGTGATGCCGAGGGGTGAACAGGCAGCAGAGACCGCTCAGGACCTGCTGAAGGGACCCGGGGGCACATGTTATTTGGAGGGAGAAGATGAATACATTTAAGAAAGGTGAAAAGTTAGGCAGGCATCGCTGCTGGCTTTGGCCCGTGTTTCTCAGAGGGGGCTTCTTAATCTCCTCCTCCGGGGCTCCCAAGAGTCTGCCCAGCTCTAAAGAGGACGTGGACAAGGAAGCTCACAGCAGAGAGCCAGTCCCTTGTTACAGTGGAGATCTGGGGGGTGGCACAGATTTAGACATCCTAGAGCTGGCTCCCAAGCAGGGCTTGTCTCAGACGCATTATTTGGCTGTGTTACACCCACCTGGGCTTAAGGTGGGTCATCCGGACTCAGCACTCAGGATGGCAGCTGATTCGCCTTCCGCAGCCAGGCCTGCCCTGACGCTCTCAGCTGATGCGTGTTCTTTCCCAGCCACGCATGGGAGCTTCCTGGGAAGCCTCCTCTCAGCCCTGTCTCCTGACCGGTCAGGCCCAGGGCTTGATCTGGGGCAGTGGGAGCCGAGGCTCAGCTTCCTCCTCCCTCCCACTGCCCCCAGGGACAGCCGCATCCAGTGACTGGACGGCACAGGGGTACCAGCCCTGGCCCTTTGCTTCCATTCAGGATCTCGCTGAGGGGCCAGCCGAGCCTTGGGCGCCGTCTGGGACGGACTGCAGGCTCTGTTGACGGCACATCCTGTGTGCGAGCTCCCCCAGCGTGTCGTTCCCAAGAACACTCCCCAGTAAACACTTGCACGTAAATCTCTGTCCCAGGTCTGTTCCCCACAGAAGCCCACCTGTGACCCTTCGAGCTACTGGACAGCAGGACAGTGGGTGCTGAGGTCCAGGCATGGTGCCTGCAGGGGGCTAGGAGGTGGGGAGGTTGCTGAAGGAATGTCCCAGGGGAGAAGGAGATGTCTGCCTTGCCCTCTGCAGCCCACAGGGGACCGTCAGGCCCCGCTGATGGAAAAGGGGGGGTCCCGACGTGCTCCGAGAGGGTCAGCAATTTGTCCTGCAGCTGATGGAACACCTGCTGCAGTAACAGTCTCCCTCCTGGTCACCTGGGTGCATTCACCTCTCAGAGGCCTTTCTTCGCCCCATCCGAAGTCACCTGGGAGATGATGCAGCTCGCCTTAGTGGCAGCTACTCCACACCAGAGTGAGATGCACGTGCAGAAGATGGGAGAAAAGATACGAGGGAAGAGAAGCTGGGTGGGGGTGCTGCATGGAACCCCGGGGAAGAGGCGGGCAGGAGGGAGGGCCCTAGGCCTGGCCCCAGCTGCTCCCAGCAGATGCCCCAGGCCCCCCTGCCCCAAACCCGAAGAGCCCAGGACAGCTCGGCGTCCCCCTCTTCCATTCCAGGCGACTCTGGAAGCCTAGGGAGCACCTTCGGTAAGGCTGGGAACCCCCGCATTAGAGGCTAACTTTACACGGTGCCCGGGATCACAGCCGTGAGGATGCGAGGGGACAGTTGTGAAAGCCCTGGGACTCTCCGGGGCTGTCGGTGCCCGGAGTCGTTCCAGCCCTTTCCAGAGGCTGTATCTGGGCATTCTCCAGGGGGGCTTAATGCGGGGGACCAGTGGGGGCGCAGTGGGCCCAGACACGCATCTGTCCACATGAGGTCCATCTCTTAGGAACGGACCGAGGCCCCTTCGGGTTAACGTTTTTGTTTAAAATAATTTTTTAAAATGGATTTCATAAGAATTTCAGATGACATGGGAAAGGAAGCCCAAGATACTAACTTGCCTCATCAGCTTTTTTTACCCAACTCCCAGAGCCCCAGGGAGAAGGACAAGTCAGATGCAAAGTGTGTGAGAACTTGTGTAGCAGAGAGAGGGGGATGGGCTCTCCAGCCTGGACTGTTTCTAGCACGTGGAGCAGGAGGGCTCTGTACTAACTGGAGGTGGTGGGTTGGTGATCAGACCAGTGGCTGGCATTGCAGAGCCAGGGCAGAGGGGAGGGGGCTAAGAGGGAGCACCCCAAGAATAGCCTGTGGGGTGACTCTGGACCCGCCATTGTTTTCTAGAGTAGGCGCAATTCATGCTGTCAAGGGCTCGAACCCACAAAGGGGAAAAACCCAGTTCTGGACCCTACATGCGAGCAAAAGGCAGCTGAACTTGGTGCTTTAAGGTCACACACGGCTCTACGATTCTGATTATCTGTTCTACGCATTTTGTGCTGCTGACGGTTCTTCACCCCCGACTCAAACCGTCAGAGGCTCTAGATGGGAGAGCAGGCAGTGCATGTGACGGGGGAGGTGTTCTGCCCGCTCTTATTGATCCAGAGCAGGTGAGCTTCAGCTGCAGGCTGGCTCCTGCCCGTGGGGTTTCCCGCTCTGTTTGGCCTGAGCCCTGGAGTCAGCGTGACTCCAGATAACCCTGATATGGAATAATAAAAAATTAAAACGCTCCAAAAGCCCCTATCATCAGATGTCATCTTAGGTAATTTTAAATGATGAAATGTTTCCTCCTTTCTGAGTGTGTACATGTACATATGCACACACACACACACTCCCCCGTATCTCTTTATGTATTTATAAATTTCTGCTTCTTCATCCAAACGGAGGTAAAAAATCTGGCTCGGTTTCACCTCTGAGATGTGTTATGTGGGTCGAATGCCATGCACAGCCTCCAGAAAGATGAAATACCATAAAAAGGGAAGGGTCCCCACGGAGAACCATGGTTTCGTCATTTGTTATCTGATTCCTCTGCGTCTTGCCCTTCATGTTCAGAGAACAAAGGGGGCCAAGCTTTAGAGTCAGGCTCTCAATATCCGTGTGCTGACAAGACCAAAGCTGAAGGAATCCAGTAGGATGCGGGCGTGTTTTTCCCGGAAGGCTGACCGAGCAGTTCTCCAAATGTTTGCAAGGACGGGGCAGAATTCCATGCAGCCTTCAAACCTTGAGCCAGGACTCAGCATCAACAGAGCCGAAAGTTCCATTTCTTTGACTGTGGGAGGGCTGCACTTACCCTTTAAATGGCTTTTCAGTTTGAAGTTCAACAAGCGCTTTGATTGAGAAACGCTTTGACCGAGGGGTGAGAAGTCCTGGGCTTTAAAGGGCGCTTGATGAGCAGTGCCCTTGTCACAGTCTGAGTGCCACCTTCTCCCCTGGGTGGAGCATCTTTGACACAGAGCCAGTGCCTGATCTGGTGTACAGGACAGGTGTGAGAAGGGTGTGTGTGTGCACGTGTGTGTGTGAGTGTGTGTCGGGGGGGGTAGGTAGGGGAGTATTTTTTACTCTCTTCTCTGCAATATTTCTTGTAATTTAAGTCACAGGGATGTACCCTTAAGTCCACATTCAAAAGAGCCCGAATGCCGGCTCTGTGGCGACCCTGGCAGCTGGTAGGTGTCCTGTTCTTCCATAGCAGGAAGTAAGACCTGTGGGTTCTCAGGCAGTCACTGGTTTGGGCTGCTTATTGAAGCTCTGAGTGGAAACATCCCCCCACTGCCAGCTCTGGAATGGTCCTGGGTGTGCGTGTGTGTGGCCGGGAGGTGTGTGTATATTTACAGCAGAAGAGATTCTGCAGAAGGACTGTCGGGACAAAGCCAGGAAGACAGATGAAGCAGAGAGAGAGAGCGCCGTATCGCCGCTGCCAAGGACCAGGCTTCCGTGAGCCAGTGGGACGTCTGTCCAGCAGCGTGAAAGCAGCCCCCTTTCCCTTTAGATGTCCCCGCTGAAGACACAGCTGCGTCTTCACCCCTCCCCTCCATGAGGCTGGTGTAAGACGACCTGGGTGTGATACAGGAAACAGAAGGTCTGGACTTGAATCCCAGCTCTGTCACTTCGCCTGCCGTGGACCAGACAGGACCCCTTGGAGATTATTTCTTCACGTGGAGATGATGCTAAGACCCCCTCTGCTGGGCCTTCAAGGTGAACCCGCCACAGCCACTGAAGGTGAAAGCGATGGACTTCCCATCGTGGCTCAGCGGTTAATGAACCTGAGTAGGGTCCATGAGGATGCAGGTTGGATCCCTGGCCTTGCCCAGTGGGTTAAGGATCTGGCATTGCCGTGAGCCGTGGTGTAGGTCACAGATGAAGCTTGGATCCTGTGTTTCTGTGGCTGTGACATAGGTCGGCAGCTGTAGCTCTGATTGGACCCCTAGCTTGGGGCCTCCACATGCCTCAGGTATGGCCCTAAAAAGCAAAAAAAAAAAAAAAAAAAAAAAAAAAAAAAGAAAGAAAGAAAAGAAAGAAAGAAAAAGAAAAGAAATAAATAACATTATTATTGAAGAGATTAACTTAGCATGGTTCATGCACCATGTGACACATCACAGGACAGCTGTCATTCTGCTCTGTCGGCTTCTCAAGAGGCACCTGCTGCCGCTGGTCCCTCCTCTGTGAGGAAGGGGAGAGGGAGCTCCTTGGCCGGGGCAGGGAGCATGGTCCTGGGCGTGGCCCACACCCGGCCCTCACTGGGCTCACAGCAGTTCTCAGCCTTTCCCTCCAGGTGCCACATGATGACACCCCAAGTGGGACATTCGCCACATGTTGCCCGCAGAGCTCAGGCTGTGCCTCCCCTGCCCCTTTTCCTGTGTCAGGATCAAATTTCCTCGCCATGAAGTGCGCAGATAGTCATGCATTTGCTCTTACTTCAGATTTCTGGTGCATCCCGATATTGATTACAAGTGACTTGTCACCACGGGATGGCACCTGGTGATATACCTGGGAGTCAGGCATGAGAAGAGATGTCTTCACCCGCGAGTGAGGTCCACTGTGCCTGGTGCATCTTAGTGTTTCTGGGACACGGCACATGGTCGCAGCTCAGCGCTGACCCAAATTGGAAGGAGAAGCCCCCTGGCTCCCCACAGGTGAGCCGTGAGGCCATTCCAAGCTCAGAGGTGCTGGCTGCTGAGTCACAGGCCTTTCTGGAGCATTGTAGTCACGTGATAGGGGATTTTGCTGCTGGGATGAGAAGCCAGCTCCCTGAATACTCTGGCAGTGAGGGTTTTCAGTGGCAGCGTTAGTACCTACCTTCTCTCATGTGTGCCTTTGAAGAGGTGGCCTCCTGCCAGCGAGAGGAGCCTGAGGTCTGGGCTTGGTGAGGGCTGGATGAACTGAGCGTGCAGGTGCTCCTGCTCCAGGAATACACGTGAGCAGCCAAGGTAGATCTTTAGGTGCAAGGCACAGGGGTGCGTTCTGAGCACTGTCCCTGAAGCCGTGCTAAGGCACGTGCTTTTACCTGGGTCCTTGGGTGGATCTGCAGCTCCAGGGGACGCATGGGTATCCGGGCCAACGCTGGCTCCGATCTTCCCTCCCAGGTGGGGAAGACCTTGCCAGGGCTGCCGCCTGAGCCACACACCCTGGCATAGGAGCAGTCGGGAGGCTGGTGGTCCACAGCACAGGTTGAGATCACCAGCGTGTGGAGAATCTTCTAGAAAATTTGTCACACGTGTGCAGATGTCTCCAGGGGGCCAGGGTGGATGCACCAGATAACATGTTTTTGAGATAAGGATGTTCGAACGAGTTGCTCTGTGAATTCTTGAGAAAAACTAGCTCTGATGGGCAAAGTGGCTGTCACAGCCTGAACCCTCCCTGGCCGTACCAGGCCAGCTTGACAGTGGACCCATCAGAAAAGTGAAGGTTTCATTCAAGCTTTTGAAAGCAAGGGGTCGTAGGTGGCAAGTGGAAAGAGAGGAGCCAGGGAAACCGTCAGGGAAAGGCCCTGGCCTGGGAGGCCCAGTCCAGCTGCCACTCACTACACAGGGGGTGGGCTCTGTGGTCAGGCCCAACCCAGGTGTCAGCCCTGGCACTGCCCCTCGTCCCTGTGGAACCCGAGGGAACCATCAGCCCCTCTGACCATCATTCTTACTGTGAGATGGAAACCACACTGTCTCACTGAGGTGTCCTCAGGGTGAGGCAGGTCAGTGTGTGAGGGGCTCGCTGCTGCACCTGACGCAGAGCAAGCACAGCGCTGGTGTTGCTCTTGGGGTCACAGTGTGTTCCTGTTCCCAGTGCTGCGTAACAAACAGCACCCATTTAGTGGCCAAGAAACAACCATTTTGTCATGCTCATGGATTCTGGAGTCAGGGACTCAGAAAGGACACAGCAGGGAGGGTTCATCTCTGTTCCGTGATGTCTGGGACAGTCCCCAGGAAGGCACAACATCTGAGACATCTCGGTGGTTGGGGGCCAGCCCTTCCGGAGGCTCCTTCACTCACATGTCCAGTGCCTGGCCTGGGAGGGACGTGGCAATGAGGACTGCCGACCCACGGGCCCGCACGTGGCCTCTCCAGGCAGCTTCCCTACAGCATGGCATCTCGGGGTGGTTGAACCCTAACGTGGTGCCCAGCTTCTTCCTGAGTGAGCGTCCCAGGAGAACCAGGCGGAGGCTGGATGCTCTTTTCCGACCTGGCCTCAGAAGGTGGCTGCATTCATTGGTTCAAGCACGTCTCTAAGCCTGGCTGCCTGCAGTGAAAGGGAGGAGGGTTAAAGGTGTACCTTAGCATGGCCACCACGGATACAGAAGAGAAGAACGCCTTAGGCTTAGAGTTTAAAAAGCCCCTTCGCTTCATCGTCAGGGCGCCTTTGAGAGGTGGGCAGGCAAGGAGTATGACCCTATTTTGCAGGGTGGCAGCAGTGCTCAGGGACACTGGTCACTTCATTCCCCTGAGATGCAGGATGAAGAGCTTATGCCAGTCCCCCTCTCCGGTCCCTTTTGGCTCCGAATTACGGTGGTTTTCTGTTCCTTGCAGAAAGAAGCAGTCCTGAACAATCAGTTTTAGTGAAGGAAGCCATTCGGCCAGATCTCTCTTTACTGTTTCAACAATTTCTGGGCCTTCCTGGGGCAAACTGAAGTGCTTCCACCTAACCCACACCTGGATTCTCAAGGCAGCCAATTTTAGGTTTCTTGGTTCAGCGCCAAGTATCGAAGGAACGTTGAAAGAATAATCTCTGCTCAATGGGAGTACACATTCCTTCAACTGAGATCAATTCTGGTGCCTCATCTTAAGATAAGAAAACTCCCATTTGTCACATAACTTTAAGCTGAAACATTTCAGCCAAAGCAGGAAAAGCAAAAAAAAAAAAAAAAAAAAAAAAGTCACGATCACCTTTAAGTAAAGGACTCACTGAGCAAGTAAATACCAAGAATGGAGATTTTGATGAACATAAAATTATTATATTTACACAGATGCAGTTTTACTCAGGATTTACGGTCTCGAGTTGGTGAGTGAAAATTAGACATTTTTACATTAAGTCCGTTTTAATGGACTCAGGAGTGGTACAAGGACCAGGAATTTCCTGGTAAAGACGCCTGTGAAAATTTGCCTCCTGGTTTTGACTTTATAAATTTGAGTTGGTAGAAATTGGATTTTCTTAAACTGTGCTCCACCTGTACCACCCAATTTCCTAGTCACTGTTAAAGGATCTGGTTTGAGAAACTGGGGATCTCCTCGCTGTCGAAATGTCCATCTTGAAAATGGCATTAACCTCATTCATTTCCTTTTACTTTATTCCGGATTTATATTTTTTTGGGAAAAATACTGGAGGATGGGTGATAAAGAGAAGACTCATGAAGGAACATTGACCAAAACTTGATCCAAGCCTCTTCCTTTCCCGTGACTTCCAGAAGCCAGAGGGAGACGGACCACCCCCTGCCCCACCCCGCTTTTGTCTAAGGACCCAGTAACACGTGTCTGAGACGTACACAATGCCCTGCGGCTCTCACGCTTCACCTTGTAATTTGAAACGACGATAAGTTAAGCTTTTAAAAAAATTTTTTAAATTGCAGTTTATTTGCAGTGTTCAGTTGATTTCTGCCGTACAGCAAAATGACCCAGTTTAATATATATATATATATATATATATATATATATATATAAAAAGGTGTTCTTTTTCTCATATTGTCTTCCCTCATGAGGCCCCAAGAGACTGGATATGGTTCCCTGTGCTGTACAGAAGGACCTCATTGCTTATCCATCCGAATGTCATAGTTTGCACCTACCAACCAACCCCAAGCTCCCCGTCCATCCCACTCCCTCCCCCTCATATGAAATCGCTTGTGTGTGGCAGCTACAGTAAGGCACGGAGGAACCCATCTACAGAAGAGAAACAGACTCAGACGTGGAGCACAGACTTGTGGTTGCCAAGTCAGGCTTTTGAAGAAGGAAGTTCGGCTGAAGTGGCTTTGTGGTAAGGCCACGTGGGCACCCCGTCAAGTGTTTATTCGGCACCTCTGCTGCTTCCGGCGTTGTGCTGGGTGTCGAGGGGGACAGAAGAGGCATAAGACGTCCTGCCCCGGGACATCCCAATCCTTGGACAGGTCCAGGTGTGTGATGCTATCAGAGAGTAAATAGGTCAGTCTATCAATTATTACTGATATCTGTGAATTCTGTAGCACAGACAGTAAGGACCAGAGGAGAACTGGTAAAGGAAGGAATCTCATTATGGCTCTCTATCTATGGAGCTTTCAAAACGTTTTCCTACTCGTTATTTTATATATTTCTGACTCCTTTGGAGGCTGTCTGAGCCAGGATCATAACACCTGCTTCATGAATGGAGAAAACTGAGGCCCCGGAAGATGAATGACTTTTATCTCAGGGATCTCGCGGGCAGGAACCCAGAGACTCTGACTCCAAGTCAGAGGCCCCACAGGGGGCCTTTTTAAAGAAGGGTTTTCCTAAGAGGGGCCTTGAACCTGGCCTTGAAGGAGAGGCGAGGGAAGGGCAATTGAGAAGACCGGGCATTCGAGGCACCTGGGGGGCTGGACCAGAGCCAGAGGACAGACGCGCAGCAGGTAGGAGGCCGTAGGAGAGCACCCTGGCTGGAGAGCCTGGTCCTTATGGGGACCCCAGGAGGGAGCTTGGATGGGTAGAGGGAGGCCGATCTCAAGAGGCCTGGACCTCTGGGCTGAAAATGGTAGAGCTGCCAAAACCTAGAAGAGATAGGAAGTTTTTTTGTTTTTTAAAAAGTACTATTCAGTTGGACTCAGTCATCCTGGGAATTCATAGATGTAAGGACATAACCTTAAATATGGGAAAACAATTTGCAGAAAGACAGTCATCAAAGCTCTATGGGCACCAACACGCCGATAATGGTTATGTCAGGCTATGGTTTTTTTGGGTGTTTTTTTTTTTTTTAATTCTCGTATTTTCCAAGTTTTCTACATTTGGGGATAGGAATGTGCTTCCTAAACAAGCATTTATGAATAAATGGTCCCTATGGGAAGGATCATTATAACTAGTCCCCAGGGAGATAAGTTCTTGACATAATTTATTACCAGTTTATTCCCAGCATTCTCTTGGGGTTGATTGGCCCATGTCTCTATCTTCTCCTCATCCTATAGAACTGTTCTGATGAAGGACACAATCAGTGCACACGCACACACGCACACATGCGTGCACACACGCACACAGTGCACACATGCACACACGTGCACACGCACACAGTGCACGCGCGCACACGCACACGCACTACTTTAGAGCACAGAACACACAGGCTAATATCCAGTGGGCTATTTAACCATTAAAATAATCCCATGTGTGTTTTTCTTTGGAAAACAAACCTTATATTTACTATGAGTCAGAGGACTGTCAGCAGGAAATTAGGATTATGAATGGCTGAAAGATCACCAGGGGTAAACCAAACAGTCCTGAAAAGGCCAGGCAAGTGGAGACAAGCACGGGAGGACACACCAGCACGCGGGTGAGGGCAGAAGATGCTGATCCCCCCCCTGGGGCTCTGCCAGCTCGGTGGAAACACTGATGAGAAAAGGCCATTCTTTTTAGAATATTGAAGGTTGTAGGCTGAATAATGGCCCCCGAAGATCTCTGGAACCCGTGAAGGCCACCTTACAGGAAAAAGGGTCTTTGTAGATGTGTTTAAGTTAGGGGTCCTGAGATGCATCATTATCCTGGATTATCTAGGAGGGCCCTAAATGCAAACACGAGTGTCCCAGTAAGAGGCAGGGGGTGATGTGACACAGACAGAAGAGGAGAAGGCCGTGTGACCATAGGGACAGTGATTGGGGCGAAGCAGCCACAAGCCAAGGAATGCTGGCCGTCACCAGAAGCTGCAAAAGGCAAGGAACGGATCCTGGGAGCATGGCCCTGCCAACGCATTGATTTCAGACATCTGGCCTCTCGAACATGAGAGGATGCATTTGTGTTGTTTTCAGCCCCCAAGGCTGTGACCGTTTTCTTATAGCAGCCATGGGAAACTAATGCAGTGAAAAACGATACCATTGGAAAGGCAGATTCCTCTGGAAAAAAGTGAGGTGTGGAAGGAAGGGCAGGTGTGATCAGGCATATGCAGTGCTGAGGAAGAGCTGAAAATGAAGAAAGGATGAGCTGGACCTGGACTCTTTCGCTGGGAAGAGTGAGGCGGGGGTGCAGAGGAGCTGGCCCTGGCTCACAAGAGTCACTGGGCACATCTTCCCTGACTCCACATTCAGAACCCTCATGCTGCTGTTCTGAAATTAGTCGTGGTAACAGTATTTATACCCTGGAAATGGGCAAACACGACAAAACAGGGCTTTCTCCCAGAGAGTCAGTTGTTAAACCTTTGCGACTAAGTAGAGGGAGAAGGAGAAATGAAAGATGGACTCGGTGTAGAATCGAGGACTAGAAGACTGACTTTGCCACTTACTCATGTCGCTCTGTACATTAAACACTACGTGTCATTAGCAGAAATGGCGATGTTGGGAAGGTGATCTCATTTTAGAGCTTTGCATTCAGCGTGAGATTTGGATTTTACTCCTTGCATTTAATGTATTTAAATGTATGTTATATTCTACTTTCTGTCGCATTGTGGGTCGGGAACAAGGAATACAATATTGCTTTAAGATGTAATCTCAGCTTCTTGGGGAAGATAGAACTAGTGTAGAATTGGGGATGTGCAAACAAAGATGCAAGCATCTCACAAAGATAACGTGTGGAAACAGTGGGCGTGGGGTGACGACCTCCCAGAGGAGATGACCTTTGCAGAGTCTGAAGGAAGCACACATATTTGCAGACCCGGAACGTCTTAGGGGAAAAGGACAAAGCAAAGGCTTGCCGTGACCCAGTGGGGGGAGAGGAAAGAAGTGAACAGTGGTGTGTGGATGGGAGGTTGAGAACGATGGTGACCAAAGGGGCTGCTTTCCTCTGCGGAAGAGCTCACGGTTAAATTCACAAGGTTATCAGGTGTGGCCAACTCAAGTCCAGCCTGGACCGGTGTTAATCAGATTAACTGGCATCAGATTCTAGGCATAGAGTCAGGCACAGCACCAAGGGCTTCCAGGAGGAAGCGGTTCTTGGGGATGAGTGGAGGTTATCGAGGAGATCAAGCTGGCTGGAGGAAAGGATACTGTGTTTAGGATGCGGAGAGGAGAGAAAGAGGTGGGAGCTTTCAGTGGGGGATGTTGGGGAGCTGAGACCTGGAGCGGAATTCACAGGATGGTACAGAAGCTCAGATAAGCAGGCCAGCCTCAGATGGTGGGCGTTCAGCTGGTCCTGGGCTCCGTGAAGGTGGACAAGGTCTGTCTACTGCTAAAGTCCACCTCCTAAAAAAGGACAGACTGAACTTCTTTGCAGAACAGATGCTGACTCACAGACATTGAAAAACTTATGGTCTCCAGAGGAGACAGTTTGGGTGGTCGGGGATGTGCTTGGGCTGCGGGATAGAAATCCTGTGAAATCAGATTGTTATGATCATTATACAACTACAGATGTGATAAATTCATTTGAGTAATTAAAATAAATAAATAAAATAGAAAAAAAAATAAAGTCCAAATCCTAGCTCAGGACCTAACATTGAGTGGTCATTCAATAAACTCGTGCTGGAAGGAGTTCCCTGGTGGTCTCGTGGTTAGGATTTGCCACTTTCACCACTGCAGCCCAGGTTCAGTCTCTGGTCTGGGAACTGAGATCCCACATCAAGCCACTGCACACCGTGGCCAAAAAAAATATGTGCTGGAGAAATAAATGAATGGGGATTCTGTTTATTTGTTGTTCTCCTCGGGTTCTGTTTACTCCAGGGACACAGGACACAAACATCTCCATTTTCTTGAGGTGAGAACCTTCCAGTGAACCAGCAGGCTTGGCTCTCAGAATCAGAGGCGCTCAAGTTCCCATTGTGGCTCAACAGTTAACAAACCCGACTAGCATCCATGAGGATGTGGGTTCAATCCCTGGCCTCGCTCAGTGGGTTAAGGATCAGGATTGGCGTTGCCGTGAGCTGTGGTGTAGGTCACAGATGCAGCTTAGATCCAGCGTTGCTGTGGCTCTGGCATAGGCTGGTGGCTACAGCTCCAATTCGACCCCTAGCCTGGGAACCTCCATATGCTGTGGGCGCGGCCCTAAAAAAAAAGGAAAGACAAAAGACAAAGAATCAGAGGCGCTCGATGAGTTATTGCTGCTGGCGGGGGGGGTGAGCTGGCAGGGATTTCCAGGGTCGTGGTGAGCAACAGTGGGTGGCCCGTGCAGGGAACACAAGCAGTCAGGTTTGGCTGGAGCACTGGGGAGATGGAACCCGAGTGTCACGTTAAATGGATTCAGATTTTATCCTGAAGGCAACGGGGAGCTCCAGGGAGGTTTTAAACGTAGGAGCAGCAAGATCGGTTTGATGCTGGGGAAAGATCACTCTGGCAGCGCGAGAATCAAACTGGAAGGTGGGAGGCACGAGGAAGAGAAACTCATTGGGGGCTGTTTCAATAGTGCAGGTGAGATTCTTAACACGTGCAGTGCTGCTGGGACGCAGGAGGAGACAGCATCGAGAGACACGTAGGAGGTTCAGTCAGTGACTCGGGGTAAAGACAGCAAGTCCTGCAAAGGAGGTGATGCGATGCCGCCCCCAAGGGAGGGGCCCTGGCGGGAGGCGGGGGTGGCTTCGCCCTGAGCGCGAGCACGCAGGGTGTGCGCTGCTTGAGCTACACACGCTGGACGTTACGTCTAGAACCCGGGCATGGCAGCATCTCTCCTCGCCAGAACGGAGCCCCTCAGTGGATGCCTTTCTGAGAGTGGCTCCCCCCACCCCCAAAGGCGGGTTTCAGGGGTACCTATTTGCCAGAGCCCAGTCCATGCACTTCGAGGAAAGCTGGGAGAGTGAGTCCCTAGATGCTCTGCTTCCCACCTAACCTCTTAAGGTACAGCATTCTCGGACTGAAGAAGGCTGTTCAGGAGCTCCCGTTGTGGCTCAGCAGGTTAAGAACCTGACTAGGAACCATGGGGATGTGGGTTTGATCTCTGGCCTTGCTCAGTGGGTTCCGTATCCAGCGTTGCCGTGAGCTGTGGTGTCGGTCTCAGATGTGGCTCAGATCTGGTGTTGCTGTGGCTCTGGTGCAGACCAGCAGCTGTAGCTCTGATTCCACCCCAGGCCTGGGAACGTCCATATGCCTAGAGCGCAGCCCTAAACAGAAAGGGAAATAAAAGCAAGGCCATTCTGAGGGGTCGGTCAATCATTTCAAAAATGACCAATAGTCACTAAAAGAAGAAGAATGAGGAAAACACAGAAGATCAAGACCAGAACCCCAAGGAGGCGCCAGTAGTTGAGGGGGAGAGGGTACAGGGTGACCAGGAAGGGAAAACCAGAAGCTCAGAGGAGACTCCGAAGAGTGAGGGAGGCAGAGGGATGCCGGAGCTGCGGGGAGGGGGCCAGAGAAGGACTGTTCGGAGTGGACCGTGGTCCTGTGGGAGGCCATTTTCAGGGGCAAGCAAGCGTGAGAGCCAGGGTCTAGAAGGATGGGGAGCAAGCCCTGTTGGAGAGCACATCAGGCAGACCTCTCTTCAGAGAGCCGGGCTGGGAAGGGGCCACCGAGCAAGAGAAAGTCGAAACTAAGGAGTGGCAGGCAGTGGGAGGGTGTGGCTTGGGGATTCTGAGCCTGGAGCATGTTTATAGGAGTACGTGCTGGGCCAGCCCTGTGTTCCCCAAGGATGCCCATGGGCTGTGGGGAGAACCAATTTAGTAACAGCCTCTCCCTTTCTGCTGCTCTGAGAAAGTTGCCCTGCTCAGCAAAAGGTATTAGGGTTCTTTCTAAGATTCTAAACTACCCATGAAGCTCTCCTTCTTTAAGGATTAAGAACAGAGAACACCTATGTTCTTAGTGTTTGCAAATGTGCATTGCAGAAGGCATCCTGAGAGGGTGGGGGGGGGTGCCTGGGTTGGGAGGGTGACTCTGGGACTCAGCATGACCTCGCAGCAAGTGTCTGGAGCATCCCATCCTTTCCAGCTCTGGGACAGTCAGGACACCCAGCTCCAGCTCCTCTGGAACCTGGGCTGGTGGCCACGGCTGCCCACTTCCTCCTGCACCTGTCCTGGGATGCTCTCAGCATCCTCCTGCCCTGCATGCGTACAAATCCGAGAGCTGATTCCCGGGCAGCTACCTCTGCCCACAGACAAGCCAAGGACAGCTCAGACCTCTGATGAATTCTTTATTAAAGTTGCAGCCTTTGGAGTTCCTCTTCCTGGCTCAGTGGCTAACAAACCCTACTAGGATCCATGAGGATGTGGGTTCGATCCCTGGCCTCTCTCAGGGTGTTAAGGATCTGGCGTTGCCATGAGCTGTGGTGTAGGCGACAGCTGCAGCTCCAATTTGAACCCTAGCCTGGGAACTTCCATATGCTGCGGGTGTGGCCCTAAAAAGAAAAAAAAAGTTGCAGCCTTCTATTTCTCCAGACATCTAGCTAACCTCTAAACCACACAAAATCTAGGTATGAGTGAATAAAAGCATCTTATCTTCCAAAGAGGCCTGAGTACCTTCCGTCATATTATCACACCCGCAGAAATGGGCCCAGGAGTAAAATTCGTGAATAGCCTCACATTTTAGCAGAGAAAACCAAGGAGCGAGTGCAGAAGGCATCCCCACCTACACTCACAATTATGCGCCAGCAAGAGACAGCACGAGGATCCAGGACCCTTTTTCTGATTAACTAGTCATGAGACTGTGGCGTGTTTATTTGATTGTGCTGGGATAGACGGAGAGAGTCAGAAAAAGAAGTTGGGGTAGGGAGCTCCCGTCGTGGCTCACCGGCTAATGAACCCAACTAGCATCCATGAGGATGTGGGTTCGATCCCTGGTCTCGCTCAGTGGGTTAAGGATCCAGCGTTGCCCTGAGCCATGGTGAAGGTTGCAGATGCAGCTCAGATCCTGTGCTGCTGTGGCGCTGGAGTAGGCCGGCAGCTGCTGCTCGGATTCGACCCCTAGCCTGGGAACTTCCATATGTGGCCCCAAAAAGATTTAAAACAAAAACCTGATAGTACACGGCAGGAGGAAAGAAATGCATTTTTGTCACCCACCTGTCAAGAAATATTTTAGCCCCAGAATTGAATGTCTGGTAAATTCTGAATGACAAGGAAAGTCTGTGTGGCAAGGAGGTGCTGGAAGCAGCTGGGCAGCCAGCTCCCCCACAGGCGCTGTTGACAAAAGCGCTGCTCATTTGCTGCAGGTGAAATCATCTGTCATCCAGTTGCCACCTCCGGGCAGGTGGGCAGTGGCTGAATCCACTGCCACCCCCTGTGGGCTGCACCCAGCCGACGGCACCCTCTCCCCTTTTCCTGACGGAGCCAGCAGGTTACGTGAGAGTCAGCTTCTGCCCCACCTGGGAGATCTGTCACCCTGGCTTTCTGAGAGGGTGTCTTTGTCTGTGGGCAGAGCGTCGCTGTCCCCCACAAGACCCTGGACTTCCTGAAGGCCCAGCCATCCCACGACAAGTGTGTAGCTGCCGCGTTGGGCAGACGTGTGTGTGTGTGTGTGTGTGTGTGTGTGTGTGTGTGTGTGCGCGCGCGCGCGCGCATGCCTGACTTCTAGCCATGGTTCCCCAGAGACGGTGAGATTAAGCAGCAATGCCCTTGGGTCTTGGCCCAGTGCAAAGTCAAGTTGAAGAAGGCCTGGAAGGCGAGAGGGAGCTGAGGAGATGCTCCTTGGGCAAAGACCTCTCACTGGCAGTTTCTTTCTCCTTTCAGACTGCCTGCTTCCTGAGGGCATTTCCTCGTGGGGAACACAGGAAGCTCCCTGAATTTGGCCCAGCATCCTGTTTGATGAGGGCAGTAAATCATGTCAGCGAGGGAGGCTGGGGAGAGCCCGCAAGGAGGGCGCCCTGGAAGCGGTGGGCAGCCTCTGCCCAGGCCCCGCTCCCTTTAGCATCAACAGAACGGTGGGAAAAACAAGGTTTCAAGGGAAACTGCCCAAGAGAGAGGCTGGCGCAAAGCCCCAGCAGGCTGCTTGACTTCTCCCGGGGACTCTTTCATATCCCTGTTCCCTTGTGTGCCGAGGGGCCACCCTGTATGCAGGTGGGTGGCCTGTGGGCTGCGATCTGAGACATCTCAGCAGAGGAGGGGCCCACGTCTGTCTCCCTGGTTGCTCATGGGAAGCTCGTGCGCCTCTCCACACGCCTCAGGCTGAGATAAGCCAGGCACAGGGATGTTTACCCGGTTCGTGTCCGCCCCGAGGGCTAGAGACTGGGCCTGACCCCCCAGCCTGGCCGACTTGGTACTTTCGTGTGGGCGCTGCAGTCGAGCGCCACTGGGGATCCGCGGTGGGCCGCTCTCTTCTACTGCGACCGATGCCCTCCTCACACGCTTCCAGGCTGTAACGTGGGGGTCATCGCGCCTGTCTAACAACCGAGATGGAGGCCTCGAAAGCTCTGGGGAACTGGGACATGCAGAGGTGATGGGGCTGCTGCTTCCAGCCCGCTGCCTCGCAGGATGCGGGTTAACCCAGACCTGGCAAGGCCAGATCCCCTGCTTGTCCCTGCCCTTTGGGTCACCCCCCTCTCCGCATCCCCCTGCCCTTCCCCAGCGCCGTCTTGTGTGACCTTGTTTTGTTTCCACCCTTAGGCTATGACCCTCCTTTTTAAGAAACAGACAACAATAATGTAGACAGAGAGATGACAGGCCCACAGACCAGTGGATTATGTCTATACACGGAGACATGTTGAATAAATACCTGCTCACGTTATGAGCAAATAATGAGGTCAGTGTACTCAGGGGGAACTTGGTGAGTAAGGGCTTGTCCGTACTGCCTGGCTGATCACCTGCTCTCAGCCAGGTCCTCACCGTGTTTTCCAAAGGGGAGAACCTGGGAGAGTCCCACCTGCTTGAAAGCGAGTAGACGAGTGCCTGGAGGAAGAGCCGGGGCACCGTGGGCGCCTTTTAATGATGAGAGGGGTTTATTGGGAAAGTTTAAGTGAATTTATTTTCTGATGCAGGGATGGTGTGCCCCAGAGCGCTGGGGACCGATATGTGAGCTGTATGGTGTAGTTGGGGCTCATTACACGGCCACCAGCCTCTGTCTGGGTCACTAGCCCCCGCGTGAAGGAAGGTCACTTCCAGCTCTTTCTTTTTCCTGGGCCCCAATGTCTCCCTAGCGGGATTTGGTACATGAAATGAAGACCCTGAGAAGGCACCACTCATTCATCTACGGTCGAGTTTCCATTCCCTGTTAGATGAAATGTTTTAGGGAAAACTACACAGCGTGAGTTTTTAAAATTGCATCTTAGTGTAGTTTTAATTTCAGGTGTCTCTTGGGATCACAACATCCAGAACAATTATGCTCCATTTGAAGGATCTTTGGAGAAAGCTTGGCAGAGGCCTCGCGGGTAAAGGATCACCGCAGATAAAGAAACCACAGCTTTGGACAGGGCACTGCCAGCGGGCAGCATGCCCAGAGCAAGGGGTCCGTGAGAAGGAAGGCAGTTTGCAGCCATGAGGGCAGACGAAGGAATCTGGGTTTTGCTCTGCTGGCAGTCGGGAACCAGAGGGGTTTCTAGGAGGGGAGTGGCAATCAACAATCAGGTTAATTCACAGAGTAAGGGGGTCTCTTTGTTTGGAATTGTTGTCCCCTTTCCACAAAACACGTGGGACATATTCTTTTTTTGGGTTTTTCTTTCTTTTTTTTTCTTTTTTTTTTTGGTCTTTTTAGGGCCACACCTGCAGCATATGGAGGTTCCCAGACTAGGGGTTGAATTGGGGCTTCAGCTGCCGGCCTACACCACAGCCACAGCAGTGTGGGATCTGAGCCGCGTCTGTGACCTACACCGCAGCTCATGGCAATGCCAGATCCTTAACACACAGAGTGACACCAGGGGTTGAACCCGTGACCTCATGGGTATTCGTTGGGTTCGTCAACCACTGAGCCACGATGGGAAGTCCTGGGACATGTTCTTGAACTAGTCTTGGCTCAAAAACCAAACCCCTGGATGCTGATTTACTGCACTGTTATCTTTTGAGGGTCTTTGCTTCCACAGCACAATAGCCAGTGGACTCTCTCCATCCCACACCCAAAGGAGATGCTTCTAGAAACTGGTGAAGAACTATCATGCTACGTGACCACACTTCACCAGGAAAAAAGCTCTTTGCCGAATAAAGTGGCAGGTGGCTTCGAAGTCATCCAGTCTAATACTAACGAGAAAATTGAGGTCCAGAAAATGAAACTGATTCACCCAAGACAAGTAAAACACTTCAACAGCCATTCTCGGGGCACCTCTGCATTTATGCTCGGTTCCGGGGATATGGAAAAATAAGGCACCGTCCCTGTTCTCAAGGAGCTTAGTCCATCGTAGAGGAACACGTGAACCTATCATTTTATGTTTAATCCCAAGAGGCATTTGGAATTGACGGGTGATAGCTACAGTGCTATTCAGCTCTAAATGTCTACCCGTAACTGAACGCAGATGCCTTCAGTGGGGCGATGCGTGGAACTGGGTGTTATGGGAAAATGAGCGAGGAATACTTGGTGCCCACAGAAGGCTTCTTGGAACTGGTTGGTGTTGGAGGCGCCCGCAGCGGCCAGTCACCGAGGTGGCCCTGTGGTTCTTGTCTGCTGGTTTCGCCTCCTCCCACACCGAATCAGGGCCAGCCTGGGTGACAGTAGAGTCTGGTAGAAGGCATGGTGGCATCACAGATGGCACTGGGGCTTTCACCTCAGTCTCTTGATTCCTGGGGCAGCAGAGGGCGAGGGGGGCACCTGTGTTATAAACATAGGTCTCTCTTGCCCAACCCAGTAATCTCTGGACTGCTTTCAATTTAGCACCCCAATTTTTTTCTGGTACCCAAAACTGATCAAATAGTTTTTATTATCCTTACATAAAGGAAGTGGACACTCGATAAATATGATTTAATAACACAGGTTGCATTTTGAAAAAATTTGCATTTTAAAAGTAAGGAGTGTTTGAAAAAAAAGCTTTATGGCATCCAGCAGGGCCTTCATTTTCTTTTCAATTCTATTCAGTGTGATTGTGTTGGTGGCATTTCAGCAAGTGCCCTTTTCTTCAATTGTCTTCTTTATATGGTGGCATTTTGGCAAGAGGATTTCTTCTCTGTGTGGTAGCATTTCTGAAATAGTTTCATGTGGGTTTCTTTTGTTTGTTTGTTTGTCCGTCTTCTAAACAGTAGGTTTACCAAAATAGCTCCCTGTTTCAATTTGTCAGACAATGAACTTCAGCAGAAACCTAGAATGGTTTTGTCCGTGTTTTTAAACACAAGAGATTTTTAGTCCTAGGGATTTAAATTCTCAGTCTAATTCAGTGTGGGGAAGAGTTTCTTTCACCGAAAGGCTGGAATCTGCATCGCATATGGAAAACTGCTTCTAACAGGTGTAAATTCCACATGAGCAGGCCCAGGTGCTCAGGCCAGTTAGAGGAAGCGGAACCTGACAGATGGAGAGAAGCTTGCCAGGGTCCCCCGGGAGCAGGGGTTTTAATCACAGCGGGAGAAGAACACTTAACGGAGATTCGGGAGATTATTAGAAGCGATTAGCACGGCGTCGGCCACAGCAGTCGGAGTGCGTTTTGCTTTCAACTGTAAACCGTGGCCTTCCCTCTTTTCCTTAAGATTGTGAGAGACCAGGTTTTGGTAGCTACATGGAGCAAGCCTGCTCCCGAAATCTCACGGGAAGGAGCTTCTTGGATCATAACAGGAAGGAGGCATAGAGCAAGTCGGACCCCCTCCGCCCGAGTCTTCCCGCCCTACCATCTTCCTGTCGCCATCTCGTCTTCCAAGCCAGGTCTTCGCTCTGGCAGCCTGCGCCACCCACCCCCTGTTCTCCAGTGCCCCGGGAAGGTCACAGGGACATCTTCAGGATGGCAGGGCTGGTTAGAGATGCCAGACCTTGACACCTCTCCCCTCCTCTCTCTACATCGAGGCATCGCAGTGCGGAGGCCGGTCCACGGACTCGGAGTCCATCACTCACCATGTGGTACTTGGACAAGTTATCTGACCTCTTTGAAACTAGTTTTGTGGGGTTTTTTGTTTGTTTGCTTCTTTGTTTTGTCTTTTTGCCTTTTCTAGGGCTGCTTCTGCGGCTTATGGAGGTTCCCAGGCTAGGGGTCCAATCGGAGCTGGAGCCACCGGCCTACGCCAGAGCCACAGCAATGCGGGATCCGAGCCACATCTGCGACCTACACCAGATCGAACCTGCAACCTCATGGTTCCTAGTCAGATTCGTTAACCACTGAGCCACAACGGGAACTCCTGAAACGAGTTTTTAACCTGTCAACATGCAGATTCCTGGCAGCGTCATCGTGAAGATTTTTGGTAATAACACCAGACAGACTGAGCGCTTACTATGTGCCAGGCGTTGTTCGAAGTGTTTCATGGATATTGACACACTTGATTCTCACGACAACAAGGAAGTAGGCACTTTCGTTACCCATTTAACTGAGGAGGAAACTGAGGCACGGAGCAGATACCTTCCCCGGCCATGGTGTTAACAAGTGTCCGAGTGAGGCTTCAAATCCAGACAGTTTGACCTGAGCTGGTGGTTTTAATACTGCCCTGTAATGTCTCCATGGGCATCAGGTGTCGAGAATCATACCAGGTGTTGTTCTTGGGCATGTTTTCCCCATGTTGCCAGCTGCTGTCTTCCTCTGGGCCTTGCTGCCACTGCTGTCATTAGGAGGTTGGGGGGGCTCTGTAGCCCAGCCACCAACCCCCCACCATAACTGAAGGGCTTCGAACGTCCTCCAAGGACCAGCATCTTGAATTTCATCTGACTCTGCTGAGCATATTTTCTGAGGCCATCTGGCAGATCTGGGCGCTGGTCACTTGATGTCAGCCAAGCCAGGACTCAAGAACAGAGGTGAGCAGGTAGAAAGCCAACCTCTGCCCTGGTCATCTGCAGCTGTTATCAGTGAGGCTGGTGGCCGAGGATGTGGCCATCAGCAGGAGCGCTTTTATCTGAGGCTGAACACAAGGCAGTCAGCTGAAAACACAGCTGGTGCTCTGGGGTAATTCCTAACTTCCTAGTAGCAATAAACAAAACCACGCTGCTGAAGTTCCCACTTGCTTCTCGGCTCGGCAGCCGGTCCCGAAGGCCTCTCGCCTAAGACAGCAAAGATCTTAGGCTGGATCCCTGGACTAGAGCAGAGGATGGGCGGGGCTTTCCCTCCGTGACCCCTGCTCTGCTGTGGGAATCCATCGGCATCAGGCTTTGGGGGGCAGGAAGGGGACAGAGGACCAGGGCAGGCTGAATAGGAAGACAAAGAAGGGAAGGAATGTTGAGTGAGCAGAGGGGACAAGGCCAGGTCCCCTGTCCCCTGCAGCTCGTCGGAAGTCGCCTGACTGAGTCCACCAGCTGAGGGCCGCTGCCAGCCCTGACAGCTGGTAGGGGTCGGAGATTCTGGCTGAGGATCTGGAGCCAGGGCTCTGTGGGATTAAACAGGTGGCCCTGCTCGTGGCCGAGGCGGGAAGGCTCCGGCTCCAGGCAGCCCCTTAGTGGGCTGTGTGCGCCTGGATCCGCGGGAATGGCATCTTTATGTGCCCACGTTGCCAGGCCCGACTTCCCACACCTGAGTGCTGTCAGCGTTTTGTGTCACCGTGAGCATCTTTCTGCATGGCAGGCCACCTGCCTGCGTTGACTCGCCTTCCTGGTGACAGTGTTGTGCCACCGCATCACCAGTTCAGGGTTTTCCAGGCTGGAATTTCAGAAACTCGTTTCTTCGTCCAGGTCCTAAATCAAAAATCATTTCCAGCCCCTAAGGGCAGGGCTAAGAACATTCTTCAGGGGGCTCGGTACAGAATGCAAATGTAGGGCCCCTTGTTCAAATATTAAGAAGGACAAGGTGGCGGCAGCAGAGTATTAAGCCACACATGGGACCCTTCTGAGCTCGGGGTCCCGCACGGGTCACACAGCCATGAAGCTGGCCCTGCCTCAGGGCCTAAGAGGCTAAATTTCTGTAGGTAAGGTTCACTGAGCCAAAGGTGATACAGTACACATCTTTTGCCATTTTTTTATTTTTAGAAGAGTGTACACTTTATTCAAAGATCAAAACATAACGACTTTAACCAGTCATTACCAGATTTATAAAAATGCACAGGGCCTTCGCTTCAGGAGGTGGGAACCTCTAGGTCTGTCACTCACGAACATGTCACTGTTTTGGATCCTTACTTAACATAAACCTAACTTGCTCCCAACTTTGGTGGCGCTGCATGTCCCATCTCATGGGCTTCTCTGTAGCCCTGAAGTGCCTCCCCTCCCCAGAGTGGGGTCACCTAAGATGTAGCAGCCGCCACAAAGCCATGCCAGTCAGGAAGGACCGGGCCCAAGGGAGGGACGTTCACCTCGCAGCTGCACAGCTGGAAACCCGAGGACAGGATGTGGGAGGAAGGAAGAAGGCCTGTCTTTGATGGGCGCCTCCGGTTGGCTTTCCAGGTGAGAGGCAGAGCCGGGGCCAGGCCCGCCAGTCTCCTGAATGGGGTCCAGGAACTGTGTCTTCCCCAGAGACCTCCTGCAAAGGCCCCCGATCTCCCCGTTTCCCCGGGTTCCTAGTCTCTGGTCCTGGCTCCAGGGGGAAATAGGTCCTACGGTTGCCAGCTTTAGCAGCAAAAATACAGGACGCTTAGTTAAGGTTTCATTTCAGGTAAACGGTGAGTAATTTTTTAGTATGAATATTGCACGGGACATACTTGGGCTTTGGCATGACTCGTTGTTTATCAGAAATTCAGATTGAACTGGACGACCTGTACCTTCTCCGGCAACGCTAGTCCTGACCCTGGACCCCTCCTCACCTGACTTAGGTTAGCTTCCCTGTGGCTATAGATGCTTCTCCCAACAGGCTTTCCTAGACTTGGCCGCTGGTCCTCCGTGGCCCACCCAGCCTTCTGGTGATGGACGTCACAGTTGCTGTTGGAGAAGCGGTTACCCACCACAGAAGATGCCCATGCCAGGCAGAGGCTCGTTGCTGCCCAGCCACCAGCTCTGCTTGCCCTCGGCGCGTTCCTTCCCAACTCAGCTCGTCCTTGGTGCCGAGACCGGCAGCGGGGAAGGGCTAAGCCCAGCTCCGTCACCCACCTGCAAGGTGGGTTTAGGGGGGATCTGACTATGATTGTGGCTTGGGGATTCTTGTTAGACACACTCTCTTCAATTGGGTTTTATTTGTCATCTTCCTTTTTGGAAATAGGCACGGAAAGCACTCACGTGTCAGGAATGACATAGGTCCTTATAGGATAACATTGAGTCCTCACAATTGTACTCTGGGATGAGTGATGTTGCCCCCACTTTGCAGCCGAGAAACTTGAGGTGCCGCTGTCTTACTGTCGGCAGGTGTCAGAGCTGGAATCTGAATTGGTGCCTCCTATCCCTCTGTGTCCTATTACTGCCCAACTTCATCATCGGCCCCCCCAGCAGAAACTTTAAAACAATGGTCCACACCTCCCTCTCCCTCCGGTGGGATCCCCGTGTCACTATCATTCTGCCCCTGCAAGCCTTCTCCATACTGCTCTTTCTCTCGTCCAGGCTGTCGCCGTGGCGGGGGGCGGGGTGCTCCTGGTTGACCTTCTGCTCCGAGGCTTTCCCCCCTCAACTCATGCATTGCTCAAAACCTTGCTTTCCAAAAAGCATATCTGACCTTCAGGTCCTCCCCAGCTTAAAGGGGCCGCCTGTCCACAGGGCCCACAGGGTTCTCAAACTTGAGGATGCAGGAGAATCGCCTGAAGAGCTTTAAAAAAATTCAGATTACCAGACCCCACCCCAGGGCTTCGGATTCAGTACGTCTGGGGCCAGGCCCAGGAGTCTGCATTTTAGCAAGCTCGACGTGGTTCTCACGGAGGTGACCCAAAGGCTCCGTTCTGAGAAAGGTCTGCAGGGTAAAACTGAAAATCCTAGCGTGGCCTTTAAGAATCCTCCCCATCTGGAGTTCCCGTCGTGGCTCAGCGGTTAACGAATCCGACCCGGAACCATGAGGTTGCGGGTTTGATCCCTGACCTTGCTCAGTGGGTGAAGGATCTGGTGTTGCTGTGAGCTGTGGTGTAGGTCGAAGATGCGGCTCAGATCTGGCATTGCTGTGGCTCTGGTGTAGGCCGGCAGCTAGAGCTCTGATTCGACCCCTAGCCTGAGAACCTCCATATGCTGCGTGAGCGGCCCTAGAAATGCCAAAGATAAAAAAAAACAAAAACAAAAAAACAAAGAATCCTCCCCATCTGGTCCAGCGTCTACTTTCAGTCTCATCATCCCGTTCTCCAGCCCCAGCCCAGACGCCTGTATGCAGCCCAGTGGACTCTCCTCCTCCTCTCCCCACCCCCAGACCTGCAGGGTCAAGGCGGGAGGGGCTCTGGAGCCTGACTGCGCTGCGGGCGCCTCAGCCCCGCAAAGTGGAGCCACCGTGTTGCCGTCCAGGGCTGGGAGGAGAATTGCTAACGGTGAAGGGCGGGGAGCAGAGCCCGGCCCTTAGGAAGCCCTCCGTGAAAGCGAGCCATGCTTGTTTTATTTCTCCAGCTTTACTCCTTGTGCCTCCTCTTCCTGGGATTCTCTTTCCCTCTGTTACCACCTGGAACAATTCCTTTCATCCTTCGGTGTCCGGTTAAGAAGCCGTCGTCTCCGTAAGGTCTTCCTGAGCCTCCTGGGGTCCCTGCAGTGACTGTCTCCTCACTCATGTGCCCGTCACTGTTGCTTCAGTCACACTGTCACATTGTCCTTGGTCATCACACCTGCTCCGTCTACACCCCTCCCCACCTGCGGGCCCCTGCCTTTCTGAGGACTTGGTATATACTGCCTGGCATGGTTTATAATTTTTTTTTTCGGTCTTTTGTCTTTTGTTGTTGTTGTTGTTGCTATTTCTTGGGCCGCTCCCGCGGCATATGGAGGTTCCCAGGCTAGGGGTCGAATCGGAGCTGTAGCCACCGGCCTACACCAGAGCCACAGCAACGCGGGATCCAAGCCGCGTCTGCAACCTACACCACAGCTCACGGCAACGCCGGATCGTTAACCCACTGAGCAAGGGCAGGGACCGAACCCGCAACCTCATGGTTCCTAGTCGGATTCGTTAACCACTGCGCCACGACGGGAACTCCCTGGCATGGTTTATAATTAAACTCACCAACACTCCTCATTCCATAAAATTGGGTGTTCAATCTATTTTTTTTGTTTGTTTGTTTGTTTAGAGCCACACCTGTGGCATATGAAGGTTCCCAGGCTAAGGGTTAAAGCAGAGCTACAGCTGCCGGCCCACGCCACAGCCACAGTGACACCAGATCTGAGCCACATCTGCAACCTACGCCACAACTCACGGCAACCCCGGATCCTTAACCCACTAAGCGGGGCCAGGGATGGAACCCACAACCTCATGGCTACTGGTGGGGTTTGTTACCACTGAGCCACAATGGGAACTCCTTGATCTGTTATTTTAAGAGTGAATTTGAGAGCTTTTTCTTAATGTACTTGACTAATTGCACTATCAAATGAGCTCCTCTGTCTTCTCACCTCTTGCACCTACACCCCCGTTCTCTCCCAGATGCTCCGGGTTCTGGCACTGCGGTCAGTGTGCAGTGAGGACGCTGGCTGGACTGCTGTGCATCCCAAATGCCTGATTTACGAATGAGTGCTCGCCACTCTCATAAACAGGCCCTTAATTCTGACGGCAGGGGTGTCCTCCCTCTGCTCTGCCTGCAGGAGCCATAGGAACGCTCTGGTCTGCATAGATGTGTCTCAGCCTCCTGAGGAAGCTTGGCTCCTGCAGGAAGATGCTAGGAGCCTGTTTGGTGGTTTAGGCGTGGAACATGCCTATCTGGTCCTAGGACTTTGTTATCCAATAATTGGGTAAATGAGCGTTTCACGGGCTTGTCAACAATTTTGAGACTTGCAAATACCTACAAAATTTGGAAATTAAGACACTGAAATGAAAATTTTAAAAAAATGTTTAAGGAAATGTCTACAAAATGTAATAGGATTCCAGCTGCGTCGGATCTTACCTCTTACATGGTTAAACATGTATTTCGTGTGAGATGAAAGAGCGTTTTAGAGTTTTTTTTCATGTGACACGTGGTCTCCCAAAGCCAAAGTGCCGGACGCTGAGGGCAGTCTCAAAGTGGCACCGTGCCGTCTGCTGTGCTGGAGGTCGCAGCTGGCCCGTGGGCTTGGGGGTCTGGGCCATCGGACCGAGAGCGTCACGTGGATGACAGCAGAGTTACCCCACAGTTCGGGCTTCTGGCACGGGCTCGTGAGCATGTTTCTGCAGAATGCTGCGTCTCAGCTTTCCGCCTCTGACTCTGCAGCCTCAGGCCCCGTGCGGCCCAGTCTGGACCGCTTCTGACCAAGCCAGGGCGCCCCAAAGGCTCGGGCCAGAAAGACCTGGTACCCCCGTTGCTTTTAGTTCATCAGCAGTATTGACGGAGCCCTGCCACGTGCAGGGAATCCAGCTGTGAACAGGACGCGCACAGCCCCGGCCGCAGAGCTTGCAGTCCAGCTAAGAGAACAGATGTTGAGCAGCGATCAGCGGCGGAAGAGAGAAGGGCAGTGTGCTTGGCACAGAGGTCACCTAGGCCAGGGGTCAGGGAGGATGTCCTGGAGGAAGTGACTCAATGTAAGTGCAGGGTGAGCAGGCGCTCGCTGCGGGGTGGGAGGGGGAATGTCTCCCACAGGAGGCCTGGCGCTGCCTTCCTTAAACCTGCGATGGGTGGCCAGGGATGGGTGTCCCCCTTGTGCCCACCATTCTGAGTCCTCCCCATCCCGGGCCAGCCCCGTCATAACCCTGGCCCCTGCTGTGGTTTCCTGGCTTGCCTTGACTTCTGCTGGAGCAAAGCTAGCTCTGCCTTTTTTGCTGGGACCCAGCGACTGCCCACGGTGGCGGGCCCCTGGGTGGCCCATGCAAAGCCCTAAGACCACCACCACCTGTTTACAAGCATCACCGCCGCCTGGCACACCATGCCCCCACCCGCCCATCGGACCCTCCCAGAGGTCAGCCCAGGCCACATCCCAACCTCACAGCTGTCCCTCTGGTCTCTGTGACTCTGGGAGCCTCCTCTGTGGCCCCGCCATTTCCGTCTGGCTCACGCCACAGAGCAGGATTTCCCAAAGAAGGGCATCCAGTGAACCCCAGACATATCCATGCACCCCAGTTTGAGGAACACCACACCAGGAGAGAAATGCAGGCACTTTGAGATGACAGGCCTATATGTGCAAACTTGGATGTGTGCCTTGAAACCACGCCAATGCTCGGCGGGGGGGGACTGTGGGTGGGGGTTGTTTGTTTTCTTTCTTTTCTTTTCTGGCTGCCCATGGCATGTGGTGCTCTTGGGCCAGGGGTCAGATCCGAGCCGCCGTTTTGACCTAAGCTGCAGCTGCAGCAACACTGGATCCTTAACCCACTGTGCCGGTGTGGGGATCGAACCTGAGTCCCAGTGCATCCAAGATGCACTGACTCTGTTGTGACATAGCGGGAACTCCTGAAATCATGCCAATACTCTGCTACCAGGAAGTCACACATGTGGCAAAATGTTTATTTTTTTAGATTAGAATGAAAAATTAATAATTCTTATGGAGAATGCTCATGGTTGCCATAGAATGCGTTCTTGGGCCTTGCAGATCCCTTTTGGAACTTACGGCCTTAAAGTATTGAGAACACCCCATCTTTCTGGACCTCAGGCTTTCCCATCTCAGCAATGGGTTCACATGGCCCCCCTCCCAGTACCTCCCGGATGTTGTAAACATCAGGTAGGGAGGTGTGTGCGGACCACGGTGAACGCACTGGAAGATGCCACGTGATTACAGGTGTGAAGGATTTGCTGCCTCCCTCCTGTCTGCCAGCTGATGTCCAGCCTGTCATTTTCGCGGGGAGACCAGGAGCTGGGTCTTGACGGGAGGAGAAAGTTAAGAGCTGGTCTTTCTCGGGAGTTCTCTTCACACATCCCCTTCCTGTTCATATCATCTGTATTTGCCTCAGCCTCGGTCCAGATGGGTTTGCCGGTCCAAACCAGGTGTCATGGGAGCAGACCAACGTGGATCGTTTCCTCCACATTCTTGGTTCCACTTCCGACCTCGCACGCACGTGGTGTAGACAATTCCTCTGTCCCGTGACACCTCTGCTTCTTTACTGTCCGCGTATAGATTCAGTGCTCTCAAAAGCAAAAGAGACATCCAAGGTACTTTAATAAACCGCATATTCCAGTTAGGAAGAAGTTACATGTTCTTTTTGGATAACCAGTCTGAGGATAAATGACCAGAGACCCATGCACTAGAGGGGAGAAGACAAATCTTTTCTCACGTTGTGTTTTACATTCGTGAATGATCTGAAGACGGGGCTTCGATGTCACAAGTCCCTTCCAACATCTCCATTCCGGGTCCTTTAGATCCACAGATGGTTTTCTTGAAAAAAATTCTATTTTCTAAGGATCACACCGTCGTGTTATTTAACCCTCAGTGAATCAGAGATGCTTCGGGGACAAAATAAGCCTTTGATGAACTGTGTCCTTCTCCCTTCCGGTAGGAAGCTCTTTCTGAATCTTTATAAACTCGGGGAACCTGTGCTGTTTATCTCCTCTCAGTCCCTCCTCCAAACAGGACCCCGTGAGTTGGGCTAACTGGGCTGGAGTGGACCTGCCAGGGCCACAGCAGGTGGCAGGGGGAAGTGTCTCATCTGCTGCTTGGATCCTTGGGGATTTTTGAAAGCAGCCAACAACGTAGGGTCTAATGAGGATCCATGTTCCCAGACTCCTTTCCCACAGAGACCTGGCAAAAGGCTGCTTTGGCCTCAATTTTGTATTTTGTGTTGCTGCATCGCAGAGGTTTCAGATACTAACCCCACCGACAGAGGGTTTGGGTGCAGGGCAAATGCTTCTCTCTCTGCAGCTATGTTTGCATAAGGCTGCTATCTGTTTGGTTTTTTCCAGATTTTAATTTTTTCCACTATAGTTGATTTACAGTGCTCTGTCAATTTCTACGGTATAGCAAAATGACCCAGTCCCACGTACATATATATTCTTTTTTCACATTATCCTCCATGATGCTCCATCACAACGGTCTAGCACAGGGAACTGTCTGTTTAGAAATGACCACTGCTGCAGGTTGGGACAGGAGAGACCCCGTTAGGCAAGGATTGGTTGGTGTCGGGGTGGGGGATGGATTCTGGGGGTGCTGCCTGGAGAGAAGTCAGATGGGAGGAGAAGGAGGAGGCATCTTTATTTCCCTGTGATGTTTTGGAGTAGGTGAGGTGACTGAAGGCCAGTGGGGGGTCCCTGGGGCAGGAGAGGGCCGTGGGGAGCCATTGGCCATGATCCTGGCAGGTGCAAGAGTGGCCCGGCCACATCGCAGGGGCTTAGGAAACGCTGTTCTAGCTCCATGGCAACTGCTGAAGTCATTTTTCAAAAGCTCAGGTCTTTCTAATCAGATTTTCTTTTCCAATCCTCTTTCATCCTCACCCCCCGCTGCCCCCCAGGGCCGCTGCTCCCTCTGTCCCCAGGGCTTCACTGGCCTCACAAAGCCCCCGTGGCATCCAGCGCATTGTCTAGGCGCAGGTTTTGCCCAGGGCCTGACCTGTGCCACCGGCCTGCTGATTTGGGCTCCACACCATGAGGCTGGGTCTGTGACCCTCTCTCCTTTTCCTACCTCTGCTAATTTTTTCTTTCTCTTTTCGCTTTTTCACTTTTCCTGCCGAGAAGTCACCAGCCTGGGAGGCTTGCTCTTCTCAGCCCGGTTTCCCAGCTGGGCCTGCCAGACACCCACTGAACGCCCACCCCCACCCAGAGCCTCGGCTTCCGTGGGTTCAGGGATCCAGCATCGAGAGGAGAAGGCTGTCAGCACACAGCGTCTCAGAGCGCTGGTCCCTGCACCCTCGCCCCCGACCCTGGGCCGGGCATCACTGACTCCTGATGGGACAGTTTGCAAGGACGTGCTGGGTGTCAAGCTGTCCGCACCTGACCTGAGCTAGAGAAGGACTGGCATGTGGGTTTTTGAACCTCATTGTGGAATCTGTCAGCCACACACTGTGTCAAAGGCAGAGACCGTTGCTTGGATTAAGGTGGCCCTGCCGTAGATAGGTTTTAATGTCTATTATTTATTTACATAGGACACAGGCCTCCTGCTGATGTTTTCATCGCATTTAGGACGTGTCTGCCTAGCTGAGCCCCTGACTCTGCACCCTTCTCCTTGCTAACCTACTCCCCACCCAATAAAATGTTTCCCCAGAGGGCTGAGTGGGCCGCATGGCTTTCCCCTGGCATGGAATTGGTGTTGGAGTTCGCCCAGATTTTTTAGAAAATAGAATTGATTCGCAGGGTTCCTGTCGTGGCTTAGTGGTTAACAAATCTGACTAGGAACCATGAGGTTGCGGGTTCGGTCCCTGCCCTTGCTCAGTGGGTTAACGATCTGGCGTTGCCGTGAGCTGTGGTGTAGGTTGCAGACGCGGCTCGGATCCCACGTTGCTGTGGCTCAGGCGTAGGCGGGGGGCTACAGCTCCGATTAGACCCCTAGCCTGGGAACCTCCATAGGCCAAGGGAAGCGGCCCTAGGAAAAGGCAAAAAGACAAAAAAAAAAAAAAAAAAAGTGTTTGTCTGGAGTTCCTGTCGTAGCGCAGTGGTTAACAAATCCGACTAGGAATCATGAGGTTTCGGGTTCCATCCCTGCCCTTGCTCAGTGGGTTGACGATCCAGTGTTGCAGTGAGCTGTGGTATAGGTTGCAGACGCGGCTCAGATCCCATGTTGCTGTGGCTGTGGTGTAGGCTGGCAGCTACAGCTCCGATTGGACCCCTAGCCCCTGGGAACCTCCATATGCCGCAGGAGCGGCCCAAGAAATGGCAAAAAGACCAAAAAAAAAAAAAAAAAAAAAAAAAAAAGTGGAATTGATTCGGAGTTACAGAAAAGCTGCAGAGACGGTGCCAAAGTCCTGCCTGCCCTCCCCCAGCTTTGCCTGTTGTGAACATCTGACATTACGTGGAATGTTCGTCACCCTGAGAAGCCACCAGGGCACGTTAGGAACAACTAAGCGTCACCCTTTATTCAGATTTCACTCATCTTCCCCAGCGTTCTTTCCTGCTCCAGGATCCCGTGCAAATTCCCCGCTGCGTCTACGCCTCCTTCTTCTCCCCTGGCCTCTGTCGGCTCCGGTCTCCTGGTTCGGATGACCGAGGCAGTGTGGAGGAGCACTGGCAGATATTTTGTAGAATTCAATGCTTTTCTTGTGGTTTGACTAAGCTTATGAGTTTGGGGAGGAAGCCCGCTGAGGCGAAGTACCTCATCCACAGTCAACCCAGGCTCGGCGTTCCCGTCGTGGCGCAGCAGAAACAAACCCCACTAGCCTCCATGAGGACGCAGGTTCGATCCCTGGCCTCGCTCAGTGGGTTAAGGATCTGGCGTTGCCGTGAGCTCTGGCGTAGGTCACAGATGCGGCTGGGATCCCGAGTGGCTGTGGCTGCGGTGTAGGGCGGCAGCTGCAGCTCCAATTCGACCCCCAGCCTGGGAACTTCTGTATGCTACAGGTTCGGCCCTAAAAAGCAAAAAAATAAATAAACTACGGGAACCCGATTTCAACATGACTTGTCGCTCATGTTAACCTGGATTGCCTGACTCAGTGATCGTGTCTCCACTGTAAAGTTATCCCCGCCTTTCCATCCTGTACTTTTGGGAAACTGGCCACACGCGAAGGGGAAGGGGGAAGGAGTCAAGCCACACCCCCTGGAGGGGGGAGTGGCACATATATTATTTGACGCTTCCGTAGGAAAGATCCCAGATATGTTTTTAAAGCAAGCCAGAAATTCCCTTTTGCACCGACAAGAAAGCCAGGGGTGCTGGATGCATGGATGCTGCAGGGCTTGTCACACAGACCCAAGAAGAACGTCTCATGGGGCCATACCGTGTGTGTTTTCAATTCTCTTTAGAAGTGCTGAGTCATTCAGAAACATTTAGCAGGTGTGCACGAGTCCGCAGCCCTGTGCCGGGCCCTAAAGGCAGAGGGCAGCACATAAGATTCAGCCTTGACCCTGGGCACACTGAGATTGCATGCAATTCAACAAACATCTCTGCACTCCCACTGCCGGCTCTGTGCCAGGAGCTGATGAAGCAGCAGTTGCAAGTCTGATGAGAAATCGGAAAGTTCAAGGTGCTGTTGCGGAATCTATTTGGGGGGCTGGGGCGTCAGCAAAGGCCCCTCTGTGAGAGCGGGGTTCCGGCTGAGATATGAAGGATGCGCAGGAGGGGCCAGGTGTACAGGGGCAGCGTGGGGCCCCGGGGAGAAAAGGCCACCAGCCAGAGATACAGGACGCATCCAAGACTAGCGCCAGAGGACATCTGGAGGAACTGAAAGGTAGCCAGTGTGTGGAACCGAGGGGTGTATATAGAAACAAAACCCCGAGTCCTGAAAAATCAGACGATAATTCAGTCATAGGCACCAGTTCTCCTTCCTTAGAATGAGCTCGTTCTATGGACTTTACCACAGAAAACTCAGTGAGGTGTTACCAATAGGTTTATACTTTAAATATTCCGCTAAATTTCTGTACAAACATACTGAAAGTTCAGGTGTTTCAGACATTAAATGCTAAACCTGAAAATGTGGATTAGAGAGGCTAGAAGAGCCCAGAGGGTATTTTAGGGCGTGCGGATGCGTCCCTGCTTCCCCATTTCAGGACCGAGGCTCCCGTTTTCCCAGATGCCGGGGGCCGTGGCTGCTGACATCTCCCAGGCATTGCTCTCCTCGCAAGAGAGTTGCTCACCCAAGGCTGTACCCCCTCCCATGGGGCTGCTCGCATCCGATGGTTCAGGGACACAGAGTTTCCAAGGCCTGGCCTGAGCCTCCAGTGGAGACAGCTCTGGAGGGCCGGCCCAGCCTCACAGCTCCAGGACAGCTGAGGCCCCTGTCACAGCTCAGCTGCCCCCTCTGCCCCAGCCCCCTGCCCCCAGCCTTGCAGGGCATTGTTTCGGAGCTCACTCTCCAACAAATACCTGACACCCACTCTGTCCCAGAGTCTATTTCCTGTGTTAGAAATACAGATATAGGGAGTTCCCATTGAGGCTCAGGGGTAACAGCCCAGCTAGTATCCATGAGACGCAGGTTCAGTCCCTGGCCTCGCTCCATGGGTTAAGGATCCGGTGTTGCCATGAGCTGTGGTGTAGTTCCCAGACGCGGCTTGGATCCCGCGTTGTTGTGGCTCTGGCAAAGGCCGGCGGCTACAGCTCCGATTCGACCCCTAGCCTGGGAACCTCCATATGCCGCGGGAGCAGCCCAAGAAATACCAAAAAAAAAAAAAAAAAAAAAAAAAAAAAACCAAACAGCAGAATATCCTCTCTCAGTTGAGGCTAGAAGTCAGCAGGGCCCTCCTTTCGCAGGCTCCAGGACGCAGGGTCCCTTTTGCAATAGGGCCCATGTTTCTTTGTTTTGGCCGTGCCTTCACCATGTGACTGCTCCTTGGCCAGGGATTGAACCCAAGCCACAGCAGGTGACCATGCTGAATGTTTGCCACAGGACCCATGGGATGGTGGCCTTTCTTTGTAAATGTCCCCACCCGGGGCGGGCCGGACAGGAGCCCCGTCCACCAGTAGCAGGTGTCCCCCCTCCAGGGCCTCTGTCCCTCTAGGCTGCCTGTGTCTGCCTTAGCTGAGCCCCAGGCTCTGGCCCAGGCCCCGTGGGATCAGTCCCCAGACCTCTGTCATCACTTTATTGCCCCCACCCTGTCTGTCCAAAGCCTGTTCCAGCTGGGACAGAGGGTCTGTCCAGATCTGAGGACAGAGGCGCTGCCATGCTGTCCGTCCGCAGAGGGAAGTGGCCTCAGCTTCTCTTTCACTGGAATGTGACTTCCTTTGTAATTAGAGACCACACAGGATGGAGCAGGCAGCCTGGTCCTCCGAGCGTGAAAACTCATCAGCCTTTAGCAGCAGCGAGGGCAGCTGGAGGACCGGCATTCTAGTCTCACCTGTTTAGCCCCCGGCCCCTGTCCCCAGGGCCACCCGACCTCTCTATCCTGTGTCTCCCCAAGACCAGACGCAAGGTCCCGCTTGAGATGAGCGTCGTTCTCGGGGCATGTCTGGTCCCCAGGATCAGTCTCCCAGGGCTTGTTGTTCTTGCGGTTTGTGTGGCAGAGGAAGACAGGCGTGTTGGGCTTTCAAGACAAAAATAAAAATCAAAGAGGCTGACACCCGGCGGGAAGCTGGTACTGTTGGTAAAGACAGGCAGCGTCTGGGGGCACCTCCTGGGGGCAGCGGGCAATGTCTGGGGGTACCTGCTGGGGGCAGCGGGCAGGGCAGGGAGCCACGGAAGGGGCACAGCCCTCAAGGACAGTGACAGTGGAGCTGCGGGCACTCCTGGGGGGCAGAGCAGAGCTTGGGGCCCCCCCGACACAGCACCCGTAGCCATGCAGGGCACCCTGTCTCTTTGCCCCTCTGCCAACAGGGCGGCTGGGCCAGAACAGCCTGGCGTGTGTCTATTTCCGATCTCACTGCAAGCTTGGCCTTCCTGGCTAAGACCTCGCACACTTTGGAGCCTCAAGTTTCCAGAAGCACCTTGTTCCCAGGGCCAAGTCAGTGTTGGGGGAAAACCGTGTTTTTTTCCAGCCGCCCCCGGGGGCTGCTCTGGGCGGGGCTGGCGGCTCCTTCTCCCTCCCAGGAGCTCCCAGTCCTGCCGGGAGCTTAGAGATCTGCCCGTCCCCGCCTCTGATCACCGCTGCCTCTTTGTTCTTCGGGCTGTGACCCTATGACATCATCTCACCCCCACCCCCACAACTTGAATCCCCCATCTATTCTTTCTCCCCTTTCTGGGCCGAGGGAGGTCCTAATCCTGTCGCTCCGATGGGTGACTGATTCCCTCCCCTCCCCCTCGGCCCCCGGCCAAGAGGAAGGGGCCTTGTTGGCCCAACTAGGGGGTCTGCGTCCCTTGTTGGCAGTCAAAGCCCAGACACATTCCTGTGGGTGATTTCCTGCCTGAAAACCAGCCCCGGAAGACAAGCATCCTCTGTCCTCTCGCGGCCCCCAGCCCCAGGGACTGGGCTTGTGCCAGAGCGATTCATGCTATAGAAAGTAGGAAGTTGCCCAATGTCTAGTGTAACAGCAGGTTGTGTTGCTGTTGGGACAAGAAAGGAGAAACTGTGTCCCTGAGAGCCACCTGGTTCTCAGGTGGCCTCCCGCAGGGAAGGGTGTGCCAAGGTGACACTTGTCTTCAAGGCTCCCGCAGACCCCCACGGGTCAGCTTCGGCTGCCTGATTTCTGAAGTTAAAAAGCACATAATTATGGCATTGTTTCCCTGCCAGGACTTCTGGGTTAATCTCAGCTTTATTTTGATGGCCACCTAAAATAGCCTGTCCCTGGGGACAGCAGCAAAGGCCAAGAGGCCAGAAACAAAAAGGCAGGCCTGAGCTCCAAGCAGGCCTTGGGCGGAGCCCCAAAGCAGGGTGCGGAGTTTGCGGGGACTCACGACTGGGTGGGATCAGGTCACCCCCCACCCACCCTGGTGGCTGCCCACCTTTCGCCCTGACCTGGGGCTGCCCGCTGCCTCGCTGGACCTGGCCTGAGCCTGTGGGGACAGCAGTGACGGCCAGTGCCCAGCACGCTCTTTGTCCCTGGACACCTTCGGGGCCATCCTGAGAGTTTGGAGTCTGCTTTTAGCCTCTGGGAAGGCAGGACAATGATAATAGTAGCTGACACTGCAGGCTGCCTGTGCTGTTCCAGATACACCCCATCCCCCACCCCAGGAATACCTCCCTCCGCTCAGCAAGCATCCCCAAGCTCCTTCGTTGCCATATTCCATCCTGCCCCGAGGTGGTGGGTGGTAGAGACGGAATTTGAAACAAAGGAATTCTGGCCGCAGGGCTCACCCCCTCCCTGCTTTACCACACAGCCTCTCAGGAGATGAGTGGTCACGTCCTCACAGGCTCACAGACAGCCCCCACTGGACTCTGGGAGGGATGCACTCGGTTTGCCAGCGGAGGAGAAGGGGCCCGTGAGTGGTGTGAGCACATAGAATATTCTCCACCACACCCAGATCAGCGCACTGACCAGGGTCCCACTCTGTTCCCGAGCCACCTGCTTCTCTGCGCCACCAGCCAGTGGCTCTCTATGGAAAGTTTGATGGCGTGAAAGGGAGAACCACAGTCCAAGGCCAGGTGTGCTCTTGTGGAGGAATGCTACCTACGTGCAGTCAGGGAGGGCTTCCCGGGGGAGGGGACTTTCAGGTTGGCTCTTAAAACGTGGTGGGATTCTTCTGGGCAGACACGGTGAAGATGGACTTTCTAGGCAGACACTGCTGTACCCTCCAGATTCAAGATGCTCTGAGAGTTCTGAGCCAAGGCCGGGAACCAAGTGACATCCCCCTTCCCCCTTGCCGCTGGCTCTTGCTCTGCTGACTTCAGAGGAGCCCCCAGCCTTCCTTCCTGCCCTGCTGAAATGCCTCTGAGATGTTTCCTGCCTGAGGCATCCCTGACCTTCTAAGTGGTCCAGGGCCGCCAGTCCAGCCGCTTGCGCTGGGCGCTGCATCCCCAGCTGGCCAGCGGGCGCAGAGCCCAGAGCACAGGGGGCGGTGGAGGGGGTGCTGTGTGTATGGAGGGGGTGTTGTTCCAGCAGGCTTCTTTCTTCTCCTTAAGCAAGAAAGAGACTAAGGACCAGGCTCCCAGGACCAGGTGTGTGGGAGAGGCGGGGCGTGCTCCCTTTGCATCTTTTCTGCTTGTTGCTGTTGTACATGTGAGTAAAGTGAATCTGCGTTCCTTTAATCAGAGAGAAGCAAAGGCAGGCAGGAGTCTAGCTCCTCATTGTGGAGCTCACCTGCGGAGCAGCAGCCCGTCAGCATCCGCCTGGACCGGTTCCCCACCGGGCGCGCCAGCGCAGCAGCCGGGAGGGGAGTGGCAGCGTGTGGGCCCCGCCCCCCAGGGAAGGCAGGTGCGGTTGAAAGGGGCTCATTGTGAATAGCAGAGGACCCCTCTTACCCCATCCCTCGGAACTTCCACGCATTTTCAGAGCTCTGTGCCAGGACCTGGGGACAAAACCAAATATAGAGACTTCTTATCGTGTCACTGTATCGCAGGAGATCTTTTCCCAGAGGACAAGGGCTCACAAATCTAGAGAGGATGTGGCTTTTATCCAAAGACCCCAGTGCCTGGCACCTAGCGGGCTTGCGAAAACAATGATACCGTTCTCCTTTTTATGTGCTCGGGGAATGAATGAGTCATTTGAAGGGGAGGGTATAGACGGCAGAAAAGAGCGAGGGTGTGGGCAGCCCTCGAGTGGCTCCCAGCGACCCCTCCCCCCGGTACTGCATCTTGAGTAGCCCTCACCCGCCCTGTGCCACGGTTGATCTGTCGTGGCCAGTGGAACAGAGTCGTGCTGTGAGCCGTGCTCTGGAAAGGCCCACGCGGCGAAGAACTGAGGCCTCCAGCCAACAGCCAGGAAGGAGCTCATCGTGTCACCAACCTCCCGAGGGAGCTTGGAAGCAGATCTTCTTAACGAGACTGAAGCCCTAGCCAACAACCTGATTGTAAGGAGGCACTCTGAGCCAGAACCGCCCAGCTCAGCCCCCCTCAAAATCTGACCTTCAGAAACTACGTGAAATGTTGGCTGTTTTGAGCTGCAGTGTTTCCGGGCGATTTGTTGTGCCATCATAGCCAACGCAGGTGGTGTAGGAAACGTGGTTGGTGCCCCTCCACCAACTTCAGAGCCTACCTGTAGCTTGGGACAATTCCCTGAAAGGCTATATTAATTAGCTTTGGCTGCATAACACACCACCCCAAATTCAGCGGAGTGAATAAATGACAGTTTAATTTAGTTTCTGATGACGAGCTCAGCAATGTAGGCGGGGTTCCCCTGAGTCATCCTTCCGGGCTGGGCTGGGCTCCCTGGTGTGTCTCCGGTCAGCTGGCCAGTTGCCTGGGGTTGGTTGACCTGGGGGTGCTGGGCTGGATGACTCTGCTCTGCTCCCTGGGGTCTGTCACCCTCCAGCAGCCTGGCCTTAGCACAGAGTGGGTGGCAGCACAGTTCTCAGAGAAGAGAGCAGGATGGAACGGCTCCTGAGGCCCAGGTCAAGACCTATGACCTTGCGACCTCTGCATTCTATTCCCCCAAAGGCTCGTCTGGGTTCAAGGGGTAAAGAAATAGATTTCACCTCTTTTAAAAAATTTTATATTGTCATATAGTTGACTTACAATGTTGTGTTAGTGCAGGTGGACAGCAAAGGGATTCAGTTATACAAAAACATACATCCATTCTTTCTCAGCTTCTTTTCCTGTATAGTTTATTGCAGAGTATTGGGTAAATTTCCCTGTGCTCTACACTAGGTCCTTGCTGGTTATCTATTTCATGTATAGCAGCGGGTCTGTGTTAATCCCAGCCTCTTAATCGATCCCTCCCAGACTCTGCCTCTGGATGGAAAGCACTGTGCAGTATTGGGGCCACCTTCGCGCTCTGTCCAGCCCACCTACACCTTCCTAGTGCCATCACCTGCATCCCCCCACCTGAGTGCGATCTCTGGTCGTGGGAGCAGCCCTCGTATGAAGCAGACCAGAAGGGCTGAGGAGTTGATGCCCTCAGGTCAACCAGCGAGGAGGGGAGCTGAGGAGCAAATTCCCCAGCTTCCTAGCCCTTGGTCAGACAACGTTAACGTGCGTCTATGCAGTCTCTCAGAGGGACCGGGAGAGACTGAACCTGGGTTCCCATGTGGCCACCAGCTCCTAAAGCGCCCTTTTCCGGCGCTCCTCTCTTCCGGGCCTCTCGAACCCCCACTGCCTTGCCTTGCTCTGGGGATCTCCTCCTTCCAAGGAGCCTGTACAACTTGCCCCCGAATCCTGTCTAAGGATCTGCTTCTGGGGAAACCTATCCTAGGTCGGCAGCAGCTGGATCACCCCTGATCTCATAGGCCAAGCTGATGAGTTGGAATGTATTCTGTAAACAACTGGGCTTCTGAGGGTTTTAAGCAGGTGAAATTCGTTGTTTGGGGAACAAAATGAGTGGCCGTGTAGGAATGAAGACCCGCTTTGGCTGACTTATGGGCCAGTGCTCTCAAGGCTGACTCGGGCTTTGGCTGTAAGAGTATGCAGATCTTTTTTCCAAAAAAATTCATTGATTTTTGAAACAATAATAAGTACACATGATGCAAAATTAGAAAAGCACGAAAAGTCAGATCTATTTTTATAACCATTTTCCCTGCCCAAGGGGGCATTTCAATAGCCATTGTTTGCAGAGTGTATTAAGCCACAGCTTGGTTCCTTCGGCGGCTGCTCCCAGCCTGCCTCTTGCCCATCCCGCTCCTGCAGCCTGGCCGGGCTCCTGCAGCGTCCACCTCCTGCAGGCCTCCCTGCTCGGGGTGAGATGGCTGTCCTCCCGCTGGAGGAGAATGCGGGCGTGCTTGGTCCAAAGGAAACCTGGCAGTGTTGGCAGGTGTCACCCTCCTTGGCGGAGGCCATCTTTGCTCCCCGTCACCTCAAATAATTGCAAGTTGGCTGAGCGCTACTCAAATGCATTAAGGTCTGTGGCTTGTTCTGACAGCAAATCTAAAAAGTGTATAGTGAAGTTCAAGGCTGCAGCTTTTATCTGTAAGCTGGGAGAGGAAGAGGCCATGATTCATAACACCTCAGGTCTTTAAATTTCTCCCAAAGGGGTGCCATCTCTCCCTCACGAGAGAAGGAGTGCTCTTGGGGTTAATTGCCCGGGATCAGCCACGCCATCTGCATTGATTTAAGTCAAGGGCATAAATAGTTTTTGAGTGTCTGTTGTGTGCCAGCCCTGAGCTCCACTCTCTCGGGGGTTCAAGTAGTTGTGAGCCAGCAGCCCAGGTACACAAGGGGGCTGACTCGGGGGTGGCAGGTCTAGCAGCTTTTGGAACCTGGTAGGTCCACTGAGAACCCCAGCCTCACCACCCGCCAGCTGAGAGATCTTGGGCAACGTATGTCCCCAGGACCTTTGCTCTCTTACCTTTAAAATGGTCCTGATTGTTGCGCAGGGGTAGGTGAAAAGCCCAAAGACAGCGAGGGCTTTGTTCCCTTGCGTTTCCCCTCGAGGAACTTACAACCCAGCCAGGGAAAGAAGACACAAATGGAAAATAAAGAAAACATCTCTACGAGAGATCATCTAAAGTTCAAAATAGGAGTTCCTGTCATGGCTCAGCAGTTAATGAACGAAACTAGGATCCATGAGGATGTGGGTTCGATCCCTGGCCTCCCTCAGTGGGTTAAGGATCCAGCATTGCCATGAGCTGTGGTGTAGGTTCCAGACGCGGCTCAGATCTAGCATTGCTGTGGCTCTGGTGTAGGCCGGCAGCTGTAGCTCCGACTGGACCCCTAGCTTGGGAACCAACCATATGCTGTGGGTGCAGCCCTAAAAAGGAAGAAAAAAAATAAAGTTAAAAATGAAAAAAGGAAGGGGGGGGGGGAAGAAGACAAGGGAAATGAAGACAAAAGAATAAAAAAGAAAAGCTATACATTGGGTGATGAACTGCCAAATGCGTTTGTCTACTGGGCTGCAGTAACAAAGTACCTCAGGCCAAGTGGCTTAAACAGCAGAAATGTGTTTTCCTCACAGTTCTGGAGGCTGGAGGTTGATTCCTCCAGAGGTCCGTCTCTTTGGTTTCTAGATGGCCATCTTCTGCCTGGGTCCTCCCCTGGTCTCCCTTCCACACACGTCTGCGCCCTAATCTCCTCTTCTCATAAAAACACCTGTCACAACAGGGTAGCATCCACCCGTATGACTCTCTTCACCTTAATTGCTTCTGTAAAGGCCCTGTCTCCAAAGAGAGCCACATTCTGAAGTATTGGGGGGGTTAGGGCTTCAACATCTGAACTGGGAGGGAAGGCAGTTTAGTGCAGGACAGGCAACATAATGTTTGTTCTGGAAGCTGAGCAGGGGAGCATCCGTAGCAAGGAGGGAAGAACAAGAAGGCACTTCCGGTTGGTAATTTTATTGCCTTCAAACAATATGGAATTGCAACGCCTGGCACATAGTAGGCTTGCAATAAACATTTGTTGAATGAGTGTTCAAATAAATGAATAAGCATCCTATACAGTTTTTTATCACTGAGCTTTATGAAAGAGTAAAAGAGTACACAGAGATGAGAAATAGGCAGAACAGGTGACTTTTGTATTCAAAAATGCCTTCTCTCAGGAACACGTTCTGGTCTGAAAAGGCACAAGTCAAAAATGGCTGTGTCAGACTATGGAAGACTCTGAGTCACGGAAGAGTCTATTATAATCTTTAAATCTTCACCAAATACTATGTTGCTAGAAGTTGATAGAGGACAACCTCGGAACTTAGTGAAGTTTTAGAACATCTGCACGAAAAGGAAGGCTGGATGGAAGGAAGGAAAGAAGATCAAACCATAGAAACCTGACTTTGGCTGGATCTGCCATCCACGTAGCCAGAGCTCTGTCTCCCATGTGGAAGCCAAAATCCCAAAGGAATCTAAAGCAACTTGCGCTGAGATGAACCTCCCACGAACTCATCGAATCCCTCCCTGCCCTAGTTCTATTTTCAGCATCCCGTGTTTAGAGATAAGAAATTTACTAAGAACTGTGATGGCAAATAGGATCCTTCCTTCCCTCCTTCCCTCCCTCCTTCCCTCCCTCCCTCCTTCCCTCCCTCCTTCCCTCCCTCCCTCCTTCCCTCCTTCCTTCCCTCCCTCCTTCCCTCCTTCCTTCCCTCCCTCCTTCCCTCCCTCCCTCCCTCCCTCCCTCCCTCCTTCCCTCCCTCCCTCCTTCCCTCCCTCCTTCCTTCCCTCCCTCCCTCCCTCCCTCCCTCCCTCCCTCCTTCCCTCCCTCCCTCCTTCCCTCCCTCCCTCCTTCCCTCCCTCCTTCCCTCCCTCCTTCCTTCCCTCCCTCCCTCCTTCCCTCCTTCCCTCCCTCCCTCCTTCCTTGGGTGAAGAACCTTGTCAGGGGTCACATGGGGGTAGAGGATGGACTCAGGATCCAAGGCGTGATCTGCCAGATCAGAGCCTACGGGACTCTGCCAGGGCAGCCTTGAAACTCTGAGGAAGGCAAAGCAACAGAGATGCTCAGAGAGAGTTTGAAGAGAGTCGGTGCTACCTTTATCCATTGCTATGATGTCCTGTGCCTGTCAATGTCATGGGGCCACAAGCGTGAATAAGACAGGTTCCTGACTCCGAGGGTCTGGCCTGGCCGTGAGGGAGACGAGCCAGAGCAAAGCAAGGACAACAAAGGTAAAAGGTTCATTGTTGAGTGCCTCTTTGTGCCAGGCACTGCCAGGCTCTGGGGAAACTGTGGAAAGTTGTTTACAGCATGCGGGCACACCCCTTCCATCATCCAAGCCCCTTTGCGGTGTGACTCTTCAGCCCTCCTCTTAAAAGTTTGGGTCTCTTTCTCCACTTCTGACTCTGAGCTGGGCTTGTGATGTGCCAGCCCGTAGAAAGCGGTAGATGACATGCCATACATTTTCCAAATCTTTCAAGAGGTCTTGCGCCTTTCCATTTTTTTTTTTCATTTTCCTTTTTAGGGCCACACCCTCAGCATATGGAAGTTCCCAGGCTAGGGGTCACGTCAGAGCCATAGTTGAAGCCTACACCACAGCCACAGCAACACTGGATACGAGCTGTATCTACAACCTATGCTGCAACTTGCAGCAATGCCAGATCCTTAACCCACTGAGTGAGGTCAGGGATTGAACCCACATCCTCACGGAGACTGTGTCTGGTCCTTAACCTGCTAAGTCTCAGTGGGGACTCCCCACCTTTCTGTTCTTATTCTTGAAACCCTATAGACGCCACGTAAGCACACCCCACCTAGCCTGCTGTATAATGAGACACAAGGCCCATGTGCTGTCACTGTCCCAGCCAGTGACCAGCCACCTGCCAAACAGAGGAAGGAGGCCATCCTAGCCCCAGCGGCCCCAGCTAGCCCAGGAGCTGATGCCAGATGCACAAGGGAGCCCAGCTGGAGCAGCAGAGCCTGGTCCAGGTCAGCAGAATGCCAGTGGCCATAGGCACTTGGGAAATAATAGATGAACCCTTTTGAAAGACCGCTAAGTTTTCAGCTGGTTCATTTTACAGCAAAAGCGAATTGATAAGCAAAACAGATACCCAAGCTCAAGAAACTTATGATCCAGTGGACCATCAACTTTAACCACAAAATCCTACAAATATATGCTAAGGGAAAGGACGTGATAATGAAGCCAGCCTCCTGCAACGGTCCCAGTGACTCCCACCTTCTGGTGCTCCGACCACGTGCAGTGTCCTCCACACTCCAGGTCGCTCTGCTTGACCAGGAGCGTCAAGCACAAGGCATGGCGTGTCTCCTGGGAGATTAGGTCACAAAAGACCACAGCCACTGTCTTGGGCTTTTTCTCTCTCTTTCTGCTCATTCATGTTGGGAGAAGCCAGCTTCCATGTCCTAAGGACGTTCAGGCAGCCCATGGAGATGCCAAGCGACAAGGAACCAGGTCTCCATCCACAGCCCGAGAGGTGCTCGTGCCTACAGAGCACTGAGCGAGGAAGCTGGGGAGCGGGTCTAGACCAGCCCAGGCCGACCCTCAAATGTAACCTCCTCAGTGACCTTGACCCAGGACCATCCAGCTACCCTGCTCCAAGATTCTTGACATAAAGAGACTGTGAGATAACAAATGTTTGTTGTTTTAAGCTGGCAGGTTTGGGGGCAATTTGTAACACAGCTGCAGATGACTAACAAGAGGCGCTAACTAGACAAGGCGGTGGGGGAGGGGATGGAATGTTCCAGGCCGAGGGAGTCCTATGGCCCAAGTCCTCTGGTAGGAGAGTGGAGGCTGACGGGTCAGAGGAGACCAGCGCCATCAGGGGTGACCTAGCAGGTCTTAATCAGACGTTCCCTCTAAGAGCAACAAGAGGAGTTCCCATGTGGCTCAGCGGGTTAAGAACCCGACTAATATCCATGCGGGCTTGGAGAGAAGGGCAAGGATTGAGAGGGAGAGAGGAAGTAGACGCCACAGAGAAGCCCAGGGAGTAGGTGAAACGGTCACTTAAAGAGAGGAACATGGGAGTTGCTGTTGTGGCGCAGCAGAAACAATCCGACTAGTATCCGTGAAGACGCAGGTTCGATCCCTGGCCTCCTTGGTTGGGAATCCCGTGTGGCTGTGGTGCAGGCCCACAGCTGTGGCTCCAATTCAACCCCTCACCTGGGAACGTCCATATGCTGCAGGCACGGCCCTAAAAAGCAAAAAAAAAGGTAACATAAAATAAAAAAGAGAGATAAACATAACGGAGAGTAGGAGGCTCTTAGAGACACTGGCGTGCAGAAACCTGGAAAACTCAGCCATGAGACGATGGGTATTAAGGGCTCGAGGACTAGAACGGTCACTGCTGTAAACAGAGAGTAGGGGGAGGGGAGTGCGACTGGGGAGCAGCTGATGCTGAGCTGGACCGGTTCAGGGATCTGAATTCTCAGCCATCACTAGGGGCTGGGGAGCTGTTCTCAGCCAGACCAGGCCTCCTTTAGGGAAGAGCGATGAGATTTGCAGCTTGGGGGTGGGAGGGGGCAGAGCCCAGGGGGCTCATAGGCTCTGAGCCAGTTTCTCCAAAGAGTCCCGCTAGGATAAGCTCTCTCCAAATTAGTGACTTTGGGGTCTTAGTTTTCCCTGCTCAGAAGTCCCCTTCAAGGGGCAAAGGAAGAGGTGGCCAAAACCTGAACCATGAGGGCGAAGCCTTCTCTAGGCCCGGCTGGGCCAGGCATAGCTCTGCTCCCACCTTCCCGGATGGCCTTCCAGCAGGTGCAAAGATACGCAGGGAAAGAAGCCACCTCCTGGCCAGCCTCTCACTCTCCCACGGCCTGTCCCATCGGGAATGGCTTTGTACTGTTTTGAAACTCCCGGGACTGCTGGACTCTCATACCATTCCCTTGTGGCTTTGGTCAAGCTGGCCTAAGCTTTTTTTGTCTAATGGAAAAGAATCTAAAGATAGAAGCATTCCCCAAAATAACTTTGCAGAGGGAAAGCAAAGCAGACACAGCATTGAGCAGGCTTATTTATCTTGTGACTTAATTATGAAGAGATTAACATATTTTTTCAGCCATGCTCCACTGAAGTGCAGGGGACCGTTTTAAGACAAAGCGTGTGTCAGCGTTCGTGCTCCAAATCACTTCCTGGCGAGGCCGAGGCCCGCCCCGGCCACTCTTTCCCCTGAGTGTGTTTGAACAGATCGCAGACCAGGAGGATCAGAAAGAAGGGAAAAGAAACGAGGCTCAGGAGTTCCCGTTGTGGCTCAGCAGAAACCAGCCCAACCAGGATCCATGAGGATGAGGCTTCGGTCCCTGACCTCGCTCAGTGGGTTAAGGATCCGGCGTTGCCGTGAGCTGTGGTGTGGGTCGCAGCCGTGGCTCGGATCCCACGTTGCTGTGGCTCTGGTGTGGGCTGGCGGCTACAGCTCCGATTGGACCCCAGTCTGGGAACCTCCATGTGCTGTGGGTGCGCCCCGAAAAAGCAAGAAAGAAGGAAGGAAGGAAAGGAGGGAGGGGGGCGGAAGGAGGCTGTAGATCAGGGTGAAGCTGGTCCTGCTGAAAGGACAAGGAAATCACCTGGGGAAGCCTGTGACAGCCCTTGTCCCTTTCTGCTCCCTGGCTTGGAACAGATACTCTTGGAAGGAAAAACAGCTCTGCCTTCACCCGGCGCCCCCTGCCCTCCCTTCCCAAACACAAGAAGGACTTTTTCCAGGTGACTGGCTCTTCTCCTAGCGTTGCTTTTCCTCACCATCTTCACAGGCGCAACCAGCTCTCCTGTGACAAGTCGTGTGACCCCTGTTTTAATACGCTTAGAAGCTGATCCCCCACCAGTATCAGCAGGGAGCCTCTGGGTGTTCTACTCATGCTGGCACTTGCTGAAAAGAAGAGGAGCCTGCCAGCCTCCTGCCTTTGTGCTGGGCACAGCCCCGGGGCACGGCGGGCAGGACAGCCCCAGACCCTGCGGTTCTATGGAAACAAGCAGTTCCAGCCAGTTCAGGTGTCTGGGGGTTATTGCAATGATCTTTTTCGTGTGGATTTCAGAGTTGTTTGTGAATAGGGTACCTCATGTGAGGGAGTTTATGGTTGTGACATTGCAAAGATAGCAGGGGGAACTGAAAGCATGTTTGGTCAGACAGAAGCTCCACTCAGCCAACACAATTTCAGCGTTTTCAATGAGTATTTATGCTTTTGTTTTTTTTTCTTTTTCCCCAAAGCTCTTCACATCTTCTGAGGGTAAGAGGATGCTGGGGAGAAAATGTACGAGCTAAACACTTAGAGATGAAAAGATCATGACACCTTGCCCAGAGCCCACTGCTGGTTGGACTGGGGAAGGGGGTGTGTGAAACTGGGAGTTACTGGGAGGACCAGGCACAGCCAGGTCTTGGAACCTGGGAGGGGAAGTTGGTTTGCGGGGTTCATCCTGCTCGTTGACACACAGAGCGTCCGCGTTAACCTTTGTCCCATCCGTCAGAGCCCAGATGCAGCGTGTCTGGGGTTTTAATTGCCCTGTCAGCCCCTGGAGTGAGGAGCGGCTTGCGGACCACGCTGCAAAGTCTGCTCATTACTGCAGGTCATGGGTCAGGACGTTCTCCACTCAAGTTCTACCCAAGTGAGCAGTAAGAGGAGATGCTTATCTCCTTCCTTTATTTTAGCAGCCCCTGAAGTTCCGTTTCCTTCTTGAAACCTCTGACTCAGTGGCTGGAGGAATGCGCCCCAACCCCACCCCATCCTGTCTCCTCCTGCAACCCTGGCTCCTTCTTCCCTCCCCACCGTGCAAAGCACTCGGAGTCACTGCTTCCACACGCTGCCTTCTCCTTCTTGATTTGACGTAGGTTCGTCACCTGTGGCTTCGATAAGATTTAAAACTGGCTGTGCTGGATTTTCAGTTTTTGACTATTCCCAGAAGGAAAATAGTATGTTATAGCCACGTTAGCGCGCGCTATTTCTATGTTCTCTTTTCGACGAGGACCTCTGGCTAATCATTAAAAGCATGCAGTGGGGGTCGCCCGTCAGCCTGAGCTTCTAATGATCTAGGCTTGGAGCCGTCAGACTCTTTACTGGCATCATCACCGTAAAGCATGAACACTTATTCTGGATTATGTACACCCACTGCATTCGAATAACTGTTACTGGCTTTTATCACCGAATCATTTTTGTTGGTTTCTTTTTTTTTATTACTGAAGTGACACAGAGCACACAGACATTTTGTTAAGATTTAAAAAAATACCCTTTCGGTGTATATTGTATATTTTTCAATGTATATAGATTCAATTTCTTTTCAACAATAATGGAATACTCCGGTTTGTTTTAGTCTCTCAGTTCACTTAGAAATAGGTCATGAATATATTTCCATATTCCTATTATTTCATAATAGAGATTTTAATGACTGTGTAGATTCTTTTATTTAGATTTTTATATCCCCAATCCCGTTATTGAACATTTATTTTTCAAATCCTTATATAAGCACTTGCTATCTGCCAGGCACAGCTTTAAGCCCTGTATAGATATTAACTCATTTACCTCTCATTATAATCCTATGAAACAAGTACTATAGTTATACCCATTTCGAAGATGAGGAACCTGAGGCTAAATAATTCATCTGAGGTCACACTATTCACACCATTTAGAAGGTGGCAGAGCCAGATCCAGACGCAGACAGTTTTGCTCCTGATCACAACATCTGGCTTGCTTCCTCTACTGCCACTGAAAAGTAAGGACCTTCTCCACCTGGGAGAAGGCTAAGTGTACACAAGACTGCTCTGGTTGGGAGTTTCTTTGTGGCTCAGCAGAAACGATTCTGATTAGCATCCATGAGGATGCTGGTTCTATCCCTGGCCTCAATCAGTGGGTTAGGGATCGGCATTGCCATGAGCTGGGGTGTAGGTCACAGACACGCCTCGGATCTGGCGTTGCTGGGGCTGTGGTGTAGACCGGCAGCTACATCTCCATTTGGATCCCTTGCCTGGGAACCTCCATATGCGGGTGCAGCCCTAAGAAGCAAAAAACAGGCTGCTCTGGCAAAAACGGAACTGCGATCCTGTGAGTCACTGTTACTTAGAATGATACTGTCAGCTGTTGAGACCACAGGCAAAGAGGCACCTCGGCAGCATGGGTGGTATTATCTCAGTGGCTGGGCAAGCTCGTCCCGGGAGAGGCTGCCGGCCCAGGTCCAATGAGCCTGAGGTCCGGGTCACTCACCCTCCCGCAGAACCACGGAAAGTAGCCTCAGCCTTGCCGTGTGCTGCCTTGACTTCCTCACACCAAAGTGACCAGGCTGTAGGAGCTGCTGCATCCAACCAAGGCCAGCCTGGGCGGAGCGGGCACGGCAGGAAGCAGCCTGGCTGGCTGTCGCTTTGCCCCAAAGGCAATGCTGAGCCAGGGAAGCTGAGGCTCAGGCTGCTGGTGCTGATCCAGCCTAGCGAGTGACTTCTGGGGCCGTGCTGAGAGCTTAGGAGAATCCCCAGACTGACCTGGGTGAGTTTGGATCCTTATGCACTGTCACCTGGAGACGGGGCTTTAGGTTTGGCCACCTTTTCTCCTATCCTGTCCCATCCGGGAACGATAATCTGACGTCATCACTAACGATAATTGTTTTGTTTTACTTATTTAATTCTAATTTATTTAGTTCTCACAACGGCACTGTGAGATAGAGCAATAGTTAACCATAATGATTCGCGTTTTAGGGATGAAGAAAGGGAACCCCAGAGAACTCAGACAGCCTGACACAGGGGAAAGGGTGTCAGGTGCAGGCTGTGACCTTTACCTGAACCTGAACCCCAACCCCAGACAGGCCACCGCTCCCTGGGCTTTAGGCAGCAGCCGTGGCTGAAAGGGAAACGCTGGCTGAGTCGTCTTGCTCCCCTTAATCCCACCCCCTGTGGGAAGACAAGGTCAAAAAGCAATAGGAATTTGATGAGGGAGAGGTCAGGGCTGGGGAGGTTCAGAGGTTGCATTTTGCACAAGCACCTCAGGCAATGGTGCACAGGAGCTCAGAGATTTATAAGAAATAACCTGCATGCGTCTCTCCTGGGAAGCCTGTCAGACTGCCTTTCTTCCTTCTGTTACAAGAGAACCTGGGAAATACAGACCCCACCTCCAAAGTCAAGGTCAGGGGAGGGATTGGTCTGAGGAGCCGTGATTATCACTGCAGTCCTGGCACCTGCCCCTCTGAAGGCTCCAGATCAGCAGGTTTAGATGCTGGACAGTCCACGGGGTCCTGTTCCACACGAGCCCCACCCCCTGGGCTCTCACTGAGTCAAGACTCCGGCCTCTTCTCCCGGCTGAGCAGCAACTCGGGTGGAGCCCGAACCAACTTCCCAGTTTGGGAAGGTCATTCGAGGCTTAATTTGATCACAATCTAAAGAATAGAGAAAAGACTTTTTAAGTGGGATTAGGTAAGACTGGGAAAAATGAGCTTTCCTATTGAAAAATGATTGTTGGGGTATGGCTATTGCATTTTGGAGTTTGTTGTTGTGGTTGTGTCTTTTTTTTTTTTTTTTTTTTTTTTTTGGTTTTTAGGGCCACACCCACAGCCTATGGAAATTCCCAGGCTCGGGGTCACATTAGAGCTGTAGCTGCCGGCCTACACCACAGCCACAGCAACGCCAGATCTGGGCTGTGTCTGCAACCTACACCATGGCTCATGGCAATGCCGGATACTTAACCCACCGAAGAAGTCCAGGGATCGAACCCACATCCTCATGGATACTTAACCCACTGAGGGAACTCCTTTTTTTTTTTTTTTTTTTTTTAAGGAAAGATATATTGTTTCCGTGAAGTCCTTGAAGATAACCCCCCCCCCAAAAGTGCAGTGTTCACTAGTCTTTTAAAAATACAAAGAATTGTTGCTATCCTAGTCGGAGCGTCGGCGAGGTTGTTCTTGGATTAATGAGGTAACCCCTTTTCCGATGCTCTCCCCACTCTGAGTAGGTCGAGCCCTTGAAAGGGCAAAAGATCGGGTCACTGTCCTGCCTAAGAACTTGCAGTGACTCTCCATCAGACCCGGACAGAGGCCCAACCCTCGCAGGGCTCACAACCAGCCTCTGTCTCTTTAGAGAGGCAGTGCCACACAGAGGCTGAGCGCTCCACCCGCACGCTTGCACACAACACATACACACACACACACAAAGCTGATCTTTAAAAAGCAAATGATGTTTTAAAAAAAGTTTTTGTGGCATTCTCACTGTGGCACAATGGGATCAACGGCGTCTTGGGAGTGCTGGGATGCAGGTTCGATCCCCAGGCCCGGAACAGGCGGTTAAGGATCCGGCTTAGCTGCAGCTCAGGTGGTGACTAAGACTTGGATCTGATTTCCATGAGCTGAAGGGCAGCCAAAAAGGAAAAACAAAAAAAGTAGCCTTCTTAGTTTATGACTGTGTTCTTATCCCTCCGAGTAAGATCCCTCGCCACAAGACTGTACCTCTGCTCTAACAACCAGAGGAGGGCTTGACTGTCCAGAATTCCATTTCCCTGTCACCTCTGAGCAGCCACCTGTGTGCTGTGGCAGGCCCACCTGCAAGCTCTCCCGTCTGACGCCTCGGCAGCCAACCGTAGACCACAGAAAGCAGGATGCTTCAAGGGTCTCCAGGCCTGTTTGGCTGTGTCCCAGAGACCCAGCCCTGGGCTCGACCAGGGTCAGGCCTGAAGCCTCTGAGGTGCACGGGCAGCTGCCACTCCAACTGTAAGGAAAACACGAGTATTCCCAAAGGGACTGCAGTGTTTTTGAAATTCAAAACAAGGTGGGAGGAGTTCCCGACATGGCTCAATGGGTTGAGAACTAGCATCCATGAGGATTCGGGTTCGATCCCTAGCCTCAATCAGTGGGTTAAGGATCCAGCGTTGCCGTGAGCTGTGGTGTAGGTCACAGACGCAGCTCAGATCTGGCATTGCAGAGGCTGTGGTGTAGGCTGGCAGCTGTAGCTCCGATTTGACCCCTAGCCTGGGAACTTCCATATGCCGAGGGTCCAGGTCTCAAAAAACAAATCCAGGTGGGAGCAGACCCTCTCCTTCCCGTGGGAGGACCTGAGGCAGGTGAGCTGTGAAATTCGATGCCCGAGGCTCCTGGGAGGAGGGCTGGGACCTGGTCAGTTCCGCCCCGGCTGGTGTGCAGGTTCCAAAGAGCATCAGGTCTGTTACCTGACCTCCGTCTTCATAAGTGTCGTGGCTCACGGCCACCGAGGGAGCACAGTGGTGGCGCAGCAGAGTCAAAGCAGGGACAGGGCTCAAGGCCTCCCCGCCAGGCGGGATCTGCGCCTGAGCCCAGGGACTCCACGGACTCGTGCAGGACCTGGTGGCCCCGGCACCTACTTCCATTGCTCAAAGCCAGGTGCTGGGTCCAAGAACCAGGGCCATGGACCTCCCCTGACCCTGGACCTGCGCTGATAAGCAGAGGGCACAGAGAGAAGGTAGTTGGGCTGTGCCAGTTTTTCAGAATTTTTCTGGCCCGTGGGCTTGGGCCAGGAAGTTCCTACCCACATCCTCCCTCTGCCTACATAAACCCGCCCATCGCCTACCCCCCACGCACACTGCTGCACCTTAGACATTGAGCGGCAACCGGGATTCTCGGACCATGTAAAGGGAGCATCAGCAGGGATTGGCTCCCGGGGGCCACGGACTGGCATGTGTACAAGGGCGTGTGTGTTGGCCCCAAGCTTTTCTAGCGTAACCATGTCTCTCCTCAGGTTCAGATGTGACGGGTCAATAGCTTAAGGGCAGTGAGGTGTCTTTTGTGGATGAAGCCGTGCGTCTACCGCGCAGCCGCAGCCACAGGCTTGTGCCTGGCCTGGGTTCTTCACCCAGTCCCTCCCCTGGGCCAGGTCCTGCCCTGCTCGGGAGTGACCCAGGTGCTCTCAGAGAAGGCGGCTAAGCGGCACATAGGGGTTGGAAGACTTGGGGCTCAGGACACAGGACGGGGTTCTTCTGCCTCAGGCACCCCCTGCCTGGTCACTGGGAGAACCTGGAGCCCCAAGGCAGCCCTCATTTTCTGGTCCTGCAGGGCCTAGAGACACAGAAAACAGAGCATATTCACCTGTGGAGAGGCCCTGGGGGCAGGCTCAGAAAGTGGGCGTGAGGGGGGCAAAAAAGGCCCCCAGGGTCATACAGGTGCCCTGTGGTCCTGTCCCCACACTCCACACCGTGCTGCTCAGTCTACACGGCGTCTTTTTTTTTTTTTTTTGTCTCAATGGCTTTATATTATTTAGCTTTTTATAAATGTTTGTTAATTTTATCTTTTTCAAAGTGCTATGCCTGGGAGTTCCTGCTGTGGATCAGTGGGTTATGAACCTGACTAGTATCCATCAGATGTAGGTTCGATCCCTGGCCTCACTCAGTGGGTAAGGACTTGACGTGGCTGTGGCTGTGGTGTAGGCCAGCAGCTCCAGCTCCAATTCCACCCCTAGCCTGGGAACTTCCATATGCCACAGGTGCAGCCCTGAAAAGCAAGAGCAAAAAAAAAAAAAAAAAAAAATACTATGCCTCTGGAAGCCCTGGGGCTTTTCTCACTGCCCGGCTCACCTGATGTGTGTGGGGAGATGGTGCTCGGCTGAGACTGGTCCTCAGGCTGCTTCTGTTCCAGAGGCAGGAACTTGTGGCTGGGGGCCCCCATCACTCAGGGTCCCCTATCGGGAAGGCACATATTGGTTAGCCCCCCCCCAACAAGGAAGCTCAATCAAGGGCCCCAGTGACAGCGGAGAGCACCCCCCCTGAGCTTCTTTCAAGCAAAGGGAGGCCTCTCATGGGGACGACTGTATTTGCAGTGATTCAGCCCCTGCAAGTGCCAGGCCCTGTGCTGAATGCTTCCCTAATGTTCCTATGTCTCCTTCTCAGGGGCCAGTCTAGGAGGTGAGTACTCTCATCACCTCCGCTCTACAGCAGGAAAACTCTGCGGCTGGCGCCCCAGGGGAGCAACTGAGGACCAGAGAGGGGTAGCAGGTGGTGAGGTCACACAGCCTCCAGCAGCGGCGCAGTCCTCAAGCCCAGGCTGACTCTGGAGGCTGCGCCTTTACCGACCACCCTGCCTGCCTCCCCTGCTCAACCCTGCCCTGGGCACCCCGCACCCCCGCCTCCAGACCTGCCTCCCTTCCCGAGAGTCCTGAGAATCAAAATCCCCTCCACTGATGTAACTTCCTGTGGAATTTGCTGAAAGATCACTCTGGACCGTGTCCATTTGTTCTCCACAGGAGGCTCCTGTGGGGGAAAGATTGTCAAAATATTTGCTGGCCTTGCAGGAGGCGCTCAGAGCGGTTGCAGCACCGCGGGACCGGGGAGGTGCCAGCCTCCCTCCGCGGCTTCTGTTGGCATCCGGTGGCTCAGGAGGGGGAGGGGAGCTATATTTAGCCTTCCCGAGCCGAGCCCATCGGGCTGCTCCAGTCCCGCACAGGTGTCCGACGGATGGGGACTAGTTAAGAATGTTCTGGTTCGACGCATTAGCTGGGGTCCGAAGTCTGAGCTCAGGGAAGTGCGCTCCTGGACGTGCTCCCGGCGCCTCGGGTGTGCGGAGGCCCCGGGCGGTGGCTCGGCGCCGGGGTCCCGGGTCGGGTCTCAGAAGGCCCGCATCTTGCCGGGCTCTGCCCTTGGGCCTGCTTCCTCACCCCTCAAATGGGGTCGGGGCGACGAGGAGAGACCGTCGCGGGGCGCGGCAGCCTCCAGGAGCCCGGCTGTGACCTTGAGTCCAAGCCCTCAGCCTAAGAGCTGCGAGACTTTGCAGAAGCGCTGTCACCTCTCTGGGTCTCCGTTTCCTCCTTTGTGTGCGTGCACAAGTGTGCGTGAGGGCACGTGCGTGTGCCTGTGTGTGTGCGTGCGTGCGTGTGTGTGGACTAAATGGGTCTCTTCACAGGGTCCCTGGAACAGTTCTTTGTCTGTGACATAAGCTCTCAGGACACATCCATGTGACTGTTTACGACCCCTTCTTGCTGTCACATTTGATTAACTAAACCGTGGGTCTTGGCCCCTGAGAGCTGACGCTCTGGCAGAGCAGAGGGTTGGAAGCTGGCTGGAAGGAAAGGTGTTCCTTGCTGGCTCCTGTGTAATCAGCTCAAGGGTTCTTCTCCCCACCCCTCCTTCCCTTCACAAGGTGCAGCTTTAATGCAACCATGTCATCTGTATAAAAATCCTTGGGGGCCCGGTGGGAGGGGCAAGGAGTGAAATTTCCCCCTGAGAATGTTCTGGAAGTATGAACAGGAAGGGAACTTGTAGGGAGCTTGGCTTCAGTTGCTAAAGCAAAACTCTTCAGGTGTTTTCAGTTCCTTTTCACTATTTTGAGTTTCTCTTCAAGGGAAAATCTTTGCAGGTGATACACTGTGGGTTTTAAAAAACAAAACAAAAAAACCCCATGTGTTAGAGTCAGACAGACCAAGAAATTCAAATCAGAGCCCTTGCGCCTACTAGCTGGCCGGGATGACTTCTTCTCTAACGTTCAGTTTCTTCCTCTGTAAGATGGTGGTAATGATATTTTACAAGGTCGTTGGAGAATTAAATATGGCCGTGTACACACAACACAGACGGGGGTTCAGAAAAGCTAGTTCCCCTCCTTGGGCCTCCTCTCCACATCTGAGAGGCTCCTCCCGTGGCAGGTCCACCTTCTGCCCCGAGGAAACAAGGCAGGAGGCAGTCCCCAGGTTCCCTTATATTGTGTACTGTTAGCTTTCCGAGCCAGGCTATAATCCTCCTAGGAGTTCCCCCGGCAGGTTAGAACCTGTGGAGTCAGAACCAGGAGTGGATGCTGTTATGGTGAAGCTATAAATAGGAAAGGAACAAAGTGGGGAAACTCAACAGCCCTTTCTCGCTTGGCATTCAGCTGCGAGCTGGTGGCCTCATTCTCCAGCTGAGGCCTCTGTTTACAGCTGAGAGCAGTGGGGGTCACAGGGTGGAGTTGGGGAGACCACCTCTCCCTGCCAGGTGTCCTCCAGCCTGTTCGGGAATGGGTCATTGGGCTTTAGGTGGCTGGGGCCACAGTCATAAACATATCGACCTTCTTTCGTCCAGCCATTGGTGGCCTTGGATGACTGGGGGTGGGCAGGAGGGAGCAGGATGATGGTGAAAGGGTGACAGGGAGGAGGAGGGCACGATCCTGAGGCCTGGGCAGCATCTCTATAGGCTGAAGTTCTGAGTCCCCACCTAGTGGGGTCCCTGGGGCTCCCCAATCCCTCGTCATCTTCTGCCAGGTTCTGGGTTTCTCTTGCCATCACCTAAACTTTCTCACTGCTCCGTCCACGTCTTCTCCATGAAGGCTGTGATAATCCCAACTGATGTCTTTTTGCAAATTAAAAACATCACCTCCTTTCCCCAGAAAATGTGGTTCTACCAGGACACACAGCTTGGCAAATGGGTGCCCAGGGCTGGGTTTCAACCTTCACTTGCCACTTCAACTGAGCAACCTTGTGCAGTGAGCAACCTGCACAACTGTACGTGACAGCCCTGTTTTCCATTTTCTACTTTCATGATTTGGATTGGCCGTGCTGCTTCTGTTGCCTCCTCCGAACTCATTGCTTCTGACTTCACTGTGGTCCTTCCTATAGCATGGCCAGCTTTTGATAAGTTACAAAAGAGAGCCTGGCAGTGTCAGGTTTTCTAGCCTCCTCTTTAAAGGCAATTGCAATCCATACACACTAGGGACAGGTCAGAGGACATTTGAAGGGCTCCTCAGACTCCAGTTCAACAGTATTCAGCATTCCAGGCCAAGGTGAAGGTCTAGCCCATCTATAATAGCGTGACTCCCTTGCTTACCCTGGGAGCTTCTACAGAGGCCAAGGGCAGCGTCTGCTTCCATGTGTTCATAGAGAGAACCCTGGAGTTCTGGGGGTTCCAGCATCACTCTCAGCCTCTCCATTTTCCCTCCTAGAAGGGCAGGCAGATGGCTTGTAAACAGCCCCCTGAAAGCCCTGCTCTGATGTCTCAGGATTCCCGAGGGGGGCAGTACGTGGATTTTACTCCCTCCTTCCCCCTTGGGCACCCACACTACAGCATTCCCTCACCAGTGACCCGGCCCTTAGGGTTTAAGATGGTCCAAAACCAAGGTATTTTGTGACGCCATCTTCCCCCTCTTTAAACTCACGGTCTCTGCCAGAATGTCTGGACCACCTATTAGACGTGAACGGTTCAAAGCCAAGTTGCTGGAAGCCTTGCCAATAGCCAGGAGAGGCCACTCCCTTTGAGGAGCAGAGAGAGAGGTGAGCTGATCCCTGGGTGGTCCTCCTGCTTGGCTCTGAGAGGCAGTGGGAGGGAAGGGTTGGCTTCAGACACATTCTTAGGTGCAAGGAAGAGCCAGCTCCCCATCACCATGGTAACAACGGGGGCTGGTGGGAGGCTGTACACCTGCAGAACAATCCTCCAACTCGCCCGCTTTCTACAGGTAACAGCTGAATTTGCCAGTACAATCTAGGAGGGTGTTATAGGAACACTTTTGAAGGTCACTAACCCCGCCGTTCAGAGCCAGGAAAGAAGTTGTTGGGGACACCATGCCTGGGCCGAGGGAGGGAGGAGGGGTGGAAGCTGATTAGATGAAAGAAGGAGAATTGACGTGGAGGCGTGGAATAAAGTGATGAGCTTGGGGGAGCCATCCTGCATAGTTTGAGCCTCAACTTGTAGGTAGAAAGAAGCTCCTAGGGGTTTTAATGATGGAGAGATGGGATCAGGCTTGCATTTTAGGAGCGTCACTCAGGTGCCTGAGTGGGATACTGACTGGAGGAGGGTGGGATGGGAGAAACCAGCTGGGAGGCTGTGTCCCGGGGAGAGAGGATGAAGAGCGTGGCGGGCACGGTGGAGGGGACAAGCGGAGGAGGACATGAACTTGAGGACTATTTAGGCATAAAGTCCTCAGGATGTGGCGAATGGGTGGCTCTGTGGCTATTTGTATGCGGTGGTGACGGAGAGGGACAAGGGTCCAGGATGGCTTCCTGGGTTCCAGCTTGGTCATCCAGTGGGAGAGAAGTACCATCTTGACATATGAAAACACAGAAGAGAAGTGCCTGGCTTTTCAGCTGGTTAGGTTTAGGGCGTGCTGATTTTGAACTGTCTGTGCCATAATCAACATTTAGCAGACCATTTGGGTATAAAACTGAAGCACAAGAAGCAAGTTGCATTAAAACTACAGAAGTGAGGCATTGGGCACTGAGAACCCAGAGCAAGTGGGAGAAGACCGTATGGGGTAGGGGCAGAGGAGTGGCGGTGCGGGGGGACCCTTGGAGTTCCTGCTGACTAGTTTCTGGCCCCAGATCATCGCAGTCGGTGTTGACAGAAGCATCTTACCTGTCCGTTGTTTTGCCTCTGTTACCAAAGGCGGGAGCAGTATAATATCACCTCTGAGAGAGGCCCTCAAGGGCAGGAACCACCTGATCTGCTGTCCCCGGCACCTTGCCTTCTGGGGGACACACTCTAGGTGTTTGCTGACAGTACGCGCTCAACCAGGGAGCAGAAACCCCGAGTCTAACCATCTGGAGCGCACTCCCCAAGGAAGGCCAGCGTGACTCAGGGCCGAATACACGAGGATTATTCACTGGTTTCCTTCCGTGCGGCGCGTTTGTCACTGCCTGGTCACGCTGTGAGGAAGCGCTCCTGTCACACCCTCCCTGTTCATGAGCCCCGAGACAGACCAGGTCACATGGGGAGCACTCAGGGGCTAGAACTTCCTGGAAATGCTGACAGCGGGAGGTCTGCCTCCCACTCCCACCGGGCCGGGTCCTTCCAGCAGGAGGAGGTTAGGGCAGGACACGGTCTTAGCTGTCCGCCCCCCCCTCCCCAAGCCTAGAGCAGAGCAAAGGAGTTTTCCCCAGGCTGCCCAGGAAAGGCGAGGATGAAGGCTGGCAGTCCCCCTGCCAGAGGGTTGCTGAGCCAGGACGGCGCCTCTGCACGTGTCACCGTTAAACTCGGGTTCTGAGTCAGTGGGTCTGGGGTGGAGCCAAGATTCGGCATTTCTGACAAGCCCCCAGGGTGGCAAGGCTGCCACACCCAGACCACTGGGGGCTTGTCAGAAAGGCTCAAGGCCAGAAGGCTGGAACTTCTTGGCTTCCACCTGTGACCTGTCTACACGGCTTCCTGCCGCGGGGGAAATTCAAGGTGTGTGGAGGAGTTCTCGTTGTGGCTCAGCGGTAGTGAACCCAACTAGTATCCATGAGGACTCAGGTTCCATTCCTGGCCTCACTCAGTGGGTTAAGGATCTGGCATTGCCCTGAGCTGTGGTGTAGGGCAGACACGGCTTGGATCCCGTATTGCTGTGGCTGTGGCGTAGGCCGGCAGCTGTAGCTCCAATTGGACCCCTAGCCTGGGAACCTCCATATGCCTCAGGTGCGGCCCTAAAAAGGGAAAAAAAAAAAAAAGTAGGGTGAATAGCTTGACAACCCCCAGCTTTAATAATGATGCCTGTTTTAGCAAACAGTGCGTCTTTGAGTGAAAGTGAAAGTGGTGGGGTCACACCTCTCGCCCTGGGCTCGCACACCCGTGGACTCAACAGGGGAGTGGGTTGTGCAGTTCAGGTCTGGCTGGAAGGAAGGTAGGGCCCCGGGTCCTGATCCCTTTCTGGTCGCCATCTCTTCTCTCTGGAGAACCCAATGACCCGGACCTCGCAGGGACTGGGTGAGCCTGAAAAATGGGTGGCAGGGTCGGGGCCTCACAGAAGTCGAGAACAGCCCCTCCCCAGCCCCTGCCTGACCTTGGGTGCTTTGGGGTCGAAAATAAGGGAAGATGAGTGGGAGGCAGGAGGCCGAGGGGGAGGGCCCCCCTCCCCCCGCGGGGAACAGGTCTGCGCTCTGGCCCCGCCCCCTGCGGCCACGTGCCCGCCGCCCCTGTCACCTCTGCACCTGCCTGTGCGTCTTGTTCTGCAGACTCATGGCTGCTGTTAAGATAAGGACCATAAAGAGCAGAGAGAAAGGGACACCGCAGTCTGACCCTGGGATGTGTGGAGCCCCCAGGGAGGGGGTCTGTCACACCTGTCAGCTCTGAAGTGTCACGCAGCCTTTGTCCAGCCTCAGGAACAGCCCCCGTGCCCTGGCCCAAAGTTCCCCCGGTGGCACTGTTACCACCACGCTCTCATCACGTGGACAGCGCCTTCTTTCTGAGAGCCCGCGGTCCTGCTTCCCAACCGTGGGATCCAGCACCAACGCAGACACGGGGATTTGTGAGAAGAGGATGTGACTGTGGAGTTAGAAAGACCTCAGTTTCATTCCTGGCTCTGGTATTTAACTGGCTCCGTGACTTTGGACAGAATCCTAAACCTTCATACCCTCATTCTAAAAAATGGAATGGTGATGTTTGACCCCAGAGTGATTTAAAAACTCGCATACATATTATTAATTTTGTTTTTCTTGACTGGACTGACTGTAGGCAAAACTGAAAGTAGCGAAGTGTTGATTCAGCACTTTTGCGACCTCAGCCTGAGCCACGTCCCCCTCATTCCCAAATACCTCTTCTCGGCTTGCCTTTGAAGCGCCAGATGCTGCTGGGAAGCCAATCAAGAAAACAGCCAATTAAATTAACATATAATAAAGGGCTAGTAATTTAGTCTTAATAGAGGCAATAGTCTGTATTTATCAGGTCCTCCCTAAGTGCCTGGCACTGAACATCGCTGGTATCGTTCTCTGAAAACACAGTCTCATGAGTTATGTGACCATCATCCTCTCTTAACAGATGGAGACACTGACCTAGAAGTCAGATACTTGCTAAGAATTGCACAGCTGCTCAGCAAAGATTGGGATTCAAATGCAGATGTGTCTGACTCTAAAAGCAGTGCTATTTATTTGTTTATTTTTGTCATCTCTTTGAGGCACTGAAATCAACTGATTAGGAGCACGAAGTCTGAGCCAGATGGCATGGGTTCAAAGCTCAGCACCTTTATGTCTCTCTCGGTCACCTGGGCAAGGACGGCATCCTTATCTATAAAAAAGGATAAGAATAGTACCACCTCGCAGGACTATGCCAGAATTGAATGAGCAAATATACCTAGGGCTCTTAGTACCTGGAGCATAGTAACTGTCATATAAATTATTTTTAATTATGTAATAAAAGTAATTAGTGCCTGTGGGAAAAAGGTGAAACAGTTTAGAATAAGGGGAAGGAAGAAGCAAAGTCCCCTCTCACTCTCCTGTCAATTTCACCCCTCGGTTTGATGGGAAGAAATTCTTCCGGACATTTATGCATGTAGACATATAGTCCCACACAAACACACGTTTGTTATTTTTACATTAGCGGGGGCAGCTTGCTTTTTTCACCAATATTTCACAGGTCTCCTGCCTTGTCAGCACTTAGGGGATGACCTCATTCTTAGCTGTGTAATATAGGTGTCTGTAACTTAGTCATCCCTCTGCAGATTAAACAGGGTTTTTGGTTTTTTTTAAACCTGCAAATAATGCTGCAACAAGTATCTTCTTAGGTACAGGTGAGTGAGCATTTCTGCAGGACAAATTTCTAGAAGTAGAGTGCCTGGGCAAAGGGCACATTCAGAGCCAGCCTTCTGTTAAGCTGTCCATTAAGAACGAACCTTGTGGAGTTTCCATCGTGGCGCAGTGGAAATGAATCAGATGAGGAACCATGAGGTTGGGTGTTCAATCTCTGGCTTTGCTGAGTGGGTTAAGGATCCAGCATTGCTATAAGCTGTGGTGTAGGTCACATATGTGGCTCGGATCTGGCGTGGCTGTGGCTGTGGTGTAGGTTGGCAGCTACAACTCCAATTCAACCGCTAGCCTGGGAACCTCCATATGCCGTGGATGTGACCATAAAAAGACAAAAAGAAAGAAAGAAAAAAAAGAGAATGAACCTTGTTTTACGAAAAGGAGGATCTAGAGAGAGAGGTGAGTGCCTAACACAAAGGAATGAGCAGCTAAGGATAGAGTTTTAGGTGATAAGATTGCTAGGAAGATTTCTTTTCTTTTCTTTCTCTCTTTCTTTTCTTTCTCTCTTTCTTTTCTTTCTTTCTTTCTTTCTTTCTTTCTTTCTTTCTTTCTTTCTTTCTTTCTTTCTTTCAAGATGGTAGGTGGAAGAGTCTCAGCCACATCTCACAAACCATTCTCTTAGGCTGAAGCCCACTCATCTGGAAGGCCAGCTTTGCTCTCAGAGATTGAATGCCACCATCCAGGCAAGTCAAGTTTTTCGGTCAGCCTGGTTCCTCCTGTATAGGGTAGCTGGTAGGCTTCATGTTCCCTTCACTTTCTCTAACCAGTTCCCTCTTGTGCATGAGGTCACCCCCACCTGTCACTGAGCCGTCTGCAGCATCTAAACCGAGCCTTTTCCCATTAGAATGCAAGATGGCAGGCAGGTGGCTGTTGCACTAGCTTTTACATGCATTTATCTCCTCTTTCTTCATTTCCATAGTAAAGCATTTTTTTCCCCCAAAACTGCTTTCCTTTATTTTCACCAACATCAAGGGTCTGTCCCCCAGTGCTTTTCATGTGTCCCTTCTCTGCCTTCCCACAGCACAGGGAACCTCTGCTGCAGCCAGTCCTTCCCTCCGTACCTGTGCTGTGTTCCCCTTCGTATCTCTCTGCGCTAATGATGATTTCCCTATGGTAGGTTCAATGAATTGGTTTTTCTAAGTGACATCCTTAATAATAAAAGTAATACATGCTTACTGGAGAAAGACAAAAAAGGAGGCTGTGCAAATAAGTAGAATCATCTGGAATTCCATAATTACCCAGAGGCATTTTAGAGCTTTTCCTTCCAATTTTTGAGTAACCTGAGAAGCCAATTCAGGCAAAACTGGTCATCAGATTAAAGAAGTAATTGAAGTAACTGAAGTTACTGCAGCCACTGAAGACAAGGCTTCAGGGCTTGGCGAATAGGTGGTTAAAATGTACACCTTGCATAGAAGATGGGCCTGTGTTGCGAAGAACTCCATCTCTGTCAATTTCGCACTCATTCATTCAGCAAGTAGGTATTGAGGATCTGTCCCGCAGCAGCCCTTCTGTAATGATTTTTCTAGCCAATACGGCAGGGAGTTGGCAGCCATCACAGAGGCGCTTTGGAAGCTGAGTTAACTTTCCTGCTTGATGGACTGGGAATCCCATGACACCAGGTCCATGGATAGCCCCTCATGAGCCTGGAACTTAGAGCTTAAGGCTTCAGAAAATACCGCAACATTCGCTGCTCTGCTCCACGTTAGAGCTGGCCCTTCTTTGGGTCAGTGGTTTACTGTGTCGTAACCTCAGGGAATTGTTCAAGTTCCGATTTTCTGTTTGGTCTTTATCGATGAGAGATTAGGCATCCATTGTTCCTCACCTGTTACTGCGTAGAGCTGAGCAAAGCTGGCATTTTAGGAGTTCTTCTTCCTGAAAGGGCATTTTGTCTAATGTGTGCCCCAGCTCCATGTTCACTAATGATGCTGTGGGGTGAGTCCCAGCAAATGACTTTGTGGCAGGAGGGGGCCAACTCCAGGGTGAGTGCTCCCTGACGAAGCCTCATGCACTGCCCAGAAGTCATCGGCTCCTTCTCACTGGTTATGTGGTCCTTTCCTCTGTGTCTTGGTGGAAGAGGCCTAGGGTTTGGCTGTCTGAACAGGCCTGTGGAAGCTGGCTGTAGACATAAAGAAATTTGAATTCTAAAATTGTTTATAGCAAAGCCCACATCCTCGGTACTAAATTATGTAGCCTATGGGGAGCTTTATGGTGTAGTATGAAGATGAAAAACCAAGGGTCTAGAGGCCTGGGGTTGATTCATTCAAAAAATATGTGCTGCCTGCCAAGGATATATCCTCCCAACTAGGAACAAAGCAAACGCAAAACCACACATGGATCTTAGAGAACACAGAGCAACAGATTAAAGAAAAAGTAACAAATGTATATGTAATTGTGAACTGTGGCAAATTCTGGGAAGGAAAGCAGATTATAAGAATGTGTAACCAAGGCATCTGCCCTGTTCTGGGTTTCAGGGAAGGTTTCCCAGAGAATAGGACACCTGAGCTGGGATTGGTTATTTAATTTCACAGTGCCTCAGTCTTCTTACCAGTAAGATGGGGATAACCCCACCCCCTTGACTCACAGAGACCCTGTGGGAAGGGCAGTCACACACATGAAAGAAAGGCTTTACAAAAAAGCTTGATGTCCCCAAGAGTCCGCGTGTTCCTCTCTAGCCGGAGGCAGTTGTTCCCTGGCTTTTGCATCCGTCATCCAGCCGGGCGTTAGGCAGGCACTCAGCCCGCTGACCTTGGATCATTCTCCTCCACTCTGCCAGGCAGCTGGGTCAGACAGACCCCAGCTTAGCTTTGGTTCTGCCACTCACATCGACTCTGAATTTGTGGACATTACTTAGCTGCTGAGACTCACTTTTCTCATTGGTGAGATGGGGGCACCAGTAGTCCCAGCTCACGGCTTAAAGCTTGTGGAGCACTTAGCATCGTACTTGGGTTGTAGTTACTCCTAGACCAACTGTAGCTGCTGTTATTGTCATTGTTCCCTTTGCTAATTACTAACGCTTGCCAATTATTTCTTGGTAATAACTTTGGCCCTTCACTTCCATTTCCATTGCCACCATCCTCGTTATGTGACAGTAAGGCCATTGCCATAGCCTTCTAATCAGGGTCCTATGCTGGCTCTCATTTCTCTCGTTCATTCCACAAGGCTTCTGAATGAGCTTCCTAAAATGACAGAGTTTTACATATGTCATTTCTTTTCTTTAATGATATCACTGAAAAAATAGCTGCAGTTCATAGCACAAAGAGCTGAGATTCCTAATGCGGAGAGAGGTCCTAAAAAGAGATCATAAAAAGACTGACAAATGGATAGAAAAAAGGAAGTGAAAATTCCAAAAAAAGGAGAAACAAATAGCTACTAAACATGAAAAGAGCAGCTTCACTTATTATAAGAGAACTGCAAATCAAAATTGCACTACAATTCATATTTTACTCATCGGGTTGGAAAAAATTCAAAAGTTTAATACTTTCTGAAAAGGATGTGGGGAAATAGACATTTTCTTATGTTACTGGGGTGTATATATTGGTACACTCTCTATGGAAGGCAATTTGGCATTTATCAAAATTACAAAGCATATGCCCTTTCACTCAGCAATTTTACCTCTAGAAACTTATCTTACAGGTGTACGTACACATACCAGTGTACGGGAGTACTCTTTGCAGTATTGTTTGTAATAGTTTATAATAGGAAAGAGTTGGAAACCACCTAAATGTCCTTCGATAGCTCACTGAAGGAATAAATTATGGTGCATCTCTTCAAAGGAACGTCATGCACGCGTGTGGGGGAAATTAACAAGATATATTAAGTGAAATAAAACAAAGTGTAGACCTGTGGGTGTCGGATGTTACTTTCTGTGGGGGGCGTGGAGAATAACACACACACACACACACACACACACACACACACACACTTCGAGAAACCCTGGCAGGCACGCATATTAAGAGCAGTTGTTACCAGTGGTGGGAAGGCGACTGGCAGGTGCGAGAGAGTTGAGACTTTTCACCGTGTCGCATTTCATATACATATAATGGGGTGTATGTATGTATGTGTACATGTATATATATATATATATAATATACAATCTATTTAATTTGTGAACCATGTGTGATATATATACCATATGACCTAATCAAAAGTCATATGAAAAATAACCCTATTACTCATCTACTAATGTCCTGAGCACCTGCTCTATGCTAGGCACTGGAGATACACATGTGAAAATTGTTGGGGTGTGGTGGGAAGACTGTTGAACTTGCAGTGCGGATATCTGACTCAAATTCTAACGCTGCTTCTCACTCACTATGGATCTTGGCACACAGTTTGTTGAATGAATTTATGGTGGAAATTACTAACCTTTCTGAGTCTGTTTCCTCCCATAAAAATAGGGATAGAGACGCCTCCTACCCCACCCAGCTGTTGTGAGGACAATGACAGAATGTGGTTTCAGTTCTAGTAATAGTTAATGAGAACTGTTACATGCTAGGCACTTTCACATCTATTATATTATTTCCTTGACTCCTAATATTTATTTACTTACTCACGGATAAGGAAGTGCAGGCACTGGGGGAGCAGTGACTTGCCCAAAGTCTCTGTGTATATGAGTTGTTTTCTTGTCTTCATTGCTACCCTGACATGATGTGTCACTCAGCAGGTGCTCAGGGAATTTTGAAAATCTAGAAAAACCACCGTTTACCACTGTTCTCAGTGACACTTCAGAGCAGCAGAAAGTCAGTAAACTAGTTTCTAAATAATTCAGTTTAGAAATATACCAGCTGGTATGTTTAGCATTCATTGCACTAAATATTTTGGGAAAATCTAACCAAAATTAAAAGTTGGTGCTCCTAATGAGGTAGGGAAGATAATGACTAAGCCACGAAAACACCGAAAAGGAAAAGATAGAAACTGGTTCTTGGAGTTCCCATCATGGCTCAGTGGTTCACGAATCTGACTAGGAACCATGAGGTTGAGAGTTTGATCTCTGGTCTTGCTCAGCAGGTTAAGGATCCAGTGTTGCCGTGAGCTATGGTGTAGGTCGCAGATGAGGCTTGGATCCCGCATTGCTGTGGCTGTGGTATAGGCTGGCAACTACAGCCCCAATTAGACCTCTAGCCTGGGAACCCCTCCATATGCCATTGGTGAAGCTCTAAAAAAGACCAAAAAAAAAAAAAAAAAAAAAAAGAAAGAAACTGATTCTTGAGGAAGCTGCCCTTAGAATCTTGCAGACTTGCTGATGGTGCTGTCTTAGGGGAATGAAAAGTACATAAAATATACAAAATGACACAATTTAGAAAACATCTTCATTGGAGTAAAACGTATGTGCAGAGCAGTGCCTGACCAATCGGTTTTTTATAAGATAAGGGATAGTTACTTCTTATTAAATAGGAGACATCTAGGAGGTCTCATTGTGGTGCAGCGGCAACGAATCCAACTAGGATCCATGAGGATGCAGGTTCGATCCCTGGCCTCACTCAGGGTGGGGGATCTGGTGTTGCCATGAGCTGTGGTGTAGGTTGCAGACTCGGTTCAGATCCTGCGTGGCTGTGGCGTAGGCTGGCTGCTGTAGCTCTGATTCAACCCTTAGCCTGGGAGCCTCCAGAAGCCAAGGGTGTGGCCCTAAAAAGTAAAAAAGTAGAAATAAAAATAAATAAATAGGATACATCTATGTAACCAGCACCTGGATCAAGAAATAGACTGTTACCAGCACCTAGAGCCTCCTCGGGGTCCCTGTCCATCACCACCCACCCCTCAAGGTAACCACTGTCTTCACCTTGACCATCAGACGTCTGATGGTCTGAACTTCACATCAATGGAATTCTGTAGTATATACCCATTTGTGTCTAGTTTCTTTCACTCCACACCATATTTATGAGGGTCTTGCATCTTGTTGTGTGTAGACACAGGGCTTGCCTTCTTACAGTGGTCCACACAGGCCATATTTTTGAATGAGTCTTTTGGTGACCATGTGAACAGGGCGCTGTTGTGTACGTAACTGCGGATGGAATGGCTAAGTCATAGGTTCTATGTTAAAAAAGTAGATAAAGCCAAACAGTTTTCTCAAGTGTTGTAAACATTCTCTAATTTAGCTCTTCTGGTGGCAGTGAGGCGAGATCACATTGCAATTGCAATTTCTGGGATGATTAATAAGTTGAGTACCGGGAGTTCCCGTCGTGGCTCAGTGGTTAACGAATCCGACTAGGAACCATGAGGTTGTGGGTTTGATTCCTGGCCTCGCTCAGTGGGTTAAGGATCCAGCATTGCGGTGAGCTGTGGTGTAGGTCACAGATGAGGCTCGGATCCAGTGTTGCTGTGGTTGTGGTGTAGGCTGGCAGCTACAGCTCTGATTAGACCCCTAGCCTGGGAAACTCCATATGCCCTGGGTGTGGCCCTAAAAAGCAAAAAGACCAAAAAAAAAAAAAAAAAAGTTGAGAACCTTTTTATACATTTTTTGAATTTTTTTTTTGAGATACATCTGCTTGTCCCCTCTTGAGAAATGCCTATTGAAACACTCTGCCTACTTTCAGTCGGTTTTTTTCTGCCCATTTCCTTGTTGATTTGTGAGTGTTCTTTGCATATTCTATATAAAAGTCCTTTTTTTGGATATGTGTGTTGCAATGATCTTTTCTCACTCTACGGCTTGCTTTTTCACTAATAATATCTTGGGGATGAACAGGAGTTCTTAATTTGGGGGCTTTTTTTTTTTGGCCTGTGGAAGTTCCCAGGCGGGGGATGAAAAACCCCTGCGGTAGCTGTAACCTGCACCACAGATGCACCAACTTGGGAGCCTTAATCCCCAGCATCAGAGGGGAACTTCCAGGAGTTCTTAATTTTAACTGCAGCCTATGACCAGTTTTTCCTTTATGGTTAGTGATGTATGTGTTTAAGAAATCTTTGCCTACTTTAAAGTCACGAGGATCTTTCTGGATATTTACTTGACATGGATAATCTTTAGGAATCCATTTTTTGGTAAGGGTCAAGGTAGGGGGTCTTCTCCATGTGGGCGTTCAGTTAATCCAGCATCATTTCCTGAAAAGACAGACTACCCTTTTGCCAAGGCATCACATCAGCATCTTTGATGTAAATCAGGTGACCAGATGATAGACCTCTGCTTCTGGACTCTGTTCTGTCGGTTTGTCTGTCCTTGTTATCAGTGACTATTTCTGCAGCTTTATAATCGATCTGGATATGATACTCACTAGGCTCCTTTATTTTATTTTTTTAAACCCCACCGAGCCACTTTTACTGAAATACCACTTCCACCTCCCACTTGGCTTTTAATATGTCCAGGTGGGTGTGATTGATTTGCTTGTTCCCACGGCTTGGTCATTTGTGGATACCCAGGTCTTTGTCCCATTAAGCCCCTTTAAACTGAAAGCCAGCCAGGTGTCCGCAGACAAGTGAAGTAGATCTGCTGGGCAATTAAATCACCCGGGGAAGGCAGAGGGGTAGATGAGCTGGGTTGGCTCTCTTGTGCAGCACGGTGAGGCAGTGGTCGCCCTGCACCGGAGGACGGGCTTCTCGGGGGGAGGTACGACGACAGCCACACTCTGCCGTTGGGGCAGAGGAGGGCAGGGCGAGGTCAGCGCATGTAAATGTCGCGGGGGGGGGGGGTCGGCGGGGCTGCGCGAATAGGCTCGCCGGGGTGGGGCCGCCGAGCCGCAAATCACCAGTTGAGGGCCGGAGTGCGCGCCGCCCGCTCGGAGCCGCGCCTGCAGCCGCCGGGACCCGGGCCGGGCGGTCGCCGGAGCCGGGAGCCGGAGCGGCCGGACGCACAGGCGAGCTGCGCGCGGGCTTCTCGGCGGGCGCTCCCCACCGATCATGAGGGGCTCCGGGTCCGGGAGCCGCCGCGGCGTCGGGCGGAGCGCGCGGCGCTTCTGAGCCCAGCCGGAGAGCCCGGGCGCTGCGCAGGGAGGTGAGTCTCCGCCCGGGCCTCCGCGGCCTCCCGATCCCCGTGGAGGACCGCCTGGGAAGTTTGTGCGCGATCGTTAGGCTCACCGGGAGAATAGAGCCGGCGGCCCCCAGCCCCTCGCCAACTCGGGGACCCTAGTGGCTGGAAAGGGGGACGCGCCTGCGCCCCTAGGGGCCCGTGAAGCGGCTGGGCTATCCCAGACCCGGGCCGCGGCGGGAGGCGGGCGGCGCCTTGCAGCGAGCATCTCTGCTCTTGCTCTTGAGCGGCATCTTCCCGGGCGCTGGCCTCTCCCGACCCGCTGCGCCTCCCGTCGCTTCTCTTCCTGCTCCGGAGGCGGGCAGGGGTCGGGGGACGTGAGGGCCCAGGGGCTCCGCTGGAAGCCCGGGGCTTGGAGGAGACGCGTCTCTCCACTAATCTCTTGGAAAGTTTGCAAAGAAAGCGAAGGAGCCCGCCCGGTAACTGTTGACATCTCCCTCCCTCTCTGCCTTTGTTGAGAAAGAATGAATAGTTGGTTGTGTCGCTCCCTCGGCGTCGGAGAGGGGAGGGAAGGGGGGGGCGAAGGCCGGGAGGGAGGGGCGGTGGGCGCAACAGGAACGGGGTTCCGAGCTCAGCCAGTCCTTCCTGACCCGCTGAGTTTGATCAGGTGTAGACCCTTGGGGAGAATTCGAGTGGGCGCCAGAGCAGCTGACGAGGCGCTGTGTTTCGTGGGGAAGTACGGAGGGTCGTGGCTGGGGTTCCAGGGGGTGGAAAACTCCGGTTTGAGTATTAACTCGCTGAGCAAGGTGCGTAGGTGAAAGATCCTTCGCCTAACCTCGTGTCTGCTTTCACCTAAAGCCGTTAGCTGAGATAGAAAATAGAGCCATGCATTCAGAGTTTCTTTTAAACCTTGACTCTTATCTACCAAGGCTACACAAAAAATGAGAGGGAAGGTCATTTTGAGAGCGGATTATCTCCGAGGGTGTAGCCAAGTAGCAAGCAAGAACGGGGAGGGAGGGGAAGAGGGAGGCCTCGGTGCTGGGGGCAGCCTCGTCAGAGCCAGAGCCAGAGCGAGAGTCTTAAGAGGGAAGGGGCCGCCCAGTTAATAATGGGAAGCCACAGGCCAAGCGTGGTTGCACAGGAGTGTGCAAGGAGACATATGGAATTTAACTTAAACAGCTAGGCAATGGTTCCCTGATGCCCTGACTCCAATTTTCCCTAAACTGCCTCTGAGAAGCCTGACCTTTGCAGACTGACTAACCAAGCTCACAGTCTCCTCCTCTATAGTAAGGAGCGCTTGTCAGATGGATGCTAATTTTAAGAACCTTATCTTGTAGATCCTGTGCTGGGTGGCTTGACATGCAATCCGTGGAAGAATAATTCATACTTCAGTCATTTGGCTAGACTTCATCACTTACTTCCAAATAAAGGGATACCCTTAATTCCTCAGCCCAGGCAAAACTCCCTTCTAACTGGATAAGCCAATTTTATATGGATGGTTTTCCCATCCCCTCTTCCTGTCTGACTTTGCAGGGAAGATATTAAAAACTGCAGATCTGGATTGGCAACTCTCTGTCGTGGTCATCCTGGGGCAGCAGAGGTGTTTGTATTTCCGAGCTTAAAATATGATAGAAAGTCTTAAGCCCGCATCAGGGGACCAGCTGTGAAATTAACTTGGAAAAAATCTCTCCTTTCAGAAGTCAACTAGAACAATCCAAACAAGTGGGCTGCTTATCTCTGCCCCGACACGCATGTGCTCATCAGTTTCTCTGAGACGTATTTATAAGTAATGTCTTTATACAGACATTTCTGAGCACAGCCTCCGCCCAGGGGCAGGAAGGTAGCACATAGGTCGGGAGTTTGTCAAGCTCCCTCTTCTCCCTATCGAGATTTCAGCTCTTTGAACACTCACATGGGTCTCATATTTTCATATCAAGATGTAGAGTCTTTGACCTGTGTGTGTGTTTCAAGGTCTGGCCTTAGACCAAGTCAGGACGCTGTGTCTGTTGACCTGCATAGCAGAGAGAGGTGAGGTCAGATGCCCAGTCTCCTTTGGGCTTTTCTTTTAAAGACTGCATGGGGGTGGGGGCAGTTCCCATTGTGGTGCAGCGGAAATGAATTCGACTAGGAAATATGAGGTCTCGGGTTTGATTCCTGGCCTCGCTCAGTGGGTTAAGGATCCGGCATTGCCCTGAACTTTGGTGTGGGTCACAGATGTGGCTCAGATCCAGCATTGCTATGGCTGTGGTGTAGGCTAGCAGCTACAGCTCTGATTCAACCCCTAGCCTGGGAGCTTCCATGTGCCGCAGGTGCGGCCCTAAAAAGCATTTAAAGAAAAGAAAAAAAGACTGCGCGTGGGCTCCCTTCCTTCTTGGTTTGGTGTGGTTTCGTCTGTTGCACTAGGTTAAAACATGTCCCTCATCATCCTTCCTGGCTACAGCCTTCCCCAAAAACAGTGACTTCACTTGTGACCTCTTATTGCGGTAGGGAGACAATGATGCCAGACAGACATGGTCCCAGCCCTGCTTAGAGGAGACCTGCCATTTTTTGAATCCTTGCTGTATCCTGAGGGCTTTCCATTCACAAGTGCATTTTCTTTTCGCAACAACCCCATGAAATGGGTGTTGTTAACCCATTTTCTACAAATGAGAAACTGTCAGAGAGGTCGAGTCACTTGTCTCCGGCTACACAGTAAGTCAAGGCTGGGGTGGGGATTTGAACCCGTGAATGTCTTACTTCAAAGCCTACGTCCTGAGTCACGCCATATTCAGTTTTCAAAAATGAAATAATACGTCAGATGTCCATGATGACTAGGAGCATTGAAGTAGAAGCTTCCCCGAGCGAGTAAAGAAAACGTGGGAGCCAGAAACTGGAGACTGGCCTTGGGTGTCCCTATGCCTCCCAGTCACGTGTCCCCACCTCAAGACCCTCATGGTTGCCGACCCCCGCCTGGAATGCCCTTCGATCCTCTCTTGGCTGGTTCCTTCTCCTTTCCCGGGTCTCATGCCATTGATACCTCTTCAGAGAGGCCTTCCCAGACCCCCGCTAGTCTCAAGTAGCCCCACATCCCCAACAAGTGTATCCTATCATTTTATCCCATTTCACATTCTTTTTTTTTTTTTTTTTTTTTTTTTTTTTTTTTGTCTTTTTCTGGCCGAGCCCGCGGCATATAGAGGTTCCCAAGCTAGGGGTCGAATTGGAGCTGCAGCCGCCGGCCTACATCAGAGCCACAGCAACACCAGATCCGAGCCGCCTCTGCGACCTACACTATAGCTCACGGCAATGCCAGATCTTTAACCCACTGAGCGAGGCCAGGGATCGAACCCACAACCTCGTGTTTCCTAGTCAGATTCGTTGCTGCTATGCCACAACAGGAATTGCCCATTTCACGTTCTTTAGGGCACTTCTGACGGGGCTGTTACCTAGCTTGTTTTCTTGTCTGCGCTGGATTGCTCCCAGCACGGCGCTGGCTCTATGAGAGCAGGACTTTGGGCTGTTACATCCTCAGCTCTCACACGCTGCCCATCCTCAGAACGCGTATTGCCTGGATGGACTTCATTTGCCTTCTCTAGAAAAAGGAAGGCGCTTGATTTTCTGAGCTCCCGTCTGCCTATCACATGCTGCCTAGTAGGCAAAAGTGCTTGAGGGGCTTCTCTGTCACATGGAAAGTATGTACCTTGAACCTAGATTCCATGCCCTTCTGCCCCTGGATTGCCCCCAGGTTCCTAGAGACTGGAAAAACTAACAGTAAATAAAACTCAAGTAGGAAACAGAGCGACCAACAGACTGCAAATGAGATTCTGCCACCTGTGGTTCGCGCTTGCATCCCCTGCCCCATGTTTGGGTTTTTTGGGTTTTGTTTGTTTTTTAAAGGTATGTCCTCCCCCACTGTTGGATGGGTTCAAGCTTGACACAGAGCCCAGGCTGGAGCCAGTCTTTCCAAGTGACAAGACACAGGGCAAGGCTGTGTTTGAATGGGGAGGAGCCCCACGTCAGGGGCGGAAGCTAAAGGAGAGCCGGCCTGTGCATTTCCAATTGCAGCGCAGTTAAGAGCTCTCGGGAAACCTCAGCTCGCATGCTCGCCCTCCAGTTATTAACCTCTGCTTCCCAGCCTTCCTCAGGGAGGCCTTTCCTGGCTGCTAGATTTAATCGAGACCCCCGTCCCCACTCCGCGTGCTCCGCGGCACTGGGAATTGCCAGCACGTACAGTGGTCCTTGCTGTCTGCTTCCTCCTTAGGGGAGGAACCTCTCTTGTTTCTGCTGTTTATGTCCCCAGCACCCAGCACAGTGCCCGCCACATGGAAGGCCCTCCTTCGATGTGTGTTGAATGGAAGAATGAGTGGATTCTAATTTGGACTGAGTGGTACTTTGTTACTGTCATTCTCTTCTGTGCCCCAGGAGCTAATCTCAGTGTCAGTTGCTCTGTACCAAAGAGGCCCACTTAGCCCCGTGATGCTCAAACCTGGCTCCACACTGAGCAATACCACGGCGCTTCAGAGGGACTGGTGCCAGGGTCCTTCCCACCGAGATTGTCATTTCCTTGGTCTGGCTCACGGCTTGAGCGGCAGGAGTTTCAAAGCATCTCCTGGGGTCTCACGCGCAGCCAGGTTGAGAATGGCCGCTTTAAGTTTTCGGAACTCACCTGTGTTGATCTTTAAACCCTTGCAGCAGCCCAGGTGAGAGAGGGCAGGGTTATAATTCAGGAATATTGCATGGTTCCCAGTGACTCCAGAGGTGTGTTCCCGCCTGCTCTCCCATCTGATAATAACAAGCTCAGGGATTTGCTCTCTGGTTTAAATAGTCCCTTTACGTTGATGACTCTTAAAAATCTACACCTTGTCCTGCCTCCAAGCTGCACGTACCAGTACCTCACCTGCTAGACCCACTGTGCTGCTGCTCCCTCACACCCAGCAGCCCCAGCTGTGAGCTTGTTACCGTCCCGCCTGCAGAGGTCCCCTCTAGGGCTCCTCAGCCTGTGACAGCATGCACCTGTCCTCCCGCGGCTGTGGCTCCTCCTTCCAGCCAGAGGCCTCGAGCGCCTGGCCCCTCGCTCTGCCCTGCCTGCCCCTGGCCCCTGTCCCAGGTCCGAGCTCTCCCTCCCTCCTTGCCTGCTCGTTGCTGGCAGCCTGACCGACCTCCCTTCTGGCCCCTCCACGCGCAGACTGGATCCCGTCCGTCTCTTCCAGAGGTTCCCTAGCACTAGCGGTCCAGTTCAGACACCTCAACACACACAGCCTTCGGGACTTCATGATCTGCCCCGAAGCTGTGTGTGTGTCCAGGAAATGCTTCTGGACTTGACTTGAGCCGCACTGCGACTCAGTTTCCTGAGCCCGTGGGTCGCCTCCCAGCCCTTACCTGTCTCCTGGGACTGCACCCCTTGGAGAGCGTTTCCCTGCGGCTTTCAGCCTTTCCACACCTTCACCCCCCGAGCTCCTCCTTGAGCCTTTTTGTCAAAATCACTTGTTCTTCCGCCCGGCACATTAAGGGTCCAGCTGGCGAGCTGTATGACAGTTGACCCTTGGACAGCTTGGTTCGAACTGCCTTATTATATGCAGATATTTTTCCGTAGTAAATACTACACAGTCTGTGGTTGGTCGACTCTGGATGGAGAGAACCACGGATACAGGGGTCCGACTATAAATTATTTGTGGATTAACCTTACTGCATTATTTAGGGGTCAGCCGTATTCTCTGAGTTCACAGTCGGGGACTGGGGTTTATGCCTCTTTGGTTCTCTGAGTGTCTTATCTGGAGTAGGCGCTTCAACGTTCCTTGAATCCAAAGGAGGAAGGGCAGGTGTTACCATCCCCAGGGACCACGCGGAGGTGAGGATAACTTGCCGAAGGGCTTTATAAAGCACTTTGGCTCAGCCTTGAAAGAGACCCTGGATAAGCGGAGAGGAAACAGGCCACCTCCCCGGAATGCTTGCCTGTCATCCTAGCCTGGGAATAGACGTGAGCAGCAGGGTGGGCCCTTGTACATAAAGAGATTCTGTGCGGGCTTCGGGCCTCGCCACTGGGTTCTTGGATGTGATCCAGGCCTGTCTCTGGCGACGGGAGGGGCTGAGAGCCTGAGCAGGTGAGAGTTCGTGGCCGTGAGGGTGTGCGTGCAGGTGAGGGCATCACCTGCGGTCAGGCCGAGAGGGCAGGGCGTTTGCCTTCTTTTCTAATAACGGTAATTAACATGGAGCAAGTGCTGACAGTGTGCCAGGTCCAGGCCAGGCGCAGGTGGGCCCTCGCGGGGACGCGGTCATGGTTCTGCATCCGCTGGGGGCCAGGCCATCTGTGGGGTGCCAGTTAGACGTGGAGCACACAGGCTCTGGAATGACCAGGGCTGACCAAGGCCTGAGGACAGGGCTCGGATTAGATGCCTTGAGTGAGGCATCACCCTCCACCCCCCACCCCCACCCCCGAGAGCGCAGGTGTCTCTCTGCCTCCTATGGAGGCGGGATGGCTGATTATTGTCCTTTGTTCCCTGGCCGCACTCTGCTGTCTTTATCTGGGGTCCACCTCTCACACTTGGAGCTTCTGGAAGGCTCTGTTCTTCTTGATCGTCTCCAAGCCACCTCCCAAGTCCCCAGCTCCTTTGCAGAACTGCCTCATTGCTGTGGTGCCTGTGAGAGGTGACTGTCACCCCAAGCTGTTCCCTATGCTGTGGGAAGGGTGGGCTCTGAGGAGTGGGGGCTGCAAGGCTTGAGGACAGACCACAGAGCAAAGAGATGTTCGTTTCACCGGCCTGGGGACCTCCAGTGCTTTGGGCTCAGCGCTGCAGCTGTGAGAGCGCAGATTCTGGATCCTTAGGTCTCCAGGGACTAGCCCTCATTTTATTCAGGCTTGAGTTTTCTTGGTCTCTATGTATTGGCCTTAGAAACGTCATGCAATTTGGCTTAGATCAAAACCATAGTAGTTTGTTGGGGGCGGAGGTGCTGGCCTTGCTCTGGGAGAACATTTTGTAGCTGGGAACAATTGTCGGGGCTACTTTTTTTTTTTTGCTTTCTAGGGCCGCACCCATGGCATGTAGAGGTTCCCGGGCTAGGGGTCAAATCAGAGCTGCAGTTGCTGGCCTACAGCACAGCTACAGCCACGCCAGACCTGAGCCGCATCTGCAACCTACACCACTGCTCACAGTAACACTGGATCCTTAACCCACTGAGCGAGGCCAGGGATGGAACCCGCATCCTCATGGGTACTAGTTGGGTTCTTAACCTGCTGAGCCACAACGGGAGCTCCGGGGCTACTTTTGTCCGTGGCATTTTCCTTTTCTCCCCCTGCCCCTTTTCCTCTTCTTTCTTCTCCACCCTAACTCTTCCCTGACTGTACAGAAACCCATGCACATTGCTTCGCCCTGGTGGCGGCAGGCGGGTCCCTGACCCCTGTGCGGGACAGTGCGCGTGGAGCCCCCACCCCAGTGGCCTTCCTCTCTGGCTGAGCCCACTGATGTATGGAGGAGTGGCTCCCCTCCTGACCCCTGCCCGCCTTCATTAATTAGTGCACATTGACTTATTTATAAGCACCAGGTCTTTGCCAGAAGAAGTCCATCCCATCTCTCCGGGCAGCACAACTGAGGGGCTGGTCTGGCAGCCAAGGCGTTCGAGCAGCTCAGGAATTCCAAACATCTCCGCCTGTTCTTATCATCATTCACAGGGTGGTGGGACTATGTGAGCTAATGATCTAGCGTATTTATAATGTTTTTCTCTAGTGCATGTTTGACTGAAATCCCCAGTCTTTCCTCAATATCGTTTTTTTTTTTTGGTCCTGATTTTTCATCAGCTTCAGCCGTCTGAAATCATAAAACGGCTCCTGGGCCTCTCAAGGCTCTGGTTTTGCCCTTTTCTGTTGGCGGATCTGCTGCCAACCCAGGAACATTGCTCTGTGGGGTGAGAAGAGGGGATGAGTGAACTTGCCATCCTATTAAATGTCACGAGTGATGCCATCGCACGTTGGTCCTTTAACTCTCGGGGACATTTTCGTTTGTCCCTTTGAAGCAGGAAGTGAGTTCCTGTGAGTTTCTTAGGTTTATGTCTTCACTCTTCTCTCCCCCTTAGAGGTGAGAATCATGGCAGCGGGAAAATTCGCCAGCCTTCCCAGAAACATGCCAGCGAACCACCCGTTCCCGCTGGCCTCGTCCATGGACCTCCTGAGCAGCAAGTCCCCTCTCGCCGAGCGGCGCCCGGATGCCTATCCAGACGTGTCTATACACGGCACCCTCCCGCGGAAGAAGAAAGGCCCTCCTCCCGTGAGGTCCTGTGATAACTTCAGTCACATGGGGACCCTCCCCCGCCCCAAATCCCCTCGGCAGGTCTCACCTCTGCACCAGGGCGTCATCCAGGAGCACCCACGGCCAGACTGGAAAGACGAGGCCTTCACCTTCAGGTAGCTTCTTTCACGTCTCAAGTTGAAAGTGACTTGTTTTAAAGCGTTGGTTTTTTGGGTTTTTTTCAAATGTCCTGTTTTGGGAAAAATGCCCAAACATGCGCCGGGTAGAGCAGCGGGTTTCATCAACTTCCATGGACGCACCACCCTGCGTCGAGCGCTGTCCTCGCACGGCCCGGCCTGGTCTGTCTCTCCTCCCACCCGCTTTCCTCCCTCTGGTGTTGTTTTGAAGCGCATCTCAGACCTCATTTGGTCTGTAGATATTTTGGTGTCTCTAAAGGACAAAGAAGGCTCTTAGGAGGTATACATGTATGTGAGACTGGGTCACCACTGCTGTACTGTAGAAAAAAAATAATAACGTATTGGGGAAATAAAAAATACATAATAAAAGAAAAAATATATAGCCACAATATAAAAAACTAGAACATCTAAAAAAGAATCATTTCTTAATATCATCCAATATTTGAGAGTAACTTTAAGGCCAACTTCCTATATCATCAAGTCCCTCAAAAGGAACCAGAGAATTCTTTAGATCGTAGCATCAGATTTGAACTCTGTCCATCAGGTCTGCAGAGATGCCAGGAGGTCTGTAAGTTAGGACCTGCCTCTCCTTGTACAGTTGTCCCCACTCTCCAGGGTCTTCCTGGGTGACCTTCCATAAGCCGCAATGGTGTGATGTGAAGAAGAATTACTTGGGACACATTGTGTTAGCAGATGCCCAGCACAAATGGAGATAAAGCACAGATGCCCATGGATGGTTCAAAGCTCGGGCAGCTGGCCGCTGGGATGCTGTTTTGAAGTCCAGGGAAGGCATCTGGTGGGAAGCTCTCGCTGCTATGGGGCTGCTGCCTCTGTACCTACCAGCTCCCTGAGAGCAAACACTAAACACTATTTTCACCTTTTTTTTTTTTTTTTGATCTTTTGTCCTTTTAGGGCTGCACCTGCGGCATATGGAGGTTCCCAGGTTAGGCGTCGAATCAGAGCTGTTGCTGCCTGCCTACACCACAGTTCACGGCAACGCCAGATCCTTAACCCACTGAGCGAGGCCAGGGATCGAACCCGCAACCTCATGGTTCCTAGTCAGATTTTTTTCTGCTGTGCCACGACGGGAACTCCTCGCCCTTTCTCACAAAAGTGAAAACACTCTTCAGATTTCTTTTGATGAGTGACATCAGCTACTGATGTAGGTCTTTTTATAAAAGCCGAGTGGCGTAAAGCCACCTTCCAGAAAGCGGGCATACCTGTGCTTAGTTGTCAACGTGCTGAAATAACATTTCATGTGGCTGCGTCAGCAGGTCAGCTTCAGAGTACTTTAGAATGAGAACTGATTCTCCTTCTGCCCACCAGGGACCTGGGTAAAGACGCCTCGTGGTTGTAAAACTTCTTCTCTGGGTTTGCAGTGGGCCGGGTTGTGACCCCGCTTATTGGAGCTGGTTTAGAACCTGCATCCCTTTTCCTGTGGAGGAAGACCCGCAACCCGTGATGCTCCCACTTAAAAAAAGGGGTGCTGTCTTCCGCTGTATCTCCTGGTGTCTCTCTTTAGGTCCAGCCCTGTAACAAGGAAAGCCGCTTTGATCCGCACTCCCTCATTTGTTCAATACCTAGGCATTGAGCCCGCGTGTTAGTTAAGTGTGTTGATTTTTATAAGCGCCTGTGCCTCAGCAGGAACATTCTGCCCAGCTTCTCTGAGCATGTTAACTGAAGGGCTGGTCTGGCATGGGAGACATTCTAGCTGTCAGATCATTCCAGCAGCCTGCTCCTGCCCTTTGACAGGCTGGAGAAATAGGTGAACGAACAGGATAGCAAGGGAACATCAGAAACAGTGCCCTCCCTGAGCTCACATTGTACCAGGGACCCAGATAAGAAATACAGGTAAAGTAGGGGGAGTTCCCATTGTGGCTCAGTGGTTAACGAATCCGACTAGGAGCCACGAGGTTGAGGGTTCGATCCCTGGCCTTGCTCAGTGGATTAAGGATCCGGTGTTGCTGTGAGCTGTGGTGTGTAGGTCGCAGAGGGGGCTCAGATCTGGCATTGCCGTGGCTCTGGTGTAGGCTGGTGGCTACAGCTCCGATTAGACCGCTAGCCTGGGAACCTCCACATGCCGCAGGAGTGGCCCTAAAAAAGCAAGAAAAAAAGAAATACAAGTAAATAAACAAGACACCTGCAGATCATAGTTGGTGCTAGAGAGGAAACGGTGCTATGCTGGAGATTCACTGGGGTTGGATCCTTTTTTATAGGCTGGACAGGTCTCCAAGGAGAGGAACCAGGGGAAGACTGTTCGGGTGTAGGGAGAGCATGTGCACGGAACCGGGGGTGGGGCAAGTTTGGCATGTTTGAAACACCCAAAACGAGGCTGGGGTGACCTGAGCTGCCAGAGGCGGCACATCGAGTGGCGAAGAGCAGGCATGTGGGGCAAGAGCTAGGCAGGCAGGAGCTCCAGATGAGCTTAGCTGTACAATCGCAGTGGGCCAGGAAGAAGGTAAGTGGAGGCCCAGGCATCCTCTGCAGAAGCATTGGAGTGGGCAGTGTTTCTGACATCTGACCGCAGGGTTCCCCCAGGTGTTCTGGGCATCAGAAGGTTCTGCTCTGCCGCATCTAGGCAGGTGGCTGGCAGGTACATGCGGAGGTGCAAACCTGTGCACAGTGTTACCGGTATCGCGTCATTGGAACCAAACAGGCTGGGTGCGGAAGCAGAGCCATCAGTGACCCTGCTCAGGGAGGCTGCGAAGCAGCAAAGCAAAATAACTTCCAGGCAGCCAAATTACACGCAGATGCCAGGCTGCAGGCTGTGTGTGGAGTCAGAACCAGCTGTTGCTTGGCTTCCTGTGGCTACTTTTTATTTATGAAGTTAAACTTGACATTGACCTGGATATCTGCAATGTACGGCGTAGAGGGTTCATAAACTCACTCTTTGGAGTCTAAGGTCCAGGCCAGGTGCCAGCTCTTAAAAGGGCAAACTCCAGGGGGCTGGAGCTGGTCATAGAGTCACCCTTTCTATCTCGAGGAAGTTCTTGATAAACACCCAGGGTTCAGGCTGTCAACCTGCCAGGAGTTCAAAGCTTTTTGACTTGGAAGCTGACTTGGACATAGATCCGATCTCAGTAAATGATCTTATCGGAGGTGGACGTAAGTCCCAAGTTTCAAGTTCAGGTTCTGGAAGACGTAACCATAACAAGCTCTTCTGGTTTAGGTTTGTTTCTGATTCAATATTGCGTCCCTCCAGATCCACATCTTTTTCCTCAACTTAAAATATCTCATTGTCAAAGATCAGTACAGGAAGTAACAAATGCACATCCTTCAAAATTACGCTGCATGAGCAGGTGTGCGGCTGTGTGTCAAAGGACCCTCAGGTCCCATCCCCCCCACTCTGCAGGCTTACAGTTATTCTATTTTATTTTCCTGATAAATAGATAAAAAGGTATCCTGAGGTGTTCCCAATTCTGAGGAGTTCAAAGTACCTTACATTCTTTTTGTTTTTTAAAATCCTTGTAAGTATTCTCAGGAGGATCATGAGCTGCCTCAGTTCCTTTTGGAAGAAGCCACCGTGTCAACAAATAACGTGGGCGACCGTGAAAAGCGGGGGACAAGTGGTATGAATGAGAACTTGAGGCTCTGGGGCGGAGAGTGTGACTGCGGTGCCCGGACTGAGAATCCGTGTTTCTGTTCCTCCCTCTGCCCTGACAGCCCGGGGGAGCCGTGAAAACACCCACCACCCACCGCGCCAGCTCACGCACCCCTGGACGCTGGGAGCCATGGGTGTTTTAAAGTTAAGAATTCCGGACTTCTGACTCCGGGGACATAAGACCAGTTAGATCTACCTTTAGCAAGATTTGATTTTTTTTTTCTTCTTCTTTCTTTCTTTCTTTGTTTTTTGGCTTGTTTCAGGTACCCTTTTGGCCTTCCGTGTTCCATTTCACAATGAATTCAGGGATTGACTTCAATTAATAGCGACTTGGCCAGATGTCAAGTCTGAAAATCTTGCATTTCGTCACACTTAGTGTTGGCGTGATGATGGGGGGGCCGCCTTGGGGGGCCCAAGCCACTCTCCACGTGCACCCCACCTACACTCAGAGGACACTCCTGGTCTTGTGAAATACTCTGATAAGTTGCAAGTTCACTATTTTCCCAACAAATATGTTTACCTTTTTAATCATTAAAAAATCACTTTAATATGATAGAATATTTATTGAATATCCATGCTGCAGGAGGTCCCAGGCACAGCAGAGGAAGTCTCACCTTGGACTAAAAATGTGCACTACTAAGCTGCCATATAAACATGTCATATCTGAGTTCCCTGGTGGTTCAGTGGGTTAAGGATCCGGCATTGTCATTGCTGTGGCTCAGTTTGCTGCTGTGGCGCAAGTTCAATTCCTGGCCTGGGAACTTTCGCATGTCACAGGAGTGGCCCTAAAAAAAAAAAAAAAAACACCGAAAATGTGCGTCATGTCCATGTGATTTATTACCTCTTACATTTTATGGGTTTAAAACAAATGATGTTCATAAATTATCCTCTTGGGGAGTTCCCGTTGTGGCGCAGTGGTTAATGAATCCGACTAGGAACCTTGAGGTTACAGGTTCGATCCCTGGCCTTGCTCAGTGGGTTAAGGATCCGGTGTTGCCATGAGCTGTGGTGTGGGTCACAGACACGGCTTGGATCCCGTGTTGCTGTGGCTGTGGTGTAGGCCAGCAGCTACAGCTCCGATGGGACCCCTAGCCTGGGAACCTCCATATGCCACAGGAGTGGCCCTAGAAAAGACAAAAATCTTGTTTGAGCATCACAGCCTGTGGAAGGGACATAGATTTCACCCTTAGTAGCGGCAGCGTGTTGTCAACGTGACAGCCGAGAAGATGGTTGGGGGGTGTTGTGCCCCTAGGATCAGACCCTGGTGGGTGGCTGAGCTGGGGTCAGGACCCAGACACCCCCGCGGGGCCTCCCCAGTCACTGCTCCTCCCAGGGCGGCCCAGCTGGGCATCCTCAGTGCATTCTTACGTGGAAAGCTTCAGTCCCCGGAGTCCCCTGCAGCGTCTCGGGCACCCCGCCTTGAGGAGGACAGAACCTGGGCCACCGAGAGCCGGCAGGAGGCAGGCCCGGAAGGGGAGTCGGTCTCCTTGTTCCGAGACCCGCATCTCCTGGCTGCCCTTGGATGTACCTGCGGTTTTGAAAGGCAGCCAGAGCCGGGCACTCCTCAACGTGCGGCTCCATGTCACAGAAGGAGCCTTTGGTCTGCAGACGGGATTTCCTCTTGACACGAGCCCTGTTGGGCTGGTGTCCCTTTGCTTCATCCTTTCTGTTTGCACCGCGGACCTTCCTTGGGCTGAGGGGGTGGGTTCTTGTTGAGACGTCCTTGTGACTGGATAGCTGCAGGATCGGCCCTCGGAGTCCCCGCAGGTCCTTTTCCTGCCCGTGGGTACAGGGAGGCACGCATTCCTGGGAACAGCTGCTGGCAGCCTCATTCCTTCTGCCCCTTGTGCGGTGGGAACATGTGGCTGGACAATGCCGTGTTTCATGCATGTGCCTGAGTGGAGCTGACTGACTCGTCACAAGTGTTTTAACTGATGGGGGCCAGAACGTCTGCAGCATGATCCCGAGTTAAAACCCCGTGTCCTTTCCCAGGCAGGAAGGAACCTACCATGTCCCAGTGTCAGCACGTGAAAGTTGAAGCAGAAGCGGAAAAGCACAGAGCTATGCAGACTCTAAGCTCCGATTAAAGCTCTCACTCACTCTGGGCTGGGTCGGTGGCATCACCTGAAACAGGGTTTGGTGTGTTCCTCTTTCTGAGTGATGGATTGCTCCTTAGCAAAGCAAGGTGTCCTCCCCCCACCCCACCCCCGCCCTGCAGAGAAATCGGCCCTTAGCTCGACGTTCATCTGAACGATCTGCAACATGGAAGAACACACGCAAACATCGGAGTTTTATTTATGCACGGACACGTCTGCTGTCTGGGTTTAGCACTGAAAAAAATCCGTTTAATTATTTTTCATAGCAGGTATATTTATTGAGTTAGCAGAAGGACAGTGGCTTCACAGCCAAGAATGTGCCTAATAAGTAATAGCCCATGCATTGAATTTTTACTTTTAACATTTCAAGTTGAGGTTTACATCTTGTCCTCAGTGTTTGCGTGCCGCTGTCGCGGATGCATTTGTAAACTGCAAGGAACAGTGCCCGTCCGGGCCCCGGTGGCCTCTGCTGTGCCGAGGCCAGGAGTAGCTGGGTCAGAGATGAGCTCAGCCCCCGCTGGGCACCTGGTACCAGTCTCCAGGGTTGGAGGAGCCCAGAGAATAGGAGGTGCCTGCGGGTCCCTCAGCTGCCGGACAGTCGTCCCAAATGCTCCCCTGTGATGATTTCAGCCGGAAGGCTGGGATCTGTGAATTCTCAGCTGTTCTGGGGAAACTAAAGGGCCTTTTTTTTTTTTTTTTTTTTTTCCCACTGATTGCAAACCGCAACCAAGAAGATGATGCGAGAATTGCTGAATGTGGTCCTTGTTGAATGGCTGGGTCTTCTCCACCCAACCCGGGACAGGCCTGCTCTCAAGCCTGTTTTTCCAGGCCTTCTGCATGCTGTTGGGGAAAAAAAAGTCAGGTTTTTCAGCCTCCCAAGAGGCAGAAACTCTGAGTGTTTCACACCCCTCCACAAAGGGTACGGCCTAGTGTAAGCCCAAGAGGCCCTGCAGTTACAAATTACTCAGGCTCTTATCACACATGGATTTGGAGCCATCCCAGCCTGGCTGGAAGATGGGAGCTGAGAAGCTGTGCTGCTCTTGTTGATGGGAAAGAGAGGCCTTCCTGGGGCCTGGACTGGAGCCACAGGGCTGATAAGCCCTCAGGCCGCGGCCACCCTGCTGTTCACAGCTTTGTAATACTGTCACCACCAAGTCTGGCCCTGAGAGACTGGCCGCAGGAGGGCAGGCAGGATTTCAGGCTTTCTCTCCTGTGGGGCCCAAACACCAGCTCTGAAGGTATTCCTGCTTCCGGATTGTGCTGTTATTTACAAATGATCGAAGTCCCAGGATGCCTCCGAGTTGACCAGCCTTCGTGCAGCCCCGAGTGTCTGCTTCCAGAATGACTCGCACATATATTAAGAGGTGAGAGGAGGAGAGAACGAGTCCCATAACTGAGCGGTCTCCAGGGAGATCCCGATTAGGACTCAGGGCAAGTTGTAAACGATCAAATGCGGTGGAAATGGCCCCTCTGAGACGGGCCGCGGAGGCTCTGTCACTGAAGGTGAAGGCCGCACTGAGGGTCAGGTTCTGACTTTCACTCTTGAGCCGGCGCCACCCTTAGGAGTCTGGGGGGAGCAGGTCTCGTCCTTGCTCTCAGCTTCCACCTGCTCGTGGCCATTTATTCTTCTCGTGCCAACTCTGCGGCGTGACGCCTGACCCTGAAGGCCCTTGGCACTTGTGCCAGGATGTGAATGGAGCCATGGATTATCAAAGAAAGCTGCTGGTGCCCTTGGAGCTGATGTCAGCCCCCAGACCGGGGAGCTCGGTGACCTTGCTAAGTTCCTCGGCCTTTCTGAACCTCCACGCCCTCCACAGGGTGGCTTGGGGCGCAAATGTAATAGCACGTGAGGGCACCTAGCCCAGGGCCTGGCGTGGAACAGGGGCTCAGAGGCTGGCTTCCGCCCTTCCTTCCTCCTGGGAGGCTCCCTGACCCTCGTGTGTAACCTGAGATCACGTTCAGCGCCTGCAGCTTCTGTGGGAGAAAGTTTCCCACGTGTTGCTGGCGCCTGGCTGGAATCCCTCCGCCTGGATGCTCTCTAAGCCGCCCCACAGCAGCGCGTCGTGGCTGCCGCGCTCGCTTACAGGTCTTTCAACCCTACCGTGCATTGAAGGATCAGCGTGCCACGGTCCTGAGACCCCAAACAGGGCTGTCTTTGGGGGGCTGGTCCAGCCCATGTCCGCTTGTCCCCGTGCTTAATGTCAGTGTCTTCGCTGTTTATTCTTCGATGCACATGTATTGAGCTTGTTTCGTGCCAAGGATTCTGCTGGGTACCAGGTGCTCAGTGGGGATTAAAACGGGAGTGCCCAGGTTAGGGGGCATGCAGACAAAGGCATCAATGGGTACATCCCTGCGGAAAAGGCAAAGAAGGGGACGTAGGGAGCCCTGAGTTCCTTGGATGGGGGGAGGGGAGGCCCCTCTGCAGGAGGCAACATTTTGAAGATTGAATATAAAACGAAAATGTAAAATACTTGATTAATATTTTTAGGTTGCTATGTATTGATAATGTTTTTGAAATATTAGGTTAAAAATATTATTAAAGTTAAGTAACGCTTGTTTCCATACAACTAGCCTCTAGATTTTTTTTTTTTTTGCTTTTAAGGGCCACACCTTTGGCATATGGAAGGTCCCAAGCTAGGGGCTGAATCAGTCAGAGCTGTAGCTGCAGCCCTACGCCACAGCCACTGCAAGGTGGTATCTGATCCATGCCTACAATCTACACCCCAGCTCATGGCAACGCCAGATTCTTAACCCACTGAGCGAGGCCAGGGATCGAACCTGCGTCTTTATGGACATTAGTCGGGTTCATTACCGCTGAGCTACAATGGGAATCCTAGAAAATTTTAAATTACATGTTTCTCACATTGTATTTCTATTGGGCAATACTGGTCTAGACCTTGCTAAGGGGTTTAGATTTTCTCCATAGGGCAAAGGGAAGTCCTCAAAGGGTTTTCAGCCAAGGAATAGCATGATCTGATCCAGTTTTTAGCAGATTTGGGGGAGGAGTGATTGATCGGGAAAAGGAGCTGGAGGGAGGGCAGGAGGAGGCTGCAGAAGGACAGGGAGCAGCTGGGGTCTGCTCTAGGACCTCGCAAGAGATGAAAGCGGGTGGATGGATTTGAGGTCTCTTTTGGAGGTGGAGTCTGCTGGACTCACTGAGGGTTAGAAGGAGTGGGATGAGGGAGAGAGACAGTCACGCAGGCTCGGGTAGCTGAGTGTGTGCGTGGGGCCATTCACGGAGGCGGGAAGGTTGGAGAGGAGCAAGGCTGTGTGTGTGTGTGTGTGTGTTGGGTTTGCCTTTTCCTGGGAGGAGGAGGTGACGGTAGGTCACCGAGGAAGGAGACTTCGTTTGGCGTGTGCTCACTCTGAGATGGATCCATGTCTCCGTGGAGGTGTTAGCCAGCCAGCTGGTGCTCCGAGCCTGGAGCTGTGGAGAGAAGTCAGGGCTAAAAGTTAGGAGTCTGGGTGGATTGGAGTGGATGCCGGTCGGCAGGAGAGAGCTGTGTGAAGCCTAACCGGCAGGGCCTCGAGGACCGAGCGGAGAGGAATCCCAGCACGATCCCCCCCGTTCCTGGGCGTCAGCAGAGGAGGCTGAGCTTCTGATGGGCAGCAGAGAAATGATGCAGGGGCAGGCTGCCAGGAAGGTGGGTTTTTTTTTTTCTTTTTTTTTTTTTTTTTTTGATGAGACAAAATTCAATAGGAAAAGGTCTAATCTTTTAAGCATGCAGTAAAACAAAGCACATTTTTTCATTCCTTGATTCCTTTTATAAAACGCTTCTGATTTGATTAAAGCAGACGTGTCCCTGGGGCCGCCCTCCCCGTGGGCCTCTGCCAGCAGCCTAGTGATTTTGCCCGTAGTTCTTCCCCCGAGGGTCCAGGCGTCCGCCTGCAGCTCTGCGGACAGAGAAGGTACCCGGGGGACTGTGGTTGGCGTTCAGACTCTTGGTGGAGCAGTGGTGGCTGCTTTTCCAAGGTGCCTGCCCCGGTAAAGGGGTGCAGGGCGTGTGAGCCTGTGTGTGTTCAGCTGAGTGAAGTCTGTCCTTTCAGAGGCCCTGAGGACATTAGCTCAAAACCAGCACGTTTTTATCCTGCCTTTGAGCTCGCTGAGATGAAACCTTAACAAAAAACAAACACTCTCCTTTAGAAGGGGATGGACTGGGAGTTTGGGGTTCGTAGATGCCAACAATTGCATTAGGACTGGATAAGCAGTGAGATCCTGCTGTGTCGCACAGGGAACTGTGTCTAATCACCTCTGATAGAACATGATGGAAGATAATATGAGAAAAAGAATGTGTGTGTATATAATATATATGTATATGTAACTGCGTCACTTGGCTGTACTGCAGAAATTGACAGAATACTGTAAGTCAACTATAATTAAAAAATTTAAAGGGGGGGGAATGGCTGGGGGTGGGGCAGATGGGGAGGGTGGGGGTGGAGGAAGCATAGATAGATACCAGCCAAACAAAGCATCTGCTTTTATCAAAAGCTCTGTGTTTGGGCTGAGCCAGCCTGAAGCCTGACGATGCCCTGATGCCAGACCCTCTGCGCCTGCCAAGAGACATACTGGCCTCGCTACGGATTTTTTCGCTGTTACTCTGTTCTCTTTGATGGACGGCTGCCGAGTGAATGTTTCAACAGTAGCTTTTCACGTCGCGCGGTCCCAGAATTCAGCTGAGCACCAGTTAACCCAGGACCGAAGCAGGTCTTTATCCAGCAGTACCCCTCGGTGTCAGCTCGGTGGGGCCTCACCGCGGTGTAATGTGTAGGATACGTAAGCGGTGCGGTTTTCGCAGGAGAGGATCTGCCCTAGGCGGTGGTTTAATTGCCATTCTTTCAGTACGTGTCATGGGCACATTCATCAGGCATTGCTGTCGTTTCAGATGAGATAGAAACTGACTCATGGAAGCGGGAAAGGAAACAGGAGTTTGAGAGGCAGCTGGGCCTTGGGCCCTCTGAGAGCCAAGGAAGGGGTTGTGTCCTCAGCTAGAGTCTCCCCTGGACGGTCGGAGGAAGGAGCCCCCAGGCTGAGGGGAATGATACAGAGAAGCGCAGGGCTTGATGCTTTGAAGGGGACACACAGTTCAGGACAACTGACAGCAACAGGCCGACCACACTTGGAAGGAGGAACAGGTCAGTGACCCTCCAGGTAGCCCGTGGTTAAGGATGTGTAGCAAGGTGGTCCCCACCTGGACGGACCCATCCGCGGCATCGCCCAGGTGTGGTGTGAGGTGCTGGGGCCCATCTGATGAATTCAGTCTCAAGTACATTGAGCATCTGTGTGGCCGGAGACACAGACAGCCTGGGGCGTTTGTGTGGTTGCGAAGCCATGGCCCTGGGAGAAGGGGCTGCGGGTTGTGAACCATCCGAGCTCACCTGTGCCTGTTTCCTCTTTGCTGCCGGCTTCCCCTCGCTGTCGGCCCCTCCATCACTCCGCCAGTTCCCTAAGGGATTCGGCTTTCCTTGACCTCTGACCTTAACATCTTCCCAGTAACTTACTTTTTCTCCTGGACCAGGTGATGGCAGGTTGTGCTTTCCAGGTAACCCTTCCCTCCGGGCCTGCCTTCTCTCTGCCGCCACCTCCTCCATGCTGCTCTGGCCTCAGACCCAGACCCAGGAAATTTCGGCCGTGCACCCGAAGCCCATGGAGAATGGCTCTGGGCTGAGAAAGCACTGGGGTGCAGGGTGAGCATAGGCTTGTGAAAAATGCTGCGGGTAACAAAAAGCGCTTTCAGCATTTATGTTTGGAATAATAAAACCAAAGCGGGGGAGTGCAAGAAGCCAAAGGGCTGAGCTTCTGTTCAGCTTGCTGTTTTTCTGTCCAGGAAATGACTTCTCTGATTGGAATGGGTAGGAGAGAGGGGACGGAAGAGAGGAGACGAGTCCACGACAAGAGGCTCTAATGCCACCAAGTGAGGGGAAGCCCCAGGGCCCAGGAGGCCAGCAGGAGCCTGAGGCTGAGACCATCAAAGCAGCATGTCATTGAGGAAGCGATGGTATTACCAAGAGCTACAGAAGTGATGCTATTAGAGAAGTTTTGTTTTTCGGGGGTTTTTTTGGTGTGTGGTTTTTTTTTTTTTTTAGGGCTGCACCTGCAGCATAGGAAATTCCCAGGCTAGGGGTCGAATGGGAGCTGCAGCCACCCGCCTTCTGAGCCTCGTCTGGGACCTACACTGCTGCTTGATCCTTAACCCACTGAGTGAGGCCAGGGATCAGACCCACGTCCTCATGGATGTTAATCCGGTTTGTAACCCACTGAACCACAACAGGAACTCCTGAGAAGTATTTTAATTTCAAAAATGGATCTAGGGAGGTAAAATTCATCTGTAAAATGGTAAGATTGACCTCTCTCTCAGGAAATCTTCTCAAAAGGATTATTAGGACAGTGAGTTTCGAATACTTGCTGAAGGAAGCAGCAACCATTAGTAATGAGCAGGGCTTTGCCACAAGCAGGTCTCACTAGATGAGCTTCCCTTCCTGGGAGGCGAGAGGAGAGCTGAGAAGGTGTGTGTGCAAATGACTGTGTCATCCCTGACATCCTTGGTGCGAGAGAGATTCAGGTTAGGTGACCGTGCAGGACGCACGCCGTAGGCTGGGTCCTTAGCCCCATTCTAGCCAGCTTTCAAATAGCTTTCAGTAATGCCGACAGAAAGATCATGCTGGTGGATGGTAGGAAACTTGGAGGAATAATTAATATGTCAAAATGATAGATGTGAGATCCAAAAAAAAAGATCGGGACATTTCAAAACAACAGACCAAAGCGAACTGGAAAAAACTACGGGGAGAGAAAAAGACTGACCCTAGAGTCCAAAAACCAAGTCAAAGTATGAGGTTTGGCTAAAGAGCCACATGTGAAAACCTATTCCGGGATGTAGGTAACTGCAGCCTCAGAATGAGTCAGCAGCGTGCTCTGATTGTCAACGAAGTTAATATGATTTTAGCAGCGTTCACGGAAGTTTGATAACCAGGCCGAGGGAGGTGGTCACACTTGGCCGCCCAGGTCCCATCTGGTGACTTGTTTTTAGGTCTAGACATCAGAAATGGAAGAGGAATTCCCCCACTGCACAGGGGCGAGCTTCTGTCCACACCACTTCTCTGCTCTAAAGCGGATCTGTTGGTTTAATCACTACAGAATACTCCTGTGGTGCTTTGTGTTAGTGAAAAGGAACTCGTTACATCATGTCTTAACCCTGGGAGGAGAATCTAAAATAAGCACCAATCTTAATCCTGCCAACAACTGGGGTGTCCATTTGGACACATTAAGTGAAGAAATATAGGTCGTGAGATTTGAGAAAGTAAATTTCTTATTTTTTGCAAGATGATGAAACAGAATACATCTTCTTAAGTGTACATTTAGAGGCAGTCTCTATTTTTAAAGCTACATCCCCTTTTTAAGCACAAGTATGTGCATATTTTAATTTATAGTTAATACCGTAATTGGCTTTTTGGGTGATGTTTTTTTTTTGAAGATTTACAGTGTTGACAAGCTAACACTAGTTTAGTTAGCAAAGGCTATGCACATAATATGCCCCCACCTAGCGTGAGAAAATAGCTTTTTATTGGGACTTTCATGTGATTCCCAGTATCAGTAGAGAAGCTGTCCTTCTTCTCACTAGCTGGTATTTTCCCAAGTGGTGTCATTTCTCCACTCACCAGGCCAGCCCCGTTTCCAGCGTCTCTTTCTTCATTTTCTCATGAACAGCTGGAAATGGCGCGGTGGGTACCCTCTGTGTCCTCTTGGCGATCTCCCTGGTGAACTTCCTCCCTGACATTTCGAAGTGTCCAGAGAGATGCGTTTTTCAGCTGGAACAGCCAACTGCTCAGGACCACTTTGAAACCAGCTAGTCTCGGCGGGGCAGGGAAGCCAGGCGCTGCCCTGGCCGCAGCGACATCCCGTTGCTGAGGGAGTTCTGTCTGAGGCCATCGCGGGTCACTCACAGGCCTGGGGGCCACACTCTCTCCTTCGTGGGGAGGCCCATCCGTCCAAGAATGGCATCTCCCTCGTGCCCCCCTCCCGCGCGATGCTCTTCTTCCCTCCGGGAACCGTGCAGTGTTGTGGGAGGGAGGGTTAGAGTTTGGATCTCTTGTGCAGCTGAGAGAACGCATACACACGCACACACCCCCATTCATTCTTTCAAACCAGCGTTGACTGGGCAGCTGTGCTTTGGGGATACAGAGGCGAATAAAATCAAATGTGGTCCCTGTTTGCAGGGAGATTGACAGGACTACACATACCACGTTGACTTCTAATTATTTGTTATACTGAAGTTTCAGAAGGCGTGGACAATGAGTGCTGAGCAGATGTGTCTGATGCTCTAAGTTTAGCGGAGTGAGGGGAGGGGGATGGGGCAGAAGGAGGGAATCAATAGGAAGCTGATGAGGACTCTGGGCTTCTTGGTGCAGGGAGTTCCAGACAGTCTGGATGTGTTGGAATGATAGGAGCAAAGTGAGGAGATGAGGCTGGGGAGATGGGTAAGGCTTTAGAATCCTGGGTATCATCTACTAAATTATAATCTGAGAATGCTAGACTCTCCTATGTGTTCTGGCCCAAAAGAACATGTGGTCTAGTCAGGCGTCCCATCCAGTGGAAGCAGAGTCTTTGTAGAATCAAAGCCTGTTGCTGTCTCTTCCTCCTCCCATTCCTCCATCCCCGTATCTCCCCAAGATGTTGAGGGGGCGGTAGAGCCCTGTGCTGGAGAACAAAGGAGGGTTGACGGCTCTAGGATCCAAGACCGCGTCCGCAGGCAAGAGGGCTGGGGTTGCCAGTGAAGGGCCAACTTCCTGGTGCTTGGGTTCACGTTTCCAGATAGTTGACATGCCCTGGGACACGGGTTGGTTAAGAACGGTAAACTAACCCATCCCAAGGCTGCAGTGTTGGTCCTCCTTGGCCTCACTGCTATACCTAAACAGAGAGGCACCTACTGGTGTCACGTGTCTTGAGTCTTTTGGGATCGCATTTTGGTTAAGGGTTCTAGGAATGAGTTCATTTGTGGTGGATAAACACTCACAAGCAAGAATTCCTTCGCAGACACAGAAGCCTTCTAGCCCCTGACCTCAGTAAGTTTGCAGTTGAAGGTTATTTTCCATAGCGCTTTCGTATCCAGGGAACTCGCAGTACGTAAAAGCTCTGTATAGATTCTTTGGGTGTTATGCAGTCATCATTTATGAATCATGATAATTTTGATCTCCCTTTTCCAATTCATACACATTTTCTTTCTTTTGCGTGTTTAACTGTGCTGACTGGGCCCTCCAGGTCAGTGGCGCACAGAAGCAGTAATAGCGAGCATCCTTGTCTTGTTTTTGATGGATTGATTTTAGTCATGATTCTAATACTTCTCCATTAAGAATGAGGTTTTGTGGTAGCTATGCTTTTCCTTTTTTATTTCTAGTCCGTGAAGAGTTAGCTCTTTCCCTGCTGAGATCATGAAAAGATGATATTTTTAAAAAATCCCTCCCCCGCCCATCAACTAGTTGCCCAGAAAGATTTCTCTCCTTTAATCCTTCAGTGTGAACGTGGTGAATTGTATAATAGATTTTCTCATGTTAAACTGACCATGTATCCTGGAGTCAACCTAATTTGATTATGATGTATTTTTATACATTCTTGGATTTGGTTTGTCAGTTGTTTTGTTTAGGATTTTTTCATATCTATTCATGTGTGAGATTAGCCTATGCTTTTTTTCTGTTATTGTGTGTGCTTTTGGTATCAAAGGTATAATATCCTCTTTTTCAGGCCTCTTGAAGTACTTATGGAATTTTCAAATAAAAAATTCCAAAGTGTGGAGTTCCCGTCGTGGCTCGGTGATTCATGAATCCTATAGGAACCATGAGGTTGTGGGTTTGATCCCTGGCCTTGCTCAGTGGGTTGGGGATCTGGCGTTGCCGTGAGCTGTGGTGTAGGTCACAGATGTGGCTCGGATCTGGTGTTGCTGTGGCTGTGGCGTAGGCCGGTGGCTACAGCTCCCTTTCGACCCCTAGCCTGGGAACCTCCATATGCCACGGGAGCGGCCCAAGAAATGGCAAAAAGACAATAAATAAATAAATAAATAAATATAAATAAATAAATAAAATTCCAAAGTTTGGCAGAACTTGCTGGGTAGAGAAACCAGCGAGGTCTGTGGGGGATACTGAACAACTGATTGAATTTGTAAAATTGTTGTAGGACTATTCAGATGTCGAGTCTGTTGGAGGGTTATTTTTCCAGGAGTTTATGCATTTGCTCCTAAGCTTTCAAAGTCACTGTGTGACGATATTCATAGGATTCTCTTCCTCTTCCCTGTGTTTACGAGCGCGTCCTCTTCGTTTCTCTTCTTTTGTGTCTTCTTTCCCTCTCCCCCCATCATATCTGTCAGAGGTTTATTTTATTAGGCTTCTGAAAAACCAGTTTTGTTGCTCCCTTAATCGTATCTCTAAAAAAAAAAAAATCTCTTCTATCTCTATTCCATTTTATTATTATCATTAATTTTTAATTTTATGGCCCCACCCCCAGCATGTAGAAATTATAGATGTTCCCAGGCCAGGGGTTGAATCCAAGCCACAGCTGCGACCTCCACGGCAGCTGTGGCAGTGCTGGGTCCTTTTAACCCACTGCACTAGGCCGGGGATCGAACCCATACCTCCAGAGCCACCTGAGCTGCTGCAATCAGATTCTTAACCCCCTGCGCCATGGCGGGAACACCTCTATTCTCTCTCTCTCTCTTTTTTTAATGTTTATCCTGTTCTCTTAACTTAAGCTACACAATGAATTTCAATATTTCTTTTCTAAAAGTAAGCGTTGGAGGCTCTTTGTTTCCTCCAAAATCCCACTTTAACTGCACCCTACATGCCCTGTGTCTGACGCTGTGCAAATCTGCCTTGTGAGTTTAATCTGGTTAACAGTTACTACAGCGCTTAGTGATGCATCTGGGTCTACAGCTGCCTCTGATTCTGTATGTCTATATTATTTGTGCATTTTTTAAACCTATGGGTTTTGTTCGTTGCCTTATTTTGAATTGTCTTTTTAAAAATAGTCTATTCATCTAGGGGTTATTTAAAAACGACTTTTGTGTGACTTCGTACAACGTCGTCGAGTAGAACAATACCTCTCCTTCTTCCTGCGCCGGGCAGGACGTCGGACGTGAGCTTTGGACAGTTTCCACTTGGCTCGTGTGTCATTGTTGTCCTGTGGTTCACTTTGTCTTTTTGTTTTTAAATTGTGGTAACATACCCATACGATAAAATTTACCATCTTAACCGTATTTAAGGGCACGGTTCAATAACGTTACGTATATTCGCACTGTTGTACAACCGGTCTCCAGAGCGCCTTTCATCTTGCAAAACTGAAACGCCACATCCGTTAAACAACAGCAACTCGTTCCTTCCTCTGCCGCCCCCGGCAACCACCGTTCTACTGTCTCTGTGATTTTGACACGCTGGGTGCCTCCGAGAGGTGAACTCGTATTTCACTTACATAATGTCCTCGGGATTTCTCTATATTGCAGCATGTGTCAGAATCCTCTTGCTTTTTAAGGCCAAATACTATTCCATGGTATATATTCCACGTTGTGTGTGTACCGCATGTAGTCGATCCATTCTTCTCTCCCTGGACGTTGGGGTTACGTCCACCTTTCGGATTCTGTCCGTAATTCTGCTGTGAACAGGTGTGCGCAATATCTTTTCAAAATCTTCTTCACCTTTAGAGGGAAGGAGACTTCTTGGATCAGATGGTAACTCTAGTTTTAATTTTTTGAAGGCCCTCCATGCCGTTTCCCACAGCAGCTGTCCCATTTCATATTCCCATGAACAGTGCACAAGGGTCCTAATTTCTGCACGTCCTTGGCAACACCTGACTGTCTGTTTCAACTCCACGGATTAGACATGCGTCTTATTTCACACCATCAATGCTGGTTTATAGCTGCCGACATGTCCACCAGTTTCTTTGTGTATCCTTCAGTCTTAGATCCCAAGCTGTCCTTCTGGCTTTCTGTTCCTGCTTCCTGAAGGGTCCCCTCTATTTTTAGAGACTCAGATTGTCTTTATTCACCCTCATTCTCAGTAGTTTGCTGGGCAAGACATGTTGTGCTCCTCACTTGCCCTTTTGGCTGATGAAAATCTGCTGTTTAATTGTCATTGCTCTCAGGGCAGCCTTTGCTCTTGTGCTGCTTTCAGACCTTCTTTTTGGTTTTGGTGGTCTCTAGCTTCATTGCAATGCATATATTTTTGTTTGTATTGCTTAGGACTCATGGGATGCCTGAATATGATCATTAAAGTATCTTTCATTAGGTTTTAAATTAAGTTTATTTTTTATTAGCGTATAGTCGATTTATAGTGTTGAGTCCTTTTCTGCTATATAGCATAGTGACCCAGTCATACATGTGTGTATATATATATATATATATATATATACATTCTTTTTCTCATACTATCTTCCATCCTGGTCTATCCTAAGAGACTGGATAGAGTTCCCTGTATTCTGTACAGTAGGACCTCATTACTTATCCATTCTAAATGTCATAGTTTGCATCTACCAACCCCAAACTCCCCGTCCATCCTGCTCCCTCCCGCCTCCCTCTTGGCCACCACAAGTCTATGCCTGTGAATCTGTTTCTGTTTTGTAGATAGCTTCATTTGTACAATATTTTATTTTATTGAGTTCATTTTTTTTTTTTTTTTTTTGCTTTTTTAGGACTACATCTGCAGCATATGGAAATTCCTGGGTGAAGGGTCCAGTTGGAGCTGCAGGTGCTGGCCTACACCACAGCCACAGCAACCCGGGTTCCAGGCTGCATCTGTGACCTATACCACAGCTCACAGCAACACCAGATCCTTAACCCACTGAGCGAGGCCAGGGATCAAACCCGCATCTTCATGGATACTAGTTGGGCTTGTTACTGCTGAGCTGCAATGGGAACTCCCTATGCCATATTTTTTTTTTATTTTTTTATTGTTATTTCCCCAATACGATTTTTTTCTACTGTACACCGTGGTGACCCAGTTAAACATACATGTATACATTCTTTTTTCTCCCATTATCTTGCTCCATCATAAGTGACTAGACATGGTTCTCAGTGCTACAAGGCAGGTCCCTCTGCCATATTTTAGATTCCACGTATAAGTGACATCATATGGTATTTGTCTTTCTCTTTCTGCCTGACTTCACGTAGTATTTGGATTAATGACGATTCCCCTCATGATTTCTTTGACTATTGCTTTTTGCCTTTCTCTCTCTCTCTCTTTTTTTTTTTTTTTTTTTTGGTCTTTTTGCTATTTCTTGGGCCGCTCCCGCGGCATATGTAGGTTCCCAGGCTAGGGGTCTAATTGGAGCTGTAGCTGCCGGCCTACACCAGAGCCACAGCAACGTGGGATCCGAGCCGCGTCTGCAACCTACACCACAGCTCACGGCAATGCCGGATCGTTAACCCACTGAGCAAGGGCAGGGACCGAACCCGCAACCTCATGGTTCCTAGTCGGATTCGTTAACCACTCGCCACCACGGGAACTCCTTTGCCTTTCTCTTAATTCTCTGCTTCTAGAGTTCGGGTTGTAGGTAATTAAGCGTTCTCATTCTACTTTCAATGTCTCTTTTGTATTTTCCTTCATCTTTCTCCCTGTGCTCTTTTTTGTATAATTTCTTTATGTATTTGTTTTCATTCATAAATATTTTCTGTGGTCGTGTCTAACACATTTAGAATATTTTTATATTACATTTATTTATGTCTAGGTATTTTGATCAATGTGATTTTTATTTCTAAGTTAGATTAGTTTTATATCTGCCTGTTTATTCTTACTCTTTGATTCCATCTTTTTAAAAACTATCATATATCATTATTTTATTGCTTACATCTGAAATTCCAATGTCTGGAGTCTTCGGGGAATCTTGATCTATTGTTACTTCTGTTTACTTTCAGCCATGGGGGCCTGTTTTCCCGTGTATATGGTATATGCATATTTCTGAAAGGAAATTTATATTTAACCAAATGTGGGGATATCCTGAGTGGCTTCTGTTGATAAACTTTTCCTCCAGAAAGGATTTACATTGTTCCCTTCCTAATGGCGCCACCCAATCCAGACACTTTGGTTTTTTCCCGGCTGTGGATTTTGTCAAAGCAGGTCATATAAATTTGAATCCCAAAGGCTGTGACCTGTGGCTGCAAATTCTTAGGGAGACGGTTATTACTATTATTTTTTTCCATCAGAATTTGTGATTTCCCTCCAGGAGTTTAACTCTTTTTGCTGGTGTGAAGGGATCATTATTTCCTCAAACTTTAAGGGAAAGATTGATGTGTCATAATTCTAGGGATGTGAAAGACCCCCGAGAATAATGCATTTGTTGAGGGAAGCTTATTTGAGACATTCAGTAGCTGAATGCCTGTAACCGTGTGTGCACTGCTGACCAGGGAACAGGGCTTGTGATGAAGTCTTTTTTTTTTTTTTTTTTTTTTTGGATTTTTGCCTTTTCTAGGGCCGCTTCCTGTGGCATATGGAGGTTCCCAGGCTAGGGGTCTAGTTGGAGCTGTAGCCACCAGCCTATGCCACAGCCACAGCAACACGGGATCCGAGCCATGTCTGAAACCTACACCACAGCTCACGGCAACACCGGATCCTTAACCCACTGAGCAAGGCCAGGGATCGAACCCACAACCTCATGGTTCCTAGTCGGATTTGTTAACTACTGCGCCACGACGAGAACTCCCAAGTGAAGTCTTATTAACTCCAATCCTGGTAGTCTTAAAAGTTCGTATAAGATAGTGCTTGAGGCAAAGATGTTTGCTAGTTTATGCTTAACAAATGTAGGGAGTCCCTGCCGAGTGAGTGCTAGCACCACCCACACAGCGCCCTTTGGACGAATTCAGTGAGTGTCTACCTCTTTCTTCCCCTTTACCCACCAAATCCAGCCCACTTACCAAGATCTGTCTCTTGTCACATCTAAAAATCTCCCAAATCCGGACACCATCCCCTACCCACATCACTCTAATCCAGGCCTCGTCATCGCTTACCCAGACCCCTCCAGCATCATCTCCTCTGGTCTTCCTGACTCCACTTTGCCCCCCCACTAAGCTGTGTTCCACACTGCTGCTGCAGGGCAGTTTTCTGAAACACAAATTTCGGGTTATTCTCCAGCTTAAGATCCTTCAGCAAATCCCCCGGCTTTCAAGATAAAGTCTAAGCGTGTTTACACGGCATCCAAGCCCCCTGCAATGTGGCTCTGCCTCATCTTCTTCCTGAGCTCCCACTGCCCCCACCAGGCCTGCTGCCTCCCCCAACCCTGTGCTTCTGTTAGTTGTTCTTTTATTCATCAATTCAGCAAATGGATTCTGGGCAACTGCTATGTGCAAAGCATGGGGGGAAAACAAAGAGAGAAGCCCCACTCCTGCAGGATTATATTCCAGGGAACAGACTGGCCATGAGCAAAGAAACGTTTTGTATAATATCAGATAATATGGGAAGAAAGGAAGCCAGACAAGGGGATGGGTGGGGGGGTTGCTTATTTAGGTACCATGGTTAAGGGGGTGACGTCTGAGACATGCGAGGGAGTGACCTTCCAGCATCCGAGGGGAAACTCTTCCAGGCAAAGGAGCTGTAAATGCCAAGCAGGAGCTGGCTTGACGTATTTGAGCAACAGAAAGAAAAGTCAGTAGGGCTTGGACGGACCAGACAATGAGCAGATTTTTTGCTGAGGAACAAGGGACCACAGACGTAGTGACTTAACACCCATTTGTTACCTTGCGGTTTCTGAGGCCCAAAATCCCATGTGGCTCAGCTGAGTTCTCAGCTCAGGGTCTCACTCAGGATGTCAGCGGCTGTGTTCTCACCCGAGGCTCTGTGGAGGAATCTGCTTCCATGCTCATTCAGAATTCAGTTCCTTGCGGTTGTAGGACTGTGGTCTCTGGTCCTGGTCACCTGCCAGAGGCAGCTCCCATCTCCTAGAAGGTGCTTGAGGTCTCATCACAGGCCCGCAAAGCGCCTTTGCTTTTCTCTTTTTCTTTTTTTGCTTTTTTAGGGCTGGCATCCACGGCACATGGAGATTCCCAGGCTAGGGGTCGAATCGGAGCTACAGCTGCTGGCCTACACCACAACCACAGTAGCACCAGATCCAAGCCTTGTCTGCAACCTACACCACAGCTTATGGCAACGCTGGATCCTTGACCCACTGAGTGAGGCCAGGGATCGACCCCGTATCCTCTCGGATCCTAGTCGAGCTCAGTTAACCGCTAAGCCACAGTGGGAACTCCCCCCTCGCTTTTCAAGCCAGGTCCCTTCAGATAATTGCCATATCGTAACGTCAGCTGACTTGGGACTTTAATACCATTTGCAGAATCCCTTCACAGCAGTACCTAGATGAGCGTTCGATTGCCTCTCTAGAGGACAGGGATCTCAAAGCCTGCCTGACACTGTGGGGGTTGGAGAGCTGGCTGGCGTCACATCAGCCAGGGCCTCCAAGGGTTTTATTGGGACTGGATGGGAGCTGTTGCAGGATCTGGAGCAGAAGAATGATCTGAGTAAGGACCCCTCTGGCTGCCGTGTAGAGATTGTTGAGATGGTGCAGGGCTGGGCGGGGGATTGCAGGGGTCCAGGTGAGAGATGATGGCAGCTGGACCATGTGGAATTAACTCCTCAACGCTGTGGTCCCCACATGTGCCCTATCATCACACGCTTCTCTCACAGCCTGGGCACGTCTCAGCACCCCCTGCCTCCCAGCTTCTTCATCCGGCCAAGTCCCTGCTCATCCCTCAAACATTAGCTCAGATGTTACCTGAAGGCCCCTCCATGGTGTTTGCCTCCCAGGGACACGCTCACTCGAGTGGCACTGGGCCTGGGCATCTGTCTTCACCACCTGCCTGCAGCCTCCCTAGAAGCAGGGCCTTTGTCTTTGGCTCCTGTATTTCCATTGTCTGGCCAACTGCACAGCACACGGTAGATGCTTGATAGTGCTTCTGGGATGAATGTAGGAACTGTGGGAGGTCCTGGGTGTGAAGCAGACGCACCACTGCTGGGGTCGCTCACCCTGTAGAGGGAGAGACCCCGTGAAAATAAATACACATCCAGTGAACCGGCAGGCAAACACAGCGGAAGGGTACCACCTCTGCACATCACTAGGGGCGTGAGGCTTCTCGGCAGCTTCCATCCTCCTCAGTCTGGAATAACTGGATCCAGTTTCTGCCATATCCCCGCCTTGTATGAACGAATCGTGTTAGTTGCAAATGATCCCTTTTTATGATAGAGCCCAAAGGACATTTGTGCGGCAACAGCGCCAGCCATTAATGTATTGTACAATATTTAAATAAGTAAACATCTGTTCGCTTAAAACAGCCTCTAATTTAAGGCAGATAGAGGGTGTTTCCACCCCCTTCTGTCTTCAGAACTGCTCAGAAAAGATCTATGTTAGTGAAATTTTATTTCTGTATTCAAGACGGAGAACCTCTTAACCCAACATGGCAAACTCTTACGGATCAAGTGTCTTTTTAAGAGGGAGGAAATGATTAACCTGGTTACGGATGAGAAGCAAACTAAAGGAGTAAATGTGTGTGTCATTTCCATGCCTTCCAGCTCGACATCCCTCAGAGTCAACTTAAGAAAGCAGGACGCTGGAAAGAATGATCGAACTGGAATAAACACAGAGATGTTATTTAAACCTTAATACACTCAAGAGCAGAATAACAAGAGGGTCCAGTTTCATCCTGCTGCTTTCCTGCGGTCTGTGGACGATGCTCTGCAGGGCAGCATGCCCGGCAGAGGGGCCGTGGTGCCTGCCAGGCCTTCCAGTGGTCAAGAGAGTTGCACACAGCCCTGTGGGTTCACGGTGCTATGAACCCATGAATGGGTGGAGATTCATAATTGGCCTATGCAAAAAAAGGGAAAAATAATTTAAAAATGTTTCATCTATATTGCCAAGTTTCTCTGTTTGTTTTCTAGTGATCTCGGTTGGAGAATATAAAGATGTGGCTTAAGGAGCGTTTGCTGCACAGTCTTGTATGAATAATTGGATATTCTAGCTCAATTTAGAGGCTTGGGCTACAGGGCCAACTGCTGTTTTCTAGTTCATGTCTTCTTTCTAGTTAGATGGGTTAGGGTTAAGCTGGCTGAGAAAAGACACATAGCACTTCTGCATTTACATATAATTTTAATTTGGTTCAAGGCAATGGTTCTTACAGGTTTGGGATTTGTAACGCGCTCAGTTTTATCTCACTCTCCCTGTCCTTTCTCCCGTGCGTCTCTAAAAAGGATGTGCAGAAGGATACAGGGATCCACTGGGGTGCCCCTCGGAGAGCTGAACAAGAACTTGGATTTCAGGAGTTCCGGTCGTGGCACAGTGGTTAACGAATCTAAGAACCATGAGGTTGCAGGTTCGATCTCTGGCCTTGCTCAGTGGGTTAAGGATCTGGTGTTGCCATGAGCTGTGGTGTAGGTTGCAGACACGGCTTGGATCCCGAGTTGCTGTGGCTCTGGTGTAGGCCGGTGGCTACAGCTCCGATTGGACCCCTAGCCTGGGAACCTCCATATGCCGCGGGAGCGGCCCTAGAAAAGGCAAAAAGAAAAAAAAAAAAAAAAAAAAAAGAACTTGGATTTCCCTATGCTCTGGGGACAGAATGAACAAGGGCCCTTAGCAGAGTTCGCTGAGGGGTTGAACAGAGAGGGGACTTCACTTTTATCCCTAAACAGCAACTCCTGCTTTCCTTCTCTTCTGCCAGCAAAATTGTGTGCAGCGAAGGATCAAAAAAGGCTGGGGGACGTTTGAGAAAACACTCCCGGCTCTCAGGTGCTCTCTGGGGAGCAGGATGAGGGGGAGCGCATGGGCTCCTTGGACTCTTTAATCGATAGGAATGGGTAGAGGATGCTGGGGGAGGAATTCAGGCAAGGCTTTATCGGAACTGGTGCTGCAGGGTGGGGACCTAAACCAGACAGGTGCCCTTGCTTTTGCTCCGCTGGCGGGGGTGAGCTGGTCCCTAGAAGGGGTGAGGGTTGGGGCAGATCAGTGGGTCAGGCCAGAGGGGCACCCTGAGTGATCTGCCTGCCCCCTTGGTGCTGCTGTTGTGCAGGGATCATGTGCTTTTGCCCCTGGCACCTCAGAAGTGGCAGTTGAGTTGTGGCTTTTTTTTTTTTTTTTTTTTTTAATTTGGCTGCACCCGCAGCACATGGAAGCTCTCTGGCCAGGGATCATACCCTTGCTTCCGCAGCAACTCGAGGTACGGCAGTTGGATCCTTAGCCCACTGGGCCACAGCGGGAACTCCAGTTTTGACCTTTTATTTTTTTTTCTTTTTTTATAATTTTTATGTTTTTTCATTATAACTTGGTTTTCAGTGTTCTGTCAATTTTCTACTGTGCAGCAAGGTGACCCAGTCACACATACATGTGTACATTCTTTTTCTCACATTATCAGGCTCCATTGCAACTGACTGGATATAGTTCCCAGTGCTATACAGCAGGATCCCATTGCTTATCCACTCCAAAGGCAATAGTTCGCATCTATTAACCCCCGTTCCCAGCCCCTCCCCCTCCCTCCCCTTCCCCTGGGCAACCACAAGTCTGTTCTCCATGGCCATGATTTTGGCCCTTTTGTATCTGGTTGTTCATAATTTGCCCCAACTGTGCCTGCGTGTGGTTATTTTTGGTCCTTTATGGTTTCTTTGCATTCTGTTGCTGGAGATGTTTGTCCAGCAAGTGCGGCAGGATAGGGTCCCAGATCCCTGCCTGTCTCACACAGGCCACCCCGCCTTGAGGTGACCTCATCTCTGAGTGAGGACCCTGCCTCAGGGCCCCCCCAGGCACAGTGTCTGGCCGGATCCGGCTTGGTTATCCCACCCCCTTCCCAGGAGAGTTGAGGGGTGGACCCTGAGAGAACAACCAGGGAGCGGAAGGTCTCAGCTTTCAAAAGGGAATCGGGAAAGGACCTTTACAGCTCAGTCTGGTGAGAAGAGCAGATCCTGGACAAACCTCTAAAAAGAATGTCCCAAAAGAATGAAATTTGAGTTAAAATTGTTGATCATGACGATGCCGTCTTGGTATTTGGCAGATACTTCCTGCAAAATGAATGAAATGAAGCTTTAGGAAAATATTTGACACAACCTTAGTTGCCAATGAAAAAATTCCAACTTTTAAGTGAAAGTTGAATTTTATTTTATTTTTTTAAGTTTTATGGACGTATAACTTACAAGGCGGTGATAATGTCTGCTGTACCACAAAGTGACCCAGGCACACACATACACACATCCATTCTCTCTGATTCTTTTCCCACGTAGATGATGACAGCATACTGGGGAGAGTTTTCTGTGCTATACAGAGGGTCCCTGTTGGCCAGTCATTACGGAATACCTCCGTGTGCACCTGCCAGTCCCCAAACCCCCAGTCCATTCCTCCCCACCCCCAACCTGTCCCCTTCAGTAACCATAAATTTTTCAAAGTCTGTGAGTCTGCTTCTGTTCTGCATTTGCAACCTTTTTTCTTTCTTTCTTTTTTCTTTTTTTTTTAAGATTCCACATGTAGGTGATATCACGTGTTTGTCTTTCACTGTCTAACTTCACTTAGCATGATAGATTCTAGGTCCATCCATGTTACTGTGAAGTTAAAATTTTAAAAGATTTGCATCCTCTACCGTGAGCTTGACAGTTCCCAAGACCTAGTAATTTCTGATGAGGTCAGTGATGTTATTAACAAATGTGTTTTTCGCATTATAAGGAAATGGGTCAATATTTGGCAGATCTGCATAACTTAGTGAACCAGCATTTTCCAGAATAGTGGTTATGGAATCATGGAATCGCACATGGACAGAAAGTCCATTCAGGAGTTCCCGTGGTGGCGCAGTGGTTAACGAATCCGACTAGGAACCATGAGGTTGAGGGTTCGGTCCCTGCCCTTGCTCAGTGGGTTAACGATCTGGCGTTGCCATGAGCTGTGGTGTAGGTTGCAGACGCGGCTCAGATCCTGCATTACTGTGGCTCTGGCGTAGGCGGGGGGCTACAGCTCCGATTCGACCCCTAGCCTGGGAACCTCCATATGCTGTGAGAGAGGCCCAAAGAAATAGCAAAAAGACAAAAAATAAAAAAAAAAAAGAAAGTCCATTCAAAGAACAAGACAGATGCAAAAGAGTAAGAGAGATGGCTTCAGAGTCCACATCCCAGCTACCCTTAAAGAAACTACCACTAGTCGAGTCTGGGTATGTTATCAAAGTAGAACGCCCATAATTATTTGAAAAGTCTGTTAAAATACCCCTCACTTTCCAATTACACAACTCTGTAAGGATGGATTTTATTCTTTTACTGCAATCAAGACACATCACAACATACCGAAGGCATAGGTAGGTATGAGTGTTTACCTGTTTTCTATGAAGCCTGACAGTAAAAAGATTTGAAAAAATGTGAGACAATGTCAGTCTCCTTACTAAATTCGTACTGTGAAAAACGTACCTTTTTTTTAATAAAAATGTTTATGTAAACATAACAGGTTTACTTTTAAAATATGAATTAATGTTTCAAACAGCTGTTGTAAATTCTAATATCCGTAATCAGTAGTTATAACCCACATGGACAAATTCCTTAGGGTCCTCAATTATTTAGAATAGAAGGAGCTTCCGACACCAAATCATTGATTTAAACAGCACACACTTACACTGTATCCACGCATGAAGACATATGTATATGAACGTATATGATGCGCATTTTGGAACCTACGTAGGAATAGAAATCTGAAGATGAGAAACAGCATTTCAGTGGTTCTCAAGTCTTTCTGCATCTGGGGGCCAGACCACGAGGCCAGATGATTAGTTTAAGGACAGATGCCTGTAAACCTGAAATGTCAATTCAGCAGAAAACCAGGAGTTTGCGAACTTCAAGGGGAGCAGGGCCAAAGGCTGGCCGACAAAGTTTTCATCACTAGGCAGGTGGTGCCATGGTCGAAAGGCGGATGGCGTCAGCACGCTGTCCAGACTGTAGGAGAGAGCTGGTGAACCCGCACAGCTTTGGGAAAAGATGCCTTTGGGGAACAAACACCAGCTTGCAGGCAGAGCGTGCCCGCTTTTAAGACTCTGAAAGACTGATTTACACCCCTCTTTGATGCGAATGCACGGGGACTGTGAGCCTAAGCCCTTCTCGGATCCTCTGGCCTTACTAAGGGACTCATATCACAACCTGATCTGTTTGCACATCGCAAAAAAGCGTCTGGGAGGCAAGGCGTCCTCCGCGCGCATGCGCCGTGTGCAGCCGTAAGTGGACAGTCAGACCAGTCCAAGAACTTCCTTGGGGGTGGGATCTATTTCACCCCCAGCGGTCCTGCTCCTGAGCGGCTTGGTCTATTCCTTCCACCCTAGCCAGGGGTCTTGGTGGCCCTGTTCAGGGAGACGGGCTGTGGTCTCTGGTGGTGGTGGGGGTCTCCCCATGGACGGAAGCGTCCAAGCCCCCCTCCCCCGCCCCAGTCTGGGATTGAGCTCCCCCTTGCAGAGGTGGCTGCTTATTGGGGAGGGGTCCGGATGCCCCGCCTCTTGAGGGACCTGTGCTTTCTGTAGAGGTACTGACCCCCCTCCTCCTTGAGAATCCTGCTCCTACAGGCTTCAGAGCCATTCTGTCCTTTAAAAAATGATCTTGTCTCTGCACGGGATGTGTTGATTTCAGGGAAGTTTAAGTCTCTGAAGGCAGCTGGCTTTTCACGTCCTCGTCCTCACGGAGGGAGCACCTCGCTGTACCTCCGCCAGCCCTGAAAACTGCTCTCACGTCCCCCCCACCCGCTCTGCCCTAGATCCTCCTCCGCCGTAATAAGCCAGCCTCCTCGGTGCCACGGCTGCTCTTTCCTTTGAGTTGTCTGCTTAATGCTAACATAGGGGCGTGATCGACACGAGCAGACATTTGATGGGGAGAGGAAAACACTGCACCAGAGGAAATTAGGATGAATTCCTCAGCCTGACAAGGGAAGAGAAAGATGGTTTAGAAGCAGAGCTGGGTTCAAAACTCCCTCAGCCGCCTACTGGGTGACCTTGGGCAGCGGCTCTACCTACCCGAACCTCGGAGTGGGCGGGACCCAGCTGCCTGGTCCAAAAGCCTGCACGTTTGGGCATCCAGCCCTGCGTCCTGCCCATCTCTGTCTCCCTCAGGGCTCTTTGCTTCAGACGTTTAGGGTAATTTTTATGCTCAAGTGAATTTAGAATTACCGCATATAGAAAAAAAAAAAGGGGAGTTCCCGTCATGGCGCAGTGGTTGACGAATCCAACTAGGAACCATGAGGTTGCGGGTTCAGTCCCTGCCCTTGCTCAGTGGGTTAAGGATCCGGTGTTGCCGTGAGCTGTGGTGTAGGTTGCAGACGCGGCTCGGATCCCGCGTTGCTGTCGCTCTGGCGTAGGCCGGTGGCTACAGCTCCGATTCGACCCCAGCCTGGGAACCTCCATATGCCGCGGGAGCAGCCCAAAGAAATAGCAAAAAAAAAAAAAAAAAGAATTACCGCATAGAGCCTAACAGTAGGAGCTTGAACTTGACCGGAAAAGATGTGGAGCTGCCAGACTGAGCACATGGCGGTGTTTCCTCCCCCCGCCCAACACACAGGGCATAGGAATCTAACTTCCTTATCTGTCTGCTGTGGGATTGTCTGGGAGGGGGTCCTTCTTGATAATGTGGGTGCATAGGGTGAAATAACCTTGGATTCATCTTAGTGTAGGACTGCATCGTTCCCAGTTGTGCTCATATTCGCATTTTCTCTTTTCAGGGACCAGCATCTTCTGGACCCAACTCTGGAATACGTGAAGGTAGGAAGCCAGAATGTACCCTGCGGCCAGGTCCTGTGGGAACAGATTGCCCATTTCTGACACGGCATTCCCAAATACTGTTATGGTCTGACTTGCGGAGGAAACGGGTTAGATTCAAACAACCAGAATGTAATTTAATTCTCTTGGGCCTCTAGTGCTCTTTGCAGGGCTCTTCTGTCACCCTGTCATAAGTTTACAAACGTTTTACCCTTATCGGAAACCCTGGGGGCCAGATGTGTTTTAAAAATTCAGACTTTTTTTAGGAAGGTAATATGGTACATAGACAGCATACCCCCAAAGGGCTCTAGGATCAACCTCCCATCATCCACTTCAGTATTTCAGCAGCGACATGTAAGCACCGTCACCCAGGGTGGAATAAATAGACGACAGATGATTTTATGGAGGTCAGGTCCATGGTTTGCCACCCAAAGGAGCTCAAATTTGTTTGCGGCCAAATGAGTTACAATGTTCAGTTTTCTGAGCTTTTGGATGTCGGAAGGGCGGGCGAGGGGTCGTGCACTTGTGTTTACCCTCAGTGGAGGACCGAAGGATCCCTGAGGTGTTCCGAGCCATCCTTCCCATTTCAGCAGCCACCCGCTTCCAGTGGCTAGTGTGGAACCCTGACCAGGTAATGATATGCTTTCCAGTGGGGCTGATAATTCTGTGCGTCTAAATACTCCACGCTTCTAAACAAGGTTTTCCTTCTGCGTAGAAAGAAAAGATGCTTTTTTCCTTTCTTCCTTCTGTCCCCCCTCCCATTTTTCAGGTGTATATATTTTTTTTACTTTTTTATTTATTTTTGAGAACTGTAATGATGTCCGGTACCTACTACAGGAGAACTCTGATTTGTTATGGCAAAATACAGTATTAATTTTTAGGGGGCATCATGGCACAAGTGAGGATTTAGGGTGCTTGCCTCCTAGCAGCCACCCTTTGTCCTCGTTATTCTAAGGTCAGCATCTCGGTTTCAGAGTATTCAGACCTGTTGCTTGTTCGTGTGCCCGGGACTCTGCCCGCCCAGGGTTCTGGCACTTCTTCCCATTAGATCAAAGAATGGAAAGTCTCAAGCTTGTACTAGAGGAGAATCTTCTAGTAGACTCACGCGGTCTCTTGAGACAATCATGATAAAGTCTGTTGGAATGGAGGCGGGTTTTATTTTTTCCCTTCTTCCCAGGCTCTGTCTGAACTGTAGTTTGAGTTTGCAGCAAGTGTGTCGTCAGAAGGCAGCGTGGCAGAACCCGGTCAGAGACTGACAAGCGATGTGTGTACCTCCCTCCTGATATGCCATGTATGTTTTTGTGCAGGTTGTGCCCCACGAAGCATTAGGGGATGCTATTCACTAGACTGTGATTCGACTTGACTGTAACATTAAGACTGTGCCCTAGCATTATACAGTGTATAAATCACAGCCACCCTTTAGAACTGACTCCATGCCACGTTCCAGAAACTGGCAGCCCCTGCCCCTGACTCCATAACTCAGTTTTTTATTTTATTAAAGCCCAAGCCTCCTAAGAAAATCCAGTGAGGCACTCTAAAGCTGAGCAGGGGCTTGGAAGGACTCATTTTCATATCTTTTCGGCTAGTGCCTCTCACTCATGAATATCGGTCATTGTGAGCTGTCAGGCAGGCTGAGAAGAAGGGGTGCTGTTGTCAGTGGCTGGGCTCCCCGCCTTCCCTGGCAGTGATAGAAATGCTCTTGGTGGCTCAGGGTGGGGGCGCTTCTTTTCAGGGCTCCCCCCTGTGCTGAAGGGGACTCTCTGCTCCCAACCTCATCCGAATCTGGTCAGAACTTTATAGATGAAATCTCCATCTTCCTCCTAAATGCATTCCATATATTTTTTTTTTCTTTCTCGCTTTGCCCTTGGTTTGGAGCAGTGGCTTGGGGATTCGTTGACTGAATGTAGGATATTTTCATTTGCCTCCGCGGGCACTAAAGCTCTGAAACCACAGCCATAGGGACCCTGGGACTCCAGGTCTGAGTGGACCCAGTCATGGGTCCAGGACACATGTCAGTTGTCTCGGGCCAGCTCAGGCCATCCTAGAATGTCTGACTTAGCCCTGCTGACCTGTCCGTGCTGTGGAGGTCTTGGAAATGGGTGCCAGCTGGTGCCTAGAGCGTGGAGGAGGGTGGCTGAAGATAATTGCACACGTAATGCCTCTCGGGCGTGGAGAAAAGTAGAGAACCTGTGTAAGGTCTTTTGCACTTTCTAGGGCCCTTTGTGGTGAAGTCAGAGTTTTAGTCATTCATTGCAACCTCAGAGTGGGGGCGGTTGGATCTCTGACCGAGTCTCGTCTGGGCCGCAGAAGCAGAGGCTGTGGCCAGCAGACAGCGTTCGTTCGTATCCTGTTGGAGCCTCGATGCCCCGTCCCTTCCTGCAGGGGAGTCTTCTAGTCATCTCCACCTGGTTTTCCCAGTGCCCAGATGGAGAGGGATCTGGGACCCCTCGTACATCCTCGGCTCTGGCGGAGAGGAGGCAGGGAGGCTGAGCCCCGAACCCCCGGGGTGATGGGGCTGTGTGTCACAGCAGAGGGAGCTGGGTAGAGAACGAATCCACAGTCCAGTCTGCACTGTGTGCTCCCGACACCCCCCGTGGTTGGCATGGCTGCGCATCAGTAGGCCTGACGGGGACCTGGGATGCGGTTGCTAGGCTACTAGGAGTGAGGACCGGAGGGGAGCAGGCTGGGGAAGCCCTCGGGCTGTTTAGTAGTTCTTTCACTTGCGCACAGGCTCGCCTCCTTTGGGGGCCTCCCTGCAGCACTCTGCTGAATGTGATGAGAACCTTTGAGCAGGTCCAGGGAACCTGGAATTTCCGAGACTTCTTCTCCACTCTTTCTGTCTCTTCAATTCTGACTGTTAGAGAGGGGCGTTTGGGGTTTTCCTTTTTTTCTGACTTTTCTTTGTGTCCCTCGCCCTCTCCTCCCTCCGCGCTTTTCTAAGCCCACAGTAGCTTAAAGCATGATCTGGAAAGTCTGGTCTTCACTGTTTTATAGAACCCTGAAGTCCTTTGCTGTAATTAAGTATAGTTGATTCTCTCCGCCTGTATCTGGGCAAGACGACTTCTTCCAGCCTGGAAAGCAGAAAATTCCCCCCAGCTGTACCTTCCGCCTGCTCAAAGTAGTGACTTTGGTAGCCGTGTACAGCTCTGGAATTTTCCTCTGCGTACCTAGCATACCTTACCCTAGATATAAAACCAACTTTTTTTTTTTTTTTTAAACAGAGGAAATAGCTTTTAGAGGAAATAGCCCTAGGCAAATTTGTGCGGTAGCGTTTTCTTCTGGGCTGCTTTACCTGCTTACTGCCCCCGTTTGGTTTTTGCCTATTTTTACCGCCTTTAAAATATATTTACCCCGCATCTACTTTCTTAGACCTGCGTCGGGTGACTGCTTAGAACCTTTGATGTAATGAAATAATTATTCTAAAATGTGACCACGTGGTAACAGCTCAGTGTGTTACCCTTCCTGGCTAGCATTCCAATAGAAGATTCCAAGTTACAGCCCCTAAGACTCCCGGGAGGGGAGGGAGCCTGGTCTGAGCTCTGGTCTAAGGAGCAGCATAACCTTGAACTTACTAGCTCCTCTCAATGGGTCCCATCTTCCCTACAGCTGGAAACGAGGGGGTGGGCCCGTGTCCTTTCTAGTTTAACACTTAGGATCCTCTGTGCCTGTGACAGTCTGGAGGGGGAAGGGTTTCGTGAGTGGTAAGGGGTTCTTAATTCATCACGGTGGATCATAAAACTGCCACACTGATTGGAACCAAGGTGGCACTTCATGTTGTGTCCCAGACATTAAGACCTAGGATGTGACAGATAATAATTGCCCATCCATCACATGACCTCAAAAGCCTGGAGTCGTACCCGGAGCTCCTGCAGTTGCTATTATAATCCATTATGCTTTCGCTTTTGTAACCCCTTCTTGAACTTCTGAAACCGACTTTCATTTTCGTGCTTCCATCCTTTTCTCCTGGGGCTTCTTCCTCTTTCACCTTCAGGAGTTGCCCCTCCCGTTCTCCTACACACGGATTCATTTTATAAATTTATATTATTTCCTATTTTCTTCCCCTTTATACCAATCTCCCTTTGAGCCTAAAGATTCTAATTCTAGCTTCTTCACAGGCAAGCCATACAGTTATATTAATAGAGTTTCTTTTCTGAGAGTGGTTGAAAAGTATAATTTTTAGGGGATTAGCTCTAGCAGAGCTGGGTGGTTTTGTTTAGTTTTTAAAGAAACATTTATTATAGATTGGTGATTTTCCTTTTAGAAGAAATGTTTCTTATAGCTTTTTCATTTTAAAATAAACTGTCCTGGAGTTCCCGTCGTGGCTCAGTAGTTAACGAATCTGACTGGGAACCATGAGGTTGCGGGTTCGATTCCTGGCTTGCTCAGTGGGTTAAGGATCCGGCAGTGCCGTGAGCTGTGGTGTAGGTCGCAGATGCGGCTCAGATCTGGCATTGTGGTGTAGGCCAGCAGCTACAGCTTGGATTAGACCCCCTAGCCTGGGAACCTCTATATGCCGAGGGAGCGGCCCTAAAAATGGCAAAAAGACAAAATAAATAAATAAATAAATAAGTAAAATAAAATAAAATAAAACTGTCCTGAAGGAAGACACCTTGGGAAACACAGCAAGAGCAAAGTAGAAAACAAGCTTGGGGTGAGTGTGTTTTCAAATTAGCCAAGGTGTAGGCAGAGGCCGTTTTCGTGCCCAGGCTCTCAACAGCCTGCTCCCTCTGCAGTTGCAAGGGTGGGCTGGAATGCAGCCTTTTGTTCCCGAGAGCTCCCTAGCAAATGAATATCCTTTCTTTTGTCGCCAGCCCTGGTGGGACTCTTGCTGGAACCACTTGTGAGCTTTTAGAAGATGCTTTGCAGTTTCTGAGCTTGCTTTGTGGGTTAGGAGAGGCAGGGATGGGAGCGGAGCCATTATCCAGGAGGGGACCGGTGCCCTTGGACGCCTCCATCCTCCCGGGAGCACGGCCGTGACTTGGAGATGGGTCCTTTCTAGGGTTAATGCTCCGAAAGGCGCCTTCTAAGGGCGTCTAGCCCTTGACAGACTGCCCCAGGCTCCCATCCCAGCGAGGCCTACGGTTCCTAGTTCCTACATTAGGTCACCCAGCAGATTAAAAGAGGAGTAATTATGCGAATTCCAGCGCCAAGAATAAGTGCCGGGGCTGTGGGAGCCTCGTGGGGGCGGGGGCGGTGGGGGCTGCCCCTCCCCCTCTGTGCCCGCGATGGCCACAGCCACGGTCACGGTTAAATAGCCCTCTGTGAGGAAAGTCTTTTCTTCCAGCAGGGAAAACAGGCCAGTCTGCTCTGAATTAGCCAGCTCACAAAGTCATGAAAGGGACTTACAAAAACAATGGCGCGCTGTACATTCCGTGAGATTTTAACAAGTTCTATGAACCAAATAATGGCCCGATTGGCTGGCTCTGCAGGTTTTTTTTCCTGAGTGCGCACATCCACAGAGCCAGCACCGTCCCCGGTGGGACCAGAAGATCAAACACTGCCAGCCAGGAATGGAAAACAGCCCTGGGGCTCACATTCAGAGCTCCCATCCAGCTCCTCCCTCCCCACCCCCCGCCCCCCCCAAAACAAAAACGTTCTGGGCAGATAGTCTTGGGAGGCTTAATGTTACCACACTTGGGGACGGTTGCTGAGGCTGGCGAGGAGCAGGAAGAGCGTGATGGAGCCCAGCCCCTCTTTCAGGGGATCCCCTGTCCTGCAGGTCTGGGAGGTGTGGCCGTTGCTAAAAAGGAAAACCTCATCCTGAGAACAGGCCCATTTTACAGATCTGTACGTGAAGGTTTTATTTTTTTCTTTTATTTATTTTTATTTATTGTCTTTTGTCTTTTCAGGGCCGCTCCTGCGGCACATGGAGGTTCCCAGGCTAGGGGTCGAATCGGAGCTGTAGCCGCCAGCCTACACCACAGCTGCAGCCACGCCAGATCTGAGCCGCATCTGCAGCCTACACCACAGCTCACGGCAATGCCAGATCCTTAACCCACTGAGCGAGGCCAGGGATCCATCCTGCAACCTCATGGTTCTGAGTCGGATTCATTAACCACTGCACCACCATGGGAACTCCTGTATGTGAAGGTTTGTAGTGACGGTATTTGAAATTGACAAAAACGGGACACAACGCAAATGTCCTTCAGTGGGTGAGCGATCAGCTGCAGACTGGCATGGCGACATCCGCTTCATCCATGGAAAGGGGTGGAGGTTGGATACAGATAAAAACTTACAGAAATCAGGTGGGGGCGGGGTGACAGGGGCAGAGGGGCAAAGTCACCTCCACAAGGGAACAGGAGAACGCTGCGGGAGTGATAGAAATGCTTTGATTGGGCTTGTGGCAAAGCTCAGAGAACTGTCCTAAAAAGGCTGCCTTTTACTGTTTTTTTAAAGTTAATTTGGAACTTAGACCCCCGTGAGCCTGACTTTTAAAAAGCAAGCTAATCCCTCATCGTATTTTAGCTCTTAAATGCTGCCACCTCCCTTGGGAAGGGTTTGGTTTTGAGAGCGGGCCGGTCAGTAGCGCTGAGCCCATGGACAAAGTGCTCAGCTTGTGGCTTGTCTGCTGCTTTGGTTCATGCAGCAGCAGAGAGCTGGGGGCAGAGTCTGTGTGTTACTGTTCAGTGGGGTCAGGCCGGGTCGGCAGAGAGTGTCACCAAGAGCCCAAGCGAAGACGGTGGCAGGAGGACCGGAAAGGCCGGGCAGGTGGTGCTGGAGGCATTTTAGACACAGAATTGAGAGCCATCCTCTGAGGTGAGTTGACAGGTCCTGGCAGGATTTAAATGGAGGCAGTGAGGGAGAGGAAGCTGGGCCATTCCCGGGGTCACCCAGGGCTTGGCATCCCGCCAGAAGCCAGTAAATATTCTAGGGGAGGAAAGGAGAGTTCCAAGCGAGACCTTGTTCCGCGACCATGACATTAATTCATGAGCATCCGGGAACAGCATTAGCGCCTGAGGGGAGGTATGGGGGGCTGGCCGGTGGGGGTGGTGGGTGGGGGGGGAACAGACCAAATCTGGCTCTGGCCTCCTCTCTGTTGTTGAACCACCACAAGCTGAAAGTGGTTTGGGGTTTTTGTTGTTGTTGTTTTGTCTTTTTAGGGCCATACCCATGGCATGTGGAGGTTCCCAGGCTAGGGGAGCTGCAGCTGCCAGCCTACACCACAGTCACAGCAGTGCTGGATCCGAGCCTCGTCTGCAACCTACACCACAGCTCATGGCCACGCCAGATCCTTAACCCACTGAGCGAGGCCAGGGATCGAACCTGCATCCTCACAGATACTTCATTTCTGCTGCGCCACGACGGGAACTCCCTAGATTTTGTTTTTAAATGTGTTATTTTTTTAAAAGATGAAAAGAAGAATGTGAGCGTTGTCGAGTTCCAATTGGAGGCTGCATGAACACAGCCATGCCCGCTCACTGACTGTTGCCACTTTCTCACCATAATGGTGGGTAGTTGTGACAGAACAGGTGGCAAAGCCTGAACTGCTTACCACCTGGCCCTTTACGGAAAAGGTTTGCAGACCCCTGCTCTGGGCACCCCTGCTCTGGGCTGTAGGCACATACACAGTCTTGGTTTTGCCTCCGAACAAGGTATGATTTCAACAAAATCTCACTTTTCCACGCTGACACTTGGGTGATGCAGCCGTGGGTCACCCGCATCGCCTGACCTTGCCCGATGACACAGCAGTGAGTTCTCAGGCAAGCGGTGTGATCTTGCCCCATCACAGGGAGGCTGTGGACACATCTCAGCATCTCCTGGGAGACCGTCTGCTCTGAGCAGCCTTTAGCTCCCAGCACCTTGAGCATCTTCAGTTCTGCTGGGTGAACAGGTGTGTGGAAACAGCTTGAGTCCTGACTGCTCTTCCTGGGGCTTGTTTGGAAAACTCTGCGAGCCAGATAGTGCTCAGCCAGGACAGCCTGAGGTGCGATTTCTGAGTGTCCCAAGGCAGAAGCGAATTCTGCTTGGGCTCCTGAACTTGATGGTTTGAATCTAGTCAAACCTTGAAGCTGCCCTCTGGAGGTGCTCCTAGGAGCCTGCGAGTAGAATCAGGGCAGATTCCCATGCGTGTTCTGTGCTGCAGGCTTCACTCCTGGCGGAGGAGAGAGGACTCTTCCAAGACGCTCAGGATGAGGTCTCAGCGTGAGACGTGCTAAAGAGTCTGGAGGACAAACGTGGGAGGCGGACCTGAGACGGGCTTCTGATCAGACTCAGCTTTGTCATTGAACTTCAGAGCCCTCACGTGTGGCCTGCCCCCCTCTCCCCCAACACCTGCCACCCGCCTTACACGCTTGTCCTTCTGCCCCTGGCTCTTTGGCTTTCCCTCAGCCTGGAAGGTTCTTTCAAGGTAGAACAGTTTGAAGAGGCTGCCGGTGCGCTGAACTGTGTTCTCCCCAGAGATGTGGGGGAGCCCTAACCCCCGGTATCTGTGAACGTAACCGTATTTGGGAATGAGATCTTGGCAGAGGTGGGGTCCTGCTGGGTCAGGGGGGCCCTAACCCAACGACGGGTGTCCCCTAAGAAGAGAGGAATTGGGACACACGGGGAGAACGCCCCATGACCACAGAGGCAGAGATTGGGGTGGCGTGTGCACGGGCAAGGGTCGCCTGCAGCCACCCCAAGGGAGGAAGAGGCAAGGGAGGGTCCCACCTTTGAACCTTTGGAAGAAGCAACCCCTTGATTTTGATCTCCTAGCCTCCCGAACTGTGGAAGAATCTGTTTCTCTTTTGAGGCCCCGAGTGTGTGGTTTACTTGCCAGAGCAGCCCTAGGCAACCAGTTCCGAGGCACCGCCCCATCGTAGCTCTTGCTCATGGGGTGACGTGGGCAAGTTTCTGAAGTTCTTTGGCGCTCCGTTTCCTTAACAGTGAATATGGGAGAACGTGGGGCTTAAATGACCTAAGACACGAGACGTCGTTAGCACAGGGCCTGGCGGGTAGCTAGCACCCCGGACATGCTGGTTGTGTAACTGTCACCCTAGCTGTCTGTGTGGTGGGTGCATCCCAACCCAGAGACTGTTCCTGACCCCCTGCTACCAGCAGGCTCCCCAGTCCCTTCTCATGACTCCGTGTACTGTCCTCAGAGCCCTCGTCCCAACGTCTGCTTGCGTGGTTAAAAACAACAGCCACAGCCACCTCCTCTGTGGAAGGTGCGTCCTGAGGGCAAGGACCTTTGCTTGTCCTCTTAGTAAATCTTGAGTGACTGCCTGGTGGGAAGGACGGTAAAGCAGAAGAAAGAGGGAACGAGGTGGTTCTAAAGATTGTTGAGTTTCCCAAAGTAAGTGGCGTGCATCTCTCTAAACATTTGGCAGAAATTCTTCAGTGACTCTATTTTAGGAGGGCAAGGAGGTTCCCACATCTGACCGCCGTCTGTCTTCTCTTGCCAGCCTGGTAGAGGAGAAACACTTTGGGGTCACTGTTGGCACCGTCACGACCCCCACATTTAGGCAGAAGTATTCACATTTAAAAAGCGTAGTTCTGGCAGCCTCTGGGCTTGTCAGCTCTGGGATCCCAGGGACCTTCAACCCCCGCCAGGCCTGCCAGGATTGGAATCGTTTGCTGTTAAACTCTGCCCTCTAGTGGTCGTCGTGTGTCACACCAGCACAGCATTTGGCTGCCATTCAGTTTCTGAATATTCTGAGCGCTTTTAGTATTAAGTCTAATAGTGTGTCATAACATTATTTTTACAACCTCAGAACTAAGGGCTGTGTTTCAAGTATGCAAAAAGGCAAGTCATTTTCATTGTCTGGCCTATAAGACAGGTTAAAATTTCAAGGCATTTTATTATTTGCATTGTCTAACATGATTGGACCAAAAGCTCTAAGATGCTACAATCCCAAACTATTAAGAGAGCAAGAAGGCCGAGCTACTTGCTTGATTGATTGTCCAAAATCATGTGTAACTACATACTGCTTTACAATTCGTTTTTTTCATTGGACATCATTCCATGTTAAATATTTGGGTCTCCCTCCTTCTTTTGAACAGTTATCCAGTATTTCATGGCACGAAATGTGATTATATGTGACCAGTTTCCTACTGACATTTGGGTTCTTGTTAATGTGTTCTTGTTAAAGACAGTTTTGCGGTTATTTAAAAATATAGTCATATTCGTCCCATGTGTCCGCATCAATTTAGCAAATAGCTATTGAGTATCTGCCCTCTGCTGGTCACTGCTTCGGGGGCTGAGGCTCCAGCAGCCAGCAAAACAAAGTCCCTGCCTCTGTGGCGCTTATGTTGTGGGTGGGAAAGTGAGAAGACAGGGGACACCAGTGCACCATGTTCAGCAGCGATAAATGCTCAGCAGAAATGGCTCTTCAGGGGAAGGACCTGTGACATGTTGGAGTGACGGGGACGTTACGTTTAATAGGGGGACCAGGGAAGGCCTCACCCAGAAGGCGACTTGCGCGTGGCGGGGCACGTGGAGTGATGTCTGCTGGGGGAGGACGTAGCAAGAGGCAAGGCCGTGGAGCTGGAGGTGACCTTTTCCATCAAGGGGCAGCTGTGAGGCCAGCGGGGCTGGCAGGGTGGCCTCAAGGGAGGGCAGTAAGAGCAGATGCCAGAGAGTGAAGAAGGGGGACGAGGCAGGTGGCCTGGAGCCTGGATGTCCCAGTAAGGAACTTGCACAGAATGGAATGGGGACCTCTCAGGGTGGCTGTGTTGCCACAGACAGATGGGCAAGGGCAGGAGCAGGGGCTCCGGCGGGCGGCGGCGTGGCTGTTCGGGTGAGCCATAGTGATGGGTTGGATCTGCAGGGCAAAAGGGGTGGTGAAGAAGGGGGATTATTATTATTATTATTATTTTGGCTGCCCCCATAGCATACAAAAATTCCCAGGCCAGGGATCGAACCCATGCCACGGCAGGGACAGTGCTGGATCCTTAACCCTCTGGGCCACACGGGAACTCCAGGGAGGGAGATTCTTGATATATAACATGAGAGCTGAGCCTCAGGATTTCCTGAGGGATTGGGTGTGGGTGGGAGCGGAGGAGTGAAATGCACTCCTGGAGGCTGGCGCTGCCTGCAAGCTACATGAGTCCGTGTACACTTGTTCAAGAATTTCTGTCAGATTAACACCTCTGAGCAGGATGACTGAGGGTTGGGTAAGAAAGCAAAATTAACTTCCCTGCAACTGAAGACTTTTGTTTTCCACCTTTTCTCTCTGCTCCCAAATTTCCTTTAATAAGCATTACCGCTTCTATGATAAACACTCCCCTATTTGTATACCTTAGTCTGCTCCACAGATTTGATGCAGAAAACTTACGGTTTAATCAAAATTAAGTAAAACAAGTGTGTTAAATGTATTAGAGTAGAAATTCTCAAACTCTTTGGTCTCAAGACCCATCTTCATTTTTAAAAATTACTGAGGACCCCAAAGAGCTTTCGTTATGTTGGTTTTAGCAATTGGTTTATTGTATTAGAAATTAAAATACAGGATTTTTTTATGTTGATTTAAATCATTTAAAATAACAATATTGGAGTTCCCATTGTGGCTCAGCGGGTAACGAACCTGACTAGTGTCCATGAGGATGTGGGTTCTATCCCTGGCCCCACTCAGTGGGTTAAGCATCCATTGTTGTCATAAGCTACAGCATAGGTTGCATTTGTGGCTTGGATCCCATGTTGCTGTGGCTGTAGTGTAGGCCGGCCAGTGCAGCTCCAATTCGACCCCTAGCCTGGGAACTTCCATATGCCGCAGGTGTAGCCCTAAGGAAAACCAAAAATAAAATAAAATAGCAATATTAAACCCCTTACATGAACATAAGTAACATATTTTTATGAAAAATAATCATTTTCCAAAACAAAATTTAATGGAAAGCATGGCATTGGTTTGCGTTTTTGCAAACCTCTTTTGTGTCTGGTCTCATGGAACAGGCTTGAGTCTCATATCTGCTTCAGCCTTCCGTCTGTTGTGTTACATTGTTTTGGTTGAAGTCTGAAGGAAATCTGGCCTTGCACAGATAGGTAATTCAAAAGTGGAGGAATGGTGTTTTTTAAAAATTGGAGTATAACTGACATTATATTAGCGTCAGGTGTACAACATAATGATTTGACATTTGTATATATTGCAAGATGCTCACAATAAGATCCATCACCATACATAGTTACAAAAATTCTTTTTTCTTCTGATGACAACTTTCAAGATCCACTCTGCTGTCTCCTTTCAACTATACAAGATGGGGAGACAGGACTAAGACGGCAGAGTAGAAAAGACTAGAGCTCACCTTCTCATAAAAGGAACAAAATTACAACCAACTGCTGAACCTTCAACCAAATAAGCTGAAAACTGTCAAAAAAGATATCCTGCTCCAGAAGACAAAGAGGAGGCCACATCGAGACAACAGAAGGAAAAATTATGTGATATAAGCAACCGCATACCCACTGGGTGGGCAGCCCACAGACTGGAAAGTAACTTTATCACAGAGACTCACTTACAGGAGTGAGAGTTCTGAGCCCCACGGCAGGTCTGCAAGCCTGGGCATCTTGCACTGGGAGAAGGAGCCCATGGAGCATCTGGCATTGAAGGCCAGTGGGACTTGTGCGCAGGAGCTCCACAGGATTGGGGGAAATGGAGACCCCATTCTTGAAAGGCACACACAAGCTTTCTTATGCACTGGGTCCCAGGGCAAAGCAGAGACTCCATAGGAATCTGGGTCAGACTTGACTGTAGTTCTTGGAGGATCTCCTAAGAAAACAGGGGGTGACTGTGGCTTGTCGTGGGGGAAGGACTTTGGAGGCATAGGTCTCGGCAATATTCATCTGCATGTGCTCCTATAGAGGTGGCCATTTTGGGAAAATCTGGCCCCACCCATCAGGGCTGAGAAGCCACAAGCCGAACAGTAATCCTGGTGGGATCACAGCCCCACCCATCAGCAAACAAGGCTGCCCAGAATCCCCCCAAGCACGCAGCCATCTTACCCAGAGACAAAGCCCCACCCACCATAGGGATAAGAATCACCTCCACCTACGAGAGGGCAGGCACAAGTCCCTCCCATCAGGAAGCCTACAGCAAGCCCCCTACCAACTTCAGCCCCAAGGGGGGCAGACAGCCTAATCGAGAGAGGCTACAACTCTATTGTCTGCGAAAAGGAGACCACACCAAAAAATCTATACAAAATGAAAGGCAGAGAATTATGATTTAAATAAGGTTGCAAGAAAAAAAAAAAAAACAGAAAAACAGGTAGGTAATCTGGAAATTATCAACCTCCAAGACTAGACTGATGATAGTGAAGATGAGTCAAGATCTTAGAAATAAACCAGACGCAAAGATTAATAAATTACAAAAAACATTGAGCGAAGAAATACAAGATTTAAGGATTAAGCAAGCAGAGATGCAAAATATAGTAACTGAAATAAAAAATTCATGGAGGTCCTGTAGTGGCACAGCAGAAGCAAATCTGACCATGAGGTTGTAGGTTTGATCCCTGGCCTTGCTCAGTGGGTTAGGGATCCAGCATTGCCATGAGCTGTGGTGTAGGTTGCAGGCGTGGCTCGGATCTGATGTTGCTGTAGCTGTGGTATAGGCCAGCAGGTGTAGCTCCGATTTGACTCCTAGCCTGGGAACCTCCATATGCTGTGGGTGCAGCCCTAAACAGCAAAAAATAAAAAAATAAAATTCTTTAGAAGCAACCAACCACAGAATATGGGAGGAAGAAGAACAAATAAATGAGCTGAAATCACTGATGTGGAACAGAAAATAGAAAGATGATTGAAAAGAAATGAAGACAGTCTAAGAAAACTCTGGGACAATGTTAAATATACCCACATCCATATTTTAGGGGTGCCAGAAGGAAAAGAGAGAAAGAGCCAGAAAAAATACTTGAAGAGATAATAGCCAAAAACTTCCCTGACATGGGAAAGGAATCACTCAAATCCAGGAAGCACAACCAGTACCATATAAAATAAACCCAAGGAGGAACACCCTGAGACACATATTAATCAAACTGACCAAAATTAAAGACAAAGAGAAAATACTGAGAGCAGCCAGGGAAAAGAAACAAATAACATACAATGGAACTCACCATAGGATTATCAGATTTTTCAGCAGAAACTTCAGGCCAGAGGTAGTGGCATGATATACTTACCAAAGTGATGAAAGGAAAAAACCTCCAACCAAGATTACGTTACCCATCAAGGCTCTCACTCAGATTTGAAGGAGAAATCAAAAGCTTTACAGACAAGCAAAAGCTAAGAGAATTCAGCACCACTAAACCAGCTTAACAACAAATACTAAAGGAACTTCTCTAGGCAGAAAAGAAGAGGCCACAACTAGAAACAAAAATATTACAAATGGCAAGGCTCACCAATAAAGGCATACACATGGTAAGGGTAGGAAATTATCCACACACAAATATGCTACCAAAATCAGAAATCATGAGAAGAGGAGGATACAAATGTAGGACACTGGAGATGCACTTGCAATTAAGAGACCAACAACTTAAAATCAATATCATATATATTTAGACTCCTATATCAAAACTTCAGGGTAACTGCAAGCCAAAAATCTATGATTGATACACACACAGGTAAGAAAAAGCAATTCAAATACAACACTAAAGACAGTCATCAAACCACAAGAGAAGAGAACAAGAGAAGAAGGGAAGAAAAAAGAGCAACAAAACCAAATCCAAAACAGTTAATAAAATGGCAATGAGAACACACACATCAATAATTACCTTAAATGTAAGTGAACTAAATGCCCCAACCAAAAGGCATAGACTGGCTGCATGGATACAAAATCAAGACCCATATATGTGCTGCCTTCAAGAGACCCTCTTCACTTCTAGGGACACATACAAATTGAAAGTGAGAGGATGGAAGAAAATATTCCATGCAAACAGGAATCAAAAGAAAGCTGGAATAGCAATACTCATATCAGACAAAGTAGACCTTAAAGAATATTACAAGAGACAAAGAAGGACATTGCATAATGACCAAAGGATCAAAGAAGGTATAACAACTGTAAATATATATGCACCCAACATAGGATCACCTCAATATATAAGGCAACTGCTAACAACTTTAAAAGGAGAAATTGACAATAGCACAATAATAGTGGGGGACTTTAACACCCCACTTACGACAATGGACAGATCATCCAGACAGAAAATCAGCAAGGAAACACAGGCCCTAAATGATGCATTAGACCAGAGGGACTTAATAGATATGCATAGAACATTCCATCCAAAAGCAGCAGAGTACACATTCTTCTCAAGTGCACATGGAACATTCTCTAGGATAGATCACATTCTGGGCCACAAATCAAGCCTCAGTAACTTTAAGAAAATTGAAATCATATCAAGCATCTTTTCTGACCACAACGCTATATGACTGGGAATCAGCAACAAGAAAAAACCTGCAAAAGTAGAATATGGTGTTATTAACTGCAGTCATCACACTGTACATCCTATCCCCAGACTTTCTCATTTTGTAACTGGAAATATGTACCTTTTGATCCCCTTCACCTGTTTCCCCCACCCCTCATTCCCTAGAAAGAATATTTTAATAGCCTTTTTGGATAATTAGAGATATTCTTGATGTTACACTGAACCTTGAAGTTGTACTTCCATAAAGGTTAATCACAGTGCGAAATCTGAAAGCATATCCGTGAACTTATTAAAAAACTCTGTTCCCTTAAAATCCATTGGTCTTTCTGTCAAGAGGAATGGATTTTACCCATGTGTGATTTTATACTATCGTGCACAGATTATTTAAAAATGTTGCTTTGCTGAGTTAGGCCGACCTTCCATGTGTTAACATATTTCACTCTACGGTGCCAAAAACTCACATTCAGTATTAGCATCACTCATCAGGAAAATCATTAACGTATTCACCACTCTTGGTGGTCCATACAAGTTTCCCAACATTCTGATTCTCAGCTGAAAGCTCAAGCATTAGCATTGGCAACAAATTCTGTTGCTTGTTTTCCTGGAAGTGACAGGCACACTTTATTCATTTTCTAGAAAATGTCTGCCAAATAAATACCCACGTCTGAATAACCATTGTTTTTCAGACATTCTTTGAAGTAAAAATGGTGTTCCAAGAAAAAGCAGCTAGCGCAGCCCACAGTTCAGTGGCACAATTGCTTCCCCTCAAGACAACCATTGTGCTGGGTGTGCAGGAGAAACGCTGCATGTCTGCCTCCTGCCTTGTCACACAGAATGTTCAAGACTCGGACTCGAGGGCCAGGAGGTAGTGAAGTGAGTACGGTAGTCCCCTGATCTGCAGCTTCAGTCCCCCAAAGTCAGCCATGGTCTGAAAAGATTATGTGGAAAATTCCAGATATCAGCAGTTCATAAGTTTAGGGATTTTTGTTTGTTTTTAATTTTTTCAGCTGTACCCATGGCACATGGAAGTTCCCAGGCTGGGAATCGAACTCATGCCTGCAGTTGGATTCCTAACCCACTGTGCCATTGAACTCCTCATAGGTTTTTGGTCTTCTTCTTCTTCTTTTTTTTTTTTTTTTTAAGGCCACACCCACGACATATGGAGATTCTCAGGCCAGAGTCTAATTGGAGTTGTACCTACCAGCCTACACCACAGCTCTCGGCAATGCCGGATCCTTAACCCACTGAGCAGGGTCAGGGATTGAACCTGTAGACTCATGGATGCTAGTCAGATTTGTTAATCACTGAGCCATGATGGGAACTCCAGGTTTTTTGGCGTTTTTTTTTTTAAGGTGGTGGTGTAATATTTTTTTATTGAAATATAGTTGATGTGCAGTATTATATACCTTACAGGTATAAATCTAGTGATTCACAGTTTTTAAAAGTTATACTCCACTGAGTTATTATCAAAATATTGGGTTTATTTCCCATGTTGTATAATATGTCTTTCTAGCTTATTTTATACATAATAGTTTATACTTCCGGTACCCCTGTATCACCTCACCCCACAGGTAACCACTAATTTGTTCTCTATATCTGTAAGTCTGCTTCTTTTTTTTTATAGTCACTAGTTTGTTGATTTTTTTGATTGCACAGTATTGTCTTTCTCTGTCTTATTTCATTTAGCATTATACCGCCCAAGTCCATCTGTGTTGTTACAAATGTCAAAATGTCATTCTTTTTTATGGCTGAGTAGTATTCCATTGTGTATATACAGCACATCTTTATCCATTCATGTGTTGATGGACACTTAGGTTGCTTCTGTATCTTGGCTATTGTAAATAATGCTGCTCTGAACATTGGGGCATGTGTATCTTTTCATGAGGGTTTTTGTCTTTTTTGGACCATTCATAAGTTTTAAATCATGCACCATTCTGCATAGCATGATGAAATCTTGTGCCCTCCCACCCCTTCCCATCTCACCCATGAATCATCCCTTTGACCAATATACCCCGTCCTTTAGTCACTTGTAGCCAGTTGTTATCAGATTGACTCCCAAAGTATTGCAGTGCTTGCTCAAGTCACCCTTCTTTTACTTAATAAGGGCCCCAAAGCACAAGAGTAATGATGTTGGCAAATCAGATATTCTGTTCCTGTGCCTCGTTTACAAATTAAACTCTGTCATGGGCATGTATGTGTAGGAAAAACATGGAATATGCAGAGTTCAGTGTCATCTGCAGTTTCAGGCATCCATGAAGGGGGGTCTTAGACTGTGTGGCCTGTGGCTAAGGGGGAACTACAGTAATTCTTACTGCTTCATCAAAGAGTTCTTCAGCGGAAATTTTTTTTTTTTTTTTTGGTCTCTTTTTGTCTTTTCAGGGCTGAACCCCTGGCATATGGAGGTTCCCAGGCTAGGGGTCTAATCAGACCAGCCTACACCACAGCTCATCCAACGCCGGATCCTTAACCCACTGAGGCCAGGGATTGAACCCACAACCCCATGGTTCCTAGTCAGATTCGTTTCCACTGCACCACGACGGGAACTCCTGAAATGGCTATTTTTTAAAGAAATGTATTTTTAAATTTTTAATATTTAAAAAATAAATTTGGGAGTCCCTGTTGTGGCTCAGCAGGTCAAGAACCCAGGGTAGTGTCCATGAGGAAGCAGGTTCAATCACTGGCCTCGCTCAGTGGGTTAAGGATCTAGCATTGCCAAAAGCTGCAGTGTAAGTCACAGGCATAGCTCAGATCCTGCATTGCCATGGCTGTGGCACAGGCTGGCAACTGCAGCTCCAATTTGACCCCTAGCCTGGAAACTTCCATATGCCAACAGGTGTGGCCCTGAAAAACATAATTAAAAAAATAAAAGATAAAAAATTGTTTTAAATATGGTGGCCCAGAGATGCAATGGCTGCTTATCCAGTTTAGTGCCTCGCCAGTGTTTACTGCTACGGTCCCAGCACTTTCACCTGTCCTTGCTTTTGCACTATCGGCGTAAACATCAACCCAGTGAAAAAAGCAAAAAAGGTCTATTATTATGAAAAGAGTGTTGCCCTGGAGTTCCCGTCGTGGCGCAGTGGTTAACGAATCCGACTAGCAACCATGAGGTTGCGGGTTCGGTCCCTGCCCTTGCTCAGTGGGTTAACGATCCGGCGTTGCCGTGAGCTGTGGTGTAGGTTGCAGACGCGGCTCGGATCCCGCGTTGCTGTCGCTCTGGTGTAGGCCAGTGGCTGCAGCTCCGATTTGACCCCTAGCCTGGGAACCTCCATATGCCGCGGGAGCGGCCCAAGGAAATAGCAAAAAAAGACAAAAAAAAAAAAAAAAAAGAAAGAAAAGAAAAGAGTGTTGCCCTGATGGACTCCCTGGTAGGCCCCCCTGGGCCCGCAGACCACACTGAGCCCCGCCTCAGTCCTAGAGGGTCCCCTGCTACTCAAGAGCTGTCATAAAGCTGCAGAAACACTTAGAATACAAACGATAGCTGTATGTCTGTGGGTCTAAATCCATATTTTTTCTCTAAGTTTTAAAATTCAGCTTGCTCAACAATTGCATTTACATTTAAAATGCAGCTTATTAACCAATTAAGGCTCCACCGCAATAAGGCTTGGCAGTTGTTGGCCTGTCCCCTACAAGTGAGTGGATTGCAAAGCCTCAGGAAATACTCTCGCCCAATCTAGTCATCATTGCTCATTATATGCTGTAAAGAGCGGGGCCAGAGCAGTTGCTGTTCTGCTCTAATTGCTTTATATTCAAACCATGCAAGCCCAGAGCTTGTTGAGGTCAAGGCCTGGTTTATGTCAAGGATGCTCAGCTGGGATGTGTGAGCGAGTGGAAGGGGTGCCTTTCCTCGGGGCAGGCTGAACATGAACGCTCTGCTGATCCTTAAGCATTTATTAATTGCCTCGCATTCGCCCGTTCCCTGCTCCCAGCGCGGTTGGCTGGCTGGCTCCATTCATCCTCTCTGTCCGTGAGGATAAGGCCGTGTCAGACCCTGGGAACCGGGACTTGCCGCCTGGCCCTTCAAGTCGCAGCTCCCTCCAGATGGCAGCTAATTGTTCCTTGAATGACCTCAGTGTCCAGGCCGCAGGAACCTGGTCTGAGAGGCCGTTTCACAGACTTACCAGCTTGTGGATGAGAACTTACTGCATAAAGCCTCCATTGACACTCTCAAAAGAGCTTTTTGTGCGGAAGAAATGATGAAGCCAATGGGCTGTTTCCTGTGGCCCCCAGTCTCCAGTTGGATCCTGACTTTTCCCAGGCCCAGGTGGGTGCTTTTCCAGGGGGCCGTGCAGTCCAGCTGTGTCCAGTGTGGCCCAGGCGCTTCCCCTCCGCCCTCCCAGAGTCTTCACTGGAAAGGGCCTGAGTGGAATCGGGTCGCCTCCTATTTCCTGGTCAGCAAACATTCCAGGCTCGCTCCGGCAGAGCACCGGGGGTGGGAGTTGGAATTACTGGTTCTGGAGCCTCTTCTTGTTTGAGAACCCGGGTGGGTCATGGTCTGAGAGAGTCAGGTGCTTCTGAAGGCGGGATGGGAACCAGCCCTAATCCAGCTGCAGGGACAGTAATGAGGGTTCACCAGGGGGGACCGTGACTGCTGCGCAGCAAGTCATGTCTTCATACCCCTGTGCTTCTCCACTGTGTGGGGGTCCCCTATCTTTTTGCAATAGATGAATAAGAACCCTGTGTCTACAAACAATGCATACACACTCACTGTGCATCTTACTTCCCAGTGTTTGTGGATCCAGATTGGACCACCCTTGTGTTAATTCCAAGTGTCCCAGCATCGTGCCGGTCTTTGCAATGGTTGCGATGTCTAACACCTGGTTCCTGAGGCCACCAGACAAGGACACAGATTTTTTTTTTTTGCCTTACCCACAACATGCAGAAGTTCCCAGGCCAAGGATCAAACCCGCACCACAGTTGTAACCAGAGCCCCAGCAGTGACGATGCTGGATCCTTAACCTGCTGAGCCACCAGGGAGCTCTTTAAATGAGTGTTTCAGCAGCCAGATGCTGGAAGACAGGCCTGGAGCTGGGGCTCCTCACTGGGATAAACAGAACCGTAGCAGTGGGGGAAGGAAGCCCCATCCAGCCACACAGACTGAGAACCCGGGCTTCGTGGCTCCTCCCAGGTCATGTCCACCTAAGGACTAATAAGGAACAGAGTTGGGGAGATCTGAAGGTAATTGGGGGACGGTGCAGATTGCCTTTCCTTTGACCTCGAAGTCACGAGGGTTGCCTCCTAGGTAATGCACCGTACCTGGTAAACTTCTCCTGGCCTTCGGAAGGGAACGTCTGAGCCAGCTCCTCTGCATCAGGTCCTCAGGCTTCTCACAAATCAGAATAGCCTTTGGAAACGTTCTCCAGGAACTCCAGGCAGTGCTGCTGCCTGTATAAGCAGGGCTGAGTTAGCGCTCTCCCCCATCTGGGTGGGGGGCTGGGTGTAGGAGCAAAACTCACACCCATGCTCATGGGCATGAAACATGCCAACACTGTGAATCCCTCTCCCTTTTCCCACAGGCATATTCATATCTGCTTTATCCTTGAGAACGCAAGGCATCTCAGCTCTGTAATAGGATGTCTTTGAAGTGGGCTGTGAAGCACCATTCATTTCCACCCATCATGGAAACATGGGGGCATCCCTCTGTTGATGATGGGCATCCGTCATCCATCAGAGTATGTTGGCTCCGTTTTAGTGTCTCCAGATTTAGGGGTCACGTCCGATACACAGGAACTCCGCAGAGCCCAAGGCAGCGTGTTCTGTCACTCTCCCGTTTTACCTAATCTCACACGGAGAAGGTGAACCTGTAAACCCAAACTGATGATGTGAGCTGGGAGATTTACCACCGGGCAGGGCAGGGGCGGAGTGGTCTGGGTCGATGACTGTTCTGAGAGAGGAAAACAGATCTGGGTGCTCAGGCCTTGCTGCTGCTTCTCTCAGCGTGTAGGCTGCATTGTCTCAGATCAGCTTCTCCCTGTAGAATGGGTGACACATGGCTGGTGGCTGTTTTGAGCTGACAATCTTAAAGTTTATGGTCCAAAGGGAAAAGGGGACCTCTTCCTCTGCTCTGGTTTGAAAAAAATCCCCGGGAAGGACTCTGATTGGTCTATCTTAGGTCACATGTCCACATTCAGTGTCCGGTATTCTGATTGGGTCTCACAACTCATGTCAGGTATGAAAACACATGCCATGGGGTAAAGCTTTTAAATATAATAACTGCTGTCGGCTATTTACATCATTTTCCCAGTGAATTTTTAGGATCAGAGTATAATAGGCTCTTTCTGTCTCTGTCTACTCAGGGTATATTGGTGTATGAATGCTAGGTTTTACAGAGATAACTTTTTGATCTTTTCAAGTTTTATACTCTCCCTCCCAGTTTCTGTATATTCTGGCTCTCTATTACCTCCCAGCTAAATTGTCAGATCCGCTGCTGTTACAGAGAAATTATGGGGGGGAGGTGGCGCTGAGGGCACATGGAGTCTGCTGGGATTTGTAGTTTGATCCTGGAAAAATTTCTGCATCTGTTGTCACAAGTGGCCTGACCCCAAGGCTGGTGTGTTGTTCTTAGATCCAGGTGGGCTCCTGCTGTTCTCCCTGGAAACACTCCCTCCCGGCCCCCACCTCCTCTGAATACGCTCAAGCAAGGCCAGGGGTTGTAGTGTCCTTTGAGCCACGAACAAAGGAATGGATTGTCCCCACGAATGTTGACTTATATGGGTGGAAGTGGGCTGGATGTCACTTCCACAGGTGTCATTGTGCTGGCAGCTGACTGCCTTAGGAAATGAAGAGCTGGTTACCAGTATGGCCCTTCCTGTGCATCACCCTCCGAGCCGGCCTTTTCCTGGAGAAAAACGGGCCCAGTTGGCATCTCCACCTACAACAAAGATGGTCAGCCCCTTAGCCCTCCAGCACCACCTGTGCGATGGGGCGTGGCTGCCTCCTGGCTTTGCTCAGATTCAGCCTCAGCATCCCTCTGCGCATATCCTGCCCTTTCAATAATGATGAGGCTCTCTGACTGGGGACATTTCAGATGAGACCTGCTGTCTGCGTTCCCAAGAGTATCTCTCCCTGGGGGTGGGGATGGGGGTTGTTGCAGCAGCCGTAATTCTGCCTTTGGGATTTGCACAAGATAAGGGACTCCCGGCAACCAGGTGGTATCCAAGCCTCCGTGATCGCATCCGATAGAGCCAGCCGTTCTGACTCATGGTCGTTGTAATTATTAACTCTAAGAACTGTTTGATCTCATGTATGGAATGGAGATAATAATACACATGTCCTAGCCTGAGTATTACGTCGACACGCTGGTAAAAGTTCTCTGCGTAAAGCTGGCTCTTGGGGACCTTGCCCTTGGGGTGTGAGAGCTTCTTTGAGGAGCCTGGCCGAGAGGTGGAGAGATGGCTGTGACCGCCACAGTCCCAGGGGAGGGGCTGCTGGGGGTCACGCTGGTAGCTAGTCTGCATTTATGAAAGATGGCATGCAGACGGGCCCTCCCACAGCTGGTGAAAGGGTCCTGCTCCGCCCGCAGGTGTTTTAAGCTACTCCAGCGGCAGAGGGGGAAGCGGCACTGCCTGCCTCAAGGCTTTCTATCTCCTCCTCTTACCAGCCACAGCCGTGCCAAGACCTGACCGTGTCCGAGATGACTCAGGAAAGGGGGCTGTGTCCTGGCTCAGGTCCTCGACCACCAGGCTCTCCTCTGCACTTCCTGCTCCATTAGAAAGAAGATCAAGGAGTTTCTGTTGTGGCTCCGGGGTACCAAACCAGACTAGAATCCATGAGGATGTGGGTTCGATCCCTGGCCTCACTCAGTGGGTTAAGGATCTATCGTTGTTGTGAGCTGTGGTGTAGGCTGGCAGCTACAGCTCCAATTGGACCCCTAGCCTGGGAACCTCCATATGGCCCTAAAAGACAAAAAAAAAAGATCCAGTGAGACCTTCAGATGCTACATCTTTATGAGTCATTGAAAATCTTTCTGGATCAGTGGGGATTTTTAGGTCACGTGACCCGGTTAACCGCCATGGACCCCTCACCTCGGTGAACAGGCACTCACACAGCAGTTTGTACCATTTCCAGTGTTTTGGGGACACCCCATCCCACCCGAGGTGAAGCACTCCTGGTCTACACTGACAGGGTCTCACGGCTCTTTGGGCGGGATGCGTAACTACCCGGAACGCCCTCACGTGGGGCCCGTGATCAGTTTATGGCCATGAAAACATTCTATTTCCCACCAAAGTACTGTGTTCGGGGGGCTGGGGTTTGCTTGGACTCAAAGAAGGCGATTCATAAGATCATTTTCCGTTTGCCTTGGCCAGCTTTCAAGGCGGGAGCGGGTCGAGGTAGACCTGGCTCCGGCTCTCCTCTGCCCAGGGCACCTGCCTCCTCAGGCGACCCTCGCAGGCGGCTTCCTCCACTCACACGTTGGATGGGAGTGGGTGGGAGACGGATGTGCAGGGGCCTTGGAAGAACGCACTGGAACTCTGGCGGTCCTGCCACTGGGGGCTGGAGAGGAGGACGTGCAGGCAGAAAACGCGATCGGGGCGACCAGACAGAGTCTAGACAGGGTAGCTGGGCAAGGCAGGCACAGCACCCAGGGGCTCCCCCAGGCCCAGACCTCGTTCTAGAACTGTTGGCATCAGAGTACTCGGTAGTGTGGGCTGGTGAAGTAGGAAGAAGTCTGGCACGTGGGTGGTGGCCCTCTGGGGACCAGACACTCGTGGTAGATCTAGTCCCAGCAAGAACCTGGAGGGCCAGGCAGGGGGCGAGGGGCGAGGTTGGAGGAGCATCAGGCAGGGCATCCAGACAGGGCCTGGCCTCAAGCCCGGCTCTGCAGTCAACTTGTCATGGGGACAGTGGGCAAGGAGGCGGCCCCAGGATCCCCAGTCAGAGGGACTGGGATGAGTGGTGAGACAGGGAGAGCTTGGCGGTTGCAGATGGACCCAGGAGTCCCCAGGGGGAGGGCCACATGGGCAGGTGCTGTGGACACACCTGCTGCCTGGTAACTCCCCGGATGACACCTGCCTGGAAAAATCATCTGAGGTTGCTGAGCAAGTGTGATTTGAATCACATGTGCAGTTTTAATAGGCAATCTTAAAATTTGAAGGCTAAAAATATTTTAAAGCTAAAGAAATTCTGAAACTCCTCCTCACTGTTCGCTGGCTTTCAAGACTCTAGAGTCACCTCAGTGCCAGTGGGGGGGGGGGGGTCCATGGCTCAGGGCAACTCTGTCCACCCTCTCCCTGTGGCGTGTGGCTCTTGTTGGTGAGACCGCGGGTGTGGCTGGCGTGTGCCCCGAAGCAGGAACAGACTCGGGAGACAGGTTCTGTGGTCCTTTCCTTTGGAGGGGATGGAAGCTCCCGTTGGCCGAGTGCTTGCTCTGTGTTGTGGGCCAGGCTCCTTATGTGTGATCTCACTTGACCCTCACAAGATCCCAGTAAGTTGGAGAGGAAACTGGGGCTCAGAGAGGTTAAGAAATTTCCCAAGGTCACCCAGCTTGCTAGCGGTACAGTGAAGACACGAATGCACCCTGGCTCTCCCTCTACCCTGCCAGCCCCCAGCATCACTTTCCAGGCGTGCAAACATGTGTCTTGAAGCTCAGTCTGGATAGGTGTCATTTTGCGGAAGTGCTTTCTGGTGTCAGTGGAGGTGGGAGCCCCTGTGGCTGGTCCTGGTCACGGAGGCTTCGCACATCCTAGCCTGCAGTGCCCTTGCTGCAGTGCTCTGCATGGGAGGCGACGCTGAGGGGCTTTTGCGGTCGCTTTCAGTTGCTGGAAGAGGAAAGAAAAAAGTGTACAGCAGAGAAAGCCTAGGAGCTACGCTGGCAGGAGAAACAAATGCGTGCCCTGGATGTGAAGCCTGCACAGCGAGTGTAGAACAGAGGAAACTCCCCGGGGCGTAAGGATGGGTTTCAGGGGGCCCCCGGAGTGCCCTGAAATGATATGTAAAACATCACAGTGTGTGCCCTTTGTTCTGAGAGGAGGCTCCATGGCTTTCAGAAACTCTCAAAAAAGGCTGAGACGGCCAGGAAGTCTGAGCTGCTCTTTGCGAGGTTGGCCTCATGCCCATGCTTGTTCTTTTCATTTTGCCTTAATGCTAAAAATAGAAAGGGCGCTTGCATGTATAGGATTTCTGGGGTGACATCAGGAAATCGGTGGCGGCGGGGGAGGGGCGGATGGGCCAAGATCCTACACGATGGCGCGAGAAAGCAGAGTTAGGGTCGGGTGCTCACCTTAATTTTGCTTCGCATTTCCAGTGATAGGATTTCAAGAGCCAGTGAGAGAAGCAAAGTTGCCAAGGGCTCTGTAGAGAGAAATCTGCCTGTGGATACTGTGCTTTGTCTCTTGTTCACACGCTTAAGCAGGTCAACGCCGCTCCTGCACAGAGACTGTTTGACAGCCTTAGGCTTTCATCCCCTTGAGGAATCTGGGGGAACCGTCAGAGTGAGACACTTGTAAATGCTCCCTCTGTGTTTGCGAGCAACACACAAAGCCGCCCTAAGCGTGGGGCAGGCGCTTCCCGCCCTTCTCCCTGTTGGAGCAGGACACAAATCTCGTTGGCACATAGGAAAATGGGTTGAGCTGTTTGGGGCGGCTGTGTGGCTGCTGAGGCTGGAGTCAGGAGGAGCTGACCCCGTCCCCGAGGGCCCCCTCCCTTCTCAGTGGTTTCCCAGCCATTCTCCAACCCCGTGGCTTTTACAGGAGGTGGGTGCTCTGAGGATTGCGGGGGAAGCAGGGCTGCTGATAAACGCACCCCCTTCCTCCCGGGCACGTGCTGGATGCTCTTCAGGGAGCCGGGCCTGCAGCAGGCGGCCTCAGATGCTTAGGGCTGGGCCGGTGCAGGTTAATTGTCCTCATGGCTAGGACACCAGGAGGAACCCCTTTCTCCCTAGCTCCCTAAAGCTGCCTTCGTTTACCCAGAGCCAGGTCGCTGGGGTTGAGTGGAGAGAAAAAGCCGGGAGGATGAGGAGCTCAGCGGTTGCCTAGAGGTCAACTGGCTGGGCCTTGTGGCCTTGGACCAGGGCCCTGTGGTCACAGCCTGCTCCCACCTTGTCCAGTGTCACTGTCTGCAGGGCTCCTTGACAGCGACCTGAGGCCTTGATTCTGGGCTGGCCCTGGGAGGGGGATGGGGGTGTGGGCAGCCTCGTTTGCTCAGTCGCCCTGAAACAGGGAAAAGCAGGTACCTGGGAGGCACACCTCCCTCCCCCCCCCACCCCAGCCGCCAAGTCAGAGAGAGGGTCTCCCTCTCGGGGGGTGGGGTCCTGACCTTCTAGGGGAGCTGTGGCCCTTCGGGAAGGGGATGCTATGCCTCGCAGCCCAGGGGCTGCTGCTGACAAGAAGCCCTTGTCTGTGGAATATGACTGGCAGGCCACTCTGTTTCCATGGTTACCAAATAAGGCAGGTTAGCATTAGGGCTGCTCAAGAGGAAAACGGCATTGACGACTGCGCCTGTGCAGGGCCTTCCTCTGGCTTGCTCTCCCCGTGCCCAGATGGGGTGGGCAACATTTGACCTGAGATCACGGGGCTTTCCTTCAAGGGTCCACCTGGCTGCGCAGCCTTGGCTTTTTTCACAGGTGTTTTTCTTGGTGCGGAGGAGTGAGCCTCCCAGGACGCCCGAGGGGGCGCCAGAGGACACAGCGCTTGCCCAGAGCTCGGTGCCAGCTGCTCAGCCACCCTCTCCATCAGTCCCCAGGGTCACATTAGAGATGCTGACCCCTGTCCCCAGAAGGGCGTGGTGTTTAGAAAGTCCTGGATACAAGTTGGGTGCTCAGTCACACGTACCGCATCACCAGAGTGATGTCACCCCTGCCTCAGGTCGTAACCTTTTTTCATGGGGCTGTGCAAGTGACAGGTTTAATTCGAAGACATTACAAAAATCTCGTATTTGGTAATCAGATACCAGGCTCTAACAAAAGCACAGGCTAGAGTCCCCGGTCCTTTATTTGTTCTCTGCGAGTGACACACCGTTCTGGTTCTGTTTCTTTGTAACTAGAATAGAATCATCATTGCGGGCAGAATGGGGGGGAATTGATCCGTGCGGATGGGAGGCATTTAAAAGCATAACAAGTCAGTGAAGGGCACTTTGCGAATGCATGCAATTATCATCTTTAGTTGCAGTAACAACGTGTTATTTTCGTCTCTCTCCTTGGGCGTTTCAGGAGAAAATTGATTAAAATCTTTGAGTGCTGCTTTAGAGATTATTTTTGGTGTGCAACAACAAAAAAAAGAAAGTGCTTAGGAAACAGTTACCTAATAAGAGTAACTCATTCTTTAATCTTGATGGAACCAATCCTTTGTGCATTTTGGAGACTTTTTTTTAGAGTAAACCAAGAAAGCCTCGGGTGACAAGAGCTGTGATTCTCCAGTGACCTGAGTGTCTTTTGTTTTGCTTTTACTCTGGGCCTGGAGTATTTGACTCCTTAAGTCTATGTAATTTACCTGTCTGAGGTTTTTTTTTTTTTAATATTTTTTTTTTCAGGCATGCATTTCATTCACTTTCTGGGGGCAAGGTATGGGAATCCAGAGGCTCTGGCTGACTAATCTCACTGAGTTTCTCTGTGAGATTTAAGAAGCTTTTCCCCTTTTCCTGACCTGGGGCTGGTGCCTTCCTAGCCTTGTGGAGAGTTTGTTATTCTGACAGAGCCTGTCATTTCCTGTCAAAGGGGAACAGCAGGTACAAACTGAGCCCCTCACCTGGTGGTAGTCGGCCTGATTGGTGAGTCCGCCCCCCAGAACTGCAGGGGCCTTGGGCCCTGGCTGCTCACCTGGACCTGCCCTTGAACTCTGTCTAATGGAAATGAGGGCAGGCAGAGAGACCACTTCCTCATGGGTCCAGTTCATGGACACTGGGGACAGTACTGAGCCCCCCAACCGAGCCATCTCTCGGGGCGCCTCCAGCTCAGAATTCTCGTGAGTTGGACCCGCCGTGGTGCCTGCTTCCAGCATCCCAGGTGGATTTCCCAGGACTGCAATCTGAGCTGCAATCTGAGCCCCGGAATCATGAGGGAGGAGGGGGTGCAGGAAGCCAGTCGAGGGAGCAGAAAGGAAGTGACCCCCAGTTGTCCGTGTGACCACAGGCCCTTGTCACTGCATCCCCAGTAGGGGTGTTGATTACGTTGCGCCTCTCCCTGCAGGCAAGCGTGAGATCTGGGGCTCTGCAGAGCCTCATTCAAGCACAGAAGCTGCTCACCAGGCCTTGAACAAACAATTCTCTATTTTTACAGGCCGACTTGACTTAGTCCAAAGGCCGAGGCCTCCTGAGGATTTTGCACTAATCCCGCTGGCTATTTCTCATACCTCCCTCCTGCTTCATCGGTGGTGTTCCTTTCTGGACTGAATCGGTTCTGTCTCTTCCTCATTGCAAGTTTCTGCCTGTGTGAAGTTTTAGAAAGTTTCAGGACACATTCCTTTTCTGAGCGGCCGAAGCCCCAGAAAGTTAATATTTGGAACAGTAGGAGAGGAAGCGCTATCGGCAGAAACCTTGGTTTGATATAAAAAATAACCAAAACCCCAGAATTGTTGGGAATCCACTGTGCCTGGAATGAAAGAAGGAAACGATTACTTTCCCTTGAAGGTGTTGGGAGGGTCTTGGTGGGGCTAAGGCTTCAGCGTGGAGGCTCGCTTGGCGGTGTTGGATGCGAGGTTCGTGAGCCAGGTCTGGGTTAGGCGGGCTGAGCAATTACCGCAAAGTGTTTAAAGGGAAGGCGGGGAGCGAGACAAACAGCTGGGTCAGAAGAGGGTACACAGCTGTCCCCTGTCCTCCCAACAGACTGCAACGGCCCGATGGGGCTGGGTGGGGAGGGCACGGGCCGCTCAGGGTGTTTGCTGACTGACGTGCTAATTAAACACCAAAAGGCAATATTGCTTTGCCAATAGTGATGGCTGTGCCCACGTTATCAGCTGCACACTGGCTGCCCGGAGCATCCTAATTACAAGTCAACAGTTGTGCGGGTGGGCTGGGAGAGTGGGATGGAGATGCTGCCAGGTGTCTCAGGACTTGCAGGATTGCTCCCAGGGGAAAGTCACACCCAGGTGGCCTTTGGGTCCTTGTCTCAAAGGAGCCTCTGTCTCATCACAAGGTGGTGTCATGTGGGCTTCTTGAACTCAGAGGTGCTGGGCTGACAAGCAAACAGACAAAGCCTGTGGGAGCAGGTCGCAGGGTGCCTTCAGCCCTAGGGAAGAAGGGCTGCCTGGTGCGGGGGGTGGATAATGACTTCTGCCCGGTCTCTAAGTTGAGGGGACAGCGAAAGCCCAAAGCCTCTTCCAGGAGAGGTTAGAGTTTCATCAGAAGGCGAGCCTGGTCACATGAGGATTTCTGGCACCGTGTGCAGGGCAGGCTAGACACCAGCCTGCCAGAATTGAGCGAGTGGATCGTATTGGCTTGAGCAAAGAGGGAAAGTCCCAGGCTGGCCCCGAGAAGGAGCCGCTGCTCACTCCTCCTCCAGCCGCAGCCCTTGGGCGGGAGCAGCACAGCAGTGGTGGCAGCGGGACTGGGGCTTTCAAGCCTGGGACCCCCTTGCTTTTAACCCTAAAGGAAGCGTGTGGTCCAGAGACTGAAAACTGCAAGATGCCTAAGGAGTGCAAGGCTTTCCATGCCCTCTCGGCCGCTCTGTGCTGCTTCTATCACCGCAGGTCTTTCCTCGGCATCAAGGTAGGTGTGGTTTGAGCTAAGGCACGTCTAAAATTCTTTGCAGGGGTCCGGGGTCTTAAAAGCACTAGGAAAGGTGTGCAGTGCACTGGCTGGAAAAAGAGGCGCTTTCTTTGATGGACGCATCCTCATAAGCCCCCAGTGGTGCTTTTCTCGCCTGGGGGCAGAATCTGGCCACACGGAAGGGGCTCCTTTTGGGGCGAAACCCTGTTTTTCAGGAGACTTTGAGTCTCCCTGGGCTGCAATGTTCTACCGAAGTAGCTTGATGCCTCTTTTCTTCCTTCTCTCTCTGTGTCTCTCCTCCCTGGTTCGTCATCGGTGTGAGATGGCTGAGCCCCTCGCTCCACTCGCCCTGCTGCTCCGTGGTGTCAATACTATATACTTAAGTACAGAAACCACCAACTAGCTCCTTTCAGATGGCAGCCACGTTCCAAACATCCTGGTATTCCGAACTGTCTCCCTTTTTCCCCACGGCTCCTGCTGGGAACATTTGTTACGAGACATCAATAGCAAAGGTCTCGGGTAACATGTCAATACACTGTTTATTTTGATGAAAATATTCAAAGATCCTCCTTTGGCCAATTCAAGATGAGGCTTCTGTTCTGTTGCCCACCTGTGACAACACTAAGAATTCTGCTTAGAGGAGGCTGTCACTGAGCTGGGGGCTTGGCTGTCTTGGAAACGTCCGGGCGGCCCCAGCGTGACTGCGGGCCTCATTTATTCATGGGAAAGAGAAATCCGAACGTTCTCAAGGAACCCTTCCTACCCTGGCAGCGGTGCTCCTTCTCCTGGGGACTGACTCGTTCAGTGTCATTGCAAACGCTGCCACAGGAAAATTTCACAGGAAGCCCTGTTAAAGGGAGAAAAAGACCCCTTTGTAGAGGAGAGACTTCCGCTTTTCCTGCCCTGTCGGAGTGTTCGGGGTAGCTTTCTAACCGTTCAGCAAAGTTGGTTTTTGTCTCTCTGTCAAGGAATTGGGAGGAGCGTAGTGAGAGGTGAAAGTCTTTTCCTCCCCGATTTAAGAGCCCTTTCTACCCTGGAGCCGGTGGGGTGATGTTACATTTCTGGCCTAAATATGGATCCTCCTGGTGTGCAGCCGATGAAGTCATGCTATTAACGGTATTTTGAAGCTGTCAGAGATAGAGCGGGAGGTCCCGGAGGGAGCCGTGCACGTCCAGGATTGGCCGTGGTTTGCACTCTAATAGAAGTCCTTCCCCGAGCCGACCTCTGCTAATTCAGAAAAGTGCAGCTCAGCGTTTGGTACGGAAGAAAACAGCCCATAAATATCTGGGTCTGAGTGCTGCCATTCTGTCTGGATACCCCTGTCCCTCTGCAGTTACCTCCTCCACGGGCCGCCCAGAAAGGCCACTGCATCCTGTGGGCTGCGTCTGAACAGCCACCCTTCGGCCTCCTGCCCACGGCCGCTCTTGGTGGTTGACTGTCGGTGGGAAGGCCCTTCTTTCCACGCCACCTTCCCACCCCACCCTGGCTTGTTGCATCGTCACAGCACAGAGGACCTGGCCCGCTCACACACCAGAACCTGAAGCCCTCGGACCCAGCTCAGGGTTTCCCACTGAGCCCTGGGGTGTGTTTCTCTGTCTTGTTTTGCTTCGATCGTTAGCAGGGAAAGAAAACACACCTGTGCTCAGACCCGCCTCCTGCCAGAGTTGCCCCAGTGATCAGGCTCCATCGCTTTATTGACTCCTACTTTAACTGGGGATTTCAGGTCTTGCCGCTCATAATTAGTTTCTGTTGCAATTAGAGTTTCAAAATGAAATTGGGATCGATTGCCTGATAGCAAAGCGGAAATAAAGCTCCAGTTCTTGACCATGGGTGCTGCTTCCCTTGGCATGAATTTCTCCTACCAAAAATAACACGGTGGTAGCCATGGTAACTTTCCATTTGGTCTAATCCATATCATCTCTGGAGGAAGTGGAATGTTATTAATAGTGATGTTGTATGGGAAGAAAACTAAAAATATAAGAGCTCCTGCGTTACGTAGGGGACCAATCACACAGGCACGTTCAGGTTATAAGATCTTATTTGCCGAGATTTTGCAGAATTTAGCGTGTGTTTAAGGGCCTCGTGTGGACTTGTGTACCAAGGTCCTGGAGAGGAATGAACCGGGAGGCTAAGAATACAGAGGAAGTTCAAGGACTTGCAGTCGCTGCTGATCCGCACAAAGCTGAGGCCAGAGATGACATGTCAGCCACTGGTTGAAGGTCGTGACTTTTACATCTCGGAAGGGTTCACGCAGGCACTCATTTCACAAATGACCGCTGGATCTTGAGTAAGAAAAGGAAAGGACATTTTTGCGTCCACCCAGTGGAAACCAGTCTGGCCTGAAGGTCTTCCGGATCCATGGCATTAGTGGAACACCTCCAAGTTTGAAAACCCCTGACTGTGAATGTAGCAGCCTGTCCAGAGTAGCACTCTGCTAGGCGGGGTGGGGGTGACTAATGACAGCGGGGGCATTGGAAGGACGTCCCACAAGAGCATCGGTCCATAGTGTCATTTGGTTACATCTGCAAAAGACTGTCTACCTCTGAGTTCCCTTGAGAGTTGTCTCACTGGAGTCTGAGGTCAGGCTGAGTCGGGCAGGGCAAGAGCTGACCCTTTTCCGCAGAGGAGAAGCTGAGGCTCAGAGAAGCTCTCTGCCCCAGAATCGACTAGTGGGTAGAAATCAGGATTGGGGACCTCAAGCTCAGTGACCTGTCTCTGATACCATAGTGAGACTACTGAGCCATAGTGGGACAAGATGACATAGTGTCTCCTAATACTTCAGTTAGCAGTTCAGTTGGGAACGAGTAGCACAAACCTCAGCTTGAGGACAGACTTCAGGGGAGGCCGCAGAACGGGTTTTTATCGACGAGGTCTCCTTCCTACGGCAGTGGCAGGGCCACCTTCTGGTCCCGAGAGAACTCCAGGAGGAATCTGGGAGAAGCACAAGAGATCCCACTTCTGCAACTGGCCGTGGGGACAAAGGCCCTCTTCTTCCGGCCCCTCGTGTCTCTGATTCTCCCTGGGGAGGGGGCAGGGGGAACAGGGGCTGAGACGTGCCGCCTTATCAGTGGCTGCTCCCGAGGAAGGTGGACTGGTGGTGTCAGGAAACTTCAGGGGAACCGAAAAGACAGGAGTGGCCTTGCAAGGGACAGAATGGCCACCTTTCTGAAGAGACACCAGCAGGGAGGCTGGACTTGGGGGTTGATGGATAAATGAATCGGTGAGTCTTGGTTAACCCGTCATTCAGTGCACCGAGTGGCTCTGGTCTTGTCAGTGAGCAGTGGTTGTCAGAAGCAGTTGATTTTAAGCATTTTCATTTCCATACAGAGACACGTCTTTGCAGCCACGAAGTGTTCTATAACAGGAAGAGCTTAAATCCTACTCTTGCTGCTGTTGTGTTTTGTTTTGCTTTAAATCCTTTCCCTTGCACCTGAAAAAAAAAATATTTGGAGCCTCTCTGAATGCACATTATAGCCTAAGGTGTCCCATCTATGGAGGGTGGGCGCCTCAGAGTTTGCTGTCAGTGGACACTGCCTTTCTATGTTGGAGTGAATGTGATGGGGTGAAGGTCCCACTTGTCTTCCCCGTGGCGGGTCCCTTGGTCGGTCTGTCATTGCGACAGTTTGGGTACTGGTGATACATCCCCATGCTGACAACGGCCTAAGTCGCCTCTGTCCATGGGGCTGGTGCACCGTCAGCACAAGCTGCTCGAGGTGGAAAAAGCCATTGGGGAAATGACTTTCTAAGTGACTCAGCCTCTCCTTGTGGTGGTTGGTAGCTGTGCGTGTATCCTTTCCCCCAAGAAAAAAAATAAAGCCTGGCACAGCTTTTTAAAAGACACCTAAATGCATTCATTTGCATCTGGGGGCCTTGGGAGTCTGGTTTCAGCATCAGGAGAAGGATGTGCCTGACAAAGTCTGGGTCCCAGCGCCCCCTTCGCCCCAGACGCCAGAGTTGGGATCCTGGCCGAGAACTTGTTTTTGTTGGTGAGATGTGGGTGGGACGCAGAGACAAGACTGGGATCCTGGGAAAACTCTGTCAGTGGGCCAGCACCTCCAGCACTGCAGACACGGCAGAGGATGCTGGCAGATGGGGGCTGGGCCCGGGAAGGCCCTCCTGCACCACGTGTAAGAGGGCAGCAGCGCCAGTCAGGCTTGGGCCTCTGTTGCTGCGTGGCCTTTTAGCTGATGTACATTCAGGGTGTGCCCAGGGCAGCAGAGGGCACTCAGGCTCTCCTGGTGGGGGGAGGGGAGGGGAGGGAGGAGGGCCTCCCCGGACTGGAGCCCACTGCAGCGTCTCTGCCCGCATCTGGATTTTCAGTGCAGGTCCACGGCCCCGGGAGCTACTATTGGGATTTGGCTCCGGCCGTGGGAAAGTCACGGCCTATTTTTCTAGCTTGTGGAAGAGCTGTGATCAGTCCCCAGTGTCCATCTAATACACGTGTGCTTTTACAACAGCAGTTATGCACAAAGAACCCCCAAGCTAGAACCCTAGCTTCTTAGTAAGACGGGATTCGAGGGACCCACGAACCAATCTCCCACTGAGGCTTCATCTCCTCATGCCCAGGGCCCACTGGGTGATGGTGAAACAGTGAAAGCCTTTCCCCTAAAGGAGCAATTCCGTGTCCAGCTGCGGAGATGGACAGGCGGGCAGCCCCCTCCGACAGGTGCTGCCCGGGCGTGGAGAACCACTGCACGTAGCCAGACACTGGGCCCAGTTCTGCGTCTGGGACCTTCCTGGAGGAGGCGACACTGGGCAACTCCTAAGGAAGCAGTAGGTAGATGAGGCCCCTGGGGAGAAAAAGTGCATCACATGTGGGACTTCAGGCTGAAGTTGAGGCGCGGAAGCATCTGAGAGGGGGCAGAGGGCCCCCCGGGCGGGTAACCCGTGTCTCCCCTCGCTCCTGCCGGCGTCCTTGGAGCCTCGTGTCCGCTCTGCCTGTCCCTGCCCGGCTCACTCCTGTTTTCTTCCCTCCGCCCTTTAAGCCTGTTTTCAACACTCATAAGATCTGGTTTCTTCCCCGCAGCAGTTGGGAGCATCAGGCACGACCCCTTTCCATCCCCACCGCTGCCCCCACAAGCTCCAGCTCCATCCTTGTCACTGTTCATCCTCGCTTCCTTCCTCCAGCCTCCGAGGATAACGTGTCCTGCTCTCTGACCAAGGCCAGCTCTGCCGCCTGTGCCCACGTCCACCCCCCTCCCCGGAGACTTTGCGGGGACCTTCAGTCTGTCGCCTCCAGCCCTGTGCTCTCGGCTTATAGATGCGCTGCGGTCTTCCCCATTCTAAAAATAAGCATCATTTCCATGGCTTCCTTCCTCCATCCCCTGAGCTGGCTCACCCATCTCTGCTTCCTCACTTCCCACTGGGCTCTCGGCCCCCTCGACCCGACCCGCACCCTGTCCTGGCCGAGTCCAGTGGCTGCTGTCCAGTTTGGATGCGCTCAGAACGGCTGCACTTGGCGCTGGAGGCCATGCCTTTCCTGGAAGTTTGCTCTCCGCCTCTAGGACACTGCTCTCCGCTTGTTCTCCTGGATCCTTCCTGACCAGCCCTGCTGTGTTGATATGGGCTGAGTTTTCGGGTCCCCTCAGTACTCATGTTGAAATGCTAACCTCCGGGGCGTGGCATTAGCAGGTGGACTCTGTGGGGTGTGTGATGCGCTCCTGACGGCGGAGCCCTGGTGAATGAGATCAGTGCCCTTATGAAAGGGACGGGCGAGCGCTCTTGTCCCTTCCACTGTGTGAGGGCAGCGCCAGAAGAGGGTCACCTGTGAGCCAGGAAGCGGGTCTTTACCAAACGCCACATCCGCCCGGCACCTTGACCTGAACTTTCCAGTCAACAGAACCGTGGGAGATAAACGTTGTCTAAGCCACTACGTTGTCTGAGACTCTATGGTATTTTTCTCAAGGGAGCTTTCATGGAATAAGACACCTGTCTTCCGTTTCTTGCCCGCCTCTTGTAGTCTCAAATTCCCTCTGTAACCCATCTCCTAGGTGATATTTGGGACAAATACCCTCCCTCTGCTGAGGATTCCCAAGCTGTGTCTCCCGTCCAGCCCTTCTCACAGCCCCTGGACCCCAGGGGCTGGAGGGCCACTCTGTCCAGTCGGCCCGAGGCACCGCAGGCTCTCCTTCCACAGACGTGCTCCCCTCTCCGCTTCCTGTCCTGGAAGCGCGTGGCTCAGCCATCTTCCAGGAGCTGCCATGCCTCTTCCCCCGATTCATCTTCCAGGTCGGATCAGTTAGACGTCTCCATGATTTTACTCCCAAACACCTCTCCCAGCTTCCCCTTCCTGCTGTCTCGGCACCGGCTCTGAAGCAGGTCAGGCCTCAGCACCTCGTGCTTGGAATCCTGCAGAAACGTCCTGCTTGATCGCCCCGCCCTAAATCTTCAAGGGAGGTCATTTCATTACGCTTCTGCTTGACTTTTCTAGAAGTGGGAGGTGTGCTGTACCCTGAAGGCCATGCATTCCTGCATTCGAACAACCCTGATTTCTGGAAAGCTCCTCTTGGATCGAGTCAAAATCTGTGCGCGGCCCTGTCTACCTGATTTTGCAGTCAAATGGTTAGAATGACCCTTTAGGGAATTCCTGTTGTGGCTCAGCAGTTAAGGAACTTGACTAGTATCCATGAGGATGCAGGTTCGATCCCTGGCCTCACTCAGTGGGTTAAGGATCTGGCATTGCTGCGAGCTGTGGTGTAGGTTGCAGATGTGGCTTGGATCCCAAGTTGCTGTGGCTGTGGTCTAGGCCGGCAGCTGTAGCTCTGATTCAACCCTGTAGCCTGGGAACCTCCATACGCTGCGGGTGCATCTCTAAAGACAAAATAATAATAATAATAATAATAAGCCTTTAGATGTGCGTTTTTTTTGCCTCCATATCATGAGCACATCTATTTCGAGGCTAAATTAGTCAGAATGAGTAGACACCTGGAAATGCAGAACGGATTCTGATTCATCCCTAGGGAGTTGAACCGAGACTACTTGACGTGTCATCTTGGAATGACAGTATCGCAAGGGTTCATGTATTTCAGCCCAGCCTGCATGTCCCGCCAGGTCATGTACAGACTACACATGGCTGGTTCTTGACATACTTTGGGAGACTTGGGTTCTAGTTTTCAGGCAATCCTTTACTCCATTAAGTCCGAGCAGATCGTGAAAATTCAAGGCCATGGTCGTGTGGTCTCTTGTGAGAGATACGTAGTCTCACTACCTGTTTAACTCCAGGGGGATCCTATGATTCATGAGATCGGAGTGGAGTGGGGCGTCTTATCCCTGTGAGGACAGCTGCTGTTTTCTTGATTCTGCCCATGACCTCTAGCATGATGTTTATTTTATTTTATTAAACCTTTATTGAGGTATTTGGACTCCTCTGGAAGAAACAGATACCTTTGAAGTGACATGCTTGTGAGTTGTATACTGGATGCAGCGGAGTTGATGCTTGGCCAAAACCTGTTTTATGATAAATCATGTAATTTTACTGAGAACCTACCATGTCCCTGGCTCTGATGTATAATGCACTGTGTCCCCAAGCAGATTTCTGAGACACTTGTTAGTCATGGTCCTGTTTTGGAGAGCGAGACTTTGGAAAGTCGTTTATTCCACACCCTAAAAGGCTTTCTGAATCTTTGGCATAGCTGATTTTTCCTTCCAACTGCATCTCCTCGTGTCTTTCAATCACAGTGTATTCTGTTTATTCGGCAATGCCTCCTTCATTTGAGGTGAATCGAGGAACGGATAGTAGATGAATTAAGCTGATGTGGATTTTCTGATATTCTTATTGAAGAAAAAATGGAGCATCTCTGTTCCAAGTCACTCCTAATCTGAATTAAGATGCTGAATTAACAAGCTTGAAGTACCAGTGGCGAAGGTTGGGGCTGGGCTCCCTTTGCGTTCTGAGCTTTGGTCTTCAACGATGCTTTAGCCTGGGCAGCCTGCTTTTTTCCTTCTCCAGAGATGTTCACAAAGCACTACTTTTACTGAATGGAATCTCACTGCCAGACCGAGCAATTAATATTTCACTTGCATTGTCTTATTTAGCCTGTGGGCCAACTCAGAGAGGGAGGGAGGGAGGGAGGGAGGTGGGGGGGGAGCATGATGAGGAGTCACTTGAGGACGTGGTTAAAGGAAGAAAGCAGTTTAGAGGCAGCTTCCGTAGGTCAGATGGGTGCTTGGCTTTTCTTTGAAGCCCTTCATTGCACGGACCCAATAAATGATTCCGTGCAGTCAGTGACCTTCAGCCTTCACCTGGGGGCAGAATCAGGATACAGGGCTGCCTCACGGGACTGATGTGGATGCCTGCTCTGGGACATCACCATCTAAGCTGGATCTAGAGCGGAGGGTCTCCGCTGCGGCTTTCAGCAGGGCAAGACATTGACAAATGACCTGTTGAAAATCTCATCGTGTTTCAGTTTATCTATTACCCAAGAAAGGTGAGCCCCTCTTAGAGCTGAGCCCCAAACGAGCCCATGGGTAAATAATGCTTTGTCAGAAGGGTAAGAAACGTGATGGGCACACCCACGGGGGCAGGTGGCAGGAGGGAAGCGCACTTAGAGTCGAACAAGTGCCTTGAGCTATTTCTTTCACACGTGGGTAACCTTTGGGAAGCGAAAAAGCCATTCTTGGTGTTGGATGGCCTGCCTTCTGTCACACTTAGAATTGCTCCTGCAGTTTGCAGACCCAAATCAGTCTCCTTCAGTGAAAAATAATTTTCAATCCCTTGGTGTTCCATCAAAATAAAATTGAACTTCAAAGGCAGTAGCTGCATGATCTAGCAGGATGGGAAGGTGTGGGGAGACCTTGCCCAGAGAATGACGGGGGATACAAGGCAGTAGGAGTTTGACATCAAAGGGAGTGTGGGTACCAGTCAGAATGATTCTACTGTAATTAGTTTGGAGTGGAGGATTAAGTTACTGCTGCCTGCTTAGAGGGTACGCGGCTTTAAGGCTCCAGGCTGCACAAATTAAAATTAAATTAGTCTTTTTCATTTACACACACAGAAAGCAGAATTTTAATGGGAATGTCTCAGAACCTTGATAAGCAAGGAGTTCTTCCGATATCCTCTTCATGTCTCTTATTCATGGCTTCTGAGCCTCTTTTGATAAGCATTTGATAAGGTTTGGTAATAAAATGAAATCTCTTGGACTTGGGCTCTCGGCAGTGTTGGGGGGGGGAGTCGATGGCATTTTCCTGTCTGTGCTGGGGTCCGAGGGCCTCCCTCTGAATCATCATTCGCCTGTGGAAGGGAAAATCACATATAGTAAGAAAACGAAGCATCTTAACTTAACAGCAAATTGCAAATCAGTTTTTAATGGCACTGGAGTGAGAATCTGATATGAAGTGTGATGAATTCCTCAGGTTTAATTATAAAATGGTAAAATGGCATCAAAACCCATCTGCAGAATCTCTGCTGAAGACGAGAGTCCTTCTAGGATGTAGGAAAGAGAAATTTGTATTGTCAAGGAGCTTAAACCTTAACATCAAATGAATTGAAGTGTTTCAGAATGCCGAAGCCTACCGAGATATTATGAAGTCTCTTTGCTACTGATTCCTTTCTCTGAAAGAGCCAGAATCCCTCGAATAAGATAGAGAGCACTGAGGACGTCAGCAGAACAGCTGGAGATTTATTGCTGTCCATTCCCTTCCGACGTCTTGTCTCCTCAAAGAGGCTGTGACTCCTGTCAGGACTTGGAGAAGTTCTTGCTCACACCTGCATCTCCCTCAGATCTAGGCTGGAGGCTCAGGGGCGGAGTGGGCGCTCTGCAAGTCCTTGCGTTTCATCAAAGGCACAGTGACTATCAAGCTCTTGATTTCAGACTGACTACCTGATGGTTTCTGCAGAACTTTGGCCAACAGAATGAAGTCTGTAGGGGCTAGGAAGCCGCCCACCAAGACTGCTTCACTGCGCTTTAATCTCAAGATTAAAAGGAGCAGGTTTAGAGGCAAGGGGCCCAAGTGGGACCAGAGGTTCTCATGGGTCCAGAGCCCAACACCTAACAGGCAAAGAGGCCCCCAGACACACTCGTGCTAGCCCATGGAGTTCCTTTGTGTGAATCAGAAGAAGGCAGCCTTTCCTTAAGATGCTCTGTTGCCACCTGCCGGGCAACTGTTACATACAAATGCTCAATGGCTGAGCATCAGGGCGCCTCCCTAGAGATAGAGTCCCCTGTGCTGCACATGGCCCAGAGCCAAGGGCCAGGTTGCTGTGTGCCCACCTGGTGGGCTGGGGCCCATGCCACCATTTGCTTTGGTCAACCAAATAGGAGATAGAAAATTTGAATTTGACATCTTTTCTCTTTGGACTTTTATTTGCACAATTTATGGTTTACTCAAATAAAAACTTTGGCTTTTATCACCGCTGTTCGCATGAGTCGCTGTGCATGTCTAGCCTGGCACTTCCGTGGGAAAAGTTGGATTAGGAAAGTCAAGGCTTTCTTCACCTATCTTTGTGTTATAATGAAATACTTTAGGCAAGCCGTAAAGCCAGTGAGTGTCCATCAAAGGTGGCACAGAACCCAGTGGACGCATTGTGTCATTTCAGGGCCTTAGGATCGCCACAAATGGCATCCCCTTTCCTTCTGCCCTACCTCAGATTAAAATCTTGAGCGTCTGTGCTAAAAATTGGTGGGCCTGAAACTGATGGAGAAGTGGCATTTTGTTATTCAGCCCGTGGGCTGGGTGAAAGGTACAGCAGTCCTTGGGGCGTATTCCTTCTGCAGCTTCGTGATCAATTTATGCAGGTTTTCCAGGGTAAAGATACCAGTTGGATCTCTGAAAGCCCTTGATATACTTTGGAATTTGGCTATAAACTGGTCCCCTGCTTGAAATTCAACACAAGGCAGTGGTTCAAAGGGGCTGAGTTTCTGAAACCTCCAAAGCATCTCATTTTTAGTCAGATTTACTTGTAAGACAATCCTAGACGTGGCAACTTGGCGAGGCGTCAGGATGCTCATGAAAGGGTGATCAAAAGTGTCCTTTTTTTCCGGGGCACGGGAGCGCCACCTCTTCTCGTGTTTACAGCGTTTGTCGGGGATCTCACGTCACCGCCCGTCTTGCCCGAGGTCAGTGGATCTGAGACGAGGGTCTGTCTTTTCTGGATTCTTGCGACACCCAGGTCAGGCTACCTGGGGACAGTTCACGACAGACCCAGAGGGCTTTCCCACCAGCTCACAGAGGACACAGTCTGCTCTCAGAAATTAGACCAGTTGCAAGCAACTTTGTGAGCGTGATTTCTGGATGAGCTTTCTGGGGACATGTGAGCTGTGGCGTTATCGGGTTCAGCCTGACGCGCAGCCTGGCCTGTCGTGGAGCCTGCCCTCTGTGCCCGGCCCAAGTAGAAGAAAGCGGCTTTTGTGCAAGAGCCTGACAGCTTTGTGGGTGCTGTGGCCCCGACGGGCTGAGCTAGGATGGAACAGCCCAGAAGCCGGCTCCGTCCCTCTTCCTCCCTCTTCCTCTTTCAGACACACATTCCTGTCCTTTTTTGACGTCACGGAATAGAATGTGCGCATAGAATGAATGACTAGAAAACCATCCCAGGTTTATAAATTCAGCAACCACAAAGCATGATCAAGGGCGAAGCCGCCCAGGCCCTGAAGGACACGTAATCTCTGTCCCAGGACCTTCCGGCCCATGTGCAAAACACACAACTTTCCTGCACGCTCACACTGCCACCCTGTCCCGTGTGGACTGGACGTGTGACCGGTTGGAGCTGCCTGCATGTAGTGTTAAACCTGAGATCCGTGTCGCCACAGGATGGTGCTTCTTACAGGTGGTCGGTGTCACCCTGCACGGATGGAACCCGTCCGTGCTGCTCAAGACCTCAGCTGTTGACGCTGAACTGAAATAAACAGAGGAAACAAACCCCAGCCAAAGTAGAAATTGGCAGTTCCAATGCCTCACTTTCTTATTCCATCAGAACTAAGTTCTCAAAGACCAGATAGCTCTAAAACCTTCTAATGGGTTGTATAATTCCTTTTTTAAAATTTTAATTTATTATTATTATTTTATCTTTCTAGGGCCACACCAGCAGCATATGGAGGTTCCTAGGTTAGGGTTAGAATCGGAGCTATAGCCGCTGCCACAGCAACGCAGGATCTGAGCCACGTCTGCAACCTACACCACAGTGCCTGGCAATGCCAGATCCTTAACCCACCAAGCAAGGCCAGGGATTGAACCTGCATTCTGATGGATGCTAGTCAGATTCGTTTCCACTGAGCCATGATGGGAACTCCTAATTCTTTAAAAAAAAAAAAAAATAGTAAATATATTTTTTAGCTAAGAGGCATCTTTAAAGGGGGTTCAAGTTCTGTGTTCCACATGCACACCTACTGTGTGCCAGCTACCGTGTCAGGGCCTTTTTCTTTTTTAAATTAGAGAATGGTTGATTTATGACGTTGTGCCAGTTTCTGGGACAACCACAATTGTCCATATCCAGTCTCTAGGGATCGGCGATGACGGAAGGGAATATAAGAAACGGAGTGTGTGTATATGCGTGACCGGGTCACGTTGCTGCACAGCAGCCATTGGCACAACACTGTAAACCAACTCTGCTTTAAGTACGTGTATATTAAAAAGCCGAAACAGAAAACAAGGCGGTTTTCCTTGTGATGAGAACTCTTAGGATTTACTCTCTATCTTTCCTGTGTGACATGCAGCGTGTTAATGACGTTTACCCTGTGGTACATTTCATCTATTTCACCCCTGGTACTTATTCCTCTTATAGCTGGGAGTCTGTGCTTTTTAACCACCTTCCTCCGGCGGGGCGGGTCCCCCCGCTGCCTCTGGTAACCGTGATGCTGATCTCTTCTTCTGTGAGTTTCTTCGTCGGTTAGTTTGGGAAGTATAATTGATCCACACCGCTATATGTTAATTCTTGTCATGCCACATAAGGATGTGAAATTTCTGCACACTCACAGCGCCTACCGTAAGTTTATTTACCATCTGTCACCATGTTGATTGACGGTATTCCCCACCCTGTACATTTCACGCCTTGACTCGCTCATTTTGCAATTGGATGTTTCTACCTCTTGATCTTCCTCATCCACTTTTCTCTTGCAACCACCTTTTTGTTCTCTGCGTCTGTGAGTCTGTTTCTGTTTTGTCATATTTGTATGTCGTGTTGTTTTTTTAGAGTCCACACATAAGGGAAATTCCACAGCATTTGTCTTTTCCTGTCTGGCTCTCACTCAGCATGATACCCTCTCGGTCCATCCATATTGTGGCACGTGGCAAGAGCTCATTCTTTTTAGGGCTGAGTAATACTCCGTTGGGTGTCTGTGTCCAGGCTTCTTTATCCATTCATCTATTGATGGGCATTTAGGTTGCTTCCATATCTTGGCTCTTGTAAATAGTAAATAAAGCTGCAGTGAACATAGTGGTCATATGTCTTTTCCAATTAATGGTTTTGTTTTCTTCCGATAAATACCCAGGAGTGAAAATGTTGGATCACATGGCAGTTCTGTTTTTAATTTTTGGAGGAACTTCCATATTGTTTTCCACAGTGGCTGTACCAGCTCACATCCCCACCAACGGTGCATGAGCTGTCGCTCTTCTCCCTCCTCAGCAACGCTTATAATTTACAGTCTTGGGGATAATAGCCGTTCTGACAGGTGCGAGGTGATCTCTTATTGTGGTTTTGATTTCCCTGATGGTTAGTGATGTTGAGCATCTTTTCATGTACCTGTTGGCCATCTGTAAGGCTCCTTTGGAAAAATGCTCATCCAGAGCCTCTGCCCGTTTTTGAAAATCAGACTGTTTGTTTTTTTGCTCTTGAATTGTATGCATTCTCTGTATATTTTGGATATTGACCCCTTATCGGATAGATCATTTGCAAAGATCTTCTCTTTTTCAGTAGGCGGCCTTTTTATTTGTTGATAGTGTCCCTTGTGCAGAAGCTTTTTAGTTTGATGCAGTCCCATTTGGGTTTTTCGTTTATTTTGTTTTTGCTTTTGTTTTCTTGCCAAGGAGGCGGTTCCCCCAAAATATCATGAAGGCTAATGTCAAGGAGGGTACTGCCGATCTTTCCTTCGGGAAGTTTTATGGTTTTAGGTCTCACGTTTAAGCCTTTCATCCGTTTTGAGTTTAGTTTATGTACGTGTGAGAAAGCGGTCCAGTTTGGCTCTCTTGTGTGTAGCCATCCAGTTTCCCTAACACCATTCATTGGCGAGATTGTCTTCTTTTTCCCTATTGTGGTTTCTTGCCTCCTTCGCCACAGGTTAATCCCCATGCAAGCGCGGGTTCATTTCTGGACTCTCTGTGCTTTTCCATTGACCGATGCCTCTTTTTGGTCACTTGTTCTTAACCAACCTCCAAACGCTGTCTCTTTCTCCCTACCCAGTGACAAGGAGGCGGCCACATGGAGGGGAGAAGGCAAGCATGGTTCTAGCCATGAAGTGTTTACTGGACACCTGCTGTGTGCCAGGCACCAGGCGAGGCTCTGGCAGCCAAAGGCAGATAAGATGCGGCTTCTGCCCTGGTGGAGCTCGTGCCTGGCAGACTGCATTGCCCCCACTGCGGGGAGGGCGTTAGTAGAGTCCCTCCCCCTTCGATAAAATCAAACTAATTCCGTATGGCCTTCAATGCCCAGCCTGCCTCGTCCACCTCCACTCCGGCCTCTCCCCATCCCACTCCCCTGCGCGGGCTCCAGCCGGGCTGCAGAGTGGCACCTCTACAGGTGGGTCACTGTCCCTGGACCACGAGATGAGGGCATGGAGGAGGGACATAAGGGACTGTGTGTTCCAGGAGCTGTGCCCAGGGCCCTGTGCTAAGGGAGCTTCACATTGTGGCTCAGTGGAAACAAACCAGACTGGCATCCATGAGGACATAGCTTCGATCCCTGGCCTCGTTCAGTGGGTTAAGGATCCAGCATTGCTGCAAACTGCGGTGTGGTTCACAGATGCAGCTCGGATCTGGCATTGCTGCGGCTGTGGTGTAGGCTGGTGGCTGATTCGATCCCTAGCCTGGGAACTTCCGTATAACGCACTTGCAGCCCTAGAAATTAAAAGAGTAAAAACAAAAAAAAAGAAAGGGAGCTCAGGCCCAGATGGAGGAGGGCACGGCCTGCCTTATGAAGCTTTGGGTTGCATTTGTCAGTGACCATGAGCCGTTTAGAACCTGCCGTCCCTTTAAATGAGGCCCGAAAACCCTTAATGCACCCAGTCTGCTGACTCATGGACCCCACCACCTAGCAGCAATAACTCGCCTGTCTCCCCCATCAGGCAAGCCTCTGCCAATTGTTTCTGGAGACCCACAAAGCTGCCTCACATAGGCATCCACAGCCCCCTGGTGACAGGCGCCTCCTGGGGAGTTCAGATCTGGATTCCTGTGGGAGGTGTCAGTGTGGCAAGGGGCGTGCTTAGCGCACCAGAAGGAGAGGTCAGAACGGGGGCCTGAGTTCCTCACGGGCCAGGTCTAAGCCCTGCGAGAGTGAAAAAAAAACTAGGCACGAGAAGCCCATCCATTTAGGGAGGCAGCGGGGCTGGAGGAGACCCTCTATCTCATGTCACCCCTAGCTGGGCCCCCCTTGACTGTAGTCTCTGAGCAGGAGTGACAAGTGTTTTTTTGTTTTTTTTTCCTTTTTGGGGCTACACCTGCAGCATATGGACGTTCCCAGGCTAGGGGTCGAATTGGAGCTGCAGCTGTCAGCCTACGCCACAGCCACAGCAATGCGGGATCCGAGCCGCGTCTGTGACCTACACCACAGCTCACGGCGACGCCAGATCCCTGACCCACCGAGCGAGGCCAGGGATCAAACCTGCGTCCTCGTGGATACTAGTTGGATTTGTTTCCGCTGCGCCACACGGGAACTCCAGCTGCGTGGCTCTGTGGGTGGTGGCTTGTGGGGAAGCGGTCAGGAGGCTGTCGCGGAAGTTCTCGGAGAAGAGGACAGGGTCACCTCTGTGGGCTTAGAATGGCCTGGGTGAGAGGCCAGTCAGGAATTGCTCCACCAGAGGAGGCCAGTGTGAGGGCTCTAGTGATGAGGGCAGAGGAGGTGCCAGTGACTGGGGAAGGGGAGAAGAGCCGGCTGGGCCGAGGACGCGAGGCCTGATTGGTCCATGTGGACGTCTGAGCTCTGGGGTGGATGCTGGCAACTCTCTCTGTCACGGCAGGAGCCCTAAAGGCTGCAGTTGGGGATCTGGGCGTGGTCCGCATTTTTTAAAAGACTCTGAGCTAGCCTCTTGCCCCTGTCCAGCCCCTTCTGCTCGCTGCAGCCAGATCGATCCGTCTAAAAACATCTTTTTTTTTGTCCCTGTGGCCTTCCTGGGCAGAGACGGGCAGTGACCCTCACTGTCTGGCAGGTAGTGAGGCTGGGCTGCAGGGCTGGGCTCCCCTCTGTCTGATCCCTGGATCAGGACTCCTCTGGTCACAAGTGCCACAAGTGACCAGAGCCCATCGCAAACTGACCAGGTCATGGGCCCGTCTGCTTGTTGGCGTAATTAGCGGATCGGGGCCGTGCCTGCCTTCGGGACCTTTCCTGGCTTGGTCCTCTTCTCTTCCCATCCTGAGGTCATTTTCTCGGCCCATCTGATCCACATGGCAGCTCAACATGAGGTGAAGCAGCCGCCTTACTTCCAGTCCCATGGTGTTTTCACAGCAGACAGGGTGTCTCTCACTCAAGTCACTTAGAAAGATCCCGGGAAGAGCTCTGATGGGCCAGCTTGGCTCAGGGACCTTACCTGGGTCAGCCAGTGATGGCCAGGGAGGTGGGTCTGAACCACATGCTTGGAGAAAAGATACAGCTCCCTTCGGAGGAGAAGGGGATGCTAAGGAGACGTGTGTGCCTGCGTCTGTGTGTGCATGTGTGCGTGTGTGCATGTGTCTCTGTGTGTGTATGTGTGGCCATGTGTGTGTGCACACGTGCGTGCTTCTGCCTGCTTCAGCCCTCTTCTCCCCACCTAGAACCTTCATCCACCCCAGCCTAGCTGCTCTTAGCGCCGATGCCCAGGATGCCCTTGCTGTTCTCAGGCTTCATCCTCAGGGCCAGCTCGTGCCTCCTCCTCTCCACCCCCTTGGGGCCTTTCTGACTCGGGAAAAGCAAAGGACAAAAAGGTGGCATAACTTACTGGGGCTGGGCAGCCAGAGGGGCAGGGAGGAGATCCCAGCCTTCTGTCTCCACAGCTCAGGATGGGCTCCCTGGTCCTGTTGGGCCTCCAGAAGACTGTGCCCTCGGAGGGGAGGGCAGGCTGGGGGCCCTGCCGGCGGCCAGCTGCTTGGCCATCCTTGTTGGCGTCCCCAGATGGCGCCTCCGCGGCCTTCTCCACCCCCAGCCCCCAGCCTGGGGACGAGGGCTTTCCTGGTGTTTGGCACTATTTAAAATTCTGTGAGCCCTGGGAAGCTTTTCTTACAAGCAGGGAAAGAGTAAAATAAATATTAATTATAATGCAGATGCCATTTTTTTCTAATCCTCTCAACTGCCTCCTACATGCAAATGAGCAGCCCCGGCGCCCTGGGGCTCTCTCGCCAGCACAGGGCCCACCTCCCTCATCCCGACTCAGGGACACGGTCCTCCTGAGAGCCTGGGTCCCGTGGCAGCGGCTGATTTCACACACAGGATCTCGCATCGCACAGCCCTTGCAAGACCGACCCTGCGCGCGATTGCTTTGGCGCTGGAACAGTTGAAATGCGCGTTTCCTTGTTAATCGTGGTTCCCAGCACGTCGGTGGCGCTGGCTCTGTGCCTCCAGAATGTGTTTCCAGCCATCTCCTGGGCTCCAGCTATTTCGGCCTGTCAAGACCGGACTTGCCTGTGGCGTGGGGCTGCAGAGATGTTCATCCCAGATTAGGGTGATATGCAAGATTTTCGGAGCCGACCTCAGCAAGCTAGGACTGGCCCTGGCTGAGTAACCAGACCACAGGGCATGGGGCAGGTGGGCAGCAAGGTGTCTTGAGATCGAGGTAGCCAGTGGACCCTGAAACTAGTGCCAGGCAGCCTTCCTTAGCTGCTTTCCTCCCAAACACACACACAAACACACACACACACACACACACACACACACACACACACACACACACACACACACAGCAAAATTCCCGTTGTTTAGGGGGAGCCAGCAGAATTCTGCCTAATGGAACAGGCACATGTGACACATGCTGCGAGCTGGAATTTCGTTCCTGGCCCCAGGTGCATGAGTGCCCTCATAGTGCTCTCAGGGACACAAATGAATTTTACCAAATTTTCTTATATGGTCACCCGTCACGAACTGTGGGATTGACCGCCCATCAAAGTTCTTACCTACAGCGGCAAACTCAGAGTCAGCAGGATCAGATCTCATCAAATATAGGTATTAGGGGAAAATAAAAGTTGCATTAATATCTGTGATTACAACAGTCGGTGAGGGAGTTCTTGTTATGGCTCAGTGGGTTAAGAACCTGACTAGTATCCATGAGGATGTGGGTTTGATCCCTGGCCTCGCTCAGTGGGTTAAGGATCCAGCATTGCAGCAAGCTGCAGTGTAAGTCTCAGATACAGCCCAGATCTGGCACTGCTGTGGCTGTGGCTGTGGCTGTGGTGTAGGCTGGCAGCTACAGCTCCAATTTGACCCCTAGCCTGGGAACCTCCATATGCCACAGGCATGGCCCTAAAAAGACAAACAAACAAACACAGTATGTGAAGGAGTTCCCTGGTGGCGCAGTGGGTGGAAGATCCAGCACTGCCACAGCTTCGGTGTAGGTCACAGCTATGGCTCAGATTCGATCCCTGACCTGGGAACTTACACATGCTCTGGATGTAGCCAAACAAACAAACAAACAAAAAAAAACCCAAAAACCCAAAACCAAAACAAACCAAAAAAAAGCAGTAAGCAGATGTTCTAGAGGCATCCACACCAAATAAGCACTATTTGATCATGAGGTAGCCATAGGGGGGTGAGCTTTGATTCACTTCTGCAGTTGTTTGGGAGACATTGCCCCCCACCCCCCCCCATCAGCAGAGGGTCCCAGGGGTCAATTCAGTTCCTTTCAGTGCAGCAGAACCAGCCCTCGCGGGCTTGAAACGAAGAGCCCTTTGCGGTTGTTGCTCCCTCTGGCTCATCTCCGTCTGTCCCCTCCCCTCCCCCCTTGTGCAAGTCTAGACAACTCTGTAACCTCCCAGCCATTCAGAAATTATGCAAGAGCTTTAAGGGCCTATTTTCTGAAGTCTGGTCTTCTCCCCCAATTATCCGAGAGGGTCCGTCTGCCTGACCTTCCCTCTCTTCTCTGGGTGCTTCCCTCGAGTCCCCCATCTCTCCAGGCTGGGGCAGGGGGAGACCCTGAACTGGATTTCCCCCCAAGGAGTTAGGACAGAGTAACAAGATAGCTGATGTTTTATTTCTGGTTACAAGTGTGAAATAACATTGTCTCAAAACCTGCAGTAGGAGATTGTCCCGTGAAAAATGCTAAACGACCTTACGGTTTATGAGATGCTCAGAAAGGGGGGGAGCACATGGCTTGGTGTCGGGCCCCAGGGAGCAGGGGGAAGGGGAATAGCTTTTGGAGTCTGGGGCCTACAGGTTCAGTGGAGGGTTACGCGGAGGATAGAAGCTGCTAATGGCGGGTTTTCAGAGCTCAGACCAAAAAAAAGTAGGCCCAGGGCTTGGCACAAAGGCTTCGACTGTCAGAGTGGCTAAATAGAGGCCAGGATCACAGTATCGGTTAGGATTTAGTTCAGCTGCCAGTGACAGGAACACCCAAAATAACAGGCTTAAAAAAGACAGACGGGTGCACGGAAGACCCGGAGGCGGGCAATCCAGAGCCAATGGGTCAGCCGCCCGGTTGTGAGGGGCCTGGGCCTGTGCCGGCCTCCTGTTCCCCATTCCTGTAGCGTGGCTGCTTCCTCGTGGTCCCAGGATGGTGTTGCCGCTCCAGCCATCACATCTCAGCTTGGAAGTCCGACCAACCTGGCAGGTGACCCTTCGCTGGCCAGAACTCGGTCGTGCGGCCCCATCTCCCTGTGAGAGGAGGAAAGTGAGCCCTGTCACCCTTGGGCTGTGTGAGAACATGCTCGGCTAAAACAGGGCTTCACACAACTCGAGGTGGAACAGGAGACCCTGTATAGCTAAGAAAAGTCGGAGACATTCCTCCTCTTGGGGTATTTGTTCCTTCGGTGAGTAGAGAGTGCCCACTGGCCCAGGCATCACTCGAGGGCAGGAATCGGGGTGGGGGGATGCAGATGGGCTTCCAGTCGTGGGAAGCTTACTACCTAGCAGGAGGCATTGACTCCCTGCATTCTGTACTCAAGTCTTCCCAACGAGCCGGCTTCAGATGCACCTGTACCTCATGCGTGGTCGAAGCCAGCGTTGTCAGACCTCACTGCTCGTGCCTGCGGGCACCGGGGGCAGCCAACGTCAGCATCTCTTGGATGGGAGTTCAGCTCATCCATCAGACACTCCCCAGTGAGAAGAGGGATGGGAGCAGGAGGAGGGAGAAGAAATTAATTAGGAAGCCGGAGCCCCACCTTGAAAGCAGCCGGCCCCCGCACAGGCCGAGGCTAAGCATCCGGCTCCAAAGCACCAAGACTTTGTCTTTGCCTGAGCCGAGGAGCTTGGGAGCTCTTTCCTAGCTCAGGTGCAGGGGCCGGTGTGACAAGGACAGTTTTGTGATTCCTATGGGCTTTTGAGGCCAAGCTGGGGGAGTTGAGAAAACACGGGGACCCAGCCTTTTCCTGTGCACATGACCTTCAGCCACGGTCCCTGAGCCTGGGTTTGCTGGGAACCGGGCAGGTGTCCACATTCAGTTCACATATTGCAAGTGGGCGTGGGTTCTAAATACAACCGGGAGAGCGTGCTGCCCGCCCCGGGCTCCTGCCCAGCTGCTGAGCCCCGGCCCAGATCAGTGATGCTCACACTGAGGCAAGGGCCGGTTCTTTGTTTGAAGTTTCAATTTCTAATCTGTCATAAAAAATGAAATATTAGAAAAATGAAATGAAAAAGACACACAGAATACAAACTTCGATTTCTATGATTAGATTCAAGAGACATAAAATGCCTCTGTCCAATTGCTCTAAATGTTTTTAAAGGTCAGCTCCGGCCTGAACTGGACAGAGTTTGTCCGTAGCAAAGAATTCAGGAGTTCCCTGGTGGCTCAGCAGGTCAAGGATCCAGCGCTGTTGTTGCTGTGGCTCTGGTTACTGCCGTGGCGCAGGTTCAACCCCTGGCCCAGGAACTTCCTCATGCCGCAGATGTGGCCCCCCAAAAAAGAATTCAGAGCCCTCCCTCCCAGTCCGGGGACTGCACTTCAGGCAGCTCTGTCCTGTAGACCCAGGGCCCCGGGCTGGTTGGGGGCTCTGTCCTTCCCAGCTCTGTGTTAGGCCCAGCCTCGATGGGCCCCGAGCCCTGCACATCTCCCCCTGACGCCCCCTGCCCTGCTCCCCAACGCCTCAGCTATCTAAATAGATTAGCAGAACAGCTTGGCCGACTTCCCTGTCATCGTCCCCGCGTGCAGGTGAAAATTCTACTCCACACTCGCAGCCAGAGAAAGGAAAGGTCACAGCTAATTGTAATCATTATCCAGGCTGCCCGGGCTTTGAGCAGACCCTGGTTTGCTTTGCTTAGCAAGGCCGCCAGCAGCAAGGCCAGGGTCCCCAGCTGGCTGGCCCAGCCGGGCTGGCCCGGGCCGGGCAGCAGGTCACTGGTGACCCTGTGTTGCAGTTCTCCAAGGAGAGGCACGTCATGGACAGGACGCCCGAGAGGCTGAAGAAGGAACTGGAGGAGGAGCTGCTGCTGAGCGGCGAGGACCTGCGCAGCCACGCCTGGTACCACGGCCGCATCCCCCGCCAGGTACCGCCCGGACCCACCACCCCGCAGGGTCACCCGCCAAGGCCACGAGGGGTACGCCCCGATCCAGCCCACACCAGACACTGCACAGGGAGACCTTGGGAGGTGCTGAGGTCAGGAATCCAGGGTGCCTGTCCCCGTGCCCAGCGAGTGGGCGAGGAGAAGCAGGTGTTCTGTGATCTGTAAACACGGAGCCCGCAGGAGGCAGCCGTGCGGGGAGGGACCTGAGGCAGAACAAGGCCGGGCTGTGGTTCGGGTAATTGAACCCTTGGCCTGCTGCCTACTGCCTCCTGCCCTTAGGTACCTGCTTCCTGCTTCAGGCAGTGGTTTGATTTCAGGTGGAGAGAGGGGATCTCAGGGCAGGTGGCCCAGAGCAGCAAGGTCCCTGGTGGGACCGGCAATGATTCACTCTCCGTCCCGGCCCAGCCCAGAGGTGGGAGAGAAGAGAAATATCACCAGCGCCCACAGGCTCCTGGCCAGACTGAGCTTTGTGTGATTGTCCTTTGGGCGAGAGCCAGGAATAATGTTTTTTTTCTTTAATAGTATAGAAATTGAAAAATAAATTTAAGTGCACAATTACGGTATAGAATTTCCTCTGAGTTTTTACTATAACCCGATCTGGCCAGTCTGTCACTCTGGACAACATGACAGGAAGGAGGGGCTGGGGCTGGGGGAAGGGCTTCAGGTTGTGAATGGGTTTTTTTGTTTTTTTAATGGATCTGATTTCTCAGCATCAAAGACTAGTTCTAACTTTTTTCTAATTTTAAAATTGATTGTAGCAAACAGTTTAAAAGAAGAAAATTAAACTCACCCATAATTCTCCTTCCTGGAGATAACCACTAGGGACTTTTTACTTTTTTATTTTATTTGCTTTTTAGGGCCGCACCCTCGGCATATGGAGGTTCCCAGGCTAGAGGTCAGGTCAGAGCTGTAGCCGCCGGCCTACACCTCAGCCACAGCCACGCCAGATCCGAGCCGTGTCTACAACCTACACCACAGCTCATGGCAATGCCGGATCCTTAACCCACGGAGTGAGGCCAGGGATCAAGCCCGCATTCTCATGGATCCTAGTCAGGTTTGTTAACTGCTGAGCCACGATGGGAGCTCCCCCCATGAACATTTTGATAGAAATCCTGCCAGATTCTTCGAAATCGAGCATGAGCTCATACTGCACACGACTTCTTTGCAGCCCACTTTCTTCCCTTAATGATACCTCCTGGGAATTTCCTCCTCTCTGGAATGTTCCTGTACACCAGTCTCCAGTGTATGTGTCCAGTGTGTGCTTGCGATGGATTGGACACTCTTGCCAGCATCCTTTGAGAGAGCAGTTGTGCTGAGGACTCATTTTTTTCTTCAGGCTCAATTCCAAGCAATGGAATTTCTGTGTGAAAACATTTTGCAGGCAAAGAAGCAATTTTAAAGCAACCATTCTAAGCTAACTGATCAAATGTTGGTATGTCCCAGAAAAACGGTCAAAGTTTTGGACTTCCTGTCATGGCTCAGTGATAACAAACTCGGCTAGTATCCATGAGATGCGGGTTCAATTCCCGGCCTTGATCAGTGGGTTAAAGATCTGGCATTGCTGGGGCTGTGGTGTCGGCCAGCAGCTGCAGCTCCAGTTCGACCCCTAGCCTGGGAACTAGGCTAAACCAAACAAAACCTGCCAAAGTTTATGAAATTGTCAAAGTTTATAAAACTGTCCCCACCGTTACTCTTGTGATCATCAAATTTGTTTCCCACTTGCCAGGAGGGTAAATTTTCAGCTATACATCATTCCAGATTGTACAACTAAAGACAGTAGCAGTAATAATGATAGTTATGGCTATGGAGTTCCCGTCGTGGCTCAGTGGTTCACGAATCTGACTAGGAACCATGAGGTTGCAGGTTCAATCCCTGGCCTCGCTCGGTGGGTTAAGGATCCGGTGTTGCCGTGAGCTGTGGTGTAGGTCGCAGACATGGTTCGGATCCCGCGTTGCTGTGGCTCTGGCGTAGGCCGGCGGCTATAGCTCCAATTACACCCCTAGCCTGGGAACCTCCATATGCCACAGGAGCAGCCCTAGAAAAGGCAAAAAGACCAAAAAAAAAAGATAGTTCTGGCTGACACGCTACTCCTTTAAATCCCTTTAGCTACTCTGTAGGTAATATCTCCATTTTACAGATGATGTAATGAACACAGCTTGCCTGAATAACTTGTCACCCAGCAGAACTAGAATGTCAATCCAGGCAGATTAACTACAGGAACAACCATTCAGCAACACAATACAAGTTCTCCTTTTGTTCTAAACATTAGCATCCTTATAGTTAGTGATTATTTTTTTAGCATCTACTGTGTTCCAGGCACTGTACTAGTGCTTTGCATATATTATATATGCAAATATATAATATTCTCAATAACGTTGTGAGATGAGAGACCTGGCCCACTTTGTTCCAGGCCCTCCAGAGTGATCGGTGTCCCCAGAACCCCACTCAAGGGCCTGGCCACCCCCTGCCTGTGGCCCCTCCTCCCCATCGACCAGGCCGGAGGAGGCTCTGAGGAGGAGTCCTCGGTGACAGCAGACACCCTCCTCCAGCTGTGGAGGGGAAGGGAAGAATCAGACTCACCAGATACAGATTTTCTTTTTATTTTATTTTTTTGTCTTTTTAGGGCCATACCCACAATATGGAGGTTCCCAGGCTAGGAGTCGAATTGGAGCTGCAGCTGCCGGCCCACACCACAGCCACAGCAATGCCAGATTTGACCCTCAACTGCGACCTAGACCACAGCTCGTGGCAACGCCAGATCCTTAACCCACTGAGCAAGGCCAGGGGTCGAACCCGCAACCTCATGGTTACTAGCCAGGTTTGTTACCTCTGAGCCGTGACAGTTGCTCCCGAGACACAGACTTCCTTGCTTCCTTTCTATTTCTTCACATCCTTCAGGTCTGCATAAACGTCACCCTCTCCTGCAGCCTCCTGGGCTCCATATTTAAAAGGACAGCCCTCATCCCTTCCCAGGCACGTCTGTCCTCCCTTCCCAATTTGCTTTTTCCTTAAGTCTATAACAACTGATGTACCATACCTTGTTTGTCCTCAGTAAAATAGAAGCACTCTGTGCACTAAAATAGAACTTTCGAGACAGCAGGGACCTTAGGCAGCTTCATTCACAGCTGTGAACACAGTGCCTGCAATAGTAGGTGGACACCTACCAGCACATAGTAGGTAGACACCTACCAGCACATAGTAGGTGATCAGCAAATACTTCCTAAATGAATGAGTGAGTCTTCTAAGCACTTGACATTTGACAAAATAAAGAGCCATCCGGGGAAAGACATACTAGCGTTGTCTTCCATTGGCCCAAGAGGGTGGGGACCCCGCAGCTAAGTTGCCTTGTCCGCTCCTCACCCACTGTCTTGTCCCCAAGGTGTCAGAAAACCTGGTGCAGCGGGATGGTGACTTCCTGGTGCGTGATTCTCTGTCCAGCCCGGGAAACTTTGTCCTGACCTGTCAGTGGAAGAACCTCCCCCAGCACTTCAAGATCCGCCAGACGGTCCTGCGGCTCAGCGAGGCCTACAGCAGGGTGCAGTACCAGCTGGAGATGGAGAGCTTCGACTCCATCCCCGGCCTGGTGCGCTGCTACGTGGGCAACCGGCGGCCCGTCTCCCAGCAGAGCGGAGCTATCATCTTCCAGCCCGTCAACAGGACGGTGCCCCTGCGCTGCCTGGAGGAGCGCTACGGCCCCAACCCCGGCCCGACCCGGGAGGGCAGCCTGGCCCAGCGCCGGCCCGACGCCGCCAAGAGGCTGAGCCTCACCGTGAGTGGCACCCACGCCCGAGAGCAGAGCTTGCCCAGGGGCAACCTCCTCAGGTGGGTCAGGGCCCCGCCGGTGGGGCTGGATGGTGGCGGCACTCTGGCCGGGGCTGGGCGCACAGCCTCACGCGGGAGCAGAGGAACAATGACAGATGCTAACACAACGCCAGGCGGGATTGGCGTGGCTGTCGCGGGACAGCGCAGGACCAGTTCCCCACTGAGCTGGTGCCTCGATGAAATGATGCAGCTGCTGAGGAAGGAGGACAGCTGACCGGGAGCTTGCGGAGGAGGGAGGGTCGGGCTGCTCTGCGGCTAAGGGAGGGTGGGATAGAAGCTGCAAAGGGCAGGTGTCCCCAGGAGGGAGCCCGGATGCAGAGTGAGAGGAGCACAAGCATTGGTGGAGCTGGGGCGCAGGGCGGGGGGCGATGCGGGGGGAGGTTTAGGGAGGTGACCGCAGCCAGATCACAGAGGTACTGCCAGGCTGAGGGGCGCGAGGGCACCTCAAGGACTCCATGTGGTGAAGCGGATGTCCTGAGGCCGGAGCAGGACAGCCACGTGCAGGAGGCCCAGGCGAGAGGAGCCGGTGAGCGGGGACCGGGCTGTGCAGGTGAAGCAGAGGAAGAACCGGCTTCCCAGGACTCTTCTGCGTGTGCAGAAGATGGAGATGGCAGGGAGGATGGAGAAAGCGGGCCAGACACCACAGCAGGGACCGGGGAGGTGGCGGGGGGTGGGGGGACTTGGAGGAAAATCTAGTCGCTCCGTCTGGGATGCGATCGCAGGCCCGCTGAGGGCCAGTGTCCAGCAGCGGTGCTGGGGTCGGGAGGGAAGTTAGGTCTGAGGGCTCGGATGGGGGCTTGGCCCAGAGGGAAAGGGGGGGGACTAGGTCAGAACAGATGAGATTCCCAAGGCAGCAGGTGCTGAACACCTGGGGGCTGCTGTCTGAACCCCACCGCCCACCCTCAGGGCCGTGTTCCTGCAGGACCCGACTCTCATGGAGCTCGAGTCCGCATGCATGTCAGCCCACGGCCCGAAAGGCGCACGCAAGAGGCAGGCGTGGTAGAGCCAAGACCAGCCCCAGCCCCAGCCCCCGGGGGCAGGGCCCCTCCTCCAGCTGCCGGCACCTGAGCTTATTATGCAACGTATTTTATTCCACTCACTGGTCCTCTTTCTGAAGCAGGAGGAAATGTCATAAACTATCATTTCTCAACTGTAAAAATTCAGAACAAAACACAGGACTCTGTGAGCAATGTCATGATGGTCCTGTGTCACTAGGAAGCTCTGGTGGCTGTTAGTCAGCATCCGGCTGTGGACCTGCCGCCCGGCCTTGGAGGCAGGTCCACCACTGGCCTGGCCAACCCTGGACCAGCTACTTACCTTCTCTGGGCCTCAGTTTTGCAAAAATTGGGTGCTTGAAGGGTAAATGGTTTAAGGTGTGCAAAATGCTTAGAACAGTGTGGGCACACAGGAAGTGCTGGGTGAGTGTTCGTAATCCTAATAATAGTTATTATTAATAACTTTTTTTTTTTTTTTTTTTTTTTTTTTTTTGCTTTTTGGGGCCACACCTGAGGCATATGGAAGTTCCTAGGCTAGGGGTCGAATAGGAGCTGTCACTGCCAACCTGCCCCACAGCCACAGCAATGCTAGATCTGAGCCATGTCTGCGACCTACACCACAGCACACGGCAATGCCAGAGCCTCATCCCACTGAGCGAGGCCAGGGATCAAACCCAATCCTCTCGGACACTAGTCGGCTTCGTCTCTGCTGAGCCGCATGGGAACGCCCGGTTCTAGAAGGCAATAGAATACAGGATTCGGGGCACTTGCAGGGAGGGAGGCAAGAATGATATGTAAAGAGTCTCCCTTTCATAGTGAGAAGGTTAGAGTGAGATCCCTGAAAGTATTAAGGGGACCTCTCTTCTGTTGCTTTTGGGAGGGGGGTTGGCTGCTGAACCAGTGAGCCGGGAGATAAGGTGGAGCACAGAGCCCCACCTCCCCACCCCAGGAACAGTGCTGGGAAGGAAGGCCTCCTGGTCCACCCACCCTCAGTGACCCAGACTTAAAATACAACTTTTTTAAGGATAAGACATGGAAAGAAAGGAGTTCCCGTCGTGGCTCAGCGGTTAATGAACCCGACTAGGGACCATGAGGTTGCGGGCTCGATCCTTGGCCTCGCTCAGTGGGTTAAGGATCCACTGTTGCCGTGGACTGTGGGCTAGGTTGCAGACGCAGCTCGGATCCTGTGTTGCTGTGGCTGTGGTGTAGGCCGGCAGCTGCAGCTCCGATTCGACCCCTGGCATGGAAACCTCCCTATGCCGTGGGTGTGGCCCTAAAAAGACAAAAAAAAAAAAAAAAAAAAAAAAGAAAGAAATGGAAAGAAAGTCAGAGCTCTCTAAGTCACAAGACAAGCCTAAGAGAGCCACCCTCAGATTGTCCTTTGCAAGCAGAGCTCCCTAAACCTTGTCACCTCTTGGCAGAGGCTTCAAGTGGACCTAAAAGAGGGGGTGAGGTGGGCTCCACGGGGACGGGCACCTGACCCGGAGCCCTGCCCTCCGCCCGCCCGCCTGCACCTTCCCTGACGTCAGGCCTGCTGCTGGCCCGCCCGGCGGCGGTGCGCTCGGCCAGGCTGCATTCCAGGCCAATGAGCTGGGCAGCGGCGTCTGACCACGGGCGCTGGTCCCTGCGGAAGCCCCACTTCGCAGAAGCCACTGCCGTTTGGAATTTGCCCTCTGCCCCGCCTTATCTCTGAGTGTCGCTGGAATTTCTCTGCTGCTGGGCGTTCGGGGGTTTGGGTTTGGGTTTTTGCCTTTGGCGCTTGCAAAGGTAGGAAAGAACGTCGGGATTTCTGTAACAGGAGCTTGTGGGAGGGCCAATGACCGGTCTCGACCCCTCGGCGGGCGCCGTGCTTTCTCTTTTACCAAAAGGGAGCTTCTGTTGTTTGGTGCTAATGAGAGAAATTCCCAGTGGGAGTCGGCAGGTGCCAGAGCAGTGCAGGCAGGTTGTGTCATCACCGTCTGTCTCTCCCGGGCACTGTGCCTCCTGGATGCCGCCTGGTGACCCCCCCGTCCCTTTTCCTGACTCAGCAGGAGGAGGCTGGCTCTGGGGTCCCCAGCAGGGTCCCCCTGGATGGGTATGACACCCCGCCCCCCGTCCCCAGGCGATGCTGGGAATTAATTGGGAGAGGCGGAGATTTGTGCTGAAATGCAAACTGTCCCACAGCGTCCTCCTGAATTGTGACACTGTGAGGTCCGGTTCAAAACGCTGTTAGGTACCCCAGTCGGCCCTCCCGGGTCTGCGAGTAATTTTAGGCGTTGTTAAAAGTGCACATTCCAGTTCATCAGAGTCTCCTGCGTGTATCATGAAGCTTTTACCCCCGCTCTGCTCGTTGGGACAGGAGGACTCAGAGGAGGGAGCCGAGGACCGAACTGGGTGGCCATGGGGACCTGGGGAGGGAGCCCCCAGCCCGATGGTCCCATCAGTGATTTCCTCCCCGGCAGCCATCCCGGTCCTCTCAGGGCAGCCCGAGCGCTCTCGTTCTGAGTAACCTTTTTTCTTTTTTTCAAACTTTCCGTGACGTTGCCTAAAGGCTTTATGGTTTAATGACATGTTCCTGCCCCACTTGTCTTTTGCTTCAGAAATAAGGAGAAGAGCGGGAGCCAGCCTGCCTGCCTGGATCACATGCAGGACCGCAGAGCCTTGGCCCTCAAAGCCCACCAGTCGGAAAGTTACCTGCCGATTGGTAGGTGTCGGGGGGTGCGGGGGAGGAGGGCGGCGGTGTCCCCTGGTGGCCTTCAGGCCGTCCCCTGCCCCATCTGGCTGGCTGATGTGGAGTGACAGAGCCTCCGCACCTGCAGGCTGTAGGGTGAGGGGTTTGTAGAACTATATCCAGATGCGCGCATGTAACGTGCTAGCTTTTAAGCCACATGACGCGCCCTAAGGTGGCGTGATCGTCCCTGTGGCTGAGGAAACTGAGGCAGGGATAGTAAGGGGCTTGTCTCGAGTCGTCTTTCTTGTAAGCCGGGACCGGAACTCGGGTTTCCTGACTCTGAGCCCGGTTGCTCCCCGGGGCTGCTCGTGACAGGCCAGCCTCCCTTCGTCCCCTCCCCAGGCAGAGGGCAGCTGGCCGGGTCCCAGGGCTCCTGGTGGAGCAGCTTTCCAGACAGGCCCTCGTCCCCTCTGTTCTCCTGTCACATGAGACGGTCGGGATGTGGGGACACGGAGGAGGTAGGGGCCGGTTAATAGGCCGCCGGGTCGGTCCTTGTAGTTTTGGTAGCCGGCCTTCCTTGCGAGCCGAGATCTTCCTGCTGCCCTTCGTAAACCACCTGAGTGTGCCTCTTCTCGGGGTCTTCGCCTCCTTCCCCAGTGTCGCCAGCTCAGGATCCCCCCTGGCTCTGAGGGTGACTCAGCCCCCTCCCCCATGCTGTGTGGTTAAAGAGGCTGCTTCCTGGGCCAGGTTAGGTTACTCACTGCCCTCCAAGCTCATCTATTTCCCTGTTCTGACGGTACGAACCTTCTGAGACCATAAAGTGACATTGCAGCCCAGCTGTCAGTCGTCACTGGGGCTGAGATCTCCCCCAGAGGTCGGGCGGGGCCCCGAGCCTTTGACCTGCTCCAGACCGGCCTGCAGCCGTCCTGCTCACTTCTCTCTTGAGGGTGGACGTTGAAACCCCAGGGCCCAAATTGAGGACCAGCAGCCGCCACCCTGGCTTTGTCCGTTTCGCGTTCTCCACGCAGCTGAGCCTTTTCTGAGCCTCTCTTTCCCTCTGCAGGCGGGAAGCTGCCCCCCCAGTCCCCAGGCGTGGGCACAAGCCCCAGCCCCGGCTCACCTGTTTTCAGGACCGGCAGCGAGCCCACCCTGAGCCCGGCGGTGGTTCGGAGGGTCTCCTCGGACACCCGGGCAGGGGAGGCGCTGAGGGGCTCGGACAGCCAGCTGTGCCCCAAGCCGCCCCCCAAGCCCTGCAAGGCACCCGGCCTCAAGGCGCCCCCATCTCCAGCCGTCTGGCCCCCCTCGGAGGCCAACTACTGCGAACTGAACCTGGCCTTGGCCGCGGGCTGCGACGGGGCCGCCCGGCCGCCCCTGTGTGCCCAGGACAGCTACGTGGAGCTGCTGACGGCCAAGCAGAATGGGGCGCCGGGACCCCGGACCTCCGACACCAGCTACCTGATCCTCGATGACGACGACGGGGCACGGCCGTGGGGGCCGCCGCCGGCCCGCAGGGACCAGGGGCGGGAGGACGAGGGCGCGTTTGTGCGGCCCCTGCTGGAGACGGCCTCCTCCTTCAAGCCCAACGACTTTGAGTCGCAGCTCCTTCCTCCCGAGAACAAGCCCCTGGAAACGGCCCTGCTGAAGCGGGCCAAGGAGCTGTTCGCCAGCCACGACCCCAGGGTCATCGCCCAGCACATGCTGAGCGTGGACTGCAAGGTAGGTGCGCGCGGCGGCTGTGGTCGGATTTGCAAACATTTGGAAAGAGCCTCTGCCTGGGCCTCGGTCCGCCTTAGCTTGGACATGCTTTTTGCTCACCGGAAAGCTCAGGTGATAACCCGGGCGTGGGGTTTATTTAAGGGGTGGGAACTGCAGGCCGGACAACCCTTGTCCAGGCGGGACGCTGGTGAAGTTCACGTGGGACAGAGGGTGGCGGCCCAGGTCGTGCCTCTTCTCCGTCCCCACCCCTGCTGTGTCCTTCTCTCTGCTGCCGTTCAGGTCTCTCCGCGCCTCAACTCCATCAGAACAGGTAAAATCGAGTCCAAAGGAGACAAAAGTGTAGTTTCTGGAGTGACAGAGCCTTGGTTGCCGTTCTTTCCCGATGCGCGATCCATGTATCAGTTCTATTCATGCATGTGTCGTCGTTATGAAAATAGTCTTTAGGATAAACTTTTTTTTGTTTTATTTTTGGCCACCCCATGGCACATGGCACTCCTGGGCCAGGGATCGAAATCTGAGTGGCCATCATGACCTAAGCTGCAGGTGCGGCAAGGCTGGATCCTTAAACCACTGTGCCAGGCTGGGGATCAAACCCTCGCCACAGTGCTCCCAGGACGCCACTGATCCCATTACGCCACAGCAGGAGCTCCCAGGATGAACTTTTTTTTTTTTTGCCTTTTCTAGGGCTGCACCTTTGGCATATGGAGGTTCCCAGGTTAGGGGTCTAATTGGAGCTGTAGTCACTGGTCTACACCACAGCCACAGCAACGTGGGCTCCGAGCCACGTCTGCAACCTACACCACAGCTCACGGCAACGCCGGATCCTTCACCCACTGAGCAAGGCCAGGGATTGAACCTGCAACCTCATGGTTCCTAGTCGGATTCGTTAACCACTGAGCCATGACAGGAACTCCTAGGATGATCATTTTTAAACTTGCTTGCTCAATTTAGAAAAATAATAAAATACAATTGTAAGATACAATTTTAGAAAACATATACAGTGCAGATTAAAAAAGAGAAAAAAATCACACTCAATCCAGGTTCCTGGTGATCCTCCTGGTTAACAGATGACATGGAAATGATTGCATGCGTATGTAAGTGTTTACCACAGAGCTGGCACAGGCCATACCTGCCATTCCAAACCCTTGTTGTCTTTGATTGAAGAGCATTTCATGATTATCTGTCCAGGGACCACATAAAGCCATGCTTACATCATCACTTTGGAGAGGAAGCGTTTCTTTTAGCCATGGTGGCTTTTGCTGCTTTTTTTTGAGAGAGCGATTTCTAGAGAGCAGGTGTTTAAGGCTACAGCGTGCTCGGTATCAAGAGGCGGATCCCTACATTTGAGCAACAGATAAGGCCTTAGTGCCATGGCTTGTAGTTCAGTAAAGAAAATTAGCTTCAAAGGTCAGGGCTTGTTGAGGAACTGGGTTTTCCTAACTCAATTTCCTGGGTCATGAATCATGGCAGGAAATGCGGAGTCAGAGCACTTTCCACCCCCACACCCTAGAGTCCCTCAGTTGGCGAGGCTCACAGCAGCACAGGGGGCCTCCCCAAACCCCTCCGGGGAATGTTAAGCAGGTACTGGCTGCTCTGGGGTGAACAAACCCCTTCCTTGAAACAGGACCGAGGCTGGGTCGTGGTCCGTGTGAGTGTAGAGGGGCTGCCAGGACCAGGGCTGTCCCGCGTGTTTGGCTGGGTATCCTTGGGCACTGCCCACGCGGTCAGATCATTTGCCTTGTCAAGACCTTACCGCATTGTAAAGCAAGCTCAACCTGTTTGGGCAGGAAGAGGATTTAGGTCCTGTTGTAGGAAGTTCATGATGGGCCCTGGATCTGAGAGCAGAACCACACTCACCGGCCAGGAACCCGTCTGGTTCTCCAGGGAGGAAGCTCCTTGTGGGAGCGGAGTCTGCGTTCACAGAACATCCCAATTCTCAGCAGAGGGTGACTCCCTCTCCCCTGGGGCCTCAGGTGGGCTTGGTGGGAGTCTCGGAGGACGCAAGACGCCTGACCACTCTTTGCAGGACAGTCTAGAATCTTCCCACTGGCAGCCGTGAAGCTAGAGCCAAGTCTGTTCTCAAATGAAGGACTGGGCAGCCTGCCCACCTCCTCGTTCTGCTTCTCTGTTTGCATTTTGTCCTCCTGGTGGGGGATCACTCCCCCGCCTGCCTGCAGGCCCCCATGAGAAGAGCAGGGGGTGGCTGGAATGGCTCATCATGGGGCACCGCTGTCACTGCCCAGCTCAGAGTCAATGCTCTAGAGGTGTTGTCCCGCCTCTGCACCTGTGAGCTGCGTGGCCCTGGGCTTTTCCAGGAGACCTAATCCAGGCTCTGCACTGAGCTCAGGAGCCCTTTGCCCCAGAGCTGAGCCTAGGGACAGGCAGGTGTCGGCATTTCCTGGTCACACCCCCGGAAAGTGACTGGACTGCATGTTTACACAAAGGAGAGCAGACTGGAGGTTTCTCTGGTGGAGAAGGGAACACTCTGGATACTTGTGCTTCCAGAATAAAATGTGTCAGCGACAGGCCTTGGACTCTCATTACGCAGAGCATGCGTGGATTGGAGGACGCCCCTGGGTGTGTTGGGTTGGAGCCTCTGTCGGACAGGTGTCTAAACGAGTAAGCAGGAGGTGTGTGATCACGGGGGGCTGGGGTGTGCACCTGGGCTGCCTCGCCACAGTCAGGGCGTAAATCTCTTTCCAGAGATTGGGCCGGAATTCTTCCCCCTTCCACAGGGCCAGTGATTTGAAACTTGACTTTTCAGATAGCTTTGGGGGTTTTAAGGTCATTTGATCTTGGCAAAGCCCTTGAGGAAGGTGCCTTAACAGTGGTGTCAGGGAAGCAGAATCTGTGGGCCACACAGCCGAGTGTGAGTTCTGCATCCTGTTCTGGAGTCGGCCTCTCCAGGGCTCCCTCTCCAGGGCTGAGAGTGGTTCCTGGGCTCAGCCACAGAAGTTAAGGTTAACAATGTCAGCTAAACTTCCAGAGGCTTTTCTGTGGTCTGTTGAGAAGACATCTGAACTGTGCATACGCACGGGGCAATTATGGTCGAGGACAGCTCCCCCAGAGAGATAAGGAGAGGAATTGCCCCATGCCTCCTGGGTGTCCAGGCTGGGTTAGACCCGCTGCACCTGCTGGAGGCACAAGTAGCTCAGGGCGCTGTGAGTGTCCTCAGCCCCTCTCAGAGACACCCCGGCTCCGTGGTCGCATCTGGAGATCACGGGTGATACCTGTAAGTGGTCTCAATAGCCGATGCCAGTAAGCTGTGGTCACACGCTGGCGCTGAGGTGCGGGAGCTGCTGGGACAAACCAAGGTTTCCTTTAAGGAAGGCCTCTTGGGGCGGGGGGGGGGGGCGAGGGGCGGTTGAGACCTCAGGTTTCAAGTCGCTGTGCACGTTTCTAATGGTTTCCGGATGTACAGTGCATTTCCTGAGCCCAGGAGAGGCGTCTTTAAGGGTAGTAGGAGCCAGCCCTGCCGTTACTGGAGATCCTGGAGATCGTGAGCGGCAGAGCCCGCAGCAGGGCAGCCCTTGGCCGCAGCTCGGCTTTTCCACCGCAGGGGATGGGGCTGCACCGCACACACAGCCCTGCTGCGGGCAGCAAGCCTCGCAGCAGGATCCGGCCTGTGTCAGACAAAAGCTCCAGGAACAATACCGCCCTCGGGCTGGGCGGAAACGCCCCATCTGTAGCTTCTGCAGCCCAACCTAAGTGCCTTCCTCCAGTAGGTGTCGTCAAACCCTCCAAACTCCAGATGAAAACTCTGTTTTCAGATGCCGCTGCTCAAAAAGCCGAGCAGCAAGTCAGGCGCGTGCACACGGCCCCGTTCAGGGCGTTTCCTCCCACGTGCTAAGTGTGCTCTCGCCGTGAGCCCCCTTCCTGGTCCAGTTCTTCTCAGCGTGTGTCCTTGACAGGTGGCCAGGATACTTGACGTCTCTGAGGAGATGAGGAAGAGCATGGGCGTGAGCTCGGGGCTGGAGCTCGTCACCTTGCCGTACGGCCACCAGCTGCGCCTGGACATCATTGAAAGGTGAGCAGGTTGCTCTGCAGGAGTGGCCCTTTCAACTCCCAGGCGGTTGGAGCAGCAGGTGTCGGGGCTGGGCCGAGGCCAGGCTCCCCCCGGGGCCATCTCACTCGAGGGCGTGAGGCCTGAAAGGCCTTTCCCAGAAGCCCTGGACAGAGAACTCCTGGAGAAGCTCAGAGAGACAGCCCAGAGCGGGTCAGGGGGCCCGACCTGTCCCCGTCCCTGCTCAGGAGCTGGTGGGGGAGGCAGAGATCGACCGAAGCCCAGGTCACTGCTTCTGCCAGCCTGGGAGGGAGCAGTGTGGTGGGGGGCAGAACGCGGACACTGTGCCACCCCCGGGCTGCCTCCCTCAGCTGCAGCCCTTTGTCTCCAGAGCTCACCACTGCTTTAGGAACTCAGAGGGGGTTTGTGGGGAAGTCGGAAGAACAGAGTCTCAACACGGTTTTCCTTGAGGGATGGACAAATGGGGGGATCAGAGGTCAGCGGTGATGGCACTTGGGGCCCTGCCTCTGAAGCATCACTGCCCTCTGCTCAGGAAAAGCCAGGACCCAGCTGCCCAGTAAAACTCACTCATGTGAAGGCTGGATGTTTAGAAATGAGAAACGAGGAGCAAAGGCACATTTTTAAGAAAAGAAGCACTAGGCTAGATTTTCATAGTAAGTTGGCCTTTTGAACACTTTTTTAAGGAGCTGATTCCGGCAAGACTATCTTGTTTTCTGTTTTGCAACCAGTTTCCCAGTCGCCGTGACACACGTATGGTCTTTCAGGGACAGCCGGGCCTTGGCAGGTCTTGAGAAAAGGGTAGTGATGCTTTAGAGGCCGGGGAACCCACAGGCCCCCCGCCCCACCCCAGCTTGCCATGCTGGTCTGGTTCACGGTGCTGTGCACTACGACTCCACGGTGGCTGAAGTCCATTCCAGTGGCCACTTGTCACATGTGGCTACTGACCACCAGCAATGATCTGAAGGACGAGCCGTTTTATTTCATGCTTAGGGTTTAAGTATGGCTACTGGGCGGTGCAGCTGTCAGGCCCTAGAAAGTAAACGTGGTATTTCACACAGCGCCCCCCCAACCCCCGGCTCCCCGGGAGGGTGCACAGCAGCTGTGTCCAAGGTTACCTGACCACAAAGCAGCTAAAGGAGTTCCTGTTGGGGCTCAGCAGCAAGGAGCCTGACTCGTATCCATGAGGATGCAGGTTTGATCCCTGGCCCCGCTCAGTGGGTTAAGGATCCAGCGTTGCTGTGGCTGTGGTGTAGGTCACAGCCGCCGCTTGGATCCCGCGTTGCTGTGACCTGGTGTCACGCCTCTGCAGCTTCGATTTGGAGGGAACTTCCATATGCTGCAGGTGCGGCCCTAAAAAGCAAAAAGACAAGAGTGAAGCAGATAAAATGGATCCAGTGCTGCGGTTGCTGTGGCTTCCTGGCCGCGGAGCATCCGTGGACACATGCACAAGGCAGATGGAGGACTCCCGGAGGCAGGAGGGTGGGCGGTGGCCCTGCCACTTTCTGCAGGCCCCCTGCTGGTTAATGCTCTGGGCAGCTGTAGGTCCGACTTCTGAGTAACTCTTCTTGCACGTGAGATCCATTTCAGCCGGAAATCTCCCTGGATTCATCGGTGCCATTAGGTGTGTGGGACACGCCTTCTGGGCGCGGGCTGAGGTCAGCAGGCCTGGGGCTTCTCTCTGGGCCCTTTCCTGACCTCGCTGTGGTCTCTGATTGCCGCCTGCCTGGGCTCTGGCTCCTGGGCTTCCCATCCAGGGCTGACCGATGGGACCTCCCTGTGCGGGCGGGGGCGGAGTTTCCCTCTTTACCACGTGTTTGCTAAATGAAGGTCAAGGCGATCGTCCTGGAGCATCAGACACAAACCACCCTTGCTTTTAAACTCACCCTCACCTATTCCCAGTCTACGCCTGGAATGTCCTTCCCTCAGCGTCTCCCGCCAACCTCAGGAGCTTCTGCTGCGGACCCACGGCGCTGGGCTGTTCTCCCTCCGCCGTGTGCGCAGCAGCTTCCAGGCAAACGTTTGCCGAATGCGAGGATGACACCACCGAGTTAATCGCTGATGTGGCGCCAGGTCTTAAGTAGAGAACTTGTTTTTTACGAAGGGCCATTAAGACACAGGAAGAAAAACCACTGGGTAAAGAATCAGTTGAAGGGACCTGGGAAGTTGGTTGACTATTGGCTAAAAGAAACATCTAAAATGTTCCACGCAACCTTAACCCGGCAAACGGGCAACAAAACTCAGAAAGCAGAGCAGATGGATGATAAGAATACACTTTTAGTCTATGTTAGGATCCATTAATTACTTCAGAAAGACGAGAAATTAGGAAAAGGAGAGAGAGAAGGAGGAAACAGGCAAAAGGGACCAGGGTAGAGAGGGACAGAGGGCCACACAGATGGTTCGGGAACAATGGCTTGTTCCGCGTTGCGGCGCTGGGGCTGTGATGACCTTCAGACACACACACACACACACACACACACACACACACACACACACACACACGGACCTTCTCACAACAACCTTGTCCCCGTTTTGGAGATGGGGAGGGGGGCCGTCAGGTAACAGCCTGAGGTCCCACCTCCAGAAGCACCCTCTGGACACACACGTGCAAAGAGAGACAGCAGAGCCCACTGGGATGCAATAGTCGCGAGAGACCCTAGCGGTGCTCACGCGGGAGGAATCAGGCCTCTGCTCCAGAACAGCAACAGGCCAGCACGCCTGGGCCGGAGAGGAGCAGCTCCTTGGAGGAACGTCCTGAGCCATGAACTTTCACAACCAGGTGGCCCGAGTTTGAAAGCAAGTTGCACTGGAGCAGCCACAGCAGTCTTGCAGCTTCGCCTCCAACACTCCAACCGCAACCTGGAATTTGTTTACCTGAGGCGGTTCTGGCCCCAGGCAGGAACCCTCGACCCTGGATGGTGGCAGGAAGGAGAGGCAGCCTACAGGCTGTGCCCCTGCCACCAGGAAGGAGACGGCGCTGCGACCCCGTTCACATCGGCCCCATTGTCCATAGAGAAAGGGCTCCTCTGCTTCCTGCTCTGGGCCTGCGAGGTTGACCTGTGCAGCTCGGGCCAAGAAAAGGGAGGATTGTTGGCAGACACAAGTTTTCAATTTTCTTAGGGCCTGGCCTTGCAGGGCAATCCCGCCCGTCCACTGGCCCGCCTTTGTCCGCGTCTCCATTTATTCTCTGGCCTCTTGACCCCCAGACACTCTATTCTTAGCTCCCCATTCCTCCCTTTGTTCTGACACCCGTATCGTCTTCCTGGATCCAGCATAGTCTCTGTCCCTTCCATCCCCGTCCAGGAGGCTGGGGGGAGGTGGCCCGGGGCTCCCCCCGGGAAGGGCTCCCACAGTGTGCTGGGGACCTGGGGTCGCCCTGGACCTCACACGGTTCAAGGTGCAAGGAGCCGCACGCACTTCTGAGCAGCTTCACCCCAACAGGGCCACCCCTGGACCAGGGTGGAGCGTGCCCCATCCTGGTTCGCCTGTTCCTTGTCATGCCACTCAGGACACCCTCTGAGGCCTCGCCCGGCCCTGCTGCATCAGCCTGGTGGCTGTGGCCTCTCTGTTGAAGTTGGCAACCAAATCGTCTGGGCTGCCAGCACGTCTCGGGGCGACAGCAGCAAAGGGTGAACGGCAGTCTGGCTCCGTTTCCCCCTCGTCCCTCTGGCCTGGGCCTGACCGTGATCTCCTCCCTCCCAGGCACAACACGATGGCCATCGGCATCGCAGTGGACATCCTGGGCTGCACGGGCACTTTGGAGGACAGAGCGGCCACCCTCCACAGGGTCATCCAGGTGGCGGTGGAGCTGAAAGACTCCATGGGGGACCTCTACGCCTTCTCGGCCGTCATGAAGGCCTTGGAAATGCCGCAGGTAAATTGCTACTCGCTTGGGGCAGCCCCGCGGGCCTGCGGGCACCCAGTGTTCTGCAGGGAGGTCTGCAAGCCCGTGCTCAGCACATCCCAGCCTGTTTGAGTGCGTCTGGAAGGTACAGGAATCTTAGCGAAAGCTGCTTTGATGGGGGGGCACCCAAGAGCAGAGGCCTGGGTGTTCTGGCTCCGTTTTTAAAAACATCAGCCACACGCTGACAGCCTCCACTCTGTCTTTGATGAGCAATAACAAGAGTCACCCTCAAGAGCAGCCAGTGTTCCCGAAGCACCAGTTAGGAGGATGCGTCCGGCCCAAGTGTGTTGTGTGAGAAAGTCGTCTCCTCTCTCGGTCACGGGCAGTGTGGGATGGTGACTCGGAAACGGGGACGCGTTGGGAGCTGATTCCCGAGAATCCGTAGGTTGTCTCCAAGTATGGTCCTCCGGTCACCTGAAACAGACTCTCCTGTTAGAGAATTCAGGCTCCCGGCCCATCTGCCATGTAACCCCCAAGAGAGTTTCTGAGGTTGGGCCCTTGGAATTTACCTGCCCTGACGGACCGTCTGTAGGATGAGCGTCAAAACTGAAGGCCTGTCTCTGATGGGAGGGCCCTCGTGGAGGAGAGCCATCCCGTGGCCTTGACGGCTCTGAGTCCGCACTCCCATCTCTGCTGTGCCAAGGCCCGGAGCTGGGACCACTGCAAGTGCCCGGTCACAGTCCCGCATGCCCCGTCTTGCAGCCGGTTACACCAAGCCCGCTGGCCACTTAGCTTGGCTGTTTCAGAGCCAGAGATTATCTCTGAAACCCTGCCTGTGCTTACTGGAGATCCGCCCACAAAGACAGCCACAGCCGTGTCTCACGAGTCAGGGCATGTCAGGAGCAGAGCGGCCTTGCCTGAAAGCAAGGTCACCTTTCAAACAAGAAGTGGAACAACTTCATGCCTTCACCAGGAAATTCTGAGAGGGGTCGACTCCAGTTATAATATTCCAAGAGCTTTCAAAATCCTTAGATGCACTGGAATTTTATAGGGTCGATATTTGAAATAAGAGTTCAGCCATATTTGCAGGATATGCAGACTTCTATATTAACAGGAGGGGTTTTTTCGTGCAGGTGTTTTTAATTTACATCATTTATTTCCCCTTATCTAAACCCACCTATAATCCCGAAGGCTGAGCTCACAGGTTAGCTGTGTGCATGGCCCTCCAGCCCAGGGCTTCCTCCGAGAGTAGCGGAGGGGCTGTTTTGTGGTGTGAACGTGGTTGCTGTCCAGGACATCAGACTCAGCAACGGGGGACGTACCCCAAAGCACCTAAACATGCAGCCACACCAGACGCGTCCCTTCTGGAGCCCTTCAGCAGGGAGGGGACAGAGTCCTCCAGGGTCTTCAGGGCCCTGGGGTGAGCTTGGGGTGGGGGTTGGGGTGGCAGACCCTGGAAAACCCAGGAGGAGAGTCAGGTCATGCTGTGTCATCAGGTCCACCTGCCCCTGTTCTGCAGCCACATGTGCTGCCTTCTCTGCTCAGCTTCTGGTACCGAGAGAGAGCATCCAGAGACAGATGGGCCTGTAGCTGAGACAGGGGCTCCTTTCTGCAAGGCGGATGCTTGGGGAGGGGGGGTGGGGGAGGGATCATGACAGGAGAGGGCGGCACAGTGGGGGGGGGCGGAGAAGGGATCCCGAGAGGACGGCGGGGCCAGAGGAAGACCAGCCACATCCTTTCCTTCCCAGGGAATCTGCTGACGGTGATCCGTTCCCACCTCCGCTCTCAGAGGCCACGGCAATGAACCTCAGCTCGGCCATTTAGCAGCTGTGAAATCTTGAACAAGTTACCTAATCTCTTCTGTTTTCCGACCAGTGTAATGAGGCCAAAACCCCTGCCTCGCAGGGCACTGCGAGGATGAAATGAAATTCCTCAAATACCTGACAGAGTTGGCTCTCGTTTCCTAAATAGCTGTGCCTCCCCTCCCCCGGTTTCATGTAGAAAATGTCACACACGGGCTTGCTGGTTTTAGGCTGTGAGTGGGGGACCCTTCATCTAAGGGCAGCCAGAGTCCGTGGCCTATGTTCGTGTTGACGAAATTGTTCCCAAAGAAATGAAAAGGGATGAGTAGTTGGCATCACGTGCTCTAGGCACCTTTCCACGTGTCTCCGACGCTATTACTTACAAGTCACGTTAACAGGCTGTGTGCACCACGTTCCTGTGTCCTCACACCAGGTAAACTCTATGCCCGGCAGTTGGCGGCTCTAACAAAATTTAAAATACGTGTGTTTTTTGACCCAGTAGTTCTACTTCTCAAAAGTTATCCTCCAGATGTTTTTAGAGCAGTGCACATCTGTAATATCTTTGAGATAATTTAGGGGGAAAATATGTTTAAAGCTTCTTCTATAGGAGACTAAAATTACAGTTTATGCCCGAAATGGACCATTAGGCAGAAGTTTAACAAGACAAGGTTGTTCTGTGCTGTTTCGTATGTACTTACATGGAATAATTTCCAAACAAGGAACAGGAAAATACGTGTGGTATGCTATGCATTTATTTATTTGGAAAGCTGCGTGGGTCTGTTGGGCCATTATGGCAACTCGGTGTGCGGAGGGGTTGGGGATTAGCTTTTTTCTGTACGCTCCTTTCAGCTGCTTTGAGTTCTTACCATGGACATCTATGACCCATTCCAAAACTTAAGCAAAAGGGTGATTTTAAAAAGAGCCTTTTCCAAAAACGGCAACCCCCTTCTTTCTTACAGATCACGAGGCTAGAAAAAACGTGGACGGCCCTGAGGCACCAGTACACCCAAACCGCCATCCTCTACGAGAAACAGCTGAAGCCTTTTAGCAAAATCCTGCACGAAGGCAGAGGTGAGCTCGGCGTCAGTACAAGCGGGCCTGGGTGGCTGCCCTAGCAGTGTCACCTCTGGTCTGGTTTGATCAAAGCACTTAGTGGGGCATGTTACGGAGCTCCAAGCAATTGGCAGGATTTTTTTTTTTTACTTTATTTTTTATTGTTATTTCCCCAGCACGCTTTTTTTCTTTCCCCACTGTACAGCATGGGGACCCAGTTACACATACATGTATACATAATTTTTTCTCCCATTGTCATGCTACACAGCAGGATCTCATTGTAAATCCATTCCAAGGGCAACAGTTTGCATCCGTTAACTTCAAGCTCCCAATCCCTCCCCCTCCTTCCCCCTCCCTCCAGGCAACCACAAGTCTGTTCTCCAAGTCCATGATTTTCTTTTCTGTGGAAAGGTTCATTTGCGTGGTATATTAGATACCAGATATGAGTGATATCATATGGTATTTGTCTTTCTCTTTCTGACTTATTTCACTCAGGATGAAAGTATAGTTCCATCCATGTTGCTGCAAATGGCATTATTTCATTCTTTTTTATGGCTGAGTAGTATTCCATTGTGTATATATACCACATCTTCCTAGTCCAGTCATCTGTTAATGGACATTTGGGTTGTTTCCATCTCTTGGCTCTTGTGAATAGAGCTGCAATGAACATGTGGGTGCATGTGTCTTTTTTAAGGAAAGTTTTGTCTGGATATATGCCCAAGAGTGGGATTGCTGGGTCATATGGTAGTTCTATGTATAGATTTCTATATCTCCATACTGATCTCCATAATGGCTGTACCAGCTTACATTCCCAATAGTGCAGGAGGGTTCCCTTTTCTCCACACCCCCTCCAGCATTTGTTATTTGTGGACTTATTAATGATGGCCATTCTGACTGGTGTGAGGTGGTATCTCATGGTAGTTTTGATTTGCATTTCTCTAATAATCGGGGATGTTGCACATTTTTTCACGTGCTTGTTGGCCATCGGTAGATCTGCAGGATTTTTGATGGGTCATACAAGGCTTTCATCAGATGACAGCATGACTTGTAGGTTTGCAGTTGCTAAAACAAGACGTGGGCTACCAGTCACCTCATTCTGTGCTTAACTTCATACGGTGAGGTATAATTGACATAACCTGATTTTAGTTTCAGGTGTATAAGGATTTGATATTTATTTGTTGCAAAATGATCACAATAAGTCCAGTTAACATCCACCACCAAACATAGTTCTTTTTCCCTCGTGTTGAAAGCTCTTCTCATGATAGGAGCTTTCAACATCCATCCTGCTAGGTGCAAACATGCAAGACAGTATTAAGTGTAGTCGCCATGCTGTATATCACACCCCCAGAACCAGCTAACTTTAAAACTGGAGGTTTGCACCTTGTGATTCCCTTCACCCATTTCACTTCTGCCTCTGCCCGTCTCAGACAACCACCAATCTAGTCTCTAGATCCATGAGTTCAAGGGGTGTCTTTATCATTGGTTTTTGTTTTTGTTTTTCTTAGATTCCACATGTAAGTGAGCTCATACGATAGGTATCTTTTTCTGTCTGACTTATTTCACTTAGCATAATGCCTTGAAGTTTCATTTGTGGTGTCAAAATGGCAGCCTTCTTTTTTAATGGCTGAATTACGTATCTATGTATATATGTGTGTATGTAGGTATATATGTGTGTATATATATGTATATGCACATGCCGCATTTTTTAAATTGAAGTGTAGTTGATTTATAATGTGTTAGATTCTGGTTACAGTAAGGTGGTTCAGTTATACATATATGTATTCTTTTTTCATATTCATTTTCCTTATAGGTTATTACAAAATATTGAATATCGTTCCTTGTGCTATACAGTAGGACCTTGTTGCTTATCGATTTTATACATAGTAGTTTGCATCTACTATTACCAAACTCCTATTTTATCCCTCCCCTACTTTCCGCCTTTGTTTTTATATGTTGGGAGTTGGTTTCTGTTTTGTAAATAAGTCCATTTGTATCATACTTTAGATTCCACATATAAATGATATTTGTCTTTCTCTGACTTACTGTGATAATCTCTAGATCTATCCATATTGCTGCAAACAGCATTATTTGATTCTTTTTAATGGCTAAGTAATATTCCACCACCACACACACACCCCACATCTTCTTTATCCGTTTATCTGTCAGTGGACATTTAGATGGCTTATATATCTTGGCTATTGTAAACAGTGCTGCTATGAACATTGGGGTGCAGGTTATCTTTTCAAACTAGAGTTTTCTCCAGATATCTGCCCAGGAGTAGGATTGCAGGTTCATATGGTAACTCTGTTTTTAGTTTTTTAAGGAATCTTTATCCTGCTTTCCATAGTGGCTATGCCAGTTTACATTCCCACCAACAGTGCAGGAGGGTTCCTTTTCCCCACACCATCTCCAGTATTTATTGTTTGTGGACAATTTAATGATGGTCATTCTGACCAGTGTGAGGTGACACCTCATTTAGTTTTGATTAACATTTCCCTAATAATTCGTGATGTTGAGTATTTTAAATTTGGACATCCGTATGTGTTTATATATTTTGGAAATTAAGTCCTTGTCAATCACATCATTTGAAATGTTTTCTCCCAGCCCATAGGTTGTTCTTTCATTTTGTTTATGGTTCCCTTTGCTGTGCAAAAGTTTGTAAGTTTGATTAGGTCCCATTTGTTTATTTTTGTTTTTATTTCTATTGCTTTGGGAGACTGACCTAAGAAAACATTGCTGTGATTTATGTCAGAGAATGTTTTGTGTTCTCTTCTAGGAATTTTAATGTCTTATATTTAAGTCTTTAAGACATTTTGGGTTTGGTTGTCTATTTATTTATTCATTTCTGCTTTTTAGGGCCGAACCCATGCCCATATGGAGGTTCCCAGGCTAGGGGTCAAATTGGAGCTGTAGCCACCAGCCTACATCACAGCCACAGCAACATGGGATCCAAGCTGCACCTGTGACCTGCACCACAGCTCACGGCAATGCCGGATCCTTAACCCACTAAGTGAGGCCAGGGATCGAACCCACAACCTCATGGTTCCTAGTTGGGTTCATTAACCACTGAGCAATGATGGGAACTCCTGTGAGTTCTTTATATAATTAACCCCTTATGAGATACATGATTAGAAAATATTTTCTCCCATTCAGCAGGTGGCCTTTTCATTTTTTGATGGTTTCCTTTGCTGTTGAGAAGCTTTTTAGTTTTGTGCACATGTTTATTTTTGCTTTTGGGGTCAAATTCAAAAATATAAATTGTACCAGGACCCAAGTCAAATAGCTTACTGCCCATGTTTTTCTCTAGGAATTTTATGATTTCGGGTCTTAAACTTGTTTTTAATCTATGTAGAGTTGATTTCTGTGTATGGTGTAAGATAGTGGTTCAGTTTCATTCTTTAGCATGTAGCTGCCCAGTTTCCCCAGCACCATTTATTGGAAAGACTGTTCTTTTGTATATTCTTGGCCACTTTGTCACAAATTAATTGGCCGTATGTGTGTGGTTTTGTTTCAGGGCTCCCTCTTCTGTTTCCCTGATACATGGGCCTGTTTTTATGCTAGTTCCATGATGTTTTAATTACTATAGCTTTGTTATATAGTTTAGAGTCAAGGATTATGATGCTTCTAGCTTTGGTCTTTTTTTTTTTTTTTCCTCAAGATTGCTTTAGCTATCCAGGATCTTTTGTGTTTCCACATCAATTTTAGGATTGCTTTATTTTTGTGAAAAATGCTATTGGAATTTTATAAGGATTGCGTTTGGTCAGCAGATTGCCTTGGGTAATACGGACATTTAACAATATGAATTCTTCCATTCCATGAGCACAGAATATCTTTCCATTTACTTGTGTCTTCGTCAGTTTCTTTCATCAGTATCTTAGAGTTTTCAATATACAGGTGTTTCATCTCCTTGGTTAAATTTATTCCTAGGTATTTTATTCTTTTTGATGCAATTATAAATGGAATTATTGTCTTAATTTCTTTCTGATAGTTTGTTACTAGTGTATAGAAATGGAGCAGGTTTTTATATGTTTATTCTGTATCTTGCAACTTTACTGAATTTGTTTATTAGTTTTAACAGTTTTTCATGGAAGTCTTGAGCATTTTCCATGTATAATATCATGTCACCTGTAAATAGTAACAGTTTTACTTTTTCCTTTCCAGTGTGGATGGGTTTTCTTTCTTTTTCTTGCCTAATTGCTCTGGTTAGGACTTTCATTGCTATGTTGAACAGAAGTGGTGAATAGGCATCCGTTTATTCCTGATCTTAGAAAGAAGAGTTTTAGCTTTTCATCATCGAGTGTCATGTCAGCTATGGGCTTGTTAGATATGGCTTTGGTTATGTTATACATTCCCTCTGTACCTACTTTGTTGAGAGTTCTTATTATAAATGGTTGTTGAAATTTTTTTTTTTCTGATGGCCACACCTGTGACATATGTAAGTTCACAGGCTAGGGGTCAAATTGGAGCTGAGGCCTACACCATAGACCACAGCCGTGGCAACACCAGATCCAAGCCACATCTGTGACCTACGCTGTAGCTTGCACCAATGCCGGATCCTTAACCCACTGAGCAAGGCCAGGGATCAAACCCATATCGTCAGAGACAACACTGGGTCCTTAACCCTCTGATCTACAACAGGAACTCCTCATATCGGTTTCTGAATGTTGAACCCTCCTTGCATCCTTGGAATAAATCTCACTTGGTCACGGTGTATGATCTTTATAAATACATTGTTGAAATCAGTTTGCTAATATTTTGTTCAGGATTTTTGGATCTGTGTTTATTAGGGATATTGGCCCATAACTGTCTTATCTTGTGGCGTTACACAGGTTATAGTCTTATGAGACCCTGGGGCATAAGCCCCGCTGGCCATCAGAGCTAAGCAGTGTAGAGGTGTCCTCTGGAGGCAGCCGGAAAACTGGATGCCAGACAAGGGTGTGAGCTGCTTTCAGGGAGACACCAGTGAGCTGGAGCAAGGCAGAGGGAGAGTACAAAGACCGCCTCGGCCATCAGCCTCCATTTGCTGAGAGGGCCTCTGAGGCCCCTAGCTGTACACCAGGCCAGAAGCCTGCCCCTTAGGCCAAAGCTTAAAGATTAGCTAATGAGCCTCATTTGCATAATGCCCAGGCCCCTCTCAACTGGCTGACTCTGCACTGAACCCTGGGGCAGGTGAGTCCCAGTTCACATTGTTGGTTTTCAGTTAGATGTTCTGGGGGTTTACCTCTGAGAATCTAGTCTTAAAAATTGGGGTGTCCCATGTGGGGTTCAAGCCCTTCGCTCCTGAAGAAGCTCCAGCTCTTGAGTTCCCTATTGTGGGCCCCTGCGCTAGAGGTGGGGCTTGTGGTGAGATTGCATCTGAGCTGCTCCTGCCTGCTCTGATGTGGGCCTTCTCTCATGCCCACTGCATAGGAGGTATCCAGACAGTGTTCAGGTTTTTCCAGAGGCCGCTGTTCCATATTTAGCTGCAGAATCAGTGTGTCTGCAGAAGGAGGTGAGCCCAGGATCCTCCTACGTTGCCTTCTTCAGCTGGAACTCTCTGCCCTCAACTTGAAAAAAGAATTCGAGGTGAAGCACTTGACCCCTTGTTTTTCAGAGTCTACGTGTGTTCCCCCGAACAGTATATCAGTCCCACTGCTGATGCCCCTCGTTACCTTAATGGAGCGTGAGGCTGTCACTTTTGAAGGAACTGACATGTGGGAAAAAAACGACGAAAGCTGTGAGATTCTGCTGAACCACTTGGCAACGGCCCGACTCATGGCTGAAGCTGCCGACAGTTACCGGACCAACGCCGAGAGGAACTTGGCAGGTGAGAGCTGCTTCTGGTCGAGTGCTGTCTGCTGTGCCCAGTAACTGGAAAGAGGGAATGAAAGAGCATGGGTGCTCTCAGCTAGAAAAAGACCAATGGGGGAGATGAAGGCGCGGGAACTCCATTTCCTGTATGACTGAGCATGACCTACTCTTCACTCTCTTAATGCCTCTGTGACTTGGGGATCTGTTTCTCCCTTCCTTCTACGTATTCTGTTGTGTCTGGGGTATAAACAGACAGAAGGGGTCCAGAAAGAATTGGTCAGCCTGTCTACCGCGAGTACCTCTAAAGCATCACCATCAGAAAAGCTGGACCCACATGAGGAGATGGAGTCTGACTTGTCTGGGAAGGAAGCTCCCCTGCTCTTGGCACCAGAGGGTCCAGCATAAGCAAAGGCCCCGAGGGAGCTGGGGGGAAAGCATGAACCCCAGTACTTGGCTTTGGATTAGTGTAAAAGGCGTCGTAAGGAGCGGCCACCCAGGCTAAGGGGGCGCTGGAGACAGATGGGCAGAGCTGTCGTGGGGGCCGGCGGCTGAGGAGGAGCCCGTGGGAAGGTTTGAAACATGGGATGCTGTCGTCCCATGGTCAGATCGACGTTTTAACTCTGGCGACTGTGGGGAGGAAGGGTGGAGGGCTGAAGCTTTGAGGCAAAAAGACCACCTAGGAAGCAAGTGCAAGAACCAGGGCTTTACCCATGCCGAGGTCAGGGATGACTCTTTTCTCCAGCTCCCTCTAGAATTCTAACACTCTCCAAGGGCCCCACGGTTGGAGCCACAAGGTTCAGACCCAGATGGGGCAGGCGAGGCCATGTTACGGAATTCCGTTTACATCCCATTTCTAGAAAAGGCAAGACAATAGCGACAGAAAGCAGCTTCGTGGTTGGCTGACTGGAAAGAGGTTCTGGGGGATTTTTGAGGGTGATGGCAGGTCGTGCTGGTTGTGCAACTCTGCAGCTAAAAGGGGTGAATCATGACAAGCAAATTATACATCAATACAGCTGTTGGTTTTTTTAAACAAAAGGTCCTTTGAATGCTCCTCATCACACTACAACCCAGAGTGGCTTGTGATGCAAAATTTTATTCTATCACGTCCCAGTGAGTTCACCTGTTACCCTTCTCCGAAGGCGCTGAGTCCTTGGGGAGGCCCTGCCCTGCCCCGTGTAGAGTAGATCCTTTCGAAGTTCGGAGAGAGGTTCGTTTTAATCCTCCTTTCAACTCGAAAGTTCAGTCTATTTTCAACACTGTGTTTCAGGCAGAACCGAAGTTTTTGTCTTGTTTTGATTAGGTTTTCAACCAGATGAAGAAATGAGTGAAATCTTCAAGACCGAATTCCAAATGCGATTGCTCTGGGGCAGCAAAGGGGCGCAGGTCAATCAGACGGAGAGATACGAGAAATTCAACCAGATTTTAACTGCCCTCTCACGTAAACTGGAACCTCCTCCTATGAAGCAGGCAGAGCTTTGATAACACGCCAGAGAACGTTAGGATCGAATGTCAAGCTTCTCCAGTTTCTCCTTTGGGAAAGCTTATCATTTGATGAAGTAATCATGTGCGAATCTGACAATATACAAGCTTTTAGTATCCACAGGATATTAAACATGTAAATTGCACAGAGCACACTTATTTATGAATTGTTTAAAATTACTACTGATTTTAAAATGAATGATAATTTATTAAAGTAACTATTGCTAATGTTGTGATCAGCAAATCTAAGACCCAGCTCTGCTGGCTGGTTGCTCCCCGTTACTGAGGTATTTCACCATTTTCGTTTTATTGCCATGTCAGCTAAGTGTAAATAGAAGAGTTTTAAAAGCATGAAACATTTCAGAAGGTATCAGTTGTATGATATTCTTTAAATATGAAAAATGTACATAGTCATATGCAAATATATCTTTTTGTGAACAACTGTATCCGGTCTCTTTAATATTAAACAATTCATTGCAAGACAATAATTCTACCTCCCGCCTTCCCTTTGCCACTTCCTTTGCCACTCGGTCCTGATGGTAAGCCAAAATCAGGGACAGTGGCCTGGAAAATTGAAGGTTTCTGGCTTCAGGGGCAGAGCGAATAGTGATACGCGTTTAGAGCACCTGGTGCCAAGTGAGCACCAGGAGTTCCCGCTGTGGCTCGGCAGGTTAACAACCTGAAATAGTGTCCGTGAGGATATGGGTTCGAGCCCTGGACTCGCTCAGTGGGTTAAGGATCCAGTGTTGCCACAAGCTATGGTATAGGTCGCAGATGCAGCTCGGATCCAGCACGGCTGCGGCTGTGGTGTAGGCCGGCAGCTGCAGCTCCAATTTGACCCCTAGTCTGGGAACCTCCATATGCCACAGGTGCGGCCCTAGAAAAACAAAGAGTAGCATATGCTAGTACAGTTCATAACATTATTTCACATATTTCTAAATAATTGACTTTTTTCTTCTAGCTGATAAGAATGCGTTTTCTAAGTTTGTTTTCTAGGTTTTGACTTCTCGTTCACCAGTATCCACCTCAATTTTTTTCTGTTGTAGAAAATTTGAATTACAAGACTTTAATAAACTTCTATCACTCTGCCACCAACTATACATAGCAATTTGGTTTTTATTCCTATTGTCTAAATAATTTGGGGACCATAGAGAATAGTTTCATATCCAGCTTTTCTCAAATAAGTTGCAAAAATTTCTCCGTGATGTTAAATAGCCTTTGAAAGGTGATTTATTGGCTCCAGATAATTTCACCACCATCCTATCATAGGCCATCTTAAAGAGGCCTCCTGGAACCAAGTACATTGTCATCTATTGAATACAATGGAAATGACAGTTTCAAATCCTGGGACACTATATTATCATTAATAGGGCCTAGAATCATGAAGCCCTTCTCCCCGTTTTTAACAGGAGCCATCACTTTTTTCATTTGCTGAAAATATCCAAAGCACACTTCTGCTTTTGACAATATAGTGGCTCCTAGAACGCTTCCTATGACTACATTTTCATACCTTTAAGGCACCGTTAAGCTTGAGAGAATGCGAGGAAAATCCCCAAGGAACAATCCTCTCCCCTCGCCTCACCCTCCAAAATGAGCAACACTTTTTTGTTCTTGTTTTGTTTTTGTTTGCATCCATGGCATACAAAAGTCCTGGGACCAGGACCACACCACAACACCAACCTGAGCCACAGAAGTGACAATGCCAGATCCTTAACCCACTGAGTCGCCAGGGAACTTCCAGGAATAACAAATTTAAATCAACTCGGTAAGAGAACTTAAAAGCTGGGGTAGCTCTAGAAAGCAGATACATCGATTCAGTGAATGGGAGGCAGTGTCTCAGGGGAGCGGACCATGAAATGCCTCCATTAAGTAGGGAGCCTTAAAGAATCCTGGCTAATAAGCTGGAAAAAAAAAAAATCCATCTGCCAGGAGAGTTACCAGAAAGCAGTCCTGGCCTTCAGGCACAGCTACAGGAAGAAAAATAAGTGCAATGATCATGGACTTTGTTGAGGATTTGCAGCTACAAGCCTCTCCTCAAACAGGTCTAAAGTTTACTTAACTCCAGAAATTGGTTTGCCACAGTCTCAGGTGGGTGGCAGCCTCGGGCCTGGCAGACATAAACCCACCCCATCAGGAGGAAAGTGTCTAGTGTCTCCACAGATTAAAGTAAAACAATACAAACATACATACACAGGACAAGTAGAAGCAGTGTGTGAAAAGCAAAATCCTGGGAGAAAACAAAGATTTATAACCCCAATACCTTCTGATACTGGAATTATAGTTTGGATCCAAAGCAAATCATATATGAATGTGACTAAAGAAAACATGAATTCAAACAGGAAATGAATATTTAAAAAAGATCGTATATTAAGAAATTATGTAGACCCTTTAGAAATGTATTAATAATGAAATGAAAAACTCAATAGGTACTAATATTAAACAGAAAATCAGATCCAATTGACGCTTTAATGAGCTAGAAGACATATCTGAAGACCATGCCAGGGATACAGCAGAGACAAGAAGAGGAAAAACAGAAGAGAGGCTTAAAGGATTTGAAATAGAATGACTCTAGGCATCTCATCAGAGACTGAGAAGGCAAGAGAAGTGGGGAGGGAGGAAGGAATTCATCCAGAGAAAGGTCTGAGATTTAAGGACTGGTAAGCAGAGAAACTGTAAAGTTTATAGGTATATCGAAACAAACCCTAAAAATAGTGCCCACCCTGTGAGGTTAAGACAGTTGAGGGAGTTCCCACTGTGGTTCAGAGGGTTGAGAACCTGACCAGTATCCACGAGGATGCAGGTTTTTTCCCTGGCCTTGCTCAGTGGGTTAAGGATCTGGTGTTGCCACGAGCTGTGGTGTAGGTCGCAGACACAGCTTGGATCCCGTGTTGCTGTGGCTGTGGCTCGGATTCAACCCCTAGTCTGGGAAATTACATGTGCTGCAGGTGCGGCCTTAAAAACAAACAAACAAAAAAACCCAGCAGTTACGAGAGAGGGAACAGGGAGTGACTTGGGAGGGGGATGTGGTGGTTTCCGAGGTGCTGGTGATGTGCCCACGCAAGTACTGACTTTCTAGGAACTTGAGCTGTACCTTTACGTGATATGCATTTCCTGATTAGCTAATATATTAACATGTTAAAAACATTTTTTAAAATATGTGATACTTAGGAATATTTCCAACAATAAGAACGTGGTGAAGGCATTTTTAAACTTTATTCTAAAAGTCTGAAAACCACTGGAAAAAAAGTAAACCAAGACACCATGCTCATAAGTGAGAAGGTTTGCTATTAAAAATACTAGTTATTCAGGGAGTTCCCGTCGTGGCGCAGTGGTTAACGAATCCGACTAGGAACCATGAGGTTGCGGGTTTGGTCCCTGCCCTTGCTCAGTGGGTTAACAATCCGGCGTTGCCGTGAGCTGTGGTGTAGGTTGCAGACGCGGCTCGGATTCTGCGTTGCTGTGGCTGTGGTGTAGGCCGGCAGCTGCAGCTCTGATTCGACCCCTAGCCTGGGAACCTCCATATGCCGCGGGAGCGGCCCAAGAAATAGCAAAAAAAAGACAAAAAAAAAAAAAGAAATACTAGTTATTCAAACAATCTATATGTTCAATGCAATCCCACTCAAAAACACCACAGAACTTTTCAAGGTAACTTGATAAGCTCTTCTTAAAACTTGCCTATGGCAAGGAAGTCAAGACCATCCTAGGAGAATAAGGGGTGGGTGGGGACAGGGAGGGAGGAAATCTCTTCTATATAAAAAGCTCATTATCAAGTCACGGTAATCAAGAGACTGTCGTTAAAATTCTGACATGTGACAAGAGTTAGCAGTGCCAATCAGTGGGGGGAAGGATTTTTTAAAATAGATAATTCTTGTTCTTTTTTAAAAATAATTTTTGAACTGGTTAAGCAAATGAAAGAGGAAGGAGAATGGCTCCTTACCTCCTATCAGACACCAAAATAAAATCTAGATGAATTAAGAACCTACCTGTGGGAGTTACCGTGGTGGCTCAGTGGCTAACGAATCCGACTAGGAACCATGAGGTTGCGGGTTCGGTCCCTGGACTTGCTCAGCGGGTTAAAGGATCCGGTGTTGCAGTGAGCTGTGGTGTAGGTCGCAGATGCGGCTCGGATCTGGCGTTGCTGTGGCTGTGGTGTAGGCCGGCAGCTGCAGCTCCTGGGAACCTCCATGTGCTGCAGGAGCGGCCCTAGAAAAGGCAAAAAGACAAAGAAGAAAAAAAAAAAAGGACCTACCTGTGGAAGGCAAAATCATAACACTTTCAGAAGAAAATACAGGAGAGGATCTTTCTTACTTTGAATCAAAGGGGAATTTCTTAAGCTAGACAGGGAAGCGTTAAATATGAAAGGCTGATCACTCCACATTAAAAGGAACTTCTATTCTCCAAAAGAGAACACAAAGGGAAAGGACTGAAAGCTATTAGCAACACACAACGGGGTGACAGGCAGCCTCCCAGCAGACCCCAGCTGCCCCTGCCGTGATGCTCGCACCCCGTGCTGTGCCCTCCCACGGTTGGTGTGCACCCCGAGTGGGAAGAGGTACTGGTACTCATCTGAGATGAGGTCAGAAGACGCTGCAGATTCCGTCTGGAGTTCTCCTCTCTTGAATCAGTCACTGGGGGAAGCAAGAGGCCCCGGTGTGAAGAGGCCCACGCGGCAGGGACCAGAGGCCCCGCACCACGTGAGTGGTGGTGGACGTGGACTCTCTCCGGCCTGAGTCAAAGCTTTGAGATGGTTGCAACCCTGGTCAAGAGCTTGACCGCGATCTCCTGAGAAACTCCGAGCCAGAGTCACCAGCTGTGTTCCACAGCAAGAGAGAACCATTATACCCTTCCTACAAAAAGAACACTCACGAATAGATATAGAAAGACAACCAGCCACAGAAAAAAAATGGGCAAAAGACATAAACGGGCTTTTCACACAAGAGGAAACACATACAGGAAATAAGATGTTCAACTTCATCAATAATCAAGAAAAAGCAAATTAAAGAGCTCCCGTTGTGGCTCAGTGGTTAACGAACCTGACAAGCATCCATGAGGATGCAGGTTCGATCCCTGGCCTCACTCAGTGGGTCAAGGATCTGGCGTTGCTGTGGCTGTGGTGTAGGCCGGCAGCTACAGCTCCGATTCGACCCCTAGCCTGGGAACCTCCATATGCCGCCAGTGCGGCCCTAAGAGTCAAAAGGGCAAAAAAAAAGAGAAAAGAAAAATTAAGACTACAGTGAAATGCTACTTTATAACCATTAAACTGTAAACAAAATATTTTTTTGAACTTTTGCTCCTAAATTGTTGACCGGGACATGGAACATAGATAATGCTCTACACAACTTGGAGGTGTGGAAAAATGCTGCATTTTTAAGGGGAAATCGAAAAAGTGAATTAAACCGAAGGTAGTTCTAACCCGTTAGCTCATTCCTAGGTATAGATCTTAGAGAACCATCAGTGAATGCGCACATGGATGTGCGTAAGAGCACTGTTGACACCAGCGAAATTCAGGAAATAGTCCAGATGTCCAACAGGAGAATGGGTGAATTCTGTGTATTGATGTACTGGAACACCCTACATAGCAACATGAACTATGCCTTAACCTGGATAAATCTGAGAATACGGATGAGTGAAAAAGAAATCTTGGAAGATACCATATAATATTCTAAATATTTAACAGTGGGATGTTAGTAATACGTAAACCATATGAATAAATACAAGTCAATGTGTAAAACAGTCCCCTTTATTCTTTAAATAAATTACATAATTAAACAGCTTATCAAGTGATAAAAGTAACACAAATCAGGAGTTCCCGCCGTGGCTCAGCATTAAAACCCGGCCAGTGGGATTTCCCGTTGTGGAGCAGTGGAAACGAATCTGACTAGTATCCATGAGGATTCGGGTTCCATCCCTGGCCTCGCTCAGTGGGTTAAGGATCCGGCCTTGCCGTGAGCTGTGGTATAAGTTGCAGATGCAGCTCAGATCCCACGTGGCTATATGGCTGTGGCATAGCCCAGAGGCTACTGCTCCAAGTCAACCCCTAGCCTGCTAACCTCCATATGCTGGGCTAAAAAGACAAAAAAAAAAAGGAACCCGATTGGTATCCATGAGGATTCGGGTTGGATCCCTGGCCTCGCTCAGTGGGTTAAGGATCCAGCACTGCCACAAGCTGTGGCCATAGGTCACAGATTCAGTTCAGATTTCACATTGCTGTTGCTGGTGGCATAAGCCAGCAGTTGCAGCTCTGATTCAATCCCTAGCCTGAGCACTGACATATGCCATGGGTGTGGCAATGCAATGAAAAAAAAAAAAGAAAAAAAAAAAAAAAAAAAAGCACATGTCACCAATCCCTAAGAACTTCCAAATAACTTGATTAAATACCTGGGTTGGTATTATTTTTTTGACGTGGCTGTCACCAGCTAAACAATCCCTCCATGAGTCAATACAGGGCTGCAAACTCAGAGATTTCCCCATCAGTTGTTAGTTATTAATTTGCTAATGTGCTGTCTGGCACCTGAAGAGCTAGGACACGCAGCTGACCCGTCTCACCTCACTGGACAGAACAGTACCATCTGGACGTGGGCCACATGCCAAGAGCCAGTGGCAGGAGCTCCCAGTTAGAGGAAAGACAGCGGAGAAAGTGGGGAAGAGGGAGGAAGGTGGGTGGGGATTGATGCTCTTGGTTGTCAGCACTGGGACCTTGTGTTTCATGTCTGTCTCATTCCACACCCAAGACTGTGTCACCCACACTGGCCAACCAGGAAAGCAGCAACGAATGACTAGCGCTGGTTACACTGCAGGACAAAGGAGAAGGCGAAGAGAGCAAACACTGAGCAGGTCTACTGGGGCTTCCAAGGGCCCTGAGACCAAGGAGCTTCCCGTGCCCAGGAAGTGAGAGGACAGGGGGACCTGTAGGGCAGGGGTCATGCTGTCACTTAGCATACACACTCTCTGGGGATTAAACAAAGGCTGGTAGTGCCACCAGAACTGAGACGTGTCTTCTCTCCATCCCGGAGCAGGATGGAGAGGCATTTCTTTGGAGGATTAAACAGGTCTTCCTCAGCTTAGTTGGCCAGGTCACTCTCCGGTTCAATAAATCCTCCAACACCTGAAATAACAGTACGTTTACAGTAACAAGCACTGCAGCTTTGTTTCCAGAGCTCAAACAGAAGTGTCATGTGTCATTTCTGAGATGTAGCACATATGCTGAAACTTAATTGTTCTACTACTTTTCAGATTTTTTTACCAACCAGTAAGGAAATACCTCAATATACAGCATTAATTGTAGCGGTATCAGCCGTTCCCATCATGGCTCAGCAGAAACGAATCTGACTGGCATCCATGAGGATGCGGGTTTGATCCCTCGCCTCGCTCAGCAGGTTAAGGATATGGCATTGCCGTGAGCTGCGGTGTAGGTCGCAGGTGCCGCCCGGATCTGGCGTTGCTGTGACTGTGGTATAGGCCGGGAGCTGTAGCTCTGATTCAACCCCTAGCCTGGGAAGCTCCATATGCTGTGGGTGCAGCCCTAAAAAAGACAGAAAAAAAAATTTTTCTTTTAAAGTTGTGGTGGTAACAGCCCTGCTCCTAACAGAGTATGACACCGTCTTTCCAGAGCTCAAGCCCATGGATGGAGTTCTTCTATTGTGCTAAAGGTTAGGATCTGGCATATTCACTGCAGTGGCTCGGAGAGCTGCTGTGGGGAGGGGTTCAATCCCTGGCTCAGGATCTTTCATGTTGCAGGTGCAGCCAAAACCAACCAAAAAACATGGAAAGCTCATCAGGTTTAGAAAAAATACTCATGTGGCAAAATGGAAAAGGAAAAAAAAAAAAAGCAACAATACACATAAAATTCAGGATAGGAGGTCCCATTAAGGCTCAGCAAGTTACGAACCCAACAGAGTCTCCGTGAGGATGCTGGTTCAATCCTTGGCCTTGCTCAGTGGGTTAAGGATCTGACATTCCCGCAAGCTGCAGGGGAGGGGGCAGATACGGCTTGGATTAGACATTGCTGTGGCTGTGGTGCAGGCCAGCAGCTACAGCTCCAATTTGACCCCTGCCTGGGAACTTCCGTATGCTGTAGGTGCAGCCGTAAAAAAAAAAAAATTAAATAAATAAAATCAGGATCTTGATTATCTTTGAAGGCGATAATTTCCTATTTTTTAAGTTGACAGGCGTATGTTTATTTTATCATGGTTCGTAACGTTCACGTCTTCCACTAGAGCGCTCCTCCGGGGTTCTGTTTGGGGTTTACCAAATCAGCTCACCACGAGCTCCCATCCTCCGCAACAATGCCATCACAGTCTTCCAAAAATGAGTAAGAACCCGTCAGTTACCGAAACTGTGCTGAAATCAAGACAATAATGCATACAGAGTTCCCCATTTGTACTTTAAAAAAAGAAAGGAGGCGAGTTTGATGTGAATTATTTTTAGGTCGGTTGCCCACTACATTTTCTCCTAAACCTCCTTTAAAAGGCTGACAAGATTATCAAGTACTCTCAAGAGGTGTCAAACGTCCCAGAATTTACTCTTCGAAATTTGTATTTCCCATACCCCAATCTTTTGGCATCTCTCCTATTTTCTATAGTTTCTTAGATTACAGACAGTGACTAAGAGACATATTTGATCCCAGGTGTATGAGCTCAATGAAATAAGTTTGGTGTTTTTTGCAGTATTTTCTCACCGGAACTAATTAATAGCTTCTTCACAAAGAAAAAAATCTATCCTTTTCACCGAGTCTGAAGATCCCTTTCCTTTTCACATTGTCATGAGGATGTTATCTTTCCCTGCCACGTGGGACTTGACGCCCCTGATCTCAGTTCAGACAGTAAAAGTCCTTTTCATTGTTGAGTTTTTGGGCTGACACTGTTTTCCTGCTATTTCCCTTTGTGTGTGTCCCCAGTTCCAGTCTTGGATGGATCTCTAAATTTTCGTACCAACACTTGGAACCCATCTTGTTTGGGATCGACCCTAAGTTTTCTTCCCTTTTAGTGTTTCTAGAAGACTAGTCGAAGTTCCATACTTGCCATTTTAAAAAGATGAGTCTCCTGGCACTGATTTCCTAAAGTCACAGCTGTGACATTAACTGTGGCCATCTTCCTTCTCCGTGTTTCGAGACGGCACGGAGACACTCTCTGACCGATCGGGAACCCAAGCAGAAGCACAGGAAACGCCGACCAGCCAGAGGCTAGATGGAGCTATGCAGTAAAGGGACAATTCTGATGGATGCGCAGGGTAGGACAGTGTAAAATCGAAGCACGTGTGACCCAGCAACTGCAGAAGAAACATTCTACAAAGTCCCAACTCTTACCTCGATTTAAACTCGCTCTAAAGAAACAGTTATTTTTTTCCCTTCAGGAAAGCTTGAGAGAAATTAAAACCAGAAGAAAAATTTTGAAACTCCTTTGCAAAACGGTGGCCCAACAGAGATGCCCAAGCACGACGGTGGGGACCCGGTCATCTGCTTTGCGTGACCTGGGACTTAGGATGAGCACATTCAGGAACAAAACCATCACATCTCTTTCGTTCACACGGCAGTAAGAGATAACTCTACACAGCTTACCCGACCATGAAAAGATTGTTTTATTCCATGAAAATATTCTCAACAGAGAACACCATCTCAAACAGAGCATTTACATTAGGAAATCAATGTGGGCACAAAGAGTAAAAATTACTGAAAAACTAAAGATTTCTTCTGGACAATTCACATGTTCCAAATTTAAGAATGATTTAAACTGTGCAAGTACAAATGTCTTTCCTACGTGATAAACAGGTTGCACTATCCCACATGAAGGAACTGCCTCCTACGGAAGCAAATCCTGCTTCAAGGAAAACAAACAGTAGCTTGAGAAGAACAGTCAGTCCTCACAAGAAAGCCTTAAACTTTGCCCTCTGTGGCTGCCAGCCACAGACCCACAAACCCTGCACGCTTTGTACAGAGGCTTGCACGGTCAGGTCACATTTCCTCTTCACTGCTAACCTTTAAAATAAAAACAGCACTGGATTTTAAAACTACTGTACGTAGTCTGTCAGTATTGAATAATGTCACATTATATAAATAACCCTGTAACGAGAATTAAAATCTAAAACGTCCTAGCTTACTAGCCTTAAAGGTCATACACTCTATGTCGGCTGTGTAACGGGGCGAACTTGATCTTACGAAGGCGTCACCTTCCACGCAACGTCATTCGTCTTTAGTATAACTGGCAGTACGATTCAAACAACACTGGGGAACATTATTAAAGCAGTCACACAGCTTCTAAAATATTGCTTAAAATCCAACAATACACAGACCATTTCACGTTCTCTTTCTTCCTTCAGAACAGTAAAGAACCAAATTAACGAAGCTTCCATGTTACAAATATCCCCCCGCCCCCAACCCCTCCTCCTTAACCACCACTAAGAAACCAGTTAGGATACAAGTCATGAACAGAAGCACAAATGCGAGCCGGGACAACAGGAGCAATAGGAGCACTAAGGACGATTATATTTACAAGTATAAACATACAGAAATTCCCATTTTACAAGTAAAAGTGCACATAGATCATTACAAAGTTTCACTAAATTTTATCTGGTTCAAACAAAATCATCACTTGGAAGCAGACTATCACTATAATAGTTAAATGAGAACAGGGTAACCCCAAATTAAAAAACACTGGGGGGAGAGGACCACAAAACTCATGAAAACACTGAGTAAAATGGACTTGGACACATCTTTAGTTTGATGCAGAAACTTGAAGATGCACCATCAACACGGTAGAGCTCTAAGAGCCACCTACCGAGGTTGGGTCGGCAGCCGCGGCAGCTCTGCCGAGTTCAAGGAGGTCGCACTGAGCTGACACACGAAGCCCTTTGTGGGATACTGAGCGGTAGTGTTGGCCATCAACAGATGCAGGCACTCTAGTTTAAGGCAGCGTCTGAATGGAAGCGGCTGACTTCTGAGGCCAGTCCTCGGTCTTGAGGTGGTGAGGGTCCTTTCAGTGCTGACACAGACTCTTCCCCGACTGCGGTGCTAAAGGTGTATCGCGTTTCAAAGAGTTCCTTCAACTGGGCTGTAGGCTAGAGCAGAGATGGTTCTTTTTCCGGTCATAAACACTTGGGGTTCACAACTACGTCTTCGCAATGCCCAAACTGGAATGTTCTGCAGTGGGGAAGTTACAGCAGCGCACACAAACACTACGATGGGAACACTCGTGCTGGAGGTGTCTGACAGAGTGATGTGCACTACAAGTGTAAAACAAAACAAAAGCTTCGACGAGAACAAGGGGTCTTAAAGGCATGCCTGAAAATCTAAACTCCATCCCTCTAGACATGCAGGGGGATGTTAGCAAGCACAGAGGTGGCGAGGCAGACGCTGACAAATGGCAAGGACTCTAACAGACAATGGGTTGAGAAGCCAATCGAGAGAGAGCTGGGACGGAGGCCGTCCTGTTGGGACAGCCAGCTGTTAAGACAGACTGAATGACAGCTCTGCATTCTTTCTGATGTGGACATCAGTAAAATAAACGGGGGAAAAAGGTGGCTTTTTTCCTTTTACGTGAGCAACCGTAAATGACGAATTTAAGGGTTGGCATTATAATGATTGTTTTTAACAACGTATGGAAATGCTAATGAAGTTAGTAAAAAATAATCATGTCTGCATGCACTCATGCAACTTGCTTCTCTCTCTCTCCACGCCTGACACCTCTCCTCCCTCCCCCAAAGCAGCTGCATGTAACCTCCTTCCACATCTGGCCCACTTCCTCAGAAACCCTCTTCAGGAACCTGCAGTCCAGGAGGAAAAAGAAAAGAACAATTACTGAAGACCTTTGGCAAGGCCAAAAGAGGCGTCCAGCGCACATGTCTCTAAAATCATTTCATAGCCAGCTATTAAAAGCACCGGAAAATGTTGGAACACGAGCAAAATTAAGGACCCGTCTCTAACGGCGTCCTCCCTTTGCACAACTAGCCTGCACAATTCTGGATGGCTCGGGGTTTCCAACAAATGCATATTAAAATTAACTGGGAACAAAAACTATGCTAATGACCGGTGATTCAGCTAAGACGAGCAAAGGCCCTCCCTCAGTGATGGTACAGATACATTCCTCCAACCCAGTTGTCAAAAAAAGTCATTTTCCTTTCAAAGTAAAATGTGCCAGTACTTCCCCTCCATGAAAGATTTCCTCTATCTTTATTTAGAATCCACTTTTCTACATCTAATTGCCAGAGGCTAGTGTATTTCTCAAGGAAAAACACAAGCATTAACTTGGAAGAAAGCTTGTATATATTACTGAAAATTACTAGAAAACCTGAAAATATTCTCAGATCTTTAAAAAAAAGAGTCATTTTATTCACTTCAGAGCTAGACCAGGCTGGTTTATTTTGCATGTCTCTTGATGAGCCTGCTACTTCTTCTAGAACAGACTATGTGCTAGGTGCCTGTTTTCTTCCTAAGATGAAAATGATTCTATTTTGATCTGATTAGCCAACCATTATTACTTTTTTTTGCCTAGAACCTACAGCTGCAAATTCAAACTCCTTGGACCACATCACTCTTCTGCGCAGCTGCTTTTTCGTGCAGGCATTTCAGAGCAGTTTTACTTAATCTGAATTCACTACATCACAGTGTTTCCTGAAGCAGAGTGTGGGGTGGGGAGCTTTCTGTCTATGGATTCCTGCCCAATAGATCAAATAATCTGACCTATAAGGCAGAAAAACACAAACCCTTCACACAGACTTAAGCAGGACATAAAGCAAAAGGCATCAATTAAAAGCTTCACAGCAACATCACTCAAACGGTAAAGCATCACGAGAACAGCTTCTTGCGGTAATGTTCACATCTCTAAGATCGAGCCTACACTCAGCTCAGAGTCGACAACAAATCTTGGATGCTCTTTAAGGTGTCTCACGTTTTCCCACCCACTGAATGTGTTTTCACGTTATGTTCTCGTTCCTACGCCATACATGCTACAGGCTGCCTGGTTAGTTTAGATGTAAGTTACTGCACCTTTACTGTTTCTCTCTAGAGTTACGTCTATGTATGACGTGGGCACGTAGCCCTCTTCGCCGTTCTGTCTCCGGGCTCTTGTCCATCCATCACCTTTGTCCTCCTCAATAATGTACAGAACTTCGCCTTCTTTCATTGCCAGAGTACCTTCATTATGTCCTAAACGAGAGTTTCCACAGCACAAGCATAAGTGAAGGACAGCAATAATTCTGAATAAAAGTTACAAATATAACACAAAACAACCCGAAACCCTACCTGAATTCAATGAACTACAAGCTCACTGACTCTCACTACCAATGCCCCCATGATGCTCTGGAGTTTACCCAATACCTTCCGACACGCATCTCACCTGACTGCACACCAACCCCGTGAGGCTGGTGTTAACATCGGCACACGGAACACAGCAAGTGTCTGAGCTACAGCCACACTGTATGATTTGACAGGGCATGCTGACTCCAACTCCCTGCCCAAATTGGAGTGGCATTGCTATCTAGGAAATTCATGAAGTTTAGATCAGGAAAGCAGTAACAAGACAGTGAGAGGACTGGAAGAAAGAAGGCAAGAACATACTCGGAAGAGAGAGCAGAGGAGGGTACAGGTTCACCTCTGGTGATGGGAGGAACAGAAGCAGAATGATCAGAGCCACAAAGCACAACTTCCTCATCAGCCTCACGGCTCTTTCCTCCCAGTCCCTCAACCACGCCCAACCTACTGAGCAGTAAGGATGCTCACAAATGACTCTTCATTTAACACAGGCTCAACTGCTCCCTTACTTTCTGTAGTACAACACAGCACGATCTGATTTAAAATTCTTTTTCTCGGAATGAAGAGTAACTACTCAAGTTAAAAATCAGTGCAATGGATGGGTGGGGCAGGACCTTGGAAACCAAGTGCCATTTTATACCAACTCTGTGAAGATGTCACTCTGCTCCTCTGGGAAACGAAGGGAAGAATTTTTCAAAGTCAAAGAGAGGAAAGGATGACGAAAAATCTGAGAGAGGGTCCCGATGGCTTCCCACCTCACAGGCTTCGTTCTCCAGCTGTCACAGGGGAGGGCTGGCGTAATCAGAAGCTACCACATGCTCTCCTCCCTCTACTCCGAGTGCGACCTCCCGAGTCAGGATGTGGCGGTGCCACTCGGCTGGGCCAGCTGCCTCATCTCTTAGTGTCAGCGGTCACGAGGAAGAGCGCGAGGTGGCAGCTACCAGCCTTCCGCTTGGTGGGCTGAGCTACATGCTCAAGCGCCTCAACGCTGCTAAGCACATGAGCAAGGTCTCTGTGGGAAATTCTCTATCACCCCAAGTTGATAATTAAATAATCCTCTTTATTAGGATGCTGATCACATAGGTCATTTTCTTTCAAAGTCAGGTATGGAAGAAAAATCTCTACGTAGTACAGTTAAAAACATTCATGCTGAGAAACAGATTATAACTTTCTGGGAATTATGGTTTTCTTATTTAGCTATAAAGACACTAACGTGCATGACTCGGTGTACGCAGCCTCTAAGGAACCAACTTTGTCAAACATCTTAAGAAAATCATACCGTCGAAAGGGTAGATAGCTTTGCAGTGTCCAATAGCAGGCAAGGGGTCGTCATCTTCAAATTCGTCATCAAACTCACTGTGGTGGCCGTGCTGCTGGGGGGGCCCGCGGACTTCTTGGTTTGCATCGTCAGTGTAACTTCCCTCGGGACTGCAAAACAAAACCATCTCTGATCAAGTATTACAAACAGGAGAACCTTTCGAAATTATCTACACGCTGACCTCCTCAGGATCAATCAGAGAGTCCAATATCAATGACACAGTTTCAAATTAAGCCTTTTGTTTCTTCAATGTTGATATATATATAATCTTCTAATTTGAAATGCTTCTTCGTTGAATTTCCTAAAATTAAAAGATTACGATGTTCTAGGCTCCTAGCATCTATTCAGTAAGTAGGTCTCATTATCACTAGATCCAAATATAAAATGGAAAAATGCCATGGACACTGGCTTTTACCATCCCAGATTCATCACCCCTCTTTTTGGAAAAGAACCCTAAAATTTCTTGGAGCCTGCTCAGCTCACAGGCTTCAGGTGGAGTCCCTCTGTCCTGGATCCAGAGGTCCACCACAGCAGAGAACTTGTATGACCAGAGTGAACAGTCACTAGTAGGCACGTAACCCAGTAAGACAGAAGAGATGCACAGAGACGTATGCTTGGGATTGCTGAAAGTGAAGTTCCCTTCCTCTTCCACTGGACTTAAACCTGGAGAACTATGAGTCTAGAGCTTTGGAGGATCACCATAGAGCCTTAAATGAAGCCAACGAAGCAGAAGGCAGAACTTTGAGGGGGAGAAAAATGGAGTCCTGAAGATATCATCTGAGTTTCTGGATCAAGCTCTCCCTGAAGGCAGCCAATAAAATTCCTTTTCAGTTTAAGCCAGGATAAGTATTCATTCTGTCACTGAAGACCAAAAGACTCCTAATAAAATTAATTTCCAATTAATCATGTTAACAGGGAAATTACTAAGAAAATCCAAAGGTGTTTTTTTTCTTTAAAACTTCTTAATTCAAACAGAGAAAAACGTTAATAATTTTGCTAAAGAATCAAATCACTGATAAAATTTTAATAACAGGAAAATTCATACAGTTAGACTCAGCAGCACTTTCAGGATGCCTGGAAGCCAAGTTCTCAATAACACAAACCAGACAGATTATTTTAATCTAGATTTTTACCTCCTAACAAAAACCACTGTATCTCTGCGTATCTCTTGATATATTACGGATATATACTCATTCAAAAAGTGATAATCAAGAGAAAGAGAAGAGGAGAAGGAAGAATTAACATTTTAAGGCACATACTATTACCAGGTTATTTTATTAAAGTACTTCATGTACATTATTTCATTTATCAATAACAAGCCTGTATAGTAGGTATTTTAAGCTTTATTTTATATTTTAAGAAACTAAAATTCAGGGAGCATCAAAAATGAATTTGCAGAGTTCTCGTTGTGGCTCAGCAGATTAGGAACTGGACATAGTGTTCATGAGAATGAGGGTTCGATTCCTGACCTCACTCAGTGGGTTAAGGATCCAGCGTTGCTGCAAACCGTGGCACAGGTCACAGATGCGACTTCAGTTCGACCCCTAGCCCAGGAACTTCGATAAGCCACAAGTGTAGTCATAAAAAGAAAAAAAAAAAAAAATGAGGTTGCTCAAATTACAATGTAATTAGGTAGTAAACCAAGATTTGATACTAGATCTCTCAAATTCTTCTTTAGCATGAATTCTAATTTGTTGCATTTTATGATGAGGGGGCAAAATACTGCTCAAAGGGAGAAAATGTCACAAATGGTATGAAAGTATGGCAACTTACAAAATGCCTTTCGGAAGCTCCAATTCAATCTAAAAACACGCATTTTTTTCCTTTGCAAAACTCTGAGCAATTTGACAGGTTTTTGTTTGTTTGTGTTTGGTTTTGGCACTAACTACCCAACTTCATCTAAATCTTAAGGAAATCTTTGCAGGCCTGAGGAGCCTATGTTTCCAGACTAAAACTTCAAGAATCTTCCAAATTCCTACTTCTGTTTTTAAATGTATGACAAACTAGAACTGAGCAGCAATGTGAAATCTCACACTTCACCAGTGGCTACTGTAAAGAAACAGAAAATTTAGGTTCAAAGATTGAGTTATTAAAAGCCAAGCTTGTTAAATCAGGAAAACAGAGAAGTTAGAACCCAAAGCAAGAAACGTGTGGAAAAGAAGAAATACAAATAAAATGCAAAAAAAATAACCTCTCTCGTCCCTGCGTCACAAGGTGATTTATGTCACTGCTATGTCTTCTGTCTCCTCTTCCGCCCGTCTTGCCTTCAACTTCAGAGAGCCAAGCCTTCGGGAGAAAATAAGTAAAACTGAGCTCAATAAATATATTTGAAAGCTCATAAGATGCTCCACATTTAAAATGTGCTTTGAGTCTTCATGATTATGTAATTCTTAAGAGAAGGGAAACCTTTATTCCAATCTGGTCAATGATCAACTTTACATCTGATTTTGAAAATAGTATAAATATTGAGTTTTACATAAAATTTTAAATAAGGAGAAAAAAGTCAATGAAGGACTAATTCTAATGATTATATACCAAATGACAACTTACTTTCAGATCACTAACCACATTAAATAAATATTTGAAGATAAATTCTAGCAAAAACCAACCTATCATAATGAAGTTTATAAAAAGGAATTTATCTTAAGACAACTGCTAAATAACAAATCTACCTCATTTTTGTGGATTTCCATTCGCAGGCGGTCAATGTTATTCATGGTCTCTGCTAATTTAGGCTGCAAACTCCCTGGATCCCCCATTTGCGGATTTTTCTCATACACATCTTTCATTTTGTTGAGTGCTTCTCTGAAAGTAAGAAAGAAACCACGAAATTAAATATTCACTTCACATGTTCCAGATAAAAGAGTTTCATTTGATTCTGGGGACTTATATGCACCCTACTCTTAAAAGAGTCATATCTCTTTGAGTTTAAGCAAACATTGCCTGATTAAAGCCCACCTGCACAAAGTCGATAATGTGTACGTTTAGTAATTTATGGAGACAGTCTTTTAAAACATTCAGAATTTTTAAAAAAGATTTTCTAATGTCTTGCTTCCTCAATGAGATTATATAGATTTTTTTTTAACTTTTATTTAATTTAATTTATTTATTTATTTTTTGTCTTTTTTGCTATTTCTTGGGCCGCTCCCGCGGCATATGGAGGTTCCCAGGCTAGGGGTTGAATCGGAGCTGTAGCCACCGGCCTACGCCAGAGCCACAGCAACGCGGGATCCGAGCCGCGTCTGCAACCTACACCACAGCTCACGGCAACGCCGGATCGTTAACCCACTGGGCAAGGGCAGGGACCGAACCCGCCACCTCATGGTTCCTAGTCGGATTCGTTAACCACTGCGCCACGACGGGAACTCCCCAGATCATATAGATTTAATCAAAGCTGGAAGAATATTCCTCAATATTCTCATCATAATTCTCATCATATCCCAGAGCAAACTCATTATATCCCATCTAGACACACTATTCTCCTGGTGTTGCTTCACCCACGTTTACAGCATCCCCGGCCTCCCCTGCTCCTCTAGGCCATCGTTAACTTGCCCGTCTCCCTCTAATTCAAGTCCTTTTCACTCCTCTGGTATCACTACAGATTCGGATGCCTCGGTAAGTTCTCCTTCCCCCTAACGCTTGACATTACTAACAACACTCCTTAACACGTTTTTCTTTCTTCATCTCCTTGAGGTTACATTCTCCCTCCCTTCCCTTCACCTCTACTGTCTCATTATTTCCCTCACTGGCTCCTTCTTCTTTTGTTGAGTGTGTTACATAAACTGACAGATTTCTTATCCTATCCTATAGTCCTTCTTCTTAAGGATGGCTCTCTTATGGCTTTGTTTTGTCTGTTTTTGTTTGTTTGTTTTTTCTATTTTATGGCCATGTCCACAGCATACGGAAGTTCTTAGGCCAGGAACTGAATTCAAGCCACAGTTGTGGCAACACCAGCTGCTTTAACCCGCTGTGCAGGGCTGGGGATCAAACCCACACCTCTGCAGTGACCCAAGCCACTGCAATGGGATTCTTAACCCACTGTGCCACTGCAGGAACTCTGTTTTTTCCAGTTCTATTAATACATAATTGACTGTTATAATATCCTCTATCTTCAGATGATTCTCAAATATGAAACTCCAGTCCTCTTTCTTTCAAAGTTCCAGATACTCTGAAGAAGTGTCTTTTTGTGGTCTATTTAGGGCCATGTTTTTTTTTGGGGGGGGGGGGTGTTTGTCTTCATTTATGTGGTCTTTTTGGGTGATTTTTCTGTTTAAAATAGCTACTAAGCAATGGTGCTTACAGTGCTACTCTCTAGAGTTCCTAAGTGCAAGAAAACTGTGAGGTGCCTTCTGGAGAAAAGACATGTGCTAGGTGAGCTTTGCTCAGGCACAAATTTTAGTGCTGTTGGCCCTGAGTGCAAAGTTAATGAACCAATGATAATATTAAATAATGTGTCCTTAAATACAAAATTTAGGACAAGGTTAGATATAAATCAGTTGACAAAAATGTTGTATACAGCGGCAACTGGAACCTAAACCTGTATTTCCCATTTCAGTATTCACCAATTCAGTGTTCACAGCAACATTATAGAACATAACTACTGCAAATAATGAGAACCGGCTGGATTGCAGTATTTCACTTATGGTTAAACACCCCGTCACACTTGACGTACAATTATTAACAAAAAAACTTCAATCACTCTGGATGGACCTAGATTATCATACTAAGTAAAGTAAGTCGGACAGAGAAAGACAAACATCATGCATCAGTTACATGTGGAATCTAAAATATGATACAAATGAACTCATTTACAAAACAGAAACCAACTCACAGACATGGAAAAAAAACTTAGGGTTACCCAAAGGGAAGAGGAAGGGATAAATTAGGAGTTTGGGATTAGCAGATATAAACTACTACACATAAACAGATAAACAACAAGGTCCTACTGTATAGCCCAGGGAACTACATTCAATATCCCATAATAAACCATAATGGAAAAGAATATGAAAATATGAAAAAGTGTATGTATATATGAAATATGAACCACTCTGCTGTACACAAATCAACTATAATTAAAAAAACAAAAAACAAAACCTGCAATCATTCATGTCAGAGTTTAAGCTCCAATTTTATCCTCAGTGTAACTACAGACAGTAGCTCACCAATCCACTAAAATAATCCGTGATTCATCATATATAAATCTTTATATTCATTAAAACAAAATTGAACTAAAAGAAACATTTATTTCATAAAATCGAGAAAAAAAAAAAAAAAGGAGTTCCCACCGTGGCACAGCAGAAACAAATCTGATTAGGAACCATGGGGTTGCGGGTTCAATCCCTGGCCTCACTCAGTGGGTTAAGGATCTGGCATTGTGGTGAGCTGTGGTGTAGTGCACAGAGGCGGCTTGGATCTGGCATTGCTGTGGCTCTGGTGTAGGCCGGCAGTTACAGCTCTGATTGGACCCCTAGCCTGGGAACCTCCAAATGCGGCCAGTGCGAACCTAAAAAGACCAAAAAAAAGGGAAAGAAAAAAATTAAAGCCATGAGTGAAAAAAAATAATTTAGCCTCAGGTTTCTACTGAGCTCAATTTATACACCAAAGCAAAATAAAAATATATCAAAGTACACGAGGTAGTTGAGTGTTGGTGAAACTACCCTTGATAGTGTGTCATCCAACTATTTTGCAAATTATGGAAGGCACATATATATACTATTAGCATCCAATAAGTAAAAGAAACTCTCTAACATTTCATTTAAAAAAATGTGAGAGAGGAGTTCCATCATAGCTCAGTGGTTAACAAATCCCACTAGGAACACCATGAGGTTGCGGGTTCGGCCCCTGGCCTCGCTCAGTGGGCCAGGGATCCGGCGTTGCCGTAGCTGTGGTGTAGGTTGCAGTTGTGGCTCGGATCCCGCGTTGCTGTGGCCCTGGCGTAGGCCAGCAGCCATAGCTCTGATTCGACCCCTAGCCTGGAAACCTCCATATGCCTCAGGTGCAGTCCTAGAAAAGGCAAAAAGTGAAGGAAAAAAAAAAAAATGTGAAAGAGCAACCACACAATTTTCCAAAGATGAAGAATATATTTTTCCCTCAAAAGTATTTCAATTAGGATGTGTAATTATTAAGCCTTTTAAGCATTAGACTGAAACACGTCATTCAAAGTAGTCCCTGAAAGGAATAATAATGGGAAAGTACTTTTGGTCTGATTCTTTTTGTAGCTCTCTGTTAAGTTCATCGATGCGCTGCTGTAGTTTTTTACGTCTCTGTTCTGGTGGCAGATGACTGAAATCTTCTAGTGCTGGGCCCTGCAAAGAGAATCTAAATCATTATAAAAGACATTTTCACAGAATTTTATTTCTAATATATATCCAATATAAAGTAAAAATATATCTCAATTTGAAATTTGAACTTCAAAGTTTTCCTTTTCTTAAAGGAAAACTACACAGACTGTATATTAATTAAAACAATTGTACTGAAGAAAGAGCTCACAGTCCAGTCAGTTTATAAAATCATGAAATAGAATTAAGTCAAAATATCTCCAGATACAGATAACTGGTAACTACCAGTATCACATTATATTCAGGCCTTGGCAGAGTTACAATAAATACAAATGAACCTTCTTACAGCCACAACAACAAAATGGAAACACATAACATTTCTCACCTATACAAAGTATTATTTTATATATAACATATTACACCACATTCCCAAATCAAATCCACTGCTGCGACAGGATATTACAAATGTTCAGACTGAAAATATGAAAAGTTTATATATTTAAGTAACTTACCTCATAAGAAAATCTAATTAATGAAATATATTTTAATGTCACACAGTCTCTGAATGATTATATTTATTAAACCATTAATTAGAACCAAAACACACTTGATCATTAAAAAATAAAAGGTAGAACTAACCACTGAGTGAAAATCTAAGTAGAAATTACATTCCAGAGAAATTTAGTTTCAATTATCCTTTATTTACAACCAAGTAACACATCTCAGTTGTTCCTGAAATAAAGATATAATCCAAAGAAAGATATAATCTGTCTTTAAGGATGCTTGATGTCTAACATTTTTTAATGTTTTGATATTCAAAAACCTATACCATTTAAGAAAAAGTCCTAGTATTTAGATGTAAACTTCTAATTTAAATGATGTTCTTCTCCTCTTAAATGTTAATCATGACACTGTTACCTTAGTTATCTTATTAGAGATTTTGTTAGTTATCTTATTAGATCTTATTAGAGATTACACAACCAAGCCAATATTAGCAACTGATTCCAATTAACATGAGCACATATTATGTATGATTTTATATACTAAAAAATGATGAAAACTATCATTCTTCGTTTTTTTTTCTTTTGGGGCCGCACCTGTGGCACATGGAAGCTGCCAGGCTAGGGGTCAAATCAGAGCTGCACCACAGCCACAGGAATGCCAAATCTGAGCCACGTCTGCCACCAGCACCACAGCTCACAGTAAAACGCTGGATCCTTAACCCACTGAGCAGGGCCAGAGAAACCTGTGTCCTCATGGATACTAGTCGGTTTTGTTACTGCTAAGCCACAATGGGAACTCCTTTCTTCTTAAAAAGGGGATTTTAAGAATTTGCAAGTTCAATTTTTTTAAGTGTGGCTGAAATGAGCTCCCAAAACAAATGCATCCCAACACCTTGAACCATTTATCCCTACCTAAAATATATCTAAATAGCTTTATTTCACTATCTTTAAGAATGCTTCACCTACTTTCAAAAAAGATAAAACTCATTTTTCAGATAAGCCATAATCAAGTGTAACATTTAATTGATGACAAAAGTTTCTGCAAATGGCCTGAGAGCATTACATTCAACAAGCCTGCCTTAAAAAAAGAGAAGGATATCTTGTCTAAATGGCTTTTGTTTTTTTAATCTACCAGTCACCAGAAATAATTTGTCAGTCAACCAAATCTGACCTAAATAAACAAATGGCAAAATTTCCTATAAGACACCTTTAAATTTAGTTGTCAGTTATCAATATAAGTTGTCAGATTCAATCTAATTGGGGATACAAGTATAACAGTTTGAAAACCATTGTACTGTCTGTGCCAAAGACAAAACTTTCCAATTTACATCTTTAAAAATATTTCTGGAATTGTTGAAAAAGTATTTAATGAAATGAAAAAATACAATCCAATATGGCTTTTTGGTAGCCTTATAACAAACTCACAATCATGCAAGTAAATCCTTCAGATTTCTACTTATCCTTAATCGAACTTTGTTCTCAAATTTATTAACAGTAGATAGCTAGAGACTTCCAGTTCAGATATCCCATTCTGACATTAAACCCTAGTCCTTAATAGAATATGAGAACTAAACTCTATTTCCTATGGCTGTAAAAAAGACTCAGACATTGAAAAGCATCTCCAATTACACGGGAATTCATAAAAGGCCAAACTGTTACGACTCTGAAAAAGACTGCTCTATTTTCCAAAAACGAGAATCTATGCAAGCACCCAACAATTTTTTATGTTAGGTTTTTACAATATAGTTCCATTAATTTGTTTGAAACATGTGTATAAAGGCGTATCACATACACCCATACCCACCCATGCACATACACAGTATTTAGATTTATGCTTTTATTCCTATTTGGTAGTACAGAATAAGAAAGCACTGACTCTAATGAAACTAGCATGAAATCTTTTTTTTTTTAATTTTTTTGGAAAATCTAATGATTTTTGTGATAAACTACCAATAAAATTTATATGATCTTTTTAAAGAATATTTGGAAAAAAACATTTTTAAATGGTTTTTTTGTTTGGTTGGTTTTCGTCTTTTAGGGCCATATCTGTGGCACATGGAAGTTCCCAGGCCGGGGTCCAATCGAAGCTGCAGCAGCTGGCCTACGCCACAGCCACAAAAACCCCAAATCTGAGCTGCATCTGCAACTTAAACTGCAGCTCCAGACCCTTAACCCACTGAGCAAGGCCAGGGATCAAACCCACATCCTCACGGATACTAGTCGGATTTGTTACTGCTGAGCCACAATCAAAACTCAGAAAAATCATTTTTGTTTAATTTCCCTCGTAAAAACAAACTTTTGTTTTACCATGTTAACTTCTAAAATGATGTTTAACTCTAATTTTATTCTCTGTAACATGACAAAGACTCCACCTAATCCCAACAACACTTAAGAACTTGATGAGTTACAGTTAACCACATTATTTTTAAATTTTATGACATCAGAGAGGTACTGGCAGGTGGTGGACTATGGATTAAATTATAAAAAGAAAAGACAAATACAAAGTTAACATGTGGGGATGAACCTTACCACTTGTTTTGAATTAAACAAAACAATGTTTTGTGATCATTTAATGTTGGCACAGTATATAGATCACCACATAAGGCTTACCATCTTCACCGACCACTGAATAGTTCAACGGAAAACAGAAAGAAATGGTATATTATTCACATGAAACCATAGTACAGAAGATGCAATAAGTTATACTTTTTTAACAATAAATATTAAATCAAGTACATTTCACAATCCAAACAATTATGCCAGAAAAAAATTTTTAACTACAGTTTTGGGAAAGTAAATTACTCGCAAAAAAAAAAAAAAAAAAATACACTGATGATAATGGGCAGATATTTTCTAAGTACAACTAAAACTCAAAAGTAAATAGCAATCATTCTGTCAGTAATCAAGTGTTTTCTCCTTTAAAAGAGAATGTTATATAAGTGGATTTCACTTAGACAGCTCTTCATTCCCTAAATACAATATTTGAAAAGCTGAATATAAAAGACCTAACATTAGCTATTTTAAAAGAAATCTCATACGTGGTATAAAAGAATGGAACACTCTTCCCAAAGCATTAAACAAAACACCATTTTCTGGATTTTTATATTCAAAAAATGTATGAATTTAAACATGTCATGGGGTAGGTAAGGGTAACATTTCTACTTTCATCTTAAGGTACTATTTTTAATGTACGGACACATTAGAAAACACATTGTTATCAAAATAATGAGTCACACAGATTCGAGTTTCCCATACATACTTCCGATACACACAAATATATGGGCTGAATTTTGCTTTGAAGACATAGCTTCTATTTTTCAGTTTTCATTCTGAAATCCATATGCTTGAAAAGCAACACTAAAGCACATAACTTCAATATTTAGAAGGTTGGTTAAAATGTATTCTTTCTGAAAATATGAAATGGCATAGCCAAAGAGTGCTCTTATACTGTGTACATTTATATATGCATAGGTATATATGACCCACATTCCGTTCCATGGGCTACTAGGGTCCTGCAACTGGCATTGCATTTATCTAGCATCGCAACTAAGCAACTAAACACATGTGTACACGTGATATGCACACACACCTACACACACAAACACATTGTGAGCCATAACACGCAGTAGAGCTTTACAAAATTAATCTTTACATTCATTTCATTTGTTTAGGAGCCTCTAAAAATTTTAATTGTCTGTTTTCCAACTCATGTTTTAGAGAATGTGGAGGACAACAGGCAGAATTTCACAAAAAATATATAGATCATAATAAATAGCTGACAAAAATATCTACCCCTTATCTCTGATGAATTTGCCATATATATTAATGGTTATGATGATAAGAAAAGGTGACATTTGCTATCCATTTTCTTCCAAAATTAAGCTTAACATTCTTTAGACTGTCAGTAGTTTCCAGGCACAAAAACCACAACTTATTTTGCTATGACAAAATTCCTGATAAGATTAGGTTTAAATTTTAAAAAGATATTTATGGTTTTCTGTAAGTATTATTAAAACAAAATCATATAGGGGACAAGAAACAAAATATGTAAAGTATCTGAATTTATCTTTTATGATAATTTCCACGAGCTAAATTCTAAGTCATACAAATTATTTTTTCAGTTTCTGTGTTAACGTTTTAGAGAAAACATTAAGATAACTATAACTGAAATACAAATGTTTCAGTTTTTAGCTAATCTAGTTTTACTACCAATTAGAAAATAAATTTACAGTTCATCATTCTTAGATTTGGGGATATAAAAACTCAAGTTCTTTGTAATATATTAGAAAATATATTGTGTCTTTTTTTAGGTAATCCAGGTCCAAAAGAGAAATACTATATCATCAATGGCAATTTTCATATATCTATAACTGGAAAATTTCACATAACTATTGGATCTTAATAAATATTCCAGGAAGCTAAAAAATAAATCAGGCAATTAAAATTATTAGGTATATTTAATTTTAAAATAGGAAAATCCTGAGAACTATATCCTGGATAAATAAAAGCTTACAAAAATTACTCTAGGAGTCTCTAGGCTCATGAATAACTTAGACAGAAAACAGACTTGTTACTGCTAGATAAATACACTTCCCCAAAAAGAGGCGTACGCAGTATGCTCCAATAAAGTAGTGACAGAGTTAAAATTATCCACTTCTCTATTAAGAAGTTTGAATGTGCATCAAATATCTATTAATGGTTAGATCTTGATGTCACAAAAGCAAAGTATAGACCCTCATTCCTCAGAAAAGATCTACCAGTACCAGCATCAAATTCAAAAACACTGGTCCAAAATAGCATTTCTCATATCCTTAAAGATACTGGGAACTATATACACCAGGTTTTCTTAAGAATGAAAGAAAAATAATTACAATTTTTTAGAAAAGCCTAATGAGGGTTTTGGAAAAAAATGACAAATCTAGTTCAAGAGTTTGTGATTTGAATGGTACAACTCACCAGCTTCAAGAAACCTTGATACTTCGTAAGTTTAATGGACCTACATGTAAATCCATGAAAAAACACATAAACTGGCTTCTTAAAGCTTATCATCTTCTTTCTGGATGTTTCTATATTGAGAAAATTCTTATGTGTAAAGAAAAGGTAGCTTTAAATTACCAAAAACCAATTAAAATAGAAACTCCTCATTGCCAGGGTAAAACTTTACTTCTGGCTCTATTCTCCAGTATCTAGTAGGTTTCTCTGTCACATTTTCTACCTTGCATGTTGCTTTTTTCCTTTGCATGATAACTAATAATAAAAATGGGATCATTCTCGCCTTCTGGAACTGGACCCCCGCCCAGTGTACTAATATTTAAAATTAAAGCAGTGTGTGGAAATACAATAAATAATGACATGACTATACAGATACTCTTAAGCTCTATAATTATCAAATTCTACCTAGGGATTTATTCAATAAGAATGAAGATGTCACACATCTAAGCTTCTCTCTCCAGGGCTCACAGTTCTAACTGCCCAAACTTTTTTCACAGAATTAAATTTACTTCTTAGCTCCATGACTACGCTGTATAGGGTACTGTCACCGGGCCTGAGTGATTACAAAAAATATGGCTACTAAATAGTAATTTCTCATGATTTATCTTACAGCATAATATTTAATGAACTCTAAATCATCACAGAGAAGAAAGATGGGAATTCATTCTACCCTCACAACTTAGGCAACAGAACCCCAAATATGATTTCTTAAATAAAGTCTTTCAAACAAATGATAAAAGCTTTTAAAGGTGAGTCTGTAGTGCCTGTAGGTATAATACTGATTCATTCACAGGAACTTTTCAAAACGTCATATAATATCACCCACATACAGAATTAAGTAAGGGAGATGCAAAGAAGTTTGTGTCAGGGAAAAATGAAGCCCCGGAAGGAATGTAATACACTAGGACATTTCTGCTACGCTGCTTACATCAAGTCTGTCGTATTGTTTTAATGGAAATGTAAATAATAACGTAATCTTGCCCTGAATTAATATATCTTGCACATGTGGTCAAAAGAGAAACCCAACTCAAGCAATGTGAAGACAGAAAGGGCTGCAAAAAGAAAAACATGCAGGCTAGACAGAGAAGGAAAGAGAAGAGAAGAAATAAATGAAAGGGAGAGAAGAGGGAAAGGAACAGAGAAATGGGGGAGAAGCCGAGAGGGAGGAAAGAGGGGGACCGCGAGGAAGTGTGGGTCCGGGAGTGTGTGTACTGCTGTTAATGACAAGACTGCCTATGACAATCACAGACTCTGAGTTCTATCTGTGGGTCATTACATCTGTATGTTTTTCATATACCCAAACAAATGCTCATATAGATCTCCTAAATGCATCTAAATTATGGGCTATGAATATTACAAATATGCCCTTAAAATCAGATCATAAACAAGAGAAATTAGCCTAACAATGAAGTAACAATAATTTATCAGTAGTATTAACAGTTGTTGCTTAAAAAAAAAAAAAAGCTTTATATTTCCTTTTTACTATTCTAAAACTTTTCATTTGCAGGGTATCGTTAAAGTAAATGCCGAAGATTAGCCTATTGAAAAAACTACAGAAAAATATGATAAAAAAATACTTTAAGAAAACAAATTCCACGTAACAACTACTCAATGATATCTAATATTTTCATAGGCTTTACAATTTACAAAATACTTTCTAATATATTAATTTGATCTATAATCTTGATGTTTAACATGCTTATCATTGAGTTTTTTAATTTAACTATTGGAAATTGTTTTATGCTTCTGAAAGTAGGGTAATTCAAATTGAAATTGAATTTGATTTTTTTTGCCAATAAAATAATACTTTATAAATTTGCAGAAGTCATCATTAGTGACAAATTATTACATGAGTAACTCCAGTGACAAATTACTGAAAGTCTTAAAAATGTAAATACATTACAAGACAATGGTGGACATATGACTTCACATAAACAAAAAAAATAGCTCGTATGACTGTACCCAGCACCCTCTTTATAATACCATTATTCTTTTATGGTTGAGCATTGCAAATGCTATAAAGAGGAGTTGTTTTAACTTGTGGGCAGCTATACTTAATTCTGTGGTGTTTTCAACTACATGTTTAGAGGAGAGAGCCTTATAATGAGGGTGGAGAGTATTAAAAGCCACACTACACACACAATAGGCCATCATGCATTTTAACCCAGTATTAAACTTACCCCTCTTTTGAGACTTCTGAAAGAAGGAATTCTGGGCTTCCCTGTTTTTATTTCATTCATACAATAATGCACGGGCTCAATGGAGAATGTGAGAAACTGGGACCCATTAGGAGTACTGGATGTGAATAAACTAGTAGGGGTTAAGGGTGGGGACTGTGGCTAATACGGAAATAAAGAAAGGAATCAATAAGCCAAATGTGCATAGCTTTTTTTCCTAAATGAAAATTCTACTTTTGGCAATATACTTTTCACAAAATATATCTCAGTTTTCTACAAAAATATTATAAGAAAGTTAACATAGTTTTGCTAAAACTGTCATTTTAAAAAGTCACATTTACTTTTAAAAATGTACCATTTCATTTGATCACTTTTTTTACAAGCTAACAGATTAGAGTATACAAATTATAAGTTAGAGCAATATGACCTAAATAAAAATATTCTCTTCTGATTTCTAGAATATTAGCTCCACCTAGTTATATTTAAGCTATACTTGTCAAAGACAAAGGCGGCATCTACAGTTAAAGTTATCTAAATAGGCAATGTTTGTTAAAATAAAATATTAAAACTGTAACTGATTATTATCACGAATAGGCAAAATAATTTCACTACATTTGTGGCTTTTCTCTTGGACTGTTTCTAGTTCATCTTTATTACATCTCCTTAAAAAAAAAAAAAAAATCAGTATTCCTTGTTCTCCTAAGCTTTCCTAGCTACTTTGATCTGACTTAAAACAGTCTCACCTCTCAACTTCTCAACTGGACAATATTATGAAAAGCATGAATAAAGCTTGGGCTAATTATAACTGTGCTTTAAAAGATGTTTATAGGTATATTATAATGAGTTAAAGTTTATCTACATTCATATGTCAGGATCAAAAAAATTAACTATAATAATCATGCATACTTTAACAAAGACAGCACCACCAGATTTAAAGTACATATCTAGTCTCCTACTGAAAGGACGCTATTATAATCACTAAACTGATCATAAGATTAAGCACCCATCTATTCTATTTGTTCATCTGCTGAGCTAAATTTATCTATTTAAAATAAAAGCACATCAAAAGATGGGTTTCAACAAAATTTAAGAGAGATTATCTTAGTATACTAGACATTTTTTAAACATCAAATAATCACACACAGCGAGCCCTTCCCTTTAAATATTTACATGGACAATAAAAATAACTTTATTAGCATGATCTATAAGAGCTAATTTGACATTCATTATTGCTGTGGTCAATTATTCCAATTGAAAATTGGAGTTTTAGTGATCTTATAATCAGATCACAATGCTTCCTTAAAAATTTAAGTTGAAACTACAAAGAAATGAAATTTCAAAAGCATACAATTTATTAACAACTTATTTAATATTTTTACTCATAATTAAGTGGCAGTCAAATGTTAAATCCAGAAATAATTTTTACTATTAAGGTACAAAATTCTATGTTTCTACTAAGTGAAAAGTTAACTGAATCATTCAAGTCAAAATATTTATTCTCTGCTAATAGTATATCAATACCTATGCCACTTGAAATGACATACTAAAACAAATTATCAGCATAGTTTTACCTTTGGCTTCTTTCCAAAGAGCCACAACTTGCCCTTGGCCTTTCCTACTGTGGTTTTGGCATCCACCTTCCCACTTTCCTGCTTGGACGCACTGATAGTCCCATCAGAAATGGTTCTGTAAATGTGCTGACTGTAATCTTCAAACGGAAAGTCTCCTGGAGGTTCAAATCCAGACTTGAAGGAGTCCACTACCATCTGAGAGTCCTATACACAAGAAACATTTTTAAAACCATTTGCTCATAATACCATATTAGCTTTCAAAACTGCAACCTGTTGGGTTGTGGGATGGAAATTCCTGTGAAACTGGATTGTGATGATCACTGTACAACTACAGGTGTGATAAATTCACTGAGTAATAAAAAAATATAATTAAAAGAAAACAAAACAAAACTGCAACCTGCTGCAAGAAAACAAGTAAAAATTTAAAGAAATAATGCTACAATAATTCTTAAAGGCTTAAAGTGAATAATTTCTTCCTGTGAATATGCAATAAACCCTATTTTTTTTTTTTTTTTTTTTTGGCCACATGCACAACATGTGAAAGATTCCAGGCCAGCAAGAGAACTTACACAACAGCAGTCACTCAAGTCATGGCAGTGACAACACCAGACCCTTAACTCGTTGTGCCAAAAGAAAACTCCAACCCTAAATATTTTAATCTCTTTAGAAAAACACTCATTTACAAATTATAAGTTTATTAATTCATAGTATTCGTGAATTTATTCACGCCATAGGTTTAACCCACCGAAATTCATCTTCAGACTAGTTTGCTGATATGTAAGATCTAACTGAGGAGTTCCCATCGTGGCGTAGTGGTTAACAAATCCGACTAGGAACCATGAGGTTGCGGGTTTGGTCCCTGCCCTTGCTCAGTGGGTTAACGATCTGGCGTTGCCTTGAGCTGTGGTGTAGGTTGCAGACGCGGCTCGGATCCCGCGTTGCTGTGGCTCTGGCGTAGGCCAGTGGCTACGGCTCCAATTCGACCCCTAGCCTGGGAACCTCCATATGCCGCAGGAGCGGCCCAAAGAAATAGCAAAAAGACAAAAAAAAAAAAAAAAAAAAAGATCTAACTGACAAAAAGAATATAGGAAGAGGTTATTCTCATGTAGAAATTCTAAGTTTTAAAGGAAAAACCTTTTCTGCTTTACAGAATGTCTACAAAGGTGACCCTGAAACAGAGGAAAGTGCATGTGACTGTAAAAGAGTAAGAGACGAGCAGGGAAAGCCTAAGTATGATGTACTAAAGACATTCTTGGGAATGTGAATAAGGCAACGAAGAAAATTCTAACAGTACTGAGTGCAAAAACTAAGTTCAGTACCACTCAAAACGTTACAATTCACCTAAGCATTATGTATTGGTTTCAGACATACACACCTCTACCTGAATGTCCTACTGACACCTTAAACACATTATTTTCAGAGTACTTTATTTCTATAAACTCTTCCCCCACCCCAACCACCTCTCCTCTTTTAGTCCCTATTTCTATTAACAGTACATTTTGCCTATCATTTAGTCAAAAGTCACCCTTAAGTCATATCTTACTTTTTTTGTCACTAACTGCCCCCTTCCCAACACACACACACCAATCGAAGGGTAGTAAGAGTGAGAGAGGAGGCGGGACCTGACTACAGTGGTAAGCTGGGATCCAGCCATAATAAAATATAAGTGTATGTTTGAATTCCCAACTAAAGAACCCCCCGAATCCTCTTTTCTTTTTTAAATTTAAGTCAAATTTCCGTTACAGGTAAGATCCTCATCAACACAAATCCACCTTGCCATGAAGACTAAAATACGTAGTACATATCTGGCACTCCCCAAATACTGGTTCTCTCTTCTTGTGCTCTTCCCTCAGAGTTTCAGTTTCCGTTAACTTCAGTTTCTTGATCATTAAATCAACATTTACTGATGAGTTTCCTTGTGGCTCAGAGAGTTACAAACCTGATTAGTACCCATAAGGATGTGGCTTTCCCTGGCCTCACTCAGTGGGTTAAGGATCCAGCATTGCCATGAGCTGTGGTGCAGGTCACAGATGTGGCTCAGATCCTGAGCTGCTGTGGCTGTGACATAGGCCAGCAGCTGCAGCGCTGATTCGAACCCTAGCCTGGGAACCTCCATGTGCTGCAGGTGCGCCCTAAAAAAGCAAACAAACAAACAAAAAGCAAAAACAAGCCAGGAAAAAAACCACATTTATTGAGAAATGACCGGTAAGAACTTTCCTAGACTTTGATATAACGTGATGAGGCTGATTTTCTCAAGAGGAGCAAGACTGTGCTGTTCCTTCTACTCATAATGTATAACACTCTCTTCTCACGCGCCATCATTCCATATACTATCCATGCTCCCAAATCCAACTCAAGTGCTACCTCCTGTGTTACAAGGAACTCATACAACTCTAAATACAGCCATTTCCTTCTGTAAACTTTCACCAGACTAACAGTCTAACATAATTTGCAACGTACAGTTCACAGGTTAGTTATACTCTTGGAGTAGAACTGAAAATTAGTGGGGAAAGCAAAGAGACAGGTTAATTAGCATCATTCTAAATACTGAAACCCTTAGAGCCCAAAGAAGTAATCCATTGCCAGACTTAAATAATATAACTTAGAATCAACTATCCATCAATTACTCCCCCTTTTCCAAATCATTTCACTAACTTAAAGCAAAATATATTATTCAAATATGATTATAAAGCACTTACTCTTCTTTCATCAACTGATTTTGCCGCAAGAATCATTCCTTCCAAACACTTTGATATGATAGGAATAACTTTGCGTTCTGAGTCTGCAAATCCTCTGTAACACTCACTGAGTTTAATAGTCCTTCGTTCATCCATTTCTTGTAGTTGCTAATAATTAGGAATTAAAAAAAAGGAAAACTGAATTTTCTTTTCATTTTGAAACAAACTCCTTTAGGAAAAAAAACCCCACATTCTACCCTAATTATTTACCTTGTTGTAAATACCTTTTAACAAGTGCTACAGACTTAAAGTACTTAAAACTTGAGGCCTGTTAAATAGCAAAAAAAAAAAGAATAAACAAACAAAAATCCAGGCTGTGAGTGTAGCCTAAACTGAGGTGACAGCCGTTTTCGAGCTCTCTAAGGGACCTCCTGCGGGCTGCCAGCTCTCCGCCTCAACCTCCCCTTCCATGTTTTCAGGCAGAGCAGCTACTGTTCTTTATGCTTCCAGGAAAAGTTTCATTTGAAAACAGAATTCTGACACTTTTTCCCCTTCCTAAGCAACTGGACTTAGTGGACTACAACACACACAAGTACGAGACTTCTAAACGCTTGAGTTAGTTCATAACATTGTGAAGATCTGACTGGACCAAGAATCAGTTGACCGCGTCCCAAAAGACCCAGACCTACGGCAGTCTACAGCTCGGAGTGACTAACAAAAGGCGGGGGACACAAGAGCAAAAGTAGGAGCCACAAGGCCAACGTGGCACATGTATGGAAGCCCCACAATTCAAACATTCACTGGCACATGCCACTCAAAATTATGCCAGGACACATGAAGTCAAATAACTTAGAGGCATTTTTTGACATTTCCTACTTGTCAACAATGATCTTTCTTCTCAGAAGCAAGTGTCTGTTCAGGTCACCTAATTCCCATTCACTTCATATGTTTTCCCCTTTAATTACTTCCTAAAGCTTGAGAATTTATCTTCAGACCTGCATTTTCATAAAATAGTTGCTCCCAGCATTACAAAGTGGCAGGACTGCTCCAAAGCGAGGTCCAAACAAAAGCATGAAGCTCCAAAGCACAAAAGCAGCAGGCTGTTGTGTTAAGGTCCCTTCCAAATACGAAGGCCAGGGAGTAAGCTGAGAAGGGCACCAGAGATTGAGCACAGGCAGACTAGAGGCTCTGGATTAAAGGACTGAAATCTGAGGCCCTCTCCGGTCCACCACCTTTCATTAGGCTTCCTTTGTACTTCTAATGTGCCTTACGGGGGCGGGGGCGGGCAGATTTGGACTGACACTTTTCACATAAGCTCTGGTCTCGCAGGTACTACTGCTTTCAACACTGTTTCACTAAATCCCTTTTCTCTAATTTCTCTTCTTTCTAGAATAAGCAGTAACATATTTTAACCCTCACGTAAATTCTGGGATCTTTACCTGAGAGCTGTTTGGCACATGCTTTCATCAAACGACGACAGATGGGATTTATAAGGCCCAGTTACATTTATGATCTGGCAGCTAGGAAGACGAGCAGGCAAAAACCAGGCTAGCAAATGCATTTAAGATTTACTTCTGCCATCTCGACTAATGCCAATGATTCTATATTATGGTGTCAAAAAGCTACCCACCACCTCTAGACGTGCAGACTACCATCTACAATTCCAATGAATTGTCCCATCTTCTAGTAATTAACGATACAGTATGAAAATTTATGCAGAAAATGTCATGGTTTAGTGAACTGTTTAATACACTAATAATAAATCTGTAGAAAAATTTGTGATTCCAAAGTTAGAAAAAGTTTACTTTTCACATCTATAATCATAAAGAAATTTCTCATCACCAATCTTGATGACTAGTGAATCCAGAAACATTTGGATTGATGCCTGAAATTTTAAAGTTTTACATTTAAGGAGCTCAATATCTAAAATTAGGTTAATTTCATATCTTTATATTTTACCTTGTAAATCTGAGGAATCACTACGTAGAAATGTTTGTGCTGCTCTCCATTAAAGTTCTGTAACTGTGCAGCGTATTCATTCTTATTTTCATCAGCCATATGTGTACGCAGATTCAACTGCTGTTTAGCCTAGACACAAATGGGTCGAAATCATTAACAATGAGAACACGAGCAAAAAAAAAAAATCACAGCTAATTCACTTTTCTAGAAGCTACACTAAAACTGGACTTTTTCTAATTATTGATATTGTTTAAATTAAAGGAGATGCTTAGAGATCTTATGCAATATTCCCTTTCTTTTACTGTAATAGTAACTCTTCCCCTTGTAATAATCCATACAAATTGTTTCTCCTTAATAAATCCATATATTTTGAAATTAAAATAAATGATAATATTATGGGTTGAAACAGTAAGCTTTTAATAAGAGGGAAAAAAGCATAAGGAATAATTTAGACAGTCACAAAGTTAGCAGTAAAACATTTTTTAAACATGACCCAGTTATATCCAACTCAGAACCACAGAGCAACCAAATAATAAAAATGTGACGTGGGGAAAAAGTATTGTTTAACAATAATTTTCACTCTATACAAAACCACAACTACCTAAGGAATGCTTATTTAAGAACAGAGTTCTGTTCATCCCAGCTCTTGCAGAAATGCTTTTCAAATGAGTCACGTTAGTACCATCTACACTGGTGAGAACAATAGAATACAAGCAACACAAATCAATTCTAGATTTACTACAAGTGAATCTAAACAACTTTCTGAAATGTTCTAAAGAGAAAACACCAAAATAAAAAATGAGCCAACTTTTCAGTGTTTCAAGCTATAGATTACGTTATATGTGAGTGCTTTGAAAACTGTTAAGCACATTCTGAATACACTTCATTATTCTAGTTCCAGTTTTTATAATTATAGTCCTTAACCTTCAAAAATTAGTTTCACAAATTGGTTCTGAACTCAGAAACAAACTGACATACAGAAATACATAGTAGCCAAGATCGCGGATAAATCCACGAAAATCCACTTAATCCACGGTGTACTTGAAGATTAAAATAAATAAGTACTATGGAGACCAAACACTATGGCCCAGAGTATTTCTACAGAAACATCCACTTCAAGTTCTAACCTGGGACCCTAAATACACATTCAATCACTCCTCCCCTTTTCCCCCTCCTCCCACAAACGATGACTGAATAAAGGCTGCTCAAGTACTCCCTACCCAGAATGGTTCTGTCTGGGGAAGCTCCTCCTGTTCCCAATCACTAGCTGTGATTCCCAAGCCTGGGACAAAGGCTCCAGCAGAGCATAAGGCTAGAAACTAAAAGTGACACCTTCCTTGGCACACTCTGGGGTTCACTTCTGTCTTTCCTTCCTCCCTCTCCTCCTTCCTTCCCTCCCTCCTTCCTTTCTTCCTCTCTTTATATTTCATTAAAAACCTTTGAAAACTTTAATTGTGGTAAAGTACACAAGACACATAACAGAAAATTTACCATCAATCATTTTTAAGAGTCACGGTCGAGCGCGTCCTATGTACATTCACGATGCTGTACAACTGCCTTCCTTTTCTTTAGGAAGATCCAGTAATCAGCCTATTCCCTCTTCCCCCACCTTTTTTTTTTTTAAACTTTTATGAATATTTGGTTGAAATTATGTTCCCTTCCCTCCCTGGTCACTTAAAACAGAATTCCTTTATTCTCTGGTTCCTAAAGCAAATCCTCAAAGTTTTCCCAATTCTCTGATAACTAAAGGGATTGCAAACGAGTAAGAATAAAAAAGGAAGATACAATCATTAAAATTCTGAAACAGGTCAAACTAATGAGTGAATATATTAAATCTAGGTTTCAAGATGTCTGACCCGTCTCTGAAGATATCTTTGTAGACTAAATAAAGAAATAAGTTAAAAATGAGAGTCTGGGAGTTCCCGTCATGGCGCAGTGGTTAACGAATCCGACTAGGAACCATGAGGTTGCGGGTTCGGTTCCTGCCCTTGCTCAGTGGGTTAACGATCCGGCGTTGCCGTGAGCTGTGGTGTAGGTTGCAGACGCGGCTCGGATCCCGCGTTGCTGTGGCCCTGGTGTAGGCCGGTGGCTACAGCTCTGATTCAACCCCTAGCCTGGGAACCTCCATATGCCGCGGGAGCGGCCCAAGAAATAGCAACAACAACAACAACAACAACAAAAAAAGACAAAAGAAAAAAATAAATAAATAAATAAATAAATAAAAAATAAAAAAAAAATGAGAGTCTGGTTAAGAGTTTCCTTAACTTTCTTAGTAGGTAAACAATGTATTCAATTTATGTTTGATAATGCTCTTAAGGAATCAATGTCAGCCAGTAAAGGAAGTCTCCCATATACAAAATAGTACTGTTTCCAAATGCTGTGATCCACGTTTTTATCGAGTGATGATGTAACACATTATGTGTATTAGCATGATGCCTAGAAGGAAATTAATACAGCGGATGATCAAAATCAGGATCCAAAAATCTAATAATTGATACAGATGTACTATATGCACTTTAAATACCAGGAGTACATGTTTTCTCCAAGACACATGTGGCTCATACCACACCATATGTCAAAAGATACAGGGATTTCAGTTAGCCATAAACTCAAGGAGAGTCAATCCAAACAACGTGGTTGCCCCAAAAGTCAATATATTTAGGCTACAAATAATATAAATTTAGTGTTCAAATAAGGGAATTAATCACCCTCAAAACTCATCAGACTGAACTATATCCTATTTGAGGTAACCTACAGTAAGTGGAATATTGATGAATTAGATGGTTTCCAAAGGAAAGTAGTCACAATGAAAGGTAACCTGAAGCTGTTTCACATATGGAGTAGTTGAAGAAACAAGTTATCTAGGGGCAGAGAATCTACAAATATCTAAAAACCTATTATGAGAAAAAAACTGATTTTGTATTTTGCTGGTACCTAAAGAAACTGATATTGAAAAGGGAAACAAGTGGGGTTGATAGAAAATGTTAAAGTTTATTCTAAAAAGGAACAGTCTTAAGACTGTATATTTCCAATGACAAGGAACTTACTATCATTAGCAGTCTAAATTATTCAAAAGAGAATACATTAGATAAAAGCATCATAAATTACACTAGAAGATCTTTAAGGTAATTGTAAGCTGGAATATATATGATTTGAGGGTTTTTTAAAAAAAATCGGTAAAGGTGGGGAGTTCCCGTTGTGGCGCAGTGGTTAACGAATCTGACCAGGAACCATGAGGTTGCGGGTTCGATCCCTGGCCTTGCTCAGTGGGTTAAGGATCCGGTGTTGCCGTGAGCTGTGGTGTAGGTTGCAGACGCGGCTGGGATCCTGCAGTTGCTGTGGCTCTGGCGTAGGCTGGCAGCTACAGCTCCGATTCAACCCCTAGCCTGGGAACCTCCATATGCTGCGGGAGCGTCCCAAGAAATGGCAAAAAAAAAAAAAAAAAAAGACACACACACACAAAAAAAAAATCGGTAAAGGAGTTCCTGCTATGGTGCAATGGGATCAGCAGCATCTCTGGAGCAGCAGGACACAGGTTCAATCCCCAGCCCTGGCACAGTGGGTTAAAGGATCTGACGTTGCTGCAGCTGTGGCATAGGTCAAAACTGCAGCTTGGAACTGATCCCGGCCCAGGAATTCCATATACAGTGGAACAGCCAAAAAAGAAAAAAAAAAATCAGTAAAGAAAATGTAAGGTAGAAAATGAACTGATCCACTTTTTAAACTTTTCTCTTGTTCAAATCATATAGCAAATTATAAAACTCTAAGGAAAAAACATACTAACGGTAGTCATTTGTATATATAAAAACATGGCATGAGGTCCATCTATGCTTCAAAACTGCAACATTTCAGCACTACCACTGTGTCAAAAGTTCTAAGATAAAGAGTACATAGCAGGCAGGGGAGAAGGAGAAGCTGAGCAGCAACAGTTACAGGACTAATCCTACCAATAGTTATGTTACAGAACATCTGGCCCAGAGTCAGTCAGTGAATGACGACAGAGAATTCAGTTTCCCAAAATAAATGAATAACTGAATTAACTAATTAATAAGCAAACAGTTGGTAATGCATTTCTGACAGTTTTATCAAGTTTTCCCCTCTGTAAAGTTGAGACACATAGCAGCCAACCTCTATTTGCACACCCCATCAACATACCTTAGACTTTCTATCTTATTTCGGAATAAGAGAGAAGCTCATTCCTAATAGCAACTATGGGAGTTCCCATTGTGGCTCAGCAGGTTAAGAACCTGACATAGTGTCCAAGAGGACACAGGTTTGATCCCTGGCCTCACTCAGTGGGTTAAGGATCTGGCATTGTTGCAAGCTGTGGTGTAGGCTGCAGATGCAACTTGGATTCTGTGTTGCTCTTGCTCTTGCTGTGGCTGTGGCGTAGGCCAGCAACTGCAACTCTGATTCAACCCCTAGCCCAGGAACTTCCATATGCTCCAGGTGCGGCTGTAAAAAGAAGAAGGAAAAAAAAAAGATACCTAATAGCAACTATGTCTTTCCTATGCACTTTGCATGCAAATAAGACATTAATATGTTAATTTATTTACTTTCTCAGACCAGTATGTGTAATTTAAAGTATGCAAATATTTGTGTATTTTAGATTTAGATGCAGTGTATCTCTCAGAGAAACTCTAATACCAATACACATATTGTGACCACTCTCCATATGTGACTCATAATATTTTGATATTAAAGCCATTTGGATTATTTCTTACCTTTTCAACATCTGCCTTGGTTGCATTGGTATCATTGTCCAATCTTTCATAACTTTGTTGTGCCTTTTCTGCCTCCTTGCATTCTCTTTCAAATTTCTTTTTACTCTGTTAAAAAAATTAAAATGCTGAGAAGTAAAATTAGATTTATCTCATTAAAAAGTAACAATACTAAAATTTATGTGGAACCACAAGAGACCCAGAATTGCCAAAGCAATCCTGAGGAAAAAGAACAAAGCTGGAAGCATAACCCTCCAAGCCTTTAGGCAGTATGACAAAGAGCAGTCATCAAAATAGCATGGCACAAACCCAGACATATAGATCAATGGAACCTAATAGAGAGCCTATGTGGAACAGACATATATATCAATGGAACAGAAGAGAAGAGAAACAAACCCACACACCTACGACACATGTCTATAACAAAGGAGGCAAGAATGTGCCATAGAGAAAAGTCTTTTCAGCAAGTAGCGCTGGGAAAGCTATACAGCTCCATGTAAATCAATGAAATTAGAACATTCTCATGCCATTTACAAAAATAAATTCAAAATGTGTTAAAGACCTAAACGAAACAGGACATTGTTAAATTCCTGGAAGAGAATATAAGCAAAACATTCTTGGACATAAATCACAGCAATATTTTCTTAGATAAGTTTCCTATAACACAAAAGAAATAAAAGCAAAGAGAGCTGTTGTAGCTCAGTGGGTTAGGGACCGAATGTTGTCTCTGTGCAGATACGGGTTCGACTGCTGGCCTTGATCAGTGGGTTAATGATCAGCATTGCCATGAGCTGCAGTGTAGGTCACAGATGTGGCTTGGATCCAGTGTTACTGTGGCTATGGAACAGGCCTGCAGCTGTAGCTCTGATTTGACACCTGACCTTGGATCTTCCATATGCCTCAGGTGCAGCCATAAAAATAAAAATAAAGCAAAAATTTTTTAAATGGGACCTAGCCAAACTTACAATCTTTTTGCACAGCAAAGGAAGTCATCAACAAAATGAAAAAAACAACCTATGGAATGCAGGAAAATGTCTGCAGACAATGTGACTGACAAGGGGTTAATATCCAAAATACACCAACAGCTCATACTGCTTCCTCCACCCCATCAAAAAAGGGGGGTGGAGGAAGCAGAAGATCTAGACATTTCTCCAAAAAAGATATACAGATGGCCAATAGGCACACAAAAAAGATGCTCAACATGACTAATTATTAAAGAAATGCAAATCAAAACCACAATAAGGTACCCCCTCACACCAGTAAGAATGACTATCATCAAAAAGTTTACAAGTAATAAATCCTAGAGAAGGTGTGGAGAAAAGGGAACCCTCCTACACCACTGGGTAGCAATGTGAACTGATGCAGCCACTGTGGAAAATAGTATACAAGTTTCCCCAGAAATTAAAAATAAAACTACCACATGATCAAGCAATCCCACTCCTGGGAACACATCCAGAAAAGATGAAAACTCTAATTTGAATAGATACACGCACCCCAATGTTCAAAGCAGCACCATTTACAATAGCTAAGACATGCAAACAATCCAAGCGCCCATCAACAGACACCTAGTTTAAGATGTGATGTGTGTGTGTGTGCACACACATACAATGGAGTATTACTTAGCCATGAAAAAGAGTGAAATGTTACCATATGCAGCCACATGGATGGGCTTAAGAGAATATTATATTAAGCAGAGTAAGTCGGATAGTTATTATATGATTTCACTTATATGTAAAATCTAAAAAATAATACAAATGAATCTATATACAAAATAGAAGCAGACTCACAAACAAAAAACAAACTTATGGTCACCAAAGGAAGGGGGGAGGGATAAATTAGGAGTTTGGGAGTAAGAGACACAAATTACTATACAAACAATAGATAAACAACAAGGGATGTACTTATAGCACAAGGCTCTATAATCAATACCTTGTAATAACTTATAATGGAAAATAATATGAAAAAATATATATAACTGAATCACTGTGCTATAAACCTGAAACTAACACATTATAAATCAACCATACTTGAGGTTTTTTTAAAAAAAGTAATTTTAAGATGTTGCCACTATGTACTGTGTAAAATTGAAATTGCACACAAAAGTACAATTTTTATAATCTAGAAAGTAAATTTTACTATTACAATCAAAGCTTTAGAAGTTCCCCTGTGGCTCAGCAGGTTAAGGATCCTGCATTGCTGCAGCTGTGGCACAAGTTGGAACTGAAGCCCAGGTTCAAGCCCTGGCCTGGGAATTTCCACATGGCTTAGGTGCAGTTAAAAGAGAAAAAAGCAAAAAAACACGTTCTTTAAATATCAGATGTCACAAGGCGGTGAAGGAAAAAAAAAAATCATAGGCATGACTGAGTTAGTATTTATTATATATCTCATCTCTTCCCAATAAGAAAACAAATCTTATGTAGTTTGTAATTTTTTATTTTAAGCTCATCTTCAGCAGGTCTTTTCTGGTTGGTTTTTGTATGTTGGTTGATTGATTTTCCTTGTTTCCATTTTTTGGTGGGATCTCCATGTAGCTTGGAATGTGGAAACATCCATCCAAAGCGGTTTGGTCTCGTTTCTTCTAGGTGTCCCAGGAATATCATCAGCCCAGAACCAGGCCTTCAACATTTTGAAAATTTTAGTTCAAATTACTATGGCTTGGCGGAGTTCCCATTGTGGCCCAGTTGGTCAAGAACCCAACATAGGAGTTCCCATCGTGGCTCAATGGTTAACGAATCCAACTAGGAACCATGAGGTTGTGGGTTCGATCCCTGGCCTTGCTCAGCGGGTTAAGGGTCTGGCGTTGCCATCAGCTGTGGTGTAGGTCACAGATGCAGCTCGGATCTGGCGTTGCTGTGGCTGTGGTGGCTACAGCTCCGATTCAACCCCTAGCCTGGGAACCTCCATATGCCGAGGGTGCGGCCCTAAAAAAGGCAAAAAGACCAAAAAAAAAAAAAAAAAAAAAAAAAAAAAAAAAAAAAAAAACCAACATAGTGAACATAGAGTCCGTGAGGATGCAAGTTTGATTCCTGGCCAGACTCAGTGGGTTAAGGATCCAGCATTGTCATGGCTGAGGTGTAGGTCAGTAGCTGCAGCTCCAAGTTGACACCTAGCCCAGGACCTTCCATATGCCACAGGTGTGGCCCTCAAACTAAAAAAAAAAAAAAAAAAAAATTATTATAACTTTGCAGAAGCTATTCACAATTGAGTGTGTGATATATTTACTATCCTGCATAATTTTTTATCCTGAAGTTAATGTCTTTTTTCTAAATACTCTGCTTAGTTTTCAATGAACTTTTCTCTAATTCAACCCTAGAATTCCCATTCTTTATACCTCTCTTCAGTTAATTCAACCACACTCAGAATTTTACCAATTTTATTTTCTTAATGAAATCAAGGGCCCAGAGGTTTTTGACCTGTTGAAACTGGGACTGGTTACCAAACTAGGCCTCTGCATAACTGTCGCTTTGGGATTTTCCTTCACCATTTCCTGGGGACTCCTTCCACCTCCCCCTGGATTTGAATCTCCTATTTTCCAGTTCCACAGGAAACTGCCCCTTTCTTGGTTCATGTCCTTATTTTGCTGGTACACATTCAGGAGTGGGTTACTCAAAGAAAACTTGTGGGAGATAAAATTGTTTTGAGTCTCCGTGACTGAGAATGCCTTTCCATCTATTTCAGTTGATAAAGTCTGGCTAGGTATGAAACTTTGAGTAGGAAATCATCTTCCTTCAGAAGAGTACCACTCCACTATCTTTTGGCTTTCGGATCCCTTCCTGATCCCTGACCTTTTGCATAAAACGTGTTTATTTTCTGTCTTGTTTTTTTCTCTTTCCTAACTGTTCTGAAATTTCGTGAAGATAGGTTTTGCTGTGAATCCACTGTGCTCAGCCCCTGGAAAATCCCTTCCATATGGAAACTCTTGTCTTTCTGTTCTGGGAAAATTGTATTAAATTAATTTTGCCTCTCTATTAAAGACCTAAATATAAGGCCAAATACTGCAAAACTCCTAGAGGAAAACACAGGCAGAACGCACTTTGACTTAAATCACAGCAACATCTTGTTTGATCCACTTCCTAGAATAATGACAATAAAGACAAATAAACCAATGGGACACCTAATTAAAATCAAAAGCTTTTGCACAGCAAAAGAAACCAGGAAAAAAAAAAGACAAGCCACAGAATGGGAGAAAATCTTTGCAAATGATGCAACAGACAAGAGCCTAGTATCCAAAATATAAAAACAACTCATACAACTCAATAACATAAAAACAAACAACCCAACTGAAAAATGGGCAGAAGACCTAAATAGACAATTCTCTAAAGATGACACAGGGATGGCCAACGGGCACATGAAAAAATGCTCAACATCACTGATTATTAGAGAAATGCAAATCAAAACTACAATGAGGTACCACCTCACACCAGTCAGAATGGCCATTGTTAACAAGTCAACAAATAATAAATGTTGAAGAGGGTGTGGCAAAAAGGGAATCCTCCTGCACTGTTGATGGGAGAATAAACTGGTACAACCACTATGGAAAACAGTATGGAGGTACCTCACAAAACTAAATATAGAACTACCATATGACCCAGCAATCCCACTCCTGGGTATATATCCAGACAGAACTCTCACTGAAAAAGACACATGCACCCATATGTTCACTGCAGCACTATCTGCAATAGCCAAGACATGGAAACAACCTAAATGTCCATCAACAGATGAATGGATTAAGAAGATGTGGTGCATATACACAATGGAATACTACTCAGCCATAAAAAAGATAAAGTAATGCCATTTGCAGCAACATGGATGGAACTAGAGATTTTCATATTGAGTGAGGTAAGCCAGAAAGAAAAAACAAACACCACATGATATCACTTACTTGTGGAATCTAAAATATGGCACAGATGAGCCTATCAACAAAGCAGAAACAGATCATAGCCAAGGAGAACAGACTTGTGGTCCCCAAGGGGAAGTGGAGAGGGAGAGGGATGGACGAGCAGTGTGGGGTTTTGGAAGCAAACTCTTACTGCAAAGGATGGGCAATGAGGCCCTACTGTACAGCACAGGGAACTGTGTGTGACTGGGTCACACTGCTGTACAAGAGAACTTGAGGAAACACTGCAGATCAACTATACTTCAGTGAGAAAACTTTGCCTATCCATTTTCTATGTCTTCTTTCAACATGCTTATTATTTTGAAAATGAGTCCTCTAATTCTCTTACATTTTTTCTCATATTTTCAGTCTCTGTCATTTTGCTGTACTTTGAGGGACTGCTTCAATTTCATTTTTTTTAGTGAGCTATCCATCAAGTTCTTTTTTGTTCTTTATATGTTCCCTTCTTACTAGTATCTTGTTCCTACTTCATGAATGTAATAGCTTCTCTATTCCCTATGAAAATACTAGTTTGGGATATTTTGCTTATTTGTTTTTGCTTTTTAATTTCCATTTCCTTTCATAGTCATTGTTTCTTCAAAGTTGCTTTTTTTCCCCTGCATACTAGTTTTAGTCTCTGGTGTTTACATTAGATGTTTTCTTTAAATGCCTGGGGATTCCTAACTATTTGCCCTTATTTAAAAAGCTAATTGGATTATGGCCTTTTGTTCTACATTGTTATAGAAACTGTGGTACCTCTATCTTCAAGTCTTTCCTCTCGAGCTAATTAGATTCCACAGAGGAGACTCTTTCAACTTCTTGCCTGTAAAATACATGCTTTGCTACCCATATTTTGAGAATTACTCAGAAGAAAGCAGCAGACGCCTGCATTTTCTATTTACTTAACCAGTTTCAACTTCAATTTCTTGTCTTGGGGATTACAAAACTATACAGATAGTGCAAACCTCAAAACTACAAGGTCAAAAGGTTTAAATTTCTCACAGGATTACCTGCTGCTCCTTGACCTTCAGATACAGACAAGTTTATTTGCTGCCTCTCCTGGCCAGTGGGCAGAGTTCCTGCCACCTTTCACTAAAGGTTTAATCCTTTAAAGGTTCAACATTATACAGGGATTTCAGTTCCAACTTTCCAAACATACAGAGCTAAAATCTAAGCTCTCTCCCTGTGTGATAATTAAACCCGAGGCTTTAGCAAGGTCCAGTAAACCACACCCCCAAGCCTCTGAAACCACTTTCAAATGCCACTGTATCAGCTCATACACCTACTTCTCTGGCTTTTAATTTACCCTTAGTTTCCAGCATTTAGAGATTTCCCTTTCTTTCAGGTAGCTCTGCTAAGGGCTTAAAATACAATTAAAAAAATATTTTAGCTGTTATATATAGGTATTTGCAGACAAAAGGTTTCTGAATTAGCTCAGTTTGCCTTATGAGCTAGAACCAGACACATCCGTAACTTGTATCAATTAAATGTGCTCAGATAGTTCTTATAAAATTTTTAAAATGTACTATTTTCATTATATAAGACATCAAATGAAATACATACAATATACTCAAAGCATAAGTATACCTAAATACACATAATGTGACTTTCCTATGAAGATTAAAAATTAAATTTCCACATGCAAATATCTAGAACTCAGTTCAGAGCTGTTTTCAAATTGAATAGCTATAGCTACTAATTTTGGTATAATTTAAGGCAACTCATATACAAAAGTATTTTTATATTAAGTGTCATACTGTTTGTGGGGAAAAAACCTACCTAATAATTTCCTTGCAACAACAAAAGACTCCTGAGTACAATAATATTAAAACGACTCCTTCCCTGAAAGCTGTCATTATGCAACGCAGGGATATACTCCAGAAAAGACTCTTCTTTCTCCTCCATCCTTTGTACCGCAGACTCATCAGTAGCCACTTCTACTCCCTCGTTCTTTCCAACAAGAGCCCACCTCCCAGCATGATACTTGCTTCGCCAGCCTCTCCACAGCTGGGGCATGATCAAATAATCTAATTCTGTCAGAGGCAGCCGCGAGGAGGTCTGCTGGGGGTTTCCTGGGAAAGCTGTCCTTCCCCAGTAAGAGGAAACAGACGATAAATGCTTCCTCTTTCCTGCTTCTGCATGCAGCTGAATGAGGACGTGATGCTTGGCTGCTTAGGGACAAGCCTGTGGCAAAAAGCCAACATGGTCTAGACAGCAACATGGACAGACAGACAAAGCAGCCTTGGTGATGTTTCTGAGCTACTGACCACCTGTTTCTGAGCCTGGCTCTTAGGAACTCATATGCTCTGTTACATAGACACCTGTCTGACAGACCTACCATCTCTCATCTCTGATGCTTCTACCTTCTCCATCTCTGACCGCTCCTTCAAAATCTTCGTAGGCTACTGTCTTGTGCCCTCATCTTAAATGCCTGGGGCTAATGGCTGTCTCAAAAAATTTTTTTTTCAATATTCAATACTCTGTCACTAATTCAATCTGTCTCTCCTAGTTCTTTAAATCTCCTCTCAATTATTTCAAACACGTTAGGAATTTTACAATTTCATTTTCTTGATTAAACATGAAGATATGGAACTAGGAAAGGCATCCTACGCACATTTCTATATATTATACAGAAATCATATTTGTCTGCCTCCCTCACTAGACTGCAGGCTCCACAAAAACAAGATTCATATCCTATTTACTTTTGTACCAGACTGAGAACATAGTATGGATGCCTTCGATAAACAAGAGTCGAGCGCAACTCACCTTTGTTTCATCATACTGTTAATGTAATGTTTTTGATGCTTCTTTCTTATGACCCTTAAAACTTTTGCTTAATAACTACCAATTGTTCCAAATAAGTCAGCCTATATCAATAGGAATGATCTGTGCCAACCCCAGTTTTTAAAGAGACCAATGACTCATGAATGTAGGAGTCTATTGTTTTGTGCAAATGAAAGACACACATACACACACACTCATTAGGTGGCAGATACTAAGGATGCCTGTTAAGGCAATTTAAATTTTAATAAATGTAAACACTCCCTAAAAGTCTTGCTGAAACCAATTAGAAAATCAAAACAAAAATGAAAACAGACTATTAATATACCTAGGAATTCTTAATCAGTACTGGTGATTAGAATCTAACATCAACAAAAGTCATATAGTAGAAATTTAATCTAAGCTTCGAACACATGCTTTTAAAAAGGAAAGGAAAAAGCTGTAAACTGTACATGTACATGCATGAGTAGCTTTCTTTTAATCTCAAAAGTCCTTTTTCCAATCAACACAAACCAAACTGATTAATTTAACATGGAAAACTCCCTTCAGCATAAAAGTGTCCACCATAAAAATCAGGCAAAGACTAAACTGCTTGCTAACATGAGGGTTCAGAAAGAATGGTAACCTTATACTACAGCGCACCATTTGGCAGAGCGTTTTAAGCAAAGACGACGCTCCATTAGACATCATGGTTCTCAAAAGACTGTATGTATGTCAGGATATTTAAGAAAAACTACATTAGCGAGTTGCCTTTGGAACGTTTATAAAGTAAATTTTTTTTTTTTTTTGGTGTGTGCCAATTATCTTTTTTTTTAATTAATGTATAGTTGTTCTACGATAAGCAGTTATTATGCTTTTATAATGCTACCCTATAAATGACTTTATTTCCTACGGTGGGATAGACTACAACCAGCATCTGAGTACTGGAAACATTCACATTACTACAGAATCAATGAACTAGAAGAAACATTTTATACAATCTAGTCCACTGTTTTCATTTTTAATACGCTAAAAATGAAGTCAAGAAAAAATCAGGTGCCAAGGAAAAGGCAGAACTAGAATCTAGGTTCTCTTAGTTTCAAATTATCTTCTAAGGTCTATCACTATTTCCTTATTACTTTCATCCTCTATCAATATTTTATAATAACAATGGCAAAGTCAAAAATAATCTTCTTAAACGTTTACAATTATCTGAAGATTACAGAGTTGGTACTAGCATAGAACCATACAGAAAAAAGGAAAACAGACAAAACGACCTCCCATTCTCTATGTATACCAATTTCAAATTATGAATAATACTACACTGAGAAACATTAAACTCAAATAGATGTGAAGCGTAAGAGAATCCAGGGCTAAACTAGTCTATGCTAAACATGAAAACACGATAACTTACGTTATCCATCTGTTTCCAGCACATATCAAGGTACTGCTGAGCTTTCCGTCCCTCCTGAAGATGCTAAAGATCATAAACAAAACAAATTTTAAAATATATTTAAATATTAATTAAAGTCTAAAGTCCCAAAAAGGCTTTTCATGTAATTTTGTTCCAAGATACTAATTACATAACTTTATCAAGACCTAGGAAGAGGTTATTAGTAAAGCAAAACCTCTCTAAAACACTTTTATAGATTAAATACTTTAAACACTACCCTTAAAATAGATTAAAAAAAAACTCTCAAAAAGTACATGATTATCTTGAAGAGGGGTTGGCAATGCTCTCTATAAAGTGTCAGGTAAATATTTTAGGCTTTGCAAGCCACACGGTCCCTGCTATGAATACCCAATTCTGCTAATGCAATGCGAAAGCAGCCACACACAGTACAGAAGTGAACGAGTGGGTGTCTGTTCCAATAAAACTTTATGGTCACTAAAAGCTGAATTTTGTACCATTTTCACATATCATGAAATAGTCTTTTTTTCCCCATTTTCCTTTCAACTACCTATAAATGTAAAATCCATTTTCAAGTCATGAGAACTAAGGGAAAAAAACAAGCACTAAGCTAGATTTGGCCCACTAGCTGGAGCTGACCAAACATTGGTCTTAAAACCAAAAGGATCACAAATTAGCAAGAGTGTCTTGAGATAATTTTAGCTAGAAGAAATTTAGTTAAGTAGAAAACCAGTTTATGCTGAACATTATTTTAAAAAGTAAAATTAAAAAGCAATTACTTTATTTCTGTGAAAATATTTCATATACTACAATTATATAAAAACATAAGAATTACCATTTTTCTTTCAGTTTTCAGATCATGAGCATATCTCATTAATTCACCATAAACTCTGTGCGCCATTTCTTCTGCTACTACTTCTCGCTGTCCTGCATAGTCATTTAACTCATTAAGGATGTTAAAAAAGGCTATACACGAAGTAAACCTGACAAAAACATTAAAAATGGTGAAATTTATTTTTATTCTCATTACAAATGTTTTTTGTGAGGTATAGATTAAGCCTGGCACTTGACAAATTTTAACAAACTCAACCTAAATCTCAGCTACTAGCTCTAAATTAACTTTGTATGAAAAGAATCCTGCATTAAGCTCTAGTTGCACATGTCTGTATTCGAGCAGTCTTAATTTAAAAGTAAAGGGATATATGGGGGTCAAAAAATATTAAGATATATGGGGGTCAAAAAATATTAAGAATACTACCTGTGGGCTCTTTTGGCATACTGGAATCTCTTAAGTTGCCAAATGACTGGCCTGAGCTTGGGAATGAACCTGGATTCCTAGGCTTGGTAGCCGAACCTGTTGCAGACATGATGTGCTTGCTCTGGAGGAGAGAACCTGCCAGTCATACCACTCAAATGCATCTTGAAGGTGATCTACAGAACAACTGGCTATCAGCTCTGGACACAGCTGCCTGTAAGCCTGCCCACATCCTGAATGGAAGTAAAGTACCACTATGGTTGACACCAAAGAGGGGTACGAAGGGGCAAAAATAAGGATAAAAATATGTGTGTGGAGGGAAGGAGAGAAACAGAGAATCGCTGTATTAAAATGTATGGATCTACTTGAATACAGTGATGGCGCACTCTTCCATAAGCTGAAGGAGGAGAGCTCAGCCAGAACTCCATGAACGCTAAACCTGAGGATCCTCTAACAACCGACAGGGAAACACAAATCTGTTTTAAGTCTCATCTCTCTCTGGTACTGCATTTTACAACCATTCACGAATCCCCCTGTTTAAGAATGACAAAAAGCTCATAGGCAATTCCTAACCTTTTATTCAGAGTTCCAAAATTATCATGACAACTTATTCCTTTTCATTACCCCTTTAAACCAACCAGCCGAGCTGTCTTACTACCCGTAAAAAATCAAAGCAAGAATATCAAAAGCTGACAACTACAAAATAAAGCATTGGAAAAAATATCCTTTTCTTCTGGAAACTACATCATTCAAGTGGAAGCCCCATCCCCACTACTTAGAACCCATACTTTATCTATAACATTCCAGAAAACTATCCCCAGTGAAGTATAAGCATCCTAATAAGAATAATAGTTTCCTCTTTTATAAACATAAATTTTTCCTTATAATAAACTTGTAAAAATATTTATTAAAAAACTAACAGCATAATATTTACCAAATAACAAAAATGTAGGTATTCTTTTAATTTTTAATACGTAATAATAAATAGGTATAAAATTTACCGTGGCTCTTCATCTTTGGAGGAACGTTTGGGACAGTACTTCTTAACCAGATTTCTATAGGAAGAAGATTTTTTAAACATTTATTAAAAATACTGTTGTTAAAATCTAATATTCTAAAACTTTCCAATTTCACTAAATCATCCTCTTTCTCTTCAGATTGTATAAATCTTTCACCTTTTCCAATTCCACTAAATCAAGAATTTGATATAAAACAAATAAGACAAAAACATGATCAATTACCATTAACATAATATATGCTCATCATTTATATTTTTCTTAAAATACTACTACCTGAAGAAAGAAATGTTATTTCTATGTTTATATGATTGTAATCATAATAATTTGACTGATTATGCTGTCAAACAAAAGAAGAGGAAGAATAAAAGAAACAAAGTACTCAGTATATGAAACTAAGTCACGGCAAAAAGACACATATTTTAAAGAAATATCATCATTTTGTTTTGCAAATCAGAGATTTTAATACTAAGATAAAATGTAAACAGATGCAGACTCAGGATAAAAGAACAGCTGGTCAATACCTCCACAACTCTACTTTTATATGAAAATCATTACATGATCCTTAAACTTCTCTTTTTTTAGAATTACATTCTAATCTGTAACTTTCTTTGCCTGCAGGGATGTCCATTCTTGACAGTCTCGGACTAGAAGGCTATCTCATTTCATCTCTGCAAAATCAGAGGTGGACTAGCAATGTGGACCCTGGAGTCAAACTGGACTGCGTAGGTTTTGTGTGGCATTATGTGTGGCTTTAAACAATTTACTCACCCTCTCTGTGCCCAGTTTTCCATAAATGATAATAATAATACCACTACCGTATAGAGTAATAAGAATTAAAGTAGACAGTATTTGCAAAGCATTTGCCAGTGTTTTGTATCATGCTCCTCAAAGTCTAATCCAAGGACCAGTAAAGGTGCACAGACTTTGTTACCTATCCATAACAAGCTAAGTACAGAAGTTACGAGTAATTTCATGTCTGTTGAATCTAACAGTCAAAAAAATAAGGACTGTATCTCATGTCTCTTTTTATGTCATTTTTTCTAGCATTAAATTTTTACTGTATTTTATAAAAGCACCAGAAGAAACTTTAAAAGAAACTAGTCCATCATCACAAATGGACTAGCTTGTGCACTTACAGTTTAATTATGTCCATAGCTACTGGCAATTATGAGGTAATGGATTAACTTATGACGCTATAACCACAGTCTCCAACCTATAAATGGGTTGTATTCTAGAAATAACTTAGAGTCAGTGAATTCCAACCATGAAACCATGAATTACTTTAAAAAAAATCAAGCCAAACTTGGGCAAAGAACATTTCAAAAAAGCGAGTAGTTTCCAATTCTGAACATGTTTTTATATCAGCATTTTAAGCATTGTTTAGAGTTCCAGGCTATAGCAGACATTTGTTGTTTATGCCTACTTGTATCACTCACTACCCTTTTTTCTTCTGTAACAGTTTGTGACAGGCACATTTCTGCTCATCAAAAACCGATGTTATTTTACACATTTCCTAGTCCATTTGCAATTGGGCAGGACGATGTGACTAATTCTGTATAATAAGCCACGTTATATTGGATACATAGTGTATATGTATTATACAATAGCTTTGTATAATGTAAGTACCAGGCTGAAGCATTAGAGCGCATGGATAACCTTCTTGGGCTTCTTCGGCTTCTGCTGAAACAGCTGTAGAGGTTTCAGGTTGTGAGCAAGACGAAAACAGTATGGACTGCCCTAGAGTTACTCCCCAGCCTTGTGCCTGACTTTGCATGAGCAAGAAAAAAGCTTTTACTCTGCAAAGCCCCTGAGATTTGGGAGTTACTCTGCTAGTATAACCTAGCATATCCTAAACTACAGCTTCTCTACTGTCATGTCTAGGTAGTCATGGTGGGCCAGCCACATAAAACAGCCCAAGTATACTTATTTGATTCAGGCCCATCTTTCAGGCCAAAGTCAATCCAAATTTTTTTTTCTTTTTTTTTTTTTTGGTCTTTTTGCCTTTTCTAGGGCCGCTCCCACGGCATATGGAGGTTCCCAGGCTAGGGGTCTAATGAGAGCTGTAGCTGCTGGCCTATGCCACAGCCACAGCAACTGGGGATCCGAGTCGAGTCTGCAACCTACACCACAGCTCATGGCAATGCTGGATCCTTAACCCACTGAGCAAGGCCAGGGAATCGAACCCTCAACCTAACGGTTCCTAGTCAGATTTTAGGACGGGAACGCCAATCCTAAAATTTCTGTTGAAATTCTTGGTAAGAAATGTTTTCTCTCTCTCTTTTTTTTTTTTCTTGGTCTTTTTAGGGTGCACCCATGGTATATGGAGGTTTCCAGGCTAAGGGTCGAATCAGAGTGGTAACCGCTGGCCTATACCATAGTCACAGCAACACCAGATCCAAGTCTCAACTACACCACAGCTCACGGCAACACCAGATCCTTAACCCACTGAGCAAGGCCAGGGATTGAACCTGCATCCTCATGGATGCTAGTCAGGTTCATTTCCACTGAGCCACAACAGGAACTCCAAGATATGTTCTCTTGATGCTGAAGTTAAAATAAGACATAATCCTGGAGCCACCATCCGGAAAGAGCCTATTTGGGAATTAAACCAACAGAGAGGAAAGCAAAACCAAGATGAGAAGAAAAATTCTTACTTTTTTGAGTACCTGGATCCCTGAATTTTTCAGTCACAGAAGCCAATAAATTCTGTTCTTTGCTTACACCAATCTCAGTTGGACTTCTGACATTTGAAAGAATTACAACTATTATCACAGAGGTTAACACAAAAGTCTTAACACAGCATAAACAACAGTAATTTGAACCCTAACTCCTGGAAGGAAGAGCACATACATCGCAAGAGGAAAGGGGAAGAAAAAGAAAGTAATGTTACTTTTACCCTTTGAACATGCAGGGTCAATACTCAGCAATTTTTTAAAATTGCTTTTGCCTCTCTTATTTAAAAGTTGCTCATCTATGGGCAACTCTTCCCAAACCCCCATAAGGCCCTCAGAAACCATGTACGAGCCACTGAAGAAAACCCTGCCACTAAAATGACACTGTGGTCCAAAATGTTCTCGTATTCCACCAAATCAAAACTTCTATTCTAGGAAAACATGCTCTGGGAAGACGACACAACAAATTATTAATAGTACTCACTTCTAGGGAAAGGGACTGGGAAGTGACTCAAATTTAAATGTGTTACAATGATCACATATACTGCTTTTGTGATTTTTTAAAAAAATTAATGATAAAAGCATACCAAAAGAATTATTTATCCCTTCAAAGAAGAGGATCTCAGTTGGGCATTCTAAGAAAATAATCCAAAGTCAGCAAAAATTCACAACAAGGTATGAATGGTTATTAAGGCCCCACAAATCCTTGCTCTGAATTTTTATTAGGTCGAATAAATCTCAGACTGGCTTGTCTTAAACATTTAAATGTAAAGCACACAGGTTTCTCCTAAAATAAAAATATTTTAGGCAATTCATCTCTCTCAAAAAAAAATCTGCCCTTAATGTCAGCTTCCTTAGACTAATATTTTTAAGAAAATTTTCCTCTCTCCTGAGTGCACAGATTCTCCAAGTAACCAGTTATGACAAGAGATTTTATATGTAAGACAAGTTCTGAGTAGCCTGCTGTAAAATCAGGAATTAACTGAAACAGTTTTATACACATATAATACATACTACAGAAATGACAACACATGTCAAAGATCAGCTGACACTCTGTTTTCACATGGGACCCATGTTTTCTAATTACATTAGAATCACACACAGAGGAATTAACACTGCTCCTTCAGTAGCATGAAGGCTTCTAAATTTAATAAGCTTCTCCAAAAATTATAGTATTCTTTCTCTATATATACTAAGCATATGTGATATTAAATGTACTTAATGTATTACTTAATTTATATTTAAATATCTGATTCAATCTTTTTATCCATTCTAGTTTTGCCATGTTTACATTAGGTATTTTAGTGAAAATTATAAAATATTCTAAATAAGTTCTCAAAACTTTAATTCTGTTTTATTCAAACTACATTTTACAGTTAAGTGATGAAGTACAAGGTACCTCAAAAAAAATTTAAGGCAAAAAAAACATCTTTATACATTTTCAACCTTTCAACATTTGACAGGCTCTGAGTTCTATTACTGTTTAAAAGGTGATCAATACCATATTTGTTTGTAAAATGGAACACAAATGCTATTTCTTCTGACAGGTTAGTATTAGTATCTGAGACTGACTGGAATCCCTCTTCTTAATTGTCCTCTCTTTATCTAACAGTTAACATGCTTAGGAGTTGCCAGATTAATACAAACAGCCCTATTTGTGGGCCTCAATTAAGTGATCAGAGATAGAAAACTGAATCCAGCTGGGCCAAAGAGTTCTCTTACTGGAATTTTTAAGTGTGTGGACCTGATGCAGCGTTGAGGCCAGTATGAGAGCTGAATCTCCAAGACATAAAACTGGCACAGTTGGTGAGCATGTGGAGAAAAAAAGCCAATCTGCACTGAAAGAATGAAGCCAACACACAAAAAGCCCCCTCTCTCCCAAAGAAGGAAGGAAGCAAGCTAAGGAGGGAAGAAGCAAAGATGATAACGTCGGCTCTGGCTATCAGGCTGTGTTTCAGATACTTCCCTGTGACCTAGCTGCATCCTAGGCCTTCTGGCAGCCGGACTGTTCACCTCTTCTTGAACTCAGATTTAAAAATCAGATCAATAAAAGATATCAGTAAATAAATGAATAAATTTCTCAATAAACTTATCATTAAACTAGCTCAAACTGGTTTTTCATCACTTAGAGCCACAAGTGTGTTCTCCTATGGTAGAAAAATTAAACGTAAAAGATACCCACATGCCAAAGAATGAAGCTGTAACCCTCTCTTAAATCCGATACAAAGATTAACTCAAAATAGATCAAGATCTAAACATAACAGGTAAAACCATAAAACTCTCAGAATAAGGGGAAAGTTTCATAGCACTGGATTTGGCAATGATTTCTTGGATATGACACCAAAAGTACAGATAACAGAAGAAAAAATAAACATCGAGATTTAAAACCTTTGTGCTTCAGAGTTCTCTGTGGCGCAGCGGGTTAGATCTGGTGTTGTCACTGCCGCAGCTTGGGCCACTGCTATGGCATGGCTTCGATTTACACATGCTGTGGGCGTGGCCAAAAATAATAATAAAATATTTTGTGGTGTTTCTGTTGTGGCTCTGCGGGTTAAGAATCTGACTTACATCCATGAGGATGCGGTTTTGATCCCTGACTTCACTTAATGGGTTCAAGGATCTATGAGCTGTGGTGTAGGTCGCAGGCACGGCTTGGATCCTGAGTTGCTATGGCTGTGTTGTAGGCCGGCAGTTGCAGCTCCAATTCAACCCCTAGCATGGGAACCTCATATGCTGCAGGTGCGGCCCTAAAAAAAAATAAAAAATAAAATAAATGTTTTGTATTTCAAAGGCTACAATTGACAGAGTGAAAAGGCAACTATGGGATGGGAAAAAGGATCTGTAAATCATATATCTATCTTATAAAAGATTACAATCCAGAACATATAGAGAACACTTAAAACTCAATAATAAAGACAAATAATCCAATTAAAAAATGAACACAGAACTTGAATAACATTTCTCCAAAGAGATACGAGTGACCAGCAAGTATACAAAAAAATGCTCAGAGTTCCCTGGTGGCCTAGAGGTTAAGAACTTGGTGGCCTAGAGGTTAAGAACTTGCTATAGCTTAAGTTCAGTCCCTGGCCTGAGAACTTCTGCATGCCAAGGACACATCGGGGGGGGGGGGGGCCTCAATGTAACTCTAGGGAAAAATGTAATCATTAGGGAAATGCATATCTAGAGCCACAGTGAGATCTCTCATAACCCATTAGGATGGCTACTATAAAGAAACAGCCAGTGTTGGCAAGGATGTGGAGAAATTGGAATTCTTGTGCGTTGCTGTTAGGAATGTGAAACAGATCAGCCATTGTAGAAAACAGTATGGCAGTCCTCAAAAAATTAAATACAAAATGACCACAAGATTTAGCATTCCTCTTCTACGTATATGCCCAAAGATTGAAAGCAGGGATTCAAACAAGGTTATCTGGACACCATATTCATAGCATCATTATTCACTGTACCCAAAAGGTGGGAAAAACCGAAATGTCCATCAATAGATGAATGGATATACAAAAAGGTGGTATTATCCATACAATGGAATAACCGTCTGACTTAAAAAAGAAGGAAATCTGATACCTGCCCCAACATGGATAAACCCTTAAGACATTATAATTAGTGAAATAAGCCAGTCACACACAAAAAATATATATATATTGTACGATTTCACTTATGCAGTAGCTAGAGTTACTGCTTCAATTCATAGAAACAGAAAGGAGAATCACTGGGGCCTGGAGGAAGGGAAAATGGAGAGTTGCTGTTTAATAGGTAGAGGTTCAGTTTTCCAAGATGAGTAGGTTCTAGGGACTGGTCACTGAGAGGTATGAATACACTTTTAACAGACCTGAAATATACACTTAAAAACGATTAAGAGGAAAAAAAATGATTGAGAGTAAATTTGACACTAAGTACATATTACTACAATGTTTAAAAGTTGAATGTGAAAAAAGGGCTTATGAGAAGTGCTATTAGACAACCTCTGAATACTGTATATGTTTTTTAAAAGGACATGCTTCACTCTCAATTTTTATACCTCTACTGGTGGCAGATAGTAAAATAGATTGATGACAAGAAGAAATAAGACTTAAGTATTTACGCCTGAAATACCCAAGAGAAGAAAACCAAACTTCAGCAAGTGTGAAGGTAAAGTTAGTTTCTGTTCTAATTTCTTTAAAATGCCAGTTACTTCTTTTGCTTCATCTTGAGTATGTCAAGGATACTCAGTCCTAAAACTGTTAATGGGGCCATGCTTACACAGGATCAGCTTCATAGTCTACCCAAAGAACTTATGCAACAATTCACTGCTGTTTAAAATGTGATAGGCATAACAACATGGTTTCTAGGCAACTGCAAATCTTTCACAAGAGTATTTTCAGGTATGTTCAAGACCGAAAAGAGAAAATTTATTTGCTCAATTTAGACTGAGAAAGAAGCAGACTGCCACCACAGATTTAAGTATTATATTTCTCAGAGAAATTTTCTTCTGCACATTGATGGTTTCTGTTTTCCTTCTAAATATTAGGTTCTTAAAGGTCAACTATATAACAAAGTACTAGGTTCAAAGCAGCAGCAAAATCTGTCAATTTGCCTATACTTTAAACATCTAGGATGATGAAACAAACATTTTATCTCATTTTAGACATGTTACACAATTCAAATGGCTACAAAGAGATAACTCGGAAATAAAACTATGCAAGGCATCATGAAAGCACAAAGAGGTTAATTAAGTGATCCACATAGTCAGTATCATTAATAATCTTATTTCTTTATAGTTGTTTAAACAAGGTCTTTAAAACCTTTTCATTGGAAATCTCACTATCAAAATGTTTAACACAACTGCTTTGAACTTATTTTCATTCTTAAGAGCTTTATGTTTTATTTGTTAGGTTCTGCTTCATCATTTAATCTAAAAAAACAGAATTGCCATCATGGCGCAGCAGAAATGAATCCAACTAGGAACCATGAGGTTGCGGGTTCGATCCCTGGCCTCGCTCAGTCGGTTAAGGATCTGGCGTTGCCATGAGCTGCGGTGTAGGTCACAGACACGGCTCGGATCTGGTGTTACGGCTGTGGCATAGGCTGGCAACTACAGCTCTGATTAAACCCCTAGCCTGGGAGGTTCCATATGCCACAGAACATATGGCCCTAAAAAGGCAAAAAAGACAAAAAAAATCTAAGAAAACATTTTAATATAAAAACCAGGAATAGTCTTTGTGATTCTTGTTAGGTGATAAGCCTGAGTTCCTTGATGAGTAAAGTGGGAGAGTTCGCTGATTGAAACATTCCACAGAAGTTCACTGCTGTATACTTACTACAGGGCCAATACTCTTAAGGTCCTAGAAATGTAACAGTGGCAAAGACCAACAAGTTCTGGTGAAGATTAAATGAGACAGCAGCATATAAAAACTGAAAATGACTCTCAAGTGAACTGCTGTTGCAAATGTAGGTTAGCAGTAAGGTGGATAATTAAGTTGGGGGGCAACTTTTTTGACAGAATAAATTAGACAAAAATCGTGTACTATGGCACACAAAAAGTACAAGGATTGGAGCAGAAAAATGCTGATGGTCAAAAAGGAAAAAAAAAGGAGTTCCCATCGTGGCTCAGTAGTTAACAAATTTGACTAGGCACGATGAGGTTGTGGGTTTGAACCCTAGCCTCGCTCAGTGGGTTGAGGATCCGGCATTGATGCAAGCTGTGGTGTAGGTCACAGAGGTGGCTCGGATCCCGAGTTGCTGTGGCTCTGGTGTAGACCCCTAGCCTTGGAACCTCCATATGCCTCAGGTGCAGCTCTAGAAAACACAAAAGACAAAAAAAAAGGGGGGGGGGGACTAGAAAACTAAAAGAACAACAACAAAAAAAACTTTAGAAGTTCCCGTTGTGGCGCAGTGGTTAACAAATCTGCCTAGGAACCATGAGGTTGTGGGTTCGATCCCTGGCCTTGCTCAGTGGGTTAAGATCCGGCGTTGCCGTGATCTGTGGTGTAGGTCGCAGATGCGGCTCAGATCCCACATTGCTGTGGCTGTGGCGTTAGGCCAGCAGCAACAGCTCTGATTAGACCCCTTGCCTGGGAACATCTATATGCCGCAGGAGCGGCCCTAGAAAAGGCAAAAAGACCAAAAAAAAAAAACCTTTAAAAAATCTTAAAAAAAACAAAACCAAAAAATACACAGCAAAAATATTCTAACGATAACTGCAAGAAGCCTAAATCAAACATTTAAGGAAAATATAGTTAGCTATATTAAAGTTCTCCAACTGTCATGCTACTGTTTCCTGATAAATCATTAGAAGAAAACAGCTAATAGTTAGGGAGACTATTAAAGGCAAGAATTAGAGAATTTAAGTAACACTACGCTACTCCTAATTCCAATTTATAACAGGTTATGAGAAGAACAAAATAGAAAGTATTTACCTAAATTCTCATAATTAAAGGAATTAACACTTTCAAAAGGAGGTTTAAAAAATATCCAGAAATATTCTTAATGCCTCTTAAGGAAATAAAAATAAACAGGGCTCTCTGAAGGGTTAGTTTTTAATTTTCCTTAATGACAAATACATTTTCTTAAAAGGAAGGACTTCTAAAGTGTGTTAACCTCTTTTTTTAACCTGTCCTTATCTTTATGGGAAAAGATACAACTAGACCTCAATTTATGAAGTACATGATTTAATTTATATTTAACTGAATTTCTATAATTGTTATAATCAGATGTGTTGGTTGGAAGGAGTATGTTATGTAGTTTTCAGATAATTTATTATTGGCTATAGTAAAATACCTTAGAAACCCAAAGATGTCTCAACGGTACTTAAGTACTGGTGACAGAAAAAAAACTTCTTCCATAGAGAATTAGTCATTCTCCCATGCTGAGAGGTAGAACCATGTGCTCAGATTCTGCAGCCAGATTTGAATCCAGCTAGCTCTTTCTTCACCTCTCTGTAACTCCATCTCCCAATATGTAATATAATACCAAGATCTCATTGGGTTTTTATGAATAGGAGATGTATTAGTATGTGCAAAAGCACTCAGGATAGTGCCAGCACATTAAATGCTACATCAGTATTAAATAAATACCCAGAAAAGTGCTTCCTCTGTACAAGGACTGTTCTAAAAGTTAGGAATACACACTGCACAGAACAAACAAAAATCTCTTCCCTGTGTGGACTTCACATTTTATAGGGAGATCATGTTCTAGAATCAAGACGTAAAAATTATTTAGCCAATAAGTCATCTGGATATAGACAGCTAGGTACATACCAGGCAGACTCAAGAACTACAGGGGACTCACAATAACGAAAGAGTTTCCAAAGGATCCAATTCAAAGAAAGTTAATCTAAGGAGTTCCTGTTGTGGCTCAGTGGTTAACGAATCTGACTAGGAACCATGAGGTTTCGGGTTTGATCCCTGGCCTCAATCAGGGGGTTAAGGATCTGGTGTTGCCGTGAGCTGTGGTGTAGGTCGCAGATGCAGCTCCGATCTGGTGTTTCTGTGGCTCTGGCGTAGGCCAGTGGCTACAGCCCCTATTAGACCCCTAACATGGGAACCTCTATGTGCTGTGGGTGTGGCCCTAAAAAAGACAAAAAGACAAGAAAAAAAAAGAAAGTTAATCTAAACCCCAAGATTTAGGGAACAGTTCCTCCTGCCTATAATCTAAATGAGATTATTAGGGTTTACTACATTAAGCAGTTGATCAAAACTCAAGGGCGGCCCAAGAGTCAAGAGCAAAACAATAACCAACCAAAGAATAAAAGTAATCTCCACTTTCCACAAGTCAGTACAAAGACAGGCTCCCTAGGTTCTTCTGAGACTAAACAGGGGCAGAAAAACAGAAAATTCTGATACAGAGGCATGAGCAAATAAAGATTAAACAGAAAATACAAAATGGTTTCATTTCCATTATCCTGTATCTAAACATATCCTAAATATTCGGGGAGCTCTTAGAAGAACCACCTCCTCACACTGATACATACATGACATAAACTCTAGCATGGAGAGAAAGCAGTATATGGTCAAAGGTTCATCATATGGTTAGAGATCCTAATTTCTAAACTAAACTGAAACACAGACCATTCAATTATTTATGCATTCAATTTATACTCACTTAGTTCAAGAGGAACCAGCTATGTTGCCAGGGTTGGCAAGGATACAGAAATAAAAATAAGATCAAAGAAATTTGGAGAGATTTCTGTTCTAGTTAAGGTAAGAATAGTTTTTAGGCTTTCTGTCATTCACTCTATTTCTCTTGCAGTACCACACAGTCACATCTGAGCCAAAAAGGAATGATCTGGGGTGGAAGTAGGGGAACATAATTTTAGATAGCAATTTCTATGATAGAACTTAATGCTCTGATTATTTCTGCTACAGGGAAAAAAAAAGATACAAGCTATCATCTATAGACAGCTTCTTTTTTTTAACTGAAGAAAATTTAATTTCTGCCATACAAATACAATAGTATAAATGTATTAGCTTTTTATGTCCACGAACAAAAAAATGTTCTACCAAGTGATTCAAAGTCATCACTTATTATCCATCAAAATGGACATGGTTCAATTGTTTATAACTGTCTCCAAACATGATTAGATGCCTTATTTTCTATTTATTCTCATCCTCAAACTACTACCAAAAATGAGTATTAATATTAAACTTAAACATTAATATTAAAATTAAACCAAAGCCATCAAAACAGAAAAAAGGACAGAGAAGAAAATAAACTAGGACTGCCAAAGTTATTGCAAATTAAGTCTGTGCAAATACAAATTTATAAAAATATATTTACAAAAAATATACCACAAATTTAATCCTACAATATATCTGCAATTTAAATGTTTAACATTCTGAATATAGTTACTATAGAAGAAAAAAAAGCTGCTCCACTATGAAAAAACATTGTCCACTTCAGTAGCAAAAACAAGAGGGAGTTAACCAAAAGAATTTTTTCCATTAAAGAAGAGGGAATAAACAATGCACACCGCTTCCCTTTGGACAAAACAGGTACTATAAAGAGCAGCTGATATTTCAATCATTTACTAAGTATTCATCCAAAGCAGCAACTCGGTGTAGAGGAAGGGAAGAGAGCTGGTGGTTTTCAAGTTACACTTGCCTCCTCCCAACTCTTTCCTTCTAGAGTCCGTAACACCTTCCAAAAATCCTGCCCTTGTTGAGAATCGCTGCAAGAGAGAGCCACTGTTAGGATGAGCATGTGCTGAGTTTCTTTAGTGTGCTGGAACAGAAAAAAAGATGTCCATCACTGACCTAGAGCATGTGTGCATAATAAAACCTATTGGTCACTATAAAATCATATTTTTCATGTCATGTAATTGTGGGTTCTAATACCACTCCTGCTTCAAAGAAGTGTTGTTAAAATCTCTTTTAACAAGTAAGTGGAAATTGTAATGGTTATTATCCATCACAAAACAGAAAGGCAAGCAAGTCTCCATTTGATCAGTCCTGCTACTGTGGTAAAACCTTGGCCATCCTGAAATGCTTGAGGCCCAAGTTTTATTCTGGACAATTAAATGTTGAGGATTGCTGAAGTTTTACCTTATAACTTCCCAATTTTACTTTATAGTTTGTGATATGATTCTTTTGAAATATACCATTTTTGCTTAAGATTACCCGATCACCTTTAATTTTGGAGTTCCCGTCGTGGTGCAGTGGTTAACGAATCCGACTAGGAACCATGAGGTGGCGGGTTCGGTCCCTGCCCTTGCTCAGTGGGTTAACGATCCGGCGTTGCCGTGAGCTGTGGTGTAGGTTGCAGACGCGGCTCGGATCGCGCATTGCTGTGGCTCTGGCGTAGGCCGGTGGCTACAGCTCTGATTCGACCCCTAGCCTGGGAACCTCCATATGCCGCGGGAGCGCCCAAGAAATAGCAACAACAACAACAACAACAAAAAGACAAAAAAAAAAAAAAAAAAAAAAAAGATTACCCGATCACTGAAAAGACTAAAAATTCACAAGGATAAGTAAAGAGTGTTAAGTTCCTTCCCTTCTCATTCCCTCACTCTCATTCTCCAGGGGTAACCACTCTAAAACAATGTGGGGTATACCCTTTCAGCCCTATTCAGAACACAGACACACTGCATACATGGTGTGTACTCAAGCTCATGTAAGCAAGACGGAGATCTTGCTGTACCTTCAGTTCTGTAACTTGCTTTTTATACCTACAGACTGAGTATCAACGGCCTTTTACTTAGAAACCAGAAAACTTAATAAGCTAGAGTTGAGACCAAATTAAAAATTAAATGAGGGAAATTGTTCATTGTTCACACAGGAATACATATTTTTTTGGCCAAGCATGTGGCATGCGTAAGTTCCTGGACCAGTGATTGAACCCATGCCACAGCAAAGACAACGCCAGATATTTAAACCACTGAACCACCGAGGAACTCCATGAAAACATTTTCTGATTGCTATTTTAACTTTTCGGAGGTCCTTAATGCTTCCAGATTCCTGAATGGTAAAGTTCCCAAATCTTAAGTTTTGGATGGGCAAAATACCATCACAATTATTATTCATATACCAGCAGGTTCCCAGTTATTTTCATATGGAAAATACTTTATTAAAAAAAAAATAGAGGGGAGTTCCCATCGTGGTGCAGTGGTTAACAAATCCGACTAGGAACCATGAGGTTGCGGGTTCGGTCCCTGCCCTTGCTCAGTGGGTTAACGATCCGGCGTTGCCGTGAGCTGTGGTGTAGGTTGCAGACGCGGCTCGGATCCCGCGTTGCTGTGGCTCTGGCGTAAGCCGGTGGCTACAGCTCCGATTCGACCCCTAGCCTGGGAACCTCCATATGCCGCAGGAGCGGCCCAAGAAATAGCAAAAAAACCAAAAAAAAAGCCAAAAAAAAAAAAAGAGGAAGCAAAGAAGATCAGGAAATTAGAATGATGCTATTTTAATAAATGTCATAGTAGTAGTATGTTATTTCATTATAAAAATACTACAAGAATCTATTCATCATACTAGTCTATTTCATCCCTACACCCCATCAACTGGTGACATAAACCACTACTACTAGTAGACACATGTGGTTTATCACTCAAAACATCCCCCTTCCTTCTGTGACCCACTAAGTTAAATTTCTTTTGGGCAATTATCCCTCCCTACCTTTAGCTATAAATCAAATATTCTCATTTCAGTGAACTGTTCAGGCTAAGTGTATAACTGGACCAGGGTCAGCAAGACAAAGGGAGACTTCCAGTGGGATTTCTGGAGGAAAAAAGCTGATACAAACTTGCACTCTCCCTTCTTCCTCTTCTCCCTTCATTTTCTTTTCTCCTTTTCTGTCTGCTCTCCTCCCCCAAATGCACAACAGAGAAGATCATGGTTCTTCCCCGGGGTGCAGAGGTGTGAAGATGTGAAATCTAGAGCTACGGGTGTGGAAAGAAAGGTACTGAGTGGAACCTGAAGATGAAGGCAACGAGGGGAGGCAGAGCCAAGAAATGCAGTCTGGACACATCTGACCCATGAGTCAAAATACGCCTGGACTTTTTACTCATGTTTGCCGTTGTAGGTTGGATTTTTCTGTCACTATCCAACATAGAGAATCCTTACCCCTAAAGCTAGAACCTTATGTTGTTGTCCAGTCTTCAGACTTCAAGCACCATTTTATTGAGTAAGTTAGAGCAAAACTACCTGTCAAGGTGTGGTCTAACAATGATTTTCTGCTTATACAAAATCTTAAGATATAGTTCACTGGTTCAAAATTAAATTTTTCCCTTCAAAACTTTTATCTTCTAAAATATAGCCCCAAATCACTTTCACCAGTAACAAATTTTTAACAGGAAGAAACTCAGCTCAGCATGCTCAATTTCTAAGCCTTAGAAACTCTGAAGAAATGAGAAACTGGAGAACTCTTCAATACTTTAGAAAGACTGCAAGGGCAAAGAGCTGTTGAAGAATAAAACTGTAAAGCATGGAATTAATACAGATGTATTTCTTTTTCCTGGCATTTCATTTCCTGACTTTATGATTTCAAGTATCTTTCTGGAATGAAAGCCACTCATGATCTACCTAGCCAATATTCCTTGTGGTTCTAGGCAATGATTTAATTACATCAGTCAGTAAAACAAGCCAGTTACCTAATTCAATCTAATTCTGATTAAAAACATAGACTTTAACCTCTAGTATATCACATTTATCTAATATTCAACTACTTGAACATATAACTTCATTTCTGAGGACTGGAAAAAAAAATGTAACTTACCTCAATTGTTTCGCATAGTTCTGTTCAATTTCTATTCTCTCCTTAACAAATTTGGCATATCTTTCCAAGAAGTCAATTCCCCACTGTGTATGCTTGTCTAAACTGTCGAACTGATCCTAGAAAAGGAAGACAAAACCACAATGAAAAGTCTAACATTTTATCCACAAACATTTTAACCAGCTCTAGTATTTGTCCAGAAAGGAAAGGAGGTATGAAAACAACAACTCAGGCTCTTCTGCTGGTTCCCACCAATCTCATCCTTTAAGGACTAGACAGAAATAGGTTCAACATAAATCATTCTATTTCATGCCTGAATGCCTTGACACATGTGGTTCCCCTGGCCACAACATCCTCCCCAGGTCACTTCTTTGCAATTAACTCTTCTTCCTCCCTTAAGATGCAGTGCAGGCACTATGTCCTGCAGAAAATGGCCTTACATTCTCAGAGTGGGCTAAGCAGTCTTTCTCTGGCTCACTAAGGTTCTCTATAAATTACTATCTCATTCACCTGCTATACAATATTGAGGACAGAAGCTATGCCTTATTCTACTCTGAACTCTTAAGGAACAAACACTGTGCCTGTCACTACAGCAAGCTCTCAGCTGTTTGAATAGAATCAAATAAACCTAAGTTCAAATTCTCAGCTCTCCATTTACCATGTTTTTTGCCCTTGGGCAAGATAGCATGGATCTTTAAACTTTTTCCATCTTAAAATGCAAGTTCCATCATCCACCTCAATAGGATTATGGTGATGGCATAAAGTGCTATGCAATGCAGTAAACATGATATTAATACACAACAAAGATCACTGTCTTGCAAGCCTCTTTCACTCTTCAAAAGATATTGCCCTCTACCTGTTGCCTGAAAAATCATCATTTCCTAGCCTTCGAGAATAATCTTGGAGGAGTTCCTGTTGTGGCTCGGTGGAAACAAATCCATGAGGACACAGGTTCAATCCCTGGACTTGCTCAGTGGGTTAAGGAACCAGCGTTGCTGTGAGGTGTGGTGTTCGTCGCAGATACAGCTCGGATCTAGCATTGCTGTGGCTATGGCATAGGCCAGTGGCTAAATCTCCGATTTGACCCCTAGCCTGGGAACCTCCATATGCCATGGGTGCAGCCCTAAAGAGACAAAAAAAAAAAAAAGAGGAAGAATAATTTTGGAGTTCCCACGATGACACAGTGGTAAAGAACCTGACTAGGAACCATGAGGAGGCAGGTTTGATCCCTGGCCTCGCTCAGTAGGTTAAGGGTCCAGCATTGCTGTGAGCTGTGGTGTAGGTCACAGATGCGGCTCAGATCCAGCATTGCTATGGCTGTGGTGTAGGCCAGCAGCTACAACTCTGATTTGACCCCTAGCCTGGGAACTTCCATATGTCGTCGAGGTTGCAGCCCTAAAAAGACCAAAATAATAGTAATAATAATAACAATCTCCAAATTGGCTAACAACTTGATGTTCTCCCTCTCAGAGCAAAAATCTGTAATATTCAAAATATTAAAATATTCAAATATCATCCCTTTCTATACCTCTAGCTATCCCTTTCCAAATTATCCATGGTTTGATCAGATATGTTATGTGCAAATGAATCATCTCAAAATCTTTGCCTTTCGGAGTTCCTGTCGTGGCGCAGTGGTTAATGAATCCGACTAGGAACCATGAGGTTGCGGGTTCGGTCCCTGGCCTTGCTCAGTGGGTTGACAATCCTGCGTTGCTGTGAGCTATGGTGTAAGTTGCAGATGCGGCTCGGATCCCGCGTTGCTATGGCCCTGGCGTAGGCCAGCGGCTATAGCTCTGATTTGACCCCTAGCCTGGGAAGCTCCATATGCCGAGGGAGCGGCCCAAGAAATAGCAAAAACACACACACACACACACACACACACACACACACACACAATCTTTGCCTTTCATCTCTTTCCCTGCAGATGTTCTGGCCAAGGTGCAAGGAATCTGAGCCCCATATTGGGATATCCAGCCCAGGGCTCCTTTTCCAGAAAGATGAGCACTCAGAAAATTCTGCTTTGAAGGCCAGTGGGGCTCACTTTCAGAAGGCCAAAGGGTTGAGCGAATCCACACTTAAAGGGCACACACAAACGTGCACACATTCCAGGACCCAAGGCATAAGCAGTAATTTGAAAGAAGTGTAGGTCATAACCTGCTCTAAACTTGGTGAGCCTCCCAGAGAGGCAGGTGGCAACTGGAGCTCATTCAAGAGGCACAGACAATGGCAGCAGCCATTAGGGGGAGCTCATTCCACCATGAGAACACTGGCGCTGGCAAGTGCCATTCTCCTCCCTGATGCTTAGCAGCACCAGAACGAGGCCCCACCCAACACCCTCTCAGTGCCAGTACTTGGATGCCTCAGGCCAAGCAGCCAGCCAGGCAGGGATACAGGCCCACCTGTCAGCAGGCTGACACCAGCTTTGAGACACCTTGGACTCAGCACTCACAGCAGCAGATATTTTAGCAGAGAAAATAGACTTTAAAACCGACTATAACAAGAGACAAAGAAGGACACTATTTAATAGCCAAGAGATCAATCCAAGAAGATATAACAATTGTAAATATATATATGGAGCTAACACAGGAGCATCTAAATACAGAAATCAAATATTAACAGATAAAAAGGGAGAAATTGATGGTAACAGTAAGAGTAGGGAACTTTAACACCCACATCAAAGGAAGATCATCTAGACAGAAAAATCAGTAAGGAAACACCAGCCTTAAATGATACATGAGAACAGACAGGTTTAATTGATGTACATATATACAGCATTCCATGTGAAGCAGCAGAATACGCATTCTTTTCTGGTGCACATGGAACATTCTCCAGGAGAGATCCCATGTTAAGCTTCAAAATAATTCTCAATAGGAGTTCCTATCGTGGCTCAGTGGTTAACGAATCCAACTAGGAACCATGAGGCCTTGGTTCAGTGGGTTAAGGATCTGGCATTGCCGTGAGCTGTGGTGTAGGTTGCAGACGCAGCTCAGATCCGGTGTTGCTGTGGCGTAGGCCGGCGGCTACAGCTAATTGGACCCCTAGCCTGGGAACCTCCATATGCCATGGAAATGGCCCAAGAAATGGCAAAAAGGCCAAAAATAATAATGATAACAATAATTCTCAATAAATTTAAGATTAAAATCATATCAAGAATCTTTCCCAACTACAAACTATGTGACAAGACATGAACTACAAGAAAAAAAAAAACTGCAAAAAAAACCACAGACGCTAAACAATATGCTACTAAAAACCAATAGACCACTGAAGAAATAAAACAAGAAATTTTTAAAAATAAAATGAGAAAAGTGAAAATGAAAACACAACCCCACATCCATAGGACACAGCAAAATAGTTCTAAGAGGGAAGTTTATAGTGATACAGGCCTACCTCAGGAAACAAGAAAAATCTCAAATAAACAGCCTAACCTTATACCTAAAGGAACTAGAAAAATAAGAACAAATACAACCCAAAGTTCATGGAAAGAAATCATAAAGATCAAAACAGAAATAAATGAAAGAGGTTTAAAAAAAAATAGAAACGATAGATGAAACTAAGAGCTGGTTCTTTGAAAAGAAAAACAGAACTGATAAACCTTTAACCAGACCTAGTAAGAAAGAGAGAGAGGACCCAAAGCAATAAAATCAGAAATGATGAACAAATTCCTAGAAATGTACACTCTCTCAAGACTGAACCAAGAAGAAATGAAAATATCAACATATCAATTACCAGTAATGAAAATGAATTTTAATATTCCCAAAAAACAAAGTCCAGGACTAGACGGCTTTACAGATGAATTCTACCAAACATTTAAAGACGAATTAACACCAATTTAAGTTAATCACCTTCTAGATTAAATTTAGGACACTCTGCTTCAAATTTATATATTCCCCTAGGAATATTTCAAGCTCTTTCAGGTTTCTCAAGGAAAAACTAAAGCATCTAAAGAATGCTGTATCAGAGATCTGTGTCAGACTGTGAAAAAAACCTTTAATGTCATTCCTATTTTCTCCAATACTGAAAACACGCCTACTCTAATTCTGCCGGAATCCCAGGCTACGTCTATACATAAACCCTCTGAAAGGTATGCTTGGAGTTGGTCATCATAACAAATGTACAGAAGCTCAGTAAGGGGAGTTCCCGGGGTAGTGCAATGGGAGTGAGAGTGCAACGGGAGTGACAGTTCCAGTACCCATATCAGGTCCCCTAGCCTGGGGGTTGGTATTGGGAAGAGGAGCCCCCAGAGCATTCAGTGGCAAAGGTCAGTGGGGCTTTAGCACAGGAGCTCTACAGGACCGGAGGAAACAGACTACATCCTTGGAGGGCACGCACAAGGTTTCACATGCCCTGGATACCAGGGCAAAGCAGGGACTCTGTAATAACCTGGGCCTGCGGGTCTTGGAGGGTCTCCTGGAGAGGCAGGGGCCAGCTGTGTCTTACTGTGGGGGCAGGACACTGGACATGATGGTCCCAGGGAATAATTACTGGCATGAGCCCCCCTAGAGGTTTCCATTTTGGAAAAATCTGGCCCCACAAATAGCCTACAAGCACCAGAGCTGAGTAGCCCCAGGCCAAACGACCAACACAGACCTACCCATCAACAGAAGAGCTACCTAAGGTCCTCCTAAGTATATAGCCACCTCTAATTCCACCCTTAGACATGTCCCTGCTCACCAGAGGGACAAGATGCAGCTCCACCCATCAGTGGGCAAGTGGCATTCCCCCCCATCAGGGAGCCAGCACAAGTCCCTCGACCAATGTCACCTACCAGGTGTCAGACAACAGATGCAAGAGGTGCTCAACCCTGCAGGCTACAGAAAGAAGAACAAAAACACAAAAAGCCATACAAAATGAAATGGCAGAAAAATACTCCATATAAAGGAACAAGACAAAACTCCAGAAGAACAACTAAATGAAGTGGAAATGGGCAACCTACATGAAAAAGACTTTAGAGTAATGACAGTAAGGATGATTCAAGATCTCAGGGAAAAAAATGGAGACAAAGATTGAAAAATTACAAGAAATGTTTAACAAAGATAGATGATTTAAAAAACAGAGGTGAACAATACAGTAACTGAAATGAAGAATACCCTAGAAGGAATCAACAGCAGAATACATGAAGCAGAGGAATGAATACGTGACATGGAAGACAGACTGGTGGAAATCACCCAGACAGAGTAAAGAAAAAAGACTGAAAAGAAATGAGAACAGTCTAAGAGACCTCTAAGACAACAATAAACGTACCAATACTTACACGGACAGAGAAAGGACCAAAGAAAAAATTTTAAAAGATAATAGCCAAAAACTTCCCTAACAAGGGAAAGGAAACCCTAATTTTCAAGTCCAGGAAGCACAGCAAGTCCCATATAGGATAAACCCAAGGAGGAACAGCCTGACACACGTATTAATCAAACTGACCAAAATTAAAGACAGAGAAAATATTAAAAGCAACTAGGGAAAAGCAACAAAAAACATACAAGGTGGAACCCTGAGAGGGTTATCAGCTGATTTTTCAGAAGAAATTCTGCATGCCAGAAGGGAGAGGCACAATATATTTAAAGTGATGAAAAAGAACAATCTATAAACTAGAATACTCTAGCCAACAAGGCTCTCATTCAGATTTAACAGAGAAATCAAAAGCTTTACAGACAAGGAGAAGTTAAGAGTTCAGCACCACCAAACCAGCTTTACAAAAAATACTAAAGGAACTTCTCTAGACTGAAAAGGCCACAACTAGAAACAATAAAATTACAAGTGAGAAGGCTCACCAGTAAAGGCAAACATACAGTAAGGGTAGGAAATTATCCACAAACAAACATGATGGCAAAATCAGCAACTGTGAGAAGAGGAGAGTATGACTGCAGGATATTGGAAAGGCACTTGAAATTAAGAGATCAGCAACTTAAAAAGGACAACAAAAACAAAACCAAAATAATTAACAAAATAGCAATAAGAACATATATATCAATAATTACCTTAAATGTAAAAGGATTAAATGCCCCAACTAAAAGACAAAAACTGGTTGAATGGATACAAAAACAAGAACTTTATATATGCCAGCTACAAGAGACCCACTTCAGATCTAGGGACACCTACAGACTGAAAGTGAGAGGATGGAAAAATGTATTCCAGGCAAATGGAAATCAAAACAGAGCTGCAGTAGCAATACCCCTATCAGACAAAATAGACTTCAAAATAAAGAAGTTTATAAGAAACAAAGGACACTACCCAAATGATCAAGGGATCAATCCAAGATGAACATCTAACAATCATAAATATATACACTCCAACATAGGAGCACCACATTATATAAAGCACCTGCTAATATCCATAAAAGGAGAAATCAACTGTAACACGATAACAGTAAGAGACTTTAACACCCCACTTACATCGATAGACAGATCTTCCAGACAGAAAATCAGTAAAGAAACAAAGGACTTAAATGACACATTAGACCACACAGACTTAATGGATATTTGTAGAACATTCCATATGAAAGCAGCAGAATAAACAGCAGTGCACACAGAACACTCTCCAGGATACATCTTATCTCGGACCACAAATCAAGTCTCACTAAATTTAAGAAAACTGAAATCACATCAAGCATTTTTTTTCGGACCACAGACTAGGAGACTAGAAATCAACCACAAGAAAAAAGCTGTAAAAAAAAAAAAAAAAAAAAAAAAAAACACATGGAGACTAAACAATATGCTACTTAACAACCAATGGCTCACTGAAAAAAAATCAAAGTAGAAATCAAAAAACACCTAAAGAGAAATGAAAATGAAAACGTAACAACCTAAAACTTATGGGAAGCAGTAAAAGCAGTTCTAAGAGGGAAGTTTAGAGTAACACAAGCTTACCTCAGGAATCAAGAAAAATCTCAAATGAGCAACCTAGCCTTACACCTAAAGCACCTAGAGAAAAAAGAACAAACAAAACCCAAAGTGAGAAGAAGGAAAGAAATAACAAAGATGTGAGCAGAAATAAACGAAATAGAGACAAAGAAAACAAGAGAAAAGATTAATGAAACGAAGAGCTGGTTCTCTGAAAAGATCACAAAATTGATAAACCTTTAGCCAGACTCATCAAGCAAAAAAGGGAGAGGGCTTAAATCAAAAAATTAGAAATGAAAAAGAGGTTACAACTGACACCACAGAAATTTTAGGATCGTAAGAGACTACTACAAAAAACTACATGCCATTAAAATGAACAATTTAGAAGAAATGGATAAATTCTTAGAAAGGTACAATCTTCCATGACTGAATAAGGAAGAAATAGGACATCAGCAGATTGAAACTGAAATTCACAAGTACTGAAATTGAAACTGTGAATTAAAACCTTTTAAAAAACAAAAGACAGAAAAAAAATAAATAAAAAAATTAAAAAATAAAAAAAAATAAAAAACAAAACTTCAGGACCAGATGGTTTCACAAATTCTATCAAACGATTAGAGAAGAGTTAATACCTATCCTTCCAAAAAAAACTTCAGAGGAAGAAACACTCCCAAACTCATTCTATGAGGCCACCATCACTTTGATATCAAAACCAGACAAATATACCACAAAAAATGAAAATTACAGAGCAATATCATTGACGAATATAAACACAAAAATCCTAAACAAAATTCTAGCAAACCAAATTCAACAATCCATTAAAGGGATCATAAACCATGACCATGCGGGATTTAGCCCAGGGATGCAAGGACTCTTCAATATCCACAACTCAATCAGTGTGATACATCGATCACACAAACTGATAAATAAAAACCACACAATCCTCTCAATAGAAGCAGAAAAAGCTTTTGACAAAATACAACATTTCTGATAAAAAACCCTCCAGAAAGTGGGCCATAGAAGGAACCTACCTCAACATAATAAATGCCATATATGACAACACCACAGCTAACATCATTCATAATGGTGAAGAAAGCTGAAAAAATTCCTGCTAAAATCAAGAACAAGACAAGGATGTCCACTCTTGCCACTACTGTGAAACATAGTTTTGGCAGTCTATGCCATAGCAATCAGAGAAGAAAAAGAAATAAAAGGAATCCAAATTGGAAAAGGAAAAAGTAAAACTATCACTGTTTGCAGATGACATGATACTATACCTAGAAAAACCTAAAGATGCTACCAGAAAACTGAGTGCTCATCAATGAATTTGGTAAAGATGCAGGATACAAAATTAATACACAGAAATCAACTGCATTTCTATATACTAACAATGAAAGAACAGAAAAGGAAATTAGGGAAGCAATTCCATTTACCATCACATCAAAAAGAATAAAATCCCTAGGAATAAATCTACCTAGAGACAAAAGACCAGTACTCTGAAAACTGTAAGATGTTGATGAAAGATACCAAAGATGACACAGATGAAAAGATATACCATGCTCTTGGATTCAAAGAATCAATATTGTACAAACCGACTATACTACCCAAGTCAATCTACAGATTCAATGCAATCCCTATCAAATTACTGCGGACTTTCTTAACAGAACTAGAACAAAATACTTTAAAGTTTGTTTGGAAGCACAAAAGACCCAGAATAGCCAAAGCCCTCCTGAGAAAGAAAAATGGAGCTAGAGGAATCGGGCTCTCTGACTTCAGACTATACCACAAAGCTACCATCAAAACAGTATGTTACTGGCACAAAAACAGAAATATAGATCAATGGAATAGGATAGAAAGTCCTAAAATAAACCCACACAACTACGGTCAACTAATCTATGATAACAGAGGCAAGAATACATAATGGAGAATAGACAGTCTGTTCAATAAATGGCTGGGAAAACTGGACAGCTGCATGTAAAAGAATGAAACACTCTAACATTAGAACACTCTAACATTACACACAAAAATAAACTCAAAATGGATTAAAGACCTAAATGTAAGACAAGATAATCTAAAACTCTTAGGGGAAAACACAGGGAATACACTCTTTGACATAAACCACAGCAGTTATCTTTTCAGATCCACCTCCTAGAGTAATGAAAACACAAAAATAAACAACTGGGACCCAATTAAAACTTAAAATCTGGAATTCCCTTCATAGCTCAGTGGTTAACGACCCTGACTAGGATCCATGAAGTTGTGGATTCATTCCCTGGCCCTGCTCAATGGGTTAAGAATCCGGCATTGCCGTGAGCAGTGGTGTAGATCACAGATGTGGCTTGGATCCTGAACTGCTGTGGCTGTGGTGTAGGCCAGCAGCCATAGCTCCAATTTGACCCCCAGCCTGGGAACTTCCATATGCCACAGGTGTGACCCTAAAAAGAAAACAAAAAACAAACAAAAAAAAACCTTAAAATCTTTTGCATACCAAAGGAAGCCATAAACAAAACGGTAACTCCCAGAATGAGAGAAATATTTGCAAAAAAAAGCAACTGACAAGAGATTAATCTCCAAAATATATAAACAACTCATGAAGCTCCGTATCAAAAAGAAACGAACAACCCAATCAAAAACATGGGCCAAAGATTTAAATATACATTTCTCCAGGAGTTCCCATCATGGCTCAGTGGTTAACGAGTCTGACTAGGAACCATGAGGTTGCGGGTTCGATCCCTGGCCTTGCTCAGTGGGTTAAGGATCTGGCGTTGCCCTGAGCTGTGGTGTAGGTTGCAGATGCGGCTGGGATCCCACGTTGCTGTGGCTCTGATGTAGGCCGGTGGCTACAGCTCCAATTAGACCCCCAGCCTGGGAATCTCTCTATGGGAACTACACATTTCTCCAAAGAAGACATACAGATGGCCAAAAAGCACATGCAAAGATGCTTCACTAAGTGTATGGGTTTGGCATATGCGCACTATTGTATGTGGAATGGATGGTCAACACAGACCTATTACATAGCACAGGGAACTTAACCCAGTATTCTGTGATAACCCATATGAGAAGAATCTGAAAAAGAATGGATATGTCTATGTGTAAATAAAAACTACAAGGTATCACCTCACACCAGTCAAAATGGCCATCATCAAAAAGTCTACACACAATAAGTGCTGGAGAGGGTATGGAGAAGAGAACCCTCCTACACTGTTGGTGGGAATGTAAATTGGTACATCCGCCAAGGAAAACAGTCCAGAGGTTGATCGAAAAACTAAAAATAGAACTACCGTGGAGTTCCCGTCGTGGCTCAATGGTTAAGGAATCCGACTAGGAATCATGAGGTTGCGGGTTCGGTCCCTGTCCTTGCTCAGTGGGTTAACAATCCAGTGTTGCCGTGAGCTGTGGTGCAGGTTGCAGACTCAGCTCAGATCCCCCGTTGCTGCGGCTCTGGCGCAGGCTGGCAGCTACAGCTCTGATTAGACCCCTAGCCTGGAACCTCCAGATGCCACAGGAGTGGCCCAAGAAATGGCAAAAAGCCAAAAAGCCAAAAAAAAAAAAAAATAGAACTACCATATAATCCAGCAATGCCACCCGGGGCACATACTCAAATAAAACCATAATTCAAAAATATCCATGTGCCATTGTAGCAGTATTTACAACAGCCAAGCTATGGAAGCAACCTAAATGTCCACTGACAGAGGACTGGATAAAGAAGATGTGGCACATACAAATACAATGCAATACTACATGGGAAAAGAATCTGCAATACTACAAAGGAAGAATACTCAACCATAAAAAAGAACAAAATAATGCTATTTGCAGCAACATGGATGCAACTAGAGATTATCATACTATGTGAAGTTAGTCAAAGAAAGACAAACATCACAAAATATCACCTACACGTGGAATCTAATTTTTAAAAATGAAACAAACGAACTTATTTACAAAACAGAAACAGACTCACCAGCTTTGGCTATGGTGAGGGGACAGGTAGGGAGAAGGGATGGATTGAGTGTCCGGGTCTGGCATATGCACACTACTGTATGTGGAATGGGTGGTCAGACCTGTTACACAGCACATAGCACAGGGAACTTTACCCATTATTCTGTGATAACCTACATGGGAAAAGAATCTGAAAAAGAATGGGTATGTCTATGTGTATGACATACACCTGGTTCAGCAGAAATTTATCACAACATTGTAAATCAACTTTACTTCAATAAAACTTTAAAAAATGACAAGAGAGTTTATGTTAAATATACAATGTTATCCAATATAGAAGAAACATTTTTTATTTTAAGATAAATTTTATCTAATCCATTGAACTTATCTGGGTTTTTAACTGGACATTTTAATTACAATACACTAAGAAACAATATAAACATAACAAACCCTAAACATTCAAAAGTGGGTAATTTTAGAGTTCCCTGGTGGCCTAACAGTTGAGAACTGTTGTCACTGTTGTGGCTCAGGTTTGATCCCTGGCCCAGGAACTTCCACATGACCAAAAAAAAAAAAAAAAAAAAAAGTGAGTGATTTAAATCTTAAAATGAGGAGAAAAGTTAATTTAACACTATTCATATAAATAATGAAAAGGCAAAGTAAACAAAAAGAGATCCTAGCAAGAATCATGCTTGAAATGTTAAACTATTTGATGAAAAAATGTTCATTTTAAATTCTGTAATTTTACTAGATATTTTACTTTTTTCTAAACAAGACTCAAAACAGACTAATTCTGAAATAGTGAAACAAAAACAAAAACAAAAAAACCTTCTCTCTAAAGCTGATCTTGTTAAGACAAGGATGTCCGCTCTCGCCACTACTCTTCAACATAGTTTTGGAAGTCCTAGCCACAGCAATCAGAGAAGTAAAAGAAATAAAAGGAATCCAAATTGGAAAGGAAGAAGGAAAACTATCCCTATTTGCAGATGACATGATACTATACCGAGAGAATCTGTAAGACTCTATCAGAAAACTGTTAGAGCTCATTCACAAATTTGGCAAAGTCGCAGGATACAAAATCATTACACAGAAATCAACGGCATTTCTATATACTAACAATGAAAGAACAGAAAAGGAAATTAGGGAAGCAATTCCGTTTACCATCGCATCCAAAAGAATAAAATACCTAGGAGTAAACCTACCTAAAGAAACAAAAGACCTGTACTCTGAAAACTACAAACCACTGATGAAAGAAATCAAAGATGACACAAATAGATGGAAAGATATACCATGATCGTGGATTGGAAGAGTTAATATTATCAAAATGACTATACTACCTAAGGCAATCTACAGATTCAATGCAATCCCTATCAAATCAGCAAGGACATTTTTCACAGAACTTGAACAAAATATTCTAAAGTGTGTTTGGAAGCACAAAAGACCCAGAATAGCCAAAGACATCCTGAAAAAGAAAAATGGAGTTGGAGGAATCAGGCTCCCGGGCCTCAGTCTATACTACAAAGCAACAGTCATCAAAACCGTATGGTATTGGCACAAAGACAGAAATATAGATCAGAGGAAGAGGATAGAAAGCCCAGAATTAAACCCACACACCTACTGCCAACTCATCTATGACAAAGGAGGCAAGAATATACAGTGGAGAAAGGACAGCTTGTTCAATAAGTGGTGCTGGGAAAACTGGACAGCCACATGGAAAAGAATGAAATTAGAACACTCCCTAACACCACACACAAAAATAAACTTCAAATGGATTAAAGACCTAGATATAAGACCAGACACTATCAAACTCCTAGAGGAAAGCATAGGCCAAACACTCTCTGACATAAATGACAGCAACATCTTCTCAGATCCACCTCTCAGAGTACTGACAACAAAAACAAAAATAAACAAATGGGACCTATTCAAACTTCAAAGTTTCTGCACAGCAAAGGAAACCCTAAACAACACAAAAAGACAACCCACAGAATGGGAGAAAATCTTTGCAAGTGAATCAACTGACAAGGGATTCATCTCCAAAATTTATAAACAACTTCTGCAGCTCCATACCAAAAAAACAAACAAGCCTATCCAAAAATGGGCAGAAGATTTAGACAGACAGTTCTCCAAAGAAGACATACAGATGGCCAAGAAACACATGAAAAGATGTTCAACATCACTCATTAGAGAGATGCAAATCAAAACCACTGAGGTAACACCTTACACTGGCCAGAATGGCCATCCTCCAAAAGTCTACAAACAATAAGTGCTGGAGAGGATGTGGAGAAAAAGGAACCCTATGACACTGTGGGTGGGATTGTAAATTGGTGCAACCACTGTGGAAAGCAGTATGGAGATTCCTCAGAAAACTAAACATAGAACTACCATTTGATCCAGCAATCCCACTCCTGGGCATCTACCCAAAGAAAACCACGACTCACAAAGACACATGCACTCCAATGTTCATTGCAGCACTATTTACAACAGCCAAGACATGGAAACAACCTAAATGCCCACCAACAGAGGAGTGGATCCAGAAGATGTGGTACATATACACAATGGAATATTACTCAGCCATTAAAAAGAATGAAATACCGGCATTTTTTGCAACATGGATGGACCTAGAAACTATCATGCTAAGTGAAGTCAGCTGTACAATGAGACACCAACATCCAATGCTTTCACTGACATGCGGAATCTGAAAAAAGGACAGATGGAACTTCTTTGCAGAACAGATGCTGACTCACAGATATTGAAAAACTTATGGTCTCCGGAGGAGACAGTTTGGGGGATGGGGGGATGTGCCTGGGCTGTGGGATGGAAATCCTGTGAAATCAGATTGTTATGATCATTATACAACTACAGATGTGATAAATTCATTTGAGTAATAAAAAATTTTTTAAATAAATTAATTAATTTAAAAAAATAAAGTTGGTCTTGTTACTCTGAAACCAATACACATCATTAGAAAACAAAGTACAAGGTTATTTTTCATTTTTACATACCAGTTTCCAATCAAAGAGCCTCACTTGTTCACAGTGACTTAATAAATATTAAAACCATAAATGAATAATTGTTGTGAACAGTATTTTAAATGATGCATTTATTTCACTAGAAGAGAACTATAGGACTGAAAAAAAAAACTGGAGAGTTCTGATGAAGAATTCAAACTCTCAAAGTTAGAAACTGCCTAACACAAACACACACACTGAATGTATAACACTCTTTACATTTCTGATAAGTCTCTTTAGTGGTTTTACCATTAGTGAGCAAAACAACTGGAGAATCATGAGCGAAGAGGGCTGGAGATCAAGAAATGACTTCTACTACTACAAAATAAAATAGAAAGCTCTTAAATAAAAAAAAAAAATAAGCAGAATTCTAAAGCTAAATTTAGGCCTTCAAATGTAACATCTTCCAATGACTTGTTTCAAAGCCTGAGCTCCATGCCAGCAAATACCTTGGACTGCAAAAAATGTTGGGAAAAGACAAACTAAAGAAGTGAAACTAAGCAGTATTGTGAAACCATCTATGGATTAGAAATAAGTAGGTCATTGAAATAGGCGACTTATCCTCACTTCCCCATTCTTCCCACTTTTAGCACTGCTCTTATTTCCAGGGCTAGCCTAGGCCAACTTGTTCCCCTTCCTCGCCTTAATCATCCCCTTACTTCCTCTCCCAACACATTTATTCTTACCACAGCTTCTGTGAAATGTATCTCTCCATCAGCAGTGTGCCATGATTAAATCTTACCATCTCATATTTAAACTCAAAAAAAGCTCTTATTTCCCTCAGGCATTGGTTTTCTTTTCAATTTTGTAAAATGTTTAGTTATTTTACCTTATTCATTTGGGAACACAAGGAAAACATTCTAAATTAAAGCTGGTATCAACACCAACTTAAATGTCCATACTACTGAGCATAAATCAAATGAATAATTCCAAGATTCTACTTTATAGTAATAAAGATGGCAATAAATACTATATTTCTTCAATCTTCTCAATGTAACTTAAATAAAAAGAACTACTTTATGTATCATGAAATACTGTACTTTTTTAAAGAAGTCACCACTTAATATTCAATCTTCGTTTTTCTAATTACTTTGAGATAGCCTTGCATCCAAATGAAGTCCTAGTAAAATGCTTCTGGTAAAGCACCAAAGGTCACAACTGTTTTAAAAAAGACCTTCTTCACTAAAAAGCAGAATAATGGCTCTGCTGTCCTAGTTTGGGCTTACTCTATGGCTCTAATTTTCAGCCAAAGTTTCTCCCGAATACCAAGTACCAAATACCAAAAGCATTTTTTAAGACCTAGCACAACTGACTTTTCTCATTCTTTGATTCATATGAGACTGCGAAACTTCTTTTTTTAAGTCTCATAGACCTGAGAAACCAATTTACAATTTAGAGTCAACAACATTTACCCACAAAACAAACTGAGGAATATTATAAGTTCTTAAAAATCAACTTAATTGTTTAGATTTATTTTCTTGTGGTTTTGCTTTGTTTTTTAAAATATAGGTGCACACTTGTATATCTGGGAAACTCACATGATATCTTTTTAGTTTTTACTTAAAATTTTAAAGTAAGCTCTTACTTCAAAATCTAATCAGTTGATCCTTCCAACATCCTTCTGCATATTTTTTACTTCTCTTCACAGGACTTTTACCTCTGCCACCTCAGGAACTCACACCAGTGGGCAGCCTCACTGCCATTAGCTATGCCCCTCTCCTCCCAGTCAATTTCAGGAATCTCCATTTCAGATATTTAGCCGCCCTGTACGTCAACTCAGTATCTCCAGTACCCCAGTACCTATAATTTTTGACAACCCCCCCGCACCTCAGCCCATTGATCCTGACACATTACTGCTATTCCTCACCCGCCTCCTATCTTCATTTCCATCTTTACATGGCTTAGATTCTATGAGCCATCATTATAATGACTCCTTACAAAGAGCTTCCCTGTCCTTGCCCGCCCCAGCAAATTTCTGTCAAATTGCAACCCTAATTTTATATTCAACTCTTCACCAACCCTTCTCCATGCCACTAAAAAAAGGTGGAAAAAAAAAAAAAAAAGAAATAACCATGCTGACCGGTCATACTTTGAAATCTGTGCTTATTAACCATAGGCTTTAGTGCTACTTAATTCCATTCACTATGCCATTATCCTAAATAACTATCTTAAACCTTGTTCTTTCACTTTAAACTTATATCATTTCCTATCCATCTCACTCTCAACTAATAATCTTGCTTCCTACCTCACTAAAGAGAAGCAATCAAAAGATATTTCCTCATTCTCCAGTACTATTTTTATCACAAACAATGTAGGTTTCTTTGGCCATGCCCATGGCACGTGGCCGTTCCCAGTGCCAGTGACGGAACCTTAGCCACAGCAGTGACAACCTTGAATTTTTTAACCTCTAGGCTACCAGGGAACTCCAATACTTATGTGTTTTTATTCTGCCTTCCTGCCTATTAGTTTGGTTAACAGTCCACATCCCTAGTGTTTCTGCTTACCTAAACAAGTAGTTCAGTTTCAAGTTTAGTTATTAAAAGGTTTAAGACCCTGGGCCTGCAAATGTGTGATGTATTCCAGGAAGAACAAGAAGCTGAATAAGCAAGCTCTGCTGAATGAGCAAAAGGAAGAGTAATGACAGGTGAAGGAGTCTGGGGAGTCAGAATGCAGGTCACACACGTCTTATCTTTCACCCTGAGGACTTGGCTTTAGTGTCTCAGTTAGCCCACCATGAGATGAAAGCACACTGCACAGTCTTAAATATAAGCCTGACTTGACCTGACTCAGGTTTTTAACCAGATAACTCTGGCTTCAATGTTGATAAAAATTACTTCAAGGCAAGGGACACTCTGGAGGAAGGATACTGCAATAATCCAAACCAGAGATCAAGCGGGCCTGGCACAGGGTAGAAGCTGCAGAGTGGTATAAAGTGGTACGATTTTGGATATATTCGAAGGCAGTGTCAACAAAATTTTCTGATGTTTTGCGTGTGATTTATAAAGAGAGACATCAGTTTCGAGCACTATGAGCTAAAAGGATAAAGTGCTTCAAACTATACTGGGGCGATTTAAGTGAACAAGTTTGGGGAGTTCAGGCTGTGGTATAGTGGGTTAATGATCCAAATTTCACTGTGACAGCTCCAGTTCAAACCCTGGCTCAGTGCAATGGGTTAAGATCCAGCGCTGCCACAGCTGTGGCAGTGTAGGTCACAGTTGCGGCTCAGATTCAGTCTCTGTCCCGGGAACATCCATGTGCCGCAGGTGTAACTGAAAACGGAAGGAAAAAAAGTGAACAAGTCTGCTCAAAGGAAAAACAAAAGTTTTGGTTTTAGACAGTTACATTTGCGATATCCTTAGACAACCAAGTGGATATACTCAGCAGACAGTTAAATACATGCCTGGAATTCAACAAAAGTGGCCACCCCTTGGAGTGGCTCAGTGGAAACATATCAGACTAGCATCCATGAGGACACAGGTTCAATCCCTGGCCTCACTCAGTGGGTCAAGGATCCAGTATTGCCGTGAGCTGTGATGTAGGTCCCAGACATAGCTCAGATCTGGCGTTGCTGTGGCTGGGGCGCAGGCCAGCAGCTGAAGCTCCGATTGGACCCCTAGCTTGGAACGTCCATATGCCATGGATACGACCCTAAAAAGACAAAAAAATAAAAATTAAAAAAAAAAGAAGCACCCCCTCCAACCCCAAAGATATACGGTAAAACATGATCCTGGATGCAATCTCAATGAAGCTCTATTGCACACCAACAGCTGGAGGTCAAGGAACGGAGGAGGAACCAGCAGAGAACACGGAGGACTAACCACTGGGCTAAGAGTAAAACCAGCAAAGTTTACTATCTTGCAAGCCAAAGGAGCACTGTATGATTTCAGGGAGGAGGAAGTGATCTACTCACAATAAGATGAGGCCTGAAAACTGACCCTGAGGATTTAGCAACACACACATCATTGACCACTTTAACAAAAGGAGTCTTACTGAAGAGACGAGGGCAAAGCCTGACAAAAAAATGAGTTCAAAAAAGATAAGGAAGAAAGAAATCAGAGAGTTGAGTAGACACACCACTTTCAAGGAACTCTACTTTTAAGGAGAAAAGAGATACAGGATGATGGGATGGTAGCTAAAGAAAGAAGTGGGATCAAGTGTGGGTGGTTTTTAGATGAAAGAAACATGATTATATGCTAATGGAAACAATGCAAAAGAAAGGAAAACACTGATAATATAGAAGAAACATTAATAACATAGATGAAAGGAAAGAACTAGAGCAATGAGCACTGAGTAGGAGAGAGGAGCTGCAAGTGGAAGTGGAAGGGCTAAACTTTGCTAAAAGCATTAGCTGTTCGGCTCTAAGAACAGGAGAAAAGGCAGGGTAAACAGGCATAGGTTTAGGCAGCTTGGTGGTAGGAGCTTGCGGAAAACTCTCTTGTGATCACTGCTTTTCAGTGAAATAGGAAGCAAGGTCATTAGTTGAACATAAGGATATAGCGGGTGTTATAGAAATTTGAAGGGAGAAAAAGAGCACCTCGTCTTTTGCATTCAGAATTTAAATCAACAGGCATCAAACATATATATTTATATCATACATAAATATATATAACAACACAATAATACTATAAATCTTCAACTTCTCCAGGTGTGGTTTAGAAAATGAATCCCAGAAGCACTTAATTAATACAGCCATGTCTTCCAAAGGCAATGATTTAGCAGGGCACACCAGACTCTACATGAAGGGTAAAAGGTAACATAAAAAGAGTGGTGAGGTTATGAGAACGGGCCTCTCCGATTTTTAACCACAGGGAGCACAGGTGACCAGGGCCCAGCTGCCAGGCTTCTCGCCAGCTGCACCCACACAAGGACTGAAAAAGGTCGGGATGCAAAGATAGACCTAGTCGAGGGAGACCAAGCATTCTTCTGACAGATGAATTTGGCTCAAGAGCTCCTCACAACCTTGTCAAACTCTCCTCAGAACTTCACTGCAGCCTATGACGCTTCTCTGCCATCTTCTCTTCTTCCTCCTCCCTCCTTCTCTTCCTCCTTCAGGGTCAGATTTGCATGTTGGTCTTAGGGCGCTCTCAGCCTCAAGTGGCTTCCTCTGCATTTCCCCTCACAGGCAACTCCTGCAAGTTTAATCCCACTGGGATGGTTGCTGCTCAGAGAACCCAAATTAATATAGCTGAAATTTCTTTCAATGCAACAAGTTTAAACTAAATCTTTGGGAACAAAATGCTAGTCTTGGAAAATCAAAATGGTACTTTTATATTTCTAATAAGGCTAACAAACATAAAATCACTGAATAAAAAGCAAAGCCCGTTGTGGCACAGTGGTTAACGAGTCTGACTAGGAACCATGAGGTTTCAGGTTCAGTCCCTGGCCTCGATCAGTGGGTTAAGGATCTGGCGTTGCCGTGAGCTGTGGTGTAGGTTGCAGATGCGGCTTGGATCCCATGTTGCTGTGGCTCTGGTGTAGGTCAGTGGCTCCGATTAGACCCCTAGCCTGGGAATCTCCATATGCCACGGGTGTGGCCCTAGAAAAGGCAAAAAGACAAAAAAAAAAAAAAAGGAAAGCCTCTAGAGAGAGGTTATACAAATTTGAACATAATGTAATTTTCTGCCCTCTGCCCTGCTCTTGTTCTCAAAACGAAGCAAGCTTAAAGGGCTTCAGAGAGTAAGGTACAAAATGAACACAAGATCATTTGGAACCTTCTCACCTGAGTGAAAAGTCATTTGAGTACAATTTTCACAAGTTCAGTTCCTTTTCACAAAAATGACACTGTCTTTTATGTGATTAAAGTTTTGGATCTCACTTGTCACGTTACGGCAGAATTTTATTGAACATGCTATAAAAGAATCTGAAGTCAAGGCTAGAATTCTATTTGCATGTGTGTAAATTTATCTTTTAACTCACTAAAAATAAGCTAAAACTTGACATCAAAAAAATTAAACTTGCTATTCAAAGTTATCTGCTCTTCTATAAAGTAGAAATAATTACTAAATGGACACAACTCCAAATATGAAGGTACAAAGATGTTTCTATACAGAGTGGTAAACAGTTACTGCGGTTGATTAGTTAGTTGATTGGTTAGGCTGATTAGGTCAACAGATGCCCAAGACATTTTTCTTTTTTTAAAAACAGTTTACACTGAAGAAGTGTCACTGGTTCACTACAATATAAATTTTTAGACTGTAAAAAAAATATGCATAATATTAAGTTCACCATCTTAGCTATTCTTAAGTGTACAGTTCAGCGGCATTAAGTACATTCGCATTGCTGTGCAACCATCACTGCTACGGATCTCCAGAACTCTTCTCCACTTGCAAAACCAAAACTGTACCTGTTAAACAGTAACTCCCCATTCTCCCCTCCCCTGGCAACCACTATTCTATACTTTCTGAGAGTCTCTATGATTCTGACTACTCTGAGTACCCCATATGAGTGTAACCATACAGATAATTGTCTTCTTGTAACTGGGTTATCCCACTTAGCATAAAGTCCTCAAGGTTCTTCCAAATGGTGGCACAAATCAGAACATCCGTCCTTTTTAAGGCTAAATAATATTCTCTTGTACCTCTTGCTGATCTACTCATCTGTCAATGGACACTTGTGCTGCTTCCACCTTCCAGCTATTGTGAATAATGCTGCTATGAACACGGACGTATAAATATCTCTTCTAGACCCTGCTTTCAATTCTTTCAGTTCTATAACAAATGAAATTGCTGAATCATGCAATAATTCTATGGTTAATTTTTGAGGAACTGCCATACTATTTTTTCCCTAGTGGCTGGAATATTTTACACTCCCATCCAGAATGCGCAAAGGTTTCCATTTCTCTGCATCCTTGCCAACACTTGTGGTCTTCTGTTTGTTTTTTTTAATGGAGCCATCCTTATGGGTGTAAAGTGACGTCTCACTGCGGTTTTGATTTCTACTTCCCTAACGATTAGTGATCTTGAATATCTTACCATGTGCTTACTGTCCATTTGTGGATCTTCTTTGAAGAAATGTCTATTCAAGTCCTTTGCTCATCTCTTAGAGTTGTTTGGAGGGTTGTTTTTTGTTGTGTGGTTGTTAATTTGTAAGAGTTATTTATATATCCTGGATATTAATCCCTATTCATATATATATGATTAGCAAATATTTTCTCCCACTCTGTGGTTGCTTTTTCACTAGATGGTATTCTTTAATGCACAAAAATTTTAAATTTTATGAAGTGCAATTATGAAGTTCACTTTATCTATTTTCTCTTTTGTTACCTGTACTTTTGGTGCCACATCCAAGAAATCACTGACAAATCCAATGTCATGGAACGTTCCCTCTATGTTTTATCTAAGACTTTTATAATTCTAGCTTCTACATTTAGATATTGATTCAGGTTCATTCTGAGCTAATTTCTGTATATGTTGTAAGGTAAGGGTTCACCTTCATTTTTTTGCACATGGATATTAAATTTTCCTGGCAGAAAAGACTCCACTGAATGGGGTTGGCGCCTTTGCTGAAAATCATTTAAACATGCATGTGAGGGTTTACTCTGAGTTTCCTATTACAACTGTCTTTATGTCTGTCTATTCCAGTACCATACTGTAGCCTTGTAATAAGTTCTGAAATCAGCATATGTGAGTTCTCCAACTGTGTTCTTTTTCAAGATTATTTGGGCTACTTGGTGTCCCTTGAGAACTCACATGAATTTTTTGGCTGTGTCCACATGGCATGCTGAAGTTCCTGGGCCAGGGATCGAACCCTCATCACAGCTGCAGCCTGAGCCACAGCAGTGACAATGCCGGATCCTTAACCCACTGTGCCACCAGGGAACGCCTCATAGGACTATTAGGATTTTTCTCTTCTGTAAAAAATTTCATGGGGATTTTGATAAAGATTGCCTTGAATCTACAAAATGCTTTGGGTAGTACTGACATCTTAACAATATTAAGTCTTCCAGTCCATGCATACGGATATCTTTCTATTTATTTCTATCTTCTTTCATTTCTTTCAGCAATGTTTTGTAGTTTTCAGTGAATAACTCTTTCACCTCCTTGGTTATATATTCCTAGGTATATAAGTGGAATTATTTTCTTAATCTCCTTTCAAAGTGTTCATTGTTAGTGTAGAGAAACTCATTTGGGAGTTCTGGTAATGGCTCAGTAGAAACAAACCCACCTAGCATCCATGAGGACACAGGTTCAATCCCTGGCCTTACTCAGTGGGTTAAGGATCTGGCAGTGCCATGAGCTGTGCTACAGGATGCAGATGCAACTTGGATCTGGCATTGCTGTGGCCGTGGTATAGGCTGGAGGCTACAGATCCAATTCAACTCCTAGCCTGGGAACTTCCACATGCCCCGAGTGCAACCCTAAAAAGACAAAAAAAAAAAAAAAAAAAAAATCTAAAATGAACAGTTCATACACTAATTTATAAAACCTGAAAATGAAAGTTCATTTGAACTTTAACATCGTTTTTATGATGACAATAAGATCCATTAGAATCATTTTTACTGTGCATATTCTTTTTTTTTTTTTTTTTTTTTTTTTTTTGTCTTTTGTTGTTGTTGTTGTTGTTGCTATTTCTTGGGCCGCTCCCGCGGCATATGGAGGTTCCCAGGCTAGGGGTCGAATCAGAGCTGTAGCCACCGGCCTACGCCAGAGCCACAGAAACACATGATCCGAGCCGCGTCTGCAACCTACACCACAGCTCACGGCAACGCCGGATCGTTAACCCACTGAGCAAGGGCAGGGACCAAACCCGCAACCTCATGGTTCCTAGTCGGATTTGTTAACCACTGCGCCATGACGGGAACTCCTACTGTGCATATTCTTATGCAAAGTTTCCCAGCTGCTTAAAACATTTTCTATCCGAAGAGAGGAGTGAGGAGATAGCTACAAGCTAACACGATGTATTTTCCTCTGATGCTTTATATTTCAAATAATCTCATCTCTTGCATAATTTTGGAAAAAATCTTTTGAACAGTCTTTCGGGTTATTTTGTTAAGGGACCAAAATCTTTCATGCTGATAGAGCGCTATAGCTTTTACATCAAAAAAGCACCTTTGTTTTGGTTTCATCATGTACAGATGGAGGTGTGAACAGTTACCATATCATTTTCAGTACCTTCATGTTTATATCCTTATTCAGAAAGTCTTTGAATTAAATTCCAACTATTCTTGCCACAGAGCTATACTTTATCAATGATTTTCTTCTTCTTCCTCTTGAAAATCATGGAGTTATAGAAAAGTGACGCTTGCTTAATCGAAATTAATGTGGAGTATGTAACTAGCTGGACACATCTCAAGATATGAATATTTTGGCTTTTTGATTTATTTATTTTTTGGCAGCACCCAAGGCAGAAGTTCCTGGGCCAGGGATCCAACTCATGCCATGTAGTAACAATGCCAGATCCTTACCTGCTGAGCCACCAGGAACTTCTCAGATTTTTTAAATTCCAAATAACTGAAGTATACCAAAATAGTGCTACATCAGTGCATTAAAACAGCATATGATATATCAGACCAAACATCAATACTGCAATAACTCTGCACAAATAGTATGTCAATGTTTTCTGTGTTCACTCAGAGCATTTATTCAGTTTTTAGTAGATTACATGCACGAAGTGCAGGATCTATTTATAATTCTTGGTTATCTCCCACCTAGCCCAGTATCATTTACTAGCTCTTAATCTCTGAGCCACAGCTGCAAAACTGGAGTAATTACAGGACTCTAAAGTGAGAACATTAAATGAAATGTAAACATTCAACACAGTGCTTAGAATTGGTAGGTGGCTATTATTATTCATTCATTTAATTCAACAACTGAATGAGTGTTGAGCTTGGTACTAGGGAAATAATGTGAATAAAAATATACTTAGTGGGAAGAAGAGTTATTAATCAAATCATCACAACTTGGGAGTTCCCGTTGTGGCTCAGCAGGTTATGAACCCAACTAGCATACATGAGGACGTGGGTTCGATCCCTGGCCTTGCTCAGTGGCTAGGGGATCTGGCATTGCCATGAAATGTGGTGTAGGTAGCAGACTCGGCTTGGATCCCACGTTGCTATGGCTGAGGCATAGGCAGCTACAGCTCCGATTTGACCCCTAGCCTGGGTACTCTCATATGCCGAGAGTGCAATACTAAAAAGAGCCAAAAAAACAATATCACAATTTATCTTTGCTGTTATTGGCTAGTACTCCCTGAATAATATTAAATACAGTAATGAGTTCCCGTTGTGGCTCAGTGGTTGACAAATCTGACTAGGAACCATGAGGTTGCAGGTCCGATCCCTGGCCTTGCTCAGTGGGTTAAGGATCTGGCGTTGCCGTGAGCTGTGGTGTAGGTCAAAGACATGGCTCGGATCCCAAGTTGCTGTGGCTCTGGCGTAGGCTGGCAGCTGCAGCTCCAATTGGACCCCTAGCCTGGGAACTCCATGTGCCGCAGGTGCGGCCCTAGAAAAGGCAAAAAGACAAAAATAAACAAACAAACAAATAAATAAATAAATGCAGTAATGACGTTAACGACTGTGGTCAGATTCATGTATCTGAACTTGGATCAACATACAGGTTTTATATCTTCAAGCAGACTTAATAAAGAACGCTATACTTATTTTAAAAATTAAATTACAGTGTAACTGTTCTCTGTAAGGAATCCTTTAAAAAAATATGCATTCCTAGGACAGTTAAACTGATTTTATTGATCCAAAAGAAATTTACATACTATCTGTTGGGGGAAGCCTAGTCTGATGTAAGCTTTATACCTATATATTATCTAACACCTTTGTTGTTTAATTATACTGTTTCTGAAAACACAACAGCATCCATATTGATGAGTCAACTTTCTACCTGTCCCTACCTGTCCCATTTCACAGTTCTTTGTAATTTTGGAACCCTACAGATTTTCATTTCTGTTTCACATTAGCCTCTCTATTGTTCAGTACTACTTCTCAGATTCCAAACTTGAGCCTAGGGTAATTTAGTGGATACTTAAGGGTAAAGCAGGGACTACAGTTTGGGATAACAAATCTAGTTTTCTTTATGTCATACTCTTTTGCCCTGGCTCAGATTCTCTAATCATCTCCTTTCACCGTTGTCTTTGCTACCTACTATCCTAGATGACTCCCTGTTACTTTCCCTCTGCCCTCAAACCAACCATGTGGCATCATTCCCCAGAAGCCAACGTTTTATCCTTTGTCCTGAGACCAGAGAGTATGATTAGCAAAACAGTCACCAACAGAGAAGGTCTCTATGTACCTGCTTCCGTATCTTTACCATCAAAACGGCTGAGCATGGTGCTAAGCATCCCTTTGCATAGTCTCTTTTTGATTTCTTGGCTTTCTGCCCCTGCCCCAGGCTTGTTTTCCTTTTGACTCTAGTCTCTTTCCCTTTCCTGTGTTTGAGACTCTTTATCTACTCCAGGAATGCAATGTAAGTATAAAATCTAACCATAGGCCTTTATGGCCAGAAGGGACTTCAAAGGATCAGCCTCTTTATTTACAGATGAGGAAACTGAAGCCTAGAGATTAAACTATTTGCCCAAGGTAACAGAGCTGAATCAAGGATCCAAATGTCTTAATTACTTTTTCCTGTTATGCTCCTTCAAATCAGTACACTTAGTTAAGTAAATTCTCTCAGACTATATTTATTATTTAGACAGCAAATGGACTTCCTGACTTTTAATCTAATCTGGAGAGATACTTAGCTGCTGGTATATTCATAGGAGAAACTCCAAAGAGTTACCTCATACTACTTTTAGTATAACTATGGTCTAAATACTGACATAATTTAGTTATACCTCTATATGTTCTATTATATTTCAGAAGAAGCAGAACTGACCCAAAGAACTTTTATGGTTTATTTTTGTAAGTAAAATTGGAAAATCTTAATATTTAGAATCAAGAAATTATAATTAATGTTAGTATTAAAGTAGACTTTTATATGACAGGAAAATACTGTATATAATCTAATCAGAAGAGTCTCTAAAATGCAAAAGCAAGAATATTCAGAAAACTTATAAGTAACTTAGCTGTCCCGAGTAAAGGGAAATGGTCAAGTAAGTGAATTCTCCTGCACAGTCACATAAACTAGGCCTTATACTACTAAGGAAAATACTACTTTAAATTGACATGGCCACTTTGTCCTTTTCATAGCAATTCTATGTGATTCTTATGCAACCTCAAAACTAGCTTGTGGGCGGGTAGGGAAGCTACTATCAGCTTTCATTTCCATACATCATTACTGCGCATAGTACCTTGCATGAATACATTATTTCAGGCCTTTAAAAGAAATTCATGTTAGGATTGATTCTTTTTCACTCCTAAAACAGCACTAGAATAAATTATACTACATAAAAATGTATTTAAAAGTATTATTATCTATGAAATAAGTTTTAAATAGAGACTTAAAATTCTTACTAGACCTTTAATGTCTACAGCAAAATGATTGTCAATAGAAAAAGAATGGCTTCTATTTGCTAATGTGATATAAATCACATTTGGAGTAACAATTAGATAAACTAGGAGAAAACTACACACATGGAGGAGGTTTAGCAACTATGAAAAGACATTAGACAAAAAATTTTCACGTTAGCATTGTGTTTTTCTAGATTTGTACTAAAATGGAATAAACTGAAATCTTACATATAAACCAACACTTTCCTTTTACGTCTTTCTTAAACTTTATTTCCTTGTCTACTTCCAAAAAGGACTGAGGAGAATGATCAATATTTTCACAGAATTAGGCAGGAAAATATAAGAAAGTGCTACAAAGGTATTATAACTGGACAGTAGTCTGTTACCTTTTAGTTGTATTCCCAGCCCAAAAGTAAAATCTGACACCAACAAATCAAATAACATAGAAGAAACAGACAAATCCTCAGAATCATACAATTTTCCAAGACTGAATCAGGAAGAACTAGAAAATCTGAATAGATCAATCACTAGTACAAAGATTGAAACAGTAGTCAAAAAGCCTCCCCCCAAAAAAAGCCCAGTTCCAGTCAGCTTCACAAGTGAATTCGATCGAACATTCTAAGAAGATCTAATACCTATCCTTCTCAAACTATCCCAAAAAATTAAAGAGAAGGAAACACTTCTAAACTCATTTAATGAGCCCAGCATTATTACGATACCAAAACCAGTGAAGAAAAGAAAATTACAGGCCAATATCCCTATGTATATCAATGTAAAAATCCTGAACAAAATATTAGCAAACAATTCAACAATGCATTAAAAGGATCAAACATCATGACTAAGTGGGATTTATTCTAGGGATGTTAAGGATGGTCCCACATTCACAAATCAATTGTTGATACATGAAGAAAATGAAAGATAAAAGCCCACATGATCACCTCAAGAGATACAGGAATCATCTGACTAGATTTAACACTTATTTAAAATTCTCAATAAAATATGTAAAAAGGGACGTGCCTCAACATAATAAAGGTCATATATGACAAACCTACATCTAACATCATATTCAATGGTAAAAAAATCAAAAGTGATCCCTCTAAAATAAAGAACAAGACAAGGATGCCCACTCTTCCCACTCCTACAAAGCATAACAGAAGTCCTAGCCAGAGCAATTAGGCAAGAAAAAGAAATAAAAGCCATCCAAACTGGAAAGGAATAAGTAAAACTGTCACTATGTACAGATAACATGATTTTATATAGAGAACACCCTTAAAAACTCCACCAAAAAAACTATTAGAGATAATAAATTTAATTCAGTAACACTGCAGAATATATAACCAATATACAAAAATCTGTTGTATTTCTATATGCTAACAATGAACTAGCAGAAAGAGAAATTAGGAAATTCCATTTATAATCCACCACAAAAAAATAAATAAATAAAATACCTAGGAGTAAGTTTAACCAAGGAAGTAAAAGAGCTATACACTAAAAAAAACTGTAAGACATTGTTGAAAGAATTTGAAGGAGACACAAATAAATGGAAAAACAGTCTGTGCTCATGGGTTGGAAGAATGGACCTTGTCCAAATGTTATTATTTAAAGCAATCTACAATCCTTATTAAAATCCCAAGGTAATTTTTCACAGAAATAAGTCAAAACATTCTTAAATTTATGTGGAACCACAAAAGACCCCAAATAGCCAAAACAAACCTAAGAAACAAAAACCAAGCCAGAGGTATCACACTTTCTGCTTTCAAACTACACTACCTAGTCATGATAATCAAAACAGTATGATACTGACAGAAAAACAAATACATAGATCAATGAAATAGAACTGAAAGCCCAGAAATAAACCCAAAGATATATAAATTTATAACAAAGGAGCAAAGAATATACAATGGAGAAAGGATAGTCTCTTCAATAAATGGTATTAGGAAGACTGAATAGCCACATGCAAAAAACTGAAACCAGGCCACCGCCTCATCCATACACAAAAATTAACTCAAAATGGATTAAAGACTTGACTGTAAGGCCTGAAACCATAAAATTTCTAAAGAAAACATAAGCAGTATGCTTTCTGACATTGGTCTTAACAATATCTTTCTAGGTTATGTCTCCTCAGACAAGGAGAGGAGCAAAAATAAACAAACGGCAAACTAAAAAGGAACGGAACAGCAAAGGAAAACCATCAATAAATTTCGTAGAAAAAGATAACCTACAAAATGAGAAATGATATTTGCAAATGATATATCCAATAAGGGGTTAATATCCAAAATATGTGAAGAACTTATACACTCAACAACACCACCACCACAAAATGCGCAGAGGAGCTAAACAGACACTTTTCCAAAGACATACAGATGACCAACAGGCATATAAAAAGATGTTCAACATCATTAATTATTAGGGAAATGCAAATCAAAACTACAATGAGATATCATCTCACCCACATCAGAATGGCTATTATCAAAAAGACAAGAAATAACAAGTGCTGGTGAGGATATGGAGAAAAGGGAAGCTTCATACAAAGCTGGTGAGAAGTAAACTGGTGTAGGTACTATGGAAGACACAGTAGGGAGATGTCTCAAAAAATTAAGAATAGAGCTACCATATGATCCAGCTATCCCATTTCTGGGCATTGTCCAAAGAATATAAAAGCACTACTCCAAAAAGATATCTGCACCCCAAGTTTACTGCAGCATTATTTAAAATAACCAAGATATGGCAACAACCTAACTGCCCATTAGTGGATGAACAGATAAAGAAGATGTGGTATATACATGCAATGGAATACTACTCAACCATAAAAAGGTGCAATCTTGCCATCTCTGACAACATGGATGGACCTTGAGGTATTATGCTAAATGAAGTAAGTCAAAGACAAATACTATGATTTCACTCATGTGTGAAATATAAAAAATAAGCAAAAAATAAATAACTGAACCAAACAAAAACAAATATATAGAGAGAACATAGCAGTAGTTACTAGAGGGGAAGGGGAGGGTGAAATGAGTAAAGGATGTCAACTGAATGGTGACAACAGACAATAAATTTTTGGTAGTGAGCACAGTGCAGGGTATGCAAAAGTAGAAGCATAATGTTACTCACATGAAACATATAATGTTAGAAATCAGTGTTACTGCAATAAAAAATAAGTTAAAAAAAGAAGTAAAATCTGCTCTGAATCTCAATTTCTCTTGAATTTTAACCATGCTTTCACTTTAGCACAGGAATTAAATTAATCACATGCTTATAAGTGTGACTTTATAAATTGCTTTAAATTTTTGACCTCTGGCATTTTATCCTCCAATTAATGAGCTACAAGCTTCCTTAATTTTTTCTCTTAAATATTCTTAAACATTTCAAATATAAATACAGTTTTCCTTCCTAATGGTGTTAATACCAAATCACTATTGACAGGCTGGTAGTGGTAATAAAGACTGAGTCTGAAGTATGTTTTTAAAATATTCAGGGAGTAGTATCCAGCAAATGACTCCCTGAGATTTTTAGCCAAAAGAAAAAGAAAAAAAAAAAAAGTTAGTATACATGGACCTCTGAGACCTAACTGCTTGTAAAGAAATTAAGTCTGTTTCAAATATGGAGGGACATCTACAATAAAAGGAGGGGAGTTTCAGCTGCTTACAGGTTATGCACCTCTTCTACTGCAGCATTAGCTAAAGGGTTTCCATGGTAACACAAGTAAGACTAATATCATGCATTAGAGGAAGTGATGAGGATTACGGATTTTTTTTTTTCCCACAATTCTACCACAAGAATTATTTGCTCTTGTCCTAACTGGAAGATCTGAAATACAGTTTGGAAACTTTATGACGTGGGGAACTTTTTGAAAAGATTTAATAACCTGCTTCCTTAAATCAGGAGGTTTTAGAATTAAAAGACCCTGAGAGACCCAACTTGTAGTGTTCCCAGGGTCATCAGTAAGAAAGTAAAGACATCTAAGGGAAGCACACTCCAGTCTAAAGTGTGAAGAACACTATATGCATATCCCTCATATAATCAATCTTTACCCACAATTCCATGAAACTGGTGGTATTATCCTTATTTTATATAGAAAGAAATGAGTTCTCAGAAGTTAAATGATATATGAGTGGTATAGAGTTGGGAGTTTCCATTTGATACTGTTAGAAAAAAACAAAAGCAGTATTGATTTGTCCAAGGTATTTAGACTCCGTCTGGTGTGTGCACGGAGCAAGTGGCTACCAGAGGTTTACTCAATTCTCCAAGGTAAACTGTCCAGAGTTCAGTAAAATCATAAACTATGGAGAACTGCAGTGTACTGGAGGGAAAATAAAAAGATTTAGAAAAGTTACAAATTTTGAGTTATGATTCAATGGCTACCTTTTGGAAAGCAAACCTCAGAACTTGTCTGAATCACCATGTATCCTTCTTTCCTCTCACTGTGACTATATGAATTAAAGAAAACCTGAGTTAAAATTAAACTTCCAATTCTCTGGAGTTTGGGAAGAAATATATTTCTGAGATTTGGGGAAATAGCTATATAAATCTCAGCACTCCCCAGGAACTCCTGAATGGCTAAATTTTGTGTAATATTTGTGTCTACCTCGCTTGGAAAGTGCATTCTCTTTCATAAAATTGCTAAAATAAAAGCTGAAAGATGCAATATCTGAAAAGTTTTTAAAAAATTTTTATTGAAGTATAGTTGATTTACAATATTGTACCAATTTCTTCTGTACAGCAAAATAAACCAGTCGTGTGTGTGTGTGTGTGTGTGTGTGTGTGTGTGTGTGTGTGTGTGTGTGTAGTATACACTTTCTTTCTGTTATCTTCCATCGTAGTCTATCCAAAGAGACTGGATATAGTTCCCTGTCCTATAGGGTAGGACCTCACTGTCTGTCCATTCTAAATAGTTTGCAACTACTCACCCCAAACTCCCAATCCACTCCACTCCTTACCCCTCCCCCTTGGCAACCACAAGTCTGTCCTCTGTGTCTCTGTTTTATAGATGGGTTCATTTGTGCCACAGTTTAGATTCCACATATAAGTGATATCATATGGTAGTTGTCATTTTCTTTCTGATGTACTTCACTTAGCATGAGAATCTCTAGTTGCATCCCTGTTGCTGCAAATGGCATTATTTCATTCTTTTTTATGTCGGAGTAGTATTCCATTGTACATATGTACCACATCTTTTTTTTTTTTTTCTCCTTTTTTGGCCACCCCACAGCATATGGGGTTCCCAGGCCAGGAATCTAATCTAACCAACAGTTGTGACCTAAGCCACAGCAGCGGCAATGTCAGTTCCTTAACCCACTGTGCCATGCCAGGAATCAAACCTGTGTCCCAGGGCTCCCAAGATGCTGCCAATCCTGTTGTGTCACAGGGGGAACTCCTGTACCATATCTTCTTAATCCATTCATCTGCCCATGGACACTTAGGTTGTTTCCATGCCTTAGCTATTATGAACAATGCTGCAATGAACATAGGGGTGCACGGATCTTTTTGAATTATAATTTTGTCCAGATATATGTCCAGGAGTGGGATTGCTGGATTGTATGGTAGTTCTATATAGCTTCTTTTTTCAGTTTTGGTGGGCTATGTGTTCTAGACAGTTGTCCATTTCTTCTACATTGTCAAATTGGTTGGCATATAATCATTCATAGCATTTCTCTTATGGTTTTTTGTATTTCTGAACTATCCATTGAGATTTTTCATTTCTTTTGCTTATTTGGGTTCTCTCTTCTTCTTGGTGAGTCTGGCCAGAGTCTTGTCAATTTTGTTTACCCTTTCAAAGAACCAGCTCTTGGTTTTATTAATTTTTTTCAATTGTTCAAATCTTATTTTATTGATTTCCTCTCTAATCTTTATGATTTCCTTCCTTCTGCTGCCTTCAGGTTTTGTTTCTTCTTTTTCTCATTCTTTTAGGTGGTAGGTTAGGTTATTTGAGAATTTTCTTGTTTTCTGAGGAAGGCCTGTATTGCTATGAACATCCCTCTAAGAACTGCTTTTGCAGCATCCCACTGATTTCACATGGTTGTGCTTTTATTGTTGTTTGTCTCAAGGTTTTTTGGTTTTTATTTTTTATTTTTATGGCTTTAGCTGTGGCACATGGAAGTTCCTGGGCTAGGGTTGAATTGGAGCTGCAGCTGGGGCCACAGCAATGTGCAATCCAAGCCACATCTGCAACCTACACTGCAGCTGCAGCAATGCCAGTTCCTTAACCCACTGAGCCAAGCCAGGAATCAAACCTACAACCTCAGAGATGTCAAGTTCTTAACCTATTGGACCACAATGGGAACTCCTCAAGGCATTTTTTGATTTCCTTGTTGATCCATTGGTTTTTCAGTAGCACATTTAGTCTCCATGTAGTCGACTTTTTTCTTTTTTTTTTTTTTTTTTTTTGTCTTTTTGCCTTTTCTAGGGCCACCCCCACAGCATATGGAGGTTCCCAGGCTAGGGGTCTAAGCAGAGCTGTAGCCATTGGCCTACGCCAGAGTCACAGCAATGCAGGATCCGAGCCACGACTGTGACCTACACCACAGCTCACAGCAATGCCAGATCCTTAACCCACTGAGCAAGGCCAGGAATCGAACCCACAACTTCATAGTTCCTAGTCAGATTCGCCAACCACTGCACCACGATGGGAACTCCTCCATGTAGTCGGCTTTTTTCAAACTTCTTTTTCTGTGGTTGATTTCTAGTTTCATACCACTGTGGTCAGAGAAGCTTGATATTAATTTCTATACTCAAATTTGTTGAGGTTAGTTTTGTGATCCACTATGTGGTCAATCTTAAGAGATTGTTCCATTTTCACTTGAAAAGAATGTATATTGTTTGTTTTTTTTTTTGTTTTTTTTTTTTTTGTCTTTTGTCTTTTTGTCTTTTGTTGTTGTTGTTGTTGCTATTTCTTGGGCCGCTCCCGCGGCATATGGAGGTTCCCAGGCTAGGGGTTGAATCGGAGCTGTAGCCACCGGCCTACGCCAGAGGCACAGCAACGCAGGATCCGAGCCGCGTCTGCAACCTACACCACAGCTCACGGCAACGCCGGATCGTTAACCCACTGAGCAAGGGCAGGGACCGAACCCGCAACCTCATGGTTCCTAGTCGGATTCGTTAACCACTGCGCCACGACGGGAACTCCTGTTGTTTTTTTTAATGTAATGTCCTGAAAATATTAAGTCAAGCTATTCTGTCATTTAGGATCTCTGTTGCCTTACTGATTTTCTGTCTAAAAGTTCTATCATTAATGTGAGAGTGGGGTGTTAAAGTCTCCTACTATTATTTTATTCCCATCGATTTCTCCTTTTATGTCTGTCAGTATTTGCCATATGTATTTGGGTGCTCATATTAGGGGCATATATGTTGACAAGTAAAATATCTTCTTCCTGTATTGATACTTTTATCATTAAATAGTGTCCTTTTTCTTTATGGGCTTTGTTTTAAAGTCTATTTTGCCTGATATGAGTTCTGTGATTACCACTTTCCTGTCATTTCCATTCACATGAAATATCTTTTTCCAGCCCCTTGCTTTCAATTCATGTGTCCTTTGCCCCAAGATGGTCTCTTGTAGGCAGCATATTGTAGGCTCTTCTTTTTTTTTTAAATCCAGTCGGCCTCTCTATGTCTTTTGATTGGAGTATTCAGTCTGTTGACAGTTAAGGTAATTAAACACATATTTACTGCTTTTTTTTTTTTTTTTTTTTTTTTGCTTTTTAGGGCCGTACTCACAGCATATGGAAGTTCCCATGCTAGGGGTTAAGTTGGAGTTACAACTGCCAGCCTACACCACAGCCACAGCAACGTGGGATCCGAGCCATGTCTGCGACCTGCACCACAGCTCACAGCAAACAGGATCCTTAACCCACTGAGCAGGGCCAAGGATCAAACCCACATCTTCATGGATACTAGTTAGATTTGTTTCCATTGAGCCATGATGGGAACTCCCTGGATTAGTTGCCATTTTAAACCTTGTATTACAGTTGATTCTGTTTCTTCCTTATTCCTTTCTTCTTTTTTTTAACTGGATGATTTATGTTTTTGCCAATATCTAAACCTTAGCATGCATTTGGGCCCTCAACATAATATTGTAATTCTTTTCTCTTCTTTTTTTTTTTTGGCCACATTCATGACACATGGAAGTTCCCAAGTCAAGGCTCAAACCCATGCCACAGCAGTCACCCAAGCTGCTACAGTGACAATGCCAGATCCCTAACCCACTCTGCCGCAGGAGAACTCCATGTAATTCTTAATAATAAATAGTTAAACCTAAGAAAAGTATTGAGTCTCTCACTTTTCTATGCATATAGTTGACTGCATTCTTGTTGCTTTTTAAAATTACTAAAAATTCGTTGAACTTATAGTCTAATGTTCACCACTGTGATCAATAAAAAAATTAATGACCTGTATAACATTAATATTTTAACATGAGGTTCCCACAGATGGAAGATTTTGAATGTCCTGCAGTAGAGACACTTACCAAGTGTCCAGCTTACAAATTACACAGCATAATTCTGAGGCTACCTAGAACGGAAAGCAGGTGGAGTGAACAGCCAAGTGAAACTGGGGAAACGGACCCTTGGGAAAGCTGCCTGAGTTTGTTTTCTGACCAGACAGTGAGCAGTCTAAGGCATGGAGTTTCTGTACTTTTGAATTTCATGGACCAGAAGAATTTTGAATTGGACTTTGGAAGCTGACAAAGATTGTCAACCTTGTGTCTGTCTTATCATCTTTAACAAATAAAACACATAAATTACTACCTATACTCTTCATCATGTTACAAAAGAAACAATTTAACACCTCCCAAGAGAAGATATAATCTCAGAATAAGACAATTGTTAAATCAGTACAATTAATAGCTTATTTTTTTAATCACCATATGGTATTTTTTTCATTGTTTTGCCATATTTGCATTTGTTATGGGATGAGCATTTCAGAATCAACAGTCTAAAGCAAAGATTCCCAAACACGGATGCTCAGATAAGAAGCACATAGGGTGCTTTACGGTAATGAATTCTAGGCCTCATCCCAGACCTACTGAATCAATCTCTGGGGTTAGGTGCCTAAGAATTTTGAGGTATAGATGGGTTTGGGGACAACGGTCCAGAGTATATGTAAACTTAAGTATGATTCAGGCATTCTTGGTAACAGGAATATACAATCTAGTTCATCTGGGCAAAAAACAAAAAAGGTCCAGATAGAAATCCTTTGGTGAAATCAAGCGGAGTGGTGCTCGAGGTTTAAGATCCCATTTATTTGGCCGATTTACGAAAAATAGTGCATCTCACTTTCATGAGTGAGGCATACTAAAAAACAAAAATATGCCAGGAGCTGGAATGTTGGCAGGAAAGGGTAGTAAGGCCATAGTTCTCCAGGGTGATTAAAACATTAAACACAATGAAGATATTGCTACAAAACTAAGGCAAAAACCTAGAATTTTAATTGGAACCACTATGATATACAGAGTGTTGATTCTTAAGAGTTACTGCTGTAGGAGTTCCCGTCATGGCTCAATGGTTAATGAATCCGACTAGGAACCACGAGGTTGTAGGTTCAATCCCTGGCCTCCTCGCTCAGTGGGTTATGGATCCGGCGTTGCTGTGAGCTGTGGTGTAGATCGCAGACACGGCTTGGATCCCGCAGCACTGCTGACCCTGTGGCGTAGGCCGACGGCTGCAGCTCTGATTGGACCCCCAGCGTGGGAGCCTCCATATGTTGTAGGTGCAGCCCTAAAAAGACAAAAAAAAAAAAAAAAAAAAAAAAAAAGAGTTACTACTGTAGTGAGTCCCAGGTTTGGAGAATGTGATTTATTTTAAGCCCTGTGATTTTAAAGGTCTATAAGGATTAGCTAAGCAAGTGTTTGACACAGTGTTTATCCATAGTAAATACTCAATATGTGTTGAGCAGAGTCAGTTTTTACTTTTACAGAACCTTTTGACTTTTTTATCTGAGTATTTTTTTAATTCCCATGAACATATCACATATACAATGATATAATGAACTAGTGTCAAACTTTCAATACATCAAAAATCCTGATCTTATCTTTTTTCCTGTTTTCCTTTATAAAATATTTGTTAAAGTTGACTTACAAGGCTCTGTCAATTTCTGCTATACAGCAAAGTGATCCAGTTTTATATATGTATATTTTAATTATTCAATGAATTTTATTACATTTATAGTTGTACAACGATCATCACAACCAAATTTTATAGCATTTCCATTCCAAACCCTCAGTGCATCCCCCCACCCTCCAACCTGTCTCATTTGGAAACCGTTTTTCAAAGTCTGTGAGTCAGTATCTGCTCTGCAAAGAAGTTCACTGTGTCCTTCTTTTAGATTCCACATGCAAGTGACAGCATTTGATGTTGGTGTCTCATTGTCTGCCTGACTTCACCTAGCATGATTTCTAGGTCCAACCATGTTGCTACAAATACCATTATTTCTTTCCTTTTAATGGCTGAGTAATATTCCATTGTGCATATGTACCACATCTTCTTGATCCACTCCTCTGTTGATGGACATTTAGGTTGTTTCCATGTCTTGGCTATTGTATACAGTGCTGCAGTGAACATTGGAGTACGAGGGTCTTTTTGAGTCATAGTTTTCTATGGATAGATGCCCAGGAGTGGGATTGCTGGATCAAATGGTAATTCTATTTTTGGTTTTCTGAGGAATCTCCATACTGTTTTCCACAGTGGTTGCACCACTTTACATTCCCACCAATAGTGCAATAAGGTTCTTTTTTCTCCACACTCTCTCCAGCACTTACTGTTTGTAGACTTTTTGATGATGGCCATTCTGGCCAGTGTAAGTTGGTACCTCATAGTGCTTTTGATTTGCCTTTCTCTAATAACGAGTGATGTTGAACATCTTTTCATTTGTTTTTTGCCCATCTATATGTCTTCTTTGGAGAATTGTCTGTTTAGATCTTCTGCCAATTTTTTTATGGGGTTCTTCGTTTTTTGGGTATTGAGCTGCAGAAGGTGCTTATAAACTTTGGAGATTAAAAATCCTGATCTTATCTTAAACTTTGAAAGATTATTTTTTTAAGGTGGCATGTACCCCAATTCTAAGTCAAATTAAACATGCTACCAGCTAAGAATAATGGTAGGAAATGCAAGCTGTCTTGGCCTTAAACATCTGTTCAAGTTTTTACTGGATATGCTAAAATGCAAAGCCTTGACTAGTCTGAGAACATTTTGATGTTTAACTCTTCAAAGTAGTTTTGTGCTGTTCCATGGTATAAATTGTAAGGAAGAATGATTATCCTTCCTTGAGAATACAGATACAGATCATAAATTAGAACATTTAGTGATCTTTTTTTTAACATCTAGTTTTGTTCATGCTAATATAAGTTTAGAAACTACAGAGAAACTTCATCTCCTAATAGCAAATATGTTATTAGCAGATGCTGACCAATCTTGTGGCTTTATACTGAACACAGAAAAGATGCATTCAGGGTAGTTAAGAAAGACTATTGCTCAGTCATTACATATTTCTTTCTTTGAAGAAATGCGGATTTTTTAATTACAAAACTAAACAGACAAGTTAATTGCTTTAAGAAGAAATTCACTATCAGATTTCCTGTTTTCACTGATTTCAAGTCAGTAAAAAATCTATCAAGGGCCTAATACCATATTAGAGGTGTATTCATCAGTTCACTTAAAATGGCTTACATTTACAAAAAATTAAGCATGTATCCAAACTTTCATGACAATTTAAAGATAAATCTGTTGATATACAGGTAGACATATGCCAGACTTGAAGATAGATACCTAGCTTTTACCAGTTAAAAAACAATCGATCTACAACATGTTTCTTAATGGGGCCAATTTTGACCACTCCCCACCCAAGGGACATTTGGCAATGTCTGAAGACATTTTTTGATATCACAACTATGGGGGGGGGGGAATTGCTACTGGTATCTAGTGCATAGTGGCCAAGGATACTGCTAAACCTCTTACAATACACAACAACCCCTCTGCCTCAACAAAGAATTAGCCAACCCCGAATGTCCAGAGGGCCAAGATTAAGAAACCCTGGTCTACACTTCCTCCAGAAGATACAATGGTAATCCAGAGACTAGAAGCCCAGAAATCTTTATTTTTTCCCTTTTTATGGCCATACCTGCAGCATATGGACGTTTGCAGGCCAGGGGTCAAAGTAGAGCTGCAGATGCACCCTACGCCACAGCCATGGCAACACTGGGTCCATGCTGCATCTAAAACCTACACTGCAGCTTGCACCAACATCAGTTCCTTAACCCACTGAGCAAGGTCAGGGATTAAATCTACATCCTCAAAGAGATATGGTCGGGTCCTTAACCCACTGAGTCACAACGGGAACTCTAAAAAATTTTAAAACTTCTTAAAAGAACAGTAATGCTTTGAAGAACTGACCTGGGTGGGAAAAGAAGGTAAGAGAAGCCAGGTGTGCCTTCTATGAGTACTCACAGACTTATAAGACACATAATCAAGACGAAGCCAAGAGCTTTAAGTTAGACTCATTAAAGGATGAAAATGAGGGAGTTCCCACTGTAGCACAACAGGATCAGCAGTGTCTCTGCAACGTCAGGACACAGGTTCAGTCCCTGGCCTGGCACAGCAGGTTAAGGATTCAGCACAGCCACTATTGAGGCCTGGATCTGATCCTGGCCTACGAATTCCATCTACCATGGGGCAGCCAAAAAAAGAAAGAAAGAAAAAAGGGGATGAAAATGGAGGTGATGAGATACTAGGTAAGATGCTAAAAAAGCGATAACAGCAGCCAAAACCTCAGCACTGAATGTTGAGAAGCATTAATGAGGGATACACTTGACATCCATAATGTTTTTAGTACAAGAAAAAAGGATCTTAGAATTATATAGTTTTAAAAACGTAACATACTCAAGAGATACTATTTAATGTTTCTGCCTCAAAATAAAAGCTACGGGGGTGGAGTGTTAAAAACAAGACAACAAGCCCAAAATGGAGTTGCTTATGCTAGGGCCCAAGTCTCCAAACTAAGACAACTTTTCAGCTGTCCCAGAAATGAATCTTATACCAGTCAATCAGGAATTGCCTGATCGGCAGCAGTTCGACAACCTGCCTGAGAGAACCCTGACATCTCCTAAAGGAAAGTAACTTTGCAATAACCAATTCACTTTTTTGCCTCGTATAACTTGTTTCTACTCCCATCTACCTATAATAGTCTCATTTCATACAGCTCCTTGGAGCTCCTTTCTAACTGCTAGATTAAACGCTGCCTGATTCATGAATTGTTTTGTTTGTTTGTTTGTTTGTTGCCATTTCTTGGGCTGCTCCCGCGGCATATGGAGGTTCCCAGGCTAGGGGTCTAATCGGAGCTGTAGCTGCCAGCCTACGCCAGAGCCACAGCAACGTGGGATCCAAGCCGCGTCTGCGACCTACACCACAGCTCACGGCAACGCCAGATCCTTAACACACTGAGCAAGGGCAGGGATCGAACCCTCAACCTCATGGTTCCTAGTCGGATTCCTTAACCACTGCGCCACAACGGGAACTCCTGATTCATGAATTGTTAAATTAACCCAATAAGATTTCTCTTTTTCTTTCCTTTTTTTTTTTTTTTTTTTGCTTTTTAGGGCCACACCTACAGCATACAGAAGTTCCCAGCCTAGGGGTCGAATCAGAGCTGCAGCTGCTGGCCTGCACAGCAAGAGAGGATCTGAGCCATGTCTGCCACCTACACCAAGCTAACTCATAAACATACATCCTGTGATATCATCCGTGGGGGGAAAAAAAGACAAAAACCAAGAAAATCCCTTATTCCACGCCTTTATCTGGCTCCATTCCTCTGCTTCCTTTCTTAGCAAAATCTCCCAAATAGCGGTTTTGAATACTTGCTGTTTCTACTTCTCGCAATTCCCATTTACTTTTCCTCACCCCCAAATGTTTTAGTGTGTACTTTCTACAAACAAAAACATTCTCCAACATAACAAAAATGTAACCATCAAAATCAGACAATTAACACTAACAGAACACCACCACCTGATTCTCAGACCCCATTCAAGTTTTCTCAATTGATCGAACCATGTCCCTTAAAACAACAGCACTAGATGAAGAATGATGTTATAGCTGTTGTCATGTTTCTTTCATCTCCTTCTATCTACAACAGTTCCTTAGTCTTTCCTTCACTTTCATGACTGTGACACTTCAGATGGTTTTGAGCCAGTTATTTTGTTGAATGATCACTGATTTGATTTTGTCTGATATTTCCCCATTATTCAGATTATGCATCTTTGGCTGGTAATGATGCAATATCATTCTCATGGCATCCCACTGTATCAGGTGGCAAATGACTTCAATTAGTCCCATTTCTGGTGATGCTAATGGATGGCTTGATTAAGGGGATAAATGCCAGGCCTTTCCAGTGTTATTTTCCCTTTGCAATTAACTTTAAAACTATGAAATATTTTTCCTCATTGACTATCAATGTATTAATTTATTTGTATCAGTATAGATTCATGGGTTCCTATTTTATTCCACAGATTATCATTCACAATCATCAGTACTTGTTTTCATGCTCAAATTGTCCCACATCTGGCCAGTAGGAACCCCTTTAAGCTGTTTCTGACATATCCTCATCATTCTTTGAACATATCCTCAATCTCTAACAAGATATTTCAGGCTGAGTTCTCCTGGTGATGCAGGAAGTTAAGGATTCAGCGCTGTCACTCACTGCTGTGGCTCAGGTTCAATCCCTGGCCCGGGAACTTCTACATGCCAGGAACTTCTACATGCTGGGAACTTCTACATGCCGGGAACTTCTGTATGCCATGGGCACGGCCCAAAAAAAAAAAAAAAAGCTGTTTCAGGCTCATCTTTTACTTTACCAGCCCCAGTCTTGGAATCAGCTATTTCTCCAAGGAACTCTAGTTTCTTGTAGTGGAGAAAGATATTCAGAAGCCAAGAGCCGGACACAAGGTACTCTCATTGCTATAGGTTTATCCTTCTCCAAGGCCCTCTCAAAGAACAACCTGGAGGACATGAACACACACACAGACAGACATTTATCTTTTCATCGGTATAACATATTGAAAACCTTGACTTCACAGCACTATCTCCAATTCCAATCTAACCACCGAGAGCCTTTCAATATTTGCAATCCCCTTCTTCAAGGGAAAAACCTGACTCTCTTTAGCCTTAAGATATTAATGTACTCATTTAAATGATCCTCAATACGTAACCCATCTCCCTTTGTTACTTCCACTACCCACCACCATGGTACCTCGCCGGCTGTGCTCAGCCTTCCGTCTCCTTGTTGGGCTGCGGCCACACCATCCCCTTCTCTGACACTGCATTGGCTGATGCCCCTGTGCTTACTCTTCTGAATGGACGCCCCCGCCCCCACATTCCACTTGGGCTCCACTACCCTGAGCCTGGCTGCCCTCCTGTGTGGGTACCTTCTACCTGGGTTCCAACTCCTGCAATGGGTTATAGCTATCACTCTCCCAACCCTCCACGGTCCTCCTCCTCCTCCTCCTCTGAGATGCTCTGATCTCCCACACTGAGCCCGCCACCTCCTGATGTGGAGGCTTTCTTCACCCCACCGAGGTTCTGCCTGAACAGCACAGGTCACCCCCCAGCAAACCAGCCCTCCTCAGACAGTCTGAGGCTCCAGACCATCAGAGCTTCCAACCCTGTGAGAAAATCAACCTTGCTCAGCCTCACCTGAGTTGCTTAGAAGGTAGAAAGGAGAAAGGAAAGATCCTGCCATTCACCTCAGATTATACCCCCCAACTATCAGTTCCCTACTTATCCCTAAATGAAATGATTCTTAATTCATGTAGTCTGCTTATTCTAGAACTAAAGTGAATTTGGGTGTGTTCCAGCCAGACACTGTAAAAAGTTTCTCACAATTAGAGAGCCTGTCTCTATATGGTACTTAGAAAGGATTAAAATAAAGAAACAAAAGGTAGAATATTTAAAAATAGAAGTTAATGTCTTATTACACCTTCTAGCTCTCTAGGATAAAAATCTTTTATGCATAAAATGCATTAATGCAGGATATGGGTACAGCTGGATGTCTGAAACAGAAACAAGGATTTTTCAAACTAGACCAAAGTATTTCTTTCTGCCCAATCTGCCTATATTGCTCAGGAAGGCTATGATTCTCAGTTTTACAATGAGCAATCTCTTCCTTTAAATTCACTTATATTTATATTTAGAGCATTTTCCCTCTATTCCCATATCCAAGAAGAAATAATAACTTTGTACTGTATCTTTGTATTAAGAATACTTAACGGTCTACTAAGAACTAGAAGAGCTTTATAGCATCAAGTACACCAAGAAATTTATAGAATGAATATAGGTTAACATCTTTTTCTATCATTATATTTAAGATAAAAATCTTGGCTGAAGAGGTTCCACTGTGGTGCAGTGGGCTAAAAATCTGACTACAGCAGTTCAGGTCACTGAGAGGCATGGGTTCAATCAGCAGCAGTGGGTTAAAGGATCAGGTGTTGCCACAGCTGCTGGCATAGGTCACAGCTGTGACCCGGGTTCAATCCCTGGCCTGGGAACTTTCATATGCCACAGGTGCAGTCATTGGGGGAGAAAAAAAAAAGGAGCTCCTGATGTGGCTCAGTGGATTAAGAACCTGACATAACGTCCCTGAGGATTCGGGTTTGATCCCCGGCCTCAGTGCATTAAGGATCCGGCACTGCAGCAAATTGGAGCACAGGCTGCAGATGCGGCTTGGATCCGGTGCTGCTGTGGCAAAGGCCCCAGCTGCAGCTCTGATTGGACCCCCTAGCCCAGGAACTTACAGATGCTGCAAGTGTGGAAAGAAAGGAAGGGAGGGAGAGGGGGAGGAAGGAGGGAGTTATATTTCATATTATAAAAAAATCCCTAAGATCAAACAAAGATATGAGAAATATACATGTTGGGGATAAAAAACTAAATAACCTTAGTTTTCAAAACATAATTTGATGACAGTTTTAGCAATTCGTTGGTTCCCTCATTCGACAAATATTTTAGTGCTAATTTTATGCCTATTCCTTTTCTACTAATTAGGTGAATGTAGAGCAAGGATACAAACGGAACAACACTGACAACTTTCACACTCTAAAAAGAACCAAACAATAGTGTCCCCAAAATTGGAAAATCTGATTCACATACATTTATGTTTTTCAACATATAAATAAATATTAACATTTCACACATTTCACAAGGTATTGTTAAAAGCCTGATGATTAGTCCAAGAACTTATGGAAAAATACATGGAACAGTTTTTGCTTCCTGTAAAACAAAACCTTTGTATAATATATTCCTACCAATTTTAAATACACTGCAGATACAACTATGTACCCCAAAACAGAATTTGTTTTTTGATATTGAGATGAAAATGTCTAAAGACTGAAGATTACTAAGATATGACTCTAGGTACAACAGAAAATGCTCCATAATTACAAACCATTACTATTCCCTTGTCCTATTTTCTGCCTGCAAACAGGGGTTATTAGGGAAAAGTAGGTAGTCTTTTAAGTTTCCAGCCAAACCCATATTTTATAGATTGGGGAAAAAGAGAGTGTGAGTTTTTAAGATAAAGGCGGGGGAGGGGAGTGAACGTGAGTGGTTTAAGGAAGTAGCAATGCAGGGGAGATACTGGTTAGAGGCAGCTCTCCAGGTTCCACCTTCTTACTGTCAGTACAGAACAGTGGCATAAATGGGCTTCTTGATTAACTGCCACCCTCTTTAACTAGTTACAACCATACCTATGATGTTTAAAACGACAGTTTCTACCAACAAAAAAAGACAGTTTCTGCCAACAAAAAGGAACGTAAGCTATAAATATTTACGCCATGACTATTCTCCAAAGATTTGAATATACCAGAAATAAACATAAGGATATCCAGACTAGGCACTCTGGAGGGAAGGGGTTGAGGAACTGGTCAACAGAGGAGATTCCCTCCAGTGATATCAATCAATACAGGGGACTATTCTAGAGTTGGGAAAGTAGGATCACCTCAAAATGACTAAGTTTTCGCAAGGCAGGGAAAGTTTATTGTAAGCCTTAATAAATTTTATCATACATCACCAGTGCTTCCCTATAACAGACACTCAATAATTTTTTCATCTTTTAAACTAAATTCCTACAGTAGTTTCATGGGCTTTGAAGAAACAATACAGATCACATTTATAAGGAGTTTCCTTTGTCACCTCCTCTAGATAAACGCTTTCCAAAAATCTGAAGTTAACGATTTGGTCCAGCCAGTATAGACTACAGTGGGACAAGTTCCTTTGTTTTAGATAAGTCTAGAGACATGGCCTAAGATTTCATCAGCGATTTGGGTTCCCCGCCCCCTTCCACTTTTACTGAGATGTAACTAACATGCAGCACCGTATGAGCTTAAGGTGTACGGCATAATGACTTGGCTTACATGCATTACACAATGATTACCACAAGGAGTTTAGTGACTATCCATCTCATATATATGCAAAATTAAAGAAAAAGAAAAAAATTTTCTTCTTTGGAATGCAAAGTCTTAGTATTTACTCTCATAACAACTTTCCTATGTAACATACAGCAGTGTTCACTATACCTATCGCATTGCACGTTATACCCCTGGCACTTACTATCCTACAGCTAGAGGTTTACACCTTCGGACTGCCTTCATCCATTTCCCCTGCCTCACTTTTCCTCCACACAGCTGATCGTCACACAAGGGAGTTGGTTTTTAGAACACTAGCAGTTCCTGTTACACAACATAGCGACTAGGTATTTCTATACACTTCATAATGATAGCCACATCAATTCTCGTTACCATTTCATCAGCTATTATCAGGCTCTCAAGGTAAATTCATCAGAACCACCTTCAGAGGTCATCTTCCTCAATCTGTAAAAAGATTCAACCCAACACTAAAACTTAATCATGTGGCTTCAGATTGTTTAGACCTTCTTGAATTTGTTATCCGGACCACCTAATTTATCATCACCTACAAAGATCTTCAGAACCATAAAAACTTCCTTTAGGATGCAATTATTAATCAGAAATCAGTACTCTGGGTAATGCAATGAGCTACTGAGCTGGACCAAATAAGTATGATCAGAAACAAGCACTGTATTAGTGGAAACAAAAAGACTAACCCAGTCCCTACCCTCAAGGACTCAAAAATCTAATACATTTACAATATAAAGATTAAAAGAAAAATGCTATAGAACAAAGGGAGCATTAAATTAAAAGGTTAAGACTAGGAATGCAAAATAAAGAACTCACTGAATCTATCATCCAATGCACATTTTTCCATTTCTTCCAAAAAGATATCATGTGCTTTGTTAAATGCACCTGGCTAAAAATATGATGAAAACAACGTCTTCTAAATTACACACCCTTAAACTAAGGGCCGAAAATCACAGACGAGAAAACTACGACATAAAATAAGTTTTATACGTTCCTATAAATTAAATCAGATATTTGAACCTACTTCCTAATTTCCACACTAGTCATCTCATTCTCCCGGGGGAGCAATTTTTTTAAATAAATCATAATATCAATGTGATGTGCTCAACCAAATTTTTCTGTATCTATATACACACTCATAACCCACACATAGTTTTTTTCCCATTGAACTTTAACTGGCTCCTCAAAAACCAAAAATCTATCTCCTAATAAATAAAACATATTGCCTAAACACAGGACTTCTCCAATCTCTGATTTCCTTATTTGTTAAAAAAGCTAATAATTACAAAATGCGTGCTTTGCAAAATCATTAATTCATATTTAGACTTTCTGATCCAACCATTCTTCCTATAATAATGAAATCAACATAATAAACAATGAATCCTGAAGAAATGAAGATGCTCTCATCTCTGTGTGATGTCACCCAGAACTGAGTCTCTAGCATATATTCACTACCTTTCCTAAATGCTCATTCTGAACAGGAGCAATCCCTTAAAGCATAGTTCAAATTTATTACCAGTTAATTTATATCTCCTCACAACTACACAACAGAAGTCTGACACAACCACCTTAGTCTATCACTATTAGCTCTGTCCCCCAGAGTATTAGGGTGGTTTTAATTTTATTACTTTATTCTCAAGTTTAACATAAGACTTAAGATAGCAAAAAAGCTCCAGTCAATGTTATAAGAAATAAACAAGTTTGAGTGCGTAACGGCACTACCGTCATTTCACTGTAGCGACATGTTCTCAATAAGGTTTAACTTTGGAGTAATATGCTCTAAACATGTAAGTAAAATGAGAACTGGTTTCTAAATTCAAAATTCCAGGAGTACTTTCGCAACCTCAAATTCCTCAATGGCAAGAGCAGTTCAGGTGTTTGTTACAATCTACTGGAAGCACAATATCCTTATTCAAAGCTGAGAAGAGTTTTTAAAAAACACAAAAAACAGGAAGTCTAATCAAATTTTTCTAAGATCTCTTCTGGTCCCAAAAATAGTGCTCTACACCAACTTCTACTCATCTATGATTTAAGCATCCAGTTGATATCAGTTGATTCCACATTATTTAGTTCCTAATAAATGTTTCCCCCAAATCCTCTCACTACTAAGAAAAGCTTAAAACATGGAGATATATTAAGAGATATTAAATAACATTACATTAAATATTAAGAGAAAATTTTTTTAATTTTTCACAATTTCCAAAAGGATACAGAACAATTTTTAGTCAGAACAAAAATTCCCATCTCTTCTATGGTTTACCCATCTAAATGTCTGAGAAACTACTCAAACGCTGAAAGTAAATAACCAAACTACAGGAGACCGGGGCATGGGAGGGACGACACTGCTTCTGAAAGTACTATATTCTTAAAAGTTGATAAAACTTTAAAAATCTCTTCTTAGTCTTCACTAAAATATTTTTTTCCTTAAAACTGCTTTTCTATAGTGTGATATAAAGCAATTGTTTTCAATCTAAATTAAGAGTTAAATCTCAGTCATACTCCTCCACTGTTTTACTCTTTGTCTTTTTTAAAAGTATTCCGCTTAATTTTTGCTTCCTCTGAAATGTGGACTGCTGAAGTATATAAAGATCAAAATATTTTCTAATTATAAAAATGGGAAATAAAACTGTATCCATCTCCTTTAAGAACATACTATAATTAACTACAGAATGTACTAAGTCCAAGGAAAGAGACTTTTAATGCCTGAGAATCTAACCAAAGAAAAAGATGAAAGTTTACCTAATTGACTATATAATCCTCCTCAATACAAGAACAATTGCATTGTACTATCTAGGAACGTAATGGAGAGGCTCCAGAGGTATGTTCTCTTGGGTGGTGTGTTTACACCCTGGGCAAACACTTGCCCAGAATGTTGCAGATTCCTGGGCGGGCTAAGCAGGTGTTCGACTCGATGAGCTCTAGAGTCTCTTTCAATTCTAAAATTCCCCGTCTGGGAGTAAAATGTGAAAAATAACAGAAAACACTGTACCCTTCCATGAACCGATCTGCCTTCATTCCCCTCCTAACTGGACGTCTGGAGACAAAAAAAAGTTCTTTCTGCTCTTTCTCGGCAGCGATTTCACGAGAGCCCAGGTAACAAAAGGCAGGAAAACAGGCACAGGTGGGATGGAGCGGGGAGTGGCCGAAGGCCGGCGGCTCCCGGGACAGCGCCCCCACGCTCCCGTCCCCCGGCAGCACCTGAGAAATCACTGCCCTCCACACCGCCACCCTTCCGCGGCGGCGTCGCGAGCGGGTTCTCCGACCTGTTCCAGTCCCCGCCGCACCTGGCCAGACACCGGCATTGTCTGCAGCCTTCAGCGCCCATGAAAGACAAGGAGGCATGGGCGAGAAAAGCGGGAGAAAGAGGAGAAAGAACGACGGAAGGGCAAGAAGAGCAACTGGGAAGCCGTACGCTCCTTCGGCACCATCGGCTTCCCCATCGATCTCTCCATTTAATTCAGGTCCCCAAAGCCAAGCCCCCGGCCCTGGGCGGCAGCCAGAGGTGGCCCAGCCCGGAGTCCCCGAAGCCACCGTGGTCGGAGCACGGACACCAGAAGAGGGAAATGGGCGTGTGGGCTGGGCCTGGCTGGCCGGAGGCCGGGCTCCGAACAAAGCCGCCCGGCTCCCCCTACCTGGGGCGAGGGCGGCGGGCGGTGCCTCGCGGGTCCCCGCGCCGCCCCAGCCCGGCGCCGCCCTCGCCCCGGGGACCCTGGCCGGACCCGGGGCCGCGGCGAGCCCCCTCCCCGCCCGCGAACAGCGCCCCTTCGGGACAATGGGCCCCCTCCCCCGCCCCGGGGAGGGGAGATACAAAGGCTGGGAAGCGCGGCCCGGCCCGGAGCCAGGCGTCCGGAAAGTGAAGGCGGAGGAGGGAGAGGGGCCGGGAGAGGATGGCGGCGGACGCGGCAGCCCGGGGCCGCTCCCCAGCCGTCCAAGCCGCTGCCCTCAGCCGCACCGCGGCGGCGGGGCGGGAGCGCGGGCCAGCAGCCTCTCACGCCCGGCCGAGCGGGCAGGGGTCTGCACACAAAGGCGAGCGGGACCACCCGCCTCTCCGCCCGCGCCAGGGGCGGCGACGGCCCGACGCGCTCGGGCCCCCGACGGTCCGGGCGTCTGCCCAGCCGCAGCCCCTCCGGGCCCGGGTGCGCGCGGGGCGCCCCTCTCCTCGACTCACCCACAGCTCCGTGCCCCAGCTCATGGCGGAACTCGAGGCCCCTCGAGCCGTCTGGCCGCCCTGCTGTCCGAATGTCCGTCGGCTCTGCCGTCAGGCTGTCCGGCCTCCCACTGGCGGGCTCGCGGCTCGGCTGCTCAGCCTCGGAAGGTGCCGCCACCGCCGAGTTCCCCAGTGAGTGAGAAAGACGCGACTGGAGAAGCCGCCGCGCCGCCGCCGCCGCCGCCGCCGCCGCCGCGTCCCCGCCTCCCGGAGCCGGGCGGGAGGGGGCCTGGGCTGGGGGGAGGCGGGACGCGGAGAGGGGAGGGGGCGGGGCGCGATGCACCCTGGGATCGGGGCGGACCGCGCGCGCCCGGCCGAGGCCGGCAGGGTCTCCTCGCCGCGGGTCCCCCGGCCGCCGCGCTTTCTCATCCCGCCCAGGCTCTCGCTTTTCGTCTCTCTGGGCTGGGACTGTCCCACCGCCGCGGCCACTTGAATCGCGGTCACCTAGAAGGAAAGGGAGAGACGGAAAAGACGCCCACCGCCCTTCTCTGCCCTGAGCCCCCTTAAATGAGGCGGCTCCTTCCTGCCTCTTGCCGCCTCCACTTGGGAGAAACCCAGACAAGGAAAACTCATCCAAATCCTTGGGTTTAGATTGTGGAGAGAGATGTTTTATTTATAAGAAAAAATCTTAATGGAAAGGGTGAGCTCGGGAATCCCTTGAATGTGTAGAGCATCCAGTGTGAATGCAGCGTGCCCCTGATTTTTTTTAATAGAACATTTTAATTGTTTGAGTCCTGTCGGGAACTCATTAAAGAAGGTAGATCTTTCAGCTTTCATTTGGGGATGCTGCCATGAGAGGAGATGGAACACATGGACAAAGGGGAGCCAGGCTGTCACCTGCAGGAAAGGAGAACTGAGCTTGCCCCTCGTCTGGAATGGTGACCTCGCGCCTGCGGAATTGCATGGAAGGCAGATTCCTTGTCGGCAGAGCAAAGGGCCTATTCGGACCCTCAGATATTTCTCATTTAGAATATCGGAGCCATTTCCTTTTTTCTCCGTGGAGTTACTTCCCGGCCTTTCTGAGTAATCATTAACTGCGGTCAGCAAGTTTGACTGGTTGGTTTTAGGTATCAAGTATGCTTAGCAACTCCCTAACATACGCTTTAGCATTAATTGCTTGTCTCCTAAAAACACACACGCACACGCGCCCACACAGTCCAATGCAATCACTAGTAGAGTGCTCCTCGGTGTGTTTTGACAGCTGAGGGTCTTAAGTTCTCCCAGGGCTAGTCAGCCTTTGAAACACCTCCCTATAGGGCCTGCTCAGATGCCCCAGTCTCTCCACCTGTATCCTTGTCCCTGCCTGGCTGTGCTCCCTCTTGGCGTTGGCCAAATATCCTCATCCTTCCTGACCGTCCAGACAAAACTCTTGCTAAATTGTTTGCTGCCCTTCTGTGACTCCAGCTCCAGCATACAATTACCCTCCTCCAAGAGGGTTGTGGCCCATAGTTAAATGCTTAAGTGTGCCATGCAGTGATAAGGCTGTTAAGCATGGACTGAACACTTTCTCCTTCCAGCATTTTCCTGTTTCCTTCGAGGGTATTTATATCACCTAACCCTGCGATCCACATCGCCTCTTCCTTTAAAAAAAAAAAAATTACATGCTTTCCCTTGAAAAGTAAGCTACCATTCACCATAAAGATTACCCTCTCCTCAACCATGCTATACACAATTCCCCAACAGAACATAAAGTCTTATCTCTTAGATGAGCAGTTCTCTTCTTTTGAAATTTCTGAACAGAATTCCACACTCAGAACAATTAATTTCTCTTCCAAAAGTTAGATTTGAGGGCATCAGATTCAGAGAAAAATTACATTAGTCTATGTTTTCATAAAATTTAAATTGATATAATCAACTTAAACTGATAATCCTCAAATAATCAATTTACAAAATTATTTCATGATATTAAAATTTACTTCAAACTCTTTAAGCAAGAATTATTAAAAAGTGAAAACTATCACAACAAAGGAATTAATGTGCTATACTTTGCTATGAAAACAATAAAGATCAATCGGATTTCAGAGTGTTACTTTTTTATAGAAAAAAAAAAAATCCCTAAAATAGTATACATAGGGGCATTTTAGCTAACAACCATCCAGAGGTGTTTTACAAACATATATATAGTCACATACACAAATACATATTATCGGCCTGGCGGTTTATAAAGCTGTTGATTTTTAACATAATCAGAATCCATTTATGTGCAAGATTTATTTTCTATGGACTCATGACAAGACATTTTGTGAACAGTTTAACACATCATTTTCATCTCTAAAAAAGGTAAAACATAACTTTTAGCATCTTGAAAGCAAAATCTCTTTGGTGTAAGAGCAATGTATTATTAATTTATTCCACATGCTACCCCCGAAATCATATTTTGATCAGTAAGTGATACAATTCTGTCAAAACAATTATACCTTTTAGCGACTTGACCTATTTTGGCAATCCATCACCACATAGTTTCTGTTTCATATTACACATTTTATAAGGTAATGAACACCATGAAGGAATCAAGGAAATAATATTCTAACTTCCTCTATATATTTTTACAATGGAGCCACACTCTACTAAGCAAACTTGAAGGAGCTCAAATTGCACAGGCTTATTAGCAATTTTAAAAATTACTATACCATCTTTATTAGTTATGAAAAATAATGTTCATTTAATGCATTTTCTCTTCAGGCATATGTTTGAACTCTGCTCCCTGATAAGCCACTAAAATGTTGCATTTTCATTGCAATATTTCATATTTTTATCATGTATTAATTCAAATGTGAGGTTTGTTTGTTTGTTTCTTTTGTCTTTTTGCCTTTCCTAGGGCCGATCCGTTGGCACATGGAGGTTCCCAGGCTAGGGGTCTAATCGGAGCTACTGCTGCTGGCCTACGCCACAGCCACAGCAACTCGGGATCCAAGCCACGTCTGCAACCTACACCACAGCTCACGGCAACGCCAGATCCTTAACCCACTGAGCAAGGCCAGGGATCGAACCTACAACCTCATGGTTCCTAGTCGGATTCATTAACCAGTGAGCCACAACGGAAACTCCAAATTTAAGTTTCTTTATAATTCTTTATGTTATAAACACGTAATTAATGCTCTTTTGTTTCAAATTTTCCTGGCCTGAAAGGTATACAGATACCAACAGGCGCATGAAAAAGGTGCTCAGCATCGTTAATCATCAGAGAAATGCAAATTAAAACTACAGCGAGATATCACCTCACACCTATCAGAATGGCCATCATCAAGAACACAAATAACAAATGTTGGTGGATGTGGAGGAAAGGGAATCCTCTTACACTGTTGGTGGGAATGTAAATTGGTGCAACCACTGTGGAAAACGGTATGGAGGTTTCTCAAAAAACCAAAAATACAATTACCTTATGACCAAGCAATTCCACCTCTGCGTATAAATCTTAAAAAAAAAAAAACCCACTAATTTAAAGGTACACGCACCTTAATGTTCATAACAACATTATTTAACATTGCCAAGATATGGAAGCAAACTAACTGTCCATCGACACATGAATGGATAAAGATGTGTGTGTGTGTGTGTGTGTGTGTGTGTGTATACACATACATATGTATGTATATGTATGTGTACATACATATATGTATGGAATACTACTCAGCCATAAAAAAGAATGAAATCTCGCCATGTGCAACAACAAGAATGGACTTGGAGGGTATTACATTAAGTGAAATAAAGCACACAGAGACAAATTCAATGAGATATCCCTTATATGTGGAAATTAAAAAATAAAACAACCTAGTGAATAGAACAAAAAAGAAAAATTTACAGATATAGAGAACAAACAAGAGGTTACCAGTGGAGAGAGGGAAGAGAGAGAGACAAAGTAGGGGTAGGGGCTTAAGAGATAAAAACTACTACATATAAAATAAATAAGCTACAAGGATCTATATTACAACACAGGTAATAGAGCTAATATTTTATATTAATTATAAATGCAGTATAACATTTTAAAATTACGAATCACTAAGTTGTACACCTGAAACATATAATGTTGTACCTCAGCTATAACTCAATAAAAATAATTCCCAGCGTGAATTTTCTTATAAAGTCAGATTGTGAAACATAGTTGTTCACTGCCACATTCTGGAATGTAGAATAATTTACTAGTCTGAATACATCAGCCTCCAACCATAAATCAGTCTCGTCTTTAAATTTTTGCAAAAGTTCATTCCATGTCTAAAGTTGTTAATGTCTTAAACACTTTTTGAAAAGTATTTGTCAAGGAAAGATGAAGCTTTAGATCAACTTAATATTTGAAGCATAGAAAACTTCTCTATGCAGGTGCATATCAACATCCTGTCCATAAAGGTGACCACGCATACAAAATTTCCACCCTTGAAAGGAAACACTCTCTAGCATAAACAATAGCAATTCCTTTCCTGTCATTCAAATATCTTAAGACTATGTCTTAAAATTGACTACAGCGGCAGTGCCACAAATAGAATTACTACCTAGTAGGATGGCCAGAACAATCAAAGTAGAACTACATAAGGAAGCATATCAAGAGTATCAGCATCCTTGGCACCTCTGTTTTAATGCTTCAAATAGAGCACCACACCAGAAATGGGATCATACGGGAATACTGATCCACGCCAGCCCAGTGAAGAATGGTCCTGGCTAGTTAGCAGTCATGAGTACTTTCCGAACTGACAGCTTTCCTAACCAAGAATTGGAAGAAATTCCAAACATCAATAGCATAGTTTAAGGTGGCTCAGTGAAGAGAAAAAAAGAAAGAAAACCACCTACCATTCTATCTTGAGGGATTCTGCTCTCCATTATTAAATCCAGCTAAAGCATTTCATATAACAAATGAAACTTGGCAAAAATAAAATTCTACATAAATCAAATGGAATAGATTTACTTAAAGAGGTAGCTCATTTCCACTTTCCTATGATGACTGGTTCATTCCCACTGGGTATTACAGAGCTGTGCTACTTTAAAAGCATTTAGGTATTTACTTAGTTTAAATTCTCTTTATAGCCAGGAGACCTGGTAGAACAAAGGGAACAGATTTCTTCAGGTGTTAGTTAAACCTTCCAAACACACTCAAAATTCTTAAAGTAACCCTTTGTTGTTGTTAGCTTTTTTTTTTTTTTTTTAATTTAGGCTTGTTGACAAAATTTCAAAATGTGCCTATCAATGAACCAAAAGGCCACCTAGTTCTCTGTTTGGTCATGGAGTCCAGTCAGGAGTATCACATGCGCTTACAGAAATAAAACCAGCTTTTACAGGCTCCTAAGAGCCAGTTGTTACGTTTTTAGGAACGTTGAAACAGGTTGTTAAAAATGTTAGATTCGTATCAGTCGTAGTGAGAGTGTTAACACCATGGAAATTGGCACATGCTACAAATCCGGGTTGTTTTGTCCCTTGGAGAACAAATTACTAAACATCAGAACACCGCTGTTTAAATGCTATGCAGATTAACAATGAAGGAAAGGAAAATGTACCGTTAGCGACTGAGAACAACTCCAAAATGGAATAAAAGTTAATTTTACTGAGTCCATTCGGATATATTGGGGATATTCAGGACCTCACCAGATTATAATTTTTTCCCTTCCTTTCCTGTGCAGCAGAATCATACCCTTTATGGTAATCTTGGTTTCCACTGTCTTCATGTTAGGATCCTAACATTTATAAGTCTTTGTCATTTGGTATTTATTATAACACGTTATTGATTTACTTTAAAAGTCACAAATCACAATTTTGCATCCTCAGGGTAAGGATTTTACACTACCTATAAATCAGTGCTTAATAATCGCTTTGCTGATAACAAAGGTGATTTAAATAATCAGTAATGAAAACTTACCTCTAATGACTCACAGTGGTGATCATTTTGCCATGTACATATAACACGTGTCAAATTGTTATGTTGTACACCTGAAACTAATATGATGGTGTATGTCAATTATACTTTAAAAAAAAAAAATCTTACCTCTAGGCTGGTTCTCTTCATCCTTGTCCAAACCCAGTTAGCTAAGATTTTAATGCTCAGTTTAAGGACCAACATAGCTCAGAATTTAGATATTTTAAGTTCCTTAAAAGTAAAATAATCTACTATGTATAAGCTCAATGTATTTTTTTTATTTTAGAGACCACTTTATTGTACAATACAGTTTTATCCCATAAGATAAAACGGCAGCTAAAGCCACTTTTTAAAAATGTTATTAGAATCTGGTTGATTTACAGTGTTGTGTCAATTTTTGCTGTACAGCATGTGACCTAACTATCCATATATATATACATTCTTTTCCTCATGCTATCTTCCATCATGTTCTATCCCAATACCCTGTGCTGCACAGTAGGACCTCCTTGCTCATCCATTCTAAATGTAATAGTTTGCATCTACCAACCCCAACTCCCAGTCCATCCCACTTCCTCCTTAAAGCCACTTATTCTGAAGTGAGCCAACAGACAGCAAATTTCTCATTAAACTCTGAGTATTTGGCTTTTGCCTGAAGAGCCTGCTTCTATAATTAGTTGGAATTGGAGTTCCCCTCGTGGCTCAGCAGAAACGAATCTGACCAGTATCCATGAGGATACAGGTTCGATCGCTGGCCTCACTCAGTGGGTTATGGATCCAGCAAGGTGTAGGTGGCAGATAAGGCTTGGATCCTGCATGGCTGTGGGGTAGGCAGGCAGCTGTAGCTCTGATTTGACCCTCAGCCTGGGAACTTCCATATGCCAAAGGTGTGGTCCTAAACAGCAAATAAAATTTAAAAATTAAACCTTAACAACAACAAAAATTTTTAATAAAAAAAAAGAATTAGTTGAGATAGCTTGCAATGAATCAAAATTTTCTGTAGAGTTGCCCATATTTAGCAAATAAAAATACAGGACTCCCAGTTAAATTTTGAATTTCAGATATTGCAGCTATTACAAGCACATACTTATAGGGAAAAAAATTATTTGTTGTCTATTTGAAATTTAATTTTAACTGGGCATCCTGTATTTTATCTGACAACACTAAGGACTCAGGCTGATCATAGATTAAACACCCTAGGTCAGGGACTCTTAATGGGTTTGGGGGCGCTGGCAAACACTTGACTTTGGATATAAAAGATTTTTAATAAATGTCTCTACAGCTTTTTTTGGAGGAAGAAGGGCATAGCTTTTATTTATTTATTTTATTTTTTGTCTTTTTGCCATTTCTTGGGCTGCTCCCACGGCATATGCAGGTTCCCAGGCTAGGGGTCAAATCGGAGCTGCAGCTGCCGACCTACACCAGAGCCACAGCAATGCAGGATCCAAGCCGCATCTGCAACCTACACCACAGCTCACGGCCACACCAGATCCCTAACCCACTGAGCAAGGCCAGGGATCAAACCCGCAACCTCATGGTTCCTAGTCGGATTCCTCAACCACTGAGCCACGACGGGAACTCCGGGGCATAGCTTTTATCAGTCTTTTAATGAGGAGTTTGCTTCAAAATGTCTTGCAGTGTTCGCTAAAAAAAAAAAAAAAAAAAAAGTCCCTCATAAGAAGGTAGAGTTTGCCATCCTCTTCGTTTAAAGAGAGGAACTTTTAAATACACATTTCTAGGCACAGAAAACCTCTGGAAGGACACACAAGCTGAAAGTACTGGTTCCCTCTAGAGAGGAGAACTAAGAGACTGGGGTGAAAAGAAGTCTTTCTTTTCACTGTCTTTATAACTCTTTTGTACTATTTAATTTTATTGTATCATCCGCGTGTTATTGATTTAAAACTAGAAAAATAACAACGGTGCCCAGGCCTCACTCTCAGCCTATTCAGTCAGAATTTCTAAATTTCCAGAGGTTGGGCCAAGGGTTTGTGTGTCTATGGTTTGTTTGGTTGGTTTTTGGCTGGGCCCGCCGCATGTGGAAGTTCCCAGGCCGGGATCAAACCCAAGCCACAGCAGCAGCCCGAGCCAGATCCTTAACACGCTACACCGCAAGGGACAAGGGGACTCCTTTTTTTTAAATTTTAACTCCATTAGTGTATTTTGATCATACATGGAACTCACAAACTGTCCTATGGCACTTGGCAAAAAAACAATGAATGCAAATATAGACACTCCATCCCACACACAAACTATGCCCGGTAGTTCCCAGGAAAGACCAGGAAAATGAATGACTCCGTTTAGCTGCGCTGGAGGGGATCTATGCAGGACTGACGGGGGCAGAGTCCACACTCCAGGGTGTTTAAATCAAAGGCTCCAGAGAGCAGACGCCGAATTAATGTTTTTGGCCACTAAGTCCACGTGGAATAACTGAGTAGCTGCTTACCATTTGCTCTGTTAAGTCACCTGCCTTTTCTGCACTTCAGTGCATGGGGCCAGGATTAGCAAGAATCTGCCTCTTCTGGAAACTTCCTCATGTTCTGGAATCATAGGAATTCCCTCCGCCTGGATCCACAGACGGCCTCACCTGTTCACAATTTACCTTGTTACAAACAATAGGAGACCAGCCTTGCAAATTCCCTGAGCAGACAAAACCAGTTTAGACATAGAAATAAAGTTTAATGTAGTTTATTTTGGGAAACTAACCTGATCTGGGTCATTTCTTGCTTATGCCTCTGGAAATCAGAAGCAAAACTTGAACTATTTCCCAAGGTTGATATGACATAAGCCCTGAAAATTCTAACATTATAAGCGAACACTGTGAAGAATTAAATGGTCCTGTTCGCTCACAAAGAAGCTGCTTTATAGCAAGATATACCCCTGAGCCTTGTTCCAGGCTTTGGACTGAGAGCTCTCAGTTGGCGAGCTGTCTTTTTGGTGGGTGCACAGCAAATATTTACTAATTACCACTTCAGTGCTGCACTGATTTACTTTGGCTGTTTCTTTCTTTTTTTTGGGGGGGGGTCTTTTTAGGGCCGCACCTGAGGCATATGGAGGTTCCCAGGCTAGGGGTTGGATTGGAGCTGTAGCCACCAGCCTACGCCAGAGCCACAGCAATTCGGGATCCAAGCCGCATCTGCGACCTACACCACAGCTCATGGCAACACCGGATCCTTAACCCACTGATCGAGGCCAGGGATCGAACCCGCAACCTCATGGTTCCTAGTCGGATTCGTTTCCCGCTGTGCCACGACAGGAACTCCACTTTGGCTACTTCTGAACCCTTGACCACCTCATCCTACACCCTCTCCAGCAGACGTCCTTCGGTGTTCAAAGAATAACTATAATTTTCAGGATTAAATCTGCAAAGAAAACTGCCCCCAGCGGAGTGTGCTAGAGCAATCCTTGGGTCATTCTCCTGAAATTCTCCTGAAATGAAAGGTCATGCAGCCTGAGGAAATGGTATCTCTTCTTTACCTGTGCTTTTCTCTGTTTCAGCAAAATTGGCACAAAGTCTGAGAAAAAAAAATAATAATTTTTAGTACATTTTCTTAGTGTTCTATTTCTGACCCATTGTGTCCAAAGAAAGGAGTGCCACAAATTACATGACTGCACCACAGTTTATGCACTGCATTTGATTTCACTTACAAAAACAATTCTGGGGGTTATTATAAGCCTCTGTCCTAGAAAATCAAGCCTGGTATTCTTCTGGGGACAGTAGTCCTGGACGGTCCTGGAAATCCTTCTTCAGCCTCCAGAATGTCTGAGGTCATTATGGGTAATCGTTCATTTATTCTTTGGAAGATAGTGATCCAAAATTTCCCTTGACAATCCTAAATATTTTGTTGATGAAAAGAATATAGGATGGTCACCCTAAAAGCCTCAAGTTGGCATTTTTAAGAAAACGAAACATTAGGGAGTTCTCTTGTGGCGCGGTGGGTTAAAGGATCTGGGATTGTCACTGCAGCAGCTCAGATTGCTGCTATGGTGCAGGTTCAGTCCCTGGGCTGGGAACTTCCACATGCCTTGGATGGGGAAGAAAGAAAAAGAAACCTTACGGAACTGTGGATTTTGTATTTTCCCTCAGATGTTAACATCCATGAACTTTCACACTACATATGGCCTCTTAACTACCCTCCACCCACGTCCTGCTTTCCCTGCCCTTGTTCCTAAACTCCAGCCGTAACTACCCGGTGAATTCCACGAGTGCCTGGGTTCTCACGCACCTCTGTGCAGGTGTCCCCCGCATCTGGTTAACTCTCACCAGTACTGAAGGGCAAACCTCACATGCTATGACTCAGAAGTCTTCCATGCATCTTCCTTTTCCTCTTCTTTCCTCTCCTGACTTTGAACTTGATATTTCTTTTTACGTTCTTATGATCCTCTAAGCAGATAATTCAAATAGTCTTTTTTAAATTAAAGTATCACTGATTTACAATGTTATGACAATCTCTGTTGTATAGCAAAGTGACTCAACCACATGTATATGGATACACACACAAACACATTCTTTTTTTTTTTTTTCTTTTTTTTTGGTCTTTTTGCCTTTTCTAGGCCTGCTCCCACAGCATATGGAGGTTCCCAGGCTAGGGGTCCAATCGGAGCCGCAGCCGCCAGCCTATGCCAGAGCCACAGCAACTGGGGATCTGAGCCGAGTCTGCAACCTACACCACAGCTCACGGCAACGCCGGATCCTTGACCCACTGAGCAATGCCAGGGATCGAACCCGCAACCTCATGGTTCCTAGTCGGATTCGTTAACCACTGAGCCACGACAGGAACTCCCACATTCTTTTTTTATATTATTTTCCATCCTGGTCTATCCTAGGTGACTGGACATAGTTCCCTGTGCTGTACAGTAGGGCCTTATTGGTTATCCATTCTAAATGTAATAGTTTGCATCTATTCACCCCAAACTCCCCATCCATCTTTTTACTTGTCTCTATCCTTTGAGGACAGATGTATTCTTGGCATAGAATAGATACTCAATTAACATAATAAATGAATATCGAAGTTTCTCAGGTAATAAATATAAATTCATGTTCTACATAGCTTTAAAGTTGACTATAGATATAGGTAAGTCATATCTCCAGCATTGATTTTCAGATTCTTTTAAGGCAAATACCTCTTATTTTTATTTGCTCTCAAATTACCAATAAACTAGAATTAAAATGATTTAAAGGAAACCTGAATGTGAAAATTATTTATGAAATAATGTTCTTAATTGCACTCTTTTTTTTAGCAAGGAAAAGTATTGGAAGGAGCTGATCAAAATTCACAGAAATTTTTGTAGATTTTTTAAAACAACAAATCCCCTCAAACTTGAAAGTTTTTTGAAATTGTATGTAAAATGACATCAGTTTGTTACCATTTTATTTACTTACTTTTAATTATTTTATTTATTTTTATTTATTTTTTTATTTTTATTTATTTTTTTGCTTTTTAGGGATGCACCCTGGGCATATGAAAGTTCCCAGGCTAGGGGTGGAATCCGAGCTACAGCTGCCGGACTACACCACAGCCACAGCCACATGGGACCCGAGCTGCAACTGTGACCCACACCACACCAAATTCCTGACCCACTGATCAAGGCCAGGGATCGAACCCGAATCCTTATGTAGAATAGTTGGATTCATTTCCACTGCGCCCCAACAGGAACTCCCATTTGAATTTCTATTATTGCTTTTACATTATTTATATTATAATATTGTGTTTGTCTTTTAATGCTCAAATGTTCATGTTTCCCCAGCTTGAGCATAACATCTTCAAAGGTTTGGATCAGTTCAGTAACAAGGCAGTTTAGTATAAGCTTTGAAGTTGATTAATTGATTTTGAAGTGTCAATAGAATCATCTCTAAGCCTATATAATCTGTCTCATGTCAAGAAAATTGTTCATTTATCCTTTAAAAAAAATCTAAACATAAAACACCCACATTGGCACTGCAGAATACAAAGTTATAGCCTCTTTCACAAATGGTGTAGCATCAATTAAATACCCATATGGAAAAAAATGAATCTGACCCTATCTTACATGAAAAACAAAATTCAACTCCAGGTAGACTTTAGATCTGCGAAAATGAATACATTGAAGCTTCTAGAACATACCTTTTGAGATTATCTTCACGACTTGGTGTCGGTGGAAATCGTTTAAGCAGGATACAAAAAGCACTAACCATAAAGGAAAATTAAAATTTATCAAAAAGTTATTTTAGACAATAAAAGGCAAACCCAGAATGAGGCAATATATTAGCAATACATACACTTGACAAAAGATTCCTCACTAGACTATGTAAAGAACTACAAAAAGATAAAATAGACCTCAAGATAGAAATTTGCCAAAATACCTGAATCAGCACTTCACATAAGAAAGTGTTCAAATAGTTTATAAATACATTAAAGGTATGTAACCTTACTAGACATAGAGAGATGACCATTAACCCCCCCCCCAGTGAAATATTGCTACATGTCTATCAGGATGGCTAAAATTAAAAAATTGACAATACCAAGTGTTGGTGAAAATGTGGAACAGTGGAATGTGCACACATTGCTGGTGGAAGTGTGAATTGCTACAACTTTGAAGAACTGTTTGAGAATATCACATACTATGTGACCCAGCAATCTTACTTCTAGATATATACTCAAAAGTAATACATTCTTGGGAATTCCCACTGTGGCGCAATGGGTTCAAAATCCGACTGCAGTGACTCAGGTCGCTGCAGAGGCACGCCCAGAACTTTCATATGCCACAAGTGCGGCCATAAAAAAAAAAAAAAAAAAGTAATACGTTTTTATGCGCACCAAAAGTCATGAACGAGTATGTACATAGCAGCAATTATCTGCAGTACTAAATATTGGAAACAACCCAAATATCCTTCAGTAGTAGAATGGATAAATACAGGTACATTTACATAATAAAATACATTACCACAAAGAAAAAGAATGAAATATACTTACAAGTAACAAAACTATTGAATGAAAGAAGCCAGACACAAAGAATATATAATACACAATTACATTTATATCATTTCTCAAAATAGTGAACTCTTAGAATGTTAAATGTCCAGATATAATGTTCCTCTCTGGGGAGAAGGAAGAGGGTGCTGAATTGGCAGAAGGAAGCACAAGAGGGTCTTCTGAGATGCTGGTGATGTTCTTTCACTTTCTATGGGTAATGCTCATACAGGTGTTTTCACTTTGCAGGGATACTTCAAACAGTACTTAGATTTGTGCATTTTGTATACATATGACACTTTATTGAGAACATTTATTTTTTAAAAAAGAACTTATCTCTTAGGGCTTATTTGTCTTGTAAAATAACTCTGGTTTCAGGAGTTCCCATCTTGGCTCAGTGGAAACGAATCTGACTAGCATCCATCAGGACACAGGTGCCATCCCTGGCCTCCTTCAGTGGGTTAAGAATCAGGCGTTGCAGACGTGGCTCAGATCTGGTGTTGCTGAGGCTGTGGTGTAGGCAGGAGGCTATAGCTCTGATTCGACCTCTAACCTGGAAACTTCCATATGCCAGGGGTGCGGCCCTAAAAAAAAAAAAAAAAAAAAAAAAAAAGACAAAAAACCCCTCTGGTTTCAAAAAGAGTTGAATCATGTACAATGTCTTTCAAGTTTCAAGAACTTTTCAGAAACGTGTCCACTAAATAACACAAATGGCACCTATGCAAATAATTACTAAACAGAAGGTGGGGGTGGGGTAAATCATTACCTTAGTTTTGACTGCCACCTACTGACAAGAATGCTGCACTACACAGAGGCAAACAACCTTCCCCTGCAGTGAGCAAAAGAAACTTGACTTTGATACAATTTGCAGAACTGCTCTGCTGTAGAATTTATCATCTGCAAATGTTAGGTAAATATTTGGATTTTATGTAAATCTTAAATGTAATATTAGGATATATAAACATTAGGACATAATGTAAATACGACATTAATTTAGGATTGTTAAATCTGAAATAGCACAGAATTTGCCATTTCTTTGTGTAAGAAGTTAATGACCCTATCACAATTTTTCTTCTTTCTCTTGGCCACACTTTACCATCCTTATAGATTACAGCCCACTTAGTTCAGCAAAAATCAGGCAGCAACATAGTATATATTCCAGTCACCATGAAGATCCAAAAGGAGAAATGATGAAATCTACAGCTAAAAATGAAAGAGAGTTCTAAGTGAAAATAAGCACTTTTTTTGGGGGGGGGAGCACACATGCAGAAGTTCCCAGGCCAGGAACTGAACCTGAACCACAGCTGTAAGCCCACAGCAGTGACAACACAGATCCTTAACTTGCTGAGCCACGAGGGAACTTCTACAGTAGCTTTTAAAATACAGTTTCTTAAGATTTTCTACACAGATGTTAATGCTGTCCACAAATAAAGTTTTCTTTCTTCTTCTACAATCTGTTTTTTCATTTCTTCTTTCCGTCTGAATACACTGTTGAATAAAAGGGGTGAACACAGACATTTTTGCCTTGTTTGGAATCCAAGAGAGAAGGCATTGTCTTATGATTACAAATTTAGCTGTAAAATTTTCATATATGAGCTTTTTCCTCCTTGTTGAGAGTTGGACAACGCAAGATTTGCCAAATGTTTTCCCTACATCTATTGACATGAATTTGTGTGTGTGTGAGATTATGGTGAATGATATTGATTGATTTTCAAATGTTACACCAGTCTTGCCTCCCTGGGACAACTAGTCATAATGCATTATTATACATTATTGGATTTATTTTGCTAAAATTTTGTGAAGTTTTGCCTTCATATTCATGAGAAATATTGACATACAGTTTTGATTGCTTTTGTTCGTTTTTTGTACTTGGTTAATGAAAGCTTCATCCAATGAATTAAGAAATGGTCCCCCCTCTTCAATTTTTCTGAAAGAATTTTCATACAATTTGCATTACTTCTCTTTTATGTTTTGGTAGACTTCAACGGTGAAGTAAACTGGGCCCGGAATTTTCTTTACAAAAAAGTTAACTAAAAATTTGATTCCTTTAATAGAAAGCTTTTCATATGACCTATTTCTTCATGAGTAAGCTTTGGTGGCTTATATATTTCATCCAGATTGCTGAATGATTGGTATAAAATTGTTCATTATACCTCCTTAACTGTCTCCCCCCGCCCCCGCCCCCACATCCCCAGCATGCAGAAGTTCCAGGGCCAAGGATTCAATCTGCTCCACGGCATCGACCCAAGACGCCGCAGTGACAAGAACAGATCCTGAACCGGCTGTGCCACAGGACTCCACCACTTTATCTTTGTGATGTTTGCAGACTCAAGAGGGATGTCCCTCTCACCTCCGTACTGATGATTTGCATCTTCTTTTTTGGTACTTCCTCAATCAGGCTAGACGTTTATCAATTTTATTGATTTTTTCCTCAAAGAACTTGCTTTTGGTTTCATTGATTTTCTTCATCCTTTTTTTTTTTTTGGTTTCTAGTTCATTGATTTCAGCTTTTATCTTTATTATTTCCTTTCTTTAGCTTATTTGGACTTAATTTGCCCTTCCTTTTACAGTTCCTTAAGGTAGAATATTGGGTAATTGATTTGAAACAATTCTATTTTTTTAAATCAAATAAATTCTTTTCTGAATACAACGGAATTCCTCCTGTGCACTGCTTCATGATCATTCACAGATGTAATTGATTTGAAACAATTCTATTTTTTTAAAAACAAATCATTCTTTTCTGAATGCAACAGAATTCCTCCTATGCACTGCTTCATGATCATTCACATATGTTTCTTCTTACTCAATTCAAAATAATTTCTAATGTCTATTTGATTGCTTCTTTGAATATGGATTTTTTTAGACGTGTGTTGTTTAATATATATATAATATTTGAGAATTTTTGAGCTGTCTTTCTCTTATTGATTTCCATTTTATTTCCTTCTGGTCATCTTTTGTATCATTTGAATCCTTTCCAGTTTATCGAGACTTGTAAATACGTGAGCATGTACTTTATTGCTATGGGATGTGTGTTGGATAAATGTCATTTAGGTCAGGTTGGCTCATAGTGTTCAAGTCTTCTGTATCCTTACTACTTTTCTGTCTACCTGCTCTATTAGTGACAGAATGAGGTTGAACATAATTGTGGATTTGTGTATTTCTCTTCGAAGTTCCTTCGGTTTTGTTTCACATCTTTGAAGCTTGATTATTATTAGGTGCATTAAAATTTTGAATTCCTGTCCTCTTGATCAATTGATCTCTTTGTTATTATCAAATGACCTTTAACTCCAGAAATATCTTTGCTCCAAAATCTTTTAGTCCAAAATTAATTTTGTAATTTTAGCATTCTTTTGATTAGTGTTAGCTTGGTATATTTTTTTCCACTTTTTTACTTAAGTTTGAGCTATTTGAGTCTTTGTTTTTAAAACAAATTTATTGCAGGCAGCCTTTTTTTTAATCCAACTCTATAATCTCTTAGGGTATTTTAAGGCATTTACATTTAATGTAATTAATGACATGGTGGGGTTTAAATCTACTGTTGTGTTTTCTATTCTCTATTTATCCTACTTGTTTTATGTTACCTCTTTTTCTTTTTTAAAAACTTATTTGGATTGAGTATTTTTTATGATTTTGTTTTATCTCCAGTCTTTGGTCTATTAGATATAATTCTGTTTTTACTTTAGTAGTTGCTTTAGGATCTATATATCTTTTTAATTTTATTTGTAAGTAATTTTGTTGAGATATAATTTACATATGATCATTTATCCATTTAAAGTGTACATTTTAATAGCTTTTAGTATAGTCACAGAATTTTGCACCCATAATGTTAACTGGTTTTAAAACATTTTCATTACCTCCCCCCAAAAGATACCACACCCCTTAGCCTTGCAGTTCCCCACCCCTACCCTAATACTAGGCAAACACTAATATAATTCCTGTCTCTATAAATTTGCCTATGCTGGACATTTTGTATAACAGAATCATATAATATGTTTTTATTTGTGACTGCATTTTTTAAAATCAACATAACGTTTTCAGGGTTCATCCATGTTGCAGCTATATCAGTACTTCAGGTCTTTTTATCACCAAATAATATTCAATTTTACGGATAGACTTCATTTTATTTATCTATTCATCATCATAAGTTATTTCCATTTGGGGCTACTGTGAGTAATGCTGTTATCTATGAATATTCATGTAAAGTTTTTGTGTGAGCATTTGTTTTCATTTCTCTTGGCTATATATCAAGAAGTGGAATTTCTGGGTCACATGTTAACTCTAAATTTAACCATCTGAGGAACTGCCAGACTATATTCCAAAGATGCTGCATTGTTTTGCATTCCCACCAGAAACATAAGAATGTTGTAATTTTTCCACGGCCTCACCAACACTTATTATTGCCTTTTTAATTACAGCCATCTTAGTGGGTATGAAGTAGTGTCTCACCGTGGTTTTGATGTGAATTTCACTTATATGAATTACACATCTTTAATTTATTGTAATATTATACTACTATACATATAAGAAACTTACAATATACAACTATTTTCCTTCTGCCTTTGTGCTACTGTCATACATTTTACTTCTTCAAATATTATAAACACCACAATGCATTGTTATTATTTTTACTTTAATTTTTTGAATAATTTTATTGAGATATATTCACAAATCACACAATTCACCCAATTTAAAATACACAATTCAATGGTTTTTAGTATATGCATTCAGGTGTGCAACCATTACTGTCAATTTTAGAACATTTTAATCACCCTAAAAAGAAACCTCATACCCATTTCCTCCCAATGCCCCAGGCCTTGACAACCACTAATTCACCTTCTGTCTATAGATTTGCCCCATCTGGCCATTTCAGGTAAATAGACTCTTATCATAGGTAGACTTTTGAGACTGGCCAGGCAGTTACATAAAAAAGAGGGAGTTTCCTCCGTGACTCAGCAGTAACGAACCTGACTCCTATTCATGAGGCTGTGGATTTGACCCCTGGCCTCACTCAGTGGGTTAAAGATCTGGCATTGCTGTGAGCTGTGGTGTAGGTTGCAGACACAGCTCAGATCTGGAGTTGCTGTAGCTGTGGTGTAAGCCAGCAGCTGCAGCTCTGACTTGACTCCTAGCCTGGCAACCTCCGTATGCCACAACTGTGGCCCTTAAAAAAAAAAAAAGAAAGAAAGGAAATTTATCTTTACCCACATTTTATCATTTCCAATGTTCTTCATTCCTTTATGCAGTTTAGGTTTTCATCCTGTATTAATTTCCTTGTGCTTGGAGGATTTATTTTAGTATTTCTTGTACCACAATTCTGCAGGCATTAAATTCTTTGTTTTGTACATCTGACAAAATATTTTGCCTTCCTTTTTGCGAGATATTTTCAATGAATTTAAAGTCTAGGTTGGCAGGATCGTTTTCTCTCTTTCAGTGTTTTACAAGTAGTACTCCACCACCTTATACTTTGCATAATTTCCAAAGAAGACGCCTGGATTTTTACATTTTTGTTCTTTATGTAATATATCTTTTTTCTCTGGCTGTTTTCATGGTTTTTTCTTTATTACAATTTTGTTATCATGCGCCTTGGTGTAGTTTTCGTTTCGTTTCTTGTGTTGGGGGTTCACTGAGCTTCTTGTTTCTGTGGGTTTGTAGTGTTTAGCATATTTGGAAAAATTTCACCCTTTATTTCATTAAATATCTTTTCTGTCCTAGCACTCCTCTTTTTTCAGGGATTCCAGTTACATATACATTAGGCCACTTGAATTTGTCTCAAAGTTCAATGTTTGTGTGTTTCATTTTGGGTAGTTTCTATATACATGTAGTCTTTTGAGGGCCACACCTGTGGCATACGGAAGTTTCTAGGCTAGGGTTCAAATTGGAGCTGCAGCTGCCAGCCTATGCCACAGCCATGGCAATGCCAGATCTGAACCGCACCTGTAACCCACACCACAGCTCGAAGCAACGCCAGATCCTTTAACTCACTGAGCAAGGCCAGGGATTGAACCCACGTCCTCATGGATACTTGTCAGATTCTTAACCCACTGAGCCGCAACAGGAGCTCCATGTTTCATAGTTTTATATTCACTAATATGTTCTTCCGTAGTATATGATCCGCTGTTAATCTCATCCAATATTTTCTTTATCTCAGAATTGTATTTTTCATCTCTAGATGAATTTAAGTCTTTTTATATTTTCTGGTTTCTCTTTAACATGCTATGCTCCCCTTTATTTTCTTGAATATACATAGTTATGATAACTTTTAGGCTGTCTGCTCAGATGACGCTACAGATGAGGACCAATAACAGACTGATAATCGATAGGATTGATAACAAATGATGATCTATGCCAATCCAGCTTCCACTTCTATTGATCAATCTTTCTGCTTCTTACATAGTTCTTTGGCTTCTTTGTATGCCTGCTAATTTTTCATTGGATTCTAAACATTGTGAGTTTATGCTTTGGTGCTGGATAGTTTTGTATTCCTTTTTATATTCTTGAGTTCAGTTAAGTAACTTGGAAATAGTTTGTTGCTTTTGAGGTTGTTTTTTTTTATTTATTTTATTTTTTTTTGAGGATAAGAACAGCCTTTAGGTTAGAGCTAATTTTGCACCACTACTGCGTCAACATCCTTCTATGTATCCTACTTCATGCCTCATGTGTTCTGAGACTTTTTCAATCTGGCTGGTAGAAATAAAAAAGTTTCCCAACCCTGTGTGAACTCCAGGGATTTTCTATCAGCTCCATTCTGTGGATTCTTTTGCCTTCAGGACTTTCTTCGCACACGTGTTGATCAGTACGCAGCTAAAGACCCGCGAGGAACTCAAGGAATCTGCAGGTCTCTCTGTGCAGCACTCTTTTCCATGAAGCGCTTGCTTCACCAGCCCCCTGCCTCGGGGCCCTCCCTGAATTCTCAACAGCTTCCCCTGCTCAGGCAGAGGGTCAGGATCTGCTTGAACTCCCTCTCCTCGTGCTGCAGCCTGGAAACACTCTCCAGTTACTAACGAAAGCCGTTGCAGGTCTTACCCCATTTGTTTCCCTCCATACCTTGTACTGTCTGAGGTCTGAAGACCCCGGGTGGGAGGCAGAATAATGGTCTCCCCCAAAGTGTCTATATTCTAATTCCAGAGCCTGTGACTGTATTACTTTACATGGCAAAAGGGACTTTGCATATGGAATTAAGGAATTTGAGATGGGAGGATTACCCTGGGTTATCCAAGTGAGCCCGACGTATTCAAAGGGACTGTTAAGAGGAGAGGGAAAAAAAAGTTTCGTTAAACTACTCCACGGTATCGATAACTTGGCATCAACTCGTTTGCCTGAGCGGCTGTAGGGTCTTCAACTGACCCTGGCCCCTCTCATGCAAGTGCCTGCCCTAGATAACAGCCCGCAGGGACACAGGCAAATGCGGGCTCTTGACAGGACTTCCCCGACCTCTCCCGACCTCTCGGGGCCTCCTCCTAGTGTGCTCCTTAGATAAAACCTCTGTGGAACTTACAAAACCCCCATTGTTTTTGGTTTGAATCGACCACTCCTGCAAGCCCAAGGCCTTCCGCCCACAGACCTTAACACAGAGGCTTGCGGCCCAGGCCCGGTGGCGCTCTCTGCCTGCACTCTACCTTGACCTCCACATGTGGGCCCTCCAGGCATGCCGTGTATTTCCTCCAGGACCTAGGAGGAAGAAACTCTTTTTCAACTTCTCTGGTAGCCTTTTGTTGAACCGCAGCTCACCATTGGGCAACCTGTGTTCCAATTAGCCCATATTAATCTAACAAGGTCATAACAGGGGTCCTTATAAGTCAAATAAGGTTTAGGAGAGTTAAGAGTCAGAGAAGGAAATGTGATGACAGCAGCAAAGCTGTCTGCAGACAGAAGAGAGCCATGAGCCAAGGAACGCATAAGACAGTTTTGCAGCCTCAAGCTGGAAAAAGCAAGGACACAGGTTCTCCCCTCATTCCTCCTGCAAACACCTTGGTTTTAGCCTGCTGAGATCCATTTCAGACTCTGACCATCATAAATACAAAATAATAAATGTGTTATTTTAAGCTACTACATCTGTGGTAATTTGCTATAGCACCAATAGAAGGGGGATGCATCTTTTTGTTCATATATTTTGTCCAGTTTTTTATTTAAGGTGACAGTGTGGTTCTAATCTCTTTACCACATCCTGGCATGAAGCAGAAGTCCCTGTCAGTTCTATCTTTTTTATTTGTTTGTTCTAATCCAAACCCACAATTCCGGTTGGGTAGAAACTTAGTAAATGTAAAAAACTTCCTCAAAGGTCAGATAAACTGAAATAATAGTTGAGGGACTTGTATAGAAGGAAAAATCCTAAGACAGCAAAGAGAAGCTAAACACATAAAATCAGAAAAGAAAACTGACCATGAAACTATCAGAATACTCACCTTTACTATGTAACTAAAAAGACACATAAAACAGAGAAAATTGTATAAAGCAAACACATAGTCAAAACATTCCTATCTCCAAGGCTTTTGAAGTAGGCATTTTTTGCTACATCAACGGGATAACTTTAAAGAAGACAAACAGGAAGAATAATAATTAAAACACTTATATCAGTTCCTGAGTTGAGGTTTTGTCTTCCTGGACCCACACGTTAAGCAATCCAATCTTTTACCCATCTTGGGGGAAAAGCAGCAGCTCCTTTCATTTTGTACAGGTCAGAGTCAACATGTGAAAATGTTCTCTTAGCTTGGAGTTCCTCAGTGGAAGATTTTTTTTCCCTTTTTTTTTGGGGGGGGGGGGCTGTGCTCACAGCATGCGGAGGTTCCCAGACCAGGGATCGAACATGGGCCACAGCAGTAACGAGAGCCACAGCAGTGACAATGCCAGTTCCTTAACCCACTGCACCACAATCTTTTTTAACATGGTAAAATAAACATAACATACATTTACCATCTTCACCATTTAAGTGTACAGGTGATATTAAATACATTGACAATGTGAAAACATTATTACAATTCATTTCTATAACTCTTTTTACCCTGAAAAACAGAAATTCTACACCCATTAAACAACTCCAAGTACTTTATATAGGTGGAATTATACTTGTCTTTTTGTGATTGGTTTATTTCACTTGGTATAATGTCCTAAAGGTTCATCCATGTTGCAGCATGTGGCAGAACTTCCTTTTCAAGGCTGAATACTATTCCATTGTGTGTATATATCACATTTTACCTCTCCACTTATTTGTAGATGGGCACTTGGGTTGTACATTTTAGCTATTGTGAATGATGCTGCTATGAGCATGGGTATACAAACAGCTAATCAAATCCCTGCTTTCAACTTTCTTTTTCTTTTTAGGGCCACGCCTGAAGTTACCAGGCTGAGGGTTGTATTGGAGCTACAGCTGCTGGCCTACGCCACAGCCACAGCAACATGGGATCTGAGCTGTGTCTGTGACCTACACCTACACCAAAGCTCACAGCAACACTGGATCCTTAACCCACTGAGTGAGGCCAGGATCAAACCCTCATCCTCATGGATCCTAGTCAGGGTCGTTAACCTACAAAGGGAATTCTCCCCTGCTTTCAACTCTTTGGGGTATATAACTGGAAATGGAATTGCTGGATCCTATGGTATTCCTATGTTTAATTCTTTGAGGAATTACTGTAACTATTTTCCACAGCAGCTGGACCATTTTACATGCCACCAACAGTGATTAAGTGTGCCAATTCTTTCACATCCTCTCCAACAGTTGCTATTTTCTGTCTTGTGATGATAGCCCTCCTAATGGTACGAAGTGGTATCTCACTGTAGTTTGGGTTTGCTTTTTTTTTTTTTTTTTTTTGGCCACACCCACAGCATGCAGAAGTTTTCCAGGCCAGGTATTGAACCTGTGTCACAGAAGTGACCCAAGCCACAGCAGTAACAATGCCAGATCCTTAACCACTAGGCCACCGCACTATCTTTCTTCAACAGTTTTGACACTCTTCTAAAAAACATTTTGACCACATATACAAGAGCTTATTTCTTGCCTCTATTCTATTCCATTGGTCTATATTCTGTCTTTATGTTATGATCACACTGTTTTGACTACTATAGCTTTGTAATAAGTTTGGAAATCAGAAAGTGTGAGTCATACATCTTTGTTCTTCTTTTAAAAGAGTCTTTTGGCTATTTGGGGTCCCATGTGATTCCATATGAATTTTAGGATAGGTTTTCTATATCTGCAAAAATATCATTGAGATTTTAGTAGGGATGGCACTGAATCTTTAGTAGATTACTTTGGATAGTACTGACAGCTAAACAATATTGTCTTTCAATCTATCAACGTGGGATGTCTTCTTTAAACTTTAGCAATGATTTCTAATTTTCATTGTACAAGCCTTTCAACTCCTTGCTAATTCCTAAATATTTTATTCTCATTGATGCCACTGTAAATGAAATTGTTTTAATTTTCTGTTTAGACTGATGTAAGATATGCAGCTGATTTTTTTGTGTGGATTTTGTATCCTGCTGCTTTGCTGAATTTATTTATTTATTTATTTTGTGTGTGTGTGTGTGTGTCTTTTTTTTGTTGTTGTTGTTGCTATTTCTTGGGCCGCTCCCGAGGCATATGGAGGTTCCCAGGCTAGGGGTTGAATCGGAGCTGCAGCCACCGGCCTACGCCAGAGCCACAGCAATGCGGGATCCGAGCCGCGTCTGCAACCTACACCACAGCTCACGGCAACACCGGATCGTTAACCCACTGAGCAAGGGCAGAGACCGAACCCGCCACCTCATGGTTCCTAGTCGGATTCGTTAACCACGGCGCCACGACGGGAACTCCCCATGCTTTGCTGAATTTATTAGTTCTGGACTTCTTTGTAGAAAATTTATGGATTTCTACCTATACAGCATATTGTCTTCACAAAGAGAAAATTTTACTTCTTCCTTTCCAACCTGGATTCTTTTTTCCTTCTTCTCACACTTCTCTGGCTAGGATATCTGGTACTATGTTGAGCAGAAGTGGTGAAATGGGGCACGTTTCCCTTGTACCTGATCTTAGAGGAAAAGTTTTCAGTTTTTCATCATTGAATGTGTTCTCTGTGGACTTGTCATTATACTGAGGTAATTTCCTTCTATTCCTAGTTTTATCATGAAAGGGTGTTCACTTTTGTCAAATGCTTTTCTGCGTCAAGATAATTGTGGTTTTCTTCATTTCATTAATGTGGCATACATAGCATACTGCTCAGTTTGCATATGTTTTACCATTCCTGCATTCCAGGAATAAATCCCACTTGATCATGGTGGATAATCCTGTTAATATGATGCTGAATGAGGAGGTATTTACATTTAAAGTTTTTATTTAACAAACTTAAGTTATATTTTGTGTGATTACTATTCTAGACATTGTAAAATTATTAAATATTTTAATCGGTATAGTAACTCCAAGAGGTAGGTAGTATTTTTATCCCCATTTTTCAAATTAGTAAAGTGAGTCACACAGAAGTCAAGTAAGTTTCTCAAAGTCATTTGGCCAACAAATGACAGATTGGGATTTAGATACAATTAAGCTTGGCTTCAGAATCCAAGTGCTTAACTACTGCTTTGCGCTGCCTTTTAGCAAGTGTCCTCATCAAAGGCTACTACTTGACCTGTAGTTTCTACCTGAATCAAAGCTTTTAGGCTTATCATTTTTATTTCCACTTAAGTTTCCACTTGCAGGCTGCTACCACAAGCTTTCCTATACACACTGGAGTGAGATCCAGGCTGTTCTATCATATATGATATATTCCCCCCTTTTCTCCAGTTGGTTACAGATCTTGATCCTATTCTGGAAAATATGTAAATACATAAATTACATATAATACCAAGACATTTATTATCAGTGTTTGCGCTGTCAGGTAGATCCTGAGATAAGAAAGCATTTGATAAGCTGGGAAGTACTATATAAGTGTCAGCTATGATTAACTATACAGTATTATGTTACTCCAAGTTTCCCATTAAGCCCATATTTCTTTTTAGTATAACATTTTATGGGAGTGAAAACTTTCCTGAGTTTTAAGGAAGTGTATATTCTTGTGATTAAAGAGGCCATATCTAGTAATAAGGAATCTGGGATATAGAAAAGCCGTTTTTTTCAAGGTCTCATTGATAAACAGTAACAGGCCCAGGGTTAGAAAACCTTGTGCTCCTCACCCCCGGCCTAACATTCTTTCCATTATTGCACCAACTCAAAAACACAGATTGGGCTGTACTATATTCAAGATGCGATATCTGGGTATTTTCGTGTGTACAGCTCAAAGGGTAGGCCGCTGCCACCACCAGTGACACCTTATATAACTATTAATGTTGTTTACCTGCAGAAAACTATCATACAGGTCTGTACGGCCTTCAGCGTAATAACTCTATGTATTATCATTTTCATCATTAACGTTTACTAGAAAAATTCCAGATACAGAAGAGTGAAAAAACAGAATCCATATTATGTTTTCCCTTCAAAAAGTATTCCTCTTATTTCTATGATATTTTGGGCTTTAGTAAATTTGATATTTACTGTCATCATGTGCATCAATTTGAGATGGTGTTCACATCCCTCCTGGCTGAAAGCCTTTAGATAGTTCATCATAAAGCTGTTTCTCTTGTTCTTTTATTCTAATTGCTTTTCTCTAGGCTTTAATTCTATAGCTTCCCCCCACCCCAAATCCCTCTCCCGTCCTTCCTAGTGTGGAGATTGGGTTATCCGTAATAAGTGCCAATACTCAATAGTTTCCCTTAATCATCAAGGCAATGCAAATTATTTTTTAAAAGAAGCAAAATGCAAATACAAAAGTGTAGAAACGGAAGTGTATGTATACTTTGGCACTCCGACTTTCTAGAAGTGTTAACAATCTTATTAGGCCTTCTTGACCTTTCATCCTGTGCCTATATAAATTTTAGTGGGTCTTTTGTTTCGGGGGTTTTTTTGGCCACATGCACGGCATGTAGAAGTTCTGAGGCTAGGGATTCAACCTGTGCCACAGCAGTGACCCAAGCTGCAGCGCTCACTACTGGATCCTTAACCACTAGGCCACCAGGAACTCCTAGATTTTGTTTTTACACATAGAAGGTCACGGTGTATATTCTGTTCTGCATCTTGCTTTTTTCCCTTCCTGAAAATAAATGACAGGTAACTTCCACACCGATTTTCCACTTTTAAAACGTTGTCCATCCATTAGTGGACAACAAGCTAATAGGTGTCCAATGATGGATGAATGGACAAAGAAAATGTGATACACACACACACACACTACACATACATACAAGAGAATATTATTCAGGCATAAAAAAAGGAATCTTGCCTTTTGGAACAACATGGATGATTCTTGAGGGAGTTACACTAAGTGAAATAAATCAGACAAAGACAGACAAACACTGTATATTCTCACATATATGTGGAATCTAAAAAAGCTAAACTCAAGCCAATAGAGTTAAATGATAGTTGCCGGGGCTGAGAATGGAAGCAACAGGGAGATGTTGGTCAAAGCATACAAACTCCCAGCTATAAGATCAGTAAGTTGTAGAGACCTAATGTACAGCATAGTGGTTATAATTAACAATACTGTATCATATAACTTGGAAGTTTAAAAATTAGGTCTTAAAAGTTATCACCACACAGAGACAAAAGATAACTATGCAAGAGAAGGGAGGTGTTAACTAACCTTCCTATGGCAATCATTTTGCAATACATACATGTATCAAATCATCATGTTGTATACCTTGAACTTACATATGTTATGTCAATATCTCAATAAAGCTGGAAAACAAATAAAAGACACATAGTATTTTGTGGTCCAGACTATTATCAAGTCTTCTACTAATAGTTAATGAGAAAAGGGAACATCTATTAAAAGTAATTAATTAGTGGAGTTCTCCTGTGGCTCAGCAGGTTAAGGATCTGACAGTGTCACTGCAGAGGCTCAGGCTGTTATTACAAAGTGATAGTAATCAAAACAGCGTGGTAGTAACATAAAGACAGACGTCTAGAACAATGGAATGAATAGAGAGCCAAGAAATAAGCCCTTGCATATGTGGTCAAATCATTTTTTACAAGGATGCCAAGACTGCTGAGGAAGGATGGTCTTGGGGTTCCCTGGTGGCCTACTGGTTAAGGATCTGACATTGTCACTGTTGAGGTTAGGGTCACTGCAATGGCATGGGTTCCATCCCTGGCCGAGGATGTTCTGCATGGTGCAGGTGTGGCCGAAAAAAAAAAAGAAAAAAGAATTAATGCGGTTACCAACTTTTTACTATACAGATGTTAAATGTAGCATCTATATCTACATCTATCCTTATACACCTGGTTACTTCTTTGGAGTTGCTGTGCTCTATTTGGTGTGAGCAGGTATGCCCCACAGTATCATTTAAAGGTGTCTTCTTATCCCCCTACCTCTGGGATCTCTGAACTTTAGTATCAATCTTGGTTTCAAGTCCTATGGGAAGAATTTTCAGGGATTCTAGGATCTTTTCCTAAATTATTACCAATACCAATTATTTTACTTTGAAATTTTGAAAAAATCCCTATATTAATCGAGGATCTTTATCTGCAACCAAAAAAAGAACTGACTTACAAGTTTACATTATTTCTCAAGTCTGCTGTAAAAAATGACCACCAACTGGGTGGCTTAAAACAACAGAAATTATTTTCTCACAGTTTCGGCAGTCAAAAGCCCCAAGCAAGTTGTTAGCAGGGCCTCTCTCTGCAGGTTCTACAGAAAAAATTCCTCCTCGCCTCTTCCAATTTCTGGTGGTTCCAGGTGTTCCTTGGATTGTCCCTGCATAATTCTCATCTCTGCCTCGGTTTTCACCTCTGTGCCCATTTTCTCCTCTGTGTCTCTTACAGGACACTTGTCATTGGATTTAGGGCCCACTCAGATAATCCAGGATGATCCTTAACTAATTAGATCTGCAAAGACACTTTTTCCAAAGAAGGCCACATTTACAGGTTCTGAGGGTTTGGACATAGATACATCTTTTTAACTACATAGCGGCTTACCAATGAAGCCAGTTTAATTACCTTACACAAAAAGAAGTCTGTATGTAACAGGTAATCTAGGATTGATGTGGCTCAATGATCTCATCAAAGACCTAGACTTTCCATCTCTCTGCCTCCATAATTCTCAGCATGTTATATTTTGTTTTCAAGCTGCCACCTAATAGCATAGGACAGCTGCCCTGGATCCAGGTTTCACAGCTCTTACAGAACAGCAAACATAGCAGGAAGGGAGAAAAGAAAAAAAAGTGACTTTCTCCTTTTATGGAAGATCTGTCCCTGTAAGCTCCACAGCTTCCCTCTATGCCCCATCATGTTCAACCCAGGCGTGTTATCTGCGGAGGAAAACAGGGGTGCCACGACTGCTTTGTATCTATCAAGATACATGCTCTGGGGTACACTGCCACAACTTGAGTTTTGATTACAAAAAAAAAAAAAAAAAAAAAAAGGAAATGGCTACTGAGTAACAACTAACATTTGCTGTAATTCCTAAATGTGTTTTCTGAAGACCGCTAACTGGAAAAAAAACGAAAAACAAAAAACTCACCAGCCCTTTTTTCTACCAATTTACATCACTTCATTCAACCAATGCCTGTAATATCTACTCTGTGCTGGGTACTGTGACAGAAGTGGCAGCCTCAAGATCATTAAGACACAACCCACATCCTCCAGGAGCTCTTGGATGAGTTGAATAAAAAGATAAATTCACCAATAATTCCAGGACAGCATGACAAATGCTGTTAGAGATACGCGTATGGGGTAGTCAGGGAATGGAATAGAAAGCAGCCTCTTGAAAAGCAACCCTTGAGATTCTGAGAACAATTAAACAGAGAAAACACGAAGATGGGTGACGGTGATCTAGATAAGGAGCTTGTAGAGAGAACGACATTGGAGATCAGCACCTCACCTTTATTCTTTGTGGCCACACTCATGGCAGGTGAAAATTCCAGGGCCAGGGACTGAATCCAAGCTGAAGCTGCAGCAATACTGGATCCTTTAACCCACTGCACGGGGCTGGGGGACTGACCTGAGCCTCTGCAGGAACCCAAGCCACTGCAGCTGGATTCTTAACCCACTGTGCCACAACCAGGAACTCTAGATGTTGCAATCTCTTGGTATATTTTTGTCATGTATTAATTCAAATGTAAGTTTTTAAAAATTTTTAACCATAAACATTTTCAAATGACCATAGCCTCAGACATCAAGCGAAGCAGAACTACTCAGCCGAACTCAGACAATTCACAGAACTGTAATAAGTAACACAATCTATTCTAAGCTGATTTCTTATGAGTAATAGTGAAAGTCAGCAGATGACCAGAAGCTCCAGGGTTCTCACAGTTCTTCATCATTGGGCAATACTGCCGCTTTTTGGCTCTTTCAGTTCCAATAATTATGTGACCTAATTCCTTGCATTAAGTCACTCTTTGAAATAACTTGAGGGGCTTGTGTTTTTCTGGTTAATCACAGACAGTGGTATGACATTTTGTTATCTTGAATTCCTAGAACCAGAGAACTGCTATGCCCTGGGAGCTGAGGTGGGAGTGGGGGGGGGGGGGGCTTCTGATCATTTCGACCTTTCCAGGATTGAAACACTATTTTCCCGAAAGATTTTCTTTAATAATTATGACATGAACATTTCTTCTTAACACAGTACATGAAATGTAATTGTTTCTTCTTTTCCATTTTCATTACACTTACTGAGGGCTGTATTCTAGCTCTAGGAGTGCATGTTATGGAACATCAGGTGAAATGCGGGCTGACCAAGCAGATATTTATAATTTCGACTGGAAAATTTGTGCTATGTTAGTTGCTAGGGATACTGAGGTGATGATACATATGGTCTCTGACCTCCAGGAGCTCCCACTCCAAGAGGTTTGTAAACAAACTATAATGTGGAACTACGGATTCAAAAAGAGCAATGTGGGAGTTCCCATCATGGTGCAGCGGAAACGAATTTGACTAGGAACCATGAAGACGCGGGTTCAATTCCTGGCCTCACTCAGTGGGTTAAGGATCTGGCTTGGGGTGAGCTGTGGTGTAGCTCGGTGAAGCTCGGATCTGGTGTTGCTGTGGCTGTGGCAGAGGCTGGCAGCTGTCACTCCGATTAGACCCCTAGCCTGGGAACCTCCATATGCCATGGGTGTGGCCCTAAAAAGACAAAAGGCAAAAAGAAAAAAAAAAAAAAAAAAGGCAATGTGTATCATAGGCACAGATAAAGGATGACTACACATGGAGGCTTCTGGGAACACTTTTAGGAGCTAAAATTTAAGCTGCATCATGTAGCTATGGTTAGAAATTCCATATATGGTTAGAAGTTTGCCAAGGGAAGAAGTGAAAATGTCATTCCAGAGGGGTAAGAAGCACAGGCAAAGGTAGTAAAGTGTAAAAAACTCTTTTCAGCTCAGATTTCAGGACAATTGAGAAAGTGCAGAAAAAGCTGAATCAAGTGAAAGACATCTGATGTAATGCCCAGCAGTCTGGACTTCACGAGCACCAAGAAGAGAGGCCTCTCAACTCACATTTGTATTTTAGAAAATAACACGGGTAGCAATGTGAAGAATAGTTCAGAACAAAGAGGGACTGGCAGCAAGGCCAGTTAGGGGCTGCTACAAATTCAAGCGAGAATGCCGTAAGGCATAAAGTGAAGAATTATAGCTGTTCAACCTCAGAGGCACCAAGACTGGAATACTGTAAAATAATTACTATACTAAAGGTAGAGGCAGCACATTTTCCAAGCACTTCTTCCTATATTAACAGCTGCTGACCTATCAGTGACATTAAGAACACAATTCCTAACTTCACAATTCTAAATAATGGGCCACGGATACCAGATCTTGTTTCCTATTTGTATAATAGTAAGCCTGTTATCGGGATATGAAGAGATAGCAGACTTGCCATTAAAAATTTTAATTTGCACTGGTTTTTGGATAAGATGGAATTCTAGAAACCTGATGTCAGGTCACATTTTTCTATAAGCTATCATGTATTTTGACCAAAAGAGAAGTTCTATGTAAAGCCTATACAATAAATGAACTTGACAAAACAGCTTCTGTAACAATATTTCATATTCTGCGTAGCACTAAATCATTTGGACAACAGTGTGCAGAAAAAAAGATGCTGAAAATACTACCAGACATTCTGTAGAGTGAGCTCTACAATTACCTTGCAATAGCACACAATTTTCCTATCCTCAGGCAGATGTGTAGTTTTTAAAATGACCTTCAGATAAAAGCATAAAGATTCACCTCAGTATCCCAAGATACTCTTAGGGGGAAAGGAGAATGATCTCATGTAAGGTAACATAAGCCTCAGAACTACTTAGACTGGGGCTCGAATTCTGATGCCTCCACTTGCTAGAAAAATACCACTGTTGTCTCCTTTTATCTTAACTATACTACATACTACTATACCCTACTACTCAGATTCTAGAAGTTTACTTAATATCAATATGAAGTAAATGGTACTTTCATAGGCACAATAAAGGCAACAAACTTATTAGAAGACACGTGCATAACCAGACAATTTTAGGCTTGCCATACCTCCCCCATGAGTCAGAGGAGCATGAGCTGCCTGTACACCAAGCAGTTCTTCTTGCATAGATATATCCTTTCTGATTCTCTCGCTCCACCCCCAATCAGCAACAAAAACCTCTCAATCACACTAAAAAATTTTTTCTGACAAATCTCCTTCTAGCTCCACCACTAATTCCCTGTCAGTGACAAACAAGTGCTTTTCATATAAAGTATACAAAAGCAAGAAAACTACTAGATAAGATGAAATTGAAAGAAAATAGCCATGGACTAAATTATTTCCCATACTCACACTCACCACATTATGCATAAGATATGAAGTCTCGTAAATAAAACACTGCATCTCGCACATCTACCATACTTACCGGTATGGCTGTAAGACCAGTGTGCCTCTCTGGACTGTCATCAAGGACCTCGCAGAGGTGATGGGAAAATGCTAACATATATAAAGATCGAGTACCAAAGTGCTGATCCCCTCTGCTCATGTCACACTTATCATAGTAAAAATCGCCTTTATATATGCATTCGTATTGCACTGCTTTCCTTGTTTCAGTTCTCAATATATACATAGATCTGTACACTCCAAAAAGCATGCTTAAAGTTAGGGACCAAACAGACACTTGTAACCACGCTCAGGGCAGCATTATTCACAGTAGCCAAAAGGTGGAAGCAACCCATTCATTAACGGATCAAAAGATAAACAAACCATGGTATACCATGGAATATTATTCAGCCTTAAAAAGGAATGGAATCTTGCCATATGCTACAACATGGATGAACTTTGGTAGTGTCATGCTAAGTGAAATAAGTCAGACACAAAAGAACAAACACTGTAGCTCCATACAGAAGTATCTAGAATAGTCAAATTCATTGAAATACAAAGTAGAATACTTACCAGAGATTGGATGGAGAAAAGTACAGGTAGTTATTGTTCAGTAGGTGCAGTGTTTCAGATGGGGGTAACGAAAAAGTTCTGGAAATAGTGGTAATGGTTGTACAACAATGACAATGTACTTAATGCCACTGACCACTTAAAAATTCTTAAAATGGTACGTTTTACAATGTATATTTAACCACAATAAAAACATTTTTTAAAATACCATGCTTAGGAGTTCCTGTTGTGGCTCAGTGGGTTGTCTCTGTAAGGATGTGGGTTTGATCCCTCCTGGTCTTGCTCAGTGGGTTAAGGATCTGGTGCTACCGCAAGCTGTGGTGTAGGTCACAGATGCAGCTTAGATCCAGTATTGTTGCGGCTGTGCTGTAGGCCAGCAGCTGCAGCTCCAATTCAACCCCTAGCCCAACTTCCCATATGTTGCAGGTACAGTCATAAAAAGAAAAAAAAGACTTTAAATCATTCTCATTAAAAGATGTACATGGTAATGAGATGACATATCTGACCGATTTTAAACTGGGTGTGGCTAGGATCTCTGAGTGCAAAACAGCAAGGAGGAAGGTTTCTAAGAACTGGACTTGGGTTCCTAGAAGGTGAAAGGGGTCAGCAGATGTGAAGTCAGGAGCCACATTTAATACCCCTGGCAATCTATTTTAATCCCGGGCCTATCCTCTCCAAACCACCCTGTTTCTTTTTGTCTTTCAGTCTTTCCCCCAGTACCCTATCCTAAAAATAAAAACCTGGATGTTCTAAGGCAGTGGTTCTCAACAGGGAGTGATTCTGCATGTCGAGAGACTTCAGGCAATGTCTGGAGACATGTTTAAGTTGTATCAATGGGGCAGAGGGCAATGGTTGCTAATGGCATCCAGTAGGTGCAGCCCAGGATGCTGCTAAACTTCCCATAAGACACAGGACAGTCTTTCACAACAAGCAATTAACTGGCCCCAAATACCAATAATGCTGGGCTGAGAATCCTGTTCTAAGATCCTATTTGAAGGTTTTACTAAGTGGCTTTATTTTCTGGTAGAAATTGATCATAAATTAAAAATTTCTCCTTTGATTCCCTCTTTTCATTTACATCTTTGATAGGAAAAAGCAAATCTAAGCACATATACTATGGATAGATCTTTTATTTGAGGAAATAGGACAAGTGGTGATGCTGTTATGACAAGTGGGGGTAGGTGACAAGAGGCTCTTCACTCTGGCCGATGCTCCACAGGATAATCCATGCCATGTGGCAAGGTGAAAAACAGATGGGAACAAGCTGTTAGGGACAGAGAAAAAGGGGGGAAAAAAATCCAAGTGAAGCCAGTGGAAGGCAGTGATTATCCTATCTGGATTGGATACTTCTTCCCAGTGGCCATTTGGACATGAGGAGATATCTATGTATCCAAATAAAGTTGTAACAAAAATTTTTAAACTCAATTAAAAATTTAAATCATGGACTTTACTACAACTAAAGATACTACTGGGGTGGGGGGCAGCTATACCTGAGGCATATGTAAATTCCTGGGCCAGGGATCAAATCTGAGGTGCACCTGCAACCTACAGCACAGCTGCAGCAACAATGGATCCTTAATCCACTGCACCACAGCAGGAACTCCCTAAACACACTATTTTTCTTTAGGGCTGCAGCTGCTAGGGGTTCCCAGGCTAGGGGTCAAATCAGAACTGCCGCTGCTGGCCTACACCATAGCCACAGCAATGAGGGATCAGAGCTGCATCTGTGACCTATGCCAAAGCTCATGGCAATGCCAGATCTTTAACCCACTGAGTGAGGCCGGGGAGGCGTCCTCATGGATACCATATGAGGATGCTAGTTGGGTTCGTTACCGACGAGCCACGATGGGAACTCCTAAACATACTATTTTTAAACTCAAAATAACATAACATGTATGATTACCTAAAACTTGCATTTCTTCTGAGAAGCAATAATCTAATAAGTGCATAATACTACTGTGTCAGCAACAAGAACAAATACTTTTGCTTTTATTTTCCTCTTAAACAACAAACCTTCTATAGCAAGTATAACTTATTTGGTATAATTTAGGTGTTTCAAGAAAATCATTAACATTCTCAGACTACTAGCCCATTAGGGTAATTCATTACTATGGCACATAGTAAAATGGTGCATTCTTACAAACACTTTGGAAGACTGACAATACATACTAAACATCAAATACATGCACACTCCATGACCCAGCAATTCCACTCCTAGGTACATATTCAACAGAAATGCATACATACACTCATCAAAAGACGTATAAGAATGTTCTTTGTAGCATTATTCGTAATAGGCTAGAAGTAGAAATTACTCAAATGCCCATGAATGGTAGAATGGATAAATTCTGTATATAATGAAAACAGTTAAATTAATGAAAGACTATCTAGCAATGAGAATGAATGAATTACAAGCATGCAACAATACGGAAGAATTTCACTCTGGTAGGCTGAATAATAGCCTCCTAAGACACTCAGGATTGACGCTTGGAACCTGTAAACATTACCTAAAACGGCCAAAGAGATTTTGTGGATGTGGTTAAATTAAGGATCTTGGGATGTGGGATCATCCTAGTTTATTCAGGTAGGCCCTAAACCTAGATGCAGAGAAAAGGATATGATCATGAAAGCAGAAGTCTGAACATGGATGAAGAATCCACGAGCCAAGGATTAGAGGCAACTGCTGGACACTGAAAAAAAGACAGGGAAACACAGACTCTTCACTCACAATTTCCAGATTCAGGACCCAACCTTGACTTTGGGCTAATGAAACGGATTTTGGACTTCTGATCTTCGGGACTGCAAGAAAATACATTTGTGTTGTTTTAAAAAACCAAGTTTGTGGTATTTTATAACTGTGGCATCAGGAAGTCAACATAATCACAAACACAATGACAAACAAAAAAGAGTACATTACGTATGATAGCATTTACATAAAATAAAAGAATAGCAAAATTGATTTTAGAAGTCAGAACAGTAATTATTTCTGGGGAGGAAGAAAACAGCATTAAGACAGGGCAAAAAGGAGGGCTTCTGGGATATTCATAACACTGTTTCTTAATCTGAGGGCAGGCAAAATAAGTATGTTTAATTTCTGAAACCTTTATTTGTGTACTCTTCTAAATGTATGGCGTAATTTTAAAAAATCGATGGCTTTTCAACACTTATTAATCTGATAGTCTGCTGGAAAAAAAGACATAAATTCAAGGAAGTGGGGAAAATACTTACTAAACAATAACTTTATTTCTCAAGAACCCTAAAGATTTTGTTTCTCTCTCCAAAAGAGTTTAAAAATTCAACAACATAAAGAATATAATAGTGACTTTTAACTACTAAAAATTAAGCTAAAAGTAAAACACTGCTTAATTAGCTTTGTTATGCCTGCATCCTAGGACTGTAAATTACAAAAATACAAGTAAAACCACATTTTCTGAAGTAACGGTAAACAAAGGAGAAGGTCAAATACTACATACCAAATGATCAAAATGTCTCTTGGACCTAAAATTCTTGAAACTAGTAAAAATGGTAATAAAAGAAATTTCATGCCATTAATCTGTATAGATCATTAAATATAAAAACAATTTATAAAACACATCAGATTTTATTGCTTGAAGAATACAGCATATGAAATCACAAGGATGTCAAAATGAAAAGTCACTAGAATTCAAACATATAATACATTATCAGATGCAGTAAAATATTAATTAACCTGAACTCTGCATCAGGAAAAAAAAAGTATGGAAAACTGCCTAAGTTATTTAAGAAACAGATATACTTAAAACAGAAAGTATAAGGATGTTACAGTACAAATTAGAAAAGTCAACACTTATTAACTTATTTCTTAGACTAGACTACCTTTGGTACTTAAACTTTAAAAAAAAAAAAATCCCTTCTATCTTGTCCAAAAGCACTTCATGGATACAATATCAACTTCAACTCAAAACATTCAGCAAGATTCACCTATCTGTGGCATGGAAGAAGTGTATTTAATACATATATGACAATATTTCACTTTTTCTAAAACTGTAAAATATGATTAAGAAATCTAATACATGTAAACTCTTCAATTTATTTTATTAGCTCTTCAATTAAAATTGAAATCCTGGAAGCTTCAATCTATCTTTAGGCTTGGTGAATATAGAAATTTAAATGTTTGGCAAATGTTACATAGAAATTTTGATTACTTCATACTATCTTAAGTGGTTTTTCCATTCTGTTTCCAAAATGCAAATAATAGGCCATTTCTTCAACACCCCGGATTTCTATAAAAATCACTACCATACTTTATTTATTGGAACCAAATTAAAGCTTTTCCCTTTTAACAAGCAGTTCAAAATTAGGGCTGATCAATTAGGACACACTTCCTTACACAAAACAAAACCAATCATTTTTAAAGGATCACTCAATTATGATGGAGACAATGATGCCATTTCAAAAGGAAGCATTGGACACACTAGGTCATCTAGTCAAGAAATCGTAAAAGTAATGTTAAAAACAAACGAGTAAACTATAACTACAAGTTTAATTACAAAAAAAAAAATCCCTCTTTTATAGCAAGCATGCTCATTAACTTTCGTTTCTTTCCCCCAGCAAATGTCTGAATATTTATGAACTTCAGTTAAACCAACGGAACCTAAGCAACTGTTTCACGAGTTCCAATAAACATGGATGGGCTAAGCAAGTAATACTATTAATAATTATTGAAGTGAAATACTAAGAATCATGACAGTCCTCAAAATAGGGCAGTCTATGAAATGTAATAGTGTAGCTCAGGATGAATTATTCCATAGTAAAACTGTAGTTTTTACTTCTACATAAAACAAAATCAAAGTCAAAAACATAACCTACCAAATTTTACAACTACTATTAAACATACTCCTTCCCAGCTTTTGAATGCCTTGTTTTGAGATTTTTTTTAAACAAGTATATTTACCCGAGCAGAAGTGTTTATTGCCTGCATATATACTCCTTTTAAAGACCAAAAATCCCGATACTACAGAACCGAACTCTTTTGTCACCAACCTGACCCGATGTCTACTGCATCACAAAGCACCTCCACCCTCAGTCATGAACAACTACAGATTTTCAGTGTAGCTAAAAGGGCAGAGGAAATGCAAACGCAGATTTAGAATTTCTGTATAAATTTCACTGTATTTTTATAAACTTGAAGTTTTCTGTAACACTGTTTTATTGACCAAATAAAGGACTCACCGCTATCTAAAATTTCATAAACACTATTAAAAATTCAAAATTGATATTATACTGAATCTTAAATTTTCAATAGTTCAAAGAGACAGTTTTTACATCAACAGCACACAACAGATGAAACTTAACGGCAGACATCCCTAGAATACCAATGGCAAGTCCACCAAGAAGCATACAAAATTACAGATAAGCATTTCGTTCACTGTTTTCTTGTGCAAGGAAAAACATTTATAGAGGAAATAGAAACTCAGCTGGTGAATTTCAGATATCATCATCATCTTCTTCATCCTGAGAAGATCCTGCCTGGTTGGATGCACTTGCTGAGGCAGCAGCAATCTGTGCTTGCTGGGCAGCTTGCTGCATTTGAAGCCATTCCTGTTGGGCCAATTCTGCTTGTTGCTGTCTAGCCTAAACACCAAAAACATCACACACACAAAAGTTAAAAAAAACCTACAATACGCACACTTTGTGTATTAAGCCAACCATAAACTTAGTCATTATCAAATGTGTATACCTCCCAAACACTACACAGTTGTACATTAGGACAACATAAATTCTCTAAGAAAATATAATTAGAGATTGCTTCTCTGACAACTCTTTTTTTTGGGGGGGTGGGTATCTGGCTGCATCTGCGGCATACGGAAGTTCCTGGGTCAGGGATTAAACCCACTCCGCACCAGCAAATGAAGCCACTGCAGTGACCACACCAGATCCTTACCCACTGCGCCAGAGGAGAACTCCCTCCCTGTCAACTTTTTTTTTCTTTTAGGGCCACACTTGTGCAGCATATGTAAGTTGCCAAGCCAGGGGTCAAATTGGAAGCCTCATCCTTAACCCAGTGAGCAGGGCCAGGGATTGAACCCGCATCCTCATGGACATTAGTTGGATTTGCTATCACTGAGCCACAATGGGAACTCCTCTGTCAACTCTCTTAAGGAGAGTTTTCAAGTTTCCATAAAAGCTCCTTTTTATGCTACATAATGGTTCAACTGAAGAACTTTAAAAAGTTTACAGAAAAACAATATTCTCCCTTTAATTCCTTTTTCACGTGTTTCTCTTGATTCTTCTGTCTTAATTTACAATTCTTTTTTTTTTTTTTTCCTTTTTAGGGCCACATCCACAGCATATGGACACTCCCAGGCTAGGACTCGAATCCAAGCTGTAGCTGCTGGCCTACACCATAGCTCATGGCAACACCAGATCCTTAACCCAATGAGCGAGGCCAAGGATCAAACCCACGTCCTCATGGGTACTAGCCAGATTTGTTTCCACTGAGCCGCAACAGGAACAACTACAATTTTGACATAAATATTTTCCATCTAGGAGTTCCCATCGTGGTGCAGTAGAAATGAATCTGACTAGGAACCATGAGGTTGTGGGTTTGATCCCTGGCCTCGCTCAGTGGGTTAAGGATCTGGCGTTGCTGTGAGCTGTGGTGTAGGTCGCAGATGTGGCTCGGATCTGGCATTGCTGTGGCTGTGGTGCAGACCGGCAGCTATACTCCAACTGACCCCTAGCCTGGGAATCTCCATATGCCGCAGGTGGGACCTTAAAAAGCAAATAAGTAAATAAAATAAACATTTTCCATCTAAAAATTATTTCTGTAGTTTGAAAGTTCTCTAGTACTCTACCTCTAACTGTTAGGGGAAAAGGACTAAATGTAAAGGCAATAGCTACCGTGACTATTTAAGTTTCTATCACAGTTCTGTATCCTATACTTCTCTCTTCCTCTATCCCTCTCTTCCATCTCTATAAATATATCTGTGCACTCACGCACGCGCGCGCGCACACACGCACACACACACACACACACACAGAACATATCCTTACCCCATACACACTTGTGAATACTCATACAGTACTGAATTTAAGTGGTGTAGTTAAAATCCATTCATTTGAAACATCCTCTATAAAAACTACCACAGAATTTGAGAAGCCAAGATGCATACATCTGGGTCACATGCCCTATTGCATGAGATAATTTCATCTATTACCAGAAAAATGAATCTGTTTCTCCATTTCGGCCTTTTCTCAGAATTATTTAAGCCTAGCTCATACCCTCCTTTATGAAAGGCTGATTGCTAGTCATCACTTCAAACACAATCAGTTTTTCTTCATCTTTCTAGGTCACATTCTCTGCTTACCTGCATATTCCATAATTCTCTATGCATTCCCATATCTATCCATTTTGTTCTCTGAGTATATATCTTTTTTCCCCACTAGATTTTTTTTTTTTTTTTTTTTTTGCTATTTCTTGGGCCGCTCCCACGGCATATGGAGGTTCCCAGGCTAGGGGTTGAATCGGAGCTGCAGCCACCAGCCTACGCCAGAGCCACAGCAATGCGGGATCCGAGCCGCGTCTGCAACCTACACCACAGCTCACGGCAACGCCGGATCGTTAACCCACTGAGCAAGGCCAGGGACCGAACCCGCAACTTCATGGTTCCTAGTCGGATTCGTTAACCACTGCGCCACGACAGGAACTCCCCCACTAGATTTGAGAACAGAAACTGCTTCACCGTTGCCTTTCCAACATATAAGCACCCCAGTAGTTTCTGAGTGAATGAATGTTTTGTGGGAAAACTACCATGCTCAGTATAATTTTAAGATTAGGATTTTACTACAAACATTCCTACCTTTTCTTAATAATCTGCCATGAATTTACTGTCCATTTTTGGAAATTTTAATTAAAAAATTTATCTGTTACCAATTAAGTCCAAATTTCTCAGCCTAGTGTTCAAATTACTGTCTGTCCCAATCTATTTACCTAATCTTCTTTCATAACATTTATCTTCAACTCCAAAAACAAAAACCTAGAACATAAAATGTTTCCCAAACATACATCATACCCCCCCATTTTACTACCTTTACTCATGCTGATAGTCATTCTATTTGAATTCACCTGATTTTTATTTACTGAAATTCTACTCTTCCTTCAAGTAAAACTGAAACACTGTTTTCTCCGTTAAGTTTGTTACTGATTCCTTTCAGTATCATTCTGGTCTAATTAGGAGACAGAAGTCATGCTAGTTACAAAAATAGAAAGAATGTAATCTAAAAGATTATTAACCCAGTATAAAGTTGGTAACTAGGTAACTGAAAAGGCAAGAAATGAATGCTAAAATATGTGGGTGGCAACTACAGGAAGCAGCCACCAATCCTAAAACTGGGGGGACAGGGGAAGAGGTTTAAATTTTTAAAACTTAGAAGCTTTAAGTGAGCAACCCACTGAACTGAAACTCAGACTTCTGAAGGAGGGGCACAGACCAGTTGGTACTAGCATCTCTGAGCTTAGAGGAGCGCGCCAAGGATTGAGACCCACATCCCTGAGGAAAAGGATGCATGTTCAGTCTGGTTCTGTAAGTACTGGAGAAACTGCAAACCAAATTCAGTTCCTGCTACAGGAAAAAACTGATGCAGCCAGGGTGAAACACTGCTGGGTTGCTCAAAGGAACCTGAAGCCAAGTGGAAGTAAAAGAAAGGAACAAGTGCCTTCTTCCACCCAGCCTTCTAATCTCCCTCTGGAGCCCCTTAGTGGCAGCGGAGTCTAAGGGAAGCCAGCTAGAAAAGCAGAAACATGGTTTGCAGAGGCCTGGGCCCACCTCTAAGCAGGGCATACAGTGAAGTTTCATGCTGGGATAACTGCTTAGTAACTGGCACACGGCTATACCACTAAAATCTAATGTGATGTCTCTGTACTTGAGGATCTCTTTTTATCTTCCTTGTGAGAGTAGTTAGCCTCACACTGCAGTTAATGTCACTGTACTATACCTCCCCTCTCTTACAGACAAAAAAAAAGTTTTGTCAAGAAATTAAAAACCGGGTATTCTAATAACTACCTCCACCCATTTTTATATAGAAATATGGAAAACCTTTCCATAACACACAAGCATATTTACTTTTGGAATACCGGAGTTCAAAACAGACTGTTTCACAGGAAATACTTGAAAATTATAGGACAAACCAAATATATCAATTTAATCAACTTAAGAACCTACTCTGTGGCCTAATCAACTATAGGTAGGTATAATTTCATGGCCTGGGGAGTTCCCATTGTGCCTCAGTGGTAATGAACCTGACGAGTATTCTTGAGGATGTGGGTTTGATCCCTGGCCTCACTCAATGGGTTAAGGATCCAGTATTAACCTAAGCTGTGCTGTAGGTCACAGACGAGGCTCAGATCTGGTATTGCTGCAATTCGACCCCTAGCCTGAGAACTTTCATATGCCACAGGTGTGGCCTTAAAAAGACAAAAAAATCATGGCCCAGGGGAAAAAATAATAATAATTCAAATAATTTCAAGTCTCTACCCAGGTTTTTACTACAAAGTTACTTATCTCAGGTTATTTAAAAATCTGCAAAGACTTGTACTGGTTACATTTAAAATTTAATTGACTTTCAGGTGCCGTGGTCTCATATCAACATTCATACTTTTTTCTCTAAACTTAAAAGCATCCCAATGACTTTAAAATCAAGGTTGACTGGTTAACAGTATTGTACTCATTTCGACCAATTAAAATTTTCAGTGGCATCCATTCTAATTTCTTTTTTTTTTTCCCTCTTACCTCTCACCCCACCCATCCCAGGTATTTTCCTTCTAAAATGGAAGGGAGAAAAAGATGTAAGTAGGCATATACTTTCTAATTACTTCTGGAGATTTTCGTTACGTGGGAAATGAAACATAATGTTCCCATAAGATTCCCACTCCCACATACTAAAATTAATCATTTAAATGTACAGTTAACTTTAATCTCAAAGTATTAGCGATTCCTCCTTTTCAAATATTTGCTGCTTAGCAGTGAAAGACAGCTTCAAATGAGGCTGCCATTTTTTCTGGCCATGTCTACTGCATGTGGAAGTTGCCAGGTCAGGGATCAAACCCGCACCATAGCCGTGGCCCAAGCCACAGCAGTGACAATGTCAGATCCTTTGCCCACTTTGCCACCAGGGAATTCCAAGGCTGTTATTGTGTTAGTATTTAAAATAAAGTCTAAATGATTAAGTGAAATGAAAGTGATGGAAAAGACGTCATAATAACTAACCAATTCCTTCTATATTTAGGACTTTGTTCTCTAGGGGAAGTACTAAGCAGCTGCTAGAATTTTACTTCTTTTTTTTTAATGGTTGCACCCACAGCATATGGAAGTTACCCAGCCAGGGACTGAATCCAAGCCACAGTTGTGTCCAGAGTGGAGCCTGCGACAATGCCAGATCCTTCAAATCCACCGTGTGGGGCCAGGGTTTGAACCCGTATCTCCACAGTGACCCACACCGCTATAGTTGAATTCTTAACCCACTGTGCCACGGCAGAAACTGGTCTGCTGGTTTTTCCCACAAGAGCAAAGAAATAATAGGGTATTTTCATCTATAGTTTGGGGCAAAAAAGGGAGATATGGAAAGGGGGGAAAAACAGATGACAATGGTAGAGAGGTGAAGACAGATTTGACAGGGAATCAATATTTCTTTCATTTGCCTTTTTGCCCTGGAAAGGATAAAGCATGTTCGTACCATTTGAAAGTTCCAAAATAAATTTACGCAAACAAAATAATGACTAGAGTATCTGCATGGTATTGTAGAAAGAACACAGGTTTTATAGTCAGAAGATAAGCTTGGATTTAGACTCTAACACTTTCTAACTGTATGAACTTATTGTTGTTTAAGTCAATCCTTCCCAGTAAACTAAGCTATATAAAGACAGGAACCGTGTCTCTTTTTTATACTATTATAAGCCTGGCACTATATCTGGTAAATAGTGAAGAGTTCAATGACTGTCTGTAAAACAAATGATTTCACGCAAGCTTCTCCATCTTTGAGTCTGTTTCTTAATGTGTAAATAGGTACAGTAAAATCTATATTATTCATGAGAACTTTGCAAAGTACGTCAAGTGCTTAGCAGAGCACCTTTTTCTTTTCACCAAGTATCTACTTTGGCACTCTCCAGGTGATCTGTACTAGTAGAGAGTCGATAAATAATAGCCATTTACCTTCTTTTTTCCCTTGCTAAAATGGGCCGCACCCGAGCATATGGAAGTTCCCAGACTAGGGGCCAAATCGGAGCTGCAGCAGCCAGCCTACGCCACAGCCAGAGCAACACAGGATCTGAGCTGCATCTGCAACCTACACCACAGCTCATGGCAATGCCAAAAACTTAACCCACTGAGCAAGGCCAGGGATCGAACCCACATCCTCATGGATACTATTCAGGTTCGTTACCACTGAGCCACAACGAAAATTCCAATAGCTGTTTACTTTTTTAAAAAATTATCATTCCTCCTTCAATCCCTCATTTTCACATGGATATAACATTGTTTTCATGTGCTCATGCCTGCCTCTACCACCTATGGCTTTTCCTTTTTTAGCACCTATCTCATAGGCTGTTGTGTAGATTTTAAATGAAATAATACTGGTAAATTACGTGCAACGTGATTAACACATGGCTGGAACTCAATAAATGTTAGTCAGCTTTTACCTTCCTTATTAAATGTTATCTGGTGTCTAGTGCTTGATAACATTTAAAATTTAAATGCTTTTTAATATAAACCAAACTGGTTGTTATAACTGCAATAGATCAATTGTGGTGCTAACCTGGAAGAGATGCTCTAAAATGATATTTCTTAACTTTAATGGTAATTACAACTCCTAGCAAATCTCACCTCTTCTATTCAAACCAACCCTGCCTTACAATTTCAAATGTGAAGCCAGAACTTTATATGGAAAAATTAGCCTCACCTCCCTGCCTGCCCCGCCTTTTTTTTTTTTTTTTTTTTTAATGGTGAGTAGGTTCTTTAATCTCCTCAAACCTCAGAATCATAATTTGAAAGATCAAGGTTGAATTAAATGATTTCAAAAGTCTCTTCTACATCTAGAGTTGTGTGCTTCCTTTTCTCATCAACTCATTCAACAAGTATTTACTAAATACTCCCCCTGGGCTAGTTACCATGTTAGGCAGATGCTAGAGATACAAGTTACAATGAGTCCTGCCCTCAGGGAGCTTACAGACATTTTATAAATGACCACACAGCTCTACTCTCATGATAAAATAAGTATCTCTCTGGAACCAAAACACTTCATATTTCATTTCCTTTTTCCCTAACACAATGATTTAGGTCTAATTTTCAGGATCTTCCCACTGGAAAGTGAGTCAAATGGTTTATTTCAAAAAACTATTTTCATACATGGAGTAGATTTTTTTTTTCTTTCTTTCTTTTTTTTTTTTTTTTGCTTTTTAGGGCCATACCCATGGCATATGGAAGCTCTCAGGCTAGGGGTCGAATGGGAGCTACAGGTGCCGGCCTACACCACAGCTGAAGGCAATACAGGATCCTTAACCCACTAAGAGAGGCCAGGAATTGAACCCACATCCTTATGGACACTAGTCAGGTTTGTATCTGATGAGCCACAACAGAAACTCTCCAAATGGTTATTTTTTAAGCTGTTATCATAATTTTTCAAGTTCATAAACCCTTGCCCCTGTCTTTGCAGGGTAGGTGGGGAGAAGATACAGAGAAGAGAAAGTACAAAATACCATTAAGATATCTCAGCCCATGCTAATAAATTTAGCCTTGAACCATGATTTGCCTTCTTAATAATTGGGTTATTAAGCTATCAGTCTTATGTGGAATAAATACTCAGTAACATTCAAGAATCACTGTACTCTGGAGTTCTGCTGTGGCTCAGCAGTAACAAACCCGACTAGCATCCATGAGGTCGCAGGTTTGATCCCTGGCCTTGCTCAGTGGGTTAATGATCTGGCGTTGCCATGAGCTGTGGTGTAGGTTGCAGATGTGACTCAGATCTGGAGTGGCTGTGGGGTAGGCCAGTGGCTATAGCTCCAATTCGACCCCAGTTGAGGAACTTCCATATGCCGTGGGTAAGGTCCTAAAAAGACCAGAAAAAAAAAAAAAAAAAAAAGAGAGAGAGAGAGAGAGAGAGAAAATCACTGTACTTTGCAATTATCTACTGCCCAGCTTCAAGGAACCAAGCAAAGAAGGGAAGGCCAATCTTTCTCAGTTTCTCCCTCATGTTCTTGCCCTACATGTGTGTGGGTATTCTGTGCCCAAGTCATGCCATGCATGAGTAGAAAGGAGTGATGGAGAGCCCTTTTGTGTTGGTCTTTGTCTTCAACACAGAGTATGTGTGCATATTGGCTGTGCTGTCTATCCACTCCATGCGGAAGCCGTGCCATGTGGGCTATTGCGTCCCCTTATCTTCATCCCTTGGTGTTTTTATTAAGTAAATGAATGCTGTGTCTTTGTTGACTCTGCTATAACACCAAGGGATAGTGAACTGGGGCGAACCCAAGGAGTGAGAGACACTGTAGCATTCATCTTTGGAAAACCAGAGCATGGTTCCAAAACAGGTTACAGAGCTTGTTCTATTTTGCCACTGAGGGGACCTGGAAGGGAATGAAGAAGGTATCCGGGACTCTGAGGACGGGCTAAGGCAGGCCCAGAAGATGGCAGCAGTAACATCAGGGAAAATCTGAGAGGCTAAACACAAACTCCACCCAGTCCCACCCTGTGGTCCCTTCGTTTTTTTTTAAATAGAGGGATAAAACGGAGGGGTATTAGCACTCACCGCTCATCCTTCACAGACTATAACAAGTAAGAAAGCATGAGAACTATAACAAGTAAGAAAGGAGAAAAGTTTTCTTCCTTTCTCTGCTCCACTGGCCCTTCAAAGTTTTTTAAGATTAGAGTGTTTAAAAGGTGTATTTAAAGACCTAATTTAACCACAAAGTAGATGTTTCTACCTCAGATTTTTCTTACATGCTATTCCTCTAAAAGTATGATACAGTATTTTCTCACCAGACCATCATTTTAAATCTTAAGAACGTTTAGGTATACTTTTCATGCTTTTATGTGACCATTCTGTCCGAAAAACCATCAAAGTAAAATCTCAGTAGTTATTTGGAGTTGTTCTCCTCAGAAAACAGGTTGCTGCAAATATTTACTTTTATATGAAGTAAATAACTGGTCAAACAGAATCAATCTGGCTAGATCTAACATCACATTACATGATTAAACAATCACCCACAGAAAGAAAGTCCTCTGGCTATATATATTAACTTAGGTAATGATTTCGGGAACTAGTACAGTTAGCAAAAAGGGTTGGATTTAGATGAAAATAATTTAAAACACATTACTTACTTTTGCAAATAGTTCCTGTTGCTGTCTCAATAACTCTTCTTCAGGAATACCAAGGTTTTCCAAACGGGAACTGGCCTTTCTTCTTTTTAACGCCACTGTCTTGCACTCTTGTAAGACTTCTTTTACTTCGCTGATATAAGAGCCAAAGCCCAAACTTTCTAGTGCTAGGGAAATGAAAATTTGAAAAAGTGATAAAACACTTTTCCCTCATCTATGAATCATTGTTTTGTGGGGGTTATTTGGGGATTTTTTGGAGGTGAACATTGTTTTCTAATAATTTTATCTATTTTACAGCTGTATAACAATTATTTCTATTGCTAAGACAATATATTTTATCAACCTTCTTAACACTAGATTGCAAATTAGTTAAAACTTAAGGAACATTTCGAGGCACAGGGCTTCATTTTTCCTTTTCTTTCTAATTTTTTAAAAACCAAAGAATTTCCTGTGTGTGGGGGGGTTTCCAATGTAAGAACACATGGTTTTAGTAAGAAAACATTTTCCCTATACCACTCATAGTAAATCACTCATCAAATCAGTCACTTTCTCGAAAGATACCAAAAAAGCAAATATTTGGAACATACTTATTAATAACACATTTTGTGCCATTTGGCTTAGAAGAAGTAGGCTGGTAACACACGCTTTAATTTTCAGTAAGACAGGATGGAAGAATAGGTAAGTTCCTTTGTCTAAAGTACCAACAGGAAACTATTTTTAGCAAAAGACACTCAAACTGCCAAGTTTAAGAAATATTGGTGGAAATAACTTATGAAATTCAGCATTTATATTCAGCCAAAGTTTCCCTTGAAAATAAAACTTAAGAGGAAAACACTATAAAAATATTTCAAGTGATGTGGCAAAAAAACTGGGATAAAGGAAGACTAGAGGATAGGAGAAACATTAACAAAAAATTATCTCCCTTTATTTCTTTTCACATTTAGAACGAAAAATTTATAAGAAAATAATGCACGCTCCAAATGCCTTCTGCAATCCAAAAAGACAAAGCATAAAATTTCCTTTTGGCTCATGGTATTTAAAGTTATATTTTATAGTTTTCTATATACTGGCTAATACCCTTACGTCATTTTGTTTTCTGAGCCAATGATGAAATACAGGTGGTGAAAAACACATTACATGAACTTAAGTTAGTTCATCAGTTCTTGCAGTCTTTCAACAAGTACGATAAACCAAGTAAAGACACCCTAAATTCTAACTTTGGGAATTTGCTCTTTGGGGCGGAATACCAAGTATCTTTAAAATTCACATTCCCATGTAGGCTGTGGTTTTTAAGACATTTTGAACAATTTACAACTTTAATTATTTCACATGTCAAGCTGTTTTCATCAATCATCTTTAGGAATAATCTGATGCCAAAAAGCAGAGTGCTATTATTTGAATTTTAATTAGCTTACCAACCCCTCCTCTGTCATCCCCCCAAACTCTGATAAGACATTATTCTGAGTTCTGTTTACCAAATTCACCACCATATAATTCCCAGCCTCAATAAGCTTGGGGTACAGGAGAAGATTAAGTGAAAATTAGGCAGCCTGAATTTTTTAGTTGAAATGACAGACATTTTTTAAGTGTCAATGTTAGAAGCCAAAATTTTTGTGTTATCTTTTCTTTTTAAAGGAACAAGCATAATAGCATATTTTCGATAATATTGGCTGGAGACCATACCAAAAGAAACCAAGTAATGACTTACATACAGTGTCCTGCCACATTCTAAGTCTCATTTCCTTAGCACTACAATAAGGTCCTCTAGGATCTAGTCCCACTTACCTCTCCAGCTTTATTTCTGCCATTAAATCCCCACATACTCTGCTAAACCTGACTCTTCAATGTTTCAACAGGTACCAGCTTCCCACAATCATGCTGACAGCAATTCATTCAAGGCCCAGATCATCAAATTCCATCTTCAAATTAAGTCTGCCTGACCCTCCTAGACAGAAGTAATGTTTTCCTTTTGAAATCAGACAGAATTTGAAACCTGGTTGTCACTGTATTTGCATAACTTTGGATATGTTGCTTAATATCTCTAAGCTTCAGTCCTCCATCTCTAAAATGAGAATAGCATCTATTTCATAATATATTTCTACAACCAGAAGCACTAAAGTGGTTAAGCATGTAGCCCCTAGGCTGCCAGGGACTGACTCCTAGCTCTGCCTCCTATTAGCTGTGTGACTCAGGATAAGTTCCTTCAGTTCTGTTCCTTTAAAACAAGAACAACTGTATCTGTATCTCATCAGATCAGGCTGCTGTGAAGAATAAATTAATATAAACAATGAGCTAAGAACAGAGGCCAGCCCATAGAAGGACCAAATATTATTATACATTTTTTTTTTTTTTACTTTAAGAGTTGTAGGAATCAACAAGCAGTTTAAAGCATTTAACACAGCATCTAACACCAAGAGTCACATAACTAACTTGGACTTCGTATTATTCATCTTTTTTCTCTTACATTTGAAAGAGTACTCTATTAAACATATAGGACCTAAATAAACACATTATCACACCATCAAATTCAAGCTGAACAAGTATATTAAATTTACAAAATTAACAAATCAATACATGGAGAGACAACTCTTCAAATGTCAAGAATTACCAGACTAGATATTAAGAAACATCAATCTACCTTAAACCACAGAGGGCATGAAATAAAAATTTAAAAAACAAAACAAAACCAAAAAAGACATCACCTTTAAAGACATCTAAGGTTGAGAACACTGCTTTAAAAAAATTTGGAAGTAAATCCAAGGTTAATATTTAATATTATTCAAAGAGCTGCTATATACAAATACTGTACTCTCAATAAAATGGTTCAACAAGAGCAGCCATAAATTTAATTTCAAAACTGCAATGACTTTAATCCTCATTTTAAACACATTTTGGCTGACAGATATGAATAACTGGATACAATATTTTCTGAGTGGAAACATCTCACATCGTTTATTTTCATGCAGTAGTAATATTCCATCTTACGCCAATGAGAACATTGAAGGATAAGGGAAACAGCTTCTAAGCACGGTCATGGCCACCGGTTAACAGGTGTGCAGGTTGCTCAGTGCACCCCAGTACCGTATCCGAGGAGAGCCATTCATACCGTAAACATGAGAGATTTGTGTGTTTATTTTACAGGCACTTTTCCTGGCAGATGGTAGTAAAGGTTTTTAAGGAAGGATTGCCTTTTTCTAATTTGTATAAACAGATTTTATGGACTCCTGATAGCCCTGGCTCAAAGGATCTCAGAGTAAAGGCTGAAGAAATAAAAAATAATTTAAAAAAACACTTTGTGGGTAAAATACCCATCACTTTTTCAGAGGTCTATCTATACTACCCTGTGTCATCTATCTTAAAACTGTAACTGGAGTTCCCATTGTGGCTCAGCGGAAATGAACCTAACTAGTATCCATGAGGACGTGGGTTTGATCCCTGGCCTCACTCAGTGGGTAAAGGATCCAGGATTGCTGTGGCTGTGGCGTAGATTGGCAGCTGCAGCTCCAATTCAATCTCTAGCCTGGGAACTTCCATGTACCGAGAGTGTGGGCCGCCCTCCAAGCAAAGACAAACAAACAAACAAGAAACCCTGTACTTAGCAGTTCCCTGGTGGCCTAGTGATTAAGGATTCAGTGTTGTCACTGCTGTGACAGGGTTCGATCTCTGGCCAGGAAACTTCTGCATGCAGCAGGTGTGGTAGAGAAGAGAAGAGAAGATTTGCACCCAGAAAAGGGTATGGCATATTAGGGGAAAAAATACTTAGCACATTTTTTTCAATTTGAAAGATATTAACAAGACAGCCACTTTAAAAAAAAAAAAAAAAGTATGTACACCTAACAATTTTAATACAGGTGTATCTTATATTTTGCAAAATAATAATTTGCTCCTCAAAAGTTTTGTTGTAACATAAATTTGTGTGAATTACTTTATACTTCAAATGTATCATGCATGCTTTTCACTTAAAAATCTAAAATACACAAAAGAGCATTCCCAAATTTATCTATTTTCTTTTGTTTACACGTCGGGGGAGGGTGGTGATATAGATCACTTAAAATTCATTAAGAGGATGTAGGCCAAACTGACTTCTTGGCTTACTGGCTTGGCAAAGACCCTTAAAAACCATGTCCTCTATTGTATCACTACTCCTGGGAATCTGGAACAATGAGAGAAGCATGGCAGAGCAAGAATCAAATTATCATTCATTTATCCCTAGCAGTACCTAGCACAATGCCAAGAACATAGAAGATAGTAGTATTCAAAAGTAACTGTCGGGTGGCAGAAGGAAGAGAAAAACAAGATATATCAATTTTAAAGAAAATAATAAAAAATCCAACTTGAAAAGCATCTGGCTGTGTGATAAACCGTGCAATGCACACTACATGTGTCCCTTCAGAAAAAAACATCAGTATGGATGATTATTTACGTGATACAACATCATTCTCATTATTTTTACAACTTTTCTGCAATCACTCAGATCCTCTGATTTCAAAACTACTTCACATCCACTTTCCAAAACAGACTGTGGTTTTTAAGCTTTAGAGCAAGGATACTCAAAATGTGGTCCATGAACTTGTGCCAGAACTACTTGTCATGGTCCACAATGAGTTAAGTACAGAAATTCAGATTAAGCATTTTAAGAACCTTCACAGCAATACACTAACTATGTGATGTGATGGCTAGGTTAACTAATTTTATTATCATTTCATAATATATTCATATATCAAATCATTACATTGCAAACTAACTTACACAATGTTGTATGTCAATTACATTTCAAAAGCTGGGGAGAAAAAGAAACTTCATAGCAATATGACAGAATAATTTTATGTCTGTTGAATCTAATATCAAAATTTTTCATTTTTACTGTTCTCCAGTGATCCATTTTTACTGTATTTTACCAAAGTTACCACTTTGAGAGGGATCAGAATTTTGTTTCAAAGTCCTTCAACATAGATAGCTTGGAGCAATACAACTGCTTAAGAAGTGAACTCTCAAAGACTTTTAACCTTTCACTACTTTCAGTTAACACTATCACTTAAAATATTCTTATTTTCGCTTTGGCTTTACAAATGGCATCAAGATGTAAAGTTAAAAATAAACTTTCAGGAGTTCCCGTCCTGGCGCAGAGGTTAACGAATCCAACTAGGAACCATAAGGTTGCAGGTTCAGTCCTTGGCCTTGCTCAGCAGGTTAAGGATCTGGCGTTGCCGTGAGCTGTGGTGTAGGTCGCAGATGCGGCTCAGATTCCGAGTTGCTGTTGCTGTGGCTCTGGTGTAGGCCGGTGGCTACAGCTCCAATTGGACCCCTAGCTTGGGAACCTCCATATGCCACAGGAGCGGCCCAAGAAATGGCAAGACAAAAAAAAAAATACAATAAAAATAAACTTTCAGCTTTGTATTTTAAACAGGATCACTATAAAGTTTTAAATTATTACTTAATGTAGCATATTTCAGGTAGGTTTCTCAATTCTGATTCTCAATAATTGCTAATTACACCTGAAACCATTAAGTATTATTTATACATAAAAAGGGAAACCTTAGTTAACAGATTTGCCTAAGGCCAAAGACTTCTCAGTACAGAACCTGCAGCTCTCAACTTTCAATGTCAATTCTTTCCCTAATGTAACAGAACATGTTAGAACTCATTTTAAGAACACGTGTGCACAGAAACCCAGCAAGAAAATAAAAGGAACATCTTTTATACTTAGAAGTCACTCTATTTGTGTATATGTAATCTTTGATACCAAGTTCTTAAAATCAAAATAAGCAAAACATTTAGAAAAAAATTTTTAATTTTAACCAGGTTACATAATTTCAGATTTACCAGCAATAAAATTGTTAAAACTTTAGCTTGCATTTTACAGAACTGCCTCAAATGCTTAATTTGCTCTGAGACAAGGTAAAACAAAGTGCCAAGTGAATAAATGAAACTTCCTAAAGCAAGTTCATTAAATAGTTCATTAAACTAAAATAATCCAAACTTCAACATGTGAGAATCAAACCACTTCAAAATGTACGTTACCTTTCCACTTGGATATATCTTACATTCCTAAATAATCAACACTGACAAAACAGCATAAAAAAATGTCATACCCACCTTTCCAGTTAGTCTATAAAAACACACTATAAACACCTAAAAAAAATACACCTTACTAACCGAAGCAAGTCAGAGAAACACAAATATCACATGAGATCACTAATATGTGGACTCTGACAAAAAGTGATACAAAAGAATTTATCCACCAAACTTATGGTTACCAGGGGAAATGTTGGGGGGAACAATAAATTAGGAGGCTGGGATTAACAAATACACACTACTATATATAAAGCAGTTAAGTAACAAGGACCTATTGTATATCACAGAGAAATCTACTCAATAATGAGTAGTGACCTATGTGGGAAAGGAATCTGAAAAGGAATGGATATATGTATAACTAATTCACTCTGCTGTACACTTGATATTAACACAACATTGTTACGTCAACTATACTCCAATAAAATTTTTAAAAATTACACACCTTAAGGATTTCTTTTACTCACTCAGGACAAAAATTTATTTAAATGATTAAGCAATATGAAATTAATAAAGAGATTATAAATGTATAAAGTATATTCCCCTAACTGGTGAAAATTCTGGGTTAAAACGTAGATTCTTATCCACTTAACAGCAATGTTACAAGAGAAAAAAAAAATCTGTAGGACTGTAACAGGTCAATACACGATTTTGAAAAAATAAATCATCTTTAGTGCATAAGGAAATTGCTTTCACTGGAACTTTCTCTGACTCATACATTAAACTGAATTTAGCATATTCCAGAGTTGAGCTATTTAGCATACTGCTAGCTACAGCTGCACTTTTCTTCCATCATGTCAATCAGATATCTAAATATATCCTAGAAAAGAATAAACTCTACCCAAGAAGACAGATTGTGATGTGTTATTAGATTTTTGGAATGATCACCACGTCTGTGGTGTAAACAAGTGTTTAGGCAGATCCTTCTGAAATCTTTTGCAATTTTCATTGGAAAGGCAATGTTGATCAAAGATCCTTTTTCTCTTTTATAAGCTGTAAAAGGAAATTATAGCTATCTGTGTTGAATAATCTTGTGAAAGACTTGTGCCAACAATTGCACATACAATGTAAAAATAAAACACAAGAGGAAAAACAGACAACTTTTGCTTTCATTTTACTTGCCAGAGTACACCAAACAAGTAGAAGAATATTCTAGCTTTAAAATCAAATAAACTTTTCCCTAGGGATTTTCCTTCCTCCATAAGGAAGTACTGAAATGGAAACAGCAGAGTATGTTTTAAACCTACTTTCCACACATCATTAAGGATCAAAAGTGACTCATTTAATCCTTTTGTCAATATTGACAGTGAAATACTACATATGGTTAAGTATGAGATGTGTCCTCTACTTCAGAATAACAAGAAAGTCACCTTTTAAAAAATCGAATTATAAAAAAAGTTGAATTTTATATAAAAGTTGAGTTTTATATAAAACTGTATATAATTCAAAAAGTTGAATTATAAAAATAAAATGGTAGACAACCACCTGCCTACCAAAATTAACCGTGATTTTTTACTTCAAAAGCAATCAAGAAATTGTTAAAAATTTTAATTAGACTATTATAAAAGGTAAAGTCTCACTTCAAATTGAATGCAGTCTTTTCATAAGAATACATGTACAAGTCACAGAAAGTAATTCCTAAAACATAATTAGTGAATGTCTCTTCATTTTTGAAACGAACCATCAGAATACAGTTCCCCAACTCTCTATTACTGAACTAAATCCTTTCCAAGAGAAGAAAGAAGAAACTGTTACACTTCCAGAAGCGCTGCTCAAGAAAAGGTTGCGTGTGTACATCCAAGTGGGGAGGACCGCAGGAAAGGGCAGCGGAATGTCCCGCGAAAAAAAATCTCACAATCTTTCCATCCAAGCTTGGAAAAGCTACCGCCACAAAGCAAAGCAAGTTGCAGAAGAAAAAGGAAGGAAGGAGGGAGGGAAGGAAGGAAGGAAAGAGAAGGAAAGGAGAGGAGGGAGAGGAAAGGGTGCCTTTTCTTACAGAATAGAACTTGAGAGCTCTGGCAACTTGTTGCTGGCCGGCAGGACCATTTTCAAAGCAGAGAACATAGACACTCTCTCCATCCAACCCTAATCCACCGCGCAGCGCTCAACATCCACGTTCCTCCCACTCTCCCCGCGTTCTCAACACGCGTCTTTTCCTCCACACCGGGGCAGGGCTCGGGTGGGAATGAAGGTCCCGTCTGCATTCAAAGCCTCCGCGGGACAACTTCTGGGTTCCTCTCCGTTGTCACGCCCTCGGTCCCCCTTCCGCAGGCTCCTTCTCGCTCCTCACGTCCGGGTTCCACCGCAGGCAGGCAAAACTCCTGCCGCTTCGGCTGGCCCGGCTGTAAACTGAGAGCACCCCTCCCGCTCGAGCCGGGGGCACGCCAGCTGGCCCCGCCGCTGGGCAGCTCTTCCACCATCCGCTGCTTGAAAAGGGCGAGAACCCGCCACGGGGATGTGAAGGCGCCGGCTGCCCCCACGCCCGCGGGGCCTTGTCAGCGACCAGCACTAAGCCACCAGGACCAGCCTGAGGGCTGGGACATGACGGCGTCGCCCACGAGCACGCCGTCCCCGGCCGGCTCCTCTTCGGCAGCAAAAGCCCACAGAGACCACTTACCTTGTATGACGTGCTCCGGCGAGATGGTCTTCTTTTCCGATTTGTTGCAAATCTCATTGGCTTCAGAAGATACAAGGTGAATGAATTCAGTGCAGCAGTTCACCACCAGCTCCCGGGCATCGTTGGCCACCCGGACATTGGGCAGAGTCTCTTTGATCATCTTATTAATAGCAGCTCTGGGTATAGTGAGATCATCGTCGTTGCCAGATGAGGAGGCCATCGTACCTTCCTACCTCTCGTGCCCCGACTTGTAAAAAACTCCCCAGCTCTGGTCCACACTCCACGAAGCTTCTTTCAAAAGGGCGCCTCGGAGAGTGAGCCCGGCGGCGCTCTGAGAATAGGGTGCAGGAGATAAAGGGGGGGGGGTCAAGAGGGCAAGAAACACCCGCGTGCGTGAGATTCAGGGCGAGGCTGGGAACAAAGTTGGGGGCTGAGGATCCTGGGGACAGCACCGCCCAGGTCAGCGAGGGAAAGCAAGGTGGTGCGGAAATCTAAGCCCGGAGAACCACCTTCGTGCCTCCTCAGAGGGGCGTGCGCTGTCGCCTAACCGGTCCCCAACGGCGCCGGAGCAGAGGCAAGGTCCAGGGGCACTGGCCTGGCCGCGGTACCGGGCGGACACCCAGCGGGCCGGGCTCTACAGAGCCGGAGCCCCCGCTGCCGCCGCCAGCAGCCGCTGCCGCTGCCTCGGCCAAACCATCCTTCAGACACCGGCGCCGCCGCCTCACAACATGTCGGCCGCGGCCGCTGCTGGAACCCGGGCGGCCGCCGGGGAACGAAGACGGACAGAGCCGGCACAGGCGAGCGGCAGGGGCGGCCGCTGTGGCCGTTCAGCCCGAACGCAGACCGTGGAAGCCGAAGACGCGGTAACGGTGGTCCCTCCAGAGGCCACAGAAGAAGGTTTGCTGGAAGTCTCTCCCGATACCCTTTGCGCTACCGGAAGTCTCGCCCCCACACGTTTCCCCCCCCTCCAGCCCGACTTCCGGGTGTGGCTGCAGCCCTTCCCCCACCCGCGCCGGCGGGAACCGCCCGTCCTCCCCGCCAGCTGCTTCCGCTTGCCGTGGTCCCGGCACGCGCCTTGGGGTCCCGCCCCTTCCCGGGGCCGTAGCGGCCGGGCGCGCGCCCCGCGGTACCGGAGCGCCCCGGGCAGGCGTCGGACGCGGGCCGGGGTGGCTGCGTGGACTGGCGAAGATGGAAAGCCGCCTCTACCCTCTCAACCCGCTGAGGCTCGGAACCCATTCCTAGCCAAGTTTGCAGACAAAGGGGCGCTGGATTTCGTTTAAACAATTCTAGTTGCTCATCCTAAAGCGCCCGAATTGAGATTGAAAGGAAGAGGAAGGAGGCCTGGGCTCGGCCGTGCAGTATGGGGGAAGTAGAACCCGGTGTGTCTGTATCGTCCACAGGAAGACGCTTTGGATAGTACCTCATAGACGTTATTCGGGTGGAAACTCGGGCGCCCCACCCATTTTCTGGTTTTATGGGAAACATTCAGAAAAGTGACTTTCCCTCGCGGTCACTGCTAATACCTAAACTGGAAACTAGAAATAAGATCCATCGTAGTGGAAACGCCTAGTCTACAATGAGCCAGATTAGAAGGTTCCGATTTAGACATTTTGGATTTTGATGAAGCGAAAAAGAGTGGGCTCTGATTTTTTTTTTTTTTTTTTTGCAAACGTGTATCAAGTTCTTAAGAAAAATTGCACAAGAAATAGCAACAACAACAAAAAGACAAAAAGACCAAAAAAAAAAAAAAAAAAAAAAGGAGTTCCCGTCGTGGCTCAGTGGTTAACGAATCCGACTAGGAACCATGGGGTTGCGGGTTCGGTCCCTGCCCTTGCTCAGTGGGTTAACGATCCGGCGTTGCCGTGAGCTGTGGTGTAGGTTGCAGACGCGGCTCGGATCCCGCGTTGCTGTGGCTCTGGCGTAGGCCGGTGGCTACAGCTCCGATTCAACCCCTAGCCTGGGAACCTCCATATGCCGCGGGAGCGGCCCAAGAAATAGCAACAACAACAAAAAGACCAAAAAAAAAAAAAAAAAAAAAGAAAAATTGCATTATTTCTAAAAGCTAAGTTTGCCATACTGTCATTTTGAAGAAGCAGACTATATTATAAATAGGGAGGTGCAATTTCTAAAAGGCAAACCGGATACCGTTTACATGAGTTTGGGCACTTTAGTTAATCAGCTAAATTGTTCTTAGATTGGACAGCAACTGGCTTGTTTGAAATGTTTTCTTAAAACCTTTTGGTGTATGATCCTAGGTGTAGCACTTTAGGAGACCTTAATTACATTTTTTAAAAAAATTTTTCATTTAGCATTTTCGCCAGTACACTTGCAGGTTTTTTAATTTCTCTAGTTTAGACCCTTTTTCTCAGTGTTACTAAGTTTAGTCGAAACAAAATTTATTTGATAAAGTTTTTCTTTAAAGTGGGAATGTGAAACTCTTGGCTCAGATGTTGGCTATTAAGTATTTTTGTAGGTCAAGGTACTGTTGCATTAAAGGGTTTTATTGCCTAAATTTATCTTGGGCTTACCAAGTTTGCAAGCCTGAAAAAGCTAGCTAGCAAAAAAGGTCCCCAAAATGATCACATTGTCACTGACCCAAAACTTAATATTCTTGAAAAAAATGTAATAATGATAATTTTGCCTTTTCATATAACATTTGTGCTACATAGGCTTGTAGGGTTATGATACATAAAGCAGTAGAGCACACATGTTGTTACTCCAGTAATTTATTACTACAGAGTTCTGTGGTAAAAGAAGCAAGAAATGTGTAGTAAAGAAACTTAGGTTCCAGTCCCAGTTTTTTGTTACTTTAGGCAGGCCACCTTCCAAGTCTCCTTTTTCCTCAACCAGAAATGGAAATATTATATAACTCAGAAGACGCAAAGTCGAATGAGACTGTGTGTAAAAGCACCTTTAACATTATGAATTATTATATAAATGATGGGGTATGGCTGTCATCTTTACCAGGTCTGGGTAGTCTTCAGCCACTGATAACCCATACGTAGTATGGCTGAGGGAAATTTTAAATATAAATAGCAGAGAAATATGTTAATCTGGAGCCCACATTTAAACATTTATAGAACAGTAGATCCCTATTATAAATAGACTTTTGAAAAGACAAGGATAGCATCTCTTTAATAAGCTTTAAGGGTTTTAGAATGCTTGTATATGAAACATGTTTTTCATGGTATCCCAAAATTCATATGAACAGAAACAAAATAGAGCTGTTTCTTAGGATGAGTTAGGCTAACTCTGTAGTAGTTATCTTAAGATGTGTTAATTTGTAGATGCCCAAGCTTTCAGCTAAAATTGCTGACAATAATCTTATACCATTTGTAATTTGGAGCTTAAATGTTTGAAAAAACAAACAAGTACTTCCCATTATGCTCATTTGTTATTACTAACCTGATCGTACCCAAGTACTTTCACCTGTATTATCTCATTTAATCCTCAAGAGCAACCGTATTTTAATCTCTACAGATTAAGGTGCTGATTTAATCTCTACCGATAAGGAAAGCGAAACGATGAAGCTAAATTACTTCCCTGAACTCAGTATAACAGTGGGGATAGGCTGGATTATATTGCAAGAGCAAATAACCCCCAAATCTCAAAAGGTTTATGTTAATGGGTTCATCATGGGTCAGCAAGAAGACTTACCACATGGTTATGCCTCAAAAATCCATTGGCGCTGTTGAGAAGTAATGAAGGAGCTTTAAAATACAGGCTTTTGACTATATTTTGAGGTGGAGAGAAAATAAACTGTCTTCAAAGTAACAACATGAAGTTGTGGAGGCAGAAATTGTTCTGGAAACAGGAGATGGCCGTAATTGACATAAAGCATTTGTGTTGTACAACAGCTCAAGAAAAGTGAGATGGCCAAATGGGTGAGGCAGTGGAACTCACGAACAGAGGCCTAGAGGGTGAGGAGAGAGAAGCCAGTCAGTTGGAACAAGGGCCTTGGAAATAAGCAGAGAAGCTCTAGAGCCTCAAATGCTCGTGCCAGAGAGCCCCCCAAATACCTGGATCGCTAGAGTGTCAGTGTATTCTGCTTTTGCAAAAGACAGAGGGCTTCCATGAAACAGTTTCCTGTGCTTGTTTACTTCCTAAATCCTCCTTTTGTTCTATACAACTTGAAAGAGTTCAGCTCTGGGCTTTAGCTTCAGATCTGGATTTGATCCCCACTCTGACACTTAATTGCCTCTAACCTTGGGTAAAGTATGTCAGCTGTGTCCTGATTTTTCTCATCCATAAAATGAGTCCTTGCCTCCCTGGGATGTTAAAGATTGAATGACATGATGTATGCAAAGTATTTAGCCCAGAACATAAATGCTCAATAAATGGTGATAGTTGTTAAAAATAACCGTCATTACACTGATGGTTATTAATTATTGGAATAGAATAATGGGAGTGAAAAGAAAGGTGGATCCAGTAACTGTTTCACAGAAAGAATTGGAAGAACCTGATAGTTTGCCTCCTTGATGGTCAAGAAAACAAATTAGTCAATTGTTTAGATTGACTAATTGTAAGATTTTTAGCCTCAGAAACAGATTAGGGATTCGGTTAGTATCAAATACAGCGAAATGGAAAAGGAGCAGTTTAGAGATGTAATTGCTTTTGCACACGTTTGGGTTTGAGGCAGCAGCAGGCCCTTAAGAAGTGATGTCCCGCAGGCAGCAGAAAAAGAAAGGCAGCACTGACATTCACTCAACAACCAAGTGTCTCCTGTCCTAATTATGAAGTGAGAGAAATAAAGAGGAATAAATACTCAGCCTTCTTGATTTCAAAGCCCCTACAATCTGTTGGGAGAATCAGGATGTAAACTAGACTGAAAAACAATACTGTGATAAACATACAAGCTAAGAGTGCTCAGAGGAAGGAGCCATTGTGAGATACAGAGGGCTTTAGAGAAGACTCAACATCTCAGCTGAGCCTTGAAGACTGAGTAGAATTTTAATAAGGAAAGAGTATGCAGCTGAGGAAGAAACACAAAAGTGCATCATAGGAACTGAGAAAATCAGGAGGCCTGAAGTGGTTTAGGGGTTTGTGAAGAGGTAGGGTGGGATATGATGTAGAAAAAGTAAATTAGGCCCAAAGGATAGTCAGTCAGTGCCTATGATAAATTATATGCTATGCTAGATCTTTTCATATCCACTATTTCATTGAATTTTCAGATAGCCATACAAAATGGGTATTTTGATAGGTGGGAAAACAGCTTTAGAGAGGTGTACTAATTTGTCCAAAGTCTCATTAGATTGAAGTTCTCATTGTGGCTCACTGGGTTAAGAACCCAACACAGTGCCTGTCAGGATTTGGGTTCATGCAGGTTTGATCCCTGGCCTCGCTTGGTGGGTTATGGATCTGGCACTACCACAAGCTGTGGCATAGGTCTCAGGTGAGGCTTGGATCCACTGTTGCTGTGGCTGTGGTGTAGGCCGGCAGCTGCAGCTCTGATTCAACCCCTAGGCTGGGAATTTCCATATGCTGCAGGTGCAGCCGTAAAGAAAAGAAAGAAAAAGACAAAGTCTTACAGATAATAAGTAATAGAGCTGAATTTGAAAACAGGATGTTGTTTAACTCTGAAGCTCAGTCTGTTTTCAGTATGGTAACTATTTCTAAATAAAGAAAAAAAGAGTTATATTAATTCCAGCACTTTAAAAATAGAGAGCACTTTTAGGAGTTTCCTGGTGGCCTTGTGGTTAAGGATCCAGCATTGTCCCTGCTGTGGCTTAGGTCACTGCTGCGGCTGTGGCAAGAGTTTGATCCCTGGCCTGAGAAAGTCTGTGAGCACAGGCATGACTGAAACACACACACACACACACACACACACACACTTTCATGTGTATTTAGTCTTTATTACCAGTCAGTGATCCCATCCTATAGATGGGAAAATCAAAACACGGCGAGATTATTTAAGGTCACCAAGTGAGTAAGTGATAGATTGGGACTATAATCCAAGTTTTCTGACTCCAAAATCTCAGGTCTCTCCAACATCCTGAAGGAGTCTAGCCTTTCTTCTGTAGGCGGTGGGAAGAGCCAGTGAATGTTTTTGAAAGGGGATGATATAAATGTTTAAAAGCTTAGTCTGGGATAGCATGTGAGATGGACTGGAATAGAGACAAGGATGCTAGTTATGAGGCTGCTGCAAAAACAAGTTAATGATGTAGACCTGAACAAAGAGTATTCAGTGATAATAAGATGGAGGGAACAAATCAGTTATTTAGAAACAGAATTTATGTAGAATTCTCGCTGCATCTGCAAGTGAAAAAGGAGAAGTATTGCAGAGCCATTGAGTGTCTGGCTTGTTCATTTTGTAGCCCCAGGCCTGCACAGCTCTGGGCACATGTAAATACTTGTTAACTCTGGAAGCGAATGAGCACTTTTAAGGAGAGTAGAGTCAAAAAGAAGCCCAAAGACAAAAAGCAAAAAGAAGAAAGTTTGTCAGAGGAGACTGGGTAGAACTCAAGCAAAGCGAACCCTGAGGGGAGACCTGGAAGAGTGTGAGACGCCACAGGGAGCATCGCTGGAAGGGGGTCGAACAGCACTGAAGTAAAAGGTCAGCAGCCGAAGGCAGACGTCAGCGTGCAGAGAGCTAAGGAGAGGAATGCAGGGAAGCACTGGAGCCAAGAGCACAGAGCACACTTTGAAGAAGCTCAGTGGGAAAGGGAAAGGGGCAGTGGCCTGACAGCTTGGGGAAGAAGCAGGGTCAAGGAAGAGCTGCAAAGGCCAGGAGACATGTAGTTCAAGGAAAAGAGGCAGAGGTTGAAAATACAAGCACAAGAGGGTCTTAAGGAAATGGAGGTGGATGAGTACAGCGGAGTGATCAGGATTCGATACACAGATCTGTGCATGTTTCGAAGAGAAGAGAGGCTGAAGACAAGATTGTGAGTGATTATAGGCAGTGATCGCAAAAGGTGGTGGACAGAGGACAAAGGATATCTGGTGAACAGCCACTGGTGAGTGCAAAAGAGGGGTCAGAGAAATAGCAAGAAGGTTGTATAAATTCACTATCACATAAACTGATACATGATGGAGTTTAAGAAAGAAGTAGCCAGAGGGGCTAAGTGTTCCTGAGAAGCGAATAAGGCCTGGGAATAAATGATATTCATCTAGTGATATTTGTATAAGCACTTCATGAATAAAAACCTTGGGATTCCTTCTTCTGTCTACTCTAGGGGTCAACTTTGTAACTAGCTCAACAATTTTAAGGTGAATAGCAAATTCCTTTGTCTATAGGTGATAAATTTAAAATATGATGCAAATAAATTTTTCCTTCAAATGATATGACCTTTACGTCTAATTCAATTAAGCTAGTTTAAAAAACATTTGAAGAAGAACTAGGAAGTCTGTGTAAATCCCATTATCCATTCATGCATTGCATTCATCAGAAAATGTTTGTTGGGTGTCTACTGTATACTTTGCTAGGTACTTGGGATATGGCAGCAAACAAGAAAGACACCCATCCTAGCCTTCATCCCTAGAACAATAACATCAAAGAAAGAAAAAAGCTGTACTTTGCCACCTTTATAGGAAAAAATAAAAGCAATCTAACTAAAATAATAGAGAAATAATGTGTCTATCAGATTAAAGAATTATTACGTAACTATTTAAATAACTATGTATGAATATGGTACTTTCCCTTTCATATTAAAGCAACATACATTACTGTTACTAGAACTATATGAAAATATATATTATGCGGATAAATGCTGGATATAAACATTCAGAAGTTAACATTGTTGTGTTGGAACAGAAAAATTATGGGTGACTACTTTTGATTTCTCCTTTAAATTTTTTAAAAATTTTAAATTAATGTCGTTTTTAACGTCTTATATTAGCAAGTAGCAAGAAATTTTTTTTCTTCTGACTTATAAATGTATCCATTCTTCATATTCACAATGGGACTTGAAAAAGCCGTCCTTATATTTTATTTTATTTTTTGTCTTTTTGCTATTTCTTTGGGCCGCTCCCGCAGCATATGGAGGTTCCCAGGCTAGGGGTTGAATTGGAGCTGTAGCCACTGGCCTATGCCAGAGCCACAGCAACGCTGGATCCAAGCCGCGTCTGCAACCTACACCACAGCTCACGGCAACGCCGGATCGTTAACCCACTGAGCAAGGGCAGGGACCGAACCCGGAACCTCATGGTTCCTAGTCGGATTTGTTAACCACTGCGCCACGACGGGAACTCCCGTCCTTATATTTTAAATCTTTTGTTTAACTAGCAAAGCTCTCAAGCCGGTAATCCCCAGGTGAAATCTAACCCACAGATACTGTGCCAATTATATTTCCCACAAAAAATTCTGCCTAACAAGCTACTCCAAAGGTCAATGGATTAAAACACTAACCATTTATTATTCTTTAGAAGCCTCTATGTTAGTTGGGCAATTCCTCTGGAATTAGCTGGGTTTACTCACTTTCTGAGTCAGCTGTGAGTCTTCCAACTTTGGCTGGACTCCCAAATGTTTGGGGACCAGCTGTCATCAGGTCTAGAAAGGCCTTGGCTTTTTTCCATCGTCTCTCACATTCTTCCAGCAGGTAAGTCTGAGCATGTTCTCCTGATGCAGAAGCTGTTTATTCATTCAGCCATTTACTTCATGGCTCTCCTATGTGCCAGACACTGTAACAAGAAACTGGAGAAATAAAGTCAAATAAGACGTTGCCCCTTCTATCAAGGAGCTTGCCATCTAATGAGAGATGAGGCAAATAAACCAGGACTACTGTGCAGTGTGATATGTGCCTTGATTGTGGCATGACGGGCCCTAAGGGCAGAGTGGAGGACCTTCCAAACCAAAGCAGGTAAATATGGGATGTTGATTGAAAGTGTTAGAGAGGAGGTAATCCTTGAAGAAGTTTTCAGGAAGAAGGGGCCCAGCAAAGGCTCAGTGAGACAGAACGATGGCATTCTTGGTGAGCTGTGATACTTTGGTGGAGGCTGAGGGAAAGGAGCCTGTGAAAGACCAGCATGAGCGAAAGATACTCAGAGAAGCGTCATACTAAGGCTCTCCCGGTTGCAGTGAACAACTCTAGCCACTTAAGCTGACTTTACCAGAAGGATTCTGGTGTATCTCACAGAATCTTGGGAGCTGTTGGATAACCAGGGAAACGCAGCAGTAGGAATCTATAACTAGTCCTCCTCCTGGGCTGGAGGCAACGCCCCATCTCTATGCATCTCAGTTCAAAATGCCAGTTTCCCAAGAGAGCAAGTCTGTTTGGCAGGTTTGGGTCAGATTTCTAGCCCTGTGTCCCGCAGCCATGGCTAGACTCCAGGTGATGCGTGTGGATGTTGCTGCTGTTTGACCCTCTGCAGGGCAGGGAGACGTCCCTGTGCACTGTGTGTGGCCTAAGAGCTGGCCTCTGTGTTTTATGATTTGGTTCCCTTTCTCCACATGTACATGACAAACTGCTTCCAGCCCATCCGATGCGGCCCCTGCGTGCGCCCCTTCCAAGCCCAAAGCTACATCCCCCTGGTTATTGTTCTCTTAGTCCCGCCCTCTGGAGGTCAAGTGGCCATTCTTCCAGTTCCGGCGCAGTCTCATCCAGGTGTGGCTCCTCATGGTCTTGCCATCTCAGCCAGCTGAGAAGCTTGCCCACGAGGGTCATATAAGCCTTCATTTGCAGAGGTCTAAGCCTCTGGTGATCTTCAGGCCAATGGTAGCAGGCAGAACAAAGGCAGTGTAGCAGATCGGAGAAACTCTGAGGTGGATCTGGGAACCAGTGAATGTTTTCCAAGAAGTGACCGCTATTTTACAAGAATGAAACCGAAGCACAGAGAGTTGATTAGCTCACAGCGACGAGAGTCAGATTTAAACCCATGCCGCCTGGCTCCTGATCAACACATCCGCGTAGTTATGTCATCCTGCCTCTGCACTGTGAGTGCGGAGACCGCGTGTGGGCGCTGGCCTTTCCAAACCCGGGATTAGGTCATGTTTTGGCTCTTCAATTTTAACTAGCCTTGTGATCAGGAACATGTTATTTTTCTAAGTTTCAGTGTTTTCTTGAAGAAAATGGACATATCCTTTGTGCATGGCACAAGACCTATCATTTGATAAGTAGAGTTATTAAATGATGGCTATTATTGTTAATTCAGTAAAAATATACTGAGCATTCTGTGGTAGGTACTGTGTGTACACTGGTGCACAAGAGGGACTTAATTCCTGTGCTCGTGGATCTCCCAGTTAAAAGGATCTGCACTAAAGCCGTAAAATGAAAGTAGCCATGTGTGGCCCACACAACTGCCTCCCTCGCCTTGGATTATAAGCACCAGGACTGACCTGGGATAATAATAATGATGGTGCTTGTGAGCTGAAGAGGACAGATCCGGAAAGCGAACAAGCTTAGAACAATCAAGAGTAAAGGGAACGAGACAAGGATGGGGCGTGAAATCAGGAAAACTCCTAAGAGAAAGAGTGGTGCCTGTTTTTCTAGCTCGGAGGTCTGGATTTTACCAAAAAAAATAATGCAGGAATAGAGTAAGAGTTTCTGATGGAACAGGAAGTAGGTGGAATGATTTAGGAGCGACCTGTGGAGATGGAGTGGTAAATGTTCTCTATACACTGGAGAACTCGGGATTAGAGAGAAGGAAGTGAGTTCCCGTCAGGGAGCAGTGGAAACGCATCCGACTAGGAACCATAAGGTTGTGGGTTCCGTCCCTGGCCTCACTCAGTGGGTTAAGGATCTGGCGTTGCCATGAGCTGTGGTGTAGGTCACAGATGAGGCTCAGATCTGGCGTTGCTGTGGCTGTGGCTGGCAGCTGTGGCTGTGGCTGGCAGCTGTGGCTCTGGAGACCCCTAGCCTGGGAACCTCCATGTGCTGTGGGTGCAGCCTTAAAAAGCACAGAAAGAAAAAAAAAGAGACAGAGAAGGAAGTGAGAAACATTAAAAAAAAAATTATCTCCTCTGATTTGGAGAACAGCCATACTTTGTAACATGAGTCAAGAGAGAAAATCAAATTTGTCTCTCAAGGGGGATAAAATAAGCCTTTTTCCCAGGCTAAATTCCCTTGTCACCTGGCTTGTTTTTTCATTGTAAATGAGCACTGGGAAAAGAAGAGGCTTTAGAGATTCTGCACAAGCAATTCATAGACCAATTTCTTGGTAATAACTATGTAGCTCTTTTTTCAGTCAAGCTCACACACAGGATTTAATCTTGGGGTTTTTTGGTTTTGTTTTGTCTTGATTTGTGCTTTTCAGAGCTGCACCTGAGGCATATGGAAGTTCCAGCTTCCATATGTAGAATTTGAGCTACAGCTGCAGGCCTACGCTACAGCCACAGCAACACAGGATCTGAAGCGCATCTGCAACTTACCCCACAGCTCAGAGTAAGGCCGATTCCCCAACCCACTGATGGAGGCCAGGGATCGAACTCACATCCTCATGTATACTAGTCAGGTTCATAATCCGCTGAGCCACAATGGGAACTTCCCAATCTTGGTTTTTTGATAGCAAGTATTTTTTACATTTATCAGATGTACCAAAATAGCTCTAAAAGTGTCTTAGAAAATATGCAGGGGAAGAAAAGTGAATTATGTATCTCAAGCCTTGGAGTGACCTAACATAAAATTCTGCAGATTTACCCTTATGGTTGTGGTTATGTAATGCGACCTAAATATATCTGGGTTAAGGCCAGCATTCATCACAATGAGATAGGAAATGGATTAACTAACCAACTACGGTGTTTTTAGGAGCACCTAATGGTAGGTGGCTTAATTTGTGGCTAAATTATAGGCAAAGTGGTTGAGAAAGTCCTTGTTCCCAAGAAGCTCCTGTTTACAGAGTTCACCATCAAACCTTTAATCTTTACTAAAAGTAGTGTTATTGCTCAGATTAGAAATATATATCTTTGTGATTTTTGTGTTTAGGTGAAAAGGACATCTAAAGCACAAAGATAAATCCATTTTTGTACACAAATGTTTTTCTATGTGTTTGCAGCTTTGATTTAAAGAATTGCAAAGTTGATTTTAATTTCTGTGCTGTAAATATTTTGATAATATTGGAAAAACATGAACCAATATATTTAACTTGAAGATCTGTGAACTTGTTACAGTAAGTTACCCATGTATATGAAATTTTTTAAGTATATCATAAATTCATAAATAATATTTAGCTTCTGAATAGTGATAATATATATTTATGCATATATTACACATAATGCATTAAGATTATTGGCTTGTTGAGAAAAATGTGATCATAAAATATGTCATTACATCCCAGACACATAGAAATGAAATATTTAGAATACCTAACAAGTGTATATTAGCAATAAGAGTATTATAAAATGTGTATAACATTCTTGATTTTTTTTTTTTTTTTGTCTTTTTGCTATTTCTTGGGCCGCTCCCGTGGCATATGGAGGTTCCCAGGCTAGGGGTTGAATCAGAGCTGTAGCCACTGGCCTACGCCAGAGCCACAGCAACGTGGGATCCGAGCCGTGTCTGCAACCTATACCACAGCTCACGGCAACGCCGGATCGTTAACCCACTAAGCAAGGGCAGGGACCGAACCCGCAACCTCATGGTTCCTAGTCGGATTCGTTAACCACTGCGCCATGACGGGAACTCCTGATTTTTTTTTTTTTTTAAGCTAATGATTCACTCAATATCTTTCTGGCATTTGAACAGACATCTCTTCATTTTCCATAGAGCTGCTGATTGAAAAGAAAAATGGTTACATCTGTCAAGCAGTTTTATAGTTTCACATTAAAATTCAATGTTATTCAGACCCAAGGAGCTAGATAATAACAGTGGCATACCTAATCAGCAAGTAAATTATAAATTATACAATAAGTGAGGGAGCCACTGGCCAGTTGATTGGAGGAAAAAAAAATATGCCATGTGCCAAATTAAATTCCTGGTGGATTAAAGATTTTAATATAAAAATGAAACCATAAACTTACTAAAAGGAAATATAGAAAAATAATTATATAATTTTCAAAATGGGAATTATATCACATGAAATGTAAAGCCAAGATTGATTTTTAAAATACATAAAAAACTAAAAAGTGTTTTAGAAATCATCAAAAATTAAAGGGCAGATGCTAAACTGGAAGGGAACAAAAGGGACAAAGAGTTATGAAGTCTTACAAATCAATAAGAAAAAGACAGGAGTTCCCATTGTGGTGCAGCGGAAATGAACCTGACCAGTATCCATGAGGACACAGGTTTGATCCCTCAGTGGGTTAAGGATCTGGCATTGCTGTGAGCTGTGGTGTAGGCTGGCAGCTGTAGCTCCAGTTCGACCCCTAGCCTGGGAACCTCCATATGCCAAAGGTGCGGCCTTAGAAAGACAAAAAGAAAAACAGCCAAATAGAAAAATGGGCAAAGGCCTTCTGCAGGTGAGTCAGAAAAGAAGGAACAAAAAGTGCCAATAAAGATGGATTTTTCGCTTTCATCAGTCATACAAATGCAAATTAAAACAATATCAAAATGCCCTCTTTGCCTAATAAGGATTATTTTCAAAGACAAATCCAGTGTTAGAGAGGGTACTACGCCTGTTCTCAGTTGCTCTTTGACAAAACATCTGAAAAACAGATATTTTTAAAGTAGAAATTTCACGACACTATAATGATGAAATACACGCCAAGGGACTTACTAACGATGTGTGTCACAAGGTATCGGTTGGGGTCTCTTCCTGCGCTCTCCCTCTGCCCACCCCTTTCCCACTCGCCATCTTCTTTTTCCCTTTTGGTTTGTGTTTGGTGTTGGTGAAAATTTGAAAAAATTAAAATGTCCCACAAAAAGAGGGATTGTTACATAAAATACAGTAAATCTGTTCAATAAAACATGTATATTATTCGATCAATAAAAGTGACACCATAGTATAATATTTGAAAAATGTTCACAATAAACTGTTAAGTAAAAAAAGGGGAGGGCATATAGAGCAAAATATATTGGGAAAGAGTCTTCTGTGTGTGTCTGTGTGTGTGTTTGTGTGTGTGCGTGTGTCTGTGTCTCTGTGTCTGTGTGTGTGTCCATGTCTGTGTGTCTCTGTGTGTGTCTGAGTGCGTGTCTGTGTGTGTGTGTGTGTGTGTGTGTGTGTCTGTGTGCATGTGTCTGTGTGTCTCCCACTCCACCACCACAATACCCACATACACAATTACCAGAAAAATATAATAAACTGTGGGGGAGAAGGACTACTGGATTGTTAAATGTTTTTCTTTTTTCCTGTCATTATTTTTAAACTTTGCTACAATGAACAGAAGTTATTTTTTTTGATAAACCAAAATATTTCAAAATTAAACATATAACATTACTTAGTGGTTGCCTTTTCAAAACACATAGGAATCGTCAGTTAGCCACTTAGTTAAGAATGTTTTCATTCCAACATCTTGATAATTGTGATGTAACGTTGAGGAAAAAAATTCTGAGTCTTAAAATGCTGTAGAATTGGCAGACGGTTCTTCATTTCCTAAGGTGTCACTTGTAATCACTAGTTTTTATTGTTCCCATGGCAATGTTGTATAACAAGAATGGCTGCGGTTAGGAATCTGTGCCCTGCAAAACATATCGGGATATAAAATCTGAAGTAAATAATAATTTCCTCCTTTAAATATAACAAAAATGTGGGAAGAAGTGGTAGGCAAGAAGTCTCTGCATTACCACGGGGGTGGCACAAACCCCTCGCTCAGCTTCAGGGTCAGTGACTCACTGGCTCACGGGGGCGTCAACAAATGCTTGAGTGCACACCTACAGTCTGCATGAAATATTTTCATTACCCAGAGAAGTGCTCTGAAATGCTATTCAAACAAATAAGGAGATTCAATCTAAATTAGTATTTTAAAAATTCTAATTGGGGAGTATTTAAGATGCATGAGAAGACAAATTTTTATCCCAGGTCATTCCAGAAACATTATGTAACAGATTAAAAATTGATATGGATATAATTAAAATCATTAAAGCGAAATTACAAAACACTTCTCTTAGTACTTCAATTATTTTTTTTAAAAAATCATTTCTTAAAATGATCCCTGAGATAATCTTGTATTTGTTAATTTTAAGGATCTGTATTAAACTCTGGGGCCAATCAAGCGAACCAAGAGTCTAGCTGAGGCGCCAAGAGAGCCATTTGTCAGGTCATTCATTTGTTCGATAAAACATATTGAGAACCTACTATATGCCAAGCAATGTGCAAGGCATTAAGCATTAAAGGATACCTAAAACATGCCTCCTACTGTCCAAAACACACACTGAGAAGGAGAGAGAAATTTGTAAATAAACCACCAGCTAAGCAAATCTCAGAGCTGGCCATGTCCATTGCTCCTTCTAGCAAAACTCTGGCCACGGCCCCTGATGAATGAACAGTCCTGGGTGGCCATGTGCTGCAGAGAATAACCAACACGCCCTCCTTTTCACCTATTTTTCCCTGCCATAGCTAGGAAAAGAGATTTGGCCCCTAAATTTTCACCCAGAGAGAGACATGGTAGAGGTTGGTCTTTTAAAGTGTTCCAACAAGAGGTACTGTGGGCTAGTTGGTAATTTAAGAGTAGAAACTGAAGATGAAAAGATTCTGAGAGACCATTAAAGGCCGTCAGTGGGACAAAGTGATGAGAAGGCAGAAGACTTGCAGTGTATATTCAAGGCAATGGGGCGGGAGTCAGTGGTAGCAGCAGATGAGGGAGGAGAAAGGAAGAGAATAGTGGTTCCCTTCGCGGCAAACGATCAATGAAATGCAACTGAAGAAGAGCCAATGATGTGACCCAGTTCCTAGGGCTGTCTTGATTCCTGAAGGCTTATTTAATACAAGACAATCCTTATTATATGGCATTAAGGGAGGAAAAATGGGATTCAAAATTTCACAGAGCCTTTTGGTCTGGCCATGACAGAATACATAGTACAAAGGGGTTGGGATGCTAACTCCCACGGAGTCAAAAATCCGCGAATAATTTCTGACTCTCCCAAAACTTAACTTCTAAGAGCCTACTGTTGACCTAAAGCCTTACCAATAACACGGTCGATTGACATATATTTTATATGTTATATGTACTGTATGTACTATATTCTTATAATAAAGTAAGGTAGGGAAAGAACATGTATTAAGAAATTCATAAGTAGGAGAAAATACATTTACAGTTTGTACTCTCTTTATTTGTTTTGTTTGTTTGTTTGTTTTTAGGACTGCATGTGTGGCATATGGAAGTTCCCAGGCTAAGGGTTGAATCAAAGCTGCAGCTGCCAGCCTACCCCACAGCTCCAGTAACGCAGGATATGAGCTGTGTCTGCAACCTACACCACAGCTCATGGCAACACCCAGTCCTTAACCCACCAATCAACACCAGCGACCAAACTGGCATCCTCATGGTTTCTAGTTGGATTCGCTAACCACTGAGACACAACAGGAACTCCAATACTGTATTTATTGATAGGGTAAGTTTGTTGTGTGTTTACAAGATGAATTGTCTGTTTGTCAGTACCTACATCAATAATGTCTTACACGATACAAAACACTGTAGATGTTATATGTATTGCTAACAGTAGACACCAAAAATGAAAAGATAATGTGAAAAAGAAATTCATATTTATTCATAGGTATAAAGATACTTGCATTGATAACAAAGAACACAGTATTGCTTTATGGTAGCCTAGTATAACTGATAGGACTGCTTCAGCCTAGCCTATACCCAATGAAGGAATCTTTTCTTTTCTTTTCTTTTTTTTTAGGGCTGCACCCCTGGCATATGGAGGTTCCCAGGCTAGGGGTCCAATCGGAGCTGTAGCTGAGAGCCTACGCCACAGCAATGCCAGATCTGAGCCGCGTCTGCAACCTACACCACAGCTCATGGCAACGCCAGATCCTTAACCTACTGAGCGAGGACAGGGCTCAAACCTGCATCCTCACGGATGCTAGTCAGATTCGTTTCTGCTGAGTCATGACGGGAACTCCCAATGAAGGAATAGTCATAAAATTTTTATGGCATATGGTATTACAGTCATATTCATAATATAGTATGGAAACGTGGGTATATTTTTTTTAAAAAACCACTTACCTATAATTATAGGCTCATATGCAGTTTCTCCAATTATGAGAGAGAGAGAGGCATACTGTATGGTAATGTATTCTTTAAAAGCAAAGTTATAAAACAATAAGAAAACTTACACATTATTAATTTTATAGTAGATAGCATTCACTTTATGCCTATGCAAGGACAGACTAGTATTTGCATTTATTTTGTGCATTCAGGGAATGTTTCTACACTGTTGGTGGGAATGTAAATTGGTGCAGCCACTATGGAAAGCAGTATGGAGGTTCCTCAGAAAACTAGGGATAGAGTTACCATATGATCCAGCAATCCCACTCATGGGCATATATCCAGACAAAAACAATAATTTGAAAAGTGCATGCACCCCTATGTTCATAGCAAACTATTTACAATAGCCAAGACTTGGAAACAACTTAATGTCCACTGACAGAGGAATGGATAAAGATGCGATACATATGGAGTTCCTGTTGTGGCTCAGCGGAAACCAATCTGGCTCGTATTCACGAGGGCGCAGGTTTGATCCCTAGCCTTGCTCAGTGGGTTAAGGATCCAGAATTGCCGTGAGCTGTGGTGCAGGTCACAGATGCAGCTCAGATCTGGCATTGCTGTGACTGTGGTGTAGGCCAGCAGCTACAGCTCCGATTGGACCCCTAGCCTGGGAACCTCCATATGCCATGGGTGTGGCCCTAAAAAAAAGGCAAAAATATTTCTGAGATGTACATACATATATGTATGTACATATATGGATAAAGATGTACATATATGTACATCTCAGAAATATTGCTCAGCCATAAAAGTGAAATAATGCCATTTGCAGCAACATCAGTGGACTTAAGAGTTTATCATACTATGAAGTAAGTCAGAAAGAGAAAGGCAAATACCATATGAAATCACTTATATGTGGAATCTGAAATATGACACAAATGAACCTATCTGCGGAACAGAAAACAGACCCACAATCGTAGGAAACAGACTTGTGGCCACTGGTGGCGGGGGGAAGAGCTGGGGGAAGGGTAGAGTGCAGGTTGGGGTTAGCGGACTGACGCTATTGTACATGAATTGGAAAACCCCCAAGATTCTACCGTTCAGTACAGAGAGCTGTATTCAATGGCCGATGATAAACCATAATGGAAAATATTTTAAAAGAGTGTCTTTATATGTATCACGGAATCATTTTGCTGTGCAGCAGAAATTAATACAGCATTATACATCAACTCTACTTCAATTTTGTTTTCTTTTTTTTTTTTGTCTTTTTGCCTTTTCTAGAGCTGCTCCCGCGGCATATGGAGGTTCCCAGGCTAGGGGTCCAATCGGAGCTGTAGCCGCCGGCCTACGCCACAGCCACAGCAACGCCAGATCCGAGCCACATCTGCGACCTACACCACAGCTCACGGCAACGCCGGATCCTTAACCCACTGAGCAAGGGCAGGGACCGAACCCGCAACCTCATGGTTCCTAGTCAGATTCGTGAACCACTGCGCCACGACGGCAACTCCTCTACTTCAATTTTTTAAAACTTAGAACAAGTTTTTAAGACTTTGAACAAGAGGAAAAAATGGTGTGGTTAGATTTGAATTCAGTGCTGTGCGGTTCTCCCCACTCTGCGTCCTACCTGTGTTCTCCTCGACCTGCCCAGCAGGACTGAGCCGCTAGGGCGGCTCGAACATCACAAGGCCACTAGAGGAAAACCATCTCACCAGGTGTGTCGGGGCAGAACACACAGCGCTCAGGATTCATCAGGCTGTTACTGTTTACGGAGAGTAGAAACTAACTTGAACTAGGATTTTAAGTAGAAAGAGAGGAAGCTCTGAGAAGGTAGGGGTGTCTCACTGAGCTGAGGGCGGGCGTGTAAGCCACCAGGCGTCAGGAGCACTGACGTGCGAACAGACCGGTCAGCAGAGCCCAGAGACTCACTGTTTCTCGCTTCGTTGTTTTCCTCAGCATCGGGCTTTCTCAGTTATTCGAGCCACATGGCAGCTGGCAGATGGCAGCCACAGCCCTCAATTTACTTTTACAGTTCCAGCCACACGGAAAGAAAGACTCACTCTCTCCTCTCTTCCCCACTTCAGAATTCTCTGGGAGAGAACTCTGGCCTACCCCCAGTCCAGCCTCTGTGGCCAGGGCCTGGGTAATGTACACAGCCAATTAAAGGTTTGTTTTGAGCCACCAAGATATTCCAAAGTGCATCCACTACACAAGGGCCGTGCTATCGCCCTTGTGGACCCTGGCAGGAATGACCTCCCTCCCTTGGAGAAGGCAGATGAGCCGAGGGGCAGACAGGGATGCGACTGTCTGTAGAGACGCAGACATACCTTCTTGATGCATCACTCAACCTTGAAGGTCAGGCAAATGAAAGGTGAGAGGGATGCGGGTATTTTTTTTAAATCTGTGACAACATTCCCTCGATAAATAAGCAATTTCTCTCTCTCTGCAAGTGACAGTGATTGAGTCTGTTCAAAACAATTGATTTCACCGCCTTAACATCTTGCCCAAGTGAATGGATGGTAACAGGTTCGAATGCTTATAAATAGGCTGATTAAAATAATCTATTTACTAGAATTATAGAAGTATATTCTGGCATTTTTATTACTACTCAATGAGAAGTAGTAAAGGTTGGGTTCTTTTTTTTTGTTAAAACAAACAGCTGGCATCCTCACAACATACGTTAGTCAGAAATAGCATTGGAGAAATAGCTTTGGAAGAAAGTCAGAGAAGGGCAGAAGAGATGCAGAGGAGAGGTGGGCTAGCCTTTTAAAAGCCCTTTTTTTAATCCAGAAAGCACTCGACTTAGAGGATATACATAAATAATTCATCCTGAAAATTATACCACCAATAAACACATTGCGGGGCCTAACTGGATATGGGCGTGCGTAGCGAAACCTTAAAACCTTGAGCTGCTCTAACCCAGAAGGGGACTGTATCGGAAGGACACTAATCAAATTACCGAGGAAGTTACCTGGCGGCCGTTTTCTGTCAAATGGGGAAAAAGTGTTTCTGACTTAAACTCTCATTTGAAAGTTACTCTTCCATAAAAGAGTTTAAAAGCACTTCCCTCTATGAGAAGAACACTTTGGAGAAAGACAATGGCCACATCCCAAGAATGAAAGAAGGCGTTTTCCAGAGAGAATTGAATCCTACTGAGCAATGTCGTTGGTATGGACTTGCTGCATAAAGCAAAGCTCACCTTCCGGTTTAAACATCCCTTCTTTCAGGAAGTCTTTTCTCATTTCTTTAGAGTAGATCAAAAACACCTGCTCTCAGCTTCCATGGAGTTACAGGTAACGCGGGATAAACGCATACATTATAATTTATCTGAAATTCAGATTTCACTGAGCGTCCTCTATTTTACCTGACAACTCTACCTATATTCCATGTGGCCTTGTTTGAGCACTGACCGAATTCCACTGTGACTGCTTCTTGAAGAGAAGAGTAACTGTAAGGGCAGGGACTCTTTTTTATCTGATTTACTTTGCATCTCTAGGGCCAGACGTGGTGCTGGTCAAATAACAGGTGTTAGATACAGACACACGCCGTGAAAGAAAGATACTGCATATGAATCCAAAGTAGAGAGCGAGCATTTTTGGTAAATGGTTATTAAAGACTCAGATTCGTCAAGGTACACACAGCAAAGTGGAACAACTGGAGGTTACGCAGAAGAGGATTAACTGAACCTGGATTTGATTAAGGCCAAAAAAGAAGATATCATATTAGACTAGGCTGAAAATTAAGACGCTAGCTTTACTGCCTCCTCACTGAGGAGAAATATAAACCCCCCACTGAACAGTAATTATGATTTGTTGATATATTCTGGAACTGTGCTGAAATGGTCTAGTGAACGGTTTCTAATTTTCATTCCACAGTAGGGATTCAGCCTGTTTTCTGGTCATTGTTGCTACAAAAAGGCCCTCCCGGTGTTGCGCTACATGAATAGAGGAGGCTGCATCAAACACACCTAAATGAGTCTCGAGGTTGGGACTCCCACAGCTCTGAGTCAGAAGACTTGGGGAGCAGCTGACAACAAGCCTCTTCGGTTCAGTGTGGTGTGTTACACGTTTCACTTGCAAGAGGCAAGGGCCTGGCTGTTTCTCAGCTTTCCGGGTGAACATTGGAGCCAAATGAATTGCTCTGATTCCTCAAAGATTTCTTTAGTATATTTACACATCATGTAATTCCAAGCACTCAGACTTTGTTTATGTTGCTCCCTCTTCCTTTCATCTGTGGTTAAAGTCAACTCTGACTACCGCATGCTTCATCCCCAGCTGAACACATACCACGCTCACTGGACCCACTCTATTTATTTTTGTCTTTTTAGGGCTGCACCCACGGCATATGGAGGTTCCCAGGCTAGGGGTCCAATAGGAGCTGTAGCCGCTGGCCTACGCCACAGCCACAGCAACGTGGGGTCCAAGCTGCATCTGCGACCTTCACCACAGCTCTCGGCAATGCTGGTCCTTAACCCACAGAGCGAGGCCAGGGGTGGAACTCATGTCCTCATGGATGCTAGTCGGGTTCATTAACCACTGGCCCACAAGGGGTACTCCTGAACCCACTTTAAATGCATATCCCTTCGTGCTGCCCACAGCCTGCTACGTTTCCTTAATCCCCTCACTCTCCTGCTCCTGCACGCTCCCCCTCTGCTCAAACTTCCAGCACCTCCTCCCCAGCCTCATTCTCAGCAGATGACCTTGCTTCCTATTTCACTGCAAAAGGAGAAGCCATCGGAAGAAAACTGGCACAAAAAGGAGAACCTACAATGTTCTTTTTGGACCTAATTCCTGAAACTCTTTGCTCATTTCCCCTTCACCTTAACTCTGACCAGACTCCTGGTCACTTTGGCCTGAATCTGTTGGACCAAAATTATTCTGATAGAGGAATAGAGAAGAAAAACAATGAAGAACAAATTATGAAATAACAGTACATTTGTTATATTTGTAGTTTATTTCAAACAGCTGATGTGGTCCCCCAGGCTTCCGGGAGATTTTTCTAACACGGTTTACAGGCCACAGGTGAATAGTGCTTTCATTTGAAGTGTGGCAGAATCGTCGTTCTCATCCACCTCAATTCCGAACAGCCTCAGACTCTGGCTGACAGGGCCCCCGAGGTAAACCCAGTGTCATCCTAAGACTACGAGGTGCTCTCCTTTCTACTGTGGCTTTCGGACTTCTTGTTATTTCCTACCGTAAGAAATGTGTTTTACATCAAGACTTGGTCCACATACGCACACAGTCACATACATGACTGAAACCAAAGTTTCCCTAGACGGTACTTATCTTTACAATATATGATGCACTCCTGGAGTTCCCAGTGTGGTGCAGTGGGTTAAGGATCCAGTGTTGTCTCTGGGCAGCATGGGTTCAATCCCCAGCCCAACGCAATGGGTTAAGGATCTGACATTGCTGCAGCTGTGGTGTAGGTTGCAGCTGTGGCTCGAATTAGATCCCTGGCCCGGAATTTCCATGTGCTGCAGATGCAACCAAAAAAAAAAAAAAAAAATGCAATGCGCTATTATATTTTCTAATCTGTTTTCCAAATGCAGGTAGTGATATAATAAATAGATTTCATTACTCACTAATGAGTCAAAGCCCACGGTTTGGAAAATAATTCATGAAGGGATAATTAGAATGTGAGTAGACAAAAGCATTAAGATTTCATGAACAAGTATGTGAATATTAATCTAGAACCCATTCAGCTATCGCCAACTCCAAGGGAGTGGCCACAAGATTCACTGCTTAGCTAAGAATAAACGACTCATGTGACTATTTGTGTGCAAAAAGCAAAGCCGACATCAGAACAAATAAGGAAACTCAATTAGCTCTTTCCTATTGATCTTTTTTGTTCTCTACCAGTGTGAATGCCACCTCTGCATTCCAGGGGGGCTGAAAATAGAGCCCTGGATTGGGGTAAGGGTCTAGACAGATTAGGTGACTTCTAAATTACTTTCTATTCCTAAGACCTTACTCCTTCAAAAAGTAATGACTAATTGCCTACTATATATGCCAGGCACTGTACCAGGAGATAGAGACCCAGCGGTGAATAAGACACGCATCCTGATGCTGTGGAGAAACTAACATTCAAGCTGAGGAGACAGATAATAAACAAACAGATAGACAGGATATAGCTAAGCGATGAAGGAAATGACAACAATCCATGATGGAGAATCTTAGGGGTGACCTGCTAGTCTTCTTACCTATTACTATTAATTATACTACTGCTGTTACTACTGTAGAGGTAGCAGCAATGTAGTAATTATCATTATTGTGGTCAGGGAAGGCCCACCGGGGAAGGTGACATTTAATCTGAAACCTGAAGAGTGAGGCAGGAGAACAGCCTTCTGGGCAGTGGAACAGCAAGTACAAAGGTGCTAATTCAGGAAAGAGCTTGTCAGGTCCTGGCAACTGACAGAGGACTGCATGTTTGAGGACAGTGGGCAGGAGGAGAGTGCATGAGATGAGTTTGGGGAAGTAGGAAGATGAGGGCCTGGGAGGCCAGCATATGGAGTTCAGATTTTATTCTCTGTCAATGGGCAGCCATCAAAAGGCCTCAAGCGAGGAAGTGACATGGTAAGATTTTAAAAGAACACTGGGAATCCTGTCATGGCTCAGTGGTTAAAAAATCCGACTAGGAACCATGAGGTTTCAGGTTTGATCCCTGGCCTTGCTCAGTGGGTTAAGGATCCAGCATTGCCATGAGCTATGGTGTAGGTCACAGATGCAGCTTGGACCTGGGTTGCTGTGGCTGTGGTGTAGGCCGGTGGCTACAGCTCCGATTAGATCCCTAACCTGGGAACCTCCATATACCGTGGGTGTGGCCCTAGCAAAGACAAAAAATAAAATAAAATAAAAGAACACGGGCTATTGTATGGAGAATGTGTTGGAAATAGGGAGATCATTCTAGGAGCCCATGCAAGAGATGATGGGCCTGGATTGCGGTGGTGGAAAACTCTAAAATCCTGTTTTATTTGCAATTAATAGACAATAAGAAGGTAGTTCTGCTTATTTGAAAGTGTTCCTTATTTTGGCTCCAAAGCAAATATTTTTCCATCTTTGCTAAATAATTTAAACCCAAGGGCCCTAAACATGTGTGCGTGTGTGTCTGTGTGTGCATGCAGGGGAATGGTGGTGGCTGTTTTCTGATGGCTTCGTCATCATGGATGTGTGGGAGTTGGCCAGAGAGTGGCAAGACGGGAGTGACCTGAGACTAGTGGAAAGTAGAGGCTGATGCCAAGGGGTGTGCAGAATAAGGCAGAGGCACACATAATAGATCCTCGGGAATTCCATCAAGCCTGGGAAAGTGTTAAAGATGCTGTAGCGGGAGTTCCCATCGTGGCGCAGTGGTTAACGAATCCCACTAGGAACCCTGAGGTTGCGGGTTCGGTCCCTGCCCTTGCTCAGTGGGTTAACGATCCGGCGTTGCCGTGAGCTGTGGTGTAGGTTGCAGACGTGGCTCGGATCCCGCGTTGCTGTGGCTCTGGTGTAGGTCGGTGGCTACAGCTCCGATTCAACCCCTAGCCTGGGAACCTCCATATGCCGCGGGAGCGGCCCAAGAAATAGCAACAACAACAACAACAACAATAACAACAACAACAAAAAAGACAAAAAAAAAAAAAAAAGATGCTGTAGCTACAAGGCCCACCTTGGTCAAACAGGGAAAAGAAAGATGTATAGTCTTCAAATTCACCTGGGAAAGTCTAAGATATCAGATAGAAGCGTCTTATTTGTGTAAGGGTCTCAAAGCCTCAAAGCATCCTGGAGGAAAGGATGTAAGAATTTGAGGCGGATGGTCACTCGCTTAGCATACGGTGATTCCATTTCCTAAACCAAACAATAAGAGGCTTTTCCTAACAATCGTCAGGGGAAAAGGATGGGGCTGCCTGGGAGGACAGGAAATCCATCTTAAGGTAGCAGAAGACCAAGAGACACGCCTGTCTGCCTATAAGAAATCACTTATTATGATGCATATTACTGTTTTTCTGGCCTAGTCTTTGAGAACACCTGTTTTAAATTCTTAACAAAAATTTAAATTCTTGTTTTAAACTCTTAACAATTCAGTGATGCTGAATTTTAAAAGATGACTCTTGGAGGCTTAAACTGTGTTAGCCCTTTAGCCAGTTTGCAGCTAAAAGATCTGCATTATTCACCAGAAGGAAGGGCTTGGGAATCCCCCACCTCATCAGCTTTGAGCCCCAAAACTGGAGTAGCAATGAGCTGCAGAGCCCTGGCTGGAGCACCAGCAGGAGGCTAATTCTGAGCAACAAGAAAAACACTCCCAGAACCTGTGACACCACCTGGGGCCCATGAAAATGAAAAAAAACTTAGGAAGTTGGATGCCTTATGAAGAAACCAGAGTAGGACCTTAGAGCCAGATACCACTGATTTTGTCATGTGCCTAATTAAAAGCCTCCAAGTATGGCCTGAGAAAATGAAGGTTACATTTAGCGGGTTGGAGTAAGCATTGCTGCATCCTAATGCAAACTGTGGAATCTTCTTCGGAAATTCACAATTAATTAAGCCAGTATTTAGTCTAGGAATAGTTTATATCCAGATCTGCTTGGAGGTGAGAAAATAGATCAGGAAAACTCCCAGCTCCGCAACAGCTTTTCAAAAAGAAAATAATCACAGACACACAGAGAGATACTGTGTCCCTTCCTCCGGCATACGTGGTTCACCCAATGTAGACAACTCTGAAAGCAAACTCCCTAATCAAGTTTCCAGATCAGGTGCAGGCTACAAGAGGCTGGAGCCACATTTAATTTCTTCAAGCCCTTTGCTCTGTCAACACACGTATGAGTAGAGGCTTGTTCTTAAAAGTCTGTGTTTGGACAAGGTGCAAGGGCCCCATAGGAGTTTATCTGGCTGCTGACCAGTTATGGTTGCATGTTCAGGTCCATTCTGGTTCTTTTTGTTTTGTTTTTTTGTTTTTTTAGGGCCACACCCGAGGCATGTGGAGGTTCCTAGGCTAGGGGTCCAGTCGGAGCTGTAGCCACAGTGACAGCCACAGCCACACCAGATCTGAGCCGTGTCTGCGACTTACACCACAGCTCTCAGCAACGCCAGATCTGTAACCCACTGAGCGAGGCCAGGGATCGAACCCACAACCTCATGGTTTCTGGTCTGATTCGTTTCCGCTGTATCACTATGGGAACTCCTCCCATTTTGGTTCTTTACTCACACTTGTAAATGGCATTTAGGTCTTTGCAAAAAGGCTAAACAAAAGCTTGCATGAAGTTATTAACATGTGATATTCCACAGAAACATATTTGGCTTTCTGAAATGCCTCAGAAATGACTCACACATGTTGCTTTCTACTTTTGGAATAGACTAGAACTGGTTCAGCATGTCCAGCACGTTCATCTGGTTTCCAAAAGCTGTGTTGTTATGCATATGTGTGCATTTCTCTAAGGAAAAATAATTAACAGTGCTTTCATCTGTCAGAAGTTGTTCTTGGTTTAATGACTCCTTTTATCACCTTCATAAATTCATATTTAGTTCATAGCAACATCGTGGAGGAGTGGTATATATGTGAGCCAATAAAAATGAATTAATGAAAAATGTTTATGAGTCATTTTAAGAAAGCATCATTTAAAAAAGTTGAGCAAGAAAATAAATTTTATCCAGCTATACTTTGAATAGAGCTTTTTGTTCAAGTGTAGAAAATGACAAACACATTTAAGAAAAATATGCCTCGCAAAAGCCATAGACTGCTCATGGGAAAAAGAGAGAGAAGCATGGATACCAAAACATGATTTTTTTTTTTTTTTGTCTTTTTGCCTTTTCTAGGGCCGCTCCTGTGGCATATGGAGGTTCCCAGGCTAGGGGTCTAATTAGAGCTGTAGGCGCTGGCCTACACCACAACCACAGCAACGCCGGATTCTTAACCCATTGAGCAAGGCCAGGGATCGAACTCGCAACCTCATGGTTTCTAGTTGGATTCATTAACCACTGAGCCATGATGGGAACTCCCAAAACGTGAATTTAATTCTTGTGAAACATCTCGGCTTCAGTGAAGCGAAACAGAGATAGGCGTGTGGCATGGGCACATGTGAGGACTCACTTGCCACTATAACGAGAGGCCACATGAATGAATGAAAGCAAGCATTCATACTTACGCTTTTCTGAGTTTGGTCCTGTTTTTTTCAGGGCCAGATAGAGCAGATCCTTTAAAGAGAGGGAGGAAAACAAAAAACAAAAGCAGTGAATTAAGGGAAATCAATTCTAGGCCAGAATTGTAAAAGATGTGAGACTGGTGTTTTTGAAAGCCAGTTCTATCTATCAAGGTAAACAATCAAATTCTTTCTTCCATAAAGTTACTTTTTAGGAAACATTCATCAGCATCAAAACGATAAAGCTTTCTTTTTTTTTTTTTGTGAGAATTTGTAAACCTTTATCAATCCAAATGAAAGTAGGAAAGGTGGGTCAAAGAAAAATTAGGGTAAACTCGATAAAGCTTTCAACTATTGATTTTTTAAGAAAAAAGCACACCTGGAGTTCCCTGATGGCTCAGCAGGTTAAAGATCCAGCATTGTCACTGCTGTGGCACAGGTTCAATCCCTGGCCCAGGAACTCCTACATGTTGTGCGTGTAGCAAAAAAAAAAAAAAAAAAAAAAAAAAAAAAAGAGAGAGAGAGAGAGAAGAAAGAAGCACACCATTTGAACAATGAGAGAAGACTCTAGAATGATTCATTACCTTTCTGAAATTCCTGTCCCATGTGTTTCTAGCGGCCAAACACTTTATGCTCTATACCACAGAGGAAAAGAGGATTTCCCCTCCTCTCCCCACCTTCTCTCAACCTACTTGCAGAATAAAGAAATAGCCAATTTAAATGAACATTTATTGTGTGTCTATTTTGTGGCCTCTATTGTTCTACCTACTAGAAAATCAGCTGTGCATGAGACAGACAGTGCTACCGCCCCCACAGAGCTTATGTTCTAGTGAAGGAGGACAAGCAACAAACACATAAAAAATAAACAAATAGAAAGATTTGGCTCGGAGTTCCCATCCTGGAGCAGTGGTTAACGACGAATCCAACTAGGAACCATGAGGTTGCGGGTTCAATTCCAGGCCTTGCTCAGTGGGTTAAGGATCTGGCGTTGCTGTGAGCTGTGGTGTAGGTTGCAGACGAGGCTTGAATCCCGAGTTGCTGTGGCTCTGGTGTAGGCCGGTGGCTACAGCTCCGATTCGACCCCTAGCCTGGAAACCTCCATATGCCGTGGGTGAAGCCCTAAAAAGACAAAAAAAAAAAAATTGGCTTTTATCATGAATGAAATGGAAAGTCACTAGAGTTTTCAGTCAGAGGAATGACTGAGCTGAATCCTGTTTATAAAGGGGAACTCTGGCTGCTGGTTGAGAAGGGACAAGAGGAAGAGTGAGGATGGAAGCCCAGAGACAGGTTAGGCAGCAGCTGCTGTGACCCGAGGCACTGACAGTCCCTGAATCAGCATTGTAGAATTAAACGTGAAAACCCACACACTAAGTCTTCTAAGCTAAAACACACGCGAAAAACCACACAGTCCCTTGGCACAGACAAAGCATTCTTGGCAGAGCACATAAAGTATTAACCATAAATGAAGAATCGGATGTTTGACTTTATCAAAATTTAAAACTTCAACTTGTTAAAATATATCATTAAGAAAGTAAAAAAGGGGAGTCCCATGGTGGTTCAGTGGGTTAAGGATGAAGTGTTGTCACAGCTGTGGCTCGAATGGCTGCTGTGGTACAGGTTCCATCCCTGGCCAGGGAGATTTCTGCATGCTGTGGGTGTGGCCGGAAAAAAAAAAAAAAGTAAAAAGGCAAACTGCAAACCAGGAGGAAATATTCATTGTGCATATACCTGAAAACTCATATTCAGAGTCCTACAACTCAACACCAAAAAGTGAAAAACAAAACTATAAACATAGGCAAGATTTTAAACCACCATTTCACGAAGAAGATATTGAAATGGCCTAAATCCTGAAAGTGCCAAACATCACTCGTCATCAGAAAAATTCAAATTCAAACCACAGTGAAATCCCACTCTACACCCACCAGTAGGACTCAGATTTGAAGACTGACTCCATAACTCCCTTGGAAAGTTCTAGCCCTTCAGCTCAGTCGTTCACAAGGAGATTGAGGGGACCGGCTGGTGGGACAGAAAGGAGGCCCTGCCCGCTCCATTAATACACGGTGGCAAGAAGGGGGAACAGTCGCAACTACCGTGTGATGCTGGCGGGAATGTCAAGTGGTTCAAACTGCTTGAGGAAAGTGTGTGGCGGTTTTTATTTACTTTTTATTTATTTATTTGTTTGTTTGTTTGTTTGATTATGTCTTTTGTCTTTTTAGGGCCGCACCTGTGGCATATGGAGGTTCCCAGGCTAGGGGTCCAATCGGAGCTGCAACTGCTGGCCTACACCACAGCCACAGCAGTGCCAGATCCGAGCCACCTCTATGACCTACACCACAGCTCACAGCAACGCCAGATCCTTAACCCACTGAGCAAGGCCAGGGATCAAACCCGTAACCTCATGGTTCCTAGTCGGATTCATTCCGCTGTGCCACAATGGGAGCTCCATGCTTGGCAGTTTTTAAAATAAAGGTAAACACACACCTACCTTATAACCCAGCAATTCCACTTTCAGACACTCAAGAGAAAAGTGTCTATCAGCAAAAAGGCAACTGTTTTTAGGAGCTTTATTTACAGAAGCCCAAATCAGAAAACAACCTACCTGGCCAATAAGAGCAAGGAAACAACTGTATCACGGTCACCCAGTGGAATACTACTCGGCAATGAAGCAGGACAAACTACCGATACCTGCAACCACATGGATGGAGCCAAACACCAAACATGACACAAACGGTACAAACTGCATTACTCCCTTTATATGGCATTTCAAGTATAAGCAAACTCCTCTTTGATGACAGAATGTAGAAGATTGGTTTTCTTCGGGTTGGGGTGGCTAGAAAGGGGCACAATGGGACTTTCTGGGGTGATATCTTGATCTGAGTGTTATTTACACTGGTATATACACGTATTAAATATCAGACATGCACATTTTCCTGTTTACAAATTATACCTTACTGAAGAATGGAAGGCATTAAAGGAATGATTCTATAACTCCCTTTTAAAGCTGTCCAGCACTTCAGTCAAGTGGTTTGCATGTACTTTTTGATCTGGCCTAGTGACCTCAGGGGAACTGAGAGGACAGAAGAAAGAACACCAAGAGGGTGCAATGTCTCTGAAGTCAAGCGAAGAAAACATTTCAAGGAGCAGGGAGTGAGCAACTGTGTGAAATGCTGCTGCTATCTCAAGTAATGGGGGATTGACGCTGGGATTTAACATGGAGACATCAGTTTCCGGTGATCCTGACAAAACCAGTGTCAGAGGGATTGTGTCTGAAACGCTTTATTACAGTAGGTTTAGAAAAGAAGGAGAGGAATTATATACGGTGAATACGGACAACCTTTTCAACGGTCTGACTGCTCAGTGCTGTGTGCTCAGTGCCTACCATAATACCTGGCATATATTTAAGAAGGGTTCAAAAATATATTATTTTGAATGTTTGATTACAGAAAAAAACCATGAACCCACCCTAATTTATTTAAAACATCACTCTCGAGTATATGTGGCTTAGTTATTGACCATAATAAGTTACTTTAGAGACATCTCGTAAGTCAGCAGCCTTACCATACACCGAAATATTTGTATATTCAATACCTCCCTGGCTGGTAACACCACTCTCCTAGCTGCTATTGTTGGACCCAAAATATTTCTGTCTTGTTAGGACCTGGATGAGAGGATTAAGGATTGAATGAAATAGTTAATAGGTTAAGGAAGAAGTTTCTGAAATTAAGTTTCCATAAGCTAACCTGGTGCTCTCCTATAGCAAATAAAAAGCTTGATGTGTATTTCAGCTACTCCTAAGAATGTTTTCATTTTTTTGTTGGTGGGTTTTTTTTTTTGCATTTTTTAAAATGATTTTATTTTTTTCCCATTATAGCTGGTTTACAGTGTTCTATCAGTTTTATACTGTACAGCAAGGTGACCAGGCACATTCATATATACATGCTTTTTTCTCACATTATCATGCTCCATCAAGAGTGACTAGATATAGTTCCTAGGGCTATTTTTTTTTAAGGGCCTCACTTATGGCGTATGGAAGTTCCTGGGCTAGGGGTTGAATCAGGGCTACAGCTGCTGGCCTATACCACAGCCACAGCAACGCGGGATCCAATCCCCGTCTGTGACCTACATCACAGCTCACGGCAACACTTGATCCTTAACCCACTGAGTGAGGCCAGGGGTCGAACCTGCATCCTCATGCATAGTAGTCGGGTTTGTTTCTGCTGAGCCACAATAGGAACTCCCTTTTCTTGCATTTCTGATAGGCAAGAAAAATGCTTCTTCTTTTAGGAAAGACACAGCATAATTCTTCTTTTCACCCTTGCTGGGTGACTCTTCAGAGTGGTTGAGGACTAAGTCAGCAAGGATTTCAGGAAGAAGGAGGCCCATGAGTGAGGACTGGGGTAGAGAACAAAAGCAGGAGACGCATGTAAGAGTCTCAGGCAACAGAGAAGATGGACAGTTGCATCAGGAGAGGGGCTAAGTCTATGCATCCTTCAGCGTGTCCTCAGGAAGCAGCTCAATGTCTGGTAGTCACTTAAAAGGCACAGACGAGACAAACGGCTAAGATGCGAATGATAAGGCGGAACTGTCTTTTCAGAAGGATTTAAGACCTAATCAGTGGGAAGCTGGATAAGCCTTGGTTTATGGAATTTATGGGCAGAGGTTAGGGCCTAGGTGTTATCTGATTTTGGGCCTCAGAGCTCTAGAGTTAGCTCCCTGGGGTCCTGCTGTTTAGCCTCTAGTCCTTTTATTTAGAGATTCTTGGACCTTTCCCCTGTGGGACTTGGTGGGACCAGACAGTTTGTGAAAGCCCCTAATTACTCATGCTCTTTTTTTTTATTACTAAATGAACTAATTACATTTATGGTTGTACAATGATCATCACTCATGCTCTTGACAACAAGTTAAATCAAGTGTAGGGTGATTCGTTTAGCCTCAGAGGTTTCTGCATTAGAATGATCCTAATAACTGGACCAGTGACCAAATGTTGACATAGAGTATCTTCAACAAACGGAGAAAAAAGTTACACAGATGCTAACTTTCGTAGGCATAGTTTTTGTTTTTTTGGTTTTTCTCTTTAGGGCTGTACCTGTGGCATAGGCAGGTTCCCAGGCTAGGGGGTGAATCTAAGCTACAGCTGCTGGCCTACACCACAGCCACAGCAATGCTGGATCCGGGCCTTGTCTGTGACCTACACCACAGCTCATGGCAATGCCAGATCCCCCACCCAATGAGCAAGGCCAGGGATCAAACCCAAGTCCTAATTGATTCTAGGCAGATTCGTTTCCACTGGGCCACAATAGGAACTCCTAGTAGGCACGGTTTTGAGGCTTTTTTTTATTTTTTGAAAACTGAAATATCATTGATGTACAATATTATATGTTACAGATGTATGATATGTGAGTCACAATTTTTAACTCATACTCCATTTACAGTTATTATAAAATATTAGCCATAGTTCCCAAGTTGTACAATCTATTCTTATAGCTTATTTTATATATAATACTTTGTACCTCTCAACCCCTTACCCTTATCTTGCCCCTCTCCCATTCCCATTCCCCACTGGTAACTACAACTTTGTTCTCTGCGTCTGCTTCTTTTTTGTTATAGTCACTAGTTTGCTATGTTTTAGATTCCACATATAAGTGATATCATGCAGTATTTGTCTTTCACTTAGGTTATTTCCTTACCTTGACAATTACAAACCTTGTTATGAATCTTGGGGTGCATGTGTTTTTTCGAATTAGTGTTTTGGGGTTTGTTTGTTTTTTAATATACATCCAGGAGTGGAATTGCTGGATTATATTATAGTTGTATTTTTAGCTTTTTGGGAAACCACTACACTGTTTTCCACAGTGGCTGCACAAATTTACATTCCCACGAACAGTGTATGAGGGGAGTTCCCTGGTGGTCTAGTGGTTAGAATTCGGTGCTTTCACTGCTGAAGCCCCAGTTCAATCCCTGGTCTGGGACTTAAGCACATCAAGGCCATTGCACAGCATGGCCAAGAAGAAAGAAAGAAAGAAAGAAGAAAAGATTCCTTTTCCTCCACATTCTCGTAGAAGGCATAGATTTAACTGTCCACCCCATCTATAGCCCCAGCTTATTGGCACTAGACTGTGTGAGCCCTTAACTCTTACCCACCTCTGCCATTAATGACTGGACCCAGGCTAACACTGCTTCTAAGCTGGGCCATCAGAGTCCCTCTCCCTGGAATATGGAGTTAGTGGTGGAAAAACCTAATGGAGTACATTATCTTTGGGGATAAGAAATGTTCTAAGCACTTTGCAGAAGATGGTCAATAATTTTCCACCTGAGATGAAATGCTTTTTGATATCATAAATTACCATAGATCTAGGACACTTACAGGCTCTTCTTCAATTCTGTAGACAATTACTCAACTGTGAAATCTAGCAAATGCCAGTATTTGTGGTTTAGTTGAGCCACAGAAGGAAGAATGAAAAACGATCTTCCCTTGAGATAGAATTGAAGACATTCCAAAGAGGAGGCTCCTTTAGGATGGTCTTTTCAAACTTGTTTGACCCTTACTTACAGTCAGAAAATATTTTACATTGCAACACATACATACACAATTGAAACAAAAGTTTCACAAAACTATTAATCCCTAATATATATGATACATTCTGATATTTTCCATTCTTTTTTTCCCTCCTGTTTTTAAAATGCTGGTCACAACATAACACATTGATTTCACAACTCACTGATGAGTTGCGTCCTTGAGTTTGAACAACACTGCTCCAAGTGTATGTCTTAGTCTGTCTGGGCTGCTGTAACAAAATCACATGAACTGGGTGGCTTACAAACAATAGAAATTTGTTTCTAAAATTCTCAAAGTCCAAGATTAAGGCACTGGCAGATTCAGTCTCTTGTGAGGGGTCACTCTCTAGGGATAGTCCTCTTTTCACTGCAACCTGACGTGGCAGAAAGGTCAAGGGGTCTTATGTGTGGAATCTAAAATCTGATACATAGCACCATGGCTATGAAACAAAAACAGACTCGTAGATGGTGAGAACAACTTGTGGCTGCTAAGGGGAAGCGGGGATGGAGGAGGGGAGAACTGGCAGTTTGGGGGATTAGCAAGGCAAACTATTACATACAGGATGGATGAACAAGGTCCTACTGTATAGCACAGGGAACGATATTCAATATTCTATGATAAAACATAATGGAAAAGCATACGAAAAAGAATACATGTATGTAAAACTGAGTCATTTTGCTGTATGGCAGAAATTAACACAACGTTGTAAATCAACTATATTTCAATAATTTTTTTTTAAAAGAGACATTCAAACCACAGACAGTAAGATTAGATGGGTCATGTCTATTTTGAAAGAGATAAATATCATATCAAAGCCCTCAAGGCTATGATGACAAGGTTGTGGCGCTCTGTGCACTGCCGAAAGCACTAAAAATAGGAGTGAAAACTACCCGGTATTTAACGAGACTCAGAATCCACGATGCCAGGAAAGCAAAAACACAGTGGAGGTAAAACAGGACGTTGAATACCACCTCCATCCCCACCCACGGAGCAGGAGACCGGAGGCCCTACCCGACACGTCTACGTTGTTAGTGGGATTTTGGCTTCTGACAGCAAGAGCTTTGGAAGGAGCTGGCTCTACTACCATGTGGAAGTACCAGCCATGTGCCTTTCACAAACATCTCTAAACGTTTGACTTCTAGGGTGAAAAATGGGGATAATGGCAATAACTGCATTGCGATTACCTAAGGTTATATAAGGTAATGTATTAAAAGCTTTAGCAAAGTTCCTGGCATAGAGTAAACATTCAAAACACTAGCTCTATTATTTCTGAATCACAAAACAAACACTGAGTGGTCGGGTGTCCGAGTGCAAATGTGGTGGGAGGAGAAGGGAGAGCTAAGCAAGGAAATCAAGCAGGTTTAGAACACACGGGGTCAGTGCCTGACGATGGTGGCTTCCACAAGAATCAGAGTGTGAGGGCACATTTCCCACAAGAATAGGGGCTGCTGTTATGGGAAGAACTAACAGCAAAGTCCACAGCATCTAAGAAGCAGCGAACAGCGAACACTGTAATTCATCCATGCTACTCTGGGTCTAAAGTTTGTGTCCTGAATTACCGTATTATTCCATCTTGCGATTTTAACTGAGAAATTGAACACACAATAAAGTGTGTGAAGAGAACCAAAAAATAGATTTGTGAGAGCCTATGTAATTATGTTTCAAAGAGCTTTCAGTAAACTTGCCCTCAGAGCCTTTCTAAAAATAACAGAAAGTTCACACTCCGTTCTTTTACCTGCCCTGTTATTTCCCCTTCAAAAGAAAGCCGAATCTTATTCACCTTAAAATCCATAAGCACATCGAAGAAGCTCAATAAATATGTATTTAGTGAACCCGAGCTGTCTTTCAGAAAACCCTATTTCTGGATATAATATCTCAAAATATAGTCAGAACAGAAAGATATAAAGGAGCAAACAAAGCATACTGCAGTCCCGTAATGAAATACGACTCAGCAATAAAAAGGAACAAGCTACTGAGGCATGCAGTGCGAATGAATATCAAAAGCATTATCCAAAACATCAGAAGTATATATACGATATGATTCCATTCTGGAAAAGGAAAAAACCTAAAGGAACAGAAAACAAATCAGTGGTGGACAGGGGACGGTGGAAGGCGGCTGATTACCAAGACACAGGAGAGAACTCTGAGGTGACGGAGATGGTCCGTAACTTGACTGTGGTGGAGGTCACATGACTGTATCACCCCAATTCATGGACCGGTATATATAAAAGGCGTGCATTTTACTATGTGTAAATTACGCCCTCGTAACCCTGACTGTAAAATAAAAGAAGACCTAAACTATATGATAGTCTTTGATAATTTTCTTAAAATACATTTACTAATTTTGAGGTGACTATCGGGGTGTCCATAGAAGTCTTGAAAACAATTGTCTTGCAGTTAACAAAGTGCAAAACATCACGTAACTATAGCATCTCAAAGATACAGATCATTCCAACTATTCATTTGTTATTGTTTTTGTGAAGAATATGTTGTATAAGACAGAAATGGAGGTGAGAAGTGAGATATGAGCCTTAATTTGGAAAAACCACACGGAGCTGAAACGTAGAAAGGACTTTTTTTCCTGTATGAAAAGTGTTTGCTTTAACTATCTTTAAACAGTCAAGATCTGAAAATACAATAGGGAAAAGACAATCTCTTCAATAAATGGTACTTGGAAAACTGGACAGCTACTTGTAAAAGAAATTAGAACATTCTCTATCACCATATACAAAAATAAACTCAAAATGAATGAAAGACCTAAATGTAAGATTGGATACTATAAAATTCCTAGAGGAAAACATAGGCAGAACATTTCTAACAAGAATTGCACCAATATATTTTTTTGTCTTTCTGTCTTTTTAGGGCTGCACCCATGCCATATGGAGCAATTTTTTTTGCTCCATCTCCTAAAGCAAAGGGAACAAAAGCAGAAATAAACAATGGGGCCTAATTAAACTTAAAAGCTTTTGCATAGCAAAGAAAACTATTGACAAAACAAAAAGATAACCTATGGAATGGGGGAAGATATTTTCAACTAATATGACTGATAAAGGGTTAATATCCAAAATATATAAACAGCTCATACAACTCAACATCAAAAAAAGCCAAAAAACTCGATTAAAAAGTGGGCAGAAGAACCGAACAGACATTTACCCAAAGGAGACATACAGATGACCAACAGGCATATGAAAAGATGCTCAACATTGCCAATCATCAGGGAAATGCAAACCCAAACCACGGTAAGATGACATCTCATACCTGTCAGAATGGCTAGTATCAAAAGGACACAAACAGCAAGTGTTGGCAAGGATGTAAAGAAAACCCTTGTACGCCATTGGCGGGAATGTCAATTGGTTCAGCTTCTGTGGAAAGCAGTGTGGAGATTTCTCAAAAAACTAAAAACAGGACTACCATATGACCCATAATACTCCACTCTGGTGTATGTCTGAAAAAAACAGAAACACTAATTCAAAAAGATGCATGCACCCCAATGTTTAGAGCAGTGTTATTTACAATTGCCAAGGTATGGGAGCAACCTAAATGTCCATCAACAGGTGAATGGATAAAGAAGATGTGGTATAAATACAGTGAATACTACTGAGCCATAAAGAAGAATAACATTTTGTCATCTGCAGCAACATAGATGGGCTCGGAAGGCATTATACCAAGTGAAATAAGTCAGATAGAGAAGGACAAATACTGTATGATATCACTTATATGTGAAGGCTAAAAAATACAGCAAACTAGTGGATACAACAAAAAAGAAGCAGACTCACAGAAGTAGAGGACAGATCCGATGTTTACTAATGGGGAGATGGAAGGGGAGGGGCTACATCCCCCTTAAAAAGGGGTTATTATGGGATACATGAAATTACATGTGTGAAGTTTTGAAAATTGTAAAGCACTGTACAACTTAAAGAATCGTTCAATGGAAAGTTTTTAAAAAGATCTGGACAATAAACGCAATCTTACATTTTCAAGATGTATACACAGTATGTAGCAATTACACAGTTATTTGTCTTCATGGATCATTTCCTTGAGTGGTCCTGCCTGCCACAGTTCATATCACTGGGGGTAGTTATATGTTTTCATGCCTTCCCATTCATTCATTCATTCATTCAACCTTTTATTTAATAATTGTGTGTTAAGCATCTCTATATGCTATATACTGGGGATGCAGGGGTGAGTGAAAGACCAGAGAGCCCTTCCTTGTGCCTTATAGTCTAGTGAGGAGAGAGATCAAAAAGTGTGGAAAATAAATACCTTCAGGTGGTGGTAAGCCTTATGAAAAAATAAAACAGGGTGATGGGGTAGAGAATAACTCTGGGGGTAGGAAGTGGGTGGGCAGAATACTTTGGATGGAGTGATGAGGGGCTCCGAGGAGGCGGCATTTGCAGCGATGGCTCTGGGGAGTGAATGACAAGGAGTCAGCCACGGGAAGAGATCTGGGGGAAGAGTGTTCAGGCATAGGAAACAATCAGAGCTAAAGCTCGAGACAGAAATGCATTTGGCATCAAACGAGGGCTATCCAGCAGGCCCATGTGGTCAGAATGCAGTGACCAAGGTAAGAGGGGTAGCAGATGAGTCCAGAAAGCTTTGCAAGTCTCGGAGGCTTTTGAAAGGCGTTTCAGTTTATTCTAATGGCAATGGGAAGTTGTCAGAGGGTTTTCAGTAGGGCAGTGAAGGGATTTTCTTGTAGTGTCTCTCTGGCTTCTCTAGTGGTGGTCAAGAAGGTAGACCTGGAGAAAGGTCGGATGGCCAGGGCAGTCACCTAGGCCAGAGACGAGGGTGGCCTGGATCAAGATGGCAGCAGCCGTGGTGGTGAGAAGTGGATTCAGGTTCCGACGAGCAGATGGGGCTAACAAGACCTGCTGACAGATGGCCTGGAGGTGGTGAGAAGAACCCCGGGGTGAGCGGGGAAGACGGGACAGGAAAAACATCCTGGAGGGGGACCAACAATTCTGCTTTGTTCCTGCTCTAGTTCAGATACACTAAGAGATGCAAGTGGAGATGTGAGAAGGCAGCCAGATGCTCAAGTGCGGCGACCTAGGGAGAGATCAGAGTGGGACAGACACATGGTTCTGTCATCAGCATACAGACTGTATTTAGAGCACCGAGACTAGACATAACTGCTTATGGAATGAGCCCAAGTGAAGAAGGAAAGAAGGCCCAGACTAGACACTGGGCGCAGGTTAGTATTTAGAGGTGGTGTAAAGGAGCCGTTCCGGCGATACAGGAGGAAAACTGAGCATGTGGCTGAAGCTAACAGTAGAAGGTGTTTTAAGCAGGAAGAAATGGTCACCTCTGCCAAATCCGGCCAAGAGGTCAAATTAGAGAGCGCTGCGAACAGATACTGTATTTGGCAAGGTGAAGCCATCGGTGGCAGATGTGATGGTCATTTCCACAAGCGCAACGAACATCTGATTGGGGTGCACAGAGAAAGAGAAGTGAGAAAGTGGGCAGATCAAGTACAAGCACTGGTGGGGGAGTTTCACTCTGAAGATACAGGGCGGAGGCTGGCGAGGATGTGGACGCGAGGGGGAGTTACTTGAGGCCAACGCTAAGGCATGACGCAGAAAAGAGGTCAGATAATGGCGAGAGGGAATCTTCCACCAGGCAGGCATGCCATCCAGCGCCCGAGAGGGGAGGGTATGTTCTTCACGGTGGGAGGAGGGAGCACAAGCGGTCCCCGTTAGGTAGGTTGGTAGACTTGGCAGAGAGAAGATGAAGTAATTGCTGCCTGATGGTTTCTGTTCCTTCGACAAAGTGTAAAGTGTGATCGCCAGCTGAGGGGGAGGGAAGAGGACGTGAGGGAAGTTTAAGGAGAGGAGAGATGTAAAATAAACAACCTGGAGAGTCAGAGGCAACATCCTATTCATATCTGCATCCTAGCACAGTGCCTGGCACATTGCAGACACATTGAAAAGCGACTGAAGCTTAGAATCAGAAAAGAAAGGAAGAATGGTTATATGCATTAAAGACATATCTCAGAAATAAGAGTGCAGTATTTGTAGATGACTTTGGTTTACAAATGGTATAGAGTCTGCTTACTTATTCTGTAGGTTCTAGAATATTAGAGGAAGAAAGCATCCTTGCAAAAGGTAATTTAGGGCAAGATTATTATTTTATACTTTATTTACAAGGCCATCTTTCCTACTATGCTAATCTTTTCAAGGTTAGGGGATTCTATCTTTTCATCTTTGTATTCTCAGAATGTATATAAAACCATTCCTGGCATGAATTAAGGGCACAATAATATTTTTTAAAATAAATGAATGACTGAACACAAGGAGCTTCTAATCCCTAGAGGATTTGTAAATTGAAATGGAAGACTTGCCAAAAGAATTTTAATACTTCAGGGATGAAAAGCTGTAGTGGATTTTGGAGTTCCTGTTGTGGCTCAGTGGTAACAAACCCGACGAGAATCCATGAGGACTCATGTTGGATCCCTGACCCCACTCAGTGGGTTAAAGATTCAGCGCTGTTATGTCGGTGGTGTAGGTCAGCAGCTGCAGCTCCAATTCAATCCCTAGCCTGGGAACTTTCATACTGCCAAGGGTGCGGCCCTAAACCAAAAAACCAAAACACGAAACAAACAAAAAAAAACTATCATGGATTTTAAAGACCGATGGATGCTTTGGGGACATTTAGAAAGAGTCACAGTATGCAACTATACATTCCCACAAGACTTTCTTTGTGGCATTATTTCAAGAATGAAAAATAATCTTTTTTTAAATGGCCACACCCATGGCATATGGAGGTTCCCAGGCCAGGGATTGAATCTGAGCCACCCCCGCAATCTTTGCTGCAGCTGTGGCAACACCAGATCTTTTTCAAACCAATGCACCTGGCTGGGGATCGAACCTGAACCTCTGTTGCAACATGACCCACTGCAGTCAGATTCTAAATCCACTGAGACACAGCGGGAACACCAAAACTAA